>NC_080540.1:83613060-86243060 GCF_028640845.1 Ahaetulla prasina
TTTGTGATGTTTAAAAGACTCGACTCTCTTCTCTTTGTTAAGCAATGTTAAGGAGGGAAAGTCAGAAAAATTATGATTATGTTAAAAGGGGAAATATTCCCACTGTATAGTATTCTTCCCTTCCTCCCTCCCCCCTTCCTTCCTTCCTTCCTTCCTTCCTTCCTTCCTTCCTTCCTTCCTTCCTTCCTTCCTTCCTTCCTTCCTTCCTCCCTCCCTCCCTCCCTCCCTCCCTCCCTCCCTCCCTCTCTTTCTTCCTCAGTCATTTTCAGAGCTCCTTCCAGAGATACTGGTTTGAGAGTGATTCCAGAACATTGGCTCTCAAGAGTCTTTGCAGATTTTGTTGATTAAATATTTAAGCCGCTCCTTCCTCCTATTACCCCTAGTTTGGCTGTCTGAGGATGAGAGCAGCAGCTTTTCAACACCATTTTAACACCATAAGAGCCTCAGTGGCACAGTGGTTAGAGTGCAATACTGCAGGCTACTTCTGCTGCCTGCCATCTGCCTGCAATTTGGCAGTTCAAATCTCACCAGGCTCAAGGTTGACTCAGCTTTCCATCCTTCCAAGGTGGGTAAAATGAGGGCCCAGATTGTTGGGGGCAATAGGCTGACTCTGTAAACTTCTTAGAGGGGGCTGTAAAGAACTGTAAAGTGGTATATAAGACTAAGTGCTCTTGCTCTTGCTATCTGAAAATGCTTCTTGCATTAATGTGGTGTAGGGGCTGAAAGTATTCAGTTCTGGAGGACAAGAATTAGCCTCTCACAATGTAATGGCTGGTGGAAGCTTTATAGGAGAGATGCTCCAATATTTATAGCCTCTGTGAGATTACAGATAATACAGAATTGGCACCAGAGATGTCCCTATGTCTCTTTTGGCTCCAAGTACTTTGTGTTGGCTTCATTGAGATCAAATTTCCATTTTTGACAGAATCTCTGCTTCTTGGAACACAGTCTCTTTAATTGTGCCCATTAGCCATACTTTTTTCTCCTGTGCACTTTCTTATTTCCTGTTCTTTTGAGAAAATATTCTACTTTCTGTTTTCCTAACATACTATAGATAGTGACCATGATAGGTTTGGGGATTTATTTTTTCTTTAGATTTCCATCATCAATTTATATTGTATGCACTGTACTAAATTGGCTCAATTTCGCCAACCCCCCTCCCCAGAGTATATATCTAGCAGTAAAGCATGAACTCCAAGGTATATTCAGACCTCTTATATGTGCAATTTGTTTTATTTATTTCAAAAGGGGGATTAGATGAACACACACAAAAGCATACCACTGTATGTGTCACTCTCTTTCCTTTTAAATAAATAAAATATGCATTGGGCCAAGTTAGAGCAGAATCCAAATAGAGTTATGAGAATTGACCAACCTGAATTCTGAATTTGTGTATGCTACTCACTGGAGAGATAGTTTGGTATAATATGCATGTAACAAATAATAGTTTCAGTTTGTATCAACAATTGTATCAACAATGTCCTTTTATATTGTTTTGGCAATTATGTTTACTCAGAACAAGTGTTTTTTCTAAATGTAGCTGTGCTAGCATGACTGTCTCTGATGGGTTATTGATCTCTGTTTGAGCAAATATACTTGAGGAAGTTTTTAAATAGTATGAACTTGCTTGATAACAAAAATATCAATATTTGCAAAAAATAAATAAATAAATAAAGGCAAGGAACATGGAACTTTCTATTACATGATGGCAGTTTTATAGCTGGAAAGTGAATTTATTAGTTCAAGAATCACAATAATTCCTGTTAAAGAATCATGCCAATAAAATTTTAGAAAGTTAAACCTTGAAATGTCTTACTTTCCATGACGTTTTATTATGGAAAGATGTACAAGTATACATGTAATCCTACATCAGTTATAACTACTGTATTATAACAACTACTTTAGTACAGTATAACAACATGTATACTACTATAGTATAGTATAAAAACATCACACATACTATAAAATAACATTGTATGCTTTTCTGAAAAATCAGGTAATATTTAAGAATAACTTAACCTTTGCACAAATATTGAGAGTGAAGATGCAGTCGTATAAGATACTTTATGTGGAACTTTGCAACACACATGAAAGTTATTCTAGTTTGCTTAAACCTTTGTTGTAATGTTAGGGTAAACATCTTGGAATTTTCTGTATGGGCGAGGGTGCATTTACTGGGCTGCGGGAGACTCCTCTTGATGCTGCAAAGAGTTAGAAAATGGCAGTACTTAGTGTGAGTAAGCAAAGAACTATAGTTGATAGTATTGTATAATAAAATATTATACAATGGATGAGAGCTGGGAAGACCCACTACATAACTTGAAGCCATCACTTTAAGTACCGTAGACAAGAATGCTGTGAGATCAAAGAAGACTATGAGGAGAACCATGCACACCATTTGAAAGCTCACAAGAAAGGCATGATATCAATGTTGAATATGCATGCATTGTGTATTATATTTCTTTAATAGTAACAGATTGAATCCATACAAGGCTATCTTCAGGCAAGAAAATATGTCTTGAATTTGCACTGACCAATGGGATGTTATACTCACATTCCACTATCCAAGTCCCATGTTCGCTCACTTCTTTGGCCCCTTTTGGCCCCTTTCTAGATTTATCTTGCCATTTTGAAAACATCTATATAGACTTCTGTTTGTTTCTGTAGAAAAAACAATTGTTTCACTTATTGATTAAGCTTCACCTGTTTATTACAAATTTATCACAGTGGAATACCAAATGAACTGTTATCACAGCAAACAACTTTTGGTTGCAATAAATTTTCAAGTTAGCCATTAGCACACAATGTTTCTGTCTCCAGAGTAGGGGTAAAATGCTCCCGGTTTGGACCGGATTGCCCAGTCCGGTAGCGATGGTGGGTGGTGGTTTGGAGAACCGATAGCAAAAATCCCTGTCCCCCCTCCCCCCACCGCCCCAGCTGAGCTGCATGATCAGGCAACTCAGCTGGGATCATCAGAACCCTTTAAAAGCTTTTTTTCCTCTGGCGATCCCAGCTGAGTTGCCTGATCATCACAGGCTTTTAAAAGAATTTTTACAACCTCTTCGGCCCAGTCACATTACACCCCCATCAAGCCACACCCACAGAACCGGTAGTAACAAATGTTACATTTCACCCTTGCTCCAGAGCTTCTGAAAGGTCCTGGAATGGGAGTGAAGACAGAAGCGTAGCTGAACATGCCTTGGTGTCTGGAATGTTACACGGAAATTAGAACAAAGGACAACCCTCACCTGCTACACTGCCCTGGCCCTGGCAGGATTCGTGTTATGTTGATCTCCATGCCTGCATAATGTATTCAATGTAATCAGTGGCCCTCAAAGAATCTAGAATCCTTTGTTGACGAAATTACATCTACAAGAAGACATTGCTAGCATTCTTATTGTAATCTTTTATTTACGTATTTAAAATATATAACCCATTTTCCTACTGCTAGCATGATTTGTAGAACAAAGCAGGGTGATAATTCTTGTTGCTGAGGTCATTGGGCCCACTAGATGTCACAGATAGATAATTTCAGCCAGTTTCTGAAATGCTTTTATGTGTGGCTTGTAAATACTGCAGCTTCTTGAGGGAAATTTTTATACATATTTAGTGACTTCTTTGTATTAGAAAGATTCTAAGCTTGGTTTCAAGTTAATTTAGCAAGGATTGGTTGGGAAGCCTTTTACAGGCCCAACATTTCATGTGTTGAAGGAGGCCATTTGAATGAGTTGGGGACTCCTTTGTGTCATTTATTATCCTTCAGATCGTCATAGAAATGGCACCATTCTCAGCAAATAGCAACGTAGTAAAGATTCATCACAAGAGTTTATTTCGGTGGAATCTACAAAGCATAGCTTTCATTTACGGGGCCTGTAGCCTTCTTCTATCAGTATGTATGTCTGAAGTGCCATGCGGGCAGGATGGAGTTAATTCAATAAAATAAATATAAAATACTCTCTAAGCTGTCAGATGGAGCTGGAAGCAGGTCAGAGGTCACAGAGATGCTTCACGAGTGCACTAATCGATTTGCTGTCAAGGTAGTGGTGCCGGGGTTTCAAGTAACAGGAGAATTGAGTGCCACTCGGGCCCAATTTCCATAATTGCTCACTGCCTTTAGTGTACAACCTTTTATGAAACACAAAAAATATATCACTGAATTGTATTGATTAGCAATTGGGTTGAATAATTCATTTAGTATTTATTACCTGACCCTCAGAGGTTAAATAAATCCACTATCTGACTTCAGCTTGTGAAAAATATTACTTATTCATTGAAATGTAGACTGATTATTACACAATAGGACCTATATTTGTTGCTTTTCTCCTTGTTCTTTTCATTAAAAAAAAAAGCTCTCCCTTTTATTTCTGTTATTTTTTATGATAAAAGTAAAACAAAATAATCATTGATAGCCAGTGGCATTTTAAAAAATACAGTCAGATTAACCATAATATCATACCTTTCACATTTTTTTTCAGAGGATATATGTGGGTCTTTTTTGCTTTTCCTCTTTCCTCTTTCTTAATAAGTGGAATGAATAAACAAGTTATCTGGAATGTAAGGAGAGTTACAACAATTTCAAAATCAATGGAAAAATAGAGATTATCCTTCTGATAGGCATTATTCTTTTTGAACAGTTGCTGACATTCATGAACCACACTAAATAATTTCCTATAATTTAACCCCACAATTTTTTTCTAACGCTGTAAGGTAAACAGTTGGTCATGAACATCTCACTGTCATCCTCTTAAGTGTTTTTGATGCAATCTTTAAGGCATTTTAGAGTTCTAGACACTGAAGCAAGGATCATTGCTTTATCTGTGCGTATGATTGATTGATTACATTTCTAGGCCACCGAATACCAAAACATTTCTGGGTGGCTTCACACAATAAAAAAACATATTAAAAAGAAAAACTATCAGTGGTAATATATCCTCCAACTATATCACCCCTGATTTAAACCTTGCCCAGCACCTTAATCCATGGCTTTGGGAGTGGGGTGGGGGCAGCAACATTTTAAAAAAAATACTTAAAGGGACCATAGAAATCTCCGGGGGGGGGATATTTTCCAAAGGAGAAGATCCATTTCCTGGGTCCCACTAGATGGCATTGCTTAATTGAAGCATCCAAAGCAAGGTGAACGTATAGGACGAGCTGACACTATGTGAATAGGCAGCCTCTCAAATAACATAATGCATTTTCTGCATCTGAGGACTAATCTTCTTCCTCTATACTCCATGCCACACTCACAACAATACCCACCCCAAATCTTATTATTTATCCAGTTGCCATTCAGTCACATCATCTGGATGCAACTGTGAGGCAGTTGATGTCTTCTCTCCCAAAAGATTTCCTAACTTTGTGAAAAGTCTTTCCTCAATTTCCGGACTGCATCCTCCAGCCCCTCCAAGTATTGTTTTTGAAGTTTGATGGAATTTGCACCAGGTCAAGTGGAGGAAACTGTGTGAAGCTTTCCCTCCTCCTCCCCCTTAAAGTGTAAAGGAAAACCTTATGTTTTACTGTGAGCTTGTTGATGCGTGTATGTGCCTAAATCCAGGATCTGGATTTTAAAGTTAGCAGCAGTAAGAAACCAGTCTTCTTGGAGTTCAGTAAAATAACCTTCTTTTCCTGTATCACATAATGGAAGGAAAAGTCTGTTAGAATATAGTGGGATATAATATGCAACCCAATTGCCTCAGGTTTGTTCAGGTGTCCAGCTTCCTGCTTTCTGGGCCTATAAGTACTATAGCATTTGCCATTGTTTACAGTATCCATAGAACGTTTATAGTGTATAAACTGGTATTGAGCCAAAACAGTGCCAAAGTTTTGGGAATGTTTTTTCCTTAGATACATAGGCTCATATTTTGATTTTTAGGGAGGCATGTAAAAGACAATAAACACATTAGCTTTTGCCTAATATTGGAGAACCCCTGATGGGGCTCTGGATTAAAAAGTTTAAAAATCCTTATGACAGAAAAACTGCTTATTCCAGCATGGGGATAAACAGTTCCAGTGTGAAAAGAAACCATGAGTGGCCCTTTGGATAGCAGCCATAATGTAATGCATGGAAAGGAAATGATATTTCCAAGCAGCACCAACCTATTGGCCATTTTTATTTTTATTTTATTTTATTTTATTTTATTTTTATTCTATTTTATTTTATTTATTTTGTCACAACAGTATATATAAGCATAAGCATGAAGTAACTATATAATATTTAAGCATATATATGAGTATAAGTATGTAATAACTATATAAATTGGATATAATGAAAGGAAACAGTAGGACAGGAACGGTAGGCACGTTTGTGCTCTTATGCATGCCCATTAAAGATCTCTTAGGAATGGGGTGAGGTCAACAGTAGACAGTTTTTGGTTAAAGCTTTGGGGATTTTGAGTAGATACCACAGAGTCTGGTAGTGTGTTCCAAGCATTAATAACTCTGTTACTGAAGTCATATTTTCTGCAGTCAAGATTGGGAGGCATGTAAATGGATTGGAGCGGTTAACATTAAGCTTAAATCTATTGTTTGCTCTTGTATTGTTGTGATTGAAGCTGAAGTAGTCTTCAACAGGAAGGACATTGCAATAGATGATTCTATGAGTTAAACATAGGTCCTGTTGAAAGCGGTGTAGTTCTAAGTTTTCTAAACCCAAGATTTCAAGTCTGGTGGCATAAGGTATTTTGTTGTATTCAGAGGAGTGGAGAACTCTTCTTGTAAAATATTTCTGGACACGTTCAATTGTATTGATGTCAGAAATGTGGTGAGGGTTCCAGACAGGCAAGCTATATTCAAGAATTGGCCTAGCAAATGTTTTATAAACTCTGGTTAGTAGTGTAGTGTTTCTGGAAAAGAAGCTACGTAAAATTAGGTAGATTAAGATTAGCCATATGGGAGCCGAAGACAGAATTCAGTGAATTGAAGCTGATAAATTTTAAATGTATGTTTGCCATATTTTTGAAGAAAATGAATTGATAATTGAAAAGACTGAAACAGGTGACATATAAACAATGTGTTATGTGAAATGCGCAACAGTGAACCATAAACAGTGTGAAAGAGGTTAGTTTATTTATATGTAATTTATTTCTGTCTTTTAAATTATCAATGGACTGTTGAAAAAAATAACAAAATGGCTTCATTCTGTTTACTAACAATTTTTTCAAGTATGGACATTATTAGCATGAGTGAATATGGGTAATTAGCTAACCAGTGGGTAGTGCTGTGTCAACAAATGTACATGAACGCACCACTGCCGAATTGTGTATTTTTTCCTCAAACAATACTCATGGGGTAAAGAGGATGCAAGAGCAGATTGTGATCTAAAGTGAAGGAGATGGACTTTCAATCCATGATTTCTCCCCAGAGAAATCTCTTCTCTCTCTTATGGTTCTTTTGGTGACTGGAGAAATATTTGCTACTGTAGCAAAAGGCAGTTAAAGTGGATGCAAGAACCCTAAAAATTTTGACATGATCCAGACCATCAATCTTTCATGCATAGGCCCCTATGTGGAAATCTATTAATCTCTTTTAAGAACAAAATGAATTTAAATGCATAATATAAAATGCAACAATATTGATAGTATTATAAAGAAAAATAATTATGCTCCAACAGAGTTATCAAAATATTTAAAAAATAACAAACATATCATGTTGGACATCCAGTTGATTTCAGTTTTTTGTTTTGAGGTAGGGATGTCCCACCTTGGCAACTTTAAGATTTGTGGACTTCAATTGTAGCTGGGGGATTCTTGGAGTTGAAGTCCACAAATCAGAAAGTTGCCAAGATTGGACATTTCTGTTTTGAAAAGGTTATAAGACTTGAAATCCTGTTGCACGGGGGTTTTTTTTTTCATCCTAGTTCACAGATCTCTTGAAATCTATTCTTGGACCTTCAAGGTTAAGAATACCTGATTTAGACTCAGTTTGTTCTTACATCACTGTACATTTTATGTATGTGAAGACAGACTGTATATTAAGATGGCAACGTATTTGCACCTCCCTGCATGTCATCTTTCTCCCCTACTGATCTGATGTTTTTGCATTGCTACAACTTTGGAAAATGGAGCACAAACACATGCTGCAATATGAAAACAGAGTTGATAGATGACATGTCTGAATGTCTCCAGCTTTTCCTAATAAGAATTGTTGTAATAGCTTAATGGACTATATTGAATGGTACTAATGATGCTTGTCATGTTAAGCATACATGGAAATCTTAATTAGAGTGGGATCTTCATCCTTCTGCAGAACCCTTTTATTTTAGAAGCATATCTTTTTTGACTGAAACTTATTTCAGAACCAATGCTTCCCAGCCTCTTATTTTTGTGCATGCTGTAATTCTGAGCACTGTTGGATGAGGAGGGATACTTTGACTTTATTGGTACAGGCCTGGCAGGTGTTCCATTTCCCCTATTTTTCATATCTTAATCAAAAACAGTACCATTTGGGCCATTTTATTTATACTATTTTTTCAGTGGTGAAATCCAAATATTTTTACTACTAGTGAGTGTGGCGTGGCTTGGTGGGTGTGGCTTGGTGGGCATGGCAGGGGAAGGATACTGCAAAATCCGCATTCCCTCTCCACTCCTGGGGAAGGATATTGCAAAATCTCCATTCCCACCCCACTCTGGGGCCAGCCAGAGGTGGTATTTGCTGGCTGTCCAAACTACTCAAAATTTCCACTACCGGTTCTCCAGAACCTGTTAGAACCCCTGCTATTTTTATGTCTCATTTCAGTTCAGCATCCTATTATGTACTCTGCCTGTTGAATTATTTCAGTTTTGAAAAAAATTCCTATTTGTTTCCCAGCATGCTTTACTGATTCTTTTTAATAACTCTTTCCCTCTCTACTCTACTTTACTTTACTCCCTCTTTACTCTTCTCTATTGGTTTGTTATCTATATTTCTTAATATACAGCATGTCTTTGGGAATGAAGTACAATAAAAGCTGAAGTTTTGGATGGAAAATTTCCAGGAAACCTGAATGTTTTGGATTTCCAAATTAAACGAAAAATGCATGGAATCTGGCTGGGTGACCTTGGGCCAGTCATTCTCTCTTAGCCCTTCATCTTACAGGATGGTTGCTACAGGAAGAGGAAAAATATGTTTACTGCCTTGACTTATTTATAAAAAAATATAAATCTATAAATGTATTATTTAAAAAAACAATAAAGGAAGAAAATAAGTAACTAAGTAAGTAACCAATCCTCCATTATTTATTCTAGGGATAGCACTTGAATTTTCTGTAGCTTTATTATATATTTATTTGAAGACATCTTTAGTGAATGAAAGATGCAGTGTGTTTGAATGAATGAATTTGTGAAGATTTAAGTAAAAACTAGCAATAGACAAAAGCACCCTGAGAAAAATTCTTGTCAAAATCCAGTTAAACTAGGTAGAGTGCTCTATTCCATCTTTTTAACTTGTACTTCAAAAAATAGAAGGGTGGGAGAAATTTCTTAAAGTATTAGGGCTCCCTAATTAAATAATTAAATTGAGTTGGGATTTAATTACACAACAAATGAGGCAATACAGTATTCTGAAGTGTATTATTTTTAACAAATTATTAATAATATATAATATATAATTAGTATTTACTCTTTTTCAGAGCTCTTTTTTTAATATAAAGTACTAATATTTGGTGTATAAACTACTTAAGAATTCTATGGGCATAAGAGAGGGAAAAATGAGTAGCATATCCTAAAAACATGTTGTAAGATTTCCCTCCCTGTATTCTATTCCAATTGATATTGTTTCCTGTTTGCTTATTTGTATCCTATGACTATCATTAAGTGTTGTACCTTATGATTCTTGATGAACGTATCTTTTCCTTTATGTACACTGAAAGCATATGCACCAAGACAAATTCCTTGTGTATCCAATCACACTTGGCCAATAAAAAAAATCTATTCTATTCTATTCTATTCTATTCTATTCTATTCTATTCTATTCTATTCTATTCTATTCTATTCCTTCCTGTTGCCCAAATTTTCAATTCTCACAGTTCCCAAAACTCAACCAACATTTTTAGCTAGCCTTATTGTTTTCTGGGGAGAGGGATTGTTTTACTATTTTAATTTGTTTTATTTATAGCTTGATGATCCCTCCTTAAGTGTCAGTGGTTTGGTCTACATAAGGCTTGGAGATTTCTCACTCCCTTTCTTGGTTTTTAATTTCATTGTTCACAGATGATGCACAAGTTCATTGATCTTTTGTTGTCCTTAAGGGGTGATGTATGGATAATTCATTGACAGATTTCTTTCCCCCTTTTTTGCTATTGTTTGCAAAGATTTAAAGGTTGATTTTTCATTCTGGTTCTTTTTTTCATTTTTGTTATTTTTATTTATTTGCCACCCATCTAGTTTTGGACTGGGATTTAGAAACATTTTTTCCCTGACTTCTCCTTTTAATTACTTTGCCTTATTTGAGGAGATGTTATTGTTACTAGTCAGCCTGGCCACATATCACAGAAAGGTGAATATAAGCATTTAACAATCAGTAATATGAAAATAAATTAGAACTTTAATAGATCATGTTCTAAGGACCAAATATCTGACGGGAAGAAATCAGACTGAGTTTATTCTTAAATCCCCTTTGGCATATAAAATAGAAATATTGCACTTATTTTTTTTTAATATATATATATATATATATATATATATATATATATATATATATATATATATATATATATATGTTTTCTGAGGTTTTCGCGGGTGTTTGTATGTAGATCTTTGGTTATTCGGGTTTTCTCCCGCGTAAAATTGGAAGTGTCTTGGCGACGTTTCGACGAAGTCTCATTCGTCATCTTCAGGCTTCAGCAAGAACTCAGTCAAAAAAGAGGAACCAACTTCTTCCCTGGTCCAACACCTTAAAGCCACAGGACACGATATTGACTTTAAAAAGACCAGAACTATCGCCAAAACCGAACACTTTAACAACAGAATAATCAGAGAAGCCATTGAGATAGAAAAACGCCCACACAGCATGAACAAACGAGATGATACCTCCCGCCTACCAGCCATTTGGAAACCCGCCCTTATTGACAAACGAGTCCCTAACACGAGGAATGACACCAGACCCACACTCACGAGGTCCACACAGGATGTCACCACCACACATCCACCCAGAAAGCAGACCCAAACCCACACTGATCAGGAAGCACGACCAAGGACCAGAAGCCAGACCGCAGCTGCAACATTAGCCATTTCAAACCCCTCCAATCCATACATACAGCAGACAGACACCCACTATGAAGATGTAGCACGACCACAAACACGAAGCCAAACAACAGCAATGCAGCTCACCAGCTCAAATCCCCCTGCAAATCAGACTAATCTGAGCACAACCAAGCCCCCACCAACACAGGACACACCCCCAGCCAATCAGAGCACAAAAAAACCCCCATCCAATCAGAGCACAGCCAAGCCCCCACCCAATCAGTTCAAACCCCCACTAGCAGTTAAAAAGGAAGAAACAGCTGCAATCCCACATTGGTCCCAGAAGCACGAAGCTGAAGCCTGAAGATGACGAATGAGACTTCGTCGAAACTTCGCCAAGACACTTCCAATTTTACGCGGGAGAAAACCCGAATAACCAAAGACCTACATACAAACACCTGCGAAAACCTCAGAATGAATGAATATATATATTCGAAGCTTCGTGCTTCTGGGAGCAAAAGCACGAAGCTGAAGCCTGAAGATGAAGAATGAGGCTTCGTCGAAACGTCCAATTCCAATTTTACGCGGGAGAAAACCCGAATAACCAAAGACCTACATACAAACACCCGCGAAAACCTCAGAAAACATATATATATATCTGCACTACTATTAATCGTTTCATAGTTCCCATCACCAATCTCTTTCCACTTATGACTGTATGACTATAACTTGTTGCTGGCAATCCTTATGATTTATATTGATATATTGATCATCAATTGTGTTGTAAATGTTGTATCTTGATGAACGTATCTTTTCTTTTATGTACACTGAGAGCATATGCACCAAGACAAATTCCTTGTGAGTCCAATCACACTTGGCCAATAAAATTCTATTCTATTCTATTCTATTCTATTCTATTCTATTCTATTCTATTCTATTCTATTCTATTCTATTCTATTCTATTCTCTATTCTCTTCTCTTCTATTATATATATATATATATATATATATATATATATATATATATATATATATATATATGGTATGTTTGTGTGTGTGTGTTTAGTACTGGACTTCCTACATGTAGTGCTATGAGGTAAGCTGATGTTGATAAATATTCTTCAATAGAAACATTCAGTAGGGGAGGAAGATGAGATTAACATCTTTTCCATTCTCTTTGAAAAAAAGGGGAGGATAGAAAAACAAAAATAAAATATTCCATTTAATGCTTCAAACTAGCATTTTCTTTTCCTTTTAGATACAATTTTATAATGTTTGAAAAGTGCTATCAAAACAACTCATAAAGGAGGAAAAAAGTAATTCTCTTGTCATTAAGTGGTTATAGAAAAGTATTATTTTCTTTGTGCGTTGCCTTTTTCTTTTTTTAAAAAAGCCCATGATTTTCCAACTGTTCTATTTATACTAGTGCAAAAGTTTTATGGAAAGGTCAGATTTAGGCTTTTCATGGATAACGACTGATACTTCCAACAACAAAGGAAGAACACTATTGTGTTGTGGTTTATACTATATATTTTACAGCATTCCGTGCATTTTTGAGCTGTATACCAAATAGGTAACTTTAAAACTCTAGTACTTTCTATGAATTAGAAATCTTTTGAATTAGTTTGAAAGTTACATCTTATTTTTAACTTGAGATGTTTATAGCCATCTGGCGATGATCTTTCTCTTTCTTCCCAGTGTGGTTACTTTTCAGCAGAGGAAATGTTTGGAACTGTTTCTAATAAAGCAATGGTAGCTGTGCACACACAGCCTTCCTCCTTCTTTTCACTCTCTGTTAGGTTCGGGAAGTAACGAGGCTGGAGACCAGGGTAGTGACAACAGCTCTTTAATATAGGGTGAACCCAGCAACAGGCTGGGGGAAAACCTCCCCTTTTATACAGTTCTGCAGGAGGCTTCGTCCAATCAGCAACGTGCTGATTTCCCGCTCAAATATTTAAAGGTACAACTGTTAATACATAACACTCCTCCCCTCCCAGAAAACACTTTGTCTCTATTTACATATTTATTTACATGTTATTTTTCGACGTAGTCACGCAAATAACCTGGGCGTCTCCTAGTCCTTTCTGACCTGCGCGGTTCAGTTCTGGGTGGTGTTTTGAGCTGGTCGGAGGCTGTTTTCTCCTCCCAGCTCTTTCTCTGGGCCAACGGGCTCCAGACCCACACTCACGAGGTCCACACAGGATGTCACCACCACATCCACCCAGAAAGCACACCCAAACCCACACTGATCAGGAAGCACGACCAAGGACCAGAAGCCAGACCGCAGCTGCAACATTAGCCATTTCAAACCCCTCCAAGCCATACATGCAGCAAACTGACACCCACTATGAAGATGTAGCACGACCACGAACACGAAGCCAAACAGCAGCAGTGCAGCTCACCAGCTCAAATCCCCTGCAGCACAGATTAGACTGAGCACAACCAAGCCCCCACCAACACAGGACACACCCCAGCCAATCAGAGCACAGAAAACCCCATCCAGTCAGAGCCCAGCCAAGCTCCCACCCAATCAGTTCAAACCCCCACTAGCAGTTAAAAAGGAAGAAACAGCTGGGATCACACATTGCTCCCAGAAGCACGAAGCTGAAGCCTGAAGATGACGAATGAGACTTCGTCGAAGCGTCGCCAAGACACTTCCAATTTTACGGGAGAAAACCCGAACAACCATAGACCTATATACAAACACCCGTGAAAACCCCAGAAAATATATATATATATATATATATATATATATATATATATATATATATATATATATATATATATATATATATATATATATATATATATATATATATATATATATGGTATGTTTGTGTGTGTGTGTTTAGTACTGGACTTCCTACATGTAGTGCTATGAGGTAAGCTGATGTTGATAAATATTCTTCAATAGAAACATTCAGTAGGGGAGGAAGATGAGATTAACATCTTTTCCATTCTCTTTGAAAAAAAGGGGAGGATAGAAAAACAAAAATAAAATATTCCATTTAATGCTTCAAACTAGCATTTCCTTTTCCTTTTAGATACAATTTTATAATGTTTGAAAAGTGCTATCAAAACAACTCATAAAGGAGGAAAAAAGTAATTCTCTTGTCATTAAGTGGTTATAGAAAAGTATTATTTTCTTTGTGCGTTGCCTTTTTCTTTTTTTAAAAAAGCCCATGATTTTCCAACTGTTCTATTTATACTAGTGCAAAAGTTTTATGGAAAGGTCAAATTTAGGCTTTGCATGGATAACGACTGATACTTCCAACAACAAAGGAAGAACACTATTGTGTTGTGGTTTATACTATATGTTTTACAGCATTCCGTGCATTTTTGAGCTGTATACCAAATAGGTAACTTTAAAACTCTAGTACTTTCTATGAATTAGAAATCTTTTGAATTAGTTTGAAAGTTACATCTTATTTTTAACTTGAGATGTTTATAGCCATCTGGCGATGATCTTTCTCTTTCTTCCCAGTGTGGTTACTTTTCAGCAGAGGAAATGTTTGGAACTGTTTCTAATAAAGCAATGGTAGCTGTGCACACACAGCCTTCCTCCTTCTTTTCACTCTCAGTGTTAGGTTCGGAAGTAACGAGGCTGGAGACCAGGGTAGTGACAACAGCTCTTTAATATAGGGTGAACCCAGCAACAGGCTGGGGAAAAATTGCTTGACTATTCATAAAGTGGTTGCTATAAGAGACTCAATCAATAATCAAACATTGATTTATCAGAATGCAAGTTTTCCCTTCTAAAGAATTTGCTTGGTTCTCTTTCTGCATTAGGTGGGCACATTTCCAAATGCAGCATTGAGCTACATATTTTATTTTCTTTGTGCGTTGCCTTTTTCTTTTTAAAAAAGCCCATGATTTTCCAACTGTTCTATTTATACTAGTGCAAAAGTTTTATGGAAAGGTCAGATTTAGGCTTTTCATGGATAACGACTGATACTTCCAACAACAAAGGAAGAACACTATTGTGTTGTGGTTTATACTATATATTTTACAGCATTCCGTGCATTTTTGAGCTGTATACCAAATAGGTAACTTTAAAACTCTAGTACTTTCTATGAATTAGAAATCTTTTGAATTAGTTTGAAAGTTACATCTTATTTTTAACTTGAGATGTTTATAGCCATCTGGCGATGATCTTTCTCTTTCTTCCCAGTGTGGTTACTTTTCAGCAGAGGAAATGTTTGGAACTGTTTCTAATAAAGCAATGGTAGCTGTGCACACACAGCCTTCCTCCTTCTTTTCACTCTCTGTTAGGTTCGGGAAGTAACGAGGCTGGAGACCAGGGTAGTGACAACAGCTCTTTAATATAGGGTGAACCCAGCAACAGGCTGGGGGAAAAACCTCTCCTTTTATACAGTTCTGCAGGAGGCTTCGTCCAATCAGCAACGTGCTGATTTCCCGCTCAAATATTTAAAGGTACAACTGTTAATACATAACACTCCTCCCCTCCCAGAAAACACTTTGTCTCTATTTACATATTTATTTACATGTTATTTTTCGACGTAGTCACGCAAATAACCTGGGCGTCTCCTAGTCCTTTCTGACCTGCGCGGTTCAGTTCTGGGTGGTGTTTTGAGCTGGTCGGAGGGGCTGTTTTCTCCTCCCAGCACTTCCTCTGGGCCAACGGGCTCCGGATTATTGGCTGACTCTTTTTCTTGGCCATCGGGCCTTGGATTACTTTTTTCAAATTCCCTGCCGCTTCCCTCGGGAACCTGATGGCGTCGCTGGAACTCAGGACCCTCAGCTAAGTCTTGCGCCTCCCCCGGGTCATTGTTGGCTGTGGAATCAAATTGGTATTGATCATGATATGTTTCCTTTGGTTCAGTTTGATCGGTTATTCGTTTCCTTAACTGATCTATGTGGCGCCTCCATACTCTGTTGTCGGGTAGCTCTACCACGTATGATTTGGGGCCAGTTACTTTAATTATTTGTCCTGTGAACCAACTAGGGCCGTCCCCATAGTTTCGAGCCCACACCGGGTCGCCTATGCTCATTTCCTTGTCTTTTCTAGTTTTCCTTGTAACCCTCTGGTGTGTAATGGGGATTCAAGCGGTCCAAGTGGGCACCGGAGTTTCCGTCCCATTAGCAATTCGGCTGGGCTTTTCCGGTGGCGTGCTTGGGGTTCTGTGCTGGGCGGCTAGGAAAAAGTCTATTTTTGTTTGCCAGTCACCTGGCTTGAGCCTGGACAATGCCTCCTTAGCGCTCGGACGGAACGCTCTGCAAGGCCATTCGGCGCAGGGTGGAAAGGCGCAGAGAGGGCATGTCGGATGCCTTCCTCTGCCAGGTATTCTTCAAACTGGGCTGCCGTGAATTGGGGCCCATTGTCGGACACCAGAGTGTCCGGCAACCCGTGAGTTGCGAATAGGTGGCGCGGGGTTGCGATTACTGCTTGACCGTGGTGGATTTCATAAGTATGATCTCCAACCATTTAGAAAATGCATCCACAACTATTAGGAATGTTTGGCGTGAAAAGGGCCAGCAAAATCAATGTGGATTCTTGACCAGGGCCCTTGGGGCTTTTCCCATTCTCTGACTGGGGCCGTTGGGGTAGAGGTCTGGACTCTTGGCAAGCCTGACATTTCCCACCCTCTCAGCAATCTCTGCGTCCATGAGTGGCCACCATACATAGCTTCTGGCTAACCCCTTCATCCTTACGATCCCTGGGTGACCCTCGTGGAGGAGGTCCAATACCTTTCCCTTAACTTTTCAGGAATTATTACACGATCACCCCATAACAGGCACCCCTTGAGCTGAGAGCTCATCACGTTTTTAACAAATTCTTTGAACCTTTAGCCCGGGCGCTGACACCCTCTGTACCCAACCGAGTACAGTCCTTAACACAATGTCGGTATGATGCCCGAGCCACTTCCTTAGATGTGACTGGGCCAGAGTCCAAAGAGTCAATAAGTAGGATGGGTGTCCCGGAGTGGGGTCTTGATCGCCCCAGGTAATGGGCATCGGCTTAAAGAATTTGCTTGGTTCTCTTTCTGCATTAGGTGGGCACATTTCCAAATGCAGCATTGAGCTACATATTTTATTTTCTTTTTTCTTTTTTAAAAGCCTATGAGGTCCATCAGTAATCTGGATGTATTTTTTTCCTGAATGCTGGATACTTTGATTTAAAACACACTCTATAGTGCATGGGAAGGAACACAACATGGACTTAAAAGTGCTCTTCACTGGTACCTTTAGGTCAGTGGTGGGTTTCAATTTTTTTTACTACCAGTTCTGTGGCTTGGTGGGTGTGGCATAGATTAATGAGTGTGGCAGGGGAAGGATACTGTAAAATCTCCATTCCCACCCCACTCCAGGGGAAGGTTAGTGCAAAATCCCCATTTCCTCCCGATCAGCTGGGACTTGGGAGGCAGAGAATAGATGAGGCGGGGCCAGTTGGAATTTTTATTACCAGTTCTCCAGAACTCGTCAGAACCTGCTGAAACCCACCTCTGCTTTAGGTGCCACCCTGGGAGCCCTGCAGTAGTCGTTCCATCAGGTTTTGGAACAGCCCTGGTGCCACACTGACCCCAAATTGCAATCGGTGCACTTGAAGGCACCCCTGTGCGTCAATCGTTTGGGCTTCGCTGTGCGGGCGTCTACTGGCAGTTGTTGGTAGGCTTGGGCCAAGTCTAACTTTGCAAAGACTTGCCCTTGCCCCAAAGAGTGCAATAAGTGTTGCACTACGGAACCGGGTAAGCGCTTTTCTGTAAGGCTTTGTTAAGCGTCGCCTTGTAGTCAGCGCAAATTCTAATTGACCCGTCCGGTTTTATGGGGTGACGATTGGCGTCTCCCACTTTGCGTGATCGACTGGCACCAAGATCCCTGATTAATGAGCTTATCCAGCTCCTTATCAATTTTGGTTTTAGGGCAAAGGACTCTCCTCGCCTTAAGCCTAATGGGGGCTACCTGGGGTCTAAGTTGAAGGAAATAGGGGTCCCCTTGTAACCCTCTGGTGTGTAATGGGGATTCAAACGGTCCAGTGGGCACCGGAGTTTCCGTCCCATTAGCAATTCGGCTGGGCTTTTCCCGGTGGCCGTGCTTGGGGTTCTGTGCTGGATTGCTAGGAAAAAGTCTATTTTTGTTTGCCAGTCACCTGGCTTTAGCCTGGACAATGCCTCCTTAGCGCTCCGGACGGAACGCTCTGCAAGGCCATTCGACGCAGGGTGGAAAGGCGCAGAGAGGGCATGTCGGATGCCTTCCTCTGCCAGGTATTCTTCAAACTGGGCTGCCGTGAATTGGGGCCCATTGTCGGACACCAGAGTGTCCGGCAATCCGTGAGTTCTGAATAGAACGCTATAGGGGCTTCTGTGCCGTTTGGAAGTCTATGGCTGAGTACAGCCCCCACCCCATAAGGGGAAGCATCACAAACCAACACTAGGGCTAATGAGTCGTGATATTGGATGAGCAGGCTATCACTTGAGAGCAGGGTCTTTACTGCTTCAAAAGCCCTATTTTCCGACTTTCCCCAAGACCAAACAGTATTTTTCCTAAGAGCCTATGCAGCGGTTCCATAGCAGTTGCTTTGTTCTTTAAAAGACCGTAAAATTAACCAATCCTAGGAATGCCTGCAGCTCTGCTTTGTTTTTGGGCGCTGGAGCCTTTCTAATTGCCTTAACCTTGCTCTCAGTAGGGTGAATTCCTTTCTTGTCTATCCGGTAGCCCAAGAAATCGACGGATTCGACCCCTATCTGGCATTTGTTTGTCTTGACTTTTAATCCGGCTGTCCGGAAAATGCTCAAGACCTTTCTTAACCGCTCCCCCCATTCCTCCATGTTTTCCCCTGAAATTAGGACATCATCAGTAGGAACTACCCTGGGAGCCCTGCAGTAGTCGTTCCATCAGGTTTTGGAACAGCCCTGGTGCCACACTGACCCCAAATTGCAATCGGGTGCACTTGAAGGCACCCCTGTGCGTACAATCGTTTGGGCTTCGCTGTGCGGGCGTCTACTGGCAGTTGTTGGTAGGCTTGGGCCAAGTCTAACTTTGCAAAGACTTGCCCTTGCCCCAAAGAGTGCAATAAGTGTTGCACTACGGAACCGGGTAAGCGCTTTTCTGTAAGGCTTTGTTAAGTGTCGCCTTGTAGTCAGCGCAAATTCTAATTGACCCGTCCGGTTTTATGGGGGTGACGATTGGCGTCTCCCACTTTGCGTGATCGACTGGCACCAAAATCCCCTGATTAATGAGCTTATCCAGCTCCTTATCAATTTTGGTTTTAGGGCAAAGGACTCTCCTCGCCTTAAGCCTAATGGGGGCTACCTGGGGTCTAAGTTGAAGGAAATAGGGGTCCCTTGTACTTGCCCAGGCAGTCCTTGAAGACATCTTGAACTCGTTAAAGAGAATGTCTTTCAGGTTACAGTCACTTCGGTAGATGCCAGTCACTCCCATGCCCAGGGCACGAAACCAGTCTAGTCCCAACAGACTGGGCAGAGTTCCTTCGACGATCGTGATGGGCAGGGTCTTTTTATGTGGACCATACTCGACTCGGACGGAGGTGGTCCCTCGAACAGGGATGCGATTCCCCTGGTAGTCGTGCACTCGTAGCCGTTGTGCTTGCAGGTGGCGCTTCGCGACGGACGGCAGCGACTTCGCCAGAGTGTCCCAGGACATGATGGTGATCGCTGATCCCGTGTCTACTTCAAGCCTGCACCGTACTCCCTCGATCTTGGGCTTTGTGAAAATCTTCTTTTCCACTTTGGTTGAGGCGCGGCCTATAATGACAGTCGTTTGGTTAGACTTCGCGCCTTTCTTGTTTGAACCAATCGCGGGCCGCCTTTCCGGTTCCGCGTTTTGATTGGCCGATTTGAATTTTCGGCGGGAAGGTTGGGCCGCTCTGCAGACCTGAGCAAGTGCCCTTTCTTCCCACACCGCCGGCATGTTGCGTCTTTAAACCTGCAGCGTTGGCGCTGATGCTGTCCTCCGCAGCTTCCGCATTCGTCACGGTCCTCAATGTCGCGTTTCTCGGTCCGGCAGACCCTTCCTCCTCCTCGCCCTCACCGTCGGATTCGGACTGAATCTCCTCCTGGTGTACTGGCGTTGGCTTTGAGCTCGCCTTGGATTGAAGAGGCTTTTGCAGGGTCTCTGCTGCTTTAGTAGACATTTCGTGTGCTCTGGCTTCGTCCAGAGCATTGGCTAGTGTCAGGTTGCTCTTGGCTAGCAGCCTTCGCCGTAGACGGATGTCCTTGACCCCTCGGACGAGTTGCTCGAGTAGCACCTCGTCTAGGTCTCGGTATCCGCAGTCCTTGGACGCTCTTCTTAAAGCGGCCATGTAGTCGCCGATGGACTCGCCCTCCATCTGTCTACGTTCTCCAAATTCAAACCGCTGGACGTATTTGGACGGCGTCGGCGCGAAATGGTTCTTCAGCAAAGTCTGCAGAGTCGGCCACGATACCGATTGTATCGGCGTTGGCTCTGCCAGGGCTTCCGCAATCTCGATGACCTCCGGCCCACAATGGCTTAAGAAGTAAGCCCGTTTGCGGTTATCCGGGATCCCCTGTAGTTCGTTGGCTTCTAGAAAGCTTTCGAAACGGGTCATATACGTTCCCCATTTCTCCTTGACCGGGTTGTACGGTGCGGGTGGCGTGTTTGCCATTTCCGCGTTTCTGCCCTGAGTTTGCTGGGTTCAGAACTAGCGTGCTTCAGCTCGGTTCTGGTTCTCCTTAACCTCGAGATCCCATCCTCGTCGCCAATGTTAGGTTCGGGAAGTAACGAGGCTGGAGACCAGGGTAGTGACAACAGCTCTTTAATATAGGGTGAACCCAGCAACAGGCTGGGGGAAAACCTCCCCTTTTATACAGTTCTGCAGGAGGCTTCGTCCAATCAGCAACGTGCTGATTTCCCGCTCAAATATTTAAAGGTACAACTGTTAATACATAACACTCTCAGTGTTACTATCTGACCTGTACTCAGCTACCAAAATAATAGCTTAATGTACAGGGAAGGAAATCAGTAAAAAATGTAGGGTAAAAGTATAAGGGTGGTGAGTGGAGAGTATGATGTTTTAAGTCTTGTTGGTTAATACCTGATGGTCTCATAATATACATTTGTGACTAGAGAGGAATAAAAAGCCACAAGAGCTAATTAGGGCTTTTTCAGGGGCAGCACCAGAGGTGGGTTTCAGCAGATTCTGACTAGTTCTGGAGAATTGGTAGCAGAAATTTTGAGTAGTTTGGAGAACCCATAGTAAAAATTCTGACTGGCCCCACCCCCATCTATTCTCTGCCTCCCAAGTTCCAGCTGATTGGGAGGAAATTGAGATTTTACAGTATCCTTCCCCTGCCACACCCACCCACAGAACCAGTAGTAAAAATTTTTGAAACCCACCACTGGGCAGCACCCCAAAATTATGATACACTCAGTTGTTCCTTTATGGCAGCAGTTTCTCATTTTCTACTGAAGGGATTTTCAATCTTTCTGGACTGGTGAACCCATCTGAAATTTTGTGGATACAAAGTGTCTGCTGGGGAAAAATTGCTTGACTATTCATAAAGTGGTTGCTATAAGAGACTCAATCAATAATCAAACATTGATTTATCAGAATGCAAGTTTTCCCTTCTAAAGAATTTGCTTGGTTCTCTTTCTGCATTAGGTGGGCACATTTCCAAATGCAGCATTGAGCTACATATTTTATTTTCATTTTTCTTTTTTAAAAGCCTATGAGGTCCATCAGGAATCTGGATGTATTTTTTTCCTGAATGCTGGATACTTTGATTTAAAACACACTCTATAGTGCATGGGAAGGAACACAACATGGACTTAAAAGTGCTCTTCACTGGTACCTTTAGGTCAGTGGTGGGTTTCAATTTTTTTTACTACCAGTTCTGTGGCTTGGTGGGTGTGGCATAGATTAATGGGTGTGGCAGGGGAAGGATACTGTAAAATCTCCATTCCCACCCCACTCCAGGGGAAGGTTAGTGCAAAATCCCCATTTCCTCCCGATCAGCTGGGACTTGGGAGGCAGAGAATAGATGAGGCGGGGCCAGTTGGAATTTTTATTACCAGTTCTCCAGAACTCGTCAGAACCTGCTGAAACCCACCTCTGCTTTAGGTGCCACCCTGGGGATCCCAACTATAATACATTTCATCAGTCACTTGGCATGCTCATGATAACTGTATACTCTTTATCAGTGGAGAGCTAAATAATTGTGTGTGTGCATTTCTGTTACTGTAATTCCCTTCTTGGAAGCTGGAAGAGATTAGAGAAAGGTGCTTGAGGAAGGAATGAGGCAAAGTTGGTTTGGAGGACACGACCCTGAAATATATAAGGTCATTGAATTAACATCTGTGTACAGGATTGCAATACTGTATGCTCATATCTCTCTGCATCTTGTGTTCCAGGATTTTTTTTTAGAAGTATGGTACTCCTAATAAGTTCACAGTCATAGATATAGTGACTCAGTATGCTTCTATTTCAGCCCATTATCAAACGGTTTGCAGCTGAACACCTAAATTGTGATTTGTGCTCATGCCTGTGACACAGACAGCTTGCAAATTAGAGCTGTTAGTGGGTTAAATTCGCTTTAAATTCTGTTCAGATAGCACTTTGTTTAATCCCAGTGGCTGATTCAGCAAGCCTTTCTGGTCAATTAGACTTTAGTGTGTTTGCAGTCTAATTCTAAAGAAAAGTCTTTCCTCTGAGGTGGTCATACTTTTGACTCTGAGCTATACTACTGTTTATGCACCAACCTCCTCTTTCTGCACATTTGTGTAGGGCAAAAACTCTGTTTATTTAATGCCCAATTTAGTTGTGCCTCGTCACTCTGAAATTAATAATTGCTTTAGATGTATGGTACATTATGATGGGTATCAATTATTGACCTGAATTCAATGTGTTTCAACTACCCATGCATGCTGAACAACAGAACCAAGGGGATCAACCTATTAAAGCTCTTGCTTTAATGTCCTGGTTAATCTTAGCATTCTAGTTCAAAAGAAGAGTTATGCTCATTCCATCTTCATACTTAAACTGAGAAAATCAAAGATACTTTCCAGGTGAAGTGCTACGATATTCTGCTTTGCAGGTCCTATAATACTTGAATACAGTTTTTCGTATCACATTACCAAGGCTCAAAGAGAAAAGTTACTCTTCATACACCAAGGGTTTCATAATCAGAAACTAAGTTAGCAGGAATCTGATTCCATTTTTAACAGCCAGCCAGACCTGTAGAGACATATTAAGTCAAAAACCCACAGAAAATGAAAAGTGCCTATAGGAAATCTTGCAGGGTTCAGTCAAGGGCAGTTTCATGTGACCTGACAGATTGGAAATAAAAAGGCTGCTATTAGTTCCGTGTCAGTTCTTATAGTGAATGTTGCAGAGTAATTGTGGGTGTTAAGCTGTCAAATATTATCAAGGGTTAATAAGGTTAAAGAAGTAAAAAGCTGGCCATAATATAGAGATATGGATAAATATATGGCAATAAATAAGAGATGTCACATCATATGGGGAAATCTAGATTGAAACTGGGAAATATAACAATTCTCAATGGAAGATGATAAATATTAGTTAAAAATATTCCCCACTGTATATTCAGTCTGGCATTTTGTTTTCCATAATGGTCAATGGGAGCCCACAAGCAAACCATGAAGGTAAAGTCTTCCTATGATTCCCAATCATCGTTTTCTATTATAGTTCAAATGTTGCTTACCCATAATCATCTTGAGTGTCTAATATGCCCACAACTTTCCAGCTGATGCCATAATTTGTTCTCTAAGAATGAGGAGATCAGCGTCAACACAATTCTCCTACAAGAGACACTCTATATAATGCAGACAGTACCCCTTCCCCACTAGCTTTTTGCATTCAAGTATCTAATTATTAGTTGGGCATTTTATTTAAATAGTTGAGCTATGAAAAATTGGGAAAAGGAACATCTTGAAGTCTAAGTTCCAGAAAGGAGGAGCCATAACATCATAGTTAAATGTGTGGCCCTTCTCCCCACCCAATATCTTCAGGTAGAGTTAGATAACTTCTCTGCTTGAAACTTTGGGGAGTATTTTGCCATCCAGTGCAAGAAAATGCTGGAGTATGGGGACCAACAGGTCTAAATTAACAGAGGATAATTTAGAGATATGTTAAATGATTTAACTTAACCCTTTATCATGGAACATCAGAAGCATTTTCAGCTGGACTGTCTTCCAGAAATATCTCTTTTTTTAATATACCTGGCATCCCCCAACTTTTGCTGCAGCCCATTAAAATAACAGTGCGTTGTTTAACAAAAGTGAATATGAATTAATTATTGAATTGCATCCAACTTTGGAGAGAGGAAGTTTAAAGAGAAATTTGGACAGATGAATTACTTGGGAATGGCTGAAAATTAAATAAGGACAAGTACTGAATGAAAACTACAGAGTGGATAAGGCCTGTTAAGCCCTTTTGAGGAAAGTTGCTGGGATGTAATAAATTATTATGGTTGTTGCACAGTCAGCCAGATGTTCAGATTGGATTTGTCTACCTGTCAAGTCCTTTCCCAAGGACTTGGGATAGGAAGATTTTGTGGTGTTAAATGTATTGTCGCAGGATATAAGCTGTAAGCAGAGTAAAGCTGCCTTTGCAATTGACTGATCGTGATTTTGTCAGGTGATGGTTCAGTTGTTTCGGGATCAAGGTACCTATTACTATTGGCTCTACCTTTGCTTTCTTTTTCTAAAAGCAAATTATTATTATTGTTACTATTATTAATTATTTCAGAATGTCTCAAAGTGCATTTGCAGAACACACACTCTTTTTTTAATTACAAGGAAAGCTAAGATGTAACCTAGTTGTAAAGGGCACCAAAAACATGGAGTCTGTTGTGAGCTACAATAGAAAACCAAGCTTTCAATGCTTCTTCATAGCATGATTTTTTCCCCACAAGCAAGTTGTGTAGCATGGAACTGTGCATTCATTTATTGACACTTTTTAACGGGGTGAGCTCCCGTTACTTGTCCCAGCTTCTGCCAACTTAGCAGTTCGAAAGCACATAAAAAATGCAAGTAGAAAAAATAGGGACCACTTTTGGTGGGAAGGTAACAGCGTTCCGTGCACCTTTGGCATTGAGTCATGCCGGCCACATGACCATGGAGACGTCTTTGGACAGCACTGGCTCTTTGGCTTTGAAACGAAGATGAGCACCCCCCTAGAATCGGGATCGACTAGCAGATATGTGCGAGGGCAACCTTTACCTTTATTCTTTCCCAAACTTGGTTGTGGTTTAAGGTGGTCTCTTAAGGCTATTTGACTATAGACTGACAAGGTGGCTCAGTGGCTAAGACACTGAGCTTGTCGATCAGAAAGATTGGCAGTTCGAATCCCTAGTATAGGTCTCCTGTGTGAGCAGGGGGTTGGACTAGACAACCTCCAAGGTCCCTTCCAACTCTGTTACTGTTAACTGCTTAACTGACTAGAGCTGCAAGAACTGTGGGGCTATTGTAGCATGATCTCCTTTTAGTTTCTGAGGTTTGCAGTGGAACAGGATCATGCTCTTGGGTTTCAACACTGATTTTTGCTGTGTTTTTGTTTCTGGCATCAACTTATTTAATCAATTAATTTAAAAAATGAGTAGCAGGTACTTCTAGAGGAGACGTACAAGATTATTCTCTGCTTAATTGTCTACCTCAAGTTTTGTCAGTGGCTTTTATTATCTTGTGATTATAGAATTCAAAATGTTTCTTAAAATCTAGCAATATCTGAACACTATAAGCATAATTTACCAATATGGCTTACCAGTTTGAATATATTAACGGAGTCCTGTCAATCCCTGACTCTTAAATGGGTAGCCAAGACTCTTTGTGTTTATTTCATAGGCATTAAAAGAAAAGCAATACAAGTTCACAGCTACAGCTTTGTCTGGAAGGGTGAAGGAACAAGCTTTCAACATGGCGCTGATTCTAAGTTACACCTTATGGATGCTGTGTGAACAGCAAGTTCTGTATAATATTGGTTGGAAAACGCCCGGTAACAGTATGTCAACCAGATAGGGTAGGGTAAATAACCTGTTTGAGCAATGCCTTACAGCAAAGCTATAAGAGATTGGCAAAGCCCTGACCTACTCCATTAACTGCACAATCCTGGCTTAATTAGCATTGTTTATGACTAATTATTCCGATACAGATTCACTCGAGCTGTCTTCCACAAACCTTACTGCAGTCAAAATATTAAGTAGCGGCATGCTGATTGGGATAGATTTTTTTTTTTTCCATGAAGGAAGGAATGGCGGTTAATTTCTAATTGATTGCTTGGTAGAGCTCCTCCTTGTGTTTCACCCCCAAGGCTTGACTTGACGCCATCTGCCTGGTGTCAGTGTTTGGAAACCAGCTGGTCAGCTAAACTACGTTCTGTGGGAAGCTGGCAATTTAGAGCAAGCAGCAGCGTAGCCATCAGCATGCTAAAGAGTGATTTTCACTTGTGCTTTGATAATGGTGCCTTAAGCCTTAATTATGCTGTATGACAACACTGTTCAAGAACTATCAAAATAAACCCTTTCAAGACATCCACTATTAACAACTTTGGAAGAAACCTTGTGGACTTCTTTGTTCATTTTCAAAACTAACATGTAGACCAATTCAGATTCCTTTTGTCCCCAATCTAGAATAATTTTTGAAGCAATAGTTTCTATTTTGTTTCTTATATAGAGAAGTATTGAGTGCAAAAAAAGAGAGATGGTTTAGTATTGTTGATGTAATTTTTTTTTGCTGCAATAATGTCTATAATAGCCCTGCAAAATCTGTAATTGGAAAGGAAAAGCAGAATTGGATCCATTAAGGCCATGTAAAATTGAGACTTTCAACTAATGGCATTAAAGTATTATAGTGACTGTAAATGGAGTAATTGTCCCATTGTCAATACAATCCTTTAGGAACATCTGTGATGCAGGAAAGTGTTTAAGAGTAATGATGTGGTACCAGGTGATTTTCGACTGGTACATTGGTAACTAATTAAGGAGAGAAAGTTAGCTTTTGATTAAATACGATTTAGAAAACAATAGAATTGAATGGGATTATTAATTTGTTATATGAAAGTGCCTCGTGAACCATTCTTAATTGAATGTTCCATTACCAACTTCTTTCTACAGGAAAAGGAAGAGCCCCCTTTATGAGGGTCCCTTTTCCAAATTGGATCTTGATTTTATTGTTGCAAATATCAATAGAGTTCAATCAGTAGATAGTCAATACAATCATATGTAGTAAAAATTGATCAATCAATCTGCATGGCATTATATTTTTATGTCAAATCGTAAGTCTTGGAAAGTTAAGTTGGCGACACATATTGAAGTGCCATCCATTTTGTTGTCTGTTTCTGAAGCTCATGTCCATTTATAAGAGAGATTTGGTTTTTAAAATAAGACTTTGGAGAAATGTAGATGCTCCTAAGGAGAAACCATTTGTGACCTGAAATATGCAGAAGGCAGCTGCTCTCCTTACTCTTTACACAGTTTGCATGTGAATTGGTAGTTTTGATAGCATAGAGAATTGGAAAGGACAATATTGTTTTGATAGCATAGAGAATTGGAAAGGACAATAAGGAGGCTGGTGTGAGCTCTGAGTCACTAGTACCCAAAGAAGTATATCTTTGGAGAAAGAAATTACTGAAGACATATTATAGTAGGTTTGGCATTTCTAGAGTTAATATAAATGTGGGAAGAACAAATGAAAAATGATAGTTCTTTCTCTAAATTCTTGGTTTTAATAAATTATTGTTTGTATCTGGTTATTGGGTAGCATTCTTGTGGTTTTGCTATTTTTCATTTTGCACCTTGTGCCTAGTGGCTTGAAAAGATGGTGCCTACAATTTTTTTATCTCCTGTCTTTACCATTATGTGACATTTCATGATGAATCTGACACTTTCATTGCCTTGCAAAAATATTGTTTCTCAATCTTTAAAATACTGACTTTGGCAACCTTTTCAGAACTAAGGAAAAAAATGCAAATATTAATGAGGCTGATATAAAAACATTTTTTCTCTATCATTTTTATAGTTGCTATAGAAACACCTTGGCCTTCACTCTTGCTAATTAGTTGGATTTTGCACATTTTATATTTGGAAATGCAAATCAGTTTTCATAAATTATTACTTATTTTTCTATTTATATTTACAGTACTGATATGCATATACACACAGGAAGCTTGAGATATTAATTAGCTACATAACACAAATAAGTGTGACATTTATGGTCACAAGAGAAACCTGGTTGGTTTTTCAAATATTTGAAGGTAGGAATACAGAGATTTTTTTAATATAGGGGAAAGAAAGTGAATTTTAACAGGTTGAAGGTTTATGGGAGTGATAAAATGCAGCTGTTTGGAATACGTGTTTTTACAGATTTCAAATCTAATAGTAGATTTAACCTAAAGAACTGCAATTCCATCTCAGATCTGTAGGCAGAATTTGGGAAGTGTGTCTATCTGATTGTCTGCTTATTTTTGCCATTATAAATGATTAAGGTTTGACTTTGTTAACATTTAAAGAAAAATATTTCTGTCTTGAACTATGGGAGGTCCTGCTCAGTGTGCTGTTCAGCCAATTCTATCCAGTTCGGGTGAGCCAGTAGCGACAACTGCAGGAGGCTCTGCCCACCCTCCTGGACGTCATCACATCCCGTTTTTGATGCTCTGTGCATACGTGGAGATGGCACGCTCCCATTTGCAAATCAGTAGTGAAAGTAAGTGAATACCACCCCTAGTCCTGCTGGATATTTGGGGAGCACAGAGATTAACAAATACACACAGTTAGGGTGGCCCTTTCAGTCATTAATTTTTTTTACAGGTAGGGACATGAAACTCTTGTGTTTTTGGGTATTCAGAAATCAGACATAGAACAAGATGTTGGACTCAGGGATTAGATAAACTGACTGTTTTAAATCATGATTTTTAAATCATGTGCATCCCAGCTGGGGCTGCAAATACCCTTGGAGTATAAGCTCCAAATATCCACCTTGATCTTTGAAAGTCATTTTACCATCTGCATGATTTAAGTTGCATCTGTATCTGTACATATTTTTCAGGCTTGCAACAATCACCAGACTGAATTTGGTAATATTATTTTTGACTTTAAACTGTTATATATAAATATCACATTTTTCTGTTAATATTTATTTATGCAAAAAGATCAGAAATTGATAAATGCAAAATGACCCTTGTCAAGTCACACTTTAGGGAAGACAGTACTAGAAAAAGAAATATATTCCTAGCAGAGTTTGGATTTGGAATGTATATTTGTAGGTGGACAACCTCAACATTATACACAATATTTCTGGATTCGTGGTTAAATATGATGCTAAGAAATTGATCTGATTTCTTGACATGCTGGTTCCAAATAAATCTAAAATTTGAATGCAAATTTTGGTAAAACATGTATCTGTTTAATCTAAATTATTGTTAGATTGTGTTAATGGTGTTCTAGTGTTTTTAATTCTTTAATATAAGTTTTATGAATTTTCTGTGTTTGCATTGTGGTAACATATGTGGAAAACTGCATACACATTTGCAACTCATTTGCAATTGCAATTCGTGTACTTGTTACATATTAAAATTGAGTGAGCATAGGCTTCAGTCAGGTCCGCCAATCCGGCAGGGAAATACTCAAACCTCATTGGCTGACCCATCTGACAGCTCCCTATAAAAGGGCATGCTGTCAGACAAGCCGACTGCTGGGTTGTACTGATCTACTAATAAAGAGCTGTTGTTACTGTTAGCACAGAGTCCTGTCTCTTCCATCTCCCAATCTAACAGTACTATTACTACTATTACTACTACTACTACTACTACTACTACTATTAGGTAAAGGTTCCCCTTGCACATACATGCTAGTTGTTCCTGATTCTAGGGGGTGGTGCTCATCTCTGCTTCTAAGCTGAAGGGCCAGCGCTATCTGATGACAATTCCATGGTCATGTGGCCAGCATGACCAAATGCCGAAGGCACAGAGAACGCTGTTAGCTTCCCACCAAGGTGGTCCCTATTTTTCTATTGGCATTTTTACATGCTAGGTTGATAGAAACTGGGGCAAGTAACAGGAGCTCACTCTGTTATGCAGCGCTAGGGATTCAAACTGCCAAACTGCCGACCTTTCTGATCGACAAGCTCAGTGTCTTAGCCACTGAGCCATTGTGCCCCCTCACTACTATTACTACAGTACTAATAATAGTAATCCCCCTTTTTTCCCATTTACTGACAATGAGCATGCAGATCCCTCCTTCATCTGAATTGTATTTCTGTTGCAGGAATGCACAATTACTGTCAGCCCATGGGTGACACAAGGCTTTGATGCTACATATTGTAATGATCACATTGTAAAAACAGGTTCAGGGGTTTCTTTCTTTGTTCTTTCAAATTTGTATCTTAATGTTCCTAGCAAAGCTAACCCTTGATGAAATATACCCTTATGCCTATGTAAGGCTTGTCATTCATGTTGCCCTTTAGAACTTCCCAAAACTCTAAAATAGGCAAAACAAGGCCAACATTTTTTGGCCTAATCCAAAAATTAAAAAGTTGCTGTCAGCCTGCAGATGGCCTCTGAGCCACACTTTCACAAGCCTGATCTTTCAGCAGGATTTCTATTCCAATTTCCCACAACCAATACTGAATGCTTTATAGCACTGAATATCAGAATCTTTATAACCTTTGTATTTTCTTCATGTTCTCTTCTGTGATCTTCATACTTTTCTTTTTTAAATTCATTATTATCATAGAAGTAATACATACTAAGCTCGATATTCAGATGTGTTTGGGGAACTTTGTTGTATATCACCGAACAGGATTAGCAACTGCGATCTTTTGATCAGTTGAACAAAAAATAAATAAGCATGTTTTGTAAGAAACTTATTCATTACCACAAAGAGTGTCTTTGGCAACATGGAGTGGCAATTCAGCAAAAAAGTGCAGGCTCAGCCTCAGGATGCCACCATATTATCTTACACAGTGACCCAGGCATCTTTGAAATAGCATGAAATAAAATAAAAATAAAATGTCTTAAGTCCTACATTGAAATCTCCTAAAATCGCAAATTATCATGAGGCTTAGAAGTTTTGTGTAATTTTGTCAATTTAAATGAAATCATATATTTATAACTTTTAATGGCGCTGTGACCATCCTAGAGCCATGGGTGAATTCATTTAGGGTTATACAGATACTACTGTTCAGGTGCCTTAATGTGGGGAAGAGGCTGATATTGTGATACTTAAATTACATGTTTAAGTATCACAATATCAGACATTATAAAGACATTATCTAAAATGAGAGAGCCCTTTCCCCTTTTATAGATGAAGGCTTAAGGCCAAATCAGACTAACTTTCTAAAGGCTAATTATGGAATCCGTGGGGAAAAAAGATTTGAGCCTAGACTGAATTCTAAATCTCTAAACATTGTTATTGTTAGTTGTGAAGTTGTGTCCGACCCATTGCGACCCCATGGACAACATTCCTCCAGGCCTTCCTATCCTCTACCATCTTCTGGAGTCAATTTAAACTCATGCCTCAGTGACTCCATCCAGCCACCTCGTTCTCTATCATCCCTTTCTTCTTTTGCCCTCATTCATTCCCAGCATTAGGCTCTTCTCCAGTGAGTCCTTCCTTCTCATTAGGTGGCCAAGTATTTCAGTTTCATCTTGAGGATCTGGCCTTAAACCACTATTAAATTCTCAGAGTAAGTCTTGCTTAAAACTCACTACTGCAAGCACAAGAGGACACACTCTGCATTAGATTTTTAAAAAGATGATTTAAGAGGTTGCCATTTTATTCTTGTATAAGAAAAAAAGATGAGGCAGAATGAAAAAACAAGGAAGAAGAGGAGCCAGATAGATTCTGTACTGTTAAAGGTTAGCCAGATTTTACCAAATGTCATGCGAAACCATGGAAAAGTGAGGCCGTCCAATCTGGTGCAAAATGTCTTCAGTCCCACATTGCGTAAACAAAGCAAAGAGTAGTTTGTTTCTTCTTTCTTTGCAAGGCTAGAGTACTTCTTTGCAAAGAATATGTGACATTTGCTCTGAATATAAGGAAATACTCTGGTGTATTTTTGTAATAAAATGCCAATAAACAAGCATAATAATAATAATAATAATAATAATAATAATAATAATAATAATAATAATAATAATAATAATAATAATAATAATAATAATAATAATAGAAATACCAGAGGCTTTTTAGTAACAAAAGGCATTTTTCCCATATGGAGGAATAATCACACTATCTTAAAATAGGCTTTCTGGCTTTTTTAGGCTACTCTGGCAAAGAATTATGTGTAACAAGAAAGAATTTCCTTGTCTCAAGCTCAAGCTCACCAAAGCAAACAAGCGCTTGAATTCTCGGTTGTCATCAAGCCCAGGAAGGTCCTTGCAGGATCACAAAACAAATCAAGCCGTTGAGGGCTTCCGGGCAGCCAGCTAACAAAAATATACTATCAGAGGATGCAGCCCAGCAAGCACTGTGGCTGTCACAGCAGTAGGCCCCCAATGTGGGCATCCGTTCAAGAGCTTTACTCCCACATCTGGTGAAACTGTGACAATCGGTGTCTGACCATTTTAGGAGTCAGATACTCTGGGCACCAGGAAGTTGATTTGCCTTTCACTTCCTTAAGAAAACACACATTAATATTGAAGCGCTGCCTTCATAAAGCAGCATTTTGTCTTGGTCTCTGGCAAAAGTTATGTGCTGAGAAAGTTCACTTGGATGCAGCCAACCGTATCTACATTTCAAATATTTCTGAGGACATTTGCAAAAGAAAGCCAATTAAAGCCTGGTGACCCAATATTGCTCTTTGTGAGAGTTATTTATGCCTTAAGTCTTCATTGTTTTAAATAAAGTGCAAAGAATGAAACCTCTGAAATACTTCCTGTGAAGTAAATGAAGACATCAGTGCTTATCATGTTTTTCCTACTATTATTTTAGTATCTTTCTTCAGACAGGGGTGCAGATGACATAGAGTTATCATTTTCATTACTATGCACAATATCAAAGGCCTCTTGTTTTTTTTCCTTTTCCCATAAAGATTGTTATTTTATACAAATCCTGCATTTTTTGTTTTTAATTGGGTATCATAAAAATGTCTTAAATGTACTGCTGCAGTCCAAGTTCTTGATGATCCAAGAAACAGTTAATTTATTTTAATTTCCCTAAAGTTTTGCCACTAAATAGTTACTCCATTTTTCTCTCTCCAGCCCCTTTTTCTTTCTCTGTGTGAAAGGCAGCAGCGGCAACAAAGAAAACAAACTTCTTTAAGGATAGTATTGCATTTGAAATGAAATAATCTATTTTTTAAAATATATGCTTTCAATACGTAAATCTTTATCTGAAGTTTATTTGTAACAGCTTTTGACCAAAATAAAGGTCAAAGGCTTACATTCAGGCACTGAACTTTTATGAAATTCTCTTGTGAGAGCTTTACCTTTGCTGCAGTGATATATGATAAAACCTTTCTTATTCATTTGGCTCAGCAATCAACATTTGAAATAACGCATATTACTTTAAATAAGTACTTTATTGAAAAGTACCAGTACAAAGGTACTTTAATGTAGAATAAATTCAGTGATCCAACAGAATAAGGAAACCTTAAACAAGTAGCTTTTTATTCTTTATTTTTAGAGTTCTGTTCTACTTTTCTAACAAAATATTGCTTACAAAATATTAAAAATGAATTGAAACATGATAATGTGAGAAACCCAACTAATTATTTACTTGCATTAAATCAGAAGTTTGATATTTCTGAAAACAAAAGAGAACAAAAACTGAAACCAGTTACATTTCCCCCCCACCATGGTACTAATCCTCTATGCTTAGACTGGGTTTGTGTTATTGAGTTGTTCTCCTTTGGAGAAAAATCCCATGTATATGAGTGAGAGAATCATGGTGATTAAAAGTATGATTACAAAGTGGGAAGTGACTAATTCACATTTGACTTTCTTTGTGAACTAACTAAAGTCCTAATAACTGTAACCTCTCTTTCTCAGCCTCATTTCCTTCCCCTTTTCCTTTACCTACAAGAGTTAATAATACTGACTTATTAAGCAGAGTTGTTGTAAATTTTATAACTAGACTTACGCTGTTTTAATGTTTGAAAATGCTATGTGAATGGTGGACTGGTACCATAGTAACATGCTTTTCTCACATGTTGGGGATTGTTATATGACATAAATAACTAGTACCATTTACTACCCATGCAGCAGCATTCTCCACCAGTTGAAGCTTCTGAAGGATCTTCAAGGTCAGCCCCATATAGTCAGCATTGCAATAATCCAGATGAGAGCTCACATGAGAGGGCATGAGTGATATTGAGCAGGACTTCCCAGTACTGAAATGAGTGCAGCTGGCACACAATCTGAAGGTCTCCTTGCCCTGGTCATAGTTTGCTCTTGAGCACGAGGACTCCCAGATTGTACATCAGGTCTGTCTGAGGCAGTGCAATGAAAGAAGGTTCCTGGTACCAGACAGTACAAAATATATTGCTATCCAAAATTGTTGGTTAAATAAGGACTGATGGAAACTCATTAAAAGGCTTTGTATTTGTGATAGTTGCATGCAAAATCCTAACATTGTGGCTATATTCAAGATGGGGTTTCGTCTTGTAAGTGCCTCTAGATAGAAAATAGGCATTTTGGTAGTCAAGGTATAACTGTATTGAATTAATTATGTTATATAATCATTATATTTTCAAACAAATATAAATAAAATAGAAATGAATGACTCAAATACTGCTAGAACACAGATCTCTAAAATTCAGTTCTTCACGTCTGGAGTTAAAATATTTTTTGCCTCTTTAGGGCAGGGGTCCCCAACCTCTGGTCCGTGGATTGGCACCAGTCTGCAGCATGGCAGAAACCGGGCCACTCATGAAAGCCTTCATCTGCAGGATGCATGCAGCATCCCTCCGGTCCGTGGAAAAGCCTCTCTTCACGGAACTGGTCCCTGCTTGGGGGCTACTGCTTTAGGATTACTCTTTTTGCAAAATAATTTTGCAGAACATGACTATATGGGGGGCATGGAATGGCTTCTTTGATGGTTAGGAGGTATTTTTTTACATATGGGAATCATTTAACCCCCTCATTTGTAGCATATGAATAGTCCCCTTCCCATATTAACACAGACGAAAAATGCTGACTTACATATGTGTAGAAATGAATAATATTAATTATTAGTGAAGAGAGGCTTATATAGTTGTGATGGCAAGTGTTTGTTGGACTGGCTTACTGTATTGTCATCTTTATGGAGCTTATTTAGAATTTTTTTTAAAGAACAGATTTCATTTTTTTTTGTTCTTCTTGAAGTGTTACTTCTTTTCTTGAAATATAAATGTTTTCTTTTATGCTCTAAATACTTCTTGGCTTGTCTGCTCCCTCAGGTGCCAAAGCAGTAGCCAATGGACTGTTCAAGAACGAAAACACACTTAACAGATGCTCTTTCAACCTTTCCTTTCTTAATGGGTGATTCTGGTACCGGTACATTCCATGCTATTTCTAAATAGCAAGAACCGATTTTTAGCTATACAGAGCAAACCTGTATCCCTGAAAAGTTACTTTCACTAGTGTCTTGGTTGAAAGCATAAAATGGTGTTTTGTAAGACAGCTTAAAATGCCTAGTTAAAATATCAATACTTTCTCCTCAGAATTGCACAACCAAAGCCACAGATTTCTAAAAATACTTTCTGTGCTGGGAAATTATTCTCAGAATATATTTTTATTTTTTAAAAAACTCCTGACCATGCTTTATTTATCTATTTCTTTTAAGTTTTTTAAGAATTTCATATGCCTAAAGAATAAAGCAGAGGATTTAATACAGGAAGAGTTAGTGAAGATGAAAAAAAAAGTAGCTAATAATTAGAGAATAATAATAATTAAAAAAACTAATAACAGAATTCCTATTATGTGTTAAGAAAATGCTTCCTTGTGGCTTTTTAATTCTAAGTTATAATTCTGGCTTTCTAATATCAGACTTGCTTTTCTATTGCTGCCTCTCCCATAATACAGTTTTGGGAAATTCCACTAAAAAACATTTCCCTATCTCATTCTGTTCTTATATCCAAATCATAAGAAAATATGAACCTTTCTTTCCAGGAGTACACACTTTATTAACGTCTCTAGAATTTGTTAACCTTCATAACTGTGTTTTGTTTGTATGCTTAGATTGCAGATTTAGGGAGAAAGAGATTCAAACTCTGTGGCAGACCAAGAGTTCCACAATTCAGATTTGTATTAATACTTGAAAACATAGCGGAAAGGTAGCTGGTGAGGTAATTCAGGTTTTTTTTATTATATTAGTACATGCCAAATATTCTGGGATTGTAACTTTTAATATCCTGCAATTATGAATTATGCCGCAACATCTCTGGAAGGCAGCATGCCGAGGAAGGCTGATGCACAGTAACTGACCAGAGTAGATGGAACACAATCTCACTTTGTATAAAACAGCTTTGTTTCTGGTTTAAAATCAGGAAAACCTTTGAAAGGGCAGAAAAGACTGGACACCCAGGCAGTAAATCTTTGAAACGTGAATCATTGGGACAATCAGGCTGTAAGAGTAATAGTAGATGTGAGAATAACATTTAAAGCTACTCAGCAAAGACATGGTAACTGAGTAGACTTATTCACAGGTATATATGCATAGAAGAGCAACCTTTGATTTTATATATATGGAACAGACACATGTGGAATTATACCATAACTTTTTCTTATATCAAACTATTCTAGTATACTTTTTAGAATGCATTACTTTTCTTTATATCTGCTCCTATTCTGTATTTATTTACTAGGCTATGAATCCATGAAAACAATTTGCACAAATAAACAAATGTCTGTTCAGGTTTTAAAATATTTTTCCCTTAGCTATTTTATGTTATTATATTTATTGCCATTGTCATCATATATCCTGCCCTTTGGTCTAGCTCCTCAAAGTAGCTTACAGTAATTAACATGTTTCTGAAAGTATTTACAAATTGTCTGTCTGTCTGTCTATTTGTCTATCTATCTATCTATCATCTATCCATCCCTACCTACCTACCCATCCATCCATCCATCCACCCAGATTAAGCTAGATTTGGTTCATAATGGAAGAAAATTTTGAAGGACTTACAGACAACAATATTTCCCAGGCTTCTTCTTAAATGATGTAGACTATTATGAGACCAAAAACATTTCTGAAGACCACCAAATAGTTTTGTGCAGAGATGGCAGCACAGAATCATAAACTATCATGACATAGATGTTTCCCTGATGGCATCTGCTGTACTCCAAAATGAATGAAGAAATGAATCTATATATAACATTGACTGAAATTTCATGAAATATTGACATTTTAGAAGAAATCTTGTGATATTTTAGATTAGAATACTAAAATCATACAATATTTGGAAATCTCCCAAGATTTTAGCCATATATAGCTATTATTTATGTACTATCTGCAGTATTCTTGCAGACCAGAGCTTGGAAATCATTGTTATTGAGAACTTGGTGAACAGATTAAAACCAAAACGCCAAAAACATATTGATAAATCTGTATTACCATTATTGCATTACTTTAGTACTATTTTTTATCTCCAGAGAGGATTTAGTTCACAAAGGATCTCAGGCAATGACTCTTCTTACAGGGTTATATACTGCTTTCTGTATGTTTATAGAGACATTTGCCTATTATAAGCTTCGTTTATGCAGAGCATTATCGGATCTTCAAACACAGGCTTTATTTGTCTCTAGCTTTGGATTATCTCAAAGTAGCCAGTTTATTGGCTCTGATTTGGTGATTATTGCATTTAACCCTTTTCTTTGGGGAGGGCAAGTAGATAGGAAGAAAGAAACTTCCTTTGAGTGTATTCTGCCTTGACAATCATGTTCATTGTTTGTAGCAAGCATCCCTGCTATCCACTGATGTCCCTTGAAGCTTAATCTATTGTAAAATTAGATCATCAAAATGGCCACAGTTTGCACATTTACATACCAATGCTTAACAGTTTATGAAATTATTCAAATGCTGTGAAACTCATAATGCCACTGAAGTTGTAGCACAGTTCATGTGTAAGTGATATGTAAACCATGCAAATGAGCAGAGACCCTTTCTTCTTTAAATTAATCTTTCAGAGGTTGTTACCCTGCCAGTTTGATTGCAATAAGAACACAGATTTTCTTCTCTTGATGGTGAAAGTGCTTTAATCCCCCTTTCCAAAGGTCAACTAATCTCCAGTCTTAAGTGCAATGGATGCAAATACACTACTCGTGTACTGTTCTTCCTAATTTAATTCTCTTCTAAGCTTTCATGTCTAAATCTAGTAATGTATCCAGTTTAGGAGGAGGTCAAAAGGTTTCTGTTCCTGTAAAATTTAAATTGACATCATATACTGATAATGGTAGTCAGTACTCTAAAATAAACATTTGCTACCATTCTTCCTGCACATCATTTTGTGTAGTTGGATCTGTGTGCTCAGCTTTGGTGCTATTCTCTTCCAGTTTGAGGTATGTCTACTGCAGTGGAATGCTGCGCTGGAGAATACATGAGAAGCAAAAATTGATTTGTTAATAATTCTCTGGTTATCCTCAGCTAAACTTGCATTCATGGTGTGCTAAGTGCATAGATATATAACTCATTTTCTTTGAGTATAGTTATGTGCAAAAATATATGCTTAATATTTGATTTACCTAGCCTTTTGATAAATCGTGCTTCACATTTTCCCTGTGGTACTTACTTGTTCACTTGAGTTCCCCATGAATGTTAATTTGCCTCATAAATAAAACTTGGCCAATTCTGGTTCGTTTTCATTTTCTTCTTGTAACTTAAAATGAAAGTTGTGATGAAAAGACAGCAGCATAGGTTTGAGAGCCTTACTAACATGAATTTCCCTTGCAGTGTTTTTGAGAAACTTTCATTTTTCAGGACTTTTGGATTTTTTGTAGAAAGGAGATTAATCTGACAAATAATGATTACTCTGGGAACTTCCTATGGGTTGAAAGAAAGCCCAGGAAGAAATCATGGCTGCTGGGTTCAATCATGTAGGAAGTCACCAGATGAAATACTGACAATAATGATTACTCTGGGAACTTCCTATGGGTTGAAAGAAAGCCCAGGAAGAAATCATGGCTGCTGGGTTCAATCATGTAGGAAGTCACCAGATGAAATACTGACAATAATACTTTGCAAAACATCCTGTGGTGGTTTAAGATACTCTGCCTAGAAGTATATGGGGGTCTGGGCAGTTAGAGAAAGCAACATTGTTAAACTGAAGAGAAAACCATTGTTATCAGCAAGGGATGCTTCAATCAGACTTGCCAGATAACTCTCTTGTTCTTGAGGATTATTTCTTCCTTTCTGCCACTGACAGAATCCAGAGTGTTATGTATTAACAGTTGTGCCTTTAAATATTTGAGCGGGAAATCAGCACGTTGCTGATTGGACGAAGCCTCCAGCAGAACTGTATAAAAGGAGAGGTTTTAGCCCCAGCCTGTTGCTGGGTTCACCCTATATTAAAGAGCTGTTGTCACTACCCTGGTCTCCAGCCTCGTTACTTCCCGAACTTAACATTGGCGACGAAGGTGGGATATCGAGGCTAAAGGAGAACCAGAACCGAGCTGAAGCACGCTAGTTCCGAACCCAGCAAACTCAGGGCAGAAACGCGGAAATGGCAAACACGCCACCCGCACCGCATAACCCGGCAAGGAGAAATGGGGAACATATATGACCCGTTTCGAAAGCTTTCTAGAAGCCAACGAACTACACCTGATAACCGCAAGCGGGCTTACTCCCTAAGCCATTGCGGGCCGGAGGTAATCGAGATTGCGGAAGCCCTGGCAGACCCAACGCCGATACAACCGGTATCGTGGCCGACTCTGCAGACTTTGCTGAAGAACCATTTCGCACCGACGCCCAAATACGTGCAGCGGTTTGAATTGGAGAACGAGACAGATGGAGGGCGAGTCCATCGGTGACTACATGGCCGCTTTAAGAAGAGCGTCCAAGGACTGCGGATACCGAGACTTAGACGAAGTGCTACTCGAGCAACTCATCCGAGGGGTCAAGGACATCCGCCTACGGCGACGACTGCTAGCCAGGAGCAACCTGACACTAGCCACCGCTCTGGACGAGGCCAGAGCACACGAAATGTCTACTAAAGCAGCAGAGACTCTGCAAAGCCTCTTCAATCCAAGGCGAGCGCAAAGCCAACGCCAGTACACCAGGAGGAGATTCAGTCCGAATCCGAAGGTGAGGCGAGGATGAGGAAGGGGTCTGCCGGACCGAGAAACGCGACACGGAGGACCGTGACGAGTGCGGAAGCTGCGGAGGGCAGCATCAGCGCCAACGCTGCAGGTTTAAAGACGCAACATGCCGGCGGTGTGGGAAGAAAGGACACTTAGCTCAGGTTTGCAGAGCGCCCAACCTTCCCGCCGAAAATTCAAATCGGCCAATCAAAGCGGAACCGGAAAGGCGGCCCGCGATTGGTTCAAACAAGAAAGGCGCCAAGTCTAACCAAACGACTGTCATTATAGGCGCGCCTCAACCAAAGTGGAAAGAAGATTTTCACAAAGCCCAAGATCGAGGGAGTACGGTGCAGGCTTGAAGTGGACACGGATCAGCGATCACCATCATGTCCTGGGACACCCTGGCGAAGTCGCTGCCGTCCGTCGCGGCGCCATCTGCAAGCACAGCGGCTACGAGTGCACGACTACCAGGGAATCGCATCCCTGTTCGAGGGACCACCTCCGTCCGAGTCGAGTACGGCCCTCACAAAAGACCCTGCCCATCACGATCGTCGAAGGAACTCTGCCCAGTCTGTTGGGACTAGACTGGTTTCGTGCCCTGGGCATGGGAGTGACTGGCATCTACAGAAGTGACTGCAATTTGAAAGACATTCTCTTTAACGAGTTCAAGATGTCTTCAAGGACTGCCTGGGCAAGTACAAGGGGACCCCTATTTCCTTCAACTTAGACCCCAGGTAGCCCCCATTAGGCTTAAGGCGAGGAGAGTCCTTTGCCCTAAAACCAAAATTGATAAGGAGCTGGACAAGCTCATAAATCAGGGGTTTTGGTGCCAGTCGATCACGCAAAGTGGGAGACGCCAATCGTCACCCCATCAAATCGGACGGGTCAATTAGAATTTGCGCTGACTACAAGGCGACGCTTAACAAAGCCTTACAGAAAAGCGCTACCGGTTCCGTGGTGCAACATTTATTGCACTCCTTGGGGCAAGGGCAAGTCTTTGCAAAGTTAGACTTGGCCCAAGCCTACCAACAACTGCCAGTAGACGCCCGCACAGCCAAGCCCAAACGATTGTGACGCACAGGGGGCATTCAAGTGCACCCGATTGCAATTTGGGGTTAGTGTGGCACCAGGGCTGTTCCAAAACCTGATGGAACGACTACTGCAAGGGCTCCCAGGGTAGTTCCTACTGATGATGTCCTAATTTCAGGGGAAAACATGGAGGAATTGGGGGAGCGGTTAAGAAAGGTCTTGAGCATTTTCCGGACAGCCGGATTAAAAGTCAAGACAAATAAATGTCAGATAGGGGTCGAATCGGTCGATTTCTTGGGCTACCGGATAGACAAGAAAGGAATTCACCCTACTGAGAGCAAAGTTAAGGCAATTAGGAAGGCTCCAGCGCCCAAAAACAAAGCAGAGCTGCAGGCATTCCTGGATTGGTTAATTTTACGCGGTCTTTTAAAGAACAAAGCAACTGCTATGGAACCGCTGCATAGGCTCTTAGGGAAAAATACTGTTTGGTCTTGGGGACAGTCAGAAAATAGGGCTTTTGTAGCAGTAAAGAACCTGCTCTCAAGTGATAGCCTGCTCATCCAATATCACGACTCACTACCCCTAGTGCTGGTGTGCGATCGTCCCCTTATGGGGTGGGGCTGTACTCAGCCATAGACTTCAAACGGCACAGAAGCCCCTATAGCGTTCTACTCTAGAACGATGTCCTCCCCAGAGAGGAACTACAGCCAATTAGACAAAGAAGCATTAGCCATTGTATCAGGGGTCAAAAAATTCCATGAGTATGTCTTTGGGCGGAATTTTGAAATCGTGACTGACCACAGACCGTTACTGGGATTACTGGCTGGCGACCGGCCAACGCCTGTGGCACTTTCGCCACGCTTGACTCGATGGACTATATTTTTAGCCGCTTACTCATACAAGCTGCAGCATCGACCGGGGAAAGAAGTGGGGCATGCAGACGCATTGAGCCGATGCCCACTGCCAGGGGCGATCAAGACCCCACTCCGGGACACCCATCCTCCTTATTGACTCGTTGGACTCTGGCCCAGTCACATCAAAGGAAGTGGCTCGGCATCATACCGACATTGTGTTAAGGACTGTACTCGGTTGGGTACAGAGAGGGTGGCCGCTGCGCCGGGCGAACGGTTCAAAGAATTTGTTAAGAAACGTGATGAGCTCTCGGCTCAAGGGGTGCCTGTTATGGGGTGATCGTGTAATAATTCCTGTTAAGTTAAGGGCAAGGTATTGGACCTCCTCCACGAGGGTCACCCAGGCATCGTAAGGATGAAGGGGTTAGCTAGAAGCTATGTATGGTGGCCACTCATGGACGCAGAGATTGCTGAGAGGGTAGGGAAATGCCAAGCTTGCCAAGAGTCCAGACCGCTACCCCCAACAGCCCCAGTCAGAGAATGGGAAAAGCCCCAAGGGCCTTGGTCAAGAATCCACATTGACTTTGCTGGCCCCTTTCACGGCCAAACGTTCCTAGTGGTGGTGGACGCATTTTCCAAATGGTTAGAGATCATACTTATGAAGTCCACCACAGCCGAAGCAGTAATCGCAACCCTGCGCCACCTATTCGCAACTCACGGGTTGCCGGACACTCTGGTGTCCGACAATGGGCCCCAATTCACGGCAGCCCAGTTTGAAGAGTACCTGGCAGAGGAAGGCATCCGACATGCCCTCTCTGCACCTTTCCACCCTGCGTCGAATGGCCTTGCAGAGCGTTCCGTCCGGAGCGCTAAGGAGGCATTGTCCAGGCTCAAGCCAGGTGACTGGCAAACGAAAATAGACTTTTTCCTAGCCGTCCAGCACAGAACCCCAAGCACAGCCACGGGAAAAAGCCCAGCCGAATTGCTAATGGGACGAAAACTCCGGTGCCCACTTGACCGTTTGAACCCCCATTACACACCCGAGGGTTACAAGGGGGAGCTACGAAAAACAAGGAAATGAGCATAGGCGACCGGTGTGGGCCCGAAACTATGGGGACGGCCCGAGTTGGGTCGCCGGACAAGTAACAAAAGTAACAGGGCCAAAATCGACGTGGTAGAGCTACCAGACAACCGAGTGTGGCGGCGCCACATAGATCAGTTAAGGAAACGAATAACTGACCAAACCAAACCAACAGAGACAGGTAATGACCAATACCACTTTGAATCCACAGCTGACAATGACCCGGGGGAGGCGCAAGACTTAGCTGAGGTTCCAGAGTTCCAGCGACGCCATCAGGTCCCCGAGGGAAACAGCAAGGAAAATTCCAAAATTAATCCAAGGCCGGATGGCCAAGAAAAAGAGTCGGCCAATAATCCAGAGCCCGATGGCCTAGAGAAAGAGCTGGGAGGAGAAAACAGCCCCTCCGACCAGCTCAAAACACCACCCAGAACTGAACCGCGCAGGTCAGAAAGAACTAGGAGACGCCCAGGTTATTTGCGTGACTACGTCGAAAAATAACATGTAAATAAATATGTAAATAAGACCAAGTGTTTTCTGGGAGGGGAGGAGTGTTATGTATTAACAGTTGTGCCTTTAAATATTTGAGCGGGAAATCAGCACGTTGCTGATTGGACGAAGCCTCCAGCAGAACTGTATAAAAGGAGAGGTTTTTCCCCCAGCCTGTTGCTGGGTTCACCCTATATTAAAGAGCTGTTGTCACTACCCTGGTCTCCAGCCTCGTTACTTCCCGAACTTAACACAGAGCATGCAACTCTATCACTTTATTAGTTAAAGCAGTGGGAAGCCAGAAGCTTGCTAGACAAGCCAGCATGATACAGAAGACCAGGTCTGGATTGAATTGAATGGCACTTTTCCCCCTTTGACTCCTGCAATTTGAGAAATTCATAACGTATTATGGTAATTATTATAAAAGGAGAAGAACTTATCATTGTTTCAGATTCAGTACATTTTTTTTTCCTAAATAGAGATTTTAATCCCAAATTCTATTGAGCAGAATTTGGTGCAAAAATGAAATTTTGAACCAGGAATTTCTTCTGAGTATGGGAAATGATGAGCTTACAGGGATTACTGTCAATTACTTCTAATATTCTTAAATTTAGTTGATTAGTTTAAGATGGTTTTGTTAAATAGTTAGGAATCAGAAATTTTTTCTGTAAATCATAAATGTAAATGTACCGCTAGATGCTGATCTTTCTGCTAATTCCTACTGAAAATATAGAAATATTTATTATATTATGTACAGATCATCTATCCAAAGTATTTGTGCAATATTCAGTTGAACAGGAGAGAAGAAATTACTATCATAGTACCATATTAAGCAGAGATGGGTTTCAGCAGGTTCTGACCAGTTCTGGAGAACCGGTACCAGAAATTTTGAGTAGTTGGGAGAACCAGTAAATACCACCTCTGACTGCCCCTGCCCCTGTCTATTCTCTGCCTCCCGAGTCCCAGCTGATCGGGAGGAAATGGAGATTTTGTAATAACCTTCTCCTGGAGTGGGGTGGGAATGGAAATTTTACAGTATCCTTCCCCTGCCACGCCCACCAAGCCATGCCACGCCCACCAAGCCACACCCAGAGAACCAGTAGTAAAAGATTTTGAAACCCACCACTGGTATTAAGTGGCATTTTCTTTTCTGGGGGAATGTTAGCAATAAATCAGGCTCTGATAATACCATGACTGATCCAAGTATCATAAGAAGACATTTTTTTCTTTTGTGTTTATGATGGATTTATTGTTGCTGGGAGCAAAGTGTCTCTTTCTTTCTCTCTCTCTTTTTTTGGGTGCCATTACTCTCTTCATCACTGTACCTCCTTGACAGTCAGGAGTTCCTGGCTTGAAAAAGTGGTTTACTTGGGGATTTAATAAGAATCAAGGAGACCATCACCTGCTGGGAAGATGATGATATAAAGATTCATATGCATTGCCCTTGGCCACTTCATAACTGAGTTAAATCTAGGTTCAGTTTTCTGCTTTCTTATGCCTTTTCATGAATGCCAAAATACAGAAGAGATATCCGCAATAGCCATCACATCATGAGCACTTCCAAACCCTCTAGGACAGGGGTCTCCAACCTTGGTCCCTTTAAGACTTTTGGACTTCAACTCCCAGAGTTCCTCAGCCAGCTTTGCTGGCTGAGGGACTCTGGGAGTTGAAGTCCACAAGTCTTAAAGGGACCAAGGTTGGAGACCCCTGCTCTAGGGGGAGGAGGCCAATGCTAAAGTATCAGATGTTCAAGAGCTGTCTGAGAAGTGGAAAGATTGTCTTCAGCTGTTGAAAACTCATTGCTACTAATGGTGGTAAAGAAACAGTTATTAGATAACTCCTAATGGTTTATCTGTCCATGGGGTTTTCATGGCAAAGATACTGGAGTGGGTTGCCATTTCCTTCTCCAGTGGATTATGTTTTGTCAGAACTCTCTGCTATGACCTGTCCGTCTTGGGTGTCCCTGCACGGCATAGCTCATAGCTTCATTGAGCTACGCAAGCCCCTTCGCCACGACAAGGCAGTAATCCATGAAAGGGATGGAGGTAGTGACAGATTTTATTTTCCTGGGCTCCAAGATCACTGTAGATGGGAACTGCAGCCAAGAAATTAAAAGACGCTTGCTCCTGGGGAGGAAAGCTATGGCAAATCTAGACAGCGTACTAAAAAGCAGAGACATCACCTGTCAACAAAAGTGCGTATAGTCAAAACTATGGTTTTCCCAGTTGCAATGTATGGCTGTGAAGGTTGGACCATAAGAAAGCGCCAAAGAATTGAGGCCTTTGAACTCTGGTGCTGGAGAAAACTCCTGCGAGTCCCTTGGGCTGCAAGGCGAACAAACAAGTCAGTTCTAGAGGAGATCAACCCTGACTGCTCTTTAGAAGGTCAGATCCTGAAGATGAAACTGAAATACTTTGGCCACCTAATGATAAAGAAGAACTCACTGGAGAAGAGCCTAATGCTGGGAAAGATTGAGGGCAAAAGAAGAAGGGGACAACAGAGAACGAGATGGCTGGATGGAGTCACTGAAGCAGTAGGCATGAGTTTAAATGGACTCCAGAGGATGGTAGAGGACAGGAAGGCCCAGAGGAACGTTGTCCATGGGGTCGCGATGGGTCGGACATGATTTCGCAACTAACAACAACGGTTTATCTGTAGCAACGGAGCTCCTATGAAGGATGCTTCTGATATAAAAGCAGAAGGAAAGGTAGAAAAAAGAATGATGTTTTGATACTGCTGCAGTCACAACAACAAACTTCATTTTGAGACTCCTGTAAGAATAGGAGACAACAGTTCAGGCTTCTGAAACTCCCCATCCCATCCGGGCATGTTCTCTGCATCCCAGTTTTTCACCTGCATGTTTAAAGGAGCTTTGTGGCCAAAGCTTCCACCTACTCTTCTAACTTGGTTAAGACTGCAGGGTCATTTTTCTTTCCTGCCACTTTTGTGGCAACTGGCTGCAAATATTTAGCAAGCATGGCTTTCATTAAATTTTCTACCACTAAAAACCTCTTCTAAAAACATCCCCCTTGTCAGCCTGGAATCCTCTGTCACAGTTTTTGAAATCCATTTCCCACAATGCTAGGAATGAAGAAGCTGCAGAGGCTGACCTGTGCATTTGTGCTGTTGGAGCATTGCTGATATGCAGCAGAGCTGTCATTTTAACAGGAAACCATCCATCATCTGCCTGCTAGTCCTCAATAATCACCTTCTATTACAGTCAGATTGAATCTTCAATTGGTGGCATTCTGCCAGGTTTCCTACAGTTCTCAATTTCCTGTACTTTAGAGAGGTATTCAAAATAATTTAGCCGTTGGTTCAGGAGACATCGTCGTCCTGGAAAATATTATTGTCATTAACCTGTTGCTGCCAAAAAGTTGGGGAAATGTAAACCTCGCTTGCTCCCTTTATAGTTGTTTCCTCTGTTTGTATGTTATGTGTGCTGATTTTTTTTATTGAATGCTCTAATTGAATAATTTGGCGCGATGCAAAAATAGAGATAGGATGAATGATTACCCTGTCTTAATATCATATGAATGACTTCTTTATAAAGATTATATCAAGCAGAAAGATATAGGTGCCAATGGTAACAATCAAGCCAACTGTTTTAAATAGCAACTACTAAGAAATTATTTGAAAGTTGATTTTACATTATGCCAATTTATTTGGTGTTAATAAAAATTCATAGCTCTTATAAATCCAGAATTTAGGTATGTAGAAATAAGAAAGTGTGCTATCTATATTGTTTTGCAAATTGTTTTGTGTGTGTGTTTGTATTCTTGTCTTTAATGTTGTAAGTGAAATGTACCATCTTCCTAACCTGAATGTATAATTGTCCTTAATTTTAAATAGCTTTCCCTGACATAGAAAGTCTTTCTCCCCACTGAAGATCTATGCATCTGCCTAGCTCTTTTCTCCATCAAGTATATAGAAGGGAAAAAAGGTACTAGGTATCAAATCTAAAAATGAGAAGATAGTCTTTGACTTATGATCATTTGTTTTGTGACTGTTTGAAGTTACAGTAGTACTTTAAAAAGGGACTAATGATTGATCCTTGCACTTACATCGCAGTGTCCCATGGTCAAGTGATTCAACATTCAGACACTTGACAACTTACATATACTTATGATGGTTGCAGCACCATAAATACATGCTCATGTGATAGCCATTAGTGATTTTTTCAGCTTGTCTCCAACAAGCGAAATCAATGGAGGAAGCCAGATTTGCTTAATGACTGTGTGACTTGCTTAATAACTGCAACAACAAAAAAAGCTTAAAATTGGGTGTGACTCACTGAATGACCATCTCACTGAACAATGAAAGTTCCAGTCCCAATGGTGGTCATAAAACAAGGACTATCTGTATCTTTTGGTTGGTAAACTACAGCCATAATCCCAGATGCTGTCTGTAACTGTTAGGTAAATAGAGTAAAGCATTTAGTTTTTGCCATATCAAAGGTTCACAAATACTAAAATGGATCTATGAACTTGGGTTCTGTGAATGTAGAATTTAGGCCAAAGACAGGCTGGCAATTTTTGCTGATGTTAGCACAATTCAGATTATAGAAGAAAGATAGTTTCTTCTCTGAAATCAAAGGAGAAGTAAGTAAAAGTATGAATGGGATATAGAAGTCCTATATTGCAGTGGATTGTTTGTAACACAAAATCATCACTCCCTCAATATAAAGACAGGAATTGAGACAGCAATTCTATCCAAAATCATACTGTTGATTTCTAGGGTTTGGGATGTACTTGTGTATAAAGGTCCCATGTCTTTCCAATCTTCTTAGTCATTCTTTCTACCCAATCCTTCTAACTAGAGGAGAGAACCTTAACTGACAAAGGGCTTCCTTAGATAAGAGTAGAAATCTTTAAACAGACTGACAGAACTCAAGTCAATATCAATCAGTTTTCAAAGAGAAACTGCATATTTCACTTCTTATTTATAATAAGGAACGTTCTTTTCAAATGTTCCAATACTCTCATCTGGTTTCCTGGCTCTCCTTATAAATTATTTCCGAAATTCTGATTCTATTCTTTCTTGGGATTTGTTGTTGCTCTTTCCCCTTGTTCTCTGCTTTCCTGACAATTCTGGAATCAAGTAGGTTGTAATTTTTGTTTGGTTTTGCAGCTTTTAAAATTTTGCCACACATTTCAAGGCAAAGATTTGGCTGAGCTCAATGATTGAGACATTGTGAGACCTGAACTGAAAACAGCATTTTGTAGAAAGCTGTTTGAGAACCTGTCACAACGTTTAGGCCATGATACCTACATATATTGTTGTGACAAAATAAAAATAAATAAATAAAATAAATAAATTTCTTTTGGTAGCTGAAAAGCATACTTGATTTCATGTTTCAAATCAAAGCATCAGTTTTTCAAATCAGCTGTAAACATCTAATTCAATGTGTTGAAACTTTCCCCCCCTATAGCTGGAATCAGCTTCTTCTCTAAAGCACTGTTATCCTGAAGAAGTTGTTTTTTTTCAAATGCTTGTGGTGCATAGTAATGAATTTAGCAATTGTCTGCCATGTTCTTAATATGATCCAGTGCAGAGGTAGATTTCAGCAGGTTCTGATCAGTTCTGTAGAACCGGTAACGGAAATTTTGAGTAGTTCGGAGAACCAGTAAATATCACCTCTGACTGTCCCTGCCCCCATCTATTCTCTGCCTCCCAAGTCCCAGCTGATCGGGAGGAAATGGGGATTTTGCAGTAACCTTCCCCTAGAGTGGGGTGGGAATGGAGATTTTACAGTATCCTTTCTCTGTCATGCCCAGCAAGCCATGCCACGCCCACCAAGCTATACCCATAGAACCAGTAGTAAATTTTTTTGAAACTGATCCAGTGCCACATCTTGATATATAATTTTTATAGAGGAAGGTAGAATTGTAAAGTCACATGAGGCTTTTGTTTGTAACAATAATATGCCACAAATCACTTCCAATGCTTCAGTTCTGGAAAAAACCAGGTCAGGTCACTCTTTTAGTTGTCTGTACTGTATGTTTGTGCATGATTTTAAGGAGGATAAATATCACAATCCTGGTAGTTAAATTTCCAGTAGAGACTTTAAAGACTTTAGAGGTTTTAAAAAAATGTTAGTAACTACATGCACAGCTGCTCAGGGATGCAGGTTTAAGATTGTATGATTATTTATTGTTGCATGGTGGGAGCATGGTGAAAAATAGGTTTTTCTCTTGTAAAGCTCTTCATCCTAGAGCAGTGCTTCTCAGCTTTAGCAACTTTAAAACAAGTGGATTTCAACTCCCAGAATTCCCAGCCAGCATGAATTCTGGGAGTATAAATTCACATGTTTTAACTTTGCCAAGGTTGACAAATACTGTCCTAGACCGAGATCAAAAGAAATATTAGATTAAAATTTGGGCAGGACATATCCTATAATTCTAAAAACACTGTTACTGGTTAGAATAAAGGCATCATTAGAAATCAATAGGATGAAGCATATCATCCCATTTAGGCAGGGAAGATAGACAAGGAAGTCATGATAAATATAATTTGGGAAAACAGAAATACATATTCGAGTGACGGTGGAACTGGGAAATGATTTGGGAACTATGTTAATCCTAATACTGGCATAAAATACTGCAATAAACCAGATTTCTGAAACTAACTCATGCATTTTCTACTTGCAAGGGAGGGGGACCATTCTAAAAACAAAGTAGTTTGCTAGCTAAGGATAATATTTTTGAAAAATACTATCTATTTTCAGTTTCTGTGATGAGCTCTGAAGCTTTCTTTTATAAAAAGCCTAGCACAGTTTCTGGTGAATATTCTTCCAGAATCTTTTGAAAACTCCCCCCACCCCACTTTTTATAATTCGCTGTTATTTTGAATACTTTAGACACTTGTTTTGAGTTTGCATTATGGGATTCATGTTATACTTTAAATCTGGAGAGTATCTAACTGACCCACAAGCTGTGCTAGAGCTTTTCCAAGAGGTAAGATGAGGAGAAGCAATTATTTTGTATTTTAGAAAATGATGTGGGATTTATAGTACCATATCATTGTGCAATTTTCTGCAGTAGATTATGTTAAAAACATCATTCCAGACATGGCCTTTGTATCACAATCCATAAACTCCTGGATGAAATACAAGTGGGGCAAATTCAGTGACATCCAAAAGACACACTCAACTTTCTTTAATTGTAAATGAATTATGCCAAACCAGACATCCAAATCAGACAGAACTTTGAGGAATGAGCAGAAAATAGTCAGTTTGTTGATTTCTCAGAATTCCTCTATCTTTATGAAAAAAAAAATAAGTTAAGTACTTTCATAGAATAAAATAGGACTGTGGCATTCCTCAGATGCTCTTTTACCTTTGTTTAGACTAACTGCACAGATACATTCTCAGTTCTATGCAAGATTAGGAAATTTATGGGATAAAATGTCCTAAGGATTACATTTGGTTGCTTGTGGATTATTGTGGAGACTCTGAGAATTCTAGCTTTTGCTTATAAAATGTGCTTTGAGCCCACGGTTTATTCTAAAAAGAAGTTTCAAAAGTTGGTTGTTGAACAATATTGTATGACTAAGACTACAAAAGTCTTTTTTTCCTCATGAACATTTTTTAGAACTGATAAGTATCTTTAAAGATCACTCTCCCTGAAAAAGATCAAGTCCAGGATAACTGTATTATGACCACTAAGTGTTTACTAGCATCTGTCATGTCTGCAGATTTGGCATAACTTCCAACTATCTAAAATGTGAATAGTAATTTCTACTCTCTGGTCTCTAGTGTATTCTAATATGTTCCCATGAGGTAAAAAAATAAGACTAGAAGCTTTATTTTGTTTTTAAATGTGCCATGCAGTTTCTTACTTTGCAGTAAAAATGGCACCGTGTGTTTATGGGGTATGTCATTGTGCAGACCTCCTATCTAGCAAAAGAAAAGAGGAAATATTTCACTGTGGCTCAAAAAGGGTGGGGATTTCTTTGTTTCTTTTTATATTTATCCAGGAAAAGCTGACAATCGTCCCACATTAATGAACAACACCATCAATCAATGTACTGACAATGAACGGAAAAGCGAGGTATATGTCAGACTGACGACATATTGCTTTTTTCAGCTAGGGCATGGCTGTTTATAGCACTTTTCTGTCTGGCAAAAGGCTTAAGCTTAAAGATGGAACTACAAAGAGGACTCTGTAATAAATCTGCGAGAAATAGACATTGTTGCTTCAGAAATTTTAACCATTCATTTGTTCTCATCAAACTCTTGTAATTGTAACCTATCAATAGTAGGGTGGGCTTGGGGGTGAAGTTATAGTCTTATTCCTTCAGTATCTTTTTAAAATATCAATATATATCTTTCTTGATATGTAATTTTTTTTAAAAATTTGAATTTATATCCCGCCCTTCTCCGAAGACTCAGGGCGGCTTACACTGTGTTAAGCAATAGTCTTCATCCATTTGTATATTATATACAAAATCATTACTCATTGAGTTCTGTGAAATCTAACACATCTGGAGGCCATGAGGTATGAGAAAGTAGAGTAGCTCATCTAGTAGCACATCAAGGAAAAGTCCAGACCTTTCCCCAATATTCTCATTTGTCAAAAATATGATTTTTTTTTTAGTGTGAAGCATTTAAGAATATACACTTCTACAATTGAAATTCATTGGAATTCAGAATTTTGCCCCTGTTCAACCTTCTCATGTTGCCTCATTTGAAGAAGAAGACGAATACAGCACATCAAATCATTGTGCCTGAAGATCTTACATGGTGCAATTAAGTATTTTGGGCATAAAGACCAAAGAGGGCAGATAAAGTACTTGTTACCTGATAAAAAGTAATTATTATCAGTTTCTGTTCTTTTAAACATACATGCAAGGCACAAATCTGCTAGATTTTCTGGTATATATTTTTGAGGTCAGAGAAGTGCAATCAGCACATGGAAGGAGAACCGTTACCTTGTCAGAAATAATCCTCTTCCCTTCCCCTGATGATATTGTGAAAAAGCTCTTACATAGAAGACATTTGACCTTTAAGATACTCTTCAAGGAACACTCTGTATAAGGTGACATCTTTTCCAAGGTGGATACTCTCTACACATGCTGAATACTCTGGTGATGATAGGAACTGCAGAGAAAACCATCTAGAGGACATTCAGCTATAATTCTGATTTATTTAGTCTTTTTAAAAAAATGTATTGGTGAAAAGTCTTCACATTATTTGATTTTTAATGTTATAGTTTTTTGACAGTATGTGTTTCCACAAGGTATGTTTCTCAAAAGATGTGATTGAGTCTTTTCACTCAAGAGATCATTGGAAGAATCCAAGAAAAGATTGGAGAATAACAGGGAAAGACACTGTTTGGACCTTTTAAACTCTGTGAATGAGCCAGATGATTTCACTTGGTTATGTTTTTTTTTCCTTCAAACCATCTGGTAAAGGAACCATAATCCTTCTGTTGTGCCAAATATAAAAATATAAACATATTTTCAGCCCTAATGTAGTAATAAACATAAATATAAAATATAAATATGTTATGCTTATAATAAACATAGAAAGGACAAATATTAGGATTCCATGCATATTTACTCAGAAGTAACTCACTTTGTATTCGGAGATGTTTATTATCTAGAAGGTCTTTTTAATACTAGAATTCAAGGTTGCAGTTCTGTTCAAATTCGTTAGATAAATAATTCTGATTTTACTTTCAAGTATTTTTTTCATAGATTTGTAGTCAGATGAAAGGTTATAATATCATTACTGATGCCTAGTATACTCTTGAACATCCCATGTAGTTTGTGGATCAAATGGGGCTAATTCATATTCCACTTTATCTTGTTATGCCTCTTAATCAAAATATTATTCTTTAGACGTACTATCTAATGGTATTATGAAAGTAACACTTTTTTTTTGATTTTGCATGAAATAACCCACCACTGAGTTGATATTCATATATGCCAAGACAGTTCATACAAATGAATGTATCATTCATTCGGATGGACCCCCCCACACAATACAAATATAGTTTCTAAGGAAACGTATTTACCACGCATGTTTGATGTATACACTGGAACAAGAATAAATAACTCCAAGGCTGCCTTCAGAGCGATGGCATCAGCTACCACTAACTAGTATGGTTTTGCAGTAGTCTACAAGTGGAATTTTTCCTTGATTTTCCACCCAGTTAGAAATATTGTGTGTTTGGGGATGTATATCCCACAATGTTCCAGAATGATTTCTCTAGTGGATTCACTGTGATGGGGAAGTAACCAGCAATCTCTTCTTAACAAGCATTGTAAAACACAAAAATTAGGAAGAAAATATAATAATTATTTTAATAATAGAAATAGCTACCATGATAAAAAACAACATGGTTACTTTCATGTTGTGAGGACCTCAGTTCTGTCCACACAACAGGCAAGCAATTGGATGAAGAGGACCTCTAGGTCCACATTCTATAAAAAGTAATTATTATCAGTTTCTGTTCTTTTAAACATACATGCAAGGCACAAATCTGCTAGATTTTCTGGTATATATTTTTGAGGTCAGAGAAGTGCAATCAGCACATGGAAGGAGAACCGTTACCTTGTCAGAAATAATCCTCTTCCCTTCCCCTGATGATATTGTGAAAAAGCTCTTACATAGAAGACATTTGACCTTTAAGATACTCTTCAAGGAACACTCTGTATAAGGTGACATCTTTTCCAAGGTGGATACTCTCTACACATGCTGAATACTCTGGTGATGATAGGAACTGCAGAGAAAACCATCTAGAGGACATTCAGCTATAATTCTGATTTTACTTTCAAGTATTTTTTTCATAGATTTGTAGTCAGATGAAAGGTTATAATATCATTACTGATGCCTAGTATACTCTTGAACATCCCATGTAGTTTGTGGATCAAATGGGGCTAATTCATATTCCACTTTATCTTGTTATGCCTCTTAATCAAAATATTATTCTTTAGACGTACTATCTAATGGTATTATGAAAGTAACACTTTTTTTTTGATTTTGCATGAAATAACCCACCACTGAGTTGATATTCATATATGCCAAGACAGTTCATACAAATGAATGTATCATCCATTCGGATGGACCCCCCCCCCCACACAATACAAATATAGTTTCTAAGGAAACGTATTTACCACGCATGTTTGATGTATACACTGGAACAAGAATAAATAACTCCAAGGCTGCCTTCAGAGCGATGGCATCAGCTACCACTAACTAGTATGGTTTTGCAGTAGTCTACAAGTGGAATTTTTCCTTGATTTTCCACACAGTTAGAAATATTGTGTGTTTGGGGATGTATATCCCACAATGTTCCAGAATGATTTCTCTAGTGGATTCACTGTGATGGGGAAGTAACCAGCAATCTCTTCTTAACAAGCATTGTAAAACACAAAAATTAGGAAGAAAATATAATAATTATTTTAATAATAGAAATAGCTACCATGATAAAATACAACATGGTTACTTTCATGTTGTGAGGACCTCAGTTCTGTCCACACAACAGGCAAGCAATTGGATGAAGAGGACCTCTAGGTCCACATTCTATAAAAAGTGCGCGAATTAAGTTTGGAACATCCAGCCTACAAAGTAGAAAGTATGTATAGGAAAAGATTAAAATACAAATAGATCTTGCTACAGAAATTACTACAGCTAGATTAATAAGAATTAGCACAGGACAATTTTAGCAATTCAGGCAGGCCAAAAACCATCTGATTTTTTTTTTTTAAAGTAAGGCATACTGTGCTTGGGAGGCACCATAGTGAGATGGAAATAATGACTATATTGAGTTCAGAGAATCAGCCTTCTCCAAATCTCTTCCATCATCTGAAGCACAAACGAAAGTTGGACTGATTTATTCCATGATGTTGTTCTTGGATGTATTATTTATAGGAAGGTGTCTTTATGTGCATCCCCCCTTCCCTCCTGAAGAAAGCTCCAAGACATTTTGTTAAAAGGCCAATCACCCATCTAGAGAAAATTAAGTTACTTGATGAGAGATTTTCAGAGCATCAGCATAAAAGATAGAAGTTCCCATCCAGAAATGGTATGTAAATAAATAAAGTCTAATTGGATTGACTGTGCCCCCTTTCCTGGCAGTGCCAAGAATCCTAGCATTGCAATTACACAGTTCTGGGCAGACATGTGGTATCCATTAAGAAGGACCTGAGATTGACGGAACTCATGAGGCATGTCAGAAAAAACACATCAATGTCTTTATAAGAAAAAAAAAAAGGAACGGAGAAAAGAGACCTAAACTCATTTGTAGGAAATTGGCTTTTGTAAATGGTTTAAAATGAATGGACTAATGCAATAAGCAGATTAAAAAAAATCAAGAAAGCATGATTTTGCATAAATCTGGAAAGCTGTAACGCTGTTAGCCTTTCTTGGAGAAAAGAAACTTTCTGTTCTTTCAAGTGGTCTTTTTCTTTTGCCTTTTAAAACTATTTGTGTATTTCAGAATATTTTCAAATGAAACAATAAATATATTCATTCATTATGGAGGGGACAGCCAGTATAAAGTAAACAAAAAATGTTTAAAAAGCCACACCTACCCACATTTCAACAAAAAGAAGGACGGCAAATTGCTTAAGTGTGGAAATTTTCTAGTAATCATACTTCCACCTTAATTTTTAATAACAACTCCTGTAATAACTTCCTACAGCCGCCTAAAATGACTGCAGTGTCAAAAGGTTTGGGGTTTTTTTTGCCTTTGCATCAATAATTTTTAATATAACAAACATTTTAAGATGCTGTCTCAGATTTTGGCAACTTTAGCGATTTTTGCTAGATGTGTTTTCAGCAAACAATTTCCTCTTGTGCTCCTCCCAATATTGTTTTATTGAACTGCAGTAACAGCAGAAAACTAACTTGTGAAATAAACAGTGATTCTTTTGCAAGTGTAACTTTTTCAAGAATGTTTCTAAGAATGCCTTAAAAGTAAAAAATGACTAAATCCTTAAAAGTATGTTATATAGAATAGTACCAGCTGAATCCCAGAAGCTGCATATAACATACTCAAACTATAAATTTGATTTGATGACTTTTCCAAAACTCACAGTTCCAAAAGAATTGTAACTTTTAATGTAGGAAGGAAATGATTAAATATGCAGCCTGTATTTTATTAACCATATTTACATAATTAAATATAACATTAATTGCACTTAGAGCTAACTTAATTACATTTACATTTTGTCCTTATCCTATCTACACATTTATCTTAGGCCGATTTATTTTTTAATGTTCGGCCCACCCTAGCATGGCACCTGCTACTGTCCTTGATCTGAGAAAAAAATATGTATCTAGGTTTTACACTGTCATATCAGATGATTTGAAAAAAATCTGTTCTGCAGTGTTAGTGATAGTTGTAAATTAGCACTGGTCATTTACCTGAATCAACTGTGTGATATTTTTCTGGCAAAATAATTGTCCTTGAATTTTAGAATATTGTAAATTGAGATATTTGTCAAATTGCATGGATGAGAAGAGCTTGCTAGTTCCGTTTGATGATCACAAAGACTAGTGTGTATGTGTTTTGCCACAATCTCTTTCCTAAGCATGAGCAAAGGGACTGACCCAAAGTCACCTGGGGGATTCTGGGAGTTGAAGTCCTCCAAACTTAAAATTGCCAAGGTTGGAGACCCCTGCACTAAACTGTTTCTGCATATAACAATATTCGAGAGAGCAGGCTGATTTTTCTTTTTGCATATTACTTGGCTTATACTCTGTTCTGGGCATGGAAATACTTTTCAGCTATATTCAGAATTCATGAATTGTATTGCCAATAGTTCCTTCTTACATTTTATATATCTGTACCTTTAGAAAAGGAGTGATCTTTTATTAGGATACTAGCTGATAACCTGGCGTTGGCCGGATATTTATGTATCCCAATCCTGTATTAGATAGGAAGAGCAACGTCACACTGAGCCCTGATTTTGGTGAGAATTAAATTAATTAAAAATGTTTTCCCTTTGCCCCCAGAAGTGTGAAGTAAAATGATACCACCTTGTTGTTTTGCTAGCTGATCCATGCACTGTAGTTCTTTTCTCATATGTAATCTGCGTAAAGTACGTCGTGTCAGTCTCGTAGTAGTGTAGGCAGGCCGAATTGCAGTAATGTTTTATTAATTGTGGCCATACATTTGTCCTCAAGAATAATCAAAGCCTTGTTGAAAATGTCCAGACCAAACATAATTTCTAATGTTGGATTTTCCCCCTTACCAGAGGGATCCCCCTTGTGGAGTACTGTGAAGCCATTACCATGGCAACTCCTCTGTGCTATACAGTAGAAGCCATTTTAAGGCAGTCCAGTAGAAGCCATGCTAAGGCACAACAGGCTGTATCTTAACAGAACAAACACCCCAAGGGCTGTTAGGGGTGTCTTATCCTCACAGTATTTCTTTCCAGAGAGTAAGTCATCTGTGTACCAAGTTTGATTGAAATTGCTCAAGGCGTTCCAGAGTTATGCTGGAACACACACACACATCCATTTTTATATGTATAGATGACTTGTCTTGCTAAGAATGGTTATGTTCAAAGAGGGCTGAAGGTGCCTCTGCCTGGTTGGGTCTTCAAAGACTCCTGTCCTTTCTTACTGGTTTGCTTTGTTTTCGCAAATGAGCTGGAGTGAGTGAGAGCCAACAATATGCAGTCTCTCATGGACTAATCTCTCAGTCTTGAAGATAATAAGGAATTCCTGTGGTCGATTTATGTTTAATTACAAGTACTTTTTATTCAATATCTGGCCTCTTAAAGGATATTTTGGTCCATTTTAATTAAACTGCACTTTTCCTGATTTTATAGTATGTTATACTTATATTGATATATAAAATATGGCCATATTAGTTTTAAACTAAAATCCTTAATGGATTTTGTTAAACAATTCAGAAAATGATAGAACAACCATATATACCATCATCATATTCAAAAGATATTTTTGTGTAGAATTGATCTATAAAACCTAGAAACTTTGATTAATACTCAATTTCTCAGTACTAAAATAGTATTGAGTTTAGGAGAACTACTAGTTTAATTTCAAATACTTAAAAAAAAACCAGTTAACAAGTTAATAAATAATAATAAATAATAAATTTGGTTAGTTCTGTGAATGAAATGCTAGAAGCTTGTGTTGAACTATCTTGTAATGAAATTTCCTTTCCAAATACTTTCTGAAAATTATATAAAGAAGGGAAGTTATTTTGTAGCATCTGCTTTGTAGAAATTAAAATGACCACTTCCATTGTATTGTTCTTCTTCATTTTGTTTTTCAGCCATTTTGTGAATAGAGAAGTGCCAACTAAAGTCCTGAACTTTAAATTCAAAATGTTCTTCTTAATCAAAAGCATTTTGATGCTTCAGAATGTTGATGCTGATAGGAAGTGCAATTCACATCTCTCACAAAAACACTGATGAATTGCCAGTATCAAATTCCTTTCCTTTTTGCATTCATATAATAATGTATCTCTAAACAGCACTGAAGATAATTATTCTTCCTGTTTACTGTTTAATTAGCTGAATTTTGTGCTATGCTTCCCATCACCACACAATCAATAGTACTCTTGAGAACATTCTTCTGATATTGGAAATGGATATGTTAAGCCCTACAGCTTTGGTGTAGTTTAAATGGTGCAGTGAAATAGTTTTAGAGTGGAATATAGAGTCAATTATATTCAACAAGGGTGATAAATGAATGTACCTTTGGGGAGGGGATACAGCTTCTGTACACAAAAACGATTTCTTGTGTTGTTTCTGGTGCTCCCTTATCCTGCCCCCAGCATTTTGTGATTGAGTTTGAGACAAAGCTTTTGAGTCCAATTGCCAAGTAGAGTGTTTGTCTAATTTATGTACTGTACTGCACTCTAAAATGAGGAACATTGAGGCAAGTTCAGAAAAGAATTACTGTAACTTCCTTGTGATCTACTAGGAACCATTGTGACAATCATAACTATATTTAGACTGCAAAGCAAACTTTGATATTGAAAACAAGAAAAGCATAACTTATTTTTTCCCCATAAGCTTGTTATTTATGAGATCAAAATCCTAGGATATCAGCAGAGGGGGAATAGATGTTCTGATTTATTTTAATCAGGAATGGTTTGAATACCATTCAAGACTTGAATGAAGTCTAAGCTGCTTCAGACTGCTGAAATAATTTTATTTTTGGCCATTGTAGGCTCAAAACAGATTTGGAGGGCATCAGGATAAAGAAAGCTGATTTAGAATATGTATTGGATCATATTGCATGCCTTAACCCTTCATGTCAATGTAGACTCTTAAATTAGAATGGAATGTCACCCAACTGTGGTATATACAATGCATTATTTGTAAATCATAGTTATGTGAAAATTGCTGCCATGTTTTCCCAAGAGTCACCCTGTTGAGTTGGAATACAGATTAAATAGGAATGTGTTTGTTCTTCTGTATAAGCATGCCACCATAATTATGGAATAAAGAAGTGCACATTTCTAAATAGTGGGTGAAATATTTGGTTTTTAAAATTAGATTTTAATGAGATAAAATGCAGTATTTTAATATAACCTAGGATTTTAACCACTAGCTATGTTTTCTCTCTGTTCATATTAGGCAATACTTTACAATATTTTGTTCATGGGATAACATTTAATTAAAATATACTAATTTATGTATTTGCTTATTATTTGTATCCCTAAAGCAGTTAAATTCATGGTGTGATTTTATGAAAAATGTAAATGAGGATGTTAGTGTTGCTAATAAAGTGAAATTAGCATAGTTTTCTTTTTTCTTTTAATATACAGGAAGCAAAAAGACCAAAAAAAAAGGGGGGGGGACACAAAATACAGATACAAACACAATCTGATTTTAAATGAAGCATTAAACCTTGTTTTCATTGAATAATATTGACAAGTCTTTCTATTATTTCAATAAAGATGAAGATGAAGGTAGAAAATACAAGTAATCAAATCGAGACTATAAATGTGGGGTCACACTTTTTTTTGTTGTAGAAGTAAAAGGTATTTTTACTGTATTCCATGCTTAGTAAATTCACAGTTGTTGATAAATTGATAAATTGGAAATTATAGTATATGATTCAGTCATATTTGGTGTATGATTCATATCAGTCATATTCATATCTTACCCAAACCATATTAATTAACATATGGACATTAAAGCAAAACAAGAGTGAGGAAAGTCCCTTTCAATATGAAGTTGACAGCCAATTCTTTGAAGTCATTCTTAGAGTTGTCCAATAAAAAACAACAACAACAACAACACACACACACACACACATACGTCTCATTTTAAGAATTAAAAAAACTCTTAATATTCTGTAGGCTTCTTAAGCAATGGTCTGTTTATGTGTAGTATGCTACCGTCATTATAACATTTCAGTTATCAATTATTTACCAAAAGTTATCATTACTGATAGTAATTCAGGATTATGCTAATTCATCTGGATAGATTGTAAAATTGAAATATATTTTATTTCTACATTGCCAGCCTACAGTTTTATTGTAGCCCACCAAATTCCTCTTGCAGTAACTCAAATGGTTTAAAATGTTGATTAGCAATAAGTTGATCTGAAATATTAATGTGCTTATTAGTCTGGAAATTAAAAGAAAAAAAAAGTACTATTTTCAAATGGGATTATCCCAAAGTGAATTCACGCAAATAAGGATCAAGTACTTCTATGTAAGGCTTTTTGACTAACTTTTTAGGTTTTGCTGCTGGAAATACTTTACAATTATGGTTCAAAGCGGAACTAAGTCCTTCTCATTTTATGAGTGTTAGATAATAGTGTTGTCATTTTAAGAGAGTTTGTGAAGTTCTCTGTGGTTTTTGGACATGATAACTTGGATTCCATACAGACATAAAAGATTGTTGAAAATCAGAAAAATGAAATCCTCATCATTATATGACAATAACCATAATTTATATAAAGAATTTCTACGAGTTTCTCCTTCCTTTTAAGTTATCAGGCTAAATACACAAGGAGATAAATGCATTGTTAAAGCATTTTAAGAGGAAAAGAAACTTCATTTGATAAAGAGGTGCAATATCATATTGGATTTTATGTATAAAAAAGGAGAAAAATCATATTTTGCCAAAATATGTTCCAAAAATTTGAACTGCACCATATCAAAATTCCTTCCTACTTCTAGTAAAACCATTACTCACCATTCAGTTTTTATGAATGTATATCTAAATGATAACTCAATGATCTAGCATTATTTCATACTTCTCTCTTTTCTATAAAACCAGGTTGCACAGGATGGATAATCAAATATAATATCTTTAGTTTTATGGCTAAGTAGTTGTTGTCAACAACTTGCCATAAACTTTTAACAAGAAAACCAAGTAATAATTTGCATGATTAGCAGAATGCTTGCTAGCCTTCACAATACCAGTTATATATAACTCATTAAAGGAAGTTGGAAGAACCTTTTTTAAAAAAAATCTTCATTATAAATCTTCAAAAATACAAGAGCAAAACCAAACTAAATATGTGTTTTATACTATTGAATAGGATAGCCATCAAGACTGAGGTCTTTTCCTGTTTTCATAGATTTAATAGATTCTAGTATTTCCTGGAGAGCTAAAGGTGGAGCTAGATAAAAGCTTGGTCATATATAATATTTGAATAAAACTTGATTAATTTCTTCCTTGGTGTTTTTTGCTGAAAATTATAAAGTTAAATATTCAAAATCTAAAAGTGCTAAGTTAAGTTAGTGCCATAGTTTTCTTTTTATGAATATTACAAGTCCATCTTTATAACGGTCTTAGTTTTGAGAAAATTCATATAAATAAGTTGAAAATAAACTATGTATTTTTATCTCCATCACAAATGCAATTGTTTGAAAACAACCTGTATTTAAAATATTAGAGTTGCAAACTCTTATATGCACCATAGAAAATATCTATTTCTAGACCAAGACAGTAATAATTTATTTCTACACCCAGGGCTAATCCTAATTTATTTTAAATTTAAAAATTTAATTTAAAAGAATAATTTACTGCTTTGTAGGTGTATTATAAAATTGCAGTCATAAAAAGGGTTTCCTAAAGTTTTGAATCACTTACTATATATTACTATATGAATACCCCTCCCCAAATTTCACCTTTATTGGGTTTTATCTAATTTGCGATTATTGCTATTATTCCTATATGTTGTTCTGCAAGAACTTATGTAATTAACTTTCCTTCATTGTTACAGCAGAATACCTATGTGTCTAGTCTTTATAATTGTTCTGACTTGAAAAAACAGGTCTTTCATAATTTGAATTCTTGGAAGGAATCTTCCAGGATCTTCTGGGAAGGAGAAAGGAAAGGAAAGGAAAGGAAAGGAAAGGGCTATTTGCCCATTCTATTAATATAAAATCTGTCTTAACAGAACTCCCATACTCCATGTAACACGACGAAGGTAGTAGTACCTTTTTAGCCTAAACAATTTTATTAAGGCATAGTCTTATAACTTGTATTAAAATCCATTGTATTAGATGTACTACAAGTATCCTTTAGAGTTTTGTTTATCATAGACTAACATGGTATTCTCCTATGGTGTCCATTTAAGATTGTAATTCAGGTTTTGTATTAGATGTACTACAAGTATCCTTTAGAGTTTTGTTTATCATAGACTAACATGGTATTCTCCTATGGTGTCCATTTAAGATTGTAATTCAGGTTTTTCCTAACCTGGTTTGTTTTTAAAGAAACTTTTAAAAGCCTTTTTGTAGGAAGGTAGGTTAGTTAGTTAGTTAGGTAGATAGACAGACAGAAAGAGACATAGACAAATAGACAGACAGGAAGGCAGGCAGATAGATAGAGCAAGATCTATAGATTCAGTTATAGTGATGATGGGGGTACCATTGGAAGAGCTGAAGTATCAGGTTAAGAACAAATCATCTGGAAGAAAATTTATCTACTGTTTGTGGTCATTAAGTATTGAAAATGACTTCATGGGGCATAATCAATGAATAGATATAGTTTATACTTTCACTATGGAGAATTTAAAAATTAAATGTATTAATATTGTAAAAAGGATAGAAGAATAATTATCTAATTATTCCTGAGAAAAATATTAGCCAGAATTCATAGAAAACATAACTGCAGCTTCAGATTCATGTGAATACAGCACTTAGTTTCACATTAATGAAAAGTATATAATAAGAGGTTTTGATCCAATATTAAGTTGCTTCCAAATTCATGTGATACCCAAGAACGGAAACTTAAATGTACATTTTTTAATAAGTGGATGAGTATCCATTTGTGCCTCAGAATTGATACTGATATACTTCCTGTAGCATATTCTAATTATTACAAATTAGGTTAACAAAAATATTAGGTTATATGCCGAGCTACTGTTGTCTGGGGAGAGGGTGGAGATGTCACAATTATAGAGAATTTTGAATACATTTTTGACTTTGTATATATTTTTGGGAGTGGGAGGAACATCCCAATTTGGATTAAAGAAGCCACCTTCAGATTTTGTAAACATCAAGATGAGGTCTAAGAGTCTTTTACACTTTCTCTCTTTGTTAGTTATTTATATTCACACTTCTTCACTTGACTACCTTCTTGAGTAAACAGCTTGTGGGCTTTTGCTATTTTCTTAATGAACTGTCAATAAACACATGGCTTTCTCTCTCTCTCAATTGTCAGCTGAAGCAGAGCTGTTTCAGCCATTGAGTCAGAAGAATGAAATAAAGAACAAATTGCTTGTTTTAGGATTGTTGTTGGCCTCAACCATCCTAGGTGATTTGACCTTTATAGGATTTGCTATATGAGCACTAGGATATAGTATGCTATGGGGAAAGGACCACAAGTCATTAGGAAGAAATTTTGAAATATTTTGAAATATGGGTATAGTTAGGGTTCTCCATAAAGTGAGAACAAAGTGAAAATGTATAGTCTGTCCTTGACTCAGGGAAAATAGAACTAATGACTGAAGTCATTTGTTGTTAAGAAGAATCTCTGAGATGTTAAGCAATTGTTTCATTTTCATTTCTTTTGCTAAATTATCTCTTCTGTGTTTTGATGAAGAGTCAGCTTTAATAAGTAGGTAAGCAGCCAACGACACAGAAAACAGAGGTGGTATTCCAAATAATACCCTAGCTCAGGGATGTCAAACTCAAGGCCTGCGGGCTGGATCCAGCTTGTGAGGTGCTTAAATCTGGCCTGCGGTGATAGCCTGGAAGTATCAAAGGACCAGTCTGTGGTGCCTCGGCTGGCCAAAATGGGCCATGGGGGCCCCGCGTGCAGCTTCCCATGGCCCGCTTTCAGCCTCCACGGCCTCATGAAGCACTCTGCTGGCCAAAAACAGGCCTCACAGATCCTTTGCAGGGCCTCCATGCAGCTCATTTTTGGCCAGCAGAGTGCTGCTGGAGGCTGGGGAGCCCGAAAACAGGTTGCACAAGGGCCTCACGGGGCCTCTTTGTGGCCTGTTTTTGGATGGCAGAGTGCTGCAGGAGGCCAAGGAGGCCAAAAAGGAGGTGAGGGGCCCACACATGGCCACCCCTGCACCCCATTTTGGCCAGCAAAGTGCTGCAGGAGGCATCCATCCCATCTCTCTCCCACATTCCCTGCCCCCACAGGCTCACAGAGGAGAACTACAATGCTGATGCGGCCCTCAAAGAAATCCAGTTCTTAATGCCTTTTTTTAAAGTGAGGTGGCGGGAAACAGCTGAGAGACTTTGAGGAGGTTGTTAGGCAGTAGATGACTATCAAGCCAGGCCTTTAATTTTTTTCTGTCTGGAAACAGTGATTCCTGTGCTAGAGGAAAAACTAAGCATCTCTTTTGGGATAAGCTCTGAAAATAAAAATACTATTTCACGAAATACTATCCTGTATTTCATTCTGACAGCTAAGTTTATATAAGGGAATATATTTTATAGAATGTATTATATTTTTCTTAATAAGCAAATACATGGGGATTATCACCCAAAGTTCATAAAAGCTGAGTATCAAACTTACACAATCTGATTTTTCAGACAGTACCTGGATTGTTGCCATTGCTCTGAAATTAGATCCACCAAAGCTCAGGTCTTATGACATAATAAAATATGTCACTATAAAAATTGCAGCCATTATGAAAGTTTTTTCATTCCATAATAACTAAAGAACACCCAGCTCGATTCTTTCTAGGTTGGAATGGTACATAGATCATCTTGCTAACTAAGCACAATAAATAAATAACTCATTTTTTGGTTACTTTTGTGTACATGAGTAGAAAGCATTATGGCTGTTACGATTATGGATCTCATGACAGCGCATCCGAGGATGTGGCCTGGCCAGAGTTGAATTTATTGGCTAGAAGTAGTATGTGAGTGCTGTTAGGCCCAACTGCAAGCTGGATTATAAGAGCAGTTATATTGAGATGTGTAAGAATGAAGATCTGAAGCTGGGAGCATTAAACATAAGACTTTCCCCAATATTAGATCAGACAGCTTAGCTGCCTGTACAGCTATGTGTACAGCTCTAATTTAGTCTCTGTGAAAGCAAATAGGATACAAAGACCCACATACCACTTAGAGCGACAATTAGGATCTGCTTTGGGTGTTTCGTGATAGCTCTTTATGACAGTTGTGCTGTTGGATTTACAGTATACATCATCTTATTTGTGTATGGTTGTGGTCATGGCTTAGGATCAATAATTTTATGAAACCAAAGCTAAATATCGGCACAGGTAAGAAGTTCAATGCATCTAATGAAATCATGGTAGCTTGTGAAGAAGTCTCCTGTCATAGACGGAAGAGGAGTTTGACCTGATATTAATACGCTATCGTAGTTCCTGTTTCCTAATTTTGAGCACTCTTGATATGTGCATAGACCATAGGCTGGTCTGTAGGGTGAAGCCAGTCATAATTTGGATGATGGCCATTGATTCCATGTATACTAGTGAATAGATGATCAGAGTAACCCTTGCATTTTAATTCGGGGCCCTTTCCTGCTATGGATGGATGCTGTGGATGGAGACTGCTATGAATTTCCAGAAATTTCTGACTTGTTTAGCACCAAATGGTTCAACCATCTAGTTGCATTAGTCATTCACTAGCTTGGACTTCTCCAGATATTGATGTCAGCTGTCTTAAAGTCTAAGACAGTAGATTGACTTTGTTCGATTATTTATGCCTGTGTTATGTTGAATTCCAGTATGATATAGCCATTGTCTCCCATCAACCTCCAGTATCATTTCATCTGTGTTAGTAAGAATTAAGATGTATTGTGTTCCTAGAGTCTCCCACTTTTTGCCTTGCTAGATGGATTATCTGGGGAGTATCATTTTGGAGGAGAAGACAGTTCTGCTGTGGTATAAAGAAAACATAGTAAGAGAGTTGTATGTAATGTAGTGTGACTTTAGTATTATTGTATTTCTACTGCCATGTATATAACATAGTTATTTCCATTGTGTGCGGTTTAACAGGAACAATATGTATGTCAGCCTTTTTTTTTTGCAAGGTCTTCTTTTTTTAAAATGAAATTGGCATGTTTCTGTACATAGGTCTTTTCATGTATGCATCATCAGTTCGTTATTTTTGTTATATTATCAATTCACTATAGCATGCCATTTTTAAAATTCTCAGGTAAACATAAATGGGACCCATTTACTGGTGTTAGAAATCCAGCCTAACCTCACAGTATTTCTGCCCTTTTTTTCTTTAAAAATACATTTTTTATTAAAGAAAAAGTTGAATCTAAGTCACAAATGCATCCTTTTTCTCATGTATATTTGATACGAGGCTCCAGCCTAATCTGATAAAGTGCACTTTGCCTGTGGTGTCTTACAATAAGCTGGCTGCATTAGTGCCGGGAAAAATCAATACCGATTTATAATTTACCATTGCAAAAACCTATCACTTTTTATGACCCTCCATCCTTGCTCATTAATATTACATTAAAACACACCCATACCCACTGCAACAGGATGAAATTGTGGGCCTGTCAAGCTTGTCATAGTAAAGAAGCCTTTAATTGGTCTTAGCCTGAAAATTCAAGGCTAGAAGTAGATTAGTTGTTCCATTAAAAAAAATAGTCTTTTTGATTTTAAAACATACAGCTTGGTAATACATGTTATTTAGTCTGCCAGACATTTCCCTGGGCACATGATACATTCCAAAGGTAGACAGTACCACTTTCATAAATGTAGATAATACTGCTAGTTAGGGTAGGCCATTCTGGACTAGGTGACTTCATTGTCTAAATCTGAGTTGTTCTTCAACAAACCCTCTCTCCATCTGTTGTTCCTTTTTTTGATAAGCCCAGTGGCTTTATATTGTCTATTTCATACTGCAAATGTTTGCAAACTACCACAGATGTGCAAGTTGAAGGAGAAAAGCCATGGGTAAAATCTAACAGGTTCTGGAGAACTGGTAGTGGAAATTTTGAGCAGTTCAGAGAACTGGCAAACACTGGCCCCAGAGTGGGGTGGGATTGGAGATTTTGCAATATCCTTCTCCCAGGAATGGGGAGGGAATGGGGATTTTGCAATATCCTTCCCCTGCCATGCCCACCAAGTCACACCACGCTCACCAAGCCATGCCCACAGAACCGGTAGTAAAAAAAAATAAAAATGGATTTCACCACTGAGAAAAGCCTAGGCGTAAAAATAATATTAAGTTAGGTTATAAGCTTTATTGCTAAACCTTAGTCTTAGTTTGTGATTCTTTAACTACTCCTGGGATGATATCTCAGAAGCTGTAGATTTCTCAGGTTTGTCCCTTTGAGGTTGATGAAGGAACTTCAATCTGAGAGGAAGAGATTCCAGCATCCTTTCTTGCTGTCCCACAAGCTTCAAAATTGCAACCTCAGAAAGTACCCAAACAGGGTGTTTCCAAGTTTGTTCTGGAAATGGGGAGAAAGGGCCTAGAGGTTGGCTTTTTCTCTATAGCCCCAGCCTGAAGGAAATTAAGACCATATTTTTGGCTAGTCTAAATAATATCTCTGTTATGGATTATAATGAAATGAAAGCAACGTATTCGACGAATATCAGTGTGGTAGCCATAGTGCTTCAGACTTCATCAGGTGATCCAGTGGAACATTTTGGATAACTCGGCCATTGACTATAGTACATAATAGTATGAGACTTATGGTAATCCTCTCAGTTCTCAACTAACAAAGAAAATGGGAAATTGGATTGTGTTAGTCTTGTTTTTTTTTTGTTTATTGCTGTTGCCCAAATGCTCTCTGTTCTCACATTCCAAGTGTGTTGTCTGTCTTGATATGAGATCAGTAAGGCAGAAGACTGACTTCTAAATACCGAGTTCACCTTTCTGTTCATTGCATCAATTCTAACTTTGCCAGAAATGCTGAAACAGAGAAAGAAAAGAACATGAAAAAGCTCTGCAGTTAGGTTAGAATATATTTTTAGAACTCAAACCAAAGTAATACTTGCCTCCCTACAAAGAAAATGAAGGCAGCTCCATGCTCGTATACTTTCAAACTCCCCAGCTCCTTTATCTCCAAATTCAATCCAGATAATGTCTAAAATAACAGTGTCGATGTTTATGCTGGCATGTGAAAGGTGCTCTTTATTTAGTTTCCAGAGAATCTCCTCTCTACTTGTTAACATCACAAGGATTCCAACTTAAACAAGACTGTTTGTTCTCTTCTCATAGTTGTAGTAAATGCGAAGGCGTAGATAAGCAGAGAAGTTTAAGAATCCAGAGGAAATAAAAAATAGGGAATTCAGTGTGTCCTGAAGTGTGCACACCATGCAGCAAGTACATGTCGTGATTGGGTTTTTAAAAGATGTTTGCCTCCCCACTGACTGACAGGCCCTATTGATTTTGTAGGTTTCTGCCGTCATCAGTTTTCAGCCTCACAGCGGCCATATGTCGAGGTCAGGGCGCGCAGGGGCTCAGCCAGGCAGCCTTCGCCACATCCCAAAGTGAAGGGCTGCTGAAAGAAAATCAATCATGTCATAAGTGGGAAGCATCAAAATTTTTCCCCCTGTATGGCCAAGGCCCATCAGGCTGTCTCCGCTCAGTAGCTAAGGTTAGGCATCTGTCAAGTCAACCTAGGTGAAAAGTATTAGAAATGCCAGTTAACCCATGGAAAGGCTGAGCCATGTAGAGCTTTCTTTTCCCTTTGTTTGCCTGCCAGATATGACAAGGTTAGCATTTCCACTTAATTTCTGAGACAGCAATTCCCCCCCCCTCCACCTCTCTTACAGTCTATAAGATGGACAGGGCAGGAGGTGAGATTGCAGTGACGGATTCACAACAGAATGCTTTCTGGTACAGGGATTCATAAGCTTTTAAAACTGGGCTTTGTCCTCCCAGCTACTCTCATGGTGGGATTGAGATGGAGTATTGGATGGAGGCTGCGGCCTGGAGACTTTGTTCAGTGGCTCCATGAAGAAGTTGATTCGATCACTGATTTCATTATTTATTTTCCACCTTGTCTTTTTAGCCCATGAATGACTCTTGGATGTAGTCAGAGCAGCTGTGCTTATTGGCTGTTGGGCAAAATTCAGATAGTGTCATGCAGTAGCCTGTGCTTGTGCAGCTGTTCCCTGACATTTGTGTCAACAGGAAAACCCTTGTGTATTCAGGAACATGATGCTCATCTAAGTTCCTATATGCTCCTGGACCAGAGGAGTGTGGGAAAGGCTGACAAGAGTTTGAACTTTCACCATGTCAGTTATGTCCAGTAAGGATGCAGTTCAGATTGAGGAGTAACTCCACTGAATTGAATGAGACTCATTTTTGTCTAGATGCGTCAGCCAAATTGTGAAAAAAGTTCTAAATACAATTTGGTTTCCCCAAACCCTCAACAGCATTGTAGGATTCCATGTTTCAAGCTCTGAAGCTATCTTTTTTTAAAATAAATTTTATGCTGTGTTGTATAATTATCTTTGTTTGCTTCAGTAAAAATCTATACAATTATACAGTGCAATTATGCTCAATAATAACATTTTTGTATGTTATTTATATTGTGTCTTACAGAGAAGACACAACTGTGTATGTTCAATAAATATAAAATTCCACTGGTAGGATAGAACGAATGATTCAATACAGTGGAGGTTGCACAAAGACAGATGCACATTCCAGACCTATCTCTTTCAAGGCTGTATCCCAGGGTTACCCACAGCAGCCAGAGGGGAGTGGTCTCTACAACCCACGAAATTGCTACATTGGTGAATATGATTAATGACACACCCTGGGGAGGAGGGTGGAAATAGGGTCATGATTGGAGCATAAATTACATAGGATCAGAGTGGGATGCACTTAGGAACCTGTGGACATGAAGCTCCTAATAAATAACTGGATTTCTTTTGAAGCTTGGCTCGAGGCTCATGATTTAATTAGGGCATCCATCGAAACCTTGACAGTCTACTCTTTACAGTTGTTCCCTTTGGTTTTGGATTCCATTTGTGCACTACCCATATTACTCATGGTATACAGCTGAAACAAATGAAGAAATAATGTAGCCATGGCTGAGAGTATAAGATAGAAGGGTGGCAATCTTCTAGGTCTCTACATGCTGGTCCTGATGCCACCACTTATCATCATGTCCACTCATAGCCCAGGTTATGTAAGAGATAGAGCAATGAGTGGACATGGAAAAACAAAAAATGAAAACGTGAAATAATTTTAATAATGCTATTTCTTGCCCTTATATTTAGAGTCAGTCTTTATTTTCCCCCTTGGAAGGCAGAGAAATCTCAAGAGAGTTAAATGAAATGAAACTTTTTCTAAAGAAGAATGCAAGGATAAAATGTAACTTACCCTTTTACCTCTACATGTTAAATATAAATATTCAGTGTTGAAAAAGATAAACTGCCAAGCTTCCCAATTCATAGTAATACAGCAACTAATTTAAGTAGAAGGAAGAAAAAAAAATCCAAAAGAAAATCCAATGCTCCCGACAGACCACAAGATATATCCTTGTCTCCTACAAATAAGTACTTGCTACCTCAAAGTCTTCATTAAAAAAAAAAAGTCCAGATGAAGATTTCCAAATTAATATTAGGGTTTATAAGAAGATTCTACTGAGAACAAGATATTGATTGGAGTATATAGCTTGAAGTAGGCATAAAAATGATTTCCTAACTTGTACAGAAAAATAAGAACATGAGACAATGAGAATTCAACACTAGATTGCAAGCAGAAAACTCCGGTAACAGATATTTCCTCTGGATTTCCTCTAGCTTTGGAGAGATTCCACTTTCATCCAAAGACGTTGTGAAGATAGAAAACTTGGTACCCTGATCTCTGCACTTGTTTTAAGAAAACAGAATGTTTTTGTCTCTAGCCAAGAGAATGGCCAGATTATTTGACTTTGTGTACATAACAGAGAGCTACATGAACTTGTGGGGATGACTATTGAATGTCTGGGTATGTAGGCTGCAGCCTATCAAGCAATTTAGAACCACTACAGCTATTTTACCCAATTTGCTGGTTTTATCCAGGTTTCAATTAGGCTATCCATGCTCCAGGTTTTGTTTTTTTAAAGAAGTATTTGGGGGTGTTTTTTAAAAAAATCAGGATATAAGACCAATGTGCAGACAGTATCATGGCCTATTGTTTTTACTGTATTTTTAACCACTGAATGACATTAGGAAGTGATTAACATTTAACTGAACAGTGCTAACCATAGAAACAAGGCCAGAGTGATACTTTGCATTAAGAATGCAACCATATTTTACGGCATAAATGTTCTCTTTATCATCATCATCATCATCATCATCATCATCATCATCATCATCATCATCATCATAATAATAAATATAATAATAATAATAATAATAATTATTATTATTATTATTACTACTACTACTACTACTATTTAAAATTTAAAAGGAGACAAGCTTCTTTTCTGATGTCCATGCTATATGTCCATTCTTCCTTTTATGTACACTGAGAGCATAGGTACCAAAGACAAATTCCTTGTGGTGTCCAATCACACTTGGCCAATAAAGAATTCTATTCTATTCTATTCTATTCTATACCATTCCATTCCATTCTCAGCTTTACTTGGTTGTCGGTCTAATGCTATTGTTTTTGTTCTGGACATTTTGATGGCATCTAGAGACAGTAACTGATTTGAGGCTGAGAACTCTTAGAGATATCACTGAGATCATACATTTACATTCAGTTTAAAGATAGATTTATACAGAGGAGTCTCATTTAAACAGAAATCTTAACCATAAACGGGGATAAGTTATTACTTTTAACAACAACAACAACAACAACAACAACAACAGAGTTGGAAGGGACCTTGGAGGTCTTCTAGTCCAACCCCCTGCCCAGGCAGGAAACCTTACACCATTTCAGACAAATGGTTATCCAACATTTTCTTAAAAATTTCCAGTGTTGGAGAATTTACAACTTCTGCAGTCAAGTTGTTCCACTTATTGATTGTTCTAACTGTCAGGAAATTTCTCCTTAGTTCTAAGTTGCTTCTCTCCTTGATTAGTTTCCACCCATTGCTTCTTGTTCTACCCTCAGGTGCTTTGGAGAATAGTTTGACTCCCTCTTCTTTGTGGCAACCCCTGAGATATTGGAACACTGCTATCATGTCTCCCCTAATCCTTCTTTTCATTAAACTAGGCATACTGAGTTCTTGCAACCATTCTTCATATGTTTTAGCCTCCAGTCCCCTAATCATCTTTGTTGCTCTTTTAAGATGTTAAAAGTGCTTCAGTTCTTTGTCTGAGAAAAATCTTCCCCTTGTTTCTGTTCAGGAAACTTCAGTTCTTATCTAGAGAAAGATTTAGTTTTCCAGATTCATTTGAATGACAAAGTTGTGTCCATTTGTGAATAGCAACATGCCCTCATGAGCCAATTTGAAATTAGCACATTAAGTGTCCTTTTATATTGGAGAATAGTAGGGCTTGACCATCTTAGAAAAAACTGGATGTTTGAACCTCGTCTGTCAACTCCTAGGGCGAGATAGCATGAAATAGCACTCAAGCATTGCTCCGATCCTTATAATCATGCTAAAGTAACATTATGGGGGGGAAAATCAAAATATCAAGAAATATCAAGAAAGCCATTTTGTTAGGGGAACATGATTGCAGTGCAAGGCTGGTTTAATTGGAATATGTGTGTATGTGTGTGTGGACATGGGTGTGGTTCTGTGTATTGAGAATTTTTCCCTCCACCTCCTCCTCCTCCTCCTCCTCCTCCTTCTCCTCCTCCTCCTCCTCCTCCTCCTCCTCCTCCTCCTCCTCCTCCTCCTTTTTTACGTTCCTAAAACTATTCAACTTCATGATACAAATGTAAGAACAAAAAAATAGAACAATATCAGACAACAGAAAAGAAAGGTGGCTATTATGGCATAAAACTGTTTATTTAGGGAGCCCATATACCATCCTCACCCAAGGCCTGGGGAAAAAGCTATGTTTTCAAGGCTGGTTTAAAAGAGAGCCGTTCACATCTTGGGAGGAGAATCTGCATAGACAACTTGGGGAATGTTCTTCCAGATGGTAGGTGCTGGTGCAGAAAAGAAATGTTTCTAGGGTCCCATCAAGTGGCATTGTTCAATGGATGCCAGGGTTGGAGGAAAAAACGGGAGAGAGAGATGAACCTTCAAATATTTTTTTCTCCCTGTAACAATTATTTGTTGTTGGGCTAAGAGAGAATAACGGACCCAAAGTCACACAGTAAGGCTCATGAACAAATGAAAATTTCTGAAACAATCCTTCCAATTGCAGTGCTGAGAAGCATGGCTCTGTGTTCTGTGGAAACCTCAAAAAACTCTGAACGCTTCTGAATCTCTTTTAATAATAGAGATTTTAATATGTCCTTTACGAAATATTTCATTTTATTGCCAGTTGGTAAAATACGCTGAATTATATATTCAGAACTCTGCAGAGGCATGGAATAAATTCGGGACTCTGATCCATGAAAATCAGTGGAAGACCATTTGGGCATTTATATATCAGAGGGAGACTTAAATTACAATAAAGTCAAGAAAAATCATTAAATTTTAAATTAATAATTTTAATTCTTACTTAAATAATTTAACTGCATTAAACAGATTTACTAGATTCACTAAATAAGTTAAATAATTAATAAAATTTTGTTATTAATATTATTTTAGTTATATTTTAAGGTTATTATTAAAGTATATACATTCAGGTCCTATTATGAAATTATTTATTAATACATAAACACTTTACTTAATCATATAAAACATGGAAAATTAAGCTGCCTGACTGTTATGGGAACAAAAATTCTCTCCCATCCCTAGACTGGGAAGTTGGAAAACCTGTATGTGAGCTCTTGGCATTTCTCCCTACCTAAAATCAATATGAAATGTCTGATTTTGGCTTTATGCCAAAGAAGCAGCAACAGCTACACTTATATACTGTATTTATACACAGAATACATACAAACACACTCAGGCAGTTCCATTCCTAAAATCTACTGAAACCATGACCAGGATAGTACTGGTATTTATTAGAATCCTAAATGTTGTTATACTGGACTTGCAAATGCCCTACAAAAGTTGTTATTGGTCTCCTGAAATATTTTAGTTTCTCTTTGAGCTTAATGGTCCTATGGTGACATCTCTAGAAGACTAGAGTCTGATGGTTTTGCAGAATGCATAAGCATTTGCAGTCCCCAACTGCAGAGGTTAAAACAGATCACCTCTCCAGCCACACTTGAATTTTGAAACTAATAGCAGAGCAGTAACAGGATCCCACAGATCCTGCAGAAATCCTGTGAAGATGGGCAGGAGAGTTACAGGTAGGAAAAAATTGATCTGGATCTTTCTGTCACCCACTTTTGCATTCAGGATTTTGCCTGTTCAAATTCCTGCATTCATACACCTGAAAACGTTTATATTGAGAATTCTGCCCTATCTTTCTGATGCCTGTGCTCTCCACTTACACTGTTCTGTTCTAAAATCCCCATTATATTGTTAAGATGCAAGAATGCAAATATATTTTGTTGTATTAAAATAAAAGTGAAGCCAATTATTGGTGCATTGCATTTCCTGGTTGCTGTTTGTGGCCAATAATATTTTGGTTTCAGTCTTTAACAGTGATTTTATATTTACCTTTGTTCTAAAAAAGTAAAGTAGACTATATGAATTTTGGTCCTGGGCAATGAAATATCTGCAAGAAAACAACCAACCTCAGAGAGCACCTGTTGTGTCTGCGCCCACCGAACCGGGCCCCCTGCCAGAAAGTGACTTGGAAAGTGAGGGGGAAGGGCCATTAGGACTTACCTCGGGAGCACCGGCTTCCCTGGCTCAGCTCCAGGAGCCAGAGGCAGGCCAGGTGGAGGAGACAACAAGGCCTCTGTCCCCTGACTCTTTCCCCCCCCAGGCCACAGCTGATGGCAATCAGGCCTGGCTGGACCCTAGGTTTCGTAGACAGGAGAGGCAGGAACAACAGAAGCAGGGGTGGGGCAGGCCTAGGAAGTGCTGAGTCATGGAGCCACACCCCACAGGATATAAAAGCAGCAAGGGCTGCTATACCTCTTCGTAGCAAGCAAATCAACTGCTTAACTAGAGCTGAAGTACTGTTTGTTCCTAGCTGACTCATCAAGAGCGATAACAGAGACACTTGGCAGACGCTCACTAGTTTGCTGCCAGAGTTGATAGTGCCAGCTAATTAAGTCATTGCTCGGACTGAGGCAAGGGGGACAGAACAGCACCATTTCAACCCTGAGCTACAAATATTCCTTTATGTGAATATTTGTAGCTCAGATCAATTTAAATTATGAGGACAGAAGTAATCTGTAATGAAATTGAACAAAAAAAATAAATTTTTAATAATAAAAAAAGTCACATGAAGAAAGGAACTGAGATGAGTTGAGGTCAGGTAAGCAGTTTCTGTACCGCTTTTTCTTTCTGCAATAGTTGCTGGAGTTGGGTATGTCTAGTTTAATGAAAAGAAGGACATGGGGTGACATGATAGAGTGTATCTAAGGGATTGCCACAAAGAAGAGGGAGTCAAGCTATTATCCAAAACATCTGAGGCAGGACAAGAAGCAATGGGTGGAAACTAATCAAGGAGAGAAGCAACCTAGAACTAAGGAGAAATTTCCTTAGAACAATTAGAACAGTTAGAACAATTAATCAGTGGATAACTTGCCTCCAGAAGTTGTGAATGTTCCAACACTGGAAGGTTTTAAAGAAGAGATTGGACAACCATTTGTCTGAAATGGTGTAGGATTTCCTGCCTGAGCAGGGGTTGGACTAGAAGATGTCTAAGGTCCCTTCCAATGCTGTTATTCTGTTTTCCTGTTCTTATATTCTGTTATTAAGTAGTTCTGCAGAGCTAGATTTCCTTATAGAGAATGAGAGTGTAGCAAAATTTGGTTACTATGCTTGCAGTTACATTTATGAATGAAAAGGGTTTGAAAAAGGAGAAATAAAAAGTATAACTAAACTGATTTTCTTTATTCAAAAATGCTTTGCCACACATTAACAGAGTTGCTTTGAGACATTGAATATACAGCCAATGCAAAAATAATTTTATTTTGAAAATCGATGGCATATAGTGCTGTCTAGGTATTGTTTTTAATCTATTGTCAATAAGTAGTTAATTGGATACTTTCAAGACAAAGAGGACTGTAAGAGCCAACATTTCAGGGGGAAAAAGATGCTAGATTTGGCAAAGAGCTTATCCTAATTACATTATCCTTTTTGTGCATAAGGTGCTTATGTTATTGTTATAATCAAATCCTGCTAGTGATCCATGAAGCTTGAATCACTCAGACATAACCTATGTACAACAGGTAATGCTTAGAAGGAAGTGTCAAGCATGCTTTGAAATGCTCATGTATAAAATTACTTTAAATGCAGCAGGACTAGCTACATAATTTCTTGGTTGGCAGGGAACTTGTAAGGGGAGGGAGGGCATGGCCATACTTAAATCTAAATCTAGTAATCTATCCTTAATTACTAACTGAAAAATGCTGCTTCTCAGGAACAGGGATTCCTTTCTAGCAGATGCAATAAATGAGATCGAGAAAATGGCACTTTGGAATACAAGATGTAGGATGTGCCTGCCAGAAAGATTGCCATGATGTACATAGACCTAACTTGGTCTATGTTAGGGTCCGATAACAGAAGGGGTACTGTGATACAAGCAGGCAGCTTACTCCATCTTGCCCTGTGGACCCTTGTCCTGTGGATGCCACGAATAGTGTATAAAAACCACAATTAAAATAAAATCCATAAATCACTGTCTTCTATCTTCATTTGCAGATCCTCCCCGTCTGCTGTTCAAGCTCAAAATGGTTTTTGTTTTGTTTTGTTTTGAATTATTGCAGTAATTGAATCTGTTCTCGCATCCTTTCTTCTTAGGCTTGCTCTAAGTGTGATGACAGAGCCGTGCAGGACCCAGTAGCCATATTCTGTGACCTTTCAGCTCTTCAACAGCCCTCTTCCCGTGGTTTGCATTGCCAAACACAGACAATTCCTTGACCAACAACCCCAAGCATTGAACGGCTTTGTTGCTCTTGTGGGCTCTTGGCGCAGCTATAGCTGGAAAGCAATTATAAATTAAAAGAAAAGTTTTGTGTATTTTTTAAAAAAAATACTTTTGGTAATGGACTGTTTACAGTCTCAACTTTATGTTGTTCAGAATTGTAATAGCTTGGGCACAGTGTTGTAGAAAGAACAGCACCCAATATTTTCCATGGAATATGGGACTGTCCTAGATTTTCCTATTTACTACATCTTTCCCCTCAGGAGCAGTGTAGAATTCCTGTAATTTTAGACTTTCCAGTAAGTGTTCTGTTTAGCCTCATCACTCTTGATGCCAACTTCCTCAAATTCTGAAGACTGGCATCAAAACCCTTGCATTCAGTCATTAGAGCAGATGATAATTCATTGTGAGTAAAACTTCCCATAAAGTTTTTTTCAGTGCCTTATTTAATTCCTTGGCTGCTACAACAAACTGTAGTGATGGGATAATTAATGAGTGTGCTGGTGACCTTGAAAAACATTATTGTTTCTTATTTCAGTAAATAACTCCTGTATCCTATTATTATTATTGCAGTTCTTCCCTGTGTGTAGCACTTTGCCATAAACACAAGTTTTCATATAATTTCCCCAGTTGACTTTTGTCTCCTTGGTAATTTCCAGTCTTAATAAAGAAAACCTAATTAAGAAGGAGCTGTTGATTGGTTTGCTACTGTAATTAACACAGGTGATGCTAATGAGTTTTGATGAAACCAATGGTTTACAGAGGAGAATAAACAGCAATATCGCATATGGACTTGAGCGATATCTGCACTTTGGGAGAACACTATTATGATTTTCCAAGTCATGTGAATGGTTTGTGACCATGGAAGGAGAAGATAACATATTTTTATAAGATTCATTAGTGAGCTGGACTAGGCTTGGTAAGCTTTGTGGACTGGAGGTGTTAAAAATCAGATTTTTTCTGACCCCATTAATTGCTTTCATAAGGTTTATCGTACTGAAGAAAGAAAATTACCAAAGGTTTGACTTCTGCTATGTTCATTAAGTCTGTAATATAACTGTGTAGCATGGCAGAAGAAAAAATACCATTAGTGCTTATACTTCCAAGCTCTTGACTCTGCAGTCTCAGAGGAATTGGAATACTGATTCTAAGATTTAAATGGTCTTCTGAAAATAATTGTATAACCGAGGATGACGTGCATATTTCTATCATTCCTGCCTTAATCTTTTCCCATGCTCTTTGCCAATCTCCTCTCCCTTTGTATTTTTCCTATCATTTTCTGGCTTCCACTATTTTGATTGTTGGTCACTTAAAGACAACGATAGTAGACAGTTGAAGGACTACTTTGGAAAAGGTTGAAAAGAGAAAATTATGTTACTCCAGAGTTTCTCAGCACAATAAGTTGAATATCAAAGCTAACACACATGGGAATGAGAAGAACACTGAGTGATATTGTTCACTGGCATAGTGTACAGCCCTGCCCCTTGATCTTTTACATACAGGAAGCATGGAAGATTCAAGGGTTGCCTTTACAATACTTAATGAGATATTTCCCCTCATTATAGCAATAGCAATAGCACTTAGACTTATATACCACTTCATAGTGCTTTACAGCCCACTCTAAACCTTACAGTTTACAGCATATTGCCCCCCAAAACCTGAGTCCTCACTTTACCAACCTTGGAAGTATGGAAGGCTGAGTCAACCTTGAGCCATTCAGGATCAGACTTCTGGAGTGAGCAGTGTAAGCCCTGCAGTACCACATTCTAACCACTGTGCCACCATGGCTCTTTATGTAGAATCTCATTATGTAGAATAAAGCAGCTATCTTTTATGGTAGATGCAGGGCAGGAATGAATTATGATAACGTGTTTGAAGATAAAACTCAGCCCATGAAATTCCAATCTTTAGGCACCAAGGAAAGTAACAACCAGCTGTCTGTGTTGAAGGAATACACGTAGTTCTTTGCTACCCATGGATTGTTAGGACGTCGTCTTTGCTTCAGATAGCACAATGTCTCGTGGACCATTTCACATGAATTAGGATACTCCCATCTCCCTGCATAGCGCCAGAGAAGATGTCTTGTCTGATCCTTTCCAATTCAGCACTGATTTAATATAAACACTGTTAATCTGAATCCTCCTTGTATTTTTATTTCAGAATTACTTCTCTGTTACAATCTAGGATTTTTATGTTAATCTTCTATGATCATATGCCTGAGGGAGATTGTTCTCCTGAGGCTTGGAGCCACACTGCTTTAAAACGGACTCATTACTAACAGAATCCTTACTAACTCTTAGACTGGAGGAAAAGAAAGTTAAAATTGAAGCAGAGACTCATTTTGGAGTCAGCTTTCAGTCTTTCACCTGGAACACATCCTCCAGATGTTTCAAAACCCTCAGAATTGTAACCTCAATGGAATGCTGAGCATATAGGTTAATATCATTTTAAAAATCAGCTTAAGCCCATAAAATAAATGGCTCAGCCATGTATATCATGTTTTTAAAAAGTGATGTACATTTATTGGTAGTAATTACCTGCAGCATTTATTCTTTCTTAAATTAAAACCAGCTTCTAGAATCCTGTGGCTTTTTTGTGTGTGTTTCTGGTATGATGTTTGGAAGCAAAAGTGCTCTTAGGCATAACACAATTACATCCTTTCACAAAATATGATGTGATCGAATCTCGTGACCCGAGTGACATCCTTCTTTTAAGAACTTGTGGTTGCGGATTTCATGAAAAGAATGTACGATTAGAAACCTCTTTTTTCCAGCTTCAGGTTTGTGCAACATCTGCTTCCCTACAAAGCGCACTTTAGCAGAAACCTTCATAAACAAGAGAAGGGCCTTCTCCCACCTTTACCCAGCTATTACCATAAACTCAAGTTTTGTTCTTCTTTGCATTTATATTGCTTCCTCAGAAAACAAGCATTTATGCTTTTCTACCAAAGTTTTCCCATTACAATGGAAGTGCCCTTCTCTTCATTGATAATGGTTAGTGACATGGAAATATTCAACAAAATAGATTACTGGAGGAAAATTCCCTGTCTGTACTACCCTCTTACTTAAATTAATATGTAAGAACCAGATATCTACTGGGAACAATGTTTCTTATGGCCCTTTTCGTCCTGCCATCTTGTCAGACTGTGTGTGTCTCTTTGAGTCAACGTTAACTCCTGCCTCCTGTCTGGATTGATCCCTGAAGTTTTCTTGTCAAAATTTCAGAAGCAGTTTGTCCTTGCCCGCTGCCTAGGACTGAGAGTGAGTGATTGGCCCAAGGTCACCTGGCTGGTTCTGAACATCGGGAGGAACTACAACTCATGGTCCTCTGGTTTCCGGACGAATGCCTTAACCATTACACCACACTGGCTTTTTGTTGTCACCTTAAGCATGTCTCCTTTGTTAGAGTAACATCGACAAGCTTTTTTTTGAAGAAGTTTATGATGCAAGGAGACATTTGTTCTGGATTGATTTGCATACTTTAATTTTGGAAGGCGAATGCTGGAAGGATGTGCGTATTTTCAAGGGTAGAGTTTCCTTTTATTCACCTCCTCATTTCTTCAAGCCTTCCTTTTTTATTTGCCTCTCTCCCTTTATCCCTTTTCTTTCTCATCTCATTTTTCATCATCCTGTGGTTAATTCTCTCCCCCCCACCCTTGCTTTCAGCTCATGCTACACTTTGTCTTGTCTATTGCGATGTGACAGAAAAGCCAAAGACATTCCATGTCTGGCAGTGCACCTCCAGGGACATCTTTTGAACTCTCATAATTTGTATTTATTGCCACCCACTTTGTAAGTTCACAGTTTAATTTGCCAGCAGTGGCAGTGTTAGGCCGACACAGTAAAACAAGATAACGTTAAAATGTCAGAACGAGAGGGGCATGAATGATGCATTACTCCCTGCTAGAACTTGCACTTGTCATGCCTTTCCACCAAAGTGATGTTAACTACCTTTTGAGAGCCTTATTGGGCTGGTGTTACTACAAAATAGGATCATTAGTTCACCAGTCTGATTAGGGGGTTGCTATGGTTGATTAACTCTTCTGGAACTGGGATCGTGGTCAAAAGATTAAATGAATTGCGGCTGGCTGTGCTTCTAGAACTAATTTTTACAATTATTTTTGTGCAATTACTTATGGTCATTTACATGTGTATTTTCAGAACACTGTATTGAGTTGATTGAATCAAGAGGATATTGGAGAAGTTATTTACTACTCTTTGTGTAGCCAACTGACCATAGCCAGATGCTTTAGTGCCTTTAAAAACAGCTTGATGAACAGAAATCTGCAGGCAATTTTTTCCCCCTCCCAGAGCCTGGATAATATAGTCATTATTTAGTGAAAGTTGAGGATTATGTGTCTGGCAGAGTAGCAGTTGGAAAGTTGGCAATCGTAATATGTTATCTTTTTCTAGCAAGTGTGGCTTATATCACTGGTAGTTAGAATTTTAAGTTCAAATATTGGCCTTCCTTTTTTGCCTTTAGCAGCGAGAGCTGCTGAAACTTCTCCTTGTTTAAAGAGTAAGTGATAGAAAAGTTTCACAGTTAAATCTCTGTGCATCAGGCTGTTGATAAAGACGCAGGAACGAGACTCATAATAAAATTAGCAGACCTGCTTGTAATTCCCTGGCACTATTATGTGATTAATATGATTGAAGGTGTCATAATATGGTGTTAAATATAGTATGTGTAGTAGAACAAGGGGTGGGAGTTATTCTAGTTTAATCAGTGCTGAGTATAATGGTGTGAACTTGTTTATATAGCATGTGAGTGTCTGTATACAGCAGCCATTCAATACCTCTGCAGAAGGAATAATTTTGGATTTTAATAGGATGTTTCTAGGAAGAACCAGTTAACATAATATAGGCCTTCCTGAATTTGATTTGCGCACTGAAAGATTATCAGATAGATATAGATATTGTGAGCATTCATGTACATTTATTGAATAATCTAAAGTATTTGTAAGTGGAGTGCCTTTTATTTCAGTACTTGCTTTATTTTGTAGAGGGTTCTTTTAATGCATTCACCTGTCATGGATAATTTCAAAAACCGATTTAAGAGTGTGCACCTTGAAAGTGTTACATGAAATAAGGGCTTGACCACAAACTCATTGAAATTGGTAGAAAATCTCAAGCCCTTTTGTTGTTTTATTGCTGCCGTGAATAAAAATAAAATAGCTTTTGTTGCTGAATCATTCCATAACAGAGAGTCAATTTATGCTCTCTCTGAAAAGTTAGTAATTCTATTACAAGGAAAAATAAGCAGATCTTTTTAAATAATAGTGAATGATGGATTTAAAAAATCATAAACCTAAACCTAATGTGTTAGCAATTATATTTGAATGGAAGGCTGAAAAAAAGACTTTTTTCATGCTACACATTCTTTTTTGTTCAATAAATCCATGATAATTTACCAACTATTTTTTTCTCTTCCCCATATATCTACCTACAGCATTTTTATCTCCTGAAAGATTCCCCTCCTCTACCTTAATCTCAATGATACAGTAGTTCATTTGTCCAGTTGGTGATATTTTGACTCTGTAAGATCTTACTCTAGATAGAAGATATTCTAGGGCTGTGATGGCGAACCTATGGCATGCATGCCAGAGGTGGCACAAAGCGCCCCCTCTGATGGCACATGAGCCGTCACCCCAGTTCAGCTCTGCTGCACATGTGTGCGTGCCTCCCACCAGCCAGCTGGATTCGGGTCTCTTCCTCGCATGTGCAGGGGCTGGGGCGGGTGCAGGGGCCCGCGAGTGCACGTGCAGTGGGCAGGGCACATGCGTGGAGGGCAGGGCATGTGCCTGGAGGGCAGGGCGCATGTGTGGGGGGTGGGACGCATGCAGGGGCCCCTTGCACGCATTGCATTTTGGGGGTTTGGGCACACGCATTCATACGCTTGTGCTTTGGGCACTCGGTCTGGAAAAGGTTAGCCATCACTGTTCTAGGGAGAAGACACCACCTATCCCCTCTTTACAGCACAGTTCTCTTAACAGTCTCAAAAAGGTTCCACACCCATTTTTACTCTGATTCAGGTCACAGATAAACCCCCAAGTAGCGTCAACTACTCCTAGACAGCTAATGACCCACCTACAGAGTTGCTAATGACCAGATGACTGCACAGAATATTTCCCCACCATTCAGTCAGAACTGAAGAAGCTTCTTGCATGAGAAATAAAATATTTTCAAGGGGGGAAAAAAACCACAAATCTTTGTGTTTCTGATTGACATGTGAAGGAGCCATTGGGGGGGGGGAGTTCTTAAGAATATCCATAGGTTATTTGGGCAGACTTTACATCAATTTCTTGCAGCAGTCATATCTGACATATAAATTATGAAGCTACCCTCAGGCTGACTTCAGATCCAGAGCATGTAAGCAATTGCTACAATATATGAATTAGCTGGTAATACAAATTACATCTAAGTAATCTGCATATAGGATTGCTGCCCCTAAGAGAACAAACTGAACCTTACAATTACTAATTTGAATGTTTTTAGTAATATGTACTTTTTTTTAAACTCTAAAGCCAAAATATATCATAAAGCCTTAAAAGATGTAATTAAAGAAAATCAGAAACAAATGAAAATGTAAATTAGGATGTTATAAACTGATCAGGCAATGCCTCTCTGGGTAGGAAAGAAATGTAGACGTCACGGTGTTTCGGTATATTGCCTTCCAAGAAACAGCTGGTGTAAATATTCATTCTTCTAGTTATTGCAGTGGCTTTGTGTCAGTTCCCAACAGTTAAGAAGCCATTTATATTCTCACTACAATGGAGAAATACTTCTTCATGTCAAGATATGTATTCTCTGGACATAATTATGTCCATAGCACTGGATTTACTTTTTGTTTTCTGTTTAGAAAAACAAACTTCTCAGTTGCCTAGGTTTTTTTTTTTTATATAATGGACTCCATTTAAAAGCTAGATAATCACACACGAATTGAAACAATCTTTCAGCTGCAATTATATTAGCTGCTGCCCTGACTCATTCATTTATAAATCTGTAATTGTTGCTTAAGAATGGCAATGGGGGATGGGTGGGGACTCAAATGCCCAATGTGACTGGCTAAATTGTCCTAAAAGGTAGAGTCCTGAGCCAGTTAATCCACTCCTGCTATCTTTACAGAAAACCAAGGGCAGGGAAAAACAAATTGATATGATGCTCTTTTTTGTTTGGCTGTTTCTTTCACTGGGCACTTAGGGTTCTGTTGGTATCTTTTCGTCAATAAGACTCTGTGTGTGTGTGAGAGTGTGTGTGTGTAAGTAGGGCAGGAAAAGGATCATACCAATTCTGCCTCCCTGTCTTGCTTAAAGCCAAGACTCTTGCAGCACCATTAGGATGTAGATTATCATATTTAAAACCTGTGATGACACCATTGTACCCATCTGAATGATTAATCTGCTCATTAAAAGAGTGCCGATGGGCTAGTCTAATTAGAACATGGATCTTCTTAAAGGACATTGCAGGGTCGGGAATAGGAAATATTACTCATAACATAAAGTAGGGATTAATTACGCTACTAAATACTATTGTATGAAATTTGCATATGGGTCTGGTCATAGGCAAGGGGTTAGCAAAAGTATGGCATCCTATTTTTATTACCATCAAGAATAAATGAGCAGTTCCTAGAAAATAGTGCAGACCTTTCTCCATTAAAAAAGGGAAAAAAACAACCTGTATCATAGGGGAGGTCATGGGAAGCTGCAAAAGATGCCCAACTCCTAGGAGACGTTTACTAGGTCTAAGTGAAGCTCAGTATTGCATTCAAACTATGTACTGTTTATTACTACCAACCTTTCTTCTTCCTTAGTCAGTTTCTGAGATGGCACAGTGGTTAGAGTGCAGTACTGCAGGCTACTTCTGCGGACTGCCTGCAATTTGGGAGTTCAAATCTCACCAGGCTCAAGGTTGACTCAGCCTTCCAACCTTCCGAGGTGGGTAAAATGGGGACCCAGATTGTTGGGGGCAATAGGCTGACTCTGTAAACTGCTTAGAGAGGGCTGTAAAGCACTGTGCAGTCTTTATATAAGTCTAAGTGCTAATGCTATTGCTTTCAACCAGCTGAAAATTCCTTTGGTTTGCTTCTGGGCTCCGGAGCTCTCCCAGGTACTTTGATGCCTGTCCAATTTGGGCCCGTTTTCTTGCCTCTTTTCTGGTATTAAAATGAAAGTAAGGTAACATCTCTATCCAGTTGAGCTCAGTTTCAGAGCCATCTCCTTGTATTGGCATGGTAGCACAACTAGCTTCCTCCAAGGTATTTTTGACTCATTACTCTAGCTTGTAAGAACCAAAGGATTAGTTAGATTTAGCTTCTTAGCCAAAGAAGGAGAGCTAGCTGCTACCTTTTGCTGAGACCAAAGAGTGAGAAGCTCTATAACAAAAGAGTTAAATATTGCTGTCTACTGAGCTTTCACAGCACTGCCTTCACAGTTTTGCAATATGTAACTTGCTTTCCCTTTCCCCTTTTTCTTTTTTGCAAACAATTGCCATGTAAGACGAAAGGCAAGTAAAAGACATAGGTATTAACAAGAACATTGGGCATTTTTTTCCACAGAAGGTAGTTTTTACAGAATCCTACATATAACACTGTTTTTTTTTCTTTTATTGGGACTTACAAACAATGAGAATGAAATGTAAGTGAATGACTGCTAAATTCCAGATCTTAATTTAAGATGCTAGAACCATGATGGGGAACCTATGGCATGCATGCCACAGGTGGCACGTGCAGCCATATCAGTGGGCACATGAGCTCAGCTCTGATTTTTGGCCTTCAGGGCCCATTTAGAAGTAGGAAACAGGCTGTTTCTTGCCTCCAGAGGGCCTGGGAGTGGTTGAGAAGGCCTGTTTTTCTCTTTCACCTGGCTCCAGAGCCTCTCTATGAGTCTGGGGAGGGCGAAAACTGCATTTCCCACTCCCCGTGGGCCCTCCAGAGGCCAGAAACTGCCCATTTGCCAATTTTTGGTTGGACAGAAGTGACTTTTTTGCTGTCCCCCAGCCTCCAGAGCCTCACTAGGAATTGTTTTTGCTCTCCCCAGACTCACAGAGACCTCATCTGGAGCCAGGTGTGAGAGAAAACTGGGCCTACCGGGCCATCGTGTGCCAGGAGCAGAGGGGAGGGGAGATTGTGCGCACATGCATGGGGCGCATAGACTTATGGGTGTGCACACGCTCAATCTCCCCACCCCCGGCACATGATGGCAAAAAGGATAGCCATCACTGCGCTAGAAGATTAGCGCAAATGAAGATTGTATACAACATTGTACAGGCATTGAGTGCTGTTGAGTTAGTTACTTGATAGTATGGTGTTCATGGGTAGCAGCTTAGGTTAAATGTTGCTCCTGATATACTAGATGCAGAAAATGTTGTAGCAATGAAGAAAATGCGATATATCAACAGTGAGCTCTGGCGTTTCATGCAATATTCTTTCAAAATCATGTTCTACTCTTTTTAAATTTTAGAGACAATCCTATTCATCTACATAATTGTTACATTTTTTTTTTTTACATATGGTGTTCATTAGTATGAGATGATTTGGGTGTGGATGGGAAATCTGGATGACACAGCTTCCCAATGAATCAGACGCATAAATACTCTGACCACTTCATTTTGCATTTACTCAGATCTGTAATAAAAGAGATGGAACAGCCAGAGCAAAATAATTTGTTTATTCAGAGGAGATATCTGTGTGAGGAAGCATGCTTGCCATGCATACCAACTGATGGGTTCAAAGCCTCAAATATAAATTGAACGTGGATCAAACTTTATGTGCTTTGTAACTGAATTGGATTGTCTTCAATACAATTCACATGTCAATGTGTATTTCAGAGTTCATGTTATTGTAACTAGGCTTACTAGAATGCCAATTTATGCATGGCTACAATTGAATTGAATCTGAATTTAAAGAAAAACAGTTATCTAGCTTAAAACACGTGCAATTGGAGCTTAGTTCTTCATGTTCGCCTGTAGTTTGTTTGTGGCGAGAGAAAAGAGATAAAATTCTCTCAATGTTTCCCCCCCCCTCCATTTTTTTAAAGTGAGGTACCTTTCTTGGGTTAATCCTGAAGAAAACAACAGTGTGATAAAGATGGACTGGAGAGACTACAGTCTTGCCATTTTTAAACAATGAAACTGCACTTAAGTGTGAGATGAGAGACAAGGAAAAGAAATAACACACAGATCAAGCTGAAATTTTAGAAGCTCATGTTTTCCTTTTCTCTGTTTGATCAACTTATAGCTTTGTTTCTGCTACAGTATTCAATTATTTTAGTTGACTTAAAACAGGAGTACCTAACTATTTTCAGGCCAAGAGCCAAATTTGATCTTTGACGGATGGTTCAGGACTTCACTCTAAAAAATGGGTCATTAATGGCAAAATAAATCTGATTATATTCAAGTAAATTAACACAATATGTTACCTCCACTGTGGTCAATAATTGCCACCTTCTGTCAATTGAAAATTAAAGTTTGAAAACAAGTTTTGGAAGGCTTTGAAAGTTATATCCTAGACTTTGGAGGCTCATATTCAGCCAGGATTTATTTATCTGGTCCTTGAAACTAATGAAGTATAGTAAGGGATTTAATTCATAGGCCAGCAAGATTTGGTGGATAGGAGAGTGAGAAGGCCCAGATGGAAGGTCACCATTCTATCATTTCAATCTTAGGCAGCTGCTGCTTGTTAGGGATTCTCAGCCCTGTTCATGTGTCTTTCTTAATTATTAGGAAAGCATGGTATGACCACCTTATACTCTGAATTTTCCACTAATATTATTTTAAAATTGAGACTCAGGTGCAGAGGATATGCATATTATGGGTCAATACCTTCACAATTGAAAAGATGGCTGGCAAAGTCCCAGTGGGAAACTAAAGTATCAGTTCAAAAAGCAAGAGCAGCACAATAGCATTAAGCAGAGTTCCCTAACATGATGAATGTATGCTTATAAACATTTTGACCATTATCTTTGTTCATGTGTGTGTGTGTGTGTGTGAGAGAGAGAGAGAGAGAAATCATATTACTTACGAACTCTTTGGCCTTGAATTCATTTGGCAAGTCAGTTTTTCACCGTAGGTTTCTATTTGTAGATGCTTAAAAAAACAAAAAAAAAAGTCCCAAATACATTTTGCTTGCCAATATTAAGCTGACTCCAGTTGCCGAGAATTTCTGCTGGTGATTAGTTTCTGCATAGAGGATGTTTCAGATGGATGTCTGAGTTGCAGACTCTGTTCACTGAATGACTGCGTTGTTGCCACTGTTGTTTACATGTTTAGAGAGACACCGCCTCCCAATCTGTTTCAGGCTTATCGAATCATGTCAACTAACTCCCATACTACCATCAATATTGGTCCAAAATCTGTCACTTTGGCAACCTTCAACTCTTGTTTGAAAAGCTGGCTAAACCATTCCAACAGCAGCCAAGTCGCAAGGTATACAGAAAGAGTTCTATATACTCCAGATGTTATAAGTAGCCCATGCTGTAATAATATCAAGGAACAAAGAGTTGAAGTCTTTAAATATTTTGAAGAGGCACACATAGTTCTTGGTCTGTGTTTTGTTGTTGTTCTTAAGTTGCTAATTGAAAAGTAATTTAAAAGAAAAAATCAAAGGTGAAATGAATGTTTTGGCAACATTAGAATTGAAGAAGCTAAACTGGCTCTTTGATTAGAACCCAATTTAAAGATACTTTTTAAAAGTATAGGTACAAAACTCACACGAAATAACTTCTGTGTTTCTTTGTAAGGAGGAATGTAGGAGGAAAGTGTGTGCATGTAGTGTTTTAAGAAGAAAATAAAAAATAAAAAAAAAGGAAAGGCTTCTCATGAAAGCACCCTCTTTGGTGTATAAAGTCTGTCAAGTTATATGAATGGGAAAGTTTTGTAACTGGCCTTAGAATTTGACAGAATATCTCTCAGTTGGAGTCAGTGCTTGTTAGTGTGAATAGCAAGATTATCTGTGCGTGTGTGCATGCATGTGTGTGTGCCATAAAAGCAATTGAGTGGCTATTAGTGAAACTGTCATGGCAGTTATGCCCCGAATTTGACATAGGACCACAGATTCTTTTGGAAAAGGAAAGGATAGAATGAAAAGAATGAACAACGGTAGAGTAATTGTTATCTGGACCTCATGCATAGCATTAATCAAGGAGAGTGTGCCAAAACAGAGCATGACAGAGAACAAACTAGGTGTGGAATTATTGTAACCTGGAGTTCAGTCTCATACATCTTTGTTGCATGTAAAGATGTGGACAATCCAATCAGCAGTGCAAATTACAGCCGTTTGATTTGCATGAATTAAGTAGGGGAGGTCACAAATCAGTGACAGGTCAGTGATACCATTGGGAGATCAAGAGGCAAAGTTAGATTCTTCTTCATTTCTTTCCCCCTTTACTTCTTCCTAGTAACTAATCATGCTGTTCCATTGTAAGAAGAGCTCTATTGGTGATAAAGGAAGTCTTGTCTTTTAAATTCATCCAAGTTAGGACCCCACTGAGCTCTGTCAGATATCAATCACAATAGGGGAGATGTTTTTTAACAGAGGCCTATCTTCCTTTCTCTGCAATACACTAGTGAAATAAAGCTGTGTGTGTATGTGGGTGTGCTCACAGACACACACACACACACACACACACACACACACTCTTACATCAATGCTAGGATTTTGCAGTTATTTCAGAAAGACCTTCTGAAAATGGCATTGTTTCTTTGAGAGCCATAGGAATGAACTGAACCACGCTATCTCAAAGATTTGTGCATTTGGAAGAGATCATTTCTAATATCAATGTGGAACATTTTTGTACCTCACTAAATAGGGATGGTATTCTCCTTCGCTGAATAAAATGGAGGGGGTGATGGAGATGGAGGGGGTGCGCAACTTAGGCGTCCTCCTGGACGAACGGCTGTCTCTAGAAGATCATTTGACGGCCGTCTCCAGGAGAGCGTTCTACCAGGTTCGCCTGGTGCGCCAGTTGCGCCCCTTTCTGGACCGGGATGCCCTATGCACGGTCACTCACGCACTCGTGACGTCTCGCCTGGATTACTGCAATGCTCTCTACATGGGGCTCCCCTTGAAGGGCATCCAGAGGCTACAGTTAGTCCAGAATGCGGCTGCGCGAGTGATAGAGGGAGCCCCTCGTGGCTCCCGCATAACACCCATCCTGCGCAGACTGCACTGGCTACCTGTGGCCTTCCGGGTGCGCTTCAAGGTTTTGGTGACCACCTTTAAAGCGCTCCATGGCATAGGGCCGGGCTATTTACGGGACCGCCTACTGCTACCGAATACCTCTCACCGACCCGTGCGCTCTCATAGAGGACTCCTCAGGTGCCGTCAGCGAGGCAATGTCGTCTGGCGGCGCCCAGGAAAGGGCCTTCTCTGTGGGGCTCCCACCCTCTGGAACGAACTGCCCCAGGACTTCGTCAGCTTCGGACCTTGGACCTTCCATGAGCTTAAAACATACTTATTTAATTGCGCAGGACTGAGCTAGATTTTAATTTACGGGTTTTAAATTGGGTTTTATTCTTATATTTTTAATTATTAGGCTTTTAGAATAAGTTTTTTAATTGTTTTTAGACTGTATTTATCTGTTTTTAAATGCCTGTAAACCGCCCTGAGTCCTTTGGGAGATAGGGCGGTATATAAATATGAATAATAAATAAATAAAATAAAATAAATAAAAAAATTTTGCATTGAAATATTTTAGCTACTCAGTTAGTAGTCAGTACTCATTTTAGCTAAACAATTACTAGTTTAATTAACTTTGTAATATATAGTATTTTGTTCTATTCTAAAATTGCTCTCCATAAGAGTTACGGACCTAATTTATTTATTTATTTATTTATTTATCAAATTTATATACCGCCCTATCTCCCGAAGGACTCAGGGCGGTGTACAGGCATTTAAAACACATAAATACAATGTAAGAAATATAAAAACAGTTAAAAGACTTATTCTAAACGCCTATTAATTTAAAATTAAAAATATAAAATAAAAGCCAATTTAAAAACCAGTAATTTAAAATTTAAAATTTAGCTCAGCCCTGCACAATTAAATAAATGTGTTTTAAGCCCGCGGCGGAAGGTCCGGAGGTCCGAAAGCTGACGAAGACCGGGGGGTAGTTCATTCCAGAGGGTGGGGCCCCCCACAGAGAAGGCCCTCCCCCTGGGCGTCGCCAGACGACATTGCCGTGCTGACGGCACCCTGAGGAGACCCTCTCTGTGAGAGCGCACGGGTCGGTGAGAGATATTCGGTAGCAGTAGGCGGTCCCGTAGGTAACCCGGCCCAATGCCATGGGGCGCTTTAAAGGTGGTCACCAGCACCTTGAAGCGCACCCGGAAAGCCACAGGTAGGCTGTGCAGCCTGCGCAGGATGGGTGTTATCACGGGAGCCACGGGGCTCCATCTATCACCAGCGCAGCCGCATTCTGGACTAACTGCAGCCTCCGGATGCCCTTCAAGGGAGCCCCATGTAGAGAGCATTGCAGTAATCCAGGCGCGGCGTCACGAGTGCGTGGTGACCGTGCATAGGGCATCCCGGTCCAGAAAGGCGCAACTGGCGTACCAGGCGAACCTGGTAGAACGCTCCCCTGGAGCGGCCGCCAAATGACCTTCTAGAGACAGCCATACACCCAGGAGGACGCCAAAGTTGCGGACCCTTCCCACCGGGGCCAATGACTCGCCACCGATGGTCAGCCGCGGATTTAGCTGACTGTACCGGGATGCCGGCATCCACAGCCACTCTGTCTTGGAGGATTGAGCTTGAGCCTATTTCTCCCCATCCAGACCCGTCGGCCTCCAGGCACCGGGACAGCACTTGAAAGCTTCGTTGGGGTGGTCCGGTGTGAAAAATACAGCTGGGTGTCATCCGCATACAGCTGGTACTTCACACGAAACCACTGATGATCTCACCCAGCGGCTTCATGTAGATGTTGAACAGGAGGCGAGAGGATCGACCCCTGCGGCACCCCACAAGTGAGGCGCCCGGGCCGACCTCTGCCCCCGTCAACACCGACTGCGACCGGTCGGAGAGATAGGAGGAGAACCACCGATGAACGGTGCCTCCCACTCCCAATCCCTCCAACCGGCGCAGCAGGATACCATGGTCGATGGTATCGAAAGCCGCTGAGAGGTCTAATAGGACCAGGGCAGAGGAGCAACCCCTATCCCTGGCCCTCCAGAGATCATCCACCAACGCGACCAAAGCCGTCTCCGTGCTGTAGCCGGGCCGAAAACCGGACTGGAACGGGTCTAGATAGACAGTTTCATCCAGGTGCAAGGGAAATTGATATGCCACCATACTCTCTACAACCTTCACCGCGAAGCGAAGGTTGGAGACCGACGATAATTACCTAAAACAGCCGGGTCAGGGGCGGCTTCTTAAGGAGGGCCTCACCACCGCCTCTTTCAAGGCAGGCGGAAGACACCCTCCACCAAAGAAGCGGTCGTAATCGCCTGGAGCCAGCCTCGTGTCACCTCTCGGTGGCCAGCACCAGCCAAGAGGGCACGGGTCCAGTAAACACGTGGTGGCATTCAACCTACCCAACAACCTGTCCATGTCCTCGGGAGCCACAGGGTCAAACTCATCCCAAACAATGTCACCAAGACCGCCTCGAGCATCTCACCCGCATCACGCAATCTTGGTCCAGACCATCCCGGTTGAACGATTTTATCGTATAGATAACCGTTAAACTCCTCAGCACGTCCCTGCAGCGGGTCGTCCCGCTCCCCTGGTGTAGGAGGGAGCGAGTCACCCAAACAGGGCGGCTGGGCGGTTATCTGCCGATGCAATGAGGAGGAGGCGTAGCTACGCCTCGCTTCCCTCAATGCCACTAGGTAAGTCCTAGTATAGGACTTCACTAGTGTCGATCAGCTTCGAGCGGCTAGACCTCCAGGAACTCTCTAGGCGTCTTCTCCGGCGTTTCATCCCTCTCAGCTCCTCGGAGAACCAAGGGCGGTTGGGACCTGCGCCGGGTCAGAGGCCGCAAAGGCACGACACGGTCTAAGGCCCCGCGCGGCCCGTTCCCAGGCCGCAACAAGTTCCTCAGCCGAGCCGTGAGCCAGACCCTCAGGAAATGGCCCAAGCTCCGTCCGGAACCCATCCGGGTCCATCAGGCGCCTGGGGCGGAACCAACGATCGGCTCCGCCTCCCTGCGGTGGTGAATGGCGGTCAGAAAGTCCAGGCGAAGAAGAGAGTGATCTGACCATGACAAAGGTTCAATGACTATTTCCTTTAAGTCCAGATCTCTCAACCACTGACTAGAGAAAAATCAAATCCAGAGTGCCACCCCAATGTGAGTAGGGCCATCAACTACTTGAGTCAGGTCCAAGGCCGTCATGGAAGCCATGAACTCCCGAGCTGCCGTCGATGGCGAGCGGAAGATGGCAAGTTAAAGTCCCCATGACTAAAAGTCTGGGGTCTCAACTACCACCCAGCCAGCATCTCCAGAAGCTCGGGCAGGGCGGCTGTCACGCAGCAAGGAGCCAGGTACGTGATCAGCAAACCCATCTGACACCTACGACCCCATCTCACAAAGAGGGATTCGCACCCGGCAATCTGAGGTACAGTGGTCTCCCTCGGCTCTAGACTCTCTCTAATCACAACCGCCACCCCCCCACCCCTACCCTGGGCCCTCGGCTGATGGAACGCACGGAAACCCGGTGGGCACATCTCAATAAGGGGCACGCCCCCTTCAGTGCCCAACCAGGTCTCCGTAATGCCCATAAGGTCCGCGGAACCCCCCTGTATAAGATCACAGACAAGGGGGGCTTTGTTCACCACGGACCGGGCATTGCACAACATTGCACAACATCAACCGAAGGCCCGAGCTCTGAGGATCCTGACCATCCGGGGAACGGGAAAAGTCCAAGGGGTCGGAGCGCGTGATCGCTTTCAGACATCGAGCACGCGCTCCCGGAACTTGATATGACCCCTCGCTTCCGCCATACCTGCCTCTCCCTCTAATTCTAGTTATATCTGTCCAATCCAAACTTAGTTTGCTCTGTCCGTGATGGAAATAGTTTTGCAAGCACTACTTAACATGTGCAGTATATTACCTATTCTAAAGAAGCTAGGGGAGAAGAACTGTTGATTTGATTCACACATTACATTAAACCATAGTTGTGTGAACCCAATCATTGCCACTTGAAAATCTTTATGGCTTTATGGCTTAGCATGATGTGTGAATGCATACTCTAATTAACATTGCATCTGGGGAAGGGAGGATAATGTGATATTTGTTTTGACTTGAATTTAGGTAAAGCATGGAGTAGTCATAATAAATCGAACAATTAAACCATGGAAAAATGCAAAGAAAAGCATATGCAGCTGTCTTTAATGGAGAACAAAGACTTATTTCCAAACATGTGGATGTGAGTAATTTTTGGTAATTGATAATTCAAAACAGATACTTAGCTTACAATATGTTGGATATACACCTGTTCAGCCATGGATAGTTTCGTTACTTGGATTTTCCATTTGCAAAACTGAAATAATAGCAAGGCCATACAGCATTTTTGAAGATAAAATGACTTCATTGAAGGTCAGTGGAAATGATTAGCATAAAGTGTGGTTCTTTTTCTGTAGAAAATTATGGAGCCATACTGAAATTTGGGTTATCAACTTTGTTTGCAGTTCAGATGCTGAATTGGGAAGTAACTGGTTTAACGAATCATGCTGTTCCTGGAATTATTTGTAAAAATGTGTGTATGTGTGGTTGTAGTTAGTCCTATTGAAGGTCTGTTAATATTGGGTTGTGAGTGATTCTTCAAACTGAGTTTCAAGAATCTATGATTCTCTTTGTTTTGAATAGAATCTGAAATATGGACATGGACATACTTTATCTAAAAATCATTTTCAGAGTGGCATCTGTTGTTAGGGTCAACCCCCCCTTGGAAATTCTTCCTTTACCCAAAACCTGACTGGATTTTCTTTTAGATTCAGAGGGATATTGGCCTCAGGATCAACAATGCATCAATTTAAACATTTACTGAATAATAAGTTGTTAGGTGGATCTAAAGTGCCCGGAGAAAAGAGATGCTTAATCAAGTGCAAAATCTTACTTTCAGTTCCTCAGAGAAAATTAATGGCAGAAATTTTATGAAGTTGAACCAGGGGTGAAATCCAGCAAGTTCTGACAGGTTCTGGAGAACCGGTAGTGGAAATTTTGAGTAGTTTGGAGAACTGGCAAATACCACCTCTGGCTGGCCCCAGAGTGGGTTAGAATGGAGATTTTGCAATATCCCTCCCCCAGGTGTGCGGAGGGAATGGGGATTTTGCAGTATCCTTCCCTTGCCATGCCCACCAAGCCACACCCACAGAATTGGTAGTAAAAAAATTTGGATTTCACCACTGAGTTGAATATAATATTATATGTAAGATTCTATTAAATGCCTGGAAAGTACAGGGCAAAATCTCACATTATGGAAAAATAAAAAGTGCAAGATTGCCCAAATAACGGGAAAGAACTATGAAAATGAAGAATACCTAGGTGACTAATTTTAACTTCTTTGGCATTTGAATAACAATAGCCACAGCAAAAATAATGCTTCAGATGTGAGAATGTTTCTAATTATGCTTTTAATAGGCATTTGCTATTCTACTGATTGTAGAGCAGTTCCACTGCTTTTATTGGGAATCTCCATGCATTTCCAAATTAGTGATATATTTATTTGAAAGCCATTTCATCCTGTGTGAGGTTGACAGTAAACAAAATATGATGTCAGTGGGTAATATGTCAATGAGAGTGCTGTTCTGATTTTAAGACTGTAACAATGCAATTTGTATCCTCAGCAATATTTATGACAAACTATTAAACTTATAAAAAGGAAGCCAAATACTAGTCTGAAATGTTTATTAAACTCAATAATCAACCTCAGTTCCTTGATTGTGTAGATAATTGGGAAATGTCAGTGAAAATGAAAGTATCTGGTCTCTTATGCTTCTTCGCAATTTTTTTTTAAAAAGAGCAATGGAACAGATAAGATCAAGGTTAATAATGACTGATTTATAGTAATATCAATTATGGCTTGCAATGATTATGTGAACCAGGCCAATATATTCTTGTGTGGTCCTTAGCAAACTGATCTTGACTTTTAGTAAGACCTGGCTCATTTCCTATGTCAGGGCTGGCTATGTATATCTGTAATGAACTTTGAGGAACTTTCCACTACAGATTTTCCAGCAAATCTATTGACGTGAATAGGAACCTGTCCATCCATTCATTTCAAGGGACCTTTCATAGCAGAATATTTTGCGTTAATTATGCCTACTAAATATTGGCATAAAATGTTAAGGAATATCCTTATAGATAATTAGTTTCCATTGGCTGGCAAGAACCTGTAGGGCTGAACAAGTAATTAAAGCCTTGATTCCAATTTTGACCACTGCCCTCCTTCCCCCCTTCTGCTTATATAAACACGTTTGACTTTTAAAAAAGATTCTGAATGAACACCACAACAGCTGCTTTAGGAGGTTTCTTTCTTTCTCCCTCCCTCCCTCTCTCTCTCTCCCCCCTCTCCCTCCCTCTCCCTCCCTCTCTTTTTCTCTCTCTCTTTCAGTACAATGCCCATTCAGTTCTGTAGGCCTTATTTCAGGAAATGTGTTGAATGGATGGTGCCTCTTCTCAATATTTGCTTTTATAACTACAGTTGTGTTAAATATAAATGAAGGAAGAATAGATGGGAGGGGGGAGATGCGTGGAGCTGCACATTGACTTACTGTTTACTGATGCAGTTAACAGATGGAAAAGCCAACTGATCCACAGATGTGCAGCTTATAAATATAAACCAACGTCTTACTGGTGATGTATATTAGCAAGTGGCAACAAATTGCTTCCTATTTAACTGTGGTAGCTTGTAATGACCAAATAGCTGTCAGTAGGTCTGGTTAACATCTTAACAGAAGTGATATTAAAAAAGAATTTTCTGTGTTAATATTAGTCAAGAGATTATTAAATATTCTATTTTTAAAATGTTTTGATGAATGTATACTACCGAAAGGTTCTCTTTTTTTTAAATGCTACTATTTTTTTCCTGACATTTAACAATAATGGGTCATGTTTACCCTGAATAGCCCTGAATTCTTGTCCAGGGAATTCTCTTCTTCTCCAGATCCCTATTTCTTAACAATTAGCAATTCAACAAACTGGGAACAGTTTGTCACTTGCTGGATGGCTTCCTTTGTCCAAAGTATCTGAGAACAGATCTGTTTTATTTATTATTTTATTTATTTGTTAGATATACTGTATATCCTACCTTTTCTCCAGGAGCTGAAGACTGTATACACCCTATTTCCTCCTCCAACTTTCTTGCCTGAGAGGTAACTGTGGCTGAGAGAGAGAGACAGGGGCTGGCCCAAGGTCACCTGTAAACTTCCATGGCTGAGGGTGGAAGTTAATCCTATCCAAAAACAGATTCCATAAGATTAAAACAGGTCTTCATTCCGAAAGGTTATACTAACAGAAACTTGCAAATCTGACTGCATTTTCCCTTCCCTCTCCTCTCTCCCTTCCTCCCTCCTATCCCAGAGTGTCATCTTCTAATATTGTTGACTTGTCACCTCTTGTTGTCTTAATAGTTTCTCTATTATTATCTTCAAGGTTCCCTATACTGGAACATCCAGAACACAGAACCTTGCAAACTGAAATCTAATATTTAGATAATCTGCTAAGCAAAGCATTCCTGGATGTGGTGAAGGGGGGGGGGGGAAATAAAGGAAGATCAGATGGGCTGCATTCTCCATCATATATCTCCTTTATGATAGCTTAAAATTCTATGGCATTGGATTTACCATGATTTGTCATTAACTATATATATATATATCCTTGAATCATGTGAGTTGAAATTGAACATGAATTGGAAATGGGGGGGGAAGGGGGGGAGGAGGAGGTAACGGCATTGGGGAAAATATGGGAGAAGATGGGGACCGACATTCCTTTGTTATATTTGCTGTTTAAATAATTTAGCTACAAAAAAAAAACACCACAAAAAAAACTGAAGGCTGATTTAGCTGCAATTAATTATTCATTAATAACATGCTAATTGCATGGTATCTCTGCATATTTAAATGCAAAAGCTGTGTTGAAGGGGGAATGTTTGTTTGCTTTAAATGTAGGCAGAGGTCTTCTATTCACCAGCATAACTTTTGCAGGCGGGAGGGAAGAGGAAAGAAAGTCTCTTTGAAGAAGGATTAGGGAAAGTGGTCGTACTGGCCTCCTTTCCCATTCACTCTCTTGATTTGTTCTCTATTCAGGGCAATGGATGGTCCTTATCTAGCCTCCCCAATTGACAGGGTGGCAGGGCTTTGACTTTTGTCCAAGTGATTTCTCCACGCACACAAAATGGGTTAATTATCGCTTTCCATAGCTTTTTGACTAACAAAAGACCACCGCTCTCTTTCTTCCTTTTCTTTACTGTATGGGAGCCCTTTGAAATGTGATAGTTTAATCGGTGACACCTTTTCAATGGAGGAATTCTGAGTGTCCAAGCCTGCTGCTCTGAGCTCATATGGCGGAGTCGGGAACATTATCATGATTAAGAGATACGGTCTTTATTGTGCCAAAGCCACCCTGGACTTTAAGGATGAAGGTCTCACAGGCTTCTAAACAGCATGGTAGATTGATTTCCTCCTCCCCACCTTCCAGCTGATAAAAACCAAGCTGTAGGTTAGTAGTAGCCTTTCAAAGGGAAGGGGAAATGGGGGTGTGTTGTGATTTAATGGAAAGTTGACTGTTCTTTTCTTGTGTGGCATCCACATCCCTCCGTCCCCCCTCTCCCCCCCTCTCTCTCTCCCTCCCTCCCTCCCTCCCACCCTCTTCCCACCCTCTCCCCTCCCTCTCCCACTTCTCTCTCCCTCCCTCCCTCCCTCCCTCCTTCCCTCCCTAGGAAATGACTGATCCTTCTTAGATCTGGATCAGATATTGTTCTGCTTTGAGATAACTCATTAGGAAATGTTTTTGATTTCAGTTTTTCCTAAGAGCAGAGTTACATGATATGCTATAGTTCAGTTTCTTTGGGCCAAATGGCTTGGGAAGTTTCCAAAATATTCAGATAATCAGGCATTTGGACAAAGGAGGTAGAATTAATATCCCAAGGGTTACAGTGACAAGGGATATATAGAGGAAATGGCAACATGAGCTATCTCAGAGTTCGTTAATAGCCGATGCTTTTGAATTAAAATGTTTTCTCCTTTACTTAATTTTTGGAGCCACTGCTACTCGTTCATTTGGACAGTCTTTTATGGCCGCAATATACAAGTTATTTCAAATATCATAGGTCTGGGACAGAGAAAAAATGCAGTCAGCCGAAGGGAAATAGAAGTATATTAATCAGAGTTGTCCACTTTAAATATTCACATTTGAGCACCTTGCCAAACTGACTTTAGACAATCACCTACTATACATAGTGTACATGTATATATGTGTCTATGTAAGAGAGAGACTACCGTGTGCTTATTTTTTTTTTAAATGGATCAGTCTCCATACAGTCCAGTTAAAGATTGGAATTTATCATAATTTGCATTGCCTGAAAAAAGATGATCTTTTTAGGTGAGTGGATCCATTTCTGTAATTGGGATGCCAGAAAGTTCTACATCCCTCTGATTACAACTGGCTAATTTGCGGTTAGAGTGCATCTCTATATGTTACCACTCTATCTGTATTTACTTCCAGTTTCAAAGTAGTACCTTGTTTTCCTCAAAAATAAGACCCTGTCTTACATTTTTTTAAACCCTGAAATAAGCGCTTGGCCTTATTGCCATGCACTCAAAAGTCCGATTGGGCTTATTATTAGGGGATGTCTTATTTTGGGGAAAACAGGGTACATTTTGTATAGGATCATGCTCAGAAATTCAAAATTCAAGAAATAGAGGGAAAAAACTGGGAAATAGAATATAGTACAAATAGGGAAGAGGAGTCCATGTTTCAGAATTATCTATTCCAAATGTTAGTGACTATCTAATTTTGATAGTTGGTTCTATCTGATGATACCAAGAATGGAACCAAGGATCCCGGCATGTTCTGTGTCAGAATTGGAGGAATGTTCAAATAGTCATTTAAAGCAATACCTTGAGAAATGTACTCTGAGCTTTGTGCTCTTTCATAGTTAAGTGCAAATAGTTTTCAAAGTTCTAAGTTTGACAATCTGAATGGAAGATGAGGACAACAGATAACAAGAAACAATGTAGGATGCAACTAGGTAATGTTGTTATGCCCTGCTCTGATGAATAACTAATAATAACTATTTTTTTTTCTGCTATTAAGAAGCTGGAGTTAATGGAGATTTGAAGGCTTAACTAGTATTGTTTCTTAGCTGTTTTAAATATTTGCAATTAGTTGCATTTTGTATGTGTGTCTTTGTGTTTGTGTGTATATCTATGTAGTTGTGTACATGGATGGTCATGCTCAAAGCAAATTATAGTGCCTCCTTTATTATAGGAAACTTGGCATATTTAGCCGATTTGCTATTGCAAATTTTACTCCTAATCGTAGATACTGAAAATAGGACTAGCACAAAACAAGAATGCAAATGGTTCAGGATTATGTACTGAGGTGGTCCACATCATCGAAGACACAAGCCCCACACTTGGGCATGGCAGTCATTCTTATAATAGCAATTTCAAAATAATCAGTTAATCATACAATAAATCAATTGGTGTTTTGAGATAAACCTTTGTCTGTCAGACACTGGCTGGTCACATATTTTGATGATGTATTTGATATATTTTATAAATTATGACATTGACAAGAATTGTGGACAGATAAATCCCCGGATTTGAGTTTCTATCCCTTTCACTTTTTTCCTGTCTAATGTTTGTTTCATCCTATTTCTTTATCAGTATAGATTTCTTCTTAAAGCCTGCATGAATTTTTTTTAACTGCTTTTTTGGCATGATTGTCATAAATGCACATGTTTATGTACCATTCCCCCAGCCACCCAAAGTGGTCTATTTTGTATGTTGTTTTACTACAATATACTTTTTTCTAGGGTTCATTTAGTGATTGTGCCTTTGGTTGATCACAACATCTGAAAATGCATAGATGCAGAAGGAATGAATTTTGATTGGCATATTGGTTTGGGGAAGTGCAAATTATTTAGATTAGCACTGGATTTGCATTTTTGTCTTGTATCCATGTCATCCATGTGCTTTGCTAATAACCATTGGGTATTATAAAACCAAATGGATGAAATGACTCCCAAGCCCATCAGGGAGGCAAGAGGTACACACATACATAGAAACACCCCCCTGGCTGAAACCAGGCTGTTATTCATTCTGCTGACTGTTTGGGGTAAGAACCAATGTTCAGTTTTATTTTCCATCAATGTCTCACTTTCACTTTTACACTAATAATGCATGGAGAGCACAAAGGGCAACAAATCAAAGCCCAGTCTTGAAAAGCCATACTGTGAAGCACAAATCCCCATTTGCAGATGCTAGTGGGAGTGATTGCCAGATGGCTCCCCGGTCCAACATATGGCCTATATTCAACCATAGGTACAGAGGGAGAGATTTTTGGAGCAAGCTTGAAATAAATGTCTCAGGCTTTGTTGCATGGCACAGCACTGATTTCTTAAATATACTGCATAAGTTACAAAGAGTGGCCAAAGCACTAGGCTAACGCTATATATATATAAAGTGCATAAATGGGCTTTCATAAGACTGGCTGACAATAGATAGTGCAAAAGAACCTATTATTCCAAGACATCCTATTCCCAAGCTGGGTTATTGTGGCTGTTGCTGTTGTTGTTTCCATTTAATTTGCATTCTTTGGCCTTTAGCTAATGGGTGAGATAACTGGCAGAGTGTATATTTCAGGCATAGTGTATATTTCACCCAGTGTAAATATGATGATGCTAACCGTGGCCAGTTCCAAGAAATAATGAGTCAAATGCCAGCTTTGGAAAAGCACTGACTTTTGCATAATTGTAATTGTGCACTATGGGGGCCTGAATTGTTCTGAAATTATATTTCAGTGCTACAGGAAATGATAATAATAATAATTATATTAGTGGCAATTTGTTTATTATGGCAGCAGATGCTTTACAATACAAATTAATTCAATCCCAGTCCTAAGGCACTTACCAAAGACACTGTAAAATTGAGGAGTGAATTCAGGGACAGAAGGAGAGGTCTGAGTTGAAAAATGAAGATCATTTTAGGATTCAGTCCACATGCTGGTTCCAGTGAAGGAGACCCAGTAATGTCATAAGTCTTCTGAATTCATCAGATCACAGAGTTATATAATTGGAGGGGACATCAAGGGTTTTGAATACACCCATTTTATGCTGAAATTCGGTTTAAAACATCCATGACAGCTGTAAACTTACTCAATGGAGAGAAACTTGACACCTCCCTCAATAATTGGTTCCACTGTCAAACTAGTTTTGCTATTAAGAATGTTTTCCTAAATCTATTGTTTGAATAGTTTTAGATCACTCTAAAATTATCTCACCTATTGTGCTGGCAGAATGTCTTTACAATGACCAACTTGCTATTTTAAAAATAATAATAATTTTTTTTACTGGTCCAGCCCAGAGGTGAAATCTAAAAATTTTCCCTACCGGTTCTGTGGGCGTGTCTTAATTGGCTTAGTAGTGAGGTGATTGAATGGGCATGGTCAATAATAATAAATAATAAAAATAATAAAGTTTACAAAACTTGGGAGGCACCAGTCTACCTTCTTTAAAAATAGAGGCTTCAGTCTACCAATTGCAGTTTACTGAGAGGCACCAGTCTACCTTCTTTAAAAATAGAGGCCCCGGTCTACCAATTGCCTTTTACTGAGGCACCAGTCTACCTTTAAAAATAGAGGGTTCAGTCTACCAATTGCGTTTTACTGAGGCACCGGTCTACCTTCTTTAAAAATAGAGGCCCTGGTCTACCAATTGTCTTTTACTGAGGCACCAGTCTACCTTCTTTAAAAATAGAGGCACCAGTCTACTAGCTGCCTACAGCGCTGATCAGCGCTGATCCCTTTGAAGTACCGCGGTAGTCATTTAAGGCTGTTTATATCACAACCGAGCGCTTCAGGGACAGAGAAGTGGGCAGTGGGGAGGGGGCAGGGATTTTTGCTACCGGTTCTCCGAACTACCTGCCCCCATTGCTACCGGATCGCACAATCCAGTCTGAACTGGGAGCATTTCACCCCTGGTCCAGCCAATAAAAAAAAAAAATCACCTTGCCTATTATTCCGTCCGTCTTAGTTCTTTCCCCTTCCTATTTTTAAGTGGAGAACACTTTTGCTGCCAACATATTGGTACCATTCGGGGTTTTGAAAACATTTCTAAAGCCCTATGCATATTGCAGTCTCTCTGTTTATTGTAAGGAGGAGAGAGAGGTAAAATCACTACAGTGATTTCCAATTCATGTTTGGTGGGTCAAGGTTTTGGTTCAGCGTTAGGAATGCCATAAGGCTCTGACACAATTTATACAAAATGATCTTTTATGGCTTCACCCTAAAACCTCTTTATATGAATGTCTGTTATTAAAGTGGATACAAACAAGCAAAACAATATTTCATACTATGCCTTCCCTTCCCACCTGTAAGTCTGTGACATATTTGCAAATGGTATTTATTTATGAATTTAAATGTGAAGAAGACATCTCTCACTGTGTATAAAACAGATGTTCATACCTTTATCTTGTTCCCTTTTCCAGTAAGCAGCATTATGAAAAGTACAGAAAAGAGTAAGAAATAGTAAGCCAAAGGTATGCTAAGAAAAAAACCAGGTAGTAATTCACCGTACCCATCTTTCAGAACTTGCAAACTGATCTTCCAGCAAGTCATATGTTAACCTTTTCACAATAGACCACATATGTTCCATACTTTCTACCAGTCTTAAGATATCTTTGCCCAGGCCCCCATTTTAATAAACCAAGGTTCACAGGCAGATTTGACATTTTTTTCAGTCTTACTAGAAGAAATGAATTTGAGGATTCTGAAAGTCTCTGGACCATATATGAACAGTGCTGCATAAAATTGAATATGTATTAGATTTGCTTGTTTGGTTATAATCTTTCATACTTCTATAGACACTAATAGATGTCAACTACTATATCAATTAAAGCATTCTAAAAGTGAACTTTTGTGTAGCTTCAGAATTCTCAAGCTTCTATGTGGAAATCATTGTTATCTCTCTCAGATTTAATTCCACATCCCATCCCTCAAATCTGGACAGTGTAATGACTGGCCTTTAACTGATTTTCTTATGCCTAAAATCAACACTTTCAACTCAGCATGTTCAAAAAAACCTATTGATAGTTGCCATCCAGTGCCAAATGCATTTGGTTTTCTCCCCCATTTCTATCTGCAACGACTGAATTTGATGTTTTATGTCATGTTAGGACTCAGAAAAACCTATGGTTCTAATATGACTAATTTTCTACCTTCACTAACCATGTTAGAGACCTTGATCTCATGAAATACTGTAAGAGAAGAAGTGGAAAAAACTGGGGGGGGAGTTAAATGAGGGATCAGCCTAAAATCCCTACATAATCACAAATGGACTCAATCCAACTTTCCACCCCCAGCCCCTCCCCAATTCTGTTGACTCTTATCAAACTTCAAGCCAGTGCTGTTAATTGAACAGTTTCCTGTGTTTAGGATTTTTAGCAGTAAATCAATTTAATTGGATCTTCACATGTGGACCTAGTCCTTCACACCTAACAAATATTTATATATAGGGAAAGGAAATCAATTCAAATGTAAAATAAATATTATACTGTTTGAATGAAAAGGGAAGTTGAAAAATCCATCAACACCTGCCACAAAAAAAGGGGGAAGTAGAAAGGGTGGATGAGGAGAAAGAGGTCAACCAAAATACAGGTCAGCTCTTTTAATTGTAAAGTGCCCTGTGTTCCTATATTAACTACAGTATTTGCTATTGAAAAGAGAATTGCTTCCTCTGGCTGTTTTACCAGGAGTGCCTTTTGGAGCCAACTTCTACATTTCTGAGTTTAGCTTTTTCACCAGCATTGTTTGGAGGCCAGGAATGGTGAACCTCTTTGGCTGCTACTTCTAACATTCTTCATTGTTAGTTCTGCTGGCTGAAAACTGCTGGGAGCTGTTGTTCAGCACAACATCTGGAAGATCATAGATCCTCTCCTGCATTATAAGCTGATTTTATACATGGCCAATTTCCCATTTGAGAGAATTAGTCCCTTTCGCACTTAGAGGTATTGCTGAGCCATCATCATTTCTGTCCCGGTTGAAGAAGGACCTGTAGCATTATTTTTTGAGCCACAAAGACAAGCTGCCCCCTATTGTAAAGAAGAAGCTTAAATGTGCTCTGCTCTATCCTTGCCAAACAGACTTAGTACAAATGTGATTTTCTGTGTTGTCTGGCAATTAAGTACCACTTAAAAACTCTTGAGAATAATTAAGGGTTTAGATGATGAGTCCTTTTGGAGGGCTTTCATGGCATTAACTAAATCAAGCTGCATTGAGGTGGGAGGGGCTGGATCTAAAAGAGAAAGGTCCTTCTGAAACATATTCAGACATGACATTTTCTTATGTCGATAACCATCAGCAGCTTTGCCTCCCCATCTGCAAAGACAAGAATGTCACATGTCAGTCAAGGGAGAGCTGCCAACAATAAATCAAGAATGAATTCCACAGTGTTTGGCTTTAAAAGGCATCTATTGTTGTGCTAAGATAAAGTAGCATCCACTATAAAATAGTACAATATGATTCTGTTTCAGAGATCTGATGGTCCATGAAAGAATCACAGACTTTATAAACGATGATTGGGGACAACTACTGCAGTTAGCTTTGCTTAACTAATCCTAATTTGTTTTGTGAGATTGGTCCAAATTGGTCTGAAGACACCAAATCTTTCCTCCAGTGATGCTTTCTTTCTGTCTGTCTCTCTGTCTCTGTCTCTCTGTCTCTCTGTCTCTCTCTCTCTCTTTCTCTCTCTCTCTCTTTCTCTCTCTCTCACACACACACACAGACACACACATACACACACAGTTTTACACTGCATTCAAGGCCAGTCTTTTCTTTTAATATCACAAATAGAATTGGGAATAGACTAGCTTGGTCCTTCCTACCTTGCCTGTGTATCTATTTGCTGCTATGGTGAGCTGCCCTGGTGATCTTCTGTCTCCCATGTTCCTTTCTTAACCCAAATGCCTCGCTCTGCTCCCCCAAGAGTGAGTTTATATGGGCTAGAAGGAGAGTGTGGGTGGAGCAACATTGCCACAGCTGTGGGCTGCTTGGGTGGTTTGAGCTATGTGCAGAATTGGTAATGGACAGCGATGGAGAGTAGTAGAGGTTCTCTTGATGGAATCCTCAACTGTGTTGATTCTGAAGCTGAGAAGCTTCCTCTCTCATTATTGTGATTGCAAATTGTGTTTATTCATGAATTATTGACTTGGCCTCTTTCAGAATTAATGTTTTCTAAGGTATCTTACAGTTAATGTCATGGAGACATTTAAAACCAGAATCTGATTAAAAAGGATCAATCAAACACCAAAATTGGGAAGAATTAATGGTTTAAAAGTCTAGCCCATAATTTTAAGCAAAAGCTGGCAGAAGGTGTTTAAGAGCAAAACCTGAGAGCAAATGGAGGGGTACCAAATACACCACATTTGGGGAAAAAATTCCATACTTCTGAGATCATTGTTTAAAAAATCCCAAATTGAATTATACGAATTCAATTTAATGTGTTATTCTTATGCTGCAATGTAGAATCCACCTTTTTTAAAAAAAAAACTAGACTGCTAGCTGATATATGTGAGCAAATATGAATTATTCCTACTCAGGAGAGAAAGGACTGCAGAGACACTGACTAGGATAAAAATGGTCCAGCTTTCTTGGATTAGACCAAAGGTCTTCAAACTTGGCAGCTTTAAGACTTGTGGACTTCAACTCCAGCATAGCTGGCTGGAGAATTCTGGGAGTTGAAGTCCACAAGTCTTAAAGCTGCCAAGTTTGAAGGCCTCTGGATTAGACATTTCACTGCAATGTAGTTTGACATTGCATTGCGAATGAGAGTTGTACAAAGCACTTGAAAGGGCTGCTCTGCAACATGCAGGTGTGTAAACAAAACTCCTGTCTTCAAATCCCTGTTGCAAAGCTTAAGAAATTCTAATTTATGATGGTTAGAACTTTTTGTGCAGTTGGGAATCAATGAAGGTCTCTGCTTGCATGGAGCTGTCAGCTTGCATTCAAGCAAATCCTCTGTACAATCCTTTCTACCCCATGTGGGATAGTGTTAACTTAACATTCAAGTATGGCTTTGTTCTTCCTGCTTGTATTGCTATACTTTCTTTGGGCATAATATCAGTTCCCAAGTGAAATACTTATGACCTCTTGCTTAACAACCATTCGAGGTTATGATGGACTCCCCCCCCCAAGTTATTTACAACCCATTTTTGAAGTTACAATGGCTGCATCCCCCATGGTCATGTGGTTGCATTTTGGGTGCTTGGCAACCAGTTATGGTTCTTTGCAGTACCCCATGGTCATACAATTGCAATTTACAACTTTTTTTTTTTTGCCAGTTTCAAACATTTACTAGTTTTCAGTTAAAAAAAAAACATTGAGGAAAATTGACTTAAGAACTGTGGCATTTGCTTAATGACCATGACAAAAGATGTCAAAAAGTTGGGTCTTTTCATGTGATATCTTGATTTACAATCATAATGATTTACAACCATAAATCCGGGCTCAGTTATGGCTGTAAGTCAAGGAGTACCTGTAGCGTATAGGCTAAGAAAAGAACTGAGAAAATTATCGCAACTTATTAATTGAAATAGTTGTTAACACATTTTATAATAGTCAGTTATATTTTGGAGCACTTATATAATGGTACTTGGATAATTCCACAGATTTCTGTGTGGCTACCAGTTATATAAACCTTGGCTATAATCTAGAAAACTTCAGGCTGCTTAGAGTCTAACTGTTGAACAACTTTTGATGGTCATTTCTTCCCGCTTTGCCATAATACATTTTTCCTCTCTTCTGTTTCATGACTGCCAGGAACTAAATATTTGCCAACAATCACAAATAATACCTTTAATTTAATATCAAAGTCTTAAATACTGAGACTAAATCAATGGGATTTAGCATATGATTGGAGTATAACAGGCCAGAGTTACTGTATACTAATCATCTTCGCTTCAAGACTTGACTTAGTTAAGCAAATAAGAACTGGAACAGCTTATTTTGCATTTAGATAGTTTAGTTTTACAGGGCCAAGGAGTTTGATGTACATTTTCTCAATGGACTGTGTGATGACTTTTCAGTATAGTATTTTCCTATTGCTAACTCACTATTTATTTTGCTGAATGCAGTCCTGATTTACAAAGTGCTAACCAGATGGCATCATTGCCTTTATCACACCAAGTCAATTCTATGGCTGGGTCAAGGGCACACAAACCAGACTCTTTTCTGATGTACTGAGTTCTTCAGAATTAAATGTTGTGTTCTTGAATGACTGAATTTAGCTTGATTTTTCAGGAAAAGTGTGATGGAAAAAAGGGGGGAGGGGATTTCCTGCTCCATTCCAGTGTAGGGCGAATCAGCCTCTTGACCTCCAAATTTTGAAGTGAGAAGACTGCTTGTTCAGTACATCTGCATTTTTGTGTCTGTTTTTCCCTGTAATTATAATCTCTTCAGTGATGAGAGTGGTTTATGCTGCTATAGTAATGTTATACTTTGAGGCTAACTTTCCCATGGGGAAAAGTTTCTTTTGTTATTTCTTTCCTTTTTTTTTCACCCATTGTGCAAAACAAACAAAATACAAAGTCCTGTCTGAAGAACAGAAGACAGGAAGTAAGCTAATCTGAGGCGTTTTTTTAAAAAATGTTCATTTTGTATGCAAAAAGAAACAAAGAATAGAACAAGAGGAAAGGGGAGAGAGACCAGTTCCCCCAAAAAAGTATATAACTCAGGCTAATAAAAATTAATCTACCTAATCTTCATTTTACATTACACAATTACATTATTAATTTTTAGATCAATTTATTTTCATTGAAATAGTATGTGCTACTGATGGTTTTAAAAACTGCCTTAAACATGCTTATTTTTCAATAGCAAAAGAAGGCACCTTACCCTGAATGGAACCAGACAAATGTCACAATCCAGTGAGGAAAAAAAAAAGCATGTGGGGTCATGTGATATAGTTTATATTTTCCCTTTGCTTCCCTAATGGCTATACTGGGAGGAATAAAAGTTCCTGTGGATTTTAATATTTTTTAAAAATATTTATTTTGGGGCTGTATTGACCCAATAGCAATTTACAGATTATACCTGTTGTGCATATCTCTAAAATGAAATGTTGAATTTCTTGCAGCAGACTCTGCAGCAGAAATCTTTTAAAATATGTTATTTTTCATTTAGGACCTAGTGCTTGCGATGTCTTAAATCTTATTTTAAAGCAGCTTTTGGACATATGGACATTTTAACCATCAGTTCTAGTTGTCTTTCTTTGTCCTTACTGATCTGTGTTCAACCCAACAAAACATTGCAACAACTTAATATTATCAACACAAGAAAGCAACGCAATAAAATAGCAAAACAATAGAGGAAGTTGATGGTGATAATCAAATCTCAACCAGAAAATCAAAGACCTTAAAGTAGAAGGAGAGGAAATTATGATTTCATTTGATACCACAGAATTCTTTACATCCAGTTATGGCTGGAAAGACCCAGAACAAGCAAAAGAATCCATGGCAGTACTACACAACACACCATAACCAAATACACTAAGACTAAAATACCCATAATCATGGATCTCATGGAAGTGCAGTGGCTCAGTTGCTTTAATGATGATACAGACGGTCAGCGGTTTGAGCCCTAGCACTGCATGGAAGGGTGAACTATGGTCTCTTGCCTTAGCTTCTGCCCATCTAACAGTTCCAAACCATTTTCTATGCAAGTAGATAAATAGGTACCACTTCGGTGGAGAGAATAATTGTTAGGCTAAATGCTGACACAAAATTTGAAGAATCAAGAGCTTCACAAATCTGTTTGAAGTGTCTCTGGAATCCCCAGAATAGTGTGAAGTCTGGTTGGAGAATCTGTAGTCCTCTATTGTTGACATATCAGTTCTACACCACCACAGTCATTGCTGCCTAGGAAATATAACTCAGCAGGTTTGTTACCTCTGAGATCAATCTTTGGTGCCAGATAGTTGGAGCCACTGCTGAAGAAATTCTTACCTTAAATCCATACCATGTCATGAGGCGCTAATACAGACAAAAGGCTAAGAAGGCTGTTTACATTTTTAAGTCATCTGAGCCAAGCTAGCAGAGGTGCTATATTAAGAAACTGACAGCATTGTTGATACTAATCAGCTTCTTGAATTGTACTTTACATTTGAATGGTACCATTATTTGATCACAGAAAGGCAGTGCTGTTGCTTAAAATATATCCTTATTTATTTGCTGAAATCTCATTTAACAATTAACAATTCTTGAAAATGTGGTACAGGTAGACCTCGACTTACAACAGTTTGTGACTGTTCAAAATTACAACAGCACTGAAAAAAAGTGACTTATAACTGTCCTTCACACTTCTGGCCGTTGTAACATCCCCGTGGTTATATGATCACTGCTTGGCAACTGAGTCAACTGTTTGTGACTGTTGCAGTATCCTTTTGTGATCTCCCCTCAAGCAGTCAATGAGGAACCCAGATTCACTTAACAACCATGTTAGTAACTTAACAGCTGCAGTGATTCATTTAACAAATGTGACAAGAAGGGTCGTAAAATGGGGCAAAACTCAATAAACAGCTATCTCTCTTAATAAATAGAAATTTTGGGCTCAATTGTGGTTGTAACTCGAGGACTACATATAGTTCATGATTGAGATAGAATTTGTGCCAGAAGAAATTTGTGAAAGAAGAAACAGCAATATAACCAGTGGTATAGTATGGTAGTTAGTATACTGAATTAGTAACTAAGAGGCTGAGTTCTAGTTCTCCCTTAGGCATGATGCCAATTGAGTGACTTTGGGCTTGTTCCTCTCCCTTTCTCACTCCAGAACACCTCACAGGGTTGTTGTTATGGGGGAAATAGGAAGGGAGCATGCTGTCATTTGTATAATATACAGTTATAAATCAAATAAGTATTAAATAAGTATTAAATAAAAAATCCATGTAATTTAAAAAAGACTCCTATCTATTGTACGATGAAAGAAAAAAAGCCATAAACAATCAAATGAATAAACCATATAAGAGAAAATAAAGTATATTCTTGTCTGCTTATTCTTGTGAAAAGTATAGTGCACTCTCCTCAGATAATAAATATACTTCAGGAATGGGGATATTAGATATCACATTGTTAGTTAATTAATATTGCATTAATTAACTGTTAGCCAAGGTTTAGGGAGCTAGGTGATTCCTCACAAGGAAGGCTTTTCAGCTTTTGAGTTGGGTAATAATGGAAAAAGTATGCATGCATGCATGCATGTATGTATGTATGTATGTATGTATGTATGTATGTTCTGATCCTTGGATAATGCCCAGACAAAACCTTGCATTTTTCTTGACAAGGTTTTTCAGAAATGGTTTGCCATTTCTCCTTCCTAGGGCTGAGAGAGAATGACTGGCCCAAAGTCACTTTGTGCCTAAGGTAGCACTAGAAGTCTCAGTTTCGTGGTTTCCAGCCTGATGCCAGAACCATGACACCAAATGGGATTTTTTATTTTGCTGTTTGTAGTAATTTATAATGAATTTCAGCATACATAATCTAGCTCCTTGAGTTTCACTATCTAGAAGGAGGGGGAAATGCATAAAAGAGCTATTGGAGGAAGCTCTGAGAAGGAGCATAAATAAATGAATATAAATATAAATATGAATATGAATATAAATATATATATATATATATTTCCAATTTTACACGGGAGAAAACCCGAACAACCAAAGACATATATATATATATATATATATATATATATATATATATATATATATATATATATATATATATATATATATATATATATATATATATATATATATATATATATATATATATGTTTTCTGAGGTTTTCGCGGGTGTTTGTATGTAGGTCTTTGGTTATTCGGGTTTTCTCCCACGTAAAATTGGAAGTGTCTTGGCGATATTTCGACGAAGTCTCATTCGTCATCTTCAGGCTTCAGCCTTGTGCTTCTGGGAGCAATGTGTGATTGCAGCTGTTTCTTCCTTTTTAACTGCTAGTGGGGGTTTGAACTGATTGGGTGGGAGCTTGGCTGTGCTCTGATTGGATGGGGTTTTTTTGTGCTCTGATTGGCTGGGGGTGTGTCCTATGTTGGTGGGGGCTTCGTTGTGCTCAGATTAGTCTGAGTTGCAGGGGGATTTGAGCTGGTGAGCTGCATTGCTGTTGTTTGGCTTCGTGTTTGTGGTCGTGCTACATCTTCATAGTGGGTGTCTGTCTGCTGTATGTATGGATTGGAGGGGTTTGAAATGGCTAATGTTGCAGCTGCAGTCTGGCTTCTGGTCCTTGGTCGTGCTTCCTGATCAGTGTGGGTTTGGGTCTGCTTTCTGGGTGGATGTGTGGTGGTGACATCCTGTGTGGACCTCGTGAGTGTGGGTCTGGTGTCATTCCTCATGTTAGGGACTCGTTTGTCAATAAGGGCGGGTTTCCAAATGGCTGGTAGGCGGGAGGTATCTCATTTGTTCATGCTGTGTGGATAGAAAAACGCCCACACAGCATGAATATATATTTGTTTTCTGAGGTTTTCGCGGGTGTTTGTATGTAGGTCTTTGGTTATTCGGGTTTTCTCCCACGTAAAATTGGAAGTGTCTTGGCGACGTTTCGACGAAGTCTCATTCGTCATCTTCAGGCTTCAGCTTCGTGCTTCTGGAAGCAATGCTCCCAGAAGCATGAAGCTGAAGCCTGAAGATGACGAATGAGACTTCGTCAAACGTCGCCAAGACACTTCCAATGTGTGTGTGTGTGTGTGTGTGTGTATGTGTGTGTGAACCCAAATAATAAGAGCCCTAAGAGTCTTTCCTCATAAGAGTTCTTCAGCTGAGTATCAGTATCAGAGCTTTTGGCAAGTCTCTAAAGCAATAGGAGGAAAAGTTCAAGTGCCTTGATTATGAAGCGGAAAGTTGCAGCCACTTTGTGTATTACATCCAGAAGGACGGATGAACACAAAGACCTTTGATTGTAACTTGAGAGGCAGTGTCATCACTGGTGGAATTACAAAGCCTACCTCCTTGAGTCCAAGTCTGATTGCTTTGCCCTCCAGTTTTCCCTTTACAAATGTTCACTTAGTTTGGCTTTACCACCTGTGGCTCCTACGAATGTGCCCTGGTGTTGTATCCAAGAAGTCACATTTATATTACATTGGAACAATCGATTTTTTTAGGAGGATGAGAATTGGTAATAACCAGCATTCAGAAAGCCAGGCTCCTTAGCTTAGCTAACAAAACACAGGCTAGCATACCAAAAACAAATAGTTAGTATCGTTGGGGTTGTTGTCATTATTGTTGGGAAATCAAAGCACCAGAAGCAGTTCAGATAAATAGCTTCTTGGGAGTATTTATGGATAATCAAAATTAAGTTCTGCATTCACTAAGTATAATATGTTTTTTTCCCCAATAAAATGCCACGAGTGAAGTAATGAACTTTGAAGAGAAGTGTAAATATCTACCCATTTGTGGAGGACGATTAAAAAAAAAAAAGACATGTAACAGGAATACACCTCACTAACTTGCATCTTGTGCTTCTTACACTTGGAGATACAATGCTTATGGTAATGAATTTTATCTATTACAAGGGAAAACAATAACCTTTGATGACATTATAGAATAAACACATTTAACAGCATGCTGAATTGCTGAAGTATCATTTTCAACGACCTCATTAGTGTCACTTAATTAAAACTTCCTTGCTCTTGACTTTGATGCTGGTGCAGGCAAAAACACAGAGGGAGTTGAACAAACAACTAAAAAGGAAAGGGGCATCTTTGTGTGATAAATAGCGGTGGTTGCTAATGAAACAGAATTATGTACCTTTTTCCTGCAACTTCGATAAAATAATATGAAACACACAGCAACTTTGCATCAAACAAATTAATCAGCACTCAGCAGATTTGCCTGATAATAATCCCCTGCCCTTATTGATCATTTAAAGAAAGTTTTCCCCCTGTACACAAGCATTAGGACTGGTGATAATTAAAGCTTCAGCTTCAGGAATGCCATAATAACCGTTAATTAGCAGGATGCTATTTTCAACGTAATTTGCTAATTAGGCAGGGAGCCGGTATAGTGTACGTACCTAATTATGAAAGGGTCTTGCGTTTTAAGCTCATGTGACTTGAGTGTAAATGACACCATTACAGGGGATCTGGCAGGGTTGATATTCTTGTTAAAGTGTGTTTTCCTCTTGAACATTTAGCCAATTTGATTCCATGGGTTAACCATTTATTTTAAACAGACAGGCGTTTGCTTCATGCTTTGTATTTCTCTACGAGGAGTAAATAAAATAAAATAAAATAAAATATTGACCATCAATTGTGTTGTAAATGTTGTACCTTGATGAACGTATCTTTTCTTTTATGTACACTGAGAGCATATGCACCAAGACAAATTCCTTGTGTGTCCAATCACACTTGGCCAATAAAAATTCTGTTCTATTCTATTCTATTCTAAAAGGGCACCAGATCTCTTTGTTTCTTAATCTCTAAATGTCAACTCAAGGGTAGTACCTGCTTGGTTTTATTTTTATTCAATTTCAAATCATTTATGTGCCTAAGAATGTGTTAAAAGGGGCACCGAGGCTTAGGCACTGCAAATATAAAAATATACATGTGAAAGTTGCGGACAACATTCCCAGCAGCTGGGTTTGCATCTTACTTCTGTGCATGTCTAGAACTCCTTCTCTTTGCATGGCTCACTATGGAAAACAATTGGAACATTATTAATGGTTTTTATTTTTGTTTCTATAATTATGAGGTCACTGGCATGACAAAGATATTGCATTTGTACTGTCATTCCAATTATCAAAATAAGGGAAATTAATAACTTGGTTTTGCACTATGTAGCTGCCAGGGAGGATATTTAATACATCTTTATTGGACAGAATTACTTCTTACTAGCAAGAATAATGTTGGACATTGTTGGGATGAATATTATGGAGTGGCAACTTATCATAACTTTTGTATGATACTTATATTCATGTAATCTACCATTTTGTTACCTCATTCATGCAGAAAACTAGGTCTTGACTGTCTGATATGCAGTATATCATCTAAGTTGGATAAAAGCAATCATACTTGGCCCATTAGGGGAAAAACTATTAATTTTACAGCTAGATGATATCTTTATTAAGACGTGATTGAAATAACTCAAAGTAACATCAGGCAAAGATTATTTTTTTAAAAAAAAATAAGTGATAAGGAAGAAGAAAAAATAACTAAAGCCTGAGCAAATAGAATTCATGAGTTCTGCAGTGGCTTGACATCTATTCCAAGATGGCAGCTGAAACATTGTTAGGTCTTGGTGACATACTCAATCTTCACAGTTATAAGAAATTAGAAACATAGAATCATATGGATGGAAGGGATCTTGGAGGTCTTTTGGTCCAAACCTCTGTTCAAGGAAGGAGTTTTATACCTTTCCAATCAAACTGTTGTTTTAGTCTATTTATGAAAATTTCCAGTGTTTTTGCCTTTCCTCATACAACACAAATTCAATCCCCAATATTTCTCTTGCCATAGTTAACAGACCAGATGCTTTGCCCTGGCAGAGAAGTGAAATAAATATTTCCATTTGGGTAACGGGTCAGAGAGCCATTTTAGCCAATGCTCTAGGCTTAAAGTCTGTTGTGCAAACTTTGTAGCATTTTATAACAGCTTTCCAAAAAATGTAATGACAAAAATACATAATAAATATTGTACATCCTCTTGCTCTGGAAGCAGAATTTATCTTAAGTGATAAAATGCTGTATCTTAAACGTCACCTAAAAAGCAATTAGCCATGTTGTCCATTGATGGGTTTTTTAAAAAAATCCATAGCCCATATTTGAATGATATCTTTATTAGAAACAACTAGAATAATGTAAGTACAAACTTTTGAGTGATTGAGGGTTTTTCATTGAGCAGGATGTTATCTTAATTTCCCTAATTTCATTACTAGTAAGATGTCATGGGAAAATAACATTAGAATAGAATAGAATAGAATTTTTATTGGCCAAGTGTGATTGGACACACAAGGAATTTGTCTTGGTGCATATGCTCTCAGTGTACATAAAAGAAAAGATACGTTCATCAAGGTACAACAATTATAAGATTCTTGTAATGACAAACACAATAAAGAGATACGTGACACATCCTGAGTTTTATACAGAGTGAAATACAACTCTAAGAAAATACAAAATTGCATACAATTTAAAATAAACTTTTCATTGAGTTGACAAGAGGTCTGAGGATTTATTGAGAGAGACCTTGTGAAACATTGTCTCAAAAATGGTATGAGATTACCTCAAGAAATGCCACATAAATATTAGGACTTCCTTCTTTCTAGTCTTTTAAACTTTTACACTGGAAGAAATAGGATTACAAGTGGCAGCCAGGAACATATCATACACAATCAAGCTGTGCAAACTAAAAATCCTATTTACCTCTGCAGTATAACCAAGATAATTTGAATGCCTATGGAGCTATGCCAGAATCTGAATAAGCAGAACTTTAGATAAAAAAAAGTACTATTTATATAGCCACAACGAGATGGCACTACACAGAAAGCATTTGTTGATTTAGAAAATTTGCAGGTTTGAACAATTTAAGGCTGAAATAATGGTGTACTCCAGTAGTTTGAACAGTGCCAGTATTGTGCATGTTTACTTAAATATAAACTCAACTGTGTTCAAATAACAGGATTGTAAACTCTAAATCTTAGCTATGAACCGGAAACATCACAGTCCAAATCTTCCCTTTTCTTCTAAGACACTGAACAGCATGCCATTCCATTTATCGCCATCAGTCTTGTGTTTGCAAACCAAAAATAATATTAGCATTATCAGCAATATAGGTTTGTTCAAATACGTGGCTCAGTTTGAGTCCTCCATGCGTAATAGTAATACAGTCCATCAAGACAGAGTCATTCCTTTTAGCTCCTATTCCTTTGTTTTGGTCCCCTCTCTGAAATGCTTGCTAATCACAAATGCTTCCATGAACAATTGTAACATAGCTTGGCTCGGCTTGCAGAAGGATTGTGTCTGATTTCTGGAAATGCATACTTTTGTAGATATTCTGTCCATTGACTCTTGTTCCGCATTTGCATCAGAGTAATTTCTCTTCTCCTGCCCTATGCTTCCTTATTTCTTCAGGTATTCAGGTGAGTTCCTGAAGAAATTTTGTGTTTGTTTCTGTGTACCTGCATTTACCATGGCATAGGTGGCCCTAATGGCTTTTCTACAGAAAAATGGCAAATTATATTATTCTTATGGTGGAGCAAAAGTCCTGCTGACTTCTTAGATACTTTCATAAAGATTTGGCAAAAGGGTGGAAGAGATTTTCCACTGCCTTCTTACCCTTCTCTTTCTCTAGTCTCAATCAATCAATTAATGGAAATATGAATGTAACTGCCTCATCTATGTAGACACAGTGCAGTATCCTTTGGAAGGCTCCTATTCAGGTATTAACATCACCTAATCCTGTTTAGCTTCCAAGCTCAGAAAAGATCAGCTATCTTGTTTATGGAAAGACAAAATTTCTTTGCACTTGAATTTTTTAAGTGGCTACTCACTTTTTTTTCCCCATCCAGGTAGGAACTCTGTATTTTACCTTCTGGTTTCCAATGTGAACTGCATTGCACCTGACTTACAGATCTATCTATCTATCTATCTATCTATCTATCTATCTATCTATCTATCTATCTATCTATCTATCTATCTATCTATCTATCTGATTATGGTCATATGGTATTACAGCTCAATATATATTTTTGTTTTTGAAAGCGTTCTGTCATCTCTTGTGCAACAGTTTTAGGATAGATCTAATAACCACATTTTTTTTTGATTCAGTAACTACTGAGGCAATTAAGGATATGCTATATTACTGTAACAATTATCGTAATGGAAGAAAAATCCAAAATCAGATGCCAGTTTTATTGAAGATTATTTCTGCCATCAGTAATGTTGTTTCCATAAATGTATACATTGAAGATAACCACGAGGCCGAAAGTAAATATGTACCCTTGACACCTGCCCCCCTCCCACACATAACAAACCCAACATTTAAAATGCTTGGATAATTTTTAGATTTAGAAACCCCTGTTGTTGATTATAATAGCTTGTAATAGCTGCTTCCTTTGAACTATTTTACCACGTTTCATACCAAGCTATATTTCTTTTTTCCCTTTCAAAGAAATGAAAGTTTAATTCAATAATAAATGAGCTCCAGCACAGCCTACGAGTCACTTAACTTAAATCTTTTTGTAGAGGTTCCCACTTAAGCAGCTTGAAAGAGAGTAAATCACATTGAGGGAAATGGACATCCTTGTTTCATTGCCACACAGTGGTGCTCAGAATTAATGGTTGTCTGTTTAAAATGTATGGATAAGTCTTCCAGCTGCTGTGCCTGACAGTGTTATAGCTCAATTAATGTGATTTTGATATAATTGAAGATCAGGAACATAGCAGCTAAAAGTTATATTTTTTCATAAAGATTTTTTTTTCTTCAGATGTAATGATGAACAGACTAAGCATGTTGTTACAATAATCTGATCACTTGCTTAAAGGAGATTGAAAATGTGTTTTTTCAAAAATTAATCTGCAGTGGTTTATTTGTTAGATTGACATCTCTCCTGCAAGTCATTCCTTCTATTTTTTTCCCTCCCACAACATCACTGTGGACTGGTGGGATGGAGAAGCTGGCTGGCTAAAGGTCACCCACTGATCTTTCATGGATTGAACATTGATGTCAGCACTTTCACAACTATATCACATAGCTTTTGTATATCATCAGTGGATTTCCATGTTTATTTATTTTAATATGCGCTTATTATTTTGTCACTGAAAATGCACGTGGTTTAATATTACAGTTAAAAGTAAGAATGACATTTTGTTCTGCTAGTAGCTAAACCAAGCTGATTATATAATGCTACCCTCCAGAAATCTTTCATGGCATCCCATGAAATAGATGAAGCCTATTGATTGATTTATTTGATTTGTCAAGTACGTATTAGATAATATATATAAGTATAAACATGAATTGAATACATAAAATGAATACAAATAAAGGGAACATTAGGACAGGGATGGTAGGGATGCTGGTGCTCTTATGCACGCCCTTTACAGACCTCTTAGGAATGGGGTGAGGTCAACAGTAGACAGTCTTAGATGAAAATTTTGGGGGTTTGGGGATGTAACCACAGTCAGGTAGTCCATTCCAGGCATTAACCACTCTGTTTCTGAAGTCATATTTTCTGCAATAGAGTTTGGAGCGGCTCACTTTAAGTTTGTATCTATTGTGTGCTCGTGTGTTGTTGTGGTTGAAGCTGAAGTAGTCATTGACAGGTAGGACATTGTAACAGACAATTGTGTGTACTAAGCTTAGGTCAGATGGAAGGCGGCGTACTTCTAAATTGTTTAAGCCTAGAATTTCAAGTCAGGTGGCATAAGGTATTTTGTGAGAAGAGGAGTGGAGGACTCTTCTTGTGAAATATTTCTGGACATTCTCAATTGTATTAATGTCCAATATGCAGTGTGGGTTCCAGACAGATGAGCTGTATTTGAGATTTTGTCTAGCAAATGTTTTGTATGCTATGGTTAGTAGTGTGATATTACTGGAGAAGAAGCTACATAAGATTAGGTTTACAACTCTTAATGCCTTTTTGGCGATGTTGTTACAGTGGGCTTTGGCACTTAGAGCATTAGATATGAGTATTCCAAGGTCCTTGACAGAGTGAGAATCGTTTACAAGGTCATGTCCACTCAGCTTGTATTTTGTGTTCTGATTCTTTTTGCCAATGTGTAAGACAGAGCATTTGTTGGTTGAGATTTGGAGTTGTTAATTGTTTGACCATTCCAGCACAAAGTCAACACAAAGTCAAATAGTTTTACATCATCAGTGAAGAGAACACAGTTGTTTATAATATGATGCTCCCATTGTAGCTGTCTCCACCCTTGCAAAAGCATTCCCCCCCCCCCGAAAACTTGCTCAATTCAATGCCTATGAAACCGGGAACAGGCACTGTGGGTCATTGCCAACATTTTTAGAATGTCTGTTGGGTATGTGGGAAGATTTAAGGGCATTAAATCCGTACAAAAATCCAATACCTCAAAAATTGGTCTTGTTCAATGTTCTCAAGCTTAATCCGTGTTTTAATTCTTTTTCAAAAATTATTTTTACTTCTTAAGTAATGTTTTCTGAGATTCTGAGTTTCTCTGTTTGGTCTGCTTATTCAGTAACACCCTACTAATATGTGTGACATGTGAACTTAGCTGGCATACAATGGTGGCTGTTATCTTGAAATAAAAGTGGGAGATGAATTTATCTACTTAGTAGTGAGACAGTTTATCCTTGTCATTGTGTGGTGCAACAAACAGTCCCAAGGCATTAAAAATCCCACTTAGCAGGAGACTATACAATAAAACCCACCATCTCAAAACAAGTATTGGCATTCTTGCAGAAGTTACAACACTAATGATGAATTCCATATTCATCACATGGACTAATTAATGCACTATAACATATCCCCATGCAATTTGCAAGTCATAGATTGCATTAGGTGATACAAATGACTCATTTGTGAACCTGAAGGGTGACCTTTGGCAGGACTAGCTTCTGACCTCCGAAATATGAAAGAAAGGTTATTTCACCTTGCCATGGTCTCCAAATGCCAAAATAGCCCAATTAAAAGCCTTGACATGGAAGCATAGGAGCAGATGTGAGTCCTAAAGGGCATTAATTATTTTCAGTGTCAGCTGGTTGTATAAGGGAGGCCAAAGGAGAGTTTGGAAAGCTATTAAGCCCCTGTCTTACATGCACTGGGTCTAAGGTTTGAATTCAAAAGAAGGTGTATAGTAGGGGAGTATTTCATTTGAATAAACTGTACTGAATTAAACTGCACAATGTGCTCGTTAAAATCAGATTCGGCTTTATGTTCATCTCTGCAATATAATCCACCAGGAGCAATCTGCTTGTTTTGAATGTACAGTTATGAAATAATCATATGTTCCCATTCCATGAGGTCAAAAGCATGTGCATATGTTGAGCAGTGTGCAGTTTCCTTTCTCTCCAAGCTTTGATGCCAGCACACTGTGAGTATGATGTGTTTGCTCCAAATGTAGTGACAGATGAAGATACTGTACCCAAACTAAGTCTCCATATGGCCAATTTTCACATTTGTTTTAACAACATGCAGATTTAAAATAAATGAAAACACAAAGTCTGAAGGAAGCTCTACTTCCTTCTCCCTCTTCTGTAACTCCTTACATCCATTTTATGGATGTTAACCGACATTCCTTAATGTATCTTGATGGTGGGGGGGGGCGGGAAAACCAACAATGTACTCAAAGGGCTTTATTTATTCAGGGCATGTGGCAAAAAAATAATAATCACTTGATCTCCCATCAAGTAACCAAAATCATTCAACAAGCGCTGTCAGCATAGTTGTCTCTTCATTCAAACAGGTGCCGGATATTGATTGAATTAGTTTTCCCACTGTATTATCACTAACTTACCTGGAATTTTCTCTCTGTTTCTTTTAACAGAGATTCCATTCCTAAAAATATTTTTTGGAGGAGAGGGCAAGAAAGGCGTATATCTCTATTTCATAGTTTAGATCAGAGGTGTCCAAACTTGGTCCCTTTAAGACTTTTGGACTTCAACTCCCAGAGTTCCTCAGCCAGCTTTGCTGGCTGAGGGACTCTGGGAGTTGAAGTCCAAAAGTCTTAAAGGGACCAAGTTTGGACACCCCTGGTTTAGATACTGGAAAGAAGGCCTGTTTAGATTCTTTATTTTACCTTGCCTTTAGCTTTTGGACAGACTAACAGAGCCTTGGACTGCATTGTTGAAAAGTCCACTGCAAGGAAAAGGCTGCCCTGGGACACAATCCATTGTGTTACATCTTTCAAATTAATCCTCTTTCAGTCCTGGTGCCTAACAGGTTTACTTTTTATGGCATTTTGTAATAGATTTATATATTTGAACCAGTATAGAGCTATAGGCTTCTGGGAACAGACAGTACCCAGTGCCCTCTTTCTGATTCCCCTTACACTATTAATTAATCAATCACACCATGTTCTCTATCCTGAACTTTCTTTGTTGTATCAACAGGAAGAAGTGTGCAAGAGTGAGACTTGCTGCTCTGGTTAGAAATGTTATATTATACCCGAAGTCCAAAATTCTTAGCGGGCCTTGAGCCATAGAATAGATGAAACAGGATGAAGAAAGGAACCTGATCATAAGAAAAATATGGTTTTATTTATTTAAGGCTAGTTGAGTTAAATTTAATAAGTTAATAGAGCATACTTAATAAGTGTAATGGTATGTGGGAATGAGCTTGGGAGGCAGGGGGAAGAGCCACAAGGAGGGAAAAGATTCAAAAAGCAGCAATGTATCCTAGAGAAGGACTGTAGATATGGCAAATATCTGAGATGGGACCCATGAGTTTCTTGTGTTGCAAAAAGAGATGGAGGAGAAATATACTTTTGGACTTGCAAGATTTTGTCTATGCAGCCTTATAATAAGCAAATACAAATAGCACTTCTGGGCATGCTTCTTGTCTGGATTACCTTGCAAGGCATGATAGTTCCCCATTCATTTAATAATCTTTCCCCTACAAGTTTTCCTGTGACACATAAATGTAGGTTTTGATTTTTCCACCTATATTTCAGTTGCCTTCCATGAAGTCAAAAGGCTCTTCGTGGAGCTTTTTACTCAGTTTCATTTGTCAGCCCTTTGCCTTAGTTTAATATGTACGGTCTCTCTTTATGCTGCTGTTAACCTTAATTCAAATAGTACGAAGAACAAAATAGCTACTTTTATATACCTGATTGCAAGAAAAGCGGATTGAAAATCAGGTGTACTGAAGGCACCTTTCATCAGGGCAGACTAATGTAATAAACTCGAGTCCATATGGCTTGCATTGTTCTTTCTTATATTTATTATGTGAACTTTTCCCCCCTCTTCCTTATTGATGCAGCTGGAGAGTATTAATTTCAGATTTAACTTTGCCATTGCTTGCCTCTCCAGGGTTAAATGATGACAAAAGGCTGTTACCAACAGGCTATCCAAGGTCATATACACAGGCAATGTACCTTTCAAACAGGCACACAAAGTTCACTTTCTTAAGTTGATTGGCTGGATTATCAATAATTTAGAGTGCTAGTCCACCGATTTCTGAATGCCTGTACTGCCCCCTTTTCCCTGTCAGCTTTCTCATAGCCTACCAGTCCGGTGAACTTGATAAGTGTCCCATCATCCAGTTAATCAAATTACTTATGAACCAAAATTGACAGTTTTCATTAATTATAAAGGATTATTCTAATTGCAATTCAAATTTATTCATTTAGAACAGACGGCATTCAGTAATATTTCAGGAAATTTGCATATTAAATGGAGGGGGTCGTCTATTAAGTATGGTAATATATGCATATTTCCTTATTTTTAACTTCTGGGCCATATGCACGGTTGCTACTTCAGCAGGTGAAAAACCAGAACGTGCCTAATTTGTTCAACAAACACAGGGCTGTAACGCATCTTTTGGCACTAACCAACATTGTCCTTACCCTCGTCTCTTCCAAACAACCTCCCCCTTCTCCCATCCAAAAGTCGGGTTCTGCTGCAGTATTCAATTAATATTACTACTATTATTTGGGAAGCAAATAAGCCTGTTAAAAAGAGGGGGGGGAATTAAAATGGCAATAAATAATAATAACAATAATAATGGAACCATATAATAAATAAAAAGAAATGGTAGGCACAGCTGCTAGGAGCTGATTGAAATGTTTTGCCACCAAAGCCATGTTCATTAATTTCTTCAAGATGCTGAAACAGGCATTAAGGTTGCCTGTTGGAGTCCTTCCCGTGTCATGTGGAACAGCACGGGGGCTAATCGTCAGCCTTGTAACATCAACTGGTTACCCCCCTCATGTGGTGTGAACCTTTCCCCTCCAGTGAAAAATGAACCTGTCTGAGAGAAAAGCACAAGCGAGGCAGGCAATGAGACAATGCCATTAGTCAAGCCCCTATATAGGTCTCTGTTCCTGGATCATTAGGAATCATATTGTCATGATATTAATAAAAGCCTAGCCCCAAAGCTGAGATCTAAACCTGCGCGGGGTATATTTGGATTCACCCTGGTGGCCATGATGTCCTGGAGAAGCCTGGGGCTTCTCTGAAGGCCCAGCTTGGCAAGAGTTAATCTTTTTTTTCCCCTCTCACCTTGGGTGAAAACTGTGTTGTCATATATCATGTGGCCCAGGCAGCCAGGAATTTAACTAACTTCCCCAGAAATTATTTCTATCACGTCTTAATGATTTTACTAAAACATCTGTCATCTTGTTCTTCTTTGAAAAGTAGAGTAAGGGTGGTGTTGGCTGGAAGCGGGGCGGGGGGGGGGGGAGAGTGAAACAGTTTCCAAGAAATTGTGTGGGTTTTTTCCCCCCTTTCTACTTTTTCTTTTAGTAATTTTCTTTCGGATTCCCTATGCAAATTCTTGCGTATTTTGATTTGTGGGTTTATACTTTTAAACCGTGTTCTTGGAATTTTGTTCGCTTTAAATCATGTGCCATTTTCTACCACTGTCTTGCTAGGATTTTTATTTTTGGTATCTGGCCAGGTGTCTAACTGAAGGGGTTGTGATTTAACTAGAGAGATTTGAGTGCAGAATTGCAGCCAGTGGCACCCAATGAATTTTGTAGTTAGTGTTGCTGGCATCAGTTACACACACACTGAATGTTATCTTTCAGCACATCTGTGTATTTCTCTCCTGTTTATGGAAGCAGGTAGCAAGAGTAAACCTTTGCTGTTTTAAAAAAAGCTCTCTGCGTTATAAATCCAAATTTCCAAAACTGAGTAAGAGTCACTTCTCTACCCTGCAACCCACCAACTAGATCCGTGAATTATGAGGGCACATGTCACTCTGCATTCTTCCCTGATTGGCTGCTTTCACAGTCTTTGTTTTTATTTGAAAAAACAAAACATACCTGGGAGAGACTGTGGAAGGAAGGGCAGAAGCCTGCTGAGGCAGAATCCAATAAATTATTGAACTGATTGGTTTGAGCCAAAGGAAGAGATTTGCCGGTTGCATTTGAATGGGCAGATACAACCTCAGCCTTCCATAACTGCTCAAAGGGATATTGTTTTACAGAAGCACAACTACTAAATTCGTGCCTTGCTGTAGGGGCTTGTTTAATAGGCTACGTTTTATTATTGTTTTATATTTTGGGGTTTTGTGAAACCACCCAGAACCTTTTGGGATTGAGTAGCAGAGAATTTGTTAAATGTATGAGTGAATAAATACAATATTTATGTAGGACAGGTATGGCTTGGAAAGAGCGGATGGCCTCAAGTTGCGTGATGAATGACATGTCTGAACAAAACTGTAAACTCAAGCCTCTTGATTACATTAGCAGCTATTCTTCAGTGGCTTTGAACCTTAGCTTCCTCAGGCATCTTCCTCCTAAATGTTGTGCATACACACGTACTGCTCCAGAAAAACCACTCTTGCATGCTCCAATTTGGTTTTCTACAACACTTAGGATAGTATTGCTAGACTGAATTGCCAGTTCATATTTTAAGAAATATACAAATTAACCATTCATATACCACTTTGCAAAATTTGGGCAGAACAATTCTAATATCAAAACCTTTGAGTTACTTTAAACTCATTTGGGTTTCTGCTGAGAAGACAGAATAAAGGGTCCTTCTCCCTAGGTAGATTAATGCCCAAATGGTCTATGGCTGTGCTGACTGGGGAATTCTGGGAGTTGAAGTCCATCCATCTTCAAGCTGCCAAGATTGAGAAACACTGGTCTATGGCAATCTCTTCCAACCTGGCATTCTTGAGATGGTTGGGCTATAGTTCTCATGGTAATGGATTCTGGGAACCACAGGCCAACACAATTGGGCCATTGTAGGTTGGGAAAGGCTCAAGGTGTAGCACCTTCCAACATAATTTAATTGCCATCATATGTCTGTTATTACTAGATTGAATGTTAATAAAGCAGCCCATATTTTTATCATATTACAGATAGTCCTCAACTAACAACAGTTTACTTAGTGACTATTCAAAGTTACAATGGCAGTGAAAAAAATAACTGATGACCATTTTTCACACTTAAGACTGTTGCAGCATCCCCATGGTCACGTGATCAAAATTCAGACACTTGGCAATTGACTCGTATTTATGACAGTGGCAGTATCCCCAGGTCGTGAGATCTCTTTTTGTGACCTTCTGACAAGCAAAATCAATGAGGAAGTTGGATTCACTTGACAATCGTGTTGCTAACTTAACAACTGCAGTCATTCACTTAACAACCGTGGCAAGAAAAATCATAAAAGGGAGCAAAACAAACCACAAATGTCTCACTTAACAACATAAATTTTGAGCTCAATTGTGGTTATAAGTCAAGTTATTTCTGGATAACTTGAGGATCTGTATGTTTGTTTGAAAAGGATAGGAAACTTCCACCAATTTGATAGGAGAGAGACAGAGAAGAAGGAATACGCATACAAATGCCTGCTATCGTGTTGAGAATGGAACTTATGTGAAGCATCTACATCTATTTGTTGTAAGAAATAATTCAAGATAAGTAATACCTGGTAATGACCAGGTATTGCTAAGATTAGTCACAGAGCACACAACAATGATTTTTTAAAAAAATTCTGAAAGTACAGTGAATCATATCCAAATAAAATATATATGATTTTATATTTTTTATCATTTTTGCTTTTTGGATTTCACATGTCACTTATTTGCTTAGTTGATAAGAAGAGTGGTTTAGCCATTTGTGTTAGGGGATTGTATCTGAAGTTAATGGGGAGGAAAGAGTATGGCTTTGTGTAGAGCACGTGTTTTGTATGCAGATGGTTTGCAGTCTGTTCCTAGCACCTCCATTTAAAAAGATGATGTAATCAGAGTCCTTTCCCATTATTTTCTGAGACCCCAGGGATCTTCGCCAGCCAGACTGGACTATACTGGTTTAGGTGGATAAATAATATGTTATCCTATGAAGATGTGTCTTAAGTTCTTTCCTTTTTTTTCCATTACAGCAACAACATGTATCATGAGAACACAATATCTTATGAGTTTTACTTATGAGTAAACATGATATCTTATGAGTTTTATTAAAATCAGATCATGGCCAAGATGTTAGCAGTGTCTGAGAACAGGAGAGCTCAGCAACAAATAGTGAGTTCAATCAGTGAAGTTTCCACCCACATAATTTTTGTGGTGCAATAAATCGATTTGGGAGATTGTGGGCCTACCACAAACCAGTATTTCATTGTGGTAACATGCTGGCAAGCAGCGATTTCTAGATGATTTCTGTGAGAAGATAATTATAGAGACCTCAGATTAGCATTTTTGGTAAACAAATGAAACAAACAAAATAATCCTTGGGATAATAAATCCAGTATGTAGCTTGAACATCATTTCTAGAGTCTCTCTCCAATCTTTTTTCCAGGGTTTCTCTTTTTTGTCCATGTTGGGAAATGTGATGGCAGATTATATGTAATGATAGCTTTATTCATTATTCATCAGGAGGGTTACAGCAAACAATGCCTTGTGAAACAGAGGCATTCTTTTGGTTCTTTTTATATAATTCTTTTAAAGCCACACTATTAAGCTATGGAACTAGCTACAGGTAGTCTTCATATAAAGTTGTTCATTGGGGACAGAATTTCTACAGCTAAACAATGTGGTCATAAGACACAATATCACATGACTGTGCTACTTAGTGATGCCAGTTCTGGCAGTTCCTGGTTGCTGTCCATTAAGTGAGGACCACTGGTTCATTAAGTCCTCATTTGACCCTGAGCTCTGACATTCTGCTGGCTTCCCCAATGAATTTGCTTGTGATTGTGAACACATGACACAGGACAGTCAGAAATCTGGACCAGTTTCTGATCTCTCAAATAGCAATCAAATGACCCCAGGAGCACTGTGTCCTGTGACCCTAGAGCTTCGGGGTCCAATCATACAGACTTCTTATTCAGTGTGAATGGTCAAAAGTCTGAATAGTTGCTGAACGAATGGTTGTTAATCAAGGACTAGCTTCAGCACTCTGATCATATATTGTTCTACTCTCATTAATTTATTTGTAGTAATTGGGTTCAGTGCAGTAATGGGTTTCAAATCCCTTCGCTACTGGTAGTGCGTGGGTGCGCTCACTCACTGTGTGAGCGTGTGGAGCTTTTGCATATGCGCAGAGCATTTTTGACGATGACTGGGCAAGTGGGCAGAGCCTCCCGCTGTCGTCACTACCAGTTCACCCGAACCAGGGCGAATCAGGAGCAACCCACCACTGGTTCAGTGCACAGATGTTGCTATCAGCAAGGTGATATCATCAGCACGAATAGGACCTAATGCCCATGAATATCTGTTGTGTGCATGGGCCTTTGTGTAGCATTAGTCAGATTTCCCTGGTTGTTTTGGAGAAGTCAGTCAAAGGAATACTCTTCTCCTAGCTCCCTGCTGTGGTAAATTAGAGCAATGTAGTTTGGACAAGATTTATTTTTTTGCCACATTGGCAGAAAAAAAAAAGGAAATCCCTTGGACTAAACTAATGTTTTTCACTTTAGGGTTGACTGAGGCTGAATTTGTTTCATGCCCTACCTGCTCCCCTCAAAAGCAAAATTGAAACGTCTGTGCATTTAAGTCTGAAGTTCAAGTGTCCCTGGTATCTGGTATGATGCTGTTTCATGGAGTAGCATCAGTCTCTTGGACTGATATACCATTTGAAGTCATATGTTCTCATCACCCCAAATGTTTGAAAGAAGGAATTGTTCCGTGTAAGTGGGAAAGATTTGTGGCTATTCAGCTGAGATCTAATTTAGATGCAGGACTAAATTCCTCCTGAGGTTCTGTTGTCTAGAAGTATGAAGAGATAAGGTTTCTCCCTTTCCATCATGTATATGTGCCCTATTTAGTGATGTATCACCAGATTGTGGTTCCCTTACAACGTGATAAACGTTAATGAGATAGTGATTTAGATATTTTCCCAACTGTAAGAAATTTGCCAGTTTTAATTTTAAGAGAGCTGTGTTTCTCTAAATGCTTCCATCAGACTGGATCTGTGGCCTTGACCAACTGAATAGAGAAGGCTCTGCTATCAGTTTCTTTTTAGTTTGCAATCCATGAAAAGGAGACAGTGAATTATTTATTCTGAACTTTCCTTACTTGAACTGTAATATACATAAGAGAAACCATAGCTCTTCCTACATTAGTAAATACTTCAATTTTTTATTTGTATATCATGTCTTTTGCAAGTGTACAAATATATAGTTTCACTTAAAGTGCTTCTTGCACATGGCAAGAAGAAACATCACATTTTGCTGTGTAATTCACTTGCTGGCATTGATGAGGGATGATTGTCCCTCCTCCGTTGTGGCATAATATTAATGTTTCTCCCTGCTGGCTTCCAAGCCTGTGGGTCAAAGCTCATGTTTCACAACACAGAACAGCCAATCATAAATCTCCTTAAATCATACACCAGGCAGAAGAGGCTCACTGTGGGGAAAGCTAGTCAGTCTGAACAAAGTGGCATTGATGCATGGAAGGGGGAGAAGACTGGCTTCGGACAGATACAGCATGCAGCCATCTGAGATCTTTGGGAGTCCCTTTTTCCTCTAACACATTAGGAAGATTAATGATGATACATACAGTGCTTCTAAGTATGTAGTACTTTGCAGCAAAAGCAAAAGAGCCAAGCCCAGGTCCTGAGGAGCTTGTGATTCAAAGTTGGACAATGTGGAAGAACAAAAAAGAGGTCAAAAACACAACTTATCCATTGCTGCTTTATTTGGTGTATTGCTAAATTCACTCCAGGATTATTATTATTTTTGTATGTGTATTTTTGTATTATCCAATGTGCTCCACAACTGCCCAGGCACCAGTCCAAATAGACTCAGATAGCTGAACTAGGCATCTCTGGATTTAGCTGAGTGGTGGTCTCACTCCTCACTCCTATCTCAGAGAGAATACACAGGATCCAATAGAAAAGAGGCGTGCATAAGAGCACAAAAGTGCCTACCGTTCCTGTCCTATTGTTCCCTTCATTATATCAAATTAACATAGCTGTTGCATACTTTTGCTTATATATATATTTTTCTTTTATGATGTGTTATTTTTTTATGTCAATGTTTGTGTATACTGTTGTGACAAAATGAAATATTTTATATATATGTGTGTGTGTGTGTGTGTGTGTGTGTGTGTGTGTGTTTTCTGAGGTTTTCACGGGTGTTTGTATGTAGGTCTTTGGTTGTTCAGGTTTTCTCCCGTGTAAAATTGGAAGTGTCTTGGCGACGTTTTGACGAAGTCTCATTCGTCATCTTCAGGCTTCAACTTCGTGCTTCTGGGAGCAATGTGTGATCGCAGCTGTTTCTTCCTTTTAACTGCTGGTGGGGGTTTGAACTGATTGGGTGGGAGCTTTGCTGTGCTCTGATTGGATGGGGGTTTTTTTGTGCTCTGATTGGCTGGGGGGGTGTCCTATTTGGGTGGGGGCTTGGTTGTGCTCAATTTAGTCTGTGTTGCAGAGGGATTTGAGCTGGTGAGCTGCATAGCAGTTGTTTGGCTTTGTGGAAGTGTTACATCTTCATAGTGGGTGTCAATCTGCTGCATGTATGGATTGGAGGGGTTTGAAATGGCTAATGTTGCAGCTGCGGTCTGGCTTCTTGTCCTTGGTCGTGCTTCATGATCAGTGTGGGTTTGGGTCTGCTTTCTGGGTGGATGTGCAGTGGTGACATCCTGTGTGGACCTCGTGAGTGTGGGTCTGGTGTCATTCCTCGTGTTAGGGACTCGTTTGTCAATAAGGGCAGGTTTCCAAATGGCTGGTAGGCGGGAGGTATCATCTCGTTTGTTCATGCTGTGTGGGCGTTTTTCTATCTCAATGGCTTCTCTGATTATTCTGTTGTTAAAGTGTTCAATTTTGGCGATAGTTCTGGTCTTTTTAAAGTCAATATCGTGTCCTGTGACTTTAAAGTGTTGGACCAGGGAAGAAGTTGGTTCCTCTTTTTTGACTGAGTTCTTGTGTTCTTCAATGCGTGCATTTATTCTTCTGTTGGTTTGTCCAATGTATGTGGTGGGGCAGGCGGTGCATGGGATTTCATATACTCCTTGATTTTCTAACTCAATTTTGTCTTTGGGGTTTCTTAGGATGGTGGATATTTTTCGGTTTGTGCAGAATGCTGTCTTGATGTTGTGTTTGTGGAGGATCTTGCTGATTCTGTCTGTGGTGCCTTTTATATATGGGAGGAGGGCTGTGCCGTTTTCTTGTTCTCTGTCTTGGATTTTAGTGGGGGGCTCTTTTTGGATTAGCTTGGTAATATTATTTCTTTGGAATCCATTGGATGTTAGTACATTAGTGAGAGTGTCTAGTTCGGTTTTTAGGTGTTGTTCGTCAGCTAAGCGTTTTGTTCTGGAGATGAGTGTCTTGGCTACGGAGTTGATCTGTGCTGGGTGGTGGTGTGAAAGTGCGTGCAGATAGCGGTTTGTGTGTGTTTTCTTCTGGTAAATGGTGTGTCCTAGGGAGCCATTGGGTTTCCTGTAGACTAAGACATCCAGGAAGGGAAGTTGGTTGTTAACTTCTGTTTCCACACCCACTATGAAGATGTAGCACGACCACAAAGCCAAACAACTGCTACGCAGCTCACCAGCTCAAATCCCTCTGCAACACAGACTAAACTGAGCACAACCAAGCCCCCACCCAAACAGGACACACCCCCAGCCAATCAGAGCACAAAAAAACCTCCATCCAATCAGAGCACAGCCAAGCTCCCACCCAATCAGTTCAAACCCCCACTAGCAGTTAAAAGGAAGAAACAGCTGCGATCACACATTGCTCCCAGAAGCACGAAGCACGAAGCTGAAGCCTGAAGATGACGAATCAGACTTCGTCGAAACGTCGCCAAGACACTTCCAATTTTACACGGGAGAAAACCCGAACAACCAAAGACCTACACACACACACACACACACACACACACACACACACACACACACACACACATATATATATATATATCAGGGTTGAACTGTGAAGTCCTTGGTACTTGGTTGTTTGCTTTCAGATGTTTTATTACCCAACTAATGAAATGATGATGTTATCCATTCAGTCATGTCTGACTCTTTGAGAGTCTATGGCCCTCTTTACACGTTTTGATCTTGCATTGCTTCTGACTAGGTAACACCTAGTGCTAATAATGCTAATAAGTGTGAGCTTTTCTCCCTGTTTTATATACACTCACTTGTTCTGCCTGTGTTGGTGAGAGCATAGCTTTGTACTTGATAGTTCCTGATAAAGATATTGTTTTCTGCTGGATTATATGTCAGGTGTTAATCCTGTTTATCTGGATGTTGGTTGTTGGAGATGATGTATTCTGGTCTTTTTTTTCCCCTTAGCTTTTTTATTGAACGGGGTGAAAATGGGGTTTATCCCATTGTGTCCTTATACATTATGTCTCTATGTTATCCCTATACTCAGGATCACTTGGTAGATGACACACATGAGATAAATTGCTCTGTACCTTCAGTGAGCTGAGAGGAAAACAATTCATGGTTCATATGATCAGCTTGATACAAATGTTAGACAGATGGTTGTGCTGTGGAACTTCCGGTACGATTTTTAAAATTTACATATTGATTTTCCCTTAATCATATGTAAAGCTTGTACATTTAGAGGTGTTTCCTATTGCAATTATTCGGCCCCAACTGAAGCAAAACAGTAAGGATGGTGACCAAACTGGGGCTGTCGTTGTTATACTTTTCTTACAGTTCCCCATTTTCACATTTATAGGAATTATATGCTTCTGGACTACTAGCATGGGCTTGATGTATAATTACTATAGTGACGGATCCTGCTCTAATATTTGAAATGTTTGGATTGCTATGATAGTCTGATGCTCTCAAACAGTGAATACCTGGACCATTTTGGTCGGCATTTACAAGTATTATAATTGAGTTTGTTTATTTGCTTTGCTTTATCTAGTCTATTAATGTTGAAATTAGCATGATGGAAGGTCTTCTTAAAAATATAATATTTTTGGTAGAGTTTCTTTCTCAAAATAATTCAGGATAAAAAAAATATGTTGCAATACATGCCAAATGTCTCAAGCAGCCTGGCGTTGTTATTTACTTTTGAGAATCAGTTTTGATAGAACTTTAAGTGCCAAAAACCTTGCTTGTAATCAACAACTGCTGCTGCTGCTGCTAACATTTTTGCAGTTTAAGAGAAAACAGCGATTACCCAAGCTCCTGCTGTGATAAGTGAATGTGTCACTGAAATTATTTTAAACTCTTTCAGTTCACTAAAAGTGTATATTTATGCTTGGAATTTGCAAGCTGTTCATATAATTTACCCTTTTATTTAGCTGCACTGTAATATCAAATTACTCTTAACCACTTTTGTGTGAGACGTTTCGCTTTTGTTTTAAAAATGGCATGGAGAAGAAGCATCTCACTATTGTTTGTGCATCTCTGTAGCCTTAACATTCAGACAAGATTTACTTGCAAGCGGGCAGGGTAGAAAGCTCAAGTGAATAAGCTTCAGATAAAGAGGGACCAAATCAAAAATTTGAAGTAAATTCCAGGTGCAAGGAAGGGAAGATTTAGTATAAAATTAGCCCCATACCTCCAGAGACCTCAAAGATTATAAATAAGAATCTCTACAGAGCATTGACTAGGGCAGTTTTTAGACTTTGGTGGCAATTATATTTATTTAATAGATTTTTAACCAACTTTCTAATGGTGAAAGTCATAGGCAGAATGCAACATATATTAAAATATGACAAGTTATCCACCTAGATATGGAAAAACTGCAAACTCTCCCTTGCACTCTGTACTTCAAATATTTTGGGTTCCACTAGAGCAGCTAATTAATCTGGGCCAAATGAGTAGAGCATTTTAAACAGAGCAAAATTATTCATATTTATTTGGAACTAAAATGGCCCAATCTGTTGGCATCACTTCCTCTCCATCTTACCTATTTCCATATCAGTCTGAGGTATTTTTTTAAAAAATGTTTACATATTTTTAAAATGTGCTAAATAAGTTATATGTAACAGCTTCCACACATCTTTGCTTAAAAGTGCCTTTTTAGAAGCACTTTCCTCCCATTAGAATCTATGTTTGATACGTTATTTTCCTTAATATCGGTATTTTGCATTTCTTTTAATTAAAAAAACCTGTACTATATTGAAGGATAATTAATTATTCAAGTTTGTATATTGATTTGAAAAAGCAGTTTTTTTTCTCTGTCCCTAATTGGAACTCACAACCAGCATTCAGAAAGCCTTAATTGTCAAGCAGTATGAACAAATTACCATTTTGGAAGAAGAAATTGATATCAAGGAAGTTTCAGATCATGTTAAGAAAAAAAATTAATTTAAGATTAAGCAATGGCATCTTATTTTCTATTCCATTTGGTTTATATGCTATTGCAAGTATATTCTCATGATCTCTTGTTGCACCATAAGATCATATTATTATTGCAACAGCAAACAATAAAAATAGACTTTGGAGTGGTTTAACAAAAGAAAAGTCAAATTCTGGTCCTGTGCAAAAACAAAAACAAAAACAAAACCCTGAATGATATACTTTCCAAACCAAATTAGTACTGCAAGGCTTTGCTTTGTTTGAAAGGGGATGTGCATTTATAGCCCCATTTTTCAGCAAGATAAATATGATATGTGCCAAGTCTTCCCTGAAGTAAATATTGTAAATAATAAAAGACTCTGCCAAGGGAAGCTGAGAAATGACTTAACTCTCACCCATTTGTTCTGCAGGATGCCACAGCGTCTCTGTTCAAATTCGTATAACAAACTGCCAGTTTAGTCTTCTAATATATTGCCACCCAGCCCTTTTTAATTCCCCACGACCATCAACATTACTGAATTTAATTGTGTAGTACTTGACTGGAAACTTCATGTCAGCTGAAAGGAAGACTTTTGTTTTGCTTTGCTTTTATTTTTACCGGCTGGCTAACTCAGTCTTACCCACCCAAGGGCTCTTTTCCAGAATCCCCATGGTCTTGGCATCATTTCTTTCTTGTAGATGAGATGGCAACTAAGCTGCACTCCAGTTTCAGGGTTGTGGATCAGTTTGTCAGTTTGCTGGCTTCGTGTTAAAAGATTTCAGTGGCAGCTACTGTGCGCTACAGGTACACATGTTCGCATCGCTTCCTTAAAATTGAACTGAGATCTGTGTGAGGCCTTATAGGAGAGGTATAAATGTTTTCTATTTCCGTAAATGCATTGCAGCTTCCTTGGGGTGAAAGTTGGGCTGTCATTGACTGCATTTGCTGATTATGTACAGAGAGTAGACTGATCCATTCCACAAAGCTGATATATATATATATATATATAACTCCATTGAGCATAATAACCTGTTGGAAAATATTGGATAACCATCTGACTGAGATGGTGTAGGGTTTCCTGCCTGGACAGGGGGTTGGACTAGAAGGCCTCCAAGGTCCCTTCCAACTCTGTTGTTATATTATATATTATATTACCTCAAGAAGGAGGAGACCATGCTTTTAACCTTTGCTAGCCAGATCTCTTGTGTAGGAGTATGAAATGTGAGGTGCCTAAATCTGTTGGAGCTAAACTTTGCCATTGTCCAAACACATCTGGAGTAGTGCTACAGAAGGCTGTATTAACAATATGCTATATGCTCAAGGAACCAGTCATTGATACAAATAGGAAAATTATTAATCATCTGGATCAAAGAAGTAGCTCCTTCTATTGTAAGAAGCAAACTAGATCTGTAGCAGAACACATTTTGATGTAAAAAGCATCTGATTTAATTCTGTGAGAACTTATTTTTAAAAATATAACAGAATGACAGAGTTGGAAGGGACCATGAAGTCTTCTAATTAAACCCCCTGCTTGATATGGTATATTCATCTATATCTCGTATAGTATATTTAAGTCTTAGCCACCATAGCATTGCCCCATAAAGATGTTGGCACTGATTATAGCTGAATTTGTTGTCCAGTGTTTAGAAGAAATGGCAAAGAAGTTGCTGCTACCATCAAACTGATAAAGCTGGGGAAGACCAAACAGGGCATCACAATAGGTTTTTGCAGTAAAAGGCAACAATTTTATTTATTTATTTATTTATTTATTATTTATTTTATTTGTCATAACAGCATACATAAGCATAAGCATGAAGCAACAGTAGGACAGGAACGGTAGGCACATTTGTGCTCTTATGCACGCCCCTTATAGGCCTCTTAGGAAAGGGGTGAGGTCAATAGTAGACAGTTTTTGGTTGAAGTTTTGGGGACTTTGAGAAGAGACCACAGAGTCAGGTAGTGTATTCCAAGTATTAACAACTCTGTTACTGAAGTCATATTTTCTGCAATCAAGATTGGAGCGGTTAACATTAAGTTTAAATCTATTGTGTGCTCATGTATTGTTGTGATTGAAGCTGAAGTAGTCTTCAACAGGAAGGACATTGCAATAGATGATTCTATGAGTTAAACACAGGTCCTGTCGAAGGTGGCGGAGTTCTAAGTTTTCTAAACCCAAGTTTTCAAGTCTGGTGGCATAAGGTATTTTGTTGTATTCAGAGGAGTGGAGAACTCTTCTTGTAAAATATTTCTGGACACGTTCAATTGTGTTGATGTCTGAAATGTGGTATGGGTTCCAGACAGGCGAGCTGTATTCAAGAATTGGTCTAGCAAATGTTTTGTAAGCTCTGGTTAGTAGTATAGTGTTTCTGGAGAAGAAGCTACGTAAGATTAGGTTTACAACTCTTAATGCCTTTTTTGCGATGTAGTTGCAGTGGGCTTTGGCACTTAGGTCATTGGATATGAAGACTCCAAGGTTAATTTCATTTTTTTCTAATGGAATGTTGGAAATGAATTTTGCAATTATGAGACTGTTGTCTGTCTCTCTAACTACAGGACATCTCTCAGAATGTTGATCTGGTGGTAGAAACAGGGAAAGAAACTTGTTGTTTGTTTGTTTTTTAAATGAGGTAGATCTGGTTTGGAGACTGCAGAGAAAAAAACTCCACAAGTGCATCGATTGGACAGCAGCTAAGAAAATTAATGAGTGCTCCATTCTAAACTGCTCCTCCTTTTGATCATTTGACCCAGAAAGGAATGTATCCGCCCCTTCCTGTGCTTTCCCATTTCAAACCAATGTTGCCTATTACTTTCTTAACATAAGAAAAAAAATTCTTCTGTGACCACTGCTGGTAAAGAATTCCAGAAAATATGACTTCCCTACCTTCAAACAACAACAACAACAACCCCACACACTTTGCAACTTTTTACAGAGGTTGTCCGACTGCCCAGAGAAAGAGAGGGGGGGAAAAGGGAAGGGGACAGAAAACAACCTATTTCTCCTTTTTCACTGTCTGATGGATCAAACTAGAAATAGAAAATGGTGACCTGGAAATTTCTCACAGAAATACTTGCTTGCAGAGATGATAAAAATCACAGCTGTGAAGATATACTTATTATCAGCAGGGACTGACTTCTTCTGTCCAGCTGGCAATTTTTCTAACCTCATAAATCAATAACAGCTTCATTTGAGATAGACCAGGAATGTACTATAAATTATTATTGTTGCTTCTTGTTACAGAGTAAAAGTTACAGGTTGCAAAAGGAGGATGAGTCACTTCCTCTTTTCAGTCAGAAGTCATTGTGTTTATCTTACAAAACTGAGACCTGAACATTGAAGTAAAGCCACAAAAATTACTTTGGATTGTGCCAGACAGTCATGTTGAGGTTGAATTTTTTCCCCCCCTCACAGAATAGGTAGCATCATGCAGAGAGACTCATATTATTTCTGTAAACTTAACAGTTTTTTTAAGTGATCAAAACTTCTAGTGTTTGAAAATACCAATCTGACAATACCGAAGGATTGTACTTAATTAGGATATAGAGATATAGTGAAGGCATAGAGCATGGTGATATAGATGAAAAGCTATACAAACATGAGGGTTAATTCTCCCATGTGGAAAAATAAAAGAACCATTTTATCATATTAAATATTTTGTAAGGCTATATAGGAAAGATTCTTTTTTTTGAAGGGATAAGTCACTACTCATAATAAAGAAGCTCCAAAAACCTTTGGTCACATTTAGTGACCAAAAAAATTAGATTGTTATAGCTGACAATTGATCATAAACTATTTGGCTTAAACATTTTTTGAGCAATTTTTAATTCAGTCTTAGGGTTTTTCATCCATTTGATGGTCAAAATTCAGTTATGTAAATAATTTAATCGATAGTGAGGAATTTCAGGTATCAGACAATACCAAAAGTAAGATTATATTTACTTAAGGTATATAGTGAAAGCATAGAACACTGTGCTATAGATGGGAATCCCTACAAACATGGGAGTTAATTCTCCAATGTGGAAAAATATAGCATCATTTTATAGTATTAATTTCTTTATCTTGCCTTTTTTCATATGCAACTCAAGCTGGCAAATACTTGCAAAGCTGGCAAATACTCCTTTCTCCTCCTATTTTCCCCACAGCAACAATCCTGTGAGGTGGGTCAAGCCGAGAGAGAGAGTGACTGACCCAAAGCCATCCAGCCAGCTTTCATGCTTAAGGAAGAACTAGAACTCACAGTCTCCTGGTTTCTAAACCAGCACCTTAACCACTACACCAAACATTTGTAACTTTATTTTGTAAGCTAAGCAGAACACTTTGTGTATTGGCCAATAAAGAAATTCCATGAGTATGGAGAAAAAAAGTTTTTCTTTTCCAGTAAGGGATGATTATTGTACTTAATGATTATGATAAAATTCATTCAAAATTACATTTATTTAAAAAAAAAATCTAACATTAGCATTTAGAAGAGAATAGTCCTGCGTAATATTGGAAGTTGTGATGGGATGTACAGGGCAAAATGTAGGGAATCATTTGTGATTTACATATATGAAGTTACAAACATGGAATATTACTGGCACTAGCTCCATTTGTAACATTTTTTGTAATGTAGGATATTGCAAATATCCTATTTAAGTATATTGTCTATTTCAGCATTTCATTTTATGGCACTTTCAAGACTGTTTTTGACACCTAGCAGTTTTCTTCGTAAGGTTTTTTTGGAAGTGGTTTGCCACTGTTTCCTTCCTTGGGGCCCAAGGTCACCCAGCTGGCTTTGGGCCTAGGCAGGACTAGAACTCATGGTCTTCTGCTTTCTGGCATAGTTCCTTCACTACCACACCCAAATGAATTTCTATTTATATGAAAGTGTATTAAGTATATATTATATTTAAATGCACAATTTATATTTAAATAATAATACTATTATTATTATTTAAATATAAATTGTTATGATTATTTAAATTATTTATGGGGAGAGCTTGTGTAAGCAATAAACATAAATGCTTATGTAATCTTACTACAGTGCATTAAAGACAAGGCAATAATTTGGGTAATATTTTTAATGCTTGTTATATTTTAAAAGGCATTGATTTAATTTGTAAACAGATTCTCAAATTATCTCAGATGATATCCTTTACTTCAATCCTCCTGCCTCTTCTGCAATAATTGGAAAAGTTTCACGACTATTGGTGATTATTCTTTGTTGATTGACAGGGGGAAAGGAACTTGGAATCTTCTTTCAAGCCTTCTGTGTCAATGAAATGTGACTTTCTGCTTCATGGGCACTTGCAAAGCTTCACAGCTATTGAAACCATATTCTACTTCTACAATATATATTTGATTGGGGATTAGCAATTTGAGAATGCAGTCTCAATAGATAGAGCAATTGGGGATTATCAGTTTGAGAATACATTCAATTTATATTGTGTACACATCTGTGTTGGCATTTGTGATAGATGTTGACTGTCCTTATACTGGAAGCTGGAGAAAGTCCATTTTGACACAGTTATACAGTTTATTGAATTTTGGCATTGGCTACAAATGTGTGCAGAAATATTTAACTGCAATGCATGTTTATTTTTTTTAAGGAATTCTTCAAATATTTACCTAATTTTGTGCATCATAGAAGTAAATGACTGGAAAGTAGAATGATTAAAAATGGTCTTCCTGAATCTACATCTTCATCTTCATTGAAAATAACTCATATTAGGATGCAGGAACACAAGGTTTTTCACAGCCTTAACAACGTCTAAGTATACATACCATATACAGAAGATATTTAAAGCAGTTTCATCCCCACCCTTCCTTCTAACTTCCATCACATTTCTGTATTATTATATTCCTCCCTTGTGTGAATTTTTATGCAATTTATTTTCCCTGACTTATTTACCATGTAGAAGTTCTGGTTGTCAGATAACAACTCCTGCATGCTGTTTGCAGTGCAGACAGGCATCTCAAGTATGTATCGAAGCATAAGAAGAGACGATCAAGAAGGAGAAGAAGAGTTTTCAGGGTTAGGGTTCAAAGTCAGTCAGATAGAGTCCATTATTATCAGGGAGGGAATGAAATAGCTGTTTTAAGGAAACTTTCTCTGTATAAAAACCAATCCAGAACTATTAAGAATATGTTGATCTAGGCAAATTAGAGATAATCTATGATGATGATATGATAGAAAGTGCTTTGAATGGGGGAGGGGGAAGGAACAAGGCAATTAAATGTTTTAAGAGATTATACACAAAAATTTCAGTCTATTGGTTTTACAACGCACAACGTAGCTCAACCTGTTTAGAAAGTTGTAATCTAAGGGCTGATATCAAACATGCAAGTTTCTTAAACTGGGCAAATTAACTTTGGAGAGGGAGGGTGATAATAATTGAGATCCCAGTTGGCAAAATGGTCATATTTCATTTGCTCCATTGTGATTCTTTTTCCCCCCAAGCAGTTTTTTCTAGAAATGGGAGTGAAGAACTGGTTTTAGGATTTGAGTCTCCTCAGAATGGATAACACAAGGAAATAAGTAAATCGCCTGTCTGCACTTGATTTGGTCCATAGCATTCTTCCACCATCTTCTTACTGGTTGCGCCTTCTATTTCAGATGCTTGTTTCCTCAGCAATTGACTTCTACTATGGTTGTTTAGATTTTTCTCTTCCTCATTTGTATGCTATCCTGAAGGAAAAGGATAGCTAGATGAGCGTTCTTCCAGCAAAGCAAAGGAAAATAGTTTCTGTTCTCTGGAAAATTAAGCTATGAAATATTTCATATTTCATCAAATAATGTGGTGGTGAAGGTGGTTGCATTTATCTTCATGGTGATTTTTTTTCCCTTCTGGATGGCTTCGGGTAAAAAAATTGGCAAAAGTTTGTCATGAATATCATTTGCCATTTATGAACTTCCAGATAGCATTTCCCAATCTCTTCCGATGCGTCATGTTGTACCTCCCATGTCTCTCCAGCACTGCAGTGGCTGGAAGAGAGAGGTTGGCTTTTATAGTCCAATGCATCTTATGTGTCTCAGGTTGAAAAAAGACTGTCCTAGATTTTGGCACAAAACACCTTCATTGCTATAAGAAAATGTATCTACTAAAAGATTGTGAAGGGGACTGAAGAAAAACTATGTTTCCTAGAATAAATATTTAATTACATTAAAAGAGCAAGCCATGATTTGAATTGATATATGATTTGTATTGTTCCTAGGTCAATATGGGATCATTTAAGTTGAATTGTGCCTTCATATTACCCATATTTATGTTTAAGGATTTACTTACTTTTCTCAAAATAAAGCCCTCTCTTGCTGCTTTTCCAGGACTAAATCTCAATTTCCTTCATGCTTTCTTTTCTGAGTGAATCTTTATCATATGCTAAAGTCATGCTGTCAGCATCAGAAACAGTGAAGAGTTATAGGAAGAACAGTACTAAAGAATCTGCTTTGGGAGTCCTCCTCCAGATGGAGATTTCCCAGGGAGATTAATTTTCTGGCTTTATGGCCATTTTTTTTTTTACCAGCAAAGCAGATGCACCGGAAGCTACCAGAAGGTCTTCTATTTTGCTTCCTGGATTATACATAACACTGTGAAATATTAGGCGTAGCATTAGGCATATGGGAGCACGTTTATATTAAATATGGGCAGCAGTGATCATATTTATCAATTGCTTGATAGGGAGGGGGCAAGCCCTTAGTCTAAGGAAATCAATGTGGCTTCATTTTTTAAAAATCAAACACTCTCACACTTGGATCCTGGAAGAATAAATAAATAAATTATACTGGTCATTTTGAACAAAGGAGATATGTTTGTGAAGAACTTGTTCACTAAATCAGAATAATGTAGTGCAGGGGAGCACAACCCACAGACTAGACGAATGCTGCAATTTAAAGTCTTATGTGTGGTCCATTAAGTCAATCTTGAAATCATCACCCACTTGGAACTTTTAATATAATGAAAGAAGGAAATTATTAAATTAATGCAGAACAGCCATATTGATTGTGCGAATTAAGTTTAATTTACAATGAAATAGCATTTTTCTACTTTTTCAAATGTAATGAGCAGCACACCTTCAATCCTCTTCTCCCCCGCACCAGGGGTGGGTTCTACTTACATTTACTACCGGTTCACAATGGGATCACACATGTGCGCTTGCTTCGCACGTCCTTGCGCTTTTGCACATGCACAGAAGTTCCTTGATAACGTTGGGGTGGGTGGGTGGAGCCTCCGGTCAGTTTTACTAATGGTTTTATAGAACCGGACAGAACCGGGAGCAACCCACCACTGCTCTCCAGCCACACATTTTGCAGTTCACTCTAGTGGTAACATTTTTCTCCTAAGATTATGGACCTAGGCTGAAAACTTCACTGTTTGTGAAACTCACTTTAGACCAGTTACTGCCTCCCAACCTACTTACAGTAGATGGCCAGGGACATAGCTTTGATTTGCGAGAAGAGAAATGAATATGAATGAAACAAACAAGCATATATATTTTCAAGGTCAAAATTGTTAAGTTCGGGCAATGAGGAGGCAGGAGACAGTCATTGGTGACAACAGCCCTTAAGTTTATTGTGAGAACCCAGCAAAAGCAACTGGCAAACAGTCCTCCTTATATAGTATTTTGGCTGAGGCATCAGCCAATCAGAAACGTGCTTTTTCCCGCCCAAATTTCCCTCCAATAATTCAAATACATAACAAAAATGATATTTTAATTAATTAATTAATTAATTCATTCATTCATTCCGTGCCTCTATTATTTTTACAAATAACTCAAGATAGTTAACATATCCAACATATCTTCCTCTCCTATTTTCCTCACAAAAACAACCCTGTGAGGTGGTTTGGGCTGAGAGAGAGAGAGTTACTGGCCCAACATCTCCCAGATGGCTTTCATGACTAAGGCAGGACTAGACTTCACAGTCTCCTGCTTTCTACCCTAGTGCCTTAACCACTAGACCATTTTATTTCAAAAGTGATTTGTGGTTTGTACAAATAATTATTATGTAATTATCAAAATGTATTTATAGCAAACAGAGGCTCAGGGATGAGATAATAGTTGTCTTCCAGTACTTTAGGGGCTGTCACAGGAAAAAGGGGGTCGACTTAAGCACCTCCCAAGCACCTAAGGGCAGGACAATAAGCAATGGGTGGAAGCTCTTTAAAGGAAGAGCCAACCTAGAACCAAGGAGAAATTTCCCAACAGTGAGAACAATTCATCAGTGACATAGCTTGCCTCTCAGAGTTGTGGGTCCTCCATCACTGGAGGTCTTCAAGAAAACATTGAAAAGCCATTTGTCTGAGATGCAATAAGGTCTCCTCTCTTGGGCAGGGACTTGGATGAGAAGACCTCCAAGGTCCCTTCCAATCCCATGGTTTTATGCTTCCCATTACAAAGAACTCCAAAGCAATTTACATACTAAATCATAGTGAAAATTAGAAAACAAATTCTGTGATATGTCGGAAATTCTCATGCCCTACTTGTATTTCTTTCCAACCTTTAGCATATATTTTATGGTATCAGGGATTTTCCACAATATTGCCATAAAAAATGCAGCAGATTAAAAAAAAAGTAAAACATCATTCCGCTTGTAGGACCCTTACCATATCACAGACATTTTAAAACATAAAGAATTACCATCAATGTTTATACTATACTGGTACTGTTCTTGTTATTGTGTGCATGTGTTGGGAGATTGTTTGGAATATTGATGTCATAGGACAACCAGCCAGAAGAGGCAGAGAGAGGAAAAAACATGAATTAAACCAATTCTTCTTTTTTGTTTTTACAGTAAGCCCAGAAAATAGGATCATTATTATAAAATGCTAATAAATTTTAAAGATTTCATAGCTTCTGGCTGGACACCTTTAAATGTCAATATTTAGTCTCTCTCTCCCCCTCCTCCTTCCCTCTCTCCTGTGTGTACACACACACACACACACACACGTACATGTATGTATATATGTGCATACAAAAATAGATACATATACTGTGTGTATGTATGTGTATAAAATCAATGACATATGCCCCTAATCATGCAGGATGCTCTTGCAGAATTCTGAAGGACAAATAATCTTTGTAAGATCTCTTAGATAATATTGTCATTTCCTGGAACATAAAGCCCCCTTTCAAGTAGTAATTTGGTCCATAAAGAGCTCTTTAGCCTGTGCCTTGCCTGCTCACCCTAGCCAAGTGTCAGACAGAACAGCCAAAGATAGATGCTTGCATGGGGCAGTTTAAACCATCCTGCTTTTCTTTTCTCAGGATTGTTGTTGTTATGTTATTCTTCAGGCTCTGCAATGTTTTTAGGTTTGTTTTTATTTTCATAGGAAACCTATATTAGAATGCAGATAAAACTTGCAGAGGGATTAAGTGGAGATTCTTTCAATAATAAATCTAAAAGCATATTACAAGCAAGGAAAAGGGGATTTCCCCAGTGTTTTTGGATTTATATCCGCCAGAGGCTTAAAATTTACTAAAGGCACTAAAATTGTCCCTTTTTCCTCCTCCTTTTCGCTGCTTCTCAATGTGTAGAACATGTTCTAATATTATGAACTAGCCCAAAATTAAGCTGGTTTACTAAGTCGAAAACATGCAGAGTAATTGAAAATGTGCTGGGCAGAGAAAAGAACTCAGGTTGACTTGTCCAGTTGGAAAGATTATATTGATTTGTAGAGAATATTTTAAATCCTAATCCCAACGACACAAGATAAGAGAAACTATGTATTCTTTCATCCTGATTTATGATATATAAATGGAGAAAAATAGCAGATACTGTACTGTAGAAACTCAAATAATGCCCTGCAAGCTTCACGAGGGCATTTCGTTTTGGAAGGAATGTTCAATTCCCAAAAAGACCAGAGAGAGAGAGAGAGAGAGAGAGAGAGAGAGAGAGAGAGAGAGAAGTAAGATTGTATTATTTTAGGGGGAGGGGGGAAGCATTAAAATTTTGGGCAGTGGAATGGAAGATAATAGCAATGAGGATGCTATTAAGTTTCCTTTGCGTAAAGCAGCGTCTGGAAGAAGCTCAGAAAGAAACAGTAGCTGTATGAGTTAAAAATCAACAAATCATTACAAGGAGAGGTGTTGAAAGTAAGGATTTCCTTTGGTTGCTGCTTCTCAAACTGTGGTCTGTGGACCCACGAGTGGAATCAAAGACAGATGCATTTGAACCCACAAGGGAACCATTAGAAGGGCAGGCTGCCCTGCCATTTTGGATCTGTAGCAGCTGAGAATTTGAATTCTGATAGGAGGAAGCAGATGGCAGTCTATGTAATGCTGGGGAGAATGTTTACTGTTTTGGAGTTTGTAAAAGAGCTGTGTATCAGTAACCCAGATAAGGTACTTTACAATTATTGATCCACACAACAAGCTGATTAAGAAATTTGGTTGAATGCTGTAACTCAGAACAATGATAACTGAAAGCAACTCGGAGAGGCTGTTTGTAAAAAATACAACTTTCCTAATAAAAAAATGTGAGTGTATGGGAGTCAGCAGGCATGCTAGATAAAATTAATCATATTTCACAAGCTGTTGAGACTGTTTTCTTGCCTGCCTGCCTTCCTGCCTTCCTTCCTTCCTTCCTTCCTTCCTTCCTTCCTTCCTTCCTTCCTTCCTTCCTTCCTTGAGGAAAGAACAAAAGCAACACTGTTTTGCAGCTGGACAAATGTAGTGCTAATTTTCACGAAAACATTTTTTATTTATTTCTATTATTTCTATAGAAAAAGAAAAAGAATGCTTCCAAAGCAGCTTATAATCACTATAAAAATTGCAAGCAAACTTTACATAAATGTTATTTTAAAACAAAGGGCATTTTTAGAATGGGCAATTTGTGGCAATAGTCCTGCAGAGAGTAACAGCTTCTCTGAATGGTTGTCACTTGCTTTCTTTCCTTCTGCGGATCCTGCTGTGGCAATGATCCATTTATCTAAAAGAAGCCTAATTTTTTTTAAATGTTTCTGAACAAAACAATAAGCCCTAAATTTCAGCCATACTGAGCCATATGGGCAACAGGATTCTTTACCTGTGTCAATGGGTTTTTAAAAATGCCTTCTACATTCATTTGTTACAAGCAGGCCTTGTGTTATTGTACAAGAGCTAACATTAAACTGATTTTAGAAGTTCAGCTGAACTAAATGGTGCACTTCTCATAAAATGTGAGGCTGCCTGGAAAACAGGTATTATAATAGTTTAAGATCCACCTTTTACTACTTTTTGGTATGCTGCCATCTCATGATCATCTGCATTTTGCAGTTGTTTGTTTGTTTATCAAGTACAAGGAAACAAGTAACAGTATAGACATGGACATGAGCACATGAAAAAAACTGGCATAGCCATATCAAGGAGTGATTTAGCTGGGTGTGTTTATAATGGCAATAATGCCTAGCATTAATAAAGTTACCTTTATTTTTTTAAAAAAATAAATAAGCTGGAAGCCTTGTGGAAGCTCCTGTCTCCCAATCTTTCTTTTCCATTATACCATTACAAAACATGTAATGTTGTACAAAATTTTCTTTCTGCCTTTTCTCCTATTTTATTCTACTAGCCTGAGGACTGTGTCATTGACATTCAGTGTGTACAAAAAAAAAAGAAAAAAAAGAAAAGAAAAGATGATGATCGTCAATGATGATGATGATATATGGCAACTTCAATACATTTCAAGAACACGTTTTTAATTTTTCCCCTGACTTGAAGCCTGCAGTAGAAAATGTCAGAAACTGTTTTTGTAGCTCTCTTTTGTGACGAAATAAATAATTTGTAAAGTTTTGATGACAAAAGGATATATCTTGTGCTCTGCTATCAACTGCCTGTGCTCCTTGTGCAATCTGATTTAGAGATTTGAACAGAAAAAGCTTCCTTTCTGCTGTTTCCCCTGGAAACAGGAGCCCAATGGAGAAGTTAATCATTTGGGTTTGCAATTCATAGTGAGCTGGTAGTGACGGTAGAGGAAAAGCCAACATTATTCTGCCTTTACACCCCTTCCCCATCATTTTTACAAATCATCACTTAAACCAGTGTAAGAACATTTCTCTATATTCCTAATAAATCTTACATTGTGAATAGTTTTATTTTATTTTTTACATTTCTCGGTACTTTAAATCAAATTGTTTTATTTTAATGTAATGGTATTCATTGACTAATATCCTACTGCCTGATCGAGCTTTGCTGTTTGCATTTTCCTTAGATTTACAGGTCGCTTTCCTTGCCCTCAAGCAGCAATTTTGGAGAAGAGCCAATATTAAGTTAAGTCAATTATATTGCACCTGCCCTCCTTGATAGAATTCAAGGGGTCTACCCACCTCTATTCACACTGCACCTCTTTTATACTACTATAATAAATAAAGATAATTTTTCAACTTTACAATCTTGGTTTATTTTATATCCCACCTTTCTTCCGCAAACTCATGGCAATGGACATAAAAATCCTTTCAGTTTTCTTCTGCAACACACTCTCATGTGGTGAGGTACTGTTGAACTGAAAGACAGGAGATTGGCTCCAAGTAATTTTGTGAGTTTTCACAACCAGAAGAGGATAAATTTGAAGCTAGATCTCTCCCAGTCTAGCCCAAGTCCTCACTATTGTTCCACTTTGGGGTGTTACTGATTAAGTCCGTATCAACTTTTTGTGACCAAATCAGATCAAGGTAAGAACAAGCGTTTTAAGTCAAGTTGTCCAGCTAGGCAGTCGCTAACATGGCTCTAGACCAGGGCTGTCCAATCTATGGCCTGCAAGCCTTGTGCAACCCTGGACAGCTAGTAATGTGTCCACACAAGATTGTAAACTTTAAATATTATTATGCATTTATATACATTAAGTATATGTTATATATGGTCCCAGACAATTCTTCTTTATTCAGTGCCAGTAGGTTGGATACCCATGCTCTAAGACTCTACAGCCTCTTCTCCAACATATATGGTTCTGCCTTGTTGTCATCTGACATGGCCAGTTAAAATGCACTATTGCCACCAACCAAACCAAAACCTGTAAGTTTCAACAGAATTGGAACCTTTTATCACATCTTAGCTTTCTTGTTCAAAAAAATATTACGGGACCACCACGGGACCACGACTACTGTCAAGAAGTATATTGAAATTTTCCTCACAGATAATGGTCACCATGGAAGTTTCTGAACAAGAACATTCTGAGATGAAATCATGCCCGCACTGCTTTTGAATCTTCAGAATTTGTTCATTTGTGAAGTTTCATTCCAAGAAGAAGAAATGACATCTTGCTTTAGAGACGTGTCCCTGATTGTCCTTAAACTATTTTCCCTAAAATATGGGACTTATGACCAGGGGTGATTGTTGTACAGCTGATCATTGGAACTTTTTTTTACTTTTTTTTAAGCATTTTTTACTAATTGTGCGGCACAGCTGTTCCCCCCCCCCACTGTTCTACTTACCTTTGCAGATTCAGAAAAGGCTTCTTAGCGCCTGCGGTGTGAAGCAAACTGGTAGCAGACTTCAGAGCATTTCACCCCTGCTTATGACCCATCAGGCCCCCTCAATCTTTATGTGATCAAACTTTGGACACTCAACAACATGGCCATATTTATGGTTGTTTGCAGCATCTTGTGGTTACAATGATTTATGGTGGTTTCCCCCCAAAGTGGATCTTACAGTTTTTGGCAAAACTGTGCCGATAGTGAACCATTAGTTTGCTTAATGACTGTGGCATTCACTTAATGACCATCACCACTGCTTCATGACTACAGCATTCACTTGAAAATTGCTACAAATCAGGTCAGTTACGCGACCAAGCTATTTTACAATATATGACCATAATGGACAGGCTCCATTATGGCCATACATTGAGGACTACTTGTATTGATGAATTTCATATAGCACAGTTCTAATGCAGCCAATGGAGTAAAGTATAACTTTTACCTCTGAGTATCTGGAGTAGCTTTATACCTTTTGATCTTTACCAATGAAGAAATGAATCTAATGAAGGAGAACAAATATCCAGTGGTCAGGAGGGTTTGCAAGGGGAGGTCAAAAGCCAAAATAGTGGCCACTACCACATGATGAAAGTCCCTCCTTTTTTTAAAAAAGTGACTTATTTGCCGCTGCCATAATATTTTTTTGACCTCCCTTTCTATGATTAAGATCCTGCTTCACAAAGCCCATATTCAAAATATGTAATTATGCATACAGTATCAGTCCCCTGCAGCTGTTCTTCCACAATTGATATGAAATGGGGAATTTTCTACTAATTCTGGAGATTCTATTAACCATTCATATATAATAAAGGTTAGGTGATCTATCTTCCTTGGATGGAAAATGAAATTAAAGACCTTAAAGCCAGTCGGCTTTGCTGCATTTTACATCAACTAATTCCATAAAATAACTATCTACAGAAATCCTTTACTGTAGTTGGTCTATATCAATTGCCTTTGATTTTCAAGGTATTCTCCTAAAACAAAAACCATTAATCCACTTTCCTACTACCAAATGAGATTTCCTCAATTATTAGCACCTCGTCTCAAGTAGAACAGTTTTGGTAGCAGAGAATTTTCTAGTAGATATATCTCTCCCTTAGTTATCGTAGCAGGACTTGGCTAACTTTATCCCAGTTTGTAAGTTAAGCAGACTAGGCCTGATTATACTTGGATATGAGATTTCCTAGAAATCCTAGGTCTGTGGCCCAGATCATGTTACTGCCATCTGTCAAGTTCTACAATTGCTTTTGAAGCCAAAGTACCAGATAAAAGGGGCAGTACCAGTGAAGAAACTGTGTGGTAGGACAAAGTAATGTAGAAAGTACAAGGGACAAAACCAAATCTTTGTGAAAGTAATCGGTGTTAATATTTTCACTACTGAACCCATCAATATATTTCTTTTCTAGTTTTTCAGTGCCAACTCAGACTTCATGTGTGAAATTAGACATTTTTCTTCTGAAGAAAAGTTATTCTATTATAGTTATATTGTGTGCCTTTTTTTTTTTTACATACTCGGGTTTTTTTCCCCCAGGAGGGATTTTTTTTTTCCTTAGGAGTACTTTGAAGATTCAGTCTGAATTCTTTGGTGTCATTTGCAGACTTCGCAAACTCATTGGTTATGTTATCATGCCCAATCAAGTCACCCTGAAATTTGCTTTCCTTGTTTATGACAATGTTCTCTTTACTTGTACCATCTGCTTCCTGTTCTTTAACCAATCTTCTGATTTGCTTCAATAAATATCAAACAGGGTGTGGAACACATGGTTGAGATATTTGTACTGGGAGAAGAATCTTCAGTAGATGCTCACATCTCTTAAACTAGACATGGAATATGTTATGGATGAAACAGAGAATTTTAGAACATTATTCTACTCAATATTCTCATGGATCAACTTTAATTGGAAATCCATGACATATATGATGAGATGTAAAGAGAATTCAGTTAAACTTAGTTGATCCTACACTTCCTATATAAAATACAATAATCTATATAAGACTGGTATCTGGAGGAAGTACAAATAAGGCTATTTGGGTGTTATTCCTTGATCTGTTATTTGTAAGCTGATATAATAATATAACAAAAGGACCTAGGGAGCTAGGAGGGAGAGTGGATAACTGGCATGTAAAAGACGTCTCAGCCCAAAGGAGGGATGGCTGGGAAATATTTTGAAAGGACCCTGTCTAGTTTTCCAGAGAGTAGATGGAAAGTGGAGAGTGATGGAATTCAATTTTTTTTTTACTGTGAGTGTGGCTTGGTGGGCATGGCGGGGGAAGGATACTACAAAATCCCCATTCCCTCCCCACTCCTGGGTAAAGGATATTGTGAAACCTCAATTCCCACCCCACTCTGGGCAGCCAGAGGTGGTATTCGCCAGTTCTCTGAACTGCTGAAAATTTCCACTACCAGTTCTCCAGAACCTGTCAGAACCTGCTGAATAGCACCTCCTGAAAGTGGGGAAGAAATACTTTTAGTTTTAGAAGGTTCTGTTAATGTAATCTTGCCATTAGATAGAGTTGGTACTCCTCATTTTGCTTCTTGTCTGGACTACCTTGCAGAGCTAACAGTTAAATCACCAAAACTGGCTTTGCTCAGGCATTATGATAAGCAATAATGTGGTTTGTGACTTAACTGGGTAAGTGAACATAGTCATTAGGCTTATTTTAAAAAGCATTATTAAAATAAATTATGGATTAGCATAGTATGTCAACCCTATCCTTGATGTGCTAAGCGTGCATTCATCACTGATACCTGAGATAGTTATACAGAGAACTTGCATGATGCTCACAGTTACATTTTTGAAATTACACAGTGTATATTATCAGTGTATAGCAGTAAATTATCAGTGTATAGCAGTTATTGTTGTATACATTCATTTATACATTAATATGTTTGTATATAGACTGCCTTGTATAATAAAATAAAATGGCTTTAAAGAATAAAACCATCACAACAGTGACATAAAATACCCAACGTATTATGAAAAACATGAAGCAATGTCAGGTTGAAGAGATACATTTTGGAAATAAAAAATAAAAATTAAATCTATTTTGCAGTTGTGGGCTATGTTACAATTATGGTAGAAATGCATTAGACATGTAGGTGGTTTATGACTTAAGCTGGACTGATCATTATGTTTGTAACTTCTTCTTTTTTTTTTTTGAATCAGTGTTGACTCCTGGAAATTGGCCAGTCAGTTTTCTTGCCAAATCTTTTCAGAAGTAGTTTACTATTGCCTCCTTCCTAGGACTGACAGAGAATGGTTGGCCTAAAGTCACACAGATGGCTTTGTGTCCAAGGCAGGACTAGAACTCATAGTTTCCGATTTCTAGCCTGATGCCTTAACCACTACACAAAACTGGCTCTTAACTTATATATTCATAAATCTTGTTCACTTTCTTTCTATATTGATCATTTGATTCAGCTACATTCTGATTCAATTGAGGTTCCTGAATATTTTTCAAGGTAGCTTGATATGCATTATATTATTATAGCCTTTCATGATATAACCAAGACATGAGTGAATACAAAAGGCTTATTGTAAACATATTATTTGGAATAAACAATTTCAAGCAAAAAAATGTTTCTTTGAATATGTGATCTAAACTATTCTTAAAAAATGCAGAAATTGGAATAATGGCATTATTTCCCCCCTCCCCCCCAGTAACCAGTTAAGCATGCAGTTGTGTATTGCCGGCATGCTAGTTGTCACAGTGAAAGAATATATTTAACTACAAAAGATTATACCAGCAAAACCTAACATCAGAGAAAAATGATTCAGACTTGTTACAACGATAAATATGACATTCATGCACTCATGCTTGATAACTGATTTGAGGCTTTTACACTGTACTGCAAGGCATTACTAAATGAACCTTTCTGCCTCTTGTGTAAATAGATAGATTAATGGCATTAAGTGAAACCCAAGCCTGCTGAAATGTTTGCTCCCTTATAGGGTTTTCAATTTCCCCTATTTTTGATGAATGAAGCAATCTGGCCATAAAATCCTTGCACAGTAGGTTAATAATGTCATAGCTGAACTGTGAAATAGTAATGTGTATACTATCTATTTGCAAACAATAACCCTTGGAGCCTGATAAATCTATTTTCAACGAACTTGGGTGATCATTGTCTGCAGAGACAAAAGCAGTTTTTGTTCCGGGTGTTTAAAGGCTCAGACGACAATGTAGGTCAGGAGAAAAATCAGGCAAGTTCTTAAGACAAGAGGCAGATTAACCTTTTTTCCCCAGCAACATCACTTGTCTTTTCCTCTTAATAGCTTTCCAGGAGTTTTAAGAGAAAAGGTCTCCTTTTTTACCTTGGCAGTCACAGCTCACTGCTCTGGTTGTGCAACATTCACCTGATGTTTGTTGAAGTTGTATTTCCTGTCTGTCACTCAAAAGAGGAACTGGATTTATTTCTGTGTAGGAGACTATGCAAATGTTCTGCTATACTAGCCTAGTATTGCTGTCCATCTAGCACTTGACTGGCTTGACCAGACTTCCTGATCCTCCACACCAGCTACACAAAACCTATTAATTTACATGCTTTATTCTTCATGTCGTAAGTTCTCCATCATTTTATCATAGCGCTTTAGACACGCTCTTTCAGATCTATGTCCAAAGAGGTTAGTTACAGTTACTTGCACTATTGATATCAGGGCTGTATAATCAATTTAGCATAAATGGGTACCAGCATGGTTACTTCCGCATACTGCAATTTTAAAAAAACAACGCAGGAATAAATACAAGCAATAGTTAACAAAGTTGCAGGACTTTTTTTTTTCAGAGTCAGTTTTGATTCTGGTAGTAGCAGCTCTTATGTTGATAGACTAAAACCTTTGCTGCTGTGTAGAAGGGGGTCATCTTTAACCTCTTTCGTGGAGGCAAGGAGAGATAGTACCCAAACTACAGTTTCAGCACTGAGTAGATACATGACTGTTAAGAATAGTGATATCATTGACTTACAGTGTGAATATATTGTACTTTGTGAATTGGGAAATAGTCTGGAATAAAAACTTAAAACTAACCAAATCTACTGCTTACAAGGAAAATCAATATAAAATGCTTTACCACTGGCACCTAGTGCCAGCTAGGCTAGCCAAAATGTACCCGAACCTAAGTCCAAAGTGCTGGAAATGTAATCAATATCAAGGTACCTTCTTTCATGTCTGGTGGATGTGCCCCGAGGTGAAAAAGTACTGGGTCAAGATACAGGGATACTTATAGGATATAACAAAATGCCAAACTGAGCTGAACCCAGAAATGTTTCTCTTGGGAATGCTTAAGATAAAACTTGATAAAAAACAACAACAAGATATTTGACTTTGCACATACTAACAGCGGCGAGGATTGCGCTTGCGTAATATTGGAAACACAGTAGCATACCACCAGAGAGTCTGATTATTCAAAAAGTATATGCTTGCGCAGAAATGGATAGGCTTACCATAGAATTACAAGAAAAAGAAGATTCAGAATACTATGCGGTCTGGGAAAATTGGTACACATGGGCAATCAATAGAAATAGAAAATAATATATATATAAGGCTATTGAAGATTAGATGCATATAATGTATATAGAAATGATATGGAAGGGAGATCCGAAATATACAATAATGTTACAGTTCTGTTGAATATGCACTGATATTATGAAAAAAGAAAATCGTAATAAAAATAAAATTAAATTTAAAAAAAAGATTGTACTTTGTGAATATCGTGGGGTCCTTGATGCTCTCTGAGCTTGATTGTTTTCTTGCAGATGTCCCAAAGGTGCTTTTTCAGGAGGCAACTGGAATTTCCTGTTTTGTTTTTCTTTTTGGAGACATTTTGTTTCTCATCCAAGCAGCTTCTTGGATAAGAAGCAAAACATCTTCAAAGAAAAAACAAGAAAGTCCAGTTGCCTCCTGAAAAAGCACCTTTGGGACAACCATGACCTGGATGACTGAGGATCTCTACAGACTTTTCTTGAAGTTCATTACCAAATTAGATAAGTGCATTTGTTGATATTGCTGCCCACTCACCAGACATAAGACATTGTGGCAGGGGTGAAATCCAGCAGGTTCCGACAGGTTCTGGAGAACCAATAGTGGAAATTTTGAGCAGTTCAGAGAAACGGTAGCGGAAGGTTTGAGTAGTTCAGAGAACCGGCAAATACCAACTCTGGCTGGCCCCAGAGCGGGGTGGGAATGGAGATTTTGCAATATCCTTCCCCCAGGAGTGGGGTAGGAATGGGGATTTTACAGTATCTTTCCCCAGGAGTGGGGAGGGAATGGAGATTTTGCAGTATCCTTCCTCTGCCAAACGCACCAAGCCACACCCACAGAACCAGATGCAGCATACTGAATTTAGCAGTACTGAATTTCACTTCAGTTGTTTCTGAGGTAAAAGCAATAATTATTGGATCAAGTGTACTGCAAGACAGATTTGGGGTGGAATCTTAGAAGGCTTTTTAGTGCAAGCAAAGACAGAAATGTTTGTGGTGAGTTGCGGCGAGTTGATTACTGCATTAGCTGAACCTTTGTTCATGTGTTGCACTATCCCCCATCTGTGGGGCAATTCATTTGGAGCTTAAATTTAAACTTAAATTTAAACAAAGACTAGCAATAATTTTCCAGGTGTGAATGGTTTGGCAACTTAAGATGGAAATTGTTTTATTTTTTATCCATAGTTTTTTAAAATTCAAAATAACTAAGCTTGAGGTTGTGGCCATTAAATGGCTATTTAATGAGTCTGGAGCTTCTCCATATGATGCCACCAATTGTATGTTTCAATACAATTATTTCTTAAGCCACACTCACAATGCCTTAACTGCAGACCTTAACATAATATTGAGAAAATGTGAATCTCAGCCTTATTTTTAAGATCAAATACTGCAGTATTAATGTTCTTAATATATGCCATGAACAATAGAAGTATGGGAACTTGCCTGGAGAAGGCAAGTTACCATAAATATATTTATTAATTAAATTTATTTAGCTGCCCATCTCAAGAAAAATTACTTTAGGCAGCATACAATAATCATTCCAAATAAAACATATATAAAAACAAACATTTAAAAGTAGAAAAATCAGCATTAAAATGAAGATAATTAAAATTAAAAATATTTACAATTCGAAGGAATGAAAGAGAGAGAGAGAGAGTATATCCATCTCAATAGTGGAGCCATCTGAAAAAGTCTCTAGTTCCCTGGGACCCCCAGGCCTGATGGCATAACCAGGTCTTGAGGGACTTCCTGAACATCAAAAGGGGTGAATGTAACCTAATGTCAATATAATAATGTTCCATAAAGTGGACCACACAGCAGTGAAAGTCCCTGGCAAATGCTAGTTGCGGCATACCCTCTCTGCCAGATCTAATGGGCCGAGCTCAGTGGTGGAATTGAAATAATTTAACAACCAGTTCTCTGCCCTAATGACCGGCTGGCTGGGTGTGGCCATGGTGGGCGTGGCTGGCGGGTATGACAGGCACTCGGCCTCCTGCACTCCCCTGGGAGCAAAAAATGAGTCACGGGGGGATGCCTGCCCCCTGCCCCCTGTTTTGGGCTTAGTAGGCCGCCCTGCAGCCTCCTGGGAGCAAAAATGGGCCATGGGGTGACTTCTGGAAGAAGCAGGAAGGGGAGGAGTGGGGCCAGCCAGCAATTTAACAACTGGTTCTGCTGAAGTGATGTAAATCAGTTGAATCCCACCACTGGCCAGGCTGCTATAATTGTGAAAACATAGTCCTTTAGATAACCTGGTCCCATGCCATGAGGGGCATTAAAGTTTAAAACCAGCATCTTAAATTGGACCCAGAAACAAATGGACAACCAACACAACAGAAGTATAATATGTGCTGTTGTCCTAGGAGCACATAGTCTGATTTCTGCATCCTAAATACTCCACAAGAGCAGCTCAACTTTTCAGTTCTTAGACAGAGCCAAGAGCCTGTCATTTATGCTTCTGAACTTATTTATATTGGAGTAAGAAGTTTGTGTGTTCTTGAAGAGCAGGAATCTAAAATGAACAAGGATTGGTGAAACACCTCATTGTAACTTCAACAGATAAAGAGGCTTTTTATAAGAAACAGTTGGAGGATAAGGGGAAAGTTCGGCTCCTAGGTAGCTATATCTTTTTAAGTGAAAATCATGAGAGCCAGTTTGTATAAAGTCTAAAGACTAGACAGCAAGCAGGCAGAATATGAGAGAAAGAGGAAATAAGAAGGAATTCCCAACTCCCTGTCTATATTCCTTGCCTCTTGTGAATTGTGTGATAAATGAAGAATTGGTGCACCTGAAGCTACGCCTCCAATAAATTAGCCCTGAGAAATGCACCGGGAACAATTTCCCATTCTCAGCACTACACAGAGGTGATTTTAAGAAATAAACAGTTCCATTCATAAATGATTTAGATGAGGGAATAGAAGGGGGACTTAGCAAATTTGCAGATGATACTAAGCTGGCAGGAATAGCTAACAGCTTAGAAGATAGGCTCAAGATCCAGATGGATCTTGACATACTTGAACACTGGGCCCTATTTAACAAAATGAAATTCAATGTAGAGAAAAGTAAAGTCTTACACTTAGGCAAGAAAAATGAAATGTACACATATAGACTGGGTGAAACCAGGCTTAATAGCAGTAACTATGAGTGGGATCTTGGAGTTTTAGTGGACAACCAGCTAAATATGAGCCAGCAATGTGCAGCGGCAACCAAAAAAGCCAATGCAATCCTAAAGTGCATTAACAGAGGGATACACTCAAGATCAAGTGAGGTACTAATACCACTCTATAAAGCCTTAGTAAGACCACACCTAGAATACTGCATCCAGTTTTGGTCACCACACTATTAAAAAGATGTTGAGACTGTAGAAAAAGTGCAGAGAAAAGCAACCAGGATGATGAGGGGACTGGAGATTAAAACGTATGAAGAACTAGTGAAGAGAAGAACCAGAGAGGAGAGATGATAGCAGTGTTCCATTATTTGAGGCGCTACCACAGAGAGGAAAGGATCAAGCTATTTTCTAAGGCACCTGAAGGCCAGACAAGGAATAATGGATGGAAACTGATCAAAGAGAGATTCAACCTAGAAATAAGGAGAAATTTTGTGATAGAACAATCAACAATGGAACAGCTTGCCTTCAGAAGTTGTGGGAGCTTCATTACTGGAGGCTTTCAAGAAGAGATTGGACTGCCATTTGTTGGAAATGGTGTAGGGTCTCCTGCTTGGGTGGGAGTTGGACTAGATGACCTACAAGGTCCCTTCCAACTCTGTTAATCTAAATCATTCATTCTGCTACATAACATCCACCAGGAATTTTGAAAAATCATATCAATCTCAGTTATCTGAAGAGAGAACAGATCCTCAAACAGATTCTGTTTGCCAAATCTGTTTTCAACAGACAGCATTGGAATGCAGATGCTTTAGTACACCAACCTTCTGCAAATGTATGTTCCATACTGTTACACTTAAATCCCCAGAATTCTTTGCTACTCACCATTCGGAGGGTTTAAATTCTACTGCATATTTTTTTTTACAATCGAGCAGCTATATGTCCATAATTTGAGCCCATATGTATTTTATGGCAGTAGCAAGTATCTCCTGCATGCAGAATTGTGTTTATTATTATAGCAACGTAAGAAATGGCCTTAATTATTTAGCAGTTGTGAGGCTTTTTTTTTTACCAGATTGTAGATGTTTAGGCTTCATTTGGCTGGAATTAATTGTCTCTTGGGTAAATAAATATTTGAATGGGAGGGAATGGGAGGCTTTAGGACTTGGTTGAAAATTATGGGTTATTACAACCAAAAGAAATGGAAAACGAACACTACCTCTGTGGCATAGGTTTTATTTAGCAAACTATAAATATAATTTGATTTAGCTCTTAACAGCTTTGTTAATATAGGGCACAATAGTGGTTTAATGTTAAATTTGGATCATTGCTTTATGCCGTTCTGAGAATATAGTACAGTATGACTATTAATATTAATAATAACCCCCAATAATACTGTGTTAGTATTTGGATCTCAGTGCCTAAATGGTTCCAGACAGTGTGCAGAAACTTGACAAACAGGCCACTTTAATGCTGTCTGCTTGTATTCCACACAATGTGGCAGTGAAGCTTTTATTCTTTCAGACGCTGAATTTGATTGGCAGCTCAGTTTGCCTCAAAACCATAACCCCTTTCCCCAACACGCCACTGCTATCAATTACAGTTTTGAATGTGGATTGTTTCTAATGTAAAATAATGCCAGCCTCTGCCTCTAACTCCAGGTCAGAAAGCTCTTTTGTCCACCATTCCCTTCCCTTCCCTTCCCCCAATTCCGCCCACCAACTTATTCATGCTTTGCTCTCTCGCTGCACTTTATTTTTCATGTATATTTTCTTTTGGCATATAAATGCTGAAGCCTTGTCCTTAGAAATTAGCTTCATGCAAAAGCATGCCTCATCAATAATTCTGTTGACAAGCAGGCTACATCAGTGGTTAAAACAGGAAACCTTTTGAGATATTCTTCTGGCTCAATCTCGGTCTCTTTTAATATATTGATATGCGCTGATATGCTGCATTCTAAATGCTTGTATTAGTGGCAGTAATTTTGTGTGTGCTACAAGTTAGCTTGACTCTTCTATAGCACAATTTCCTTCTGGCAGTCAAGTTAAATTCTCATCGGGAAATTTGCCTGAATGGATTGAATACAGATCTTATTTAAATCAGGTGATTTGCTTTAGCTGCCATCTGTTGGCCAGTTTGCTATTATTATTATTATTCTGCTGTTGTAGTAGTTACCTGTCTGCTTGTATTGTGGTAACTTGGAAATCACATTTAATAACTATTTGAGATATTACAGAATGACTTTCACCTCAGGGAATTTATATGGAAAGTTATAGACTGTACAGTCTTAGGACTGGCAGAAATGTGGTTCCAAGAGCCAAATTAATTGCTTTCAAACTGTCCCCAAGAAATGTATTTGTTCATGATCAAAACTGTTGTTGCAGCAGACACCAGATACTCTGAATGAATGGCACATCCAAGACACTCCAAGGAGACTGAGGCCTCTTTGAGTGTTATGGGGCAATGGTGGGAATTATTTGTGCTTTTCTAGGTTTTACAAAGGACCATTTTCTTGGTCAAACATCTCCTTTTCTGAGACTTCTGAAGCTTTTACATGAAGCATTGGCTCCTGTCTACTTAAAGTTTATTCTCAAACTATGTTTCTGATCCCTACAGGGATCTTTTTGGCTACAAATTCAAAAGCTTGTGGCCCAGAGAAATGTTTCCTCCTCCTCCTCTTTTAAGAAACCTGTGTTATATTTTCTGGGCCTCAGTCTAGTCAGTTGCAGCTCTGTTCCAGCCTTTGAAAACTGTCAAGGTGATGGCAAATGAGACCTGCCTTCCAAATATAGGTGGAAGACTCCTCTTCCTTTGAATGACTATCTATTGAGCCCATTCTTACTTCTGGAAGACCATAAAGAAAGGCCACAACAAAGGTTTCTTCCAATGGATTTTAGTTAGAAAAGTACAATTTAAAACTATTTCAAAGTAATAATCTCAAAGGACATGTTGAGGTCCATTTCTGAGATTGAGATGCTCCTCCCCAAGAGTTCTCCCTACGTTGTTTTGCTGTGTAAAAAAATCTCCTGTTTAAAGGAAATGAGGCAACAATCTAAGTTATGCAAGGGTTTCAAACCCCACCTACAAATTTGATCCACAAATAAATGTATTAGCATTCCTATCTCTACACTGCCCTGGCCCTTGTTTCAAAGGTTATGATACCCAGAGTGAGGAGCTGAAAAATTTGAAGATGGAGCTTAACATGTATCTCTGCTGCTTCTTTCACCATATCTCACACAAGAATAGGATACGCAGACTAACATTCTAGATAGGTAAGAATTTAGCACGTTGGTTCAACTTCCACCTGCTTCTGTTACTAGAGTGAGTCCAAGAAGCCACAGCAGGTGGCAGCACTTATCCGAACTTGGCTGATTTAAAAACTGATTGTTTGAATGGGAGACCATCAGGAAATCCCAAAGCTGTGGTCTGTATTGAATTAAAAATAAAACAATCCTGAAAAAAAGACAGTGGCTAAGAAAATGAGATATTCATGCCTATGTAATAACTAGGAGTTGGGCTTAATTCAAAGAAAAAAAAACCCATTTACTTAAAGATAAAAGGAGCCTTTACCTTGCTAGCCCTGGGGATCTGAAGAACAAGCCCTTGAAGTTCCATTGACTCTCATGGGGTTCAGTTTGCTTTCAAAATCAAGTAGGACAGTCTGGGAATTGCTTGGTTTGAAATGATAATCTTAAATGGCAACATGGATTGATGGAAAACTAATATGGCTGGGATACAAGTATAAGTAAACAATAGCTAATAGAAAAAAGAATTAAGCACCCCTTATGTCCTGCCTATCAGAATTACATATCTCCAGGACTTAAAAATATAAACCTGTTGGATGCACGTGTTTTTTTTAAAAAAATCCCTAGCTACACACAGTTTCACTAGACTCTGCCCTCAATCTGAGACTTTCCTTAATTATTCATGAATTATTCATTATATATAGCCTACCCTATCTGATAGCCTTAGGGCAGGTTACTGTGATTTCATCAAATATAAAGCTATCAATTATTGTTCCTAAATGGCTCACAATCTGCAAAGTCCCAATTTAATTTTTCCTCCCCTCCATTAATGGGGGTAAGAAGAGAAGTCCTTTTTCCTTTTGCCTTCTCATTTTGCCAAAGTGATTGCTCTGGAAATAATTATCTTCCTTAAGAGAATGCATTGGAGGGCAATTATGCAGAAAAACAATAATTGAGATAGTATGAAACAAACACATATATACATACTGTATATTACTCAGGGATATTCAGATTCATTGTCTTGTCTGTATAATTCATAGTGGAACTTTGTTCTAATTCTCATAAAGAACAGATAACTCTACCTCTTCACATGACAGATGAGGTCTCATATTATGAAATACTTTCCCAAGGGGGAAAGTGTTTCGCATTCTAATGGAATGAGGGCAGGGGTATCTATTTGAAAAAGATGTGAATTAAATCTGAAATAGTGTGTGACAAATTACATGGAATTTCCAGCCACATAGAAAACCTTTAGTTCAATTGTTCCAATTTTCCTGTTAAATTGGGAACGATCCAAAAAGAGGGTGCCACAGGTTCTTTTCAATTTATCATTACAAACAAGGTTACTTTGTGTGTTGTGTGCTTAGGCCTTTTGAATTTTTAACATTCTCTTGGAAAATAAGTGAACAAGTGATGAAAATCCTTATGCTTCTCACACAGTTAGGTGTACAGGAGGATAGAAATAGCCTTGAAGAAGGTACCTGGCAGCCATTATGAAAACATCAGGTTAGCCTGGAAAGAAAGAGGGAGCAGACTCAGGGGGTTAGACTCAGTTATCTTAATAGACATTTCCAATTCTACAATACTCTGAATACAACTTTGAGAAGGCTGGTGAAAATTTGATGGTCAGTCATTGAATCCAATTCACAGAACAGACTTGATCATTTGTTTAGAGGGCTCTAGATGACCATAGCTGTCAGAAGGTTTCCAGATAATGGCAGCCATCAAAACCATTTAGATCCATCTCCTTATTGTGGGATACTGCCTGAGCTGTGGTAAAGTGACAGAGAAAAGCAGAACCAGTTCAATTCTCACATGTGGAATCCTTTTTTTATTCTTCCTAATCATGTTAAGTATCGCCACCATTTTGTTTTAAATCACTGTTTTAGTCAGTGACAAGTCCTAACTTCTGCTACCATGAAAAAGAGCAAGATGAATTAATAGTAGCTGCACTATAATAGCAGTGTTGATGTTTGCAGCTATACCAGCTCTGACAATTGTTGCTATATAGTAGTTTTCTAAAGGGCTGGATATATTCAACACAAGCTGCTATATTAACAAAACGTTAAAGCACAATAATTTGCATAAATTTATCCTGCCCCTGCCTTGTATTGTAGATGTTGTTCCATATGAAAGAGAGGAAGAATTAGAAATTAACACAAAATGATTTTGCTAACAGTTTTGTTCTGTGTGATGGAGATACTGATGCCTCCAGTGAAATCTGTGACAGTTTCATGAAATTCAAGGATTTTGTAAAAGAAGCAATGTAAAGATTTTTTTTTAAAAAAGAAGAGCCAAGAGCCATACATTTTGTCAGTTCTTTCTTAGATAGAAGAGGAACTGTTCTTAAATAACAGATTTTATATCTAGCTTAACAAGAAACATGAAGAAATGTTTAAAGCAATATACATGTACAATAGATCAGGGATCTCCAACCTTAGCCACTTTAAGCCTGGTGGACTTCAACTCCCAGAATCACCCAGCCAGATTTGCCGACTGAGGGATTCTGGGAGTTGAAGTCCGCCAGGATTACAATGGCCAAGGTTAGAGACCCCTGCAATAGATGATATTTCAATCTATATGCTTTTTTAAAGCTTGCTCTATAAATAAAAACAGTTTGAAATTGTTTTATAGGACCCCAAACCAAAAGGTACTTTAAAAAGGCTACTCTCTTTGTAATGCTTTTTACAGAACAGTAGGCTATTTAAATATTGTGCAATTAATATAGTTTCTACATTCAGATAGTTGCTTACCGCTGTAGAATATTTTTCTTTCTTTTGCTTTGATTTAAGGATTTAGTGCAAAGCAAACAATAGCTCATCGCAAAGCTTTGTTTGTATGAAATAGTTTTTGGCTAGTGAAGAAAAAAGTGCCAGCAAGGTTATGCTTCTTTTCCCCAGCACCTCCCTGCTTATATTTGCATGCCATCTCAGACTGCCTTACAGACATCCAAAGCTATTATTTTCATTGCAACTGATGGCAGGTGGAAATGACTTTTCCCTGTTACCGTAGCAGAATCCAGGCAGTATCCCACAATAATGAGATGGATCGTATTCCTTACCACAATACCACAGAATTCCTATAACACATATAATGCATATCTTCTCTCATTCATTCTGAATGCGAATAAAGCTCCCATTTGTATGAATTTCTGACTCATTCAGCTAACTTGCATGACCTTCTTCTGGTCATGTAATCATAAATAAATTGCTTGGAGGTATGATTTGAAATGATTTGAGTGCAGAATCTCAAAAAGGTCATATTTGTGCACCAGATCACCAAATCACCTAATGACCTCTTCACTTATGATAGAAAACTGTGAGAAACTGATTAACTTGTGCTTACTTTGGAGTGTAAAGTTTGTCTCCGTTAGAAAAATTTGGGGTGAGGGTGCTTGTTTGTCAGCACACACTGCTATTAGTCTGATTCTGAAAAGTATTCCATAAGGTTTATTATCATGAAAATGTTTCCTGAGCAGGGGAACCATTTCATAAAGAAACATACTTTAGAAGAGGCAGCAGAGCCCTGCCTTAGTTCTGTGAAAAAGTTACAGGGTTTAGAATGTTCCTCTGTGGAGGTAAATAAGCTGTCAATTCATGATGAAGAAAATCAAACTTGCTCAGTTTATTTTGGCCAGTGTTACTTGCAAAAAATATGAGAGAAATTTCCGACAAGCTAGCTAGCGAGCCCTCCATGTGTTAGCATTTAGTTTTTCTATTCTTTATTGTGCCTGGGACGGCTTTTGAGAAAGGTAAACAGGAACATCAAAATAAAGAAATGAAAGACTAGCGTGTTCAGAATTGTTTTTCACGTTAATTGAAATGAAGAAAAAAGTTGGCTCGGTTAAACATTTGAGCTTGATATTAGTGCTGGTCGCCTCTTTGCCTTCCTTAGCTCAGCTAGAAGCCCTGTTTTATGGTATGCCTAAACAAAAATCTGGAAGGCAGAGAAAATATGCCATCTGCAAATTAGTTTTACTTACTTACATCATGACTTTAAAAAAAAAGCCAGGCAATTAGCAGTGTGTTTTCTTTTTATTTGTGGTCTCAGGATATGCATTCCTTCCTACTCGATACACGTAGAGTTTAAATCAGAAGAGGGTTTGTTTGCAGCTTCTCTCTTGCTACACTTTATAAGTGTAGCTGGGTAATCCTGACTACTTTACAATGTTAATTCCTTTCTCCAGATGTACTGAATTGTATAGTAGCCCCTGAAAAACAACAGTGTTTGGGCTATAGGATTTTCCCCCCTACCCTCTCCCCTCATATGTATGTTTTAAAAGAGTTATTTTTTTTAAATATCTAAACAGATCTAATCCAGGCCAAGCAAGTATAAAATGAATAAATGAATTCAGCAAAAACAGCAACCCAAGAATAGATATATACAGAAACTGGAACACCATAATAGCATATTATTAATAGTCATGTCTATCTAGCATTCTGTTTTGCTTTTTTCTGAGTGCTTCATTGAAATCAGGGAGCTCAATCCTGCCAAGATTACTGAGTAATAATATTTTTTAAAAAGCCTTCCTTTGCATTATGTCCGCAGATTTATGTCTTCTCCACTTTCAAGAATGCAATTATACATGATGGATAACTATGTATAGCAGGTTCTGATAGGTTCTAGAGAACTGGTAGCGGAAATTTTGAACAGTTCGGAGAACCGGTAGTGGAAATTTTGAGTAGTTTGGAGACCCGACAAATACCACCTCTGACTGGCCCCAGAGTGGGATGGGAATGGATATTTTGGAGTATCCTTCCCCTGGAGTGGGGTGGGAATGGATATTTTGCAGTATCCTTCCCCTGGAGTGGGGTGGGAATGGAGATTCTGCAGTATCCTTCCCCTGACACACTCATCAAGCCACGCCCACAGAATTAGTAATAAAAAAAATGGATTTCACCACTGATGTATAGGCACGTGTTCTATACTTCTGGATCTCATTGTCTGTGTTGGTGGGGAATGTATGTAGTCCTCATCTGGAGACACTTCACTGGACAAAGCTACTGGCATTAACCAAATAACAGTTGGAAGAAAAAGTCTCCTCTTGTTCACTATTCAAAAGTAAACTGTTCAGAGCTTGCAATATTTTCTCCAGGTCCAGTTAAGTAGCAGCATTCAAACTAGCACTTCAAAAGCATGCAAATGCGAGTAGATAAATAGGCACCCACTTTGGTAGGAAGGTAACAGCGTCCCATGCTCCTCGGTATATAGTCATGCTGGCCACATGACCACGCAAGTGTTTTCGGACAACACTGGCTCCCACGGCTAAGAGACAGAGATGGTCATCACATTATACAGTCAGACACATCTTGCTTTTCCTGCCATCAGTCTTCAACTTTAAATGAATTCATATAAATGAACTCAAATAGAATACTACTGGTTAATCTTCCGTAAGTGACTAGCATTACTTACCCTTTGGCAAACATGCCCCCCAAATGACATTGTCTTAGCCAGATTCTTCATTTCACAATTCCTTAGCCTCAGTGGCTCCCATGGTGGTAGCCACAAGCTAACTGGGACAATTGCCTGCTTTGTTTACCAAACCCACAAAATTACAGGATTCTCTGTGAAGTGATGTACATTTCCACTCCACCATGAGCTTTCTTTCCTCTTTAACCCCTATTCTTACAGCAGGGGATACATGTTTTCACCCATTACATACTAACTTAAGCCTCCTTCCCTTTCACCCATCTCCACATTTCTTATATTGTTTATGTAGATAACTACAAACATTCAAACTTGGGGGAAGGGTGAGGGAACAGGGAACAAAAGCCACTCATGTGTGTTCCCTTCCTCACAGTTGTCTAAAGTTTTTCTAAGTAAATACCCTAAAGCAATATTTCTCAATCTTGGCAACTATAAGATGTGTGGACTTCAACTCCCAGAATTGCCGAGTCCGCATATTGGCTGGGGAATTCTAGGAGATGAAGTCTACGTATGTTAAATTTTCCAAGGTTGAGAAACATGACCTAAAGGATGGAAGGCTGAGATCTTCTTAGGGAGAAGACAGAAACTGAAATGCCTAAAGTTAAGTTGAAATTTTGTGGCAATAGGGACAGGTTCAAGCTGGATTTGTACTTCTTTTATACAGCACCTGACACAGCAGAAAAAGACCAAGGGATATCTTTAAAATGGTGCTGATGACAACTCTGCAGATTCCAGAACAGGGATCATAGTTGTCTATGCTTCTGGAAAATGGTTGTGTGAACACTGACCCTTGAGCCCAGAAATAATTTAATAAATTGTGAATCATACAAAGCAGTTACAGATTCAGATGCTGATGATACAGTGTGCTCTAAGAAATTGTTCATCCAAATCATCACATTGAAAAATTATACTGAAGGATTCCAAAACCAGTATCAACCATCTAATTGTTAAGACTTCTGTGAACTTAAATAAGTAAGAATTTACAATACTCTAATAGGTAAAGGTTCCCCTCGCGCATGCGTGCTAGTTGTTCCTAACTCTAGGGGGAAGTGCTCATCTCCATTTCAAAGCTGAAGAGCCAGCGCTGTCTGAAGATGTCTTCGTGGTCATGTGGCTGGCATGACTCAATGCCAAAGGCGCACGGAACGCTGTTACCTTCCCACCAAAGGTGGTCCCTAATTTTCTACTTGCATTTTTTTATGCTTTCGAACTGCTAGGTTAGCAGAAGCTGGGACAAGTAACGGGAGCTCACCCCGTTACGTGGCACTAGGGATTCGAACCATTGAACTGCCGACCTTTCAATCGACAAGCTCAGCATCTTACCCACTAAGCCACCACGTCCATTGTGTTATTCAGACTTCAGACAGATAGATATAAGGTTACAGCCAATATATTTTGTGGCTGTATTTCTCTCTAAAGTTTCATAAATTGGGGTTCCATAAATTTGCATACACTGTAGAAAACTATTACTGGAATTCAGGTGTTTTGATTGTAATTACAGGTAGTCCTCAACTTATGACCACAATTGAGTCCAAAATTTCTGTGGTAAAGTGAGACATTCGTTAAATGAATTTTGCCCCATTTTATGACCTTTCTTGCCTCAATGGTTAAGTGAATCACTACAGCTCATAAAGGTTCACTTAACAGTCAGCCTGGCTTCCGCATTGACTTTGCTTGTCAGAAGGTCGCACAAGGTGATTACATGAGCATGGGGCGCAGCAACAGTCATAAATATGGACCAGTTGCCAAGCATCTGAATTTTGATCACATGATCACGGGGATGCTGGAACGTAACTGTGAAAAAATGGTCCTAAGTCTCTCTTCTCAATATTGTTGTAACTTTGAACAGTCACTAAATGAACTATTGTAAGTCGACAACTACCTCTATACAATCTTAGCTAATAGTCAAGCTGAGTGGACTCTAGAGAAACTTAGTTAAAAACATCTAGATGGCCTGGTAGGTCTGCCAGATTCTTTAATTAAAATATTTTAGTGTAGGAATGAATATTATTCCACCAGACCTATACTGAATCAATAAAAAAAGTATTTAAAATATTTATTAATACATGTTATATAATGGTTTGATAAAGGAAGAGGAAAGAGAGTATCTTTTAAAAAAAATCTTAATATTTATTTTATGAAGTATTTATTTCGTAATTGATCTTTTCCCCAGCTTCATTCTACACACTGATTTTCTCAAATGGTAAATGCACAGAGACATAGGTTGCTTCTGTTTCTTGAGGGATGGGATTTTTTTCTTTGTCTTTGGGTTTTAAAGTTGGTTGTTCTAAAACTCCGTTGTAAGGCACATCTGAAAGGAATACTCAACTCATAAGCTTGTGTTTGTGAATGTGTGTGTATGTGAGAGAGAGAGAAGGAAAGAGAGAGAGTACGTTCATCTATCCATGATTCATTCTGAGGGCTGTTTTAGCCCTCATAAAATATTTATGCTGGTTGTGCATGGCTCTATAATTGCCATCTCAGGCCTTGAATTATTAATGGGTTGTACTGTTCATATAGTCTCATTTACTGATAGAGCAGATAACACCATAGAAGAGAAGATCCCAAACACTCTAATGCCTGTTACTTTGCATTAAGTAGTGGAATTATATTACTGAGATATATGGTATATATTGAAGTTATCATAGGCTAATTGTCGGGATGCATCATTCCTGCAGAATTTTACAGAAATCAAAATGTGGGTTGAAATGATTTCCTTCTTAATCCCAAAATGTTTGTTCTGAAGAACAATCCTCTGCCTATTCTATACAATTTATTGAAATGGATGTATGCGAACATCCTTTTTATTCTACAATATTGATAAGTTTGTAGGTTCTAATGGTTACCAACATTCCGCAGTTCAATTTACTAAGACGTATACCAATATTGTTTGTTTTGTTTTTATTTTAGTTCCTTCCGTCTTTACCAAAATTACTTTGCTAGTTAATAGCTTTTGAATATGTGGAGGAGGGAAAGGATGAGATCGGTAATATGAAAATGCATGCATTTCTATGCTTTATCATAAACAATATAAAATGGATATTCTACTATAGATAATACCAGAGAATATAATCACTATGTGATTATAGAACTATCAGGTTATGAATCTATCGCCTAAAAAATCTATGCTACAACTTGTAATTGTTGTTCAGGCTCCACAACATGAGGAACAGGAGTAGAAGGAAATCTATTCCTTATATCTTTTTTCTTTTTAAAAAATCCAGAGCATCACATTTCCCAAAGTACAGGCCAGTTTTCTCCAATCTTACAACCCCTGGGACTTCAGTTCTCATAATTCTTCATTGTTAAAACTTGGGGATTCTTGGAGCTTTGGTGGCAACACATCTGGAGTTGCAAAACTGGACAGAAAAACTATGTTTCTGATAAGACTGTCTGAACTTCAGGGCCAGTTTTACAGTTGAAGGACTCTTGGCAAAATATCTATGGTCATATTTCTATGATAGTGACTCTCTGTACTGTTTAGAGATCGCTTTGTAATGAGAGGCAGTTCATGGTTGCTACATATATATATATATATATATATATATATATATATATATATATATATATATATATATATATATATATATATAAAGAAAAAAAAGAGAAACAATAGGACAGGAACGGTAGGCACGTTTGTGCTCTTATGCACGCCCCTTATGGCCTCTTAGGAATGGGGTGAGGTCAATAGTAGAAAGTTTTTGGTTAAAGCTTTTGGGATTATGGGAAGAGACCACAGAGTCAGGTAAAGTGTTCCGAGCACTGATGATTCTGTTACAGAAGTCATATTTTCTGCAATCTAGATTAAGGCGGTTAACATTGAGTTTAAATCTATTGGTTGCTCTTGTATTATTGCAATTAAAGCTGAAGTAGTCTTTAACAGGAAGGACATTACAGTAGATGATTCTATGAGTTAAACTTAGGTCTTGTCGAAGGTGACGGAGTTCTAAGTTTTCTAAGCCTAGGATTTCAAGTCTGGTGGCATGAGGTATTTTGTTGTTTTCAGAGGACTCTTCTGAACTCTTCTTGTAAAATTGTAAAACTCTTCAGTACTTTTGTAGGTCATTCTCCTTTGTCCGATTACTCAGGGACTTTGAGCATTGTTTATTTTTTAAGTGGCTCAGTGAGCATTTCTATGTAACTGGGATCTTTTATATCTTCTCCTGGTTGTTACTTTTGAATCTACAGTATACTTGTAAAAAGTGTAACATGGGTTAGTATGTTTCCCCAAGCTTGATTAATTTATTTATCCTTCCATAGCATTCAAGTGAATAGGGCTCTTTTTTGTGTGTGGGTATGTATTTCAGGAAGCTATGAATGATTTAGAGAGAAATATTGGAGCTTCAAGTTTTGCAGATGTTTATACACCTATTTCATATACTAAAACTTTGGAAACCCCTTCCTCAAACATGATCCTGCTTGCTTTTTGAACATGCTGCTTGAGGAGTTTCACAAAGCCTGGTATAGTCCTTGAGTAGACATCTCTGTTTAGGATGACAAGGTCACCTAGATACAATGTAGACATAAAAAATGAATGCGGTTTGAAAAACAAAAGCCTGTAAAAAACCTTACAGGTGCTAGGAAACAAAACTGATGGCATTTCACACAGATCCTACACAGTTCCCATTTAGCTGTCTAAAGAACCATTTTATACTGTGTGCATACTCCTGAAAATATTCCTTAATAAATTAGAGATGGAAAAATTAGAGAATAGGTTGAGCAAGTTTGTTCTGCACATATTAGATGACCCCTAAACAGCAGCAAAGTCAATCCTTACATAGCCATCTAGTGGTAATCCAGTGTTTTGCAGACAGGATTGGATAGCCCTATTCTGTGCATTGAAAATCTATCATTATATTCACTGGAGTAAGTAGTGTACTCTGTGTGTGTGTGTGTGTTTGTGTGTGTATGTGTACACACACACACATATACTGATAAATATGAATGTTAAAGCTTCAGTCTAGCAATAAATAATTAATTGCTGTTCATATATTCAATTTTTAAAATTATAATTTAATAAATTGTTGTTATTATGAATTATTTGAATGTTTGGGGCATTTAGGGATAATTGGTATTTTAAATTGAAAACTTAGTAACAGATTTGGATTTCAGCCACTGAAATCAATATCTAACTTGCTGCAAAAATCCAATTTAAAGCATTCTGACAAAATTGTTCTTTAGCCTTTGGTTAAAAACACCCAGTGACGAAAAACTACAGACTGATTTGTACTGAACCCTGGTGGTTTAAAATGCAATATTGCAGGCAAACTCTGCTCATAGCCTGACAGGGCTCAAGGTTGACTCAGCCTTTCATCCTTCCAAGGTCGGTAAAATGAAAACCCAAATTGTCGGGGCAAATATGCTGACATTGTAAACTGCCCAGAGAGTGCTGTAAAGCACTATGGAGTGGTATATAAGTGCTATATAAGTTTAAGTATCAATAGGGCTAAGCAAGTAGATGAAATGCTAAAACAAGACCTCAATTTGTATGCATGTGTATGTAAGTTACATCAGTGTCTCCTATTCATCCCTAATACTATATTAGAAATGATGCCTATTTTATCTGTTGTTCACAGGTAGTCCAAGATGGCTTGTAGCTTGTAACAAAAGGCAAGATGGTGCCTTCCTCCCCATTCCATTTTTAGAAATGAAATGGGCTTATAATTAAGTATTGCTGACAAGCAATGTCTTTAACTGCATTGGACAGCTGCAAATTAATTTAGGAGACATGGAACAAACAATGTGAAACACAGAACTCTGTTGCCCAAATGAGATAATAAAAGAGTTAGGAAAAAGGATTTAGGTGCCACTTACAATATAAGGGTGCCACCTAATCATGGAGCTGCCTGCTGCCATTTTCTGTGCTCTCTGGGATTCAGTGCTAGTAAGCCTGTAGAAATTATTTCACAGGATACAAAACTTACCCTGGAGCTACTCGATGAAACTATGAGAAGCTTCCATGGTGAAATATCTTTTGGGTATGTGGTTGCTTTCCTTAAAAGATGTCAGAAAAACCACAGAACACCTATGGCAAATCTTTCAGGAATGTATTTATTTTGTAAATAGAATCCCAATTCAGCACAACATCTGATGAAATGATTTTTAAAATAGCTCTCTTTGACCATTTTGCTTTTTCTCATCAACTTTCTAGAGAAATGTCCAACCAAAATGCTGCAGAAAATTGCTAATAATGTGGGCAACAGAGTTCTAATGTTCATAGGAAAAAGGCAGTAAAAATATCCAAATCCTTATGCAGCAAAACAGAAAAGACAGCAAGTGATAGACGAGAAAAAAGAAATTACATGACTGGTAGAAAAGTTTGACTGTGGATGGAAGTGACTCAGCAGTAGAATCATAGGGAACTGACAGGGGGGAAAACACAGAGAAAGAAACATTTTCCTTAAAATAAGACATTTGGATGTATAATAAATCCTTTAAAAGTGTATCCTTGCCTGACTGTCTTTCCTCCTCTCTCCCCAGGAGAATAAATGGATGATAGTCACAATTTGTATCATGGGTGAACTGCAAAGTTCTGTGTTTTCCATGTCAACTCTTAGTCTTCAGTCAGAAAGAAATTATTGCAGTGCTGTTTAGAGTACTCCATTTCTTCCTATAAGTAGCTAAGTTCCATAAATAGCTAAGTTCGTTAAAGGGATGTTTTGTTTGATAGATGCCATTAGTAACTTCATGAAAATAATCTACTTCTCAGTGTCCACGATCTCTGCATACTCAATAGAATGCATAGAGCTTTCCGGGCTGAGTTGGAAAGGTTTGTAGTTACTATTCCTGAAATAATATCCTGTTCTCTCAATCACTGTTTCAGTTTGCTCATTGTTCACAGAAGAAAGAAACGTTCATGTTTCATTTTAAGCATGCAGGAAAATTCCTCAGAAATACCTTCACCATTTTTCCGTTGTGGAATAAAAGTGAGTCGTTGAATCAAATAAAGAATGTAGTGATAACTTAAAAAGAGATACCTCAAAGAAGTTATGGATTGTGCTTCAAAGAGTTTACACACAAATTGATCTCAAAACTCTCAGCTTCCTAGATAGGCACGAAAGCATTTATGAAGCAATGCATCAGTGAGATTGCAGTTTATCTAAAGAATTGTGACTCTGAAAATTAGTACCAAAATAACTATATATTTTCCTTAGCTTCTACAGCTGCTCTAAAGCCAAGAGCTTCCGGTTTATGGCTGCCCTCCTGAGAGAAGAGAGTTGTTCTCCCAAGAGGGCTGTGCAAGTTTAATACCATTCATATGGAATTGATTTAGATAACACAGTATTGTAGTTTAAGCATCTCTGCTATACCTTAAGGTTCCTTGTAATATCGCATTCTTGTAATAAAAAATTGGGTTCAGCATACTGCATAATGTATTGCTGTGGATTGGATTCTTACTAATATCTGGTTGATCAAATGAAACAAATCCAGAGTTCATGGACTTGGCTGTTTCTTGAAAATGTGTGAAATCTTTTGGGAGAAAAAAATGCAGCTGATATTCAGAACACAAGCAAAGACACAAGCAGAGACAAAGTAGTTGAGGTACAGGAAAATTATACAAGGCTGCATTTCATAAATAAGCAAGATCTTTCAGGTCAATGTAAACTTAGTGGGTGACCCATCTTGTAGTCATTTTAATTGGCATTTCTTTACTCTTGCTGTATTTGCCAATGACTTTGGATTAGAATAGAGGTAGTGAAAACACATGTCAGTCTATGGCTGAAACAGTGGAACATTCTTTGCCCTAAACTATTAATTATAACATAATTGATTGCTCATATATTTTATACACTAAAGAAAGATCTTTATGTTTCTCCATATTCTTATTCTGGAGAAGAAAAAGAAAAGGTAACAGGTGAGTCATTCCAGGTGTGCTTCTTCTTTCCTGTTTAGTTGGTCTACAGTACGATTCTTTTCAAGTGGCAGCAGGCTGCTCAGAAAGCCAAGTTATCACTTATGCTTAATTGGTCAACTGATTTGTGCTGTTATGGGCCGACTGCTGCAACACATATTCTGACCTTTGCTTGCCGCTGAAAAAGAGTTCACTTCAACACTTGTCATTTCCCAATTATGCGGAGAGTTGGAAAAGCAGTGCCCACATTTACCCACAATTATTAACAGGGAAAGAAGTTGGTATTTAACAGCTTGGGAGAAAAAAAAATCAATACTCATGCCAAAGGGGGGAAAAAAGTACATAAACATAGTCTTCACATGTGCAGTTATGTTTGATAAAATCAATAGAAGTTGTAACCTTTTTATAAATAAAGGAGCTATTTCATGTATTCTACACATTACACAGGGTTTCAGAAATACTTTTTTTTTTAAAAAAATTTTTAAATTTGCTTAGTAATTTGACCTTGCTTTGCAGTGAAGCTCAACATAATTAGATTTTAAAATATACCCCATCTTTATTATGTTTATAAATACCTCAAGGCAATGAACATATCTAATACTCTATTTTCCCAACAATAACCCTGTGAAGTGGGTTGGGCTGAGAAAGAGTGACTGGGCCAAAGTCATCCGGATGGCTTTCATGTCTAAACCGGGACTAGAACTCAGAGTCTCCTGGTTTCTAGCCTGGTGCCTTAATCTCTAGAGCAGGGGTCTCCAACCATAGTAACTTTAAGATTTGTGGGAGTTGAAGTCCACAAGCCTTAAAGTTACTAAGGTTGCAAACCCCTGCTCTAGACCAAACTAGCTCAATGGTAATATGGAGGAACTTTTTTCTTTGCTCTGAAGAACATATGAAGAACATATGAAGAATGGCTGCAGGAACTGGGTGTGTTTAGTTTAATGAAAAGAAGCACCAGGGGTGACATGATAGCAATGTTCCAATATCTCAGGGGCTGCCACAAAGAAGAAGGAATCAAGCTATTCTCCAAAGCACCTGAGGGAAGGACAAGAAACAATGGGTGTAAAGTAATCAAGGAGAGAAGCAACCTAGAACTAAGGAGAAATTTCCTGACAGTTAGAACAATTAATCAACTTGCCTCCAGAAGTTGTGAATGCTCCAACACTGGAAGTTTTTAAGAAGATACTGGATAACCATTTGTCTGAAATGGTGTAGGGTTTCCTGCCTAAGCAGGGGGTTGGACTAGAAGACCTCCAAGGTCCTTTCCAATCTGTTATTCTGTTTTCTGAAAACCTAATTTTTAATAGCTTCCTCCATTGTCTCTGAGATTTTGTGTTTTTCAGAATCCCCATTAGGACTTAGTGTGTGTGTTTGTTCTGTTATTTTGTAGAGGAGCAATGAGGAGAAAATTCCTTCATTAAATGTAGGATGCATGTAACGAAATATAGTGATCTCCATTTATTATTCAATTACATAGGTCTTCCCCACCAGTCTGATCAGTTGACCTATTTTGCCTGCGATGCTAATCCATTTTACTGTATGGAGAGAGCTCTCCATGAGGTCAAATGAGAGGCTAAATATGCAGTCACACCAAGTGTGCCTGTTCAGCATAACCTAATGTTGAGTTGACACAGCACTTGATGATCACCCACCCAAGTATCAAAAGATGATGCTTGTGTCCCAACATTTAATAGTAATGGTTACCCTAGGAGTGGAGGGAACAGGTAAACATCTATAAGTCTGAGCACATATAGCTATGACTGTATAACTAGAACTATGGTGGTCTCCAGTGCATAGTTTGCATTTTGGAAAGAAATCATTTTCTATCATTTGTCATTGCCTGGCTGCTGCAGACTGGGCCAGCACATCATTTGTTAGCAACGACAAAGCCGCACTCATAAATGCCGACATGTTACATTAATTTATAGGCACTGAGTGACTTATTAAATGTGACGTGTGAAATATAACAGGGCCCGGTATGGATGATTAGGTTTGGGGCTTTCAATTGTTGACAAGGCAGAGGTAATGAATTGCAGGACACAAGCTAGAATGTTTCCCCCTCATTAGTCAGTATTAGCTGCATTAATAGTAATAATTGGATATATTCATCATTTTAAACGTTTTAATAAAATGTTTGGACAGCACCTGATCAAGGCTGTCAGTCATTTAGCTGAAAGGTTTTGTGACAGCACCAGAGTGATGATGCATTTTTGGTGAGGAGATACATAGCTGTTATTAAGGTGATATCTTAACCAATGTCCTTTCAATGGTGGAAAGAGAGGATAGTTTGAAAACTAGCTAGCAATTGGGAATGGTGTACTTTCTCTGCATCTCTTCTTTCCTATAAAAGTACTGAAGAAAAGATTTTTGAAGAGGGCTGATACCTAGAAAATAGCACACTCTTCTTTTACAGTTGAGTTTCTTAGATTAAAATATGAAAGAATGCATTTAAGAAACACAAAAAGCTCCCATTTTTTAAAAAAAATGTCATATTCTGTTGTTAAGGATTTGAGGAACTTTCCATATCATTAGAGACTCATAATAAAATAAGAATGTCAACTGGCAACTATGTTGGGTAGAAGATGATGGTAGTGAGTATTTGGTGAGTACCAAGTTTGAGATGTCTTATGCTTTGGCAATTTCTGAATTGAATATACCAGAATGTAACTTCAGAATATTATCGTTTTGTCTTGTCATTTCTTTTTTCTCCATGTAGTTATCCCTGCAATTTGGGATACTAATAAATTACCATTAGCAAATCCCCAAGAAACATAAACCAGTGAAGATAAAGTTCTTGGCATTTCAGAAGTGATGTGCTGGAGTTGATTATTTCCATCTTTGTTTCCTAGATTTTGGGCGGAGATGCCTGATCGAGTTTACATTATAAATGAATTAATTTTGTCAGCCATGCATTTTTGTTGATCCTCCTTGCTTTCAGCTAGTTGGCAGTATGCTGATTATCAAAGAAAACTTAAGCAGAAATAAAGAATGAAACTGGTTAGATTTATCAAAAATGTCAAGCTAATTGAATGATTATTTGTGTTTTGTCCTCTTGGGAGTAAGTAGGAATGTTAACCTTTTCATTCTGTCACGAGTGCCAAAATCCACAATCTTTGCACCCATCAGCCATTTAATGATTATGAGAATAATTCAAGGATAATACAATGATTCAAAAATAATACAGTCTGACAGTTTGCTTCTTATTTTATACATACTGGTTACAGTGCTTGGTTTCTGTACCTATTTCTCAGCATAGTCTCTATTCTTATTTATTTATGCATTTAGTAGATTTTAATTCCACCTTTATTACTTAACTTAAAGCAGTGAATTTACATACTACTCCTTCTGCTTCCTATTTTCCCCACAACACCAACCCTGTGAGGTGGGTTGGACTGAGACAGAGTGACTGGCCCAAAGTCACCCAGCCAGTTTTTCATGCCTAAGGCAGGACTAAAACTCACAGACTCCTGGTTTCCAGAGCAGCACCATAATCAGTTAAATCAAACATTTGCCAGTGTTTGTTATTTCTTTTGAGAAATAGTAACTTTCAACTATTTATATTCTTTTCATGTTCAGGAATGGAAGCATGACTTTGTCTCAGAATCAATTCAAGGTAACATTGGCCCTTAACTAAACATTACACCACCTGTACTTGAAACTGACTCCTGCAGTTTCTACTGTGATTGAATCCATCTGCTTATACGACACCCCCTCTCTCAATGTATATTCTAATGAAAATGGTTTGCTTTCATTAGTACATAGCTGAGATCAATAGGTTTTTTAAATTTTGATTTCCTTTGAGTTTAGCAGCTACATATATGAGTTATATTCAAAGATGGCTTTCCTGCTAGAAAAGACTTACAACTGAGCCAATTTGGTCCAGTGCTTAAGACACCAGGTTATAAACCTGGAGGCCATGAGTTCTAGTTCCGCTTTAAGTATGAAAGTCTGGCTAGGTGACTTTAAGCTAGCCACCCTCTCTCAACCCAACTCACCTCACAACAAGGATTCTTGCTGTGAGGAAAATAAGGGGAGAAAGTAGGAATTTAAGTATTTTTGTTGCCTTGAATTATTTATAAATATAATAAAGGCAGGATATAAAATAAACCTTCTTCAAAAAATGGATTCTTGGATCCAGCTTTATCTTTGAATGCCTAGAATCAACTCCAGGACTTTCTAATATAATAATGCCCTTCAATAAGTCACTTCATATTTAAGAAAATCCTATGGAGGTACCCGATGAATAACGAACATTTTACAGGCAAGAATGCCTTCACTTTGTCTTAGTGCAAACATTAGACAGCAAATATGCAATATGTAAATTACTCAAGTCAGTCCAAGGCTAAAGATAGTGGGCACAATGTAACTTGACTTGGGTTAGACTTTGGTGGAGGAATACTCACGAGAAGTGAGTTTTGCAGCCACCTCCTTCAGCTTTGGTTTTTAGGATCCACACTTTGGTTTAACATTCTCCATGTAGTAGTGCAGATCTATTCCTTTTATCTCTAAACATACCAAAAAATATAGCTGGAACACTTTCACATCTTATTTTTAAAACATTGAATTAAACTCACCAATTTCTTATTACTACAAAATTTGCTTGCATGTACCTAATATGTATTGAATCCAGAAGAACTCTATGTGTGATTTTTTTGTAATTTTTTTTTTTGCAATTCCTTTTTGGGGGAAGGAAGAAAAAACACTGCCAAGAAAAACAGTTAACAAATTATGGAACTTAGCCATCATTTAAAAACAGGAATAAAGACATGTTTCCCTGAAGGTCCGGTATTACTATATGCACTGCTCGGATGAAGCTCTTGGCCTTTGCACATATAACCTCTTCCTTGCAGTCTTAAAATAGTGGCCACATGCTAGGTTCCATCCTCAATGCCAAAACTCTGTGCCACAAAGGAAGTGAGAGTTTTATTCTTTAAGTGTGTTTAAACAATAGGGAAACCACTAGCTAGAATACTCAAAAAAACAGAAAAGCGAGAGGAAAAAAAAACGGAGGCGTAGAAGCTTTGAGCCTCTTGAATAGTTTTGTCATGCATCTCTTTAGGGAGTTAAAACTCAGAATGTTTGGGAGAAAGAGAAATTTGCATAAAACAGATGCCTACCACGCTTAGGTGGTTTAGGGATGATAATTCCTAGAAGTACTTCCTACCTGGAGAAAAAAAAACCCTAAATAATGGGTGTGCCCTCCAGTTGTAGACATGTGCAGAAATGTGCACGATTCTCTGTCGAGTGACTTGTGTAACTCACTGCAGCAATGTTTTGGCTTGCAGACACTGAACCAAACAGGAAAAGAAATAGGACAGCAAAATACTGGAACGCTTCTCTGGGGAAAATATGAAACAGAAGAGAGGCTGCTGTAAAAATGCAGTTCGCGGTTCACAGCTTATTTTATTTGGTGAGAAATAACCAAGAGTTCATTCTTGTGAAAATTCCCCCAACAAGCCTGGCGTCAATACCAGTATTTGGGGACAGCTATTGGGACCAACTAAAGATCTTAATAAATGCTGGAGACCTTCCCCAGAGTGATGCTTAGCAAAATCTCCTTGCAAGGCTTCCAGGGACTAACATTCATTATCTGAATTTTGCCACAAAATTTATTTCATTCTCTGACATTGGTATGAGATAAACAAACAGTGCGGCTGTCGTGTTTTTGTTTCAGCTAACATTGTTTTAGCCCACAAAGAATTGATATGATTGAATTTCCTGGAAATGGCATTTCTAATAATCTGTAATAGAAACTGAGCCTACAGTTTTGGGGCTTCTGAGATTGGCATTCTTTTCTAGTTCTGAATTAAAGCTTGCAAAAATGAGTTAGATATCAGTATGCAGCTGAAATCCTTTGATCCATTTTATCTATTAAGTTTGCAAAATTGTTATGGTTTGTCACAAAATCAGCAAAATAATTAGACTGGATTTGGCATTTTTATTCTCTTATCCATCTATCATGTCCAAGGACTAGGTTAGGCAGATGATGATGTTTGATTATTATTATTACTTTTCATTTATATCCTTCTTCCACTGAGGTATACAGAGGAGCTTATACTTTATTTATACTTTAACTATCTTGGGAGCTGGGAATGGTTTCCCGATTGTATGGATTTCCTCCGTATAGTTTCCATTTTTAGTGAATACCGGTATGAGACAGAACAACAGTTGCTTTAGATAGCAGGTGGCATATAAAATTAGTAATTTTTTTTTTAAAAAATGATGATAAAACGTAAAAGGGCTGTCCTAAAAATTGCTGCACATACTAATCTATATCCAGTGGTGGGATTCAGCCAGTTCGCACCACTTCAGGAGAACCGCTTGTTAACTTTTTGAACAGTTTGGTGAACTGGTTGTTGGAAGAAATCATTAGGGCAGAGAACCGGTTGTTAAATTATTTAAATCCCACCACTGTCTATACCTATTCCTATTCCTATTCCTATTCCTATACCTGTACCTCTGTAGGAAGCACAGTCTTTGACTATTCCCTTCTCAACATTATCACAATTCTTTGAACAAGAACTCGCAAGGACTGAATTAATTTAGTTTAATTTTCCTAATCAACTTTAAAAATAATACAGTATTGAATAGGTGGACTTTTACTTACTTTCTTTCTTCTTTGCTTCCATACTGCCTATATATTGATCCATCATTTCATTTCATTTCAGTAGGGTGCATATTTCTATCTACTGAGGTCAAGAAACAGGATCAGATGAATCTCCTTCCATGACATTGAACATGAGGCCAGCCATATTGGTTCCAGACCTGCCGAGCAATTGCCACAAATTTATATAAGGGCCTTTGCAGTTGTGCAGTTTCTCTACAATCCCAGAATCCTCTTTTCTGTGAAGAGGTTCTTTGCTACAGCTGACAGAGAAATAAGGCTCCCTCTCAAGGGTGCTGAGTAAAATGAGTGACAGAAATCATAGCTGGAGTAGGTATCATCTGGAATGTGCCCCCAAAGTAAAATACAGAAGCACGCTTCTGTATTTTATATTTTAATTCATATTTACTCCTCATATTTTAAAGAGAAAACATATTTGCCTTTCCCATGAAAGTAGGATTGGAGAAAATTACCTTTTTGAACAAGGTTTATGAGATCCTTGTCTTCTTTTTCTTTCATTCTACCTTTCAAAATGCTCAGCCTTGAATGAACAGACTTCATTAACTGGTGGAAGCACTTTCAGTGTGTTTTAAAGAAAAATAACTCCGGTATTTTTACTATATTGGCAACTTTAAGGCCTTTATATGTAAAATATCCCCATTGGCTAGTTGCAAAATCTTTCTTGTCATCTTTTTAGTCAGATAGTGTGAAGAGAAGATTTACAGTTTAGGTTCCAAATCAGCCATGGCTGTTGTAGCTTTGGTAGGGATTTAGTAGGCTAAGACTGAAACTGGGTATCATCCTGGAGGTTAATCCCCAGTCTCTGGAATGCATCTCACCATCTCTCTGATAATGACACAGTGGAACAGCTGAAGCCAAAGGCCTTTAACTTGTGCTGTGGGTAGAATGTGGAGGCAAATATAATGAACAGCGAAGCCAATGTTATAATTTGAAAGGGTCTTCCTTAGAGCACCGTCACATACTATTGGAAGAACCACGGTGGGCATGCAGTGCTCAAGCTGGCGAAGATAGTTGATGAAGATTGAACTGAAATGGTAGCAGCAATTAGATGTGAATGTTGCATGCAAAGCATCTTAAATTCAAACATGTTCTATTGTCTGGTAAATTAAGCAAATATTTATTCGATCAATGACTAGCAAATTTAAAAGAACAATAATAAAATGACACAAATTACTACAGCATATACTAAATGGCAAGTCACATACTGAATAATATTTATTTTTAAATGATAAATTTAAAGATTAAAAAAATATAATATAGAGTAAATATCCTCTAGCAACTTATTAATTAATAATAACTATCCAAAAATCATATTAGGGATAATCCAAAAGTGATATTAGGAGTAAAACAGCTACAGTGGCTCTTGAGGTAAAATTGTGAATTGTTAGCAATTAAGGAAAAGAAATATGAATTGAGTATTTCATTGTTCATAATGTGATGAAATTTTCATATGTTCTTCTATTTGACTCAAATTTCTCTCTCTCTGATATATTTTTCATCCAGTTGCACCTTTGCATCTGATTATAATATGCAATTGTGTTTCCAGTTGTAGTGGCAAGACCCAGTTCCTGAGGTTATGTTAAATTCACATTGTTGTAGATTCAACCAGTTGTCATCATCATCTTTGATTTTCTTAATCAAAATTTGGTTCCATACGCACTCCAGGCAACCATCTAATTCCCCTACATGGATGAGCAAATTAGTAGTTCTAGTTTGTTCTCTTAACACAAAAAAAGTAGTATAATACATCTTTGTGATTAAATACTGATCACTGGGGGAAAAATGTCCAATTTTCACTCTTTTTATTCCTGAAACTCATTATTTCTCTTTACTTTGTGTTTCATAGTTTAATTTATCACAGGAAAATCAAAATGTACCTCAGGAGAGAAAAAGTAAATAATGAAAGTCACTTGTAACTGAAATAACCATTTCATAGTAAGGGAAAGTTAGGTCATTCAAACTTCCAACACTGGATGCTGGTAAAAACATCTCATGTTTTGTTTTGAGTCAGCCCACTCAACACATATTTTTAAAAAAACTTTTTGCATTGTCAAAATAAATATTTTCAGTGAAACTCATATGTGTGTGGGATTGGGTTTTTTCTTTGTTCAGTCATTTACCCTTTAGTTTAAAAATATTTACTGGGTGGATGATCATTTTCAAAAGAATCTGGAAAAAAGAAATAGTACATATGCATGTATATTTTGATATTGTGCAACCGGCCAATTACTTCACATTTACATAGAAAGATTTGCCAACCACTCTAGATTTGCATACCATTAAGCTACTAAAAACGATTCTGGTTTTGGTTCATTCTTGATTTTATACCTTGATTTGCCTGTCCAATTAACTCTTTCAATTTTATGGTAAAAAAAATAATTAGTTCTCTCTTTTGGCAATTAAATTTTCTGGTATGTAATTCCTGCGTTCTCATATTCAACTCTGATTTCAAAAGAAGGAATGCAGTTGTGATTGAGGCAGTTTGTAAGTCAAATACTCACTTCATCTAATTAAAACTAGGCCACCAGATGGAAATAGTTGCCCTGTTTTTATGCAATTCCTCATTTTCTCTCCCTCCCTCCCTCTCTCCTTCTCTGTCTCTTTCTCTAGCTTCAGATCTGTTTTGTTATATTACCGGTTAATTCAACTCCTTGCGTAAATTCCACCTGAAGTGCTCCTGATGTTTTAGCCACTCATGCTGTGGTAAGAGTAGTTCATCCAGAGATAACAGGCACTTAGACGTTAGTGTCGTATTACAATTAACAGTAATTCTGCTATATGTCATCACTTAACAGAGGATCTTGCAAAAGTATAAGACTGGTGTGGCTGCTATCTTGGTGGCAGCTTGCAAAGTATAGCAGTCCCTGTGCCGTATTATGATTATTTGGATGAATAGTGAATAGCATATAGCATTATAAGCGAAATTAAAAAGTAGACCTCACACATTTCTGTACTCTAGTATTTAAGGGGATCAGGTAAAGAAAAAAAATAGTGTAAAGAAAAGTAATTAAACACGGGCAGATTAATTGAATATTAGTGCTTTTACTGAATAAAAGGATAAATCCTGCTAATTATGTGACTTTTCCTTGTTCTAATGTGATAATAAAATACTCTAATTCTAGAGATGCCTGTCACCATCTCTGCTAAAGTAATAACTCCTTGTTTTCTGAAGAGCAGTACCTACACAGCTTGAAAATGATCCAGTGAACTAAGTCTTCACTGTTTTAACTGCACAGGATTGTGACAGCAAAACTAATCTTCTTGCTTTCCTATGGCATTATTGAGTCCCTTACTGTAGAAATGTCTAGTTTTGGGGATTATGCTCATTCTTTGAAATGAATCTACTTCCAGGTGACTCTAGGTGCAGATACTTCCTCTGACTATACAAAACTGCTTCATCCAGATTTTGAGCTTGATGGTCTACTGACTTATTCCCCAGGTACATCAGGTCACAATTATTTTGATGTTCCTTTTCCCCATCAGCAAATTAACCCATTCAAGGTTATATTGTGGGAAATAATGCCATTTTGCATGAAAATATTACTTATGGATTCTCTTGCCCTAATCCTGAGAGTTCAAAAAGTAATAATAAAAATAATAATGCTGTGTTTGATCCAGTAAACTTCAAGTAGCATGAATGTGTTTGGTTTCTTCCCTTTCCCTTCCTAGTGCAGCTGTATGTGCTTCTTACAAACAGCCCCTGCTTAAGGCAGTTCCTAACTAAATACATAAATATTATAAATAGGAAGAAGCATATTAACATATTAACCCTGCTACTCTCTCTGTCCACTGTTGGTTATTACATCTTGATCGAAAATCATGGTAAAAACCAGAACATGGATTATTATGGTTACATTAGGGAAAATAGGATGTAAACCTCACTATCAAATTATTACTGTCTCTCCTTTGTAATATTCAAGTTGTGTGGCCTGTTCTCATTTGAATTTGGCATGCTGACAAGATTGATAATATAACCTTGGCAAATATTTCAGGAAAGAGCTGAAGTTTTGTGAAGTTTTGTAACTCTTGAAAGAAAGGAATAGAGTGATTATTATTTTTTTTACGGAGAAGCTGTTGTTGGATTAAAAATTGATGTGCTCTGCTCCAGTGCACTGTGCACACTGAAGCCTGTAGAAAAACAGCTTGGAAACTTTGTTGAAAACAAGCTAAGAAAAGTTGAAGACTGCCTTTGGGCAAGGGTAACTTCTGCTTCAGTGATTAGGTGGGTCCTTCCAACAATTTGTAGTGCTGAAATAAATTGCATGTATATCCTCAGCCTCTGCTTCAGGCCTTGATTAAAAAGTTCATGAAATAATACTGTATATGCCTTTCCTCTGTCTTTTAGCTTCTAAGAGACTATGTTATATGTTGGGCAATTGACACTCTAATTCAGGGGTGAAATCCAGCAGATTCTGACAGGTTCTGGAAAACCGGTAGTGGAAATTTTGAGTAGTTCAGAGAATCGGCAAATACCACCTGTGGCTGGCCCCAGAGTGGGATGGGAATGGAGATTTTGCAATATCCTTCCCCCAGGAGTGGGGAGGGAATGGGGATTTTACAGTATCCTTCCCCTGCCATGCCCACCAAGCCACGCCCACCAAGTCACACCACAGCCACTAAGCTATGCCACAGAACCAGTAGTAAAAAAAAAATTGAATTCCACCACTGCTCTAATTGCTAGATCGTACGAAGACAATGAGATGTGTGTCTATGTGTACTGTATGTATATATGTATGTATTTTGCCATTGTATTCAAGTATTGAAAGTGTTCATGAACCACTGCATGCTAGAAAGGCCTCCAGGAGTATATGTGTTTTAGTCCCTGTGAAGTTGTTTTCATCAGTTCAAGAAGTGACCTTAGAAAATGTACCAGTTCTTAACAAATCACACGGCACTGCCCAGCATTTTGTCTCTACAGTTTTTCTGCAAATTGCTAGTTTAATAGCTTAAGAAATAAACATATTTTGAACATTCAGTGTACTATATCTTCATTTCTTATGAATAAAATGCAAATATCCATGAAGACAGCAGGAGGTGTTTCTGCAATATAGCTTCTTTCATTCCTATCTGCATGTGGACCTTCAGAGATTTCACATTTCCACACCATTTTAAACAGCGCATTCTGATATATTCAGACACCAAAATATATCTGAACAGACAGATATGGTGAATGAACAAAATCATGTCAGGAAGGGAGGGAATGTCTGTTTGGGGAGTTAAGGAGTTCCCATGATTTTTGTGTTCTTGGCATGGTAGCAAATCAGTATTGTTGACTTATATGGAATAAAGCCAATGTAAAGTCCCCTGAAGCCTCAAAGATCAGCTCATCTATTATAAGATTTTGTGGACTAAATCAATTGCATGGAGCTTTAATCTAAGTGAACAGTGCCTAATCTCTTTTTCTGTTGTACATATTCTTTGTCTCTCTTTTATACATATATGTACAAGATTCAGAAATGAATTATAAATGGGGATTAAAGGGAACTAAAATGCAGGAGGTACAGACAGTGCTAATTACTACAACTATGGTTACGTATGTAGGTTCTTTGCTCAGGATACAACTCAGAACATTTAATAAATCACACTGCAGAACACAGAAAGATATACAAAAATATGTTAGTCCTTAAGATGCTGAAAGATTTTTATTTATTTATAAATAATGTATAATGTATAAATAAATGAATATGTTAATAGATAAATATATTAGCCTTAAAAATGCTGGAAGATTTTTATTTATTTATTTAGTTTTGTGGCAACAGAGTAACTTGGGTTTTCCTCTGGAAATTGAGATGCAAGGATGCTGAAATTATAATTCTCCATTATCTTCAAAACAGGAAAAGTGTGATTTTATCCCTTTTACCAACCTGGATACTCATTCCTGATTAATTCCAAAGAAGAATCAGGACAGCTTTAATATCACAAGAAACTTAACACTAAAGCTAATAAGCATGGGGATGAGGTATAGTACACAACTTATTCTCTGATTACCCAGGATTTAGAGAGTGTTATATCAGAACAATAAATCAGAAATTACCGTATATACTCGAATATAAGCCGATCCGAGTATAAGCCGAGGTCCCCAATTTTACCCCAAAAAACTGGGGTAAACTGGGGACTCGAGTATAAGCCGAGGGTGGGAAATGAGGCAGCTACCGGTCGGGGAAACCCTCCCTCCCTCAGCCGAGAAGGCTGGCGGCTCCCCCGCCCCGCCCTCTCACTGCACCGGCAGGGCTTCCCCGCGCTAATGCAAAAGCCCGCCAAGTTTGCACCATCCGGTATAATGTGAAAAAAAGAAGAAAAAAAAAACTCGAGTATAAGCCGTATATACTCGAGTATAAGCCGAGGGGACATTTTTCAGCACAAAAAACGTGCTGAAAAACTCGGCTTATACTCGAGTATATACGGTAGTAAATATTAATGGAATTCAAACTATGAAAACAATCTTAATTGCTTCTGCTAATTGTTTCTGGTAAAACTAGTGAGCATTTTTTAGATAAAGAGATGCTTGATTTTTTCCCCTCAGTAATTATTTTCTTGTTAGATGATCGATAATGTTAATTACAGATGAAGGAGACATGCTTATGGTAGCTCTGAGTACAAGGGAAACCTGATCCATTTCTCTGTATGATAGTCATGCACACAACCTGTTGCTGATAAGTTTGTATATAAAGTCTTTAATTTTTTTATATAAGTAAGAATTGATGTTTCTAGATATACCAGTCCATGGACAATATCTATATTATAGGGGCTTGTTGAAAAGAGGCTGCTGTATTATCTTAGATTTCAGTTTTCAGTATGTTCAGATCTCACTAGCATTCATTCATCTGTGAACTGGCATTTTTCCAACTTACATTAACCAATGATCACACAGAGCAAATGAACAGATTACAGACATAAAGTTGCACTGAATGACTTTACTCCTGACAGCTCAGCACTATTCATAGTAGCTAGGAATTCATGATAGAGACTTAACTTTCTCAGTGAAAAACATAATAATAATAATAATAATAATAATAATAATAATAATAATAACAACAACAACAACAACAACAACAACAACAACAACAACAACAACAGCAGCAACAACAACAACAACAACAGAGTTGGAAGGGACCTTGGAGGTCTTCTAGTCCAACCCTCTGCCCAGGCAGGAAACCCTATACCATTTCAGACAAATAGCTATCCAACATTTTCTTAAAAATTTCCAGTGTTGGAGCATTTACAACTTCTGCAGGCAAGTTGTTCCACTGATTAATTGTTCTAACTGTCAGGAAATTTATCCTTAGTTCTAAGTTGCATCTCTCCTTGATTAGTTTCCACCCATTGCTTCTTGTCCTGCCCTCAGGTGCTTTGGAGAATAGTTTGACTCCCTCTTCTTTGTGGCAATCCCTGAGATATTGGAACACTGCTATCATGTCTCCCCTAGTCCTTCTTTTCATTAAACTAGGCATACCGAGTTCTTGCAACCGTTCTTCATATGTTTTAGCCTCCAGTCCCCTAAACATTTTGTTGCTCTTCTCTGCACTCCTTCTAGAGTCTCAACATCTTTTTTACATCGTGGTGACCAAAACTGAATGCAATATTCCAAGTGTGGCCTTACCAATATTCCAAGTGTGGTATTAACACTTCACATGATCTTGATCTTCCTCATAATGGGGGAAAAAAAGATATGATTTATTTATATGAAAAGTTTGGGGTATCCATGACTTCTATAAATGAAGAGTTCTAGTAGTAACTAAAAATAAATAAGTCATGGAAACAAATATAAAAAGTAGTAACAGTCCTAGTAGCAGGAGAATAGTTACTTCAATAGTTACTGAATAAATGAACTTATTTTATTAGGATGCAAATAAAAACTAGTATTGAATAATGAAAACTTGTTCTAAATTCTATGCAATGCCAAGTAGACAACAGGTCAGTGTAAAGAATGATAAATTCCACATTTTTTTCCTAAAAAAATAAAAGAACTATTACAAAGAATTTATTTTCTTCCAGCCAAAAGTAATATGTTCATAGTTACCACCCCTTAGCCATTCTGTTAATCTATTGACACTATAATTATGTTATTTTCACATTATATAGATATATTTTCTCAGTACCTTAGAAAAGTGGACCAGGATAAAAAACTTCAGACTTTTCAGATGTTGCCAAACAAAATCCATTGGCACTAGCTGAGGATGCTGGAGAAATTTGGTTTCTCTAACAAGTTGTGACTTTGCACCCAATTGATCCAATGTTGAGGAAAAAGGTTGAGGAAGTGACTTTTCTATATAGTAGTTCCAAACATTTCAGAACCCATTGATTTATTCACTTACCACACTATTCCTCCAAAAATACGGAACACCCATTATTAGTACTGGCCCAAGAGACCTCAAAATTGGAGTCAAAATCATGCTTTTTCCCCCTGCTAATTTTTATTTTTTCTTCAAACATTGCTTCGTGTATTTCCCTATCATGATGTCACTTGTAGAAAATTTCAGTGGCTTTTGATGTGAAAAAAAAATAAATTGAAATGATTAATGCTGAAGTTACTCTTTTCCAGTGCTCAGTATTTTGTTCCTATGCCTTTTGAGGGGCCATTTCAGATATTTTATATCTTATACTTGTTGGGGTACAGGAACTTGGTACGAGCAGGCAAATATCAGTCATTTTCTAGTTCTTATTCATGTATTGCTATTCTGAGGAATGTATACTTCAGCATACCATTCCCTTTGGTTGTGATAGTATTGGACATGATGAAAATAATTTGAAAACTATAATATCTTCAAAACTTTACTGATAAATGAAACCAGCCTATTCAGTTAAGCCCCTGCAAATTGTCTTAAGAAGAATAATTCAGATGATACAAAAATATTCTGTTTTTGAAATATTTGGTAAACACATGACACATTTCTAATTTCTTTAATTCCCCATTTTATGGAAATATAACAATACTATAAAAAGCATATCTTTTCCAATCTATTAGATTCTTCATCAGCTTTCTTTCATCCATCTTGCTCACTTCCCACAACTACATAATAAGCGTTGGATAAGAATAATAATTTCTGAAAAATGCGTAGTGAAAGAGAGAAGACTGAGATGAGAAAAGCTTAGAATTGGAAGCTAGAAAAGAGCAGATATTGTTAAGATTCTCTTCAGATGCATCGTGTAAGCCCAAGCCACAAATATCTTCTGAGTCCCCAAGGAAGGCAAAGAAAGGAAAAAGCCCTGCCAAATATTTTCAACTATATCCTGGAACTCCTTTCCATCAAAAACATTTTTCACTAGTTGCTGTAGTCAAAGGTTCATGGGACCATTGATCTATATTTGGCCCTATCCAGGTCTTTGATTTTGGCAAAAACAGTCTCTTAATAATCAGGGCAAGTCTTTGGAATCCTTCTATCTATAGCCTAAAAGTATTTTAGTGGCACTTAGGATTTGCTTATATTTATCTTTCAATTAGAATAGAATAGAATTTTATTGGCCAAGCGTGATTGGACACACAAGGAATTTGTCTTGGTGCATATGCTCTCAGTGTACATAAAAGAAAAAGATACGTTCATCAAGGTACAACATTTACAACACAATTGATGATCAATATATCAATATAAATCATAAGGATTGCCAGCAACAAGTTATACTCATACAGTCATAAGTGGAAAGAGATCGATGATGGGAACTATGAAATGATTAATAGTAGTGCAGATTCAGTAAATAGTCTGACAGGGTTGAGGGAATTATTTGTTTAGCAGAGTGATGGTCTTCGGGAAAAAACTGTTCTTGTGTCTAGTTGTTCTGGTGTGCAGTGCTCTATAGCGTCGTTTTGAGGGTAGGAGTTGAAACAGTTTATGTCCAGGATGCGAAGGATCTGCAAATATTTTCACGGCCCTCTTCTTGATTCGTGCAGTATAAGGTCCTCAATGGAAGGCAAGTTGGTAGCAATTATTTTTTCTGCAGTTCTAATTATTATTTTCTGCAGTTCTAATTAAAGACAGAATGCTTGCATATAGTGCAAATCTCCACCTGCAAATAAAATAAAATAAAATAAAATAAATATTTTATACCTTCTTCAGTTAAATAAAGGCATATGATTGCAACTTTACAGTATTGCCTTCTATATGCCAGGTCTAAATGATATCATTTTGAATTGTATAGGAAGTATTTTCACATAACCGTAATACTTGAGGTAATTGTTCGTAGCAAGGTAACTTATTTAAAGTTCTGGAAATCATATGTTTGACTTGAAATTGCTGTATTCTGAAAATTCAATAAGATGGTATTTAACAAAAGACGTAAAGATGTACAAGGTTTGGTCAGATGTTTTAAAATTTGGGAGCGCTTACTAAAGATTTCATTTCCCATTTTTCAATGTTCAGAATTTCAAGATAGATTATTAACCCTGTTTTGGCCCAGGTTAGATTGCCAAGTATCAATTTCTAAGTTCTTTTCTAATCACATCCCCTGCATTTTAAAAAAAAACAACACCTGCCCAGAAATGCAGTATTAAATTAAAAATGTATTTTCATTCAAATGGTGCAGATTCTAAAACATATTTTCTGACTATGCATTTCAAAACCCGTTTTGTTTTAATTTGGTTTGGATGTGCCAAGAATTATATCAGAACATTCAGGATTCATGAAAGCTAGTAGATAGCTAAATTCTGAACTGGGCATTAATCTTCTACTGTTACTCCTAAGCACTGCAATTATAGTGGCTATCTACAGACATTTACACACAATTTCATACAATAATATCTTTCCATTCATTTTTGATTCAGCACAAATTTCCATAAGCACAAAAAAGAAAAAATAGGGGGTCTTTCTCAGTAATTCTCCTTAATTTCTGCAGTCCTTTGCACCCCTTGAGACAGTTCCAGAGGTTTGGAGGAAGAGCAAGCTATGTGAGAGAATAGGTGGCTTTTCTATTCACTTCTGGGGGATGAAAGATGGTGGGTGCAATTAAATACAATTTGAACGTTTATTCACTTCTGATTAGTTGAGGGGAAAATGTGTACCCCTACATGTCAAACTCACATCCACACATAAAGAATTCAGTAAAAAAAAATCCCGTTAAAATTTATATAATTATACACTTTCTTTTCTCCTATCTCCAAGTTAATGCTCACTGCAAATTTATTCTGGTTCTACCCATTCATCTTCGGCTTGGGTCCTCCTTTTCATATTTTTCTTTTTCTTTTCTAATAAAGGGTAATCATCTATCTTGAAATAATAATCATTGCAAAATGGATAACTCCTCAATGCTTAGGATACTTCATGGAAATATCCCTCCCCTCCTCCCTCCCTCCCCCCCCCCTCTGTGTGTGTGTGTGATTTTTTTAAAAAAGGGAATAGAATTAGAACTTTATGAAATAAAAGAATATTGGGATTTTATCTGCTTCCTGCACTAGCACAAGTGCATATGCCACAGACTTTTATATAAATTTTCCCTGTATTTGCACAGGCTGTTTCAAAACATGTGCTTGCCTCTGACTTAAAATTATTTTTAACTGTTCCATCTATCTCTCTACCTCTCCTTCTTGGTAACCTATTCCTTTTGGGCAGGGCAGGCCAAAATGGTCAGCTGCTTGGCTTCTACATTTTGGAAAACTCTGAAGAATCCTCCAGCAAATCTCTGGGGCAAAGCAGCCTTTTCCCCAAAGAACAAGGGCTTCTGAGAGACTTTGCCTCATAAGGGCCTGTCAGAGGCTCTGGGCAGGCATCAGTTGACAGGGACATCTTTGCCTCCTGACAGATGGTCAAGCTTTCCATGTCAGCAAGCAGCAGAGGGATCTCAGGATTTTGCCTGCATTCCACACAGCAGGGCCAGTTTAGGGCAAAAGGGATCTAATGTCCATGCCCTTCATAGTTGGCGAGCTAAATGATGGACTGTTGACAGGAGAGCCATCAAGTGCTTATCCTCAACATACAAAGCTCTGTGCTTCTCCCTTTCCAATTTTTTCTTTGGCAGAATTAATGTCCTATTTGCTTATCTTCCCAAATCCGTTTTGGCACCAGTACAAACCACCGCTTGGTGGCAAGCAGTTGTCTGGACTTTAGATGCCAGGATTTGTGCTGACAGTTCTTTCCACACATTCAGAGTCAAGCCTCTCGCAACTGGCCAGAAGAGAAAGTTCTTCCCCTAGACAGGCACCCTAATAGTTAACTCATGCCATATTAGAACTAATGATGGCCATATTTTGCTTGATGGGACAAGTAGTAACACACCTTTAAAAAAAAAAAGTGGAAACAAAGCTTTTCTAGTCCCTATTCAGCTAACTAGATTGCATGAATACAGTCATCGTAGTTTTCTAAAAAGTTCAATTCAGACAATTACTTGATTTCTCTTTGAACAATGTCAACTGTTTTCTGATATTTAATAATAATAATAATAATAATAATAATAATAATAATAATAATAATAATAATAATAATAATAATAATGATATATTATATGAGCGGTACAGTGGTTAGAGTGCAGTACTGCAGGCTAGTTCTGCTGATCACCGGCTGCCGGCAGTTTGGCAGATCAAATCTCACCAAGCTCAAGGTTGATTCAGCCGTCCATCCTTCTGAGGTGGGTAAAATGAGGACCCAGATTGTTGGGGGCCAATAGGCTGCCTTTGTAAACCGCTTAGAGAGGACTGGAAAGCACTATGAAGTGGTATATAAGTCTAAGTATTATTGCTATTACTATTAAAATTATATTAAATGGGTGTAATGGGAAAAAAATATCTCCCTTAGCTTAACTCCCACCCATGTGGTAGACACATTCCTATTCTATTATTCTGGGCAATAATATGGAAGTGAGTTGCCTCTGCTTCTTCAGCTGGCCTTCCAGAAGCAGATGAAAATATGACTTCTTATAACAACTGGTGCTATATTCAGTAATTTAAATTGAGATCTAAATTTGATTATTCTTTTACTTATTATATTGGTATGTACTGTATTCTGGATGTCAGTTGCAAGCTATCTAGAGTCCTTTTGATTTCAGGAAATAGACAAAACTCATAACAAATAAACTTTAAATAAATAAAGGCCTTGCAGTTGACAGCCGTCGCCAGGAGAGCATTTTAACAGGTCCACCTGATTCACCAGTTGCCCCCTTCCTTGACCGGGACGCCTTACGCACGGTCACTCACGCCCTCGTCACTTCCCGCCTGGACTATTGCAATGCTCTCTACATGGGGCTCCCCTTGAAGAGTACCAGGAGACTCCAGCTAGTCCAGAATGCGGCCGTGCGGGTGATAGAGGGAGCACCGCGTTGCTCCCACATAACACCCATCCTGGGCGGCCTACACTGGCTGCCGGTGGCCTTCCGGGTGCAATTCAAGGTTTTGGTCACCACCTTTAAAGCGCTCCATGGCTTAGGACCGGGATATCTACGATACCGCCTTCTGCCGCCGATTGCCTCCCAACGACCTGTGCGCTCCCACAGAGTGGGCCTCCTCAGGGTGCCGTCGACCAAACAATGCAGGTTGGCGACCCCCAGGGGGAGGGCCTTCTCTGTGGCAGCACCAGCCGTGTGGAACGAGCTTCCTCCGGGGTTACGACAACTCCTCGACCTCCAGGCCTTCAGACGTGAACTGAAGATTTTATTATTTCAGTGAGCTGGACTAGCCTAAGAAATATTTTAGTTAAATTTTAAAGGGGTTTTTAATCGGTTTCTACCGTTTTTAGTGATTTGGCCATTAAAATATTTAGTTTTAATTTGGTTTTATATTGTTATTTATTATATTGTTGTATTTTAATATGGCTGTGAACCGCCCTGAGTTCTGCGGGAGATGGTGCGGTATAAAAGTTTGATTAATAAATAAATAAATGCAGTTCTTGTTGAAAGAGAACCCTCTTGAAATTACTTTCCAAGAGATTTGGTGGAAAATAAAAGATTAATAGATATCAAAAGCATGTTGAAAGGGATGAGCAAACACATTTTGTCTTCAAACTTGATTGAAAACAAACTGATTTAATTGCAATCAAGTGTCTTCTTTTTGAATGAGAAAAAGGTTTAGTTCAGAGATCCCCTTTCCTAAATGGTTATCCCACACTCTGTACAGAAGATCCTATCTCTAAATAAAATTAGATGAGCCTTTTTACTATTGAATCAACGATCTGCAGGTAAAATTTTCTAATATTCTCAACCACAAATTTGAATATGAATCTTAATGGAAAACAAGAAGTTTATAGTCCTTGAGCAAAATCAAATGTCATCATTTTCTAATTATAATTTTAAAATATATTTGAACAGTCTATCCCCTGGAACAGCGGTCCCCAACCTTTGCAACTTAGTGGCCTGTCTGGGGGGAGGGGAGAGGGAAACTGGGCCCCGTGAGTGGCAGGCTGGCGCACAGGCACATGTGCATGCATCTTTACTTGTGCAAGTTGAGCTGCATGCGCATGTCGTGCAAGTTAAGCTGCATGCACATGAGTGCATTCGGGCCCGCCTCTTGCGAGGCTAGTTCAGAATAGGCCACGGAGGTTGGTGACCCCTGTTGTGGAAAATGAATAATATTCAAATAAAGGATTAGGATGGCATATTATTTTTTTTTCTAAAATTCTTTTGTTGTCGCTATATAATTACAATAAGAGGCAAAACAAATGAGAAACTTCTTCGTAGTTGGTCTATTTTTTTATGAATGAGACTAGTTTGAGAGCCAAACACATATTGCTAACTTCATATTTATTTCAATGGCATTTATGTCTCGCACAAGACGTTCCTGATGAATTGTGCCCAAAATAAATTGGTTATACATGTTTGAACCAACAATTATTCCAAATATGTCAGGACCTTTCTTATTTATGGCGATATTTTTTTTTTGATATGGTTTAACTTATTTCTAAAAAAACAAAAATAAGTTTGATATATCTCTTTGTTTATACTTTTATGTATAATGTCCAAAATGTGAGGCCAATATTCTTCAAGTTTTTGTTTTTATGGCTTATTAATGCAGAACATTGAGGAAGACACTTTCTGTTGTTTATCTCTTTGGTAAAATATGCCTTCTGTTTCTGAAGAAATATGGGTTATAAAATAATTTCGGTGATTTTTACAGAGTCAAGAACTTAAAAAGAATTGCTCATTTAAACATTTGTGGTTTCCAAGAACAAAGATAAATATATATTTTTTCATGTCCTTATTTTAGTTTGAAGACCACAGCTAATTTTCTTAAATATTCATCATGCAAGTTTTGATAAGAATTTTGATTCAGCTTGATTTAACAGCTTTGGAAAAACACTTTATTTATAAATCATTATTTTTATTGATACATGTGTGCTCACACGGACACACATTCAGCTTTTACCAAATAATTTAACTCATGCTTTATACAAAAGTAAAGTTTAAAGAGTATCTTTAAACAAAAATTCCAAAATAAACCAGTTGCAATAAAATATAGATTCATATAGCTAACTGCAGTAAATTCTAAATGTTTTTTCAGTTAAGAAGCGAAACACAATGGCTTTGTTTTTAAAGTCATCTTAAAATCAGCCACAGAAGCAGCTAACTAGCTCTGTTTTGGAAGGAACTTCTAAACTATATGCCCTGTTTCTATCCCAATTCTATTGCACATCAACCTTCCTGATTAAGACAATAAGTGCAAAGTTCAGTTTTTAAAAACACTTTCATTTAGGATGTTGAATAGGGTAGTCTATATTGAAAACAATCTGCTAGCTTCAGCACGTAGAAAGATTCAAAATTTCTGTTAGGTTCAATGACAACTCTGAGAATACACTCTATTGAGACAATACAAACTGCAGTATGTCTTTTAAATAGTCAGTTGATTGATTAATAGGTTAAAAGTAACACAACTAATTGACTGCAACCTTTAATGTAATGACAGCCCTAATTAAAAGAAAACTTGCCATGTGAGAGCTTCATGATAGTTGGCTTTTTTCAGCTTTTATTTGGCTGAGCTCTTGGAAAGAATACATACTGTATACTTAACATACTGTAGATATTTAAGAGTATTTCCCCACTCCACACCCAGAATTTATCTGGCATCTGTTTTCTTGCTACCCTCAGTGACTTCTACATTTTGATTTAGTCTCTTTATTCTAAGTGTTATGTTTAGGGCATAGATGCTACCATTATATCCAGCCTATAATAGGGTTTTCTTTTCTTTAAAGGGCCACAATATGTGGTGGAATTTCTTGATCTTGTGTATCATACTATACACAATTCAACACCCCCCTGCACTTGTTGCTTTCGTAAGGCATGGGATGTGTACTCATTTACCCAAAATTAAAATCCTCCCAGTCAGCTTCGTGGGAAGTGCAATTCAGTTACATTCTCTACCTTACTTCTCCTACTTGGCCAGATAATAGAAGTTAGAATTTAAGTGCATCCATAAGGTTCTTTTTGCCAATTTAGCTCTGAACTCCAGTATTCCTCTCATTGTCATCCAGGCTCAAGAGTTGGGTTGTATTGTTTTCCTGTTTGATACCAGTTTGTCTGAAAGCAAAAAGAAGCTGATTTTTGGTTTGTTAGTGCTATAGCCCCAGAGGTGGTATTCATCAGGTTCTGACCAGTTCTGGAGAACTGGTAGAGGAATTTTTGAGTAGTTCGGAGAACCGGTAAATACCACCTCTGTGTGGCCCCGCCACCATCTATTCTCTGCCTCCTGAGTCCCAGCTGATCAGGAGGAAATGGGTATTTTGCAGTAACCTTTCCCTGGAGTAGGGAGGGAATGGAGATTTTACAATATCCTTTCCCTGGAGTGGGATGGGAATGGAGATTTTACAGTATCCTTCCCCTGGAGTGGGGTGGGAATGGAGATTTTACAGTATCCTTCCCCTGCCACGCCCACCATGCCACGCCCACCAAGCCACACCCATAGAACCAGTAGTAAAAAAATTTGAATCCCACCACTATGGATTTTGCAAGCAATTTCTTCTCCCATTGAAGACATTCTTACCCTGCAACTTCAGCATTTTGCTCTTGTCTATAGGCATGGCTGAGAATGTATTTCTCTTTCCACTTCAAGCTGTTGTAGAAACAGGCAGTCAGGGTTGGAAAAACTGGGAAGAGTGTCTGGTTGTAGAAATGGAATTGGGGTGAAAAAAGCATTTTTTTTTTGTTCTATGAAAGTTTCTATGAAAGTTTTAGAGACAGGAACACGATTGGATGGATATTATTTGGCTCTATCCTATTATCCTATTGGTCAGTTGAAGGTGGATATTAATTGGTTCTTGCTGTTCCCCATGTGTTTTTAGCCTTTTGAATTTTGAAGAAAAGAAAATGTTCACAGGTCAGTTTCAAACTGCTTTGTTGGAATGATATTGGTATTGGTATGGAAGTGCGTCCTTTGTGAAAGTTAGAATTGTTTTATGGCAGTGAAGATGGATTATTTTGCCATACCTAATTATAAATGAAATTGGAAGGAACTTCACGATATAAAATGGCCTGTCCCTGCGAATTCCAGCAAAGAGACACCTATGGGATGGATTGCCTGTTTCTCCTGTTTCTTTGCCATCTGCCTCAAGTTCCAAGAATGTGTTTAAAGATACATTTACTGAATAGGTTTTTTTTTAGCAATTAAGCAAAACAAATATTGATTGAATATACTAAACAAATTATCTCTTTTCCAACAGGTTCTTCTTGAAATTTTTTCTTAAATGTAACCAGAACTGCTTAAAAAATGCAGGAAATCCTCGAGACATGCGGAGATTTCAGGTTAGTGACGCTTCCTACCTATTCGATCAATCTCTTTTTGAAAGTATGAGCTAAGAAAAATTTCAGCCAGGTAACCTAGCTATTTTATTTGTGCATGCTGTGTGCAAGTTTTCAATCTAACATTTGAGAAGCACTTTAGAATTTCAGCCCTCGTTTACTTGACCAGTCAACAACCATTACAAGTTAGGACAATGCTGAATGGCCTTATGACTACTCTTCATAATTTCAGCCATGACAACATCCTGGCAATCACACAACTGCAATTCAGATGCTTGATGACTCGTTCGCAATTGCGTCCATTGTAGTATCCTACAATCACATGATGAAAATTGTGATCTTCACGGTCAGCTTCTGACAACAGTCAGTGGAGAAACTGACAAGAGGTCATAAATGGTGATCATGTGATTAAACACTTAATGACTATATAGAATTAACTTAACAACTGAAATGGGAATTGCTGCAGCTGCCATTGTAAGTCAGTGTGGTCTTAGCGACAGAGTTGTCTGTCTTAATTATTGTTATTAAGCTAGGATTACCTATACAGGATCAAATAATTCTTAAAACAGCAACATATAAATCAAACAAACACAGATCTTACAAGAATTGAAAAATAGATTAGACTAGATGTATAAAGATGTGATCTAATAATCTAGACCAATTCCACTAGACATTTAAGTCTAGTATGCTCAGTTTTGCTGCCTTAGGCAGTGAGATTGAATCAAATTTATTTCATTGTTTGACTCATGGACCGCAGGCAAATCAAGCCTTGTCCAATTAGTCTAAAATCCTTCCACTTGATCTGCAAGACATAAAAAAAATAGGCTTTTTGGAAAGGTTTTTCAGGACAGAACAGAGGATATAACCGAATAGAACAGATACATTAGACAGTTCACAAAAATGACTTTTACATCCTTGTAGGGAGTCAAAGTAGAAGGGATGTGGTGGCTCAGTGGCTAAGACCCTGAGCTTGTTGATCGAAAGGTCAGCAATTCAGCGGTTTGAATCCCTAGTGTCGCGTAACTAGTGTCCAGTTACTTGTCCAAGCTTCTGCCAACCTAGCAGTTCGAAAGCACGTAAAAAATGCAAGTAGAAAAAATAGGGACCACCTTTGGTGGGAAGGTAACAGTGTTCTGTGTGCCTTTGGCGTTTAGTAATGCCGGCCACATGACAACGGAGATGTCTTCAGGCAGCGCTGGCTCTTCAGCTTTGAAACGGAGATAAGCACCGCCCCCTAGAGTCGGGAACAACTAGCACATATGAGCGAGGGGAACCTTTACTTTTACCTTTAGGGAGTCAGATGTGTATGAACCCAGCATTCCTAAGCAGGTAGCCTCTATCCACTTGAGTAATCCTGGCTAGTTTCTTTAATATAATACTATTCTGGCAGAAAAGCTTTTGGCTTTCTATGAAATAACGTGATCCAAAATAGCTCCAGTGGTTACATCATGGACCCTTTTGGTCTCTGGCATATTAAGAGAACTTTTTCAATGAAAAGATCTTGTTTATCTTTTTAAATCTTACCTCCCTTATGCAATTTATTCAGAGGATTGCCTTTTGTAGTATTACAAGATATGTTTAAGCCTTTAATATGAACTAAAACTTACTTTTTCAGAGGGTTTTTTGGGTGGGGGATTAAAGATAGTTTGTACTATTGAGAACCTATTTGGTCTAGTGGTTAAAGTATCAGGTTAGAAAGCAGGAGACCCTGAGTTCAAGTCCTGCCTTAGCAATGAAGGTCAGCTGGGTGACTTTGAGCCAGTCACTCTCTCTCAGCCCAATTCATCTGATGGGGGAAATAGGAGGAGGAAGGGCTGTTGGATATGTTCTCCTTGAGTTATTTGTAAAAATAATAAAGATGAGATATAAACAAACAAATAAATAAATTGAAATTAAAAACCATACCTCTCTATAATATAGGATGGAACAGGATAATCATTATATTGTATTCTTATTGGGATATATAAACATAATCACCCTGTCTCCTGATCTGAGCTCAATATAAGATGGACAGCTATTATAAATAATATGTTATAAATAATATGTTATAAATAATAAAATATAACAAATGTAGAATTGTGGGGCAGGGTTAGGACTGCCTGAAACTCATATTTTTCTTAATCAATAATTTAATGTTTTTATTTAATTTTTTTTATGGGAGAAGATAAATTAAGAATGAAGACTTCAGGTATTAGTCCCTTTCCATTCAAAGAGGCATAGGATTATTCTGTCAAACACATATATAGGGTTACTCTGTTACCAAGAAGAAATCCTGTGGCTTTCTGAGCAAAAATGCACAGGATTAATCTCTTAGCTCTGTATTTTTTATTTTCATAGTATTGATGATAAGGAAGACAATAATTTGAAAAATTACCAAAATGTATGTGGGCGTTTGTGTATGTGTTGTATGTTTCTATGAGTTTTCCTGATAAAGTTGTATATAAATATAGTACATATAATTATGTTTACATTGCACTTTAAAGCCCGTAAATGATTTAATGTCCAATTATCTGAGAATGTGCCTTATTGTAAGAAGCTGTATAAGTACTGAGTTCAGCAGGATGCTGTCTTAAAGATGCTATAAATTTCAGAGCATTGTTCTTTCTCATACACAGAAGGCATGTCAAATTCTCTAAAAGGAAGTTTTCTTGGCAGTTGCTCTTGGCTCCCACATTCTTTGACTTGAAGGAAAGAGTATGACTTTGCTCTTCACTGAGGCCTTTTGAGTTGAATTGTTAGTGATTCTAGCTGCTGTTGATGCAGTTTTAATGCATGATTTAACTTTAATATTATATGTCTTAGGTGTCTTGAGCACTCTTGTCTCCCCCCCCCCCCATAGCACTCAGTTTGAAGTCTCCGCAGAATCAGTTTGCAAGCTGCCTTTCAGACACATTTTGTCCAGCTCCTTTGATGTACTTCTCATCTTTTGTCAGGACTACTTCATATTTCATTATCAAAAAATCAGATTCATTCCAGCTGCCATCATCTCGGTAGCACTTTGTTCGTTTCCAGTATTCTTGCTTCTCTTCCTGGGCCATGTTATTAGACATAAGAGATGAAGAAAATGCAATTTTGCCCCCATCTCCCTCAGTCTTCTGCTCAGTGCTTCATAATCCCTCTGTCTTCAAGTCTTTGATTGGTTGGATTCCTACATGGATCAATAGAAACAGGAGGAGGTGTCTTTCACATCCCAATTGGGTGCTCCAGTCTCTTCATATGCAACTGGATGAATGACAGATTGCTGCTTTGGTCTCATTCAGTGGAAGGTCTCTGATCAGCCCTACTGGTAGCTTCCTTGTCTTCATGGCAGGCACAGGAATTCTCCTTTTTGCATTGAGCCTGTTGAGTTGTCATTCTTAATTCCTGAACCTGCTGTTCATCTCGGATCCATTACCAACTTCCATAATGGCAATTGGAAGTTGGTAACATCTTAGGTTTGTTTTGTTTTGTTGTCTGATCACAGACCTTAAGATTTCCCAGTTTGTAATTTTTGCTGCAGAATGGTTAGGGACAGTTTCTACCGGTTCACCACGGTTTGGGCGAACCTATAGTGGTGGCGGCAGGAGGCTCTGCCCACCCATCCGGAAGTCATCACGGATGCTCTGCACATGTGCAGAAGTACCACACAAGAAAGAAGCGAGCACATATGCACATGCTCGTAGTTCTGAACCGATAGTGAAGGTAAGTGGAACCCACTACTGGTTAGGGACTTCTTACCTGTATTTCTCCAGCTTTTCTTCTGCTTTGCCTCGCCCTTGCTAAACCTAGCTTATTTTTCCAATATATCCACCAGTTAAATCTGCTTCATAGATAAGGGAATCGAGCATGAGCAGCCAAGGCTAAAGGCTGTCAAAGCATCAGTTCAAATTTACCTGTTCTGTTGCCAGTTCAGAACTCCCCCAAGATGTCAGCTGATTTTCATATGGTAATGCTTTTGTGTGTTCTGTCAGAAGAGCAATCAAAAGTTTGTGTAGGTGACCAGGTAGGACATAAGAGAGGTTGTTGATTTCTTGACTTGTAAAGACATTCTGTCAGGCAAGCTGAGCCTCACAGCAGTTAAGCTTTCCATGTGTAAACAGAGACTGCTTAATTACACAGGTCATGTCAATTAGTGTGACCTTAGCATTTTAAGGAAATTAATCACTTTCAGTGGAGCAGATTACCCTTCATACTTTTAAAATCCAGCCTGTCTTCTTCAGTGACAAAAAAAATAAATCTATTTCTACGGGCAATGGTTATGATTTTCCCCCCCCTCCTATCCTAGCTTCCAGATCTGGTGCTTGAACATTTGTAGAAAACAAGTCTAGCCTCTTGTTAATGATGCAATTTATTTATTGGAGATGGACAAGGAAAGGACCAGTTGAGGATAGGATGGCCTTAGCTTAATTCTGTTGGACATTGTGGGAGCCATGATATTAAGGGCAACCTCCTTGCCCAAGCTATGATGCCTCCTTTTATGAGACAACTCATACATTCCTATAGTTCCAGCTTAGTATGTCCCTGTCCTCCAGGAAGTGTTCATCTCAGTATTGATGACCTGAATTTAGATTGAATAAAAAATATTGAGAAAACATTTTGAAATTGAGTTCTGCTATGAAAAGCAGATATGACTGTAGTGATGTAAAAAGATAACTCTACCTGTTATACATTTTTAAGGTTCAGTTCATGGGCTAGCTTCCCCAAACTTGATAGACTTTACCTTCTTTAGAACTTTCCCCAGTTTTGACTGTTTAGGGAAGAAGTTCCTATGGATTTTTACTCTGCTAGGCATTGCTAGGGGTTGGTGCTCATCTCTGTTTTGAGGCCGTTGAGCCAGAGCTGTCTGAAGATGCTTTTGCAGTCATATGGCCAGCATAATGAAACGGAGCACTGTTACCTTTGCAATGATGTAGTACCTATTTATCTAGCTCATTTGCCTATTTTTGAACTGCTAGGTTGGAAGGAGCTGGAGCAAGAACACAACACATGGGTCTCGAACCTAAGTGTCAGTTTCCAGCTGACAAGCCAGGGTCTTAAGCATTGTGCCACTGCAACACCCTGTTTGAGGAAGAGTGGACAGATATTCAATGTGTAATATACAATGTTCACCCTAGATTTAATTAAGACATAAAACTTAATTTATTTATTTAAAGCATTTATATAGCCACCCATTTTATACCAAACTCTGAGCAACCTCAGAATAATTGTGATAATATAAATTATTTGAGAATAGAATGGTGGCAGAGCAGACAGAAAATGAAAAAAGCTGGGATTGTACAGTATCTCTTTGATGCATGCAACATAATCCAAATATTCTGACTAATTGTAATTGTGATTTCAATTACAATTTGAAAGAACTGCACTATTCCTTTGATGGATAAAAAATGAATGCAAGTGAACAATTTTAACAATGTAGAGTGAGAGAAAGTTTTATGTAGATCAGGGGTGTCAAACTCACATTGTCATGGTGGCGTCACATGACTATTGGGACTTTCCCCCCCTTCGCTAAAACAGGAGTGGGTGTGGCCAGGGAAAAATATTTGATCAAATTTATGCCTTCCATGGAAGGAAATGGCAATGTGGAAACGTTCTGTATTTTCTTTATTTCTCAAATTCCTGTCCTGCCTTTCTTCCAGTTGATAATCCCCATGATATCTGTCCACAAATCTTTAACATTGATGGAAAAAATCTTACTAAATCATTTTTGCACATATCAAAATTATTGCTGGCAAATAGGACATTTCATTTTTTTATATTACATAAGCAGCTGGAATAAAAACTGATTTGAAAATATTTGAAGGATTGGACTGGAAATAAAGTTGCAGTATTCCAATGCTAGGCATACAAGGTGGACGTTGTTTCAGTGCATTACAAATTAAGTTCTGTTTTGGTAATATTATTTTGTTGTGGGTTTGAATAGCATTCATTGGTGATTCAGTGCTGAGTCTATTCAAGAGATGCAAATGATATTTCATGAGGCTAATTTTAAAAATCGGCAATGAGAGACTATATTTTAATCATCGTGAAGCTTTGACCTAAATTTAGGTCAGGCTTTTAGTATCTTGGGACTAAAAGTTGAGTTGCAAAATAATAATATATCCATGCTGCCAGAATCTGTCTAGAAATTATTTCAGCCTCTTTCATGTAAACAATATATATATATTTCCTTCCAATAAAGTGCAGATTACTGAAAATATCAGGAATGTGCCATAGATTAATTTAACCTAATGATGTGTAGTCAGAACAGAGATCAATGCAACTCCTAATCTTGAAATGTTTGTTGAAGAATTCTGTGATGGTTTTAAGTGTGAGGAATGGTTGTAAGACGCTCTTTTGAATGACATTGTAACTTTGAACAGTCACTTAATGAATGGTTGTAAGTAGAGGACTACCTATACGTGAAGATCTGATCGTATTGCACAATTTTTTCCCCTGTTTGCTTTTCCCAAATTAAAAACTGTGTTTTCTTCACAACATTTGGATAGGTTTGAGATTTGGAAGGCTTGTCCATACCCATGTTTACATGAATTTGTCAGCACTTCATTAATCAATTTTTAAACAGGAATATACTTTTTCCCCCCTTCATGCATTGGTATGCACTTTTTAAAAGGTTGCTTCTTTGCATACTTTTTACCCTGTGGTTGTGTTTAAAAAAACAAACAAACTAAAAACTAAAACAAAACTTGTTTCTGTTACAAGTTAATTTTGCATATGCTTTGATCAAGATACAGTCCATTAATGCAGCAATTGAAATGAGTTGCCTTTTTAGAGAGAAATTTGGATCATAGTTAAGAAATTCATTCTCTCTTGAGAAGTTTTCCTAACTTTTATAGGATTTTCCAGTTTCCAGAGTAAACATATGAGTGGTCTTTAGTCATAAAACAGCCAGTGCCCTTTACAAAAGTGTTCAAAACATACTAGGTTTTCCCCATCTCACAGAACATTAACGTTTAATATTGAATATACCGAAAATGTTTTTCTTAAAACTATATGACCTCTGATTAATGTAATGCACGCTTGTGTGGAAACAATAGGTTTCTTTTTCTTGTTCTACAGGTGCACTATGAATAATCACTTCTGAAAGTAGACCACCAAATAACCACTAGAATTTTTTTCATACTTCCTGACACTGGAAACAGTTTCTCTAGGGGATTCCTTTTTATAGTACTTTTTTCTCCTAATGGCTATAAAAGAACCACCCTGGTATGGCATCATTGTAGTAAATCATATTCTAGTCAAGGAAACTAGGTAGCAAGATTATGTTATGCAAGGAATGGGTTGGACTGAGCCCCCAATGTTGCAGATGTTGTGGGTTGCAAGAATTAAATAACGGATTACTCTGGTTTAAAAAAAAAGAAGTTAATCAATGTTCTCCTGCGGAGAAAAATATTGCATTCTCTTTTATAGGCTCAGAGCTCCCTTTACAGCATTATTTGAAACTCTGATTTAGTTCTTTTAAATGGAATAGTATTAAACAGTTGGATTTGTTAGGATTTATGTTCTTGAAATACTTTAGTCGGTTATTTTTTTCTTTTCCTTTATTCCCCTCTATTTGGTTGGTTTTTAAATCCATGTATCAACAGCATTTTCAGGCAGCCAAAAATAAAATCAGTATCAAAATCAACCTTAAAATAGAACAGAACCAGTGCTGGGTTGCTACTAGTTCGCTCTGGTTCGGGCGAACCTATAGCAGTGGTGGCAGGAGGCTCTGCCTACCTGCCCGGATGTCACCAAATATGCTCTGCACATGTGCAGAAGCTTCTGCGCATGCACAGAAGTGGCGCATGAACAGGTAGCAAAGGCAAGTGAAACCCACCACTGAACAGAACAGAAAGAGGCATTCCTAATAAATTTGAAGGATGTTTATGAAGGGAGACTTTGTGTTGTTTCCTGACCATTTTTCTTACGATAACAAAGTCATGTATTTTTTTATTGAATAGGAGCAAAATCCTCCGTCCTTGATACCAACATATTTGAAAAGTATTAAGAAATTACCAATTTCTAGATTTCTCTTCCACTCCCACCCAAATTTTCCCCATGTAAAAACAACAACAGTTGCTTGTGTCTCCTATTGCTTAAGCAAATGATTAATCACTATGCCACAAAAAGGCATAATACTCCAGTGCCTTGACATGCAAGGGCCTTAGGTGTCCTGTAGAGATGTCAATGATACTATATGCACCTTGATGTAATCATGTAATGATGCCATGTCACAAACAACTTACAGTATTTCATTTGCGTCATCCGCACAATGACATCATGACACGAATAACAACTCAGGTTCCTTCCCACCAGTGTGGATGCCCATGACAAACATTGTGTTACAGTATCTGAGTATCTTTAGTATCTTGTGTAGGGTTTTTGCTTTATCTATTTATAAAATTCAGCAATACTATAAACATATTGGGGATGTTTGTATTTCTCAGTTGACTTAAATGGCCAAGATTGTATAATGTAACCCAAGATAACTAAGGTTTTTTAGTAAGAGCTATTAGTTAAATCTTTTCAGTTGAAACAGTTCAATATTTATTTATTATTTATTTATTATTTAAATTTGTATACCGCCCTTCTCCCGAAGGACTCAGGGCGGTTATTAATATTAATATTAATATTCCATATATATAGTATAGTACTACTATAGTACTATAGTAGCTGAAAAAGAGCAAAATTAATTTTGGACAAATGAAAATGATTGATCGTAGGAGCCCTGGTGGTGCAGTGGTTGGAATGCAGTATTGCAGGCTAACTCTGTTCACAGCCAGGAGTTCAATGCTGATTGGCTTGGGGTTGACTTAGTGTTCCATCCTTCTGAGGTCACTAAAATGAGGACCCAAGTTGTTGGGGGCAATATAGTGACATTTGTAAACACCCCTGAGAGTGCTGTAAAGCACTATGGACCGATATATAACTCTAGGTGCTATTCCTATTCTATTGCGAGTGTTATTGCTATGATTACAATCTTGCTATCATTGCTAATGCTATCATTACAATCTGATTACAATGAGCCGTGGTGGTGCAGTGTTTAGAGTGCAGTACTGCAGGCTACTTCTGCTGATCACCAGCTGCCAGCAGTTTGGCAGTTCGAATCTCACCAGGCTCAAGGTTGATTCAGCCTTCCATCCTTCTGAAGTTGGGTCCCTCAGAAATGAGGACCCAGATTGTTGGGGGCAATATGCTGACTCTGTAAACCACTTAGCGAGGGCTGTAAAGCACTATGAAGCGATCTATAAGTCTAAGTGCTATTGCTATCTTGTATTTAGGGATTTTCACTATATAGTTCTTTGCATGAAATCTCTGTTAAGGCACGTGCAGTTTTCTACCCAGGTATGTATTTGCCATGTAGGGAACTGTGTCTATGAATGTTAATTATCAAAACAAATTAAATTTAATTTCAAACTTTTGCTGATTTGTTCTTTTTCAGTATGCTCTAACTAGTGTGCTGGTTCTATCTCGTTCAGTACTCTAACTTCTAAAATTGTTTAAATATCTAATGAAATGAGCTAATGGCATTCTGTGACAAACTATATCCAGACACAAATCATGTTAACATTCACAGGCTTGTAAACATTAATAAATTGAAGAGAGGAGGGGAGGGAAGGACAGATTAAATAAACAGAAAATTGGAACTGCTGGATTAAACAGTGTTTTAGGTCAAGAAATGACAAAACATGTTTTTGAAAAATTTACTATGGTTAATGAAATATTACTTTGAAAACTTTGCTTCATTTTCTTCCCTTTTACCCATTTTGAGCCCCATAAGGAAATTCTTGCCAGCAACCGTTTCTGTCCATGGAACTTTGAGAGGGTAACAGCTTCCGTGGAGAATTGAAGAAATGTTTGCCAATCCTTGTAAAGCATTTCACCTCTTCAGAGGCTAAAGCTTCTCAATACCAAGAACAATTAAAGCAAGAGCCTTGTGGAGCGACTGGGGAATTCAGCAAAATAAATCAGAAACCCTCTTCCTTGGCTCTGGAGGGTAGCCTCATTATAAGAGCAGATCTATTAGCCCCTTTGCCATTGTCTTTCATTTCTCAAGTGAGGTGATTCTAATTAAATTAATCTGCATGTCAATCTATCGGTGATCAATCAAAGAGGCTGAGGTCTCCCTTAGCGGCGCTGTGCTTGAGGCTGACAGGGGCTGATAATGGAGGAAGAAATAAACTGTCGAGCAAAGTTAATTAGTCAACATAATAGGTGGATTAAACAGGAGCCAGCTGATTGCAGTTTCACATGTTGAAGCATGAGGTGGGAGCTGAAACTGCAATTAACAGACAATTATTATATTTGGTTGTAAGAGGTCGCATGAATAAACATATCTCAGTGGGTTTCCATTTTTAATCCCCCTTCCTTGTTTAATTTAAGGAGAAGTGTAGGTCATTTCTTCTTATTGTTTTAGCAAAAGTTCTGGAAGGCAGGTTCATGGGAGGGAAACTGTAATTAGCTTGGGATGCTTAATGAGTGATAGTGGAATGGAAACATAGCCTTTAGGTTGAATGCGTAGTTAGGCAGTGGCAAAAAAGAACAACAGTGATGCAGCCACACAGATGCATAATTTCCCTAAAACTTGAGAAAAAACAGGTTTTGTGAAAATGGCCTACCAAAATTTTCATTGGTGATTTGTTTTGTTGATTCATCGTCCCTGTTGGAATATTTCCTGTTGAATTTATAACTAACCAGATACAGTATGGTACTATTAGTCTGTTTCTCCCCCTTTCCCCCACCCCTTTCCATGATCAAACACAACAGTACATTAATATTAGTGTGAACAGGCATTTATTCACATTAAGGGCGGTTGTTTTATCACCTCCATCAGGGGTGTCAAACTCACATCGTCACATGATGTATCGGGACTTTTCCCCCCTTCACTAATCTGGGCGTGGGCATGGCCAGCGTGTGATGCATCCGGCCTGCAGGCCATAAGTTTGAAAGCCCCGATCTACATCATCTACAACACACCTCTACGATGATGTTAGGGAAATGAATCGTCTGCAAGAAAACAAGCTCAGAGAGCACCAAGGACCCCTCATGTCAACCCTGAGCTACAAATATCCTTTACTGGAATAAATGGCTGTCCACACATGTGCTGTTGTATTTGATCATGGTAAGAGATTGACTTAATGCTAAGGCTATATTTGTTTACAGATATTAAAATCAGTATTGTAACTAAATTTTACAATACTTATTATTTTAAATAAGTATTATTTAATTTTAAATTTAAAATAATTCTGGCAGACTCCTGGGGACTTACAGCAATGCCAGTCTGAAAGAAACAAATGGCATAAACAGAAATTATAGTACAGGTTTATAATATCTCTAATCAAAAATCAGTGCATATAACGTAAGTAGATAGCTAAGCATCTAAATGTTGATGGTCAATAGTTATTCCCTGGAAGCCTTCCAGAAAATTTTGACCTTCGGTAAATTTGGGAAGGCTATCACTAAGGGGCCAGCCTAATTTCTTTGGGGAGGCAGTTCCAAAGCATTGGTGCCAAGATGGGAAACCTACCCTTCTGGGTTCAGTCCTTCCCACCTCACAGAATTAGGATATCACAGGGAGATTCTCCCAGAAGACCAGAGTGATATTCAGCAGGTTCTGACTAGTTCTGGCAAACTGGTAGTGGAAATTTTGAGTAGTTTGGAGAACTGATAAATACCAACTCTGACTGGTCCCGCCCCCATCCATTCTCTGCCTCCCGAGTCCCAGCTGAGCAGGAGGAAATGGAGATTTTACAGTATCCTTCCGCTGCCACACCCACCAAGCCATGCCACGCCCACCAAGCCAAGCCACACGCACAGAACCGGTAGTAAAGAATTTTGAATCCCACCACTGAAGACCCTCAGATAGGTCAGATTTGGTAACAATCAGAAATGCCAGAAATGCCAAACCATATTTGGAATTTTAAATTGAAACTAGCACTTTAAATTATATATAGAAGTCTTGCTGGTAATTAATACAGGATTTGCAAGATAAGTGTCATACAATCATAATGACTAGGGCCAAGATAAATGTATATGGATGTGATTTAATAATACAGTCCTTCAATACTGAGAGAGAAATAGTGCTGTAGCAAGCACTAGATTTGAGTACAATTGTTAAGTGGATGACTGTTTTTATTTTCATATTTGTGTAATCGTGTCCTAAGCAACATATATGTGTACAATGGCTACTTCAGGCACTTAGTGAAAGTAATCTAGGGAATCAATTGTTTAAAGGCAAGTACATCCTCTGACAACCCTGCCCATTCTCTGCAACAAACAAAATTCAAGAGTTGTTTGAATATTTAAAAATCCAGGATGATTCAAACAGCAATGAGTGATCTTGCTTGCTAACATCATAAATGTGATCATCTTAAGGCAGCGGTCACCAACCTTCCTGGCTCGGTGGACCGGTGGAGATGATGGTGGCAGCGGGGGAGTGGGGAGAAGGGATGGCTTCACATGTGTACCACTTTTACAAATGCAGCTTCACATGTTCATGCCCTTGCACTCGCCCACCACTTCTGTGGCCCGGTACCAAATAGGCTGGGGTCCAGCATTGGGCTAGACCCCTGTCTTGAGGCATTCCCTTAGTACCCGTTATTTAACTCCTTAAAGAAAAATCTGTTTTGTAAAGTTCTCTTAATATAAATGAGACTAAATATAATAAAGAAAAGTGATGAATGAGATGGTGATAACAAGGTAATAGTAATAATGCCAGTATTATCAATGCTGTCATCTAAAGGTCTCAGTTGTCTACTCTACTGCTTAACTCCTTAAAGTTGACACTTTTTATACAGCCTCTAAAAGGTCCTTTTAATATAAATAAGATTCAGCAATAATAAATAATCACTGTTGGATCCTATTTTTGATCCATGGTGAGTACAGAAAACAATGCATATTTTTATCAAAGTAACTTAATGGAAATCCTTTTATCAACTTGCTCAAAAATTATATTTTATCAATAAAGTTATGCTTTATTAATACATGTATCAGCTGGTTGAGTTTGTGCTTTTTGTTTGTTTGTTTATTTATTACTAAATGTATATGCTGCCCATCTTACTGTCTAAATTTCCGCATATCCTATATTGTACAGCAAAACAATATTTCTATTTCTAATTGTTCCCATTAGGATAATGAGGTTTGCAAAAACAAATTCACACTTGATCGCTTGATAAAGACCAAGTCTACTTAGATTTGAAAAGCAGTATTCATTTAAGTTCTAAAATATTCCTTATGCATACATGCTTTCTCTCTACCCTGCTCAGGAGAATTTTGGACAAATGCATACACTCCAGGCTTTAGCAGTATGATGAATTCAGTTACTCTAATCCAACTTTAGCAACCAATTTTGTTTTTGCACTTGAATCAATTCTCATTTGCAGTGACAACAGTTTATCTATTCTGACATGCATGCTGAAGGATGATGTGGAGTAATATGCAGCCAACTCTTTTAAAAAGGAGTTAATAAAGCTGCTCTTGTTAAAATTATGGTTAACAGTGTATATTCCTTTATACAGCTACAAACTGTGTAATTTGACTAAATGACATCAAAAGCCTGTGATGCCAAAGACCCACTCATCAATAGCACCTCTTGTTAGAGTCATAGAGTCTAGTCACTAGTTATTATGCGAAATAGCTGTGCAATTTTCTGCCGCTCCCAGCTGTTATTTAAGATTCTGGGTTTATTAGTCTCTGTGCATTATTTGATTTTAAATTGCATTAAAGTGTTTCCTTATATTGCTGTTCCACTTGCAGGTTGTGGTATCTACAACAGTCAATGTGGATGGCCACGTCTTGGCAGTGTCGGATAATATGTTTGTGCACAATAACTCCAAACATGGGCGGAGGGCTCGAAGGCTTGATCCTTCGGAAGGTACGCCTTCTTATCTGGAACATGGTAGGCATTTTTTGTTGGTTGCCATTTCTTCTTTCACTATGGGTCCTTGGGCTTTCTTGCCCCCTATTTTCTTCCTGTGCTCAACACTGATGCAAAATTTTGAAAATATCGCTGAAAACCAGCACCAAATTTTCAACCTATTTGAATGATTCTACAAATATGCATCGAAATAGGGCTCAACCTTATATATGGTAGAGTTCTTACAATCACACAATTGATTATTTTTTGTAAATCTGAAGTAGCCAAGACCAGTTTTTGTAAAAAGTGTTTCTCAACCTTGGCAACTTGAAAATGTGTGGACTTCATCTTCCAGAGTTCCCCAGTCAACATGCTGGCTGGGGAATTTTGAGGGTTGAAGTCCACACACCTTCAAATTTCCAAGGTTTAGAAACAGTGCTATAGAGAATTATTTTATGGACATTATGTTTTAAATTCACAGATACTGCTTTTTGTTATGTACATAATGTTCCTAAACATTGCCAGTTCTATGAAGTATAAGAAAGTGAGAGATTCTCTGCAAATGTTTATATACATAGGCTCAATGACTGTAAAATAGTCACGCTAGATTACCTCTTTTTTTAATTTCAAGAAGCAGTAATGTTAACAAGTATTTTGGATCTTATAGTGCATAACTGGAGTAGGAAAGTGAATCTGTGCCCTCTAGAAGCTGTAAGAACAGGAGTCCCAGTCAATATAGCCTGTAGGGGGAGGAATGCTGGGTGTTGGAGTTCATCATTTAGATCAGGGGTCTCCAACCTTGGCAACTTTAAGACTTGTGGACTTCAACTCCCAGAATTCCTCAGCCAGCTTTGCTTTGCTGGCTGGCTGAGGAACTCTGGGAGTTGAAGTCCACAAGTCTTAAAGTTGCCAAGGTTGGAGACTCCTGATTTAGATGGCCACATGTTCCTTCTCTATGGCTTACAGGATGATTATGAAATAATACTATGCTCACTCCTACACCATAATTCAATTTCAAGAATAACTTGGTAGCTGAGTCAGCAACTAAGTTTAGGGTCCAATGAGCTATTTTGCAATGTTTACATGAATGAAATTAATGTGAATCTTTGAATATTTTCTTGCAATTGTTTTTCTGAATATTTTTTAAGACTTAGAAATTGAGTCTTACAAAGTATTCATGGATAAATTATTTTCGCTACTTTAACATGGAGAAATCCTATTTATTTATTTATTTCTTTAAACTGTTTGGTTTTCATCTTTCTCCTTTAAAAAGAAACTCTGAATTGGTAAACATATAAAGCAAACACAGTGTTAAAATAAATAAAATAGTGACTAACAAGTGAAACTATGCAGCAACAGTACATTACTGGCACACATCTTTCTCAAGGTCTCCCTGGAAAATGCTGTTTATCAAAGCAGAATTTCACTAGTATAGTGGTGAAAAGCTTTGTTGGGGTAGATGTATAATGACTACTACTTCCTTCTCCTCTTCCTCTATGGGCCAAATAAATTGAGAGTAGCGGATGGGTGGTTCCTTGTGGTTAAGGGGAAGGGGATGGCTAAGTAAATAAAGAGTGCATTGTCACCGGTCGAGTAGAATAGAAGCAAACAGTAGGTAGACCCAGAGCCAAATGTGGATAGGGCACTTATTTGCTCACCCTCCCTTCCCCTGTCATTTTCTTTAACACTTTGTTTCTCTGTAACTGGCCAGGACAGATTTCTCTTGCCCGAAGTATGAAGTGATTGCTTACAGAGGGCTTTTGAAATTAGGCCAAAGACTGCATGAAATTAGACTGAGGTACTGGTTGCCCACCCATGATTTAGATAATACAAAGGCATCTTGTTCCCTCAGCGTCTCCTCCACCTTCCCAGTAAGAAGGAAAAGCTATACCAGTCCTGGAGCAGGCATAATGCTTGTTTCTCTCACTGATGAAAAAAAAATTGAATAGATAAATTAAAAATTAAACAGATGTGAAAAAAGAGGAATAGACTTATACTGGAGCTGGCTGAGTTTAAAAAGTTTTTACCACTACTCATGGCCTCCCTCACCCATCCTCAAAGAATTGCTGGGTATGAATTTTACGTTGTGCATTAGGTCCATATTGCTTTTACTGTAAAACTAAAGTAAGAAAGACTTGCAAGTCTTAATGTACCTTTTCCTCTCTCTTTTATGTTCATGAGAACTTGGGAGGGGCTTGAATGAGTCACTTGACTGAGTAGGGTTCCCTGCCTGGGCAGGGGGTTGGACTAGAAGACCTCCAAGGTTCCTTCCAATTTTGTTGTTGTGGTTGTGGTTGTTGTTGTTACTATTTTATCAGATTACATTCCTATCCCCGACTCAATCGTCTTTTTATCCGGCTGTTATCTTAGAGGTAGCTCTTCCTCTTTCCCCTTAAGATCACTCCCCCTTCGGTGTACATCATTTGGGCAAAGAGATTGTGTTTCAGAGAAGTCACGTGGACAGGTTCAGCCAGGGCATGTTGAGACTGCAACAAATAGGATATTAATCTCCCACAGTTCCAATTAGAATTAATATGCATGTATAAATAGCTTATGCCAATGCTAACAATATTCATCACTTAGCATATCTGAAATTTATTCTAGGAAACCAATACCATGTTAAAAAACCATGCAGCATGAAAATGTGAACTACCATCATTGTAGGAAACATTGGTGGAAAAAAACACAACCTCTTGCCTCTTTATTAGGCTGCCCTACTATTATAACTTATCATTTTATTTTGCATATATGGAAAACAGCGCTCTTTATGTTATAGGAGCTACTTACAAAATAAATTTGGTCATGTGATAAATGCATAATGTATCAGATCCACAAGTTTGCACTTTCCAACCTAAAATTCTTAGCTCAGCAGTGTTTCTTATTATATAAACATAACTTACATCTGTATTTATTTAGCTTTAACTTTTATGTAGACCATGAGACATTTTATGCAATAATTCATACTATAGATTTTTTTCCATCCTTGCCAGCAACCTAATTTAATAAACAAACCACTGTCATAATTTTTGGCTGATTTACTAAGGAATGTTCAAGCTGTTATTTTATTAATTAGAAGGAAACGAAGTATGCAGAGAATATCTATTAATTTATCCTTGAAGTTTCTTATACAAACCCCCCTTCTTTTTTTATTAAAAAAATAGGATGCAGATTTTTTTAGAGGACTTAGTCAATACAGGTAGTCCCCGGTTTAAGAACAAGTTCCATTCCCAAAGTCAAATTTGTTTGAAAACTGGACCAGTGTTATTGTATAATACTACATAAATTCTATTGTATAATGAACTTGAATCACTGTGCATTTAACTTGAATCTGTGCATTTAACTTGAATCTTGCTACAATAGGCGGTGTTCTTAATTATGGGTCCTGTTTAAACCAGAGTGTTCCTAACCTGGGGATTTGCTGTACTTGCCAATTAGAAGGATAAGTCAGAATTTCTTCAGATTGGAAACTTTCTGCTTTCACCCTTAGCATAAAGCTACCTGCTCTAAATTTTCCTCATAGTTCCTTTCCATGTAATATGGGAGAAAAAGGAAAATCAGATTCCAGCTAAGAGCAATTGATATGAAAATTCTGCTTGCATGAGTTTATACCAAATTTTGTAATGCCACAATCATATTTTAGTATTGGGATTAAGCATTGCTTTTTAGAACTATGCAAAATTCTGAAATTATTTATTTTTATTTATCACATTTATATGGCCATGCTGGGACGGCGTGGTAGCTAAGCAATTAAGATGTTTGGCTTGTCAGCTGAAAAGCTGGCAACACAGGTTCGAGACCCAAGTGCCACAGGATAGGGTGAGCACCCATCTTTGCCCCAGTTCCTTCCAACCTAGCAGTTTAAAAGTATGCAAATGCAAGTAGAAAAATAGGTACCACTTCAGTGGGAAGATAACAGCACTCCATGATGTCATGCTGGCCACATGACCACAGAAATGTCTTAGGACAGCACTGACTCAATGGTCTTGAAACGGACATGAACATAGTCTCCCATAGACAGCAACGACTAGTGGAATAAGATCTGTAGGGATTGCTTTACCTTTTATTTTTATGGCTACCCATCTCACAAGAAATGAATCTGGGCAGCATACAGTAAAAAAAGTATAAAACAATAACCATGTGAAATGTAATCATGATAAAAAAGTTTTTAAAAGAAAAAGCACATACAAGAAATTCAATCAGCATTAGAGTAATTTCTAGATCAAGAGCTGAGGTGGCACTGTTGTTATAACGCAGTACTGCAGGCTGCTTCTGCTGCCTGCCGGCTGCCTGTGGTTTAGCAGTTCGAGTCTGAGAGGCTCAAGGTTGACTGATTTTTCCATCTTTCCAAGGTGGGTAAAATGAGAAGCCAAATTGTTGGGGTGCAATATGCTGACTCTGTAAACCACTTAGAGAGGGCTGTAAAGCACTGTGAAGTGGTATATAAGTCTAAGTGCTATTGCTATAAGGTACATTTACTTTAACAAGTTGATGTTTTAGGGCAGGTAACAGTTATCCAGATGAGGTTCACTATCCTTCCTTTATTGCACATATATTGCTGTGCTCCTAAGGGCCATGTTGGTGCCTCTGTTGTAGAAAGGCAGTATTTATTCGATCTCAGAGTGAAAAAGTACCAGGCAGAGCAGCCCTGGGTATTGGAGGAAAGAGTCATACATGGCCAGTGGTGAAATCCATTTTTTTTTTACTACCAGTTCTGTGATCGTGGCTTGGTGGGCGTGGCTTGGTGGCGTGGCATGGAAAGGATACTGCAAAATCTCCATTCCCACCCCACTCCAGGGGAAGAAAACTGCAAAATTCCCATTCCCTCCCCACTCCTGGGAGAAGGATATTGCAAAATCTCCATTCCCACCCCACTCTGGGGGCAGCCAGAGGTGGTATTTGCCAGTTCTCCGAATTACTCAAAATTTCTGCTACCGGTTCTCGAAACTGCTCAAAATTTCCGCTACCAGTTCTTCAGAACCTGTCAGAACCTGCTGGATTTCACCCCTGTACATGGCCCTTTCTACCATGGGGATAACCAGATCTGCTACTCTGCCTGGCTCCTGTGGGGGGAGTATGGAGGGAACTCTATTGGCCTTGGTTGACATTTCCAATTTTACCCCAATTTAAAATTATTTGACTTCACAAATGGTGGCAGTGTTTAAAATCTGGTAAGGAAAAGAAGTCATGTGTATAATGAAGTCGCTTTGATTTGACATCTCAGTTTCTTTTTGTTTTACTAGAAACACATTCTAAATACGCTAGAATAAGCGAAGGCAGCAATCCTATGTATAGATTTTCTAGGGAGAAAGGAATGCAAAAATAATTAGGCTTTCTTTTTGAAGAAATATCTGCAGGAAAAGATTTTGCCTATCCACAATTTTGGACATATTTTATGAAAGCACAACATGGTAGATGAGCTTTTGGCCCACATAAATTACATTTTTAATGATCTTGTTATCTTCAGCAGGGCTGGAATGGAAAGCCTGTGAATGCATCCTGTTCCCATAAAATTAGGCTGCATCTTCTCCAGGTCCTTATGCCTTTCTAAGATATTGCTACCCTGAATTTAAGCAACAGCCACGTAGTTCCAGGGAAAGCTTTTCAAGACTGTGAAAAGAGCACCATTCAGGAACTTTGCTATAATATTCGGAAAACAGATTTCCTTCTTGTTGTCTTCCTATTTGATCATTTATAAAATTTAATGAAGCAAAAAATTCCCCTGAAGATCTATTACTATATACTTTACACAATAACCATGGGTAGAAAAGGGACTACAATAAAATAAAGTCACCTCTATATAAGTTAGTTGACTATATACATTTGTTTAATAAACGAATAAATAAAAATATTATGGACTAGAAAATGAATTAATGTAATGTCAACTTTGTTTTTCTAGGAATAATCATTTGTATAGATTAGTCTATACAAGTGCATAATTAGCACAGCAATATTTTTTGTTAATTTCATAACATAGTAGTAAATTAATTTTTAACCCTTCTATATTGCTTTAAAGTTTGGAATTAATTTTCTCTTTTCAATCCAGTTGTCACATATTGCAAAAAAAAAAAAAAAAAAAGGAAAATTCTCAGTTTATTTCACTGTAGTTAAGATTGTACTCCATGAATTTTCCTTAATAGGCATGCCTTAATAAATACATTGGTCAGTGAAAAGTTTTTATATTCCAAAAATAATAACTGGCAAATGCTCATGCAAGCAGCTTTATTTGGTGCAAGGGAAGTAAAATCAATGATTTGTAGTAAAATAGTTTCACCGAGATGTTTCTGTTTTTTCCTGTGTTTCAAAATTGTATACATTGGGATAAGAAGATCAATATATTCAATCAAATGGATTCCTAGGATGTAAGTTTTAAAAGAGAACTTCTCTAAATCACAAACCCTAGCTCATAAAGAATTTGAAGGAAAAGGGAGCGTTAAATGAAGAATATAGTTTTTACTTCTCTTCAAAACTGTGTTTAAAAGTCACTTCTATGCTGCTGCCAGCATTTTAAATGGGTCATAGAATATTTTAATGAAATATTTTTGTAAGGGCAAAATGGAACATTTCAAATGAGAACTGATCCGTGTTTTAAGTATAGAATTTGAGTTTACTGGAGAGCAGTTTTGTGTAGTGGGTAAGGCACCAGTCTAGAAACCAGGAGACTGTGAGCTTTAGACTTACCTTAGGCACAAAGTCAGCTGGGGAACTTGAGGCAGGGGTGGGTTCCAAATTTTTTTACTATCAGTTCTGTGGACTTGGCTTATTTGGTGGGCATGGCTTGTGGTCATGTGATTGAGTGGGCGTAGCCAACTTGAAGTCACTCAGGGCAAGGTGGGGCTGCACCTTGCTGTGAGTGACATCAAGTTGGCCACGCCCACTCAGTCACTTGAGCAATGCTGCAGAGACAGGGTGATTTCTCCGAGGGACAGGCAAAGCTTTGCCATTGCCTCTTTTCCTCAGAGGAGCTGCCTCCAAGTCCTTGCGAAGGGACACACAACACAACACAATACAACAGACTCACACACAATGTAAAAGCAGCTGCACTTCACCCAAAATGGCCCCTGCAACAGCAGGAACCTCACACAGCCACAAAAAGCTCAAAAACCAACTTTCACACTTTACACACACACAACACAACACAACACAACTGACTCTCACACACACACACACACAAAATGCCACATACAGCTTTGTGAGATTTTGTGTGTTTGTGTAGTTAGAATGAAACACTACAAAAACACACCAAATCTCAGAAAGCTGTACAAATATTTTATTTTATTATTTTATTTTATTTATATTTTTTAGATCAGGAGTCTCTCCAACCTTAGTAACTTTAAGGTTTGTGGACTTCAACTCCCAGAGTTTCTCAGCCAGCAAAGGCAGATTCAGTTGCTCGCTGAGGACATGGATTTCAGGCAGGCAGATTCAGTTGCTAGCTGCTGCAACTGATTGCAGAAGTCGAAGGAAAACGAGCCCAAAAGGAGCAGTAAATAATTAGGTAAGTGAGGAGGGGGGATTGGGTGGGCCAGAGGAAAAAAAGATTTTAAAAGGCTCCTCTGACGATCCCAGCTGAAGTTGCCTAATTGCAGCCCAGAACCTCTTAACTCAGCTGGGATCGCCAGAGGAGCCTTTTAAAACCTTTTGTTTTAACAACCTCTTCAGCCGAAGAGGTTAAAAAAAAACTTTTAAAGGGTTCTGATGATCCCGCTCAGCCACGCGATCATCAGAGGGTTTTTTTACTTTTAAAAGTCTTTTTTTGGCTGAAGAAAAGATGCTTTTAAAAGTAAAAAAAAAACCCAACCTCTGATGATCAGGGAATCAGTTTGAGGGCGTGGCCAGCCAGCCATTATTTTTACTAACAGCATATTTTTAATAACGGCTCTCCAGAACCGGAGCGAACCGGGAGCAACCCACCACTGACTTGAGGCCAGTCATTCTCACATACCCCTAGAAAGTAAGCAATAGCAAACCACTGTCAAGAAAAACTCAGAGATTTTTTCCAAACAGTTGTTACGAGTCAACACTGGCTTAAAGCAGGGGTGTTATTCACCTACCTTTGCTACCAGTTCATAAGCATGAGCACGCACATGTCAGGGGTGGGTTCTATTTACCTTTACTACCGTGCACGCCCTTGCTTCGCTCATGCACGCTTGCTTGCTTCGCTCGTGTGCGCTTGTTTGCTTCACTTGCGCTTGCTTGCTTGCTGATGGGATCAGTGGGTGGAGCCTATCCCCTGATTTTATTACCGGTTTGCAAAAACCGGTCCAAACTGGGGGCATCCCTCCACTGGCACATGTGCACGCACTTGCTTCGCTCACACATGCCACCTCCACGTATGCGCAGGGCCTTCTGCGCATGTGCAGAGCATAAAATTGTGGATAAATTGGATGTGATTACATTCGGGCGGGTGGGCAGAATGTCCTGCAGCCGCCGCTACCAATTCGCCTGAACTGGATAGAACCATCTGAATACCACCACTGGCTTAAAGGCATCAGTCATAATAGTAAAATAAAAAGGAGTTTGCTATAAACCATTTCAGAAGTTAAGGGCACTGGATGAATGAGCATCATACCCATCTTCCTCTTCATGTAAAGCACATATATAAAAGAGCCTCTTCTGTTTTTGGTAGGTTCTGTTTACATTTTCTAGCTAGTGAATTCTCTTAATAATATATGATTCTCCCTACTGGCAGTTACCTGTTATCACTGCATCATTATTTTCCTTTTACACATTAGAGTGGACATAGGATGTGTATATGTATGTTTATGCATGTGTATCAAATGTGCAAACAAGTTAATTGAAAAACTGATACAACCAAATATTAATATAGAATGTACAAATGCTATTTTTTCAGAAAATGAATCCTGCTAGTTGTATAGCTATAGTTGTATAGCTATATAAACTATATATAGCTCTATAGCCTTTTTTATTGTTTCAATTAATTTATTGTTTCATTTAATTTGGTTGAGGAAAAAAGTTCATGTAAAATGATGATTGATTGATTTATAAAATTTATTGGCCGCTGATTTTACCATACAATGAAAATGATGATGATGGTGACTATAACCTCATTTGCTTAAAAGCTAGTTTGAAATATTGGTGAGCCTTGACTCAAATAAAGTCCTTTGGATAACATCATGTTTCTTTGAATCTACACATTCTGTTTGTTATAATATTTATTTCACAAGAACAGTAAGAGTAACTGCTTTAAGTATCTTTACAAGATTTGTTCCAGAAACAAATTAACTTAAATTTACCAACATGCCCACAATTACCAAATGAGAAAACCAGCAAAAATCTGTCTGGGAGTTGTGAATAAACCAGTCTAGAATGACTTAATCAAAATACACACTGCATCACAGCAAGTAATCATTGCAGATAAGAACTGCTTTCCTGCATAATTGTCATAATATTATCAAGAGATAATTTACAGCATCAGATTTACAACTGTCTCTACAATCACTTTCCAGAGCTACATCTCATATATATATATTTTTGAAGATAAAAATATTTTATTTTTAATAAGCCTATTTGCTTATTATCCTTCACTCAGCCACAGATGGAAAACAAGAGGAGGAAGGACTGTTAGGTATGTTGGTTGATTTGAGTTGTTTATAAAAATAATAAAAGGGTATAAATTAATAAATATAAATAAATGAAATCTATATATATATAACTAAGTAAGCTGGAAAAAAATAGAACATAAAGAACAAATAACCCTGTTGGACTATTATGAAATAAACAATGTTCTCTATCTGTGACAATAGTACAAATCTTAGGTTTCCACTATCTATTTAGTTACAATCAATAATGTAGCAATGATCTCTAGGTAGAATCCTGTTTGGATGGAGCCAGATGTCTCTATGGACATTTGCAAAGGTTATCCAGTAGGGTTTTAGCTCTCCTTGAAGCTAATTTTCCATCTTAAGCTTTGTATTTATTAGAACGTAAAGCCCAGCACACAATAGGGCATAGCATAATGCATAGCCTCAAAATTACAGGGCAAGAAACCCTGTCAGTTTGCATGCTCTAACACTTTATTATCTAATGATCTAATATGCAACAATGCAAAGAGGAGATTCTCATCATTCTGACAGGAGCCTAAGAGAAATGACTAAATTACTTTATGTACCATTAGCGCTAGCAACCATTGTGAACTCACTGCCGAGCATTTATGCTAATACCTCCAAATATATTCAAGTGGCCTTGTCAAGCTGATAACTGACAAGCAGTTTAAATAGGGTTGGGTGATGTGGGGGTTTTTTGGTTTTTTTTAAGGGCCAGGCCAATGTTGTCTTCTTCTTCCTGCTTTTCCCGGTCTTCTACAAATTGTGGCAACTCTTTGGCAGTTTGATTCTGTAACAACATGAATGCACAGAAATAGCCAAAACTTGGTTACTACAAAGTACAAATCTTACGGGAAAGATCAATTAGGCTGTTAAATCTCAGAAAAGTTAGACGTAATTATTCTGTGGTCATCATTGATAGTTCCCAATATTAAAATTCATAGTGGAATTAAGAATAGAAATCTACTGTGACTGATTTCAATCCCAGACTCTAACAAAAGAAGGTTTAAGGGTGTGCTTAGTAGCAGGTGTTTGGCATGGTGATACGATACCACAATGTGTTTATTCTGTCAAGGGTCTTACTATCCTTGCTATTACCACTAAGAGGAAAATGAAGAAGATACAGAGCTGCTGTTTCAGCAGCAGCAAAAATAAAGTTGATATACATAGATTATTAATCACACTTTTCTAAATATAAATTACTAAGTCAGTAAGCATTGAAACAAATTCTAAAACAATGACTCAACTGCTAGGAGTATTTATATTTTTTTCCCTAGGACATAACTCCCTAAGTTTTTTTCTGGAGCTCCAAAACTAGAACCTAAAGAGTTGTGACTTCTCTAGCACTGTTTGTCTGTCTGTCTATCTGTCTATTCTTATGTAGTAGAAAAAAAATAATTGGTTTGTTCAGAATCAATATCCCTCCCTGTTCAGTGGAATTATATCCTAGTGAATGCCATTCAAACTTCAATTTTACTGACCTAAAACTGGCAGAATCTTGCCTTGGAGTATAGGAAAGTTCTTCGTTTCACATCTTAATTTATAGTTTATTTTTTTTTCTCCAGGAGTTGAAGTTATTTTACCCATTTCCAACAAAACTCTACCCTTATCACATAAAATGTACTGGGGGTGGTGGTGGTGGTTAAGAAGGCAATCCTATCCAACCTTCTTTTCAGTTTTCTAGATGGTGTATGTTTGTGCACTGCAAATTAAGAAAGATTACTCTTTTATTTTCAAGGTCTGGCAAAGTCGATGCAGAACCATGTTACTCCTATCCCAAAAGCTAATCCCTCAAGCACCCAGCTAGATTAGTGGTGGTTGAGGTTGTTTGCTTGTTTGTTTTGTTTTTTTTTCTTGACCTTTTTCTCCTGATTGAAACTTATATTCATTTCAGGATTCCATCTATTAACCTTTAGCCCCCATCTTTATCCTTAAGGGGCAACTGGACCATCTGTCTTCCTATTCTAGTAATGGAAGGCTTCCATTGATGTATGCTGAGTATGCCCAAACTGCATCTCAGATGATTACAATCCTGCCTACTAGCCTATGATAAGTATCAGTCATCCCAGCTGGACAGAGTGATGCTGGAACTTTTACTCTTTTTTTTTTTGCCTGCAGAGCAGGATTTGTTTTCTTGATTTTTCTCCTTCTCCTGTTGCTCCAGCCTGCAGCCCAAGTGAGACAGAAATAACCATTCTTATTGTTATCCTTTCTAAACTAATCCAGAATATTTAACAGCCTATTTGGAAACGAAAATTGCATCTGACATTCTAGCTTAGTTTTCAAATACTCCCCACTTGATATGCCGTCATACCTTTATCTGTGAATTTATAGTGGTATTATGGTTTAATGAATTGAACAAGTCCCTGAACAACGACACACATCTTCTTGTTGTGGTTGTTCAAATTTAGAGACTACACACTTTGTGCTTCAGATGAATATTAAATTTAGCATGCTTCATTGGCAGTAAACTTCAAGCTACTTATATTACACATTACTAATAAGTGGTTAAGGGTGTGTGTGTGTGTGTGTGTGTGTGTGTGCTTATTCTATATTTGTCTGTAAAATGCTGCTGTTACTCGTGCTGAAGAATATACAGAGGCAGCAAATTTATATTCTGACCAGCAAGTAAAACTTGAACAGACGGGCAGGTTCAATACAAAGGTTTAATCCTATCAGGGTGATTCCTCTATGGCCATCTGGATTACAATGCATATAAATTCAGCACTTGTTAAAAATACAACATAGGCCAAGATTAACATTCCAGATTTTCTAGTAGTTATTTGACTTTATGATTTCCAGGCTCTGGAAACTTCCTTTACAAGGTCCCTTTATTTAAAGGAAGAATCTAAATAGGAATAAGAGTTCTTAAAGCTTGAATTTTTATTTGTGGAAACCAAATTACAGTTGCTTCTTCCTCAACAATTTCCTTATATATCCATATATATTGCATTCATTTTTAAAGATTTCCTTTCCTTTTAAAAAAAAGATTGGCTGCTTTGTGCAGTTTCAGAAAAAAAATGAACTGATACAAAAATAGGGTTCAGAAGAAAAACCTTAAATATATGGTGTGGGAAGGTGGGGGTTATTTTCCACATGATCAAAACAATTAAACTGGTTATAAGAAACAGTATAATCAACTGTTTGTTAAATTAATGTTATTTTTTACATGACAGTCTACCACAGAAAATTGTAGCCTATAAATTAAATTCTACTTACTGTATAATGCAAGCATAGTATCTTCCTACTGCCAATGAAATCCCATTATATAACTAAGCCTGACACTTTATACAAAGTGGCTAATGTGTGTCTACAAAATAGGAGAGTTTTATTTCAAATTGGACCAGAATGATTTAGTAGGTGGTCCAGTTAGCTATAGAAAAATTGCAACTGTGTAGTCATAATATATTGGCTAGCATGCTTGGAACACTATGTTCACATTCTGAAACAAAATAATTGCACCCTGTTATCAATTGTACACTATGAAAATAACTATTACTATTAGAAAGTCTGACATTCTTTCTTCATTACCGAAGAAACATGTAGAAACATTGCTATTCCAAAGCAACACAGATGGACTGGGGGCAGCAAATAAAGAAATATATGGCTCTGGTGGCAGGGAAGGTTAGCCTTCTTTTTCTCAGCCACGATATGTGTATATGCGTTTTATGCTTCTTTATATGTATCTGTATATAATTCCTGACATTCAGGTCTGGGAATTGGATTTAGACATTTGCAGTGGAAGTGTTTTATCAAATATTATATTTTGAGCCTCCCACTTTGGCCTTGAATCCTTTGCTTTTCTTCTCCTCAGGCCCAGCCCCTCAATCCATGGCCTTATTTTTGCATTTAATCAACATAAATAAAATAATAATGATTCTATCATTATTACTATCATATCCATAGAAATTTCTGTAATGGGTTGGATTGCTGAAAAGAAAACCTTGAAGATTTATACAAAATTAAAATCCAAATTTGTTCATCATGAAAATCCTGTGGGGGACCTGGGAGTTGATTTCTAGGGACAATTCAAAATGGTAGTAACTTCCCTTTAATAAAATAAACAAGGCTAAAATCTGGTGGAGAGACTAAAACTGTTAACTGTTTCTAATAAAAAGTACCCTATCTCTCCAGAAGGCCAGGAGAGTTGAAATACTCTTCTGAGATTATGCTGTTCTCTACAGACAATCTCAGTAGGTCTCAACAAACACATTTGATTTTTAGCACATTAGAATTGTTGATTAATAAGATACTTGAAATCTTTCACACAAGTAATCTGCACCTGAATAACCAAACTGTTTTCCTCTCCTTCTTTACCATCACCTCAGTGTAAATCTTGCATCCGCCTACTGTACTGTGCATCTGATCAACTGAGTTGCAGTACACAAAATCTTTTAAAATAACACTTGTTACTTGTAGAAAAGATGCTACTGGAGTCCTGATTATTATTATTTTTTGCCACCATGAACTAACAGTTCTCTTCCTACCCTGCCCTAAGTGAAGTGTAAGAACAAAGTTAGCCATTTGGTATATATGCCAACACTTTGCAGTGCTGTCAATTTCCATATGATTTGAAGAAGTGGATGAATTACAGGGGTTTTTTCAGCTCTTCTTCTTTATTTTTCTAAAAGGGCATCTTCTCCCTTCCACCAGTAGAAGCTCTTCTTTCCTGTTACATTTCTGGGATAACTGCACATGACAAATTGACTTGAAAATATAATGAGTGATCTCTGCCTTCCAAGTGTGAAGTCAAAAGCAGTGTAACAAAATCTGTTCTCTTCTTTCTTCCAGGCATAGAAAATGGCATAAAAAAAAAATCAATAAGTATTTATTTTAGCACTTAACTAGGGGAAGACATAAAAAGAAACTGTGTTTTCCCCTGAGCTTTGATGTGCTGTTCACAAATAAAATTATTTTTAACTAAAATATTATTTGGGATGGTCACAGTAAAGCCACAGAATTTATTTTTGCAGGAACTGGGTATGTCTAGTTTAATGAAAAGAAGGACCGGGGTGACATGATAGCAGTGTTCCAATATCTCAGGGGCTGCCACAAAGAAGAGGGAGTCAAGCTATTCTGCAAAGCACCTGAGTGCAGGACAAGAAGCAATGGGTGGAAATTAATCAAGGAGAAAAGCAACTTAGAACTAAGGAGAAATTTCCTGGCATTTAGAACAATTAATCAACTTGCCTCCAGAAGTTGTGAAGGCTCCAACACTGGAAGTTTTTAAGAAGATATTGGATAACCATTTGTCTGACGTGGTGTAGGCAGGGGGTGGAACTAGAAAACCTCCAAGGTTTTTCTGTTATTCTATATTCTGTATTTTCATTCTGTAGAAAAATAATAATAGCAATAGCACTTAGACTTATATACTGCTTCATAGTGTTTTACAGCCCTCTGTAAGTGGTTTACAGAGTCAGCATATTGCCCCCAACAATCTGGGTCCTCATTTTACCAACCTTGGAAGGATAGAAGGCTGAGTCAACCTTGAGCCACTCAAAATCAAACTCTAGGAGTGAGTTCGCCCTGCCGTACTGCATTCTAACCACTGTGCCACCACAGCTCTTGCAGCCTATATCGTCATAATGAAGCCATTTATCTACCACATTACATCTGTATAACCGGTTTGTTTAGGACTACTTCCTCAAATGAATATACACAATATTAATATTTTTTCCAATATAAATTTGGATTAAAAACAAAATTGCAAATAAAAAAAATCTATATTGCTCCCCACTGATAAGTCCAAAAAGGAACACTGATCTGGCTCTCTGGAGCTGAGAAACAAAGCAGACTAGCACATTTTTATTCTGCAGGGGTCCATAAGTTAGAAGTATAATTCAATATGTTGTCAAATTTGCCTGTAGCTTTAGAAGAAGTCTCCCCAGGCTATATTCTGGCATCTTTGCCAGAGGCCAAGAGAGAATGGAATAAGGTGCAGGGAGGTCAACTTCTGAAGACAACTGAATGGAGACCTCTGTTGGAATATGTAGCTCAGCAGTAAAGCAGATGCTTTAGATGCAAAAGGTCTCAAATATAATTCTTGGAAAACTTCTGTCAGCATTAAACATCATGAGATAGCAGACCAATCATCAAACTATCTATAACTGAGTCTTCACCATGATTATAGTGAGTATGTCAGTCATTTCTGTACCTTGCAGAAGATACTAGTTCTATGTTGTTGTACAGAAATCCTTATTTTATTAGATAGACATGAAGTTTTTAACAAGGAATTAGATAGCTGGATAGAAAATATGAAATAATACCATTCTTTAGGTTATTTAATAGAAGCATGATTTTTACATAACAATGTATGCTTTGCAAGACTCACAGTGGATTTTCAAAATCCTCTTACTGAAAGTTCAGTTGCTGATGTTACCTAATTATATCTTTCTACTCTGTGCCAGCCAAGAGAGGCAGTTGAGGTCCTGTCCCTGTGCCTGCAGGATATTTGAGTTTGAATGGGGAGGAATCTTCTCCAACTCAAGCTTACCAAGGCCAAGTGGCTATGGGTGTTTGGATCACCAAAACCTGGATTTACTCTGAGCTTGGGGTTAGGGTTAGGGTCATTCGGCGTGAGCTGAAAACGCACCTATTTATTCAAGCGGGACTGGATTGAAATTGGAATTTTATTGGGGTATTTATGTTTTAAGATTTTAAATGGTTTTAAAATTTCGGCCACATTATAATATTTCTTTTTAACTTCTTTTTAATGTTTATATATTGAATTTTTACTTGGCTGTACACCGCCCTGAGTCCTCCGGGAGAAGGGCGGTATAAAAATCGAAATAAATAAATAAATAAATAAATAAATAAATAAATTCAAGAATTTGGAAGTCTCCCTGGACTCACAGAGCCTGCTCAATGAGCAGGTGGCAGATGTGGCTAGGAAGGTTTTTGTCCAGCTTCATCTGGTGTACCAGTTTACACTGTCCTATATTGGGGGCAGGACTACTTCAAAGCTTGACTACTGCAACACATTCTACATGGGCCTTGTCTTCCTATCCAGGGCTTTTAATTCTGCTTGAGTGCATCCCACCATTCTTCCTATCTATCTAATGACTAGAATTGCTCAGGTGTTAATTCCCTTCATGCTGTTTGTCAGTTTCATTTTTGCTCAAGTGGAAAGAGCTAGAGGCTGCTGGACTGCATCAGCTACTATACCAGTTAGCAATTTGAAAGTTGTTGGTAAGCAGGTAATTGGACTCCAGTTGACTAGTGCTGTCCCTTTTGTTGACTCTTCCTTTATCAGGTAGGTTTTTGCCAGAGTTTAACCAATCTTCTAATTCACCTCCTCGCGCTATGTTGTTGGGAATGAATGAATGTACAATAGACCAAGCAGATCTTTCAATCAAAAACCATGCGGTTCTTCTTTGTCTGGTGCTAACCAATTCTTGATCTTCCTTGCCCTTTACTGCACCGTTTCTGCAGTTATTACAAGTTCTTTCATTTCAGCATCTTTTCATTTTTTCCCATCACCTTTATCAAAGTTGCATTCTTATTATATTTCTTTGGGTTGTTCGATAGCTGTGCACAGAACTGGAACTGTACTGTTACTCCTTTGTCAGGGGTTGACTGGTTTATTACGTTTGGTAGAAACATTTTTTATTCAACTGAAATTGGAGAGTCTGTCTATAATGTGCAATTCAACCTTTGTATCTGCTGATCTTCTTGGCTATAGCTGTTACTTGCTTCCTTGATCTTCCTTGTTTCTGGGTGATATTTCTTGATCAGATATTGTTTGGAATTCTTTTCTTTAAATTTTTTTTTCTAGCTTGCTTGCATCTGATCTTATTTTCCAACCTGATCTTCCATTGTGGCACTGTTTGACTTTTTTTCCTGTTCATTCATTTGCATCCAAGGTAATCAGTTATAACTGTCACCTTGCTGTACATTAGTTCATTTGTTTCTTGCAGTGAGCTGGTGCTTGTATTTGAGACTGCAGTATTGTGTTATTATGATGCGTCACATAGTCAGCCAGATGTTCAGACTGGATTTGGCAGTTTTATCCACTTATTGAGTCATTCCCAAGTACCTGGGATAGGAAGGTGTTATGTTTGAAGGTATTGTCACAGGATGTAAACTGTTCCAAGTAAAGCTGCCTTTTACAATTGACTGATGGTGATTTTATCAATGCTGATGGTTTATCAAATAGTGTTCCAGCTGTTTTGGGATTGCATCCAAGGCACCTATTACTATTGTACTACCTTTACTTTCTTTTTCTATTGCCATTCCATTTCTATTAGCAGGTCTTTGTATTTTGTTATTGTTGTTATTATTATTATTATTATTATAATATAAAATATGTTGTGTGGCCAGGCTTACAATAGTTGTTGTTCAGCTCATTATTTAGCCTTTGGTTGCACCATCCTATAACTAGCTACCTCTGAATATCCTATACATAACTGTTTCATTAAGCCTTCATTAAGTGCAGAAAGGGTAGAGAAACCGGAAGGTAAAATTTGGTACATATGTAATCTAAGACATCTTAATTACTATGGAAGAATGAATTATTAATGGTCTATGGATATTTTAATTAGTTAACTTGGGAATATTTGGACAAATACCTTCTAGTTTAAGTATAAACAAACTTATTTTATTAAAATTGGTTGCTTCCCCCTTCCTTTACTTCCCAGTTTGGTAGCATCCTATTCTCCCCAGTTTACTGGATCCTCTGAATATAGACTGCAATTATCCATTTCAGTCATAACCAGTGGCTATATTTGTGCATCATCCTAACTCTGTTTGGATTGAGAGCTACAAAGCCTTCTCTATGGAAGCTCACCGAGTCTTTTATGATAAATACTGAAGGGGCTAGGAAATGGGTCACTCTTCAGCACCTGCACCACCTCTACATTAATCATAGCACAGATTTTCTGAACCAAAAAAAGAGCAAAGGCAGAACTTGGCCAATAGCTCTGCATGTCACTAATTTGGCTCAGTAAGTCTGCACGTCTGAGTTCAATTAACCCTTATTTCCAGGGCCACCCATAAACTACCAAGTAAGCACCAGTTTCCCTTGTTTTATATCAATGAAATAGATTTTTCTTTTGGGAGTTGGGGAGGGGGGATATTGTTTACTTACTAATGAAGGGTGTGTTTTATCTGCCAGCCTTTGAAACACTGTCTCTTCAATATGGCAAATCACAGGCTTTGACACTGCCAGTAGCTTCTTAATTTATTTGTATCATTAGACACTCTGGTTGCCCAGCAGGTGATGATAGGGCATCCCCAGTAAAAGTGTTTGTATATTCGTGTGAGCATATGCACACACATAGAGAATGTTAGCAGTTAAATAAATATAGAAGCAGAAGAAGTCTCCCACCTCTCTATAATTATTTTTCGTATTCATTTTCCCCTCTCTCTCTCCGCCTTTGTGCAAAGCAAATTGGAAATCTCGTAATTAGGCCTGACTCTTAGTGTAGTATTAGACTCCCAAGCCAAAGGTCAACACCCTGAAATGAAATTTAAACCAATTAATCAGTTAGATTTTTACTGCTTGTCCGTGTTTTCTCAGCAATTCCCACAGCACGTAGCCTTTGATCAATTCTGCAAAAGCTAAAATGTGTGCCTGCTGCTAGCGAGATGGGAATGACATTAACATGGCACTCATAAAACAATCAGAGCAGTGAAACCCTCAAACAGAACAGGGCATAGTAATATTTAATAAAAGCAGGCACATAATCTTCAGAATTAGCATTTTGTGCCTTGCTGTACCTTTGGGAGAAGAGCTTTTATTTGTGGAGTGATCATTATTATAACAAAGAACAGCTACCTAATAATTTCCACTTTTAGTTGGCAATATGCTATGAGCATTTCTGAACAATTATGCTAAACTGAGGCAGGGTAATCATTTTATTGTCACTGTTTGAAGGGAGGAAATTCTCTACCCACAGTGGCTACAAAAATGGGAGAAAACCCCACAAAGGGCAATGTATTAATGATAAAAACTTTGGGGAAGCCCTTGTACTTTAAGTGGCATTTGCTTTGTGCCTAAAAACCCAAGTAAAAAAATACAAGCTGGGTTCTGAAAGCCAGAACTGGTTTGTGCATTCGCTTTGCTTTTCTTGATCTAACATGTTCAAGCCAAAATGCCAGGATAGTGCCTATTTGATTTGTAACAGATGCAATTTGTGGAAATTTTAAGATTCGTCAGAGAAATTCTTCTAAATTTTAGCAGGTTCATTTCCTGTCCTTTTAGAGAAGGCTTGTGAGCAGAATTGTCCAGATTTTTGTCTGCATTTTTGCTGCTTTGAAAGAAACTCTACTGGCACCTTGGTTATATGTGGACGCTTCCCTTCCCAGGTTTTCTAGGAACAAACCCATTTCCCTTTTTCATCTTCCTTTCACTACTATAAAGTTCTTTTGCTTTGAGCACAATTTAGTGACAATCTAAATATGCAAGGCCATTGTTTTCCTAAAGATCACAAATCGTACATTTCATTTAGTATGATAGAATGATTATGTAAGGGGCTGTATAGATCATGTATCATGCCTGAAGTGTTAGTTTGATTCAGTACAACATGCATTTAAAATGCTTTCAGTATTGATAACACTTCTATAGATTATCTTGTATACTGTCATGAATTATACTTTTTATAATAAGGTATGCATTTGAGAACTGAAAGAACTGCAGGCCTTGTATATCAAATCCAGATACTGTAAACTACAACCACCAGGCCAATCACTACATTAAGAAATGGCAACTTCTTAATTATACTCATAAACCTAAGAGCCAAAAGAGTCAGCATGCTAAGGATTCATATGCAGTGAACACAGTTGCTATTGAAATAAACAATGAAACAAGTAACAGATACAAGTGGCGTGGCCCCAAATGGAAGCAGAAGCTTACCTCTATTATGGTCATTTATGGTCATTGAATATGAAACTGTCAGCTTCAGCTAGGGATGGGTAAATGCCACAGACTAGATCTCTCTCACCTGTCTGGAACTATCCTGGAGGAAGGAGGAGAATGAGCACAACAGAGTACCACCTTCCCCTAACTCCCAAAGCAAGTCCAGAAGGGTGTCATTGATTATATCAAAAGCTATTAAAGAGTCAAGAAGAGTGAGGATAGCTACATTGTCCCCATCCTGCTCCCGTCAGGTGTAAACTAATAGTTTAATCAATGCTATTTCACTCTCATAACCCACCCTGAATTCTGAATGAAAAGAGATAATCCACTTCATCCAAAGTCCTCTATAGTTGCCTTGTTCTACCAACCTTTTCCCAAAAGAGAAGTTTATAGACTGGATGAAATGGCCCTTTCAGGACAGGGCACACCAATGCCTCCTTGAAAGCCAATAAAATCACCCCGTTCCTCAAAGAATTATTAACCACCACCCATTTATCCTCTCCCCTGGCATCCTTAACCAGCCAGAAGCAACAGGAATTTAACACAGAGGTAACCAAACTGCAAGAGAGCTATCCATGTCTCCAGATGCAAACTCCCTCCCTATAAACTTCCAAGCCTTAGCCCCATTGGGTAAGTTTCCATTGGCACTGCCCTAAAGTTAGAGTCCAATATAGAGCAGATGCAAGTGACTTTTTCTCTGAGGTGCACAGCATAATTTTCACAGTGACCTTATAGATAAACTCTGAGAAGAGATCAGGTCACCCAAAATAGGGCTGCTGAATGGGTATCTGAAAATGCAATAAGGATGGAGAATTAATCATATTTTACTACCCTTACCACCAGAGTAGGCTTTAATTGTCTTCACTCTCTGTAACTTGCCAGCAGTGCTCTAGGCATCTCTTAGTCTCTTTAAATTCCTCAACTCCTCTGTATACCACAAAGAGTGTGGGAACCATGGGCATGGAGAGGCTACTCAGACACAATCTAATCCAGTTCAAGGCCATGGCTTGTCTTTCATACCATCTAACCACCAAGGTTTTATTTGGACCATGTAGAAGATTATCCGGAACAACCTCAAAGTCCCTCTGAAACCCTGTTGGGTATATCAGTTAGGGATGGGTGGATCTAATAGGCCTATTTCCTTCCTTCCTTCCTTCCTTCCTTCCTTCCTTCCTTCCTTCCTTCCTTCCTTCCTTCCTTCCTTCCTTCCTTCCTTCCCTCCCTCCCTCCCTCCCTCCTTCCTTCCTTCCTTCCTTCCTTCCTTCCTTCTTTCCCAAACAAGCAATAATTATATCATGCTAATACAGAAGCGTGAAAATACTCAGCATTATTTGTTCAACGATCATTAAATTTGGTGAATGTTTAAGAGATTATTAAACTCTTTAGGTCTGCAGGAATATCTTTCTAAAATATAATTCTGGATGGCTTCTGCAAATTGTTTATGTTCTTATATCCTAAAGAATGTTATCCCTCCCCCCAAAAAAGCACTGAATATCATGATGTAGTTAATTGACAACTTGCTCTTAACTGGCTGCATGGTAATTTGCCGGGGGGGGGGGCGGGGGGAAGAGAGATGACATTTTGCTAGGGGGAAAAAAATCATAATTCTTTTGGTTATTTTTTGCTCTATTCTAATTGCTTAATATTTTTATTCATACACACATTTACTCACACACATGCTTTATCATTTGTGCAATGGTAGAGTGGAGAAAAAAACCATTCAGCCATTCAACAGTGAATGGTTAAAAACTCTATTAATGGTACATTCTTTGCTTGCTTAATATTTATTTACATTTCTATTTATTTTCTCTCTGTCTGTATTTATATAAACTGTATAAAAGGAAAGGGAAAAAATGACTTATTTCATATTTTTCAACAAACAATTTCATATTAAACCACTGCTTTTAAATAAAGCCGGGGTATAAGAAAAAATCATGTATTTTCTATTACCATTTTCCCGCATATGCAAAATCCATTCAAACCTATTTATCTTCAGAGAAACCCTGTGTTCTGGGTCAGTAGTCTTATTTTTTAAAAAACTGGAATTGAATCTGGTCTGGGAAGAAGAAACTTGCACATGGTTATAATCGTGCACATAAATGGGATTGAACTTGAGCCCCAATGGTATCATTCTCTCCATATCCATTTGTAGTTGGATATAAATACCTGAAGGTTGCTCAAAGTCATTCTCTTTGCTTGGAGGGCAATCACCCTGTGTGGGTGTGTACACATATGCATGTGCGCGCGGGTGTATACCTATATCTAAATGCCTATGTCTAAATACTAGGCAATAGGAATTTGGGTTCAAGTGTAGTTTAAACACACATGGTCTACCAAAGTCTTGGAAATAGTCATTACACAACACAACACAACTTCAACTCTCAAAGACTTTGTCACATTTTATAGAGAAAGGGAAGATCATCTTGGAACAAGATGATTATATAGTCCCTTGAGAGATGCAGTAGCTCAGTCCAGACATAATATGAGCAGATTTGCATATACATAAAAGAAATTTCTTTACTCATTCTCCTCTTCATCCACATAACATATATTCTTTAGGGAGTCCCCAAGCCATTCATAGCAGATTTCGGGAATATGTAGGAAGAGAAATTTGATCTTCTAGCATTTTCCAGCTAATTTTTGCTGATTTTGAAGGAGGGTTATTAATGATCTAAGGGATGCGGTGGCTCAGGGGCTAGGCAGTTGAGCTTGTCAATCGAAAGGTTGGCAGCTCAGCGGTTCGAATCCCTAGTGCTGCTGTGTAACGGGGTGAGCTCCCGTTACTTGTCCCAGCTTCTGCCAACCTAGCAGTTTCGAAAGCACGTAAAAATGCAAGTAGAAAAAATAGGGTCCACCTTTGGTGGGAAGGTAACAGTGTTCTGTGCACCTTTGGCGTTGAGTCATGCTGGCCACATGACCACGGAGACGTCTTCAGCTTTGAAACAGAGATGAGCACTGCCCCCTAGAGTCAGGAATGACAAACATGTATGTGTGAGGGGAACCTTTACCTTTACCTTTTATTAACGATCTAGTTAGTTCTAGGATGGAAAATGACCAAGAAAATCCCAGAACTTAGGCTAGACTGGGAGGTTAAAAAAATAACCTAGAAAAAGACAAAATTAAGCTGTTTAGATAATACTTCTAAGAAATTTATATGGATGTGTCCATAATTCACCAGGGAATGCATTTGATTTTGTTTATCCTGCTCATTGAAGGACCCCAGTGCTTATTTCCATAAAAAAAATTAAGAATGTTCCTTTCCACAGGCAGGTTTTTACTTGCCCATGAAGATATGCTTAACATGGCAGTCATGCAGAGAATAAAATATTGTAGATAAAAGAAAGAATAACAGTGAGTCATCTTTCAGTCGGCATAACAAAGCTGTGCCATCTCTGAATTAGATCCAAAGGTGAAGCCTTGAAAAACTGTAGTAGTTTTTGAACCCAAAAATATAGCTCCCAAATGGCACGGACATCCCTTATGTCATAATGTCTAAAGTGAAAGTTAAAAAGGATATATAAATGGAAGTTTCTCAGTTCTTGGTCATTTACTTCATGCAGCCACTTTTTAGATTAACTCTAGGATTGTACAGATTCATTATAACTAGGCTAGACAAATTTTCTAGTATGAACTGTAGATTTTTGTGAGCTGTTCAGTGATTGGTAATTAAGTTTCCTCCTTTCAAAAATTAATCTATGTTATAAAGCCTACCATTTTTGGATTCATTAAAATATATGCTATTGCTAACAAACATATGGTTAAAAATAGGACTGCGGCTTCATTTTCTAATATGTAATGGTATCTTTTTCAAAAATAATCCATTTCCCCCCTAAACCTTTGCAGAGATCTGTTGTTTTTTTGAAATACGCTCTGTATAGATTTTCATGACTGCAAAGTACCAAAATTATTTAAACATAATGATACGTCATGGCTATTTGCCATCAAAAACATTGTAATCATGAAGCAGGTTTACCAAAGTCCTTTATGATGAATCTCCAAAAAGAAGAAGGCAGGGTCATATTTTGTACAGGCAGGAACTAAGAATTTGAAGAATGCACTCTTTTCTCCAGCCAGTCAGTCTTCAACCAGCAAGTCTGCTTTTTTCTTTCAATGGGCTGCCAACTAAGATTATCTTTTAAAGAGGGAAAAAAATAGGAACGAAATTAAAAATTAATGGGGAATCATTCTCTTTTCAAGAATCTGTTCTAGAAATCTTTCTCCCACAAAAGAGGTGTAAGCTAGACATAGAAAGGGATCTTCATATTAGAAAGTGGAGGGGTAATCAAAGTTTTCTCTCCCTCCCCAGGTCTTTTATCATTAAAATCCTATTCTAACAGCCAAATCCTTCTTTTTCATGTGTGTTGGAAAGCAGCTACACCCTGTATCAAAGCCATCAGTCCAAGTGAAGGATGGACTACGGGAGGTGCCACTGTCATCATCATAGGAGACAATTTCTTTGATGGGTTACAGGTCATATTCGGCACCATGCTGGTGTGGAGTGAGGTAGGTGTTCTCTGCAAATTAATATCCAGTAACCGTGTCTGGTTTATAGACAGTTTTCTTTCTTTTAGGAAATGTGGTATAGGAACAAAGGGAATGCTTTCTAATTCTTCACCTTTTAAACAACTAGGGGATTAGAGGCACTTGTGGCACGTATCAGTTTTCCCTGTTTATATTTATGTCTTTATTTATGAGATCAATAATTTAAAAAAAAAACTGTGAAGATGCCTGCAGTGCTGCAAATCTAATTAGGAGTAACTGGTCATCCCAAAGGTGACATTTCGTTTCTCATCTGAAGAACTGAAGAAACTTCTTGGATGAGATGAGAAATCTTCAAGGAAAAACGAAGTCTAGTGGCCATTTGAAAAAGCACCTTTGGGGCAACCTGACCTGGATGACTGAGAATCTCCATAGACATCTTACGAGTCCTGATAAATAAATGGTTATTTCCAACATCAGAAACTATAGTTCACTTTAATGTAAACTATGGGGTTTTTTTTTGATGAACATAACAATTTAGTCCTCAGTACCCCCTTTTTAAAATTAGAGAATGACTTTGTACTCTATATGACACTATATTTATATTTTGTTTATTTTTGTTTCTTTAATTGTTGTGTGCAATTTTTAAATTTTATTTTATCTTAATGTCCATTTTACAAACTGGTTTAAATATATGCTCCTATCTGTTGTTCCCTCATACAATTATTTACTCCAATTATGATAAAAAATGGCAATTTTAGTAGCAACTTTAACATGGGAGGCATAAGCCCGTCCCAAATACACATGCTTCAAAATGTACACGATGCAGGCTAGTACATTTTACGCCTGTTCATTTTGATGGACAAACATTTTAGGTCTATTTCCCCAAATATGGAGATCTCAGAAGGGAGATAAATTCCTTCTGACTGCCAGTGCTAATCTCTGATGACATATTCATCAGAGATCTTCAGACATTAGCCATTTATACAGGCAGTTCAATTTGGAGACATCTGTCAGGCATCAAAAGTTATGGATTCTATGAAAAGCTATGGATGCTAATCTACCTAGATGGTACAGAAACTTGTGGAAAAAAAACTAGAACAGGGTTCCAATCTGGTATTATTTAGGTGCTGCCACTGAAATGGCTGAGATGATGCATTGAGGCTTATTTCCCAAGGGTACCCATTTAATTTACCAGAACTATTTGGAGAGTTACTTTAAGTTATAGTAACACTAGAATTCTAGGCTACATGAGCATGGACCTGACATCCTATCACAACTTCATATGCTCAAATGTCCTGTTCTTACAAAGGACAATTGCAAAATTATGATCACAATCAGTGAATCAATCAGGTACCTATATTTACATCAGCTATGTAAAATTATATTATCTGATTATGTGTTTCCTAAGGCCTTTGATGTGCTATTCCACACTACATGATACAACTGTACCATTTCCTTAAAAAATATTGTTTTAATATTTATGAATTATATCCACACCAAAACCACTGAACAGTTGTTAGCTGTGCATTTGTCACAATGAATATTCATACTTACCTTTTGCAGACTTAAGTGCACTCTCCATTTTTAGAAGTGCTTTTAATTACTTTTTTGCAACAAACAAACAAAAAGAAAATACATTATTACATTATTTAAAAAAAAAAATAGAAGTGCTTTTAAGGAGCTTTCCCTAAGAGATACACAAAAAAGACTTTTTTCAAAACAAAGGTAGGCCAGAACAAAACTGTGTCTGTATAAGCAAGTAACTTTTATTGAAATCTTAGAATTAATAATTTTTTATCTTGTCTGGATTACTGAAATGGTCATTACATGACATTTAAATAAATAAATAAAAAAGCCTAGATATAAATGTCATTCACTTTTCACTACAGTCCAGAATGAAATAAAGCTAAATACAACTAAATAACTGATGGAAGTTTTAAAATATCATTTTTTTATGCCTTCCTGCCCCTGTAATGTATAACAATTGTATTTAAGAATATATTTGAGAAATAAGAAACAAAACAAAGTTTCATTTCTGAAATAGTGTTCTTTTCCTATTTTGCAATTTGCAATGTAAATATTATAATTTTATTTTCCATGTATTCAAGCTTTGTAATTGCAGTATTTATACGCATGAAATGGAAATTGATTATCAAGTCATTTCTCTTAAAACGTTATGCTGGTGTAAACTTCATTAAAGAAAATAGGACTTCTGCTAACTGAGCATATGAAAAATGGGAGATACATGTTAAATATGCTGATTTAAAATGATTTTGGGCTATGTATTTATTACTTAAACATATATTTCTGTTGTAGGTTCTATAACATAATTGCAACCTTTTTCACTTGGAGGAGTGAATCAGATCATAATTTGCTCTGCTAATTGTGTATGAAAACACAGATACTTGAGTTTTCAATTAATCTCCAATTAAATTGTCATAATAACCATGATTTTTTTTTAAAAAAATCACATTTAGAAAAGAGAAACTATCTTCAGTTGGGCTATATTTTGTATACAAGCAGTCAAGTAGAATAGTGTAATCAAATATATATATTTATACAAAATTTAAATATATCTATATCAGTGGTGAAATCTGAACTGGTTTGCTACCGGTTCGCTGACTGCGCATGCATGCTGTGTGCCAAACACGTGCACGTGTGGTGTGCACCAAATGAGTATGCATGTGCAATGTGCACCAAATGTGTACACATGCACAGTGCGGGCCAAATGCACCTGCATGTGCAGTGCACACCAAACATGCGCTGTGTGTGCGCATGCACAATACACACCAAAAGGAGGCTTGGGAAGGTAAGTAGAATAGTGAGGGGGAAATCAGCTCTGTTGCGCAATTTAGATTCACTAGAAAGCAGGATTTCCTGCTTTCTAGCAATTTTAAATCACCTGGCACAGCTGATCATCAGAAATACCGGTTCAGAGGAACCGGTAGCTTTTTTTTTAGTTTTTATCTCTACCAGTTTGCCCGAACCGGTACGAACTGGTAGCATTTCACCACTGATCTATTTCATTAGCTTTGTATCTCACTTTTATTTTGTGTAACTCAAAGTGACATATGTAATGATCCCACATCATGTTTTCTACATCCCAGCAACTTTATGAAGGTGAGATGGGCTAAGTGGGAAAGACTGACCCAAGGTCACCCAGCTTTAAAGTCTAAGAGAAAACTAGAACTCACTGTCTCCTAGTAACTGGCTGTCATATTAAAATTCAGATATTAGCTAGAATAATTAATTGTTAAGATGAGAAAGGGCTCGATACTTTCAGCGTTCCGTCTGCAGTTGGTAATTTGCATGTTACTTGCTGCTTTTACTCTTTAACTCTTTGTTGCCTGCTGATAGAATCTAGGGGAGATTTTTAAATACTGCTTTAAAAGACTGTGTTTTTTAGAGGTTAAGAAGATTTAAAGTGAATATTAAGTTGGAAATAAATAAATATATAATTTTATAGAAGATGGCAGCCAAACAATTAAAGTCTACTGTAACAAAGAGCTCTGGAACTTTATCAGCTGGTGCCTCTCCAGCTCATACAGCAGAGACTAGAACATTGAATTTAGAGGCGTTACAAGAGAACTTAAAAGGCTTTATAGAAGAAAAATTTAAAGTAATAACTGATGAGATGTCTGAAATGAAAGAGCAGATATCAGAAATTCAAGTGGGAAATAAAGAAGTTAAAGAAGGATTTGTAATGGCAGTACAAGTTTGGCAACGAATGTGATTTTATTGGAGGAGGAGGTTGAAGAAATTAAGCAACATAATTTAAAATTAGAAAATAAAATGGATGAATTTCAAAGTAAAATGGAAAAACAGAGGATGAAATAGTTTTGATACAATATAGAAATATGGAATTTGCTCTTAGAATTCGAGGTTTGAAAGAAAATAAGGAAGAGAATTTAAGGAAATTTTTCTGAAGTATTTGCTGAGATATTAGCAGCTCGTCCAGCAGATGTGGCTTATCAAATTGATAAAATATATCGTGTGAATTCTTGGATAGCAAGGCAAAAAAGTTGCCAAGGGATGTTGTTATTTATTTTACAAACAGAACAGTGAGAAATCAGATTTTGCAAGCTTCATATAAGGGGAGAAGATTCAGATTGCTGGTCAAGATATTTTGATATTAAAGGAAATTCCACCAAAATGTTAAGGGCTAGGAAGGAATTTGCCTTCCTGGTGAATGAACTTAAAAACATCAGATTGAATATAGATGGGATATTCCAACTGGTATAATAGTATATTATGCAGGAAAGTATATCGTTTCAATACGGTTGGAAAAGCAAGAGAATTTTATGTTGAGGTATTAAAGTTGGAAGTCTTCCCCATTGGAAGCTAGAAGAAGGAGGCTGAAGTGAAGGAAGAGAAGTGAAGCAGGTACAAGAACAGATTGTGATGGAAGAAGATTTATTACAAGTGTTGGAAATACCTACGACGGGTTTAGATTCAAAAGAACAAAGGTTGATAAGAGCTGCTGCTAAACGCAAGGAACAAGAGATGAAGGCACAACAACAACTGGCAACTACTACAACGGAAACAGTGGAGGAGCAAGGCCTAAAGTAAAATGTGATCTGCGGCTGGTGTTCCAAAAGTTTCCTATCTTGGAATGTTAATGGCCTGAACTCACCGTAGAAGAGAAGGAAAGTATTTCATTATTTGAAACAATTTAAAATGACATTACCTGTTTACAAGAAACACATATTAGATCTTGCTAAATGTTGAGATGCGATTGTGAAGATGCTACTTATTACCATATATGGTGGACTTGTAAAAAGTTAAAGCATTTTGGATTAAAGTATGGTGGATCATGCAGAATATTTTGAAAAGAAGATTAAGTTTACTCCGCAGTTCTTTCTACTAGGAATAATTATGGACTACACAGCTATAGAGATTAAATTGATTTTGAACTTAATAACAGTCGCAAGACTTTTGATTGCTCAGTATTGGAAGAAAGAAGAATTACCTACAATCAAGAATGGACACTCAAAGTATCAAATCTGGCAGAGATGACAAAATCTCCGCTTACTTGAAAGACTATACACTAGAAAAATATATTCTAGAATGGAAAATGTGGATTGATTATATTTAAAATAAGTATCAGATAAAAAAATATTGAATAGCATATGAGTAAATTTAGGAAATATTTTGTATTAGATATATTTTGAAGGAGAGGGGAATTGAGAGTGTGACTAAGTGTGGTGTGACTAGAGATTATAATTTAGGAATTATTTTGGATTATGATTGTTAGTTTTGATACCCTGCATTTTGTTCTGGGAAGTCGGGATGGGGGGTGGGGGGTAAGGGGGAGGGGAATTGGGGGGGGTTTGGTAGAGATGGAGTGATGGTTAATGTACAGGGATTATTGAAGAAATATAATTAATGTAGGATCGGGTCTGCATAGTTACCATTTTAGAACGGTGAGGAGGGAGAAAAGAGAGAGTAGGAGGTAGGAAAGAGGAGAAGAGGAAGGAAGAGGGATAGTAGAGGGAGAAGGAAGGTGTAGGGTGGAGGGAGGAGCGGATGTAGATAAGAGAAGGAGAGGAAGGTTTGGAAAGTAAAAGAAGGTAGAAGAGGGAAGAGTGTTAAAAAGGGGGGTGGTGACTGGGCAAGCCCGACTAATTGTATATAACTGTACATTGGATGAATTATTTGATATGATTGTAAAAATAAAACTTTTTATGAAAAAAAAAAAAAGATGAGAAAGGGCTATTGCTGCATATATATTATTCTTAAAGACAATGAATCCTAAATGACCTTTAATTATTTTTATTAATGTGCATTTGTGTGTCATGCATCTGTCATCCTGAATCTGATTGATTATTTATTTGTATTGCTTGCATATGATTAATAAAAATTTGAAATTCATTGTCATGTGATGTGACAATGGCTGCTGGCTTGTGGGTTTTGTTTGTTTAAGGTAGATAGATCATATAATTATCAAATGAAATCTTCTCCAGGTTCAAAGGCAAATTATGTCAGAATTACAGATGCTAATAAACAATCAAACAAGGTTATTCTTTTATGCTTTCTTTGTTGACCTTCATTGAAAGACCTAGTTGATTATTCTTAGAACCAACGAATGGACTAGATATCTAGTAGGGCTCTTTTAAAGTTCCTGTATTTCAAGCCTGCATAGTAATTGTGAAGTTTGCAGTTGGGGGAACCATAGGTGATTTTAGTTAAATAAGTAGCCAGTATGTATGGGATAGGGTAGGGCAGTGATGGCTAACCTTTTTGCCATCATGTGCCAGGAAGGGGGAGTGGCGGGGTCACCCGTGTGCATGCCCACACCCATAATTCTATGCGCCTCACCCCCGCACATGCACATGCGACTCTTCCCCCCCCGACACACGATGGCCCAATAGGCCCGTTTTTCTCTCTTACCTGTCTCCGGAGCCTCCCTATGAGTCTGGGAAGGTGGAAAATGGCCTTCCCCATTTCCCTGGAGGTCCTCCGGAGGCCAGAAACGGCCCATTTACCAACTTCCGGTTGGACAGGAAGTGATTTTTTTTGCTGTTTCCAGCCTCCAGAGACTCCTAGAGAGGCTCTGGGGGCTGGGGACAGCAAAAAATGTCACTTCCTGTCCAACCGGAAGTTGGTAAATGGCCCATTTCTGGCCTCTGGAGGACCTCAGGAGGGGTGGGAAAGAGCCTCCTAGGGAGGCTCTGGAGCCAGGTAAGAGAGAAAAATGGGCCTTTCCCACCCCCACCCAGGCCCTCTGAAGGCAGGAAACAGTCTGTTTCCCTACTTCTGGTGGGCCCAGAAGGCCCGAAAATCAGCAGGCCAGTGCACGCATGTGCACCGGAGCTGAGCTCGCGTGCCCATTGATATGGCTACGCATGCCATAGGTTCGCCATCACGGGGGTAGGGAATTGAATTGGGGCAATGATACTAAAGACAAAGCTTTTCACTTTCCCCATCAGAATCCTTCCCCATGAACTATTGTATAAACCACTGATGAATGGTTATTGGGGTTAAAGCTTACCCCAAGTTGAGGGATAGAAGGGAGAATATATAAATACAACTAAATAGCCGAAATATTCTTCTGCAATTTGTTGATGAGTCAGCTGGCGTGGAAGCCTCCAGAGGAGGGAGGGCATTTGAAAAACTGATGATTTATTCAAATTGTGATCTGAATTGGGAATCTTTCCAGAATACAGTGATTATGCTACCACAACTCACAGATTCTGAGATTGTGAAGTTTGGAGTAATCTCTGAAGGTACATGGTCTCCAGTGGGGATGGACTGAGATTGCCAGAAAAATCTAGGTACACTAGAAAAGGAATAGACTGATAGATTAATAATAAAGGGACCTGCAATAAAAAACACATAAGATAATTTAAAAACACATAAGATAATTTATTTTAAAATTTATTCTTTGCCGTTCATAAGGCTTGGGTTTATTCTCTGTATATAAATTTGTCACTTCTTCCTGATCATTTCAAGTATATGGATTACTTTCGTTCATAATTTCTTTGTTACGTTAAAAAAATTGAATCTTTCTCATTTGTAGAACTAAACAATTGTTAGATAAAACTATCCAGTAATATCATATTAATAAAGCTCAAGGCCAGTTAAGAACTGCACTCTCACAATTGAAAGCCAGTGAAACAATGTTCATTTATTTATCAAACTTGTACGGTGCCCATCTCACCAGAGGTGTCTCTAGGCGGCTTGCAGGCATTAAATAAAGTGCAATAGAAACATTAAAACAAATAAAGATTTTAAATTTAAAAATTGAATTAAAATAAAACTAAGGAAATGGATGGGCTGGAACAAACTGTGCACAGGAAGGAGGCCAGGTGTTCTCTATTCCATTAGCCACCTCTAATCTGGCACACTCACCTTGGGGCCTCTACAACTAAGTTTGTAGTTTGTCTGAGAAAGACTTTTAAATCAGCCTTTAACAAGATTCCAAAAGTGCCTTTTTTAATATGTCTTTCTTTATATTATAAATATTGCATTGTCATATCATGGCATGTTTAAGTGTCAAGCAACAGGACTAACTGGAGCATTGACTAATCTTGATAAATTGGTTATACTTTCATAGCTCAAGGTAAGTGGTACAGAATCAACAATAACCATTTAAAATTCATAACATATGCAACAATAGCTGCAACAATTACAGGTCATGGAATAAAGCTGAAATGTGTCAAATAAAAATTAACATTCTGTGTTGTTAGAGAAAGACTCACATGATCAGAATTTTAGAGACAATTTCTCCTATCTTTACATTTAATCAACTGCAATTCCCCAATGAGTTAAGAGAAAATATTTGAAGCAGATGAAGGAATGTTGTAGTAGAATAGTTTATTTAAATTCTCAAATGGGAAAGGCTGTTAAAATCGGATCTAATTCCTGATATAAAGAGACACCTATATACATAGCACACATTCACATATTGTAGTTATTATTTTGTGATCAGGCTTCTGAAAGTGTCTTACAACAATATGCAATTAATACTTCAAAAGCTATGGTATATATTTTAAAGCATACAAAGCCAGACTCTCCCAGATGAAACAGAGCAAGTATATGAGGTCAGCCTTGTGCTTCTCTCTGTTTCATGGAGTATTCTGCACAGAACAATATCATAATTAACTTTGCCTTCACTGAAATGTGGAAAGCCCTTATTTTTTGATAGTTTTCTAATAGGACACTCATATCTGGCATATGCTAGGGGAGCAAAATGGAAATCCTGTGGGATTCCTTAGTATAAAAATTGCAAATTGGTTCAATCAAAAGTTATGGTTTGTCACAAGAAATTCTCATACCCCGAAATAAATACTTGCTGTGTATGAAAACAGAGCTAATATAATTATGACTGGGAAATAACATTTGCAAATATTGTTGTCATTGGCTTTTATGCTAGTTATTCCAAGAATTCATTCAAACACAGACAGGCTAATTATATATTCAAGAGCTTTGTAGTGTGAGCTGAAAGAAAATATGTTATTGCATAACTATTCTATATCTAACCAATTTCCTCTATTCTTACAATTTCTTCTAGCTTATTACGCCACATGCTATCAGAGTTCAGACACCACCCCGACATATTCCTGGTGTTGTGGAAGTTACATTGTCCTATAAATCCAAACAGTTCTGTAAAGGCACACCTGGAAGATTTATCTACACAGGTAATGTTGCTTTAATTTTATTTTTATGGAAAAGATGTAGCTGACCAATGTTTGGTGGTGTTGCCACTTTGAGACTATGCATTGCAAGCTACTTCTGCTGACTGCTGGCTGCAGCTTGGCAGTTCGAATCCCACCAGGCTCAAGGTTGACTCAGCCTTCCATCCTTCTGAGGTGGGTAAAATGAGAAGCCAGATTGTTGGGGGGCAATATGCTGACTCTGTAAACTGCTTAGAGGGGGCTGTGAAACACTATGAAGCGGTATATAAGTCTAAGTGCTATTGCTATTGCTATTGTAATAATAAATATTCCAAATTAATGCAGATTCCTCCAAAACAAAGAAACTTTTCTCTTTTTATCACATGACAATTCAAATGACAATTTGTATCCTGTGAAACATCCAATCACACATTCATTAAGACTTTTACTGATTATATTTCAACAGAAAAATAATAACATCACAGTCTGACTAAAAAATCAAATTCACAGTGAGAGAAAAACATTTTACTGATTTGGCTGTTAGTCATATCTCTTTAGAAATTTGGAAGATTGAGTCTAAGGTTAAAGGAATCATCACTGGCTTTGCTTTCTACATCTATATTCTGCCTTCTCACAAACTAAAGCTCAAGGCAACATGAAGCAATGATCATAGAATTAAATATAATGATACATATGGAGTTTAATACAGATCTAATAACCTATTTTTAGAAGGAAGAAATATATGTCCTCTAATGGCTTGAGAAATTCTCTGGATAGATCATTTGTTTCTGTCCAACTTACCACATTCTCTCTTGATTATCAGAAGTTCTACCTTCATCCAAGTATTCTATAGATCAGGGATAGTCAACCTTTTTATACCTACTGCCCACTTTTGTATCTCTGTTAGTAGTAAAATTTTCTAACTGCCCACCAGTTCCACAGTAATACGCCGTGTATCGTCATCTGAGCATGCCTCTCGCGCATTGTGGATTGGGTTTGGGGGGGACGCCAGCTACCACTCTACTTGTCTGTTACAGCTGAGTGGTGTGGGGGGAGATGCGCAAGCTATTCTGGGACGAGGCTCTTTTGTTTGCAGTCTCACTATAGCGCCATTTAGTTTCACTTACGTAACGTGAACTAAACTTATGTGCGGGCGATACAAATAGTATATTTTCAGAAATTTAAATTGTCACAGGGAATTTTATGAAAACCTAATGAAAATGTTCTTAAATAATGCTATGAATTTTTTTTAAAAAGTCAATTAAATTAAAAAAAAGGAAAGTGCTTCAGTATCGGACAAAACCCCTACCGCCCACCATGAAAGCTGGAACGCCCACTAGTGGGCGGTAGGGACCAGGTTGACTGCCACTGCTATAGATGTTGAGTATGTTTTCTATGTTTGCTTGAGATGTGTTTTGTGTGTGTTTTCAGAAGTCCATGCCTCTCTCTCAAGTATTTGATACTATACTTAGAGATTTCCCCCAAATATCTTAAAAGACTTTCTACTGTATACAGAAAAGAGTTGACTTTCCTTGGGTTGGTGCCTCAGCTTGATTCCCCAACATCTAGATGCTAGAGGTGGCATCCCTAGATGAATGAGGACCTCTCTGGAAACACGAACAGATTTTTGTTGTGTTTTCCTATTTTACAAGTTTTAAGAAGAGTATAAATGACAGCATGAGATTTCTAAAAAGTGAATCCCTCCCATTTCACCAGTCTGTCTGTCTGTCTGCCTGCCTGCCTGCCTACCTACCTACCTACCTATTTATCTATCTCAAAACTGCCAAAAATCCTTTCACAGAAAATATAATGCTGTCTTTATTTTTAAAAGAAAAATATTTTTTTTACTGCCAGATGGCAATTGCACAAACTCCAGGTTGCTTGACTTCCTGTCAATAGTACTATATTAGCAGCCTGGATGTACAGTTGTCACTCCTCCTGCTGGCAGAAGAGATGGCTAAGGAGGCTGCAGTCAAATAACAGGCATCCGTTAACATAGTAAAAGAGAACACACAACAGTAGAAATGGAGTTTCAGCCTTTTAGTGCTGTGTGGAAAGTTGGGAGTCACAGCAACTAGGGTCTTCTAACTGCAGTTACAGTAGTATGCTTGTTGAATTGAAGCAATTCAACTTATAAGAGTATGATGGTGCGTGCATAAGCACACCAATGTGCCTACCGTTCTTGTCCTAATGTTCCCTTTTATTCGTATCCATTTCATGTATTCATAATTACATTTATACTCATATCTGTTATCTAATACATGCTTGATGAAATAAATAAAATAAATAAATACAACTGATTTGATAGTCCAGCCCTCAGTGGGACTTGGCCTGGAGTCAAATGTCTTGTCACCTCATGAAGTTTACACCCATGATTAGCAGAATAGAAAAAACAAACAAATAGATAAAAAACAGAACTAGAGATAACAAGCATATTGGTAATTAGAGATGGATGAGAAACACATTCAATGCAAGCATGATATTTGCTTTTCTTCAGCATATATGGAAAAATGCCACATACAAAAATTTGTGTAATGGAGAAAATATGAATTTTCTCACAAAGAAACAAAAAAATTCCTTCCTTCCTTCCTTCCTTCCTTCCTTCCTTCCTTCCTTCCAAAATAGGCCAAGCGAGGAAAAGAAAAGTAATTAACTGCAGAAAATCAGAACCCATAACTTCCCACATAACAAGCTCACCACAGCTCAGAGAACATTTTATGTTTTTGATTATAAATAATGGTAAAAACAAGAGGGATAAACATAGATTAAAGACCTAGGAACTGAACCAAGTTTCCCCAGTGCCATTTTCAAAATACCTGCCAGTCCTGGACACTTAGCTATGCTACTGGAGTTATACTTCAAGTTGTACTTCAAAATATCTGTTCTCCGAAGTACTTGGAGAAATAGCTTGCCTACTCTGTGGTTGATGTTTTAAAAAATGTCAGAATATTCCATCAAAACCAATGGAAATTCTGTTCTCAATTCAGATAATCCCACTCTCCATTTCAGTAGTACACTAGCCACACTTCTAGATGGCTTTCTTATCCAGTTATTCCTGGACTTAAGGTATCTTTAAAACCCTTGTCCAAAAGATTCAAATCTTGGAAGCAAAATACAGAATGTTGCTGCTGGTGGGGTTGGGAGCAGAGAATACAATAATGAAATTATACCTACCGGTATTCTACGTGTTATAATGGGACCTCACTAGCATCTTTATTCATTTGACCAGCTCTAATATGGGCATAGATACAGAAGACCCCTCTCTCCAAGGATGTTTTTTTTTATTTCTTTTTGTCACAACAGTATACACAAACAATTGTCATAGATAAAACAACATATTTTGAAGAAAATATATACATATATGTAAAAAAAATATGCATCAACTATATCAATTTGATATGATGAAGGGAACAATAGGACAGGAATGGGAGGCACTTTTGTGCTCTTATGCACGCCCCTTATAGGTCAATAGTAGACAGTTTTTGGTTGACGTTTTTGAGATTTTGAGTAGAGACTATGGAGTCAGGTAATGAGTTCCAAGCATTAACAACTCTGTTACAGAAGTCATATTTTCTGCAATCAAGTTTGAAGCGGTTGACATTTAGCTTGAATCTATTTTTTGCTCTTGTAATATTGTGATTGAAGCTGACGTAGTCTTTTATAGGAAGGATATTGCAATAGATGATTTTGTGTGTTAAACACAGGTCATGTCAAAGTCGACAGAGTTGTAAATTTTCTAATCCCAGGATTTCAAGACTGTTGGTATAGGGTATTTTGTTGTTTTCAGAGGAGTGAAGAATTCTTCTAGTAAAATATTTCTGGACTCTTTCTATTGTATTTATGTCAGAGATGTGGTATGGGTTCCAGACGGATGAGCAGTATTCAAGAATAGGTCTGGCAAATGTTTTGTATGCTCTAGTTAGTAGTGTAGAGTTTTTAGAAAAGAAGCTGCGTAAAATTAGGTTTACAACTCTTAGGGCCTTTTTCGCTATTTAGTTGCAGTGGGCTTTGGCATTAAGGTCATCTGATATGAGAACTCCAAGATCTTTGACAGGGTGGGAATCATCAGTTAGGTAATGTCCATCAAGTTTGTACTTGATGTTAGGGTTCTTTTTTGCAATATGTAAGACTGAGCATTTGCTGGTTGAGATTTGGAGTTGCCAAGTTTTAGACCAATTGGAAATTAAGTTGAGGTCTTCTTGAAGGGTAGAAGTATTATTAGTGGTATTAAATAGTTTGACATTGTCAGCAAAGAGAACACAATAACTTGAGATGAGGTCGCAGAGATCATTTATGTATAGTATGAAGAGTGTTGGTCCAAGAACACTACCTTGGGGAACACCACTTTTGACAGGAACAGGATTAGATATAGCGTTGCCAATTTTGACCACTTCTTGTCTGTTTGACAAGAAGGCATTTATCCAATTGTGAAGAGGTCCCGAAATGCCATAGGAATTTAGTTTGAGGAGTAGTTTATCATGTACTACTGAATCAAAAGCTTTGCAGAAGTCTATGTAGACTGCATCTATTGCTTTTCCTTGATCAAGGTTGGTAGTCCATATGTTTTTGCAGTGGAGAAGTTGTAGGTTACAAGACATTTTTTTCTGAAACCAAATTGTTTATTAGAGAGAAGGTTGTTTGTTTCAAGATGGAGTGTAATGGATTGGTTTATGATGGATTCCATTACTTTGCATGAGACACAACATAGAAAGATAGGTCTGTAATTTTCCACAAGGCTGGATCTCCTTTTTTGAAGATAGGAATGACTGTGGCTAGAGACCAGAGTTTTGGAAGGGAACTAGTTTTGAAGGCTTTATTAAAGATTATGCTTAGGGGTTCAGCTATATTAATTGAAAGTTTTTTTAAAAAGTATGCACATAGTCCATCTGGTCCAATAGATAATAATAATAATAATAATAATAGATAGATAGATAATGATGTTTCCCATACTCTCAGGTCATAATATGGAAATTTCCATTATAAAGGGTCAATTCAGAAATCGAAGAGTCAAGGAGTCAAGATTATATGTTTGATTGCACTGACCACCAGGAATAGGAATATATAAATGGATGATATATTAAGGACATTTGGAGGCTATGAAGATTATCTATCTATCTATCTATCTATCTATCTATCTATCTATCTATCTATCTATCTATCTATCTATCTATCTATCTATCATCTATTGCTATAGAGCACTGCACACCAGAATAACTAGACACAAGAACAGTTTTTTCCTGAAGGCCATCACTCTGCTAAACAAATAATTCCCTCAACACTGTCAAACTATTTACTAAATCTGCACTACTATTAATCTTCTCATTGTTCCCATCACCAATCTCTTTCCACTTATGACTGTAACTTTGTTGCTGGCAATCCTTATGATTTATATTGATATATTGACCATCATTTGTGTTGTAAATGTTGTACCTTGAAGAACGTATATTTTCTTTTATGTACACCGAGAGCATATGCACCAAGACAAATTCCTTGTGTGTCCAATCACACTTGGCCAATAAAATTCTATTCTGTTCTGTTCTGTTCTGTTCTGTTCTGTCTATCTATCTATCTATCTATCTATCTATCTATCTATCTATCTATCTATCTATCTATCTATCTATCTATCTATCTATCTATTATCTATCTATCTCAAAAAAGGATTCTGAGCAGCAAACATCATAAAATTAAAAAAAAATAAAAACAAAGCAATCAAAACAGTAGAAAATAAATATATATGGCATCAGGTAAGACTGTTTCCACAGATATTAATACAGTGAAGAAATGGGGCCCTTAATATACCAGAGCATAAGCTGAGCATAAAACTAAGTCTTCACTGCCCTGCAAAGATCCAACAGGATTGGGGGTCATCCTGATATGTGAAGGAAGAATATCTACACAGCAGAGAAGGCATGTCTCCTAGTTCCTGGCAACTGACATTCCTGCAACATGCCCAACCTGCGTGACCAAATTGGACAAATGTAGTACATATCTACATGAAAACATTTTTTCTGAGTACTGTATCAGCCTGCTAACACTGAAAAACTCAGTTTGACTGTGTAGTAAATGAAAGTTTGGCAGCTTTCCTGAGTTATCTCAACTACATTCACCAGATGTACAGAGTGATAACACAGTGCTAAGCATGAGGATAATTTTGGAAGGACTGTGTCTGAATAACCTGGCTTCAGGACATGTGCCAGAAACCGCCACAGACATATGACCATAATTTTTCAGCACATTCCTGTTTCAAAATGATAGTGAAATTAAAACTTGATCATACAATGCCAATTCCTACTTACAGTGCAATATTCAGATTTATTCAAAAGTGCTTCAGTGAAGTTTCTTATCAGATCATATAATAATGTGTAGCTTGTTTCTGTATGTCTTTGTTTGCAAATTGACAATACCACTGAGTGTAATGGACTGAATAGAAGCCCATAGAATTCAAAAGTTTTGATGAAATATTTGAATGATTTCTCATTATTTTGTTTTACAACAACCAATTTGATTGCCATTCTTCTTCTTCTCCTTCTCCTTCTCCTTCTCCTTCTCCTTCTCCTTCTCCTTCTCCTTCTCCTTCTCCTTCTCCTTCTCCTTCTTCTCCTTCTTCTTCTTCTTCTTGTGTGTATATCAAACTTCAAATGGTAGAAACCACCTTCTTAGCTTTGTCATTGGCCCAAAATAAATAATTATTAGTTTCTGATGGTAGACGACATACCATTAGGCTGGACTCTGTGTCTCTCCATATTCATATAGTGTGTTGTTATCTGCTTTGTTTATTTGATTGCCATGACTTCTCGGTACAGCAAAAATTGAATCAATAGCACCAGTGCTCCTTCCTTTTAACTGCAGACACTTTTATTTGTTCTTCTTCTGTATCCCATAAGGACATCCCTTTCCCACAATCCTTGTGAAAGCTTATTTGCTCTAGTGCAGCTGGCTGAGGAACTCTGGGAATTGAAGTCCACAAGTCTTAAAGGGACCAAGGTTGGAGACCCCTGCTCTAGTGTGCAGTACTGTAGTCTTCCCTTCCATTTTTTTATTATTTATTTATTATTCACACTTTTATACCGCCCTATCTCCCTAGGGACTCAGGGCGGTTTACAGCCATATAAAAAAACATATATATATACAGGGTAAAACATTAATTTAAAAAACTTATTACATAGGCCGAATATTTAAAATAGAACTATAAATAATAAAACCCATTTAAAACCAGATTTAAAATTTAAACATTTAAAAATTTAAAATTCTAGTCCAGTCCTGCGCAAATAAATAGATGTGTCTTAAGCTTGCGGTGGAAGGTTCGAAGGTCAGGAAGTTGGCGAAGACCTGGGGGAAGCTCGTTCCAGAGGGTGGGGGCCCCCACAGAAAAGGCCCTTCCTCTGGGTGTCGCCAATCGGCACTGCCTGGCCGACGGCACCCTGAGGAGTCCCTCTCTGTGAGAGCGCACGGGTCGGTGAGAGGCATTTGGTGGCAGCAGATGGTCCCGTAAGTAGCCCGGCCCTATGCCATGGAGCGCTTTGAAGATCATTACCAGAACCTTGAAGCACACCCGGAAGGCCACAGGCAGCCAGTGCAGTCTGCGCAGGAGAGGTGTTACGTGAGAGCCACGAGGGGCTCCCTCTATCACCCGCGCAGCCACATTCTGAACTACCTGGAGTCTCCGGGTGCTCCTCAAGGGGAGCCCCATGTAGAGAGCATTGCAGTAATCCAGACGAGATGTCACGAGAGCATGAGTGACCGTGCATAAGGCATCCCGGTCTAGAAAGGGGCGCAACTGGTGAACCAGGCGAACCTGGTGAAAAGCTCTCCTGGAGACGGCCGTCAAATGGTCTTCGAAAGACAGCCGTCCAACCAGGAGGACGCCCAAGTTGCGCACCCTCTCCATTGGGCCAATGACTCGCCCCCAACAGTCAGCCGCGGCTGCAGCTGACAGTACCGGGATGCCGGCATCCACAGCCACTCCGTTGGAGGGATTGAGCTTGAGCCTGTTTCTCCCCATCCAGACCCGTACGGCTTCCAGACACCGGGACAACACCTCGATGGCTTCGTTGGGGTGGTCCGGTGTGGAAAAGTACAGCTGAGTGTCATCAGCGTACAGCTGGTACCTCACACCAAAACCACTGATGATCTCACCCAGCAGCTTCATATAGATGTTGAACAAGAGGGGCGAGAGAATTGACCCCTGAGGTACCCCACAAGTGAGGCGTCTCAAGGGCGACCTTTGCCCCCCCCGTCAACACCGTCTGCGACCAATCGGAGAGATAGGAGGAGAACCACCGATGAACGGTGCCTCCCACTCCCAATCCCTCCAACCGGTGCAGCAGGATACCATGGTTGATGGTATCAAAAGCCGCTGAGAGGTCTAATAGGACCAAGGCAGAGGAATAACCCCTGTCCCTGGCCCTCCAGAGATCATCCACTAACACGACCAAAGCCGTCTCAGTGCTGTAACCGGGCCGAAAACCGGACTGGAACGGGTCTAGATAGACGGTTTCCTCCAGGTACCGGGGTAGCTGATATGCAACCACACTCTCTACAACCTTCGCCGAGCGGGTTGGAGACCAGACGATAATTACCTAAAACAGCTGGGTCCAGGGAAGGCTTCTTGAGGAGAGGCCTCACCACCGCCTCCTTCAAGGCGGCCGGAAAGACCCCCTCCAACAAAGAAGCATTCGTAATCCCCTGGAGCCAGCCTCGTGTCACCTCCTGTGCGGCCAGCACCAACCAGGAGGGACACGGGTCCAGTAAACATGTGGTGGCGTTCAACCTACCCAGCAACCTGTCCATGTCCTCGGGAGCCACAGGGTCAAACTCATCCCAAATAGTCTCAACAAGACGGCTCTCTGACATCCCACCTGGATCTACCCAATTTTGGTCCAGGCCGTCCCGAAGCTGAACGATTTTGTCGTATAGATAACCACTAAACTCCTCAGCACGTCCCTGCAGCGGGTCATCCCGCTCTTCCTGTTGAAGGAGAAAGCGAGTAGCCCGAAACAGGGTGGCCGGGTGGTTATCTGCCGACGCAATGAGGGAGGAGACGTAGCAACATCTCGCTTCCCTCATTGCCACTAGGTAGGTCCTAGTATAGGACCTAACTAGTGTCCGATCAGCCTCCGAACGACTGGACCTCCAGGAACTCTCTAGGCGTCTTCTCCAGTGTTTCATCCCCCTCAGCTCCTTGGAGAACCAGGGAGCTGGTTGAGACCTACGCCGGGTCAGAGGCCGCAAAGGCATGACACGGTCCAAGGCCCTCGCCGCGGCCCGTTCCCAAGCCGCGACAAGTTCCTCGGCCGTGCCGTGAGCCAGACCCTCAGGAAACGGCCCAAGCTCTGTCTGGAACCTCTCCGGGTTCATCAGGTGCCTGGGACGGAACCAACGTATTGGTTCCGTCTCCCTGCGGTGTTGAGTGGCGGTCAGAAAGTCCAGGCGAAGGAGAGAGTGATCCGACCATGACAAAGGTTCGATGACTAAATCCCTCAAATCCAGATCCTTCAACCACTGACCAGAGATGAAAATCAAATCCAGTGTGCCACCCCCACTGTGAGTAGGGCCATCAACTACTTGAGTCAGGTCCAAGGCCGTCATGGAAGCCGTGAACTCCTGAGCAACTGAAGATGACATGCCGGTCGATGGCAAGTTAAAGTCCCCCATGACAATAAGTCTGGGGGTCTCCACCGCCACTCCAGCAAGCACCTCCAGGAGCTCGGGCAGGGCTGCTGTCACACCGCAAGGAGCCAGGTACGTGACAAACAAGCCCATCTGACATCTATGACCCCACCTCACAAAGAGGGATTCACACCCGGCAATCTGAGGTACAGTGGTCTCCCTCGGCTCCAGACTCTCTCTAATCACAACCGCCACCCCCCCACCCCTACCCTGGGCCCTCGGCTGATGGAATGCTCGGAAACCCAGTGGGCACATTTGAACAAGGGGCACGCCCCCTTCTGTGCCCAATCAGGTCTCCGTAACGGCCATAAGGTCCACGGCACCCCCCTGAATAAGATCATAAATTAGGGGGGCCGTATTGACCACGGACCGTGCGTTGCACAGCATCAGCCGTAGGCCCGGGCTCTGAGGGTCTTGACCATCCGGGAAACGGGAGAAGTCTGAGGGCTCGGGGCGCGCGATCGCCTGCAAGCATCGAGCGCGCGCCCCCATAGAACGATATGAGCCCCCACTTCCGTCATATCTGCCCCTCCCCCTTACCGTACAAATAAGACCACCCTCAACAGGCGGAACACAACCCCCCCGTGACCTTCGAACCTATTAACTTACCGCCGTGAGCACACGCAGGAACTGGACCCCCTCCCAACGGGTTTCCCCCAACACCCGCCCTTACACTCCCACCCCTTAAAAATGCCCTATCTAAAAAACCCCAAAGGCTCTTCCTCTTCGCATGCCACCTCTGTGGGTCCCAAGACCCGTCATTGAGGCCAGCCTTCGGTAATGTAACAGGCCGTTCCCACGAGGCAGGGGCACCTCGCAGGTGCAAGAGTTCGGATATAGAATAGCACATGCAATAAACAGTAAAAGTCAGCAGAAAGTAGATCGTCCCAGACTGACAGAGATGTTAACAGAGATGTTCTCCTGAGGTAGCTCTCTAATTAGGATCCAGGTATAAGGTGACATAAGATGTAAAAATGGACAGTCAATCTCCATGGTACAAATGGGATATAAGATGTAACATATGACGTATAAGATGTAAAATATACTCTAACCATCAGACCCATGGTACAATCCTGGTAAGTCCATAATCAAGGACTAATAGTCCAGGACTTAAGTAGAACAATCTGTCCAGAAAAACATCCGGGTCCCAAAAAGAGGGGGGGGAGGGGAAGGCGCTCCAACGCCGACCAAAACGCCACCTCCTCCCCGACATCTAAAATGGCCGCCGTCATTCGCCGATCGCCCTCCCGGCCCGTTCTCAGCAGCCACGGGTCCTAAAAGGTCCACAGACCTCTCCCGCGACTGCGAGGAAGATTGTCTACTGGGCCGGGGGGCGAAAACAGCTAGACGAGCGGCCACGACGATGCCATCCGCCGGGCGATCTCAAATCCACCGACCTGAGTTTTACAGCAGCGCCATCTTGCACATGCGCAGGAACCAAGCCTATAACTGTGGATGTAGCTAGCATTGTACTGATACCAGCACATTGAAGAATTTTGATGCATTTTCCTTTACTCCATAATCTGTTAAACATGTACCCATTATCTTTTTTTTTATCTGTCCTGGGTTTATTTCACATGTATTTTTTACATGAAAAATGGGTTGAGATCTACACTTGCAGTTTGAACTTTTGTTTAATTCAACCCCCCCCCCTCTCCTTCCCCACTTATGCCTTTAAAGCAATGGTAGTAAACCTGGTCCCTACCGCCCACTAGTGGGCATTCCAGCTTTCATGGTGGGCAGTAGGGGTTTTGTCCGATACTGAAGCACTTTCCTTTTTTTTTTTAATTTAATTGACTTTTTAAAAAAATTCATAGCATTATTTAAAAACATTTTCATTAGGTTTTCATAAAATTTCTCATGACGACTTAAATGTCTGAAAATATTTGTAATTGCCCGCGCATAAGTTTAGTTCATGTTACATAGGTGAAACTAAATGGCGCTATAGTGCGACCGCAAACAAAAGAGCTTCGTCCCAGAATAGCTCGCGCATCTCCCCCCAAACCACCCAGCTGTAACAGACAAGCAGAGCTAGTAGCCGGTGCCCCTCCCCCCCAAACCCAATCCACAATGCACAAGAGGCATGCGTAGACAACGATACACGGCGCATTATTGTGGAACCGGTGGGCGGTTAGAAAATTTTACTACTAACAGAGATACAAAAGTGGGCAGTAGGGTATAAAAAGGTTGACTACCCCTGCTTTAAAGTAAAGAAACAATGTTGGGAAGGGAAACCCATTGCATCTATCACAGGCATGGAGTTTATATCCCCAGCTCAAACCTTGGTTTGCAGCAGTTCTGCTTCTTTTGCACCCAGACTTGCATTTCAGCCTCTTTCACTCCTTTTCACCCACAGTCACTTATCACAGTGGGAAGGACATGGAGGGTTTGTTCTTATGTGTGGGAATTTTGTTATTAAACTTTTTAATATAGTGAGCATAAAAGGCTCTAAATAATACATGTTGGCTAGTTTCTATGGTAAAAAAAAAAGAGGGAATTGCTTCACACCCCTCCCGTTTTATGTTTCTCTTATACACAAGTAATAAACACCCTTACTTCTCACCACCAGAAATGCCTCCAAGCCCTTTAAACAAAATGCAGGATTAGAGCAAGCCTGGCGATCAGTTTTAGTTAATTGAAAATTATAGGATTGACCCAAGAGGAAAATTTAGTTTGCACTCCAATCACTATTACAAATTAAGGAAAATTACTACAATTTTGTTTAGCTAAGGTTTCACACTGAGCTCACAAAATTAGCTCAGCTACCCTGACAAAGTCAGCACTTTGTTAGAGATCAGGAGAAACAGAGAAATAATAGACTGTGGTGTGTACAACCAAAGCATAGAAAAAGCTATGATGCTTTACAGAACTAAGCCAAGTGGTTTTAATTAGGATTATTAGTTCATTGTAAATTTTGAAGAACAATCAGACTAGCAGATTAGCTGTTTCTTTTAAAGCTAGAATGTCTTGCCATTCATTTTTCCCATGAGAACTTCTTTTAACTCCCACATAGCCTCTCCACCCTGTGAGTCTTATTATGGGTCTAGGAGAAAACGGACCAATTGGAAGTTCTGATACTGTAACATTCCACATCACATTCCAGTAGATGGGAGTTTTTCCACAGTGTTGTCAGTGAATTCAGTGTTCTGGAACGTTTTATGAAACCACAGAGGCCAAATGTTTTCTCAGAGGAGTTTGGCCTCTGTTTTTGGCTGAAAACAGTGAGACATCACTTGCTGTTTATTTATCTTGCAATGGAGAATGGGAAAAGGAAGAAAGAGAAAGAAGGGGGAAGAGAGAGAGAGAGAGAGAGAGAGAGAGAGAGAGAAAGAAAGAGAAAGAAAGAAAGAAAGAAAGAAAGAAAGAAAGAAAGAAAGAAAGAAAGAAAGAAAGAGAAAGAAAACAAGCAAGCCTGTGAGGGATACAAAAACATTTAAGAATACATTTCTGTCTGGTGAAAATGTCTCTGTTAATGGCTCATTTTGTGGTTAGGTCTTATTTAGAAGAAATTATTTTTAATCAGTGTTCGGCAAAATATCCCCTCAGGCCACCTGTCTATAAACTGTTCTTTTTTTCATTTACTGCTAAATGTTTAAATCTAGTGCCTAGTGACCATTATTTAGATTCTTCCTCCACTTCTTTTAACTGCCAACAACTTAGAAGTTTGATCTGTGATAACTTTAACTAATGAATCTGTGAGCAGAGAGAAATGTTACAAATGTTAAAGTATTTTTTATGGAAAACACTATAAATGATTATTAATTTAATTGAGGGCTGTGTTTAAATTTCTTTTATAATTAGCTACAAGGAAAACAGTTGTATTTGTTTAACAATATTTATACCACAATCCTGACAGACTCTGGATCGTATTCCATTTATAAGAAGAAACAAAACCATTAATACTTGAATGTTTAGGCTAAGTCTTGCATACTTCTTTGGAGGCACTCAATGGGACTTTCTTCTAAAGACACATACACTGGATTTATAGGAAGAGAAGATTATTAGTATCTAGTAATGATATTAATTTTGTACAAGTATTAATTAGTATCAGTAGGATCAGAGCCACTGATAATTGCTCTTATCCTACTGATGCCACTAACTCTGAACTATGGCATAATGATGCCACTAATTCTGAACACAAGCAGCACAGGATGCCACTGTCGATGGTATTAATGAATACCATTATTCTGAAAGGCCACTGAAAGGTCTGCTAGGACATTCCCCCATCTAAGTCCAGATGTACGTTACCTATTGCAGTGACCAATGCTGTTTCTGTTCATCCTGACTGAAAAGGATTCATCTGGCATCCTGACTGAAAAGGATTCAAATAATCCATTTTGTCTATACTCTACATCCACCATTTTCCCCACAACCTTCTTTAGAAATGAAAAGATGGAAACAAAGCAAAAGTTGTTGGCTGTGGTTGGATCCAGATATGCCTTTTTCAGAAGAAAGCACATCACTCTCTGTTTCAAGGCAAGTTGGAGCATGGCATCCCCTAAAGAAAGTCTCCCATATCCAGCCACCATGAATCAGCCAGGAAGAGCATAGATCAAGCCTCTAGGTCAGGGGTGTCAAACTCACGTCATCACATTGGCGTCATGTGATGTATCGGGACTTTTTTTCTCCTTCACTAAACCGGGTGGGTGGGGTCAGTACGTGATATATCTAGCCTGCGGGCCGCGAGTTTGACATCCCTGCTCTAGGTGGTAGGGTTCAAAGTACTGACAGCTCTATTTACTTCATCAGGCTTGGCAAATTCAAAAATAATCTTGGTCATCAACAGATTCTATATCTTGTCATATATTTATTTTATTTTTATTTTATTTATTAAATTTTTATACCGCCCTTCTCCCGAAGGACTCAGGGCGGTGTACAGCCAACGATAAAACAAAATATATACAATTAAAACAACATTTAAAACATAGCAAATTATAAAGGCTGATAAATTAAAAATTTAGATTTTAAAATTTTAAAATATTAATAAACCCCAAATTTAAAATTCTACACTATTATGCCAGTCCCGCTTGAATAAATAGGTGTGTTTTAAGCTCACGACGGAAGGTCCGAAGATCAGGCACTTGACGTAGGCCAGGGGGAAGTTCATTCCAGAGCGTCGCTGCCCCCACAGAGAAGGCCCTACTCCTGGGGGCCGCCAGCCAACACTGTTTGGTGGACGGCACCCTGAGGAGACCCTCTCTGTGAGAGCGTACGGGTCGGTGGGAGGCAAAGGGTAACAGCAGGCGGTCCCGTAAGTACCCGGGTCCTAAGCCATGGAGCGCTTTAAAGGTGGTAACCAAAATCTTAAGCGCACCCGAAAAACCACAGGAAGCCAGTGCAGACTACGGAGTAGTGATGTCACGTGGGAGCCACGAGCGGCTCCCGTTACTACTCGCGCAGCCGCATTCTGGACTAACTGTAGCCTCCGGGTGCACCTCAAGGGCAGCCCCATGTAGAGAGCGTTGCAGTAATCCAACCTAGATGTAACCAGAGCGTGAGTGACCGTGCATAAGGCATCCCGGTCAAGGAAGGGACGCAGCTGGCGGACCAAGCAAACTTGGTAAAAGGCACTCCTGGAGACGGCCGCCAGATGTTCATCAAAGGACAGCCGTCCATCCAGGAGGACGCCCAAGTTGTGAACCACCTCCTTTGGGGCCACTAACTCGCCCCCAACAGTCAGCTGCGGATGCAGCTGACTGTACCGGGGTGCCGGCATCCACAGCCACTCCGTCTTGGAGGGTTTGAGCTTGAGTCTGTTTCTCCCCATCCAGACCCGTACAGCCTCCAAACACCGGGACAGCACTTCGACCGCTTCGTTGGGGTGGTCCGGGGTGGAAAAGTACAGCTGAGTGTCATCAGCGTACAGATGATAACTCACCCCGAAACCACTGATGACCTCGCCCAGCGGCTTCATATAGATGTTGAACAGAGTAGGCGAGAGAATCGACCCCTGGGGCACCCCACAAGTGAGGCGCCTCGAGGACGACCTCTGCCCCCCTGTCAACACCGTCTGGGACCGGTCAGAGAGATAGGAGGAGAACCACCGATAAATATAGACAGATATAAGCTACTCCATCTACTAAAGGGCCGTGGTGTGGCTCAGGCTGTAAGAAGCCTGTTATTAAAACACAGCTGCCTGCAATTACTGCAGGTTCTAGTCCCACCAGGTCCAAGGTTGACTCAGCCTTCCATCCTTTATAAGGTAGGTAAAATGAGGACCCAGATTGTTGGTGGGGCAATAAGTTAAATAGAATGAGACTATTGCCTTACACACTGTAAGCCGCCCTGAGTCTTCGGAGAAGGGCGGGATATAAATGTAAAAAAAAAAAAAATCCCACAAAATTATCTAGCATGCCTTTTTTTTCTATCTATCCTTTCCTAAATGGGTCTGGTTTCTCTAAAGAAGGTTGCTGGATGAGAATGTACGTATGAAATAAGTGTAGAGAAGAATTGATATTTTGCAGCTCTTACTGACATTGCATAGTCCCTTGGTTTTATCGGTTTTATTTTCTTATTTTTTTATCGGTTTTATTTTCTTATTTTCTATCACTGTCACACTACACAGATTTTTAGTTGCTTCATTTCCCTTGGTTCCTTAGTAAACACAGGAACCACTTAAGCGCATTGATTGGGCAGAGGCCAATACACTGATTCTCTTCATATTGGCCAGGGTTGAAAGAACTACTTGTCATTTTTTCAGAATCTCCTCAATGGATCCAATAAGTAGACTGAATGGATCCATTGCCCTTGCAGAGATCCAGGTAACACAATCTGTACTAATGAGCTTGGGGCTTGCTCTATGTTTATATACAATAGTGACTTTCTCTAAATTACATAATCCCCAATTTTTCACGTCCTAGAGTAGTGCTCTAGCTACACCTGCAATGCAACATTTACTGCTAATGATTAAAGCCCATATTTTTTTTCTGTATTTTCCATTCAAAACCAAAAAACCAACAACAACCCTGGACTGCAATTATGAAAATGTTTGATGAGCTTTCAAATTAAGTATCCCTCACAAGATTCTCACCACTAATTGCAATAGATTACAGTGCTTTATTCAATGTTCAGAGAAATCAACCTTAATCTTAGTATGGCGTTTCAATGTGTAGTTGCTTGTGATACATTTACTCCACTAATATGACGACTGATTAAGCGCTCAAAAATTAAATTGGTTTTCCCTGAAAAGGGACTACTGTAGCTTTCTCTTTTAACAAGGTGAAAATGTCATGTTGTCCAACCAACTCTCCACCCGTTCTGCTCAGCCAACATAATGTGGCACTTTCTTCTTTAGAATATAAATTGTGGTTAACCTCCTGGCCCTGGGAGCTGCCACTTTACCCTGCTTGTTCATCTGCACCTGGTACTAGTAGTTACCAGCAGGAAACCCTTATCCTGACTTTCCGAAAATCTAGGGTTAATTAAAGAGTCTTTATGAATCCCTCCCACCCAGGTCTTCCTAGCAAAACAAAGAAATGATAGTTTGAATGTTTCTTTTTTCAAAGTTTATAGATATAGGTTTAAAATTTGTTGTATATTATAAAATCAGTTAGTATTCAAATTTTGCAATTGAAGGAATGTTAATAAGTCTAGTAACTTCAAATCTACTTTGTACTTTGTAACCAAATATATTTTTGGGGAGTATGCCTCATGAAGAAAAGAGGGCCTCTCAATAAGCATGTGTGAATTTGAATTGTAACTGTAAAAATACCACAGAGAAATAATAAAAAAGCAAGCATAAAATAGCCTGACAATATTACTAGACTGAATACATCTTAACTTTCAGAAGACCTTTTGTTCCCATGGAAAAAAAAAGAATTTTTCTCTGAATTAATTTAGAAGGGGGAAGAAAGATAGGAAAATATTGCAAACTTGCATTAATATTTGAAAAACAGGGTTGGTTGAGAAAAAAATTTTTTTCCTTTGCTTTTATTTCAATGAAGGCATGGCTGCTTTTAGTACTGGAGAGACAGAATATCCTTGGGAACAATGCTAGGTCATGATAGAAATGTTATATTCCAAGAATATAACTAAGCTGTTATTCTATGTTTTGAACTTTTTGTATTCTAAAAAAAGAATTAGTGCCTTTGAATGTACAACTGAACAGAAAGCGGACTATAAGATGAATGGATGAAAAATGGATGAATGGAAATCATGTTTTGATACTCGTTCTTTTCTTATTTTTAATTGCCAAGATGATACTAGCAATTATTTTCTATCTTACAATGATAAAATCCCATGGTTGATATATTCAGGCCATTTGCCCTCTTTATATTGTTGCAATTAAGTGAGAGCTTCAAACTTTGCTTGAAGATGGATGGGTGGTTGCAGTTCACCAACTAATTGCAAAACATTGGTTCAATGGCATTAAAAAAAAACAATAGTTTTGATGCTTAACGAATAGAATGAGCTGTTTCTAAAGATCATTTTGTGGCACACAACTATAAATGAAGCCTTTTAAATTCTGCTCTGGCCTCTTCTATAAATGGTCTTACATATATAATGTGGGCAATATTTAAGAAGTATAGAGATGAACGTACCTGAAAAGGTTATAGAGCAAGGAGAAGCAAAGATTTAAAAACAGGTTCCTAAAAAATCCATCCTCTGTGTAGCTGGGAAAAGCTATTGCTATTTGTTATTGAGCTTGCCAACAGCTCTTTTAAGATATCTGCTGGATCCTCAAGTAGAGATCTTTAGATGATCAAAGACTTATTGTCTTTGGAATGAATTGGAAAACATATGTTGGATATGTTGGATTCCACTAAGGAATTGCAGCACATTGTAATAGATAGAGTGTGTGACTAGGAATAGGGATACTCAGGTTCAAGTCTGCCCTCAGCCATGGCATCTCATGGGTGACTTTAGCCTGTCATTCTTTCTCAGCTCAGTCTACCTAAGAAGGTGGTTGTTACAGGGATAAAAATTCCCATGTAAGTTGAGTTACTAAGAAACAACAGGCTGTAAATAAATAAATAAAAAGTCAGAAGGACAGATAGAGTTACAAACGAGGCATTTTGAGGATAAAATTACTGATCTTTGTGACAATTTGAATATCACTTTTAGTACAGGTTATAGTAATGTGTACAATTATCATCTTGACAAATTTAATTAGATTGCTTTTAGTTTATGAGGCCTGAGAATAAAATTAAAATACTTCTAAATGGTACCATCTACCATCTGTTTTCTTAAACTCTGAGCATTTTGGTATGTTCAAGCTAGCCAAGGCACTTAACTGGTTTCACAGCCTTGAAAACCACCTGAAAACTACAACTGGTACAGAATGTAGCATTACATGCTGTGTTGGACACCCTTAGGTTAACTCACATTGCATTTCTGTTAAGCAAGCTGTACTAGTTTGCAGTATCCTTTCAGGAGCAATTCAAGTTTGGTTTTAAAATTAAACAGAAAACATCACTTTATTAAAGAAGAAAGACGACTAGCTAGACAAATATATTTTTGTTTAACAAAAGACACTTCTGATGGCAACATTTGTGGTTGATCTGCCATTCTTTAACAATATTCTAACATTTTCATTTCTTTTTCCTTGGCTTAAAGTGTCAAACAGCTAATTATGCTGAAGTACTGGTTTCCCCAGATAAATCAGCACATTCTCCACGATTTGTCCTTGTGCTTTATGTACAGTGAGAGCAAAGCATGACTGCATTAGGAACTATGTCTGCTGAAGAGGGATATCTTCACCTTCTGATAAATTGAGCACAATTCTTGGAATCGTGACAATGTCATTTTTAAATGTACCAGTGATTTATCTTTGCTACCATGAAACTGTTGTGGAGTTCTTCCATGATCATCTGTGTTCCATTGCAAAGCCTTGGAAGATCCTCCTTAAAATGATGGGAAATTCTGTTTTCAATTCCAGTTTATGTGGTGGCAATCCAAAGAGTTCAATTGAATCAAGGAATTATGTTGATTACGAATAGCATTAACTCCTCTCCTAACAGCACTGAAGGAACTATAGTCTTTCATCATTGCAGGAAAGAGTCTGATGCATGTGGCATTGATTTTTCTCACCATATAATTAAGGGGTACCAAGAATTCTTTGAGAACAGTTCTGCAGAGCTGTTAAACATTGGGTAGATGAAATCTATATATTCTTCCATAGTTCTTGCTGACAGAACCATATCTTCAAATAATTCTATTTCTTCATTTTGAATTTTCTGAGTATTGACTCCAACATCCTATCAGAACACAGAATATTTTCCTTCTCCCTCCCTCATATTTTCTCTTCAACTGAATCTTGACAAATGTTCTCTGTATGATTTTTTGATGTATAAATTCACATCAGCATCATATCCTATTTTCACAATTGTAAAAGCTAATGGAAATCATGACAGCAAATGGTTAAAATTCCCCCAAAGGCCTCATTCTTGCCACATATATTGAGAAGAGTCCAATCTATGGCTTCAAAGCTCTCTTTCCTTATCATTGGGGCTCTTGTCCCAGACAATGATTTCACATGTCAAAGCAAATTTGCAATACTGGAGCTTTTTCCAATGTTACAAACAATATTTTCATTTACTGCGAGGGTATCTTGAATCAGGAATGCCCTGTCCTAACACATCACTATTGTTGCAAGACCAGATGATGTTACAGCAATTGCAATATCTTCATCTCTCTTAACTTCAGCAAGGATCAAGTTGGTAACAAATGCCTTTCCCATACTTCTTGGTGCATCGATGAAAATAACTGAAGAAATGTTGCTTTGCAAGCACTTGCACACAATCATATACTGCTTTTTGCTCATTATTCAATAGGGTCTCATTGTGTAATATAAATCCCTGATATTTGTCTCTGTTGTATTGCATTTCATGCAATAATTCGTGATTGCAGCTATTTTGATTAATTGTACCATTTGTTGGTTTTGGCAAGTTATATTCTTCAAGTGTTTTTCCAAATTTCTCTTTTGATTCTGTTGATTTGTAAGAAACCTTCACATACCGCTTTCTTGAACTGCTTCCATAATTGTCATGGGTTGGTTTCAAATCCAGTTCTCATGGATTTCTCATGTCATCATAATGAAAAATCAAACATGGTCATACTTCCATATTGCCATATAGTATGATGTTGCCATACTACATTATGGCATTATGGCAACATCATTCCATCATATGTTCCACCAATAAATGTTGAAGAAAGGAAGATGCATCTTCCAAAGTTTCTAAAATCATAATCATCATTCTATACATCAGTCAGAGTTCTGTATGTTGTTGATCTCAAGATTGCTTGATTCATTTAGATGTAACTCGGCCTCTTGCATTCAATCTTAGCAATCATATCAACAATGTATTGTTGGAACCTCTTAGAAGGTTATTAAACTCATTATTATTTTTCATTATTCAATATGCATTGTAATGCATTGCTGTTAGTTCTTGCTCATAACTTGGAACTGATGATGCCAGCCATCAGCTCCAAGAGGAAAGGAAAGTATGTATTGAAAGCTGTCCTGGGAACGATGGGATTCTGAAGTTATTTGCAAACCATCTCCTCATTATTTCAATATAATGTGCCAATATAATGTTGGTTCAGTTTCAGTATTGTTCGGTATAATCACGATGACTTTGTGCATTAAATCTACTTTCATGTTTAATATTGATCTCCAGTCAGTATCACTGGCAATGGAAATTTGTGTCTTGGATTTGTTTTTGTTTTTTTTGTTTTTTTGCAAGTTAAAGGAATGAAATGTATGGATTTCATTATCTAGAAGTTTCTTCAAAAATTTTACCAATCTAATGTTGATTTCCATCATTGTATACCCATTCTCAATTGTATGCTGCCTTGAGGCTCCATAAAGTAAATTAAAATAAATTTGGCTTGCTGGTTGGGATCGGGCATTAAATGTACAATCAAATAATGGATTTGGCCTTGAATAATAGCAAAAACAATAGCACTTTGACTTATATACCGCTTCTAATACTTTATAGCCCTCTCTAAGCTGTTTATGTAAAGCATATTGCTCCCAACAATCTGGGTCCACGTTTTACCGACTTTGGTAGGATGGATGGCTGAGCCAGCTTTGAGCCATGAAGTTCGAACTCCTGGCAGTCAGCAAAATTAGCCTGCAATACTGCATTCTAACCACTGTGCCATCATGACTCATCATTCTTTGTTGGAAGGACTTCTTTGGCACCAAAGGATGCCATTTGAAAAGGCAGTTGCATTGTCTGATGTTCTTCCTGAATGTATATGCAACAAGTTCATCATTGTTATATCAACTGAGGAGTTCATTAGGTAGAAGTTGCAAATCGCCCCAGCAGCAGCCCAACCATAGCAACAGCCTGAAGCATCCACAATTTCCCCAAATTTCATTCCTCAGGCATCATGGGTCCTGGATTTTGGATGCATTTTGTAACTTAGCCAACTTTAGCTACCTAAATTGTTGCCCTATGAAACATTGTTTCACTTACATAAAGGTAATGACAAGAAGAATTTAGTAGTATATGGATTATAGACTTTAGAAGATTGTTACATTCACCAACTCATGAAGGGGCTAAGAACAGATAACCTCCATACCCTTGGTATGAGTTTCAGTACAACATCCAAATCACTCAGTAATTAACTTAAGTTGCTTTGTCTCCAATGGGTAGCTTCCATTAACGTCTAAGAAGGCACTCTAGGAGTTTTGCAGCAGATGAGTTAACATGATTTGATTTGCAGACACTTTAAACACTTAGCAGGAGACAGCGTTGGAAGCTAATTAAATCATACCAAGGTGCACTGAATTATCTTTTTAATAAGAAACTATTTCACTGAATTATGTTGGCCCTTAAGTGAAATCATGTGTGGTGGTGATTCCAAGGTAAAGTTTGCTTGCCATTAAATTTCAGAGGCATTCCATGTAGGTCTGAGTTCTCTGTTTTAAACAAAATATTTAAAAAAAACAGCTTTTTTAAAAAAATGTACAAAAGCTACTTCCATGTGCAAAAGCCAATAATCTTACAAATTGAATGAAAATCTTACCAATCATAGTCCTATAAACCTGCGCCTTTCACCCTGGCATAGTGTTTGTGTTATTAAGTAGGGAAGAAAAGAGGGAGGGGGAAAATGCTACTACACTCACTACTTTTCAGATACTGCATCTTATTTAGTGTACCGGAATTCCCAGTTTAAAGTAATCACAAAATTTATGGAGAAACGGATAAAAAAGGTTGTAAAATATTGATTTGAGGAAAATGATAACACAAATCATCTATAATAAGAAGAAAAATGAAGCAATAATTCAGGAGGTATTGAACGGCTTGCTGCTGGTTGTATTGATCTGATTCTTTAGTGTGTGAAATCACACCTGAAATTGGAACTGCATTCCTTAGCTCATTATTCTGGAGATACCAATGTCTCATTACAAGGATCTTGCAAAGCTAGGAGGGAGGGAGGGAGGGAGGGAGGGAGGGAGAGAGAGAGAGAGAATGAGGGAGAGTCCAAGTTTTATCACAGAATGGTACGGCTTTCCATCAATGGTGTCTGTTGTTAACTGCTATCATTGTAACTACACAGATGCTTCTCTTCTTTAGTCTGTATCTTCTTTGCTAAACCTGAGCAATTAGAAAGGTGACATAAGAATTCACGCTGTTATCATATCAATGTGGTTGTCCTATAATCTCCATTGAGACCTCTCTGCTATGTATTATGTATTATTTTTCTCAGGTGCCTAGTCATATTACTATTTGTCTCTTAGATTTATTTTTTGTTCCTTTTTGCTGAAATGAAGAGTATATGCCAAAGCATAACTTCTTTTTTTACATCTGTTGTACTTTAACATTGGCGTAGCATATAAAATTGTCAAAGTCTTTCTGAGCCATTCCTAAAATGAGATGTGTCTAATAACACTGGATTCCACATCTCATAAATATACTCCGCTTTCTTTTTTTTTAGCTAAGCATAGAGTTCTTTACTGTTTATTCTTCCTATTGCATCAATACATTTATAGGCAAGCTCCGCAAACTCTGCAAGTTACCACTTTAACCTACAGCTGGCAATGTGTTGCAACTTTGTGAGTGAATAAGGGTACATTAACAGATTAAAAGATTTGGAAGGGACCTTGTAGGTCATCTAATCCAACTCCCCTCCCCTGTCCAAGTTACACCATTTCTGACAGATGGCAGTCCAGTCTCTTCTTGAAAGCTTCCAGTGATGAAGCTCCCACAACTTCTGAAGGCAAGCTGTTCCATTGGTTGATTGCTCTCAGTGTCAGAAAATTTCTCCTTATTTCCAGGTTGAATCTCCTTGTTCAGTTTCCATCCATTATTCCTTGTCTGGTCTTCAGGTGCCTTGGAAAATAGGTTGACACCCTCCTCTCTGTGGCAGCCCCTCAAATATTGGAACACTGTTATCATGTGTCCCCTAGTCCTTTTCTTCACTAGACTAGCCATGCCCAGTTCCTGCAACCGTTCTTCATATGTTTTAGCCTCCAGTCCCCTAATCATTCTGGTTGCTCTTCTCTGCACTCTTTCTAGAGTCTCAACATCTTTTTTATAGTGTGGTGACCAAAACTGGATGCAGTATTCTAGGTGTGGTCTTACTAAGGCTTTATAGAGTGGTATTAGTACCTCACTCGATCTTGATTGTACCATTGCAAGTGAGTAGAAACCATTTTGACAAGGACACAGTCCAGCACATTGGTACTGTATTGCATTGGACATTGCAGTACTGTGTTGCCTTGTGCTGGGATAATCCACCTGTAATCCAACTATCACATCTGCTTCCAACTAGAAAAGGTTGAGAGGTTTGACAGCTTAGCTGCTGATGCATTCAAAACAGGGAAGCTCCAATGTTTGTTTCATTGGTTCAATTCTATAAGCATCCACTGCAAACCACAATGGCTAAAAAGGGGGTGAAAGACAAAACATGTTGATAATATCAGGCTAATTTTAGTATTCACAGCTTGATATACATTTTTTAAAAAAAGAATGCCATCTTAGGATATATTTGAAAATATTGACAAAATGGGGCTTTCAGTTATTCTTGCCTCAGGAATATTATCTCTTGTTTTTACAAATAAATGCCATTCTTTCTTAGATCCATCCTTTGATTCTGTTTTTGAATTAGAATCGGAGTCAAGTGACAGACATTTCTTACCATAAATTGTTTTAGATAAGTCAGTTTCATTTACATTTAATCAAATTACACTTTATTTGCAATATAGAGACAGGAAAACTCTGCTACAAATTGAGTATTTTCTCTAGAGAGTAACAGAAGAAACAATGCCACCAATGTTTCTATAAGCATGTATATTGAATTTTACAATAAGTACCAGAGTGAGACAATAATTTTCTGATAAATTTTCATGTTTGTCAGCATTCCAGCTCATGGGATTTTTAAAGTCATTGTATTACTATTTGCATAATCTTTATGCCTATAATTTCTTCCTTACCCAAGATATGTGTAGTCCCTTCTCTATGACAACTCTTATATTGTCTTCCAAAGTTTTTATGAGGATTGAAATTATTGCAATTGTTTTCATTCTTTGGAAAGATTTGCTGCCACTTAAAGAAGCATAGATGAAGGGGAAGAATAACTAAATCACACAATCTCAGTTTCTCTACTTCAGAAGAGAAAAAAAAACATTGATAAAGACAGCCTCTTCTGGCGATTTCTGTAACAAAGCATTTGTAGATCCTTTGATATTCAAAGTCAGCCTTTATTGCAGATGTTCATTCGTGATGGTTTTTATTAACTACCTGAAAAAGTTCTCTTCTCTTCCTTTCTCTCTTCCTAGAATCCATTAGTTTTAATGCTGCTACTTCCCTAATATTCACATTTTATAGCAGCCACATCTAGAATTGAAATCTGGATGCCACAAAATGTATGCAGCTACAGTAGAGGGAGTCTTCAATTTACAATCACAAATGAGCCCAAAATTTCTGTTGCTAAGTAAGACATTTGTTAAGTGAATTTTGCCCCATTTTATGATCTTTCTTGTCACAGTTGTTAAGTGAATCACTGCACTTGTTAAGTTAGTAACATGGGTTGTTAAGTGAATCTGGCTTCCCCATTGACTTTGTCAGAAGGACATTTGATCACAGGAACCCAGGCCACTGCAGCTGTCATATATATGAGTCAAGATGCCAAGTATCTGAATTTTGATGACTATGCGGATGCTGCAACAGTTGTAAGTGTACAAAATGGTCATAAATTACTTTTTTCAATGTCATTGTAACTTTGAACAGTCACTAAGCAAACTGCAGTAAGTCAAGGACTGTATATTTCTGATGTCCATTTGCTCATTGAGGCAAAATAAAGGGCTTGCTTGAACTATGTATTTCAGTAGCTTTGAAAATTTTTCTTTCATTTGGTAAGTTTTGATATGATAAATCTTTTTGTAGAAACTGCGTAAAACTACACCACACTACACTACACTATTCAAATGAAATATGGAGATAAGTTTGTTCATTCACATTTGATAAGAGTGAGATGGAATGCAATTATCCTTCAATCTTTCAACAATTTACAATTTAAGAACCTACAGATTGTAGATTTTATCTCTTTTCACACTTTTGAAATGATGAGAGCTAACACAGATGTTCTGTCTGTCTGATCCATTGACACATACAACATTTTTCATTCTGTAGCCATCGGATGATGGATATCTTGTGTAAATAATCTCTCTGGTTCAGAGTCTAGAATACATTAAAATTAGCCAATGAAATAGGCTAGTGTCTAGCAGAATTATGAAGCTCCCTAAATTCATGCTTTATTCAGTGACATAGCTCTCATTGACTTGAGCCCAGGTTAAGTCTAGTTATTGATTTTAAGTTGCTCTATGTTTAGATCTGAACAGCCTAGTTAATGTACTCTTAGATCATATTTTAAGTTTAAATCTGTTCTCTGAAGCCTGTACGTATATAAAATATCTCAGAGACATTTTCCATGAATCATCTTTTTAGTACAAATATGTCCCTTCTTCAAATGCTGCATTACTAAACACAACATTCTGAAAGCCATAGAAAATTAATCATTCTAGATGGTTAGATTGAATAACTTCCTGTCCTGAACTTTCTTAAATATTAATTATACAGGAACCATCAACAAGAATGAGACCTGATGGCACAGTGGTCAAAGTGTAGTATTGCAGTCAAACTCTGCCCATCTCCTGGAATTCAGTTCTGTCAGGGGTCACTGCTGATTCAGCCTTCCATCCTTCTGAGGTCAATAAAATGAGAACCCAGATTGCTGAGGGCAATATGCAAATAATGCTTACATTCAGTGGTGGGATTCAAATAAATTAACAACTGGTTCTCTGCCCTAATGATTTCCTCCAACAACCAGTTCACCAAACTGCTCAGAAAGTTAACAACCGGTTCTCCAGAAGTTGTGTGAACTGGCTGAATCCCACCACTGCTTTATTGTATATAACCCCAAGTGCTATTGCTATTTTTGCAGACTTATAGAAGCAAAGATGTTAAAGTACTCTTTAGCACTCAAGAATATTATTTGATTTATAATATAATGCAGGGACTTTGCTTCCTTAAAGCAAAAAACAAAAACAAAAAAAACCCCACACCAACATTGTTGCCATTTTTTTCCACAGAAAGTTAATCTGATCTGATATACTCTGTTTATTGGGTCAGTCCTTAGAATCTTAAATCAGACTATTGTTCTAGTTTTCTGCTTTCAGCAAACTATTTCTGATAGTAACCTCAATTAAAGCATGAACTTTTTGTAGTTAGGGATAATTGCTAAAATTAAAAGTCAATTTTATTGTGGTCCTCACACCACCTCTCATTTGAAGTGCTCCAATAAATTTAAAAGCAAAGCAAAAGATTTGTTGTCCAAGCACAGATATTCCTTTTCATATAATTGATATTATTTTGCTTCAGTATATGTATATTTCTAGAATGAATTGCTGCTTTGTATTTTGTTTAATGTTGTAACCCAGATCAATCCATTAACCAATGACACAAATTAATTTAACTAATAAATTACCATCCTTCAGATTAAACACATTGCCACTAAGTCAAGCATTAATCTCCATTCTGCTAAGCCAGGGATCTGCAAACTTGGCTCTTTTAAGACTTGTGGACTTCAACTCCCAGAGTTCCTCAGCCAGCTTTGCTTTGGAAATGTTGATCGTATAGAATAGAAAAATGTGGGAAGATCAAAGCACTTCCCAACTCTAGTCTATTTGTTGTATTTTAAAACCACTGGCATATTGATACTTTAAAGTTTTGCTCTTGCAATCCAGTCTTAGCTCCTATTTGAAGGGAGCACAAGTTAGGAAGATAACTCATATTATTTGTTAAGTTGCAAGGTCTAAGTATTTAAGTTTTCTGCAAAGATAAGGTATCAGGTAGTGCATTGGGCCATCAGATATTGGCTGAGTACACAAAGATGAATGAGTGAATGAATAAACTAATTCACTTCCATGTAAATAGATTTCCAAAGAGTTGGGAATATATTTTCTCTTCAAGGTTACATCTGTTAAATTAGAGATGGGAATTCTATCTACCTAGCCTGGTTGCTCTTCTTGACTACAGGATTTTGTTATGCATAATAAGATCTAGCAAAGAACTCTTCTTTCTTTATACTTTGAAATATTTTAGTCTCTTGTATTTATGATTTATTATTGATTTTGATGATAATATTAGGACACTGTCAAGGACATTTGTAAACAAATCTTCATTGGTTACCACAGTTGGATTGGTTAAGCCAGTTAGATTGAATTGCAGAGTAAGCAAATGGTCAGAGACTGATTTGCATTCTGAATGATTTATTATTGATTTTGATGATAATATTAGGACACTGTCAAGGACATTTGTAAACAAATCTTCATTGGTTACCACAGTTGGATTGGTTAAGCCAGTTAGATTGAATTGCAGAGTAAGAAAATGGTCAGAGACTGATTTGCATTCTGAATGATTTATTTATTTATTATTTATTTATTTATTATTGATTTTGATGATAATATTAGGACACTGTCAAGGACATTTGTAAACAAATCTTCATTGGTTACCACAGTTGGATTGGTTAAGCCAGTTAGATTGAATTGCAGAGTAAGAAAATGGTCAGAGACTGATTTGCATTCTGAATGATTTATTATTGATTTTGATGATAATATTAGGACACTGTCAAGGACATTTGTAAACAAATCTTCATTGGTTACCACAGTTGGATTGGTTAAGCCAGTTAGATTGAATTGCAGAGTAAGAAAATGGTCAGAGACTGATTTGCATTCTGAATGATTTATTATTGATTTTGATGATAATATTAGGACACTGTCAAGGACATTTGTAAACAAATCTTCATTGGTTACCACAGTTGGATTGGTTAAGCCAGTTAGATTGAATTGCAGAGTAAGAAAATGGTCAGAGACTGATTTGCATTCTGAATGATTTATTATTGATTTTGATGATAATATTAGGACACTGTCAAGGACATTTGTAAACAAATCTTCATTGGTTACCACAGTTGGATTGGTTAAGCCAGTTAGATTGAATTGCAGAGTAAGAAAATGGTCAGAGACTGATTTGCATTCTGAATGATTTATTTATTTATTTATTTATTTATTTATTTATTATTTAAATTGGCCACAATTAAAATTTGGAGATAAAACCCATTAAAACCCATAACTTAAAAAACTAACCCAGTCCAGCGCAGATAAATAAGTAAGTTTTGAGCTCATGGCGAAAGGTTCGGAGGTCCGGAAGTTGGCGAAGTCCTGGGGAGTTCGTTCCAGAGGCGGGAGCCCCACAGAAGGCCCTTCCCTGGGTGTCGCCAGGCGACACTGTCGCGCCGACGGCACCCTGAGAGTCCCTCTCTGTGAGAGCGCACGGGTCGGTGAGAGGTATTCGGTAGCAGCAGGCGGTCCCGTAAGTAACCCGGCCCTATGCCATGGGCGCTTTAAAGGCGTTCACCAACACCTTGAAGCGCACCGGAAGGCCACAGGTAGCCAGTGCAGCCTGCGCAGGATAGGTGTCACTCGGGAGCCACGAGGGCTCCCTCTATCACCAGCGCAGCTGCATTCTGGACCAACTGCAGCAGGATACCATGGTCGATGGTATCAAAAGCCGCTGAGAGGTCTAATAGGACCAGGGCAGAGGAATAACCCCTATCCCTGGCCCTCCAGAGATCATCCTGCGACCAAAGCCGTCTCAGTGCTGTAACGGGTCGGAAGCGGACTGGAGCAGGTCCAGATAGACAGTTTCCTCCAGGTGCAGGGAAACTGATATGCCACCATACTCTCTACAACCTTCGCGCGGCGGGTTGGAGACGACGATAATTACCTAAAACAGCGGGTCAGGAAGGCTTCTTGAGGAGGGCCTCACCACCGCCTCTTTCAAGGCGGCGGAAGACTCCCTCCAACAAGGAAGCACTCGTAATCCCTGGAGCCAGCCTCGTGTCACCTCCTGAGTGGCCAGCACCAGCCAGGAGGGCACGGGTCCAGTAAACACGTGGTGGCATTCAATCTACCCAGCAACCTGTCCATGTCCTCGGAGTCACAGGGTCAAACTCATCCCAAACAACATCACCAAGACCGCCCTCAGATACCCCGTCTGAATACAGCTGAAAAAAGCAGTTAGCTTTTCCTGGATTTATGGACATTTATAAAAGTTTATCAAAGGAGCATTTCATCTTTAAAGAGACATAGATAAGGGCTTTGTTTTTTTTCTTTTTCAGTTGCTGCCTCTTAACTTGGTGCCTGCTGTCAGGTATAAGATGCTTGTAGGCTTGTTCTGGGAGTATAATAAGTATTGTTGTTAAGCAATTGTGGTGTTGAAATTCAGCTTCAGTAGTCTGCCAGTATTTATCTAAAATACTTTCTCCGATGCGTGTTGGAGTTCCAGTAAACCGTGTCTTATTGTGCGACCTTTTCATTTTCCAGTGAAAAGGGATCAGCTCGTCAGATAAAAGCTACAAGCTGAAGTACAGGAAAAATGCGTGCTCAGAAAATCCGAGCATGATTGAAAACAAGATGTGTTAAATCAATGCAGTTTATCGCCTGCCTATTCCTGGCAATTGCTGTTCTAAGCTCATTCTGAGCACACCCTGGATGATAAAAGTAGACTGTCACGGTGCTCACCAGGGTGTGAGGGCAAGGAAACATGTTTATCAGGCAGGTTGCTATGATTTCCTCCTCCCGATAACAGTTATTGTTAAAACTGTTGAGGACATCAGCTGGACAATTACCAGGGTGACTATTATTGCTGGTGCTAGAAGCTACTGGAAGCTCCAGAATGTCACATCCATTCCCCTAGGAACATAAGACAAGTGTTTGTTTTTTTAAAGGTAAATAATTTAAATGTACCTGTTAATCAATCTTAGGGTAATAATGTTGGAGATAAAACCCATTAAAACCCATAACTTAAAAAACTAACCCAGTCCAGCGCAGATAAATAAGTAAGTTTTGAGCTCATGCGAAAGGTTCGGAGGTCCGGAAGTTGACGAAGTCCTGGGGAGTTCGTTCCAGAGGGCGGGAGCCCCACAGAAGGCCCTTCCCTGGGTGTCGCCAGACGACACTGTCGCTACCGACGGCACCCTGAGGAGTCCCTCTGTGAGAGCGCACGGGTCGGTGAGAGGTATTCGGTAGCAGCAGGCGGTCCCGTAAGTAACCCGGCCCTATGCCATGGGCGCTTTAAAGACGTTCACCAACACCTTGAAGCGCACCCGGAAGGCCACAGGTAGCCAGTGCAGCCTGCGCAGGATAGGTGTCACTCGGGAGCCACGAGGGGCTCCCTCTATCACCCGCGCAGCTGCATTCTGGACCAACTGCAGCCTCCGGATGCCCTTCAAGGGGAGCCCCATGTAGAGAGCATTGCAGTAGTCCAGACGAGGCGTCACAAGGGCGTGAGTGACTGTGCACAAGGCATCCCGGTCTAGAAAGGCGCAACTGGCGCACCAGGCGAACCTGGTGGAAAGCTCTCCTGGAGACGGCCGTCAAATGGTCTTCAAAAGACAGCCGTGCATCCAGGAGAACGCCCAAATTGCGCACCCTCTCCATCGGGGCCAATGACTCGCTCCCGACAGTCAGCCGCGGACTCAGCTGACTGTACCGGGATGCCGGCATCCACAGCCACTCCGTCTTGGAGGGATTGAGCTTGAGCCTGTTTCTCCCCATCCAGACCCGTACGGCTTCCAAACACCGGGACAGCACTTCGATAGCTTCATTGGGGTGGCCCGGTGTGGAAAAGTACAGCTGGGTGTCATCAGCGTACAGCTGGTACCTCACACCGAAGCCACTGATGATCTCACCCAGCGGCTTCATATAGATGTTGAACAGAAGGGGCAAGAGAATCGACCCCTGCGGCACCCCACAAGTGAGGCGCTGCGGGGCCGACCTCTGCCCCCCCGCCAACACCGTCTGCGACCGGTCGGAGAGATAGGAGAACCACCGATAAACGGTGCCTCCCACTCCCAATCCCTCCAACCGGCGCAGCAGGATACCATGGTCAATGGTATCAAAAGCCGCTGAGAGGTCTAATAGGACCAGGGCAGAGGAATAACCCCTATCCCTGGCCCTCCAGAGATCATCCACCAACGCGACCAAAGCCGTCTCAGTGCTGTAACCGGGTCGGAAGCCGGACTGGAACGGGTCCAGATAGACAGTTTCCTCCAGGTGCAGGGGAAACTGATATGCCACCATACTCTCTACAACCTTCGCCGAGCGGGTTGGAGACGACGATAATTACCTAAAACAGCCGGGTCCAGGAAGGCTTCTTGAGGAGGGCCTCACCACCGCCTCTTTCAAGGCGGCGGAAGACTCCTCCAACAAGGAAGCACTCGTAATCCCTGGAGCCAGCCTCGTGTCCCCTCCTGAGTGGCCAGCACCAGCCAGGAGGGGCACGGGTCCAGTAAACACGTGGTGGCATTCAATCTACCCAGCAACCTGTCCATGTCCTCTGGAGTCACAGGGTCAAACTCATCCCAAACAACATCTCCAAGACCGCCTCAGATACCCCGTCTGAATCGCCACAATTTTGGTCCAGACCGTCCCTAAGCTGAGCGATTTTATCGTATAGATAACCGTTAAACTCCTCAGCACGCCCCTGCGGGTCATCCCGCTCCCCTGGTGAAGGAGGAGCGGGTCACCAAACAGGGCAGCTGGGCGGTTATCTGCCGACGCAATGAGGGAGGAGGCGTAGGAACGCCTCGCTTCCCTCAGTGCCACTAGGTAGGTCCTAGTATAGGATCTAACTAGTGTCCGATCAGCCTCTGAACGGCTGGACCTCCAGGAACTCTCTAGGCGTCTTCTCCGGCGTTTCATCCCCCTCAGCTCCTCGGAGAACCAAGGAGCCGGTTGGGGTCTGCGCCGGGTCAGAGGGCGCAAAGGCACGACACGGTCTAAAGCCCCAGCCGCAGCCCGTTCCCAGGCTGCAGCTAGTTCCTCTGCCGTGCCGTGAGCCAGACCCTCAGGAAGTGGCCCAAGCTCCGTCCGAAACCTCTCTGGGTCCATCAGGCGCCTGGGACGGTACCAACGTAATGGTTCCGTCTCCCTGCGGTGTTGGGTAGCGGTCAGAAAGTCCAGGCGAAGGAGAGAGTGATCTGACCATGACAAAGGTTCAATGACTATTTCCTTTAAGTCCAGATCTCTCAACCACTGACCAGAGACAAAAATCAGGTCCAGTGTGCCTCCCCCGATGTGAGTGGGGCCATCCACTACTTGAGTCAGGTCCAAGGCCGTCATGGAGGCCAAGAACTCCCGAGCTACCGTCGATGACGAGCCGGCAGATGGCAAGTTAAAGTCCCCCATGACTAAAAGTCTGGGGGTCTCCACTGCCACCCCGGCAAGCACCTCCAGGAGCTCGGGCAGGGCAGCTGTCACGCAGCAAGGAGCCAGGTACGACCAGCAAGCCCATCTGACATCTATGACCCCACCTCACAAAGAGGATTCACACCCGGCAATCTGAGGTACAGTGGTCTCCTCGGCTCTAGACTCTCTTTAATAGCAACCGCCACCCCTCCACCCCTACCCTGGGCCCTCGGCTGATGGAATGCACGGAAACCCGGTGGGCACATCTCGACCAGGGGCACACCCCCTTCAGTGCCCAACCAGGTCTCCGTAACGCCTATAATATCCGCGGCACCCCCCTGAATCAGATCATGTATTAGGGGGGCCTTATTGGCCACGGACCGTGCGTTGCATAACATCAGACGAAGGCCCAGGCTCTGAGGGTCTTGACCATCCGGGGAACGGGAGAAGTCAGGGGGATCGGGGCACGCGATCGCCTGCAGACATCGAACGCGTGACCCCCTATGTCGATACGATCCCCCCCTTCCGCCATATCTGCCCCTCCCACTTACCGTGCAAATAGACTCACCCTCACACAAAGGAACACACTCCCCCCCCATAACCTCCGAACCCATTTGATAGTCGCCACGAGCATGCGCTGGAACTGGTTTCCCTCCCGACGGGCTACCCCCATCACCCGCCCTAACCCTCCCACCCCCACCCGACACTACCCTCCCCCCCTCCAACCCAGACCCGTCAGTTCCCACCTCCCTTAAAATTCCCATTAAAATTCCCTTAAAACCCTATTAAAATAATTAATTAAAAATCCCCTGAGTCTCCTATTTTTGGCATGCCATCTCTCGGGGTTCCAAAACCCGTCCTCAAGATGGGCCCTCGATAATGTGGGGGGCCAGACCCGCGAGAGAGGGGAATCTCGCAGGGCAAGAAGGTCAGCCGCTGTAAATGTCCGCATTATAAAAGTCCGGCAAACAGACCCATCCTGGACCTGTCAAGATGGAAATTGACGCACCAGTAATTCCGAGTAGAAGACAGACGGGATATAGGTCTTGGGCGGTAGATGAACAAACCGCCATAATTCAGTCAGAGCTCCAACCCCTCATCTCCAATCCCGAGGGTGGTCTATGGGCTGGGGAGAAGGATATAGTCCTACAATAGACAAGCTAGGATTGTCCAGGACCATCCTCAATTCCCCAGCGGGGAACCAAAGGCCTTCAGAAGATCCCCTTGCAGCCAGCCCATGGGCATCCTCAAAGATGGTAAAAAGGTGCCTACATGGCCCGTGATCGTCCTTCAAGTTGACAAAGAGGACGAAACACGCGCCTAATGGGCCAAGCTGCTCCACCGACGAGGCATCTCTCTCCAAAAGTCCGGGGGGGGGGGGCAAAGGACTCAAAAAGCCCCCATAGACGGTCCATAGACGTCCTCTAGATGGTAGCGAGGGCGTCCCCTGGACCCGTGGACAACCTTCAAGATGACAAAGAAGGCGACCATCGGGCCTCTTCGTGGCCGCTAAGCCAGGCCTCCAGCTGGAATAGGCCACTCACCCGCCGGGTTTGCTGGGTCATGCCACAGTTCGCCGGACCCAGTCAACCACCAACAGGCTAGGCCCTGGCCAAGCCGGTCCAACCAGGCCGCCGCCACCGCCGCCACCGCCACCGACACTACCGCTGCCGGGGAGAAAGAGCCTCCAGGCCAGGCCGCCGCCGCCGCCGCCGCCGCCACCGCCGCCGCTGGAAAAGGCCAGGCTGCTCACACCACCGGCACCGCAGACGAGGGGACAAAGGGAGAGGCTCTAGGCCTCCTGAAGCAGGGCCAAGCCAGGCCGCCGCCACCGCCGCCGCCGCCGCCGCCACCGCCGCCACCGCCGCCGCCGCCGCCGCTGGAAAAGCCGGGCCGCTGCCGCCCAGCCAGACCGCTGCCGCCCGGCCTGGAGAAGGCCGGACCGCTGCCGCTGCTGGAAAAGGCCCGGCCGCTGGAAAAGGCCGGGCCGCCGCCATCGTCGGCCGCACCGCCGGAGGGAGAACGCTCCGGGACTCCTCCTAAGGGAACCCGGAGACGCCCCGCCTCAGTTTGCCCATCCTCCGACTCACCGCACTCTCATCTACCCGGGCGGGGGGTCCAAGCTGTCAAAAAGACCCCCCCCCACCCGGTCTGGCCCGAAATAGGCCCGTCGTCGCATCAGCTGTTCAGCGGTGCGGCCGCCATCTTGGACATGCGCAGATAAAGTCATGAAGCTGCATCAGTGAGTCTAGACCTTGAATGTCTAAATAATACCACAGAATATAGAAAACTAGGCAGATGTATCCTTGACCTTTTCCCATTTTGTTCATGTTTTGCTGTGTCTCTGATCCTATTAGTACAAGGCGTGGTTTCTGTCCTTGTGGGAATTGACTTTTTCTATATGTTTCTCCTAAAAAATTCTGAAGCGAGTTTACAAGAGCAGCCTGGCTTACAGCAAGTGATTCTTTAGCCCTTCTTCTCAGATAAGATGGGAAAGTTTCAGCTAATCAAGATAGATGATGCTAACCAGATGTTAGATATCATGACCTGGTAGGGAAATGTTCTATAAAACTGAATCATGACTTGCTGTCTGATTCTAAATAAATCAGCAGTGTTAATTATCAAAAGGCATGCTTCCATTTCTGCCTTAGAGAATGTTTTTTGCCTAAGCATTTGTAGCTGGTCATTACCTAGGTTCAATTTCTATGAAATAAAAAATAGCTTTCCCATTATATATGGCCAAAGGGATATGGGCTTGTGAATACAGCTGAAAAAAGCAGTTAGCTTTTCCTGGATTTATGGACATTTATAAAAGTTTATCAAAGGAGCATTTCATCTTTAAAGAGACATAGATAAGGGTGTTTTTTGTTTTTTTTTTCAGTTGCTGCCTCTTAACTTGGTGCCTGCTGTCAGGTATAAGATGCTTGTAGGCTTGTTCTGGGAGTATAATAAGTATTGTTGTTAAGCAATTGTGGTGTTGAAATTCAGCTTCAGTAGTCTGCCAGTATTTATCTAAAATACTTTCTCCGATGCGTGTTGGAGTTCCAGTAAACCGTGTCTTATTGTGCGACCTTTTCATTTTCCAGTGAAAAGGGATCAGCTCGTCAGATAAAAGCTACAAGCTGAAGTACAGGAAAAATGCGTGCTCAGAAAATCCGAGCATGATTGAAAACAAGATGTGTTAAATCAATGCAGTTTATCGCCTGCCTATTCCTGGCAATTGCTGTTCTAAGCTCATTCTGAGCACACCCTGGATGATAAAAGTAGACTGTCACGGTGCTCACCAGGGTGTGAGGGCAAGGAAACATGTTTATCAGGCAGGTTGCTATGATTTCCTCCTCCCGATAACAGTTATTGTTAAAACTGTTGAGGACATCAGCTGGACAATTACCAGGGTGACTATTATTGCTGGTGCTAGAAGCTACTGGAAGCTCCAGAATGTCACATCCATTCCCCTAGGAACATAAGACAAGTGTTTGTTTTTTTAAAGGTAAATAATTTAAATGTACCTGTTAATCAATCTTAGGGTAATAATGTTGTCATTCTTTCTCCTGCTGGTTGTTTCTAAGAACTGAATATATACCAGTGTCCAGAAGTTTCTCTTTTAGAATCAGTAAACTATACAAGACTTTGGAATGAATTTAAACGAGTTCTTAAGGCCCATTTTGGCTTAGGGCCTGGGTACTTACGGGACCGCCTGCTGTTACCACATGCCTCCTACCGACCCGTACGCTCTCACAGAGAGGGACTTCTCAGGGTGCTGTCCGCCAAGCAATGTCGGCTGGCGGCCCCCAGGGGAAGGTCCTTCTCTGTGGGGGCTCCCACACTCTGGAACGAACTTCCCCCGGGTTTACGCCAAATACCTGACCTTTGGACATTCCGTCGCGAACTGAAGACGCATCTTTTTATTTGCGCGGGGCTGTCTTAAATTGAATTTTATCTTTTATCAATTTTTAAACGGGGTTTTTAGTATGGAAATTTTTTAATGTTAGGCTAATTTAAATAAGTTTTTTAAATGGTATTTTAATCTGTATATTGTATTGTTTTATCTTGCCTGTACACCGCCCTGAGTCCTTCGGGAGAAGGGCGGTATAAAAATCAAATAAATAAATAAATAAATAAATTTATCAAGGGGCTACTGGTTTGATAAAGCTCCTTCACAGCCAAGTATGTTTGTATGTGTGTTTAAACTTAATTTTGTACAACAGCCATGCATGTGCATATTCTATGTTTTATGTAGAATAGCTAAACAATACTTTGTCATGTTCCTAGCTGATTGCTGAAGATATGATTAATAGTAGAATGCTTTGTGATTTTATTTTTAGTATGACTACATCCTGCAAGGTGAAGTGGAAGCATGTAGTCAATTGAAGAAGCCCTGGGCATGTATTAAACATCATTAACTCCAAAAGTAAACCTGCACATTTTGAAAGATGGGAAGTGCTAGGTGTGAAAAAACAGGACAAATTCTTTAATAATATAAAATCATGGTAAATTAATCACAGTTGCTATCTATTCATAAAATAAAACCTATTTATTTTAAAACAAAAAAAAATATTTATAAATCTTAATATTAATGTTTCAGATTTTATATTTTTAAAAATTGTAGGGAACAAGATAGATTACTTCCAATATTTTCCACTTCAAAATATTAGTTAATAAACCTTTTAATTGGATACTTTGGTCATTTTCATACCAATTGTAATAATACAAGCAGGTGGATGAACCTATTAGATTTATTCATCCAGTTTATCTATTGATCAGGGCAGTTCCTGACTTTTTGATATAATATATTTATATTATTTTTTAAAAGACTTTGTAACAAAACTTACCAGGGATACACTCTTTCAGATTGATTTAGAGCCACATTTCTTTCTTCATATTGCAACTAAAAGTTTAAATAAATTGATTCTGAGGCCAGGGTATATTTGCATAGATTTTTCTAGTTATAATATCACCTTAGAATTTTTCTTTAAATATAGCAATTTCATAAATATTCGATACGTTATATTAGATAACATCCAATGATAGGAAGAATGATTCATAGTCCAATTACATAAAATGCTCTCTCATGTGTTTTCTTAACCAGATCCGTACTTGACAGGTGTCTCTTTTCATTAAAATATCCCTATCTACCCTGTATAATATTGTAGATGGCTGGGTTATGTGGCCATCCACACATTAGTCTTTCATAACGAAGAAGAAATTGAAGATACTGAAATGGAAGGAGTGCTTGAGTGACACACATTCCAATTTTAAAAATTCTGTTTGAAGTGTAATTTTGTGTTTCTGGAATGTTCAAAATGGCCACAGCCCTTTTTTTTTTTTTTAAATCAAAATTCTGGAAGACATTACATAGAAACAGGACTTCTTCATTTGAAAAAAATGCTTCAGATCTCATGTGAGCAGAGCAGTTCCCTGCTAGTTTGGGAAGCTTTCCAGGTTGTCTTATGAACATTCCCTTTCATGAGTGGATTCTTAAAGCGGTGGCATCTTTCTGTCAGGCTCATGATTAGCAAGAGAGGCAAAGCACAACAGCCCTGTATGGGCAGAATCTTCTTAATAACAGTAATTAAACTGCAACCTTCCACTAGTTTTTGAGTAAAGATCAGTGGTAAGGAGAAACCAGTGACACAGCTGCTAGTTGGCAGTCTGACATAGTTGGGAAATGTTTCTTCAGACTCCCAAGTTGCTATAAAATTAAAAGTTTACATTTGCTTTTAACTATATATTCTTCTATTTGACTAAAGAATGGCATCAGGCTGCAGGACCATTCAGAAAAAGAAATCCTCAGGAATACTTTTAAGATCTCAATTGTTGTTAAAGGAAGAAATTTCTGAATTAGCCTTGCAGGAACATATTTAAAACCAGACTTCTGTCCTTGTAGAATTTTTGACAGCCACTTCCATTGCCAATTGAAATTTACAATTATATAATCATGCCCAAAATAGTATTTCTTTAAAAATTAAGACTATATTTAAAAAATGTTCTTTAGATAGAAGATTCTCAGGATATAAGTTTTCAATTGAGCATGTGTGTGCAAAGTGGATTTTGATGGTTTTTTTGCCTTTTTTGTTAAGAAAATGCATTACTAAGAATTTGAAGTAGAATTATGTTGGATATATACTAGGTTGCTTTCCTTCCTACACAATCAGTGTTGTTTATTTTTAAAAAATGTGTATACTAATTTTAAGAGGCAATTATCAATTTGTTTAATCAGTGACTAACAAGTACTGCTAGAGAAGAATTGATTTGCCATTGCCTTCTTTGACATATTTCCTAAACAAAAAAGACAGGAAAAGAATATCAAGGATATATGGATAAATGCACATATGCATGTATATATCAGTGGTAGGTTGCTACTGGTTTGCCCCAAATCGGGCGAACTGGTAGCGGTAGTGGTGGGAGGCTCCACCCACCCACCCGGATGCTTCTGCGCAAGCGCACCCACAAGCAAACTGGTGGCAATGGGTTTTGAAACCCGCACCTGGTATATATGTATGTAAAAGTTCAAAGAAAAGTTGCATGTTTTCTGTTGGGATGGTTGTATGCCAGATAGACAGGTTATATTTTGCCCCAGTATGTTATTCAAGCTATAGGAGTTGTCTAGAAATGTGACAGTGCTAATATTTAATGTACTGAATTGAATATGGTAGAGAACATGAACAAATATGGTGTGTTCAGAGCTTTATTCATTCTTTGCATATTTACTATGAGGACCTGAAGCAAGTTTCCGCAGGATTGAGCCTTATAGATTAGTTGAAAATACAACTGTGCAACACCCCCCACCCACCCCCACCCCGCACCACCACACTCCACACCCTAGGTAGCAAAGCTGTTCTCTTTGCTAGCTAAGTACTACACTTCAGAAGTGGATGAAGCCAGGATCTGTTTTGGAGTTTTAAAGAGTAAAATGAAGGATTTAAATATCAACAAAGGTTAAGCTCTCAGGTTACTGCTTAAACCTACAAACTAAAATATATATAATAGAGTTATATTAGAGTTAAAGAGTTAAAAAGGTGGAAAGAATAATAAATATTGTGCCTTAACTCATGCATGAGCATAGACAGACACCTGGGTATAATTTTAGTTAATTCACACAAGAGACAAGTTGAAAGTTTATTGTTTAGATAGGAGAAAATGGCTTAAATCTCATATTTGCAAAAATGGTTGCATTACCTTAAATGAAAATGGTATTCTATTAGTTATTTCAATAAGCATTTTGTTTAGAAAAATATTTTAATAAAAAACTTATCTGAACTTCCATACAACTTAAAATACATAAGTGAGGCAAAGTACTTTCTTTGATTTAGATGTCTTTGGGAAGTATAATTACTGGCTTTTTACTCACCTATGTAAAATAATGTATTTTTGTAAATGGATTTCTGGCCACTTTAATCCATTTTTTCCATTTCTTTTTTTAAAAAAACATAAAAAGTAAGCACAGTCAATCAAAGAATTTTAAGGTTTATTTCCTCTTTAGAAATGATTGATAGCCATTTAGATTTACAAGCTGACAAGTTAAAGGGTGCTATTGGTATAATTATATACTATATTCACAGTCTTTCAATTTAAATGTCCTTTTAAAATCATGAGATTATCATATCTGTATTTTGAAAAGTAGGCCAGTCAGTTTGGGTTGGTACACAAATTGCTTCCATTAGCCTTGGGACCTATTTGAATTTAATACCTTCTTTAAAATCAGGACTACTTTCAATGTACTTTTGAAACTTAGGGTAATGGGAAAGCATTTTTATAGCATATGTTAACTTTGTTTTTAACGTATGGATGAATGTTACAAACACAAATAAAAGTGTTACTCAGTCTAAAAGATTTTTTAAAAAACATAAAAAGTAAGCACAGTCAATCAAAGAATTTTAAGGTACAATTTTAAGTACGCTGCATAAAGAATTTCTAAGCCTGACTGCACTCAAAGAAAGTTCTTCCTCAAGGGTTTAAATAGTAATTCATAAAATGGAAAGAATAATAAATATTGTGCCTTAACTCATGCATGAGCATAGACAGACACCTGGGTATAATTTTAGTTAATTCACACAAGAGACAAGTTGAAAGTTTATTGTTTAGATAGGAGAAAATGGCTTAAATCTCATATTTGCAAAAATGGTTGCATTACCTTAAATGAAAATGGTATTCTATTAGTTATTTCAATAATATAGATAGAAGTATTAAAATGAAAAGAAATCAGGAGCGCTTGGAATATAAATTGCATTGATTTGTTTCTGGATGTGCCCTGAGATATTTTCAAAATATTTCCCCTATAGTGTGTTTATTTTTCCTCAAATAATAATGTTGAAATGTATCTAATTCAATTATTCCCATTACATTTGAACAAGTTTCCCAAGCTATGATATTTGAACAGGTTCTTTTAATTGCTGATACAAATGTCAATCATCCAGCTGCAAGATGAGAATGTGTCTTGAAATAGATGTTTCTTATGCATCAGTCATTTAATCAACAATGAAAACTTTACTGGTACATCAACAGCCCTTCTTAATACAAAATATTGAAATAAGAAAGATAAGAAAGATCTTCAAAATCTGTTAAAAAGCAGAACATACATTCTGTCTATTCACAATTATGAAAACGATCATTCGATTGTATACATAATACTGTTATTTCTAAAGCATATTAAAAGAAATTCATCTAAAGTACAATTTTATTTATTTTATTATTGTATGGAATGTTTTGGAATTTTTAAGGTACAATTTTAAGTACGCTGCATAAAGAATTTCTAAGCCTGACTGCACTCAAAGAAAGTTCTTCCTCAAGGGTTTAAATAGTAATTCATAAAATGGAAAGAATAATAAATATTGTGCCTTAACTCATGCATGAGCATAGACAGACACCTGGGTATAATTTTAGTTAATTCACACAAGAGACAAGTTGAAAGTTTATTGTTTAGATAGGAGAAAATGGCTTAAATCTCATATTTGCAAAAATGGTTGCATTACCTTAAATGAAAATGGTATTCTATTAGTTATTTCAATAAGCATTTTGTTTAGAAAAATATTTTAATAAAAAACTTATCTGAACTTCCATACAACTTAAAATACATAAGTGAGGCAAAGTACTTTCTTTGATTTAGATGTCTTTGGGAAGTATAATTACTGGCTTTTTACTCACCTATGTAAAATAATGTATTTTTGTAAATGGATTTCTGGCCACTTTAATCCATTTTTTCCATTTCTTTTTTTAAAAAAACATAAAAAGTAAGCACAGTCAATCAAAGAATTTTAAGGTACAATTTTAAGTACGCTGCATAAAGAATTTCTAAGCCTGACTGCACTCAAAGAAAGTTCTTCCTCAAGGGTTTAAATAGTAATTCATAAAATGGAAAGAATAATAAATATTGTGCCTTAACTCATGCATGAGCATAGACAGACACCTGGGTATAATTTTAGTTAATTCACACAAGAGACAAGTTGAAAGTTTATTGTTTAGATAGGAGAAAATGGCTTAAATCTCATATTTGCAAAAATGGTTGCATTACCTTAAATGAAAATGGTATTCTATTAGTTATTTCAATAAGCATTTTGTTTAGAAAAATATTTTAATAAAAACTTATTTATTTATTTTTATTATTGTATGGAATGTTTTGGAATTTTAAGGTTTATTTCCTCTTTAGAAATGATTGATAGCCATTTAGATTTACAAGCTGACAAGTTAAAGGGTGCTATTGGTATAATTATATACTATATTCACAGTCTTTCAATTTAAATGTCCTTTTAAAATCATGAGATTATCATATCTGTATTTTGAAAAGTAGGCCAGTCAGTTTGGGTTGGTACACAAATTGCTTCCATTAGCCTTGGGACCTATTTGAATTTAATACCTTCTTTAAAATCAGGACTACTTTCAATGTACTTTTGAAACTTAGGGTAATGGGAAAGCATTTTATAGCATATGTTAACTTTGTTTTTAACGTATGGATGAATGTTACAAACACAAATAAAAGTGTTACTCAGTCTAAAAGATTTTTTAAAAAACATAAAAAGTAAGCACAGTCAATCAAAGAATTTTAAGGTTTATTTCCTCTTTAGAAATGATTGATAGCCATTTAGATTTACAAGCTGACAAGTTAAAGGGTGCTATTGGTATAATTATATACTATATTCACAGTCTTTCAATTTAAATGTCCTTTTAAAATCATGAGATTATCATATCTGTATTTTGAAAAGTAGGCCAGTCAGTTTGGGTTGGTACACAAATTGCTTCCATTAGCCTTGGGACCTATTTGAATTTAATACCTTCTTTAAAATCAGGACTACTTTCAATGTACTTTTGAAACTTAGGGTAATGGGAAAGCATTTTATAGCATATGTTAACTTTGTTTTTAACGTATGGATGAATGTTACAAACACAAATAAAAGTGTTACTCAGTCTAAAAGATTTTTTAAAAAACATAAAAAGTAAGCACAGTCAATCAAAGAATTTTAAGGTACAATTTTAAGTACGCTGCATAAAGAATTTCTAAGCCTGACTGCACTCAAAGAAAGTTCTTCCTCAAGGGTTTAAATAGTAATTCATAAAATGGAAAGAATAATAAATATTGTGCCTTAACTCATGCATGAGCATAGACAGACACCTGGGTATAATTTTAGTTAATTCACACAAGAGACAAGTTGAAAGTTTATTGTTTAGATAGGAGAAAATGGCTTAAATCTCATATTTGCAAAAATGGTTGCATTACCTTAAATGAAAATGGTATTCTATTAGTTATTTCAATAAGCATTTTGTTTAGAAAAATATTTTAATAAAAAACTTATCTGAACTTCCATACAACTTAAAATACATAAGTGAGGCAAAGTACTTTCTTTGATTTAGATGTCTTTGGGAAGTATAATTACTGGCTTTTTACTCACCTATGTAAAATAATGTATTTTTGTAAATGGATTTCTGGCCACTTTAATCCATTTTTTCCATTTCTTTTTTTAAAAAAACATAAAAAGTAAGCACAGTCAATCAAAGAATTTTAAGGTTTATTTCCTCTTTAGAAATGATTGATAGCCATTTAGATTTACAAGCTGACAAGTTAAAGGGTGCTATTGGTATAATTATATACTATATTCACAGTCTTTCAATTTAAATGTCCTTTTAAAATCATGAGATTATCATATCTGTATTTTGAAAAGTAGGCCAGTCAGTTTGGGTTGGTACACAAATTGCTTCCATTAGCCTTGGGACCTATTTGAATTTAATACCTTCTTTAAAATCAGGACTACTTTCAATGTACTTTTGAAACTTAGGGTAATGGGAAAGCATTTTTATAGCATATGTTAACTTTGTTTTTAACGTATGGATGAATGTTACAAACACAAATAAAAGTGTTACTCAGTCTAAAAGATTTTTTTAAAAAGTCATTAATTTTTTTTATCTATGGAAAAACATTTATAGGGGGATTTCATTTCCTGGGGAAAATGAAGGAACACTTTTAAGAATGGTGGAGGAGGTTGCCTCTCTCATTAAAAACAAGGAAAAACTTCCAAGAATCAATAAATGAATCCATTTATTCAGCTGTATAAAGTAACAAGTTAATCCTGAATTTCATTAGGGTAAGGTGAAGATTCCGTTTTATTTATTTCTTTGAAGGATAGCAAGTGTTGTTTCTTTAGATCTGTTTTTTTAGATTATTTACTTATTTCCCAAGCAAGACACTTGCTTAATTGCAAATATCCCATTGAAATGTAAAACATTGTGACACCTGATATTAAAACGCCAAAGAATAAACTCTGACTCAGAGTAGAGTTTATTGGATATTTCAATAATAGAGGATAGTGATTGGTTTAGCTCACGCTGGTAAAAGCCTGTTATTAAGAACACAGTAGCCTGCAATTACTGCAGGTTCGAGCCCGGCCCAAGGTTGACTCAGCCTTCCATCCTTTATAAGGTAGGTAAAATGAGGACCCAGATTGTTGGGGGGGCAATAAGTTGACTTTGTAAAATATTTCTAATCATCTCCAAAGGCAAAAACTCTTATTTTGCCATGTTATAAATATGCTTTTATTCTATGTACATAGATTCCTAAACGTTCATTTTGTTTTACTTTTAGAATGTTTGAGGTCTTACTGTGTTGGCATCTTCTGATGTTGCTTAATGGATGTTACATATTTGGTCAAGCTGCTTGTAGCTTTTGTTTTCTGAAAAGAAAAGTGGTCATAAATGTTCATGTTTAATAAGTAAAGCAATATTGACCAAAATTTCCATGATTTCAGGTCAGTGTTTATAAAATATAATATTCTTGGCAAGATATTCCTTTTATTGTACTTATCCGGTATAATGTCCAACAAAAATATTTCTAATCATCTCCAAAGGCAAAAACTCTTATTTTGCCATGTTATAAATATGCTTTTATTCTATGTACATAGATTCCTAAACGTTCATTTTGTTTTACTTTTAGAATGTTTGAGGTCTTACTGTGTTGGCATCTTCTGATGTTGCTTAATGGATGTTACATATTTGGTCAAGCTGCTTGTAGCTTTTGTTTTCTGAAAAGAAAAGTGGTCATAAATGTTCATGTTTAATAAGTAAAGCAATATTGACCAAAATTTCCATGATTTCAGGTCAGTGTTTATAAAATATAATATTCTTGGCAAGATATTCCTTTTATTGTACTTATCCGGTATAATGTCCAACAAAAATATTTCTAATCATCTCCAAAGGCAAAACTCTTATTTTGCCATGTTATAAATATGCTTTTATTCTATGTACATAGATTCCTAAACGTTCATTTTGTTTTACTTTTAGAATGTTTGAGGTCTTACTGTGTTGGCATCTTCTGATGTTGCTTAATGGATGTTACATATTTGGTCATGCTGCTTGTAGCTTTTGTTTTCTGAAAAGAAAAGTGGTCATAAATGTTCATGTTTAATAAGTAAAGCAATATTGACCAAAATTTCCATGATTTCAGGTCAGTGTTTATAAAATATAATATTCTTGGCAAGATATTCCTTTTATTGTACTTATCCGGTATAATGTCCAACAAAAATATTTCTAATCATCTCCAAAGGCAAAACTCTTATTTTGCCATGTTATAAAATATGCTTTTATTCTATGTACATAGATTCCTGAACGTTCATTTTGTTTTACTTTTAGAATGTTTGAGGTCTTACTGTGTTGGCATCTTCTGATGTTGCTTAATGGATGTTACATATTTGGTCAAGCTGCTTGTAGCTTTTGTTTTCTGAAAAGAAAAGTGGTCATAAATGTTCATGTTTAATAAGTAAAGCAATATTGACCAAAATTTCCATGATTTCAGGTCAGTGTTTATAAAATATAATATTCTTGGCAAGATATTCCTTTTATTGTACTTATCCGGTATAATGTCCAACAAAAATATTTCTAATCATCTCCAAAGGCAAAAACTCTTATTTTGCCATGTTATAAATATGCTTTTATTCTATGTACATAGATTCCTAAACGTTCATTTTGTTTTACTTTTAGAATGTTTGAGGTCTTACTGTGTTGGCATCTTCTGATGTTGCTTAATGGATGTTACATATTTGGTCAAGCTGCTTGTAGCTTTTGTTTTCTGAAAAGAAAAGTGGTCATAAATGTTCATGTTTAATAAGTAAAGCAATATTGACCAAAATTTCCATGATTTCAGGTCAGTGTTTATAAAATATAATATTAATAGTACTAATCATTTCCCAAATAGAAAGTTACCATCATTTCACACAGATGCTCAAATTTTAGAACCTGGCATATGAGCAATTAGTTACATGCACTTTTTAACTCTTCTTTGGGTTCTTCATATGTATCACTTCTTGTGATTTTTTTTTTTTTTGCTTTGAGTAGTATTGGCTTAGGCAGAATTTCTTTCTTCATTTTCCATATCAAAGGCGTCTTGTTAATATCATAAGGAAACTATGCATGGCTGCATATATAAATGGGATCATATATGTCATAAAAGTGAAAAGTGATGGGCCTTTTGTCTTGCTTTGTTTTGGTTCAGTTCCACAACCTTCCTTTTTTTTCTTTCCAAGTTTTTTATTTTATAACTTATAAAAATTCCATTTTCAATTAAACAGTGTGTGTTGTCTGAGTACAAATAGTTTTAGAAAATAGTAATCAAAATATTTACAACAGTGTTCATTACATTAGTATTGATAATAATAATAACAACAGCAACAATAATAATGTTTACTTAACCATTCTTCCCATCAACGACGGTTGAAATTTTCCACTTCTCCAAATCTGTTTTAATTTGTTGCACTAATTTATAATAGTTGTCTTCTTTAATAGTTACACACCTTGCCATTAGTTGAATTCCTAAATATTTAACTTTCTTGACTATCTGAATGCCTATCCTCTTCATTAGCTCTTTATGCCCATCAGCGTTGGAAGTTTATAATGAAATATTGTTAGAAGCGAAGGTAGCAAATTCGTGGATGGAAGCAAATATTACCCTCATACTGAAAGAAGATTCAGATTTTTTTTTAATTTGAATTTATATCCCGCCCTTCTCCGAAGACTCAGGGCGGCTTACAATATGTTAAGCAATAGTCTTCATCCATTTGTATATTATATACAAAGTCAACTTTTATTGCCTCCAACAATCTGGGTCCTCATTTTACCTACTTTATAATGGATGGAAGGCTGTGTCAACCTTGGGCTGGTGGGACTTGAACTTGCAGTAATTGCAAGCAGCTGTGTTAATAACAGACAGACTTAGTCTGCTGAGCCACCAGAGGCACCAGGTTTAATGAAGATAAAAAATTATAGACAAGGGGTGGGTTCCACTTACCTTTGCTACCGGTTCACAATGGGAGCACACTTCTGCACATGCGCAGAAGCTTGTGCAGAGCATCTGAGATGACGTCCGGGCAGGTGGGCAGAGCGTCCCGATGCCGTTACTACCAGTTCGCAAGATCCAGGCCAAACCGGTAGCAACCCACCACTACTATAGACTCATATCCTTATTGAATGCTAATTACAAAATATATGCTTCAATACTAGCAGAGAGACTAAAAAGGGTTTTGAATGAATTTATACATCTTGATCAAAATAGTTTCCTGCCCAAGAGACAGATCAAAAACAATATGAGAATGATCTTAAATACATTGAATACTATGAAGCACACCTGGGAAAACAAATAGCATTGATCTTCCTAGACATGCAGAAAGCATTTGATAACATAAACTGGCAATTCATATTATTACAATTAAAATGTATAGACTTTGGTGAGAGATTTATCAACATGATTAAGGCAATATATCACAAGCAAACGGCAAAGGTGATGGTAAATGGGGATGTGACAGACAACTTTAATATAAAAAAAGGCACAAGACAAGGATGTCCATTATCCCCTTTACTATTTACATTGACATTGGAGGTGTTACATAGAAATATTAGGCAAGACATAGAAATTAAAGGTATGGAAATAAAAAAAAATACAAGTTAAAAATCAATACAAGATGATTTGATTTTATCCTTGTTGAAGATCAACAAGAAACTGAACCCAAATTAATTTTTAAAAATTATAGACAAGGGGTGGGTTCCACTTACCTTTGCTACCGGTTCACAATGGGAGCACACTTCTGCACATGCGCAGAAGCTTGTGCAGAGCATCTGAGATGACGTCCGGGCAGGTGGGCAGAGCGTCCCGATGCCGTTACTACCAGTTCGCAAGATCCAGGCCAAACCGGTAGCAACCCACCACTACTATAGACTCATATCCTTATTGAATGCTAATTACAAAATATATGCTTCAATACTAGCAGAGAGACTAAAAAGGGTTTTGAATGAATTTATACATCTTGATCAAAATAGTTTCCTGCCCAAGAGACAGATCAAAAACAATATGAGAATGATCTTAAATACATTGAATACTATGAAGCACACCTGGGAAAACAAATAGCATTGATCTTCCTAGACATGCAGAAAGCATTTGATAACATAAACTGGCAATTCATATTATTACAATTAAAATGTATAGACTTTGGTGAGAGATTTATCAACATGATTAAGGCAATATATCACAAGCAAACGGCAAAGGTGATGGTAAATGGGGATGTGACAGACAACTTTAATATAAAAAAAGGCACAAGACAAGGATGTCCATTATCCCCTTTACTATTTACATTGACATTGGAGGTGTTACATAGAAATATTAGGCAAGACATAGAAATTAAAGGTATGGAAATAAAAAAAAATACAAGTTAAAAATCAATACAAGATGATTTGATTTTATCCTTGTTGAAGATCAACAAGAAACTGAACCCAAATTAATTTTTAAAAATTATAGACAAGGGGTGGGTTCCACTTACCTTTGCTACCGGTTCACAATGGGAGCACACTTCTGCACATGCGCAGAAGCTTGTGCAGAGCATCTGAGATGACGTCTGGGCAGGTGGGCAGAGCGTCCCGACGCCGTTACTACCAGTTCGCAAGATCCAGGCCAAACCGGTAGCAACCCACCACTACTATAGACTCATATCCTTATTGAATGCTAATTACAAAATATATGCTTCAATACTAGCAGAGAGACTAAAAAGGGTTTTGAATGAATTTATACATCTTGATCAAAATAGTTTCCTGCCCAAGAGACAGATCAAAAACAATATGAGAATGATCTTAAATACATTGAATACTATGAAGCACACCTGGGAAAACAAATAGCATTGATCTTCCTAGACATGCAGAAAGCATTTGATAACATAAACTGGCAATTCATATTATTACAATTAAAATGTATAGACTTTGGTGAGAGATTTATCAACATGATTAAGGCAATATATCACAAGCAAACGGCAAAGGTGATGGTAAATGGGGATGTGACAGACAACTTTAATATAAAAAAAGGCACAAGACAAGGATGTCCATTATCCCCTTTACTATTTACATTGACATTGGAGGTGTTACATAGAAATATTAGGCAAGACATAGAAATTAAAGGTATGGAAATAAAAAAAAATACAAGTTAAAAATCAATACAAGATGATTTGATTTTATCCTTGTTGAAGATCAACAAGAAACTGAACCCAAATTAATTTTTAAAAATTATAGACAAGGGGTGGGTTCCACTTACCTTTGCTACCGGTTCACAATGGGAGCACACTTCTGCACATGCGCAGAAGCTTGTGCAGAGCATCTGAGATGACGTCTGGGCAGGTGGGCAGAGCGTCCCGACGCCGTTACTACCAGTTCGCAAGATCCAGGCCAAACCGGTAGCAACCCACCACTACTATAGACTCATATCCTTATTGAATGCTAATTACAAAATATATGCTTCAATACTAGCAGAGAGACTAAAAAGGGTTTTGAATGAATTTATACATCTTGATCAAAATAGTTTCCTGCCCAAGAGACAGATCAAAAACAATATGAGAATGATCTTAAATACATTGAATACTATGAAGCACACCTGGGAAAACAAATAGCATTGATCTTCCTAGACATGCAGAAAGCATTTGATAACATAAACTGGCAATTCATATTATTACAATTAAAATGTATAGACTTTGGTGAGAGATTTATCAACATGATTAAGGCAATATATCACAAGCAAACGGCAAAGGTGATGGTAAATGGGGATGTGACAGACAACTTTAATATAAAAAAAGGCACAAGACAAGGATGTCCATTATCCCCTTTACTATTTACATTGACATTGGAGGTGTTACATAGAAATATTAGGCAAGACATAGAAATTAAAGGTATGGAAATAAAAAAAAATACAAGTTAAAAATCAATACAAGATGATTTGATTTTATCCTTGTTGAAGATCAACAAGAAACTGAACCCAAATTAATTTTTAAAAATTATAGACAAGGGGTGGGTTCCACTTACCTTTGCTACCGGTTCACAATGGGAGCACACTTCTGCACATGCGCAGAAGCTTGTGCAGAGCATCTGAGATGACGTCTGGGCAGGTGGGCAGAGCGTCCCGATGCCGTTACTACCAGTTCGCAAGATCCAGGCCAAACCGGTAGCAACCCACCACTACTATAGACTCATATCCTTATTGAATGCTAATTACAAAATATATGCTTCAATACTAGCAGAGAGACTAAAAAGGGTTTTGAATGAATTTATACATCTTGATCAAAATAGTTTCCTGCCCAAGAGACAGATCAAAAACAATATGAGAATGATCTTAAATACATTGAATACTATGAAGCACACCTGGGAAAACAAATAGCATTGATCTTCCTAGACATGCAGAAAGCATTTGATAACATAAACTGGCAATTCATATTATTACAATTAAAATGTATAGACTTTGGTGAGAGATTTATCAACATGATTAAGGCAATATATCACAAGCAAACGGCAAAGGTGATGGTAAATGGGGATGTGACAGACAACTTTAATATAAAAAAAGGCACAAGACAAGGATGTCCATTACCCCCTTTACTATTTACATTGACATTGGAGGTGTTACATAGAAATATTAGGCAAGACATAGAAATTAAAGGTATGGAAATAAAAAAAAATACAAGTTAAAAATCAATACAAGATGATTTGATTTTTATCCTTGTTGAAGATCAACAAGAAACTGAACCCAAATTAATTTTTAAAAAATTGGGCCATGTAGAATAAGCTTTTAACTGTTATTTTATTTAATTCTTTTTCCCAGTTTTATCGGTATTGTTTGAAATAAATATAATATTCTTGGCAAGATATTCCTTTTTATAGTAGCTATTCTTCCCATCAACGACGGTTGAAATTTTCCACTTCTCCAAATCTGTTTTAATTTGTTGCACTAATTTATAATAGTTGTCTTCTTTAATAGTTACACACCTTGCCATTAGTTGAATTCCTAAATATTTAACTTTCTTGACTATCTGAATGCCTATCCTCTTCATTAGCTCTTTATGCCCATCAGCGTTGGAAGTTTATAATGAAGTATTGTTAGAAGCGAAGGTAGCAAATTCGTGGATGGAAGCAAATATTACCCTCATACTGAAAGAAGATTCAGATTTTTTTTTTATTTGAATTTATATCCCGCCCTTCTCCGAAGACTCAGGGCGGCTTACAATATGTTAAGCAATAGTCTTCATCCATTTGTATATTATATACAAAGTCAACTTTTATTGCCTCCAACAATCTGGGTCCTCATTTTACCTACTTTATAATGGATGGAAGGCTGTGTCAACCTTGGGCTGGTGGGACTTGAACTTGCAGTAATTGCAAGCAGCTGTGTTAATAACAGACAGACTTAGTCTGCTGAGCCACCAGAGGCACCAGATTTAATGAAGATAAAAAATTATAGACAAGGGGTGGGTTCCACTTACCTTTGCTACCGGTTCACAATGGGAGCACACTTCTGCACATGCGCAGAAGCTTGTGCAGAGCATCTGAGATGACGTCTGGGCAGGTGGGCAGAGCGTCCCGACGCCGTTACTACCAGTTCGCAAGATCCAGGCCAAACCGGTAGCAACCCACCACTACTATAGACTCATATCCTTATTGAATGCTAATTACAAAATATATGCTTCAATACTAGCAGAGAGACTAAAAAGGGTTTTGAATGAATTTATACATCTTGATCAAAATAGTTTCCTGCCCAAGAGACAGATCAAAAACAATATGAGAATGATCTTAAATACATTGAATACTATGAAGCACACCTGGGAAAACAAATAGCATTGATCTTCCTAGACATGCAGAAAGCATTTGATAACATAAACTGGCAATTCATATTATTACAATTAAAATGTATAGACTTTGGTGAGAGATTTATCAACATGATTAAGGCAATATATCACAAGCAAACGGCAAAGGTGATGGTAAATGGGGATGTGACAGACAACTTTAATATAAAAAAAGGCACAAGACAAGGATGTCCATTATCCCCTTTACTATTTACATTGACATTGGAGGTGTTACATAGAAATATTAGGCAAGACATAGAAATTAAAGGTATGGAAATAAAAAAAAATACAAGTTAAAAATCAATACAAGATGATTTGATTTTTATCCTTGTTGAAGATCAACAAGAAACTGAACCCAAATTAATTTTTTAAAAAAATAGAAGAATATGGTGAAGTTTCAGGACTGAAAATAAATAAAGAAAAAAACTAAAAGATTAGTTAAAAACCTTACAGCTAAACAGAAAAAAGTTCCACAAACTTTCCTCCCAATAAGAAAACACTGGAAAAGTTGAAAACACATAGACTAGAAAGCTTTTAGGAAATGAATTTCTTCAGATCCTCCAGAATTGTGATAGCTTCAAGAACTCAAGAATTTTTAGTGAAAAATTCAGTTTTGCTTAATTACAATTTTTCTTGTTCCAGCTTTGAATGAACCAACCATTGACTATGGCTTCCAAAGGTTACAGAAAGTCATCCCGAGGCATCCTGGTGACCCTGAGCGTTTACCAAAGGTCAGCAAAATGTAGTGTATGTGTGCGCATACATATATGTCTGTGTTTATGATTAAGTCTATAATGCATCACAGTTTTTTTTTCAAATAACGCTTCAGCACAATATATGTATAGTCAACATCTACATTTGGAATACTACAGCCACATACTCTGTGTGAAACTTGTTTATATTTGGTTCAGCTTTGTTGCATCCAGCTCTATTCTCATTAAATACATCTGTGTTTAAAGAGATGCCACAGCTACCTTTACTTACTGAGCCATGTTCAAGAAAATACTGTTACATGTAAAGCACAAAATCATGTACACATGAAAGTCAGACACATAGTTCTTGTAGCAATTGGACCATCAGTACTGATAAAAGCTTTAAAAATTACAGGAAGATACAGAGTTGGACATATGAAGTTACAAATTGGATTAGATTTTAAATTTTATATTGGTTTTAATGGGTTTTATTATTTATATTGTTTTTAAAAAAAATTGGGCCATGTAGAATAAGCTTTTTAACTGTTATTTTATTTTGTATTTATATGTACCTTTTTTATTTGCCTGTGAACCGCCCTGAATCCCTAGGGAGATAGGGCGGTATACAAATATGATAAATAAATAAATAAATAAAATAAGAGTTACTTCTGACCAGTGTGGATGGTCAAGTGATTCTAGGTTTTCTATCCAGCGATTCCATTATCAAAAGTTCCAGCAAGCAAATAAACAAACTTAGTTTGTGTTTTTACCAAATCAATCTTAAGTGCTTCTTCTTACATTACATAAACATTTGGAATACTAGAGCCAGGGGCTGAATTTATGCTCATGCTCCTATTTAACCACTCCACCCCCAATATAAACTCTGAAATGTTAATGGTAAATTAACCATAGTGATTCAATATCAATAATAAGATTAACAAATACTAATTAATATTAAAATTAGCATTAAACATTTTAGCATTAATGCTAAAAATAGCATCCAGAAGAAATGCTGTTGACCAAGCCCCCAATTCCTGGTGTAGACTTCCAATACAGAAGAAAATATGAAGGAAATGGCATTTGATATAACACAGAATGTGGATATTTATGAACTGGATTGTGCAAATTCTACCATGTCGGAAGAAATGATTTGCTAAAGGATGCTAGGAAATATTTGTTTAAAAAACTAAATTGGTAAACATTAAAGCCAGAAAGATACGTCATTATACTCAGGCACTGAGGGTTTAAAAAGAATTCGCTGAATATATTATATCAGTGTAATATTTTTTGTGTACACACAAAATAGTACAATCATTTAGATACGTTTTTGCCAATGGGCAGTTTTCGGGTAAGCTGAATCTACAGCCTTTCTCATAGAAATCTGGGAAATATTTTTGGAATGCTAAAGAGGGACTCATAGGTATCATGTAGCCAGATGTGGGTTAAAACTGATAGTAAAAGTGATCTTCATGGTTATTCCATTATCATGAATACATAAACAAATAAAGAAAGCACATCTATTGCATTCCCATGTTGAACATACATTGAGAATTGAGGATTGCACCTGAAATTCTGGAATTGTTTTAGAAAACAGAACACATTCTCAATTAGTTCTCCTTTGAAATTTTAGCTTTAAAATAATAACAGATGCTACTCAGCTAGCTTGTTAAATTGAATAATACTTTGGTTAGGATGTTTGAGTGCTTCATTTGACAGTATGGGTTCAGAGAATGGTTAATTCTGCAAAAGCTGAAGGTTGAATTTGTCTTTATCTTTTAGATGACTTGACTGTCATTACAAGTCTCTTGTGCTCTTTCTAGAAGCTGGAGTTTATGTGGCCATATGTCTTATCATTTGGTAGTCTGAGAGAAAACAATAATTATTGGAGAGATTCTACTCCAAAATGAACTAATATGGCATTTTCATTTGCTATTTGCTTAATTCATCTTGTACAGTTGAGCACTTAGAGTATATACTGCTTTTTTCCCCTCTGTGATCTTGGAAATAGTTTCCTTTGTAAAATGGCTCATCAGTACTACTTTCATAGTGATATGACAAAAATTAAAATGCTATCAATTGTCCACATGAGACATTACACTAAAACCACATGGGTGGAGATTATGTTGGTATTACGAAAAATCCAAAATCAGAGATAACTCTAAAACAGGGGTGTCAAACTGGCGGTCCACAGGCTGGATGTGTCACGTGCAGGCCACACCCACCCCAGCTCCTCAAATTGGAAAAAGGTCGCAAAACATCACATGACGGCAATGTGACACTGCGAGTTTGACATCCATGGTCTAAAGGGATGACATTTTGACAGCTGAAAGACACAGTCATAATGGAATTAGGCAGGAGGACTTCTTGAAGGTGGGCAGAAAAGGCTTTTTCTTAGTGCGTTGGTGTTTACTCAACAATTGATTACAGCAGATTGTGCAATTTAGAATCTATGGTTAAAAACCTTAGCATACAAAGGATAGAAAGAGCCATACAGATCATTTTGCTCCTGGACCATGTTCTCTTAAAGCAAAAGAGCAAGAGCATGGATTCTGAGCATTGGTGCAATATGTAGTTGGTTAGCTACTGCTTAATGCAAACAGCTTGAGTTAGCTTGTAACACAATTTCTATCTACAAGGAATTAAGATGGTCCATAAGATAAAGTAGACACTTGTCATAAACAGCATCTTAGAACAGTGATTTACAGGAGATAACACATTTTCAAACACAGTTCTGGGCTGCATAAACAGAGGGATAGAATCAAGATCACGTGAAGTGTTAGTGCCACTTTATAATGCCTTGGTAAGGCCACACTTGGAATATTGCATCCAGTTTTGGTCACCACGATGAAAAAGGATGTTGAGACTCTAGAAAGAGTGCAGAGAAGAGCAACAAAGATGCCTGATCTTCGGACCTTCCGTCGTGAGCTAAAAACATACTTATTTATTCAAGCGGGACTGGCATAATAGTTTGATTTTAAATTGGGGTTTTATTAATATTCTTAAATATTTTAAATTTAATTTTAATTATTAGCCATTTTTGTAATTTTGATATGTTTTAATTTGTTTTAATTGTACATATTTTGTATTTTATCTCCGGCTGTACACCGCCCTGAGTCCTTCGGGAGAAGGGCGGTATAAAAATTCAATAAATAATAATAAATAATAATAATGATTAGGGGACTGGAGGCTAAAACATATGAAGAACGGTTGCAGGAACTGGGTATGTCTAGTTTAATAAAAAGAAGGACTAGGGGAGACATGATATCAGTGTTCCAATATCTCAGGGATTGCCACAAAGAAGAGGGAGTCTGGCTGTTCTCCAAAGCACCTGAGGGTAGAACAAGAAGCAATGGGTGGAAACTGATCAAAGAAAGAAGCAACTTAGAACTAAGGAGAAATTTCCTGACAGTTATAACAATTAATAAGTGAAAAGACTTACCTGCAGAAGTTGTGAATGCTCCAACACTGGAAATTTTTAAGAAAATGTTGGATAACCATCTGACTGAGATGGTGTAGGGTTTCCTGCCTGAGCAGGGGGTTGGACTAGAAGGCCTCCAAGGTCCCTTCCAACTCTGTTGTTATATTATATATTATACAGTGTGTGAAATTGTGTATTGAGGGGTTCAGAGAACACAAAAATAATAAGTCAAAAATAGGAAGGTGATATATATTCAATAGACCCTTAACTAGAGTCTAGAAAGCTGAAAAAGCTTCTTGGATAAGAAGCGAAACATCTTCAAAGAAAAACCAGGAAGTCCAGTTGCTTCTTGAAAAAGTACCTTTGGGATAAGAGTCTAGATTATTATTGCCTAGACTTTCCCAAGATGATTTTCCAGGTTTCTGACCAGGTCTTTTCAGTAGTTTGGTCGCAGGAATTGAAACAAAATAAAAGGTCTTTGTCACTGAGAAATAGCTTTGATTGAATAACTTTGATTGAACTGACTAATTTAAAAAAAATGTAATGTCATGCCTTTAAATATGCATATACATATAACAAAATGATAAAATGCATGAAAAAATGCTAATCCCAATACATTTTCTTCTTAACACAGTAGTTCCTTTGGAAATGTATATGCCAGAATTTTGAGGAAAGCAACAAAGACTGCATTTGTGTATTTTGTTCTGTGGAGCTGAAAATATCTAGTAAATTGATCCTGTGGGAGTAATAAATACACATTACTTTATCTTGTACTCCATGTCTTATACCCCTGAGCCTTAATAGAACAACACCACTTAATAGACTTTAAAAAAGAGTAATTACAGTCATTGGTTGTGTGATTTTTCAGCCCTTCCAGCCCTGCCTGACCTTCTAATTTAGCTTACCATGTCTAACTAATGCATTTATATTCATCTTTTATGAAGCATGTGTAGTACAAAATTGACTTTGCAGCCTTTAGCAAGCTGTCTTACTAGTTGAATATCTGGTTAGTCCCATATTCTGAACTGGGCATTTGTACAGAAGAGTGAGCTGTAGGCTTTTTTTTTAGATTTTGGGGAGTTCCAATAAATTATTTCTTTTTTATTTTTTGGAAATTCTTAAATAACGTCTAATATATAATGTAAATTCTACTTTTCCACTTACCTTCTGAAAAGTGTTGTATATACCAAGATTATTTATAGTGAAGCGTAAATGCAAAAAGATGCAAGTGTTTCTAAAAGAGTTATCTCAAATGTTTTTTTTTTCTTGTCAGAAATAGTTCAATGTCCAGACATTTCTTGTTCTTTTTTAAGAATGACGGTTGGATAAGGCGATCCCGTGCTGAATTGTATGCAAAACTGACAGTTTAGGACAATGATGGGCTAACCTTTTTGTTGTCGCATGCCAAAAGCACCCATAATGCAACCATAATGCAATGCATGTGTGTGACACCCTCCCTGCACATGCCCCACCCTTCTGCACATACACACACCCCATGCACATGTGCACCCCTGGCCTCCTGTGCATGTGCATGTTCCCACGCATGTGCACATGCTCTCCCCGCGTCCTGTTTTGGACCTAGTAGACCTCCCCGTACTTATAACCCATAATGCAATGCGTGTGTGACACTTCCCCTGCGCACACCACCCCCCCGCATGCACCCCACCACCCTGCACATGCATGGCAGAGACCCGAAAATCAGCTGACCGGCAGGAGGCGCGTGCGCATGCTTGGTGGAGCTGAGCTGGGGCAATGGCTCGTGTGCCATCAGAGAGGGTGCTGCGTGCCACCGCTGGCACACGTGCCATAGGTTCACCATCACGGGCTTAGGAGATGAATGATGCTGCAAAATGTTCAATATCGTGCAATTTGTACATGCACGTTAAAAAAAATAGCTTAAGAGAAGGCTGGAGGACTTCGCTTCTGGAAGAGCAACCCAGAGCTAGCCAGCACACAGACCATGCTCTCTGCTGCGGACTTCCATAACTTTCTGCCCGGTTTCCTTATCGAATGGAGCACAATTGTTTTCTGTGCATTTCTTTTCCCACCATATGGTTACTTCATTACTATACACTAAGGGTCCATATGGGGAACTTGTGAAGTGAACTGTACTCATTTTAACTGCCAGATGAGCAGCAAGCTTAGTTTAAGTCATCTGCTGCTGCCTTTATGTTGTTATGGCAACAGAGCACCAATAAAAAATTCTAATCTACTATAAGTGTCTCGGATCACGGTATTTTAAATGCTTGCCATAACTGTCCTCTAAAGGGAGAGTGCTTGCTCCTCTGCTATGACAAAGGGTTATTGCCAGTTCCAGCAGGTGGCAGTAAAGAAACCATTGTCTTCCCTCCCCTTCCAGAAGTAACATAATTAGAAAGCAGCGTTCTCTTACAGATGTGCTAATGTCTTTGCTGAATTTTTTGGGAAAGCTGGCCAAGGTGTTGAAAAAGACTTTCAAAGCACACAGTTGTTGAAAAAGACTTTCTTGGACTCCTGTGACTTGTTTAAGCAACACATTTGGATGCTTCTCTGTGCGTGCGTGTTTCCTTATTTTGAATGATTCCTTCAAGCACTATGCTAATTAAGAGCACCTTAAAGCGATGGAAGTAGACAGCAACATCTTTAAATATGAATCATTTCCACCTCCACAGGCCACATGATACGTTGCATATCTCTGTCTCCCCGTCCACACTGAGAGTGAATGTTTGCAGTCTCCCTTCATCAGTTCACATTAGCCTCATGCTGAATATTTAAACACCGAACAATTTAAACACCCCACGAAGAGACACACTTTCTGTCGGAACTGCAAAGGCTCAACCGATCATAATTTAGTAAATCAGCTGTTTACTGGTTTACTTGTGCCAAGAGCTACTCGGCACAACTATGTGCCAGCAAGCATTGAAATCGGGTCTCCACTCACATGGCAGCCTTGTTGCTCCTTGGAGAAATGAAACAGAAAATTTCACTCCTAACAAAGTATTCAGGCTTAGTTAGTCATTTATCCTAAAGGAAACAGAGTGGCACATATAAGCAGGAGTCACCGTGCGCTGTACAATGTATTCGAACTAAAGTAATACTGTTTTAGCATTTTTATGGGTGCGCAATAAGCAATTTAGATATTGCATTTGTAGCCTTTAATCTTTTGCAAATATCAATAATAAGCAGTCAGTGAGGAATGACATGAAAGAGTAAATGGAACGTCTAAGATGCAGCTCAATGCAAAAGATGCATTCCTTTGATAACCAGTTTATACATGAAAAACTATTTGAGAGTCTGGATGCTGCTTGGAGCATCCAACTATGTTAGCTCTTTAATCACTTTGAACATTGCTTGCCCGGTCTGCTTTTCTCATTATGAATCCAATAAATTATAGCTTGCACATGTTAAATGCAAACTCTTTTTTTTATTTCTCTACATTATACAACTGGAAGTAAAGTTTGCACACAAAAGGTTTGTAGCATCTCCCTGCAGTTGGAATTTTCTTTCTACTTGAAACCAGTAGCCAGACAGATGTAGATAATAATATGCTAAACCATTGAGGGGTGTTTCATATGTTGCCCTGCTTTTTGTTACATCTGCAGTCTGGATCCACTCCACTATCAATATAACTAAGTCCAGATCCAAACTGAAAATGCAGGGAAATGGAGGAATAGATTAAATGTTTACCATTGCTGTGTTTCCTGATAAAATGTTTTCACTAAAACTGTTTGTCTCAGCTGAGTACATGAAGGTCAGTCCTGCAGCTCTCTGGGCTCTTTACATAGGTGTTATGGAGATAACTGATCAACACGATCAGTGGTTATTAGCATAGTCTCATATATACGTCAGAAATACATATGAATAAAATTTGCAAATGAGGTATTGGACACCCAGAACTGTCTGTTAACACATTCTTATTGCATACAATATTTTGCTTGCATAAATAAGGTTAGCAAGATGTTCAGACTGGATCTGGCATTTTTATCAACCTATTAAGTCTTTCCCAAGAGCCTAGGATAAGCAAAGCTGTTGTTTCATAGTGTTAAAGGTATCATCTCAGAATGTGCTTTGTTCCAAAAAAAGATGGCTTTTGCTGTTGACTGATAATGATTTTGTCAATGCTGATGGAGTTCAAGTGATTCTCAAGATGTTTTGGAATTGCACCCAAGGCACCTATTATTATTACCTCCTTTGCTTTCTTTTGCCACTGTTGTTCTACCACTATTTGCAGCTCTTTATGTTTTGTGATTTTCTGCAGTTCTCGGTCTTCCATTCCGCTGTTTCCAGGTATTGCAGTGTGCTCTATCCAGACATTTTTGTCTTTCTTATCAACAATTATTAAATCTGGTGTGTTGTGTTGCAGATGCTTGCCTGTTTGAATTCTAAAGCACCAGAGAACTTCTTCATTTTATTATCGTTTTAAAATTTAAATGTATTTAAATTAATCTGGTGTCCAATTCCAGTGGACTCCGAAAATCTGTATGTTAGAAACCTCACTAAAATCTGGGAAGTGTGGAATTGGATTATGAAAGATTTTATATTGTGATTCTATCTTTAGAACAAACTTCACCTACTTGAGGTAATAAATCTCCATTTAGTAGAATGATTTAAGGAACTATACCAGTCTACATTTAGTAAACATTTACTACTGCTGTTTTATTGTCTTATCTCTGTAGTCAGTGATACACAAAATGCTTCAAATTCAAAACATTTTGATCACAAAATGTCCTGTTTTCAAGTTCCCAGAACACCCCATTTTAAGTCTGAAATAACTGGCCTGATCATTCTGGAAATATTGTGAACTCAAAATAGCCTCTTTTAAAATTGTAGAACTTCAAACAGTTATTTCAATAATAGCATTTTATGGGTGCGCAATAAGCAATTTAGATATTGCATTTGTTGCCTTTAATCTTTGCAAATATCAATAATAAGCAGTCAGTGAGGAATGACATGAAAGAGTAAATGGAACGTCTTTGTCACTGAGAAATAGCTTTGATTGAATAACTTTGATTGAACTGACTAATTTAAAAAAAATGTAATGTCATGCCTTTAAATATGCATATACATATAACAAAATGATAAAATGCATGAAAAAATGCTAATCCCAATACATTTTTCTTCTTAACACAGTAGTTCCTTTGGAAATGTATATGCCAGAATTTTGAGGAAAGCAACAAAGACTGCATTTGTGTATTTTGTTCTGTGGAGCTGAAAATATCTAGTAAATTGATCCTGTGGGAGTAATAAATACACATTACTTTATCTTGTACTCCATGTCTTATACCCCTGAGCCTTAATAGAACAACACCACTTAATAGACTTTAAAAAAGAGTAATTACAGTCATTGGTTGTGTGATTTTTCAGCCCTTCCAGCCCTGCCTGACCTTCTAATTTAGCTTACCATGTCTAACTAATGCATTTATATTCATCTTTTATGAAGCATGTGTAGTACAAAATTGACTTTGCAGCCTTTAGCAAGCTGTCTTACTAGTTGAATATCTGGTTAGTCCCATATTCTGAACTGGGCATTTGTACAGAAGAGTGAGCTGTAGGCTTTTTTAGATTTGGGGAGTTCCAATAAATTATTTCTTTTTTATTTTTTGGAAATTCTTAAATAACGTCTAATATATAATGTAAATTCTACTTTTCCACTTACCTTCTGAAAAGTGTTGTATATACCAAGATTATTTATAGTGAAGCGTAAATGCAAAAAGATGCAAGTGTTTCTAAAAGGGTTATCTCAAATGTTTTTTTTTTCTTGTCAGAAATAGTTCAATGTCCAGACATTTCTTGTTCTTTTTTAAGAATGACGGTTGGCTAAGGCGATCCCGTGCTGAATTGTATGCAAAACTGACAGTTTAGGACAGTGATGGGCTAACCTTTTTGTTGTCGCATGCCAAAAGCACCCATAATGCAACCATAATGCAATGCATGTGTGTGACATCCCCCCTGCACATGCCCCACCCTTCTGCACATACACACACCCCAGGCACCTATTATTATTACCTCCTTTGCTTTCTTTTGCCACTGTTGTTCTACCACTATTTGCAGCTCTTTATGTTTTGTGATTTTCTGCAGTTCTCGGTCTTCCATTCCGCTGTTTCCAGGTATTGCAGTGTGCTCTATCCAGACATTTTTGTCTTTCTTATCAACAATTATTAAATCTGGTGTGTTGTGTTGCAGATGCTTGCCTGTTTGAATTCTAAAGCACCAGAGAACTTCTTCATTTTATTATCGTTTTAAAATGTAAATGTATTTAATTTACATTTAATTTACATTTAATGTATTAAATTTAAATGTATTTAAATTAATCTGGTGTCCAATTCCAGTGGACTCCGAAAATCTGTATGTTAGAAACCTCACTAAAATCTGGGAAGTGTGGAATTGGATTATGAAAGATTTTATATTGTGATTCTATCTTTAGAACAAACTTCACCTACTTGAGGTAATAAATCTCCATTTAGTAGAATGATTTAAGGAACTATACCAGTCTACATTTAGTAAACATTTACTACTGCTGTTTTATTGTCTTATCTCTGTAGTCAGTGATACACAAAATGCTTCAAATTCAAAACATTTTGATCACAAAATGTCCTGTTTTCAAGTTCCCAGAACACCCCATTTTAAGTCTGAAATAACTGGCCTGATCATTCTGGAAATATTGTGAACTCAAAATAGCCTCTTTTAAAATTGTAGAACTTCAAACAGTTATTTCAAATTTGAAACACAGAGTAGTCAGAACACACTGGAACATTTTTCTTAAAATCAGGAGGAAAAAAAAAACCTTTTGGGTGTTCAAATTATGGTATTTCAAATGTAAACTATTTTGGTTTTGAAACTTTTACAGACAGTAAACATCCTTCCTTACTACCTGATAGTCATCACAACTTCAGTTTTACCTGAGCAACATTAAATGAGACATGTTCCAATGTACCATTTTGAGTCAAAGACTTGGCTAAAATATTATGGATCTGAGGAACAAGATAGAAGAGTTTTGAAAGATAGAAGATTATATTCAAAAGGCTGGTTTGTTTCTATATGTGTAGTGTTACTTTCTGTTTCTGTTTGATTTCAAGGGTCATGATTTTTTTTCTCCCCCCCCAAAAAAAATCAAGCATCTTTTTCTCACGCACACATAATCTGTCTCAGCTCCTGACTGTGCCTTTAAAAATATACAACAAATGGTGGGCCAAAAAGTGCCTGAACTTCTTCCTGAGGTGATTTCTTTGTTATGAGAAAGAAGCCCCATTGTTTTTCTGTGTTTTCTACTTCCTGGTGTTTGAAGAACCATATTTATTTATTTATAGCCTCAATAAGATAAGGGTTGATGCAATATCCACTAAAATTAGTCATTGCTAGGTCAAGTTCACAGGGCTTATCTGTGTTATAAAGGGAATGCCATTCCTTCAGTAAGTTCCTCTCTAGTTCAGAAGGTCAAAGGAGATGCTTTGCATGTTTGGGGAGTATTCAGTAGATCAAGCACACAAAGCCAGCTGTTTTGTAGAGGCTTACATGCATATTGATTTTTACAGTGTTTACCAATTACTCTCATGGACATCCTTAGTGAACTTCATTCTCAGTGGAGCTCTGGTTTTTTTCACCATAATAGTAGCTTTAATTAGTATAGGACTCATAGAATCAAATGACCATTCCCATAGATGTGATAGAATGCACATTTTCTTAGCAACCTCAGGGGTAGCATTCTACCAGCTTGGAGACAATCATCTCCAACTTTACTTACCTTTATCTTCTCAGCTGATTGGCGTGGCAGAGCGGATTGCCGCGCCTCACCTGTGTTACTCCCAAGTGGTAACACAAAAGGTTAGTATTTGTAGAACTGTGCATGCACACACAGCATGCGTTAGGCGCCAGTACGTGTGATCACCAAACCAGTTGTTAAACTGGTTGTTAAACTGGCAGCATCCCACCACTGAGCGACCTATTGGGGTGCAACCCAATTTAATGATCAGGGATAAAACCTACACATTTTTTTTCTACCAGTAAGTGAGAAGCTTAATCATCCTAAATTAATTTTACCGTAATCCTAATATTAGTTATGACCATTTCTTTCTCTTATGTAAGGAAGAAACTATTTCTTCTTTGGGATTTCTAGCAATAGGCTTGATCTAGCATCCTTTGCACAGATGTTGACAAATATCCACTACTGGCTTAGCCTATTTGTTTGTTTCTTTGTTTGCTTGTTTATTAAATTTATATGCCTCCCATGATCTCACAAATAAGGCGACTGATTTAGGTGAGTCAACTATAAATGTGTTTCTAGTTAAACTAATAGTGGTTCATTGAGTTATTTATGAAATGGGATTCAGTTTTAGTAATTTCATAGGACATCCCTGTAGAGCACCAATGTTCCCTGTTTAAAGTCAAAATCAAAAGATATATAATGTGTTTTTTAGATAAAATATGAGCACTGCATAATTTATAGAACCCTGGAAGTGGACAGTAAAATGTTCTTGTTATGATGATGTCATTTAGTAAAGTATGCAGGAAATTTTTGTATTTTTCTTCCTTAGCAAACAAAGGGGCTTACAGACTATTACATTATAGATACTTGGGCAATGGCATACTGTAATCTTGGTGAGTGTTCATTGGATGAAAGTCACCCAATTGACTTTCATGCCTAAAGCAGGACTAGAACTCACAGTCTCCTGACTTCTAGGCCAATACCTTGACCACTATAGGATTCACAGTTGGTTCACGACAATGAAAAATTACACTCAATACATATATTCACAAATTAATTCATTTCAATTATCAGTGAAATACTTGTGCTATTTTATTTATTTGTTGAATTTGTACAGCTGCCCATCTCAAAAAAAATAAATAACTCTGAGCACCAATTTTGATACCTATTAAACTAATTAAAAGTACAATACAAAAGGAGAATTAATAGCCCTTCAAAAATATTAATTAGAACTCAAACAAAATGTCTGAAACATACATGGCATTTGGCCCTGGCTCACAGAGCTTACCAAGTAATTTATTCAGCTTGTTCACAATCACTGCCTGCTGTTTGCACTTTTTTATTTGAGGATAACAAATAATGAAAATATTGTCAACAACTTTGTGATCTCTCTACTTGACATCTATTAGGTATCTGAGTAAAATAAAATTAAAGTACAATTTGATACAATGAATGATTGTCTATTTATCTATTTTCTGCCTGCCTATCTGCCTATCTAATCTTTATTCTTTTCTTCTACCCCTTTACCCTAAGGCAGGCGTATCCAAACTTGGCAACTTTAAGACTTGTGCACAATCAACTCCCAGAATTCCTCAGCCAGCAAAGCAAAACTGGCTGAGGTATTCTGGGAGTTGAAGTCCATAAGTCTTAAAGTTGCCAAGTTTGGACACTCCTGCCCTAAGGTTTTTAACAAATGCTTGAAAGAGAATGCAATTAAGATTAAATGCAATGATAATTATCACAATTCTAGCCTTTGTTTGGGTTGATATCAGATATGCTCCTGATATTCCTGAAGAAATTTAATTCATCCGTTTATATAACTGTTTGAGACATCTGCTTAGAGAAATTAGCTTCCACCAGATTTGTAGGGCTGCATGTTCAAAAATTAATCACATCTTCTCTTGCTGATAATAAGAAAGAAAGTTGATGAAGTGCTTTAACAACATAAGGCAGGGAGCACTCCAGTAAAATAGGTCTGCTTCAGCTGAAGCCTCTCAATGCAATAAAATACTATTAAGTTCTTTGAACACAGAGTTATAAAACATAATTGTTATACATTTGGCATTTTATGTTTCCCTAGAAATTACCACTTGGTATCTACAGTAGATGTAAGCTGTGCTTTTTCTTTTCATTTCAATTGGGTCTGAAGTGGACTTTTACTGTAATGAGAATGCCCCTTCCAGAGACTTTTTAAAAATTATTCCTATGATAAAATGTAAGTGAGTGTATTCATTTGTACGGGTTATAGGACAGGAGGGATTTTTATCATTTTAATATAACATTCCCCCTCCCTTCTGCTTGTTTTAGCTTTTCCCAGCCTGGGAAAAATAGAACAAAATACTACCAGAAATCAGAAGCATCATCTTTTTCTTGTACTGTAAAGTCCCATTAACAGCCAGTGGTTAAATAACTCCAACAACTTTATTCTCTTTGGAGAGTTCTACTTTTCTTCTGAAGGATTTTTTTTTAAAAAAAATATAGCTTGTATTCTATTCTTTCTTGTAAGATTAAGCACAATCTTATTGGGCATATACCAAGCGTTGGTAAGTACTATATAACAATTTTTAAGCTCAGCTGATTATAACTTTTCATATGTAAATATATCTGACTGTAGGCCACATAAACTTCATAGTCAGAATCTTCTATTTGATTTGATTGCTTATTTGTACCCTATGACTATCATTAAGTGTTGTACCTTATGATTCTTAATGAATATATCTTTTCTTTTTCTGTACACTGAGAGCATATGCACCAAAGACAAATTCCTTGGGTGGCCAATAAAGAATTCTAATCTAATCTAATCTTCTTGCATCTCTTTGACATGTGCTTGGGAAAGCCACGGAAAGGATCACTAGAAAGAGTAAAAAGTCCTTGGGTTTCTACCAGATCATATTATTACATATTTTGCAGAAAGATTCCCATGATCCAAATAACAAACAATTTACGTTTGAAGATAATACATTTTTAAAAAGCTGATTTACCTGCTTTGATTGGAACCACAGGGAAATTTGCTATGTAAACAAATTATCTCAAATTTGGTGACCAAGAATCTTAAACTTTGTCCATCAACTAAAACTCTGTTCTAGTTGGCCAGTTGCCTTTTCCATGTTGGCTTAGCCATAGTAGGTATGACTAACATGTAGCAGAACTCTATGTTCCTACTCTATCTTATGCTTCATAGACAGTTTTCAAGAAAGGAATGCCAAACTATACATAGGGAAATACATTGAAAAAGCAAGAATTTACACTGCATGGTATTTCCTTACAATAGCAACTAGATGAATTGCCTGGTTTATTTTTTACCCTCCTCCCCCCCCCCTTGTGATCAGGGCACTGGTTTTTTTATTGATTTGTAATATATTAATGGCTTGATGCCTGCAAGCACTTACCCTTTACTATTTAAAAATTGCTATTTTATATATGCTTACCATATTTCCTTTATCAGCTTGGTTCAGTGTGTAGAGCAGGTGACAAGGTCATTCAATGAGCATTTATGTTAGTGCCTAAGGCATAGACTGTAATCTTTGGTCAGGAGGAAGACTAAGCTAGTTAAGCTTTGTTTATACTGAGAGCAGTTTTTCAGTAACTGAGGTCTTTACCATCACCAAGGATTAGACTAAATTAGACATACCAAGGAAATAGGAAACTTTTACCTGCTGGAGACTCATTATCCACAAGATTCTATCAGATATAAGATTTATTTAAAGGTTTAGATGGACTTTAAGAGTTTGAGAGGGTAGACAAGGGGATAGTGCAGACAATGAGATAAAAGGGTAAGCCTGTTAAGGCTTGAAGAATTAAATCAGAAAAATAGGAATGAGGGTATGAGCAAGCTCCGACTTTCTAAACTAACTAAAGTCATAACATTTGGGGAAGACGGTTGAGTCTTTTTATGTTGTTAATCACCATTTAACAATGCTCAAGAAATGTACGCACATAGATATGCATACGCACAGCGTGTGAATGTTGGATTGATATGCTGATTCTTAATCATTTAGTGTCAATAGTATTTTATGTTATTTCATACTACCTGTACATGAGGGTTATTTTTACACCAAAAATAGCAGCAACAATTCTATCCAGATAGGAGTGTCAAAAAAGTGCAAATAATCTTTAAACCAAAGAAAGAAAGAGATTATTATATATATATATATTGGGGTGAACAGATGGATGAGCAAGTGCCAGATGTTAATAGAACTCAATAATACAGCATATGTTTTACATGGAAAAATATGATCCTAATATAAAGGGGTATGTGTCACTATAATAACTAAAACTTCGCCAATATTTTAGTCTATGGATGAGAATCTTCAAATCAATTTGCAATCTTTAAATCTGAAGTTTTCAAGACCTGCTTTCTTGCAAAATCAGAATTTGTATTAGAATATAATGTGTTGTGTTGTCGTAGCATCAATGAAATAAGAAACTAGAAGTCAGAATTGATCAGCTGCAAATGGCATATGAAAAATATAAATGAAATTGCTGTCATTAAGCACTTCTATGAAAGATGAATGATTTTGTGGTTAATTTTGTCACAATACAATGCTAATAGAGTTTTAAAAATATCCTATCACTCTTGGGGCTTAAGTAATTGATAAGCTTCATATCTTGTGGACAGTTATTGATTGAAAATATATTGCCTGCAACAAACAATTCTTTGAAGGTGGCTTGTTGTTAACATTAATCACTTGTTATAAAAAGTCAGTATTTACCTGCAATGTACTTTTTGCCCATTTTTTAATTGATTTAATTGTGAGCAGAGTGATTGAGTCAAAGAAGCCTTGAACAGTTATATAAGATATTATACAATCATGTTAAAAGCAAGTGACATGCATTGATGAATTATCATTGGTACTATCCATATTGAATGGTGTGATAGAAACCCTAAGTACTATAAATGTGGTGTTTTACTCCAACTTCCAAACATACTGTATTATTTCCATAGACACATCGCTTTGCTTCAGAGTTGTATCTCTTATAATATAATATCACCCCAGGTTCATTTTTATATGTGATTCTTTGTGTTGTTTCAGAATGGAAAGATTGACTGAGTGAAAAAAGTTAAAGCATTGGGATATCTGAGTACAAAACAAAATGAATGGGGGAATAAGATCACTTTTAATTCAGTAATTATCCTGGCTAATTAGTACTGGATTTCTTTCTCATCTTGCTTTCTTTTTAGAAGAGAGCCAGCTATTTTTCTAACCTATATCCCGAAATAATAAACAAGCTAAATGCAAGAAACATGTTTGTTATTTCTTTGGATCAAACTGCATTTTGTGTGCAGTGTATACATACACACGCACATACATATACATATGCATCAGAGGTGAAATGCTACCGGTTTGCAGCAGTTTGAGCGAACTGGTAGCGGTGGCAGTGTGAAGCTCTGCCCACCCACCCAGATGAGATGTCTTTACTTCCTGGTTTTAACCAGAAAGTAACTTGTTTTTGATCTTCTGCGCATGCGTAGAGGGTGCAAAATCGCATGTGACACATGCACGCAGAGCGGTCACTTCTGAACCAGTAAGGAAGGTAAGTAGATTTCACCCCGATATGCATATATTTATACATATGTATGTATGTATGTATGTATACACACACAAACGTGTATGTGTATGTGTTTATAGATTAACAAATTCATAAATTAAATACTAGCTTTAATAGAATTATATTGTTCCAAAAATGCACAAGATAAGATGTTCCAATTAAAACACTTTACACAGTTGTTATTCAGCTCTTTTACATGGCATACTTTAACAGAATTTGTAATAATTGAAATTCAAACATAGATAAATCAATCAGCATTATTGTGATGGTAATAATGTATGTAATTTATAAATTGTTCTTTCCTGTCCTAAGAAAGCTTACAAAAAACACCACACGCACATATCCAAATGATATGTCTTGATCTGTTAGATAGATTTCTTTCCTCCTTATCCCATCACTATTACTTGCTGATTTTACAAAACTATTATGAATTACTCTGTAATAAAAGTTGCACAATATCAGTTAATAATCATCAAACCAGAGATCTTCTTTTTGTGGAGTTCTCCTTGCTAATCTCTCTGAATTGAGAAAGAATCTCCTTCTTCAGTAATGCTTAAAAGTTAAGCATAGGTCAGTGCACTTTAATACATTTCCTTTTTAAATCCTTTACAAAAAGCTTGAACTCTCTTTTCTCTCTTCCAACCTAACCAGAAATAGCTCCTATTAAATTCTGAGGTTCAACATAAACCAGTAATCATTCTCGAGAACAATCCTAGTCAATAAATTCTGAAGCATTGACCTTCCTTTTTCTTTAGAATAAGTTTGTCTTGTAGATGGCTGATTGACTGAAGACTTTGCTTACAGCCAGAATTCCTTTTTCTCCTAAATTGTAGGGATTAAAGTGAACATATAGCACATGCTTTCTGACCTCCGAGCTTTCTGGTTACAGACTACTAGCAGCCATAAACCACAGATTTATTTTTTTTGCTAAAAAAAAAGCTAACTCAGTCATATGATTTATCATCTTTGACTAATTTTGTAGGGGTTTTAATCTCAACAAACCTTAGCCAACCCATGATGACATCAAAGGAACAAATATAGAATACAGGGATGATGTTCCTGTTTTTCCAGATACTCCCTTAAAAATGTTAGCTGTCTGATTCTTAAATGAGTTCTTTTAGTCACTAAAAAGAACAGTTGCAACCCTTTGCCTAGTTTTCGTGTTTATATTTCAGTGTTAATATTTAATACTCAGTGAGTATGTCTAAAATGGGTCTGATAAGTTATCAGAAGGAAAGGGGCATGAAAAAGAATATGCATTCTTAATACTTAATAATAATGCACATGGAAATGTTGTAACCTGTTAATCCAAAAACAAATATTAAATGTTGGTGCATGACTGTATTTACAGTCCTCTAGTGTCTATTTAAAAACAACCTTTCTGTGGTGCTCTTTAGGCACACTTTTAACAGCACAATATTGCTTTCAAAGACTTAGTTTTTTATATGTATATATCAGCTATCTTCTTACAATAACATTCAGAAGGTTAATCAGTACATTGTAATATTCCATATACTTTTAAATACAATATACAATCTACAATAAATAGACAGCCATAATCTTGAACATGCTTTAGCCCTTTAAATTGTTAAAGCTGCGGTGCCCTTTCAATCTACTTACATAATGTCATAAAATATACATTTCAAGGTAAATGAAGTCAGCTACTTCAATTTAGTCTCTCAAACTGGTAGTAAATGAGAGGTTAACACTATGGTGCCAAACCCATTATTGAGTAAATTTAGCACCTTGGACAGCTCTGTAAAAATCTTTATTGCTTTCCTGACCTGCTCGTCATGTTCTGTCTATGTGTTCAGTGGCTCTCAGCTCTGATTGAAAGGCAATATATTAGATCCCGAACACAAACACGCTCGGGGCTGGTTCGCTGTGAACGTAATGACATGGAGGTGAGAACAATTTTCTGGTCACTGCAATTCAACCACCTTGCCATTGCTGTTGCAGGAACAGTACTTTCTAGAAGACTTTTACACATCACATTGTATTTGAAGTCAGGACTGTGCTGATAAATGGGTTGAAACCTAAAATGTTTTAAATTACATTGGTCACTGTGTAGAATGTTCTATGTTAACATACAATAGAGCAGAAAAGCATTTTACGTAAAAGCTTAAAAATTACCCAAGATTTTTTTTCCCATAATTGTTTTGCAACATAACATCAGACAAAGCTACATGAAAGAAAAGTGTTATTTTGTGGCAATTTTATTAAGAAAGCATGAAATGTGTAGGCAATTCCTTGTTATAAAAAGAAATGGAACCTAAACATTGACAATATGTAAATTGTAGTGATGCTTATTCAATATATTCTAATAAAAAACTATGAGAAAGTGTCTGCAATTAGAATTATTTTATTGTGATCTTACTGAAACTATCTGTGAGGAATGGAAGTTTAGATTTCATGTAGTTACATTAAGACAGTTCAAAAACTATATTTTTGTGTGGAAATTCCATTGGTGGAATTAAACTGCTCCAAAGTTAAGATCTGATTTACTTTATGCATATCAATGCTCAGACTTAAAGCAAAATACAATTTTTATTATTAATATGGGCCAACGTATAAGACATATTTCTCACAACAATAAGAGAGATTTGCCATTTTATAATAATGTTATTCAACAGCTGATGATGTCACCTGGGATAGCATTACATTTCCAAAATTATCTTGTCTGGACAAGATGTTTTAATTTACTAGGAACTGGAAAAGTCAAATGTGACAAGCTGTTTTCCCCTTCTATTCTAGATTTTTAATCTTTTACAAGGCAGGCTGAGCTCACTGATTTTCTAAGTAGCTTGGCTGAACCAGCATGGCCTGATTCCGTATGGGTATCGTGCGCATTCAATTCATACACTTGTAAATTATTCAGTACTTTGGTCAAGATGCATAGAGAGGACAAAGACAAGAGCTAGTGATATCTTCAGAAATAAATAGTTTCAAACGTATTGATTCAAAAACCATCAATTATATAATGCAGCTGGCTGCAAGCATTAAAAATATTGAAATGTGCATTATGAAAGGGAGAGTGTGCTGTGGTTCTAAGGAACGATAAATGTGTATGGGGGTTCAAAACATACTTATAATCTCATTTTTAAATTTAGGACATCATGTATATCGTAAGTACCTACTGCAATATGCCAACTCTTTTAGCATATATTGTAGAGAATTTTAAATTGAAAAATGCTAATATGCATCTAAAAGCTTGTCATCTGAAGAGTTGTTCAAGGATTTTGAAGAGGTTATGGTGACAGCAAAATGAATGCAATTATATCTTTCTCTTCTGATAAGAGACTATAGTATATGAAAATTGAGCATTACTACTTCTTTTAGTTAGAAAATCTAACTAGTGTATAAAACATTCCTAGTTAAGATTCTCAGCTTAACTCAAAAGTCAGTTCTTAAAAAAATGTATCTAGCTTCAGAAAGCATTTGCAGAAATGTATTACAATTCAGCTTTTATGCTGTCATGCCTACAAAGATCAATTATTTTTGGTAGAAGTTACTAAGATTTTAATATATACAGGGGGAACCAAATGTAGGTTATTGTTTCTGTGATGTAGAAAGATACTTGTAATCTACAAATACACTTTATTGACTCCAGTCTTGTTCTCGAAGTTTTATGTGCTAAAAATACAAAGAGAGCATTGTGCTATCCAGATGTTGGTCTCAGGACCATGAGGGTATAAGATGGAGCAGGGAAATGAAGAGATGTACATAATACAAATGAATTTAGGAACACAACAAGGATAAATAAATCAGCAGATGGAGAAGTGAGCAACCATGGAAATTATAGTTAGGCTTATGCTTAAAATTTGGACACTCTACCCACATTCCTCCAAATTCCCTGAAGAATAACATTGGTATCTTGTTCTCAGTTGCTGCTTGTCTTCAAAACCTTTCTTTCCTTTTTGAATACCAGGCTATGGCACCCAACTATGGGAAAAAGATGAAGCATAGAACTTGGTATTGTTATCAGATCAGCAACAGCATTCCAGAGATAGCTTAACAATATGGTTGATCTGATAAGGATACATTTCTATTATATAAATTAAGAGCCCAATAAACAGCATGAAAGAAATCTGTTACATGGTCTCGGTGACATTGATTGCAATTGAACAAAGAAATGTAGGTCTTATTCGGCAATAAACCTGCAAGCAGCTTCTGTGCAATCAGTAGACAATTGAGTGACAGATTTTATTTTGCAGCTCAAGCAGGTTTTTACCTTTTAACTTTTGTGTGAACTGGATGAATTCATGATTTAGCAACATAAATTTTGGACCTAATTGTCATCATAAGTCAAGGACCTACCTGTATTTAATTACTTTCCTTCATATCTATACTCATGTTTTGGCAGGAAATAATCCTGAAAAGAGCAGCTGATATTGCAGAAGCACTCTACAGTGTCCCTCGTAATCATAACCAACTCCTCGCTCGCTAATACATCAGTCCATGCTGGCATGATGGGTGTGAATTCATTTAGTGACCATTCAAAGTTACAATGGTGCTGAAAAAAGGGATTTAGGACCGTTTTTCACACTTACAACATGTAGTCACATGATCAAAATTTGGGCACAGTGCAGCCAGCATGTATTTACAATAATTGCAATGTCTCTGGGTCACGTGATCCTTCGCGACTTTCTGATGAGCAAAATTGATGGGGAAACCAGATTCACTTAACTGTCATGTTCCTACATTAACAGCTACAGTGGTTCACTTAACAACTACCTTGTGTAGCACAGGGAATTTTGGTCCCAGTTGTGGTTGCTAGTCAAGGACTACCTGTAACAGCAAAGAATTGGTTCATCATGGTATCAGTTACTATTGTTCATTACTCCTTTTGAACAAATGAATATGTCTTTACATGTAATATTTTACATATAAACATCTTCAACCTTATAACTTTGTCTCCATTTTATAGAATACAAGTAGTCCTTGATTTACAACCATTCATTCAGTGACATTCAAAGTGACTTATGACCCAGTCCTGGCAGTTACGACCATTGCAGCATCCCCACAGTCACATGATCAAAATTCAGATGCTTGGCAACTGGTTCATATTTATCACCGTTGCTGCGTCCCAGGGTCACGTGATCCCCTTTCGCGACTTTCTGATGAGCAAAATTGATGGGGAAACCAGATTCACTTAACTGTCATGTTCCTACATTAACAGCTACAGTGGTTCACTTAACAATTGTGGCAAGATAGACTGTAAAATGGAGCAAAACTCACTTTAACAAATGTTTCATTTAGCAACATAAATTTTGGAACTAATTGTCATCATAAGTCGAGGACCTACCTGTATTTAATTACTTTCCTTCATATCTATACTCATGTTTTGGCAGGAAATAATCCTGAAAAGAGCAGCTGATATTGCAGAAGCACTCTACAGTGTCCCTCGTAATCATAACCAACTCCCTGCGCTCGCTAATACATCAGTCCATGCTGGCATGATGGGTGTGAATTCATTTAGTGGTCAATTAGCAGTAAATGTCTCAGAAGCCTCACAGGCCACCAATCAGGGTAAGCAGAAGGAGGCTTCTCCGCCCCACACCTTTTCAAGATTTTATGTGGTAAATAAAAGTCATAATGCATATTCCTTTCAATCAGCATGCTTTTTTCCTTTAGAGTCCTATAGAGCAGAGGTCTCTAAGCTTGGTCCCTTTAAGACTTGTGGACTTCAACTCCCAGAATTCCCCAGCCAGTTTTGCTTTGCTTTGCTGGCTGGGGAATTCTGGGAGTTGAAGTCCGCCAGGCTTAAAGTTGCCAAGGTTGGAGACCCCTGCTATAGAGAACAGCTCAGAATCCAGGCAATGTACAATATATTTGCATAATCATCTGTGAAAAGGAGCACAATAAATCAGGGTTCTTGTGAAGGACAGAACACATGGTCAACCACACATCTCAATGAGTTGTGATCCATAAACCTAAAAATGAAAATCTTCTAAATTAAGCCTATGATCTAAGTATGGTTCTTTCATTTGAATACAGGCTTAGTTGTTGATAGAATGTCAGAAACAGGAAGCAATGTTACTTAGAAAATTTTCCTGCGATCAGAAATTCTGGTCTGGGGGGGTGACTAGAATCAGAGGAAAAGTTTCAGTAGGGCAATATTACAAGTTTCAGTAGGGCAATATTACATGTTGGGATATCTTGAGCTTCAGAATCCAGATAATAGTTTTTTTAATTGCACTTCTGGGATTATTATTGCATCCAGCCCATTTTTTTATTTTTTATTAAGGGTTAGAATATTCCTTTTTCTAGTTAGAAACTTCATGTGTATTTCATGCAACCAAGGCCACAGAACCCACAACCGAAAGTGCATCATGGCATTTTTTTTTCCTTCATTTTTTTTTATTGATACTCTTCATAGATATTCTAATAAATAGCTCTCAGAAGTTTATGACATTGCAAAAACGACCGTCCTTGCTTTAATTTAATTTAAATCAATAGAACTAATTTAACCACTTTCCAGATTTAACAAGCAAGAAACACTTTTTTCCTTTCCTTTTATATTAAGAAATTTGTCACAAATGGTTAACAGGTTGCTGGATACGTGTCTGAAAAATGTCTGAAGAAAATTATGATACAATCATGCATTAGGCTGTATCCCAGGCGGCCTGCAACATCTTCTGCTATCTATGACCCGCCCACTACAGTGCATCATACTTACTTAAATGTTCTCAATATTTTTATTGGTGGATTGCCACTATGGAATGCTTTCTCTATGTAAGCTTGTCTGGCACCCATAATTGTGATTCTTTCAGCATCAGGCAAAGCTCTTTTCTGCTTCCTCTACCTTTTCAAAGGGTTTTTTTTTCAAAGACCTTGGTTATGTATGACACTCATAGTAATTTCAGCTTATATGTACAGTTCCAGCAGTCCATATAATATTTTTTATCATGTTTGTAACAATTTGGACTTTCTTGCTGGTCTGGATTTTTAATTGTTCACAGTTGGAATATTGTAATAATGTTTACACTTTAATCCATTTTTTATGACACATAAAATAATGTATAATTGCTTTATAAGCTATTTTAAAAAGCCACTCCCTCAAATTTTTCCCATAATTGCATTTTTTTTTTTTTTACTGAAGTCTGGTCCAGTTTTAGCATAGTATGGTTTGGAATGTTTTGAAATTGGGTGGAACTTTTGGTTGAAAGTTGAACAGCTGTTGTTGTGTTTTGTTTTGTTTTTGCTTCCTGCAAAAGGTTTTACTCGCAACTCAAGCAGTGTGTCTCCTCATGGCTATGTGCCAAGCACTACCCCTCAGCAGACAAACTACAACTCTGTCACAACAAGCATGAATGGGTATGGAAATGCTGGAATGTCCAATTTAGGTGGTTCTCCAACCTTCCTGAATGGATCTGCTGCCAACTCTCCCTACGCCAGTATGTATGATTATATATGTTACACAACATATAATGAGTAGAGATCTGAGTATCCTAAGCTTTTGTAATGATTGAAAACCTTTCAAGAAATTTACCAGATATATATTGGTGTGCTTAATTCCACATAAATAAGTTGAAAGTTGCACAGTGAGGTCTATGCTGTTGCTGTTGTTGTTTAAAGTATACTGTACAGCATTAGAATGAATATGAAAATGCAAATTTAAATCATATGTGAGTTTTCCAAGAGATGCTAGGTGTTAACAAACCCCTAATTTGTATGGAAAGAGTTGGTTAAAGCTAGGCCCATTATTCGATTGATGTTCAAACTTGCAAGGCCAGCAATCAATTTAATTAAAGGTATGGTATCAACTTGACACAAGGAATCTCTGAACTGGAGACAATTTTTTTAAAAAAAAAATTATAATGGGGATTTATTTCCTCATGAATATGGGTTGACCACTTCACTGTGCGTAACTTTAGGAAAAGAATTAACCTGATTTTACCAGTAATTGAAAAGACCAAAATATGTTATAATTTAAATCATTATAATAGTCTAATTAAAGGGATGATCTACTGGCAACAGATGAAATTGTGGGAGTTTGACAGGATGCTTTATCTAAACAACATTACTGTATTTGATTCACCATTAGAAATATTTCAGCAATGCCGAATTTATGCTTTACAATTTGTGAGGTGTTTGTTCCTATTAAATCATGCCTCTTTTGTCTCATCATCATGATTCTTAGAATGGTTTTCTTGATATATACTACTGCCCTCTTAACAACAAATATTGTTAATCAGAAAATGTTTCAATCATGACCTGAGAATTAGAAAGGTGGCCTTCTTAATTAAATCAATAAACTAATTGCTGTATAGTTGCAATTCAATTTGGGTGCTTTGATTGCTCTGCCTTCACAAGTGTGTGTTTATACCAAGTGACTTTACACTAAGACAGTATCTGTCAGACTGTGAAACTTTGAACATTTAATTTCCATTAATTGATTTCATTGGGGTTCAGAAATATGGTATCATATGTTTACACAGAGATTCTAAAGGGATTATTTTTATCTGTATAAATGCAAATAAAATAGTCATCTATGCCTCAGCTAATTTGAATTTTCATTCCCAAACCATTTAATTATTCATTAAATATCCTGAACATAAACAATCTCTAAACAAGGTTTTTTTAAAAAAAATATGAGTAATTTGGCCTGTAAATGATTTTTTTTCTTTTTCCCCAGAATCATAGAAGAGAGTAATTTGGTCCTATTTTGAGTAAAGGCATTAACTATATTACTTAAGGCACCAGCAGGGTTTTTAAAAAGTAATTAAACATAATGTTGCAGGGGATACAAAATGTGCATGCAGATTGGATTATATATAGATGCAGATAATCTAAAAAGTGCTCCCCTTGATGGCACTTCAAGAAGTCTTGGCATCATTTTTCCTTGAAATATGGTCAACCAGAATAGCCTACAGCGTGTTATTAATCTGGACAAAACAACAAATAGTGCACGCACATATCTACACATGTACTCCCAAGTCATAATGTATAATATTCAAAATAAGCCATTTGGCTCATGGGGCAGTGAATCCTACAAGTGTCTCTTTTTATCTGTGGAAATATAAATGTATTAATAACAATTTAAGAAAAAATAATTTGCTTTTGTGATGCTCAAAATCCCTTTCGTACTTGCAGTACTAATCCTGAAGAACACCTAGGGGAATGCAATAGAATACAATTTTTTAACTTGTCAGGTTGTGTCTCTTTAAGAAGCAGATTCCCGTCCAGGATTATTAATGGGGAAGCAAAGGATGATTATCTCTGCCTGCCTGCCTGCCTGCCTGCCCACCCATTCATCCATCTGTCTGTCTGTCTGTCTGTCTGTCTATCTGTCTGTCTGTCTGTCTGTCTGTCTGTCTGTCTGTCTGTCTGTCTGTCTGTCTGTCTGTCTGTCTGTCTTTCTGTCTGTCTGTCTGTCTGTCTGTCTGTCTGTCTATCGTATCTATCTACTATCATTATCATCTTTATTGTTTTTACAAATAACTCAAGATGGCAAACATGTCCAGCACACTTTTCTCTCTTATTTTCCTCACAATAAAGTGAATTAGGCTGAGAGAGAATGTCTGAGCCAAGGTCTGCCAGCTAGCTTTCATGTCTAAGGTGGGACTAGAACTCAGGATCTGCTGTTTTCTAGCCTGGTGCCTTAGAACAATCACTAGATTGTTCTAACCACTAGAACAATCTACCTTATATATAGTTATCTTTCAAGAGCAGTTTAAAAGTTACTTCCACAGAATAGTGACCACTACTATTTCAGCACAACCTTGTCCTTAAAGCTAAAATACAGTATTGAAAATTCCTTATGCTGATTAGCCTAATTTCAGCAATCCTGAGACACTGCTGGTATGGGAATGTCCTGCTTCCTCCCCCCCCATGACCTAGGTTTCCCTCTGGAATGAGGGACTCTCAGAAGGGACATTCAGTTTCGAAGTGAGTGAAACATCAATCGTTCTGGACATCATTAAGGGAGCTTTGCAAATAGAGAAATGAAATACTTCAATTCATTTATGGTCTTAAAAAGAATAATTCTTCTCTCTTCTTGTTTTCTTCTAGTTGTGCCATCCAGTCCAACCATGGCATCCTCTACTAGTCTCCCTTCTAATTGTAGCAGCTCCTCTGGGATCTTCTCCTTCTCACCAGCCAATATGGTCTCAGCAGTGAAACAGAAGAGTGCTTTTGCTCCTGTTGTCAGACCACAGACATCCCCTCCCCCCACCTGTACCAGCACCAATGGGAATAGCCTGCAAGGTAGGCCAGTCTGGGCATGCTGCTTTTGTCGGCATTGGCAGGGTGGAGTTGAGTCAGAAAAGGGTAATGAACTTTCAGTTACATGGTGGGGAGATTCCATTGTATAGTTGTTACTCAGCCTTGGTTGCCTCACAGCCAATCCCTGTTGAACTGAAATGCTGTGTCTTAAAAGCACGGTCTGAGTGTTTGCTTAAAATGAGTGTATTGCAGCTTACTAATACCAGCCTTTCTCTTTCTTTCCTTTCTTATTCCTTGTTGTTGTCTTTTATCAGACCAGTCTTTTGTGGACTCTAGCAAGTACTCCACTGCAGGGTCTCTCCAGGGTCTGGCCTTCTCCTGAAGTACGTTAGTCAATCTTCCCTTCCTTTCTTTTAATTTTTTTTTTCTGTTGACATGTCCATCACCTGTACTAAAAGCAGCACTGTTTATGATGGTATCACAGATATCAGATTGCATGTGATAGCACATCACTAAGTATAGGTGGCACATTATGTGTTGTGTAAAGTTACCAGTCTTCTTATTTTCCCATGATTAATGTAATACAAATAATCCACTTCCACTTGCAAACAGTACCTGGCATCTTGAAAATCTATTCAGCTGTTTTCATTTGTATCCCATCCAACAGATTGTAGCTAAGGCCTTCTTCCCATCGTACTATTGTAATTCATGCAAACATGAATTTCCAACATATCTATGGCATGAATCTGTCTGTGGCAGATTCAGGGAATTCTTAACATGATTCATCAAAGGAAAAACATTGTTTATACCATGATTTCCACTATTCTTGTTCCATTTGTAGAACATTTTTACCTTTCATGGAACCCCAGAATTCACATATGGGCAGAGTATTTCCTGACAAGTAAATTAAGGATCGTCATTAAAATAATATTTAGGATTAGAAACTTAAAAGCAAACAACTTCTCCATTCATCGAACTGGATACATATGAACTTCATAACTATATTTAAATAAAGACAGGCTGAGATAATGAGAAATTTCCACTGTGATGGAGTCCAATAGTCATTCATGTGATCAGGCCATCAGTAAATATTTTTACGTACGGTGAGCATGTGAGAAATAGATATTTTTTTAAAGTTCAGGATAGGTCAATGTTATACGTGATAACACTTTTTATAATGATTATCATGTTAAAATCTATGCTTTTAAAAAGAATAATGCATTTACTATATGCATTAATAGAGCTACTAGAAAAATTATGTTTTTGCTGCATTTGTTTAATCTATGGCTTCCTACTGTTTTGCACAGAATTTCTACATTGCTGAAATAGATTAAGTAATTTCAAAAAATAGTCAAGAGATAATTCCTTCCTAAGGAAGCCCTTCCTAAAGACAAATTGAAAAGTGTTTTTCTTGCCTTTTCTCCCTCAGTCCAAAATGGCATTATTAAATGCAAATACTTGCTACTTTTTCCTATGAATTATTTTTAGTAAAAATTAAACCCAGTACATCATGGCATAGCAAACATGTCTGAAGATATCCATTATAGACATTCTTCAAATCCTAACAAAGTAGTAGTTTAAATTCAGAACGTTAAAGCTAAGATTCCTCAGCAACCTACCTTAACAGAGTGCAATTTCTTTAGGTTTTTTTTTAAGTCAATCATATTTGTTTTTGAAATTTCCTTCATTTTAATAAGCAAAATAGAATAAGGATACTGCTCTTTGCATAAATATATTAGCGGCTCCCTTGGGGTTTGAGATCTATTTCCTTGCCTTTTTGAATCTTGGCCTCACTCTCATTTTTCCAAACAAAAGGAACTTGTTTGTGTAAATAATTCTTTAAATTCCAGGGCAGTGAGGATTAAATATAACACTTTGAAATGTGAGAGGCCTTTTTGAGATAATCTATATGAAAGTAGAATAACCAGGTTAGGCAAATAGATGATATTTTTATCTATGAAGATTCAAAAATTGCTTTCTGGAGGTTTTAGTCTACATTGATTAATATAAAATTTCATTTTATGTCCAATTTCATGGTCCTGTTTGGTTTGCATTGCTAATGTTGACTTAACATCCTCGATTTTCCAATTTCTGAATACATTTCTCTCAGGACCAAATACCCTTATGGGCAGATTTGATTAAAAAGAGTATTGGGTTCTATGCGCAATCTGCAGTAAAATTATTTGTCATATGTGCATTGGACCGCAAGTCAGAAAAGTGAAAATTATCTATTTAACATATGGATCATATATATCATAAAAGCAATTTCCTGATTTACTATTTCGTTTGGCTAATTGGAGGGCTGCCCTACTGTGCTTAACCCCCTCATAATTACCACATTACCACATTCTAAAGCATTGAGTAGAGAGACATTTCATGCTCACTTAGTCAAGAAGGGTCTCACAATCCCCAGATGCCTCAAACAGCTCTGGGGATAGAGGGTTACTGACACATGCTCGTTCATATTGTAAACAGAAAGGACTTACTATGCTTAGAGACAAATACAACATCCACTACATTAGACCCAGACAGACCCTAAGGGTAAAACCCAGTCATTGGGTTGTTTTCCCTTCAAGAATAGAAACTATGGAAAATAAATCCAATGCACATTTCACTTTAATAAATGGAATATGCACAGGAATTGAACAAGAAAGAGAAAAGCTAAAGAAAATTAAGATTCATCTACAACTTATTCACTAGTTTTTAGGACACAGAGTTTAAATTGGAAAGCATCTCCTTGGCTATAAGGGCCAGAACTGCCTTGTACTAAAAAAAAAAAAAAAACAAGCATGGAAAATAATAGAAAGAAGAATCACTAATAAACGTGTGTCACTCTTGAAATGGCAGCTTATTTTGAAGCTGCAAGGTGTTTAACAATGACAAAAAAGAAACATAATCCAAAAATATAATCATAGTGGTGGGCTAATTGTGAAACACAGTCAACACAAGCCATATATTTGGTCAAGTGAAATTGCTTGAATTATGGACAAACTAAATTAGACAATGTTACCTTACGCCTTGCAGTGAAGCTGCTTCTGCCCCTGCTCTCGCCTGCCTAGACCTCTGTGTGCTACAAAACACACCCAATGAAAGAGTGGGAAGGGTAAGCTGCAGTTGAACCTCATGTAATTGGAAAGGTAAAGGAACATATCTGATGTGTGCCAAATTACTGCCAATTAATTGTGATAGAACTAAGCATTGGAATGGGAACCAGAACGTTGATTTATTGAACTACAGAAAACCAAAGAAACTGAAGACTGTTGGAGAGATGAATAGAAATCAAGGTAGTCTTGCCTACAACATTGAAACTAAAGTAAATGCCAGAAACCTGATTCATAATCCATTTTGCTGAAATTTTGTAGTCCTTCAAAAGAAAAAAAAATGAAAATGAAAAAAATGAAATTAAAGTTCATTTTAATGAAAATTGATAACAATGTCTGAAAAGGGATAACTAAGCAATGCAGTTGTAAACGTGATATCATTAGATCATGCCACTCACCAATCACAATTCCAGAAGTCCCTGGTTACAATTGTTAAGCAAGAACTATGTTGGTTGTTAAATAAGGACCACATGAGACTTTCGACTTCCTGCTGGCTTCCCCATTTATATGTTGGAAGCTAGCAAGGAAGGTCACAAATTGCAGTCATATGACCATGTGACACTATGGCAGCCAGAACTTTGAGGATCCATTATAATTTCCCCTGCTTCCCCATTGAAGAATTGCTGAGTGAGTAGTCATTAACCAAGGATCACCAGAATGACGTAAAACCCCGAACTCTTGTAGTTATTAATCATATCTGACTTAGAAGTATTAATTTTATCACAGAATATATCTATCCACCATCTTTAATAAAATCTTCGAAATGTTCAGTAACAAAACAACTTACATACTAAATATTTAGCATTTAGCAAACAGTACTTACTATTATTAAAACAATTTAAAATTTAGCATTTAAAGATACAAATATCTCAAAATGCAGCCTGAGAGCTGTCATCAGAGGTATTTTTTTTCACCCAAGAGTTCTTCATCTGATCACAAAGTCAGGAAAAGTTAAAGAAAGTCTTCTGTTATAAAAACTATATCCATCACACCAAATCTTTGAAGAGTGCCCCTGAAGAAGTGAAACACTATTTTCAAAGGGAATGTTTACTATGCTACCGGAATCGGTCACACTTTTAGTATGCTTGGTTCCAAAAGTTTAGATATATTTTTCTTTGTTGTCTCCTCATTTTTTATTTATCTGTTGCCATTCATCAGCCTTTTTGTTGCTGATTAGTCTTGCAATTCATGTACTTATGGTGATGGCTGTGGGGAAAAAAACATTCCCTTTCATTTGGGCTTGGTTCTTATCAAATTATTGTAAATGTAATTAAAGTACAAGAATTAGAAGCAGTCATGGGTTTGAGTTCTTCCCCAAGAAATCATTTGCCTGGGTGTTTAAAATGGTGGCTGTAACTGTGTACCTTTGAAAGACATCATCTAAAGTCCAGAATTTGTCATATCCCTTGATAGCATTTTAAAAAACGGCTTTGTCACAGCTATCACCACAAGCCATGTGTAAATGCTAGTGGCAATGACATATTTGCTTGCAGTAGGTCATTTTTCATATTGCATGGAATGGGTGAGTCTAGATTATCTCTGCAGATTTCTCCTAATGTACAGACATGTTTCTTTGCAAATGAAGTGTATCTATTGAAATGATTTAATGTGAGCTAATCCTGTTGAAGTCAGAATTCTTTCAAACTGCTTTTTTTTGAAAGATTGTATCTGTGTTAAGTCTGTAGAGAAATAAAATGTGAACTCTTTATAACTATTTGTTTCAAATAACCTCGGTTTCTTAAATATGTAAAACATTATGATGCAATTGCATTGAGCAGGGATTTTATCTTTACATGAATAAAAGATATGAAGAGAAAATATAGGAAAGGATAATAACTATAGAAAAGTGGACAGTCTTCATGTCCTACCAGTAGTCCATCTGGCTACTGTATGAAGTTGGAAAGGTGCTGGATTAGCTATACCTTTTCTTTGAAGGTTTTTTTATTTATGTAGAAGTTATAGATGAAAATCTCTCTTTTTTTAAAAACCAGTTTTCAAACTGGCAACAGTTTATAGAAAAATTGTTATTTGTAGGTCTGAAACAATTTTTAGCTTTCTGCATGGTATCTCCAAAAATTCCTTTTTCATAAAATCCTAATTATATAATATATATGCAGCTGAGCAACGCCCTTCTCTCGATTTTAGAACTCTGTTTGGCAAGTTGAAAGAAGAACCACAAAATTAAAAAAGTAATTTTTTCCTAAGTATTAACTTATTTATTTAATTTTTCCTTCATCAGAATTTATATTGCAATCAGTTTAAGGATTGGCAGGGTTATTTCTGACAGTCAAACTGCTAAATAACTTCGGATGGAGGGTTATAGTCTGAGCTTCATTAAGAATTTTAACTTCTATCCAGATAGATTGCAGTTTCCTTGCAAGCTCTTACTTAATGCTTTAGAGTTTTACAACTGAAATAATTGGTTCTAGAGTAATGGACTAACTGCCTAACATCAGCTATCATTCTTCCTTTCTAAGCTTTTACCCATTATAATGTGTAAATCTGACTTTTGAAATACAGATGAATGATCTACTACTGAATATTTGAAACAAATGTTTTCTTACCCCAAATGGCAAAACTAATTTGTTTTTGTGTCTCCTTCCTTCTTACCGTTACAGCTATATCTGGCATGATAGTTCCTCCCATGTGAATGAATTGCCTTGAAGAATTGACTAATGAAGGATTTGGATTCTGCTCCAGAACAAAGTCTGACCCAAGTCCCAGAGGGGAACTTTTAACTCAGGCCTTTCTTCAAGGAAAAAGGAAGACTTTCACAATAACTGCAAAGTTTTAAAAAAAAAACACACACACATTTTTTTTAAAAAAAAAAAATTGCCATCCTTGCAAAATATTCCTGAAATCTACTCACAGCCTGCAAGGGCAAGATGTTAATTTGAGCTGTCCGTCCCAAGTTCTTGGGGGAGAAATTTGTGTCCTGAAGAAAATACGCTTTGGTCTTTTCAGTTTTTATGGGTCACCTTTTGTCTTTTACAAATCACAACGGGAGGGAGAGGCACAAAGATGAAAAGCCAACTTGAGAACTTTTCTTTGTTGTAGTTTTTTAAAACTGTCTTAAAGGGAAATAAAGTGGCAACACATGAGTTTCTATGGAACAAAAGTAGAAGTGCCAGTCAGGAATTATTGATGTTTTTTCTTTCCTTCGAAAATTAATGGCTGTGCCAGTAAGGGTTGTTTTCATATGTTTTACTTAACGAACAATAGCACATACATCTGGGATTTGCAGACTGGGGAAGTATCCATGGATGTCCTTGTGAACATACTGATAGATACAAAGATTCACCATATATACATATACAAAAAGGATTTCATTTTAGAAGCCATGATTCCCCCCCCCTCCTTAATCCCTCCACACCTCTTTTTGACAACTTAGAGGATCACGTAAATACTGCAAGGCAGGGGGGGGAAAGCATATGTGTAGCTATGGACATGCATTTTCCATCTTTACTTTGGTAGCCCAGTGCCTCTGGATATAATGCTAAAAACTGCAAATCCAATTTAGCATGGCTCTCTGTCTTTTGCTTTTAATGAACTTAAATCCAAACACAGTCTTAAACTGTCTTTCTCTGTAAATCTCGTTGAAATTTGATAGGACAGGACAAAGGCACAAAAGTGAGCCATTCAGTGCATTTTGGAGCATATTTTTTACCAGAAGCGTCTTTCCTGATACCTGTATCTCTCATTTAGGAATGGGCCAGGGCAGGGGAGGGGGAGGAGGGAGGGACAAGATACAGGATTCATCCTGCTATTCCAGAGGATGGTCCAGAAGCACACACATAGGAAAAAGGACATATCTGGTTTGAGCTGCAGTTGTTTTTATATCAGGCAACTGTTTCAGTTCGCAACGTAATCTCTTCAGCAACAAGTGGTTGCATTTTTGAGAATATGTATAGGAGAAAAAGGGTGAAGAACACAATAAGTTATATGACACTTGCAAAATAAACCACCCAATTTATAGGAATTTATCTCTTGTTACCTGGAAAGTGTTCTTAGTTAAAGATGCAACAAACCTTTACAAATGCATTCATTAAATAATCTGTTTGGGGTTTTTTCCTTTGCTGTGGCATTTTGTATGTAGTTATAAATAAATACTGTAGATTTTTTTTGGCCAAATTATTGTTCTATTTATACAATTTAATGTCTTAAGACAGATTTTCAACCACACACAAATCTACAAGAATTACTGCATATTTTGCAAAATGAGCTCACTACCTTTATGATTGCACATGCTTGCAAAATGAATTAAAGAAATAAAGCTTTTTTAATGAAGAATTTTGTAAAATACCCATATAAATAATGTATTTAACTTTGAACTTTGTACATTGCTTTTTCTCTGCAGCATCCCAGTTTATTTTATTGTGTAATTTTGCTATGTGAAAAGTGCTAATTTGTTCGTTCATTCACAAGTGTGTTAGCTGTTTAAATGTGATTTAATGCAATTCATTTATACTTTTTTTAGTAATTGTTTTAAACCAAGCTTCCATTTTTGTTTAAGTTCACCAAAGCCATTGTCTATTTTTGTATTATTTTTAAGTTAAGAAGTTTTTTTCCCAATATATGGCAAAAAAGTAGCATATTATTCTTATAGCATTTAGTTACGTAGATTTAAAAAAAGTATTCTTTGCTTTTGAGGCTTATTAAAAAAAATCTAAAGCTGTTTTACTCTATTAATATGCATGGAATCTCTCCCCTTTGAAGTGACACATTTTTGTGCATTAAATATGGGGAGAAACTTCATAGAAATTAATGAAAATACTTTCTTTCTTGTCTGCTTGTATATTTCTCTGTCTTTCACATAAATATAAACCAGCAGATTGGATGCCTTAACAATGCAAAGCATATTCATTTCACTTGTACATTGTACTGAGCATCAAAACTGTCAATCATCACTAACATTCTGAAAAAAAAAAGGATTTTGAAAAGCACAAAAGAACTGTTTTGTTACCTTAAGAAAATGTGACTTTTTTCTAGACAAGCAACAATGCTGCAACTGTGCATGCTTCCTGTATGAATTTTGCAAGGGATTTCACTCAGATTTCACTGTGTGATCTTTCCAGAAAGGGATGAGGGTGAGTGTGGGAGAGAGAGAGAGAGAGAGAGAGGTAAAAAAAAATCCATAATATATTCTTTCCCCACAGAAAAACAAGAACATAGTCACACATAAAGAAATTAGAAAATATAAGGAATTAACAGTGTATTTGTTTCATTATAATCCGAACATTTGTTCTAATTCTTAAAGTAACTGGCACACAAATGTAATCAAATTAAAGCCATATTTTATCCAGTGATGCCCTCCATGAAATTCCAGTCAGACAGATTATTTTTATTTAGACAGTTACATGAATGTGTATAGCCTGTTTCCTTGACCTCCAAAGATCATGTGAGAGTACACAGACTTTCTTTCTTTCTCCAAGTATTTATAGTGCGTGATAAAGAAAAGTTATATTTTAAATTATCTCCCTGCCCTGAATAGATTCCTATGAGTTCCAAGTCCATTGGAAAGATGACGCTCTTTACAGAATATGGCTTTAAGTGGGAATGATCATGTTTCAGACTTAAAATGTGATTTCTCACCTTGGCTGGGCTGTGAGAATGATGTCTGCTTCCTCTCCATCGTAGCCAACTGCATCTTAAAATGAAGTCATCTCTGAACTGATTCTCCTTTCATTTCTTACTGAACCTTTTGGAATAGACACAAACGCTGTACAGTTCTATTGTTAGAGAAGAAAAACCTAACTACTGTAGAGATTGTTATAATTATTTTGCAGAAATTCAAGCTGTAAAAACTTTTCAACTTTCACACTATTTAATTAAAGTTACTTCCTGTCTGTGAGTGCAGCTCCTGGCTGAGTATTTTATTCCTTTGGCTTTGCTAAGCCAACAGATGAGGACCTGTTGATTTGCCCCTTGTAGGCCTCTACTGCAAAATATGAAGCAGCTAAAATAGAGGGAGGCGCCACATGGGTTTTGACTTGCCTTTCAGATAGATTGAGAAAGAGATAATATTCTGAGGTATCTTCTTATACATTTCGACAAGCATAAGGATCAACATAGCTGTCTTTGCGTTCAAGGCATTATTTGTATGCACTTTCCTATACTGTATATTGAAGGATATAACTTTACAGCGATATACAGTAAGTCCTCAATTTACAACAGTTCATTTAGTGACCGTTTGAAGTTGCAACGGCACTGAAAAAAAGTGACTTATGATTGTTTTTCACAGTTATCACCTTTGCAACATCCCCATGATCATGTGATCAAAATTCAGATGCTTGGCAACTGTATCACGCTTAGGACCATTGCAATGTCCCGGCGTCATGTGATTCAATTTTGCGACCTTCTGATAAGCAAGTCAATGGGGAAGCCCGATTCACTTAACAGCAGTATTACTAATTTAACAACCGCAGTGATTCACTTAACAATGGTGGCAAGAAAAGTCGTAACATGGGACAAAACTCACTGTACAAATTTCTCACTTAGCAACATAAATTTAGGGCTCAATTGTGGCCATAAGTCGAGGACTACCTGTAATTTAAAGCACTGTCGGACTGAATAAGAGTCCTCTTGGTTCGGGCCAAAGCTGATTTCTCCAGCATTTGGTGTCGCACAATGAGGAATCACCAACTGTTTTCAAGGGAATAAGAGATGTTGGTATTCACCCTCTTTGGCCTGGTATTGAAAGAATGTTGCCTATGATTCAAGCCAAGGCTACCAATAGTCTTGTCCACCATGAATTTCTCCAGTCCTCTTTTAAAACCATCTAAATTAGTGGCATCAGGACTGATCGTGGAATTTAGTTGTGTATTGCAAAGAATGCTTCCTTTTAGCAGATCTGAAGTGCTTAGTGTGTCACTGTCCATGAGACTCCCAAGTTCTAATAAGGTGAAAAATAAAACTTCATATTGTATATACCCCTCTGATTATGTACAATCTCTCCCCTTTCCCTCCATCACTCTTCTTAAATGCCCCCATATGCCAAAGTTGGTCTCTGTTTAAAAAAAACTGCTCAAACCCATTTTGGCTGCCCTTTTCCACCACCTTCTCCAGCTTTACAATTGTGTATGTAGTGAGAATTTCATGTGATATGAAACTATAGATTTATAAGATGGCATTGCTGTATTTGTAATTTCCATTCCATTTCTAATGTTTCCTGGCATGGAATTCTCCTCTTCCTCCTTTGCAGCTACCACACAAGGAACTGGCATTTTCCTTGAATTAGCCACCATACAGGCAAAGTCTCTTTTGATTACTCACTGCCCTCTCAAATCCTTTGGCATCTTTATAAATAAGTGAAAGTGCACCAATCCCAGAAGATTCTAGTTATTCATTTTTTATGTTATATTTTGTACTGAGGAAATTTGTTAGCAAACGTCTGAGCATTATATGTTATACCTCTATGCACTACTAAGTGTCATCACCAAACCATAAAATAACCCAAATTTGCTCAGGAACCTTTGGCGATTGACTTTGTCAGAGGTTTTGTTTTTTTTTTAAATCTATTTTGTTGATACCTTTTAAAGATAAGTTAGAGTGGCAAAATACATGCAAATTTCTCTTCTATGCCTTTATAATTGATGGGTTTTTTTCTTAATAATTCTTGCTAACAACTCAGCAGCTACAGATGTTAAACTAATTGGTATGTAATTACCTATATCAGATAAATAAGGCTTGGGAGGATTAATTTATATAAGGCCTGTAACTTCTTTTCCTCTCTCTTTCCCTCCTGAAAAAGTCAGTTCAGACATGAGTATCTACCTATCTTCAGTAGGATTTGATCCTGTTCTCAAGGGTACTGTACAACTAAAGCACATTATTCAGAATATATAGTGTATTTTTACTCTGATACTTCTCTGTGTCTTATAAGGTCTTGGAAATAAATTATATGCAACTTTATTCTTTTTATTAGTAGAACGCAACCCAGCACTGCCTGCATGAAATACAGGTAGTCTTTGACTTGCAACATTTGTTTATTTAGAATAGAATATAATAGAATTTATTGGCCAAGTGTGATTGGACACACAAGGAATTTGTCTTGGTGCATATGCTCTCAGTGTACATAAAAGAAAAGATACCTTCATCAAGGTACAACATTTACAACACAAATGATGGTCATAGGGTACAAAATTAACACTTAATGATACAACACTTAATGATAAGCATAGGGTACAAATAAGCAATCAGGAACAATCAATATCAACATAAATCACAAAGATTACCAGCAACAAAGTTACAGTCATACAGTCATAATTGGAAGGAGATGGGTGATGGGAACGATGAGATTAACAGTAGTGCATATTTACTAAATAGTTCGACAGTGTTGAGGGAATTATTTGTTTAGCCGAGTGATGGCCTACGGGAAAAAACTGTTCTTGTGTCTAGTTGTTCTGGTGTGCAAGTGCTCTATAGGGTCGTTTTGAGGGTAGGAGTTGAAACAGTTTATGTCCAGGATATGAGGGATCTGTAAATATTTTCACGGCCCTCTTCTTGATTCATGGAGTATACAGGTCCTCAATAGAAGGCAGGTTGGTAGCAATTATTTTTTCTGCAGTTCTAATTATCCTCTGAAGTCTGTGTCTTTCTTGTTGGGTTGCAGAACCGAACCAGACAGTTATAGAGGTGCAGATGACAGACTCAATAATTCCTCTGTAGAACTGAATCAGCAGCTCCTTGGGCAGTTTGAGCTTTCTGAGTTGGTGCAGAAAGAACAGTCTTTGTTGTCCTTTTTTGATGATGTTTTTGATGTTAGCTGTCCATTTTAGATCTTGCGATATGATAGAACCTAGAAATTTGAAGGTTTCTACTATTGATACTGTGTTGTCAAGTATTGTGAGAGGTGGAAGTATGGAAGGGTTTCTCCTAAAGTCTACCACTATTTCTATGGTTTTGAGTGTGTTCAGTTCCAGATTTGTTTGTCAAACATGTACAAGATAACAAGTATTGGTATGAACATAAACATAAACAAAGGAAGTAAATACAAATAAATGGTGACAGTAAGACAGGGATGGTAGACATGCTGGTGCGCTTATATACACCCTGTTTACAGACCTCTTAAGAATGGAGTGAGGTCCACGGTAAATAGTTTGAGGTTGAAACTGTGAGGATTTGAGGCTGTAACAACAGAATTGGGTATAGCACTCCAGGCTTTGACCACTCTGTTGCTGAGTTTAATGAATGTTCAGAGTTACAATGGAGCTGAAAAAAGACTTATGACTGTTTTTCACAGTTCAGAGAAAAAAGACTTATGACTGTTTTTCACAGTTACAACGTTTGCAGTATCCAACTGATCATGTCATCAAAACTCAGATGCTTGCAACTGGTTCATATTTATGATGGTTATGGTGTCCCAAGGTCAAGTGATCACTTTTCGCACCATTCTGACAAGCAAACCCAATGGGAAAGCCAGATTCATTTAACAACCAGGTTACTAATTTATCAATTTATCAACTGTAGTGATTCACTGAACAACTGTGGCCATAAAATAGGGAAAAGTTCACTTAACAAATGTCTCACTTAACAACAGAATTTTTGGGTTCTATGGTTGTAAATTGAGGACTACCTGTACTATATTTATAATTGCATGGTGAATGTTATACCTATAATTTTAGTTTATTGAATATTATGCTAATAATCTTTGTGTATATGTGTGCATGTGTGTGCAGATGTACACATGCATATGTAACTTTAGTCTTAAACCTGATTATTATATAGGGTCTCAAAGTTCAGAAATTTCAAATTCAGACATTTTTGTGCTTATTCCAGCCTTAATCAGATAAGTAACTTCTCACTTGAAAAATGGAGCACGTTGAGATAGTTCAGGTGGCAGAAATAGGGGACAGATCTTGAAGTTAGTCACTGATGTCTATATAGAGCTTTTAATATACCTGAATCCCCAATTGATTATGTGGTTTTCCAGTTCAAGTGGCAATACATCTTGGACTGGTATTTTTCTCAGATTCACTTGCAGATATCCCAGATGTTAGTAATCCTTGAACAGTTACATAAACGTGCAGAATATACTAAATTTCATTTCATTTTCATTTCATTTATTAAATTTCTATACCGCCCTTCTCCCGAAGGACTCAGGGCGGTTTACAGCCAATAAAACATAATTTATAAACAGACTTAAAATACAATATAAAAATCTAATTCTATAGGCCAATATCAATTAAAAATTATGCTAAAACAATAATAAAACCCCATTTAAAACAATGTTCAGATTGAGCTACTATTGTTTGAAAATCATCAATTTTCAACACTCAACTACCAATTATAACTTATTGTTAAGTGAAGTAATTAAAAAATGCTGTGATAGGCACATTTGTGGAAATCACCACTGGAAATAGCAAGAGCACTTAGACTTATATACTGCTTCATAGTGCTTTACAGCCCTCTCTAAGCAGTTTCCAGAGTCAACATATTGCCCCCCAATAGTCTGGTTCTCGTTTTACCGACCTCAGAAGGATGAAAGGCTGAGTCAGTACAGGTAGTCCTCAACTTGAAGTGGTCAGAATCAAACTCCTGGCTATCAGCAGAATTAGCCTGCAATACTGCATTCTAATCACTGCTTTCTCTAAAAGTAATGCTTGAACTGTAATGACCATGGAATTTTTGGCAATCATGATATGATATGTTGCCTTGACACAAAACTGAATACACCCTTAGCAATCATGATGAATTGATTAGGATCTTTAATCAAATAATAGAAAAGAATGAAGTGATATGATAGATTTGCTTGTCATATAAAAATTATTTGCATATCAATGAACTAAAAAGTTCTCCAGCTTCTTTCTCAAGTTGATTTCACTGTGGCACTGTATGTTGAAATGCAAGAACAAAATATACCTGGTTACTTCTAATTCCCTTTGCATATTCACATTTCTTTAACATTGTTAAAAGAAATAAGGTCATGTCTTATTTCTTTTTTTAACCATATTTTTATCGAACTAGTGTCTATAAAATAATCTACAAAAAAAGAATCCTGAAGTTGGATCTGATACAATTTAATTCAGCAGTGGTGGATCTGAAATGCAATTCAGTTAATGAAAAATTAAGGTAGAGATGCACAGATCTCTTTTCCTGTAAATGTGACCTTTTTCTACCTGTTCCATTCAAGAGGTAGATCATATCATATCCTGGGGCTGCTGATCAGAAAAAAATAAAAATAAAAGAAATGGAGGATACTGATTTTTTTCCTGGCAACTTTCTAGTTTCAGAATTATATGAATGTATTTAATGATTAACTTCTGTTTGCTGATGAAAGTTGGGAAAATCCCATTGAGCATATAATGTGATTATCAAACCAGGTCAAACCCCAACCCCAAGATTGACATTCAGTTCTGTTACCACTACAAAGAATAGAATAGAATAGAATAGAATAGAATAGAATAGAATAGAATAGAATAGAATAGAATAGAATAGAATAGGAGTTCTTTATTGGCCAAGTGTGATTGGACACATAAGGAATTTGTCTTTGGTGCATATGCTCTCAGTGTACATAAAGAAAAAATAAAATATATTCATCAAGGCCTGAGATACAATTAGAAGACCAAAGTGATCTGGTTTCTGTGCATGGGGGAAGTTTCCAAAATTCCTACTGCAAAATATGAGACATCAGTGAAGGGTAGTCTTGGACAGGGATAAGGCAAGAACTGTCACCTCCAATGTCAACCAAAAAGAAAACAGAAGACACATGCACACACACATTTTTTGGGGTTTGTGTAGAATATAGTGTCTAAGGAGTGAAAAGATTTAAGCTAAAGGTTTTGTAGGTCAAGGTTTTGCTTTAACCTTGTAATAATAGAGGGGGGATGGTATTGTATTGTATTGTTTTACAGTAGTAAAAAGGGGAAGACAGGCTACTGGAATGCAATTGAGAGCCACAAATTTTGCTTTAGGACATTGATTTCTCCAGTGTCCCAGCTACCCACATTTTTAACAAACAAAACAAAAGTCTCCATTTGGAAAGTATAAAAAAGGTTCAGGGTCCAGTAGAATAGAATAGAATAGAATAGAATAGAATAGAATAGAATAGAATAGAATAGAATAGGAGTTCTTTATTGGCCAAGTGTGATTGGACACATAAGGAATTTGTCTTTGGTGCATATGCTCTCAGTGTACATAAAGAAAAAATAAAATATATTCATCAAGGCCCGAGATACAATTAGAAGACCAAAGTGATCTGGTTTCTGTGCATGGGGGAAGTTTCCAAAATTCCTACTGCAAAATATCAGACATCAGTGAAGGGTAGTCTTGGACAGGGATAAGGCAAGAACTGTCACCTCCAATGTCAACCAAAAAGAAAACAGAAGACACATGCACACACACATTTTTTGGGGTTTGTGTAGAATATAGTGTCTAAGGAGTGAAAAGATTTAAGCTAAAGGTTTTGTAGGTCAAGGTTTTGCTTTAACCTTGTAATAATAGAGGGGGGATGGTATTGTATTGTATTGTTTTACAGTAGTAAAAAGGGGAAGACAGGCTACTGGAATGCAATTGAGAGCCACAAATTTTGCTTTAGGACATTGATTTCTCCAGTGTCCCAGCTACCCACATTTTTAACAAACAAAACAAAAGTCTCCATTTGGAAAGTATAAAAAAGGTTCAGGGTCCAGTAGAATAGAATAGAATAGAATAGAATAGAATAGAATAGAATAGAATAGAATAGAATAGAATTTTTATTGGCCAAGTGTGATTGGACACACAAGCAATTTGACTTGGTGCATATGCTCTCAGTGTACATAAAAGAAAAGATTGTCAAGAATTCTGAGGTACAACATTTAACGATAAGAAATCCATAGTGAGTCTTTTTAATAATTAAAAAGAAAAGAAGTTAAGAAAAGAAATTAAAAATTTTAATAATTAAAAAGAAAGAAACCATTAGAGAGCATTTCACCGAGGAAGCCTTTGGTGGCGCCATCTTGGAATAAGAATCCCCACCTCCAGTGGGACAAGGTTTGTCTCCTTCCCCAATACCAGCTGCCTCCTAGCCTGTCAATTTGCCAGACCTGTGGTGGAAAACCTACCCCCCAAACTACTAACAACCGAAGAGAATCCAAATAATTGTTTTATTAGTTCCAAAGCTAGCAAGCTATAGCAAGTTCATTGGTCTCTTGCCAAAAGCAAGACTTATAAGGTTATATGGATCTTATATAGAAACTTGATCAAAGAGAGTTTGAGCTGCCAAAGATTCTGAACACAGAAAGAATTGTTTCAAAACTGTGAAGGATAACTACAAAGGGAGACACAGGGAGTCTTCATAATATAAACTTATTGAAAACACATTCCTAGAAAGGAAGCAAAGTACCTTTAATATAACAGTTGAGCCATGCTTCTAGTTGTCATTCCCAAAAACAAACTCTACCTTTACAATAGAAAAGGAAACATATATAGAAATGCGGTACCACATATCCTTGATTCACATCTCCTTTCAAGAGTCATGATTCATAATAATGGGTTATAATTGATTATAATATAATCAAATAGTCCCTACAAGTACAGGCAGGCATAATTATAACATTCCATTCTGAAAGATGCTATTATTTTTATTTATTTATTTATTTATTTATTAAATTTTTATACCGCCCTTCTCCCGAAGGACTCAGGGCGGTGTACAGCCAGAAGTAAAAACACAAAATATATACAATTAAAACCACAGTTAAAACATAGCAGAATTATAAAGGCTGATAATTAAAATTAAAATTTTAAATTTTAAAATATTAACAAAACCCCGAAATTAAAATTCCACACTATTATGCCAGTCCCGCTTGAAGGAATAAATGTGTTTTAAGCTCACGACGGAAGGTCCGAAGATCAGGCACTTGATGTAGGCCAGGGGAAGTTCATTCCAGAGTGTCGCCGCCCCCACAGAGAAGGCCCTACTCCTGGGGGCCGCCAGCTGACACTGTTTGGCGGACGGCACCCTGAGGAGACCCTCTCTGTGAGAGCGTACAGGTCGGTGGGAGGCAAAGGGTAACAGCAGGCGGTCTCGTAAGTACCCGGGTCCTAAGCCATGGAGCGCTTTAAAGGTGGTAACCAAAATCTTGAAGCGCACCCAAAAAACCACAGGAAGCCAGTGTAGACTATGGAGCAGTGGTGTTACATGGGATCCACGAACGGCTCCCGTTACTACTCACGCAGCCTCATTCTGGACTAACTGCAGCCTCCGGGTGCACCTCAAGGGCAGCCCCATGTAGAGAGCATTGCAGTAATCCAACCTAGACGTAACCAGAGCATGAGTGACCGTGCATAAGGCATCCCGGTCAAGGAAGGGACGCAACTGGCGGACCAAGCGAACTTGGTAAAAGGCCCTCCTGGAGACGGCCGCCAGATGTTCATCAAAAGACAGCCGTCCATCCAGGAGGACACCCAAGTTGCGAACCACCTCCTTTGGGGCCACTAACTCGCCCCCAACAGTCAGCTGCGGATGCAGCTGACTGTACCGGGGTGCCGGCATCCACAGCCACTCCGTCTTGGAGGGATTGAGCTTGAGTCTGTTTCTCCCCATCCAGACCCGTACAGCTTCCAAACACCGGGACAGCACTTCGACCGCTTCGTTGGGGTGGTCCGGGGTGGAAAAGTACAGCTGAGTATCATCAGCGTACAGATGATAACTCACCCCAAAACCACTGATGACCTCACCCAGCGGCTTCATATAGATGTTGAACAAGGTGGGTGAGAGAATCGACCCCTGAGGCACCCCACAAGTGAGGCGCCTCGAGGACGACCTCTGCCCCCCTTGTATATGAAACTTAAGCAATCACATACCCGCACACACACTGTCTCTGGAAGTAAACATAAGTATAATTCTATAATTTCTTCAACCGGATTTCTTACTCAAACCCTCTATATTTGATTGTGATGCACCTCCAGAGATAAGCCAAAGGACACTCTACACATTGACATAATTAACAAACGTTCTTGGGAACAGCTTTACATATGGTTTCTTGACTCATCTGTCACTACTGTTTTGTGTACACTGGCACCCACAGCAGTCTTCAGGGCCTGATTAAAATTGTATCTCCCAATGTAACTAATAAGCATTCATAACTATGTTTAATTTATAAAGTACAAAGACAAATTGGGAAGCTGAAGACCTTTCATTTGAAGACCATTGTTTCTCCTCCCTCTCTCCAAAATACCTCTCCCAGCCATTGATGTACAATATCCTAATGGCCATTTTTGCTATTCTTCTTTCACTGCTACTTTTGTGACACCAACTTTCTACCATCTTCAGCACATTAACTGTTGTCGGTCTGTAGAGATCCTGAGTCATCCAGGTCATGGTTGTCCAAAGGTGGGACAACCATGACCTGAATGACAGAATCTCTACTGGCTTTTAGTTATACGATTTGGGATGAACACCCTTTGAATGGTGTGAGAGTAGGAATAGATTTCCAGACTACAGGAACCAGGAGCAATTCTCAGGTGACCCTAAGAACATAGATAAACCTCCAAGTGCTTCAATGACCATCTAAAAGGATGCAAATGACCAGCTGTCTGTGAAGAATATAAATCCTTCATTTCCCACTATACTGTCAGAGCTGAAGAAGCTTCTTGGATGAGAAGTGAAACGTCTTCAAAAGAAAAAAACAAGAAAGTCCAGTTGCCTCCTGAAAAAGCACCTTTGGGACAACTGTTGTCATTGTCTGGCATGTTTTAGAGCTGTAGAAGGATAAGACTGAAACATACTTTCACATACCTCCACCAATAACTAAAGTTGGAAAAGTATTTTTGTAAGGATTATTGACTTAGTTCAATGCATTGCTGCCAAAAAGGCTTCTGACATTTTATTTTATTTTTTTGTGGAGACAGGAGGGAGGAGAAGAGTTATTTAGGGGAGGACTATTAAAATTCATGAAATTTTCTATTCTTCCCCTTCCATGGCATCTACTTTTATTTAGGGCATATATGGTGTATAATACATCTGGTATTTTTGCTCATTTCTTCCCAGTGGATTCCCTCGTATGTATAATTTAATTTACTCTGAACAAATAAACCCTTCTAAGTAGTCTGAATGATTGCTACCTCAGTGAAATAAACCAAGTGTTTACTCAGTGCGTAATACATCAGCATATACTAATTGTGACAAAGGAAAGAAAACTTCTGAACTGTACTCATGCTTTCCAAAATTGTCTCCATTCTTACACTTCAGAAGCTTAGAAAATGTACAGTATGTCACAGAAGTAAGTAGACCCACTCACATTTTGTAACCATTTAAGTATATCTTTTCATGTAACAACACTGAAGAAATGACACTTTTGTTGCCAGCAGTTTAGACATTAGTGGCTGTGTGTTGTACTATTTTGAGGGGCAGCACATTTACACTGTTATACAAGCTGTATACTCACTACTTTACACTGTAGCCAAGTGCCATTTTTTCAGAGTTGTCACATGAAAAGATATACTTAAATATTTACAAAATGTGAGGGGGTGTACTCACTTTTGTGACATACTGTAAGTATTTATGTATTTTTGTTGCCCTGAAAGGGTTTAAGAAGTCTGGCAAAACCACTTTGGGGCATCAGTATATTCACAGATGTACACATTAAGATGTATGCATCTCCAAATAGTCTGACTCTCCAATACTAATTTTACATGCTCAGTCTTTTATGTGTCAATGCGTGTAACGCTTAATTCCTTTTTACATCCCAGTTCTGCCCTTCTGAGTGCTAAATAATACAGAATCACCTTCTAACAGCTCTTAATATATATTTTATTTCAACTATCACTCTTATTTGTCAGGTGAGTTCTTCACCCCAGCAGGTGTTCCTTAATAGTGTTAAGGAATAAACAGAACTTAGAGACAGACTCGTGCTGCCATTAGCTAATGGGTTATGAAGCAAAAGGGACTTCTGTTTAACCTCCCTGCACTTAGCCCGCTGTTGGGAAGAAGAGGAGGGGGAGAAAAGGGTATAAGCGAACAAGCTAGCTTGTATTCCACATTTCACCAGACCCATGGGAAGTAAGTCTGAACTAGAAACGTACCTAGTTCTTTTGATAAATAGATGAATGAATATGGCTGTCATTACATAATCATTCAGCCTGGGAACTCTTTCTCACATTTATTGTCTACCAAAACTGTACCTGTGAATTCTGCAACGCTCTTGACCTCCATGACAGAGCCAATGCTATTAGCCTTCCCTGATGAACAGAAGAGAAGGGAGTCCATGGAACAAAACCAATTGTGGAAGGCCTGCCATTCCAGCAGCCCTTCTGCACAGCAGCAAGAAATGTTGAAACTAAAAAAAGCACACAACATAAAGTTTCTTTCTTCCCTGGTTAAAAATTAAATATTCACAGCAAGGCTTCCCTATGTGACTCATTTCATCCCCAACCTAATGCAATTGGAAATACGCTGCTGAGATTTGTAAACCATGGTTCATGGTTTACCAAATGATAATTGCCCAGCCAATGGCATTTAGCTTAACTAACCATAGTTACACAAATTTATGACTTAGCACAATGTGTAAACTAATCCTCTGTGTCCAAGATATACAATAAGCAATGCCTAAGGAGAGTCCCAGAGTCATTCTTTTTAAAAACAATCTAGAATGCTGGGATTGATTTTTGTCTTGACTTCTTAATAGTTTTTCTCAACAAAACAGAGCTCATGTAATTGGACTAGACTTATGCAGACGAATTGGTAATCCTATTTAACATCACTTCTATTTAACATCTACATGAAATCACTGGGTGAGATTATCTATCACCATGGGGTGAGATACCATCAGTATGCTGATGATATCCAGTTATACATCACTGTTCCTGATAAGCTAAGCAATGCTGTTGATGTCTTCTCTTATTACTGGAGGTTATGAGGATCTGAATAAGGAAAAGCAGGTTTCAACGTAAACATGGCAAGAGTGGCTTTGGGTTTTGGGATCTTCTCAATCCTGGGATCTATCTTTGGAGCTGGATGGGGTTACACTGTCCAAGACAGAACCAGTGCACAATCTGGTGGTCCTTCTGGACTCACATCTTCTGCTTAAAGAGCAGGTGGCAATTGTGGCCAGAAGGGCCTTTGTGCATAGCTTTGTGTTATGCATCAGTTGTGCCCTTTCCTAGATTGGGAGACCCTATTATCAGTTACATACTACATCTCTGTTCTGTGAGCTGCATTGGTTATCTATTTGCTTCTGGATCTAATTTAAATTATTAGTTATGATCTTTAAACCCCAACATGGCATGTGGCTCTCCTTAATTACATCTATTTGTTCCATTTGGTCCACCATGCTATGAGTCCCATCAAACAAAGACTTTGTTTGATGAAACGCAGGAAGAGATTTTTCTGGCATGGTGCCTGCTTTCTGGAACATTTTATTTATTTTTATTTATTTATTTTGTCACACAGTATATATAAGCATAAGCATGAAATAATTATACAATATATAAGCATATATATAAGTATGAGTATGCAATAACTATATTAATTGGATATAACGAAAGGAAAAATAGGACAGGAATGGTAGGCACACTTGTGCTCTTATGCATGCCCCTTATAGACCTCTTAGAAATGGGGTGAGGTCAGTAGTAGAATAGTTTTTGGTTGAAGCTTTTGGGATTTTGGGAAGAGACCACAGAATCAGGTAGTTTATTCCAAGCATTAACAACTCTGCTACTGATGTCATATTTTCTGCAATCAAGATTGGAGCGATTAACATTAAGCTTAAATCTATTGTGTGCTCGTGTATTGTTACATCATTACCCCTGAGGTAAGATTGGCACTAACCCTGCTGGTCTTCCAGGAGACCCTCAAAACTTGGATGTGCCATTAGGCATGGAGATCCCATGAAAGCATGGAGCCTGTTAAATGGTTGCCCTGTTTATTAATATAGACCACACTCTTTTTGTTGTTGTACTTTGTACTTTTAACTGCTTTTAATCAGATTTAATGGCTAAATTTTGTTATTGTTTTGTGTTTAATTGTGTAGAGTGGCCAGAATCATATGCAAGTGATATGGGTGGAAATTATAAAATAAATAAATATATAAATAAATAATCTAATTCAGAAAACAAGGACTGGCCTTATCTTAATTGAATACCTCAATGGACTCCAAAAGAATTCACAATTATCCAGAATTTTTGAAACTCTGATTAGTTAGATGTTTATGAGAGGTGCTTATGATTTCTCTTCAGTGGAATTTCAGAAGGTGAGAGGAAGGTTGGAATTTTTTAATAGAAATAATTATCCATATTCCATAAATAACTATAGCTTATTTATCATGAGAATAAATTATTTGTTTCCTCTCCCCATGATTTTTATGTTAATGGATCTCCTAATAATTTAATTTGTTGACAGAAAGAGGGAAGATCCAAATGATAATATTCTCCTATAGCAATCTATCATGCTGTATATATGTAAAATAATAAAAAAGCATCATATAAAAGTATTCAGAACGTGATATGTCACATCAATTTTCATCATAAACTCAAGTACATAGATTTGTGTAGCTAATATTTATAGCTATCTTAGGTTATAAGACAGGTAAAAAATAAAGCTGGTCTAAGAAATATATTCCAAAGGACTTTCTCACATTAAAATCACAAATGCCAATTGTGCAAAACATAATATTCAATATCATTGATCTCTAAAACTTATACATTATTGCAAATTTTAGATTTTAGTAATTTCTCAAACTTTCAAATTAGAATATTTGCAAAAGTCATGTTATTGAGAAATATTTGTATAGAAAGTCCAAAGTAAGGCCGTCTGCTTTTGTGGTGGAATAGTGGATTGCCACAGAGGAAAATTATTTTTGCAATCCTGACATAAATTTGTACCCTATGAGAAATGAACTGAAAATTATTGTGTGCATTATATTGGATGAGTAGAAATTTATCTGTCTGTTTGTCTCTTTATTGTTTTGTTGGTCTATCTAATGCCACAGTTATATCATTAAGGTGGTCCTAAGAGGTTTTTCTAGCTTATTAAGAATAATGTACTAATGTAGTAAGACTCACAGTCGGATGTCTCCAGATGCCCTGACTAATATTTCTAAAGACTTATGTTTCTTAGTAGTTGCAATACAACACTCCATCAGTATCATATCCATTATTAGCAAATATGTTTTGATTTGTCTTCAAATCAAGGATATTAAGAATGTTCTACAACTGCAGTTTCCATAATTCCATGTCAGAATGCCTTTCCTTTTGTCCCTCCTATTTCATTTTAACCATTGTTTGCATTATTTATTCATGAGTTAATCCATTAATCTATGCATTAATGATCTGTGTTTTTTCATAGCCTCTTAGTCCATCTTTGGTTATATCATAGATAATCTTTTTCCAATATGTCTATTCATGTGATATTAATGTGGTGCATTTCATAAGACATATATCTGCAAACTTACTGGGAAATTTTGATGCTAACCTAGAAAAAATGCAAAGCATATAGATTGAAAGACAGTAAAAACTAGAACTCTGTTATTTAAAAGAATAAACATAGAAGTATAATTCTAAATTATGTAACTGTTGAAATTTCTGTAGTTGTATTTTTTTATATATCAAAACAAGAAACTTCAAAGACCATCCTTAGGGGAATATTTTTTCCTATTGTGATGAAATACCATTAAGAAAAATAATTAATAGAAGAACATAAAAGCCTTCTGTGTGATTAACCTACCATTTCTGGGCTGGAGAAATCCAGAATACCACTATGTAACAGTAAAGTTTCTTACCATTTAGTGGCTGTCTCGAGTTTTGAAGCACAAATATAATTGTTTCAGGACCTACATACATCAATATATATATATAGGAAACATGTGAATGCAATGCCTTATTAAAAATGCCTTGTGATTTTAAAACCAGTGTATGAGAAAGCAGCAGAGAAGCATTCAGTAATACACTGCTCCATCTATGTTATAAATTGCAGCCTTTCAGAAGTATGTTTGACCTACCGCCTTGATCATGCACTCTCTACATGATAGCTAAGCCCAAACAATTAGCATCATGTGAAGGGAAGTAGTATTCAAGGCAGTAGCTTTGTTCCCAACTGTCAGCAGAATACCAGGTTCTAAATCATACAGTTGTATCTTCCTTTGGCATTATTTCAGATGAAGGGATGGCAATAGTGATGGAGGATATTCAGCAGCCTTTTAGAACCAGGTCACAAATATGAGTGATTCTGAAAACATTTGTCCCATACCACCACACTGGGAAAGTGTAAACAGTTAGTGTGTTTGATTGCAATGTATTATTTCTAATTCTAATTAGAGATGCAATTACTGTAGAAGATCCTGTTATGACTATCAATTGATCCTTAATTGAAATAGTTACTCTGAGAGCTATGGGAGGGCCGGGATAGCTCAGGCAATAGAGAAGCCTGTTATTAGAACACAGAGCCTGCAATTACTGCAGGTTCGAGCCCGGCCCAAGGTTGACTCAGCCTTCCACCCTTTATAAGGTAGGTAAAATGAGGACCCAGATTGTTGGGGGGGCAATAAGTTGACTTTGTAAAAAAATAATAATATACAAATAGAATGAGACTATTGCCTTATACATTGTAAGCTGCCCTGAGTCTTCGGAGAAGGGCGGGGTATAAATGTAAACAAAAAAAAATATATTCTTGAACAAGCAATAATAATAATAATAATAATAATAATAATAATAATAATAATAATAATAATAATAATAATAATAATAATAATAATAATAGGAGTAAGAGTAGGAGTAGGAGTAGGAGTAGTAGGAGTATTGTGGTAATCCTCCACCAGTCCTTGTAACCCCTTGTAATTGTGGCCTGTACGATTTATGCAATATTGAGCAACTTCTGTATTTTTTAATGTTTTTATTCTGTTGATACTGTAAATCCTTGATTTTAACCTTACTCCTTTGCTTCTGAAGAGCTTTTGCCAGCGGATCTGCTTTCATGCAGAGAAGGAAACACCATTCCACCAGTAATTTATGCAAATTAAACAACTGATTAGCATAACACTTCTGCCAGCATTAGAGGGTTGTAGAACTGGTAGATAGGTAAAGCAAGCTCCTTAGTGATAATTAATTTTATATTTCTTCAGTAAGAAAAGTTAAGTATAATACCACCACCACCAAAAAAAAGTGTCAGTATCAAAATTTCTTGTAGTACAGTAATGGTAAAACAGCAGATTGCCATTTGCAAATGGTCAGCATTTTTCTCACGGAGAGTGATTTTTTTTAAAAATAAGATAAAACAACTTTAAAGAATATGGGAACTGCATCACTTTGGTATGCTTCTTCAACAGCATGATATAACATAACATAACATAACATCAGAGTCGGAAGGGACCTTGGAGGCCTTCTAGTCCAACCCCCTGCTCAGGCAGGAAACCCTACACCATCTCAGTCAGATGGTTATCCAACATTTTCTTAAAAATTTCCAGTGTTGGAGCATTCACAACTTCTGAAGGCAAGTCGTTCCACTTATTAATTGTTCTAACTGTCAGGAAATTTCTCCTTAGTTCTAAGTTGCTTCTTTCTTTGATCAGTTTCCACCCATTGCTTCTTGTTCTACCCTCAGGTGCTTTGGAGAACAGCCCGACTCCCTCTTCTTTGTGGCAGCCCCTGAGATATTGGAACACAGCTATCATGTCTCCCCTAGTCCTTCTTTTTGTTAAACTAGACATACCCAGTTCCTGCAACCGTTCTTCATATGTTTTATCCTCCAGTCCCTAATCATCTTTGTTGCTCTTCTCTGCACTCTTTCTAGAGTCTCAACATCTTTTTTACATCGTGGCGACCAAAACTGGATGCAATATTCCAAGTGTGGCCTTACCAAGGCATTATAAAGTGGTACTAACACTTCACGTGATCTTGATTCTATCCCTCTGTTTATGCAGCCCAGAACTGTGTTGGCTTTTTTAACAGCTGCTGCACACTGCTGGCTCATATCTAAATGGTTATCCACTAGGACTCCAAGATCCCTCTCACAGGTACTACTATTGAGCAAGGTACCACATATACGGTACTGGTGCATTTTGTTTTTGGCCTAAATGTAGAACCTTACTTTTTTCACTGTTGAATTTCATTTTGTTAGATAGCGCCCAATGTTCAAGTCTGTCAAGATCTTTCTGTAACTTGAGCCTATCTTCTGGAGTGTTGGCTATTCCTGCCAGCTTGGTGTCATCTGCAAATTTGATGAGTTCCCCATCTATCCCCTCGTCCAAGTCATTGATGAAGATGTTGAAGAGTACTGGGCCTAAAACAGAGCCTTGGGGTACTCCACTGCATACTTCCCTCCATGTGGATGTAGTTCCGTTGAGGACTACACGTTGAGTGCGGTTGGTCAGCCAGTTACGAATCCATCTGGTGGTGGTGCTGTCTAACCCACATTTTCTACTTTATCTAGTAGTAGGTTATGGTCTACTTTATCAAATGCTTTACTGAAGTCCAAGTAAATTATATCGACAGCATTCCTCTGGTCTACTAATTTTGTCATTTTGTCAAAGAATGCGATAAGATTAGTCTGGCATGATCTGTTTTTGACAAACCCATGTTGGCTTTTGGTTATTACTTTGTTTGCTTCTAGGTGTTCGGTGATTCGTTGCTTGATTATCTTTTCCAGAATCTTCCCCGGTATTGAGGTCAGACTGATAGGTCTGTAGTTTCCTGGATCTGTTTTTCTTTTTTGAAGATGGGAACTACATCAGCTCTTTTCCAGTCCTCTGGCAGCTCCCCTGTGCTCCAGGATCTTTGAAAGATATAGTTCAGTGGTTCTGAGATCACGTCTGCCAGTTCCTTCAGAACCTTGGGGTGTAATCCATCCGGTCCTGGTGATTTGAACTCGTCTAGGGTAGACAGGTGTTCACTTACCATTTTCTTCCCTATTTTAACTTGTGTTTCTAATCTGTTTTTTGTAGTGCTGTTTTTGATAGGTTGGATTGTTTTTTCTTTTGTGTAAAGACAGATGCAAAATATGAGTTAAGTAGATCTGCTTTCTCCCTGTTGCTTGTCATCTTCTTGCCACTTTCTCCCAGCAATGGGCCAATTGTTTCCTTGACTTTTTTCTTGTTTTTAACATGTTGGAAGAAGCTTTTTTTGTTATTTTTTACTTTTGTCGCTAGCCAAAATTATTATTAGCTGTGGATAAGATAAGATTTGCACCAAACTAGTCCCTAAATAAAACCTCCATTATATATTCTGAACTTCCTAAACGTATCTCTGCATTTTTCAGGATGGGGGAGAAAAGAGGATGACTTGACACACCCTTTAGCATTCTTTCCCATTGGAGATGAAAACAGGGGAGGGAAAGAGTGACCATTTATTGTCTCAACACAAACAGCAAAACCACATAATACAATTAAGAAAATGTGGAATATTCTTCTAAACCCAGAGAGTGGTGGTCTGCTTAAGCTAAGAATGATATCCACATGTCCTGAAAAACTTTGGTATGTGGTGGATGCATTGTATAAACATAGTGGTTGCATGGGATCAAATTCTTGGATGTACAATATATATATGTTGGGCAAAACAGAATATCTTTTAAAAAATCAAATTTGTATGCAGAACTTTCTTTAAATTGATAGATTATGGCCCACTTTATCTAACAAGTTTAAAGTGAGAATCAATTTGGTGTAGACGTTAAGGCACCAGGCTAGAAAGCAAAAGACCATGAGCTCAAGTCCCACCTTAGCCATGAAAGCCAACTGGGTGACTTTGGACTTGTAATTTTCTCTCAGCCCAACTCAGTTCACACGGTAGTTGTAGGGAAAATAAGAAAAGGAAGGTATGTTGGATATGTTTTCCACCTTGAGTTATTTGTAAAAATAATAAAGGTGATATCTAAATAAATAAAATAAGCAATATTATGTCTGAGCTGCAAAAACGCAGACACCCAAAAATGACAACAAAGAGTAAAACATTTCTGTATCTCTTTCCCCAGCTAAATCTGACTGGCTGCAGCCCTGATATGGCACCTTAACTATGCATTTCCACTAGCTATGTTCATGCATGACAACAGTGCATGGTCAATTGTGCCTTAAACCATTAAGCATGTACATTTGAGATGCGGCCACTTAAGGATTTTTTTAAAACAATGAACCAAAGAGCTAAAATGTTTATACTACATATTATCACTTCACATAAAGATTTGGAGAATGTGCAAAAATTAGAATAATTAAGAGATCTGTAGGTTAATTCTAATAATCAAATAATGCTCTCGAATATGGATACTATGCATATAATGTCTGACACTCACCCAGGCAATATCTGCACAAAATCTCCAAACAGCCAATATGCAACATTTCTTATTCAGGGTGTCTGTCCCTTTATTCCTGTCTTTTGTATGTTTAAATGGGTTTGTGTGCAATCGCCAAACCTTCTTACCATTTGCTGAATCATTTTCATTCCAAAAGCTTTTTGCCTTGATATGTAAGAACCGAAGTCCTCCTAATTTCCATTTCCAGCAAAGGGAGTAGGAAAAACAAAAATTTAAACTTACATAAACTGTATCTTTAAACAGGGGAGAAAGAGAATTGTTGCCCTCCTCCTAATATTTAAAATACCTTCACTACAATTTAAAACCAATGTGCAGGAACTGATATATTCAAATACCAAGTGTCTATTTGAAGGGACTTCTGAAAGTATACTCTGCCACCTGTGTGTAGCAAACCCTTTTGAAACTTGCCCTTGAAACAAAAATTAGTGCCTCAGGGGACCAAGGAAGTATAGACAACAGCTAACTGCAGAGAGGCTGAGATTCAAGCTCTAAATTTCCTACAGTGGAAAAAGGGGAAAAAAAGGAGAGCAAAAATGCAGGTGGAGAGAGAGAGAGACTACAAAGATGAGACATGTCTACAGGAGCCATTGGGGAGAGAGTTGGTGGAAGAAAAAAAGAAAGGAAGGAAGGACGGAAGGAAGGAGAGAGAGAAAGAAAGATAAAGAAAGAAAGAAAGAGAGAGAGAGAGAGAAGGAAGGAAGGAGAGAGAGAGAAAGGAAGAGAAAGAAAGAAAGAAAGAAAGAGAGAGAGAGAGAGAGAGAGAGAGAGAGAGAGAGAGAGAGAGAGAGAGAGAGAGAGAGAACGAAAGAAAGACCTACTGGGAAATCAGACTAACAACAAACAAGCCAAAGGCTCGGAAGGAGTTTCAGCAGCAGCTTCTGCTTATCAGGGCACCAGCGTTCAGTAAATAAATTAGCAGCAGCTTTGAGTGTGTGGAAATTAGCAGTGACAGTATGAAAGAGGCAGATGAGGGCCTTTTATCTTCTGTAAACATTCAAAGAAGCACTTCTGAGGGGAAGGTTGGGGCAGCGTTGGCAATGGTGGCTTCGATTCCGATTGGGAGAGGGAGGGGGCAAAACGGAATTACTATTCCAAAGGAAGGAAGGAAAGGGGAGGGAGGTAGAGAGAGAAAGAGTGTGGGGGGGGGGGAGAGGGAAAAGGTCTATTTCATCTCCTAGCAGTTCAGAACTTCATTTAGAACTAATCAGCTCTGTCTACTGTCAAGTCATTTCTGACAGCAACTCCCCTTTGGATAGTTTGTCACTCAGAAGATGTGAAAGAAACAACATGATAAAAATATCTATGTCTTTCTGAAATGATGATGGGGTAGGGAGTGGGGATGAGCAAGAGAAGTCTACAAAAATCCTGAACCCACCTCTAACGTAGCCCAAAATCAGAAGGAGTCTGGTGGCACTTTTTCAGACTAACAAATCTAATTCCAAGGGACAAACTTTTATGAACAACAGCTCTCTTCATCAGCGGTACAGAATGCCTAAATTAATGTAAGATTTACATTTGGTTGGGGTGGGGGGAGAGAGGGGAAGACAAGTTAGTTGTACAGATTACATGTGAATCAGATTAACTGAACCTTATCAATCAGCCATTTGGAGAATGGCAGATGTCCCATTCTTGCGATGCTTCACAAGATCTCGGAAATTTTCTGCAAGCTTTCCCAAATATCAAAAGAATGGGTCTGGAAAGTTAATACGGTTTGGAGAATGAATGCTGCACATGATTTGGAGAATGTCCTCAGGAAGAAAGTCCGGTACTGGGTATAGAGTAGGATCAGACCAGGCATGCCTCAGCAGCAGGAGAATGAAAATGTTGAAAGTCAACTGACCATGGCACAGTCTATGTAGCTCAGGATAGTGAGAGGCAACTAGGGCTTTGCACAGCGTTGCTGGTCGCTGTGTGGAGCTTGCGGTGGCATTTTTCAGTGGCAGCAGGAACTGCTGGACTGGAACCAGAATACAGACCTGGAGCACCAAGAGTTGACTGCTGAAGACCGCAGATATTTACATTGATGACATTGATGAGTATCACTGTGCAGGGTGCCCCAAAGGCCATAAATAATGGGGAGTTAGATAAGTAGATGAGGAGAGTTAATTGTAACTGTGTGGGCGAAATTTTGATTACCCATTATAACCATGGGGGCATTGCAATGGTCATAAGACCTTTTGTCCAGTGCTGTAATAACTTCAAATGTCTGCTGCTTGGATGGTCATAAATTGAGGATTCCTTCTAGATATTAGCTAAAGGATTTGGTGTTGTGTTCTGGATGGAGGATGGAAGTGTGTAGATTGCCAAGTGATTCATATATTTCCTACTGAAGGAGGTGTTTACATGTCCATAGAATAGTTTTAATATGATCTAGGACGATGGCTAACCTTTTTGCCATTGCGTGCCAGGAGGGGGGTGGGGGGGATCATGCGCATGCGTGTCCACACCCATAATTCTATGTACTCCACCCACATGCATGCATGCGTGACCTCCCCCTCGCTCCCGGCACGTGATGGCCTGGTAAACCCGTTTTTCTCTCTCACCTGGCTCCAGAGCCTCTCTATGAGTCTGGAGAGGGTGAAAACTACCTTCCCCCTCCCAGAGGCCCTTCGGAGCCAGAAATGGCCCATTTACCAACTTCTGGTTGGACAGGAAGTGACTTTTTTGCTGTCCCCAGCCTCCAAAGACTCCTAGAGAGGCATAAATTGGAGTAGAATTTCCTCTCCAATGCCATGCATTCAGCTAGATTTTTTAATCTTTATTTCTGGAATATATTCTGAATATTCAATATGAATAGTAGAGTGGTATTGCTCTTTTAATAATCAAATACAGCAGATAGAAATCTATTCAATAACTAGAAGCCAGTGAGTAATCATCAATGGCTTTATGTCAGAATAAACGAAGGAAAGTATCAATTGTTTTCCCTCTAGAATTGATACTGCAGCCAGCATTAATCAATATACTCATTAACAGCACATGAGAATGTAAATTCAGTGATCATTGAAGCTACAGAAGATACATAACTCGGGAGGGGGCAATAAATGGCAAAAGGAGACATTGACCCATGAAAATATATAGATGCAACTGTTTAATTTTAAGATTATATCAGACTAGGAGATACATTTGAGACAGAACATGCTATCAATTTAAAAATCAAGGAAGAATAGTTTTCAGAGGGCCTTCTAATTCACTATCAGTTATTTTGTTATGACTATCTAGATTATTTCTGTCACACAAAAAACAACATCATTGTAAGCAGCTCTTCCACAATTATTACAACTCTTGTTTGTGTTATTTTCAAATTCATTATTATCTGAAACATTTCTGCTCAACTGTTTTGCTTCCTCCTGTATTGAGAACAATCAGGATGAACGAGATGAATGTTAAATAAGATATAAAAAGTAACTGGATGATTTAAATCTCAAAAAGGGGGCAGAAACAGCCAAATTCACAGAGTTAAATAAAATATAAAATGAAATATATTTATTACATATGAAAATATATTTAGCATACTTGAGTTTTTATTTTGATTTTTCTAGTTGTTTTTAGTATATTCGACAGCATCCATTAAAGAATATATCAGTGAGTTGGAAATTATAGGCAATCCTCAACTTACTACCACAAATGAGCCCAAAATTGCTAAGTGAGACATTTGTTGAGCTGCGGTGGCATAGTGGTTAGAGTACAGTAGTGCAGGCTACTTCTGCTGATCACCGGCTGCCAGCAGTTTGGCAGATCGAATTGCACCAGGTTCAAGGTTGACTCAGCCTTCCATCCTTCTGAGGTCAGTAAAAATGAGGACCCAGATTGTTGAGGGCAAAATGCTGACTCTGTAAACTGCTTAGAGACGGCTGTAAAGCACTATGAAGCGGTATATAAGTTTTGCTATTGTTAAGTGAGTTTTGCCCCATTTTCTTGCCGCATTTATTAAGTGAATCATTGCAGTTGTTAAATTAGTAACATGGTTGTTAAATGAGACTGGCTTCCCCATTGACTTTGTCAGAAGGTCATAAAAGATACTCACCTGACTCTGAGACACTGCAACCATCATAAATGTGAGTCAGTTACCAAGCATCCAAATTTTGATCACATGACCACAGAGATGCTGCAAACAGCCCTAAGGGTGAGAAATGGTCATAAGTCACTTTTTCAGTACCATTCTAACTTTGAATGGTCACTAAATGAACTGTTGTAAGTCGAAGACTACCTATACTCATTTTCTTGTCATTAGTAATAATTGACCAATGAACTTAATTCAGAATTGCAGAACCTGAGAATTCATTTGGTGGATTACATCTTTGACTCAATTGATTCAAACATTATTTCTAACAAGGCTGGAGAGTTGCCAGTAGAAGCTTATAGTGAACAAGGAGGAATGATAAAGCCCGGATCCTGGAGTAAATAATAAAGAATATTTAGCAAAGCTTGGATCTAAGAATTAGTTATGATTTGGTTACCTTAAGGAAGCACAAATTAGGGAAATAGGTGAAGGTCCCTAGGCTACGCTGGGCATATTTCAGCCTCTAGAGATTATCTCAAATTCAGTAAACTAAAGAAATCCATCCAATCAACTCATGCTTATAATTTCCCCAAAGTAGTTGAATGAACTAAAGCTAAAGTATGGGCATGCAAGAAAAAGAGAGACTGGAAAATCAACTCTTTAGAATAGAATAGAATAGAATAGAATAGAATAGAATAGAATAGAATAGAATAGAATAGAATAGAATTTTTTATTGGCCAAGTGTGATTGGACACACAAGGAATTTGTCTTGGTGCATATGCTCTCAGTGTACATAAAAGAAAAGATACGTTCATCAAGGTACAACATTTACAACACAATTGATGATCAATATATCAATATAAATCATAAGGATTGCCAGCAACAAGTTATAGTCATACAGTCATAAGTGGAAAGAGATTGGCGATGGGAACTATGAAACGATTAATAGTAGTGCAGATTCAGTAAATAGTCTGACAGTGTTGAGGGAATTATTTGTTTAGCAGAGTGATGGCCTTCGGGAAAAAACTGTTCTTGTGTCTAGTTGTTCTGGTGTGCAGTGCTCTATAGCGTCGTTTTGAGGGTAGGAGTTGAAACAGTTTATGTCCAGGATGCGAGGGATCTGCAAATATTTTCACGGCCCTCTTCTTGATTCGTGCAGTATACAGGTCCTCAATGGAAGGCAAACCATAAGTTTTGAAAGAACATTGGGATACTATTATACATTTTCTAATCAGTTGTCTGATGGTGTATTATTTTTAAAAGTAGACATTTATTACTTGAAATTACTTCCTTTATGTGGCTACAAACTGCCTGAACCATTGGTAATTATATCAGCCTCCCACCTCACCCCCACTTTCTCATCATCAGAGAAAAATAAATATCTAGAAGACTGGACAAACATTGGTAAAGTTCAAAAAAATCAAGTGCAATCCCAACCCCCATCTCTAACCCCTGTTAAAATGTTAACATGATGGAAAACCTTTGACTGAGAGGTAACAAGAGAGAAATAGATAGATGGGTTCTATAGACAACAAGTCACAAAGAAATTAAAGCTGTTTCACTGATACACTGATATAATTTTCCTCCAGAGAATATTACGACTGACAAACAAACAAAGAAGAAACTTGTTTCTTAACATGTGGAATGTGACAGTCAACAGCAAATGGCAAAACAAGAGATTAAATTGTGTGAAATGTTCTCAGAAAATATGCTCCTTTGTTTGAAAGTCTCTGATTCTCCAAATTTCTATTGTGTATTTAAGTCCATGCTAATTGCCTTAGAGCCAATCATTCAATCTTGCCCAGCTCACAGGGTGATTGTTGGGGGGAGAGGGAAATAGGAAGAGGAAGGAGTACTAGGTATATTCACCTTGAATTATTTATAAAAATAATAAAGGTGAGATAAAAATAAAGAAATAAACAAATAAATATTAACCAGATAAACTGCAAAAGGGGCCCCTTGTAACTCATGTCTTCCCATTTTTTTCACCACCTTGTTCAAAATATTTTTCTCCTTTTGATTTCTGGAGAAGTAATGACAGACAAAACATGGCTCCATGTAAACCAGATCTTATAACCACAGTGGAATGAAGAGCCAATGAGTCAGCTGGTCAGCTCTTTGCAATTTCTCTCTGGCCAAGGAGAGGACTTGAAATTATCTACATGGGCTGTCTCACGGACAGCAAGACAGTGGTCTTTAGTGGGTTTAGAGCTCTAGAAGACAAGGAATAAGTTATCTTGCTCAAACCATGGTCAGTGTCTTTGAAAGGACACTAGGTTCTCATGCTTCCTTTTTGAATCATTCTCAGAAATAGCTTGTTAACTAGTTTTTAGCTATTAGGAACTTCAGATTGTCAAGTTTAACAGGCGAGTTTCCTTCAATCCTTAGCAAAAGAAAATTTTAACAACAATTTTAAGTTTAATAAAATTTAGAAATAAACAGCAAAATAAAGCTCTGATTTTAGAAAGCTACAAATGAACAAATGGTCCAGATAAATTTGATATAAAATTTTGGAATAATTATAAAGAATCCTTCCTGTGAACATGTTTTTATTTTAAATTTAAAAGAAAACAAAATAAGATAAGATTTGAAAAATTGAACATTCAAGGGAGCAAAAGATTACAATTAAAGGAGAACAGATAAACTCAATTTATAATTAAGGATACTTTTGAACAGTGGACCCAAATCTTAGCATGTTAATAAAAAACATGCCTCTATGGGATGAGACTGTGCTTAAATATGTTAATGGAAGGTGAACAAGGTTTTCCTTATACCATTGAATATGAGTTGAAAGTGAATTGAAATGACAGGTTATAGGAATGACATGGAAAAAAAAATATTATCCTGTATTAACAGTATACACAAAAGAAGCCATCTGATGCTTTACTAATTGAAATATAAGCAATAAACCAAGAGAGTGACCTAGATAATTTTCCTATATTGGTTTTTATCAAAGTAGCTTGTTAAAATTTTGAAGAATCTCATGAGAAGGTACAAAGAAAAAAAGTTAAAGAATTATTTGAAGGGACTAAAGATTAACATTGATAGAACTAAAAGAAAGGAATATAATGTTGGTTCATTTGATCAAGATTAAAATAGATATCTTGTTATTTCTGGTAACGCTTAATGAACTTTTGCTGATCTTTTTTTTGCTGAAATGATGATGCTTTATGGATTTGTTTATAGATAAGGGTAGAAGAGATCATTTGTTGTATTTTAAAATAAAACTTAAAAATAGTTTACATGTGATGAAGATGTAGTCACTGCTTTATATATTTCTTCCCTTTTTCTTTACAATATTCAATACAATACAATATTTACAATATTTTATAATGTTTATTAAATTACTACAAAATTTGTTTTTTCCTTTACCAATCAATCCTGTTGTAGGTCTGTTAAAACAATACTGTTATAGGTCTGTTAAAACAGTTGTTTCTTACTCAAATCTAATTTGCTGTAACATTGCATTCAGAAAATCAAAGATCTGTGCTTTCCATTTAGCAGAAAATTAACTGTTTCCAGCAGGGTTCAAGCTGGAAACAGTATAATAAGTATAATACTAAGTATAATACTAAGACAGTTGTCTTAGTATTAACCACACTTGTCAATTACCTTTGGTGATCTCAAGATGAGGATATTATGTTCATGCTGGTTCTCCTTGATATCTCAGCAATCTTTCATACCATTGACCATAGTATCCTTCTAAGCTAGTTGGCAATGGGGGACATTGTCCTCTTTCCTCTGCAGCCAGTTCCAGTCAGTATTGGTGGGAAGGGAAGCAATTGAACTGTAGGCCTCTGTTTGTGAGGTGTCTCTGGGATCCACTTTCTATTCTTTTTATTATCTACATGAAACCACTGAGCATTTGTCAAGACAAGTCAAGTATTATGAATATGATGCCACAGACATCAAATTAAAGTGGTCTCTCCATGGAGGCTGTAAATGGAAGAACAGGTTGCAGTTCAACCATGGTAAGACTGAGTAGCTATGCAGTGGTGGGCTTCAAAATTTTTTAATTTAGTTCTGTGGGTGTGGCTTGGTAGGTGTGGCATGGCTTGGTGGGCATGGCAGGGGAAGGATACTGTAAAATCTCCATTTCCTCCCAATCAGCTGGTACTTGGGAGGCAGAGAATAGATGGGGGCAGGGCCAATCAGATTTTTTACTACTGGTTCTCTGAATTACTCAAAATTTCTGCTACTGGTTCTCCAGAACTGGTCAGAACCTGCTGAAACCCACCTCTGTAGTTATGGGTTTATTTTATTTATTTAATTTTTATATTTCTGAACTGACCATCTCCCTCAAAGAGGGATTCTAGGCAGTGTACCATAAACTTTCAGAATATAAAAATAGCATGTAAAAAATAAAATGTTAGAAATAAAATTTCAAATTTGATTTTTTTAAGGGATGGTGGTGATATATGATAGCTTTGTGATATACTTAATTTTAGAAAAGTGGGGAAGACCTGACATTTTCCCCAGGTGTTTGGACCCCCTTGAGTCAAGATTAATTTTAATTATTTTACGGCCTTTCACTCATCATCTGATAAAATCCACAAATGATGTGGATTTGCCTTTATTTATTTATTTGCCTTGGTGCTCATTGGAAAACCCTAATGTGAAGGACTGTCTGCCTCCAAATTAACAAACACCATTCATTTCTCTAGCAATTAGTCTCAGCCCATCAAGCACTTTGGTTAAGCCCAGAAGAATATTTCATTTATTTAGATAAATGCCATTTGCTTACTTATGGACCACAACTCATTCAACAAGAAACAAGCTGTTGTAGTTTAGGCTACATTTTTCATTTTCTTTTTTAAAAAAAAGAAGAAATAAAACAAAACTAGCAATCAGGAAACAGGTTTTTAATATTCTGAAAAAGATTGTTGTAGAAAGATTTTGAAAGAATAATGAAAGAAAAATTCATGGTTGATCAAGATTGTAAGGCAGTCTAACTGACTGGAAAACCCTTTACACTATTATTCAATTACTGAAAAGACCTCAATAATATTATTGTCTCATTTTCTCACAAATATATTTGCTTGTTGTTAAAGCATTGGGCTTCTGAATATTTCTCCTTTTGATTTCTGGAGAAGTAATGACAGACAAAACATGGCTCCATGTAAACCAGATCTTATAACCACAGTGGAATGAAGAGCCAATGAGTCAGCTGATCAGCTCTTTGCAATTTCTCTCTGGAGAGGACTTGAAATTATCTACATGGGCTGTCTCACGGACAGCAAGACAGTGGTCTTTAGTGGGTTTAGAGCTCTAGAAGACAAGGAATAAGTTATCTTGCTCAAACCATGGTCAGTGTCTTTGAAAGGACACTAGGTTCTCATGCTTCCTTTTTGAATCATTCTCAGAAATAGCTTGTTAACTAGTTTTTAGCTATTAGGAACTTCAGATTGTCAAGTTTAACAGGCGAGTTTCCTTCAATCCTTAGCAAAAGAAAATTTTAACAACAATTTTAAGTTTAATAAAATTTAGAAATAAACAGCAAAATAAAGCTCTGATTTTAGAAAGCTACAAATGAACAAATGGTCCAGATAAATTTGATATAAAATTTTGGAATAATTATAAAGAATCCTTCCTGTGAACATGTTTTTATTTTGAATTTAAAAGAAAACAAAATAAGATAAGATTTGAAAAATTGAACATTCAAGGGAGCAAAAGATTACAATTAAAGGAGAACAGATAAACTCAATTTATAATTAAGGAAAATTAAAATTTTGAAGAATCTCATGAGAAGGTACAAAGAAAAAAAGTTAAAGAATTATTTGAAGGGACTAAAGATTAACATTGATAGAACTAAAAGAAAGGAATATAAGGTTGATTCATTTGATCAAGATTAAAATAGATAGCTTGTTATTTCTGGTAACGCTTAATGAACCGGTTCTCTGAATTACTCAAAATTTCTGCTACTGGTTCTCCAGAACTGGTCAGAACCTGCTGAAACCCACCTCTGTAGCTATGGGTTTATTTTATTTATTTAATTTTTATATTTCTGAACTGACCATCTCCCTCAAAGAGGGATTCTAGGCAGTGTACCATAAACTTTCAGAATATAAAAATAGCATGTAAAAAATAAAATGTTAGAAATAAAATTTCAAATTTGATTTTTTTAAGGGGGGGGGGGGTGATATATGATAGCTTTGTGATATACTTAATTTTAGAAAAGTGGGGAAGACCTGACATTTTTCCCAGGTGTTTGGACCCCCTTGAGTCAAGATTAATTTTAATTATTTTACGGCCTTTCACTCATCATCTGATAAAATCCACAAGTGATGTATCTTTGCCTTTATTTATTTGCCTTGGTGCTCATTGGAAAACCCTAATGTGAAGGACTGTCTGCCTCCAAACTAACAAACACCATTCATTTCTCTAGCAATTAGTCTCAGCCCATCAAGCACTTTGGTTAAGCCCAGAAGAATATTTCATTTATTTAGATAAATGCCATTTGCTTACTTATGGACCACAACTCATTCAACAAGGAACAAGCTGTTGTAGTTTAGGCTACATTTTTCATTTTCTTAAAAAAAAAAGAGGAAATAAAACAAAACTAGCAATCAGGAAACAGATTTTTAATATTCTGAATAAGATTGTTGTAGAAAGATTTTGAAAGAATAATGAAAGAAAAATTCATGGTTGAACAAGATTGTAAGGCAGTCTAACTGACTGGAAAACCCTTTACACTATTATTCAATTACTGAAAAGACCTCAATAATATTATTGTCTCATTTCCTCACAAATATATTTCCTTGTTGTTATTAAAGCATTGGGCTTCTGAATACTTCTCCTTTTATTTATTAATCTACAAAATATATATGCCTCCCATCTCACTATCTATGTGACTCTTAGCAGATTGCAAGTAAAAAAACCCACATAAAAATCTATACAAAAGTAAACAAAGTCAAAACATGGATAAGATTCATGATGGCACAGTCGTTAGAATGCAGTACTACAGGCTAACTCGCTGCTCACTCCAGGAGTTCAGTTCTGAGCAACTCAAGGTTGACTTGGCCTTCCATTCTTCCAGGGTCAGTAAAACGAGGACCCAAATTGTTGGGGGCAATATGCTGACACTGTAAGCCACTTAGAGAGGGATGTAAAGCACTGTGAAGGGATATATAAGTCTAAGTCCTATTGCTATTGCCATCAATCCATCAACCACCTCCAAGGATGCCTACCACTGTTGGATCCCTATAGTAGTTGACAAAGCCATCTCTTAATGCTCTGCTGGAAGGCCTGAAGAGTGGAGGCCAACCTCACCTCAAAAATCAAGATGTTTCATAGATCATGACCAATGGTGAAGAATGTTCTTATCTTATATCCTTCCAAAATTCTTTAGTTGATAGGGTCCCTAACCTGAAGGAGGGATAAATTGCTTTAATTGGGATGAGATGGTTCCTAAGGTAACCTAGGCTCATGCTGTGAAGGATTTAAAGGTGATAACCAACACTTTGGACAGGACCCAGAAGCAGATTGGTAGGCAATGCAGGTCATGCAGCAGAGGTGTTACATGTGCAACACTAGGCTTGCCCCAAAGTGTCCATGCCACCACATTCTGCACTAGCTACAGCTTCTGGATACTTTTCAAGGATAGCCCCAGACCATCTGGGATGGAGATGTACAGTTGGATATTATCATATTTTTCAGAGTATAAGATGCACCTTTTTTTCCCAAAAAAAGAGGGTGAAAATCGGGGTGCATCTTATACTCCAAATGTAGCCCTGCCCAGCCTTTCAAACAGAGATTTCAGAGGTTAAAAAAAGCCTCCAAACAGAGCTTCAGAAAAAAAGCCTCTGAAAGAAGCTTCAGCAAAAAAGCTTCTGAAAGGAAGCTTCAGAGGCTTTTTTCCCTCTGAAGCTCTGTTTTGGAGGCTTTCAGAGGCAAAAAAAAAAAGTTTTTTCTGAAACAGAGTTTCAGAAGTTTCAGAGGCTGAAAAAAAACCAAGGCACAGAACCAACAAACCTTTTGCTAAAATTCACCTCTGGGAACAGCTGATTGGAGGTATTCCAGGAGACCAATCCACTCGCCAATCAGCTTTTTTCTTATTTTCCTCCTCAAAAACTAAGGTGTGCATCTTATATTCCAAAAAATACAGTACTTGGAATATTGGATACAGTGACAATACAAAAAAGATGTTGAAACTCTAAAAAGAGTGCAGAGAAAAGCAACAAAAATGGTTAAGTGGTTGGAAGCTAAATCATATGAAAAATGGTTGCAGAAACTGGGTTTGTCTAGTCTAATGAACAGAAGGACTAGGGATAATATACAGCAGTCTTCCAATATTTGAGGGGCTGTCACAGAGAAAAATGGGTCAACTTATTATCCAAAGTGCCTGAGGGTAGAACAAGATGCAACAGATGTAAACTTCTCAAGGAGAGATCCAACCAGTGGTGGGATTCAGCCAGTTTGCACCACTTCGGGAAGAACCGGTTTTTAACTTTCTGAGCAGTTTGGTGAACTAATTTTTGGAAGAAATCATTAGGGCAGAGAACTGGTTGTTAAATTATTTGAATCCTATCACTGGATCCAACCTAGAACTAAAGAGAAATTTCCTGACAGTGAAAACAATTATGGTAATCACTGAAACAGCTTCTTCTAGAAGTTGTGGATGCTCCATCACTGGAGGTTTTTAAGAAGAGGTTGGACAGCCATTTGGTATAGAGTATTGGGTCCCATGCTTGAGCAAGGGTTGAACCAGAAGACCTCCAAGGTCGCATCCAACTATTCTATTCTATTCTATTCTATTCTATTCTATTCTATTCTATTCTATCCTATCCCTATCCTATCCCTATCCTATCCTATCCTTTTCCTTTCTGACATTATTCCTAGTATATCTTTAGTTCCCTTTACTTTCTAGAGAGTATTGTAGATCTTCAATTACTTGGATGAACTTCAGTAGCACTTTCTGAAAGTTGCACTTGAAATATATTTTCAAAACATGATGTTTGAAGAAATTAAATCAATAATCAGTATGAGTCATGGTCTATGATACCCTGACCCGTAATGTATTAGGATTTTTAGGAGAAGGATTTTTTTCCTTTCTATTTTCAGTCTTTAATAAAATAAAACTTTTCATTTCAAAAATTAAAAACTTGAAAAGTTTCAATTGATACTTTTCTCTCAGAACATCTGAAATCCACACAAGAATGTAAAACCAGCAAGCTATAATTAATGACTGTATATGCTAAAGTGTCATCCTTAAAGTGGCCATTAAAAAAAAGTTTTTATTAAAAGTTCATGTAGGTTATCACAAGTATTTAAAATCATCTACCTCTGTTAGAGTCTTATTTAATAAAATAAATTATGCATTCTTATATTGAGATAATGTAAATTAGAATTAACCATATCTGCCCAATTTCTGATATATTGCCAAACTAAGCTAAATATTTTTCATTACTTACAGAATTGTTTGGAATTTGATGAATTGGGTCCTATACTCACATACAAGTGACACATGTTTGTAATCAATGTCCGTGTAAAAATTCAGTACTGAAAAATGTACTGGTGAGGCTCCTGCAATTGTAAATTAAGCATTAACTGACCTTAAACCATTCCCAAATCATATAATTAAAGCCAACAAGATTTCCATAATTCCCCTCATAGTTATGTTTTTTTTAATTTTAATATTGAATGCTTATAAAATTCTGTTGTTGCTTTTCCTCCAGCATGATTGCTATTGTGAAGATTATCTTTTTCATTCCATGTCTTCATCAATGTGATGGTTACAGCAGCTTGTGAGAATATCAAGCATGCACTTCCAAAACTGTTGAGTAAGCAAAAATAAGGCTGTTCCTTAAACCCTTCACAGTTTATAGCCACATTTACATAACATTAAATAAGTCAACAAAGGCATCATTAGCTCCCATTAAAATATGAGCGAAGGAATTTAAATGAACAAGACAAGCTAATTGGTAAGTAATGTTGTGTATCAAAATTATGACTATAAGATTCCACAGTTAATGAGAAGTTCTACAATTGTGCTTCCTATACATTAAAAAAATTAAATTAAAGGTGAACATAGTCAGCCAGAAAGTTTTCAAGGCCTCATTTGGAAATACATGTAAGTATAGGCATTTGAAAAGTGCCAATGTTGTATCATCATTAGTGTCTAACTCAGTTTAGATACATTTTCTAGCTCAGTAGGACGATCCATGCATGGGTTCTTAAGGCGAAAACATCTGCATTATGAACATCTGCATTAAGAATGAACTACTAAATGTGGATTGATTGCATCTTGAAACAAATCTATGGGCTCATCCTGATTTAATATAAATGCTGATGGAAATTCATTTTCCTATTTGTTTTTTGCACTCACTGTACAGCTCAGCAGGGTTTGACCTGTATTCCACTAGACCATTAATCCCCAACCTTTCTGGTTCTGTGGATCAGTGGTGGAGAGGTGGGGGAGGTGATGGTTTCATGCACATGGCCACTGCTCGCACAAATGGAGTTTTGTGTGCTCCCAGGTCCACAGGCCACTTGTCCAGTGTCTGGCACAGACTAGGGGTTGGGGACTCCTGCACTAGATCATACATGAATTGCAACATGACTGTTTTTTTAAAAAAAGATGCACTTTAGATGTATCCACAGAATATAATCAAGTCAGTAGTGATGACACTGCAACCAAAGCTATATGTATTATGTGCATTATCACCCTTTTGACTTTTTTGACTACAACTTGTGGATGCCTCTGAATGTCTTAATCCCTGATTAGGTTTAATACTTATTTTCCTAACTTCCCATCCCCAAACCTCCTCAAATGCAGAAAAAGCACAAAAAAGTACCGTATATACTCGAGTATAAGCCGAGTTTTTCAGCACGTTTTTTGTGCTGAAAAGCGCCCCCTCGGCTTATACTCGAGTCTACGTCTTGATGTACTTCGGGAACCCCGCACAGGAGACGCCAAAGAGGCGGCGAGATCGTCAGCGGATTTGCCCAAGGCTGAGCAGTTCGCGCGGACCTGAGCCAAGCGTCGCAGTCAGCGAGCGGTGAAAGCGACATGCGGCGCGCTCCGCTTTCACCGTTCGGCTGGACTGGGACCGCTTGCTCGGGTCGCAGTAACTCCCGCCAGGCTGTGCCGCGAAGAAACCATTTAAAAGCCCGCCAGGGCTTTCTTCTTCTCCTCCGTGCTTCAGAAGTTGGGCTTTTAAATGGTTTCTTGGCGCACAGCCTGGCGGAGTTATTGCGACCCGAGCCAAGCCGGTCGCAGTCCAGCCGAACGGTGAAAGCGGAGCGGCGCCGCATGTCGCTTTCACCGCTCGGCTGGACTGCGACCGCTTGCTCGGGTCCGCAGTAACTCCGCCAGGCTGTGCGAAGAAACCATTTAAAAGCCCGCCAGGGCTTTCTTCTCCTCCGTGCTTCAGAAGTTGGGCTTTTAAATGGTTTCTTGGCACAGCCTGGCGGAGTTACTGCGACCCGAGCCAAGCCGGTCGCAGTCCAGCCGAACGGTGAAAGCGGAGCGGCGCCGGCATGTCGCTTTCACCGTTCGGCTGGACTGGGACCGCTTGCTCGGGTCCGCAGTAACTCGCCAGGCTGTGCATGAAGAAACCATTTAAAAGCCCGCCAGGGCTTTCTTCTTCTCCTCCGTGCTTCAGAAGTTGGGCTTTTAAATGGTTTCTTGGCGCACAGCCTGGCGGAGTTACTGCGGACCCGAGCCAAGCGGTCGCAGTCCAGCGAGCGGTGGCGGAGCGGCGCTCGGCATGTCGCTTTCACCGTTCGGCTGGACTGCGACCGCTTGCTCGGGTCGCAGTAACTCGCCAGGCTGTGCCGCCAAGAAACCATTTAAAAGCCCAACTTCTGAAGCACGGAGGAGAAGAGAAAGCCTGGCGGGCTTTTAAATGGTTTCTTCGCGCACAGCCTGGCGGAGTTACTGCGGACCCGAGCCAAGCGTCGCAGTCCAGCCGAACGGTGAAAGCGGAGTGGCGCCGGCATGTCGCCACCGCTCGCTGACTGCGACCGCTTGCTCGGGTCCCGCGCGGGCGGGGAGCCGACTTTGGCCCTTTAGCAAGGAGGAAGGTGGGAGGAAGCGGAGCTGCCGGCTGTGGCGCTCCGCTGAGCCGCCGCCGCCGCCACCTGGAAGAGGAGGAGGTGACCTTCACGCGGAGAGGGTGGGGATGGGGGTTGAGGCGTGCAAGAGGAGCGAGCGTGGAGGAAGAGGAGGAGGCGACGCCCCGCCGACAGCGGCTTCTAAGATCAGCCCACGCTCCGAAGAGGAAAGGGAGCGAGTGGGTGGGTGGCTGGGACGAGACCCCCACCACAAACACACACACAGCCGGTCGGACGGCGCGGTTCCTTTCTCTGCTCTCTCTCGCTCTGCGTCAAGGCGCTGGAAGGGGGCGGAGAGCGGGAAACAGCAGCAGGAGCAGCCGCGCCTCCGCTTCCTCCTCCTCCTCCTCCTTTCGTGGCGGGCTGCTTCCAAGTCTGGAAATCTGTTTTGGGAAGTGGTGGTGCAGCGCGGCAGTTCAGCCCTGTCGGCCGGGGGAAGGAGGCGGTGGATCGGATTCTCGCGCCACACCGAAGTCGGCTGGAAAGCTTGCTGCTTCTTCTTCTTTTGCTTCTCTCCCCACCCCTCTTTTCGGCTCTCTTGCAACATTGCTGCAGCTCCTCGGCTCCTTTTCCCGGCGCCCAGAAGGCTCGAGCCTCTGCTGCCGATTGAATACTAAAATAAAATAAAAGCGGAGAAGAGCAGGCGCGCTTTTGGTGTCCGCGTCCTGTCGCCGCCCGGCAGGGCGTTTAAAAAGGCGGGGAGTTGAAAAGAGGCTGCCTCTTGGGTTACCTCAACATCCATTCCAGAGCCGCTAAAGAGCGGCTGCTTGGCCCGCCCTGGTTGAGAGCGGGCACAAAAAGGTCCCTGGTGACCCAGAATTCATCCTAGCCCCATTGACTGGCCCCTTTGACTCGATAGGATTTAGCTGACGGGATTGTTAAACAGCGCTCGCACCTTTCTTCTGGGGAGAGAAGTCACTCTAATAAATATTGGGAGGTGTTTTCAAGGAAACATAGGGGTCCACCTTCTGCCCACAAGAAATGTAGGGAAATGTTTTTCGTTCAAATAAATATTCATGTTATTTTACTTGGCTCTATCTTTATTTTTTACATTGACCAGTAGCTGCCTCATTTCCCACCCTCGGCTTATACTCGAGTCAATAGTTTTTCCCAGTTTTTTGTGGTAAAATTAGGTGCCTCGGCTTATATTCGGGTCGGCTTATACTCGAGTATATACGGTAGATCTTTTTTGACCACTGCCAAACTTCCCACTGTTGGCAGCTGATTTTTTTCTCTTGAAAATCCAACTTTTTTTTCCACAAAATATTTATCTGCTCTTAATGTAATCTGGTAACTAGTGAAGCACAACATTAACTAGTATACAACTTTGTTTACAGCATTATGAGCTGAGCATCTAGATGTTTGTTTGTGTGTGTGTGTATGTGTGTGTGTGTGTTTTCTCAGCATGAGATAAACAAACCAAAGTTGCTTTCCCTAAAGCACTGGATAGATGTGAACATGGCTTACCTTTTGGATTCCATGCTTCTTGAATTTTTTCAATGCAATTCTCAACTCCAAATTTTCATACTTTTAGGGGTATTATGGAAGGCTATACTCATAGCAAAAAACATACACTGAATATACAGTATAAAAATAATTATGAACTTTCAGGTGTATTTTTTCATTCCTAGATTACCAGAATGATAGAAACTTTAATCCCTTTTTTGAATAAACTATAGCCAGCATACTCTGTAAACCTATTTTTTCTCAGCCTAAATGTCAATGGATAGATTTAATGAAGAGTTCACTAGAAGTAACACAGACAAATATTCACAACACAGGCACAATCACTTATTTTTACCACTCCTATCATCCAGTATTCTCTTGACCTCAAAGGACCCATTATATGACCAAAGAAAGCGGAACAGTCATGGAAGCTGAAAGGCAGAAGATGTAAAAGGATAAATAAATATGTTGAAAGCAAATAAATATAGCTTTGTTTGGATGAAAACACTAGACTAAGCCAAGCAATAAAGGACAAGGAAAGCAACTGTTATATTACTTGGCTGTGCTTATAATAATACACAGAATCTCTGTGAATCATTACATGGTTTATTAAATAAAAATTTTGTTTGCCAATGATGAGTTAGGAAATTAAACATCCCTGGTTGGTTTTCTTCTTCTTTTTATGTTTGTCCAGAGTTTTGCAGCTTTGTATGCAAGCTTTGTCCTCGGGGGCTCATTAAAAAGACCACTGTTTGCTACTCTGATTGTCCAGGGAAATCAGCAACAGATTGCTATTAAACCCTGGAGAATATGAGCTTGAAATTCTTCATGCATTCATAACCAGCAGCAACAGAATCCCTCTTAGCCTTTAGTGCCAAAGGGTTAATTTTATCTCTTCTATCACTGTTGTCAGGATGCCAATAAAACAGTGTGTGATCAGTAGGTGAGACTGACCACTTAATACAAAATACCTGCCAAAATTGGCTTAAGATTTCAGGAGACAAAAGGGCAGGAAAAAGCAACAACCTCTCCCTTCAAATACAACTGCATTACTAGGGTTTACTTACAATTCTCTTCTGAAGAAATGCTTAATGCACTGAGGATTTCTATTCTTTACATCCATTTATCTTTGGAGGAAAAAGCAAACAGCTTATTTCTACGACTTTTGCACATCTTCTGACAGCAGCATCCTTTTGATTTCATGAGATACAATTGTAAATGGGATTCAGAAAAAGTTTAAATTAGATATGCATGTTTCAGTGTAAACTGTTCTGTGTATTGTTAATTTAGGTATCTCTCAAGTTCTTAATTTACTTATTTTATTTTAAGTTAAAAAGCGACATTTCTATGTCTCTCATAAAAAGAAAAAAGATATCAAATTGAAGTCATTGATGAAAACCATCATAGAACATAGAAAACCATATAGAACATAGAATAATGGAGTTGGAAGAGGTGTTCTAGTCCACCCTCCTGTTCAATAGAATAGAATAGAATAGAATAGAATAGAATAGAATAGAATAGAATAGAATAGAATAGAATAGAATAGAATTCTTTATTGGCCAAGTGTGATTGGACACACAAGGAATTTGTCTTTGGTGCATATGCTCTCAGTGTACATAAAAAGACAAGAGACATTAGTCAAGAATCATAAGGTACAACATTTAATGATAATCATAGGATACAAATAAGCAATCAAATCATACTAGGAAATAATCAATATAAATTGTAAGGATACAGAAACAAGTTACAGTCATACAGTCATAAGTGGGATAAGATGGGTGATAAAAATGATGAGAAGATTAATGGTAATAGTAATGCAGACTTAGTGAATAGTTTGACAGTGTTGAGGGAATTATTTGTTTAGCAGAGTGATGGCATTCAGGAAAAAAGTGTTCCTGTGTCTAGTTATTCAAGAAGGAAACTCTATACCATTCCAGACAAGTGGCTGTCCAGTGTCTTCTTAAAAGCTTCCATTGATGGAGCACCCACAATGTCTGAAGGCAAACTGTTCCACTGGTTGATTTTTTTTCTGTTAGGAATTTTCTCCTTAGTTCTAGGTTGTATTTTATTTTTAAATATATGTATCATATATTTTAAAATAAAATAAAAATTCTATTCAATTAATCATAGAACTAAACAGAAGACAGTGTGAATTAAGATGATACATGTAGAAACAAAAGTCTCATAAGGCAATTATAAAAAGCTCAATTTGTCTACAATTTTTCTCTTAGGATATGTCAGGTTGGTTCCAGGGTAACATAAAAAGGAATATAAGAGATAACATTCTTCTACTAGTGGTAGCAAGATCTGCTGGGCTGGGTAAACATTAGCACAGGAATGAGCAACCTGAGACCCACCAAATGTGTGGCATTAGAATCTTGAACAAAGACTATATTAAATGAAAAAGCAATGCTGTGAAGTGTGGGATTATGTTTATAATCTAGATAGAATAACAGAGTTGGAAGGGACCTTGGAGGTCTTCAAGTCCAACCCCCTGTTTAGGCAGGAAACCCTATACTACTTCAGACAAAGGGTTGTCCAATCTCTTCTTAAAAACTTCCAGTGTTGGAGCATTCACAACTTCTGGAAACAAGCTGTTGGATTACTTGGATGAGTAGCCTGATCCTGGCATTTGAAAGGTCTCTTTCTTGGGCTTTGATAAGTGCAGAATTTTATTTGGCCCAACATGGAAGAAATCATATGCCTTCCAGCTTGGAAAAAAGGATTCCCAATGACCCTGACTGAAAACACTGTTTCTCCGTGTTTATTAAATGGGAATTGCTGAGGAAAACTGGTATTCACTGATGATCTGATCTGCTTTTCCTCTCTGCCCAGCTGATGTGTAGAAAGTGAGGGAGCCCTGATGGCACAGTGGTTAGAATGCAGTATTGCAGGCTAACTCTGTCCACAGTCTGGTGCTCCATTTCAGGTTGACTCAGCCTTCTAAGGTCAGTAAAAATGAGGATGCAGGTTTTGGGGGACAATATGCTGATATTGTAAACTGCCCAAAGAATGCTGTAAAGCATTATGGGGTGGTATATAATTGCTGTTGCTAAGGCTCCCATCCAACTAGTCCAAGAAAACCACTACCCCAAGTCATAATGAGAATGATGAGCCTATCATTAATTTCAAAAATGCTTGTTTGATCCTTGAGCAAATGCTTGCACAAGCAGACTCAAAATGTTCAGCGCAACACCATGGGAAGCCTGACCATGGGAATTCTACTGCTTGTGCTATTTCAGTGACTCCATTTAAAATAACCCAAAGGTACATTTCTGAAATGGAGAGATTAATATCCATTGAACTTTCCATTCTCTGTCAATGTATTTGTTCTGTCTGGTAGTTCATTTTGCTTTTCAGCTATGTATAACTCCTCTTACCATACCAAGAGTAACAGGAAGTTTTGGAGGCTCAGGTGGCCCATCTTCAGCTTTGCTAGCTTTGGAATTTCGGAGTTCAGCCTCTGGTGATGCTCAAGATGGCAGTTATCGCAATCAACACATGAAACTTGCCTATGGTATTATTATCCAAATCTGATGGATATAGATTACGACCACCAGCTGTGCACCGTGTTAGTTTTATGCTCAGCACAGAACAATTGCTGAGATGAAACAGCCTTTTATTCCTGCTGTGCTGACATTTCCTTACACAGGTGCCATCGTCCTGCAAACTGTTGAGGTTGCATGGCAATAAACTAAGGACAAGAAAAGAATACCATTATCAGTACCTGGGGAGAAAAGGCTAGCAAAGGAAGAAACACAAAGGAGCTGCCAACTTCAATGCAGCTGAATTCACTGAAAGGCATGTCATAATTCCAGAGCGCCTGCATCTTCTGATGAAATGGATATACAGAATTAGCTGTATGAATGGCAATTGGAGAAAGCAAAATTAAATAAAGACTCCTTTAAAAAAAAAAAAAAATTAAGACCCTACGGGGGACTTAACTCTTTTTGCATGGGTGACTTTAGACAAATTGCCTAATGGGATCAAGTAGCTACTGGCATCATTTGGTACATTAAAAAAGTGCCTTGTAACAAGATTCTTGGTCATTTGCTGATTGATGCCAGATCTCCAGGGATTCACAGAATAATATTTTCCAGTCCTGCAAAGAAGGGTCAAACCTAGATCTTTTGCAAACCTAGATCTCTCTCAATCAACTACAGCCCTATCTGGCCCATTTCTAGAACATACAATGTGCTTTATCTGCTTTATAAAACAAAACATTGTGTTTTTGACATTGTCAATCATTTGGCACATTTGAGATCTACATGAATTATGTGGTAGAATCCCAAAAATCTTCCCACGTTTTGTCCAAAATATTTCTTACCACCTTCTCCCTAATTTTGGCATTACAAATTACGGCCAGTCAGAATTCCCTGCATTGAAAGCCCAGAAGAGGGACTATTTTCCCCCTCAGTTCCTTCGTGCATTTTTATCTCGCCCAATTATGGAACATACTTCTTGAGGGACTGGATGTAGTTCTCAGTCGTTTCATTTTCGGAAAAGAAATTAAGACTTTCCTCTTAAGAGAAGCCTTTTCAATTATAAAAAGCATACTTTAATGTTTATATGGGTTTAATTATATTTTATTTTATATTATTAGCCATTCTAGCAGGATACAAATTGAAATAATGCATAAAATAAAGCAATAATACATACAGTAATGGTTATATAAGCATAATGTTATCGTTAGATATGTCCAATGGGCATTTTTTTTTCTTAATCTATCAAATATAAGGCGGGCAAATTACAAAGCCCCATTAGTATGTTTAGCAGCAGAAACAAGGAATTTAAGGACAAATCAATTGATCATGACTTCACTTTTCCTGGAGGATGAAGTGGAGACCATTTGACAAAGGCTTATTGACTTCCCATTAGGTATAAGACCCATAACTGTTGATGTTACAAACAAAACTTCAGGCTTCTCTGACTAGCATTATTAAAAATTTGAGGGCAACAGAGCAAAATGGAACTTGGGCAAACCAATAGGTTAAATAAATCACTGAGGCAAATTGCTTGACAATTTAGTTTGAGTGGAGCTGCCCTCTTGGAGGTACAGTACAGATGGTCATTCATTGTATGGAATTCTTGATAGATGTGTCCCCAACTACGAGCCAGAGGTGGCTGATGAACTAAAAAAGAAGATGCCATCACTTTAGGAATCTTGCCTTTTGCTTTTTATTTCTATTCCTAATGTTGTCAATATTTTTATACCTATGATTTTAATTGTAAGCTGACCAAAGTCACCTTGCAGAGTCAGAAGGGTGGCTTATACATTAAATAAATACATTTCCCTGCCCAACTAGCTATGATACTTAACATAACATAACATCAGAGTTGGAAGGGACCTTGGAGGCCTTCTAGTCCAACCCCCTGCCCAGGCAGGAAACCCTACACCATCTCAGTCAGATGGTTATCCAACATTTTCTTAAAAATTTCCAGTGTTGGAGCATTCACAACTTCTGAAGGCAAGTCGTTCCACTTATTAATTGTTCTAACTGTCAGGAAATTTCTCCTTAGTTCTAAGTTGCTTCTTTCTTTGACCAGTTTCCACCCATTGCTTCTTGTTCTACCCTCAGGTGCTTTGGTGAACAGCCTGACTCCCTCTTCTTTGTGGCATCCCCTAAGATATTGGAACACAGCTATCATGTCTCCCCTAGTCCTTCTTTTGTTAAACTAGACATACCCAGTTCCTGCAACCGTTCTTCATATGTTTTATCCTCCAGTCCCCTAATCATCTTTGTTGCTCTTCTCTGCACTCTTTCTAGAGTCTCAACATCTTTTTTACATCGTGGCGACCAAAACTGGATGCAATATTCCAAGTGTGGCCTTACCAAGGCATTATAAAGTGGCACTAACACTTCACGTGATCTTGATTCTATCCCTCTGTTTATGCAGCCCAGAACTGTGTTGGCTTTTTTAACAGCTGCTGCACACTGCTGGCTCATATCTAAATGGTTATCCACTAGGACTCCAAGATCCCTCTCACAGGTACTACTATTGAGCAAGGTACCACATATACGGTACTGGTGCATTTTGTTTTTTTGGCCTAAATGTAGAACCTTACTTTTTTCACTGTTGAATTTCATTTTGTTAGATAGCGCCCAATGTTCAAGTCTGTCAAGATCTTTCTGTAACTTGAGCCTATCTTCTGGAGTGTTAGCTATTCCTGCCAGCTTGATGTCATCTGCAGATTTGATGAGTTCCCCATCTATCCCTCGTCCAAGTCATTGATGAAGATGTTGAAGAGTACTGGGCCTAAAACAGAGCCTTGGGGTACTCCACTGCATACTTCCCTCCATGTGGATGTAGTTCCGTTGAGGACTACACGTTGTGTGCGGTTGGTCAGCCAATTACGAATCCATCTGGTGGTGGTGCTATCTAACCTACATTTTCTACTTTATCTAGTAGTAGGTTATGGTCTACTTTATCAAATGTTTTACTGAAGTCCAAGTAAATTATATCGACAGCATTCCTCTGGTCTACTAATTTTGTCATTTTGTCAAAGAATGCGATAAGATTAGTCGGGCATGATCTGTTTTTGACAAACCCATGTTGGCTTTTGGTTATTACTTTGTTTGCTTCTAGGTGTTCGGTGATTCGTTGCTTGATTATCTTTTCCAGAATCTTCCCCGGTATTGAGGTCAGACTGATAGGTCTGTAGTTTCCTGGATCTGTTTTTTTTCCTTTTTTGAAGATGGGAACTACATCAGCTCTTTTCCAGTCCTCTGGCAGCTCCCCTGTGCTCCAGGATCTTTGAAAGATATAGTTCAGTGGTTCTGAGATCACGTCTGCCAGTTCCTTCAGAACCTTGGGGTGTAATCCATCCGGTCCTGGTGATTTGAACTCGTCTAGGGTAGACAGGTGTTCACTTACCATTTTCTTCCCTATTTTAACTTATTTATTTATTTATTTTATTTATTTTATTTGATTTTTATACCGCCCTTCTCCCGAAGGACTCAGGGCGGTGTACAGGCAAGATAAAACCAGCAATACAAATATACAAGTTAAAATATCATTTAAAAAACTTATTTAAAATTAGCCTGAAATTAAATTACCATAAACTAAAAACCCCGTTTAAAAATTAATAAAATTTCCCATTAAAAATCCAATTTAGGCCAGCCCCGCGCGAATAAAGAGATGTGTCTTTAGTTCGCGACGGAATGTCCGAAGGTCAGGTATTTGACGAGACCTGGGGAAGCTGTTCCAGAGTGTGGGAGCCCCCACAGAGAAGGCCCTTCCCCTGGGGGCCGCCAGCCGACATTGTTTGGCGGACGGCACCCTGAGAAGTCCCTCTCTATGGGAGCGTACGGGTCGGTGGGAGGCATGTGGTAACAGCAGGCGGTCCCGTAAGTACCCAGGTCCTAAGCCATGGAGCGCTTTAAAGGTCGTAACCAACACCTTAAAGTGCACTCGGAAGGCCACTTGTGTTTCTAATCTGTTTTTTGTAGTGCTGTTTTTGATAGGTTGGATTGTTTTTTCCTTTTGTGTAAAGACAGATGCAAAAAATGAGTTAAGTAGATCTGCTTTCTCCCTGTTGCTTGTCATCTTCTTGCCACTTTCTCCCAGCAATGGGCCAATTGTTTCCTTGACTTTTTTCTTGTTTTTAACATGTTGGAAGAAGCTTTTTTTGTTATTTTTTACTTTTGTCGCTAGCCTTTGTTCATTGTGAGCCTTAGCTTTCCTCACTTCATCTTTACAGGTTCGGGCTATTTGCTGATATTCTGCCTTAGTTATTTGCCCTCTTTCCACTTTTTATATTTGTCCTTTTTGTCTTTCAATTTGTCAGATAGTTCTTTATGCATCCATGCTGGTTTCTTTTGAGATCTACTATTTTTCTTCTTCATTGATATTGTGTTAGACTGTGCTTTTATAATCTCACTTTTCAAAATTTCCCAAGCTTCTTGAGTTGTTTTCCCCCTGAGGATTCTCATCCATTGAATCCTTCTCAAGCTCTCTCTAAGTTTATTGAAAATAACTCTTAAAGTCCAAGACTCTAGTTTGACTTTGTTCTACTACTTGTATTTGCTTAATGTCGAATTCCAATATTGCGTGGTCACTTGCCCCAAGGTTCCTGTAGCTTCAACACCTTCTATCATTTCATCTCTGTTAGTGAGAATTAAGTCCAATATGGCTGATCCCTTGTCGCCTTCTCTATTTTTGGGAAACAAAGTTGTCTGCTAGGTTTGTTAGGAACCTGTTGGATCTTCCACTTGGTGCAGAGTTTGTTTCCCAGTTGATGTCAGGGTAGTTAAAATCCCCCATTACTACTGTGATGTGCTTCCTACATACCTTAGTTAGCTGACTAGCAAAAAGTTCATCTACTTCCTCTGTTTGGTTGGGTGGCCTATAGTATAGACCTATGGCAATATCGTTTTTCACCTCTTTTATATTGACCCAAATACATTCAAGATGATTTTCATCATCGTTGTGCTCTATTTCTGTAGAGATGTAGTTATTTCTTATATATAGTGCAACTCCACCTCCTCTTTTATTTGGTCTATTTCTTTTAAATAATTTATATCCCTCTAGCTGTATGTTCCATTTGTCAGTTTCATCCCACCAAGTTTCCGTAATGGCAACAATATCATATCTACCCTCATTTACTTGGATTTCTAATTCACCCTGTTTATTCCTCATACTCTGTGCATTGGTGTATAGACATTTGAGTCCATTTGGATTGATCTTGTGTTTACTATCTACATAACCTGTGTTGACTGCCCCTACTTTCTTGCCACCTGTTGGTTTAGTGCACATGGTACGGCACTCACTGTTAAATGCTTGGTTTTGCTTGATAGCATGGTTGATAGTCTTACCCATACAGACATCTATGTTACATGCACTGATAACCCTTTTAGTTTTCGATTGCTGGGGACAGAAATTTTCTATATCAGTTAATTCTCTGTCCCCACTGTTCAGTTTAAATGTTTATCCAGAAAATCTGTGAATGTATTGCTGAGTAACTCAGTCCCTTTCTTTGATGGATGCAATCCATCTCTTTTGTACAATTTTTCATTGGACCAGTTGCAGACATCATGACTAATAAAACCAAAGCCTTCCCTTTTACACCACTCCTTTAGCCACACATTAAACTCCACTACACGCTGGCCTTTGCCTTTTTGTTCCTTATGTACTGGTAAAACCTCTGAAAAGTTAAGCCTACAACCTATGCTATTAAGTTCATACCCTAAGCTCTGGAAATCATTCTGCACAGAAAGCACATCCTTTTGGGACAGATCATTTGTGCCAAGATGTATAATAGCATCAACATCAGAATCCTTACTGGCATTCTTGACTATCTTAAGAATACGCCTCTTGTCTCTGCTGGCAGTAGCACCAGGTAGACACCTGACATCTTTCAAAACCTCCATATCCTTTCCTAAATTTACATCCCTTACAATTGAATCTCCAATCAGAAGGTGGCTTCTCTTGTTTCACTTATGTAGTGAATATAATGTAAGAATGGCAGAATTGAAAATATTGACTGTTGGAATCAAAATGGAAGTCAAAAGGAAAGGATTTGACATACTGTACATCAAATAGAGTATGTATTATTTGGTTAACTAAAAGGAAGACTTTAAAAGCTAATTAAGAAAACAAAAATAAAAGTGAAAAATCCAAATTGTTATTACAAATTAATATGGCAACAACAATGTCCATCTGCATTTCATTGAATGTACAGTGAGACTCATTATGAAGGAGGCGGACAATTTTACTTTCTGAAGCTAAAAATGAAAGAGTATGCTGGAGAAATAAAGAATAAATAAATAAAATAAAGAAGAGGGTAATTCCAGGGAGGAGCATAAACCTGGGCAAGATTAACTCAGCAGTTTAGGAGATGCTTTTGAATTATAGATTTTGAAAATGGTTACTAAGAATGTTGTAAGCGGGATCAATCAATTGGTCTTGGACCAAATAAAAATCGACTAATCCCTTGAAGCAAGGTTCAGAAGCCAAAAATCATTTGGGATATGTGATCTGAATAAGAAAGGCAAATAGACATATGAGGCTTAAGAAATAGAAGAAGGGATACATACCAGATAAATCAGATAGATATGATCAAATACTGGGAACAGCATTATGATGATAACTGTTTATACAGTTACAAGGGATTGAAAGCATCTTTCTGTCTATTTATGCATGTATGTGTCATGCCCCTTTCAGAGTCTGAATCCGAAGGGGAAGAGGAACAGCTGACAGAGAGTGAGAGAGTGGATCTGTTGGCTGTGGAAGACACTGGGGAAGTGTAAAGTCAGTCTGGGAAGAGCAAGGGAAAGGAGGTTCAGATGAAGATCAAGGCCCACCCCCTCCTCATCCTAGGCAGCGCAGGGAGGAACGGAGAAGAGAGCAACATGGGTTGTGTGGCTTACGAGGGAGGAAAGGGACCTGATCCTCTTTACAAAGCACAGGTGCTGATGGAGTTTAAAAGTAGAGGCAAATGGGAGGGGTGGTTGTTGGGAACAAATGCTGAGTTTATCTGGTGTTTATTTGAATCCTGGCATCTTCCCAACTGGTTTGATTTATTGCTGTGCTACTTTACTTGTGGAATTCCTTATTTTGCTTGCCCTGCCAGATTAATTACCTTGTCTTGCCTTTGGATTTTTTGTTAGAAGTTTTCTGCTTATAATGTTTGGGACTGAAGTATTGCCAGCCAAAGACTATTACAGGTTGGTGGAAGAACTCTCTCCAGGCTGAAGAATTAAAAGAATTAAACATTGGGGGCACAGTTGGTGATAATAAAGGGACTCGTATCAGTTCTCTGGCTGTGTTGCCTTTGTGTCACATACCGGGTCATCACATTATGTATGTATTCATCTATTCAAGCCTGGCCATACATCATACCTCATAGAATCGAACAATTAACTACAATGACTTACCTTTTCATCCTTTCAGTCTCCAAGAGAAGGAAAAGATCAGGGGTGGGCAACTATGGCAACTTTATAACCTGTGTATTTCAACTCCCTGGAAATCCCATCCTCAGCCTGGCATCGGGGGTGGGTGGGTTGGTTGAGATTGCAGATCCCCAAATTCCAAGCAATGTAATTGTAAAACATTTGGAGAATGTGGTTCTATGACCGGTACCATATTTGTTGAGTTCAGAAGCAAGCTTGAGACCCGTTGCAACCAAAATGGCAATCTCCATTCAAAACAGCTCTACTGTAAGTACAAGTGCTGTGCAGTTGTTTGAAGCCCATAGAGGATTTCTTCTCTCTCCTGTAATCTATACTCTATAGTGCTAAAAGATTTATGTAGGTCTTTATAGTGCTAAAAGATTTAGGTCTTTATACAATTAGAGGAAAGGAGATCAGCTTGCCCCTACCAGGCCTTGATATCTGCATTCAAGATACCATCCCTCCATTACTCTCTCTTCTATGCCTGAGACAACTGCATCATTCAACCGCCTAGCTGGCATGAATCAATGACTTTGTTCACCCCCAAGCAAAGATGAAGTTGCACAGGATTGGGTAGGATCAGTGCATTGTCCACATTTACCATGGAACCAATCTTCTTCCTCTCTTCCTAGTAACCATAGAACTTCACTCTTCCACAGTGTTTGCAAATTCACTTTCTGTGAAGTGGAGAGGAGCTTCTCTAAACATATTTAATTTCATTTTCTTTGCATTTTTAAAAATCCTATATACTTAAAGAGTGTTCCTAATATATAGAAATCAGGCCTTTTTTGGGAGTTGTCCTGTTTTCATTTTTAATATGTGTTAGTATTAGAGATATTTTTTATAAGAACACCACAGAATATCTTCCTCTTAAAAAAATCAATAAATTCACTAAAAATCTAGTATTAAAATGAACTTGAAATAATATATTGCATTTGCCAATTTATTAAAAAAAATAGAATTATGTTTTCCATCCCAGTTATATTAATATATATAACTCAGCTGAATGAAACATATTGCCTATTTTTTATTTTAAAAAAGAGAAATTATTTTTATGTGGCCAAGAATTTTTTAAAAAAAATCTATACATCTGATGCTTCTGCAGGCTATCTTGAGTTCATTATTCGGCCATATGAAATGCTTAATTTTTATTAATGTATTGTTTTCTTTCCCTTCTAATAAGAGAAAATGGGTGAAAAGAAAAAGATACATGGCTTATTTCAAAATCCATGAAAGTTGGTTACTCCCAAAATTCCAAAAGGATTACATGCAAGTATCATCTGGTAAATATTATCCTATGTTTTTGTCTTTGCTTAAGTTTTTAACACAACTTGACAGCCGATGGTATTGTGCCCACATTTCAAAGTGAAGATCTGCAAACAGATGGCAGAAACCCAACATTCCTTTCTATGTGGACCACAATGTCTCCAGCCTACAAGTGTTTGCTTGTATCAAGTGAGGTGGAAAATAAGAATTTTCCTAAAGAAATGTGGAAATCTACACAGGCAGTTTTGCCTTAGCCATCCATTCTGTTTGACAGATTAACCATTTCACTGACTTTGGCAGCCTTTCTTTAGATTTCTTCCTGTGATCGGTGGAATAAAGTGTTCAAATCAGCCCTTAGAAGAATTACATTTCTCAGTAGTCCTTAAAATCCTATAAGATTTCTCAATAGGGGTACCCAACAAACTGGAGAGGGGAGGATCAGAAAAAATATCCTAAACAGTGTTATTATCTCATTGTAGTTGAGATACTGGGGTGGGGGACAACTGGACACAACTAATTGCTTGCTTCTTCCTCAAAATTAGAACGATTGATTCCTGCTGCCTTTCATAGGGTGAGATCAGTGATATTGCCCATGATACTGGGAGGAGATTTGCATCAGGATCATGTGCACTTGCCAGAAACCCATCTACAGATATACATATACATATATATATATACATATATATATATATACATATACATATACATATACATATATATATATATATATATATATATATATATATATATATATATATTTGTTTTCTGAGGTTTTCACGGGTGTTTGTATGTAGGTCTTTGGTTGTTCGGGTTTTCTCCCGGGTAAAATTGGAAATGTCTTGGCAACGTTTCGACGAAGTCTCATTCGTCATCTTCAGGCTTCAGCTTCGTGCTTCTGGGAGCAATGTGTGATCACAGCTGTTTCTTCCATTTAACTGCTAGTGGGGGTTTGAACTGATTGGGTGGGAGCTTGGCTGTGCTCTGATTGGATGGAGGTTTTTGTGTGCTCTGATTGGCTGGGGGTGTGTCCTGTTTGGGTGGGGGCTTGGTTGTGCTCAATTTAGTCTGTGTTGCAGGGGGATTTGAGCTGGTGAGCTGCATAGCTGTTGTTTGGCTTTGTGGTGGTGCTACATCTTCATAGTGGGTGTCAGTCTGCTGCATGTATGGATTGGAGGGGTTTGAGATGGCTAATGTTGCAGCTGCGGTCTGGCTTCTGGTCCTTGGTCGTGCTTCATGATCAGTGTGGGTTTGGGTTTGCTTTCTGGGTGGATGTGCGGTGGTGACATCCTGTGTGGACCTCGTGAGTGTGGGTCTGGTGTCATTCCTCGTGTTAGGGAGCCCCCACCCAAACAGGACACACCCCCAGCCAATCAGAGCACAAAAATCCTCCATCCAATCAGAGCACAGCCAAGCTCCCACCCAATCAGTTCAAACCCCCACTAGCAGTTAAAAGGAAGAAACAGCTGCGATCACACATTGCTCCCAGAAGCACGAAGCTGAAGCCTGAAGATGACGAATGAGACTTTGTCAAAACGTTGCCAAGACATTTCCAATTTTACACGGGAGAAAACCCGAACAACCAAAGACCTATATATATATATATATATATATATATATATATATATATAGATATAGATATATTCCTGATGCAATATATATATATATATATATATATTGTATGAGTGAATGCAGCTGAATCTGTGCATGTGTGTGTGGTTGTATGGAGTTCTTGGCATTCAGTTGAGCAAGCAAGATGACCCACAGGGCTTGACAGATTGCCCATGTTTAGGCATAAGTTGTCCATAGTGTGTGAGCAGAAATTTTGCTGTCTTCTAGAATTATAACCTGACTTGCCAAAGTATCAGTGCTACAGCTGTTACACATCTTGTTATGCTATTAGACTGATGCAGAATGATCATCTTCCAAAGGATTTTGGCACTTGCTGCAACTCCTTCTAATACCACAAATAAGGAATCCATCATTAATTGTGTTGATGACAAGAAAATGGCCAACAAGGCCAAGCCAGACTCAGAAGCAGACCATGAGACCAAAGATACGAAGAAAAGAAGAGCCCCCTTTTATCACCAATTAGGCAATATTTCCTTTTTCTTTTCATTTTTTTGTAAAAGTAAAAAAAAATGTGGAACAACTGGTAACAATTTGGATGCATAAAATTATTATCCATCTGCTTAGCCTGAATTGGTCCCAGCTGATGTTTGTGTTTTCAGATGGGAAGAATCACAACAGTTCAGTGCGGACCCCTAGGCATGTGAAAGAGCAGCTGCGGGGAGCTTTGAGCTGGCAGAAATTTTGGAAGGAAAAAAATTGCTTCCATGTAAAAAAAGAATATAACCTCTGCAGGCTAACATATACACTTGTGCTTCCCACTCTCCATCTTGTAAAACTGTCAACAGTTTATCAATACTCAGGGTATTGAATCATGAATAATATCTGGATGGAGCAATAATCTGAGAGTTGCCCTAGTCTCCCAGCTCCTGCTGGAACATCAGATGGCCAATGTGGCCAGAGGTCCCTTGCATGCTCCATTGTGGATACTAGTTGTATTAGTCCTGGATTTGGGAGATGCGGGGGAGAGGGCTGCTTATATACTGTAATCATCTCCTGACTTTTTGTATTGCAACATGCTCTACGTGAAGACCATTCAGAAGATTCAATTGGTCCAGAATGCATGATAGTTATGGGCATTTATCATTCACATAACACTTCCTATGCAGAGGGCATAAAAATGGTCTTGCAAAACAATAAGAAGAGCCATTGCCAAGGCAACAATCAGACAAGTGTGGCTTAAATCCAATCTAAGAAACTAATTAGAGAAAACATCTAAAATGCTCTACTCCCTTTTACAGGAAGATCTTTACAAGATGATCATCTGTAGGAAGTGTCCCTTCTGTCTTTAAAAGTGTCCAAGCTGAGGTCATCTGATAATAATCTATATGGTTTAACTCTGCGAAGAAGTACCTATTGTTGTCCTGAATCTCTCATTATTCAATATTTTTGAAGTCAAGTATTAAACCCAAAAACTCCACCCAACAACAATAGCAAGCAGGGAAAAAATGCTCACTAGGCACTTTTGCTGCTTGGTGCTTGGTTGCATATGCCTCTATCCCATCTCCTCCAGTTCTGGATATATTTGGAGCAAAGAACCCTGTCTTGGGATATTGTTCTGGACTGCATTTCCCATTTGGCTAGCTCTGACTTCATTCATATCCTGAGTTAGAAGTCCCCAGGCAATAGGACTGAGAAGAGTCTTTGAGATGTTTGGAAAGCAGTCACAAACAGAAGAAGTAAATAATCATCTTGACCTCCCCAGTTTGTTCTCCAGAGGGAGTAGCCAGATGTTCTTGTGTAGGAGTATATGGTACATATGAGTAGAATTATTTATATGGATTAGTAAATTATATCCTCCCACACTTGGAGAAGCTAATAAATAGGGGGACCAGATGGAAGTAAACACCTTTGTATCTGGAAATAAAGCACACAGTAGTCTCTCTACAAAAAACGTTTTTTTGTTAAAGACTACAAACCATGACTGCAGTCTCTTCTTCCTTTCTTTCAATTTTTTGGAGAAATAATAATAGACAGTGTGCTGTCGTTGCATAAATGAGAATATTTCAGGTTATTTTACAAGAAATATTGGGGATTCCAAAGCAACATTAGCAATGCTTCTTTGTAGCTGGGTCCCATGAAAAGTATTGTCACAGTCACTGGTTTATCGCTGTTTTATTGCCTTAAATTTATGTTAGCCACTCTGAACGACTATCTCCTGAAGAGCAGGATATAAATTGTTTAAATAAATAAACAAGTGTGTCTTCATCTACACTATAATAAATGCACAAAAAAAGGAACATTTTTTTTGCCATCCTTACTGATATGCAACTACTCTCATTCCCATGTACCATCTGAAGCTCTTTGCCCCATTCTTTGGGCACCCATTCTTTCTATTACTCTTCTGCTTATAATACAGTCTAATCTGCCCATGCTTCATACGACTCATACTCTTTCCATGCAGGCAGTGATGAGGTTTACACTCGCATAGTTTGATAGGAACATAAGTCTTCATGAGATTATAAGTGTCATAGATTCTAGTCTGGATGCCAGACTAAATTCGCTGCAAGAAATAATGTATGGAAGACTTTGGGGAAGGTGTCCCCTGATCCATAGCATGGGTATGGATGAACACTGTTTTTGTTCCTTCCACACAGTGAACTGCTTCAATAATATATTTTTATTGCTTCATTAAATTTCCAATCAGCCTTTCCTCCATAAAATCAAAATAATGTATATGAAATGCCCTCTTCCAATGCTTCTCAGAACTACTTTTGGTGGACACTGAGCAGATAGCAAGTCATTGGCCAAACTCACCCAGTTGAACCTGGAATTCCCTAGTCCTAAATTCAACAATTTAGTTACTATTATATACTCTTTTCAGTGTGTACTTCGCAATCTAGCTTTAAGCCATATTTGTACAACTGATTTTAAGTTGAAGTTGTTGCATATTACTTATTTTGTACATTACTCACTTGTGGCATTCTGCAAATGATGAAAATCCTACCACCGGGCAAATAAATCCTTAATTGTACAAATAATTTATCAATTATTTTGTTTTGGAGCAATGTTTAATCACAGTTTAGTAATGAAATATAGGAATCTCTAAGCTGCCATCTTGATTGTCCAACATGCTCTGTAGTCAAGGTAACTTGCAATATACAGTACAAGCATTCACAAACGTTGAGTGATATTATTAACATGAAAAACAATCTACTGAAATAAAATGCATTAAAGTAGAACAATTCCAAACCATAGTTTGTTTGTTTATTCAATTTCTATAGCCACCCTACTCAGCGAAGGGAATCTGGACAGCTAGTTATTACGATGGATTGTTTTAACAAGTTATTATGAGAATTTACTCCTATTTAGAATTCAAAAATACATTAAAGTATAAATAATCTAAAATTCAATTTGAATAATTTCCCCTTGGATGCATCAGAAGAGGATAGGTGGGAATATACAAGTTCAAGGTCACCAATTTTTTAATGTTAGATAGAAAGACCAATAGATTCAATCAGGGATTTTGGTGGCAGCAATCATATGTAGATTATTTGCAGAACAAACAAATGAAACTTAATCTGGTTAGCTCCATTATGATTATTTAAAAAAACTGTATAAGGAATTTAGAAAACTCAAACAGCAGAGGAGAGCACAGAGAACCTGAGCCAATGAAAGGAATTCAAAGCAATAGTTTATCCCTAGATAAAAGTTCTAGAAAAATAAAGTAATAAAAATCAAACGAAACCAATATTGTTATAAGCAAAGGTCAGGTTTAATTGCTAGGATAAAATTGAAAACTTCTCTTCTTTTCTATCATAATGTTTAAATGTTTTGGATCAAAATAACCAAAACATCATAAAAATGCTTATAATGAAATTAAAAAAGGTAGTGATACTGTACAATCAAACATCCCCAGTGGTACCTAGTACTTTTGCAAGTGAAGCTGAATTTTGTTTAGCTTCACCATGTCAGAAAATTTAGGAAAAAGTGGAAATCCTGTCCTTTCCCAACATTTTTTTCCAAAGGAAAAAAGCCTGATTTTATTGTAACTTACACTTATCCTATTATTGATTCACCACTAAAGCAAACATCCACAATTCATTCCCACGGATTCATGGTGGAATTATTTTTCAGCCCGTACTTAAGGTGCCAATTTATGCATATAATTCAATGATTGCTGTGCAGAAACAGAAAGAAATCTAAAGAAGAAATAATATTAATAAATACACTACAAAAATGATTCTAAAATGAAATAAGGTCATTGCAATAATTATCAATAAAACTGTTAGAATGGGGGGGGGAAGCGGGGGGGGGGAAGGTTGGCTGGAGAGGCCACGGAAATTATGCCACTTTAATGAAAGCACAGCCTTAGCTTTCCATTCTCTATATCCTTATTTTATGGTATTGGAAATTCCTGCATGCAGCAATATATATTCAGATGATAATTGATAGAGCAAGAGATGTACTTTGTTAAAAGTCATTTCAGATTATTTATCCCCTTAATTAGGGGTTGTGGGTCAAATACTGTGCCTGCTGACCATCTATATCCTACCAGATTAATATTGCCACTCTAAAATTAAGGCTTCTTTTGTGTGTATGTGTGAGCACTTCAGTCCTTTCAATACAACAGCTTAGCTCTGTGCCCTTGAATATTTGTAACCTGATGCTTTCTGCTAGGATGATCCTCATTTAGTGAAAGGCTTGTCTGTTTACCAGGAATGTCAGGAGACTGAAGGGCCATCGGTGCTGTTTGCTATGAATATCAAGAGGCTGAGAATCATAAAATTGAACAAATATTTTCTTTCACTCATGCCAACACAAAGTGCTGAGAGATTCATAAGTTGTTCATTTATTGCTGAGAGAAAGAAAGAAAACACACAAATGAACAACCCCAAACTGGATTCTTTTGTTTTTGGTGACAGGTTTGAAAAAGCACAATGGTACTGTATCAAATGTTATGTTTAGCGGTGTGTGTGTGTGTGTGTGTGTGTGTGTGTGTGTGTGTGTGTGTTTATGAATAGATTCTTAGGGGTAGCCAATCTGTTTAGACTTCACAGAGTTTGATGTCTATACTACTAAGATGCTTGTGACTATTTGTTTCAATTGGACAAATAATAATAAATAATAGGTATCTGTGGGGATCCTCAGTCATCCAGGTCATGGTTGTCCTAAAGATGCTTTTTCAAAAGGCAACTGGGACTTTGTTTTTCCTTGAAGATGCTTCACTTCTCATTCAAGAAGCTTCTTCAGTTCAGACTGAATGGTGGAGAATGGAAGGATTTATATTCCTTGCAGTCATCTGGTCATTAGCACTCTTTCTGAGAGTCATCGAGGTACGTAATAGAACAACACTTTTTTGAATCAATATATCTCAATGATATGCACCCTGTCAGCGTTCCAGAAGAACCCAACTTCAATTAAAAACTCCAAACAAGCATTTTCTCAAAGATCCAATTTATTAGGGTAGATATACTGGCACATCTGGGAAAACCCAAATCTGAGAGTTCTGGGTTTTCCCTCAGTAAATCAAAAACCCAAATCTAGCTTCTGCACCCATTAGTCCATCACATGGCCCAATCACCATTCATTCCAACTTCAGCCACTACTTTTTTTTTTATTTCTTTTGTCACAACAGTATACACAAACAATTGTCATAGATAAAACAACGTCTTGAAGAAAATATATAAGTAAAAAATATGCATCAACTATATTAATTTGATATAATGAAGGGAACAATAGGACAGGAACGGTAGGCACTATTGTGCTCTTATGCACGCCCCTTATAGTCCTCTCAGGAATGGGGTGAGGTCAATAGTAGACAGTTTTTGGTTGAAGATTTTGGGATTTTGAGTAGAGACTATGGAGTCAGGTAATGAGTTCCAAGCATTAACAACTCTGTTACAGAAGTCATATTTTCTGCAATCAAGTTTGAAGTGGTTGACATTTAGCTTGAATCTATTTTTTGCTCTTGTAATATTGCGATTGAAGCTGAAGTAGTCTTTTATAGGAAGGATATTGCAATAGATGATTTTGTGTGTTAAACACAGGTCATGTCGAAGTCGGCGGAGTTGTAAGTTTTCTAATCCCAGGATTTCAAGTCTGTTGGTATAAGGTATTTTGTTATTTTCGGAGGAGTGAAGAACTCTTCTAGTGAAATATTTCTGGACTCGTTCTATTGTATTTATGTCAGAGATGAGGTATGGGTTCCAGACGGATGAGCTGTATTCAAGAATAGGTCTGGCAAATGTTTTGTATGCTTTAGTTAGTAGTGTAGAGTTTTTAGAAAAGAAGCTGCGTAAAATTAGGTTTACAACTCTTAGGGCCTTTTTTGCTATGTAGTTGCAGTGCGCTTTGGCATTAAGGTCATTTGATATGAGAACTCCAAGATCTTTGACAGGGTGGGGCTCGTCAGTTAGGTAATGTCCATTAAGTTTGTACTTGATGTTAGGGTTCTTTTTTCCAATATGTAAGACTGAGCATTTGCTGGTTGAGATTTGGAGTTGCCAAGTTTTAGACCAATCGGAAATTAAGTCGAGACCTTCTTGAAGGGTAGAAGTATTATTAGTGGTATTAAATAGTTTGATATCATCAGCAAAGAGAACAAAATAACTTGAGATGAGGTCACAGAGATCATTTATGTATAGTATGAAGAGTGTTGGTCCAAGAACACTACCTTGGGGAATGCCACTTTTGACAGGAACAGGATTTGATATAGCGTTGCCAATTTTGACCACTTGTTGTCTATTTGACAGGAAGGCATTTATCCAATTGTGAAGAGGTCCCGAAATGCAGTAGGATTTTAGTTTGAGGAGTAGTTTATCATGTACTACTGAATCAAAAGCTTTGCAGAAGTCTATGTAGATTGCATCTATTGTTTTTCCTTGATCAAGGTTGGTAGTCCATATGTTTTTACAGTGGAGGAGTTGTAGGTTACAAGACAATTTTTTTCTGAAACCAAATTGTTTATTAGAGAGAAGGTTGTTTGTTTCGAGATGGAGTGTAATGGATTGGTTTATGATGGATTCCATTAGTTTGCATGAGACACAACATAGAGAGATAGGTCTGTAATTTTCCACAAGGCTGGGATCTCCTTTTTTGAAGATAGGGATGACTGTGGCTAGAGACCAGTGTTTTGGAAGGGAACTAGTTTTGAAGGCTTTATTGAAGATTATGCTTAGGGGTTCAGCTATATTAATTGAAAGTTTTTTTAAAAAGTATGCACATAGTCCATCTGGACCAATAGATAATGATGGTTTCAGGTTGCGAAGGGCTTTTTCAACATTATCTTCTGTGAAGTCTATATGTGATAGGTCGTTGTTATCTTCTGTTGAGTCTATTTGTGTTAAGTCGTTGTTAACATTTTTGATACGACTGAGGAATGTTGGATGTGAGCCATCACTGTTTACAAAGACTGAGCTGAAAAATGTGTTAAAAAGGTTTGCTTTAACTGTTTCGTCAGTACATTCTTTGCCGTTAGGTTCTTTTAGTGGTGGAATGGATCTTGTTTCTTTAAGTTTATTGTTCACAAAATTATAAAAAGCACGACTGGAATTGGTGCGTAGAAAGTCTTCTTCTTGTTTAGTGTGGTAAGTGTTACATTCTGTTTTTATTTTGTTGCAAATATTTTTGTAGCGGTTTTTGAAGTTTGCTACATAACCCTTTTTGTTTTTTTTCCAGAGGGATTTTTTTTTGGATTGCAGCTTTTTTATTGATATGGGAAATTTGCTTTTCCTTTTGATTTTGGTGATGAATTGTGGAACGTATTTCATTGTGGAACGTACTTCAACCACTCCTCCAGATGCAGGAGCACCATGACCTTGACCGAAAAGAAGAATGCTATCATGTCTAACTACAGTCCCTCTACTAAATCCCCCCTCCTACTTTCCTAAGCACAGGAAGGTGGCAGTGTGGAAGCTTCCAGTGTTAATATGGCTTCCAAAGCTGACACATCCAAAATCTGCCCAAAAGATGTGGCCACTTCAGTGCTGTGCTACTGCACCTCTGCAGTCCCATGATCTTTCCAACACTTCTTCCTAGTTCATTTTATAAGAATAATTTGGGGTTCCAGATCAAGCTGGGTTATGCAAGAACAAATCAAATTGAAATCCAGATATACTGTGAGAAAAGGAGATGTTTTAAATATGTTTGTTCTTGAGGGTAGGCTGCAGACAAGATGGGGTGCCGAGACTTGTTTATAGGGTAATTGGTCCTTGGTGGGGCTTGGGGGATATGTGGCTTATGTACGTGCTGGTTCCAGTGTGAGATTCTGTCTGGTGCTCCTGCCCTGGACTTTGATCCTGAGGTTTGTGTGAAATCTGGAAAGGAAGATTGCCCCTAAACTGGAATTATTATGAGGAGATCTGGTTTCTTCCTTGATCATTTTTAAAGATTAAGAGCCGAGCTGATGCAATGGTTAGAGTGCAGCACTGCAGGATACTTCAGCTGACTGCTAGCTGCACTTCAGCAATTCAAATTTCACTGGCTCAAGTTTGACTCAGCCTTCCATCCTTCCGAGGTGTGTAAAACGAGGACCCAGATATGCTGACTCTGTAAACCGCTTAGAGAGGGCCGTAAAAGCACTTTGAAGCAGTATAGAAGTCTAAGTGTTATTGCTATTGCTATCTTTGCTGGAGCCAGTGAGGTGCTAAAGGGGGGCAGATCACAGGCCTCTTAACTTCCAACCCTAACCTTATTAAAAAGAAGTCAATGGGAAAGCCAGAAATCACTCCTATTCCCACTTCTTTTTTGCCCACCCATGATCATTCTGTTTCTCAGTTTAGATAAGGAAATATTTCTGAAATGATAGGCCACAGGTTGACTAATTTCCTATAAAACTTCCATCCCTGCCATGAAATGCTATATTTAGCTGGAAAGTTGCAAGGTAATACTTAATCATTTAGTTATGTTAGTTCAGTTGAGAATGTAAAATCATGTCAGTAGATAGACTGCGTACTTATGTTGGTGTTTGCATCGCTTCAGTGTTGTGTCAAGGGTTTGGTTTCAGCTTCTCTCATAAATCGATTGGATTTTGGGAGAGCAGAGCGTCCGTGAAATCCACCTAACAACAAAAAGATTTTTTTAAAAATGTTCTTCACATATTGGAAGTCCTAGTACCTAAATACCAGCTGCCAGTTATTATTTGTTTCATTGGTTGACAGCTCCACATGGGTGAGTATCAATTTTTATTCATTATATTTCATACTTTATGGCTTCAGCCTAGGTTTGAAGACAACTGGCATTTGGCACAACAGCAGCCCATGCCCCTCAGGGATAGCACTGTTTCCCTAACTCCCTCTTTTGTGACAGCTGTGGGTTTTTTTTCCAGCTGGGGTTAATTCAGTCCCAGAATCCTGGACTTTTCTTTTCAGTGCAGTTTAGTGTGTGTGTTACATCCTGCTTGATCTGGTTCCAATAATGATGCTCCAATATTACAAAACACATTAGCTGAAATTCTGTAATAGCTGACCATTGAGTGGCACATTATCTAATTCTCCAGTGAACTGCTTTACCAATTAACCAGTTGTTGTTTTTTATTTACATTTATATCCTGCCCTTCTCCGAAGACTCAGGGCGGCTTACAGTGTATAAGGCAATAGTCTCATTCTATTTGTATATTTACAAAGTCAACTTATTGCCCCCCCAACAATCTGGGTCCTCATTTTACCTACCTTATAAAGGATGGAAGGCTGAGTCAACCTTGGGCCGGGCTTGAACCTGCAGTAATTGCAGGCTGCTGTGTTCTAATAACAGGCTTCTTACCAGCCTGAGCTACCACGGCCCTTCCCCCCCCCCCCCGACTTTGTTGCAGTGTAAAAAAAAATGTAGACTTGACCTTGGGAAGGCGGAGGTGGGGTGGGGAGAGCAATGAGCCATTAAGGGTAGAGAAAAGGTAAGTCAGTCTTTAGAAAGTGGAGAGAGTAAGAAAGAAACTCAAAATAATCCTTCCTTGATTTTGTTTGGTATAAGATGGGGTAGAAAGAAACACTGAAAAGCTTCCAAGAGTTTGTTATTTCATCCCACAACGATAAAAAAATACTCTTGGAATCCTTGCCATGCCTGATTCTCAACTTTGACAAGCCAAAAGAGCTGACATCATTCTGGAAAGCCTCCAACAATTTTATTAGAGAGGCATCATACTTTGTCTTCTAGATCTAAAATATGGCTACAGATCCTAAAGGTACAATGGAATACCAGGCATTGTTGAAGTATTAAAAGCAGTTTGATCCATAGCTAACAAGCCTGCAAAATGCCACAATATAGCCATCCCAGCATGTCGGACAAGGTTGCTACACAGCCAGTATTATTTTGCTGTCCTGGAAGTCTATCAGAGAAATTTATCTTAAATCATTGTCTCAATGTAGTTGTCAGCATCAGAACTGTTATCTGAATTGTTTATGGTGAGCCAATCAGAAATATTTCCTATAGATTGGACTATGGTTGTCTTTGTTCTTTTCTAATGAAAGAAGGGGCAGCTAAATGGACCATCCTACCCATTGAGAGCAAAGATACATTGTTAGATAATTTCTAGAACTTCATGCAAAAATTTAGAGCTACTTTTGACGATTAAATCAGAGCAGCAACCACAAACCAGGAGATTCATCAGCTAAAGCAAGAATATTGTCAAGTTCACATGTACATAGCTGGTGTCCAATTGCAGAAACTCAGATATCATTTTTGGAATGATTCTGTCATGACTGATCACATTCATGAAAGTTTTTCTGATCGATTGGGGGATGAATTGGTAAGATAAATCCTAGTAAAAAATTTGGAAAAACTGTTCCAGCATTAGATATTAATTGATGGAGATTAAGATCCTATATCTACTTAAACTCTTTAAAAGAGCTTTTAATTCTTTAATAGATAGATAGTTACTGTAGATAGATAGATAGATAGATAGATAGATAGATAGATAGATAGATAGATAGATAGATAGATAGATGATAGATGGATGGATGGATGGATGGATGGATGGATGGATGGATGGATGGAAGGACGGACAGACAGACAGACAGACAGACAGACAGACAGACAGACAGACATGAGCTAGAGATGATAGAGATGATAGAGATAGAGGTTGAGGGAGAAAGGGAAAGAGAGAGAGAGAGAGAGAAGTTCATTATTTATGTTGTAAATATACAAATAGAATGAGACTATTGCCTTATACACTGTAAGCCGCCCTGAGTCTTCGGAGAAGGGCGGGATATAAATGTAAAAAAATAATAATATCTCAGATGAATGAGATTCAATCTGTTCTAGATATGCTTCCATGAATGTTCAACAGACAATAGATTATTAACACAACTTACTTAAAATGGCTTTCAATATAGTTCTAATTTCCAAAATAAAACCAATCATTTCTCCTTTGTATACCACTTTCGTTAACTGTCATCAGTAAAGGCTTAACCTCTATGTGAGGCCTGTGGGAGAGGGTATGAGAAAGAGGGCCTGTTTACCCTCCCCGATTATTGGAATGATCTCCATAATAAACCTCACTTGACATATACACTTTTTCTTTTTAGCTCCGGGCGATGTCTTTTTATTTTCCCAGCATTTTTAGCTCTTGTTAATTCAGTCCCGGTGGTACTGATGGTAGCTTTAACTCTTATATTTACTTACTGTTTTAGCAGTTTATTTTTTCAGCTTTTCCCTTTACAGGGCTTGTCATATTGCAGATTGCTTTTGAAACTCTCATCCATTTCAAATTCACTCTCATCCATTTCAAATTCAAAAGTTTTCATAAGGCATCAAAAAAAAAATCTATTCAAGAAAATAAGTTAAGTTCATGATTCAAGTTTCCTCATTATTTAACTCCAATACTTAGCAAGTTTATTTATTTATTTATTTATATTTATTTATTTATTTTGTCGAATACATATTAAATAATATATATAAGTATAAGCATGAACTGAATACATAAAATGAATACAATTAAAGGAAACATTAGGACAGGGACAGTAGGCATGCTGGTGCTCTTATGCACGCCCCTTACAGACTTCTTAGGAATGGGGTAACGTTAACAGTAGACAGTCTTAGGTTAAAGTTTTGGGGATTTTGGGATGAGAACACAGAGTCTGGTAGTGCATTCCAGGCATTAACAACTTTGTTACTGAAGTCATATTTTCTGCAATTGAGATTGGAACGGTTCACTTTAAGCTTGAATCTATTGTGTGCTCGTGTATTGTTGTGGTTGAAGCTGAAGTAGTCATTGATAGGAAGGACATTGTAGCAGATGGTTTTATGAGCTATGCTCAGGTCATACCAAAGGCAGCATAGTTCTAAAGTTTTAATCCCAGAATTTCAAGTCTGGTGACATAAGGTATTTTGTTGCGAGCCAAGGAGAGGAGAGGAGGACTCTTCTTGTGAAATATTTCTGGATGTGCTCAATTGTATTATTGTCCAATATGCAGTGTGGTTTCCAGACAGATGAGCTGTATTCGAGAATTGGTCTAGCAAATGTTTTGTATGCTCTGGTTAGTAGTGTAATCTTACCAGAGAAGAAGCTATGCAAGATTAGGTTACAGGTTTTAGGTTTGCTTTTTTGGCGATGTTGTTACAATGGGCTTTGGCACTTAGATCATTTGATATGAATACTCCAAGGTCCTTGACAGAGTGAGGGTCATCTGCAAGGTCATGTCCACTTAGCTTGTATTTTGTGTTCTGACTCTTTTTTCCAATGTGTAAGACAGAGCATTTGTTGGTTGAGATTTGGAGTTGCCAATTTTTTGACCATTCTGATACAAGACAAGGTCTTTTTGAAGGGTAGCAGCATTGTTGGTAGCGTTAAATAGTTTAACATCATCGGGGACAGAACGCAGTTACTTATAATATGATAACGAAGGTCATTTATGTATAATATGAAGAGTGTTGGTCCTAGAACACTCCTTGGGTGGAGTGCCTTGGGGGTGACTTGGGGGACATCGCTCTTAACAGGTGCAGGATTTGATAGAGCGCTACCTATTTTGACCACTTTTTGCCTGTTTAACAGGAATGCAGTTATCCAATTATGGGGGGTCTGGAGATGTAGGATTTTAGTTTTAGAAGTAGTTTGTCATGTACTACTGAATCAAAGGCTTTACAGAAGTCTATGTAAATTGCCACCTAATGAGAAGGAATGAGAAGGAAGGACTCACTGGAGAAGAGCCTAATGCTGGGAAAGATTGAGGGCAAAAGAAGAAGGGGACGACAGAGAACGAGGTGGCTGGATGGAGTCACTGAAGCAGTAGGCATGAGTTTAAATGGACTCCAGAAGATGGTAGAGGACAGGAAGACCTGGAGGAACGCTGTCCATGGGGTCGTGATGGGTCGGACACGACTTCACAACTAACAACAGCAACATGTAAATTGTATCTATTGCTTTGCCCTGATCCAGATTTGTAGTCCATATATTTTTGCAGTGTAGAAGTTGTAGATTACAGGGTAATTTTTTTCTGAAACCAAATTGTTTATTAGAAAGTAGGAGGGTAATAGATTGGTTGATGATTGAGTCCATTACTTTGCAGGTGATGCAGCATAAAGAGATTGGTCTGTAATTTTCAACTAGGCTGGGGTCTCCCTTTTTGAAGATAGGGATGACCATGGCTAGTGATCATAGATTGGGTAGGTATCTGGTCCTGAAAGATTTTTCAAAGATTATGCTTAGGGATTCTGCTATAACAGTGGAAAGCTTTTTTAAGAAGTATGCACATAGTCCATCAGGTCCAATAGATAGAGATGATTTCAGTCTACGTAGTGCCTTTTCAACATTATCTTCTGTGAAATCTATTTGTGTTAGATCATTGTAGCCATTATTGATACGACTAGGGAATGTTGGGGATGAGCCATTGCTGTTAACAAAGACTGAGCCAAAGAATGTATTAAAGAGGTTTGCTTTAACTGCTTCATCATTGCATTCTTTACCATTAGATCCTTTTAGGGGTGGGATGGATCTCGAGTTTTTAAGTTTGTTGTTTACAAAATTGTAGAAGGCGCGATTGGATTTTGTGCACATTTCTTCTTGTTTGATGTGGTAATTGGTGCATTAAATCTGTATTTGGTTGCATATATGTTTGTAGCAGCTTTTAAAGTTAGCTACATAGCCAGTTTTGTTTTTTCACCAGAGGGATTTTTTTGGGGGGGATTGGAGCTTTCTTAGGGATATGGGTAATTTGTTTTTCCTGGTTTTGGTGGTGATTTGTGGTACATATAGTTTGATAACTCTATTGACTTCGAGCAAGAAAATATTATAGTGGTCTTCAGCAGTGATACAGTTAGAGAATAGAATTTGCCAGTCAAGAGATAAGAGATTGGTGTCTATGAGATCATAGTTGGCTTTTTTGAAGTTGTAGTTGGGTATCCCATTATTATGGAGATTTTTGTAAGGGCGTATATTGACACAAAAGTCTATCATGCTGTGGTCACTGTTGGAAAAGGGTTCTTTATTTTTAGTCCATAAACTGAGTTTAAGTTGTTGAGGAAGATGAGGTCGATGCAGTTGTTGAGTCTAGTGTTGTTAGTTACTAGTTGAACTAGATCTAGATTTGTAACAGCATTGTATAGAGTTGTATGGATGGGTTCAGCTGTACATTTGTTTATTTTCCAATTAATAAGAGGTAGGTTGAGGTCACCCAGAAAGATGAGAGGGTAAGGGCAAGAGGCTACCCATGTTAGTAGTGTGGTTAACTTGTTCATATGTGCGATGTCGTAGTTGGGGGCTCTGTAACATGTAAGAAGCAAAGCATGATGTTAAAGGACAGTTCGCAGACATTAGTTTCTGGAAGAGCGAGTTTATGTGCAACCTGAGTATTTTTTAGGTTTAGTGACTTTTTGTAAAAGATAACTATTCCACCTCCTCTGCGGGTTTCACAATCCGACCGGAAAACATGATATTCTCTTATTGAGATGATGGAGTCAGGGAGGGATGAGTTTAGCCATGTTTCATAGACAAATATAATGTCAAATGTACCAGTTTTTAATAAGAGGAGAAATTCGGGCGTTTGGTTTACGATGCTTCTTGCATTTATCATTTTGCATTTAAGTTCAGTAGTGTTTGGTATTGAAGAAATAAGTTGTGTATAAATAATGAATTCTGTAAAAAATAAATAAATAGGCAAAGCCAAATTTTTATCCATGTTTCATAATATGTATAATGTTACGATTATTAGAAATTCTAAAAACAAATCAGAAGGGAAAGTGTAATCAAGGAAGCCTATCTATAGGGCAAGGCAAGAGTATAAATACAGAAAGAATAGCCATATTTATTGATCAAAATTTTTTAAGAAGAACAAAAAACCCAGAAATAATGTATTGCATTATCAGGTGTGAACAACCAGACCCACTTGTGAAGAGTCCAAATTAGCTATTTTATTGTTCAATACTTTTTTTCATTGCAATCTTCCCAGACTGGCAGTTTGGACCTGGGCCAGACTAGATAAAGTTCAACGGCATTCAAGGGGATGGAGTGGGGTCAGAGCTTGCTCTCTTGTGCCTATGTAAGGACTCCAGACTAATACCCCACTTGACTTGTCCCTCTGGCTTGCTCAGTCTCCCTCTGACTCATATCTAGCAGAATAAGGATCCTATAACTGTAGGAGATGACTAGGGAGGGGTCAAGTGCATCATTCATCATGAGTGAGTGGAAAGAGATCTAAGTCCAGTCCACCTTGAATTCCGGTGCCTCTTATCTACCACCAATTTGCTTGGGCCTTAGTAGTTCAGATTCTTGTAGAGAGATTAAGATAGTTATAAGTATTTATATCTGAAGTGCCTGGACCTCCTGATTTCTCTGGTGCTTGACAATAACATTGCTAATGATTTATAATTTGTATTAGGGGCAAGAATTAAATATATGGGGAGTAATCAAAGCAAATACATTTAATTAATGTAAATTTAATACAGGAGATATTTGTAGTGGCCTCACCTATTTGTGGTAAGAGCCTGCTGGCATGCCACCTCAAGGCCAAGGGCAGTCCCTTTTCCAGAAATGCTGTGCTAAAGAAAAATGGGAGATTTCAGTTCATCTGAAATATATGTGGATTTCAGAAGTTGTGTCATTTAATATAGAGATTTTTTTCTTGTCTTTCCTGTGCTTTTATGTGTGTTCTGAAATTCCTTCTTTATACTCATAGGAGCTCAAAGAGCTTGGCAACCTTTTATCAGTCTGAGTTGATTGTATCCAATGATATGGATGTCTATGGAGAAGCTTCTTGGATGAGAAGTGAAATGTCTTCAAAGAAAAATCAGAAAGTCCAGTTGCCTCTTGAAAAAGCAGCTTTGGGACAATGAGATGTATGTTGGTTTCATTCAGTTTAAGCGATTTCTTACATCACATTCTAATGAAGGAAGTGAAGTTTTACTCATTATATCATTTACTAAAAATAATATAACTAACTCAGGTAATGTCAATCTTAATATGGCATGGCATCTACAAAATTAAAAGTCCAATCAATTCATGGGCCCAGATTCTAAAACGGTATGCCAAGATTCAGTGAATTTCAGACACATCTCAACATATTGACTGAAGCAATCTATGAAGTTAGTAAATGAAGTCAATATTTTATGTTATCCTGAAGATTGAAAGCTTTTTTATATATAAACCTCCCCCTGCCCCTAATCTCCTGGAAAGAGAAAGTTGAATTATACAGTTAATCACATTTGCTTTGTTGGAAATAGGAAAATATTTTTGCTGAACTGCAACTTTTTATTGCTCTCACCTTATCAAGTAAGTTATTGAGCTATTTCTTTTTCAACTGTCCTTTGTATAAACATTTGTATGACTGTATTCTAAGATGATGAGTAGATGATGCCAGTGGCTCTGGAACATTTTTAATTAGTGCATCCTTTGTGTTTGAGGAAAAAGCATTGTTTACACTGATAACTCTCTTGAAAGTGATTATAATCCAAGCAGCAGAACATGTAGCCTGGCTAGGCAGAAATCAATAAAAAAACAACAACAATGAAAGTGTGTGGGGTGAAAAGATAAGATGGTGGGTATGAGCTGCTAAACTAACGAACACACTTTAATAATGACTTCAGAGGCCAGAAGCCCTGCTAAATAAAACAATTCATTGTCCCATCACATTTCACTCATTTGTTCCCTGATTGAACAAGTGGTAGAGTCAATTGTTTTTCTTGGCATTATGAACTTAATATTCATTTTTCCCTTTCCAGACAACATCAGATCAGAAAGATTAGAATAGACATTTGACATTAGCAAAGCATACACTTTGATTTACAAACCCCTTCAGTCCAAAGACACTGGGCGATATACAAAAATAATGTGCATAAGAGCACAAACGTGCCTACCGTTCCTGTCCTATTGTTTCCTTTCATTATATCCAATTAATATAGTTATTACATACTTATGCTTAAATATATGCTTATATATTATATAGTTATTTTCATGCTTATACTTATATATACTGTTGTGACAAAATAAATAAATAAACAAATAAACAAACAAACAAACAAATAAATAAACAAATAAATAAATAAATAAATAAATAAATAATACAGACAACCATGCAGCAAGATACAACTCACAAGCATAACATTTTATTTTTTCTCAACCTGCTTGTTGTTGTTAGTTGCGAAGTCGTGTCCGACCCATCACAACCCCATGGACAACATTCCTCCAGGCCTTCCTGTCCTCTACCATCCTCTGAAGTCCATTTAAACTCATGCCTACTGCTTCAGTGACTCCATACAGCCACCTCGTTCTCTGTCGTCCCATTCTTCTTTTGCCCTCAATCTTTCCCAGCATTAGGCTCTTCTCCAGTGAGTCCTTCTTTCTCATTAGGTGGCCAAAGTATTTCAGTTTCATATTCAGGATCTAAAGAGCAGTCAGGGTTTTTTATTTATTTATTTATTTATTTTGTCACAACAATATATGTAGGTATCATACAAAAAGATTATATAGTATATAAACACATATATGAGTAAATATAAGGAGGTATAAGCATATATATAGGAAGAAGAAAAGAAAAACAATAGGACAGGAACAGTAGGCACGTTTGTGCACTTATGCACGCCCCTTATGGTCCTCTTAGGAATGGGGTGAGGTTAATAGTAGAAAGTTTTTGGATAAAACTTTTAGGATTATGGGAAAAGACCACAGAGTCAGGTAAAGTATTCCAAGCACTGATGATTCTGTTACAGAAGTCATATTTTCTGCAATCTAGATTAAAGCGGTTGACATTAAGTTTAAATCTATTAGTTGCTCTAGTATTATTGCAATTAAAGCTGAAGTAGTCTTTAACAGGAAGGACATTACAATAGATGATTCTGTGAGTTAAGCTTAGGTCTTGTCGAAGGCGACGGAGTTCCAAGTTTTCTAAGCCTAGGATTTCAAGTCTGGTGGGATAGGGTATTTTATTGTTTTCAGAGGAATGGAGAACTCTTCCTGTAAAATATTTCTGGACACGTTCAATTGTATTGATGTCAGATATGTGGTGAGGGTTCCAAACAGGCGAGCTGTATTCTAGAATTGGTCTAGCAAATGTTTTATATGCTCTGGTTAGCAGTGTGGTGTTTTTGGAAAAGAAGCTACGCAAAATTAGGTTTACAACTCTTAGAGCTTTTTTTGCTATGTAGTTGCAGTGGGCTTTGGCACTTAGATCATTTGATATGAAAACTCCAAGGTCTTTAACAGAGTGAGGGTCATCTGTAAGGTAATGTCCATCTAGTATGTACTTAGTTTTTGGGTTCTTTTTTCCTATATGTAAGACTGAGCATTTGCTGGTTGAAATTTGGAGCTGCCAATTTTTAGACCAAGCGGTTAGATGATCAAGGTTGTTTTGAATGATAGAAGTATTGTCTGTGGTGTTAAATAGTTCGACATCATCAGCAAAGAGAACACAATTACTTGAGATATGGTCACAAAGATCATTAATGTATAGTATAAAGAGTGTTGGTCCAAGATCGCTGCCTTGAGGAACGCCACTCTTGACAGGAACAGGATTTGATAAAGCATTGCCAATTTTGACCACTTGTTGTCTGTTATACAGAAAAGCAGATATCCATTTGTGGAGGGGTCCTGAGATGCCATAGGATGTTAGTTTTAGGAGAAGTTTATCGTGTACTACTGAGTCAAAAGCTTTGCAGAAGTCTATGTAGATTGCTACTGAGTCAAAAGCTTTGTAGAAGTCTATGTAGATTGCATCTATTGATTTGCCTTGATCGAGATTTGAAGTCCATATGTTTTTGCAGTGGAGAAATTGTAAGTTACGTGATAATTTTTTCCTGAAACCAAATTGTTTGTTGGAGAGTAGGTTGTTAGTTTCTAAGTGTGAGGTAATGGATTGGTTGATGATAGATTCCATGACTTTGCAGGTGACGCAGCAAAAGGAGATCGGTCTGTAGTTTTCGACTAAGCTTGGGTCTCCTTTTTTAAAGATAGGGATAACTGTGGCTAGTGACCAAAGTTTGGGAAGAGAACTGGTAGTGAAAGCTTTATCAAAGATAATACTTAGGGGTTCTGCTATATTAATGGAAAGTTTTTTTAAGAGGTATGCACATAGTCCATCAGGTCCAATAGAAAGCCATGGTTTTAAGTTGTGAAGAGCTTTTCCAACATTGTCTTCTGTGAAATCTATATGAGTTAAATCATCATAATCATTGCTGGTTCGTTTGTGGAATGTCGGATATGTGTTATCGGAGTTAACAAAAACTGAGCCAAAGAAAATGTTGAAGAGGTTTGCTTTAACTGTTTCGTCATTGCATTCTTTGTTGTTAGAATCTTTTAGTGGTGGGATGGATCTTGATTCTTTAAGTTTATTGTTGACAAAATTATAAAAGGCAAGATTGGAATTTGTGCGCAGAAGGTTCTCTTCTTGCTTGGTGTGGTAATTTGTGCATTCAGTTTTTATTTGGTTGCATATGTTTCTGTAGCGGTTTTTGAAATTTGTAACATAGCTTTTTTTGTTTCTTTTCCAGAGGGATTTTTTTTTTGATTGAAGTTTTTTTATTAATATGGGTAGTTTGTTTTTCTTGATCATGGTAGTCATTTGTGGTACATATAGTTTAATGACTCTATTGATTTCAAGTAGGAAGACTCTATAGTGGTCTTCAGCGGTTATGCAGGTTGCAAACAGATTTTGCCAGTCCAGAAATGAAAGATCGTTGTTTATAAGGTCGTAATTGGCTTTTTTGAAGTTGTAGTTGGGAGTACTGTTGTTATGACGATTTAAGTATGGACGTATATTGAGACGAAAATCAATTATGCAGTGGTCACTGTTGGAAAAAGGTTCTTTAATTTGTAGTCCGTAAATTGAGTTTGAATTGTTGCAGAAGATGAGGTCAAGGCAGTTGTTGAGTCTTGTATTGTTAGTTACAAGTTGTTCAAGACCTAGGTTTGTAACAGCATTGTATAGTGTAGTATGGATTGGGTCAGTTGAACATTCATTAGTTGTCCAGTTAATGAGAGGTAGATTTAGGTCACCCAGGAAGATGAGAGGATATGGGCAAGAGGTAGCCCATGTTAGCATTGAGGTTAGCATATCTGCATGGGTAATGTCATAGTCAGGGGCTCTGTAGCATAGTAAGAATTGAAGAGTAGTGTCAAGGGATAGGTCGCATACAATAGTTTCAGGAAGAGAGAGTTTATGTGCTACTTGGATATTTTTTAGATTCAGTGACTTTTTGTAAAAGATAGCCACTCCACTACCTCTTCGGTTTTCACGTTGATCTCCTCTAGAACTGACTTGTTTGTTTGTTTGTCAAACATTTGATTGATTGATTGTTTATCAATCTGCTTACAGTTTCACAATGAATCTTTTTTTCCCCAAATTGAAAAGCACTGATACTTGTTAATGATTAGCAGGCCAAACTTATAATTCATACTGAATGACCAGTTTTGTCCGCTGTGCTGCATTGGGACAGAGAGAGTGGGAAATATATCTGAGCTTATAAAAATGACCATATTATACAGTAGATATCCGGCAAATATTAATGGCATTTCTCCTAGATCAGTATAAAATTAAACATCAGGGGAGAAAATGTAGGAGCAATTCCTGGTTTGAATTAGCCCATTCCCACCTACCTTTTATATTGAGTTATACCATTCTTAACTTTTTAAAAATATGACATGACTTGAAATAAGACTCAGCTGACATGTCTATTTGCTCCAAATTTATTGGGCTGACTAACAATCAGGTGAGAATGAGGCTAGAAAAATGCATGCATTTGTAGGAACACTATTCCTATAAACTGAAGACATAATTGTCTTTACCCTCTTACAATTTTATTGTCCTTTAGAAAACTACAGCAAAGTTTAGTACCCTTTACCCTTTACTAAAGGGTAAAGTACCCTTTACCCTTTAGTAATAAAAAAAATTAGAATATCTATCCATGTTGTCTCTTAAGACTCAACAACAACATGATGGCACATAATCATTTTTTAAAAAAAAAATTAGAAATCAGAATGAAGTAGAGGAAAAAAATCTAGATTCTGGGAAATAGTGGGAGATTTTTGGAAATTGGTACATAAAATGCTTTGTAATAATACACTAAGCAATTTTTAATACCATTATGTGCTTTTAAGTTCAGCAGTATATACTACATTACAAGGAGACTATTAAGTCCTTAATATTTATTTCAGTGAAACATAAAAGTGAATACATATAGTCATATAAAAAGATTGTGATTTTCTTCAGCTTTTGTAACTATTTTTAATGAAATAAACATTTTAAATAATGTTGGCTCATGGTTCACATGCTACATTTTTTTTCAATATAATAAAGAATTAGAATCACATATAGAAAATTGAAACCTATCCCATCAAGTTAAACAGAATAGAATAGAATAGAATAGAATAGAATAGAATAGAATAGAATAGAATAGAATAGAATAGAATAGAATAGAATTTTATTGGCCAAGTATGACTGGACACACAAGGAATTTGTCTTGGTGCATATGCTCTCAGTGTACATAAAAGAAAAGATAGGTTCATCAAGGTACAACATTTACAACACAATTGATGGCCAATATATCAATATAAATCATAAGGATTGCCAGCAACAAAGTTACAGTCATAAGTGGAAAGAGATTGGTGATGGGAACTATGAGAAGATTAATAGTAGTGCAGATTTAGTAAATAGTTTGACAGTGTTGAGGGAATTATTTGTTTAGTGGAGTGATGGCCTTCAGGAAAAAAATAGTTCTTGTGTCTAGTTGTTCTGGTGTGCAGTGCTCTGTAGCATCGTTTTGAGGGTAGGAGTTGAAACTGTTTATGTCTTGGATGTGAGGGAATCTGTAAATATTTTCACAGCCCTCTTCTTGATTCGTGCAGTATACAGGTCCTCAATGGAAGGCAGGTTGCTAGCAATTATTTTTTCTGCAGTTCTAATTATCCTCTGAAGTCTGTGTCTTTCCTGTTGGGTTGCAGAACCAAACCAGACAGTTATAGAGGTGCAAATGACAGACTCAATAATTCCTCTGTAGAACTGAATCAGCAGCTCCTTGGGCAGTTTGAGCTTACTGAGTTGGCGCAGAAAGAACATTCTTTGTTGTCCTTTTTTGATGATGTTTTTGATATTAGCTGTCCATTTTAGATCTTGCGATATGATAGAACCCAGAAATTTGAAGGTTTCTACTGTTGATACTGTGTTGTCTAGTATTGTGAGAGGTGGAAGTATGGAAGGGTTTCTCCTAAAGTCTACCACCATTTCTACGGTTTTGAGTGTGTTCAGTTCCAGATTGTTTTGGTTGCACCACAAGGCTAGTCGTTCGACCTCTCATCTATATGCGGATTTGTCATTGTCTCGAATGAGTCCGATCACTGTTGTGTCATCTGCGAACTTCAGTAGCTTAACAGATGGATCGTTGGAGATGCAGTCATTGGTATACAGAGAGAAGAGAAGTGGGGAGAGCACACAGTCTTGGGGGGCCCCTGTGCTAATTGTACAGGTATTTGATGTGATCTTGCTTAGCTTCACCTGCTGCTTCCTGTTTGTTAGGAAGCTTGTGATCCACTTACAAGTCTGTTCCGGTACCTGTAGCTGGTTTAGCTTAGTTAGAAGAATGTCTGGAATGATGGTATTGAATGCTGAACTAAAGTCTACAAAAAGGACCCTTGCATAGGTCTTTGGAGACTCAGGATGTTGTAGGATGTAGTGCAGAGCCATATTAACAGCATCATCTGTTGATCTATTTGCTCGGTATGCAAATTGCAAGGGGTCTAACAGCGGATCCGTGATGGTTTTCAAGTAGGAAAGCACTAGCCTTTCAAAGGTTTTCATGACTACAGATGTTAAAGCAACTGGTCTGTAGTCATTCAGTTCCTTGATGGTGGGCTTCTTCAGCACTGGAATGATGGTAGAGCGTTTGAAGCAAGAAGGAACATAGCACCTCTCTAGTAATTTATTGAAAATATGGGTGAAGATGAGGGCCAATTGGTCAGCACAGACTTTTAAGCAAGAAGGAGTTATCTTGTCTGGGCCTGGAGCTTTTCCTGGCTTTTGTCAGCAAGAAAACATATTAACAATTTGAATTTTATATTTAAAATATACCATAATTTATTTTGTACCTCCTTATTCTTACTTTCCGGACACCTATTTGATTTCTAACTTTCAAGTTAACAGTTGTCAGAAACCAACAGTGTTTTGGTTCACTTAAAACAATATTGTAACTGTTACTGGGTAAGTGGATATGATCCAGGAAACAACAGAACCTTTCTCTGGTTACATCCAGAAATATGAAATAAGTAGATAAGCATATGGCATATAGGTAGTCCTCAATTTACAACCGCAATTGAGCCCAAAATTTCCATTGCTAACAGTTGTTAAGTGAGTTTTGTCCCATTTTACAACCCTTCTTGCCACAATTATTAAGGGTATTACTGCAGGTGTTAAGTTATTAACACGCTTGTTAAGTGAATCTGCCTTTTGCAGTTAACTTTGCTTCTCAGAAGGTCACAAAAGCTGACCACATAGCCCTGGGACACTGGGCTGCCAGCATAAGTAAATGCCAATTGCCAAACATCCCAATTTTGGCCATGAGGATTTTGTAAGTGTGGAAAAACGGTCATAAAACACTTTTTTCCCCCAGTGCTGTTGTAAACTTTGAATGGTTACTAAATGAATGATTGTAAGTCAAGTATTTGAAAAACAATTTAATTGAGTGGTTAAGGCACCAGGCTAGAAACGGTGAGACTGTGAGTTCTAGTCCTACTTTAGGCATGAAAGATGGCTGGTTTGTGTTTCTCAAGACAAGGTAAGAAAATTACATACATACAACCACCTATACATTAATAGAGTCATGTTTTTGAGCTGCCACACACACAGAGAGAAAGATATATAAGAATATGCAGAAACTGAGGAAAATCATAAACATAATGCAGGTTTCTTAGAGCAAAGTACAGTGATTTGAATCATAAAGATCTTTCTAGAATTTAGCAGATGGCACCTTTATCAAGCATAACTTTATAGAATAAAGACCCTCCCCCCCCCCCAAAATAATATTGAGTCTCTCCTTAAGTCTGGCTTCAGTGCAAGAAAGCATAGGGAACCATCAACAGTAAATGAGCTCTTCATTGGCACTTGAATGAAACAGAATTACATTGGACTGGTTCTAATTTTAGGAATAGATTTCTCAGTATTGTTGGCCGTTGTTCCCTTCATTCAAATGTGACCATTCTGGCTTGTTTGAGGCCAAATTTTATAGTTATAGTAATGATAGAGAAATTGATAATTTGAAGATGTTCATAAAGTAACATCTAAACAATTAATAGTCCATTTCAATAGATATAAAATCAAGTCATAGGATCAGAAGACAACACAATAGGAGGCAAATAAAGGTAGGCATAATCAGATAATTATGTTTTCTCATAATTTCTCATGTTTTCCACTTTTACTTTCAGTTTTACTCATTTATGCATCTGCTTATGGTATCATTTTAAATATTAAAGGGAAATATTTAACGGGTCCCATTTTATTTGACACTAAATAATTATTTTCTGTTTTAATTTATAGATTGACTGATCTACTTGGCACAGTAGTAGTCCAACAGCTTTAGTAGTTATTTGCCTTATTTTTAATTTCTTAAGGCAATATTTTTAATAGAGAACTTTAGTCTGATTATGCTGATCATTTTCATATCACTGAAACTATCTCCTCTATATTCTACTGTGGGAAAGGGGTTGCGATTCAACTTACTCTGTTTTCCCTTGCTTCTTTCAAGAAATTGGTCTTCTCCCCATTGTGAGGTATGAAAGATGATATATTTGAGACTGAGATTGGTTGAAAATAAGAAATGAAAATTGAATGAAGGGTTGGTCAATATCCATAGAAAAAATTGCATGTGGTTAGGTATATGAGCAAATTTACTCTGTGTAAGGTATCTCTGTGTGTGTACCTGCACACATATTTATTCCCTTAACTACATATCCCTTACTAAATAAAGAGATCCTTGAGAATCACTGATCTCTTTAGAAATCTTGGCACAAAAGCCACAATAAAAACTAATTTGACCAATATGGTGCAAAAAATAAAATTGGGTATGGTTTTCTGGATTAAGAGAAATATTTGCAAGGAAAAGTAATTTCTCTTGGATGTTGAAGTTAAAGTGACATGAAATTACCATGAAGAGTAAGGACAAAGGGAATGATATTTAAGAAGCTAGGAACATAAAAGAAGATGGCCAGATTGATAAATAGGGAATGTTTGTCAGAAATGCAGTATTATATTAGTTAGAAAAGAAAGGAAAGAGATCATGTTCTATAATATTGAAATGAAGATTGGAAAATAATAAGTCTGCCTGTTTGGATAGGATTATGTTTAAAGATTCAGCTTTGCTATTCAGGTTCTACACTGAATCTCTAAAATTGAGTTTGGGGATTGGCCAAGAGTGATCCTGCAGAACTAGCAATTTTTCTTCACAGACACAATACTTATACTTACATAATTAATCATAATTGGAGAAATGCAATATACTCTATTGAAAAATAAACAAATTCAACTGATCCAAAACATCATGGTTAGTATATTGAACCTCATATTTAGGATATGCTGAAGTCACTATTTTGATAACTGAAAAGTGAAGATGTTAAAAAATCTCCTATTCCTTGCTGGAAGGAAGCACAAGGATTGTAAATAAGTGGGGAGCTTGGTTCAAATTAGTGTTAAAGATGACAAGTATTCCTAATTTAATGAGAATTGGTACAGAAAGGAGGCAGGCAGCCCAAACTACAACTGTTAAATTGAGCCCAGTGGGACAAAGGTCCATAGAAGAGATGATGCAAAGGGAAAGATCTAATTCATTTAAAGACTTAGAATTAATGCTATAATCAATGCAGGATGTAATGTTGAAAAATCATGAAAACTTGACAAGAGAGATGGGGAAGTGAGGAGTGACACTGGAGATCTTAAAGAAAACATGAAATTGATGGTTGGGAAATTTGAATGCTTTCAACAACAAATCATGAAGAATAAGCAGAAATTACAAGAGATGGAGGAGAGATTGGGAAGGGAGGAAAAAAGAGTAGATGAATGAAAGACTAATACAAGCAAATAAAGAATTAGAAATAACGGTTATCCACTTGGAAACAGAAAAGGCAGCCCACTGCTTACACTTCCAAAACATGAGAGAAGACAAAGGCGAGGATCTACTGGAGATGTTGGTGGACTTGCTAGCAAGAGCCCTAGGAATTGGAAACTAGGCGATGGCTAAAGAAATGGACGAGATTTAGAGGATTCATACTATCTACACGAGAAGGCATAATTTACCCAAAGAAGTTAACATTAGATTTTTTAAGAAATCGATCTTATACAGAACAAGAGATGACCCATTAGAATATAGAGGAAGACAATTAGTGGTACTCAAAAAAGTGCCTAGTAGGGTGAGACAGTTAAGACGACCTTATCAATCTTTAACTTCTAAAATAACAAGACAAAATATCAACTTTCGGTGGTTGACACCATAATTCTTTCTGGTGGCAAAAAAAAAAAAAATCAGATTAGACAAAGCAGAAGACTTCTATAGGCAGAACTTTGGTAGTGATGAAGAGTTAGAAGAAAGAGAGATAAGAGAAGAAGGTGAAATAAGAGCACAGGCAATAGAAGCAAAGGAACCCCAAACTAGAGAGAAGGAAAATGGGAGAGGAGAAAAAGTGGATAATGGAACAGGTGATGAAGGTAGACTCAAAGAATATAAAAAGGCAAGACCAACAAAGGCGACAAGATCTAGAATAGGTACAGATTCACAGGAAGAAATAGAAATCCTATCTTTATTTATTTATTTATTTTATTTATTATTCGAATTTATATACCGCCCTATCTCCCAAAGGACTCAGGGCGGTTTACAGGCATATAAAACATCAATATCAATATACAAATTAAAATAATCCTTAAAAAACTTATTCTAGCGCCCGAATTATTAAAAATAGAAATATAAATATCGAATATAAATATTAAAATCAATTTAAAACCCCTCTAAATTTAAAAATCTAAGCCAGTCCTGCACAGATGAATAAATGTGTCTTGAGCTCGCGACGGAAGGTTCGAAGGTCAGGAAGTTAATGTTAACAGTTGAATGTTAACAGTTTAAGCTCCCCATCAAAGAAGAAAAAATAAACTTAACAAGATGAATTTGGGCATAATAATACTTCAAGAAACACATATAAAGAAGCAGCATCAAGGCAATAAGGAAAATATGTCATCATTTACTGGAACAGAATATGTTAGAAGAACAAATAAAAGAAACTATGTTAATTTGGAGTAAACATTTTGGCTATAGCATTGATCTAGACAATTGGCAGGCTCTATGGGAAAGAAATGTAAAAATTACTTTAGCTACTACATATAAAGAAAATTTATATAAGATGTTCTATAGGTGGTAACTCCCACCCACAAGATTAGTAAAAATAAGCAAACAAGATTTGTCGATGTGTTGGAAGTGTGAGGCAGTGCCAGGGACTTTTTACCACATGTGGTGGGAATGCCCAAAAGCTATAAAATTTTGGTACCAGTTAAGACAATGGTTAGAAGAGATATTAACGCAAAATATAGAAGCAGAACTGGAATTCTTTTTACTGGGCATTATAGAGGGCAAATACAACAAGGGTACAATTTATCTAAGGTTACATATTCTAACAGCAGCAAGATTGGCTTTTGCACAAAAATGGAAAAGCAAAAAGACCCCTACGGAAGAAGTATTAGCTAAAATATTAATTTGTTGGAAACGGACAGACTGACTTTGGAACTTAAAGATAACAATGAATCAGAGTATTATAAAATCTGGAACAAATTTTATTATTGGCTGGACAGGAGGAGAAATACTGGGATAAACGATGATTAACGAGTTAAATGTTTAGAAGTTTTTATGTTAATTTTCTATGTTAGATAACGATTGAATTGGATATTGATGTAACTTTCACAGATGAAAAAATCTATATATTTGAAATGTGAAAATTAGTGTAAAAATGTATAGAGATAAGGAAGTGTATCAATTATAAGGTAAAATTTGATGAAAATGTTTAAACCAGAGACGTCATACTATGTCCACTGTTTTTAATTTGTATTGTTAATAAAAAAAACTTTAAAAGAAAAGAAAAGAAATCTCCTATTGAAGGCAACTGCACATAGTTCAAAACCTGGTCTACTGCTCAAGAAAAAAACCCAAAGATTATGTCAACAAGTAAGAACAATCTAATGCAAAAAGACAGAGAAGAAGTTGAGGTAATCACTGACTTTATCTTTCCAGACACAAGAAGTCACCCTTCAAGCATAAATTGATTCTAAGTGGTATACAGATCTGACAGAGTAAATATAGATAAACATATACGTGTGTGTGTGTGTGTGTGTAATCTGTCTGTCTGTCTGTCTGTCTGTCTGTCTGTCTGTCTGTCTATCTATCTATCTATCTATCTATCTATCTATCTATCTATCTATCTATCTATCTATCTATCTATCTATCTATCATCTATCATCTATCCATTAATAATATATAACGACCAACCCTATACAACACCTTCCCTATAAGAATTTCAGATTCCAAAGTTCTGCCAGGAAAGTCTTGTATTCATAGTTTTTCAGAAATTTTGGACAATTCTGGAGGGAGGGGCTGAACTGATCTCTGATAAAATATTGTTCTATAGCAGCAGAGGCAGTGGCAACAAAGAAGGCCTTAGTGTCTGCACAGGACCTTCACTCGAGGAAGGGAGTTGGAGGGAAACTCAAAATTCGGATTTTAATAAATATGCAGAAACCATTGGCAATAGGAAGTCCCAGGGACACCCAGTTCCGGAATTACAAAGGACTTCAAATATGAAAAATCAGAGGTGAAATGCTCCTGGTTCTGACTGGATCTCACAATCCAGTAGCGATTATGGCCAGTGGTTCGGCGATCTGGTAGAGGTCGCCAAACCACTAGTGACACTCACTGCCTGGGTGTTTTTTACACATTAGGTCTGCGCCTGCACGTGACATGCACGCGTGCATGAACAAAGCAACCGTGCGTGCGCAGCGTGTGGACGTCCAAGCCGGTAAGGAAGGTAAGTAGATTTCACCCCTGTGAAAAACCAACATTGAATTGCACCCAAAACAAACAGTTAATCAGTGTAGCTTTCAAAGCAATGGTGTCATGTGGGTAAACTAAATGGCTCTCATTTTAACTCTAATTTAACATCTGTTAAATTATCTAGTGGCAATTGGAAACATTTCTCTTTTTCCTTCCCTAAAACTTTGGTGTAAACTGTTTTGTGCCCTGGATCTTCATAGTGACTACAATCCAAAAGTAGATACTTTTTGAACTGTAGACAGGATTATGAAAGATTTAAGAAGCAACTCAGATGGTTTATTGATGATATTTGATCTTGAAGATTCAGTGTCTTTGCTGTCATTCTTTATACAAAGTTGCATGGAAAGAATAAAAGCAAATAATTTTATGTCAACCTAGTGCCTGTAGAATAATCTGATAGGTCAATGTGATAAACAGAAATGTGGACTAAGATAAGCCTCAACCAAGGCTGTTCTTACCCTCAACATGCATGTTTTATCTCAGACTCTTAAGACACCCTTTTTACTTTTAAAATTCCTGAAACACCTTCCCTGGTCTTGCCCACTTTTGAGCGTAGGTGGCCATCGACTATGAAAAAGCTGGGTTACCATGCTGTCCAAAATTTAACAACCCACTTGTAGTCCATCAATTTATCTTTTTAAAACAAAGTCTACCATAACATAGGTGATAGTAAATCTGCACTCTCCAACCTTGGTGAACCACCTTTCAAGTTGGAACCAATTTATCCACAGACTGCAAAACTATGTTCTGGCACCATCTCTTCTCTGGATGCAAATGTTTTTTGTTTTTTTTTACCCTAGCAATAGGAAGATGATAGGATCATCTCTTTTCTTTCTGATCACTCTTCTCTAATACAGTTTCATTTCATTTATGAAAGAAGTTTGTTTACCAAGAGGGAAAGGGGAAAGAATATCTTTTGTCACCTCTGTGCTAAAGCCATTGTCTCCTTCCTAAAAGCAATCATCTTTAGATATTAAAATGGCCCATCCCAGGCATTGTTGAACATTTCGTCTAATCTGGTGGCACTGCCAATTCAATTCACAGATTGCATTCATTTTTTTTCCCCACCTCCAAAGCTTGCATTGTTGAGTCAGAATTCTGTAAAGAAATGGCATTTGCACACATGTGCGCTGTGCTCAGGGGCTGAAGGACAAAGTGAAGAATAAGATAAGTGATTGTTGGAGCCCACTGGAAGAATAAGAAACACAGCAACAACAGAATGAAGAAAATATCCACATTTTAATAGTTACAGATTTCAGATTAAACAATGGATTTCACGGGCACTTTAATCCAGTAGAGAATAAATAAAAGAAAAATGTCTCTCCAGACAAGCTGTTATGGGGAGCCATAAAAGCAGGTTTCAGTGCAGAAGTATGAGCAAAAAAGGCCAACCCCTGGCATGAGATCATATGTTGTTACCCAGAACCCCTAACTTTGGACATTTGAAACTCTCAACAGCAAACTTTGATTTTCAATAGAATTTGATATTTATCTCCTTTTGGAAAAGAGCTCAAGTGTATCATGACATACAACAACAAATTTGGATTTGTTCCAAATCTAGGAGTGGGAGAGTGGAGTTTTAAATAATCAGAAGGATTGCAATGACACCTGTGAAAATAACATGGATCAGCGTTACAGCTTCCTTTTCTGAAAAGAAATGAAGTTATGCTCTCATCTGCTATTTGCACTTAGATCAGATCACAACTAGAAAAGTAACAAACCGAACTGGGTAGCCAACACAGTCGGGAATTTCAACTGGTCAGATACTAGACATGTAACACAAACTAGAACTGGCTTGTGGGTGTGATGCTCATTTTTCAGCAGTTGTATTGGCTGTTTGATGCTTGTTTTTCAACAATTGTATTAGCTTTCCATCTGCTTTTGGGCATTGTTTAAAGTATCAGCAGCTTTAACGCCTGAATGGCTTTGGATCTGGATATCAAAAGGACCATTTTGTCATATGTGATCTTCCTGTACTGTTATGCAGTGCACATTTACACTGGTGAATTAGAGAAGTGAAAACAACTGCATAAAGTGCTCTAAAGCAGCATTTCAGCTCCATTTCTTTCTCCGTCCCATTTTTTATCAGAGATGTCAAAATTCCTACACAGCACAGATCTCTCTTTTCGTATCAAGGATACTAATCAAACATCAGGCATCTTCTTTCATGTCTTATCCCTCCCACCGCTCCCCTCATCCATTTGCATACAGTAAGATCACATTGTTCTCCAAAAGGAAAAAGGAGGAATAGATAGACCCATAATTCTTAAAAGCACATTTCAAGACAAATGACACGGTTTTTATTTATGACATCAATTTATATTTCACTTTGCAATTACGTAAAAAAAAATAGTAATAACATGGTCAGGGAGATGATGCGATGGATTTAGGTGCTGAATTATTCATTGCCCTTCAGTTGTTGACTTCACATCAGATGCCTTTCTAGGTTCATCGCATAAATCACACAAGATCTTTTCGGTCACAACCATTTTGATAACATCCTATCTTGTGGCTTGCTTTCACCGGCCATGTTTCAATCCATTTAAGATATGTATAGACATATATGCAAATCAAAATTTGTTGTAATATTTTTGTCTTCCACATCTGAAGTCCAGCTTCCCAATACCTTTGCAATATATTTGACAAGTGGATGAGCTGAGCTACTGTTCTTTGCATGTAATGCATGCTTTTATGTTCAGAGCTTTGCATTCAGCTTATAGCATGATCAAATGCCCGTGTATGCCAGAAGAGGTTCCAGTGAGTTCAGGGTTATACACAGTATATCCTGGATTACAATTCATCCATCTATAGTAATATTATACACCTTCATCAAGAGCACATCTTTAGTACAGCTAATGGGCCTTAATTGACTATTCAAGTCCAAATCCCAGATGCTTTATGATGAAGAAGGGCCAGTTTACCATATGCTGCTATTGGAAATTTTCATTTCGCCCTATGTGGCAATTTTGAAGATTGCAGCTTAAAGAGCAGAAAGCACAAAGAAGCTTGTACAGAAGCAGGGAGGTCATCATGGTGACATCATCCCTCCTAAGAAAGCAAAGTCCTGATGGATCATTTTGCTTGAGCTCAATCTTAACTACAACATTTCTTATGCAATACACTAACACCTACAGCACCACTGCAAAAAGAAAAGAACTGAGCATGACTTTATTGACTTTATTGATTGTGTTAATAAAAGCAGCAAAATTTAATTAGTGCACTTGTGGAGAGCCATCAGGTGACCCTCTTTTGGGTGACTTGATCTTTTTTAGGTTAGAATGAGGATTATTCCAGGAATGTTTTGGGTTAAGTTGTTTGGATTCACTTGGAGCTGAATTCTAGCTATGCAAATAATATGGAATTTATTGAGGTTCAATCTTGTTCTGTTATCTGAAGAGGACTGAATCTTTAGTTCTAAGGAAGTTTTATTTATTTTTATTTTATTTATTTATTTATTTTGTCAAACACAACAATATGTATAAGCATGAAATAACCACATAAAATGAATACAACCAAAGGGAACATTAGGACAGGAATGGTAGGCTCACTGGTGCTCTTATGCACGCCCCTTACAGACCTCTTAGGAATGGGGTGAGGTCAATAGTAGACAGTCTTAGGTTAAAGCTTTGGGGATTTTGGGGTGAGACCATGGAGTCAGGTAGTGCATTCCAGGCATTAACAACTCTGTTACTGAAGTCATATTTTCTGCAATTGAGATTGGAGCGGTTCACTTTAAGCTTGAATCTATTGTGTGTTCATGTATTGTTGTGGTTGAAGCTGAAGTAGTCATTGACAGGAAGGACATTGTAGCAGACAATTTTATGAGTTATGCTCAGGTCATGCCGAAGGCGGCCTAGTTCTAAATCCTAAAATTTATTGACAATTTATTGACAATTAAGTTGACAATGTTCTTGAGGCATTTAATTGTGTGCTAAATCCATGTTTGTTCTGGTCAGTTAAGTCCTCCTGGGAGATGACAAATAGCTGAAATCCAAATGGTGGTAAACACTTCATTGTGGGACAAGTCAGTTCAGCCTGCCTTAAAAGAAGCAGTGGTCTGCCCCTCATCATGCCAATGCTAAATCCAACAGTTCTGGACAGATTTCATCCATGTTCTAGTCTTGCTTCTTGGAGGAAGGTGGTAGACTTACTGCTCTTAAAAGCTCTGGAAGAAACAGATTGTATTCATCCATTCCTGTCAGGTTTCGGGCTGAGTCATAGTATTGAGATAGCACTGATTATGCTTGTGGATGACCTTTGGTACATTACACTGGGGATAGTGCATCTGACACAGTCCTCCTTGATCTTTCAGTGGTTTTCAGTACCATTCATCACGGTATTTTTTTGAGCCAGCTGAAGGGAATAGGAGGAAGAAGCATGGTTATACAATGGTTCTCCTTCCTTCAAGATCAGTTTTAGTTGATGTTGATGAGAGGGTGGAGAGATCCAGCCCTAACTTCCCCTTGAAAAGCACCACAAGACTCAACCTTCTTCCTGCTTCAGTTTAACATCTAGTTGAAACCCCTGATGAAATCATCCACTGACATAGGTTTTGGTCTCATCCAGTGGTGGGTTTCAATTTTTTTTACTACCGGTTCTGTGGGTGTGGCTTGGAGGGCGTGGCTTGATGGGCATGGCAGGGTAAGGATACTGTAAAATCTACATTCCCACCCCACTCCAGAGGAAGGATACTGCAAAATACCCGTTTCATCCCAATCAGCTTGGACTTGGAAGGCAGAGAATAGATGAGGGCGCGGCCAGTCAGAATTTTTACTACCGGTTCTCCGAACTACTCAAAATTTCCACTACCGGTTCTCCAGAACTGGTCAGAACTGCTGAAACCCACCTCTGGTCTCATCTATATGTTGATGACACTCATATATATATCTCTGCTTCAGAGTGTCCAAGTGATGTTGTTCAGTTCTGAAGTCGAAGTCTATGCGAACCTGGATGAGGAAAGCTTTAATTTAATAAGCTAAAGACGGTGTGGGTTTTAGCACCTCTCACACTAAATCCTCATTAATATACCATTTATGTTGTCAGTCCTATGACAATCTCCATCCTTAGGATTTATTTGTTCAATTTATTTGCCAGCTATCTTGCTGTGGGATTACTCAATTTACAACAATAAAAAGGAAGAAATTAAAAGAGTGTAAACTGAACATGATTCTGTTCAGGAAAAGAGCCATGGTGGCGCAGTGGTTAGAATGCAGTACTGCAGGCTACTTCTGACAGCTGCCTGCAATTTGGCAGTTCGAATCTCACCAGGCTCAAGGTTGACTCAGCCTTCCATCCTCCAGAGGTCGGTAAAATGAGGACCCAGATTATTGGGAGGGGGGGGCAATATGCTGATTTTGTAAACCACTTAGAGAGGGTTGTAAAGCACTGTGAAGCAGTATATAAGCCTAAGTGCCATTGCTATTCAAATGACCTTGACCTTGCTGGCTTTCTGGAAGGCTTTTAAGTCCTACTTTCCCCACTGCTACCCTAGGAATAGGGGCTGGGATGGCAGTGGAGCCTGCTATGCTTGTGCTTGTTTTATTCTGCTAGAGAAAATTTTAAGGGAGCCTTGACTACTTTTTGTTCACCACCAAGATTTATATTAGATAAAATGCCTGCCCATATAAAATTGTTTGATAAATAATGAAATAAATTTGAATACACAAAGGATTGTAACATAGAAGAAGGAATGGAGTTATTCTCCATTTCCTTAGAGGGCAGAGCCCAACCAATGGGCTAAAATTAAAGTACAGAGGTTCAACTAAACATGAGGAGGAACCTTCAGATTATAGAAGGTGTCAGCTGGTGGAACAGGCTGCCACATGATGTGGGGTGAGTTCTGCTTCACTTTGAAATCTTCAAATAGTAGCTGGATGATCATCTGTCAGGGATGCTGTTGTGAATCCTACACCGAGCAGAAGGTTTGACTAGATGACCTCTATGGAAACTTCCACCATGATGATTCTAATTCAACACAACTGGAGGATGCCAAGTAGAGCAGGTTGATTTATGTGGATCCAACTGGTGTGTGCACAATCCAGCAGATGCGTGCACAGCTGCTAATTGAGCAAGGCAATTTACGTGCAAGAGATTGGGGTGAATAACTAAATACATACAAGGTAGTTTGCATTTATTCCTGTTGACATATATAGCTTTATTGATCTTTGCTGCATAACTTCAAAGCTATTAAGGTTCCACCAAAAGAAAGACGTATTGCTAAAATGAGCACAGAGAAATCTTTGAGGTTTTTTTTTAAATTCATAGTTGGGTTATTTAAGAAAAGAAATAAGAAATTTGAGGGGAAAGAAACTGAAGAAAAGAAAAGGCTCTTTTTAATATATTCAGATCACACACAAACACACACTTCCACTTTCATTTAATGGGACAAAGAGAAAGAAGGGGCAAATGTATAGTTCCTTTTGGAGGAAGAGGAAGGGGTCTAGCAAAAAATAACCTCAGAACAATGTACATTTTTTTTTTCTTGCGTTGTGGTGAACAACTGTACAGGAAGGAATTAAATATGCCGCATAGTTAATTCGCATCTTGCAAATAAGGTTAGGCAGCTGGGCTGGTCACAAACCACACTGAAGTTACCAAGCTGTTATGTTTTTTGTTTTTTAAAAAAACCAACCCTCAGAAGAAAAGGAGAAGTCCTTCTGGAGATTTTTTCTTTCTTTCTTTTCTTTTTCTTGGTCACCCTTCCTTGCTCGCACTGCCACTTGCTTACATTTTAGGCAGCCCGTTCACCAAGGCCCAGCCATGCCCTGTCCACCCGACCTGCCGCCTTACAATTCATCACCAGGTTATGCACAGATAAATCTCCTTCACCTCAGAAGGATTTAAGAACAGCTTAGTGCTTTCTGACACAGTGGCAGGGTTTTGGCACTCAGTTTAAACATGCATCAGCTCCATTCTTCTCAGCCAGACTTTTGCATGTGTAATTCACTGCACAGCTACAGCTGTTCCTTGGTAGAACACCCCTTTCCGTGCCCGGATTGAATTAAAATGTCAAAAAGGGGGAGAAGCTAGCCAGAGGGATCTGGAATAGAGATTTCAGGTTGGAACTGAGCGATGCAGGTTCAACACAGAGGGAATCAATTGCAAATTAAGTGCATTTTGTGTGGCTCTAATGGTAGGCTACTTCTCAAGACTATTGTGAGGGCCAAAACACTAAAAAACAAAACAAAAAACCCACACACACCAAAAAGCCAAAGCTTTCATTTTTATTTTTGAGATCACATGACTGAACATTAGATGTGACTATTCATAAGACTATCCAAGTATTTGAATACTTGAGTCAGACGAGGCCTTCCAGGCCTCACTTTTCACCTCCTTCATTTCTTCCTTTTATATTTTAAGAAAACATTTTATAGCCGGATTAGGTTGACAGCCATGTACATGGTGACGGAATTTTATTATTTTTAGTTTAAAAAGATACGGTCTTTTTCTATCACACAATAATGCCCATTTTGAACTAAGCATGGATAGCTCAGGTGAACTCCATTTTATTCTCATGGTCACTATGGGCTATGATTTAAGCAAGTTTCATATGTGAAGTTGTACACCAATTGATTGACATCATGATTTCATTTTATGGAAGCAGCACAGAATAAAGACTCTTTCATCAAGAACCAGGAGCCCTATACTTCTCACCTACAAAATCATACCCTTGTGTTGGGATAATTAACATAGAATAGAATAGAATTTTATTGGCCAAGTGTGATTGGACCCACAAGGAATTTGTCTTGGTGCATATGCTCTCAGCGTACATAAAAGAAAAGATACATTCATCAAGAATTCTAGGGTACAACACTTTATGATAGTCATAGGTACAAATAAGCAATCAGGAAACAATATCAATAAAAATCGTAAGGATACAAGCAACAAAGTTACAGTCATACAGTCATAAGTGGAAGGAGATGAGCTGAGGGAATTAATTGTTTAGCAGAGTGATGGTGTTTGGGAAGAAACTGTTCTTGTGTCTAGTTGTTCTGGTGTTCAATGCTCTATAGCATCATTTGAGGATAGGAATTTTAACAGTTTATGTCCAGAATGTGAGGGGTGTGTAAATATTTTCACAGCCCTCTTTTTGACTCGTGTAGTGTACAGGTCCTCAATGGAAGGCAGGTTGGTAGCAATTGTTTTTTCTGCAGTTCTAATTATCCTCTGAAATCTGTGTCTGTCTTACAATTTCCCAGGGAAAACATACAATTTCCCTGGGAATCAATAAAGTATTTTCCATTTGAATATTTTTATTCAGCTATTCCTGCAACTGTAGGGTTTGTGCAACTGTATGTGATTTTCCTAGCCTCTTATCAGAGAGGCCTCCATGGCCATTAAGCCCCATTTAGACATTCAATTATCAAAGATGGAAAATGGGAGTGGACTAAGTACTATTTCCTATTTCTACTGGCCAATTAGTTAGTACATATAATAAGCCATCAAACATAATTAGCTGATGGGCATTCATTCAGATTATATCACAGCCCGGTGTTTTTATAAAATTCTGCACAATCCTAAAAATCTAATAAATTTTCACTAGATTTGCATGAAGTTATTTGGATTATACATTGCAAGAATTCTGCTTGAAACAGAAGATTAAATAGCTAGTTGTAATCTAGCTATATTGTAATCATGTCCATTTCTGGGAGACTGCCCATACAAGTCCCTGCAGTACTCTTGGCAAGAGTTCAAAAGTGCTTTGCCATTGCCTGCTTCCTACGGTTGAGAGAAAACTGATCTTGTGTCTAACACAGGAATAGAACTGTCTCTCAGTTTCTGATCTGGTACACCAAATTAGCTCTCAATCTAAAATTAAGAACTAGCCATAAGGATGCCTCAGTGATAGCAAAATCCTTCTATTGTTGTGGTCCATCAGCGGCCAGCGGACCTGACAGCAGATTTGGAAAGTGAGGAGGTTGGGGAGGAATGTGGGCCAGTCCTGGAGTCTGGGGAAGGCTTAGACAATGGTTCTGAGTCGAAGGCAGAGAGGGGGCCAAGGCCATCAGTTCTTTGCTGCCTCTGGAGTCTCCGGAGTCTGACATCAGTGAGGCAGAAGAACAGTGTGAGCCTGTTGTGTCTTGTCCGCTCTCACCGCAGCCAGGGTCTGCTTATCTGCTCCCGAACACGGAGGAATGTATGCCTCCCGGCCCCAGTTCTGGCTCCATGCCCAGACAAGCTGCAGAGGAGGGGGCACCTCCCGGTCCCAGCCCTGGCTCCATGCCCAAGCAGGCTGCAGAGGAGGGAGCATCGCCCGGCCCCAACCCTGGCTCCATGCCCAGGCAAACGGAGCAGCTAGACCCCTCCCCCTCCTCCACAGCATGTGAGCCTGAGGAAAGTTTACTTCCAACAACAGCTGATTGGAGTGACCCTCGCATCAGAAGATTGGATAGGCGGAGGCAACAGAAGGAAGGGAGGGGCAGGCCTTAATGAGTGCTGAGTCATGGAGCCACACCCCATGGCCTATATAAAGGATCTGCTTTCTGGCAGTCTCTGAGTCAGGCAAAGTCGAACTTATCTTGCTGAAGTCACTTACTGGTCTCCTGCCTGCTCTGAGGACTTTGCTAGGACTTTGGGCAGAGCTGCAGAGGCAAGCCTGATTCGGATTTCCCTGACCCGGCCGTCAGCGGAGGAGTGGGACACGACAGAGCCTGTTCCCAGTGTACACATGCACAGAACTGCCAAGAGACAGAAAGAATTAAGGAAACAGGGTCGACTTGGGAATAAGGCTTGGAGATGATTGGCTCCTCCCATAAGACATAAAAGAAAAGCGAACGGGACGTGAGCTTTTACAGGAAGCAATTAGTTCATCTGGTCAATAAGCTCTAGAAAAGTTCTGTTTGACTCTGTGCTAAGTTTGGCCTTGCCCTGTGTTTGGCAATTAGTTCTCTGGCAGCATTCCAAGGGAGATAAGGTGAATGTTTGTAAACACTCCTCTGAAAGACTGTTTATCAAGACTTACGGACTGTAAATGAAAGTAATTTATAGTTGTATGAATTAAAGAGGCTTGCCGGGACTAAGTTTATGATGTTTACTTTCTAAGGAAGCTTAGGTCAGAACATCTATATATGTTTCATTTTTTATTCTATCAGTCAGGTACTCAGGGAAATGCGCACAGCACTTTGCTCTTTTTTCTTTTTATCTTCAAAATAAACCCATGAGGAAGTTTAGGCTGAGAAATGGTGATTGGAACAGTCATTTCTACAGTCATGATGGCACAGTGGTTACAATGCACTATTGCAGGCTAATTCTGTCCACAACAAGGAGTTTAATCCTGACCGGTTCACAGTTGACTCAGCTTTTCATATTTCCGAGGTCGTTAAAATGAAGACCCAGATCATTGGAGGTTATATGCTGACATTTATAAACCATTCAGTGTTATAAAGCAGGAGTTGAAGTCCACAAGTCTTAGAGGGACCAAGGTTGGAGACCCCTGTTATAAAGCACTATGGAGCGGTATAAAAGTCTAAATGCTATTGTTATTTTCCCAATTTCATAGTGAATTAGACTTGGGCTCTGCTTTCTGTGGTCCAAATCCAAAACACTAAACTCTGTGGCATTGTGCAAGTAGGAAATAGTTCAAACAAAAATGAGGCATATGCATACCCAGATTTTAGAGTGGAGTCCTTGGTGTTCTCTGAGCTTGGTTGTTTGCTTGCAGACATTTCATTACAACTAAATAACATTCAGCTAGGTAGTATGATTAGTCCAGGGGTGAAATCCAGCAGGTTCTGACAAGTTCTGAAGAACCAGTAGCGGAATTTTGAGCAGTTCAGAGAACCAGTAATGGAAATTTTGAGTAGTTTGGAGAACCGGCAAATACCACTGCTAACTGGCCCCAGGGTGGGGTGGGAATGGAGATTTTGCAATATCCTTTCCCCAGGAGTGGGGAGGGAATGGGGATTTTGCAGTATCCTTCCCCTGCCATGCCCACCAAGCCACACCACACCCAGCAAGCCACACTCACAGAACCTGTAGTAAAAAATCTGGATTTCACCACTATATTAGTCTATTTATATGTAGTAGTTTGCCCTGGAAGTGTTGGTGGGACTGTGGTGTTTCTCCTTGGTAGGTCCTTGATTAGGGTATTGTTTTCTCCTTGGTTGCTTGTCTGGTATTAATCCCTGCTTATCTGGATTTTGGCTGTTAGAAAGAATATGTTCTGGTCTTTTCTTCTTTCATAGCCTTTTTATTGCCCCTTTGAATGGTGTGAAAATATTGTTTATTTCTATGTGTCTATTGATGACTGACAGTGCTGGAATAAGGAAGAAAATACTGGTTTAACTCTAGTGCAACTAAGCACAGGCTAAGCCTATTTCAGGGTAATGAACTGAAAAGACAGCAGAGAGTATTCGTGCTGGGTTTAGGTGTCACATGGCCTACATGAGGTTGGATCACTGACAGTCCAACCTGGATGCCTCACAGGGGTATTGTGAAGCTAAAGTAGAATAATACACTCATCTCTGTCACACTGAACTCAGTAGACAGCAGGATACAAATGAGAACCATTCTTAAATACCATATAATACACAGCTTTTTTATCAGTATACCAAAGTGCTTCTGTGTTGAAAAAATTTATTGCTGACATCATCGTTGTCTGGGGAAACATCCTGTTGAGGGATCATTTCACAGCCCTGTGAAGTTGCTCATCAAAGCGGTACCCATTTATCTACTTTCAGTCACCCACTTTTGAATCACTGGGTTGATGGGAGCTGGAATGTGTGACAGGAGCTCACTCTACTCCATGGCAGCAATGGGTCTCAAATGCAAGGCTGCCAGTCATCACCCCAGAATTCTAAATTTATGAGCCACCATGCCCCTTTATGCACTGGATGAAAGCTCATTAAAGAGACATCCTACCTGGAATTAAGGAAAACTTCCTGGCAGTGAGAAGAATTAACTAGTGGAACCATGGTACACACAACCAGAATTGTGTGCACCATCACCGGAGATTTTAAAGAAAAAATTGAACATCCATTTGTCCAGGATGATATAAGGTCTCCTGCCATGGGCAGGGGATTAGACTAGATGATCTCCATGGGTACTTCCCGCCTTCTGATTCTATAAATCTGCTGTGTTAAATGTTTCTGTGGATCTCTCCTTTGATTACATTTCACTCCTTTCTGCCACCCATTTCTGATCCAGACTGAGTTTCTGTGTTTACTATCATAGAGGTAAAGTATCAGATAAGCAGGTCACTCACTCCAAAGATAGCTTTACTCTAAATCTGTAATGAATTGATAAGACCGCTAGACTTCTTCAAATGTTCATACAGCTGTTCATTTGAGATCCAAGTAAGTGGGTAATAGAGTGCATACAAAGGCTTTTCAAGAGACGTGTGTCACCTCCACTCCCCCTCAAGCTTCAAATCTTATTAAATGAGTCTGGTACATTCTGAATGATGCTGATATAGTTGCCTGCTCTAGTTTTGGAGTATGTTTTACTTACTTCTCTTTCCACTCTGTCTCATTTAAAAAAAAAAATCTGAGATAATACGTAGTTTGTCTCAGATAAATCTCAGATAAACTTGCAGAGACAAATTCCAAACCCTTTAAGTACAAAGTAATTGTGCGGGCTGACGCTAGGCTTTTGAAATACAAAAAGAGCAAAGCAATACTGAATTATGCCAAAGAAATTGTAATTATTAAGTTAGAATGCTGCACGTTTTTTGGTTTTCCTAGTTTGTTTAACCCATTTTATTCCAAGAAAAATTGAACCAGCATACAGAGTGCCACAAAGAAGAGGGGGGATCAAATTATTCTCTCAAGCACCAGAGGGAAGGACAAGAAGCAATGGATGGAAACTAATTAAGGAGAGAAACAACCTGGAATTAAGGAGAAACTTCTTAACAATGCGGACAATTAACCAGTGGAACAGCTTGCCTTCAGAAATTGTGGGAGCTCCATCACTGGCAGTTTTTAAGAAGAGACTAGACAGTCACTTATCTGAAATGGTATAGATTCTCCTGCTTGAGCAGCGGGCTGGACCAGAAGACCTCCAAAGTCCCTTCCAGCTCTATTCTATTCTATATCCAGTGCTGATCTCTGGCTCATTTCGCAGTAAGTCAGGATTCTTCAGTATTATGACTTATTTGAGAAATATAAAAAGGGTGACAACATACTGGTGTCACTTTTTCAGTCCTCAGAACAATCTCAGAATTGATAGTTTAAAAACAAAAGGCAGCCTTTAGGACAAGGATTTGGGTTTCTTCAAAGTTTCTTGAGCATGCTTTCAGGTGCATCCTTTTCTTTGAGGATGTTGTGGTCCGTCAGCAGCCTACGGAGCTGACAACAGAGTCAAAGAGCAATGAGGCTGAGGTGAGGCCAGGGCCATTGAAAAGTGAGGTGCAGACTCCAGAGCCTCCAGAGACTGATAGTAGTGAGGCAGAGGAACAGGAGGAGCCTGTTCCTAATGCACGCATGACAAGAACTGCCAGAAGGCAAGAGAGGACAACTTGGGAGTAGGGCCCTCCCATAATGCTTAAAGGAGACCAGCATCGGTGTTTGGCCTTCGCCGGAAAACAACGGTGTAGCTGCGTCTTCTGCTTCATCTGCTTTGTCTCCATCTTTGTTTTTGTGGCTTCTGGATGCTTGCCAGGAAGTGCCTTTGGCAGTTTGCCTAATTGGACTAAGGTTTGTGAGATAACTGAAGAATTTGTGTTTGGGAGGCATTTGTTTTACTTTGAGTTGAACGACGCTGGGAATAAAGTAATTCCCAGTTGTTCGAATAAAGTTTGTTTTTTCCACGGACTAAGTTTATTACTACCTACTTGGGCCTGGGTCACAACAGAAGATATTTTCATCCTTGCAAAGTGTACATAATTTGTCCTGAAATGTCATCAGGAGCCTAACACAAGTTTTGAAAGTGCTGTGCTAAAAAACATGGTAAATTTAAACTGGTTCCACTAAGTCTAATTTATGCCTTGGAGGCTACTTTACACGCTATTTGATTAAGGAAGGAAAGCTTTTGGTAGTACACATGTTCATTTTCTTTGCATCTCCAGCTGAAAATACTACCATGTTTCCCCGAAAATAAGACCCTGTCTTATATTTTTTTGGACCCTGAAATACTGTAAGCACTTGGCCTTATTGCCATGTACTCAAAAGCCTGATTGGGCTTATTATCAGGGGGTGTCTTGGTTTGGGGAAAACAGGGTATGTAACAAGTTGAAAGATATATAGCACGTAGATGTTAATATTAACATAGATGGACAAATGGCCTAACCTGCATTAGATGACTAGAAGTTAAATATGAGGATACACAACACTGGGAAAAAATAAATTTCAATTTTTGTATTAAACTTTGATTCACCTGATCATATTGTCCCTTAATGCTGCAAATATCAGTCAGACACGTGAATCGTAATGTAGGCAAAATCTACATTTCTCCAGATATCATTGCTTGTAAATAAGTGTATTACTGTGCATATATAAAGCCCATCAGAATTGAGGCTAAATTTAATTGTGGGCAGATATTAATTCACTTGTTTGTATTTTAATGCGTACACTATCCAGATACATTTTTGTTAGAAGATGATAGTAATAAGTAAATGTCATACTCCATGAAGTGTCTTATAGTGTACACAAAACTCCCAGGAGAACTCAGGACCCTTAGTTGGCTTGCTTGTGTTATCTTTGCAAACTTATATTTTACAACTTTAACTTACTCATTAGAAGTAAAGATCTTTGAGGTTAAATGGGACTTTGTTTCAAGGAGGTATTCATATGATTCTACCCTTAAATTCCAAAAGCTCAGTAGTGATATGACCTTGCATGGGTAGCAAAAGCTCTAGAGGACTCAAAGATAGCAGCAACAATATATAGAAAAGACTTAATTTTGCTGTCATCTTGTTATCATCCAGACCAGGTTTGGTAGCCCTATTTAGCGGATCTTACTGCCATGATTCTGAGCCTAGTGGTTAAGGAACCAGGCTAGAAGCCAGGAAATTGAGTTCTAGTCCTTCCTTAGGCATGAAAGTTGGCTGGGTGACTTTGGAATAGTCACTTTCTCTCACTTTTCAGGGTTTATTATAGTGAAGAAAGTAGAAGGACGAAGGAGTATTAGTTATGTTTGCCAACTTGAGGTATTAAAAATAAAGGTGGAATAAAAAAAATCTAAAATAAATTTTAAAAATGATCTCAGAATAAGATCATGCTCTTGTATTTTTTTTTAAAGGTTCATTGAAAACATTTGTGGCTTTCAGCAGGAAACATTTGAGGGGAGTTTTCCCATTTTAGAATATTTAAATGAAAAATATGAAGAAAAACCAGGAAAAATGAAATATTATGAATCCAATTGAGCTGAATTGACCTCAACTGAATAATTTAAGTATGTGCTTAACCATGTCTTTGAAATAAATCACAGGGGAAAGTGCCTATCTATGTTACACCCAAGATTTTTAGAGCTGATTTGATGAGGATGAAGCTTAGGTTAAGTAGGAACCTGTTCTCCATGACTGCATATAACTAATTTAAATACAGCTCTCAACAAAGAATGCATCATACAGTGTCTCCTTTAATGTACAAAAGCAATTGCTCTTATTATGAGAAATTCAATAAACCCTCTCATAAAGGCATAGTAGAAAAAACTAGCAATTCAGCTATAATTCTATCTTGTTTAACCTGACTAGCCTCCTTTCAGGGGAAAATTTACTGCTATTGCCATGAAACAACTCAATATTTCAAACAATGTTTGTTGACACAAACTGAAACATGGTCAATATGGTGTTCCTACACTAAAGTGGTATGGAAAAGGGCTGTGCAGACATCAGGATTTGAAGCATGCATGGGCAGCTGTGAGAGCAGCCTTGTTATTCCAGGAAAATGTACAGCCAAGATGTTCTTGACTGGGTGCTGCACACTTGCAAGTGTGTAGTTTGAATCTCAGTCAGGTTCATCATACAAACTTAACAGGGGATGATAAATTGCTTCCTAGGTCAGAGCAAAAATATAAGCCAAACTTCCTTATTTCAGCATCCCTAATTCCAATTCTGAAATACAATACATCCTGATAGCATCAGAATGAGAAAGATTGACAGCAAAAATCTATATATTTCAATAGGCTGAATTCAATTGTAACTACTGGATAAAATAAGCAATGTATAATTTATACGAGATAATAGTATGGTTATCCTTTTTATTTGGTTTGCCCCCAGAGTTAATCAGAATCATGTTGCTATTAAATATGAAGAGGCATTTTTTTTCTGTCTCTGTTTCTCTTCTGTTCTCAAGCTTCCATCATCCACCATAATTCCAATTCCAGCTTTCGGTAAAATTCAGGAACTGTATTTCACAATGTAATAACTCTCTGAAGTACCTGGGGGGTAACACTGGACAGATCACTAACCTTCTGACAACTCATGAAAAAAACAGCTGCAAAATTGAAAAGCTGCAACAATTTACTGAACAGACTGTCTGTGGAACATCTTGAGGTGCTGATATTAACACCCTATGAACAACAGCCTTGGCTTTGGTTTATTCCACAGCTGAATATTGTACCATCATATGGCTTAACAGTGCCTACACCCAAATGATTGATGTCCAACTCTGTCAGGCGATGCATACCATCTCTGGCATATTGCATCCCATTCCTGTGCACTGATTACCACTACTTAGCAATATCATACTGCTCCACATTAGAAGATAACAAGCTCTCATTTGGCTATGGCCAATGATGCTGAAAAATAAGGCCCTTCCTATTTACCAAGAACGCACAGCCTATCACAGGATTGATATCCCATAGGCCAGCATGGAAAACAGCTATTCACTTAACATCTACCCAGTGTAACCGTTACAATGCCTGGAGAGAGGAATGGTCCAAGATACCTTCTTGTGCCATTAGTGATCCTTCTACCAAACCACCTGGTTTTGACCTGCCTTGGTTTGTCTGGTTGAAATTGAACAGAATTACGTGTGATATTGGAAGAAGTGCCTCTGACCTGTATCAGTGGGGATTAAAATATTCTCCTTGTTGTAAATTTGATGCTGATATATAAACTATTACACATATTGCACAAGATGTGAGTTCTCTGGCTCCCTAGAAGATCTGCATGAAGCAACACCAGATGGAAGTGATTGCCTGGATAGTTGAATTGGACATCCAGTTATAAGGCCACTGTCATACTCCCATAGAAGTTTTAGTTATAAATACGTGGACTGTGTATATATGTTTACTTCTCTTCTGTTACATTCTCATCCTATGCTAAATAATATAGTAATAATAATTACACTTTAAAGAATCTTTCATTGGAGTTTACATTTTATGTCTTGCTGGTTGAAAGCATCAGCCAAGCCAACAGATATTGTGAGAGAGTATTAATGATCAGTTACAGGCACCCTCTCCAAATCTGGAAACCAGTACAGCCAAGCTTCTAAAAAAAATTCCGTCTTGGATAAAATAAGTATCTTGTGGATAATTACTTAGAAATGTAATGTAAGTAAAGCCACACATTTAGCAGCTATCTCTGTATATGCCATGAGTAAAGATCAGAAAGTTATTGGCCTTAATCAGATGTATTTTTACTTATGCTTGGTTTTCTATAAGGGAAGTGTAATAAGAGCAGACATTCCTTGTGGAAACATTTTCAGGGTAGATGGTGTGAGATCAAAAACCTTACAATGGTTAGTGTTCCCGTGATAAATGAACTTTCTATCAGATTTGTATTTATATATTGCTACACCAAAGTCATCTAGATGAGAGACAGCCACCAGTACAGATAGAGCTTTGCTCACCAATACCCCTTAGGATAATAAAGTTAACAACAACAGCAGGAACAGCTAGGGGACAAGTAAAAACAGAGTGTGATGATTGTCCATGGAATGCTGGAAAAAGGATAAAATGGGAAATGAGAGAACAGGAAGTTAAAGAAGAGAATGTGCAGACATTGGCTAGCTAGAACTTTGATGAGCTGGGGTACATCATGCCACATGTACTGCTTATTTGCTATATAATATTCTTTATTACATGTTACACTTGAATGGTTTAGAGGACTTCATTGTACTATAGAATACAATAGAATACTTTATCGGCCAAGTGTGATTAGACACCCAAGGAATTTGTTTCCATTTCATAAGTGTACAGTGTATAGCAAAACAATAATGATCATAACAACAAACAGAAAGGGTTTTCTCTCTACTTCTCCTGAATTTTTCTAAATAGAAGTTCTCTGTTCATAATTTTAAAAAGTCAAGTCTGAATCATACAGCATGATGCTGGCCCGAATTGAGTCTTTTGTCACTGTTGTTGAAATTCACTGCAAGAACCTTGCCAACAGAAGCAGATAAATGAGCCTCAGAGACTCAATGGTGATTCTTTTCAAGGCATTACTCTAATTCTCTCCTTTGCTATTGATCTGTAGGGTACCACCCCCTCAAGCCCCAGACAAATTGATCCTGTGACTAACATCTGTGCACACAATTAATCTCTTTCACACATCTGATGTTCCACTTTGTTGGACACAGGACACACACTATGACTCATGTGTTAATCAGCTAATACCTGAAAATTAGGCTTGGACCTACTGTATAAACAATGACAGACAATCCATCAACAGCTTGGATGTATTAACAAATTTTTCCTGGGCTCTACAATTTGTTTTTGAACCGCATGCTGGAAATCACTGAATGTATTCAAAGCTGATACAGGCCTTGTCTAGGAGGGGAGGGGAGGAAGAGGAAAGGGATTCCAGCTAGCTAATCTAACATATACCGGAAATTGAAATTCACTATGTACTCTGGGAAAAGGATGTGACACTGCCAGAAGCTGATCAGGCCAAGATCTTTCTCCTAAAATGCCTTAGGCAATTATCCAATGGTGTAATCGCCTGCCCACATATCAATTCTGAAGAGGATAGAAAATGTTTGTCATTTCTCCCTGGGAAGTAGGATGCCTGACTATTCCCTGAAGAGACCTTTCACCTTTCAGAGAAAAGTTGTCATCGGTGGCCAACTCTAACTTTTAACTCCTTCCACTATATCAAGAAGTTCAATATTGACTTGAAGGCATCCTGCTGCTATATCAGTGATGGCTAACCTTTTCGGCACTGAGTGCTGAAAGCGTTGTTGTGTGCATGCACACACCAATAATCCAATGCATGCGTGATGCTCCGACACCCGCGTGGACCCCACCCCCCACCCCCCTGCATGCATGCGCACCCCCTACGTGTACCTTTCCCCTGAACCTGTGTGCATGTCCCCATGCATGCGCACATGGCCCCTGCATATGCATACACATCTCCCGCATGTGCATCAGAGACCCAAAAAACAGCTGGCCAGCAGGAGGCACACGCATATGCGTGGTGGAGCTGAGCTGGGGCAATGGCTTGCGTGCTCGCAGAGAGGGTTTTGCATGCCACCTGTGGCACACATGCCATAAGTTCGCCATCGCGGTCCTATATAGTACAGTTATATCTTGAGTCTAAATTTCATAGTTATGTTCACAGGAACAATGCTTTCTTCCCTTTCAGTGTTGTAATAGGCACTGGATCCAATCCAGATGAGAAATAGAGGTACTTAATACTGTACTTTTAATCTGATTTGGGCCTTCATTTCTGGTACTTCTTTTAAGAAGCTGTTATTGATATTCAGTTTTTCAAGAAGTTTCTTCATTTACATAAAGGGACAAAGTAAGTTAATAAGAAGAAGTGAAAAGCTTTCAGTGAGACATTTCTGCCCTGTAAGGATGGTCAGTGTAGATGCAGAAACAGATCCCACATCAGAAAGTGTAAGTACTTTTAAACAAACAACAGGTGGACATGTTTCATCATAAATATATCCCTCATACAAACATTTTAACCAGTCTTATATATAGTTATTAGAGAAAGGCTTATGTTTCAACCTCTCAACTACCATATTTATTAGATGACATTGGGCTGTTCTTGTTTAGATCGGGGTGAAATCCATCAGGTTCTGACAGGTTCTGGAGAACCGGTAGCAGAAATTTTGAGTAGTTCAGAAAACCGGCAGATACCACCTCTGGCTGGCCCCAGAGTGGGATAGGAATGGAGATTTTGCAATATCCTTCCCCCTGGAGTGGGGTGGGAATGGAGATTTTGGAGTATCCTTCCCTGACATGCCCACCAAGCCACATCATGCCCACCAAGCCACACCCACAGAACCGGTAGTAAAAAAAATTGGATTTCATCACTGATTTAGACACTTCTCAGAGATGTAGTGAAAACAAAACAAACATATAAAAACATACCCTGTGATCCTTGGGAGAAATGTAGCAACTAGAAAAATGGAAACAGAAGCCATCCAGGAATGCAAACCTATTAAGTGGCTTTGAATTGAAGACAAAAGGTATAAAGGAGTGAAGGCGAAAGAGGGGAAGATTATGAAGAATCATCATCTGATGTGAAACAAAAGCTTGTCCTTCATAAGATTGACTTTAATGTATCTGTTGCCGTTTCAGTAAGAGACATTTCTTTTCTAGCTGATAGGAGAATTGGGTGGGAGGGAGCTACTCTCCTTTCAAAGAGCCAGTAATTCCATTAAACCTCAAAATGACTTGGTGAAACATGAGTAAGGGGAAATCATTTGCAAGAACACACCAGCTGGGTTCCATGACATCACTTGCAGAATAAAAGGAAATGAACTAATAAGATATGCATAAATATCTCATTTGGTTGTTGCTGTTGTTGATTTGCTTGCAGGTTCTGAGATGGTTTTACAGGCTGACAAGAAATAAAGACAGAGAGAGGGGGAGGGAGGGAGGGAGAGAGAGAAAGGAAGAGAGAGGGAAAATAGCTTGAGTATTTTGTTCCTTTTGGTAAATTATTTTATTTTTATTAAAGCTGACAGTGAAATAAAATGGCCACAATGCTTCCCATTTTCTTTTATTTTGAAAAGAATGATTGTGGGTGCAAGAATGCCATGCACATCTAAGTATACAATATTTGCAAAGCCAGGAAACAGTATTGGAACATATTCATTAACACCTACATTCTTCATGTCATGATTTACATGCACAGACATTGACCTTGTTGGATACTTTATGAGTAAGTATTTCATTTGGAAAAAAAAATCATGTTTCCTGTCAGAGGCCATTAAACCAATGGCATATAACTGGCTGTTGGAATTAATATTGTAGAAATCCTGCGGAAGCAAGAACTTTCATAGAGAAAAATAGGAATCTCTAAAGAAACTAAAAAGAAAAATCTTCTGTTACTTAGCTCAGGCATTAGATATTCCACTTCACTTGAAAGAAATTCTAGGTCAGACAAATACACGAGAAACCAAATATATAATCTAGTTCAAATAAAATTTTAATCATTAAAAATATGTAGCAAACTCCCCTAACTTCTACATGCTCCCATCCCAGCTCTACTAATATAATCCTTGACTTACAACCATTCATTTAGTGACTGCTCAATGGCACTGTAGAAAGTGATATATGACCTGTTTTCACCCTGGCAATCATTGTACCATCCCATGGTCACATGATCGAAATTTGGGCGCTTGGCAATTGGCATGTATTTTTGAGGGTTACACTGTCTTGGGGTCATGTGATTACCATCTGTAATCTTCCCAGCTGGTCAAGGAGAAAGCCTGACTTGCTTAACGTCTGCAATGATTCACTTAACAACTGCAGTGATTGCTTAACAAATATTGCAAAAAGATCATAAAATGGGGCACAACTCACTTAATAACTGCCTTACTTAACAATGCATAATTTTGTCTCAACTGCGGTCATATATCGAGGGCTGCCAAAAAGAAGATGGGATCAACTATTGTCCAAAGTACCAGAAGGCAAGACAAGAAATAATGAATGGAAACTAATTAGGGAAAGAAGCAACCTAGAAGTAAGGAGAAACTTTCTAACAGTGAGAACAATTAAACCAGTGGAATAACTTGCCTTCAGAAGTTGTGGGTGCTCCATCACTAGAAGCTTTTAAGAAGACACTCGGCAGCCACTTGTCTGAAATAGTATAGGGCAGCGGTTCTCAACCTGTGGGTCGCGACCCCATTGGGGGTCAAATAACAATTTGCCAGGGGTCGCCTAAGACCATCGGAAATATGGGAAGTATACTTGCAAGTCAAAGAATCACGAATTCGGCTTCAGGCGCGATGAATTAAAAAAGAGAGAAATCTTTGCTCTGATGTCTCCCTCTCAAGCCAGCTGCAATCACTCCCAATCGCTAGCCTAATCTGGCTTCAAGCGCGATAAACTTAATAGGGGAGGAGTCTCCGCTTTAATGCCTCCGTCCTCAAGGCAATTGCAAGCAGTTCAGATCGCCAGCCAATACGGCTTCAGGTGCAATAAATTCAAAAAAACAGTTTGCCGCTTTCCCCCCCTTCTGCAGCTGCTGAGGCGCGCTGTGATCGCTGCCTAAAAAATAATAATTTTATGGTTGGGGTCGCCACATCATGGGGAATTGTATTAAAGGGGTTGCAGCACTATAAAGGTTGAGTACCACTGGTATAGGGTCTCCTGCTTGACCAGGGAGTTGTACTAGACGACCTTCAAGGTCCCTTCCCACTCTGTTATTGTGCTGTTATTCTGAACTACCTGTATCTGTGTTTGGATATATGTGGTTCCAAATAAAATCTTTGCTCAGACCCAAAGTAAATGCACCATATGATCATACAAGCTAGTAAAAGAACTTTTTGTCATGCTGATTTTGAAGGGCAAATAAAAATCAAGAGGTGGAGAAGTTGCTTAGGATACAGTGTTAAATGCCGCATTTGAATTTTAAACGGGCAACAGATGTCCTTTGTAGATTCCGTTAGGCATAAGCCATGGGAGAAAGATGGGAGTTTACACTAAGAAAACTGGATTTGAGAAGCAATAGAGAGTGAAAGAAAAAGAGAAAACAGCTGTCAGTGTATATAACTTTTCTCATGGCTTCAAACTGATACATGTAGTACAGCTCAACCATCCCTTAAGGTTGATCCTTTGATTCCTCCTATTCCTGTTTTTTTCCTTATTATTCACTGTTGTGATGGTTCCACAGAATGAGATGATAAGGCAAAACTAGGAACAAATTCTGTATGTATGGAGAATAATTTCATAAATGATTTCCCCTTGAATTGTATGTAAACTCCATTTAATGTAGAAGGATTAGCTTTAGATCAAATGAGCCCAGGAGTGTGCTGTTAAGCATACATTTCCTTGCTTGTCATCCTTGATTGGAAAGGTATGTCAACAAAACAATTTTAATCAAAGGGCTTTTCCTGATGGCTGAGTTAAAGTGCTATCCACTAGTCCTTGAGCTGGCAGGATAGTATATCAATTTAAAATTTGCTGCCTCCACTGGAGATCTCAATAACTTATTTTTATTTTTGTGTTACAATTAACCTTACATGGAGTACATTTATACATTATCTATAACACTATTATAGAAAATGTCGGTACATAAAAGGAAAAACATTAACATAACTAACTGAAAAATGGGAAAAAATATATAGAGAAAAACTAAAAAAAACCCTAAAAACAGAATAAAGCAGAAATAGATCCAAGACTCTGGTAATCCAGTGATTCAGGTTAAAAGACTTAAATATCATTACATATATCAGTACAATTCAAATTTAAATATAGAGTTTGGTCATATGGAATCATAAGGAGGCTAGCAAATGGTACTGTCTTTATTTACTGCATACAGGATGTATCAGAGACAAAGATTAATGGATTCTCATGGCTTTGTTTCCCTTCCCTCCCACCAGTCATCACCAGCCAGCAGGAAACATCCACAATCAAGCTCTTTAACATAGGTTGTGGCTGGCAAGGAAGCAAATTTTAACAGATGGCTAGTGCAAGCTATGGTATTCCCTGTGATGCTCTATAAAAGTGAAAGTCGAACTTTGGAGAAGCTGTAAATGAAGAATATTGAGACTTTAGATTTTGGTGTTGTGAAGACTCCTGAGAATAATATGGACAGTCAAGAAAACAAATCAATGGATCCTCAAGCAAATCAACCCAGAGTTCTCATTCAAGAAACAAAAAAAAACCAGGTTGAAATTATCCTCCTATGGATATGTTATATAGAATAGAATAGAATAGAATAGAATTTTATTGACCAAGTGTGATTGGACACACAAGGAATTTGTCTTGGTGCATATGCTCTCAGTGTACATAAAAGAAAAGATACGTTCATCAAGGTACAACATTTACAACACAATTGATGGTCAGTATATCAATATAAATCATAAGTATTGTATAAGGATATACAGACCTAGTTCCCCAGAGAGGGCACTATTCTTGGGAAGTGTAGAAAGAAGTGAAGAGGATGATCTAGAGCAAGATGGGTGAACTCACTGGTAAATATACCATAGGAAAAGTCTGTAGAGATTGCGAAACGTCTTCAAAGAAAAACAAGAAAGTCCAGTTGCCTCCTAAAAAAGTACCTTTGGGATAACCATGACCTGGATGACTGAGAATCTCTACAGACGTTTAGCTATGCAATTTGGGATGAACACCCTTTGAATAGGTATGGGATTTCCAGAGGGACTGCAGACTACAGGAACCATTAGCACTATTCAGGAGACCCTGAGGAACAGATAAACCTCCAAGTGCTTCAACAACCCTCTAAAAGGATGCAAATGATGAGCTGTCTTCAAGGAGTATAAATCCTTCCATTCCTCACCATCCAGTTAGAGCTGAAGAAGCTTCTTAGATAAGAAGCAAAATGTCTTCAAAGAAAAACAAGAAGGTCCATTTGCCTCCTGAAAAAGCACCTTTGGGGTATACCATAGGAAGAACTGAAGACCAGATTAGGGCCACATGATGGGGGAAAATCTACGTATGTGGTGGCTAGAAGTCAAAAACAACTTATTGGCACATAACGTATCATTCAGTCAATCAATCAGATTGCCAGTATAGACATTTATAAAAATTTCCTCTAGTTTTGCAGTTGTTTTAGGTGATTGTGTTCAAAGTTCAAAGAAAGCCTTACTATTGGTTGATGGGTTTGGATATAAATTTAGTGTTATTTCTGAACCTATGTCCCAAAGCATCTGACATGCCTGGGGACAGCTCTCTCATTTCCTTTAACCCTTTCTTCTAGTTTACCTTGCTTCCCTTCCACATTGTTGGTCACTTGTAGTGCAGCTGAGCTAGGTTTCCAAACTGGCCTGGCAGGCATAAGGACAGACTTCTTAAACCATAATACTAATCCAAATCAAGATCTTTGGCTACCTTTAGTAGAAGATTTTCAATGACAAACCTAGAATTTAGGTTTTTTTAGTAGACTTGCTGAGATATTTTTTTTAAAAAACCAAATCCTTAAATGTTAATCCCACAAAGACTGTCAAAAACCAGTATTTATACCGAACCTTCTCCTCCTTCATTCATTCATACTCACTATATGTGTGTGCTTTGGGTCAGTTGACTCCTGGCAATTGCTGAACTAGTTCCTGCAGTTTTCTAGGAAAGATTTTTTCCCCCAGAAATGGTTTGCCACTGCTTATTTCCTAGGGTTGAGATAGATTAATTGGTCCAAGAACAACTAGGTGACTTCTTTGGGAAGGCATGACCAGAACTCATGGTCTCCTGAGTTCTAGCCAGATGCCTTAACATTACACTACACTGGCTCTCCCAAAAGCCTCAGTGAGTAGTGACACATAGGCAACTGTGGCTGATTTCAAAGAAGGCTAAGCAACCTAGCAGACCCTGTTAGGATCTGAATGGAGAATATTACAAAAATCCAACCTTAGTTGAAAACACAAGCAAAATGTGCTGAAAAAAGACAATGGGGAACATCCTCCATTCTGCTGTCAAGAAAGCACGTGGATTCAGTGCCATCAGGAGTCAACTTGGAAGTTTTTAGCATTTGCGTCATTCAGCAACTGTTGGTAGCACGTCATTGCAGAAAATTAAAAGCATGGTACAGCTATGTTGACTGACTTGTCCCAGAACATACGGCATCCATTGCCAATGGATCCTAGGATAAATACAGCAGTGATTCACACTGTTTCCAAGGTCCTATTTCACATTTTAGGAAGATTTCTGTGGGGTGTGGGAAGCAACGTTTCATAACAAGGGCTAGAATTTTCTTCCAGGATAACTCAGTCAATATCAAAAGCTTAGTCAGTGCTTATCTGTTGTTGCTCCTTATGATAACCAGAATTTTTTTTTGTTAATAATAGAATTTAAGACTTTAGAATAAAGAGTAATATCCGTTTATTGAATCATAAAATTGTATAATGGCTGGGAAGGGAAATTGAAGATCATTTAGTTCAATTCTCTGACTACTCCAGGAATTTACTGCTACAGAATCCCCAACAGACTGTAATTCAGCTTCTATTTAGACACCCCAAGTAAAGAGAATCTGTGATCTCCCAAGGCAGTCTATTCCATTGTTGCACAGCTCATACTGTTAGATTTTTTTTTTTTTTTTGTGAGATACAACCAAATTTGACTGTGTTGTAGTTTTAAATCCTTTGGTTCTTGTCTTTTCTTCTGGAACATCTTTGAACAATTTTGCCCTGGCTTCTGCATGACAGCTCTTCAGTTACTTGAAGAGAGCTGTCATATCTCCCTGCAGTATTCTTTTCTCCAGGCCAAACAGCCCCAATGCCTCCAGCTATTCCTCATTTTTTCCCCCAGGCTCCTTATCATCTTGGTTGCTTTCTGCTGGGCATACTCCTGTTTGTTAATGTCCTGCCTACAGTGTAGTACCCAGGAGCTATATTCTAGATGTAGTTTGACCATGGCAGAATATACAGGAGCAATTCCCTCTAACAGAGTCTACAACATGCACAAGTCGATTGCTTGATATAAAGATTACAAGGTGCTTCCAACACAATTACATAAAAAGAAGTTGAAAGGAATCAGAGTGGAATAGAATAGAATAGAATAGAATAGAATAGAATAGAATAGAATAGAATAGAATAGAATAGAATAGAATAACAGAGTTGGAAGGGACCTTTTTTGTTTTTTTGTTTTTTGTTTGTTTTTTGTTTTACATTTATATCCCGCCCTTCTCCGAAGACTCAGGGCGGCTTACAGTGTATAAGGCAATAGTCTCATTCTATTTGTATATTTACAAAGTCAACTTATTGCCCCCCCAACAATCTGGGTCCTCATTTTACCTACCTTATAAAGGATGGAAGGCTGAGTCAACCTTGGAGGCCTTCTAGTCCAACCCCCTGCCCAGGCAGGAAACCCTACACCATTTTAGACAAATGGTTATCCAACATCTTCTTAAAAACTTCCAGTGTTGGAGCATTCACAACTTCTGCAGGCAAGTTGTTCCACTGATTAATTGTTCTAACTGTCAGGAAATTTCTCCTTAGTTCTAGGTTGCTTCTCTCCTTGATTAGTTTCCACCCATTGCTTCTTGTTCTTCCGTCAGGTGCTTTGGAGAACAGCTTGACTCCCTTTTCTTTGTGGCAGCCCCTGAGATATTGGAACACTGCTATCATGTCTCCCCTAGTCCTTCTTTTCATTAAACTGGTTGTCACATAACAGTACTATAAATTCAGGGCAGGATATAAAATATCCAAAGCTCCATTTGGATGGAGAATAAGAAAGCTTCAGCTATGACCGTGTCTGCATTTCATGGGATGCTTCAAATGGGAAGGAGGAATTAAAAGATACAGCTGTTAAGAGGTTCAGGACAGTCCTTTGGAAGGTCCCTGCTGTCAGAGATTTGTCTTCCTGGGATGTGGAAGATGGTCTTCTGTTTTGCTCCTAAACTATGAAGGCATCTCCTTAGGAGTCGAGTTTCCCCATCCCTACTTTCTCAGCATTTAAGACAGTTCTCTTCCACCAAACTTTTGAAAGAGAGTATGATGTTGATACTGGTATGATTTTAACTTTTATATTGCTTTTTGTTTTTAAAATGATGGACACCTTAAGTGCTTGCCAGGGCAGAAAGGGGAGAGCTTTAAAGAAACAAACGTGTTTATTTATTTAGACAAGCATTTCTTGTTCTGCTAATTTGCATAGCACTAATCTATTATGCCCGAGTCACAGGCATTCATCTTTTGCATTTTTAATTTCTTTGATTTTAAAGTTGCCCTGAGTGGGTGTTGAAGTACATTGTTATATCTGGAATTGCCAAGAATATTTACAATATGCCTGGATGAATATGTTGCCTTTTAAAAACTAAATTAATATGAGGACCCAGATTGTTGGGGCAATAAGTTGACTTTGTATATAATATACAAATGGATGAAGACTATTGCTTGACATAGTGTAAGCCACCCTGAGTCTTCGGAGAAAGGCGGGATATAAATGCAAATAAAAAAAAATAAAGAAAAATATCAATATTGGTGTTAAACATGGAACAAAAACCAAGAAACAGTGATGCAAATATACTCCTTCTCTGAACACTGCAGTACAAACCAGCATAGTAGGCACATGTATACATTCTACCAAAAGGTGCTGTGCTTTTCAAAATTCAGTTTAGAATTACTCTGGCTACAAATTCCTTAAAGTCAAGTAGCACAATTTTAATATATCTGTTCTGTCCCCCCACCTCAGTCTGGGAGGCACATGAACTGACTCAATTAGCCAGTGATTTAGTCCACGGCAGCTATCAGCTCTGGCAGCAAACCAGCGAGCGTCTGCCAAGGTTTTCTCTTATCTTCCTTGATGTCGGCATGTCAGAAGCTCGTTACCGGAGCAACCAGGAAGTCAGGAACAAACAGCAATCCAAGCCAAATGCTCAGTCAAATAGTTCAGGTCAAGTTTTCTCCAGTCAGTTTGGTTTGTCCGTCACAAAGTAGTAGAGCAGCCCCTCCTGCTTTTATACCCTGTGGGGTGTGGCTCCGTGACTCAGCACTTTGTAGGCCTGCTCCACCCCTTCTTCTGTTGTTCCCACCTCTCTTGTCTACGAAACCTGGGATCTAACCAGGACTGATTGTCCACAGCTGGGTCTGGAAGCGGTGCCTGGGTGGGGGGAGATACAGGATACAGAGGCCTCGTCACCTCCTCCAACTGGCCTGCCTCTGGCTCCTGGAGCTAAGCCGGAGAGGCCGGGCCCGCAGAGGGGAGCCCTGACGGCCCTTCCCCCTCACTCTCTGAGTCACTTTCTGGCAGGGGGCCAGGCCCAGGGGTGGGGGCTGGAGCCACAACAATATCTGGCACCTGTATTTTATTGTATGGATTGTATGGATTGCCCAAGACTTCTGAAATTTATTCTTCTGACTGGCTGGAATCCATGCATAATATTTAAAAGGAAGAAAAGCAAGCTTTAAAATTGAACCCTAAAGCAGGCTTCAAAACTTCCTTTTTAAAGTCTGCTTGAGGGTTTGATTTTAAAGCTTGCTTTAAAACATTAATTGAAATGTTCAATTTTGCAAAACTAAAGAGCAACATATATGCAGATCCCTATGTTCTTTATCCAGGAATTACCTTCTCTCGCCAGCATTTTCCTGCTCTACCAATTTTGGCAGCCCAGCCAGATTATTCACAATCAAGTCAGTCAATGTTTCAAACCACATCTTCCACAAACTCTATGCATATTTTTCTTCTGAATAGTGTAACAATATAGCGGCATACAAAGAACCTGAGTAGAATAGACCAAAGGACCAGCGAGGTCCCCTTCATTTCCCACTAGATGCTTTTGAGAGGCAGGATATAAATGGAACAACTTGCTTTCTTTTCTTCCGTCCTCAGTAACAAGGTGGGCATCCAGTCTTCATTACATGAGATTGGAGGTAAGTAGCCATTGTAGCCTTGTATCTAATCCTTCCTCTATTACAACTACGTATTGTAGCAGCAAATTCAATATTTATTTATTTATTTATTTATTTATTTATTTATTTATTTATTTATTTATTTATTTATTTATTTATTTAGCATATGGCATACAATGTCAGGGAGATCTACAAATCCTAGATAGAATCCAGTCCTGATAGCTTAGATTGCTAGTTCATTCTGTTTGGTGTTTCCACACCTACATGAACCATGGGGGGACAAACTAGCTTTACACAAGCTAACTAGCAGCGTTAACTCTTCCGGGATCCTCCACCAGTCTTGCCTTGCTTCTCCTTATGTTGTGATGCTTTGCATCTGAATAAATCCAGCCCCAGCTTCTGCTCTCCATATACACAAATGCAGCTAAGTTTCTTCCACTGAAGTGGTACTCATTTATCTAATTGCAATATTGCATACTTTCAAACTGCTGCATAGGCAGGAGCTAGGGAACAAGTGATGGGAATTTACTCCAACTCACGGAGCTGGGCTTGAACTGCCAGAGTACAGACCATTTCTGGTCAGCAGTTCCAGCATCATGAAGCCATTGTATCACTGTATACCCAGAATTCGATACTTTGCATGATATGGACTTCCTTTTGATTTTTCCCACACTAACTTTAGCAGAGGTTGAGGAACAGTATGTGTGATGTCACTTACTACAATCTTGGCAGATGAAGATTTGGAGAGACTGGAGGTGGTAGGTTCTTTCCTGACCGTCTTTCATAATAACAGAAAAAGCCATAATACTTATTTCTGAAAGTTTAGCATCTGCACGCGCACACACACACATACACATACACACACACACACACATACACACACACTAATGGGCATTCAGAATTTCCTGGAAGTATTCTGGGTTTGATTTTAAAATCAAAATTAAATTTTGACTTTAAAATCGACTTAATTTTAAAACTTTTTAAGTCCCTAATCTTAATAAGGACATGAGTAAGTCTTTGTTTCAGAATTCTACATAACACAGTTCTCCCCTCACTATCGTTGACATAAACCAGATTGATTCCCCCCCCCCACATATCAAGATAGGAGATTCTGAATTAAAACAGTCTAAATTAAAGTGCAATCTTTTTGCCAGCTGCAATGTGACATCTGCTGTGTTCATGACAATGGCATGCATCTACTGTTAATTAGTCATAATAAAACTGATACAATGAACGGCAATCCTCTGTGCTGACTCTTTATGTGTGTCTGCTTTGACTTCGGTGAAGAACATGTTTCCCACCTTGTGGCTGCACAATATTTCTGGATTTTTCTCAGATTATACTCAGGTGTAATTGCACAATAATTACAAAAACAAAGGCCAAATCTCCTAAACCATTTTTCAGAGTAAGAAAATAACAGAAGGCTAACTGTACAGTACATTACAATATTGTTTAATAGTGTGTTGTCTCTTTAAAGGAGATAACCACACAAGAGGTGATTTAACTATATTTCTTAAGAACACTTGAAATCAACGTTGAACAAAAAGGAACTTAACTTCTTGCAAGGAACACACTATTACTTCCCAAAACACAAATATTATCCCTTTGAGGTAGGCAAGGTCAAGAAACAGACACAGCTGACATTCCAGGAATACTTTTTCTTGCTGTGGGGTAGAATAATAGAATGTTAAAAGTCAACCAGAGTTTTTTTTTTCTCCTCCATCTTATGCCAAAAAATATCAAAGTTTAATACATTATGATTGATTGCACAGTCAGCCAGATGTTCAGACTGGATTTGGCCTTTTTGTCCACCAATCGAGTCCTTCCCAAGGACCTTGGATCAGAATATCTTGTTTAATAATATGAAAGGCCTTGTTGTAGGATGTAGAACTGTTCCAAAAGAAGCTGCCTTTTGCAATTGACTGATGGTAAATTTGTAAATACTCATGATGGTCAACTGCAGTGATCGGTTGCTACTGGTTCGTCCTGGATCAGGCAAACCAGTAGCGGTGATCGTGGGAGGCTCCGCCTACCCACCCAGACACTTCTGCACATGTCCAGAAGTGTAGTGCAAGAGTGTGAGTGCGCACCCATAAAAAAACTGGTAGCAAAGGGATTTACAACCCACTACTGGTCAACTGATGCTCCAGATGTTTTGGGATTGCACCAAAGGTATTGGTACTATTAGTACTATTTTTGCTTTTTTACTTTTGCCAGTCATTCTATTTCTATTTAGGACTTTGTAATTTGTTACATTCTGCTGTCTCTGGGTACTGCCGTACTCACTATCCACACTTCTGGAGTTTCTTATAGACAATGGTTAAGTCTGGGTGTTATGTAGCAGCTGCTTGTCTATTTGAATTCTAAAGTCCCAGAGCACTTTAGCTTTTTCATTTTCTATTACTTTGATTATTTGTGTCCCACCAGATCTTGCTTGGAAGTAAATAGTATTTCTTGCTAATATTCCAATGCACCATTGCTGCTACTTTGTCATGCCGTTGTTTGTAGTCAGTCTTTGTGATCTTCTTGCAGCAACTAACTAGATGGGCCACTGTTTCTTCAGCTTCTTTGCAGAGATTGTATTTATCCAATCATGTGGCAAGGAGCATAATCACATAAACAATCGAAACTACATTCATGTTTGTGATCTTTCTCTTGCAGTTTTCCAAAATCCTCTTGTCAGTTAGGAGCTGATTTTTTGTTCCTCTGCTATCTGGGCAGTTTCCTTTCTGCTGAGGTGAAAAAAGCACATCTAGCAATTTGAAAGTTGTTGATAAACAGCAGAGGTGGGCTTCACATAATTTACCAACTGGTTCACCCAGAATCAAAAATGTGAGTGCATGGGCACACATGCTCACTACATCAAAACCACGACGATTGTATACCGTGTTTCCCCAAAAATAAGACCCTGTCTTATATTTTTTTGAACCCTGAAATAAGTACTTGGCCTTAATGCCATGTGCTCAAAAGCCTGATTTGGCTTATTATCAGGGGATGTCTTATTTTGGGGGAAGCAGGGTTACACGGGAGAGTGCCGGGGCGGGCGGGTGGACCTAGTCACTAGTCATAACTACTGGTTTGCCTGAACCTGGCTGAACTGGCTGAATCCCACCCCTCATAAACAAGTAATTGACCCATGGTTTACCAGGTGCTGCCCCCCCCTTTTAATCTTCCATTATCAGGTAGCTTTTGCCGTATGTTAAAAATAGGCAAAGAAACATTAAAAAACATAAAAAGAAGTAACAATCATACTAGAGCAAATGAAAATAATGCATTAAAATATTACAAGAGGCACAAGTGGGTAAACGCATACACTCGCAAACACATGTATACATGCACACACACATACATACCAAATTGAGAAAGTCAAACAGATTGTGATAAATTTACCTTTGGTATCCCTGCTAATTATTAGTACCTGGTTTTCTTAGTACCATTTTAAAGCCTTAGTAAGACCACACTTACAATCCTGCATCCAGTTTTGGTTACCATATCATAAAAAAAATGCAGAAACTCTAGAAAGAATGTAGAAAAGAGCAGCAAAAATGAATAGGGGGCCTGGAAGCTAAAAAATATGAAGAACAGTTGTAGGAATAGGTTTGTCTAGTCCATAGGTGTCAAACTCACTGTGTCACATTGCCATCATGTGATGTTTCATGATATTTTTTCCCTTTGTGGACCAGGGATGGGCAGGGCCTGCGCATAAAGCATCCAGCCCGCAGACAGCCAGTTTGACACCCCTGGTCTAGTCTATTGAAAAGAAGGTCTAGAGATGATATGATAGCAGTGTTTCAATATTTGAGGATCAGGGTTGGTGTTAGGGTTAGGACTATTTTCCAAAGAACCAGAAGGCAAGACAAGAAACAATGGGTGGAAACTAATCAAGAAGAGAAGCAACTTGGAATTAAGGAGAATTTTCCTAACAGTGAAAACAATCAACCAGTGGAATGGCTTGCCTTCAGAAGTTGTGGGTGCTTCTCACTGGGGGCTTTTGAGAAGAGACAGACTGTCTGGAATGGTATAGGGGTCTCCTGCTTGTGCACAGAGTATGGGCTAGACCAGCGGTTCTTAACCTGTGGGTCGGGACCCCGTTGGGGTCGAATGATGATTTGCCAGGGGTCGCCTAAGACCATCGGAAATATGGGAAGTATACTTGCGAGTCGAAGAATCGCACTCCAATGGTTGACTCCACAAGCCAGCTGCAGGCTCTTCAAATCGCTAGCCAAATTCGGCTTCAGGCGCAATGAATTAAAAAAGAGAGAAATCTTTGCTCTGATGTCTCCCTCTCAAGCCAGCTGCAATCACTCCCAATCGCTAGCCTAATCTGGCTTCAGGCGCAATAAACTTAATAGGGGAGGAATCTCCGCTTTAATGCCTCTGTCCTCAAGGCAATCGCAAGCAGTTCAGATTGCTAGCCAATACGGCTTCAGGTGCAATAAATTTTTAAAAAAACAGTTTGCCGCTTTTTTCTCCCTTCTGCGGCTGCTGAGGCAGGCTGAGATCGCTGCCTATCATCACGATGAATTTTATGGTTGGGGTCGCCACATCATGGGGAATTGTATTAAAGGGGTCACAGCACTATAAAGGTTGAGAACCACTGGGCTAGACGATCTCCAAGGTCCCTTCCAGCTCTGTTATTCTGTAACTTTGGACTCTCCTCAATTTATTTAATGCCGATAATAGGAATAACCTGTGACCATGTAGCCATGTGGAATGAACTCTTGTTTCTGAATCAGAATTGCCCATATCCCATTAACAGAGACTGTTACACAACTCAGTGGAGATATCAGTCTCATGAAACAGCTTTTTTTTCAAATATAGGTTTTAACTAAGCTGCAAAAAGCCTAGTCAAGGTAATATAAAAAACCTATTTCCCCCATTCTGAACTCTACCAATTGACAAACACTTTTTTTATAGCCTCATGAGTCAGGAGAACAGGGCACAAGGAGGACCATAAAACAAAATCTGTCTCATGCCTTGAGCTCTGGATACAGCTAATTGCTTGGCATTCCGAATCATAATGTCACCATATTTTAGGGCCTTATAGGTGGAGAGGATTTATTTTTTTAATCTTTGACCGTACCTCCTAAAAGTATCTTAATCCTAGGGAAAATGTCATAATATGATATAGCCAAACTAAATGGGAGAAGATCTCTTTCTAGGTTTTGGAGCCCAGTTATAATACATACTCATTGTTTCTCTAACACACTGAGTATATTACCTTAGCCATAACATGGGGGACTTTCCAATCTAATTTGTTCAGCATTAGTGCTGTTGAAGACTGGGAAGTGTTCCAGGGGAAATCACCTCCACACAAACAGAGATTAGCAGCTCTCCCTTGCAGACATATGGAAATGATTGCCTATAATCTCCGGTAATTGTGGCTGTATTACATTCAAATCCTGTTTTCAATTTTCTCAAACTCTAGACTGATTGTGTTATTAAATCATGCGGGCTGATATATTTAATAAGTACTATTAAATGTTTATAAAATTAGGGAAATCAATATGAGCTTTGGGTCCGATGATATGTTTATGGCTTACAGCAAAGGTAGACCATTGTTAAAAATGACAGCAATAGAATTAAAGATGTGTCTACAAAATTGACATCAACAACCCACTTTAATAAAATTGATTAGAAACACCTAATTAAGCTGTGGAGGAGATAATAAAGTCTAATACTTATCCAGAGAAGGGTTTGTTTAGTTTAAAACAATAGAAAACAATCTAAAATAATAGAACATAATCCTAAAAGTATAGTTCACATATCCATTCACGCAATAAAGATACAATCCTACGTACTTTAACTTGATAGTAAACTTAAATGAGCCAAGTTAATTTTTGGCTGAAAAAGAGGCATGTTCTCATTTCCCATGGCTTAAAGACTAAAGTTGGAACTAAAGTTTTGAGCCTGGAAGATGCTCATGAAGTGAAATGTAATTGCAAACCCATTAGAAAGTGGGTTGTCCAGAACCCCCATAGGAGTCATTTCCACAACTGTCTGACCTCCGTCCCCACCATTCGTAAGAGAAAGAACCAAATGCTTTTCATCTTCAAATGTTAATTAGCAGAAATGTGTGCTAGGAATGACATGATTCTATTGTCTCTCCCCACCCCCCAAGGACTGAAGCCAAACGTTTTTTCCTCCCAAAAAAACAACACTCCACCCCCCCCACCAACTATGTAACAAACAAATCTATGAGATAGCAAGCTTATTTTTAACATGTATTGCTCCCAATGAAAAATTTTTCTTCACAGTACAAGGAAACTGCCAGAGTAAACATTCAGTCCATGTTGAGATCCTCATCCACTCCTGGCGAATAGTGTCGGGTTCTTCTGAGCTTCAATCTTCCTGAGAAAATTGTACTATACAGTACTGTGCTGCCCAAACTCTCACTTAATTAGTCTACTTGTATTTTCAGACAGTTTAAGTATTTCCTCATTCTTCTGGTCATTTTAAAGAACAGAGAAATTTTAGTATGACTTTCAGTGTATTAGTAGAGATTGGTTTGATAATGCATGTTGTGATCTACAACCAGTTAAACCAGATTATATGGATCTAAACTGATTTATCGCAATTTAGTTTATTCTTACATGTCTCATATCTAGAGAAATTTCCACTGGTTTTGATTTAGATAAATCCAATTTGGTCCACTTCCATCTTAGAGATATGAGACTGAAGTTATAAAGCAGTAACTAATTACAATAATGAATACTATGAAATTAATGAATACCCTCTATGAAAGTGAACTCTACAACCTATTTGTTGTGGGTGGGGCGGTGTTCAGGGATTGTTATTTGTGTTGGGCATGGTTTTTGGGTGTTATGTGAATTTTGCTGTATGGTTATACTGAGTATATACATACAATGGCAATTAAGTTATATTTATACTATTTGAATAGAATAGAACAGAATAGAATTTTTTATTGGCCAAGTGTGATTGGACACACAAGGAATTTGTCTTGGTGCATATGCTCTCAGTGTACAAAAAAGAAAAGATACGTTCATCAAGAATTCTAAGGTATAACACTTAATGATAGTCATAGGGTACAAATAAGCAATCAGGAAACAATCAATATCAATATAAATCGTAAGGATACAAGCAACAAAGTTACAGTCATACAGTCATAAGTGGAAGGAGATGGGTGATGGGAACGATGAGAAGATTAATAGTAGTGCAGAGTCAATAGTTTGACAGTGTTGAGGGAATTATTTGTTTAGCAGAGTGATGCCATTTGGGAAAAAACTGTTCTTGTGTCTAGTTGTTCTGGTGTTCAGTGCTCTATAGCATCATTTTGAGAGTAGGAGTTGAAACAGTTTATGTCCAGGATGCGAGGGGTCTGTAAATATTTTCCAGCCCACTTTTTGACTTGTGCAGTATACAGTCCTCAATGGAAGGAAGGTTGGTAGCCATTGTTTTTTCTGCAGTTCTAATTATCCTCTGAAATCTGTGTCTGTCTTGTTGGGTTGCAGAATCTGATGTTTTGCACCTGAGATAGGTAACTATTCTCTCTAAATAGTGGTATTTATTTTTAAAAAATTTCCCAAGGCCTTTGGGACTATTGCAATGACCTCATCTACCATAGTAGGTATGGCTGGCATGTTTCTGATCTCTTCCTGGGGGTAAGTATATTCACATAAAATAGGCATATTAAGCCAAATATTTTACTTATTTTAAATTATAAAGAAAGTTGTAAACAACAGAGTCAACCCAAAGCTGAAAACCGTATCACTAAAATAGTTATTTCTCTCCTGAATTTCTTTGTGCAATCTTATGAAACTCTAGGGATGAAGAAATGTATCTGAGGTTTGGTTGCCACCAAACATTACACATTGCCATGTATTGAGGTAATACAAACTAGTTACAGTGGGCATCTGAAAATGTAATCATGGCTTTAAGTAGTGTTGATACATGTAATTTATGAAATACACTGATGATGTAACACAAACAGTCATCATGACAAATAATTGCAAGAATTGGATCTAAAGATCCTATGAGTAAAATTTTATCTTAAAGGGGGAGGAAGGGATTTTTTTGTCTGTTTTGAATGATTTTTCCCTACTTCCCCATTGCAGTTTTTTGCCCTGACTTCCACAGTATTTTGGATTAATGTCATAATATAAAAATCAAACATTCACTTACCCATATTGAAATTATATGACAGAAACCACTATTCTATGGGGTTTATTTAGTGTATCACAATAATCTTCAATGTAACTGCAAAAACGGAAGAAAAACTCCATATTAATGGAATTGTTGGCATGATTCTGCTTATGTAAGTTGGGACTTCTATATTATAGTTATTGCACCTTTCTACAGCTATCCCTATTATCCCTGAGATTCATACCTGCTTTTTGGGGGGATGGGGTGACAAGGATTGGTAAAGGTTTCCATTAGTAGAACTGTCCCTTCTCTCAAAATAAGCGTCTTCCCTTAAGGCAAAGCCCAAACAGGTTACAATGCAGGGCTTTTGAAGAGTTGTTAGGAGATGAGGAATATATAAATGTAATAAATAAACAAATAAGTAAGAAGATATCCCTACCTTTAAAAGCATATGTATTCAAGCAGTTTAAGGTAATTACAGTACCAGTACCAGTACCAGAGTTGGAAGGGACCTTGGAGGTCATCTAGTCCAACCCCCTGCTCACACAGCAGTTTGAATCCCTGTACTAGGGATTCGAACTGCTAACCTTTCTGATCGACAAGTTCAGTGTCTTAGCCACTGAGCCACCTAGTTTCCTATAGTTCAAATAAACGCATGCAGGAATCTAGATATAATGTATAGATTTCTTCAGAATTTTTCACTCAAGTATGATTTTTGAAAATTAAGACTAAAATTAATTCCAATTTAAAATCACTTTTGAATTGTAAATTTCAGGAATTTTTCTAGGAAAAATAAAAATGGATACTTTCCGCTAGTTTTTGATTATTAAAAAAATCAGTTCTTTTTAAAAGAGAACTAATGTAATGGTATAACTTCTTTTTGCATTTTACACACTGTAATAATGTTTCATTTGGTGAAGAAATAAATTGAGAACTTATATTTTCAAATGATAGATTTTGAAAATTCCATTTCCTTGTTGTAAAATACATGCCATTTAATCTTCTGCAGAATGCAAGGTTTCTATCAATTTAATCCCTCAAAATTTCACCTTCAAATTTCCTTTAACCTTTCACTGGCTTTCTTTGATCACTGTAATAATTTTAATGAGTCATTATCCAAAAAAGGGTTTTCCCCCCCAATTCTTTGCATTAGTAATTCTCACTGGGCAAAAAGCATTTTAAAATCCAAACTCATTAAAACCACAGCCCACATGCTAAAATAATTTGGTCCCCTGACTAAAGGATAAACTTAAACTTGTTTTTTTCCAGCAAATTAATTTTTCTTTCTTTTCTCTTCTTTCTTTTTTCCCCCAGGGCAGTGGAGGGATGAGACTTACAAATGAATTAATTACTGAGTTACCCAGCATAAAATGCCCCACATCATTATATTTACATAAACATGCAATATTTTAAAACCCTGAATGTAGCTAGCCCGCAATGTAGACTTCTCAAAATCCTATAAAATAAAAAATATTTTGTATGGTTTACATTAGAAACTTTGAAAGATGTGAAGTAAACTGGATATAAGGCTAATATTTGGCAATGTTTTATAAATAATCTGATTATGTTATATAGAATGAAGTATAAAATTTGAACCTGTATACCAGAAACAAGCCGAATCAGGCTTGCCTGCTTCATCTTCTGCTGGCCTGTGTGTGTGTGTGTGTGTGTGTGTGTGTGTTGTGCGTGCGTGCCTGCCTGCTTATACTCAGGGAAAATAGAGCAAGCTCTCTCTCTCTCTCTCTCTGTATATGTGTGTGTGTGTGTGTTTTTTCTTGGCCTGCCCTCAAGGGACTTTTCTTCCCATTTAATTACTTGAAGACTGTACATTTCTGGGATTTTCCTTCCAAATGTTCTGTTGGAATTTATTTCAGATCCAAATGAAAGTACATTCTTTCTCTGTGTCTCTCCCTCTCTCTCTCTCTCTCAAAAAGAAAAAGAAATGCACAATAAATGAATTGTTTTGCAAGCTATTGGTCTGAAATGCCTAGAATTGATTGCATTAAAGGAACATCCATCTGCCTTGCACATCACTTCTGAATGTTAAGACACACACAGATTCACCCACAAACAAAAGAGTGGGGTGGGAAAATAAACCATTCAGAAGAGGTTTACATAAAATCACTGCTAATAGTTGCTACCAAGTACAAGGGGCATCAGTTGCTGTCAGATCTATAAATCACGAATTTTTGATTCATATTGCTTATCTTTACAAATAGCAACAAATGAAAAGTCAAACCATGCAAGTTGTCTATCCTGCATTAATTTTTCTAACATTGTCTAGCGGAATAAAACAGACTATATAAGAAAGGATGAAATAAATAGGATTATATAATCAAAGCACACCTGAGACAGAACAGTTTAAATGATCATTCAAGCCTTTAGAAGCCACATTTTTAATGAGTTTTTTCTAACTGTTCACAAGGAACTCTGAAATCTCACGGCTGCTACTGGGCATGCATTGCACTTAACTTTGATTAAGATTTACTTTCAAGTTCTGAAGACAGAACAAGTGCCAGATTTTTTTTCCCCTGGCATTGTGGGAAGCTTAGATTCAAACTGCTGCTGAACACTAATTCTCTGATAGCCATGCTTGTCTTACTCTCTCTATATATCTTACTTACTTTGTAGGGCTTATAGGAGGAGGTGAGGTTAGCAACTACTCTTGTAAGCCCACTGAATAAAGTTTGGAATACAACTCTGGAGAAACTATTGATTCTATGCCAATGTTGAAATGCAAGAAACATCTGATTATATTCTCTACATCAGAGGTGTCAAACTCGATTTTGTTGAGGGCTGCATCAGAGTTGTGTTTGACCTTGAGGGCCTGGAGTGGGCATGGCCAGGGTGTGTGCATGGCCAACTCAGCGTCACTCATGTCGGGGCACCTGTGGCTCCCAAGCTCCATTTTCACTGGCAGAGGCATTACAGGCCAGTCCTTAACTGTTTCCAGGGTGGCGCCCGCAGGCCAGATCTAAGCACCTCGTGGGCCAGACCTCAGCCCCCGGACCTTGAGTTTGACATCCCTGCTCTACATCCAGACATTAACCGATTGGGCAACCAAATTCCTATAGTCATAAATAAAGGGAACATCATCCATTGTCTACCACAAGTGTGAGTAATTAGATGTTTTCACTTTTTTTCTCCTTATTTCAGTTTTACATTTCAAATACTGCGTTTTGGAAAAAAAACCAGCTTAATCTTTTTTTCCATCAAGGAAAAATTGGCAGGTTAAACTCCCCTTTCTCCCCAAGCTCCTGGCCCCCTCCTCCATAGACTAGGGAAGGTCTTCAACGCAGATTTCAAGGAATGAGGTCTGCAGACTGACAAATTCCTGTTGAATGAGTAGAAATTTGCTGATGTAACTTGGATTTCTTAACCGGATGTTCTGTTAAAGCAGCATTTCCTCCTAGAGGCTAAAATCACTGGTTTAGTTAAAGCCTAATTTCTCTCGCTTATCCTCTTGTTGCAATATAATTTATAGGATAATTTTCAAAAGGGCTGTATTTCTGTTATTGGGATGCAATACCAACCATTCTGAAAAATATTGAGAAAGGAGATTTTACTAACCTTAAAATCAGGTCTTTATACCCAGAGCATACAAGCTTCTTGCCAATATATACAGATACCGAATAAGCTCAGCCTTATGTATATTTGCCTCAGCGGAGTTTCCTACAGACAACAGCCTGCATCACAAAATCACCACACGTAGCTCAACATAATTTGTCCCAATTAGCACTCTCTCTTCTGGAAAAGCCTGTGGCGGATGCAATAGAAAGATCCCTAGAGGAAAGTGGTCCATCTAGGTAGACTTGAGATCACTGACAGATCTCTCTGTGCGTGTATGAGAAAGAGAGAGAGAGAAAGAAAGAGGGTTCATAAAACATTCCCCTCTTCTTATCACTAGCTCAGGGGCATGTCTGTGTCTTAAAGCAAACATCCGTCAAGCTGCTGCTGCTGCTTCTTTTTTATTTATTTAGTGAGCAAGGAAAATAAAATCATAGTAAAAATTAAATTTACTTTTATTTATTTATTTATTTACTTCTATTTACTTCACATAGCAAATATAAAGAGTAAGAAAGAACCAAGCAAGAATACAAACCTGGTGGGGGGGGAGAAGCATCTTGAGAAGACAAATTGCCTTTTTGGTTTCAGATTTTAAAGAGAATTAGGGGTCATTTTAGATGTTTTCCAAAATTCCCAACTGTGGTTGTTTCAATCAAGCAGAATATAAAGCTTTTTCCTTAGAGAAGAGTAGCTTGGAAAAAGCTAATAAGGCCAGTCTACTGTAAAGCAGTGATTTTCAGACTTGGCAACTTTAATATCTATGGACTTCAACTCCTTGAATTCCCCAAATTTATTTCACCTTTCAAGTGCAGGGAGAGGCTTCTGTGGATCAATTAGTATTATATATAAGAGCTGTGGTAGCACAGTGGTTAGAATGCTGTATTGAAGGCTAACTCTGCCCACAGCCAGGAGTTCAATCCTGACTGGCTCAAGGTTGATCAGCCTTCCATTCTTCCAAGGTCAATAAAATGAAAACCCAGGTTGTTGGAGAAAATATTCTGACTCTGTAAACCATTTAGAGAAGGCTGTAAAGACTGTAAAGTAAATATCTCAGGAACTGCCACAAAGAAGAGGGAGTTGGGCTGTTCTCCAAAGCACTTGAGGGTAGAACAAGAAGCAATGGGTGGAAACTAATCAAGGAAAGAAGCAACTTAGAACTAAGGAGAAATTTCCTGACAATTAGAACAATTAATCAGTGGAACGACTTGCCTGCAGAAGTTGTGAATGCTCCAACACTGGAAATTTTTAAGAAGATGTTGGATAACATTCTGTCTGAGATGGTGTAGGGTTTTCTGCCTGGGCAGGGGGTTGGACTAGAAGGCCTCCAAGGTCCCTTCCAACTCTGTTGTTGTTGTTGTTGTTGTTGTTGTTGTTGTTGTTGTTGTTATTATTATTATTATTATTATTATTATTATTATTACTATGAAGTGGTATATAAGTCTAAGTGCTGTTGCTATTACGAATGTGCTTCAGGTAGTAGATTAAGAAAAATATTTTGTGGTTGCCAAGTCAGGACCACCAAGTCACTGTTTGCTTGGGTTGTACTTGTCCAATTTTTTTAATTCATTTATCCTGAGTAGTTACCAAAAATTTTTGATCTGTACCACAGATCTGCCAGCCACCTTAGAAAACATTTGCAATGTGTCCTCATGGTTTTATTGGGATTATTCATCTTTTGCAAAATATACAGCTGCCCGTTAATCATTTCAGAACAATTTGAACCCCTGAATAACAGAAAATTTCTTACTTTTTTGGCCTCATATTGGTATACATATTTTATATTTACCTGGGAATCAGCCTTCAGAGACAAATTCTTCCAGTAGAATAATTTTCATTATGCATTTGGTGTGTGTGTCCCCTTAGTGCATGAAGTTTATGACATGAAGTAAAGCCTTACCAATGTAGTTATCTAATTCCCAAAATAGGCAAAAAAGTCAAATAAAGGGTTATTTATTTTATTACGTTATTGCATTTTAATAACTAAGCTAGTATGAGCAACTCAGCAGCTCCATTTGGGATTTATTATAACTTCTTTAGTGCTGAAGGAAGAATATTGTTTGGCCCAGTAAGTATCAACTCTGGGAACTTGCACAGAGGATGTAGAAATACTAAAACTTCAGTATACAATATTAATAAATGTTTCAGAAAATGTAATGAATGTGTCAGTCTGTGACTTGACAGATCTAGAGATCTCAACCATGGCTGTGGATAAGTGTCATCTTTGAGTATCTGGAGATAATTATTCATTAGACATGAATTGATGTAATAAAACATACAACCAGCCTTTTAGAGATGTGTTTTCATATATTACAAGGGCATCTAACCACAACATGGAATATGCTGCAAAAACCTGCTGTCCTTTCTGTTTAATGATGATCCCACAGAATCTAATTGGAACATAACTGATCAGCAGTTCCATTCGTAATAGATGCTAGCAGTCATCTGGGAAATGCTACTAAAAGTGTGTATCTGTGTGTATGTGTATACATGCATAAAATAAACTTTAAAAATAAATACGAAAAGAGATTAAGACACATTTCATCACATGCACCATCTTTTATCTTTCTAAAATTGATTTAAATGTAATTTATTTGATTGTTTTCAGTCAAACAGAGTTTTTGAGAGTCGAATGGCATACATGTTTAATAAATTATTATTATAGCTACAAATAAAACATTGTGTTTTTTCACCAGTCTTTATTGTATTAATTTCATAAAAATTATACTGTATAATTTTAATTATATTAAAATATTAGTATTTTATAGCATTATTATAATTACTATAATACTGTGTACATGTTATTTGTATCATCGGTTCAGTGTTTCTTTTGGAAAAGGAGTAAGTTTCCAGATGAGAAATACTGGATTTACATGTGGTTATATAGATACTTTTGATTTTGGTACATTATTTCAATTAATTGTTTAGATTTTTAAACGTATTGTTTTTCCTTTAATTTTTTGTCCTAAGTGTTAAAATCTGACTATCTCAGATTGATTGTACCTCTATATAGTTCATTTCCCCTTTTTGGTTTTGAAGAGCTCTAAATTTAGGTTTATATTTAAATTAATTAAGCCAAAGTAGTATTTGAATGATATCAGAACTTTTCTATAAGAAAAAAGAATATTTTTGATGAATTTAAGTCAAAACTCTAGCACATTTGGCTTAACATTTCTTGCAAAATAATACTACATTAGAAAATAGGTATATTAAGTAGTGTGGTGAACTCAGATCAAGAGTACATATATTAAGCAATAGAATAATAAAATAACAGAGTTGGAAGGGACCTTGAAGATCTTCTAGTTCAACCCCCTGTTCTAGCAGGAGACCCAATGCAATTTGGTCTTTTCTTAAAAATCTTCAGTGATGAAGCATCCTCAACTTCTGGAGGCAAGCCATTCCACAGGTTAATTCTTCTGTCAGGAAATTTCTCCTTCGTTCTAGGTTGGTTTTCTCCTTGATTAGTTTCCATCCATTGCATCTTGGTCTGCCTTCAGGTGCTTTGGAAAATAGGTTGACTATGAGTAAGCTGATAGCTGATTCAATCAACAATCTGAAATAAGATGAAAATTGTCCTAGTAAATTAAGAAGTAGAGGGCATGGCAGACAAAATACAATATCAGGCTGAAACTTAGGACAACATTAACAAATACTCTGACAGAACGAAAAAGTCTTCTAACTACACGAGGAACATTGTTGTAAAACCAGAGATATCTTGGTAGATGGTAGATATCAGAGATTTCTTGATGAGAGTCCTGAATCCTGTTTCCACATTTATATAAAGAGTTAAATTAAGACAGTTTCATGTATTTCATTGAGCAAAATATCCTGATGCAGTATCAAAAGATGAGCATCACTGAAATGTTGCTGAAACAAGCTGCCCAAATCTAATGGAGAAAATGAAAATTTTTTCCCAATTCCCTTGTTGAAAGTGAGCCTGGCATGCAGTGCCATAACAGTGTTAAGAAAGACCTAAGCTGGTTCTGCTATATTTCACTTTAATTAATTCAGAGATTATCTTCTAAGACTATAAACTTCTGGGTGCAATTAGTTGATTCATATCATGTATTGGCACACATTTGGGAAGTGCCATTCTCTTTCAAGGACAAACATGTCCAAAATATCTGTCCAAAGGGTACAGAGGGTAGGTTGGGAAGGATCTTCAATCCACAGGATCCAAAGCTATCAGTCCTCTGTTACAGTTACAATGCAATTGGGTGGAGGAATCTTTGTTAAATTGATATTTTCTTTCCTATTGTTTGCAGTGGGATTGATTGTTGGACAGGACAGGGCAGAACATGACAGGGAAATGAATGGAAGAGAAGGAAAAAGGGAAGGGAAGGGAAGGAAAGGAAAGGAAAGGAAAGGAAAAGAAAGGAAAGGAAAGCAACCAAGTAGATCAGTAATTTCTGTTTCTTTTCCTGTTTCTTTTCAGATTTACATTCTGTTTCTCCCTTCCCAGAAGGTGACCCAAATCACTGGACTTTTCCAATATCAAAGCCTTTGATGGCACAATAAAATTGCTCTATAAGATAATGAATGTGGGCTAATTCTATAGAGAACTTTGGTTTTGTTTCCCTTCAGTCTTAAACACTACATTTACACATGTGAATAGCAATAAGGACAATGTTCCACATAACAGCTTGGTGTTCCTTAGTAGTTAGCCACAGAGCTGCACATGGTGAAGAAATGAATTTGTGTCTGTGGTAGATGCTTCTACTGAGAGATACAGTTTAATATGTATCGAGTGCAGCATAAATTCCTCATTAACCTTTACAACCATCTGGAGAAAGAGCTGCTGCTTATATCACAACAGACCACATCAGTGACAATGACTGTAACCTAAAATGCTGCATTTTATGAGATAGTGGAGAAGTTGGTGCCAAGGCAGTCAGACTCATGAGCTATTAAATTACTAATTGGAGCATACAAAAAGTAGCTATATTGCGTTATCCATGCACAGTTTTTCAGGGCTTGAAAGATCATATCACTGTAAAACAACTGTAATAATTACTCAGCCAGAGTTTCAAGAAGATGCACTTTCATTCAGGAAAATTATACTGTCTCCATTTGCTAATTTTTATAGCAGACAACCCCTCCGATATAACACCAAACATTGCTTCCAAATTTCCAAAGGCTACTAACTTGAGCCATTTGCATGTAAGTTAAAGCTCATGACTACTTTATTTTAAAATCAGCCACATTAAAATTGTATAATGATTAAAAAAGATAAAGGTTTCCCTGTCCAGTAATGTCTGACTCTAGGGCATGGTGCTTATTTTCTAGGGACTTAATAGAGCAGTGGGATGAAGGCTGCTTGTTTGCTTAGAATTTATATACAGAGGGAAAATGAGAATAAAATAGGAAAAAGATTGCTTCTAATGCAGTCAAAGGCAAGAGGATAAGGCATCCCTCCTGTAATATATTTTCCCATACTTTGACACATTGTAGTTGAATTCCCCTACCTCTACTTTCTATATTATTCTGTGATTGAGCAATGATTTTGTAGCCCAATCCTCAAATAGGACTTTTAAAAGAATCAGAACCACAAAACTGAAAAGAACAAAGTCAGAGCTAGGCCAGCAGATACAATATGGCAGATCTTTCGTTTCACAAAAAGGACAGGACTTCCAAGATGCCAATACAGATAGTCTTCAACTTATGACCAGTGACTTAGTGACCATTCAAAGTTACAACAACTGTAACTTTTTTGTTGTAATGAATTTGTTTTAAAGTTCCAATAGCTGCCAGCCCTCCCATGATCCTATGCCCACATTTTGGGCACTTGGCAACTGGCCCTTCTTTATGGCCGTGCATCCTATAGTCCTGTGATCACAATTTATGATATTTTTGCTGAAAACCAGCATTTACTTTTGGCAAAAATGCCCCATAGTGAACAATGGTTTGCTTAACAGCTGTGGTGGTCATTTTACAATCATAGCATTCGTTTAACTACCACATGAAGATAGTAAAATCAGGTCCAGTCACACAATGCCCCAGTTTAGGACTGTCATAAGACTTACAAAAGTACAAGGAGCCGAGATGGCCCAGTGGTCAGAGTGCTACTTCAGCTGACTGCTAGCTGCAGTTCAGCAGTTCAAATCTCACTGGGTCAAGGTTGACTCAGCCTTCCATCCTTCCAAGTGGGTAAAACCCAGATTGTTGGGGGCAATATACTGACTCTGTAAATCGCTTAGAGAGGGCTGTAAAAGCACTATGAAGTAGTATATAAGTCTAAGTGCTATTGCTATTTCTAGCCCAGAACTTCTGTTGCTAAGCAAGACAATTGTTAGGTGAGTATTCCCCCATTGGGGGACTGACCTTGGTCATCATTGCAGTTGTTAAGTGAATGATGCGGTTGCTAAGAACATCTGGCTTCCCCCATTGACTTTGCTTTTCAGAAGCCACCTGGGAAAATTACAAATGGTGATCGCATGAGCCCAGGACAGCGCAACTCTCATAGTACATGCCAGTTGCCAAGTGCTTGAATTTTGATCGTGTAATATGAGGATGCTGCAACGGTCGTGTAAAAAATGGTCATAAATCATTTTCTTCAGTGTCATATCTTAGTACAGTCACTAAACAAATGGTTGTAAGTGAAAGAATACCTGTAATGGGAAGGTTCCATTACGATTGAGCAGTACTGTATGGGCAACCATGCTTCTCACTATAGATGAAAAGCATGTCTCATATATATGATGTGAGGGGGGTGGGATAAGCCTCAAGAGCTACATAGACCAGTCTTCTTGACCTGCTAGCCAGAAACTTCCAATCCTTGGATTAGGAAAATAAATTATCAAATGTGAGACATCAGGCATTTATATTCAGGATCCTCTTTAAATGATTTTCCTGGCTCCTCATTTCTGTGGCGGGATTTCCTTGGTAGAAGACACTATCCAGATATCTGAAAGTGATATGAGAATATCGTCCCCTAATACAAATCCAATCTCACCATTTTTCATAAAATCTTAACAAGGCCATAGATATACATCTAACAATGAAATAGAAATTCATGTGAAAAGAAAGATTCCAAGTTCAAAACAAATTTTCAAGGTCATGCCAGTATTACTAATTGGGACCAGAACAGTCCATGTGGATGACAGTAGTGTTATTGGTCAAAATGGTCTGAACAATTTATAGCCTAGCAGTTTCACTCTGAACCAGTTGAAGTTTCCATACACTCTTCAAAGACTGCCACACACAGAGTATATTACATAATCAAATATGCTTGTTAGGAGGAGATGAATTATTGTGGCTAGATCATTCTGACACAGCTGGTGAACTAGCTTTCACTGGAAAAAAATGCATTTTTAAATATAGCTACCACCTGAGCATCAGAATCCAAGAATCCTTGAATATTGCAAGTCTGAATCTTGAATGTTGCAAGCCTAAGGTTGGTGATGAGAGGAGGAAGCACAACTCAAATTGTAAAAAGTAAGGCTGAGATAACGGACTGAAGCCTTCAGGAAAAAAAATTCTTCATAGGTGCTATTTATTTATACCTTTTTCCCTTAGTTGGAAAGTACCTTTCTTCTTAATCTTGAACGACAATCCAACATTATTTCCAAACAGCCCTAATTCATTAACAATTGTCTGATTGATTATGTGCCATCAAGTTGATGTCAGCTCTTACTGACCACATAGATAGACCTTCTCCATGATGATCTATTTACAATCTGGCCCTCTAGATTTTCAGTTGTGCTGAAAGATTTTCAGTTCAGTTTTCCTGTCACCATTGCAATTGAGTTTGTCCATCTTGCTGTTAGTTTTCCTCTTCTATTCCCTTCCACCTTTTTCAGCATTATAAACTTCTCAAGAGAGCTAGGTCTTCACACTATGTATGCAAAATATGATAATTTGAACTTGACATTTGTGCCTTGGACGAAAATGCTTTGTTATTTTAGTAAATGCCTATTATCACAATTTGTGGGGGGAATGTTGGACTTTATTGTATGTTTGGTGGGTGATTATACAAATTTATAGTCTCTTCAGGTAACAATCTATTGCAGGGGTCTCCAACCTTGGTCCCTTTAAGCAAAGCTGGCTGAGGAACTCTGGGAGTTGAAGTCCACAAGTCTTAAAGGGACCAAGGTTGGAGACCCCTGATCTATTGTATCCCTCTATCCCACAGAGAAACAAATGGTCAATGTCTTGCCTGGAAAATAACATCCTTTATGATGAATAGATATATAAAGGAATCCCCATAAATATTGGCTTTTGTTATTTCAAATCAGCAACTTGGAGAGTTTTCAATGCTGCTCATCCCTTTTGGAAGAAAAAATAAATGTTCTAATGAAAACATTACTTGTTTTATTACTTATTCTCCTACAGAAGGGTGACGGCAGACCTTTTAGACACCGGGTGCCTAAACTGCGTGTGCGCATGTCCAAACTGAAAGATGCACATGTGTGCAAATGTGCACAGGCGCGGACATGCATGAGCATTTATGGACATGTGCAAACATGTGCATGCACAGACATGCACGAGCATGCACATGCATGGACATGCGTGAATGTGCGTATGCGTGGACATGCATGCATGCGCAGCAGAGACCTGAAAACCAGCTGGCTGGCAGGAGGCGGGGCATCCCAACACCGGCAGTGCGGCAAGAGGTAAGATCTTTTTCTTTTGTGAGCTTCTGTTTCGTTGTTTGCAGGGAAATAGAAGCTCACAAAAGAAACGCCATGGAGATCTGACTTGGGGCGACTATCCAAGTGCCAGCAGAGAGGGCTCTGCATGCCACCTTTGGCACACGCGCCATAGGTTCGCCATCATGGGGGTAGATTGTTCCAGGTTCACATACTTCTGATTATTAGGGCTATGCAGATATTTAGAGAGGCACTTCACTGAATGGAGATTCAAAACAACAACAACACTCAATACAAGATGAAGCACAACTGTACTTCAAAACAGTACATGGGGATTCTTGCCTTACTTTGCAGAAGACATTGCCACGAGATCCTTTGGGCAATTCAGGCAGATTGGGCCCAGCTCAACAATTTCTTGAGGTAGCGCTGAGTCTTTCTGTGAGTCACTCTGCAACATCAAAATGGACACATCCCCCTGAGTCAAAACATCTGTCTGAGGCAGATCAACCATGATTCCCACACTCTTACTCATTATAATTTCAGTGCTAAGACTGGGCTGTACTTCCCTTAATAGGTGGAAATGTTATTCACCCTATATTGCCAAAAGTTTGAGTAGCCTGCAAATGATTTTCAGCAAATTTATGATAGTTATTCGGAACACAGAAGGAAAAAAAAACATATCTAGTAACTCTCTAATTCACTTCATTCACTGTGGCTAAAAAAGGTGTGATGCAATCAAGGCCTACCCAGGAAAATCTGATTTCAATCCTGGCAGAACAATTAGTTGTTTCAAAGGATACAATAGAAATATCTTTTTTGAGCACATCTGTTATTTCTGCTTTTAATTTTCAGCCACCAGTTTTAATTTAGAATCTGTACTGTAAGCGTTTGGTTCTGTGAACATGAATTATATAATTTGCCAAACTAAGAGCTACAGCCAAAGTTTGTTTTTATTAAGCAATTCGCAATGGGTAACCAATGGACTTTCTCTAACTCTTTCCAGAACATCATTCTCTGACATTATAGAGTCTGAGAGAGTAAAATAACTTTGAACACATGAAATGGGTCATGGAGACCTTCTCATTCCTTCAGCTATGTTATGGATATCATATACTTTATATAGTTACTACATAAATGGAGGCATATGCATGTACATCGAATCCATAGGTGTTTATTTATTTTATTTACATTTCATATTTCTTAACTGCCCATCTTCCTTGGACTGACTGAAAAGGCAAAGGATAACTGGGAGAAAATTGGGATCAGGCAAGAGCATAAGTTTTTGACAGGATTAACCACATGTTCCCCCCACGACTTCAGTGTTTACAAAAGGGATTTGTTCCATCTACCTCTGAGACCTCTTCTAATTGGTGACTTCAGCCTACTGTTCAAGTCAATCAACTCCAGTCCAGTCAAGTTAGTCTACTTTCCTGATTTGCAATGCTTTCAAACCCTGAAGTATTTTTATTCTGCAGCCCTTTACAGGGAGGAAAGGGAGAAGGGGGTGGTAAGTCAGGCTAGGCAGTGCTATCCAAGGTTGTCCCAAAACTGCATGTCACAGCTATGCTATAAATGAAATTTTAAGCAAATAGTGTTAGTGTGCCTGGATAAAATCTGCCACTGGGCAAGTTGTTTTTCTTGAACTATACTTATGGCCCTGAGAATAAATGTTGAGAACTGCTGCTGCATGATAGCTTCTCAGAGGCATCAAATATGTATAGTGTATATGAAAAAGTCTTGCAAATTAGATGATTGGGAACACCTAGTGTGAATGTTCTATTCTATTCTATTCTATTCTATTCTATTCTATTCTATTCTATTCTATTCTATTCTATTCTATTCTATTCTGAAATACTACTGAAAGATTAAAGAATCTGGGTGCCAGTTTGGTCTAGTGATTAAGATGCCAAGCAAAAAACCTGGAGACTGAATTCTAATCTTGTTTCAGACATGAAAGCTGGCTGAGTAATTTTGGGCCAATCTCTCTCACTCTCTCTCCCTCTCCCTCTCCCTCTCCCTCTCCTTCTCCTTCTCCGTATCCTTCTCCCTCTCTCTCTGAATTATTTTAGGGCTTACTGGCTGGTTTTGATATATGCCCACTATATGCATTTCAACATCTACCAAACTCAACCCAGTTAGGAAAAATTTTGGCCTATGGTTTTAGAAGAGGCAGGTGAGTTGCTGTTGAGTGGGTGAGAAAATCTGCCATTTTCTGGCCAAAACTGTCCATCAAATATCCTTTGAAAGTGGAGTCAATGATACTGTCCAATTGCTTCCCTCCATCCCTAACCCAATTTCCTCTGGGAGGCAAAATGAAAGCACCACCATCCATCCCTTGTGGCACCTATTGACCAAAACTCTTATCCAGCAGATCTTAGCTGAGATATTCTGGTGGCCCCTCTGAACAAAATTCTTGGCCTGAACATTCTGGGGATACAAAGTCCAGGAGATTTGGCCAGCAGGGATAGAGGCAGCAGGCATTGGGAATGAAAATGTTTCTGTCAACTTTGGAAGCCATATTAGGCCTGCAAGTTTCCTGCTTACATCCTCTGGGATATGCTGCCAAGAAGCTTTGGCCAGTGGGTGTCAGAGGAGGGATTGGTCATCTGTGAGGATTACTCCTGCCTTGCCTTCCTCAAGATCTGCTGGCACAGCTCTGGATGACAGGGAGATGCTTCAAGTTAGTTACTTCTGACACATTTGGTCAGATTCTATAATGGTATGTGGGATTGATTTTGTGAGCCAAGAGGAAGTGATGCAGACTGAAGAACCAACATGCAAAAGATTTCTCATCTTACAGAAGAAGATAAGGCATGGGAAGCATTTCAAGAATGATCCTCCTTAGTTTTCGAGAGAATAAAAGGAAAATGGGGAGGAACCTTCAGTCTTGCAAAATTATAATAAAGATAAAGTTAGTACTCATGGTTGTTCTTCTTGGGTGGACTGTCTCTGAGGACTGACTGATTCCTTGTAGTTGTGCTGAGATCATTGGTTCTACTAGAGGAGGAAAGCAGTGGTAAAATCTGAACCAGTTTATTACTGGTTCTCTGGTTGCACATGTGTGCTGTGCACGCCACGCACCAAAAATGTTTTTAAAAATTAAAAAAAGGCTCTGACGATCAGGCAGCTCAGCTGTGATCTTCAGAGCCTTTTTTTTTTACCTTTTAAAAGCATTTTTTACAACCTATTCGGCCTATTTGTGCTAAGAAACAGAAGATATTTGCAAATCTCTCTAAGCTATCGGATAACAATTGTTCGTGCAAAAAAACAAAACAAAAAACAAATGATACCAACCCCTCTCCCCATTCCTGAAAATTTCAATTTATGTGTGTGTATTTTATGTTTATATTAAGTTATATTTCTTCAATCAAATTGGAGATGCATAAAAATGTCATAGCACAGAAAACTTCACTCTTTTCCTTTTGAAAAGAGGAAGGAGAAATCCTCCCATACTACCACCTCTTACAATACTAGACAACACAGTATCAACAGTAGAGACCTTCAAATTTCTAGGTTCTACCATATCTCGTGACCTAAAATGGACACCCAAACATCAAAAACGTCATCAAAAAAGAACACCAAAGAATGTTCTTTCTGCGCCAACTCAGAAAGCTCAAACTGCCCAAGGAGCTGCTGATACAGTTCTACAGTGGAATTATTGAGTCTGTCATCTGCACCTGTGTGCAGATGACTGTGTGGTTTGGTTCTGCAACCCAACAAGATAGACACAGACTTCAGAGGATAATTAGAACTGCAGAAAAAACAATTTATTTATTTATTTATTTATTTTATTTGATTTTTATACCGCCCTTCTCCCGAAGGACTCAGGGCGGTGTACAGGCAAGATAAAACAATACAATATACAGATTAAAATACCATTTAAAAAACTTATTTAAATTAGCCTAACATTAAAAAATTTCCATACTAAAAACCCCGTTTAAAAATTGATAAAAGATAAAATTCAAGACAGCCCCGCGCAAATAAAAAAATGCGTCTTCAGTTCGCGACGGAATGTCCGAAGGTCAGGTATTTGGCGTAAACCCGGGGGAAGTTCGTTCCAGAGTGTGGGAGCTCCCACAATGGCTACCAACCTGCCTTCCATTGAGGACCTGTATACTGCACGGGTCAAAAAGAGGGCTGTGAAAATATTTACATACCTCTCACATCCTGGACATAAAGTGTTTCAACTTCTACCCTCAAAATGATGGAATGGAGCACTGCACATCAGAACAACTAGACACAAGAACAGTTTTTTCCTGAATGCCATCACTCTGCTAAATTCCCTCAACACTGTCAAACTAGTTACTAAATCTGCATTACTATTAATCTTCTCATCGTTCCTATCACCCATCTCCTCCCATTTATGACTGTATGACTGTAACCTTGTTGCTGGTATCCTTAAGGTTTATATTGACTGTTTCCCTATGACTATCATTAAGTGTTGTGCCTTATGATTCTTGACGAATGTATCTTTTCTTTTATCTTTTCCAATCACACTTGGCCAATAAAGAATTCTATTCTATTCTATTCTATTCTATTCTATTCTATTCTATTCTATTCTATTCTATTCTATTCTAAATGATAGTAACACCTAACATAAGGAAACTAGAAAGAAAGGGATATAAGAAGGATTTCTTTCTCTAAAAATAAAGTATCAACTGTGGAACATTTTGTTTAGCCTGATATGTTCAGTTGAGTTAAGATCAACTTGAACATTATGGTCACAAAGAAGTATGTTTACAAAGATATAGTTTATATATTTTTGTGGGAATAACTTGGGATGTTCTGCAAATCAAATGTCAAACTTTAAACATGAAATGAAAGCTCTTTCCACATCTGCTGGCTCCCTTAAGTTTGATATTCAATATAATGGATATTGTTTTTCTTGCATTGTTATTCTATTTTAAAATCATTCCCAAAGCAGCTCTTGTTTCTATGTGTAGGGGCAAAACCCCTATCATGAATATTATGATAACTTTAACAGTAACACACACACACACACACACACATATATATATAATATTGCTGGCCTAACCTTTTGTGAAGTACATTCACTGCAGGTGAAAACAGCTGCTGAAGTGTAATTGTTACACAAAAGATTAGGACATACTAAATATGAGTTTTTCTTTGTTCTGAAATGAGTAACATTAATAACAGTGTTATAAATGTTACAATTAAGTCTCACCTGCAAAACTGTAAGATAATTCAATGTATAGTATACATGACTTATAGCAGCATTTAGTAACAAAAATATTGTAATTTCTGCATCAAACTCCAGGTTAGATGCTTTTTGTTAGGTTGCACGACAGGTAGATAGCTTCTGGCCCATGTTCCTCTTTCTTTTTTTCCTTGCTGCTCTTTACAGAACAGTGTAGTTTAAAAAGGGGGAGAGGAACTAATGGGTAGAATGAACAGAAATACATAAAAGGGAGGTGGAAGTGAAAGATAAATGGAAAAAGAAATCTTAATAAGGTATCTTTTGGGGAAGACTGCTGTATTAAATTAAAGTCATACATGGGTTTCAAAGGAAATCATATGTCGGCAGAATGGTGAGCCCACCTGACAATGCATGCTAACAGAATTGTAAGTGTAAAGGGTAATGCTTGTCAGCTCCTGACAGCTCTAAATGGCCTTTTAGTTCAGTACGCAGAGCTGTCATAAAAAAACATAAAAATGCATATGCAGACAGCTGAAACTGCTATGCACATCATTATCTGCAAATGGTATAAGTATCCTGAACAAAGGGCCTTCCAGTTTACGGACATGCATAAGACATTTTTTCTGCCTCTAGCCTTAAAACAAAGTGCTGTCAAGAAAACAAGATGCACTGCACTAGAACTGAGGCTTTGCTGTCAATCAGCAAGGTGCTACATTTGTACATATTTTTCTGACCTAGCATATGAGAAGAGCATCCTTAACAGATGTGTATTTAACTTCTGGCAGACACATCTGTTTCTTCTCTCTCTCTCTTTTTAAAATAGAGTAGAACTGTTTTGTTGTGTATGTTAATTTCTTTGTATCTCAGCTTCTTATTTCAAAAGAACCTATGCAGTTTGTCAAGTTCTTTACATGCCAACGGAACCAAGAGACCAAGATAATGTGCCAGGGGAATGAAGGAGGGGCACTTTAACAGCTCTTTCTCTCAACTTGCTCAAGATGATTTTGAAAGACCATGAAATCAGAAGTGTGCGCAAAAGGATATTTCAATCACTGTGGTCTCAACTTATCCTTATAACTTCTGTAGGGACATCAGTTCTGGACTGCAAACTCTGAGCCACCACTAAATGGCAACAATGAGATCCAAAATTAACTTTCCGCTGTCATCTAAAGGTTACTCAGAGTTTTGTAGCTCATTATTACATAAGAGAAGCCTGATCATTTATCTGCCTGTATCTCTGTTTTCTTTCTGAACCCATGATATTTAATTCTTTCATCTCAGTCGTGTGCAGAAACAATCTGATTTGGAGGATGCATGCATGAATGAGTTAAAAATTACCACTTTCACTTTTTAATAGGGTACATTTACAGGCCTGTTATGTCATCTGACTTTTTTATCAGGCTAGATGCTATATTTTTCCATAAATGCTCCAGGTAGGTGTCTCATTGGAAGTAAACATGGTGAGTAAAATACTGTGCCTTCTACTTTTTTTTTGTACAAGTTTTTATTGATTTTTTAGTTTCCTCCCCCCTACACACATACACCATTCATGAACAGAGTATTGGCCATATCATATAGAATTCAATATATTCAAATATATTTTACTTAGCTATAGTTTTTGCCAAAATATTCTTTTTTTCATAGTTTTTTATTCGTTTCCTAATATTTCCTTGCTCATTTTATTAAATCATATCTTCTTTCACCCTTCTGTGCCTTCTACTGGCAGTCACAGTCCATCCAGCCATCCATCCCAGATGCTTTTATGCCATTTCAATTTTAAAAAATGAATCTAAGTGATTCACAAAAGTTGCACTTGCAATAAGATAACGTATCAAATCAACATTAACATGTCAAAAACTCAATCACCTTAATAAGCAGATCCCATTCCCATCCTAAGTATACATGTCACAAATTTGTCAATCCCCAAATCCCCCCTTAAACAGCCAGCTTTTCACAAATTGTTAATGGAGAAGACTTCTATATCTTTCTAGAATTCAGATTTTTTTTAGGGTGGAAAGAAGTAATATATTCCATCTGATCACAGCTACAAGGGATACCCACCCACTCCAGTTTGATTCCCCAAACTGTTTATTATGAGCCAAATGACTTCAATTTTATGTCATCAGATGTGGTGATGGTTAGAAAATTTACATGGTTTTTAAAGAAGATGAGACAAATTCTTGGCGCATAGAGCTATGAGTGGCTATATTCGCAAAAATTATCATAGCGTCCTACTTGCAAAAAGGTATCTAGTTGATCCTTTGGTGACTGAAAAGGCTGGACAAAATAACCTTTTGGTCTGTTCCAGTCAGGGTATTAAAATATATATTTGGCACTGAACTGTAAGATCCAGGACAGCTCCTTGGAGTCTACTAAGATAGATGGGCTACCAAAAGTGAAGCTTTGCCACTTGTATGAAAATGAAAGGTAAATACTAATTTTAATTCAGGGAAAAAGTGTCTCAGCTGTTACAAGTTAGAAAACAATTATTTATATAACTTTACCATGTATTGAATGTGTAATCCAAAATAGAGTATTAATCTGCAATGCTGTATCTATTCTCTATGAAACTTTTTGTATAAAACATCATTCCTTGTGGTTTTTATGCAGGACACTAACACATGTTTCTGGATTTAATTTGAAAAAGGTCATCAGTGAAGTTCTGGCAATGTTTTCACTTCAAACTGTTGTCCAATCTGAATGCTTCTGAGGTTAGAAAAACATTAAATAAGGATTCCTTTTTCTAATTAACAATAATCTAGGAATTCAATGCTTCATCTGAAAAAAAAATTGAAACTTCATATGAAAGAGGTATTGTGAATGTGAAAATAGAAGTTGCAAAGCTGTTCTAAAACTTAATGGAACAGTAGAATTAATATACACCCTCAGCAGTCAAAAATCTGCTAAAATCAGAAAGGTCACTTCTGCAATAATTACATCTTATTTTTAATTTTTTAGCAAATATTATTTCAAGTTCATTGTTATTGAAGAACTTTTATTTTCTTTGCAAAAGCCATTCCTAGTCTTTAACTTACAAGTCTATTTTCTTCCAAACCTTCAAGCGGTGACATTTGAAATAAAAACATTGCTGTTTTGTTACATTTCTTTCCATGGAATCCTTGTATAATCTCCCTCTCAGAGAAGGATTCAGCCAGAATGAAACAAGGTGAATTTGACCTTCAGGAGGCAGAACATCTGGAAAGACAATTAAAGCCATCTGCACCCAAGACAAGCGGGTTACTCAGGTCCCATTCTATTTGGCTGCCTCCAAAGAACAAAAAGGGAGGGTGCTAATCTCGAGGCACCCATCCATTTTTTATAGACTCTCTTTGGATCCATTTGAGATGTAAAACTATTGAAATCCTGACTATATCTGTTCTTATCCTTTTCGCATTCCAAAGAGACAGGTGGATACAGGGTCAGTTAAAGATAAAGTGGGCTCATTTGAGGTTTTTCACCTCGGATTTCTTCGTCTACAAATGATGGGTTTTGAGAACGTTTCTGAGTATTTAAAAATACAGATACTCATTACATCGAAGGATCCTGACAACACTGAAGAAAGGAGTGTATCTGGAAATTTCTAACATATAAAAATGTGTTTTCCGATTTTGATAGTTACGCATATCATCTCCCCTCCATTAAGTGTTGCCATCTTGTGGGACTGAGGAAGCATGCCTTCTCTGTAATGGCCCATACCCTCTGGAACAACATTCCCCCAAAGGTATGTACAACCCCCCCTCTTCAAGAAGGAAGGTTCCCTAAGACCTGGCTGTTCCCAGAGCTTAGGATAGGATGATTGTGAAGCTCTTGTTGAATCTCTATTTGAATGCTATTGCTGTAGTTTTGTCCAGGCAATTAGGTTTTATGTATTTTAAATGTTGTAAGCTGCCCAGAGTCTTTCTGGAGCCAGGTGGCATCAATATGCAATACATAAAATTAAATTATGCTAGACAACCAACCAAATCTCCCATTTTTGTTCCTGCATGAGTAAACTTTCTGGCTGATTTTCAATGTTGGGGGAACTCCTTGATATTTCATGAAGCATGGAAGAGAAGCATTGGACAGGAAAAAAAGCCTCATGGGGCTCCAGATATATATTACCAAATTTGTATAGAATGGATAGACATGAAATTTCATGATTTATTAGATTGAAGAGTTTTACATTTAAAAAGCCTATATTGTGACTTTTGTTACTATTATTATCATAATTATTATTATAGCCTGCCTTTCCTTCAAAATCTGAAGATAGCACACACTACATCCAATCTTTCAATTCCCCCTGCCCACAATAACAATTCTTTTAGGTAAGCTGGACAGAGAAGGCTTCTGTGCTGAAGAGGAAATTTGAACCTTGATCTCTCCAGTCCTGGTACAATAATTTATCCACTATATACGATGAATATTGTACAATAATCCTTTAAACCATAGATGAACAGCCCATTGCTCCTCAATTAAGATCTGTTTGAATTACAGATCTATTTACTCAAGCCAGCATTGCTGGTGTCTGATTATGGGAGCTGTGTTCTAAAATATATTTTATAGAGCACAGCAGCTTGCCTACCTTTGGTTTATGTTTTTGACACTGGTTTCATTTCCTTCATATCATGTGAGGAAACTATCAAGCTTCAAGCAAGAAACAAACACAAAAAGGTAGTATGCCTCTTAATGAACCTAGTCCAATAAACAATATTACTCCACTGGCTTTGTCCTTATCCTTTCTTGGGGGTTAGCCCCCAAATGATTTTATACTGAGCACAAGGACCTGAAAGCTATGATTTCACTGGCAGTTCTCCCAAGGGAGGCTATATCTATCTTGCTTTATTGCAGTAGAAGTCATTCCAAAAATTGTGTTTGGGACTGGCCTATATATTACTCCATTTCATTCTATATTCTCAAGGGTTTTAAAAACCCCTGGAACCTCATCGCTTTAGTCTGTGTCACATTGTCCTTGTTGCAATCCTGAGCTGGTTCTACATTTGAATGAAATGAACAGTCTTCAAGGGAAACTACTATCCATGGTAAAGAAACAGTATAAAGATCCACTTAATATGGTTTTCTATGGAAGGAGATGGTTACTGGAATTTGGAAAGTATTTTGGCTGCAGAGTTTTGCAAGGACACAGCTCTATGGGATCAGTTCTCATGAGGGACATGAACAGATATCCTCTGCATCGCTTCAGAAGTGCCACAACTACTTTCTCCTTCCTCCATTTACCAAGCATCAGGGGAACAATCTTTTTTCCAAAATGATTCCTTTTCACCTTCATGACCCAGCATCACTTACTAACCGGATCAAAACTATTAACAAATGTTAGAAAAGGATAACCTTTTTCCCCACATCAGGGTGTCAAACTTTCTAAGCAACAGAAGACCGCATACAATCAGACTTGAGGGATCACATCGCTTCTTTGTATGGTCTCTACAAACCAAGTTCAGGGTTATTGTGAAGAATACTGACAAAGAAAGACCTTTCAGCTGCCTAAGCTCAGCAAACACTTATTATTATTTTTAAAGGAAGATTGAACTGTGATGGGTTTTTAATCTCTCCTTTCTCTGTTGGATGGTGATGCTGAAATGTTCTCCTTGGTTTTTTTTTGTTTTTTACTTTTTAAAATTAATTTTATCCAGATAGTTACCAAATTAAAAAAATACTGACATATTAAACATTTTTCATTGTTGCTAGCAGGAAATTCTACATGGGAGAAAGTATACAGTTACAAGAACGTGTATGGGTGTGGAATGGGAAAAAAATCAAGAAGGAAACTGAACCTATCAATCACCCCATGATTCAAATCAGGCAAATTTCTTTCAGGAATCAAATGATGGTTTCATCACTACAGTACAGAAATCCAGAGAATCAAGTATCAATCCTCTAGTCTGAGGATTCTGAGTCCTCTAGTCTCTAAAATTTAGATTAGAGTCCTCTAATGTAAATTTTATACAGCTGTAAGACTGAGTGGTATAGCCATGATTGAAGAGTAAGAAAAGAGATATTTTCACTCAATGCAACAATGGCTATCAACTCAAAGATGGTAAACAATCTTTATTGCATTTCCTAGAGCAGGCTTTGCATTCAGCAAATTAACCATCAATTTACTTTTGGATTTCATAAAACAAAGAACCTGGTTTCTTAGGCACTTGAAGGCCAAAATCTTAAAGGTCCTGCCGTCTTTCAAACAGAAATCAGATGCTTAAGAGAATTAACTGAGATTTTATTGACAGTTTTAGGTTGCACAAAAATTCACCTTGTATATGCCCTATAAACACCTTCCTTTTTGGTGTCATTCACATGCTCATTTTCTGCCTCAATAATTCTTTGCTAAGATCTCATTCCCATAACAAAACAAAAAAAAATGACTGACACCTCAAACAATATTTGATAGTCTAACAACAATTTCCAACTTCAAAGTGTATATACATAAAAGTTGAAGACTTGCTACAAAACCAAACCATTGGGAAATCATTTTTCGATTGACATCAAGTCCCCAGCCACTGAAGTGAAGACTTTCACTAAAAATATAACTTTTTATGACATTCTTTAACATTTTAATTTAATCATTATAGAACATACATAAAATTCACCCTATGTTGTCGTCACTGCAAGTTTGGAGGGAGAAATGAAACAATTTTAGAAAAGCAGAATCTTTTATGTTAAATATAGTTGAAAACGGTTACTTTTTGAAAATTGAAAACAATCATATGTTAATAAAATTTCTTTCTCTCTCTCTCTTTCTGTATCTCTCTCTCTCTCTCTGTGTAAAACAAAACAAAATGAAACACTTGGTAATTATAGTACATTACTTTCCAGAAGCAAAATTGTATAATCATTTGATAGCTTAAAAAAATGAGATAAAAGTTGTCTACAGAATTCTGCAGTTTTTTTCTAATCAGTCGACGGTGGGGGCTGAATTGTCTAACTAAATCCATGGAAGGCTAAACTTTAGGCAGCATTAAAAACACCTTTGTCTGTTTTGTGAAAATGTGCCTTAATGTTTGTAATATTTGTAGATAATATAAATTCTGTAGTCTCTGGTACCAGGTGGTCATTCATATAGATATAATTGTTTGTTGAGAAATTCAAACCAGAAAAGTTACATAAATTAGAACCTTAATTTGGGAGGGGGAGTATTTAGTGGCAGATCTCTGCCATATCTTCCATACATTCTATAATCTAGATAAATTTATAGCAATGAATTTTTTCCACTGGCTACTTGGACTGTATTCAGGTGTTTGAGGAAGTAGCTGATTATAAGATCCCAGGCTGGGTTTTATAGAAGAGGCTACTTGTTCATCAAATGATGACCTATCGTTATATTTAACTACATTTAATACCATTTGTAATTGTGTTCAAATCAGAATCAGAATAGAGCTGGAAGGGACCTTGGAGATGTTCTACTCCAACCCCCTAACCATTTTAGACAGGTGGCTGTCCAGTTGTTTTTTTAAACCTCCAGTGATGAAGCATTTACAACTTCTGAAGGCAAGTTGTTCCACCGATCAATTATTCTCACTTTTAGGAAGTTTCTCCTTAATTGCAGGCTGCTTCTCTCCTTGATTAGTTTCCATCCATTGTTTCTTGTCTTGCCTTCTGGTGCTTTGGAAAATAAGTTGACCCCCTCTTCTTTCTGGCAGTCCCTCAAATACTGGAATACTGCTATCGTATCACCCTTATTCCTTTTCTCTAGACTAACCATACCCAGTTCCTGCAACCGTTCTTCCTATGTCTTTCTCCAGCCCTTTAATCATCTTAGTTGCTCTTTTTTGCACTTTTACCAAAGTCTCAACATCTTTTTTGTAATGTGGATGCAGTATTCCAGGTGTGGCCTTATTAATGATTTATCAAGCCTACTAATATTTCATCTGAATTTGATTCGATACCTCTGTTTATACAACCAAGGCTTGTATTAGCTTTATTGGCTGCTGCCGCAACTGCTGGTACATGTTTAAATGAGCGTCCACGGTCCCTCTCACAGTTACTGTTTCTGAGTCAGGTTTCACCTAATCTGTACTTGTACCTTTGTTTTTTCCTGCCTAGGTGTAAAACCTTGCTTTTCTCCATGTTAAATTTCATGCTATTGGATAGGGCCCCAAATTATGTTGATAATAATAGTATCACTGGTTTAGCTGCTGCTGCTTTTTGTCATTCTTGATATTTGCCTTATTTTTTTCAGCACACATATGATCTCATTTTTAAAAAAACAAACATATCAAATACTGCAATTCCTTGTGACATCATACGAAGGATAAGAAGGAAGTAAGTTTCATTGGTTCCATTTCACAAAAGAATGCCTGTTCAGACACTTTGTTGGCAGCCTGAATCATGCTTGATTGTGTTTTCCTTTGTCATTTTAATGCACCGACTCACTCACATGATATCATTTCTTTCTCCTAATCCTTCCCTTTTAAAACATCAGCCGTTTTTTGTCTGAATTGCCATGACTAAATACATTGGAAGCTGTTTAAATTTGTAAGTGCACTGAATGGGATAATATGTAGTCCTTCTATATTCCTGTTGCCTGGCTGCATAATATAAAGCTTATATGATTAAACTCATTTAATGTATGAAACAGGCACTCAGTAAGCCTGAGCACACGGGAGTCAGTTTTTCCAGTTATGGATGGCTTGTATTGTCCAGAGCTTAGGGAAATGGCTTTGCCAGAAGATGCTGAAGTAACTAATGCAGATGAATTTAAAAAAAAACAAAACAAAACCAAACAAAACAGAACTCCACATTTCTGGATCTGAAACATATGACCTCATATGTTGAAATCTTTGAGATGGCAATGTCGAGCATGAGACTCCAAGCACCGATTGTAATTTTCTTTTAAAAGATTAGTAACATCTGTGGCTATAGTGTGGGAGTTGTATAATAGCTAGTAAGGGTTCTTAGCTAGTGGATTTCCAGAGAAAGATGACTTGGAACCCTATTTTGGTTCTTCTGTACAACTATGGACATGATTGGCTAGTAGTATATTGTTTCCTGTTTTAATTTGACCCTGCTTAATCAAACTGGGAAACTTTGATTCATTATGTATGAAAATTCTTTCAGCTCTACAAGGAAGACTTTCATGTCATTGCTGCTTTTTGAAAGGAGAGCAAGAATCTAAGAAACTCTAACAGCAAGGCAACTATTAGCAATCCCTACTGCACATTCTCGAAGACGCTTTAAATAAATAAAAGGAAATATTTTTTGAAATAAATAAAATAAATTTTTCTTTTATAGATATATTTCTAATATTTTCCTTTTAGACCTTTTAAAAATATTTAGAATAGAATAGAATAGAATAGAATAGAATAGAATAGAATAGAATAGAATAGAATAGAATAGAATAGAATAGAATAGAATAGAATGTTTTATTGGCCAAGTGTAATTGCACACACAAGGAACTTGTCTTGGTGCATATGGTCTCAGTGTACATAAAAGAAAAGATACCTTCATCAAGGTATCAACAAGGTTACAGTCATACAGTCATAATGGAAGGAGATGGGTGATGGGAATGATGAGAAGATTAATAGTAGTGCAGATTTAGTAAATAGTTTGACAGTGTTGAGGGAATTATTTGTTTAGCAGAATGATGGCATTCAGGAAAAAACTGTTCTTGTGTCTAGTTGTTCTGATGTGCAGTGCTCTATAGTGTAGTTTTGGGGGTAGGAGTTGAAACAGTTTATGTCCAGGATGTGAGGGGTCTGTAAATATTTTCACGGCCCTCTTTTTGACTCGTGCAGTATACAGGTCCTCAATGGAAGGCAGGTTGGTAGCCATTGTTTTTTCTGCAGTTCTAATTATCCTCTGAAGTCTGTGTCTGTCTTGTTGGGTTGCAGAACCAAATCAGACAGTTATAGAGGTTATAGTTATAGTTATACAGTTATGTTATCTTTTCAACACCACTGACAATGCATCCACAATTCAAAAGGACCTTGATCATCTATCTGCCTGGTCTAAAATTTGGCAACTACAAATTTCAACCAGTAAATGCTCAGTCTTGCACATTGGAAGAAAGAACCCAATCACAAAGTACATGCTTGATGGACATTGCCTCGCAGATGACACCCACCCTGTCAAAGACCTTGGAGTTTTTACATCTAACGATTTAAGTTCCAAAGCCCACTGCAACTACATAGCTAAGAAGGCTCTAAGAGTTGTCAACTTAATTTTACGTAGCTTCTTTTCAAAAAACACCACGCTACTGACCAGAGCATATAAAACATTTGTTAGGCCAATTCTTGATTACTGCTCTCCTGTCTGGAACCCTTACCATATATCTGACATCAACACAGTTGAGCGTGTCCAAAGGTATTTTACGAGAAGAATTCTCCATTCCTCTGAAACTAATAAAATACCTTATTCCACCAGACTTGATATCTTGGGTCTAGAAAACTTGGAACTTCGTCGCCTTCGACTGGATCTGGGTTTAGCATATAAAATCATCCGTTGTAATGTCCTTCCTGTCAATGACTTTTTTAGTTTCAATAACAATATCACAAGAGCTACAAACAGATTCAAACTCAATGTCAACCATTCCAGTTTAGATTGCAGAAAACACGATTTCTGTAACAGAATTGTATATACTTGGAATGCATTACCTGACTCTGTGGTTTCTTCTCATAACCCCAAAGGTTTCACTCAAAAACTGTCCACGGTTGACCTCACCACTTTCCTAAGAGGACTCTAAAGGGGCGTGCATAAGAGCACAAACGTGCCTACCGTTCCTGTCCTACTGTTTCTTTCCCTATGTATATACACGTTTTTAGTACCTCATTTCTCCTCATATATACGTTCATATATTTATAACCTTTTATGTAACGCTTGTATATATTGTTATGACAAATAAATAAATAGAAAAATAGAAATAGAAAATAGAGGTGCAGATTACAGACTCAATAATTCCTCTGTAGAACTGTATCAGCAGCTCCTTGGGCAGTTTGAGTGTTATTCACCAAACCCTATTTTAATGAGAAACCCAGTGCTATTTACAGCAAATGATATTATTATATAGTTATGGATCAGATCATGGGTGCAATGGATGTTGGATACACCTCATCTTACTTTTGTCTTGTATTATTTCTCAAACACATTATCCAGTTCGTCTAGTTACCTGTGGCTGTTTCCATTCTAATTGATAAAACTTTGGACTCAAGACCAAAGCAAGACACAAGCTCAATTCTAACTCAAAACATCACATCTGTTCTTATTCTGAGTAGATGTGACCACCTGAACTTAAAAGTTAAGTTTCAATGCACTTCAGTGTAGTACAGACTTCAGATTGGATTTCCAAAAAGTGCTTCAAAGAGTTTTAAGGTGATGCAGAATACAGCTTTTATGATAATGTTCCTGTTTGCTCTGCAGCATTCTTTGGAGATCAATTCTAAATGATGCAGAACCCTAATATTCATGTTGATATCAATTTTTTTTTTGCACTGGTTTAGAGTATAGCACTTTCTCAACAAGGTACTCTTCCCCTGGTTCATGTTCATAACAGGTGAACTTCTGCCCATTTACATTGCAACAGAAGGTGAGAATTGTTGAGAATCAGTAGGGAGTAACACCGGATTATGGCATTGCAACTAAACATCAAAAAGTTATGTGATTAGATCCAGGGTAAACAGTGGTCACATTTTCTGGTTTTATGTGAAGTCTCTGAAATCTACTTACATGTCTATACAATCACCATTAGACTTCAAGTTTGCACTGAGAACAAATTGATAAATGGGCTTGTAGAATTGTTCTCAATATTTCTGTTTAGTTGCAGCCTATAGAAAAAGCACATGTGAAGGCTTAAGGATAACAATGTCAGTAACTAAGTGATTAATTGGCCTAATTGAAATTGCTGAGGTTGCACAATTGGCTCTAGTCAGCAACAGAACTTTTCTTCTCACCAAGGGCATTTCCACTGGCAGCACATTTTTCTTATAAAACGTATAACATAACATCATCCACTAAAGCAATGATATCCAAAGGACGTATAGAAATTTTATGTAACAGAAGTAGACATACCTAAAAGTCAGTTTTAAGATGACAAGGATTGCTTTCAACTTGGGAAACATTCTACAGAGGTGCTTCTGATATATACAACCTCTATGTTACCATCCTCTTAGAACTAATAATCAAGTGCTGGGTTTGCAGTTCAAGAAAAATCTGCACTTTTTGTCAACTTCCAGCTGAATCCAGAATCAAGGATGAACCAACTACTCACTTCTTTTTGTACTGATGCCTCCGCCACTTTAGGTTTGCACCTTCAAAGAGGCGTAAAATTTCTGCAGAGCTTCGGTTTGATACTTCTCTTACAGACCTTAGGTTAGCAATCAGCCAACATTTCTCCTCCAAAGAGTCAACAGAAATCCCCCAAGCTTTGTGATTTTTTTTTCCTCCTCAGAGTTCAGCATCCAAGTTGATCTTTTGCTCAACTTAAAAAGAATGATAAATGTCAGATCTTTCCTTTTTCTTCTTTCAGGCCAGAAGTATTTAGGGAGAAGGAAGGAAAGAAGGAAAGGAAGGATTAAATGTTTGAAAGTGCCACTTCTTCTCCAAACTCTTCACCTTCTTGAAAGCAGTACTTTTCAAGTCGGACTACACAGAGCGAAGTGGCATGGTTTTGTCCCTCTTGACCAGTTGCTGAGAAATTGAAACAATTAGAATTTTGACTTCTTAGCACTGTCCCATCCATCTCATATGATTCACTTGTTTTCATCCTTCCAAGTATCATTTAAAATTCAGATTATGTGAATGAATTTTTTAGAATGGTTTTATCTACAGTAACCATACAGGGGAAGTTTTACCATAGAGCAACAACAACATCCTAAGTTTATTAGCATATTAACTCACCATAGTTAATTGAAGTTACTAAAATGTGGTATGCAGATATAAATATATGAAATAGGCAAGGATCCCACATGCTCTGCAACTATACATGGAATTAAATGTTATATTTCCATATTGCATATTGTTGTTAGTTGAGAAGTCGTGTCCGACCCAACAGGACCGCATGGACAAAGTTCCTCCAGGCCTTCCTGTCCTCTGACATCCTCTGGAGTCCATTTAAGCTCATGCCTACTGCTTCAGTGACTCCATTCAGCCACCTCATTCTGTCGTCCCGTCTTCTTTTGCCCTCAATCTTTCCCAGCATTAGGCTCTTCTACAGTGAGTCCTTCTTTATTGCATATATTCCATAAACTCAAAAGGCAGACCATAGGTCTTTTTCTGCTATCTTTTTCTATGTTTCTGTTTATATATTGCTCGCATATATGACATTCTGCCATTGTGTAATTCATTAGTACAGTACTTAATAGTTTGGCTAATTCAGCATTCTAGTTTCAGGCAATAAGGTATACCCTGCATATTTTGTACTGCTAGGTGAGCATTTCTCTGACTGCTTTTTCAGTTCAAACCATTGTAGCAGGTGCACTTTATTTATTGTTTAAATATTGTGGAGATGGATCTGTTGCTAAGCCATGAACTTCATTTTTCCACAAGCAAACGCTCTATGCTGTGGTAATGTAATTGGTGCACAGTGAAAAATGCTAAAAACAATATAAGGAGCCAGGCTGCAGCTGAGCCAAATGATCTGCAATGAACAATTTACTCAAGGAATTTAGCCCTTTCCATCTGGCTGTCAATTATTAGTGGTCAGTTTTTGGGTTTTTTTTAAACAAATCAATTTTTATCAGAGTTCCTGAGAATATATGAAGCATTTGAAAGGGCTTTGTTGTTGTTGTTCTGACTATGTTTGAGCATTTGCACACCATTAATTATGCTCTTCCTTGCTCATCTAATATTTAAGTTGGAATGTTTATCCAATTACTTGGCAGTAAGCCCCACTGAACTCAATGGGCCTCATTTCAGAATAGACAGAAATTTGCACTGTAATGCTATTTTTGAGGTTATGCTAATATTAATATGTCCCCAAGATGATGGAGTATCATAGCTATTGTGAATATACTGCTGCATCATTACAGAATGATGGATTGCCTGCACGTATGTCATATTTGGGATTATAAAAACAGTAAAACCACCATTTAGGAAGAAGGCTAAATCAGAAGGATTGTATGTGATTGAGAAGATGTATCAAGGAATTCACCCATTTCCTTCACATGTCTTTTCAATCGTATAGAGTCTAGAAAGTAAATATTGTACTTTAAATGCAATCTCATAGCTAGATACAGAGAATTCTAAAGGATGAGGCTACATTAAAAGAAGGATTGTATATGATTGAGAAGATGTATCAAGGAATTCACCCATTTCCTTCACATGTCTTTTCAATCGTATAGAGTTTAGAAAGTAAATATTGTACTTTAAATGCAATCTCATAGCTAGATACAGAGAATTCTAAAGGACGAGGCTACATTAAAAGGGATCTTTTTTATGGAATGAGTAAATCATAAAATTTAAAAGTTGCCCTAGAAAAGCTTTCCCTATGATAATCCCAAGAAGATCTGATTTATTGAAATAATAAAGGGATTGCTCTAAGATAACATCAGGAAAAAACCAGGCAACAGTTATCAATTCGATATTAAGCCTAAAGAAGTCTATAATAATAACAACTCAGCTTTAACTTTAGTTAAGCTTTCCTGCAGTGGATGCTATAATAATACATCTCAAAGTCTCAGCTGAAGAATACCTGCACACCAAGAGTTGGCAACACACAATCTACGATGCCACTAGATGGTGCCCACTGACCTGCAAAATTATAAAAAGTATTGGCATTTTTAAAAAAATGGAAAATGACCTGAAACTCAAGGAACAGCCACATCTTGAAAGATCTCTCTGTTTTCACAAAATGTATTGTGAGATTGAAACCAGCTCCTTGAAAGGTGCTGAATCAAGCAAGACTATTAGCATCCCAAAGTAATTTCTTTGGAATTAGGCTTAGATGATAGTAGGAGGTAGCCTTTCTTCTAAACCTGCATTCCTTGTTTGTATGAATAATGATCACAATGTAGAGAAAACTGTAGGGAAACATACTGCAGTCTTATATCTGGTATTTATGAACATTATAATAGTTTTTCCAAGGACAATTGACTTTTACGATAGACTTTCATTAAAACTGTCTTGTTTATAAACATGCAGATTTATCAATACAGTAGTCATATATCTAGGTGCAAAATAAGGTTTTAAAAACATAAAAAACTGAGGGTCTATGTGATTTGGTATATATGGATTATATTATATCATGGTATATATTGATATTCTTCAAAAGTTCTTATAATCATTTGCAACTTGATGCCTTAGTTATTGATATGAAAAGCCTTTTTTTACTATCATTTAAATTATTCTTCATAAACCATCTTTGGGTAATGCAGTAGGGGAATCTATGCAAAGGAGCATTTTTAAAACAAAGAATAACAATTTATTGATCACCGCCACTAAATTAGAGTATCCTAAAAAATTATTTGGACCAGACTTCAAGACTAAACTAGAACTATTTAGTTCTGCTAAAATGCTTTTTATGTTTGCAGTGATCGGGATGTTGTCATCTAATGCTCATCGACATTTTTACAGCCCAGGTATGGTAGCCCCAGCTATTTCATGTCCTTGAATTAGCAGTTGGAGCGTTACCACCTTGTTTTCCTGTTTTCTGACCATCCGTTGAGTGAGAGTAGAACTGTCTATATTTTCCAGTGTTCTACAAGCACTATAGCAAATGGAACATGACTTTATTTGCCTCACTACATTGCAGGACTTGTTATATTTCAAATGGTGTTGAGAAAGTTATTTAGACATTCAACCTTATACCAGAAGGGTCTTGAAAAAAGTGGGGAAAGTGCAAAGGACAGGTTTGATGTACTTCGGGTTGTGGCAGGCAATCACTACATTGTTTATTGCATCTGAATCTTATCAAATTATTCAAACAGCTTCCTTTTTTTCAACATTGCCTTCAAGAAACCAAGGTCCCTGTAATACATGTGGCTTTGCTATATTGGGCAGAATGTTTAAAATTGCACTGATACAAAAAATTAAGTTGAGCCTTTCCTCTGCCACATCCACATGAGAAAAGTGTAAGAACTACGGTCTATATATACAAACAGTTGGGATTTCATGTGCAATGTATTACATATTAATACTCTGACACATTCTTGGACTTATTTCCTAATTTAACAAGTATAAAGAATCCAAATGGTACAAAAAAAGAGCTTTGTCTGTAAACTGCCTCACCAAAGCAGTTCATTGAAGTAAGGGGATTTATGAAGAAAAAAAAATTGGATTATCTGTCATTCATTGGCCCTTATCCTAATTCTTTTTTTATATGAAATTTGTATATCATGAAATGATAGGAAGTAGTATATGTTGCTGATAATGTATTTTTTCATGTTTCTCATATTCTCAATTATTAGACAACATGAAAGTAAACAATAGATAACATTCCAGCATTAATTTTATGGAAGTATTTTTTTAAAAAAAGTCTAGAAGATTGTTGCAGAAAGCAAAAGAGAAAATGTAATCTTTGTGGCATACAAACCTCATTTCCTCAAACAATAAACACAAAGTAGACACGAAGAACTTGACAGTTAGAACAATTAATCAGTGGAACAACTTGTCTCCAGATTTTGTGAATTCTCCAACACTAGACAACCATTTGTCTGAAATGGTATAGGGTTTCCTGCCTGAACAGGGGGTTGGACTAAGGTCCCTTCCAACTCTTCTCTTCTCTTCTCTTCTCTTCTCTTCTCTTCTCTTCTCTTCTCTTCTCTTCTCTTCTCTTCTCAACTTACTTCACATTTCCCATAGGAACATTGGAAACTGTTGCACACTCCGATCAAAACATAATGCACACATTGGCAATATTTTGTCAAGGTGTGAGACAATTCTAGATCCCTGAAAAGCTTACATTCTTATACTGAACTGCCATCCTCACCCCCAACTGTCATCCTCACTCCTAACAAATATTACCCGAAGATCTTTGCTTAAGCCAAAACAATATTTTAAAATTCAGCCTTTTATTTACCGAGACATTGTTAATTGTACTGTTGCCTGCTTTCTCTAAGTGCATTTGCGCAGATTTATCAGTCCCTCGTTTGCCAATATTTTTATTGTGGTGTATTTACAGTGCCATAATTAATTTTATTTATGATTTTGCACATTGTCTTGGAATCCATTTAGATGATGAACAGCTCATAAATAGTTTTTAATAAATGTATAATAAATACATAAATAAACCTGCTCAACAAAATCTATGAGGTGAGCAGTTTAGTTCAATCATAACCATGACAGTGGTAAAAAGTCGAGTTGTACTTCCAGAAAGCTATTATGTAATCAAAGGGAGAAAGAATCTTGTTCCTTGTTGGTGGCTTCCCCAGGTACATCTGTGGAATGTGAGATGCCATAAAAGATTGGGCAAGTATTTTTTTCTCTTCGTGCTTCAGAATTTTCTAGCACCTAGCAGTCACTTTCTTACCAGAAAAGGAATCCCTAAACACAATGCTAGTATGAGATACAATCCAAAAAAGAGAGAGTATTTTTTGTTTGCCTGGTAAGGTGGAGACCTTGTTGTTTTAAACCTAATGGTAGAGTGTTGTAATTTATCCAGTAGGTTGTCTGTAGCAGCTAATTATGCTTCAATTTGCTGAAGTCCAAAGATAGATTTGTTGTTGCTATATACCTCACATGCACAACACTGAATGCAAATTAAGTTCAATCTACCATCAACAAAGTGCATCAAGCTATACTCCACATCACAAATTCAAACCAGTTTTTGAAATGATCCTACTTCTCTCGACATTGTATTTCTGAGATGAGTTGACAAAATTCTCAATAATCTCTTCAAGCTCAACTCCAGTTCACATAATTCTTTGGAAGAAGTCATAATTAAACTAACACTATTATCTGTAGTATAAATATGCTAAGAAATGGCTTATTGAAGCATGGTTGATACAGGACTCATTTTTTCCAGTACTATGTTGAGATTTTGCTTCTACTTTTGTTTCCAGAAGTTTAAAGTAATACAGAATGAGGAGTAGGGTCAAGAATTTTCAGAAGTGAAGGCTAATGGTCTGCACTATATTTCACAGATTTCTAGTGAAAGGAGGAATAATAGGGAAGGGACATTTTTATGCAGTAAATTATTTGTAATTAGAAAGGGCCTTAAGGAACTCTTCTTCTGACTCTCTCCGCAGGGTTTAGGTCAGCTCTGACTGTTCTGGACAGATAGTAATTGGCGGGCACCCATTATGTTTTAGCTGAAAGGGAGGTGACTCAGAAATGTTCTGCAAGCTCATACTTCAGTTGCTTTAGCCAGGCAGGTCTGAGACCAGCAGTTATCTTCACTGCTTCAAAAAAGGCTTGCCAATGTGATTTTTATGTGCATTGCAAAGAGGAGTTAGATCTGGTGTGTGGTGGTGGGGAATGGCAAGAGATTTAACACCATTTGTTCAACCCACACCTCCTGACAAAATGTTCCAAGCACAATAGAAATGGTACACATAGTTATTTAGGAACATGTCACCGCATACATTAGCTTCAGCCAGTAACATTTTTACCAACATTTTGCTTAAGGAGTGTTCTTTGGATTAGCTGGTTACTATGTGTTCAATTCTCCTGTATTCTATCACTGAACCCAAGGAATGAATTTATTGCATAGGAGCCAAAAGTAACGCTGACTAAATAGTGGGAACACTAAATACTATAGGTTTATCAAATCTCTGATGCAAAAGTTCAGGTGATCACTTGATGGCAAGACACAGTGTTCTCTGTATGTCTGCGCTGTGTCTGCTGGTAATCTAAATTTTTGCAGTTCAAATTTGATAGTCCTTCTGGTAACTCTTTTATTTTCAGAACAACCTTGTAAAATAAATTAGATGAAGGATGGTGAAGATTGTTTAATGACTTTTAACAATATTCTGGATAAAACAATTTTCTCACATTAGTCCTACATTTTATGGTATTATTATATTTGCTTTTATCTCTCTCCTTTTAAGAAATGTGGTAAATAGACATTTGTTCATCTTGGCTTTTAAATTTGTTTTAGTGCTTTTCTTTTTGTCACCAGTTTAAATACTTCATGATGGTTATTATTGATTCAATGATTTGTGTTTAATTCTGGTGGAGATTCATTCTGATATTCTAGTGATGTTGAGATGGTAAAGAAAATATAAAGACAACAAAATGGAAACATTCTGGACACTTCTGATGCAATGAACTCTAGGATTAGGCTGCAATACTTAGTCTAGAGTTGTGAAATTCACATGCCTATTTAACTGATGATACAAGCACATTTAACTTTATGTAACCTTCCTATTTTCACTTTTTCTTCAGCATTGAGTTAAAGATACTGCATTTGGCCAATGATTAATTGGGTGTGTTGACATACATCAAGGTTGTTTCCAAGTTAGAATAACTAGAATATTACCCAACAGAACCAGTATTGCTAAACACTACCCACTGAAAATAAATAGTAATTTTGAATGTAGAATATATATAAAAACAGAGGACATTTGTCATAATAGGGTAAAGAAATTAATTCAAATGCATTAATTAACAAAAATGGGTTTCATCTGCCTTGGTTGTTGTGCACACTATTTGTGGGTATATGAACATCCTGTGATAAACTCATCATCTAAATTTTTCTGATGAGAATGAGGGGTCCTTGGTGTTCGCTGAATATGGTTGTTTTTTTACAGATGTTTTATTACCTAAACTTGGTAACATCATCATTGCTAACAGGAAGTGAGGTTTGCTCTCAATGTATATTCTAGTGACATGCCCTGTCAGTATTGGTAGGAATGGTCTTGGGGTTTCTTTGATTGGGCTGCTTACTGTTAGTTTGTTTGGCTGTTCCTTCTTTGGGGCATTGTTTACTTCTTGATTGTTTATCTGTTGGTTAATCTTGGTGTTAATCTATACTCATCTGGTATTAATTGCTGGTGGGGAGTTACTTTGGTCTTTTTGTTCCTTTTCTTGGTTTCTTGAATGTCTCTTTTGAACAGTATGTAGATGTTGTTTATGTGATGTGCTATTGATGCCAATTTGTCAGCGTTCCAGGCTTCTATGAATTTTCTAGCATTTTTGGACTTGGCTTGGTTTAGGATGGTTACACTTTCCCAGTTATAACTATGACTAAGTCTGTCCATGTGTTGTGAAATTAAAGCATTTTCACCATGTCTTTTCATTGCAGTTGGTGTTCATGGATGCATTCTGCTAGTCTTCTGCCTGTTTGTCCTGGGTAGTGGTTATTGCAATCCTTACACTGTATGTAGATGACTCGTGTTTTTTCTTATTCTGGGAGTGCAGGGTCTTTTGATTTACTTAGGATGTTTTGAAGAGCTTTAGTTGGCTTGTGTGCTATACTGATTTCATACGGTTGTAATAGTCTGTTGGTGATTTCTGAAATGTTTTTGATGTATGTCAGCGTTATCTTTTTTACAGCTTGTGTTGGGTGAGCTATATTGAGTGGTCAGGCACTTTTTGAAGAAGTTGCATGGATATCCATTCTCTGAAAGCTAACAATTAAATGCTAACAATTTCAAATCTGGAAGGTTTTCTTCACTAGGGTTCTCAGTATTCTTATAACAACAGTCATATAAAAATTATTCTTTTCACTTTTACAGCTTGAATACGTTTTAAAAAGAAGTAATATGTCCTGTTTTCCTAAATAAGAACTAGAAAAAGGGGAGACTATGGAAAGTATATGAAAAAGAAGCACATTTGAAACAGCATTAGAATCAGTATGGCTTAACCAAGCTAAGTTTTCTCTGTACCATTTCACAACATGAATTCATTGGCAACATAGATTTAGATGGTGTTTTTCTCCATTCAAGACACTAAGGACTTAAATACTACTTCAGTGAATTTTCTGTACAATTACAGATTATTGTCATAGCAACCTCCTGCATCACATGACAATTTTGTTACTTTTGAGACTAAAAACAGCTACTTAAAGAAATACACATAATCTGATAATGGACTTCTTTTCATTGTTGGCTTCACATTGTTTTAAGCATAATTCTTTGCTTTTTTTTTGTGTAGATATGTTTTTCATCACCCTGCTTTTTTTAAAAAAAATGCACTTATAAATTGCTACAACAACTTTTTAACATTTTTCTCCATTCTTCTTAAAGTGTAAATTATATACTTTTCTCAATAAATACTTAAAAGAAAGAACAATAAATTTTGGGATCAATAAAATGAGTATTGAAAAATTTCCTTAGCAACAATCCCTTAGAGCTTTGATTTCCACACCATCTCCACATTCCCCAAATTCTCAGGAGTAGTTTGAAGGTGACCCATGACTGGTAGATATGACTGTCTTCATATCTACCAGCATGAGATGCTGAGAACTAGGAGGAAAGATCACTGCTCTGCTCTGAATTGTTGAAGATTTGGCAGCCACAAACATCCCTCCACTCCATTCCGTACCAAACGGAAAGGACCCAGTAACCTGAATTTTGTATCCAATGGTGCCCCAAGTTGAAGAGGAAAGAAAAGGACATGTGTCCTTTCTACTCTTGCTGCTTTAGTCTGGGCTACTAAGATGCAAATTTTGTTTAAAATGTTTTTAGTGTCTTCATTGTAATATATTTACTGAATTGTAAGACATCCAGAGTCAGGGGTGGGCTTCAAAAATTTTAGCAAGGGGTTTTCTGCCCGGTTGCTGGGTGGGCGTGGTCATGGTGGGTGTGGTCATGGTGGGCATGGCCTAGTCAGCCTCCTGCATCACAGTGGGGAGGGGTGTGTGGTTGCTTCCTCGGCCTCCAGAGGCTTTCCTCAAGCCTCCAGTAGGGCGAAAATGGCCTCCACAGGCTCTGGAGGCCCTCTGGAGGGCTGAACTTCCCGAATTTCTGGTAGGACCATTTGTTTGCCCTCCCAGAGCCTCCGCACATGCCCTGCACTTACCTATACCCAAAACCCTGGAGGGGTGTGGTGGGCGGGGCCAGCCAGGAGTGGGATTTGGGGGTTCTCTGAACTGCACAGAATCTTGAAGATGCACAGAATCTTCTCCTGAACCTCTAAGAACCCCAGCAGCCCATGTCTGTCCAGAGTCATTGACTGAGATGGGTAGCTATAGAAATTGAAATAAATAAATAAATAAATAAATAAATAAATAAATAAATAAATAAATAAATATTATTTGCAGGACTGAAAGCTCAGGAGCCATCAGGAGGCATGAATGAAGAACCCCCATTAGGAAAAGAGAGCCAAAGTCTCAAACTCAATCATTAAGCAATTAACTGGTCCCAGTAGTTCTCTAATGGTTTCAGGTACACAATTTAACTGGAAAGAAATTAGCTCCAGGCTTTAACATTGTTGATGTCATGGGAACACAAAAGTCTGGCACTGCTTTCCAGCTGGCACCAAATCCTTGTGTACTTACGACCTGGAATTGTAAAAAGAAATGTGGTTTTGCCTGTTCCCAGAAATACCTTTCATTAGTAGAAACTAGCTCAACTGAGTTCCCCCAAATTCTCCATCCTGCTGCAGAACCCTGTGTGCCACATGGCACCCATCCTGAGAGATTGATTTGTATTTGGGAATCTACCTGGTAAGCAGTCAAAAAATAGGAAAGACCTGTTCCATGAGCTGGAGAGCCAATAAATTATTAATATCCATCCCAATGGCTCAACTTTATCCAGCAATGTCAGGATCAGCAGCACAAATAAAAGTGGAAACTATTCAACTCCAAATAAGTTTCAATTCCACTGATTTCAACTGGGGAGTAGTCACATTTTAAAATTCTTTCCCATTGGAGTCACTACTTTTTAACTTTGTTAACTTTATCTGCACTTTGGACTGATGAAGCACATGTTATTTGATTACAAGACTGATTCCTAGAAGGACAGAACAAGTATCGCTGCAAGCAATGGGAGGAACATCCAACATATCTGGAGGGCTCTGGTTTGAAATAATCATTTCAAGTTCTTTTGTTTCATAGTTTATTTCCAAATTAAGAAAGCTAGGGATTTAATTTCCAATTTTAAAATAGCTGCTCAAAGCTGTGCTCTTATGAGTTATTGTTTTTATATGTTATTAGTGCTTCAACAAACTATAAGATAAAATAAGCAAGGTACGCAGAGCATTGTCAGAAGTTAGCAATCTAGAATGCCACATTTATTGTCACAAGTATGCCTGGCTCAGGGGGCCAATGAGCAGGCCTGAGAAGAGGGAAAGGGGGGTTCAGCCAGGACATTGTTCCAGGGCCCATGGAGCTCAAGCGGGCCCATGAAGGGGAAAATTTTGTCACACATTTAATTTGTGTGGAAATGGTCTTTGGGTCTCTCTGCTGCACATGCACAAGGGCTGGGGGGCCTTCAGGGGGACTGCACGCATGTGCATGGGGGGTTGTGGGGGGCGCATGCACATGCACCCCTGTGGGGAGCCCATTTTGTTCCAACACTTAATAATCCTCTCAGCAGCCCTGTCAATGAAAGGCAAAATAAAGACAAAAACAAAGATTGGCTTTGAATGAGAACAAGGATATGGTGTAACAGAAACCTGGTGGAATGGAGAAAATTAATGGGATAGGATCATTCCTGGAGATGATGGACAGAGGTGTGTATGTGAGTGTGTGTGTGTGTGTGAGAGAGAGAGAGAGAGAGAGAGAGAGAGAGAGAGAAAGAGAGAGAAAGAGAGAGAGAGAGAGAGATTACTGAAAGAAATGTTGTTCTGATATTAATGAGAATACTAAATGTGATAGAAAACATTCATGTCCTAGATCATAATAGACTGAAGATTCTTCTTGAAGAATTATCTTACCTCATAAAGTATAAGCACTTTTTGTCTTGAGTGGCTCCTTGGTGCTCTCAGAGACTGCTTCTTTTTTTGCACGACCCAAACTTGGTAACATCATCAGTGCTAGTAAGAAGTGCAGTTTGCTGTCAGTTTATATTCTAGTGGTTTGCCTGCCAGTGTTGGAGCTCTTAGAGATTCTTTGGTTAGCCTGTTTGCTGTTAGAAGTGCTATGGCTTCTAAATGTTGCATGATGACCTCAACTATAAATCCTGAAAGTGGTGATCCCATAGGTGTCCCTTTAATTTGTTAGTAAATTTGTTCGTCAAATTGGAAGTTATGTAGTTAAGCAGAGGTTTATGAGATCCATAATCCTGGGTGTTTTGATCTTTGTGTAGTCGGTTAGGTCAGGTGTGGTCTGGAGCAATTCGGTCAAGGATTCTTTGGCTAATTCAGCAAAGATTTTTCTCTTTTTAGAAAACTTACCTGACTGAGGGATTGTTTTTAAATGAATGAGTTTTCAAATTAGTTGTAAACCTAATCTTGCATAGCTTCTTTTTGAAAAACACCACACTACTAACTAGAGCATATAAAACATTTGCTAGACCAATTCTAGAATACAGCTCGCCTGTTTGGAACCCTCACCACATCTCTGACATCAATACAATTGAACGTGTCCAGAAATATTTTACAAGAAGAGTTCTCCATTCCTCTGAAAACAATAAAATACCTTATCCCACCAGACTTGAAATCCTAGGCTTAGAAAACTTGGAACTCCGTCGCCTTCGACAAGACCTAAGTTTAACTCACAGAATCATCTATTGTAATGTCCTTCCTGTCAAAGACTACTTCAGCTTTAATTGCAATAATACTAGAGCAACTAATAGATTTAAACTTAATGTCAACCGCTTTAATCTAGATTGCAGAAAATATGACTTCTGTAACAGAATAATCAGTGCTTGGAATACTTTACCTGACTCTGTCAGGTTTTAACCAAAAACTTTCTACTATTGACCTCACCCCATTCCTAAGAGGACCATAAGGGGCGTGCATAAGCGCACAAACGTGCCTACCGTTCCTGTCCTATTGTTTTTCTTTTCTTCTTCCTATATATATGCTTATACCTCCTTATATTTACTCATATAAGTGTTTATATACTGTATAATCTTTTTGTATGATACCTACATATATTGTTGTGACAAAATAAATAAATAAATAAATAAATAAATAAATAAAGAAGGAGTTGCCAGAAGATGGATTTTATTTGAATCATTTTTATTTTATTTTTTTATTTATTTTATTTGTCATAACAGCATACATAAGTATACGTATGAAGTATCTATACAACATATAAGTATATATATGAGTATAAGCATGTAATAACTATATAAATTGTATATAATGAAAGGAAACAGTAGGACAGGAACGGTAGGCTCTTATGCATGCCCCTTATAGACCTCTTAGGAAAGGGGTGAGGTCAATAGTAGAGAGTTTTTGGTTAAAGCTTTGGGGACTTTGAGAAGAGACCACAGAGTCAGGTAGTGTAGTCCAAGCATTAACAATTCTGTTACTGAAGTCATATTTTCTGCAATCAAGATCGGAGCGGTTAATATTAAGTTTAAATCTATTGTTTGCTCTTGTATTGTTGTGATTGAAGCTAAAGTAGTCTTCAACAGGAAGGACATTGCAATAGATGATTCTGTGAGTTAAACACAGGTCCTGTCGGAGGCGGCAGAATTCTAAGTTTTCTAAACTCAGGATTTCAAGTCTGGTGGCATAAGGTATTTTGTTGTATTCAGAGGAGTGGAGAACTCTTCTTGTAAAATATTTCTGGACACGTTCAATTGTATTGATGTCTGAAATGTGATATGGGTTCCAGACAGGCGAGCTATATTCAAGAATTGGTCTAGCAAATGTTTTGTAAGCTCTGGTTAGTAGTGTAGTGTTTCTGGAGAAGAAACTACTCAATGACTTCTGTTTTGGTTACCATCAAATTTCCAATAAGGAAAAATTATGTTTCACTACTCATCCCCTTTGCCTAAGCATTTTTCATACAAAATTATGTGACTATTTTATTATCATCAATAATCTTTGAATAAGGAAGGAAAGGAGAAAAATACTTTTGTTTTGTTTTTTCTTTTGTTGATGTGTATTTTTAAGTCATTCTTGCATTCTGCTCCAGTATATTTTCTCTGTTTTAAATAATTGTTGATGCCTCAGGGAAAATTCAGTTACAACTCCTATTTGGAACCATTCCTTTTCTTCCTGTCATATCTTTATTGTGCTAATTTTACAGGTATTTGTGCAGCTTCATTTCCAATTCTCTTTCCACTTACTCCAAAGTAAATTGTGAGGATGCCTCAGAGTTTGTGTGTTTTATGCAGTAATCTCACTGAATTCAGTGGAAATTATTCCCAGATAATTGACCACAGGATTGCAGTCTAAATCACAATGCTGTTACACCAAGGAAAATGGAAAAAGCCCCCCCCCAAAAAAAGGCAAATATTGATCATATGTGTTTCAAATAAATAGTTGTCATAATGAGAATTAGGAAATGGAGCTATTAGTTCCTATTTAATAAAGCTTTTCACTTTGCTTAGCATGGAAATTTGTTGAACACTAAATATTAACAGAAATTTAGCTTTTGTGTTGTTAAGGTTTTGTTGTTATCTCCATTTAAATATGAAAAATAAGAAAGGTGATTTTATTGTAGGCATTTTCAAAGTTGAGCACATGCCTATATCAGTTTCCTTGAATCATTCCTTTTTAATTCTTGATTAGCCCATTAGCCCCCCAGTAGACTAAATTATTCCTAAATTATTATTATTTCAGGAAAAATAATGGTATCTAGCACTAAAAAAAGAGTCTATTTTTTCTAACTTTTAATACTGGTAAGTTTCTAACAAATATTGTTAAGTTTGATAAACATTTTCTTGTCTATAAAATATAGCTTGTATGATAAAATTATTGTAACCTGGATTAATTTATATGTAGCTTTTTTTCAAATAATTTTCAGATTTGTAGATGAAATGAAAGTCAACACAAACCACAAAAAATACGAAAAGAAAAACACTTCTGTTGTGCTTCTGTTCTGTTTGTATTTAGAAATATACTTAGTGCATATATTCAATAATAACAAACAGAAATTGTTAAAAAGAGGGAGGGTATCAACTCACTTGCCTAAAGGTAAAGGTGTCAAGGTTCCAGAAAAACCTCTTCTGCATAAAAAAACCTCAGAAGCCATTGTCTTTCAAAGTTCTTTACTAGCATGAGGAAACTGGCACACGATGAGTGAAATTCCAAAACTGAACTTCCGGATTCTTTTCCCAGTTATACAAACCCAAAGAGTCCCACCCCCCTGACCCCTTTGCTGGTCACATGGTCCCATGTTCTCCCAGTTCATTTGAATATCTTCTCGCCACTCTTCCTGCAGATATGAACACCATCCGACCTTGACCGCTTGAAGAATGTTACCATACCCCTCAACCCCCCCTTCTTCCCACATTCATACCATCCGAGATGGCGTTGATTAGGCTTCTTTCTGATGGGTATTGATGTCTATATTGTTCAACGTAAGCCTCAATTCTGCTGAGAAAGTAAGCCAGGTGGTGTGGATTCCCATCAAAGGTTGGTTTGAAAGGGGGAGGGGCTGGGTGAGGGAGTGCAGGTGGGTTTAGCTGGCCTGCTTAAGGTTGAAGAGGGATTTGTGGGAGGGCCGTTGCTATTGTGGCTGGCTGCTGGGTTGTAAAGGGGGGTGGAATTCCCCCTGGCTGCTGAGAAGGACGTCCTTGAAATGCTTCAGTGGACGAGGCAAAAATCGGCCTGGGGCCCCCAGGAAAGAAAGGTGCTGAACTTGCTGGTTGCCATTGGTATTGGATCCATCCTTGTCCAGGATAAAATGCCCAACCAGGAGGAATAGAAGCAGCAGGAGGCAGCGTAGGCCTCTGTTGGCGGGAAAAGTCAATTGGAGGGGGGAGTTGCAATTCCCCCCAAGTCCCTGGTGCTGCCTGAACTCCCTGCTGTCTGAAGGAGGGAAGGGAGGTTCTTCTGCATTCATCGGAATGGCTTTGAGCTTCAGTAATTTCTCCCTCTCTGGTGGGAGGGAAGGTGAATTTAGGCTGAGCTAAAGGCTCTTGAGGTGGGCGAGCTGAGCCTCACTTCCAAACACTCAAAAGTTTCCGGGAGGTCTAATAGGGACTGGGATTTCAGGGGGTTTCTCAGGTCCCAATCCAGTGACTCTCCCGATTCTCCGGGTTTTACTGTCCTCCAGTGAGGTTGAGAAGAGGGAGGGGGCTCTCCATTCCGCCCCAGGGAAATTTTTTCTCCCGAACGACAGCTTACCCATGAATCGGAGTCTTTGGGCCGTGCACCAAGCTGACAAGCAGGCTCTACCACTTCGGGTTTTTGAGTCATATCTTCCGATGGGAAGTAGGTGATTTCAACTAAGTCCTCAGATTCAAACTTCTGTGCTACTTCCACGCTTTCAGCTTGCTGCCCTTCCATCTTCGCTGGGTCTTTGCACCGCTGTGGAGGTTGCGGAGGCTGGGGCCCAGCACCCCCCTAACGGGCCCCTTTGAGCGGAGGAGAGGGTACCGTTAAGCAAAAGAAAGTTATGAGTTTTGGAATAGTGTCAAGGTTCCAGAAAAACCTCTTCTGCATAAAAAAAACTCAGAAGCCATTGTCTTTCAGAGTTCTTTACTAGCATGAGGAAACTGGCACACGATGAGTGAAATTCCAAAACTGAACTTCCGGATTCTTTTCCCAGTTATACAAACCCCAAGAGTCCCACCCCCCTGACCCCTTTGCTGGTCACATGGTCCCACGTTCTCCCAGTTCATTTGAATATCTTCTCGCCACTCTTCCTGCAGATGTGAACACCATCCGACCTTGACTGCTTGAAGAATGTTACCATACCCCTCAACCCCCCTTCTTCCCCTCAGGGGAAAAATGTGGCAGCATCTGGAACCCTAAAGTCTAGTATGGTTTCCAGGCCTGACAAAGGTAAAGGTTCCCCTTGCACATATGTGCTAGTTGTTCCCAATTCTAGGGGGCGGTGCTCATCTCCGTTTCAAAGCTGAAGAGCCAATGCTGTCCGAAGACATCTCCGTGGTCATGTGGCCGGCATGACTAAACACCAAAGGTGCACGGAACGCTGTTACCTTCCCACCAAAGTGGTCCCTATTTTTCTACTTGCATTTTTTACGTGCTTTCGAATGGCTAGGTTGGCAGAAGCTGGGACAAGTAACGGGAGCTTACCCCATTATATGGCACTAGGGATTCGAACTGCTGAACTGCTGACCTTTCGATCGACCAGCTCAATAATGAGCTATGAAATGAATTATTTGTTTCTTTCTTAGCTAAATTAAAACATTGATATGTTGCTCATTCTTCCAAAGTTCTGACACTGAATTCAGAACCAGCATAAATGACTTAATTTTAGCTTTAAAAAAAAAAAATCCTAGAAGCAATGTAATTTTTGATTTCTGTTAGAAGACCTTCAACAGATGGGAAGAAGCTGTTTTCTGTTTTCTTTCTCTGGCCATAACTCAGTAGGTTATTTTTCTATGATCAGGAAAGGTGAGGTTACATGCCTCCCTTCTTCACCATATGGACTCTGGCTGTCATGCACTGGATATTGGCATCTCCCATCATGCTGAGGATTTAAAGTTAATAAATTTTGTGATGTGGTTAAAAACCACACTGTTAACATAACATATATAGGCTCTCAATGTGGTAGAATTGAACACATACCACCTGCCTATGGGGAGAGAAACTCATTGGAATGTCATTCATGTCTAATATTAGATGTATAAATATTCTGAATGAAATTTTAGATTTTGGAATCCTTCCTTCCTTCCTTCCTTCCTTCCTTCCTTCCTTCCTTCCTTCCTTCCTTCCTTCCTTCCTTTTTCTTTTCTTTTCCATATTACCTGCAGATATTTTCCCCCAACACAAAACAGTTTTCTTGCTAGAAATATTTCCTACAAGCTGCCAAAGTAAACCATGATATTATGGCTGCAGTTCTGAGATTATTTTAATTTTTCTAGCATTTCGTATTTCTGAGATATCCTGACAATGAATGTCAATTTAAAAGATGGTATGATAAAGGGGCATAGAGGGGAAATGGGGAAAAAATTAGCTCATAATATATTTAGCTCATAAGCGAAGAAAAAAGGGCCCAGAAGCTACACTACTGGAGGGTCTGAACATAAACAGGGCATTAGGGAGTATTAACTGACTACACCTTGAAGTCATCAAAAATTCCCAACTGAATAAAATATGGATTTCAAAGACTCCAAGATATCTCAAGGCCAATATTTCTAAAAAAGTCAGGAGCTGATTGGAGCTGAAGCATCTCTCTTTTCAATGCACTTGAGTGAGCATTTTAAATCTCCAAAGATTGAACTATAAAGAGAAATTAGTTTATTAATAATTCACTGGTTTCAAGAAGAAAAAAATGTCAAAAGCATATGCTCAGGAACAAAGATGATTTTGTTTTTCCCATTTGGAGCAGGGCAATAGGCAGGAAAATGGAGAAAGCCATGCTCAAAATTTTAATTCAGCATTGTTGTCGATCTCTCCCCTGCTTCACTCATGTAAGCATTTATTCTGACTTCCTTGCAAGCTCTGAAAGTTTTTCAAATCCCAAATGATTTATGTGAAACATTAAAAGCATGTTATCATCTTCAAGTCTTTAATAAGCTAGGACATTTTCATGGCATCATTGATATCCCCCAGCTCTTAATTTTCAGTTGGGGAAAACAAGCTGTGCACCTGAATTGGCAAGTGGTACAAGGCTATGTCAAATTTTAAGAATGTTGACAAAGTCAATGTTTTCTCTTTACTACCAACTGTTGGGGGAGTATTGTATAACAGCATGCATATGACTTATAAGTCTACAGTATGGAGTGTTATACTATATACTAATATTTACTTATTTATTTATTTATTTATTTATTCATTCATTCATTCCATTCATTCCATTTATTCCATTCATTCATTTATTCATTTAATTTGTTGGCCATCCATCTAGCCACAGGGTAACTTTGGGCAGCTTAGAATCATAGCAAACATATCTATACATCTTTAACATAATAATGCACTTCTACCCTTTATTTTTGTAACTTTAGGTAGGTAGAATAGCATCATCCATGCAGGAGCAGCAAAACTGGAAAGTAGTAAAAGAAGCCAGAGCGGTTGCATTAAAAAATTACTATGAGTCAAATGGAGCACATGTTAAACCAGTACAGATAAGTTCTGCGCTTGAATAAGGTTCTCCATACTACTGAATCTACCCTACCCAACAAGGACAATGCAAGATGCAGTGATTCTGCTGCTATGTGCTGCTCTGCATTTTTCTTCTTTCACTTCCGCTAAAACTCTAGGAATGAAGCCCAAAGAAAAGAAGCGCCTTGTTAGTTGGGAAAAACAAAAAGAAAACCACAAGAACATCTCAAACAAAATAACTTGTAGACAAACTGGAGAGGCCAAGGTCTTCTGAGGCTAGTTACCAGAATATTATCCCCAAGACTGAAATTGGAACAAAAACATAATTAATATTTAGAATATATTAAGAACATAAAATAGCAAAAAGAAAACACAGTTGGTTTTTTTAGGCTTTAGAAAATAAAGTTTGTAAGTAAACAGGGCAAAGCTTGCAAAACAATATTGAACTCTTAACACCATTTTCTCTCCCATTACTCATTCTAGTTAAAAGTCTGTGTGGTTTAGGTTTTTTTCTGTATTGCAGAATATTTCATCCCACGACTTGGGCAGGAAATCTTTGATTCCTTTATTGTTTTTTCTCTCCACAGTCCTTGGGAGATTTAAAAGAACACAAGCATCCAGCACCACCCACTCACACTTGCTGTTTAACATCAAGAAGAGAAGGATTATTGATATTAGTAAAAATAGGTTAATTATGAGCATGTTTTTTTTACTTAGTCCAGATCTATAAATCTACAGATCTTATATTGCTCAGCTGTCTGATATATGTTGAGATGATCTCAAGCTGATTACCTCACATTTCAGGGAGCTCTGAGCTGGAGAAGCTTCTTAGATGAGAAGCGAAACGTCTTCAAAGAAAAACCAGAAAGTCCATTTGCCTCTTGAAAAAAACACCTTTGGGACAACCATGACCTGGATGATTGAGAATTTCCGTAGACATAATAAAAAAAGGCAACAAGTAACAGATAACAAAGGCTAACTACTTAATTTCAATTTTGATTTAGTCTTCACTGATATAAAGGTATGTATCAGGCAGCTATGAAAAGTTCCAGGAAGAGTCCATGTAATTACTTATTTTGAATGAATTCATATCTCCAAAACCAGATGGATTTCATCCTTCTTTGCAATGGTACATGTATTAGTAATTGGTACTAATTTGTTAAGAACAAGTCAAGTCAAGTAAATCACATTTCATTTTTCACTGGGTAACTTCATTAATAAATTGCAGGGATGCAGCGGGTACAATTCATCTTGACTCCAGCAAAACATTTGGGAAAATACTCATAGACATTTTGATTAGAATGCTAGTTAAATGCTAGCTAAGTGGGATTCCTGAGAATTCCATAGTTGCCTGGAAACTCAACAAGATGTCCTGGTAGAAGGCAATGGCAGGAGTTTCAATTTTCTGTTACCTAGCCTATTCAGTTTTGTGATATCTGCAAATTTCCCTCTGTCTCCACATCTGAATCATTAACAAAATTCAAAATGACCTTCAGATGTTAAAAAAATGGACTGAAAAAATCATAATGATGTTGAATAAAGACAGAGTTAAAATGCTTTACTTTAGGAAAAAGAAATCATATGCTGAGAACAACAATAAGGATGATCGAGTGATTGGAAACTAGATCTTTTGAGAAGAGATTGAAAGGACAGACATGTTTAGTCTCAAAAAAACTGGCCAATGGGGATATGTTAGTCCTTGAAAATGTCTAAGTGGTGTCATAGAAAAGAAGGTCAATAACTACTCTTTATTAGACAAGAGTACTCAAGACACAGCACAATGGTTTCAATTGCAGGAAGGCCTATTTTGAATAAACAAAGAAAAACTTTCCAACAAGAACGATTTGATAAAAAAATTAATGATCATGAAAGGACATGATTAGTCTCCTTCTAAAGCTGGATAATTATCTACTAGTGCTTTAATTTGAATTCCTGCACTGAGTAGAACAGGCTGTACGAGTCTAGGAGCTTAATTACACCGTATGCCTTACACATTGAACCATAAACTAATTGTATTATCACATATCAACTAGCTCCCACCTGTCACATAATTTCAAATATATCCCAGCATAGTTAGGATAGTAAAGATTCTATTGGTATCTTTAGCAACAGAAGTTAAATTGATCCCATTGTTAACTATAAAACAGGAAAAAGTTAACTTTCTTCTTGGTATTTTGTTACTTTGGTCAAGAATAAAGGAATAATTAAATTTATGTTCACTGATTTAGAATCAGCAGTCTTCAAGAAGGACTGTTTACTTCAGGTCTGGTCTATGACAACTCACCATGGACAACTCGCCGCAGCCAACTCACCATGGCCAGCTTGCCATGGGACAATTTGCCATGAGACAAGAGTTACACAAATATTGAAGAAACAGTGGAATAGAATCATTAAAGAAAGGATGCCAAAGGAGGGGCATAATGAAATATGAATGTAAAACATTAAAATTATTTTTAACTATTTTAAATAATTAAATTGATTTGTTGACTTGTCCCACAGTGAATTATCCTGAGGTAAGTTGGCCGTGGCGAGTCGCCTCACGGTGAATTGGCCATGGTGAGTTGGCCATGGCAACATGACCATGGTGAGTTGGCCATGTCAAATTGGCCATGGCGAGTTGACTGTGGCAAGTTGTTCCATTCCATCAGGTTGGTCCTATTTGGGGGGCTTCTGGGAGAGCAGCAGTTTCCAGACCACCATAGAGAAGCAACCCTTGGATTGGATGCCCCACTGCTACAACTACAGAGGAGAGGAAAAAAGGCTAGAGGAGGAGAGAGTGAGTTTGGGCTGGTCTTTTTAGCATCAGCCATTAGTCATTGTAATCGTTAACTGTACTGCAATAATGCCCTTGACTGCTGAGGGGAGAAAAACACGTTTTGTGCTGAAGGATCCCACTGGTCTTGCTCTGGAAATAAATAAGAAACCCTCAGTTGCTAGCCAGGATGCTGTTTATATTGTTTCTCACTTACCAATATGTCTTGGACAGATGCTATTACTACTGTGGGAAGGAATCTGATGAGAAATATTAAAGGGCTCCTCCCAGTAATCAAGTGAAGATTATGAGGATAAAACAAAGAAGCATTTATACCATTAAAGATCTGTCCAATTGTCCAGATCTTGTGCTGTTTCCAGACACAGCTCTGATTCCCATGGGAATCTCTACTGATTCACACCACAGGCCACTCCTAAGGTTAATCCCAGTGGAGAGAGCTTAGCCAGAAAAATCATTGCTATGTGACTGTAATATACTTGTTAGTGTGCATTTTTCCCTTCAAGAATTGCAGTGGAACCATTCCCAAAATGTGAAGTGGAGAAAATTTGCAAAGGCATCCAATAAGTCTATTTTGTAAGGAATTTCCACTTTAGATTTAATATCAACTTTCCTATGATCAAATCAGGGGTGGGGAAATTGTGGCCCTCCAGATGTTTTTGAACTGTAACACCCATTAACCTGGAAGACAGCCCTCCAATGGATGTGATATTAGTGGGTTGCAAACCATATCTGTTTAATTTTTGTGTTCTGTGGTCAGGAAATACGTTTGTTAATGTGGCAATGATATTGAAGATTACAAACTTCCAGTGGCGAAAAGTGTGTTGCTTTATCTAGTGAACATCCACAGAATTCAGCAACAATTTGCCTCAGTACACAATACTCCATTCTCTTTTTGAGTAAATAATAATAATGGCAGCATAGCTGCAAAATGTTCTTTATTTATTATCAAGGATTGCTTGAAAGGCATCTCACTGAATGACTACTTAAAATGTAAAAATAATAATACCACTCCTGTGGATAGTAAAGCATCCTGCCATATAAAGCAAAGTTCAATCATTGACCTTCAGATGTCCTTTTCTGAAAGTCCATCATTCATTCTCAGGAGCAACTATTTGTCTGCTGCTAATTCCATTACTAGAGATAGATTTCACTTATTGGCCATTAAGTTAAGCAGCTGTTCATTATGCTGTTAGAAGAGAGCAAAAGCATGGGTTTATGATGTTACTGGGGCAGAGCAGAAGCTTCCTGGTTTGGAAAATCAGGAAAGCTATCTATGACACCCCAACTTACTCAAATCTGGTAGTTACACTGGTATAAAGACTAAAAGACTATGTAACACATTATTACAGCAGAATACAAAGACTGTATGATAACTCAGTGTCCTTCCCCAATAGCAGCCTTAATATCTATTCACCCAAAGCAATCAAGAAATTTGGTCAAGGAAGCATGGGAAGTTTATGAAGATTCATACTGAGTCTAAAGATTGCTTCTCACCGACCCGTGCGCTCCCACAGAGAGGGACTCCTTGGGGTGTCGTCTGCCAGACAATGTCGGCTGGCGGCCCCCAGAGGTAGGGCCTTCTCTGTGGGGGCCCCCACCCTATGGAATGAACTTCCCCCAGGACTTCGCCAACTTCCGGACCTTCAAACCTTCCGCTGCGAGCTGAAGACATACTTGTTCATCCGAGCAGGTCTGGCATAGGGTTATAGTTTTTATTGGTTTTAATTGATTGGGTTTTACTCTTAATTTTTAATATGGGCCAAATTGAATTAGTTTTTTAAATTGTATTTTATTCTGTATTTATTTTGTCTGATGTTTTAGCTGGCTGTAAACCGCCCTGAGTCCTTCGGGAGAAGGGCGGTATAAAAATTTGATTAATAAATAAATAAATAAAATAAATAAATAAAGTAGTATTTGTAAATTGCCTGAGTATGTGCAATATTCTTTGCCTTCACTATAGAAAAGATCAATTTACTTAAAAGCATCTTTAAAAAACTCCTTTGGAAGCACACCTTTGCCACGTTAATCATTTGCAGCCCGTTGGTAAGGTTTGGGGTTTCTTAACTCAGGAAGTAACAGTTCACAAGATCTGTTAAATGAGGAGTGGGAAATATGTATTTTATAAGTTTCTACACTGTAACAGTAAAAGCATGCTGAAGTTTATCTCTTTCAGGCAACATTTGCAAAATTTTCAGTTTTGAAAATGTCAGTAATAAATGTCCTCTAATCCAAAAAAACAAGTATGCCCAGGCATGGACAATTCTATCCTCCCATTTGTTTAGTGTTACTTGAGCAGGACAGACATCATTTAATGAATCACATAAAATGGCTATAAATATTTTCCTTTATCCAGTTGTGCGGTTTCTTGTAAAGGAGCAGTTGCCCATATCTTGTCAGTAACAGTCCAGCATGTGTAGTAAATAAATTCTAAACAAAGTTCAAAGACATGGTGTTTTTTTTAAAAAATTCCATCATAGTGACAAATAGTTACTAATGAATGATGGAGTAAAAGAAAGCCTTGTAGGCTTTCTACTACACCTGTTCATTGATGCCTTAATTTAGATAATGAACTATGTGATAAGTTATGAACTGTACAGTGTATGTGTCAACTGGCAAAGTAAATGCCTTGGGGTGAATGAGATGTATGCGTAGACAACTCTCATCTAGGTTTTAAGAAGTTTTATGACTAATGTATAGTGCAGAACCTGTATGATTCATTCTTGTTTTCATCTGGCCCAATACAGCTGATACAAAGGGGCTAAAACAGGGGTGAAATCTACTTTCCTTCCTTACCAGTTCGGAAGCGCACATGCTGCGCCCGTGCGCTTGCTTCGCTCATGCGCAGACCTTCTGCACATGCACAAATCCTTCTGGGCATGACAGAAGCTAAAAAACACATTACTTCCTGGTTTAAACCAGAAAGTAATGACACCCGGGTGGGTGGGCGGAGCTTTGTTCCACCATCACTACCAGATCGCCGAACTCCCGGCCATGATCGCTACCGGATCGTGCAATCCGGTCTGATCCAGGAGCATTTCACCCCTGGGCTAGAACTACCATTTTTGAACAAAGCTGTAACATTTCTCTGTGCTTTAAGTCATACCCTATACTCCAAAGCTGCTTTTTCAACTGGACTTTCTTTGTTTTTCCTTGAAGATATTTTGAAGAAGCACCTTTCAGACAACCATGACCCAGATGATTGAGAATCTCCATAGTCATACCTTCTACATATTTTGCACCCAGCAATCTCACGTATGGTGTCATGGGCTGCAAGCAACATATGAGCTTAATTTAGGGTGGCTACTAAAATATTTTAAAAAGGGAGGACATGATGAAAGAAAGGAAGAATGTAATGAGAAGTTATTATTTAACCAGTGAAAGTTCTTCCATCTAAAATATAATAATAAGGAGCAATGTCAGTTGTGTTCTCACCACAGTTATCCTGCGTCTCTCTCTTCCTAACTCTGACATATAAACTTTGCTGTCATGCACACAGCCTGTTTCTTTCTCTCCTCCTCCATTATAAGAACACTCACGGGATTTTAGGATCTTTGATTAGCAGGCCCATCAGCTGTACTGGTAGCAGTCTTTCAAACTTTGTACTGGCAATGCCAAGTTGGGGAGAGAGGATGGCTTGGAATCAAAGTTTTACTTCTCTCTCTTCCTTCCTGTCCAGGCTATTTTATTTCACCACCACACAGACAACTTGGAAACCAGCCAAATTAATTCCACTCCTACACACAGTCTTTTTCGTCCAAATCTCCCACCATGAGAGGTTGGGAGAATGCCTTATACGGGTTGCAAAGTCCAAATTGCCTCTAAATGACCAAAAATAAAGGGGGGAGGGAAGCTAATTCTTTGCCACCATCTGGTGCCTATCCAGATTATTGTAGTCCAGATATGATGGCTGTCTTAGAATGGTGATAGAAAGAGAACATAGGAAAATGTAGGCAAAAAGGGACTCTACTAGGAAGGTAAACTTGAAAATATTTGGATTGTCCAACATAACTCCTATCCATCCTATCCAGGTGATGATATTCTTTTTGCAGAATATGCGTGCTATTCTTTTGGCAGATAGGCTCCTAGTACAGATTCTCATGATAATATCTAAAGCGACAGCACAAAAGGAGAAAGGCTAAGAGACAAAAAGGAATATTAAAATACTCACCTTACATGCAACAATGATTGTAATCATCATGTAATACTGCAATGATTTTAAAGTTACATCTATTTGTTTTCAAATAACTACATTTATATTTTAGTTTTCATAAAAAAGATCACATATATTTATGTACATTATTAAATGCTGAGTGGATGTCCAAACATTGCACGAACCTCCTATTTGAAAGGAAGGATGACTGTTTATTCGTATATACACGAATGATGGTTCTGTTAGCTTTCGAAGTAACTTCTAGATGAGAGATCTTGGCATGTGAATAACAGCGTAGGCCTGCTTGAGGTGAAGTTGGCCTTTGGTTATGCATTGATCATTATTATTATTTTATTATTGTTTATTAGATTTATAAACCGCCCTTCTCCCGAAGGACCCAGGGCGGTGTACAGCCAAAATAAAAAGCAAAACAATATACAGTTAAAATACAGTTAAAAAACTTATTATACAATATGGCCGAATTTAAAATAGTTAAGAAACTAAAAAACCCCAATTAAAACCAAAGAGAAATTTAAAAGTCAGAACTAAACAATTTAAGAAAGCCCCGCACGAACAAACAGATATGTTTTCAGTTCGCGGTGAAAAGTCCGAAGGTCAGGTATTTGGCGTAAACCAGGGGAGTTCGTAGCAAAGAGTGGGGCCCCCCACAGAGAAGGATCTTCCTCTGGGGGCCGCCAGCCGGCATTGTCTGGCGGACGGCACCCTGAGAAGGCCCTCTCTGTGCGAGCGTATGGGTCGGTGGGAGGCATGAGGTAACAGAAGGCGGTCCCGTAAGTACTCAGGTCCCAAGCCATGGAGCGCTTTAAAGGTGGTTACCAAAACCTTGAAATGCACCCGAAAGGCAACAGGAAGCCAGTGCAGTCTGCGCAGGAGAGGTGTCACATGGGAGCTACGTGACTCCTCTATCACCCGCAGCTGCATTCTGAACCACCTGAAGCCTCCGAGTGCATCACAAGGGGAGCCCCATGTAGAGAGCATTGCAATAATCCAGGCGGGAGGTAACAAGAGCGTGAGTGACTGTGCATAGGGCATCCCGATCAAGGAAGGGGCGCAACTGGCGAACCAGGCGAACCTGGTGAAAGGCTCTCCTGGAGACGGCCGCCAAATGATCTTCAAACGACAGCCGTGCATCCAGGAGAACACCCAAGTTGCGCACTCCCTCCTTTGGGGCCAATAACTGCTTCAACAGTCAGCTGCGGCTGCAGCTGACTGTATTGGGGTGCCGGCATCCACAGCCACTCCGTCTTGGAGGGATTGAGCTTGAGCCTGTTCCTCCCCATCCAGACCCGTACGGCTTCCAAACACCGGGACAACACTTTGACAGCTTCGTTGGGGTGGCCTGGGGTGGAAAAGTACAGCTGAGTATCATCAGCATACAGTTGATATCTCACCCCAAAGCCACTGATGATCTCACCCAACGGCTTCATATAGATGTTGAACTGGAGGGGTGAGAGAATCGACCCCTGCGGCACCCCACAAGTGAGGTGTCTCGCGGTCGACCTCTGCCCCCCTGTCAACACCGTCTGCGACCGGTCAGAGAGATAGGAGGAGAACCACCGATAAACGGTGCCTCCCACTCCCAATCCCTCCAACCGGTGCAGCAGGATACCATGGTCGATGGTATCGAAAGCCGCTGAGAGGTCTAATAGGACCAGGGCAGAGGAATAACCCCTGTCTCTGGCCCTCCAGAGATCATCCACCAACGCGACCAAAGCTGCCTCCGTGCTGTATCCGGGTCGGAAACCGGACTGGAACGGGTCTAGATAGACGGCTTCATCCAGGTACTGGGGTAGCTGCCATGCCACAGCACTCTCTACAACCTTCGCAGTGAAGCGAAGGTTGGAGACCGGACGATAATTACCTAAAATAGCTGGGTCCAGGGAGGGCTTCTTGAGGAGGGGTTTCACCACTGCCTCCTTCAAGGCAGCAGGGAAAACTCCCTCCAACAAAGAAGCGTTGGTAATCCCCTGGAGCCAGCCTCGTGTCACTTCCCGGGAGGCCAGCACCAACCAGGAAGGGCACAGGTCCAGTAAACATGTCGTAGTATGCAGCCTCCCCAGCAACCTGTCCACGTCCTCGAAAGTCACAGGATCAAACTCATCCCAAATAACCTCCACAAGACGCGACTCCGCCCTCCCACCTGGATCATCCCAATTTCGGTCCAAGCCGTCCCGGAGCTGAACGATTTTGTCGTATAGATAACCACTAAACTCCTCGGCACGGCCCTGCAATGGGTCATCCCGCACCTCCTGATGCAGGAGGGAGCGGGTCACCCGAAACAGGGCGGCCGGGCGGTTATCTGCCGACGCAATGAGGGTGGAAGCATAGGAGCGCCTCGCCTCCCTCATTGCCACTAGGTAGGTCCTAGAATAGGATCTAACTAGTGTTCGGTCAGCTTCTGAGCGGCTGGACCTCCAGACACTCTCTAGGCATCTTCTCCGGCGTTTCATCTCCCTCAGCCCCTCGGAGAACCAAGGGGCCGGGCGAGACCTACGCCGGGTCAGAGGCCGCAAGGGCACGACACGGTCCAAAGCTCCAGCCGCGGCCCGTTCCCAGGCCGCAACTAGCTCTCCAGCCGTGCCGTGGGCCAGGTCCTCAGGAAACGGCCCAAGCTCCATCAGGAACCTCTCCGGGTCCATCAGGCGCCTGGGACGGAACCAACGCGTCGGCTCCATCTCCCTGCAGTGGTGGCTAGCGGTCCGAAAATCTAAGCGAAGGAGAAAATGATCTGACCATGACACCGGTTCTGTTTCTAAGTTATCTAATACCAGATCATTTCGCCACTGACCAGAGATATAAATCAGGTCCAGTGTGCCACCCCCTATGTGCATGGGGCCATCAATTACCTGGATCAGGTCCAAGGCCGTCATGGAAGCCTGGAACCCCCGAGCCGTTGTCGATGACAGGCCCGTTGATGGCAGGTTAAAGTCCCCCATGACTATCAGTCTGGGGGTCTCCACCGCCACCCTGGCGAGCACCTCCAACAACTCGGGTAGGGCTGTGGTCACGCAGCAAGGAGCCAGGTACGTGATCAACAAGCCCATCTGATCGCGATGGCCCCACTTCACAAAGAGGGATTCACAACCGGCAATCTGAGGTACAGTGGCCTCCCTCGGCTCTAGACTTTCTCTAATGACAACCGCTACCCCCCCACCCCTACCTTGGGCTCTCGGCTGATGAAATGCTTGGAAACCTGGTGGGCATAAATCCACAAGGGGAACCCCCCCCTCCGGACCCAGCCAGGTCTCTGTAATGCCCATGAGGTCCGCGGCATCCCCCTGAATAAGATCACCAATCAGGGGGGCCTTATTGACCGGGCATTACATAACATCAACCGGAGACCAAGGCTCTGAGGACCATGGCCCCCCGGGGAACGGGTGAAGACTGAGGGGCCGGAGCACGTGATCGTTTTGAGACAGCGAGCACGTGCTCCCAACACTTGATATGGCCCCCCGCTTCTGCCATATCTGCCTCTCCCACTTACCGTACAGATGGAACGATTCTCCACTCCTGGAACGAACCCATCCCCCTCTGCCTTCGGACCAGATGGTACAGTGCCGCGAACAAGCACAGGGGCTAAATCCCTCCCCGACGGGTTATTCCCCCCATCCGTCGTATCCCTCCCTCCCCTTAAAAGACCCCTTTTAAAAAACCTATTTAAAAATCCCCAAAAACTCTTCTTGGCCGCATGCATCATACTGTCCAAAGTACAGTATTTATCAATATTGCCCTTACTGTCTCTAGGGAATGCTGCATTTGGCACAGGTAAGACTAAGGTTGATAAAATGCTCTATATTTTCTCTATCTTCTTAAAATGTGTTCTATGGAACCAAGTAAGAGGGAAAGCAGAAGTCAATATCTATCAGCCTTCATGAAAATGACAACTAATGGAAGATTGCAATTTGAAGCACAAGTAGGATAAGTAGAAAATGGTTGAGTTAACAACTCAATGGAATAATAGAAAAATGTTGAACCTAAGAGAAATATAAGATGGCCAATATTGTACAGTGGAGTTGATGAACCATACAGAAAACAAAGGGAATTGTGTAATAGTGGATGAAAAGGCTAAAATGTATGCCAAAAATTATGAATTAATATCTGAGTCGTAGATTTAATGAAAGCAATAATCCATAGATTAGTGACATGTTATGTCACTAATATGTTATGTTCCAGTTTATTATGAAAACAGAAGAACTGGAAATGAGTTTTTGGGAAAAGTTTTACAATATTCTAAATGACTACAATGCAGGGGGAAAATTAATCTGTAACTTCTATCTAGATGGGAGAATACAAAAAAGTGATTGGATCACTGGGTAAAGTTAGATTAACTGTTTCCTTTCTTCTTCTTCTTTTCAATCTTATGCCTTTAATTTCTTTGACACTGCTTTTTATTCCTTTTATTTTATTTATTTATTTTGTCACAACAATATATGTAGGCATCATACAAAAAGATTATATTGTATATAAACATATATATGAGTAAATATTAGGAGGTATAACCATATATATATATATATATATAGGAAGAAGAAAGAAAAACAATAGGACAGGAACGGTAGGCACGTTTGTGCGCCTATGCACGCCCCTTATGGTCCTCTTAGGAATGGGGTGAGGTCAATAGTAGAAAGTTTTTGGTTAAAGCTTTTAGGATTATGGGAAGAGACCACATAGTCAGGTAAAGTATTCCAAGCACTGATGATTCTATTACAGAAGTCATATTTTCTGCAATCTAGATTAAAGCGGTTGACATTAAGTTTAAATCTATTGGTTGCTCTTGTATTATTGCAATTAAAGCTGAAGTAGTCTTTAACAGGAAGGACATTACAATAGATGATTCTATGAGTTAAACTTAGGTCTTGTCGAAGGCGACAGAGTTCCAAGTTTTCTAGGCCTAGGATTTCAAGTCTGGTGGGATAAGGTATTTTGTTGTTTTCAGAGGAATGGAGAACTCTTCTTGTAAAATATTTCTGGACACGTTCAATTGTATTGATGTCAGAGATGTGGTGAGGGTTCCAAACAGGCGAGCTGTATTCTAGAATTGGTCTAGCAAATGTTTTATATGCTCTGGTTAGTAGTGTAGTGTTTTTGGAAAAGAAGCTATGTAAGATTAGTTTTACAACTCTTAGAGCTTTTTTTGCTATGTAGTTGCAGTGGCCTTTGGCACTTAGATCATTTGACATGAAAACTCCAAGGTCTTTAACGGGATAAGGGTCATCTGTAAGGTAATGTCCATCAAGTATGTACTTACTTACTTTTCTGCCCTCTGCAAAATGTTGCATACCCTGAAGGGGGATTGTATGAAGGGCAGATAGATAGACAACATATGGATAGACAGACAGAGAGTGAGAGTTCTTCTTAGCAGTAAGACTCCTATCTTTTCTGTGAAACAGGCAACAGAAAGGAATGCAAATGACATGCAGTTGGTTTTGAATAACCTCTTCCAAGATACAACTTCAAGAAGACTGCTAAGAAATGTGAATTGAATAGCCCCAGTACAAAGCTGCAATAAACGTTCTACAGTCAGACTGGGTGACATTTACAGCATTCATTTCTGCAATGATAAACCTGAAAATTTCATTTCCTTAGGAAAAGACCTTACCTTTATTTCCTTGGGAACAAAACCTTACCTAACTACTTGAGTAAATTCCAGAAAGCTCTCGGGGAAGAGAGAAAAAAAATAGTTCCATTTCTATATAGACTAAGATATCAGTGAAAAACTTTCCAGTAGGGTGTAGCACATGCCCACTTAGTTCTGCATATGGAGCTATGATGGTGGGCCATGAATTTTTAGTAATTCTAATGTACAGGATTATTAAGGTAATGGATTCCATAGTAATTAACTGAGTGTAATAGACTAACAAAATTATAGAATAACAGAGTTGGAAGGGACCTTGGAGGTCTTCTAGTCCAACCTCCTGCTCAGGCAGGAATGCTTCCATTTTTGTCTTGCAAGACAAGTGAGAGAAAGAGGAAACTATCCTTCTCTGTTTATTCCCAGCAGTTTTATACATATTCACCATATCTGAATTATGTTTTCTTTTTTAAAAGAAATCACAAATATTGTATTTTTTTTCCAGAGAGGTGAATATATTTCTAGCCTGTGAACATTTCATTTGTCTAAGATTACTTTTTGATGTATTCACACTTTAGTATCCAGCATTACAAGAAATGTGTAAAAATTGGTGTCTTTCTAATGAACCCCATATGGAATTTGCCTCCTCCAAATCAGTTGCAGAACTGGACCATCATTTTCATAAGGCCATAGAGTACAGCTGTTTGAATACATTTCCAGAGTCAACCCTATCATTCAGACCCCAAGTACTTATAGGAAATTCGGATTTTCATCCCAGAGTGCATCGGTTTTTGTGTATTATGTTCAACCATAGTTGTTCAACCGTTAGTACCCATTTATCTAAATTGGACTGATCTTGTTTTGAACTCTTGGTTGTCTATTATTTTTTTAAGCCAACTGGATTACTTCACTGCAAAAATCAAATTCAAGTTATTGCATGAGAAAATAAAGAGACCCAGCCCCAGCTCCAGTCCAGTCCAGACACACACACACACACACACACACACATGGAATTCTACTGTTTATTCTTTTTAGATCTATTTATTTCTGTTTTCTTTCTTTTTTGAAAAAAAAACCCCAGTTACTTTATCCAATGACTGCTGTTGGTCAGCAGTAATTTTTGAGAGACTTTGCCAAAGCCGCTGGAAAGCTTGGCTGAATCATATCAACCAGATGAACTTCTCCCCTCTCAAATAACTCCAAAATGTTAATGAACAAGGCCTATCTTTTTATAAGCCATCTCAGTTTTTATTCTGTCAGACTTTTTCTTCTTTTTGCTAGTCTATTTTTCCTGCTGGATAATGTTTTCCCTCAGTTTAACAGCAATAAAATGTAAGCTATTGGGGAGCCTTTTTAAAAATGATTCCATCAGTCCCTGGCTTTTATGTGGAATACTGATCATGTTGATCAAGGTTATATGGTTCAGATACTATGCAGTCAAGCGGATATTCAGAGGCATCTCTGTTGGAGGGTGTGTCTGTGGGCCAAAAAAAATCAATATGGTAGCTGAGACTGCATGATTGATGACCTACCATTTTTTGAATACGCAATGTTATAAAAAAAGGAGGCAAAGCATCAGTCATGGTGGCACGGTTGCCATCTTGACTTTTTGACTTGTGGAAGCATCAGCAACATTACATCATACTCACAGAGCACCAGCATAATACTATTGAAAATGGCTTGTTGGTATCATTTTTTTCCATGCAACCTGCCATGCTTCCATGCCAAGATGATAACAGTCAAACCTGAGAGCCCATATTCTTATGCTGTTTTCTTTCTTCTTTCCAATATTCTGTGTGTTCTGGTTTATTTTTCACTTTTCCTCCCCTTGGTCTGGAGCTTTTGTTAGCAGAGTGACAAACTTAGGTTAACTGTGCACAGCCCTATTCATCTCTTTTCGGAGACATAACCCAACCAAGTCCTGTCAATGGAAACTTTATTGTTCTTATTTGTTACATTTATATACCACTTTCATTTGGGAGCTCAAGGTGGTATACATGGAATCCCTCCTTCCATTTTTCCCCCCACAACAACTCTGTGAAATTGATTGGGCTGAGAGAGAATCATTAGCCTTAAGATACCCAGGCAGATTCCATGAGTGAGGATGGATTAGAACCCAGTTCTCTGCCCTCCTAATCCAACACCTTAATCTAGTATTTTTCAATCTCAGCAATTTTAACATGTGTGGACTTCAACTCCCAGAATTCCCCAGTCAGCTGAAGTTGAGAAACACTGCCTTAATTACTCCACAGATTCTAGATATCTTTTTGAAACTGTCCTTCTGCTTAAGCTATTGGATATTTGAGGCTGGTTTTGGTTCATTTCAGTACTTAGTTATCTTCATTAAAAGGCACTTTTCAAAATAATCCACTTATAACTGAATCATCTCATTTCATAAGACACTGCCTGCAATTTACAATCTTTGTCCTCCACAGAGGCGTTGCTAGGTAGGAAGAGGAGGAGGAAGTAATGCCAGCATCCTGATACTAGAAAACTCCCACCTTACACAGCCACTTGTAACATTATACTACATTTTCTAATTTACTAATTTTAATGCTGTTGTCATTGTGTAATGTACTTTTCCCACCTGCATTTCTTGATTTTATGGTAAATAGAGTATGATACACAATAACAAAATAACTGAGTTTTCAAAAAACAAAAAAAAACCCCAAAAAAACCAAACCAGCAGGTTTTCTAAAAACAAAAAGGTTTTCTAAAACTTGACTGTGCAGTGAAATTTTCAGATGGGTATTGGTTTTAAAGAAGATTGCTACTTCCTGTCATCTACTCTTGAGTTTATGTTTAATTGCCAATTTTGCTACACTGCGCCAACCATCGGAACTCCAGTGTGCCAACTGAAGAGGAAAAATGGGAAAACATCCAGTTTGGTTGTTTCTCAGCTGCATATTAATTTGGAAATTCCACGAGGATTGGAATTGCTGCATTCACATCAACATACAATGTTATCTAAACAGCTTGTCCACTATTGTTTTCACAAGGAAAGTGAAAGATGGGCATGAGTTCTGTGAAATAGTTAAAAAGTATTATAGTTGTAAACAATTTTAGGGTTGGGCAAGTCGTCTAACATCTACCTCAAAAGTTTTTTCAGAACAGTATATATACTGTCTCTGCACAAGATCATCTGTGGCAGTGTTAAAAAACCAGGATGGCAGTAATCAAACCCCATCCCTTTTTTATTTGTGTCAATGTCTGTGAAAGAGGGGTGAGACTTATATTGTGCTATTGTAGCCACCATTTTAAAGTTTTTTATCCTACTGGTGGATGCCCATGTCCCTGCAATACCTCAAATCAGCTGCTGTGGGATCCCATAAAAGTCTATTTCTTTCTGTCATCTCTCACTTGCTGTATTGTTGTTATACCATATATGTATGTGGATTATTCATGGTTCTCGCTTGAAAGTCATGAAAATTTAGTTGTAGAACTCAAAATATATGGGTTTTTAAAAAATGAAATGAAATGTGCTTTCCCAGTATAACAGAATAACAGAGTTGGAAGGGACTTGGAGGCTTTCTAGTCAAAATCCCTGCTCAAGCAGTAAACCCTACAACGTTTCAAATAAATAGTTGCCCAATTTTTTCGTTAAAACCTCCAGTGTTGAAGCATCCATGACAAGTTGTTCCACTGATTAATTGTTCTAACTGTCAGGAAATTTCTCCTTAGTTCTAGGTTGCTTCTCACCTTGATTAGTATCCACCCATTGCTTCTTGACCAGCCTTTAAGTGCCTTGGAAAATAGGTTGACCTCCTTCTTCTTTGTGGCAGCCCCTGAGATATTGGGACACTGTTATCAGTCATCCCTGGCCTTTCGTTTCATTAAACTAGTCCTCCCCAATTCCTGCAATTGTTCTTTATGTGTTTTATCCTTTACTTCCCTAATTATTTTTGTTGCTCTTCTCTGCGCTCTTTCTTGAATCTCAACATCTTTTTAATATTGTGGCAACCAAAACTGGATGCAGTATTCCAAGTGTGGTCTTATCAAAGCATTATAAAGTGGTACTAACACTTCAACACTTCTTGATTCTATGTATAATGAATGTGATTTCCACACCCAGTTTGACACGGGTGTGGGTCTTTTCTTTCATGAAATCATCATTTATCTTTTTTGTTTTAATTCTTGCAGATTGCTTGAATGCTAAATCTAAAACAAGCAAGCGAACAAGCAGGAAAGAGTTTTTCCCTGCCTTGCCATGGATTATCGTTTGCAAGTTTTCTTCCAAATCTTTTCAAGGAAGACATTCTTCAGCTGTGCTCTTGGCATGAGTAGCTTTCTGGCATGTCACATCATAAAATATATTCTTCCTCAGCCTCTCACATTAGGGAATTTACATGTGCAGTTCCTAATAGTGCTGAGATATTTCTGAATTAGCAAATGTTATTATTTGACTCAGTATTTTTTTCTGCAAAGAGAGGCATTAAAAGAATGCAATCCAATCTACAAATATCTCCAACTCTATATGTTAGAACATTTCATTAAAGCATATAAAATAATCTAATTCATCAGTTTTTGTGATAATCACATGGATTCAAGTGTGTTACTCTGTAATATATGTAAGCACTTACGCACGTATGAAATATTTTTGAATAGCTGCAGTTGAGTTGTGCACAGCTGACGCTAATAGTCTGATGTGAGGGAGAAACTCTGGGCATAAATGCCAGAAGAGGGAAGAACTTGGTAGTTTTGAAAAATTACTGGAGCCAACATGAATGATTTCCTGCCCAATTTTAAACAGGTCCAAATTTATGGGAGTGCATCCCAGTTTCAAAGTTAACAGTGGAACATGGGAATGGGGCTGGATTTTGTGACTAATGTTCAAGAGTTTCTGGGGTTTGGAGGCTCTTGTTTCATATGTTTTGGGATTGTTTATTAGTTGAGAAATCTTATAAGATGAAACAATACAATGGTCTTTTCTTATTTGTCAGAGCATTAGAAATTCTGGATGATGTCCCATTGGTTCACAAGGAATATGCTTATAGTTTAGTTTTCAGGGCTAAATGTTCATGTTCTTTATCTGTTGGAAGTTGTTTAAGAAACATATGAGCCCATTAAACTAACACATTATGTTAAATAAAGGGAAGAGATTAAACAAGTATTATTGATTGAAAAACAGAATCTTTTTATTGGGGAAAAATGTTCTTCAGTTCAGATTGATCTGAGTTACACACTCAAATATTATATTATGTTTATTGATAGTATAAATTAATGTCAGAAGGTATAAGTTTTTGCCTAGAATTCTGTGGGAGGAACCTGCAAATTATTAACTAAAAACAATGAAAATTAAAACCATATGCGCACATATAAATAAAAATTCTTGCCCTTTATCCTCTTCCTGGAGTCCAGGTTTTTATGGGTCTGTGCCCTTTCCCCCTACTCTTTAAAATCTAATGAAATGGAAGCCACCCAAAGTCACCTTGTAGGGGAGACGAGTGGCATAGAAGTTTAACAAACAAACCAATAAATAATTGGTTGGGGGTGATATTAATTAGTACAGAGTAAGCTGTTGCCTATATGGGGATGATTCCTGATCTGGTTCCTGGAAATGCGGAAAAAATGTAAGCTGAATCCTAGCAAGTCCAGATGTGGAATCTAGAGCCCAATAAATCTGAAAATATTCTAAATTTAATCTGAGATGGGTCACACTCCTCTGTATAGAGTTGGCTTGCACGTTAGAAGTTCTCCTGAAAATAAGGCTCCTCCTGAAACATCAGGTGGAAGTCATGTCCAGGAGACCCTCTATACAATGACACTGTATGCATCAACTTCAATGATTTCTGAATCAAGAACTTTATATACACTTATACCTTGTCACCTCACAGCTGGATTATTGCTATCCTGTACGGTATGTTCTTGAAGAACACAGAATACAAACAAGGTTGGAAGAGACATTGGAGAACATCTAGTCCAACCTCCTGTCTAAGCAGGAGACCATTCTGGACAAATGGCTGTCCAATGTCTTCTTAAAAATCTCGAGAATTGGAGCACCCACAACTTCTGAAGGCAGGCCATTCCATTCATTAATTGTTTTCACTGAAAATCTTTTGGAAGCTTCATTTGATTTAAAAAAAGACAGTTACTCACATAGTAGTAGACCCAAATGACGTTTACCCATATAGCATTGCTAATGTGGGAGCTTCATTGACAGTTAGCTTCTAGTTAGCTTCTGGGTATAATTCAAGAGCCTGGTTGCTACTCTTAAAGCTCTTCAAGTTACAAAGCCTGGATACCTACAAGATTGCCTTCTGTGGATTGGCACTGTTGCTCCCTCCCTTCTGCTAAGAGTCCCTTCCATGAGGGAATGCCATCTACAGGGTCTCTGGGACTGACCCTTTTTAGGGAAGCCACCACCCATCTTTATAACAGTGTATCACTGAATATCTTCATATATTTCCTCCACAAAACCACATTGGCCTAGTTTTTTTAGGAATGTGTATGGGGCTGCAAAAATCTTAGCTACACCTTAGAATGATGCTACATTATTGATGTCTATAGGCTGGGTGTTTTAAACACTTGGGTTAAAAGGTGCTTAAAGACTGTGGGATTTTTTTGTGTCACTTATGGAAGCCTTAAAAATAAATGTATAGTACCCTAATTATAATCTTTGCTTTTGAGAAATACAGTGAGGCAACGAAATTTGAATTCTTTCCTTGCACATCTCAAATTCTGTTTGTGAGGACATTTATTCCAGATCAAACTTCTCATGCAGCTGACTTTTCACTAGCTTTTCTTTTTCCATGATTTCATATTCACGGCATTTCAGCATGCACGATTCTGTTCAATAACAACTAGATTGGCAAGCATCCCCAAACTTCACTATCATGTAAGCGATCCTGGGCAAGCCTTGGTTTCTAAATGTCTAAAACAAACAGACTCCTCATGTATGCTGGAATGAAGACATGGGAAATCTATTTAACAATAAATCCCAACTATAATTTAATACATAAAGACCTACAATGCACATACTGTAGCCTTAACTCCATCTCATCCTCGCAGTTTTCTTTCTCTAAAGCAATATATGTTTGCATGTAAATTGTAACACCCAGTAGTAGTGTTTAAAAGTTTGTGAAATCTTTTTTGAATTTTCAGTATTTGTGATCTGTTATTCACATGTCCTAAAACTAGATAAAGAGAACCCAATTAAACACGAGTCAAAACAAAAACATTATAACTTTTCATTAATTTATTGAGGAAAATGATCCAAAAAGAAATGTTTGTATGAGGCAAAAGTGTGTGGACTTCTAGGAGTATCAGTTCCTTTGAAGGGAGAATTACAGTCAGGTGTTTCAATCAATGGGATGACAATCAGATATGATTGTAGAAGATTGTAGAAGGTACAACTTGGTGGTAGGTTTCAGAGTATACCTATTTATCTGGCTAATCAGCTTTTTCACTCATGAAAGCAATCAGTTCAACCTTTGATTATCTGGCCATCAAAACCACAGATTTCCATTGCAAAATTGAAATCAAAACCCAAAACCTAATCTGCATAGTAATAAGTAAGAGCAACTTGCACTTAACCAAGCAAACTAAAAACAAATTGCAAACTATACATAACCTGCATCCCAAGCATGCATGTATCCGGATTTTCGAATTTTAAAATAGCCACTTGTAATCCTACTTTTAAAAACAAAACAAAACAAAAAAAATTGATTGAGTTTTAGATAAAGAATCTCTTATAATGATTTAATTTAGACCGAACATGTTATTTATTGTAGTCTGAGCCATTTTATTATTAGATCCATATTTTTCAATATTGCAAACAGACAAGGAATTCCCAATGTGATGCTGACATTTTGCATTGGATCATGCGCATTCACAAATTCCTTGTACTTTCCTTGAGAATAAATTGGATACATAGAATCACTGTCCTATTCCAGTTGATCATGAAGATGATACTTGACCCATCTAATACTTTCTGGTTTTACATAGGAAAAGAACAAGTAAGTTGCCACATTTGTATAAAACATTTGTGACAGAGGTACTGTCATCTGTAAAATTATACATAAATATAACATGGCTAATATTCTCACTATTGAGATCACATAGCCCAAGTTGACTTCATCCCATACTTGGAATATATCCAATCTATACAATCCACCCACCCCCATTATTACTTCATCAATTCCTGTAAGAAAGGGTCAAGAGGTGAATCTTGACTGCAGAAAGTTGGACTTTAATGCTTTTCCCCCAAAATATTTCAATTTCTAACAAGCTTCTATATTTCTTATTCTTATTATTCACATCACATTCACTTTCACCATTACCACCCCCTTCCCTATTTAGTCCTGAGTCTATTTGAGTGATTAGAAGACCAAAGAACTAAAACCAAAAAGAGAAATAACAGCATTGTGAGCTTTCACTTTTCACCAAAAAAAAAGGATATATCCCTTAGTAGCAGAAATGGGGAGCAAGTTCTTTTATAGATGTTTGAAAGGTAGATGGATCTGAGTTCATGCAAGCTGTGTTTGAAAGTTTTCCCCAGTGTGGAAATCTCTGGCTTTGCCCCTCTGTTCAAAGCATTTTGTTCACTTACATGAGTCCTTCTTCAATCACTCTTTCATGCAAAAACTGTATAAGCCCAGAAGCAGTTATGATGCTGCCCACATGGGATTCTGGCAACCCTGTGAATACCTTGTTTGTCTCATTTTACAGTTATATTTGGAGGTAGGCCCAGGAGGTAAAATTCTCATGCATTATTCATTTATTATTCCAAGTGCAGTAGCACCTAAGGACCCCAAGCAGGCCTCAGGGCCTCAGGAGAGCAGGCAGTGTTGAAGATGATGTACACAAAGGTACTCCCTGCCCTAGAGAAAACATATCCTAATATTTAAAGAGTATGTGTCAAACAAATAAAGCAGAGGCAGAGAGGAGGGGAAGGACAACCATATAGTATGGATTCCAAATTGCAGGCTAATCTCTTTGGATATCAACTTTCTTACCTAATAAGTAATCCACTTGTGAGCCTCAGAGTGAAGTGCCTTTCTTTACTTAATGTGTAGGTGTCCAAAGATAACCTACACCAGTGGCATTTGATGAAATAAAATGGAAAGAGCACATGTGAGATGGTACGATTAAAGTTACAGTTTAAATATATGGAAAATGTTGAGGCAGAGAAGGAAAGCTACTGTTCATCTGACATAGGAGTCAATATCTTAGGGAGTTAAGTTGAGGGCTATACATGCTTCCTTGTATAAAAGGCAACATATACATTTGATATATTTTCAGAAAACTATTATTTCATATATGAAAAATACTTCAGGCCAGTTTCTCCATGAAATGAAAAGGCCAGAGAGGAAACTTAAGCTCTTGTTTCTGGATCACCTTTCCATGCCAGCATCATCTCAGGAGCCATAGAAAATCTTCTGCCATGTAGACTAGAGTCATGCTAGCTCAGGGGTTAGAATGCAATATTGCAGGTTAACTCACTGTTCGCTGCCAGAAGTTTGATCCTGACCATCTCAAAGTTGACACAACCTTCCAGCCTTCCAAGGTTGGTAAAATGAGGAGCCAGATTGTTGGGGGCAATATGGCTGACTCTGTAAACCACTAAGAGAAGGCTGTAAAGCACTATGAAGTGATATATAAGTCTAAGTGCTATTGCTATTTTCTTATTTTGTTTTGCAATACAGAAACAATAACAAGGGGTACCTTGTTTTCTTTAATATCCATTTCATTAGCATAGAAGGTTTATTAAAATAACTCCATTTTTGTAACATTGATGTAATCCTGCAACGGTTGGCATTGTTTTGGAGTTGCATGGTGTCTTTAACGTGCCATTCAAGTACATTTAGCATCTCAGTTACAAATGCCTACATTTGTAGGCATTTAGTAAAAGCTATGAGAAGCATTGTCATGTAAAATGTAACTGACCCAAATATATAATTCATTCCATTTGTATGGCAAAGTCATGACATGCGTGATGCCATTTGCCTTATCCACCATGGATACCCATCATTATTCTATAAGCTTCTTGAACTTGAGTAACTCTGAGATGGGAAGCGGGTGATATGGCAGATTGGCTAGTCAGTGTTGTCAGGGTTAAGCAAATCCATTTTATAGTCCCTTGTCAGCCAAATATTTGTAAGTTTGTCACCTGTAGATATGAGCATTAGGAAATTGTTGCCTGGAAATAATAAGATAAAAACTCAGAACTCACTTTCTGTATGTCTTAGATAATAAATGTTAGAAAATATGCTTTCTGTTTTGTAGTTCTGAAGAAGAAAAGCAGTAAAATAATTTTGAAAAAAGTGAGTTTCACTAAGTCATCCACTAAGCCTTGAACCACAAGATGGGAAGCATATACATTTAATAAATAAAAAATGGAAAATTTCACCAAATAAGCTGTTGTGGAATACATGTTAAATAAGGAAGTGTCTCCTCCGGAAGAGACTAACATTAAATCCTCAGAGTTATTCAGTAGCATCTTTTGATTATTGGTCACAGACTTCACAATAGTTCATCTTGATCTGACCTAGCCTTTTAATTTGCTAAATGCCTCATAGAGAATAAATGCATATCTTTTGTTATTTGTTCATAAACTATATGCCAATTAAAGAAGGAAAGTTTTCATTTTGTTTATTGTCCATTGTCCTGAATTGGAAGTCAGTATTATTGTTACATTCTTCTACAAGTGAAATAAATGTGAAGAATGGCGAGACTAACACTCTCCTTCTATTCCTGGTGGTAGTAAAAAGAGGGAAGATATTTGATGGAATGAAAATACCACCAGGCCAGCTATAGGCATCCCATAATCACATAAGAACTATAATGAGGAGGCAAGGAAAAAGCAACATCCAAGTACTGCCAAAGGATAAGATAGGTCCCAAAGAGCCAGCACAATGGGAAGAACAAGATACATATCATCCACATGTATCTCATCAGATACCCTACCAATATACTATGCTGACCAAAACAGTACATGGAGGCTGGCAATGTGAAGACCCAGAACCACCTCACAATGTACAGAGGCTTCTGCCCAAGTTCAACTTCCAGAGACTGTACACTAGGTTAAAAGAGGTCAGGAAGGGTGTGGTGCATGTCAAAGCCACCATCCTGTATGAAAGCTGAAGCATCCAGGAGTACATCACTAACATACAAGGGTGAAATCCAGCAGGTTCTGACAGGTTCTGGAGAACCAGTAGTGGAAATTTTGAGTAGTTTGGAGAATTAGCAAATGCCACCTCTGGCTGGTCCAGACTAGGGTGGGAATGGAGATTTGGCAATATCCTTCCCCCAGGAGTGAAGAGGGAATGGGGATTTGGCAATATCCTTCCTCTGGAGTGGGGTGGAAATGGAGATTTTGCAGTATCTTTCCCCTGCCACATCCACCAAGCCATACCATGCCCACCAAGCCACGCCCACAGAACCGGTAGTAAAAAAATTTGAATTTCACAACTGCTAACATAGCACCCAAAGTTGAGCTGATGAGAGAATGCTTGGGGCAGCAGTAGATATGGGAGGAAGATCGAGCAAAATAAAAGTGACATAGAAAGACAAGACCCTACATGGGATGTACCATCTACAGATACCTGAAATAGGAGACATAAGAAATTCTATAAGTGGCTGGAAAGTGCTGGATTGAAAGGCAGCACTAAGAAGAGGCACTAAGTACCAGATCCACAGAAGCAAAGATCTACCACATTAGGCAGGATCAGAGGTGCAGTCTGTACAGAGCAGATTCAGAGACAGTCCAACATATAGTGGTAGAGTGTGAGATGCTTATAGAAAAAAAACATACCAAGAAGCACAACCAAGTAGCTAGCATTGTGTGCAGGAATATCTATATACAGTAGTGGATGGGCTAGACCCTTACAAGTCAGAAGGGTGGTTCCACAAACAGTCATGGAGAACAGCAGGGATAAGAAGATCCAAACAGACAGATAGACAGGTACTGGCCATTCAGCCAGACATCATGTAGTAGGCAAGGGCCAGAAGTACTGGAGAGGTACCAGTGCCTGAAGGAGAAACTAAAGAAGATGTGGAAAGTAAAGTCCAAAGTGATTCCAGTGGTGGGAAGGAACGCCTAAGTTGGGAAAGTGGCTCCAACAGATCTTAGGACTTACATCAGAGTTTTCTGTCCAGAAGAGTGCAGTGCTAGGAACAGCTAAGATGTAGTATAGAACCCTCAAATTCCCAGGCCTCTAGTAGGGGACTTGAGATTGAAGAAGATACATACGATGCATATGACTGAGAAGGGGTTTGTGTGTGTGTGTAAAACCTGTCGTGTCTTGAATGAGTCATAATAGCCCAGTTTACACATAGTGCTAAGCTTAATGGCTGCAGTCATGGTCAGAGGTGCCTGCTGATGATGACATCATCATTTTTGGCAGCTCTTTCTGTGAGTGCTGAGTGAGGTAATGTCCCCAGTATTAAATCTGACAGCAAGATTAATAATGATGGATTCCCTGACTTCTGCTTTGTGATTTAAACTGGTATTCTATTTCTTCCATCTAGGATTGCTGAGACATCATCATAATATTAACATGGTCACTAATGCAGTCTCCACAATAGGGCATCTGAGACTTTCTACTTCAAGTGTACTATAAGTGGTATTGTAACAAGGGAGAAATCAAAGTTAAAAAAAACTAATTCTGACACTGGGCAAAAGCTACTACTTTTTCAGCAGTGGTTGACAGGGTGAGCTATTGCAGGCTGTTAAGATGCCTCTGCTCCATATTGTTTTGACTTCCCAAGGCTCCTGACTTTACCTAATGAAGCTAGTTGATAACTAGCTAGTTGATAACAAAGGCGATAACTATTCTTTTGGGCTAACTGCTTGCCCCCGCAAAATCTCTCATAGTTTCAACCATTTACAGCAAACTCTAGTGCACAGAGTGGCTTAGCCTAGGAAGCAATGTACCTCTGAATCAGGTTGCAACTGTTTTCACATTTACTTTTTTACTTACCTTATTATTGCATTTCCACCTGTTCTCAATCTTTGAAGCAGCAGAATTAATAAACCCAGAAACAAGGACATCTGAAACAATAAGGAAAGGAACAGCAAATTTAAACATTAATCATATTGTATCTGATCAAGCTTGTAGGTCAGTACAATAAGTGCAATCAGTGGACAGAATTCTCAGTCTCCCTGCAGCTGTCCTTCACAAAAGGATTTGATGGGGCCTGAATTCAAGAAGATTTGGAAGGGGAGTGTTAATTTCTGCCTGCAGCTAAAGATGCATGAAAACATATTTAGTCATATTTAGTAAGAGAATCATACTTAGAAGGATCTAATTTCTGTTTAAATCCTATCCACTAGTGCTTTTATTCCACATTCTAAATCAGGATTCTGTACAAATTCATATGTGAATTGAAAGATGTCACAATATCCAACTCAATTTGTCTCATTGTTATGGCCACTAAAAAGAGGAGATTTCTAATAGGAAGAGGCATCTAAGTCTAAAGTCTAAATTTAATACACACTAAAGACTCTGAAGTTGAAAATCAATACTTTGAATTGCACCTGAAAACAAACTTTGGTCACTACTGAATTTCTTTACATTCTTAAGCATTGTTTAATTGTAAACCTTCATGCATGGGCTTAAAATGTGCAAAATTCATCACTGCCCAGTGGCTAACCTGTAATCAGACAACCAGCTTGAATAAAGATTAACTTTATTTTGTCTGTTTCTGAGAACTGGTCCACCTGAAGATCCAGTGGCTTCTATGCCTCCTCTCTTTGTATTTCGCAGCAAAGAGGTTTTGCTTAAACCAGGCTGAAGAAATGGAAATCTGAAATCATGAGGAAAGAAATGAGCAAACCTTGGGTCATTGTTTAATTTGCTAAAAGAACAGCTCCACCTAAGATTCCTTCTGCCATCTGCCAATGATGACAAAACAGTGAAAGAGAAAGACAAATATGCACTGGAGATGGAGCACAGCTGTTGCAAGGGTTGTGCCTAAAAAGCCTGCATTAATAACAGCAATATGTTCGTGGTACACTCAGCCGATCACTACTATGTCCAGCATCTCACAGCTCTTCTCCCTGAAAATACTCAACAAAGTAAAGCTTTGTGCTGTGATTGTTTATTACATTTAAGGATATGTAAGCTGTGGCATTAATTAGTGGGTTTATACCCACATTTATGAAAACCAAAAGATCACTCTCCAAATTTTTCTTATGAGTTTAGATATCTATCAATTTCTTTTCCAACCTATTGTTCCTTTAGACTTCTTTACTGCTTAATATCTAATCAACTCTTGATTTTACCACTGAGATTAGCAATGTAAAATAGTTTAAGAATACCCACTGGCCAAATATTCTGCACAATCATATAAAAGAGCAATCATAACATTCTTCCAATTGTCAAACACAGATGCAGTCTTCAAGTTACACCAAGATACCCAGCCTCTCCAGAAGCAAACCACAACCGTATTTCTAAAATGACACCATCTACCCCTATAGTCTCATTTTCACCATTTATTTTGTTGCATTTATGGTTACCTTTACATCCTTTGCCCCCCCCTTGGATTTCAGCACTTATAGCATTTATTCACGTTCATTCCCACACAAATCTCTAAAATATACTGTCACTTCAATTTCATCCTAAATCATGTTATTATTTCTTTATTTTATTTTATTACATGTTTCAATATAACTACATTAAAGAAAAAGAATAAAACCAAACCAAACCTATAATAAAAAGGTGATGAAAAAGGAAAATGGGAAAACTAAGATATTACTAAGATAATTATTTGAAAATTAATACATTAAAATATCTAAACAACAAATGGAACTTTGACATATGAAATCATATTATTTGTCTTTTCTTTGCAACAATTGATTTCTGCTGTAAATGAAGTACATCCCAGAATTTGGACCAAACCTTTAAAGTAGATATAGGAAGGTCATGTAAGTAATATGAGCCATCAAAAAATTATTGTAAAGATGAGACATTTCTATACATCATGACTTCAGTGCAATAAAACCCCTGACCGGTGAATGTTTCCTGAAAAACTTAAACTACAAATTAAATATACAGTACATTTATTCTGAGTGTGAGGGGAAAAAGAAATTCTTTCTTCCTTCCTGTTGAAAAACTCTTTGGCAGTAATGCTTGGATTGTTTTCTTTTGCAAATTACATTTTTGCTGTTTTCAAGATGTTTGCCTGGCTTTCTTGAAATCTGACCCACGTAATAAGTAATGTAGACCTTGTTTCCATGTTGGGGTGGGAGTGGGAACTCTCCCAGGGCTGCTTAAATATAATGATTAAAACTTCCATGTGTGTAGCAAAGTCAGCCACTTTTGCAGAGAGCAGAAAATAATCTCCTATAACTGAAAGGCATTTCTCTCACCATTAGATAAACAATATGGAATCACAGGCATCTAATCCTTGCCTTGTAACACCAAAGGCAAGATGTCTACTTAAAAAGGCCATCTGATCACAACAGCTCCTATCAAATGAATATTAAGATGCTGGGGCAGCTCACAGTGGGAGACACTGTTAGATCTGGAAATGGGGAATATTACAATCACACTCTGTTACCTTGAAGTTGTTGTAGCTGCCTGGCTACAACAAGGCTGCTGCCTTGGTCCATCAGCAGCCTACAGAGCTGGCAACAGAGTCAGAAACGATGAGGCTGAGGTGAGGCCAGAGCCATTGGGAAGTGAAGTGCGGACTCCAGAGCCTCCAGAGACTGGTAATAGTGAGGCAGAGGAACAAGAGGAGCCTGTTCCTAATGCATGCATGAGAAGAGCTTCCAGAAGGCAAGAGCAGCTCATGCAGAGAGGACAACTCGGAAGTAGGGCCAAAAGATGATTGGCCCCTCCCATAAGGCTAAAAACAGACCAGGACCGACATTTGAGCTTTGCCAGAAAACAACATTGTAGCTGCATCTTCTGCTTTGTCTTCTGCTTCATATACATCTTTGTTTTTGTGGCTTCTGGATGTTTGCCAGGAAGGGCCTTTGGCAGTTTGCCTAATTGGACTTAGGTTTGCGAGATAACTGAGGAATTTGTGTTGGGAGGCATTTGTTTTACTTTGAGTTGAATGACACTGGGAATAAAGTAATTCCCAGATGTTCGAATAAAGTTTGTTTTTCCATGGACTAAGTTTATTACTATCTACTTGGGCCTGGGTCACAACATGCCCCTTCTGCAGGACCAATTCAATCTGTCTGCCTTCAATGGACTTCCAAGGAGAAGTGTTTGTATTTCTATTCAGAGAATTATTAAAGAATTATTAAAGATTAAACATTAGCAAGGTTAGCAAGGTTAGCAAGATTTGATTCAGTTCATTCTGCTTTTTAATCTTCTGCATTCCACCAATGGTTGGTTTCAACCAGTGTAACAACCGGTTCACTTAGTGCACATGCTTTGCGCACACATGCACATGCACCAAACTTGCACTCTGTGCAAATGCATTGAATTTCAGAACAGCTGAGGTGCGGCAATCCGCTCTGCCATGCCTATCAGCTGAGCTAAAAATGAATGAATATATATAATATAATATTATATATATATATATATATATATATATATATATATATATATATATATATATATATATATATATATATATATATATATAATATATATATATATATATATATATATATAATATTATATATAGTAATATATATAATATAACAGGGTTGGGTGGAGTACCCAGCTGACGGTCAGAGTGAACCGGTTTGTACTCAGCTCATCATCGCTGCTACCAGCTTGCCCGAACCGGGATGAACCAGTAGATAGATTTTGTTTAAAGCTTTTGGAGTTATGAGAAGAGACCACAGAGTCAGTAATGCATTCCAAGCACAGATAATTCTGTTACAGAAATCATATTTTCTGCAATCCAAACTGGAGCAGTTGACATTAAGTTTAAATCTATTAGTAGCTCTTGTGTTATTGTAGTTGAAACTGAAGTAGTCGTTGGCAGGAAGGACGTTACAACCGATGATTCTATGAGCTAAAACCTGGTCCTGTCGAAGGCGACAGAGTTCCAAGTTTTCTAACCCCAGGATTTCAAGTCTGGTGGAATAAGGTATTTTGTTGGTTGCGGAGGAGTGGAGAACTCTTCTCGTAAAATACCTCTGGACACACTCAACTGTATTGATGTCAGAAATATGGTATGGATTCCAGACAGGCGAGCTGTAATCAAGAATTGGCCTAGCAAATGTTTTATATGCTCTGGTCAGCAGTGTGGTGTTCTTGGAAAAGAAACTATGCAGGATTAGGTTAACAACTCTTAGAGTCTTTTTTGCTATGTAGTTGCAGTGGGCTTTGGCACTTAGATCATTAGATATGAGAACACCAAGGTCTTTGACAGGGTGGGGGTCATCTGTAAGGTAGTGACCATCAAGCATGTACTTAGTGATTGGGTTCTATATCTATGAAGCATAAAAACAGATGTGAGATTCTCCTTATCCAGTGCCAATTTCAGACTTATCTATTACCATCAAGCAACAGATAGAACAGAATAAATTATAGAGAGCCAGTTTGGCCTAGTGGTTAAAGCACAAGATTAGAAAGTCAGAGTCAGTGAGTTCTAGTCTGGCCTTAGCCATGAAAACCAGCTGGGTGACTCTGGGCAAGTCACATTCTCTCAGCCCATCTCACCTCACAGAGTGGTATTGTGGGGAAAATAAGAGCAGGAAGGTATATGCTGTGGGTATGTTTGGCACCTTGAGTTGTTTGTAAAAATATTAAAGGCAGAAAATAAAATAAAATAATTTCTGGCAGAACACAATCCACACAAAACAAAACCAAATTCCTAATGTATCCTTAAAAGGATTCTCTCGCCTACCCCAAAGCCCTCCTCACAAGTTTGCACTTTAAAAAATCTCAAAGAAGGTGTGAAATGAGTCTCTGTTGGGAAAATATTTAATTGTTAAGATGCCACCACCCTCATTCCATCTTATCCTAGCTAGTTGGAGAAGTAACCATAAACATGAGTTTAATATCCAATATTCAGGGGAAAAGGCACTAAGGTAATAGAAGTAACCTCCAACCTCCAGATTTATTCAAATAGCAACTAAAAACAGAGGTACTGGAAGTGAAGGTGGGTATATGTCAATAGCTTTATGGAAGTGATCAAAATGGTAGGTATGATAGCATGATAGCATGCTGATCAGCTTGGCAAATCTAGCCTGATATACAATTGGTTTTTTAAAGTTTTTTTATTAATAATTCAAATTTAAAAACAATGGACATTGTTTGACATCTCTGGTTTCTAAAATTTATGTCTAATTCAAATTAATAAGTAATACATTCCTCGATCTGTATACACGTTTACATATATCTTACTTCATTACATGTCAAGTATACAACATAATACCTCCTAAACAGCGAAGTATATACAGCCTGATATACAATTGTTAAAGAGATGTTCTGTTGGGAAAAAAGCAATTAAATCCAAAACAAACAAGTTCTTAATCACAGAGACAGAAAAAGTTCTCAAGAACTTCTCAGTCATGTGGATTCTTCAATATTCTAGATAGAGTTGCCTTGCAGATTACAAGAAAGCACTTTGTACTTCCCCGAGAAAGTCAACCGTTGGCATAAATGATTAAAACTACATTAATGCTAGAAAATGTCTTTGCTAAACAGGCTACCTGTCAGGTAGGTGAAATTTTAATTATTATTCAAGAAGAAAGCTGGAAAATCTTCCGAGTTGTCGTGACAGAAGTATAAGCATTCTGCAGATGACATATGCAACCACTTAATACCCAAACTGGTTCTGTTTTCTCTGCAATCTGATTTTTAAAATCTTCTCCTGAAACTATAAAATATTTTATCTATTGCATTATTTTCCAAACCAAACAAGTTTTACCGATCTCTATCCTCTTTCCATCATTTAGTGACCATTCAAAGTTACAATGACTTTTGATCATTTTTCACACTTACAACCATTGCAGTATCCTCATGGTCATATGATCTAAATTCAGATGCTTGACAATTGGTTCATATTTAGGACAATTGCACTGTCCTGTCCTCACCTTTTGCAACCTTCTGACAAGCAAAATCAATGGGGAAAACAGATTCACTTAACAGCAGTCTTACTAACTAAACAAGTGCAGTGACTCCAGTTGTTGCCACAACTGTGGCAAGAAAAGTAGTAGAATGGGGAAGAACTCATTTAACAAATGTCTCACTTAGCAATATAAATTTGGCTCAGTTGAGGTCGTAAGCTGAGGACTACATGTACTTCAACAATAGGGCTACGATGGTATCAGGACTGAGCAGTTCATTGGCTACCAGTAAATGTCTGAGCTCAGTTCAGATTTGGGATGCCCAAATCTTTCTTGTGCTGCTCTCTTTGGCAACAAGCCATTTATCCATTGAAATGAGCACTAGTGGCCAATCTCCAGATGACCTCACTAGCTGAACTGCAAACACTGGGTGACCCTGGTTCTTTGACCTTGTAATTGGATCCCCAACAAAAACATAATTGTTTTGTTTACTTTTTAATATTAACATTAGCCCTCTTAATTAAGAGCAGTATTTATGTCCTTTCCCACTTGAATAGTTGGTTTCTGTGTTAATTGGTCAGCTTCATTTTAACGCTTTTGTACTTTTACATTTTTACTTATTGTGTTGTGTGTTACATAGTGAGTTGTATTTTATTAGTTGTAGATTTTAAGTTAAGGGACATCAGTTAGAGAGAAACACAATCATAAAACAGGGGATTACTTTCTCAAGCAAAATCAAAACTTTCGCTTATTCTGCCTCCCCCCCCCCTTTTTTTTTTTCACTATATGAGTAGTTATCCCATGGCTAATTCTGCAAGAATAGATAATGGCATAAGCAATAAGCTCATTAGGATTGTTTACTGACAAATTTTGGAATGGCAGCCTCTCTGCCTTTAGCTAAAATTGACATAGTTCCTCGTGGGTTTTACATTGGGCATTTTTCCAAGTTTTAGGACCTCGAGACAACATGACCTCCTGCTGTCATTTCAACATTAAAGCATTGCCAGTTGCTGATCTCAAGTTTGACATCTAAGGGTTGTTATTATCTAAGTAGCAAGTCAATATTCATGACAAACAACCTTTCATCAAGTAATCACTTTTACCCTTGAGAAAGCAGAACACTCCTGAGGACTCCAGGTCAGTCCATCAGCAACAGATTGATCAAGTTATTACAGTAGCTATTATGAGACTATGAACAAGTAATGGCTTCTGACATCCCATAGACATAGAATACCTTCTTCTTAGACCAGCTGCGGTGTTGTACAGGGAGGCAGCAACATCTGGAGTTACCAAGACTCAATGTCATTCCTAAGTGTCAGAAAATACTATCAAGTTTTATTCAATATATAGTTATTTTTAATACGGGCCCATAATTCTACCAAATATTTGAAAAAAATAAATTTACACAGGGCTCATTAATTCAAAAGACATTTTCCACACATCTACCTCTCTCTCTCTCTCTCTCTCTCCCTCTCCCCCCGCCGCCTCTCTCTCCCTATAAGTTTTTATTTCCAACATAAAATATAATCCTGCTCCCTCCTCTTCTATAACCGAGCAACTCATGCCAAGGTTTGTTCCTGCTTTAGTTATTACATTATAGACCACAGAGGTTATTGTGTGTAATTAAATAGGGGGAAGAAAACCCTCCAACCTGGAATTATAAAACCATCACCACAAACCAACAGTTCCACTTCATGTATATTAACTCATTTAATTTATTTTTGTTTTCTTCTTTTAAAGGTGGAGGAAGAGGGAGGGAATGAGAAGAATTTTTTCTTGCCTTGTAAAACGTTAAAAATGCATGAAGGCTTAAAACATGCCAGAAATAACCCACACAGTCACTTAGAAGGGCCATCCAAGAAACTTATTGCATTAAAGGCAAGAAACGAGGTTTTCTGAAACTGACAAAGCAGCAATTCTGGCATTATATCTAATAGCAATTCCCTTTTCTTTAAAAGGATGAATCTGCCTTATAACAGTTTAGTTTGTAAGATTTTTGAGCAGCAACAGCCATTTCTGTGCGGCGGGTTTGTGTTACTAGTAACTGGGCTATAAAAGTAGACTGAAGGCAATTTGTGATATTGCTATTTTGTCCCACCATAACTGTTTATTTAGAAAATCTTAGAAACTACATCGCATCATTAATCTCTGCTTTTATTTTTATGTCATGGTATCAGTATTCACAATACTTTATAGAATGTATTTATGAAATTTTTAAAACTTATAAAATAACATAACCTAAAGATACATTTTTATCCAATTATCATTATTTAACGATTATGCATAGGGAGATAGAATAAAATGGAAAAACTAACAAAGAAAAAAAATAAGGAAAACCCTTCCTTCCTTCCTTCCTTCCTTCCTTCCTTCCTTCCTTCCTTCCTTCCTTCCTTCCTTCCTTCCTTCCTTCCAGCAAATATTTATATTCATCCTTTTTATGGATGAAGGACTTCTTTAGTTGATTTATAAATTCACAAAGTAAAACCCAGTTCATAATTTTCAGAATGTTATGGTACAGCTATCCAGACAAGCAAGCAAACAAACAAAACATATGCATGGACATGAAAAAAAAAATCAGCATAAATAATACTTGAGTAAGAAGAGAAAATAATCAAAGCTGATATTTCATATGCTTACAAAATTGTGCATGTTATACCTACATATAATTGCACATTTTGTTCAGATATATGAGCATTGCAAAGGTTTCCTAGTTGGAAAATGAAAGTCTATAAGCCAACACTGCAGTTGAGAGAGGACTCTGCAGAATAATATGCACATATAACCAATATATGGTTTTTCACATTTTCTTAAGAGCTCAGAATGATATGACAAAGGAGTAGGAAAATTAAAACAGAAGAAGACATTTGTTCATCTTTGCCTAAGTTTAAGAGAGAGTGAAGCTACTTATTAACTTAAATAAATCATTTAATTCCTGCTGTATAAAGCAGAGATGAAACTATGGTTTTGGAATTTCTGACACATTGAGCAATCAGCGCTGTCAAGGCCCAAGTGTTTCTATTGGAGGAGTAACACTCTGAAGTAATTTCACAGGAATCTATGTAAGAGAAAAGAAAAGGTTTCATTTTAAAACTGAATTGGAGCTATCCTTTAAGGCATGTATATCTGACACTTTCTTAATAGCAAAAAAGATATTTTCTCCTATTGATAGAAGATAATCACTAAATCCTGCAGATGTAAGACTTTTCAAGAATCTTATATTTGTAAGCGTATTTTAGTCACTGTGAGCTGCAAATAACTTTTTTTTTAAAAAAAAAAGGAAGAGGGGTACAATAGCCAGGGTGTCATAATGAAGAAGGTAGGGCAACATCATGAAACTAGAACCACGATTTTCTGGATTTTTTACTAGATATTTTAATCCCACTTTCATATTTTTTTATAAATAACTCAAGGCATCAAATATCCTACTACTTCTTCCTTGGCTATCCTTTGTGTAATGGGCCAGGTCTGATAGCTGGTATTATTTGATCTATCTATTTTATTTGTTTTTATCAGTGCTTTCCAAAATTTTTTTCCTTCTTTATGTAAAATTGCTTATCAGGAAGTCATTTTTATCTGATACAGGTAAAACAATGTAGTGTAAATGTCCCAGCTATGTTTATGTAATGGATTTGTGTGTCATTACCACCCAATGATAACCACTTTCACCAAATGTGGGGTAAATTACTGAGGTTTGGGAAACACAATTTATATGTGGATTTTGTTCCTTTCCACAGAATAAGCTTCTTATCTGAGTCTTGTCCTGGTTCTTGATATTTGATACTCATGAAAAAATTAAAAATTTGAAAGATTTGAAAGGATTTTCCTCCCCTACCGCTTAGCACTAGCATTGCTGGTTTTCATCAGCAATTTTGATTTATCTTGCCTTTTTTTCAGTTCATTTTAAAGCTTAAAGCCAGACTCCTTTTTCTTCTTACGCCCTTCAGTGGAGAAATGACAGGTGATCTGTAATGTCCCTTAAATCGTTTTTTTCAAATTTGGCAACTGTAAGACTGTGGAATTCTGGGAGTTAAAGTCCACAAATTGCCAAAGTTGAGAAACACTGTGTTAAATTGAATCCCAAGAACCAATATTTATATAAGCTTTAAAAAAGCATCCCAGTCTCCTGCTCAGTAAAGGATGGGATCATAATTACAGAGCACAACTATCAAAAGCTTCTTGCTACCAATGTTTTTGACCAATCTATGCAATAGTGGGTTTCAATTTTTTTTATTACCAGTTCTGTGGGCGTGGCTTGGTGGGTGTGGCATGACTTGGTGGGTGTGGCAGGGGAAGGATATTGTAAAATCTCCATTCCCACCCCATTCCAGGGGAAGGATTCTGCAAAATCCCCATTTCATCCCGATCAGCTGGGATTTGGGAGGCAGAGAATAGATGGAGGCGGGGCCAGTCAGGATTTTTACTACCGGTTCTCCGAACTACTCAAAATTTCTGCTACCAGTTCTCCAGAACTGGTCAAAACCTGCTGAAACCCACCTCTGAATCTATGTGAGAGCTTAACAATCCCATATATATGACTAATAAGATGTCTGCTGAGCTTGAGAAGGAATAGGTCCCAGTTAGGACAGAAAATGAAATAAAACAATATCTTAGGAAATATGATACATATGTAATTTGCTTTACAGGTAAAGGTACTGCTGTATATATATATATCTTGTTTCTAGACATACTTATTTCAATGTAGCCATCATGCTGAGCATGTTTACATGGATGACTCATTGAATTCATTAAGGTTAATTCCAAATAAATATGTATATGACTTCAGCCTTTCATTTATTGAAACATAGCCCTCGAATTTCATAATAGAGAAAAATGAACATCATTCAATAGTTGCAAGTTCATGGTAGAACTCTACATCGTATTCATGTCTTAGGTAATTATCGTCCGGCTGTCTTAGGTAATTATCGTCCGGTCTCCAACCTTCGCTTCACGGCGAAGGTTGTAGAGAGTATGGTGGCATATCAGTTTCCCCTGCACCTGGATGAAACTGTCTATCTAGACCCGTTCCAGTCCGGTTTCCGGCCCGGCTACAGCACGGAGACGGCTTTGGTCGCGTTGGTGGATGATCTCTGGAGGGCCAGGGATAGGGGTTGTTCCTCTGTCCTGGTCCTATTAGACCTCTCAGCGGCTTTCGATACCATCGACCATGGTATCCTGCTGCGCCGGTTGGAGGGATTGGGAGTGGGAGGCACCGTTTATCGGTGGTTCTCCTCCTATCTCTCCGACCGGTCGCAGACGGTGTTGACAGGGGGACAGAGGTCGGCCCGGGCGCCTCACTTGTGGGGTACCGCAGGGGTCGATTCTCTCGCCCCTTCTGTTCAACATCTATATGAAGCCGCTGGGTGAGATCATCAGTGGCTTTGGTGTGAGGTACCAGCTGTACGCTGATGACACCCAGCTGTACTTTTCCACGGGCCACCCCAATGAAGCTATCAGTGCTGTCCCGGTGTTTGGAAGCCGTCGGGTCTGGATGGGGAGAAACAGGCTCAAGCTCAATCCCTCCAAGACTGAGTGGCTGTGGATGCCGGCATCCCGGTACAGTCAGCTGAGTCCTCGACTGACTGTTGGGGGCGAGTCACTGGCCCCGATGGAGAGGGTGCGCAATCTGGGCATTCTCCTGGATGAACGGCTGTCTTTTGAAGACCATTTGATGGCCGTCTCCAGGAGAGCTTTCCACCAGGTTCGCCTGGTGCGCCAGTTGCGCCCCTTTCTAGACCGGGATGCCTTATGCACGGTCACTCACGCCCTCGTGACGTCTCGCCTGGATTACTGCAATGCTCTCTACATGGGGCTCCCCTTGAGGGGCATCCGGAGGCTTCAGTTGGTCAGAATGCGGCTGCGGGTGATAGAGGAGCCCTCGGGGCTCCCGTGTTACCTATCCTCGCAGACTGCACTGGCTACCTGTGGCCTTCGGGTGCGCTTCAAGGTGTTGGTGACAATCTTTAAAGCGCTCCATGGCATAGGGCCGGGCTATTCTGGGACCGCCTACTGCTACCAAATACCTCTCACCGACCGTGCGCTCTCACAGAGAGGGACTCCTCAGGGTGCCGTCAGCTAGGCAGTGCCGTCTGGCGACACCCAGGGGAAGGGCCTTCTCTGTGGGGGCTCCCACCCTCTGGAACGAACTCCCTCCAGGACTTCGTCAACTTCCGGACCTCCGAACCTTTCGTCGCGAGCTTAAAACGCACTTATTCATCTGCGCGGGACTGGATTAGATTTTAAAGTTATTGGTTTTAAGGGGTTTTTTATTATTTATATTGTTTTTTAAATTCGGCAATAGAATAAGTTTTTTAATTGTTGTTTTTTAATTTGTATTTATATGTATTTTAACTGCCTGTGAACCGCCCTGAGTCCTTAGGGAGATAGGGCAGTATATAAATTTGAAAAATAATAAAAATAAAATAAAATTTTATTTGCAGACTGTACTGAAAAAGATCTGAAATCATGGACAATTGTTAATCACTATTAAATCTAATGGATATATTATATCCATTATATCCATCTGATATATTATACTTCAGTCTCCTATAATCTTAAAACTGTATTCTGATCAAACTATAGCAAAGTATATCATGGGTAGGTCAACCCTATTTAGCATAGCCAGTTATGAGAAATGACAGGATATATTGTACGGTGGTAGTTAGAACATAACAATCTGTTTTGTATTTTTATTTATATAAGACAAATATTTATTTTATCAGCACAATAGAATAAAGTTAGCAGTTAGTGACTCATCTAAAACAAGTCTGATTTCACCACCAACAATATTCTAAAATCTGTAAAATGCATTTATCCATTAGATATGAAAACTATAGTTCAAGAAACCTACTGGGTGTCTGTATAAACAAAGGTACATTTCAGAACATGGATGGTATTTCTTCAGTGTGCTAAAATTTTTTTGTAGATATGCAGAATTTTTTTGACACATGCCTAGACATGTAGAGGTTTCCTAGCTGTTCCAAGATGTGGGTTTTTAATTTTATTTTAAAAATCTGATCTTTTGTTCTGAAAAACAAGAACATTCAGAACACAAACTATTTCCTTTCTCCAGAAAGATCACAAATTTCATAATAAGCTATGCATCTGACAAGCTTATTATCTTTTAGCATGTGAAGCAATACCACTGTGTTTGTGACTGAAATTTTTTGCTTTGGCATTTTAATGATACAACGAAATGGAAACAAGCGGAGAAAATTATCTTCTCTCTCAAACCTGGAGCCTAAAGGAGACATTTTCACCCACTGCTTCAAAATAAAGCTAACCCTTACTCCATAGGTCAGAGTCCAAATTTTTAAAATGTTGAGAAATAAAGCCTTAAGCCATCCATTAAATATTATACTTTTACTTCGAAACAACCAACACAAGCTAATACACAAATTCCAGTTATCCTTGATCTAAGGGTGAGGAACTAGAGATTTCAGCAGTGGAATATTCTGAAGAAATCAGAAAAAAATATTCTGATTCCGCTTCATTTTTCCCTATAGATTCTCATTTATTAAGGATTAACATTTAGCTATTATTTTAATGTAAGCCTCCCTCTTTATCCTCAAATGTTAATAAACATTTATTTGACAAATAAAAATACAAAATGTAGAGTTATCACTGTCATATTAAAAATACAAAACCCAAAGCTACAATGATTACCAGTCCAACCTAAAAAGCCTAGCTGAAGGAATGAAGGCCTGACCCCTTTTTAAATATTCAGGATACAGAATGCAAAGCTCTTTCCCATCCTAGGTATACCCAGTGATGAAGAAATGAAAACATGCACATTGTGATACTGTAACATGGACCCTATTTTTCTATATTTGTCTTCTGATGTCAGATGCAAATACATAAGTCCTGAGGTTCATATCTTATCATCACATGCCCCTGCTGCTGATGCCTGTATTTCCCATGCATTCTATAAGTGAGGCTCTGAAACGGGATATATCTTTAAGCGATCCTTTCCTGATAACTTTAATGCCTTGCATATTAACACTTTGGACATTTAGAGCTCTCCTTGAATTGTGCTTTGAGAGCAATTGGCATCCCCTTTCAACATGAGGAAAATTTTGTAATCATATTTAGCTGCCATATTTTGCACTAATAAAATTTCCAGAAAAAAATCAAGGATAGATAAAGCCTTTTGAGAGAGTTCTTAGATCCTGATCTCAACGGTCACTGCTAGATTATAGAATATGACATATCACAGGTCTATCTTCTTTGGAAACTTTCAAGGAGCCTGAAAGCCTAGGTAGGACTCCTGAAACCCTAAGAAAGCTACCTGTGAGAGAAGTGTCCTGAGACATGGTGGGGCACTTTAGGGATGGTTATGTGCTGGAGGACTCAGAGATGGTACTTCAACAGACTGCAACATGCCAGAGATTTTGGCAGAATGTGAGGCAGTACATTCTGTCTTAAATTATGAGAAAAGCTGGAAGATATGGCTGGGGACTATGAAGGAATGTTTATACACAGTGAAGTATTAGAAGACACCTGATGGGGCACTACAGAAGACGGATGGAACTACATTAAAGAAATCTTTTCTGGTCCATGAAGCAAGACGTATGAGTAGCCTGGCCTCAGGTGGCTTCTGGAAAATGCCAGATCCATCCATACAAGATCTTATCCATTCATATTGTGACGGGTGACATAGCTTGTATTAACTGAGATTTGGCTGACCAAATATGTGGATATAATCCTGTGAGAGATTTGTCTTTTCAATTCTCAATTTCTGCATCAGCCAGGATTGCAAAGCTGTACAGGGATTGGTGGTGATTATAATTCAAGAAACCTTAACAGATGTGCTGCTCCAAAGACAGCTAGGTGGAGTTAAGCTGCAAGGACAAATAAGGATTGGTGATCCTCCCAACCGTTTAACAGCAGCCCTCCTAAGCCTCTGGATCTCACTAGCAGGTTGACAGTGGAGTTTCCCAGACTCTTCTCCAATCTCCTTGCTCCTGGGTATGTGACTCAAGACTTCATGGTTTCAAAAACAACCATGAGTTTGAGATCAATCCCAACTCCAGTGTGCAATGTCACATATTAGAATTGTTCCTGTTGAAGCATTTACAAAGGAGGACATTGGTATTAGTCCTTTGTCATGATCAGCTGTATATCATTAGAAGCCTCAATTTCTGCAAGAGTGGAACCAGACGAGATGGTCCACTCCAGCCTCCAGGCACCTGTTGTATCTTAAGGACATTTCAGAGGATTTTTCTCAATAATGTGGCAGGAAATAGCATGGCCTTTCTCTAATTGACAATTTATGAGAAGTGAAGCAATTAAATTAATCATAAGAGTGATTCTGGTGAATTACCACGGTTGAATATTGCTAAGCACAAGAATATTCTATTGTTTGGTCCTTTGCTGTGTATTTCATTCCTTTTATTGTACATCATTGTGAAGTCCTGTATGAGGTCTGCTGGGGAAAAGTTCTGCATCTTCTGTGACATTTTTCCAAAATTATTTTCAAAATTGTTCATGATTGCTTAAGATAGTCAATTCAGGGTAAAAATCATCTGACAAGATGACCAAGCAATCTCAATCCATATCCTGGCCAAATGTCTGGTTGAAATGAACCCAGGTAATTAGCATTTTTCAAAAATGCCTCGAGAAGTTAGACCATCTTTTTAATCTGAAAATTGTACATTTCAGATCAGTTGAAAATTCATCAGTTTGTCTGGGTAGAACTGAAGACTAAAAAGATGTAAATAAAAGTTTTGTAATAGACTCCTTCACTGAAGAATGAGGGGGCAATTATAGTGGAAGATACTCAATGGATGCAGGCAAGAAAAAAAAGTTGTGTAAATATAACAATAGCACTTATATATGTAAAATTTTAATTGCAATAATTTAAATTCAATATCCAGTAAGATATTGGATCTAATAAGATGCAGTTCAGTGGTGAGAAAAGTAAGGTCCTGCACTTATGCAAAAAAATCACATGTGCAGGTATACAATAGGTGGTACCTGGCTCAACAGTATTGCCTGTGAGAGGAATCTAAGTATCTTGGTGGATCACCATTTAAATATTAGCCAGCAATCAAAACCAATGCCAAAAAAGCCAATGCAGTTCTAAGCTGCATTCTACAAAGGGATATGTAGCATCAAGATCATGAGAAGTGATAGTATCATTTCTCTATACTGCATTAGTAAGGCCACATGTTTAGAATGCTGGTTCTGGCCTGGTCACCACAAAAGAAACAAAAGAGATGCCAAGACCCTAGAAAGACTGCAACAAAGAAAATAAGAGGTCTGGACACTAACCCATATGATGAATGGCCAAGGGAAAGACAGGTCTTGGTGGTAATGAAGTCTTCCAATACTTGAATACTTCCCTGTCATAGGGAAGTGGGGGTTGATTTATTCTCTAAAGCACCAGAAGGTAGGATAAGAAGCAATGAATGGAAGCTTGTCAGAGAAAGATCCAACCTGGAACTAAAGAGAAATTTCCTGACAGTGAGAACAATTAGTCAATGGAACAGCTTGCTTCCTGAAATTATGAGTGCTTCTTTGTTGGTGATTTTCAATAGAATAGAATAGAATAGAATAGAATAGAATAGAATAGAATAGAATAGAATAGAATAGAATAGAATAGAATAGAATAGCCAAGTGTGATTGGACACACAAGAAATTTGTCTTGATGCATATGCTCTCAGTGTACATAAAAGAAAAGATACATTCATCAAGAATTATAAGGTACAACATTTAATGATAGTCATAGGGAAACAGTCAATATAAATCTTAAGGATACCAGCAACATAGTTACAGTCATACAGTCATAAGTGGGAGGAGATGGGTGATAGGAAAGATTAGAAAATTAAGAGTAATGCAGACTTAGTAACTAGTTTGACAGTGTTGAGGGAATTATTTGTTTAGCAGAATGATGGGAAAAAATTGTTCTTGTGTCTAGTTGTTCTGGTGTGCAGTGTTCTATAGTGTCGTTTTGAGGGTAGGAGTTGAAATAGTTTATGTCCAGGATGTGAGGGGTCTGTAAATATTTTCACAGCCCTCTTTTTGACTCTTGCAGTTTACAGGTCCTCAATGGAAGGCATTGTTTTTTCAAGAAAAGACATGACAATAATTTTTCCAGATAGAGTAAGAACTTCTCCCCTGGGCAGGGGATTGGACTAGAAGATCTCCAAAATCCCTTCTAGCCCTATGATTCTATGAAATACCAATAGAAAAGGCAATAATAGATAATTAGATCAACCATGTACACAGCAACTGAACAGTACTTATGAATTGTCCTCCTTCAGATTTTTGCATGCTCACCTAGAAAATATGATGGCAGCGATACCAAGGAATCAAGAAGACAGTGATTGAGTGAAAGTGGGGATAGCTATTTATAAATAGTGCTTCAACCATTTAAAAAAAAGTGGATAGAGGAGAAAAGAATGCCTGTTATAGTATTTAGCAAGTTTTTTAAAAAGAAAATTTAAAAAGCTATATAGAAAATGTATCCATTCTTCTAAAAGATCCCAACATGAAAGCCAAGCAAACAACCATTGAAGAGGAATATTTAAAATTAAATATGCATCTTAGAATACAAGTCAGAGCAGACAAAATGTATACCTCCTGCTTTTTCCAGAGATTCCCACCGAAAAATAACAAAACCTTCATCTCTGGAGCCCTTGAAATAATGAGATGGTTTAAATTATTAGCTAGAATATTGTGAGGGAGATTCCTGTAATGACAAGATGAGGCCAGTAACTTGTGTCTTTTCTGTCTCTCTCTGCCCTGCCACAAGCACAGGGGAATTACTGCTATTTAAATCTATTCACATTACTAGAAGTCACCTGCAGAAGTCCTCACCCTGCCTTCAAACTGCTCTCATCAGGGCTTTTATATATTCCATGAGAAACACATGAATGGAATGGACTGAGAATTTTAAAAGGTGGGCATTTTTTGTGTGTGTGGTATATTCCAGGCTCAGATCTTTCTTTCTTAAGATTTCCCATTTATGTTGAAAAAAAAAGTTATGAAGGTGGTGGGGAGCAGAGTTGGTGGTGCAGGCTTGTACAAATTTCTCTTGGGATTTGGCTAATGCAGCAAGACAGAGGAACTTGGTGCACAACCTTGGGAACATCATTTTAGGTTGAATGTTGCTGTGGTTGTTGGCTTAAGTAAGATAAACCCACATATGGCCTAAGCACGCCTCACTTCTTTAGCTTCCCACTATAAATGAAATTTCTGAGTACCACAGAAGTTCAGGTACCACATTTGGCCCACTTCAGCTTGAAAAAGTGAGCTGAGAATGCCAAAGGGATAAAACTCAAATCAGCTTGTGATCCAAGGCTTGTTTTTTGTTTTTTTTTACCACTCTGACATCCAACCAGCATCCAAGGATTTGCAATTTGCTCTTGACTTTCCCCTGCAAGAAAAGGAAGGCATTAGGCACATGTAGCTCTCTCTGATTCAGTTATTTTGCCTTTCAAAAATTCTGCAAAGTGAGGGCATATCCCTTGCAATATAGATTTAATGGTTCTTTATGGATATTTGGGGAGAGACTGGATTGTCCCATTTACTATTACTTTTAAGTAGTGGTGGGTTGCTACCGATTCGGTCTGGATCTTGCGAGCGGGTAGTAACAGCAGCGGGAGGCTCTGCGTGCCTGTCTAGACATCATCATGGACACTCTGTGCATGCGCAGAAGCTTCTACATATGCACATGTGTGCACTCCCATTGCGAACCAGTAGCAAAGGTAAGTGGAACCCACCCCTGCTTTTAAAGTACTACTGCAAGGCTTGCAATTCTGTGGGTGAAGATGCCCCTTTTGCTTTTTGGAGACCCTTCCTAAACTCCATTTCTGCCAGCATTTATCCTGAAGGTTTCCTTAGAAGGAGTGATCTAATAATCAGACCTTTCATCCCAGGACTTTATATTTTCTCTAATTCCTTTCTTTCCTCCCCCATTTTGAAAATGTGTAAAAAAAAATGATTAGGGAGGAGGCAAGAATGGGGAGAAAATGTCTAGATTGATCTATTAGGTGGATCATGGAATAGGAAGTTGCTGCATGTAAATATGAAATTTCCCAATAAAGACCAAAAACCATCCCAGCCCTTGGGTTCAAAAGTAGGCAAACCAGATCCCAAGCATCCGGGATGAAGTCTTTCTTGAATGCCTGGTGCTTAGCTGAAGATGCTGTCACTGCAAATGATTATCCTCCAGGAAAGGACTTTTGTTTGTATTTCAGAGAGACAGCTTTCCTGCATTATATATGATCCTCGTGATTGTTCCCATATCTGCTTCACACTCAGTGTGGCAAGGTTGTTCGTTTCTTGCATGGCTGTCATTCTCTCCTCCACCCCACCCCCCTTTTCCACACCTTCTGAAGATGCTGCATATTGGTGATAGTAGTGCAAATCAGTAAAGATGAATGTCTGACTTAAAGAAGTTGGGAAATAAGGATTTGTAACGTGCATGTTTATGTTTGTGGATACATTTGAGAAGCCAATATCTGGAAGCTGAACAAAAATCTTGTCCTGAGGATTGATTTGCCTATACATTTAGCTAAGACAAAGTTTGCATGACAAGCTTTCATCAGATTTGTGTTCTGTACAAGTGTGTAGGCACACATACACACATATACACATTCCAAGCACCATGATGTAAACAGACAAAAATTATTTACTTCAGGAGTTTTCTGCTCTAGACATTTCAAACTAGGAGCATGTACAGCTGTACAGGAACAATGTTTCCAAATAGATTTTAATGATTCTGCTTTTTAATGGCTCTGAATGTAGGGGTAGTTAGCAAGATTAAATGGGAATCGTTGGGCTTTATTCTTGGATCTCAAACTGAAGCATCAGAGTGGGTGGAACGTAGGTTAAATAAGCAGCTGTTCAAATTAACATGACATCATAAGTGTTCAATATTTATGCTCCCTTCTGTAATGCTTATATCAGATCCACTTAGTTTGAAGGTCAAAATACTGTAGTAGTCACAGGCTGAACTATCTGCTCCTGGAAATCAAAATGGACTTTTAAAAAAATTCTTGTCACTTGCTATCATTTCTATAGAGGGTGCGATAGGGAAGTTCCTAGATAACAAGGAAGCTGCTATCAAAATCCCTGAATCAGAATAAAAAGATAGCAATGATCTAGCCTCTTTTTCTGCCAATCTTTGTATTGATAATGAAGATATAAATTTTGCTTTGGACAAATCAGCTATGGTAGTCAGTTTGTGGTCGGTGGGTGTGTGAGTGTGAAAGAGAGAGAGAGAAATTGGAGATATGTGAATGAGATGATACAGCAACACTTTTGGTATGATACCAACTATTATTTCAAAAAACTACATAGGAAAGCTGACAGTTACTTCTTGAATGTCAGTGTGAACATTGAAGTGAAAGTTCTACATTAAACTGGAAAATGTCATTAAACTGATTATCTTGCACTTCCCTATCTAACATTCTCATCCTTTGACCTGTGAGAAAGACTCATGTATCAAAATGTATCACACATAATGGAACAGATATGCAGATATTTGTTCATCCAGCAGAAGCAAGAATTGGATGTACAATGATGCATCCAAAATAACTTCAAGATTTATTCATTAAAGATGATGATAATAATGATGTCTCTCACCTTTCTGCTGATAGATGATTATTATGATAAAGATCTAGACAGTCTGATTACTCAGTGATCCTTCAGTCAGAGTGCTAGACAGTGTCAGCTCAGGCAGCTTCAAAGGCTGAGATCCTCTCAAATCTTAAAATGAACACACTGGATGTGTGTTCAAATATGAACCTAATCCATGGTTCTCTGAACCATGGTTTACTCAGTAGACCAACTGCTTAATATAGATTGCACACTAAACCATAAACAGCAGGTCAGCTGAATTTGGTTAAACTAAGTAGTTTGCTAAAACCTGTCTGTTGTAGCCAGCTTAGTATGTTGTGCTAACCTTGCCATTGCTGGGTTATGAGATGGACAGAGCATTAGTTCCTTCCCTGAGTCCCTCCCTTTTCCCATGTGCTAACCACGTAGTAGTAATCCCAGTTACTCTGGGATTATCATGTTTCCTGGTGCCGTGCAAGAATCTGCAGGTTTGTATTGAATGGTATGGAAGTTTTTCTCATTTAAAATCATTTGTTCTAAGGGGAAAAAATGGTTTGCGTGGGGGAAAATATGTACATTTAATGTTGCAAAAACAGATGGAAACTGTTGACAGTTATCCAACTGGAGCTAATAGGAACGAGTCTTGGAGAGGTGAAGGCAAATGTCAACATGGTGAGTCACTGGAGAGCAGAGAGGAAAAGCAGGCGGCGATGAGATTGCAATGAGTTGGCCTCAAATGAGATCAGCTCAAAGAAGTGAAAGCAAGTTCACTCCTTTAGTTGCAGCTCATTAGCTCCCAAACCCTTCCAAGCTTGTTTTCAAAAGTAGGTGAACTTTGTGTCAGCATCACGGTTATAATTACAATTCTTCCTAAAACACAATCTGCTAAAATTTATCAGCTGGTGTTTAATACAATTACACAATGAAATAGACTTCTCTGTTATCTACTTGCATCCAAGGTGGTTTCAGTCTAATAAAAGGACACTATGGCGGGGGGGGGGGGGGAATCATCACATTTTTTTATAGTCAATCAGCACAATTCTGTACTTTTTTAACTTTACAAAAATAGAGTGAATTTGAATATAGTAAGAATCCATATGTTCTAAAACATAGTTCCTAACCTATATCAAAATACTGTTAATGTTAGGCTAATGTAATGATATTAAAAGGGCTGTTAATAGGAAGGACATATGGCGACTGTTAATAAAATGATGCCACTACTTAGATATCAAGACAGCCGACTCAGCACTGGAGTGATGTAATTAAATCTGATTTCTGAATAAGAAATGGATTCTTTTCAACATAAAAAATATAATACTTAATACTTTTAACCTTCTGTTAACCATGCATCATTTATGTGTATTGAATTACATCTTCCAGAATTCTTAGTAATCCCTTGGTCATAAATTTAACACAGTCACTTCTACTTATTGCTATCATTATTATTATTATAATTTTCTACCTAAAGAAAACAGAATTGATATCCTGAAATCATATTTGCTAATTAAATTAAAGAGTCCTTTTATTTGAGTTTGATTCCTAGTAATGTAATGGACACATTCATCTCATTTTCTTGGCAGATATATATATGTGTGTGTGTGTGTGTGTGTGTGTGTGTGTGTGTGTGTGTGTTTTCTGAGGTTTTCGCGGGTGTTTGTATGTAAGTCTTTGGTTATTCGGGTTTTCTCCCACGTAAAATTGGAAGTGCCAAGACACTTCCAATTTTACGCGGGAGAAAACCCGAATAACCAAAGACCTATATATATATCGCCTTTTTCTGGGATGATTTTTCAACTTCTCAATCTAACTAGCCTGGGACTTGCCCTTCATCTTTCATGTAGATACTAATAACATCAGAAGTGATATAACTAGTTACTTTGACATTCCAGCTGACCAATCCAATAGTTAACATAACATAACATAACATCAGAGTTGGAAGGGACCTTGGAGGCCTTCTAGTCCAACCCCCTGCCCAGGCAGGAAACCCTACACCATCTCAGTCAGATGGTTATCCAACATTTTCTTAAAAATTTCCAGTGTTGGAGCATTCACAACTTCTGAAGGCAAGTCGTTCCACTTATTAATTGTTCTAACTGTCAGGAAATTTCTCCTTAGTTCTAAGTTGCTTCTTTCTTTGATCAGTTTCCACCCATTGCTTCTTGTTCTACCCTCAGGTGCTTTGGAGAACAGCCCGACTCCCTCTTCTTTGTGGCAGCCCCTGAGATATTGGAACACAGCTATCATGTCTCCCCTAGTCCTTCTTTTTGTTAAACTAGACATACCCAGTTCCTGCAACCGTTCTTCATATGTTTTTCATATGATTTTCATATGGTTTCATATGGTTTTGTTGTTTAAAAAAACCAGCTACAGTAACTCAGTGAATGTGTTTTTCTGTTTTTCCTCTGGAATTGTTGTCTGGTGTCTTAGATGTTTAAAAAGCTGATAGTTTTATATTTATTATCTTGATGTAAGAAGGGAAAATTACTGAATGTTTTAGTTCTTTTAATTATAACTTTTCTTCAATTGTGAAATTTTCATTTTCTTTGTTTATTTTAATTGAATTCCTCTTTGTGATTATTTTTAACAATGAAAACAGAACAAAAACATTTTAACAATGAAAACAGAACAAAAACATTATAAGGACACAAAATAAAAAAATAAACCAACAACATCAACAAATTTCAATCCACCCACCACTCCAGTTTTAGATTTAGGGCTAATTCTGATAGCTCAGGATTTAGTATTCTTGGTTATTAGCATTCGTTTGTAATTTTTCTGTTTAGCATTGTTTTACATTGTTGACTTTTAGTGCTGGTGCTTCTAGCACACTCTGCCCGGATGTCACCCAACTATCTTGTCTTACTTTTGTCTTTTAGTGGTGTTGAACTGCAGCAATAAAGACTAGAATTTGTTTGGAAATTTCAAGCCTCGATTCCGTAATTACAGCTGATAGATATTCCCCAAAGAGAAGAGGATGCTAACTTCATTCTGCTGCAATACAGAGGCACAAGGAAAGAATGTAAAGGTTCAGAAAACATGTTAGAAAGCAACTTCCTTGAGGCTGAAACGTCTGTAGTGCCATCTCTCTCCTGCTGATCACAAACTACATCTGCACAGGTTAGAGGAAGAGACTGCTGTCGCAAGTCCTAGAACTGCCTCCAAAATGATTTACTGTCGTGACAGAATCTGCAACAGAGATTCATTATAAAGACTGCAGGCTTCCCAAGGTGGAAAATTCCAAAGATTGGGAAGCAGCATGTAGGATCTCCAGTAGCCAAATGCTATCTAGACAGGCTTTCTCAGACAGGGCCTTGATTAGTGTGGAGGAAGAGCAGCTGGAAGAGTAAATCTGCTCTCCGCTCTTTTGCATAATTTCTTTTCTTGCTTACGTTAGTGCTTCCCTTGGCACCACAAGATTGGCTTTAGGAGTCTGGGAAGGAGCGTGAACAGCAGATGCTGTGTGTCTCTATCTGTCACAGGGTATAGCAAAGTGAAAATCGTGGGGCAGAATTCATCTGTGAAATACACACAACAGGTTAACCAATTCTGAAGAATCAAGGTCACAGATCTTCCTGGGAAAGGCTCTTCTTTTTTATTGAGTGGAAATGATTCTGTCAAACCAGCAGTTGTATGTGCTGCCTTTCTGATTTGCTATATATGCTCATCACAGAGACATCCCTTTGGGTTTCTCTGCCCCAAAGTATTTTTTTTCCCCTTCGCTTTGCTACATGTTGAGAGAAAAGCAATTTTTTAAAAGAAATCAGATGGAAACTGGTAGTTTAGAGTGTTTTTCTATTCCTTTTTACTTGGAAGTCAGGCCAACTGAACATAGCAGGGTTTACTTTTGAGTAAACATAAATCAGATTGTGCCGTTAATCCTCATCTAGCAATAAACTGAAAATGAATTTCACTGAAATCAATGAACTTTGTTGCTGGAGGAGGGTTTAATGGATTGTATCCTTCAAAAATAAAAAAGTCATAAATCTAACATTGCAGAATTGCTTTTAAAAAGTGCTGTAGACAAAGTTTTGGCTAGCCAGGTTTCACCATGGATTAGTTTGAGAACAGATTTTCACTGCCAGAGCTTTGCCCTGAAATGTCATTTAGCATTAATAAGCAAGATAAGTGCAACCAACCTTATGCTTCCAGGCAGCTGCTCCAAATGCTAATAATTCCATGCTGCTGCTGTAAACTAGAAACAGAATTGTTATAGCAGGGTTTCTTAGCCTTGGCAGCTTGAAGATGCGTGGACTTCAAGTCCCAGAATTCCCCAGCCACACCTGTTCAAGCTGCCAAGGTGGAGAAACACTGTGCCACAGACTCTCTGCCTAGCAAATGATTAGGTGCCTTTGCACGTCTATCACAGCTTAACACGTAATCATTCACTTCATTGTGGATGCAATTTTCTTAACCTTTATTGTTATTTATTAATTGTAACCAATTTGGTTACAATTCTGGTGCCTACAGAAGCCTTTTGTGGTGCCTGTCAGACTTCCTGTCCCCTTTTATTGTATTTATTTTAAGATTCTTCAAATTTAATGATAATCTGGCAGAATGAAAAGCAGAACTCCAGCCTCACCTTTATTCCAGAAGTGCTTCGTAAAGGGCTCAGAAATACACTGAGAATGTCAATAACCTTCAGTGCAGAGATCAGCCTTCCTGTTAATAAATTGTTTTGTCACTAGCTACACAAATCTGTCTTTACCATCTAACTTCAGTAACCTCATTCTCCAATCCCCATCTAACTGAATGATTCTTATTAACTACCACCAAATGATCTGCTTCCTTAAATAAGAGTATTTTCTTCAAAGCATCTGGTGGCATGTTTCTCTTGTGAAGAAACAAAGGGCACCAGCCACCATCCCTGCATAAAGTGGAAATTCCTAGCAAATTACCTGAAGCCCAGAGCACTGGCAGAGAATTAAGTCCAAGGTGTTGGGAATTTTCTTGAAGCCCAGAATCCTGACATTCCAGCCCAGGAAGGCTGCAACAAAACACAAAGTACTAACAATCATAGAAAAGGCCCAAAGCACTGTAGCCTACAGTCTTTCCAAACCACTTGGTGAACCACCAACCAATAAGCCCTAGTCTCAGTCAATGGACACAAGTGACTTTGGGCAGGTTGGTTGGAATTGGCAAGGGTAAAAGGGAGTAAAATATGTGGTAGAAAAAAGCAATAAAGTTAAGGTCAAACTATAATTTAAGGCATAGGTTTTAAAATATGATATAAGTCATGACAGCCTTAAGCAGATAAATAGAATTATAGAAAACAAAGCACCATGTTACAGGGTCGAAGTGATATTTTAGGAAGGAAATAGAGTAGAAATCTGAAAACAGTGACTTCTAGAAAAAATGGTCTAAAAATAAATGAAGTAAAATTATCAACTTTAAGGCAACGTATTTATTTTGTGAAATGTTATGTTAAAAAGTTCTGATTGCAGAAATTGTCTCCTCTCCTCTTTGAGTTTACGTCTTTTTCCAAACTGCATCTATTACAGTGGTCTTATAAAGCTGTGCACATATAATAATATTATTTACTTTATGAAAATATTGTAACAATATATAGGTTCTAATCCTTAATTATTAAAATAGATAATTAAAATACTGCTAAATACTAAATATATATTTGGGAGAAGTCATCAAAGAGAAAAATAAGGTGCAACATTATACTTTAGTAGTGTGTTCTTTTTCATTTCAGTGATCTTTCATGTTTGTTTCTTTAAATTTTTGAAAGTAAATGTAGCTAGAAATGCATCTTATGAATAATAAAAAGATCAACTTAAAACTCTATAATGAAAAGGCTGCTTACTGAAGATTAAAACAGAATATGTCTCTATTTGTTTATTTACTAGATTTATAAGCCCACCAAAGTCATACAGTGTGACTGTGGGTGGGATAAAACAACACACACACACACACACCAGTAAACAACAGCCCCCCTACACACATATATAACATTAAAACATTTTATTTATTTATTTATTTATTTATTTATTATTTCGATTTTTATACCGCCCTTCTCCCAAAGGACTCAGGGCGATGTACAGCCAGATATAAAAACAATACAATATACAGATTAAAACTGAAAGTTAAAATAACATTTTTATTTTAAAAATTTAAAACCGTCAAATTTGACCCATAAAATTCATAAAATACCCCAATTAAAATTATTAAAATTCAAAAAGTTTAAAAAATTTAGGCCAGTCCCGCTTGGATAAACAAGTGCGTTTTCAATTCACGGCGAAAGGTCCGAAGGTCAGGTAGTTGACGCAAAGCAGGGGGAAGTTCATTCCAGAGGGTAGGTGCCCCAACAGAGAAGGCCCTTCCCCTGGGGGCCACCAGCCGACATTGCTTGGCGGACGGCACCCTGAGAAGACCCGCTCTGTGTGAGCGTACGGGTCAGTGGGAGGCATAAGGTAACAGCAGGCGGTCCCGTAAGTACCCGAGCCCTAAGCCATGGAGCACTTTAAAGGTAGTAACCAACACCTTGAAGCGCACCCGAAAGACCACAGGTAGCCAGTGCAGACTGCGCAGGAGCGGTGTTACACGGGAGCAACTTGTGGCTCCCTCGATCACCTGCGCAGCTGCATTCTGAACTAACTGAAGCCTCCGAGTGCACTTCAAGGGTAGCCCCATGTAGAGAGCATTGCAATAATCCAAATGAGAAGTGACAAGAGTGTGAGTGACCATGCATAAGGCATCCCGGTCAAGAAAGGGGTGCAACTGGCGAACCAAGCGGACCTGGTAAAAAGCTCTCCTGGACACAGCCGCCAAATGGTCTTCAAACGACAGCCGTCCATCCAGGAGAACGCCCAAGTTGTGCACCCTTTCTGTTGGGGCCAATGACTCGCCCCCAACAGTCAGCTGCGGTTGCAGCTGACTGTACCGGGATGCCGGCATCCACAGCCACTCTGTCTTGGAGGGATTGAGCTTGAGTCTGTTTCTCCCCATCCAGACCCGTACGGCTTCCAGGCACCGGGACAGTACTTTGACAGCTTCATTGGGGTGGCCCGGGGTGGAAAAGTACAGCTGAGTATCGTCAGCGTACAGCTGGTAACTCACCCTGAAGCCACTGATGACCTCGCCCAACGGCTTCATATAGATGTTGAACAGGAGAGGCGAGAGAATCGACCCCTGAGGTACCCCACAAGTAAGGCGCCTCGCCGTCGATCTCTGCCCTCCTGTCAACACCGCCTGCGACTGGTCAGAGAGATAGGAGGAGAACCACCGATAAATGGTGCCTCCCACTCCCAAACTCTCCAACCGGTGCAGCAGGATACCATGGTCGATGGTATCAAAAGCCGCTGAGAGATCTAACAGGACCAGGGCAGAGGAACAACCTCTATCCCTGGCCCTCCAGAGGTCATCCACCAACACGACCAAAGCTGTCTCCATACTATATCCGGACCGGAAGCCGGACTGGAACAGGTCTAGATAGACAGCTTCATCCAGGTACTGGGGAAGCTGCCATGCCACCACACTCTCTACAACCTTCGCCATGAAGCGAAGGTTGGAGACTGGACGATAATTTCCCAAAATAGCTGGGTCCAGGGAAGGCTTCTTGAGGAGGGGTCTCACCACTGCCTCTTTCAAGGTGGCGGGGAAAACCCCTTCCAACAATGAAGCATTTATAATTCCCCGGAGCCAGCCTCGTGTCACCTCCTGAGTGGCCAGCACCAGCCAGGAAGGGCACGGGTCCAGCAAACATGTAGTGGCATGTAACCTCCCCAGTAGCCTGTCCACGTCCTCGAGAGCCACAGAATCAAACTCATCCCAAAGAACATCGGCAAGACTCGTCTCCATCATCTCACTTAGATCATCGCAATTTTGGTCCAAACTATCCCGAAGCTGAACGATTTTATCGTATAGATAACCACTAAACTCCTCGGCACGTCCCTGCAAGGGGTCATCCCTCCTGATGTAGGAGAGAGCGGGTCACCCGAAACAGGGCGGCCAGGTGGTTATCTGCCGACGCAATGAGGGTGGAAATGTAAGAACGTTTCGCCTCCCTCAGTGCCAGTAGGTAGGTCTTTGAAAAAGACCTAACTAGTGTCCGATCAGCCTCGGAACGGCTGGACCTCCAAATATTCTCTAGGCGTCTTCTCCGGTGGCAATGTACAATGTACAATGTACAATGTATAAATCTAAGTTAGAAAATATAAAATATTGACCAAGCAGCATAATAAAATAACCCAAAGGGGGCTCTCCTCAACTGACTCCCCTCCCTCAATTTCTTCTTAATGCCTGGGGAAATCAAATCATTAAACCCTCCCCATGTCAAATCACAGTCTTTAAACAAAGAGAAAAATGAATAATCATAATATGTGTTTTTGGAGACTCAATTACTTATCCCAGAAAGTTGATTTTGTTTGTTTGTTTTGTTTTGTTTCTGGTAAGGAAAAAAAAGAGAGGATGCAACTCTGGGAAGATACGGGTGAATTAAAAGTAGATGATTTTAATTTGATTTTCCCAAATGAGCCACAATATATTCTTCTCAGGAAGTTTAAGGAAACCAAATATATGTGGGACAAAATGTGAAATGTTTTATTTTTCCCTTAGCAGATTTCACATTAAAAAATGATAATGCCAGCAGTTGGGACTGCGATCCAAGAGTAAGTATTTGTAATTCTGGGCTGCTGTTTCCACATGCTGAAAAATTCAAACAAATAAACACAATTTACATATATGCATACATAATGGTCAATCCCTAGCAACTCTGTTTCAAGGATCTAAGACAGATGAGACAGGGGATGCTCCCAAGAGTTTGCTCCACATTATCTCTTCAGAGGATAAGATGTAGGAATGGTGAATTGAATTAACTCCATTTGCTTCATGGGTTATGGCTATTGAGACTGTCTGCAGCTGAAGGCCTCTTTCTATTCATAGAAAAAACTGGAACTCAAGAGAAGTTTCCCTCTGAAATAAGGATTTTTTTTTTCTTAATGGAAGTCCAATGTCACTTTCTATAGTGCTTCAGAGAAAAACTCATTAGAACAATACAAGATTACAATAAAGAGCAAAGGGAAAAATAAGGGAATATGCCTACCCCATCCATTTTTCCACATACAAAACCAAATCCAAAATTCACCCAAAATAACTATGCATAAATATATCAACTGAATTTTTGAGGGGCTCCTGCCTTTCATACACATATTTAAAATTACACACCTTGGAAAAAATTTTCAGGTACTCAGCTCCCCTCCTTCATAACTGTCAACAAAATCTTGTGAGATTTCAACACTTACATGCACAAAACCTCATGAGAGAATACTAAAATGACCTGAGATTTTGCAATCTTGTGAAATTTTGGCCACATTATTTTTTAGAAGTAAAATGTTTATTTAATTGGGAGAGGGTTTGTTTTACAAATACCCTGCCAGTACTGCCAGGACCTTCTGTTCATCAAACAGAAAACTCAAATATGGTTCATACCTTCATCAAAACTATGAGATATGAGAAGGATTATCTGACTAAGTCTATGAGTGAGGTCTGTATTTTCAAGGGAAGGTGAAAGTTGGGCATTCATGTCACAGAAAACGGTAACTGAAAGGAAGGTGGCAGACAGCTATGCCAGATGATGTAAATCCCAATCTACATATCGTTATACTTGCAGACAATTTATACATATAGAGCTAATGTTATGGGTACAGCTATTCTAAAATCAAGTACAGTTTTTCAATGGATTTCAATCCCTAAATATGCATTCATTGCAATATGTGCATTTTTTTTCCAGGATACATACTGAGCCATGATCAGAAGGCCATTGCATTTTTAAATGGTAAGAATTATCTTAAAATCTATTTACAACTTCTTCTCTTAGGAAGCCCTAGTGGGAGCCCATTAGAATGTAAAATGGAATAGACTGACAATAATATCAGTGACTGTTGCCCCCAAGGCAGTCCTCTCCTCCTTTCATTTTTAAGAGGGTGTGTGTGTGTGTGTGTGTGTGTATGTATGTATGTAAAAAGACATTCCCAATGGAAGGGGGGGGGGAAACCTGCTGTTGCAGAGGTGGGGAAAGCATAAAACCTGGTAGATGTATACAAGGGACTATGCAACAACTTGGTTACCCTGAAAATAGAATGCAAATTTCAAAACGAGTATGTTTGTGTATATACATATGCAATTTCCTTCTTTCTATATAATGTTATTCATCTAGTCTTAATACTAATAGTGCTGATTTCCTTTAAGCAGCCACAACATTCAAGCACAATAAAGAAAGCCACATATATTCACTGCCCTGCAGCTTCATTTCTGACCTCAGAGAACCAGTGTTTGTGTGAAAGATAATTAATCATCTGGGCTGGCGGAGGCCTTGTCTTTTCCCCTGAGTAGCCACTACCATTGGTGCCAAATTGGGCCTAGCAGTAGAGATGATAAACAGGGTCTGACATTCAGTCCCATGGATGAGCTGCAGTGGATCACTATCCACACACTGTGAGCTAATTACCTCCATCTCAGGACTTCGAAGCAGGCAGCCACTCAATTTGGTGACTTTTTCCCCAGAAAAATACCCAGTTCAGCTTTACAACAAATGTTTGCAAACTGTAATATAGTTGGTAGCTGAGGAAAATTCACCATTGTTTTATTCAGCGACATTTCCAAGCCATTGTTTGGCCAAAAAGAAAGGAAAAAGAAGAGAACCAAACAGTTCTGGTATAAATCTAACATATCTCCATTGATCCCCAACCTATTAGAATAGAATAGAATAGAATTTTTATTGGCCAAGTCTGATTGGACATACAAGGAATTTGTCTTGGTACATATGCTTTCAGTGTACATAAAAGAAAAGATCATCAAGAATTCTAAGGTACAACACTTAATGATAGTCATAGGGTACAAATAAGCAATCAGGAAACAATATCAATATAAATCGTAAGAATACAAGCAACAAAGTTACAATCATACAATCATAAGTGGAAAGAGATGGGTGATGGGAACGATGAGAAGATTAATAGTAGTGCAGATTTAGTAAATAGTTTGACAGTGTTGAGGGAATTATTTCCTCAGATGATAGGAGGAAAGACAAAGGCAATCTCAGAAAACTGGTAGTAGTTTCTTGGATGGTGCCTATCATGCATTCAAAATGTCCTGATTGCCAATTTTGCAACGTAGATCTATTTGGTATTTTAAGATTGCAAATTCTATCCAAAGAAAGCCTGTGAAGGACAGAATATGAATGATACTGTATAATATTTTCATTAAATGGATTAAGTGAAATTCTCTGTAATGAGATTGGAAGCTTATGTGGCCTACATATGCAATCTACTATCAAAGTGAAGACTAGTCACATGCTGGCTGACCTTGGCAACTCTGGGTAGTAATATATGCATATAAGCAAACCTGGTATCCTTTCATTGGCTTTGAAGACTGGTTTTCTCATTAAACCTGGGTTGCGGTCAAGCCAAAATCATGAACATCTTAATTGTTGGTTGGTTTCTCAGCTGCTGTATGATTTTGTAATATTGTTTTAATCTTATTTTAAGTATTGTTAGAGTTGTATTTCTCATGGATGACCATGTAAATTGAATAAATAAGTAAATCTGAGATGGACCTTGTACAATTAAAACCTTGTCTTGAAAGGAGAGTCATCACTAGATGCACAGGTGTCATTTTCATAATCACCAAATCCCAGAGGCAGGGGGCTCCACCTAGTTGTATCAGTGGTGTTTGGCTCCATCAGATCTAAAACTGTCAATTACTTTAAAGGAGTTCAAAACTTGTGGTATTAACCACAACTCCAGCACAAGACTTTTCAGTGTTGTTTGAAGAGTAGGAAAGCAAGAAAATTTACTCCTGTACAGGAAAAAATGTTGCCCATGTAGAGGAAAAACATTGAGTCTGTCTTCCCAATCTTGCATTAGATGGCACTGTAAGTACTCAAAATGGTACTTAATGTTCAGAATAATACTAAAATGGTGTTGTTTGGAAAGTTTTAATGGTATTAAATCACAAATCCATATATATTAGTGGTTGGGAATTATGTACCTTGTGGTTAAATATGTTTTATTTCTTTGTCATGCTTTTTTAAGGAGTAGTGATGGCTTTACTTTGCTCTCTTGATTTCCATCCCCACTCCCATTTCTCCATTTCTCTACCATCCTCGATGCAGCCTTATAGTATAGAGCAATGGAATTAACATATTGACAGTTTCCAGGGAACAAGAAATACAGTCTGGTTTTCATTGAGGCATGTTTGGAGTAAAACTCAGCTGGATTCAACAGTATTTTAAAAGTGAATTACTAAAAATTCCCTTCTAATTTCTTTCCTTTCTTCCCATCTTACAAAACACTTTTGCAGATTTAAGAAGGGGGGAGTATTTAAAAAAAACAACCAAACTGAAACTTGAAGATCACATTTGATTGCATGGGACAAATCATTTAAAGTGGTGAGAGTTAGGCATGGAAAAAATGAAAATGATGTAATTTAATCACATCCCACAACAATGGGGGAAGAAATCTTCCAGGAGTGTGGCTGACAATGATCATCTCTGCATGCCAACCCCCTTGGTTGAGTGAATCCAAGATTTTCCCATTCCCACCCTTTTCAAACATAGCCCTTACTTAATCTATATTTTCAAGCAGAAAACAGAATCTTGGCTGGTTTGCATTAGGCAGCTACATACCAATTAATTTATATGAAACTGGCAGATTAAATATTGGATACATATGAATTTCATATACGTCTAAAATGATTCCTCTTATCCAAAGAGTTTGATTTTCTTCTGAAGTAGGCAGACTCTGTTATTCCTGTTCCACAAAAAAAGCAATAGCATTATTTGTCCAAAGCACAATGACCACTAGATCATAAAAAAAATTGTAGAATACTGCCAATGTGACTATTTCATCTCATTTTTGAAATGTTACATTCAGAAAGTATCCATTTATGCAACTTGGACTTCTGCAGAAGGAAAACTAGATACTGCATCTATATATACATTGTTTTTGAGAAACAATTGGGATGGGAAGTTGGATTTAACTGGAGCACTCACTGGTAAATGTTCAGTACTTAGTAGTTTTAATATTGTTTCAACTTTTTGCATGTTTTCTACCTTTTTTTGAAATGGGAAAAGTATGGACATATTGTAGCTATAAACTATAAAGCATCATGTAGAACTCTCTGAGGTTTCATTATCTGACCTCCATAACATGAGAGAGGTGCCCCCATCAATATTCCTCTGATATGTTGGTACGTTTGTCCATCAAATTAAAAGTAGATGGTAAGGCAAGGATTGAAGTCCATGATCCTAGTATTTCAATCTTAGCATATTTATTTAGGTTGTTATGTAGTACTACTGCCATGGATTCTTTTACAACAAGGAAGGAAACATTGTTAGAATCAACACAATGAGAAAGATATGTATAAATGTCTGAGATAGACCCCTAATTCACATGAAAGTAAGAAATGGAAGGAGTAAAACCAACAACTTTTGTGAGATGGGTGGTTATATAAATTTGATTAATGAATAAATAAAACATAATCATTATGTTGTTATTGCCGCTCTTAAAAAAATCCTTTTAGTTTTAATATGAAGTTGATTTCTTGGTTTGATCTACATCTTAAGCCAGACAATACATATTTTCCTATACATCTTATATTCAGAATAATTATGGTCATCTTAATAGAGCTTTATTTAATTGAACAAGACTTGGCTAATCTTAAAACATAGGATAATAGGGTTGAAAGGGGTCTTGGACATCTTCTAGTCCAGCCCCCTGCTTGATCAGAAATTTCTATACCATTCTGGACAAATGGCTGTCCAAACTTTTCTTGAAAAGCTCCAGTAATGGAGCAGCCACAAATTCTGGAGGCAAGCCATTCCACTTATTAATTGTTCTCACAGGAAATTTCTCCTGAGTTCTAGGTTGGATCTAGGTTTAATGATTTTTCATCTGTTACTTCTTGTCCTGTCCTGAAGTGCTTTGGAGAATAGGTGTTGTGGTCCGTCAGCAGCTTATGGAGCTGGCAACAGAGTCGGACAGCGATGAGGCTGAGGTGAGGCCAGGGCCATCGGGAAGTGAGGTGCAGACTCCAGAGCCTCCAGAGACTGATAGTAGTGAGGCAGAGGAACAGGAGGAGCCTGTTCCTAATGCACGCATGAGAAGAGCTGCCAGAAGGCAAGATCAGCTCAAGCAGAGAGGACAACTCAGGAGTAGGGCCAAGAGGTGATTGGCCCCTCCCATAAGGCTTAAAGCAGATCAGCACCGGCGTTTGGCCTTTACTGGAAAACAATGTTGTAGCTGCATCTTCTGCTTCACCTTCTGCTTCATCTACGTCTTTGTTTTTGTGGCTTCTGGATATTTGCCAGGAAGGGCCTTTGGCAGTTTGCCTAACTGGACCAAGGTTTGCGAGATAACTGAGGAATTTATGTTGGGAGGAATTTGTTTTACTTTGAGTTGAACGACACTGGGAATGAAATAATTCCCAGCTGTTCAAATAAAGTAGGTTTGTTTTTCCATGGACTAAGTTTATTACTACCTACTTGGGCCTGGGTCACAACAGTTTGTTTTTCAGCCCACAAGGATAAGTATCAACAAACCTCTATCACAATGGAGGAGCTCCGTGCTGTGACCGCGCAGCTTCAGCAGCAAGTAGCTTTGTTATCACCACAGTTGGCTCATCTCCAAGCTCCAGCTTCTCACCCACCCCGTAGAAGAGGCCATATTGCCATGCCAGACAAGTTTGATGGTACTCAAGCCATGTTTCCTGCTTTTATGGGACAATACCAGCTTTTTATCAGCCTGAGAATGGAGGACTTCCCCACTGACCGGGATAAAGTGGGGTTTGTACTCAGCCTGCTCTCAGGCTCTGCAGCTCGCTGAGCCATGCCCCTGCTGGTCCAGGCTAGTTCTCTGTTGGATGATTTCAGAGGGTTTTGTGAGCATCTCAGATTTATGTATGAGGACCCCATCAAAATGCAGACTGCCACCAGATGACTGAAGACCCTGAAGCAGAGCTGGAAACCACTGCAGGAATATATCAGTGAGTTTCGGTTGCTTAGCCAGGATTCAGCCTGGAATGAGGCAGCCCTTATGGACGCGTTCCAGGATGGCTTATCGGAACAGTTGCAGGATGAGCTGGTTAAGGTTGATATCCCTCTGACCCTCAACACGCTGGTACATCTGTGCCTTAGGATCGATGCCCGGTTGCAGATATGGACCAGTCGCCATGCCCGCCAGGCGACCCTGTTGTTCCATTCAGGCGTGAGACTCCGGCTCCATGGGAGGAGCCCATGGAAATAGGTGCAGCCAGACCCTGTCTGTCGGTGGCAGAGAAAAATAGATGACGATCAGGGGAGTTGTGCTTGTATTGTGGGGAAACTGGGCACATGGCCGCCTCTTGCCCAAAGAAGCGACGAGGGGAGCTGGCTCCTGTGCCTGCCCCAAAGCCACAGAAACCTTGTCAGGAAATGCCCTGAGCCCGATCTAGGGGACACCCTGGATCGGACACGCACCAATACCAAGGAATGCCAAGTGGATGTGGAGCCCAGACCACCCTTGGCCCCTGATTTTGGTGGCAAAAGTCTTCTTTTGTCCAATAATCAGCAGGGGATTCCAGCTCGCACCTTGGTTGACTCCGGAGCTACAACTAACTTTATGGATGTGGTGTTTGCAGCCAAATATTCAGTCCCTCAGTGTCCAGTGGATCCTCCCATGCTCGTGGAGATGGCCAGGTGCTTCTGTCTGGACCTATTATGGCCACCACGCAACCCTTGCGCCTGACCATCAGATCTTATGAGGAGGTCATTCAGTTTTGCAAGGTAACTGAGGAATTTGTGTTGGGAGGAAGTTTTAAATTTAGCTGCTTTTATCTAAAAAATATAAATAAAATAAAATAATAAAATAAAATATTTGTGCAGCTTTCTGAGATTTGGTGTGTTTCTGTAGTGTTTCACTCTAACTACACAAACACACAAAATCTCACAAAGCTCTATGTGGCATTTTGTATATGTGTGAGAGAGAGTCAGTTGTGTTGTGTTGTGTTGTGTTGTGTGTGTGTAAAGTATGAAAGTTGGGTTTTGAGCTTTTTGTGGCTGTGTGAGGTTCCTGCTTGTTGCAGGGCCCATTTTGGGTGAAGTGCAGCTGCTTTTACATTGTGTGTGAGTCAGTTGTGTTGTGTTGTGTTGTGTGTGTGTAAAGTGTGAAAGTTGGTTTTTGGTACCTCTTATTGCTTTGTGTACTTTGTTTATTATTTTTATTATTTATTCTTATTGGCCACACCCACCCAGTCACCTGACCACCAAGCCATCCCCACCAATTAAGCCACGCCCACAGAACCGGTAGGGAAAATTTGTAGATTTCATTCCTGATTTGACTCCCAGGGACTGTGGGTGGTTTATAATTGCTAAAAATATTTGAAAATACAAAAGCAGCATAAGACAAAAGAATGTCAATGGCAAAGAAAACAAGCTTGGAGGGGAAGAAAAGGGCATCAGTCACCTTCCCATAGGATGCTGGGAGGGTATTGGGAGAAGGGGGTTCAAGTTAAATCTTCTATCTTCCTCCAGATCTCTCAAAGTTTTAAAAAGAACTTGATGCTATTACATTTTTGAAAAATGCACAGATCAAGCTTTTCCTTATGCAAAAGCACTGTTGGATAATTTGCATAATTTATACCTTCAAGTATTTGTTTAAGGCACAGAAACCAAAACGAAAAATATTCTGCTTTCAAATGCAAACTTTCATTCAGTGTTTTAAAAATACAGAAATACCGATTAGAATTCGATTAATTCATATTCTAGTTTACTACAGCAGAGAGTCACCCACATTGGGAAATACGAGCTTTGAAATAATGAAAGTTGTATTCAGCTGCACTAGTTTGTAAAATGTAACTATATGAAAATAATTTTGGTCCATTTTATCCATCTCCTCGCCAAAAGAATTCATGAAAATCATGCATATTTATATATTTTGAATGATAGCTTATTTGACTAACTAGTAAATATTTAAACAAAAAAATAATGGTTTTAGTATCTGCTTCCTAGATTATTATTGTATATATGGTAGAAATTTTTGAAATTTAATATTTTAGGCTATAGTTTTTATATGGTTTTCTAAAACATCTTGGGAAAACATCCGCTTCAAAAGGTGGCATCTAATTTTAAATAAATAAATGAACTTGCTCATTTGGTTGTTCTGGGTGCAGACAACTTATTATAAGGGATTGTGAGATGCTACTGAAATCATTGTACATGCGGTGTATTTCTGTGCCGAACAATGGAGTGGAATCTCAAAAGTCTTAGTTTAGCATCTTCCACAAATAAATGCAATATGAACAAATAGAGAGAATGAAATTAGCTTATAATAAGTGCCAACCCAAAACGGTACAGCTGTCAAATTCTTCTTTCTCCCATATGTTCTGTATTATGGAAGGATCCAGATCTCTTTCTCTAGCAGCTTTGATACAACTGCCTTATGGGAGGGATTATCCCTTGCTATCAAAAAGAAAAGCTGCAAGGCAGATACCAGCCTGTTCTTCCAAAGCAATGAACCTGAAAGGCATCTTTTCAACCAAGCCACTGTGTGGTAAAAGAAACAAAAAAGCAAATTCTGCCTTGACTGCTAAAGCAACTGGTGAATGAAGACAGAAAATAGGCAAAGCGTGTATTGCAGAAAAAAGTTCACACAGACTCATGGGAGAGTTAATCCTTTTTAGTGTATTTAAATTATCAAGAAGAGAGAAGGACATGAAGGAGGAAAGGAATAGGGAACCTTCACTGGAAGCTGAGGAAGAGCAGCAGTAACAAAAAGGCATTCAGGAGTGACTTGCAAGTGGCAGAAGGCGACGCTCAGTCCACTGATAGCTTAACTCCAGATGCTTCATTCATATTAAAATATAGGTGCCTTCCCTGCATTTTGTGCAGAAAACCTACCATTTCACCAGAAACTCATTATTCACTATCTTTCTACAGTTCTGACAGGTTATAGACAGACTTCTAAGCTGGTTGACCCAGCAAGAAAAACGAACCCAATGTATCAAGGCAGGGTTTCCATGAAATGTCAATTTGCTTCAATAATATTGAAGGGATCCTATGGATTACAGCAAAGGAGTTTGAAAGCAAGAAGAATTATGGCCACGCTTATAACATAGGAAGAGAAAATTGTTTCAGAATTACTCCTTTAAAGATAATTAGATTAGTGATTTGTAAATCCTAATTTACTGCCTTCAAGAAAAAATAAATAAATACATTTTCAGGAGTTGAGAAAGTAAGAAATAGTGAGCTTTAAAGTAAGGAACATTCCATAAGGTTTTCTTCTGAATTCATGTTCAGTTATTGTTATGTTTTTAAAACTAATTTTGCCTTTGAACTGGTATGGAACAAATATACAGTTTTTTCTCTAGTTCAGTTTTAATTTCCAAAAATTTTATATAGTGCGCTCACGGATAAGGACATAAGAAAAGTTCTGCTAGTTGCAGATTAAAAACTAACAGGATCACACACTGTTTGACATTGTTTAGAAATCTTTCATTTGTCTACATTAAGATGTTTTTACTGGAGATGGGCAGCTAATAAATTTAAATAAATTTTTTTAAAAAAAAAAAATCTCTAGTTGCAATAGTTCATTTCATTATGAACTATTTTATTGATAAATATACACTCTGTACCTTGCTAAAATATTACAGATGTTTATATGAAAATGTATTCAATTCTTTACTATGGACCAATAACATATTTGTGCATCAGTAAAATATTGTGGGGAAAATGTATCAGGATTGAATATTTCAATTTTTCATCAATCTATGTGACCAATATAGAGTGTGTGTGTGTGTGTGTGTGTGTGTGTGTGTGTGTGTGTGTGTATGTTTTCTGAGGTTTTCGCGGGTGTTTGTATGTAGGTCTTTGGTTATTCGGGTTTTCTCCCGCGTAAAATTGGAAGTGTCTTGGCGACGTTTCGATGAAGTCTCATTCGTCATCTTCAGGCTTCAGCTTCGTGCTTCTGGGAGCAATGTGTGATTCTGGGAGGAATGTGTGTAAAAGGAAGAAACAGCTGCAATCACACATTGCTCCCAGAAGCACGAGCTGAAGTTTGAAGATGACGAATGAGATTCGTCAAACGTCATATATATATATATATATATATATATATATATATATATATATATATATATATATATATATATATATATATATATATATATATATATATATATATATATGTAGGTCTTTGGTTATTTGGGTTTTCTCTCACGTAAAATTGGAAGTCTCTTGGTGACGTTTTGACAAAGTCTCATCCGTCATCTTCAGGCTGGTGTTTACAGCTTCGTGCTTCATGCTTCGTGCTTCATGCTTCATGCTTCGTGCTTCATGCTTCGTGGTTTCAGGAGGGCAGGATTGAATAGAAAACCCGAATAACCAAAGACCAAACACCAGCAAAAACCTCAGAAAACAAATATATATATATATAAATGGTACACTATGTGTATGTAATGTGTATAGTAATGAATATGCCTAATTTACAGTTACAAATCTCTCTAGAAATAAATAATTAAAGAGAAACGAAAGCAAAATTGATATACAAGTAATTTGTATTGTCAACTACTAAATCATAACCACCCAAGTGTTTTTTGTAATTATAAATGTGAAAATTCTACTGGAAGTTTGATTATAAATGAAATAGGCTTAGAAAGCGAGCCAAGTTGTCCTAGCAATAAGATATTTGAACTTCCTTCATGAAGAGGATGGCAAAGCCATCTCAAAACTCCTTCCAAAGCAAATTCTTTAACTTTGGCTTTAAAATTAAAAGATAGGTATATGAATACACATTCACGAGTTTATGATAGTGGGAGTTTATATGCACATTTCTTCTGACCATTTGCCACTATTAATCAAAACTATTTACAGTTTTCGGAAGCAGGTCTAACATGAACAGCAATATTAGCATAAACACCAACGATATCCTGCACTATAATTTTCAGTTCCCTAAAAAACAAAACAATTACCTTTAGCTGAATGGAAGGATTCCAGAATGAAATTATTGCAGTGTATTATAATCACTAAAACATTGGACAAAATTAGGTTTGAATGTTCCATGAATTTCTGATAAAATTTGTAAAATACTACAAAAGTTGGGTGAGTTCTATCAGCACTCTCTTTAGTCACTTTGTAGAATCAAGCATCCTTTTTGTTGCTCTTTTTATTGTTAATCTTTTGTTGTATGCAAATAAGTTTTTGTCTGGCTTTGGAAGCAGGGTACCTTCTAAAATCACTTTAAGATTGTTTTATGTTATTAAATAGATCAGGTGATTAGTCCAGCCACATTTGTTGACAGGACAATCGTTTGAAACATTACTATTCATATAACTAACAGTGATATATGAATCACTTTTTATTTGTTTCTTTTGTTTAATTCAGGTTGATCCTGAAGTTCATTCCTGAAAGCAGAACAAGTATGTAAAACCTAAACAAGTGCAAAGTTGAGCCTCTCAAATTCAAGAGTGCCACAATTTCAAAAGCTTCAAAGTTTCAGCCATACTTTTTCAGGATTTCATTTTTAAATAATGAAGCTGTCCTCCAAAATTCTTATTGACAAATGTTGTATGCAGTAGGAGTATGAAGTCACTTATTTCAAACTTTCTTTTTCTTTCTTTATTATTTATTTATTTATTTATTTATTATTTATTTAAATTTTTATACCGCCCTTCTCCCGAAGGACTCAGGGCGGTTTACAGCCAGATAAAATAAACAGTCCTATTACAAAATAAATACTATTAAAATACCACTAAAAAACTTATTCAATTTGGCCGCAATTAAAATTTAGCAAATAATAAAACCCATTAAAAAACCCATTAAAAACCCATCAATAAAACCCATTAAAAAACCCATAAAAAACTAACCCAGTCCAGCGCAAATAAATAAGTGAGTTTTGAGCTCGCGGCGAAAGGTTCGGAGGTCCGGAAGTTGACGAAGTCCTGGGGGGAGTTCGTTCCAGAGGCCGGGAGCCCCCACAGAGAAGGCCCTTCCCCTGGGTGTCGCCAGACGACACTGTCGCGCCGACGGCACCCCAAGGAGTCCCTCTCTGTGAGAGCGCACGGGTCGGTGAGAGGTATTCGGTAGCAGCAGGCGGTCCCGTAAGTAACCCGGCCCTATGCCATGGAGCGCTTTAAAGACGTTCACCAACACCTTGAAGCGCACCCGGAAGGCCACAGGTAGCCAGTGCAGCCTGCGCAGGATAGGTGTCACTCGGGAGCCACGAGGGGCTCCCTCTATCACCCGCGCCGCTGCATTCTGGACCAACTGCAGCCTCCGGATGCCCTTCAAGGGGAGCCCCATGTAGAGAGCATTGCAGTAGTCAGGCGAGGCGTCACAAGGCGTGAGTGACTGTGCACAAGGCATCCCGGTCTAGAAAGGCGCAACTGGCGCACCAGGCGAACCTGGTGGAAAGCTCTCCTGGAGGCGGCCGTCAAATGATCTTCAAAAGACAGCCGTGCATCCAGGAGAACGCCCAGATTGCGCACCCTCTCCATCGGAGCCAATGACTCGCTCCCGACAGTCAGCCGCGGACTCAGCTGACTGTGCGGGATGCCGGCATCCACAGCCACTCCGTCTTGGAGGATTGAGCTTGAGCCTGTTTCTCCCCATCCAGACCCGTCGGCTTCCAAACACCGGGACAGCACTTGATAGCTTCATTGGGGTGGCCGGTGTGGAAAAGTACAGCTGGGTGTCATCAGCGTACAGCTGGTACCTCACACGAAGCCACTGATGATCTCACCCAGCGGCTTCATATAGATGTTGAACAGAAGGGCGAGAGAATGGGCCCTGCGGCACCCACAAGTGAGGCGCCGCGGGTCGACCTCTGCCCCCCCGTCAACACCGTCTGCGACCGGTCGGAGAGATAGGAGGAGAACCACCGATAAACGGTGCCTCCCACTCCCAATCCCTCCAACCGGCGCAGCAGGATACCATGGTCGATGGTATCAAAAGCCGCTGAGAGGTCTAATAGGACCAGGGCAGAGGAATAACCCCTATCCCTGGCCCTCCAGAGATCATCCACCAACGCGACCAAAGCCGTCTCAGTGCTGTAACCGGGTCGGAAGCCGGACTGGAACGGGTCCAGATAGACAGTTTCCTCCAGGTGCAGGGGAAACTGATATGCCACCATACTCTCTACAACCTTCGCCGCGAAGCGAAGGTTGGAGACCGGACGATTAACATATTGTATTCATTTTTACAAATGAATTTGTAAAAGTTTGATAAGGGGGATTAATTGGCAGCTTTGTTTCAACCTTATTTGTTGAAGCTGGGTGCATATATATGTGTACTGGGATACGCAAATTGATTTGGATGCATATTCTTGGTTTGTTTGGAGCCATGTATTTCACCCAGAAAACTTCGACAACTTCACGGGAGAGAAGAAAAGTGATTTGAAACTCAAATTCATTTTATATTACAGGGAGATAAAAGACAAGCAGGAGCAAGTGATTTCAAATGCATAAGAAAACTCAGCCTAGAGTCTCCCCGCTCCTATCCCCCAAACCTACTCCATTATGTACTTTGGACAAAACCCTTGACTGTAATGAACCACAAACACAAACATGGCTTCTTCATTTACATTCAGTATGAGAAGAGATCTGCTTCTAATGAGCTCTGCTGGTCACCCTTCCCCAGCTGCTGAAAGAAGCCCGCTGTTTCTCCAGGGAAGCCACCACTGAGTAAATCCTCGGGCTTTGGATGGCAAATCACATTGTGCTACACACTGCTGGCTCATGCTTCCATCCGTGATGCTCTTACACTCAGTCTGCCATCTCCTTAGGAATCAAAGTGGCAGCGGGGGTCCTCAGATCTCCTTACTGTACATACACAAAGATTTTAATCCAATTATGCAGCTTCTGCTCAGCATGGGATGCTCTGCCTGTTTCCTATTCTTCTTTTTCATTTGTTTTCAGTAAAGAAGCTTAATTTGTTTGGAAACTTTCTAGAGGCACGGATTCAGCCATTGACAAAGAGAAAGCAGGAAATCGTAGGACATGTTAGAGCAGTGGGATGGAAATAGCATTGCGGTTTCATTTAAATATAATCCATCAAAATCTTATTAGGAAGTCTTTTTTTTTTACTCTCATGTTCATCAATACTGCAAAAACCCACTCTTAAAGTGCCCTAGTAACTGAAGTACCTATGGTGTCCATCGAGTATGGATTTTGATATTCAACAGAATCAGAAATATTACCTTGCACCTTCTTTTATTTATGTTTAAAAAATAATATGTGTATCAAATGTGACATAATTAGGAAAAGCCTTTCATTCCGCAGAATCCCTTACAGATAATCTCTGGCAGGATAGTGTGATCTTTTTGGTCCTGCTTGATCAATAGTTCTCAGTACTGTCAATCATTCTATCCTTTTAAGCCATGTCTGAAGGTTAAGAATGGGGAATGCTGTTTGGCAGCACTTCTGCTCCTCCCTTAAAATACAGTACTGTTTTTAGTTGGTGATGAGAGATGGAGATCAAACCCTAAGCTTCTCAATGCATTCTAATTTTTTTGCCATTAGTTAATTAATTAATGTATATGTTGCAAATGTTTAATCAGTATTTGTTGTCAGGCCCAATTACCATGGTCTTTGTTGAATTAATTTTCGGATCCGTACTTTATATTGCTTCATGCTTTTGCTTGCAAATCATTGGGATTCTAAGCCGACAGCATAGTTATCTTTACACATAAATCCACATCTCTACCAGCACACCTCTAACATTAGCATAAGCATTCCTTATATCCATAAATATCACTACATTAAGCAACTAAGAAGGATCACACATCCTTCTTACTCCTGCACATTGAATTGATCACTAAACAATTATTTACTCTGATGCTTACTGTAATTCCATTATACACCATTCTTATTCCATTCTACAATAATCATAAACCCCTATTCTTTATTTTTCCATACTTTCTGTAAATCAACAACTATTTGATAAAGTGTCTATCTCATATTATATGTAATTTACATTTGTATATCCAAACATGTTCATGCATGTCTTGGTTGAGGAGACATGCTTTGGTTATGAAGCTTTGGTTAAAGCTGTTCTTCTAGAGCAGGGGTGTCAAATTTATTTATTTATTTATTTATTTATTTTGTCACAACAATATATATAAGTATTATACAGAAAAGATTATATAGTGTATAAACATATATAAGAGTAAATAGTAGGAGGAATAAGCATATATATATATAAGAAGGAGAAAAAGAAAAAAAAACAATAGGACAGGAACGGTAGGCACGTTTGTGCTCTTATGCACGCCCCTTATGGTTGTCTTAGGAATGGGGTGAGGTCAATAGTAGAAAGTTTTTGGTTAAAGCTTTTGGGATTATGGGAAGATTCATGTCATCACGGCGATGTCACAAGACGTATTGGGACTTTTTCCCCTTCACTAAATCGGGTATGGGCGTGGCCAGCATCCGGCCCTCAGGATGGGAGTTTGACAGCCATGTTCTAGAAGGATCTTTGGTCTCCCTAAACCTTACAAATAATTGTGTATTCAGAATGATCAGGCAATCATTACTGAAGAGAAGTGAATAAGGGATGGGTTTCAGCACGTTCTGACCAGTTCTGGAGAACTGGTAGCAGAAATTCTGAGTACTTCGGAGAACCAGTAGTAAAAACTCTGACTGACCCCACCCCCATTGACTCTCTGCCTCCCAAGTCCCAGCTGATCGGCAGGAAATGGAGGTTTTACAGTATCCTTCCCCTGCCACACCTACCAAGCCACACCCACAAAATCAGTAGTAAAAATTTTTGAAACCCACCACTGAAGTGAATGATGTTGTCTTCTATTAAACCTTCACTCATTTTCAAAGCAATTTCAGGGCATGTTTTTCTGCCCCGCTTCTAAAATGCATTTTTCTCTATTAGGTTATTTTGATAGAACATTTGGGGTTGTTGTTTTTTGTCATGATTTTTTTTCTTGAGTAGTTAGTTTTTCTCCTAGGTTTTTTCCCCTCTTAAATAAGCCTAAGGAATTACCATTTTATCATTTCCCAGTAGTCACCTGAGGTTGAGGTCCTCAGAGTATACTCTGAGGTCACAGTATTTCTCCCCTATTTATGTTTCAACTCCTACTTTCAAAACAACGCTACAGAGCATTGCACACCAGAACAACTAAACACAAGAACACTTTTTTCCCTGAATGCCATCACTCTGCTAAACAAATAATTCCCTCAACACTGTCAAACTATTTACTAAGTCTGCACTACTATTAATCTTCTCATTGTTCCCATCACCCATCTCCTTCCACTTATGACTGTATGACTGTAACTTTGTTGCTTGTATCCTTACGATTTATATTGATATTGTTTCCTGATTGCTTATTTGTACCCTATCACTATCATTAAGTGTTGTACCTTATGATTCTTGATGAAGGTATCTTTTCTTTTATGTACACTGAGAGCGTATGCACCAAGACAAATTCCTTGTGTGTCCAATCACACTTGGCCAATAAAAAATTCTATTCTATTCTATTCTATTCTATTCTATTCTATTCTATTCTATTCTATTCTATTCATAAATTTATATAGTAACCCAGTGATTCCCAAACTGTGAGCCGCGGCTCCCCAGGGAGCCGCGCCACCGCCACAAGGGAGCCGCGAAGAAGCAGCGTCCGCTCCACACGCGGTGCCGCGAGATCCCAGACGCACAAAGCCGGACACGGCCGCAGCGACCGGGACTCGCACACCGCAACTCGGGACAACTCCAAAAGCCAAGGGACCCCCGCGCAGCCGCACCCACACCTCCCGCGGGGCAGGCCACAGCAGGTAGGAAGACGGCAGACGCCGACGACGGACCAAAGGAGAAGCGCGAGCTCCGGCCCCGCCCGCCCGCCTGAACCACAGCGCCCGCCCAGACCCACCGCCTGACGAAGCAACGGCGCACCTCCCCTCCAGTCTGCCTGCGACGCCACTGGCCTCCCAGACCACCCGACACGCTGCCCAACACGGCCGCGGCCACCACGCTCGACGGCATCGGGAAAGAGGGGCTGCGCAGAAAATAGCAAAACCACCCCGTTAGTTCCTCCCAGGTGAGCCAGGCTGGAGGCGAGAACAGCCACCTCCTCCACAAGGCGGAGACCCGAGGGAACAAGGGGATCGCGAGAGGCCAAACTCTGAGACCGAAGCAGGGACCCCCACGCCTGGGAAAGTTCCACAGAGGCCGCTCCCATCAAAGGAGACGGCGCGTCCATCAGCAAAACATGAGTATGCCAAACACTTTGTAGAAACAGACTTTTTGATTAAACTCACATACCTATGTGATATCTTTGAAAAGTTGAATGTGTTGAATCTCTCTTTACAAGGAGACAATATGCACATTTTAAAGTTAACAGAAAAGATTTCAGCTTTCAGAAAAAAATTCAGAAAAAAAGACAAAAATTAAAAAAAAAATCGGATGTACCTATTAAGGGAGCCGCGGAAAAAATCCGAAGTGTTATGGGAGCCGCAAACCGAAAAAGATTGGGAACCTCTGTAGTAACCCATGTCATATATACAACTCCGGGCACCTAATAATTAAAACAAAATAGGAACAAGGTAAAACAGGAGAAAACTTACGTTTATTTATTTGCCTCCCACTTTATTATATGTACGTGAACGTATCCAACACACCTTCCTCCTTCTATTCCCTCCAAAACAACAACTTTGCAGGATGAGTTCGGGTGAGGGAGATGACTTGCCCAGCTTCACTCAGCTGACTTTCATGGCTGAAAGTGGGACTAGAACCGCTTTCTAGCCTGGTGCCTTAACTGGCTCTAGCTAAATAGCATAAGACAACACAAAATAGCAGCCAAGAACAATCAAATACCACAAGTTCAATAAAATTAGATAATGGACTCACCCACTATCATGGGCCCAGATATATCTTGCTTGTTAAATGCATTATATCTTGGACACCTGCTTTATGACAGACAGTACAAGAACTCTTACATTCATGACAAAGTAAAAAAAAAAAACCTTGGGAGTACATCAGATCTTAGAAAACCACTTGCTATTTCAAGCATCCTTCAGCATTATTTTATACATCTCTTCCTGTACAAGAGTTTGATATGGTGGACACCGTGAGTGGAATTCATACGACTCAATATTCTAAGGCACTTCACTATCTGATCAGATTATCTGATCTACAGTTAAGTGTATCACTATAGGGAGCAACTGCACACTGATCCCATCTTTATCTGTTTGGCACACTTTTCCTCCTGGAGACATAAGCCTCTATGTTGGTCAAAGGAGAGAGTATATTGGCACAGCCAAGTTTTTGTGTAGTGAAAACTTTACCTATCACAAGTTGTCTGCTATTCATGGTGTACTAGTTCTATAGCTAGAAATGAAACAGTTGTTTTAAAAAGTTCAGGTTTCATGATTCAGTTTTAATTGCTCAATATGGAGTGGGACTGGGCATCAGCAATCTGGATCAATTTTGTCACAAAACTTCCCAAACTAAAGACATTTTTTGCCATTACCATTACAGTAATAAACACTTTCACTGCTTCCAACTCTGTAAATCCCAAGGCATCAAAAAAGGCTATATGAGTTTCTGTGCAAGAGATTAGAGATGGGACTTTGCTGGTCACAAATGGGAATGCTAAAATGACCTTTTCAAAAATTTGCTTACTTTCCTCCTATTAGCCTTATAATAACAGATGTGGAAAATAAGGAAAGTAAAACATAATGAAAAAAATGAGTTTATATTCACAAGAAGGCCATTTTTTCTTATTTTGACCAATAAAATCACCACTCATATTTTGCCCTTTCTTTCTTTTTTTTAACCTTGAAAAGCATGAATCAGCTGAATATGCACCAGCTGAATGTGCTTTTCCATTTCTAACGTGATTCTTTGTTAGTGATGCTTCACTTTCTCATTTGAATTTAACATCGCCTTTTATGGACTTTTATCACAAAAAAAGTATACTACAACTAGGCAACCTATAAGCCTTTTCAGAGATATTTCCTTACCTAAACAGAAATGGAATGACCATGGGTGAGTGAAAAACCAGTAGGAATTCCGATTTCCTGCCATCTTCCCCATTCCTCCATTACTTGTAGGAAGTTGATAGGGTGTATTGGAAGTCACAATCATGTGCAGTGCAGCAGGACTAAAGCAGCTTTTCCCAATTTCAATCCCACAAGAGTCATGAGTCCTAGATTTTGGACACATTCCTTAAATTAGCCCATTTGACTTTAACTTGATCAAAAATGGTTGGCCTAGGATGCCCCATTTTGTTTGAAGGTTGCAAACAATCAAACAGACATGAGAGTTTCGGTACTATATAGATGAAAGGGGTAGAATAATGCTGCCTTCTCTCTTTATTGGCATCAAAAACTTACAAGATCATTACAACCAGAAAAACTTTTCTGGAATTAAAGTGTTAAAAAGAGCACTAAGTAAAAATGTAAGCAAGTAATTATGTCCTTACAATTATTCATCCAAAGGATAAAGTGACCAGATTTCAGCAATGGCAAAGCAGGACACCATTGACGGGGGGGTGGGGGCTGCGCATGCACGCTGGGTCTCGCCACCTGGCTGAAGGAGGAGGAGCGGCTGCTGCACTGCTTCTTGGCTCTTCCAGGCAGGCTCGGCTCTCCTCTCAGCTCTCGGCTCTTCCAGGCACCTTCTTGGCTCTTCCAGGCAGCCTCCGGCGGGCGAAGTCAAGTGGCATCTCTCCTCCCACCTTCAGACGCAGACTCCATTCACTCCCATTCTGAAAATGGGAGGCAGCATCGCAAGAGGAGGAGGAGGAGGCGGGCGGAGGAGAGACGCTGCTTGACGTCTGTAACACCCACTCCCCCGCCTCTGCCTCCTCCTCCTCCTCTTGCGTTGCCGCCTCCCATTTTCAGAATGGGAGTGAATGGAGTCTGCGTCTGAAGGTGTGATTTTTTAAAAAAAACTCGGGACTTTTTTGAAATGCTGCGGGACGTGGGACAAATTATTAAAAAGCAGGACTGTCCCGCCAAAAGCGGGACATCTGGTCACCTTACCAAAGGATTCTCTAGAATTGATGAATGGAACAGATTTATCAATCTGATTTGGTGTCAGGCCATCAAATTATTAAGAAGATCCAAACGATTGCATGGAATTTACCTGAAAAAAATAATAATATCTGTAGTAAACAAAAGGATGCAATATTATTAAACTGAGCAAGTAATTGGGAATTTATTTTACAAAAATGAAAACCCATAAGCAATTACTTATTTCAGAATAACTATTCATTTGTTCCTCATATTGAAAAAAACATTTTAAAATGGTTAAAATTGTCCCTATTAGGAAGAACAGCATTAGTAAAAATGAATATTTTACCAAGGCTCAGCTTTCTGTTTCAAATCATCCCAATAACAATCAAAGCAAGACATAAAATGATTGACAAAGACAAATATAGTCAAATAAAAGACTACGGATTAAGATTAAGATTTTACAAAATCTGTCAGTATAAAGTTGACTGTAGTATGAAATTTTAACTGTACTATTGAGCCAGCTGTCTTACTTGGATCATAGCCTGATTGTATCACCTTAAGGCTGGGTTATTTCTTTAAGGAAACAGGATTCTCAGATGGTTTGCATAAATACTTTTGGCTTGATAATATTTATCAATTTTAAATACATTTTCACGAAGACAAATGCATAAAAAGTTTGAACAATGGAGAGATAATAATTTGTGCAGGCTGCATGACCTACCTCTTAATAAAACAAAGATGGAATTTTTTCAAACAGTAAAAATTACCTTATTGGTTCTAATACTCTCAAGTAGTCTGTTTAGTTCACAACAAATTATAAAATCAGGGTATTCCGCATTCTGAATACATTCAGATGAACCAATTTGAAAATTTTATAACATATAACTCAGAATATTTGTTGCTGAAATACACTTCAGATTATGTTTAAAGGCATACATATTGTAAACAAAACTATCAATGTGCAATAGGAATATCAATGGAAGACAAATATTAAATTCGTTGTAAATGTCACACTTAGAGAAAATTGGTACAAGGTGTTTTACCACAGTGTTGATTGCCAAAATAGGTAACTCATTTTCTAAAAATGGTTGGAGCGATAATAATCAGAGAGAATCATTATTTTATATTTGGTGGCAATGCTGTGAAATAGAGCAATTCCTGAAGATGATTTATTATAAAATGAAATAAAATTCAAAGGATGAATTATTTTCCGTAGCAGTTGTTTTTCTATTAAACTTTGTATTCCAACAAAGTACACTCAGTCAGCTCTATATATGATAACAGCTAATAGGAGATTTTATGGCTTTATTGGAAATCACATAAAATTTCCTATTTAGAAGAATTGCAAACTAAGCTGTAGGAACATGCATCAGTGTCAAAAAAAATAAATTCATACTAAAAAAACAAGTCTCATGCAAGATTCAACTAAACTTGGAAATCATTTATACATTATAATTCTATATATGGACTAGTACCGCATTTCAGGTTTAGATTTCTCAACGTGAGGCTTTAATACATTAACTCAAGCTCAAATCATTACATAAGGATAAAAATTTAGATTAGATTAAAAATTTTGTTAATTGTTCACTTTGATTAATTCATACTGTGCTCACTAGTTTAATTACTGAAAATCGACCTGATCTTAGTAATGGTTTTGCAATTTCAAATTAATACAAGAAACATTATGTAACAGCATCTGATTTAATGTTACCCCCAACTTTTAATATAATGTTATTAAATTATAAATACCTTTTCTATTGTTTATTTTTTTCTGTATGTCTTATTAGTAATATTTTAAAATTGCTGCTAAAAGAAATTGTTTAAAAATCAATTCAGCAGTTCTGTTTTAATTTGGATGTTCACTTATATAGCTTTGATGTGAAGAAAATAATTGAATTAGGAATTTAGCCATTGTTCATATTTTTACTTCCCAATAATGTTAGTATAAAAAGCATATGCATTTTGCTGTTGTGTTCTGTTTCATCAGTTTTAAAAATGCTTTTTTCTGCATTACCTGCATTTGTAAGGTACGTTATGTGTAAGCTAGAGAGTCAGTCCTAGAGGAGATCAACCCTGACTGCTCTTTAGAAGGCCAGATGCTAAAGATGAAACTCAAGTACTTTGGCCACCTAATAAGAAGGAAGGACTCCCTGGAGAAGAGCCTAATGCTGGGAATGACTAAGGGCAGAACAAAAAGGGGACGAAAAAGAATGAGGTGTCTGGATGGAGTCACTGAAGCAGTCAGTGTGAGCTTAAATGGACTCCAGGGGATGGTAGAGGATAGGAAGGCCTGGAGGAATGTTGTCCAGAGGGTTGCGATGAGTCAGACATGACGTCACAACTAACAACAACAGAGAGTCAAAAGAAAGCTAAAAAGGTAATGTGATGTCCATACCAACATTCTGAACTTTCCCATTTCTTTCTGGTTAGTAATTTTGGAAGTTGAAGTCTACACATCTAAGAATCCCACCACTAAAAGAATCTAACAGCAAAGATTATAATGATGATCTGTCCCAAAAGGATGTACTTTCTGTGCAGAAAGATTTCCAGAGCTTGGGGTATGAACTTAGTAGTATAGGTTGTTGGCTTATCTTTTCAGAGGTTTTACCAGTATATAAGGAACAAAAATGTAAAGGCCAGCATATAGTGGAGTTTAATGTATGGCTAAAGAAGTGGTGTAAAAGGGAAGGCTTTGGCTTTATTAGTCACGATGTCTGCAACTGGTCCAATGAAAAACTGTACAAAAGAGATGGATTGCATCCATCAAAGAAAGAGACTGAGTTATTTAGTCATCGCGTTGGTGGATGATCTCTGGAGGGCCAGGGACAGGGGTTGTTCCTCTGCCCTGGTCCTATTAGACCTCTCAGCGGCTTTTGATACCATCGACCATGGTATCCTGCTGCGCTGGTTGGAGGGATTGGGAGTGAGAGGCACCGTTTATCGGTGGTTCTCCTCCTATCTCTCTGACCGGTCGCAGACGGTGTTGACGGGGGGGCAGAGGTCGGCCCCGAGGCGCCTCACTTGTGGGGTACCGCAGGGGTTGATTCTCTCGCCCCTTCTGTTCAACATCTATATGAAGCCGCTGGGTGAGATCATCAGTGTGTCAGGCCTGGAAACCATATAGACCTTGACACAGTGGCTTCGGTGTGAGGTACCAGCTGTACGCTGATGACACCCAGCTGTACTTTTCCACACCGGGCCACCCCAATGAAGCCATCGAAGTGCTGTCCCGGTGTTTGGAGGCCGTACGGGTCTGGATGGGGAGAAACAGGCTCAAGCTCAATCCTTCCAAGACAGAGTGGCTGTGGATGCCGGCATCCCGGTACAGTCAGCTGAGTCCTCGGCTGACTGTTGGGGGCGAGTCACTGGCCCCGATGGAGAGGGTGCGCAATCTGGGCGTTCTCCTGGATGAACGGCTGTCTTTTGAAGACCACCTGACGGCCGTCTCCAGGAGAGCTTTCCACCAGGTTCGCCTGGTGCGCCAGTTGCGCCCCTTTCTAGACCGGGATGCCTTGTGCACAGTCACTCACGCCCTCGTGACGTCTCGTCTGGATTACTGCAATGCTCTCTACATGGGGCTCCCCTTGAGGGGCATCCGGAGGCTTCAGTTAGTCCAGAATGCGGCTGCGCAGGTGATAGAGGGAGCCCTCGTGGCTCCCGTGATGCCCCCTATCCTGCGCAGACTGCACTGGCTACCTGTGGCTTTCCGGGTGCGCTTCAAGGTTCTGGTGAACGTCTTCAAAGCGCTCCATGGCATAGGGCCGGGCTATTTACGGGACCGCCTACTGCTACCGAATACCTCTCACCGACCCGTGCGCTCTCACAGAGGGGGACTCCTCAGGGTGCCGTCAGCGAGACAGTGTCGTCTGGCGACACCCAGAGGAAGGGCCTTCTCTGTGGGGCTCCGCCTCTGGAACGAACTCCCCCCAGGACTTCGTCAACTCCCGGACCTCCGAACCTTCCATCGCGAGCTTAAAACACACTTATTTATCTGCGCAGGACTGGATTAGTTTTTAAATTTGTGGGTTTTTTAATGGGTTTTTTTTTTATCATTTATTCTAAATTTTAATTTCGGCCAATTGAATAAGTTTTTTAATTGTATTTTAATAGTATTTATATTGTAATATTATTGTCTATTTTATCTGGCTGTGAACCGCCCTGAGTCCTTCGGGAGAAGGGCGGTATACAAATTTAAATAATAAATAAATAATAAATTTAGCAATACATTCACAGATTTTCTGGATAAACATTTAAACTGAACAGTGGGGACAGAGAATTAATTGATACAGAAAATTTCTGTCCCCAGCAATCCAAAATTAATAGGGTTATCAGTGCACATAACATAGATATCTGTGTGGGTAAGATTATCAGCCCTGCTACCAAGCAAAACCAAGCATTTAATAATGAGTGCCATACCATATGTACTAGTTGAACAGATGGCAAGAAAGTAGGGGCAGTCAGGCACAACACAGGTTATGTAGACAGTAAACACAAGGTCAATCAAAATGGACTCAAATGTCTATACACCAATGCACAGAGTATGAGGAATAAACAGGGTGAATTAGAAATTCAAGTAAATGAGTGCAGATATGATATTGTTGCCATTAGGGAAACTTGGTGGGATGAAACTGACAAATGGAACATACAGCTAGAGGGATATAAATTATTTTTTAAAAATAGACCAAATAAAAGAGGAGATGGAGTTGCACTATATATAAGAAATAACTACATCTCTACAGAAATAGAGCACAACAATGATGAAAATTATCTTGAATGCATTTTGGTCAATATTAAAGGAGGGGGAAATGATATTGCCATAGGTCTATACTATAAGCCACCCAACCAAACAGAGGAAGTAGATGAACTTTTTGCTAGTCAGCTAACTAAGGTATGTAGGAAACACATCACAGGGTAATTAACTACCCTGACATCAACTGGGAGACAAACTCTGCACCAAGTGGAAGATCCAACAGTTTTCTAACAAACCTAGCAGACAACTTTGTTTCCCAAAAAGTAGAGAAGCCATATTGGACTTAATTCTCACTAACGGAGATGAAATAATAGAAAGTGTTGAAGCTACAGGAACCTTGGGGACAAGTGATCACGCAATACTGGAATTCAACATTATGCAAACACAAGTAGTAGAACAAAGTCAAATTAGAGTCTTGGACTTTAAGAGAGCTAATTTCAATAAACTTAGAGAGAGCTTGAGAAGGATTCTATAGATGAGAATCCTCAAGGGGAAAACAACTCAAGAAGCTTGGGAAATTTTGAAAAGTGAGATTATAAAAGCCCAGTCTAGCGCAATACCAATGAAGAAGAAAAATAATAAATCTCAAAAGAAACCAGCATGGATGCATAATGAACTATCTGACAAATTGAAAGACGAAAAGGACAAGTATAAAAAGTGGAAAGCGGGGCAAATAACTAAGGCAGAATATCAGCAAATAGCCTGAGCCTGTAAAGATGAAGTGAGGAAAGCTAAGGCTCACAACGAACAAAGGCTAGCCACAAAAGTAAAAAATAACAAAAAAAGCTTCTTCCAACATGTTAAAAACAAGAAAAAAGTCAAGGAAACAATTGGCCCATTGCTGGGAGGAAGTGGCAAGAAGGTGACAAGCATCTGTCTTTACACATCTGTCTTTACACAAAAGGAAAAAACAATCCAACCTGTCAAAAACAGCACCACAGAAAACAGATTAGGAACACAAATTAAAATAGGGACAAAATGGTAAGTGAACACTTGTCTATCCTAGACAAGTTCAAATCACCAGGACCGGATGGATTACACCCCAAGGTTCTGAAGGAACTGGCAGACGAGATCTCAGAAACACTGAACTATATCTTTCAAAGATCCTGGAGCACAGGGGAACTGCCAGAGGACTGGAAAAGAGCTGATGTAGTTCCCATCTTCAAAAAAGGAAAAAAAACAGATCCAGGAAACTACAGACCTATCAGCCTGACCTCAATACCAGGGAAGATTCTGGAAAAGATAATCAAACAACGAATCATTGAACACCTAGAAGCAAACAAAGTAATAACCAAAAGCCAACATGGGTTTGTCAAAAACAGATCATGCCAGACTAATCTCATTGCATTCTTTGACAAAATGACAAAATTAGTGGACCAGAAGAATGCTGTCGATATAATTTACTTGGACTTCAGTAAAGCATTTGATAAAGTAGACCATAACCTACTACTAGATAAAATAGAAAAATGTGAGTTAGACAGCATCACCACCAGATGGATTCTTAACTGGCTGACCAACGGCACTCAGCGTGTAGTCCTCAACGGAACTACATCCACATGGAGGGAAGTATGCAGTGGAGTACCCCAGGGTCTGTTTTAGGCAAAATACTCTTCAACATCTTTATCAATGACTTGGACAAGGGGATAGATGGGGAACTCATCAAATTTGCAGATGACACCAGCAGATGAACGTATCTTTTCTTTTATGTACACTGAGAGCATATGCACCAAGACAAATTCCTTGTGTGTCCAATCACACTTGGCCAATAAAAAATTCTATTCTATTCCTATTCTATTCTACAGCTACCCTTCAAAAAGACCTTGACTTTGTATCAGAATGGTCAAAAACTTGGCAACTCCAAATCTCAACCAGCAAATGCTCTGTCTTACACATTGGAAAAAAGAATCTAAACACTAAATACAAGCTCGATGGACATTACCTTACAGATGACCCCCATCCTGTTAAAGACCTTGGAGTTTTCATATCAAATGATCTAAGTGCCAAAGCCCACTGCAGCTACATTGCAAAAAAGGCTTTAAGAGTTTTAAACCTAATATTGTGTAGCTTCTTCTCCAGAAACACTACACTATTATCCAGAGCATATAAAACATTTGCTAGACCAATTCTTGAATACAGCTTGCCTGTCTGGAATCCATACCACATCTCTGACATCAATACAATTGAACGTGTCCAGAAATATTTTACAAGAAGAGTTCTCCACTCCTCTGAGTACAACAAAATATCTTATGCTACCAGACTTGAAATCCTGGGTTTAGAAAACTTAGAACTCCGCCGCCTCCGACATGACCTGAGTTTAACTCATAGAATCATCTATTACAATGTCCTTCCTGTTGAAGACTACTTCAGCTTCAGTTGAAACAATACACGAGCGCACAATAGATTTAAGCTTAATGTGAATCGTTCCAATCTTGATTGCAGAAAATATTACTTCAATAACAGAGTTGTTAATACTTGGAACACACTACCTGATTCCGTGGTCTCTTCCCAAAATCCCCAAAGCTTTAACCAAAAACTGTTTACTATTGACCTCACCCCATTCCTAAAAGGTCTATAAGGGGTGTGCATAAGAGCGTACCTACCGTTCCTGTCTATTGTTTCTCTCCATTATATCCAATTAATATAGTCATTACATACTTATGATTATATATATGCTTATATATTGTATAGTTATTTCATGCTTATGCTTATATATACTGTTGTGACAAAATAAATAAATAAATAAATAAATTGCCAAGGTTGAGAAACATTGGTCGATACAGATGGTTTTTGGATGCAACAGTAAAGCATTTCTCAAAAATCATGAGGAAGTCATTATACATGTAAAGGACATATACACCTACAAATAGATCAAGGCTGGTTCTTTTTTGGATTGTAGTGTAGTATCTAAATTTTGAAATGTAAAGTTTAGAAGAGGAGGCTAAGGAGCTACCAGAACAGAAATTCTTTCCCTTTCTCTTTCTCAATTTATAGACCACTTCAGCAAACCAATTCTAAGAGCAGCAAGTACAATAGTACAATAATACATCATGATATGAGGACAATGCATAATTAAATTATTATTAAACAATTTCTGGCATGGAAATTCCACAATACCCCAGTGCAAAAAAGTTTCTGAAAATCATGATTGCTCAGAAGACCCATTGTTCCAAAGGAGAGGAGTTTCCATCAAAAATGCCTGCCACAGCTCTCAATAGATATTGATAGACACTTGCTACATTCTCAGAGCAGTAGAATCTAGATGGCATTGATGCTCTCAAAGCTAGTCAAGTCCCAAAGTGTTTGAGACAAAGGTCTCCTTTGTAGCCTTACATTTTAAGGTTGAAAAGGTTTTTGTTTATGTCAACTGATTTTGTTTACTGCTCCTTCTCCCAAGGAGGTATGTGAAATGTATATAGAGTTATGCCATTTTTTTCTGACACATCTCTCTGGGGTAAGTTTGGTAAGAAGCTAGATGGCTCTTGGCTATTTACTAAACATCTTCATAATGGAGAAGAATTTCTTATGCATTGTCATAACTGAGAACCATGTTTCTTAAACTAACCAAAACATGTATGTATTATTTAACACTGCTACCATTGTCCTGCTATCTGTTCTTCCTTTATATAATCAATATAGGCAGAGTGGGAAGACTTTGTCCTGACTACTGAGTAAATAAGGTATTCTAAATATGAGATGCTCTACTTTTGTGTGGAAAAAAGTACTTTTGGGGGCAGGTTGTGCATATGTGTCCATGTGCATAGAGACATCTTGTAAGCCATATTTTTATCTCAATGGAAACAGGTTTCCATTTTGCCAAAAAGTAGGATGTGACCCAGAGAGTTTTATTGTTCAACCATGTTTCTCATGGGCTAAAACAGTGGTAATCAACCTGGTCCCTACTGCCCACTAGTGGGCGTTCCAGCTTTCATGGTGGGCGGTAGGGGTTTTATCCGATACTGAAGCACTTTCTTTTTTTTAATTTAATTGACTTTTTTAAAAAAATTCATAGCATTATTTAAAAACATTTTCATTAGATTTTCATAAAATTCCCCATGACAATTTAAATTTCTGAAAATATACTATTTGTATCGCCCGCGCATAAGTTTAGTTCATGTTACGTAAGTGAAACTAAACGGCGCTATAGTGTGACCGCAAACAAAAGAGCCTCATCCCAGAATAGCTCATGCATCTCCCCACACACCACCCAGCTGTAACAGACAAGCAGAGCTGGTAGCTGGTGCCCCCCCAATCCACGATGCGCGAGAGGCATGTGCAGACAACGATACATGGCGCATTACTGTGGAACTAGTGGGTGGTTAGAAAATTTTACTACTAACAGAGATACAAAAGTGGGCAGTAGGTATAAAAACGTTGACTACCCCTGGGCTAAAAGATGATAAATATTCCTTTGAAGTACCTAGATATCTCATTCTGTGCCCTACTAATTAATCATTGTTTCTCATGGCTCGTGTTTTGATATCCTCAGCCTGCTGCCTTACAGAAGGGAATTCAGGAAGTGAGACAATTCCCTGAAGATTGAAACACACATGTTGCTATTAACTCCAGTCAAGTCTAATCTTTTTTGGAAAAAGGAAATATCTGCCCTTTTGGAGATCACATTCAGGTTTTGAATCAGATGCTTCCCTCCCTCCCCAATACTACGGCTTCTCAGAGAGGCTCTTGTGTTGCATCAAAGTGAGAATGGCCATAATTTAAAATGACAGCTCTAAGAAGCCTCAGTATTCCTAATAGCATCATTAATTTCAAGGGGAAAACCTAAAGTGAGGTATTCTGTAACCTGAGCTCTTCCAATAAATCTATTTTCAGAAATTCTCTCGAGCCCCAAGGCTTCAGACTGCAAGAAAAGTGCATGGCTTCCCTTGCAATTCAGCAAGGGGGCCTAAGGCTGGATACCAATACCTGAGTGACAGCAGCAAGCATATATTAAAATAACAGCAATTTTAATGAGTAAGTTTGCATTTTTCATGTGGGCTTGTCTGTGCGATTTCATATCCCTGGTGGGCAATTTCCTGCCACAAGAGCTCTACAGCAGTTGCAAAGCATTAGTGGAATAATATTTTCATTGAGCTGCTATATATGAATGGGTCATTTAAGAATGTATCCATTAATGGTCCTAGATATCAGTCATATCTGTTAACTCTAGGAATCTTGGAAATGTTATTGCAATGGGGGTTCTTCTGTGGCTTTTATCTTCCTGATTTTAAGGCTGAAAGAAAGCCTCTTTGAGAAACCAAAGGTTACCTTTGTGTAATCTTTATTAAGTTGACTCATAATGCTTGGGAATAAATTTTCTTAGTTTTCTGGAGCAAGCCAAAAGATTTTACGCCATTCCCTTTAGGGAGCAGAGTATTTGTTCTACCTATCCATGCCAACTTAGATTTGCAACCTTACAAGGTAGACCAGACAGGAAACACTAATTCCACTTCTGCGCATGTCCAAGATGGCGCCGCCCTGCTGATCGGGGGCGCGGCGACGGGCCTTTCCGGGCTCTTTTTGGGTCTGGGGGGGGCCTTAATACCATCATAGGCCCCCGCCCTGATGGAGGAAGATCCAGCCACCTGTGCGACTCCGCGGGGCGTTGGGAGAAGCCCCGGAGTCACGGCGGATCCACGGCGCCTCAGAGGTAATCCTGGCGGCCTGGCGGCCTGCCGAGCCGCCGCCAGCCTTTTTCGGTGGTTTGGCGGCGGCGGCGGCGGCGGGGGGTAGGGGGGCGTTGGCAGCGCCCCCTGGACCCCTGCCTGGAAGACTTGGCCAGTTTTGAAGTTGGGTTTGGAGTTTGGGCGTCTCCGGTGGCGATGGGAGGAGCCCCGGAGGGGCTGCGCCCCAATGAAGATCAGGAGGGCCGCCCGGGCTCCATCGGCCTCTTTGAACCTGCGGTGGCAAGGGCGGCGGCCTGGCCCTTCCCTCTCCGTCGGGCGTTGGCGCCGGTGAGCCCTGGGTCTGCTGGCGGATTTGGCGACGGGTGTCCCCCTCTCATCTGGGGGAGCTCCAGTGGCCTGCTCGCGGTGGCGATGGGGGCATTCCCGGTGGCGATGGCCTGGCGGAGGCGGTGGGCGGCGGCGGCCTGCTCCGGTGCTTTGAAGTGGCGGATGGCCCGATAGGCCCAGGGTGGCTGTGACCTTGCCCTAGTGGCGCGGATATGTGGCAGCGCCGGAGGAAGGCCCGCGGGTCCAGCGGACACCCCTCCATTATTTACCATCTTTATAACATCTCTACCATCGTTCCTCTCCCCTTCTTCCTTAGCCCACCCCAGGTCGTTTGTATGGGGTGGTGAACTGACTGAGTCAGCGGTTTTGTCATCTACCGCACATGGATTATCTCGAACTATTTCCCATCAGGACAGACTGGTCATGGTCATTTTACCATCTGTTGTGACTTTTGCTGCCAACTTGACCAGCCCAGGATGGGCCTTGCCCGGACCGTCTCAGTGATGCGAACATTTACCGCGGCTGACCTACTTGCCCTGCGAGATGCCCCTCTCTCGCGGGTCTGGCCCTCCAGATTATCGAGGGCCCACCTTGAGGACGGGCTTTGGAGTCCCGAGAGGTGGCATGCGAAAAATAGGAGGCTTAGGGGTTTTTTAATTGGCTGTTTTAATAGATTTTTTAAGGGGAGTTTTAAAGGGGATTTTAAGGGGAGGAAACCGACGGGCTTGGGTTGGGGGTGGGAGGAAGGAGTGGGTGTTGGGGTAACCCGTCGGGGAGTCCAGTTCCTCGCATGCTCGTGGCAGGGGTTGGTGGGTCCGAGGTCATGGGGAGTCGGTGTTCCATTGGTTGAGGTGGTGCTATTTCCACGGTAAGGGGAGGGGCAGATATGGCGGAAGTGGGGCTCATATCGTGTTAGGGGTGCGCTCGATGCTTACAGGCGATCGCGCGCCCCGAGCCCTCAAACTTCTCCCGTTCCCCGGATGGTCAGGATCCTCAGGGCCCTGGCCTTCGGCTGATGTTATGCAATGCACAGTCCGTGGCCAATAAGGCCCCCCTAATTCACGATCTTATTCAGGGGGTGCCGCGGACCTTATGGGTGTTACGGAGACCTGGTTGGGCCCAGAAGGGGGCGTGCCCCTTGTTCAGATGTGCCCACCGGGTTTCCGAGCATTTCATCAGCCGAGGGGCCAGGGTAGGGGTGGTGGGGTGGCGGTTGTGATTAGAGAGAGTCTAGAGCCGAGGGAGACCACTGTACCTCAGATTGCCGGGTGCGAATCCCTCTTTGTGAGATGGGGTCATAGATGTCAGATGGGCTTGCTGGTCGCGTACCTGGCTCCTTGCTACGTGACAGCTGCCCTGCCCGAGCTCCTGGAGGTGCTTGCTGGGGTGGCAGTTGAGACCCCCAGACTTTTAGTCGTGGGGGACTTTAACTTGCCATCGTCCGGCTCGTCATCGACGGTAGCTCGGGAGTTCATGGCTTCCATGACGGCCTTGGACCTGACCCAAGTAGTTGATGGCCCTACTCACATTGGGGGAGGCACTCTGGACCTGATTTTTGTCTCTGGTCAGTGGTTGAGAGATCTGGACTTAAAGGAAATAGTCACTGAACCTTTGTCATGGTCAGATCACTCTCTTCTTCGTCTGGACTTTCTGACCGCCATTCACCACCGCAGGGAGACGGAGCCGACACGTTGGTTCCGTCCCAGGCGCCTGATGGACCCGGAGGGGTTCCGGATGGAGCTTGGGCCATTTCCTGAGGGTCTGGCTCACGGCTCGGCGGAGGAACTTGTTGCGGCCTGGGAACGGGCCGCGGCGGGGCCTTAGACCGGGTCGTGCCTTTGCGGCCTCTGACCCGGCGCAGGTCCCAACCAGCTCCTTGGTTCTCCGAGGAGCTGAGAGGGATGAAGCGCCGGAGAAGACGCCTAGAGAGTTCCTGGAGGTCTAGCCGTTCAGAAGCTGATCGGACACTAGTGAAGTCCTATACTAGGGCTTACCTAGTGGCAATGAGGGAAGTGAGGCGTACCTACGCCTCCTCCCTCATTGCATTGGCAGATAACCGCCCAGCCGCCCTGTTTCGGGTGACCCGCTCCCTCCTACATCAGGGGGAGCGGGATGACCCGTGCAGGACGTGCTGAGGAGTTTAACGGTTATCTATACGATAAAATCGTTCAGCTTCGGGATGGTTTGGACCAAGATTGCGGTGATACGGGTGAGACGGCTGAGGGTGGTCTTGGTGACATTGTATGGGATGAGTTTGACCCTGTCGCTCCCGAGGACATGGACAGGTTGTTGGGGAGGCTGAATGCCACTACATGTTTACTGGACCCGTGCCCCTCCTGGTTGGTGCTGGCCACGCAGGAGGTGACACGAGGCTGGCTCCAGGCGATTACGAGCGCTTCTTTGGTGGAGGGTGTCTTTCCGGCCGCCTTGAAAGAGGCGGTGGTGAGGCCCCTCCTCAAGAAGCCTTCCCTGGACCCGGCTGTTTTAGGTAATTATCGTCCGGTCTCAACCCGCCGCGGCGAAGGTTGTAGAGAGTATGGTGGCATATCAGTTTCCTTGCACCTGGATGAAACTGTCTATCTAGACCCGTTCAGTCCGGTTTCCGACCGGTTACAGCACGGAGCGGCTTTGGTCGCGTTGGTGGATGATCTCTGGAGGGCCAGGGATAGGGGTTGTTCCTCTGCCCTGGTCCTATTAGACCTCTCAGCGGCTTTCGATACCATCGACCATGGTATCCTGCTGCGCCGGTTGGAGGGATTGGGAGTGGGAGGCACCATTTATCGGTGGTTCTCCTCCTATCTCTCCGACCGGTTGCAGTCGGTGTTGACAGGGGGGCAGAGGTCAGCCCCGAGGCGCCTCACTTGTGGGGTGCCGCAGGGGTCGATTCTCTCGCCCCTTCTGTTTAACATCTACATGAAGCCGCTGGGTGAGATCATCAGTGGTTTCGGTGTGAAGTACCAGCTGTATGCGGATGACACCCAGCTGTACTTTTCTACACCGGACCACCCCAATGAAGCTATCGAAGTGCTGTCCCGGTGTCTGGAGGCCGTACGGGTCTGGATGGGGAGAAACAGGCTCAAGCTCAATCCCTCCAAGACAGAGTGGCTGTGGATGCCGGCATCCCGGTACAGTCAGCTAAATCCGCGGCTGACCATCGGTGGCGAGTCACTGGCCCCGATGGAGAGGGTGCGCAACTTAGGCGTCCTCCTGGATGAACGGCTGTCTCTAGAAGATCATTTGACGGCCGTCTCCAGGAGAGCGTTCTACCAGGTTCGCCTGGTGTGCCAGTTGCGCCCCTTTCTGGACCGGGAGGCCCTATGCACAGTCACTCACGCCCTCGTGACGTCTCGCCTGGATTACTGCAACGCTCTCTACATGGGGCTTCCCTTGAAGGGCATCCGGAGGCTACAGTTAGTCCAGAATGCGGCTGCGCGGGTGGTAGATGGGGCCCCTCGTGGCTCCCGTGATAACACCCATCCTGCGCAGGCTGCACTGGCTACCTGTGGCCTTCCGGGTGCGCTTCAAGGTTTTGGTGACCACCTTTAAAGCGCTCCATGGCATAGGACCGGGTTATCTACGGGACCGCCTACTGCGACCAGATACCTCTCACCGACCCGTGCGCTCTCACAGAGAGGGACTACTCAGGGTGCCGTCAGCTAGGCAGTGTCGTCTGGCGACGCCCAGGGGAAGGGCCTTCTCTGTGGGGGCTCCCGCCCTCTGGAACGAGCTCCCCCCAGGACTCCGTCAACTTCCGGACCTTCGAACCTTCCGTCGCGAGCTCAAGACACATTTATTCATCTGTGCAGGACTGGCTTAGATTTTAAATTTACAGGGGTTTTAAATTGATTTTAAAATTTATATTTTTATTTTTTAATAATAGGGCATTGGAATAAGTTTTTTAAAGATTATTTTAATTTTGTATATTGATGTTTTATATGCCTGTGAACCGCCCTGAGTCCTTTGGGAGATAGGGCGGTATATAAATTTAAATAATAATAAATAAATAAACTTTATTTTGAAGCTACAACTTGCAAGTCTGAAGTTACATCTCTACAGCATGCCCCTCCCCCATCTCTTTTATAGCCCAAAACACGAGGGAGGATCTCTTCTGAGCCTCTTGCTCTGCCACTATCCAGCTGTGGGCTTTGGTCTTATCTGACCATTTCCTTGATTGTGACTCTTTTGCCCTGTTTCCCATAGTCATTTCCACCTACCATTGTAATGTATCTGCTTTCTTTTCTTGTTTTCTTTTGCCAAAAGGTATACATAGATGTCTGGATGTTAGTTGGCGACAGAGACTAGATTCCCCACCCCCACCCCTATTTAGTAGCGGACCCTTGAGGAACGTAACTGAACGGAGATGAATTATGTGTAGAGCAACAGAATGTTAATGAATAGAGAACTGAAGGAGCGCAATTCATGTTGGCACATTAGCACACTTTTCCATTGCAAAGAAGATTGCATATTCAAAGAGGCACTCAAAGTTATTTTAAGTTAGGTCATTTGCAAAATATGCTGTACAGTAAAACCTGCATCAGTCACTTAGAGGATTTGGTGGTTGTTGATGTTTTTTTATACTGAGATATACTGCCTATATTCAGAATACACATATTGCACATTTGTAAAATGTACACATGGGTGCTTTCTTTTTTTTCTTTTTTCTTATCTCTTTAAAAATATACTTGAAATCAGAAAACGATATATCTCATGTTAAATGAATATACTGTGCCTAGGTACTGTATATATATCCAGAATAGTTGGATAAAATATATTTTAAAAATCAAATATTTTGTTCTTTTTTTGGATCTCTCATATCAAGATGTAGAGGATGGAAATGGAGAGTGGGGGAGAGGCAGAGGGGAAGGGAGAGGCAGAGAGAGAGGGAGAGAAAGTGGGAGAGAGAGAGGGAGAGAGAGAGAGAGAGAGAAAGATGACAACCACTTTTCTCCTCAGTACTTTCCATAGTCAAATACTTGAAAAGAGCTCTACAGATGCCTTATGATGGAAGAGATCCAAAAAGATCACTTCTCAAAAAAAAAAAAATCAGAATAACAGAATGATGAAGTTTGAAGGGACCTTGGAAGTCTTCTAGACCAACGCCCTGCCGGTCCATTTGGTTGTGTGAGAGCATCTGAGGTACTTTTGCCTCTCTGGGCTGACCCTGTTGCTTTCTCACTGAAAGTTAGGCCTTAATTAGAACTGCAGAAAAAATAATTGCTACCAACCTGCCTTCCATTGAGGACCTGTATACTGCACGAATCAAGAAGAGGGCCGTGAAAATATTTGCAGATCCCTCGCATCCTGGACATAAACTGTTTCAACTCCTACCCTCAAAACGACGCTATAGAGCACTGCACACCAGAACAACTAGACACAAGAACAGTTTTTTCCCGAAGGCCATCACTCTGCTAAACAAATAATTCCCTCAACACTGTCAGACTATTTACTGAATCTGCACTACTATTAATCGTTTCATAGTTCCCATCGCCAATCTCTTTCCACTTATGACTGTATGACTATAACTTGTTGCTGGCAATCCTTATGATTTATATTGATATATTGATCATCAATTGTGTTGTAAATGTTGTACCTTGATGAACGTATCTTTTCTTTTATGTACACTGAGAGCATATGCACCAAGACAAATTCCTTGTGTGTCTAATCACACTTGGCCAATAAAAAATTCTATTCTATTCTATTCTATTCTTTGAGAAGCTATTAAAACTGAATTATTCTGGACAGCATTTTCATGATTTTGTTGATTTCATTTATTGTTACCATTGCTACCATTTCATTCTTTTATTTATTTCCATTTAAGCTGGTATTTTGCATGCACATTTAAAGTAACATTTTACTGTACTTGCTAATAGTTGATTGATTGATATTGTATGATGCCCAAAGTCACTTCTTATCAGATGGGCAGCTATATAAATTTCATTAAAAAAATAATAATAAATAAATTATAGCAGGGTATAGATCCAATAAGTAAGTGAACAGGCCTGCATGTGAAGCTGGATATAAGAAAGAGAATGTTATGATCTAAAATGTATGTGCTCTTCAAAATACCATCCCAGACAAATACAGTAAAAGAAATGCATACTTAATAATACATGCGGACAGAATAGAATAGAATAGAATAGAATAGAATAGAATAGAATAGAATAGAATAGAATAGAATAGAATTTTATTGGCCAAGTGTGATTGGACACACAAGGAATTTGTCTTGGTGCATATGCTCTCAGTGTACATAAAATCATGTGTTCACACAACATTGGAAGGGGGAGGAGATTCCCACAAAAGATAAGATAATAACAAAAATTTTAGAATGTGCAGAAATGAATAAACTAACATTTGAAATTAAAGAAAAAGAAGACACTGAATATTTTGAGGTGTGGAATCTGTTCTATCAATGGTTGGATGAAAGAAACAGGAATTAGAACTTCAAAAATTGCAAGAGAAAGATTGATTTTATTATTAGGGTTCTTTACTGTAACTTATTAATTTTGATTAGTCTTAATAATTAATATGTATTAATATTATGAGGGAAAAGCACTGTTATTATGAGATTACTATTGGAGAATGCTATTATTATTATTACTATGATGAATGCTACTCAAAAGAATTGTAACCGGACAATTCTTTTGTTTATATGTTTATATGGATTTGGAACATGTTGCTCTTTTTATCTATATTAATAAAAAAAATTTAAAAAACCATCCCGGACTTTTGTAAAATGTGCTGCATTCTACAAAAGATGCATACATACATACTTATGTATGTATGTATGTATGTATAAGTATATGTATATGTATATGTATATGTATATGTATATGTATATGTATATGTATATGTATATGTATGTTTTCATAGGTTTTCACGGGTATAGGTATATAGGTCTTGGCATATTCGAGTCATATTCATGTGATGACACCTTCCAGACATCTGGAAACTAGCCTTAGTCAACAAACGAGTCCCAGCCATGAAAATTGACAACGGACCCAGGATAACACATGATGCCACCACCAATCATCCTCACCAGATTCCAACCCAAACCCATCCCACAGACGAAACACAACCACAATCCAGAAGCCAGATCATGCTGGCACCACCGGCTGCTGCGCCCCCCTCCGATCCCCACACAAAGCAAACTGACACACACCAGGAACACATGACAAGACCTCGGAAGAATGGATATTGAAAGTTGCTAATTTGGCTGAAATGGCTAAAATCTCAGCCTTTTTGAAAGACACTACACAAGAAAAATATCTAACTGAATGGAAAAAATGGATTGAATATATGCAAAATAGATATCAGATTAAGAGATATCAGATTGCTTTTGAATGATTAGGATGTATTTATCTTTGATTTGTATGGGGGAAGTTAGGATTTGAGAAGAAGGGGAGGATTATAATTTGTGTTAGGGAAAATTTAGCAAATGATTGTTTTTTCTTTTGAACTATAACTTGTGTTTGTTCTGGGAAGTTGAGGGGGGAGGGAGGAAGGTGGTTTTTGAGGGAGGGGGGAGGGGATGGAGGGGGGAGGGGGAAAAGTGGGGTGAAAATTTATGTAAAAACTTTTTCAATTAAAAAAAAAAAGACCTCGGGCTCGGAGCCAAACCAAAACCCAGGATGCTGCATCACAGCCATCTGCTCAGGACATCACATCACAGAATTCCAGAGGCCACAACACTAAAGCTCAGGACATTACAACACAACCTACCACCCAGGATGTTACAGCACAAGACTCAGGAGGTCACATTCCCAGAACTCAGGACATTTCCAGGAATCCCATTACCACTACAGGAGGTCACATTCCTAGAACTCAGGATGTTTCCACACAGCCCATTAACCAGGTCGTTACAACACGGGCACACAACTAGGACCACATCCACACAGGATGCTACAAAACAACCAACTAATCTGCAAACACCCACTCCATCTACCAATCAAGATGCAACCACACAGCCAACCAACCCACTTACAGCAACATTCTCCACCTTCCCACCAGTATTTATAGAGAGACAGCAGCTCCGACCACGCCTTGCTCGCTCAAGCATGTAGCCGAAAGCACCAGCCTGAAGATGACGAGTGAGACCTCGTCGAAACGTCACCAAGATATTGCAAATGAATGGAGAAGTGGGAAGAAGGGATTGTGCTTGCCTTATTAAATATGCAAGATGACTAGCAAAACATATAGTCGAAGGGCCACAGAGTTCTCTTTCTGTAAGTTTCTTGCTAATCCTCAGGAAGTGCTCGAGCAAAGAAAGTGTTTTATTTATTTATTATTTATTTATTTATTTGTCAATGATATATAAAGTAACAGGTAAAAGTATAAACATAATTTGGATTCATGAAAAGAGTAAGCAAAAAAGGAATATTAGGACAGGGATGGTAGGCACTTATGCACGCGCCTTACAGACCTCTTAGGAATGGGGTGAGGTCAACAGTAGACAGTTTAAGCTTAAAGTTTTGGGGGTTTGGGGAAGAAATTACTGAGTCAGGTAGTGCATTCCAGGCATTGATCACTCTGTTGCTGAAGTCATATTTCTGCAATCAAATTTGGAGTCTTTTACCTTGAGTTTGTATCTATTATTTGCTCATGTATTGTTGTGGTTGAAGCTAAAGTAGTCATTGACAGGTAGGACATTGGGTAGATAATTTTAGGTACTATGCTTAGGTCATATTGAAGTCTGTGTAGTTCTAAGTTGTCTAAGCCCAAAATTTGGAGTCTGGTGGCATAAGGTATTTTATTGCGAGCAGAGGAGTGGAGGACTCTTCTTGTGAAATATCTATGGACTCTTTCGATTGTATTTATGTCTGATATGCAGTGCGGATTTCAGACAGATGAGCTGTATTCAAGGATTGGTCTAGCAAATGTTTTGTATGCTCTAGTTAGTAGTACAATATTACCAGAGAAGAAGCTACACAAGATTAGGTTAACAACTCTTAGTGCCTTTTTGGCAATGTTGTTACAGTGGGTCTGGCACTTGTAATGGGTAATTACACTTATGTAATGATTTGAGCTGAAAAATCATTTCTGAAAGTGCTGGGGGGAGGGGGCAGACCCATCTCCTTATACAGTCTTATGTGCCCACAAAGGACCTTTGAAAAACAGGGTAGTGTTGTGGGGAAGAAAACTTACACATGGTTTACATGCAGATTTGTTCCCCTGCAGTAATTGTTGGAAGGATACATGGATGAGTTCATATCCTGTCTTCTTCTCCTCCTCAAAATATTTGCTTTTTCTGCCTCTAACCTGGGCAGGCTACAAAATAAATATAACCCATTCAGCACATCAACATGAAATCTCCTTTGCAGTTTAAATAACAGGGGGAAATGCAATGATGGAAAGAAATCATTAAAAATGCTGAACAACTGAACACCTAAACTTGTTGATGATGGTCAGCACATGGAGAACTGGTCTCTATTTCTTTCCCAGGTAGTATATCTAATCATCCAAAATAGCAACAGGGAAAAACAGGTTGTAAAGGCAATCCTGTAGTCCAAAATTATCTACCGGTATTTATTTTATTTATTTATTAAATTTATACTCTGCCCATCACACTACTGGAAAAATTCTGGGTGGCTTAGGGCAGTGGTGGGTTGCCCCTGGTTCAGACTGGTTCTATAGAACCGGTAGTAAAACCGGCAGGAGGCTCTGCCCACTGAGTTTTGACATCATCAAAACTCTTCTGTGCATGCGCAGAAGAGCATGCAGGCACAATGTGAACCGGTAGTAAAGGTAAATAGAACCCACCCCTCGCTTAGGGGTTATATTATCCTTTACATAAAGGATAATACTACACTGTTACTCCATATTGAAATCATCACTGCAAGTACGACACAACAAAGAAAAAAGGCTCTTGATAAATTCAGCCAACAAAAGATCAGTCTGCAGAGGGAGATATAATGGTAGAAGTATTTATGAGTGAATTTTTAAATGAGTGAGTCCAGCATTGCAGGAATAACGAGCAAACTAGAATAATATCAGTTGGCTGCAATCTTTCAAAAGCTCTACAGTGGGATATAATAGCAACTGGAGTCATTGCAGTACTGTATTGGTGTATTCATTTTCTGTTTTATTAAACTTGGGATTCAAGATCTAGTCTGCTATATCAGCCTGTCAGCTGCTCATAAACTTAAATATCCACATAAGTGGTTTCAATTATTTCCTCGTATTTTCATGATCAATTTTATGGTACAAAAAGACATTTGATGCTAGTAGTACAATTTTCTTCTGAGCTATGAGATGCTCCATAAAAACACGATGTTCAGGACAGGGGAAGTGAACAATCGCAAATGTGTTTTCTCCTGTGATTTGGTAACCAACCTTTGAAAATGAACTGTTCTGAGATATATAAACACTTGATTTAATGGACCAGTGTGAGAGAGGAAAGGGGTGTTGTTTAAATTATGCAACAAATGGTTCTTGAACAGAGGAAGCAAGTGGGACTCACACACTCAGAGACAGCATCCTCTAGTGGGGTTTATTTAGCGGGAGTTGTCCCTCTCCAAGATCTAAGCAAAAGGGGAAGAGTGCTCTGTTTCATGCTCTTCTGGGCTGGAAGGGCCAGAATAACAGAGTTGGAGATCTTTTTTTTTTTTATTTGCATTTATATTCCGCCCTTCTCCGAAGACTCAGGGTGCTTACACTATGTCAAGCAATAGTCTTCATCCATTTGTATAATATATACAAAGTCAACTTATTGCCCCCAACAATCTGGGTCCTCATTTTATCTACCTTATAAAGGATGGAAGGCTGAGTCAGCCTTGGGCCTGGTGGGACTTGAACCTGCAGTAATTGCAAGCAGCTGCTGTTAATAACAGACTGTCTTAGCAGTCTGAGCCACCAGAGGCCCAATACCTTGCTGAAGCAGGAGACCCTACACCATTCTAGGCAAGTGGTTGTCCAGTCTCTTCTTAAAAGCCTCCAGCACCCACAACTCCTATAGGCAAGCTATTCTACTGGTTAACTGTTATCACTGTGGGAAAATTCTCCTTAGTTCTAGGTTGCTTCACTTCTTGCTTAGTTTCCATCCATTGTTTCTTGTCTTGCCTTCTGGTGCTTTGGAAAGTAGGTTGACTCCCTCTTCTTGGTGACAGCCTCTCAAATATTGGAACAGCGCTATCATGTCACCTCTAGTCACTTTCTTTTCACTAGGTTAGACATAACCAATTCCTGCCATTGGAGAAATATCCAAAACTTTACAGGGAATTTGGATTCACGGATTTGATTCCCATTCAAATGCATAAGGGATGCTTGACTGCTGCTGGCTACCTCTGCTTAGAACTTGTGAAAAAGAATCAACAACTAGCTTGCAGGAACTGGCTAGATAACTTCGGTGAAGGAAGGACTGCCCATTAAAGGCAGATGTGAATTAAACAATGAATGGGGCTTGGAGACAACACATTGTAAGATGTATCAGCTAACTGATGTAACCTAGCAATTGATATGTGAGGGGGGGGGAAGGCAGCTTGATCTAATGGTTAAGGCACCAGACTGGAAAGTGGGAGATTGTGAATTCTAGTCATGCGTTAGTCATGAAAACCAGCTAGGTGACTTTGGGCCAATCACTCTCCCTCAGTTCAACTCACCTCACAGGTTTTTATTGATGTGGGGAAAATAGGAGGAGGAAAGTGAGTTGAATATGCTCACTGCCCTGGTTTATTTATAAAAATAATAAAGGCAGGATACAAATTAATTAATTAATTAATTAATATCAACCAGCTAAACCTTAATATTTCTCAGAATGCTGTACCTGGCTGACTTTGGCTATGGAATCAGAGCAGGCTGGGCCCTTTTAGCATATGGATGGCATACCATTAGGAAATCCCAAGGCTGAAGAATAAAAAAATAATCCCAAAAGAAAGCAATGGGAAGCTACCTGTTCCGTTGCCAAGAAATTTGCATTAATGTCCATGAAGCTACCAGGAGTTGAGGTTGAATTGAAGGCATTTTTTTTCTTTCTATTTCTCAGCATAAGGCACATCTGAGAGAATCTTCCTTAAGGGAATAACGGTGCTTTATTTCACCTTGGTAAATTGCTGTTCAGTCTGTTGCCTCGGAGGACTCTATCTCTTTTTCCGAAGTATATTGGGGCAGGGAGACGGGATGCCATGACACTTAATGGAACCTAAGATGATAAATGCTATCTTTCTTTCCTTGTCCTATCCCACCCACTTGCCTTTTTAAACTTTCACTGAGAATTATCATATTTTGTGCCAACACATAAGCACAGAAATAAATAATTTAACCAAGCCATTGTTGTTTTTTGGTAATGTTCATTATGGCTTCTCTAGGCTTCAGTGTTTGTGCGAGATGTACATTTCTGTATAAAATGCATTTTACATAAATGCAGGTATATAGTAAGTTCAATATTTCTCTTTGCCTGTGTGTCTGAGTATCTACCTAAGCTTTCTTTTCTATGAGCTTCAGTGGAAATTTGAGCAAACCTTATCTAGTCATAAGATGCAGCCATTTCACAAACTCATGAAACAAGAGGGCATAAACTACTAACATACAAAATTTCCTGCATTTTTCACCAGTTCTCTCTCAGTCTAATCACAGAGAACAGGTTCTCTGTTATTTGCTTTTGAGAATAATATTTCAACAGAGAAAATAATTTTGATGAAATGCTCATATGTATTTGCATACACAATGCCCCAGCAGTGTTTCCAAATCTCCTGTCTTGCAGCATCCTTGGCTTCTCATCCTTCAGTTAAATAACAGAGCAAGGTACTATGGGAGAATTCCTAGCTCTGGGCTTTTTCCAATTGGGAGACAAGCTGTTAAGGAAGCTTCTGTGTATGATAGATATTTAGCCAAAAGCATCATCAATGATAACATCTTCTGACAGTTCCCCAAGGAATGTCAAAAGTACCATCAAGAAATAATGAAAGATATTCTCAAGCAACCTTAGGAAAACAAACAAACAAAACTGAAGACTTTTTCAGGTAGAGAGAAAACATTGGAGACATTGCAAAGGATATTTCAGTTTGGTATGAATCAAAACGCAAGCCAAATCATGCCCCCTCTACTATAGGATTTATAAAATAATGATGCTCAGCAAATGGAGGAGTAAACACAGATGAACCAATATTTAGGTCATACCGGTAATTTGAGGACCAGGCTTAGCCCGTCAAAAACTTTAACCTATATTCTAGTCCAGTGATGGTGAACCTTTTTGACACCGAGTGCCCAAACTGCACACACGTGCATGCACAAACTGAGAGGTGCACATGGATGCAAACATGTGCATGCACAAACATGCACGTGCATAGACATGCACGCATGCACAGCAGAGACCCAAAAAACAGCTGGCCGGCGGGAGGCAGTGCATCCCAACACTGGCAGCACAGCAAAAGGTAAGATCTTTTTTGTTCGTGAGCTTCTGTTTCATCGTTTGGAGGGAAACAGAAGCTCACGAAAGAAATGCCTTGGAGATCTGACCCATGTGTGCCCACAGAGAGGGCTCTGGTTCACCAGCACAGTTCTAGTCTTTACTACCAATATTTAAAAGAGGTTTTGGTCACTGGTATGTATTTTTTTTTATTCTCTAAATGAGCAAGTAATGATTTTTCCAGGATTCCCAAACTTCTATCTATTGTGTATTTATATTACTTCTCAATGGCATCTAGAGTTTGTGAAGGACCTCAAACCTAGGAGGATAAATCTCTGAGATGGAAAGTTTGCTGCCTTCACCCAACCAGATATCTATAATACATGCCAGCTGCAGCACCACAAATTCATGGATGAGGAAAATCTAATTAGATAGACCTGACACATTTACTTTAAAAAAAAATGTTTCTTTTCAGAATTGCATATTTAGTTTTTTGGCAAAGTCTCCTTGTTTCTATTTGTGTTTATGGATATCTAAAATTTTCTGCAGCCAAAATTGACTTGGGCATCAAATGTTCTTTCATTATTTTTACTAGTTCTGCAAGGGAAGGGCATTTAAGGTAAGAAGCTTGACGTAAGCTGTATATTTTGCTTGCCACAATAGTTTTCTGCAAGTATATTTTTTGCCAGAAAAAAATGTTCAACGTTCTCTGCATGTAAGCTCTAGGTTTCTTTGGCACTAACCATTAATTCCCTCTCCCCACCCAGCTGCCCCAAAGTTGATTCGTCTTGGACTTTTTTTCCTCATTCCCCATTGCTTCAAATTTATCCTTTCTCTATCTTTATTTTTTTTTTATTGCTATTTTTCACCATCTGTAGGTTAAGGAGTGAGTTGAGAAGCTTTTTTTCCTCCTCTTTTTTGGGATCCCACATTGTTTAAATGTTTTGTTTTCTCTATTGATCAAAGAAAAGACATTAGTAGCAGAAGTGAGCTTGTCCACTCCTTGCTTTCTTGAAACATTTTTTATTTTATTTGTCACAACAGTATATATAAGCATAAGCATGAAATAACTATACGATATATAAGCATATATATAATCATAAGTTTTTGTTTTTTGTTTTGTTTTACATTTATATCCCGCCCTTCTCCGAACTCAGGGCGGCTTACAGTGTATAAGGCAAGTATGTAATAACTATATGAAATTGGATACAATCAAAGGGAACATTAGGACAGGAATGGTAGGCACGCTGGTGCTCTTATGCACGCCCTTTACAGACCTCTTAGGAATGGGGTGAGGTCAATAGTAGATAGTTTTTGGTTAAAGCTTTGGGGATTTTGGGAAGAGACCACAGAGTCTGGTAGTGCATTCCAGGCATTAACAATTCTGTTACTGAAGTCATATTTTCTGCAATCAAGATTGGAGCAGTTCACATTAAGCTTAAATCTATTGTCTGCTCGTGTATTGTTGTGATTGAAGCTGAAGTAGTCTTCAACAGGAAGGACGTTGTAACAGTCCTTCTATGAGTTAGGCTCAGGTCATGTCAAAAGGCGGCAGAGTTCTAAATTTTCCAAACCCAGGATTTCAAGTCTGGTGGCATAAGGTATTTTGTTATAATGAGAGGAGTGGAGAACTCTTCTTGTAAAATATTTCTGGACACGCTCAATTGTATTAATGTCCGAAATGAGGTATGGGTTCCTGAAAAGTAATGGAATCTATCCTCAACCAATCCATTATCCTCCACCTAGAAACAAACAACCTACTCTCTAATAAACAATTTGGTTTCAGAAAAAAATTATCCTGTAATTTACAACTTCTGCACTACAAAAACATATGGACTACAAATCTTGATCAGGGCAAAGCAATAGATGCAATTTACATAGACTTCTGTAAAGCTTTTGACTCAGTAGTACATGACAAACTTCTCCTAAAACTAAAATCCTATGACATCTCCGGACCCCTCCACAATTGGATAACAGTGTTCCTGTCAAACAGACAACAAGTGGTCAAATTTCCTGACAGTTAGAACAATTAATAAGTGGAACAACTTGCCTGCAGAAGTTGTGAATGCTCCAACACTGGAAATTTTTAAGAAAATGTTGGATAATCATCTGTCTGAGATGATGTAGGGTTTCCTGCCTGGACAGAGAGTTGGACTAGAAGGCCTCCAAGGTCCCTTCCAACTCTGTTGTTATTATTATTAAAATAGGCAGTGCCCTATCAAATCTTAGAGAATCTCCAAAATCATAACATATAAAGGGAGTTCAAGATACAGAATCATAATCAACCACTTACAATATTGACCCAAAACACTACAAGATGCATTTGAAGCTTCAGCACTGTTGAAATGCTACTCCTTTTCTTTCGTCTACCCTCTTTTCTCACTTTGTTATAAGCACCCAAAGAGCATTCATTGACTCTCTTAATGCAAATGTGCACAGTCCCCAGAGCTTGATAACTACCTTGTATTGTTTCTTTGATAGCCATGAAAGAAACAAATGAAGATGATGAGATGTTTGAAAGGTCCATTAATACGGTTAGGTTGGATGAACTGACAATAGATCAATTCTTTATGACATGACTGTCACAGTAATGAAGGCATGTCTCTCAATGACTCTTAATCTAAGATAAGATATGGAAGCACCATGTTTCTCCTCTAATACATGTCTTGAAGATCAAGGATAGCATAAGAAAAGGTTTGTTCATTGGCATGCTAGGAGGAGATAAGTGTTTAAAATTAACAGCAGTGCTATATTTTGTGTTTTCTCTCTCTCTCTCTTCCTCTCTCTCTCTCTCTCTCCCTCCCTCCCTCCCTCCCTCCCAACCCTCTCTTTGGTGGCTTGGCACCAAAAACCAGGCAACATCCCGAATATCAGCTGCATTCCCTTCTCCTCCTCAATTTCAGGAATTTAGAGATGTTTTTATTTTCTTTTAAAAAGTGCACGAAGAGTGCTGACTGTGCCATAAAAATAAAAGATTATTTCAGAAAGGTAGAAGACAGGTCACTTGTGAGATAATAAAATTTATAGGGTGTGTCCGTTGTGATCTAAAATTAAAGGCCTTTCTGTGCAGGATTTTAGGTTCCATTCTTACATCTGGATTACACACTAGTGGTTGTGCCTAATGACTGAGTAATTTTCTCCAGCTTTACTATTCAAGTGACAACATTTCTATTCCACTTTGATTACACTGGAAGCTCCTTGGAATTTGGAGGAAGGCCAATTTCCTATTGTTGGGATTTTCTGCTCTTCCCTGCTTCCTAACCCATTGGCATTCTCCCTTTCCCACATCTGACTGTGTCCTTGTTACCCTCACAAAAAGAGTGGCAAGATTCAGGATGGCTATGTCAGAGAGCAACAGAGATCTTGAAAAAAAGTTTGCCTTATAATAAAGTAGAATTTTTTTATTGGCCGAGTGCGATTGGACACACAAGGAATTTGTCTTGGTGCATATGCTGTCAGTGTACATAAAAGAAAAGATATGTTCATCAAGAATTCTAAGGTAGAACACAATGATAGTCATAGGGTACAATAAGCAATCAGGAAACAATCAATATCAATATAAATCATAAGGATACAAAAACAAAGTTACAGTCATACAGTCATAAGTGGAAGGAGATGTGTGATGGGAACAATGCGAAGATTAGTAGTAGTGCAGGTTTAGTAAATAGTTTGACAGTGTTGAGAGAATTATTTGTTTAGCAGAGTGATGGTGTTCAGGAAAAAACTGTTCTTGTGTCTAGTTGTTCTGGTGTGCAATATCAACAAACTGTTGATATTGTGTTGTCTAGTATTATAAGAGGTGGAAGTATGGAAGGATTTCTCCTAAAGTGTACCACCATTTCTATGGTTTTCAGTGTGTTCCATTCCAGATTGTTCTGGCCGCACCACGAGGATAGTTGTTCAACCTCCCATCTGTATGAGAATAAACATAAAAAGGCAAGTAAGGGGGGAATCCTGGCTGTGTTAAATGATTTCACTTTGATAGGGATAATCTCCAAAAATTTGGGGAATTCTCTAAGTGTACCATGTAGGAAAACCTCATCCTAAATCTCATATACAGTAGGGAAAAAAGTATTATTGCCCCAATGTTAAATATCATTATGTAATGAAAGGAAAGAAAGAATGGAATGTAACATTCCCCTTTAAAGCTGATTGTGTGCCATCAAGTCAACGTTAACTCTTAGTAGCCACATAGATAGGTTTTCTCCAAGATCTCTTAGAAATAATGACTGTGAAAATCTAGAATCACAGAATCACAGTATCAACAGTAAAAACCTTCAAATTTCTAGGTTCTATCATATCGCAAGATCTAAAATGGACAGCTAACATCAAAAACATCATCAAAAAAGGACAACAAAGAATGTTTCTTCTGTACCAACTCAGAAAGCTCAAACTGCCCAAGGAGCTGCTGATCCAGTTCTACAGAGGAATTATTGAGTCTGTCATCTGCACCTCTGTAACCGTCTGGTTTGGTTCTGCAACCCAACAAGACAGACATAGACTTCAGAGGATAATTAGAACTGCAGAAAGAACAACTGGTACCAATCTGCCTTCCATTGGGGACCTGTATACTGCACAAGTCAAAAAGAGGGCTGTGAAAATATTTACAGATCCCTCACATCCTGGACATAAACTGTTTCAACTCCTACCCTCAAAATGATGCTATAGAGCATTGCACACCAGAACAACTAGACACAAGAACAGTTTTTTCCCAAACGCCATCACTCTGCTAAACAAATAATTCCCTCAACACCATCAAACTATTTACTAAATCTGCACTACTATTAATCTTCTCATCGTTCCCATCACCCATCTCCTTCCACTTATGACTGTAACTTTGTTGCTTGTATCTTACGATTTATACTGAAATTGTTTCCTGATTGCTTATTTGTAGCCTATGACTATCATTAAGTGTTGTATCATTAAGTGTTAAATTTGTACCCTATGACTATCATTAAGTGTTGTACCTTAGAATTCTTGATGAACGTATCTTTTCTTTTATGTACACTGAGAGCATATGACCAAGACAAATTCCTTGTGTGTCCAATCACACTTGGCCAATAAAAATTCTATTCTATTCTAGAATCACAGAATGATAGAGTTGGAAGTGGCCACTGAGGCCATTATATTCAATCCTCAGCTGAGTCAGGAATATTAAAGCATCTTGGATGTATAGGGAAATCCACTACTTTTCTGGTTCTTCTATCCAATTGCTATTTCTAATTAGAACTATCCTCTAATGCATAGTAAGATGTCTCTTTCTTTTAAATCCAGTATTCTGAAATGATAGAAATGTGTAATATTCTCTGAGATATTTGAGGAGTAGTGTCATATCTTCCTCCAGTCTTCTCTTTTCAAGGCTAAACATGCCCAGCTCATCCTGTCATTCTTCACAGGACTTAGTTTCTTGATCATCCTTGTTGTCCTTTGAACTTGTTTCAGATTGTCTAAATCCTTCCTAAAATGTGATGTCCAGAACTGGATGCAGTACTGGTGATGTGACCTGAGCAAAGCAGACAAAATGGAATGATGCTTTCTGTGATTTAGAAACTCTAGTTCAGTTGATGCAGCCTAGCATTGCATTAGTCTTATTTTCAATTGCATACCGATGATTCATATTCAGTTTTCAATTAACTGTTATTCCAACATCTTGATCATAAGTACAGTCACCAACCTGATATTTTATTCTGCACATTAGACATTTTTCTAATTGAATAATTGTTTCTGTTAAATGTCATTTTGCTACTCTCATCCTATCAGGATCAAGTTGAAGCCAGCTGAGAGGTCATTTTCCTCAGAGAAAGACCAGGCAAAGGAATTTGACATTTTAGATACTCGGGAGTTAAGTCCAAACAACAGCTCTGAAAAGTCAAATGCAGATCTCATTATGTCTGCCTCTCATGATGAGAATTTATATCTGGACTTAAAGCCTCTTATGTCCTGAAACTGCAGAAGAGGCTAGCCTGACAAAAGAATAGATGCTGATCAAGAAAGACTGATAATGGGAACTTTTCTTTGTTACTCGTTCACATTTTGTCAACTTCATTGAGCAACTGCTTTAGAGATTTTTTTTAAAAAGTTATTAAATTTAAACAATCTTTTTTACTGTTCTTTGATAATTTATTAATCTCAGATAATTCATCAGGCTACTAATTGGCACTCTTCCACAATAATTTGGCTCTCTTTTCATCTTCCACATTGTCCTTTTTTGTTTTCAGACGTTCCCTAAGTTTCTTGTGCAGCCACACTATTTTCTACTGCTGTTCTCCAACTTTTCCCTCATAAAAATTATTTGCCATGTTTAATTTTACTCATTTTGTTTTAAGAAATTGCCACACATCAGTTTTCCATCAGTTCTCCTGTCATGAAATCTTACTATGAATTATTATTATGAATTTATTAATGTTTGTTTTAATGAAGTAGAAGGTACATGTTTAACTACACTCAATTTCAGTTTCCCTTATAATGAAAAACTACTTGTTTCATTAAGAAGGGAACTACAACTACTTTGATAAAAGCTCGGAATCCCTTAATAGACTTAATAGGAAACAGATTAAAATGAACTTCTAACTATTGATTTAAAAGATTTGTGCGATGAAGGGAACTATGAAAGCAATATTGGAGGATGGAGATGGTAATTAATTTTTTTTTATTTGCATTTATATCCCGCCCTTCTCTGAAGACTCAGGGCGGCTTACACTATGTCAAGCAATAGTCTTCATCCATTAGTATATTATATACAAAGTCAACTTATTGCCCCCAACAATCTGGGTCCTCATTTTACCTACCTTATAAAGGATGGAAGGCTGAGTCAACCAAATTATAAAATATTTTTATAATTGTTGCAAAGTAGTTCAAAAGTCATTTCTTTGGGTTTTTTTCTTCTTTTTCTAGCTCTTTTGTTATTCTTCACTTTTTCTTGGGCCTTTTGTAATCTTTTTCTTTTTCTATTGGTTCTTCTACTTTTCTCTATTTTTAAAAAATCTTTGTAAAATCTTTTGTAATAAAAATTGTTCATTAAAAAAACATCCAGTACTACATAGTATAATTACTTCTCCTGTTATCACTGTTATTTCACATCTTCAACTAAGTTTCCTTTACATATTTGCTAATATAACATCAAAGTTACCTGGTTCCATGTTTCCAGAAAGCTGATCTCTTCTATCAACATAATTTGCAAAGCCAGTGGTCATTTGCACCAAACTGCTTCCTATTTCTAGTCCTCTTCTGTGGATAGGAAGGATAAATTGAACTATTGAGACTTTTAAAGACCAGCACTAATTAGTGAATTCATCAAATGTATTCCTTCCAATTATACATTCTTTTTCAGTTTTAAAAATCTGTACATTTCTAGCCAAGTATGAAGATTGGGATGGCCTTATTTTGCAATTATTGAAGTTCATCTTTAGTTGGGATCAGGAAATAAAGCTATTGTAAACATATCTCAGAAGCACAGAACAAGTAGGTACATGCAAAATGTTTTGTTCACGAACTATTTCACACAGTTTTTGACGTCTAGGTCTGGATGGTAGCTGATGTGGCAGCTCAGAAAGAAATAAAGGAAAAAAGTTGCTGGAAAGAATTGAAGATAGGAGGATTAATTAGAAAGCTGGTATTTCTTGGCTTCAAGTGCAGTACAAGAAGATTAGGGAAAAGATGGTGTTCAGAAGATTAGCAAGTACACCAGGGTACAAGCCACTGTTCTTCCACTGTAAGATTTCTCTGGATTTTATCTCAGTTGAAACTGTAGTAATCAAAATATTTTTATTTCAATTTTATGAAACCACAGCCTATCCAGAGCAGCATGGTAGAACTTCCATGATACTATGTGGTCCTTCCAGCTTTGAAACAAAGTTAATTTTATGTATACTCATTTAGAAATAAGATCCTTTGAGGAAGCAAGCTGAAATTACCTGCTAATGGTGAAAAATCTTAAAGTTCCAGAGGGAAAAAAATCAATCTGAGTGGTTTTGAAGGATATTAGCCATATGAGAATAAATGGACAAGTCTCCTAATGACTTTAGCTGCATAAATATTTGCATCTGCTGATCATGAATATTACACTATTGATTTTCATTATGATGACCCCTTGCAATCTAGCTTCCATCTCAAAAAAACATGTTTTGCCTTTTAAGAAATATACTAAGCTATAGTACATAAAATGCAATCATTGGGAAGGATAAATCAGGATCAGACTTGAGTTTACTGATCAAAGCCCATAACCTATATTAAAGTAACTTTTATCCATGTTAGATTGTGAAAGTCATCATTCATCAATGTCTCATAAAAAACAAAGTTTTCATTTCTGTAAAGGTGTTTCTGAGTGAGAACCTCAAGTTAAGATGGCTATGCTTTTTATAACATCAAAGATGCTCTGTTCTAAACTTTTTTAAAATAATGTTGATATTCATCAGTCAAAGTCAAGTTTGTGAGATGTAAGGCTATGTAAGTATGAGGAATAAATAAATCGTGATCAAGTTGATTACATGATTGCAAAGCACATCAGCCAGCACAGATATAAAAATTTTGTTTTCCCATGTTCTAAGTGTTATTATATTTTCAGACAGCAATGTGGTCTTTGGAGGATTCAGAGACCTTTATAGTCTCTCAATAAGCCTTGCAACAGTCTTGTTAGGATAGCTTTTAGGGTCCACTGATAGATCTATGGGTCATCACTAACAGTTTGTGACTCTCATTTAAGAATAGTAATAATATGCACACACCACTTCTAAACATATACTGTATTTTTTGGAGTACAAGACACTCTGGACTATAAGATCCACCTACATTTTGGGGGGAAGAAAACAAGAAAAAAAATCTGCCTTTGCAGATTTTTCTCCCAGTATCCATACGGGATTCATCCAGCCCGTTCACCACAGCCCATTCGGCACTGCCACGGCCCATTCACCACAGCCCATTCACCACCACCACCCATTCACCGCGGACTGTTCGCCATAGCCTGTTCACTGCTGCTGCGGCCCATTCGCCACTGCCCATTCATCGCTGCCTGTTTGCCGTGGCCTGTTTGTCACCTCCCATTCGCCAACTCCTGGAACCGGTCAAAAATGTGACATGAGGAGGTCAAAAATGGAGCATGTGGAAGCCAAAAATGTAACACGCTGAAGCTGAAAACAGCCAAAGGGTGGGGGCCAGCGGTGGGCAGGGCTTTGGCAACATTTGGTGTATAAGATGCACCACAATTTTCACCCACTTTTAGGGAGGGGAAGTGCATCTTATACTCCAAAAAGTACGGTACTATGCACATACTTCTATAATATGTTTCTATCTATTGAAGAGCTTCCAAATTAAATTTCCAGTATGGTTGCCAAGCAAGTATTTAGCCTCCCTATGGCAAAACTTTTTTCTTCATATTTTTATCTTACTCTGTAGGTACACTACAAATTCAGAATATGTAAAACCATCTGAGTGTAGAACTGGGGTTATTTCATTTGACTGGGGGAGAAAGAATTCATATGGTGTTCGGAAACTAGATATCAATTTGAAGGAAACAAAATAGTGGGGGTGGGGGGGAAGGAATACAAATAGAATAAATTTCACAGGACAAGGAAAATAAAAAAATACTAGGGACTTTGAAAAGCTCCCAAAAATTAGGGGATGAAATTGGATTCATTGGAAGTGGAATAGAAGGACCAATAAAAAAAAGTAGCAAAAAAAAGTGCAGATAAATAACTGAATTCAGAATGAAGGTAAAAGAGTGAGAAGTTTATACTTTGACAGGAACAAAGGTAATGAGGAGGAAGCCATGGCTCTGGGGAGTTGAATCAAGTCTAGAGAAAAAAAATAGGGGTGACATTATAGGAATATTCCAGTATTTGAGGGGCTGTCACACATTAGAGAGGGTAAATTTATTTTCCAAACTAATCAAGGAGAGAAGCAATCTGGAATTAAGGAGAGACTCCCTAACAGTGAGGACAATTGACCAGTGGAAGAGCTTTCCTTTAGAGTTGTAGGGGCTTCATCAATGGAGGTTTTTAAGAAAAGATTGGACAACCACCTATCTGAAATGGTATAGGTCTCCTGCTTGAGCAGGGGGTTGGACTAGAAGACCTCCAAAGTCCCTTCCAATTCTACTCTGATTGATTGAACACTGCAGTGAGTGCAGTGAGACAGAAGCAGTGGTGCTGGATAGAGCTGGACCATTTCAATGACTATGATGGAATCCTTAGACTGATGGAAGAATGCAACAAAACAGAAGATCGATAATCACACATCTATCCTGAATTTCTTATTGTGAAATGTCAAAATTTGGGAAATACAGATCATGCATTTTATTCCTTGTCTTATATAACAACATGAAATATGGATCAGTGGTGAAATCCAATTTTTTTTACTACCAGTTCTGTGGGCATGGTTTGGTGGGCGTGGTGTGGCTTAGTGGGTATGGCTTGGTGGGCGTGGCAGGGGAAGGATACTGCAAAATTCCCATTTCCTCCCCACTCCTGGAGGAAGGATATTGCAAAAACTCTATTCCCACCCCACTCTGGGGCCAGCCAGAGGTGGCATTTGCCAGTTCTCTGAACTACTCAAAATTTCTGCTACCAGTTCTCTGAACTGCTCAAAATTTCTGCTACCGTTTCTCCAGAACCTGTTAGAACCTGCTGGATTTCACCCCTGATATGGATCCTTTTAAGTTTGGCTTTCTTCTGGACTGCTTTGAGAGTTGGGCATTGGAAGCACATTTTTACAATGGTTCCATGCCTTTCATAGTAGGAGGTTTTAGGTAATGGTTGTGAGGGATAAGAAGTCATATTAGTGGTGAATCCACTATGGATACTGCATGGCTTAATTTTCTCCTTGCTGTTAATATCTAGTGAAACTGCTGGGAAAGGTAAACCTTTTCTTTAGTGGCTGTTATCATTCATGTCTGGATCCTACTTTCCTACCCTGGGCTGACCTAGAGTTTCTGTTAAAACCTTGTCATGATCTGTTGAAGTTGTTGGAGTCAGGCTGGAACAAAACAGACTAAACTTGAACCAAGGCAAAATAGAATTGCTCTTTGTTAATTGTTGTTCTCCACCAGTTCCAGTGTTGTCTCTTGATGGGGAGGCACTATCAATGAGGGACCAAATCTGAAACTTGGAGATTCTCCTGACTTACAGCTACATCTATCATGGCTTAACTGAACTCCCATAGGCCATCTCCACATTTGGTGGCAGTGAATTTTATAAATTAAGTATGTCTGGAATGATGAAGCACTTCCTTTGGTTTGCTGTTGACCCAGAGTTCTAGTGTTATGGGACAGGGAGAAAGAATCATTTATCTCTACTTCCTTCACATTATGCATAATTTTAAAAACTTGTTCCCCTTCCCTGATGATTTCGATTTTTTCCTTCAATGAAAAGAGGCCTGAAATGCTTAAAAATAAACCTATCTTTTTCTTTCTTTCTTTCTTTCTTTCTTTCTTTCTTTCTTTCTTTCTTTCTTTCTTTCTTTCTTTCTTTCTTGTTGGAAAAAGATTTTTTAAAGGCAGTCAAAACTATTTTTAAAAGATAGTTGCACTAATAATACTGTTGCACACAACCAAATATGGCTGTCATATTTCAAATTATCTCCCTCATGATTTATAACACCGAACTCGCTTTACCTAAGTTTGCTTTCATTATTAACCATTAGCAATCCAGATTCCACCAGAATATTTATATTTTCAATCTACTTTCATTATATTTTAGGTATGGCAATATATTTTTTAGGTATCGCACATATATTTTGGTATGGTGAACTCCTGCCTACTTAGCAGTTTAACTTAACTTAATGGACATTACCTAATTGACGATCCCCACCCTGTCAAAGATCTTGGAGTTCTCATATCAAATGACCTTAATGCCAAAGCCCACTGCAACTACATAGCAAAAAAGGCCCTAAGAGTTGTAAACCTAATTCTACGCAGCTTCTTTTCTAAAAACTCTACACTACTAACCAGAGCATACAAAACATTTGCCAGACCTATTCTTGAATACAGCTCATCCGTCTGGAACCCATACCTCATCTCTGACATAAATACAATAGAACGAGTCCAGAAATATTTCACTAGAAGAGTTCTTCACTCCTCCGAAAACAACAAAATACCTTATATCAACAGACTTGAAATCCTGGGATTAGAAAACTTACAACTCTGTCGACTCTGACATGACCTGTGTTTAGCACACAAAATCATCTATAGCAATATCCTTCCTATAAAAGACTACTTCAGCTTCAATCGCAATATTATAAGAGCAAAAAATAGATTCAAGCTAAATGTCAACCGCTTCAAACTTGATTGCAGAAAATATGACTTCTGTAACAGAGTTGTTAATGCTTGGAACTCACTACCTGACTCCATAGTCTCTACTCAAAATCCCAAAATCTTCAACCAAAAACTGTCTACTATTGACCTCACCCCATTCCTAAGAGGACTATAAGGGGCGTGCATAAGAGCACAATAGTGCCTACCGTTCCTGTCCTATTGTTCCCTTCATTATATCAAATTAATATTATTGATGCATATTTTTACTTATATATTTTCTTCAATACATGTTGTTTTATCTATGACAATTATTTGTGTATACTGTTGTGACAAAATAAAATAATAATTTAAAAAATGTAAGTAGATTAATAGATACTACTTCGGTGGGAAGGGTAGCAGCATTCTATGTGCCTTTGATGTATAGCCATGCTGGCCGCATGAACACAGAAAATGTTTTTGGACAATGCTGGCTCCCTTGGCCCAGAAACAGAGATGAACACTACACCCTAAAGTCCGACCCAACCAGACAGGGAAATCTTTACTTTTATCTGCAACCTCTTATATTATAACATTCCAAGGTCCTCATTCTGTCATTCCTTCCTTTTCCATGAAATACTTTCATTTCACACACACACACAGAGAGAGAGAGAGAGAATGAGAAAGAGAGAAAGAGAGTGAGACACAGACAGAGACAGAAAGAGAGAGACAGAGACAGAAACAGAAAAGAGAGAGAGAGAGGGAGAGAGAGAGGTTTTCTTGCCAACCTCTTTAGCAGCCAATAGCACTGCCCCCCCCCCTGTATTTTTAAAATAAAAATGGGTTTGTTGTAGAACAAAGCTTTAGTCATGGCCAATTGCTGCATTTCTTCAGAGGACCTCTCTGGAAAGAGAAGTAGGAAGTGGACAAGGCAGAAGCTCTGTTGATTTTTGTTAAAACTGTAATGTACAATTTGGGAGGTCTTATAAGTTAAAGAAACCTGAACTTTTATTCTAGCAACATCATTATATGAACCATGGCTGTCTTTGCAATGGGTCAAAGAAAGCATTCTCCAATCAAAATATATGTGCAATTACACTTCGTTTTCATTTGCTTTATACCTACATGCACTGAATCCTAATTCACCCAGCCTTGAAGGATTCTTCTGGAATTCTTCCTAGCCTATTTAAGTGTACACCCCAACCCCAATACCATTTAAAATGAGATCATATCCAGCTCATTTGTGAAGTAATTAAATAGAACTAGTCTTAATGGCCAACATTCTGCTAATTCCTTCCATTATCAAGATTGTCCACTTATTCCTATATGCTACTACCAACCCAGAAGAACTGCCTTAAACCTTATGGGTTAAGAAATCACCAAGGTTCTTCCATATGTTTTTACAAGATAGCCATAACAAAGCAAACTGATATTCTCTTACACATATACAGTACATGCACTGCGCAGAAAAGGATAAGAAATATAAACAAAGAAATGTGCACATTTAACACATGTTATCATCCTCATTTTGATATAAATCTCTGGAATGTCTCTATTTACTAAATGCTTTATAAAAATCTGAATGTATGAAACACTTGATGGAGTGCAGAGAAGAGAGAAATATAAGAAGCAGAAATATTTCTTGTAGATGTCATGGCTTGCCTCATCTATTATAAGATGTTTTCCAGATGATTCTTAAATTGCTGAATGGAAAAATATCTTTCCTAAAACTAGTACATAATGCTTCTTCTCATTTACGTTTTCTGGGTTCCTGTGTAAATTGGATAGCAGACAAAAATGGTCCTGAATCTAAGCCTGAGAAACATGTGCATGAATGTAAAACATGAATTAATATAAAGAAATATTTTAGTACATTGCAAATATCCATTTATCTGGACCACTCCAAAGAAGATCCTTCAATATTTGAGACTTTCCTCCTAAAAATCCATGGCTTTTCATATTTTAATCTTGAGAAGCAGGATAGTTTAACAATCAAATATTCCTGATGGTTATATCTGCCAGCATGAATACATAGAAAAGCTTTTAAAGCAGCAACATTACAGTGTATCATTGAAAGCCTGGTTTTGGCTTGGTGAAATACAAAATATGTAAGGCTGTTCCTATGCTAGCTTTTTATGACACCAATCCAATGATAACAGAAAATGTTCTTACCATTCCTGCAGTCTTTGCCTCTTTGGGCTTCCATTGCCCTCTTTTTTCAATGCCATGAAATCTAAGGGTCTTGAACACTGTACAACATAAAACCATTCACGTCCTTTGTTATGACCCACATCTATTCCTTCCAGGAGAAGTTGCAGGCTAGTAATGACCCAGCAGCTCACTTTGCTATCATACAGTGACAGCTTCTGGGAAGGTGAATTTTGGCCAGGGAGGCTGAAAAGGTGAACTAGGTTTGCCTGTTCTGCTGTGAGAAAGGCAGGGATGAAATTTACTTACCTTCCATACTTGTTTGGAAGTACATGCACCACGTATCAAGTGTGCGCTTGGACCCTCTGTGCATGCACAAACCCTTCTGCGCATGTGCAGAAAGTAAAAAACAGGTTACTTCCTGGTTAAAACAAGGAAGTAACGTTGGCTGGGTGGGTGGGTGGAGCTTCGCACTGCCACCGCTACTGGTTCTCCAAACCACCCGCCACCATCGCTACCGGTTCGACCAAACCAGTCTGAACTGCTAGCATTTCACCCCTGGAGAAAGGTAATAGCCAAGCAAACTTTTTCTGTTAGTTAAAGGAAAGGTGGACTTTGTCAGAGAGAAAGAAAAAAATCAAATGAGGAAAAACTGGATAGAAAGAAAGTCCTTTCTGCTTAGCTACAAGACAGGACAAAAAGAATTTGGGCAGTTTTTGTGAGATACATTTCCAAGATTCTATCAACCTCGATATATCAACTGAAAAGAAAAATGCAAGTCAAAATGGACCCCTCTGTTGATATCTCAATGCAAAGGTCCTGAAGGCTTAAAATGTGTGGCCTTCCACCCACAAAAAAGACTTGGTCTACCCTTTATCTTTTGTAATATCAGTAGATTTAGATATTTGTTTTCTGTAACAAATGAACTTAGCAGAGTCAGCCAGTATTAATTAATTATTATTCTGTGTCATCTTTCATGTGTACTATGCTCTTCAATCTGGCATTAACATCTGACAAAGCTTACTTTCCATATAACATGAATAAATTTATCTTTATAAAGAATGCCTAATTGTAGCCCATCTTATTAGAAAATCCAGTAGACTGCTTCAATGACTTTTAAAAACTAAGAAAGATAGTTACTAAAGGGCAACATGTGACAACTTTTTGGTAAAAGAATGTCTTCCATTCACTACTTATAGAAAGAATTAGCCTTATTTAATAAAATTTATGAAACCATAACAATGGTGTATTTTAGCATTATAGAATATAATTGAGATCCCGACAAATGCCCTGTGGCAATATTTTACTTTTTAATGTCAGAATGGTCACCTTTGCAATTGCCCTGGTGTTGGCTTTGTGCCAAAGAGGATTATTTTCAAAGTTGTTGTGTTCATATTTTCTTCTTTTCTAGCTTTATGTCAAAGGATCCTAGTAAAACCTAAATATCTAATGGGTGGTAGTTGAAAATAGATGAGACTTAGTCTCATGAAATCTACGTAGAAGTTATCCAATATACAGAAGCTGCATCATCTGATTTGAGAGTTTGAGGTTTCTGCTCTGGAACTGACTTATCTAGATTGGTTTGATGCAATTCTATTTGATTTGCTACACATTTTGGGAGCATAATTTTCAAAAAGAATGCATCTCCTTACTTGCTGGGATGGGGTTTTTTTTGGTGTGTTTTTTTTAAGATAACCCTTTTAAAGGTATGCTCTGCTTCTGTTTTTTCACTGACAATATGCTCCCTCTTTCATGCCTGAGAACCATGAGAACTGCATAGATGCATAGAGAACTGCCCAGAATTTCTGTTGAAGAGCTCTAGATACACTGAGCCAAAGTCTTCACCAGCAGTCTCCCATATATCTTACTGTAGACTTAGAGTAAGTATTTAGAGACTAAAGTAAACCTACAGTAAGTATTTAGAGATAAATGGAACAGTTTGTATGGGAAGGGAGGCAGAATGCCATTCCTTTCCATCTGTTTTGTACAAGCAATCTTTCACAGAACTTTAGTGCATAGTGCTACAGGTACCTGAACAGACTTGCAAGTGGTTCATAACAAACAGGAAGCAGCAGGTGAAGCTAAGCAGAATCACATCAGATACTTGTACAATTAGCACAGCCCCCCCCCCCCAAGGCTGTATGCTCTCCCCACTTCTCTTCTCTCTGTATACCTGAGACTGCATCTCTAACGATACATCTGTTAAACTATTGATGTTTGCAGATTACACAACAGTGATTGGTCTCATTTGAGACAATGACGAATCTGCATACAGACTGGAGGTTGAATGACTAGCCTCGTTGTGTGACCGGAAAAATCTGGAACTGAACACACTCAAAACCGTAGAAATGGTGATAGACTTCCACCTCTCGCAATACTAGACAACACAGTATCAACAGCAGAGAGCTTCAAATTTCTAGGTTCTACCATATTGCAAGATCTAAAATGGACTCCTAACATCAAAAACGTCATCAAAAAACACAACAAAGAATGTTCTTTGCCAACTGCACCAACTCAGAAAGCTCAAACTGCCCAAGGGGCTGCTGATACAGTGCTACAGAGGAATTATTAAGTCTGTCATCTGCACCTCTATAACTGTCTGGTTCGGTTCTGCAACCTAACAAGACAGACACAGACTTCAGAGTATAATTAGAACTGCAGAAAAAAAATTGCTCCCAACCTGCCTTCCACTGAGGACCTACATACTGCACGAATTAAAAAGAGGGCTGTGAAAATATTTACAGACCCCTTGCATCCTGGACATAAACTGTTTCAACTCCTACCCTCAAAACAATGCTATAGAGCACTGCACACCAGAACAACTAGAAACAAGAACAGTTTTTTTTCCTGAATGCAGATTAACCAATGGTGGCATAATTGTAATTTGGCCACTTGCTAGAGAGAAAAGGAGGGATAATACTGAATTCCACTCTCTATTCCTTAAGTCTTGAACTTCCCTGAGCAGCCCTGCCTTGGAGCATAGTCCTAGAGGCGGTGGTGAGGCCCCTCCTCAAGAAGCCTTCCTTGGACCCGGCTGTTTTAGGTAATTATCGTCCAGTCTCCAACCTTCGCTTCGCGGCGAAGGTTGTAGAGAGTATGGTGGCATATCAGTTTCCCCTTCACCTGGAGGAAACTGTCTATCTGGACCCGTTCCAGTCCGGCTTCCGGCCCGGTTACAGCACTGAGACGGCTTTGGTCGCGTTGGTGGATGATCTCTGGAGGGCCAGGGATAGGGGTTATTCCTCTGCCCTGGTCCTATTAGACCTCTCAGCGGCTTTCGATACCATCGACCATGGTATCCTGCTGCGCCGGTTGGGGGGATTGGGAGTGGGAGGCACCGTTTATCGGTGGTTCTCCTCCTATCTCTCCGACCGGCCGCAGACGGTGTTGACGGGGGGGCAGAGGTCGACCCCGCGGCGCCTCACTTGTGGGGTGCCGCAGGGGTCGATTCTCTCGCCCCTTTTGTTCAACATCTATATGAAGCCGCTGGGTGAGATCATCAGTGGCTTCGGTGTGAGGTACCAGCTGTACGCTGATGACACCCAGCTGTACTTTTCACACCGGGCCACCCCAATGAAGCCACCAAAGTGCTGTCCCGGTGTCTGGAAGCCGTACGGGTCTGGATGGGGAGGAACAGGCTCAAGCTCAATCCCTCCAAGACGGAGTGGCTGTGGATGCCGGCATCCCGGTACAGTCAGCTGAGTCCGCGGCTGACTGTCGGGACCGAGTCATTGGCCCCGATGGAGAGGGTGCGCAATTTGGGCGTTCTCCTGGATGAACGGCTGTCTTTTGAAGACCATTTGGCGGCCGTCTCCAGGAGAGCTTTCCACCAGGTTCGCCTGGTGCGCCAATTGCGCCTTTCTGACCGGGATGCCTTGTGCACAGTCACTCACGCCCTTGTGACGTCTCGTCTGGACTACTGCAATGCTCTCTACATGGGGCTCCCTTGAGGGGCATCCGGAGGCTACAGTTAGTCCAGAATGCAGCTGCTGGTGATTGAGGAGCCCTCGGGCCCCGAGTGACACCTATCCTCGTCGGCTGCACTGGCTACCTGTGGCCTTCCGGGTGCGCTTCAAGGTGTTGGTGAATGTCTTTAAAGCGCTCCATGGCATAGGGCCGGGATACTTACGGGACCGCCTGCTGCTACCGAATACCTCTCACCGACCCGTGCGCTCTCACAGAGAGGGGCTCCTCAGGGTGCCGTCGGCGCGACAGTGTCGTCTGGCGACGCCCAGGGGAAGGGCCTTCTCTGTGGGGGCTCCCGCCCTCTGGGACGAACTCCCCCCAGGACTTCGTCAACTTCCGGACCTCCGAACCTTTCGCCGCGAGCTTAAAACCTACTTATTCATCTGCGCTGGACTGGGTTAGTGTTTTAATGGGTTTTAATGGGTTTTTAGCTCTAAATTTTAATCCTGGCCAATTTTAATAAGTTTCTTAATTGTATTTTAATTTGTATTTATTGTATTGTATTTTTACCTGGCTGTGAACCGCCCTGAGTCCTTCGGGAGAAGGGCGGTATACAAATTTAAATAATAAATAAAATAGAAGAATCAGCTTTTATGAAATGTCAAGCTCCTGATAACTTCTTCCTCAGGCTGTCTTACTCCAAAATCCTGACTTCTTACCATGATCAACAAAGACTACCCTGCCTTACAATACCTACTCTGTGTCTTCATAACATGACATATATTTGCTTATGAGCATAACCTCTTCAGTTCTAATATCCCACAGTCATAAAAATATGTCTCCTACTTGCTTAAAGTTCTTCTCCTTGCTGTACATGCAGAAAATCTTTCAGCAGAAGCAACCAGATAAATATGACTTTATCTAGCGTGGTGAAGAGTTACACAAATTCCCCTGAGTTATAAATAGACTTCCCAAGCTAGAAAAGCACACAAGATAGACCAGACTTATAGGAGAGTGAAAATAAGGCTGCAGCATCTTATGTCTCCTATTGCATACCAGAAACTCAAGCCAAGAATCATAGTTCCCCAGTTCTTTGTAGCTGCTAAGCAATATGCATTATGAACTGTTAAATAGTTCATAATAGATCACATGGGTCACACCACAATAGGTCATATCAGTTATACCATATATGATCCTGCCTATTTACATTCTCAACGTTCAAAAAATAAATTTATCTTCAGATTATTATTTGATTCCTTACCAGCCTTCTTTTCCCAAGGAATTCTTTCAGATGGTCAAGAGGAAGTCTTGGAAGTCCAAGAAAGTTATGGTTGAGAGGTCTTTGGTGCTCTCTGAGCTTGGTTGTTTTGTTGCAGATGTTTCATTATCCAAACTAGGTAGCATCATCAATGAAGTATTGGTTGGATGGTTAAAATGAAATCATGAAAATAAAAGATGTGAGAACTTTAAAGAACAAAGGCAGTATATGAAACAATGTTTGGATTGTGGTGGAAGCAAGGATAATTTGCAAGAATAGAAAGTTATAAAGATTGTTTGGAGCACACTAGTTTTAACTATATTTCCTTTGCTTTTTTATCTTATGCCTTTATTTATTTGGCTGATTATTTTTTACTCTTTTTCTGCAGACTTGGAGGAGAATATCATAATTTGTACCTATATGCATATATATTTAATGAATCAGCTGTGATCTTTCTTGAATTAGCTCATCTGTCATCAGTTATCCTTGCTTTAGTTATGTTAAATTTAAAAATAATGTAGGGCACCCTTTGTATACCTATTTTATCTACTTATTCTATTGAATTTAATCATGGTTTGGGTCACAATTTTATTTTTAAAAAATAGCTGGTGTTGGAATGCAAACTGGATTGAGAATGTATCACAGAGAGGTAAGATAAATGGATATTTTTTTTACATGCTGTGAATAGAGATCCAATTCCAATCTGGACCATGGCAGGAGCAAGGCACCCAGCAAACTACAAGCTATGTTTTATATGATATTTATTTTTTGCTTTAAGACTGAAATCTTACATACCAGATAGGAAACCTTTTGAATTCAGTGACACTGACCTCTGAAGGAATCTGTTTGGAATAGGGCTGTAAATGTGTATGCAAATGATTAAATACTGAAAACAACATTGCCTTTTAATATATGTTGGCATAGTTTTGTGGAGGGCGAAGTTACACTGAGATAAAGAAAGCATATCATATTTGCAAGAATAAATCTAGTCAGTAATGAAATTTTGACAATTTGTTGGCACTCAAGAGCAAAAGAACGCAACCAGGTGAAAGATTTGGTTTTTTGTGATATATTTTCATCTCCAAAGTATTTATGTGTTTGGCAGTAATTCATGTCATGGTCCACTGCACAAATTCCACAAAATGTTTAACTTAGCATCTGCCTATATACTGCTCTTCTGAAAGAATGTGTGGGCAGTTTATACAAGCTCAGACTAGCTTGTGTCACTTTAAGCGGCAAATAAAAAATTGCATGTGTAAATAAATCCTTAAAAGAATAATTGTGCAATTATTCTGAGCAATAAGAATATCTGAGGCTATGTCCAGTAGCTACTAGAGGAAAATATGATTTATTTATTTTTTTAAAAAAACCATTTGACCTACAAATACAGTTTAGGAACAACTTTGCTGTGTTTGGGGTTTTTATGGGATTTTAGCATACCTTCCACTCTCCAAAGAGTGCTCAGGGCAGCTTATATTACATAGCAACCAAACACAGAAAAACAGCATTAATCAAAACTATATTGCTAAATGAAAAAAAGAGAGAAAAAGAGGAATGATACAAAGACCAGGCCAATCTAGATTATTTTGAGTATATAAACAAATCTTGTGCATTGCAACAATACACAACTATGCACAGTTCAGTATTAAAGTCATGTGGCCTACAAAACAAATGATATTTGAACAGTTTTTGTGTTCTTTATAGCATAGTTTTAACACTGTCAGATGATTGGCTAACCAAGTAACATTAACCCCCTTTTCTTCATGGACTTGGAGCATGTTTTCCAGAAATGGGACTGCTTCTCCAACTATTCAATTGAGTACTATTACAGAGAGCAGAGTTTTCACTAGTTCCTCACAAAAGGAAGAATTTTGCTCTTTCTCTTTAAATATTTTTTCACAGGCAATGTGAGGGTAAAGTTCAATGTGGTTTCAGCTTCCCATAATAACAATTCTTCTCTTTCCCAAACACTTGCACATTTCCTTAGAAACAGGTGACAGACATCCGCAGAGCTTAGTTAGGCTACGGCCCCAACTTGGTCAGTTGTGCACGTTCAGTTCCTTCTATAGCAAGATTCTCTTATCGGTCATAAAATACATACTTGATGAAAATAAATAAATAAAAATAAAATAAATAAAATAAATCTACATACTACTAAAACTTTCACTGTCGTAATCTGAAATGGCACTTCACAAGGTAACAACTTTTGAACTAAGAGACCTCAAATGGACTTATTTACAAAATGTGTCAAAAATCCAGGACCGATGACTCTCAAGACAATGAAATGTTGGGAAGCTGTGGCTGCTTCAGTGCTACTGGCTGCTTCAGCACTTCTGGGCTGTTGCTGAAGTCATGTGGTCTTCATTTTCAATGTTCTAGGACCATTTCTCAGCCAGTCTTGCAATCTTTTTTATTATTATTATTATTTTGTCACAACATTATATACAGGAACATATATTGAAAGGAAACAATAGGACAGGAATGGTAGACACTTTTGTGCACTTATGCATGCCCCTTATAGTCCTTTTAGGAATAATCTGTTGCTCGCTGCCCCATCCCGCAGTTGCCACTTACCTGCCTGATGGTGAAGGAAGGAAGGAAGGAAGGAAGGAAGGAAGGAAGGAAGGAAGGAAGGAAGGAAGGAAGGAAGGAAGGAAGGAAGGAAGGAAGGAAATGTGATATTTCCTGCCAGATTCTGACAAGGAGGAAACTAAATAGGAAAACTGACAGGATGTCAGAAATCCCTCCAACACCACTTTTTCCCTTAACCGTGTTCATTTTGTTTATGTTTAGATAAGGAAATATTTCTGAAACAATGCCCCAGCAGAACATGGTTTGTCTTGTATCACTTAAATATCTCTATGCAATACATCACAGCCCTCCCATTCCATCTGGGTGAGTACTGAAGTAAACAAATAAAAGAATATAATATTCCTTGTAAAAATAAAAACAACTATCTGACATTTAACAAAGAGTTCAGTTTAAGATAAATCTAAGGATTAATTAAAGCCCATTTAAAATTCCATATATTTCCTAAAAGACTATAATTACGTAATGAAGATGAGTAGAGGAAATAAAGTCACTTGCCCAATAATAATTTATCAAAATGGCAAATAACAATATATATAGTCACATAATAACAATCAGCCGCCACTACATGCAAAGAATGCAAAGCTTGCTTTTTCTGATGTTTATAAATATGGTACTATATGTTAAAATAGTAATGTGTGATTTAAAGTGCACCAGAAAGACTTTCTTTTGGAATCTTCCAACTGGACAATAGAGAGCATTAGAAATTCAAGACCAACTCCCAATTAATATTTAAAGTGAATTACATTGGCAATGAAATCTTACATGAGTCTTGGCAATGGGATGGCATCGTCTTCCATTTCATCTTCCATCTCTTTCTATAGATTTTGCTGAAAAATCCATTCACTCAACCCAATGGCCCTGAAACCCACAAAGTAGCATCACAATTCTCACCTAGGTGAAGTTCAGTGTTTGTTACTTCTCACAATCATACATGGCAATGTTTGTTGTTGAAGCACTGTGTGCATTTTGAAAATAAATCATGAGCAGAGAATATTTTCAGGGCCACAGGCCACATTGGTTGATTGATTTTGGTTTTAAGGCCTTCAGGAAATATGGTGCTATTCGAATCAACAGAGTTGCAGTCCTTCTTATTCTTCCTTTTCCCCCCTAACTTTGGAAGAGTTGTTACTTCAAGACTATTTTAAGGTTTATATTAAGTTTTTCACACACATATACAGGCACACATTTCAAAGGGGAAAGAAAAGCATCATTAGTTGTGGTATGAAATGATTGACTTCCTCCAAGAAATCTCAATTTGAATTGCTTTCTAGATAATAACTTGCGCAAATCATTTTGAAAGCAATGGCCAAAAGAAATACTAAAATGGGGACCTATGGAACATTTGGCCTACATCTTCAGTAATCTTTCTATTCCTTAAAATTCTTTCAAAATATATTCTGATGTAGGTTAGTGGCTCGACATAAAAATTATTTAAATAATGCCTATTTATTTTACTTGCTAATTTCAAACTGGGGATTGTGGCCTTGGTATAAGTGTAAATTTATATTGTGGAAAAAAAGTAGAAGGGGGAGAAAGACTGAGTAACTTATCCTGCCTATTTTCCTTTGAACAAGTGTTCATTAATCTAGCACTCATCCAACTATATTTGTAATGTTTTTTGGAAGAGAAATATTTTTGTTGGACAGCATCATATTTTATGGGGGGGAAAATCCCACACAAAATCCCATTTAAAAAATCCCTCTTCTCCATCTGTGGAAATCTCATTAGGTAGTTTCAAATCAGCTGGCATCTGGAAAAAATCATCCTCTCTAAACAGAAAAATATGCCATAAATGTCATGAGGAGTGTTGAGAGAACCACATGAAATTAGTTTGGTTCCTCAAATCAGCAACTGGGGCCTGATCTGTAAGTGAAAAACAGATTTCTCCAATAGGCATTAAATAGATTTCAGTCAGGGTTTTAAGCTACAAGCAGGAAAGGGCCATATGCAAAATACAGAAAACAAAGTTAGAAGAAAACTTTTCAAGTCAAAATGATTATCAGACTTCTGAGGGGGTAAGATTTTGATCCTACAAGAGACAGGAACTTAAGTTATATCAGACTAATTTCCAGATATGTATATAAAGATCACAGACCTATTCAGTAAGAAACATATGAGGTTTCAGTTATTAATGCACAGCAAACTGTGCAAAGTTTTCAAGAAATTCATGTTTTGTAAGTTCCCTAGCTAACAGTTAGCTAGGCCAGAACTAGAGAGAGAAGCAGAGCGTTCCATCAGGTTCAGGAGGAGGGGCCCCATCTGTTAAAGAGTTCCACCTGATTGGACCTAGAAATGATCCCTTTCTCCTATGGCTCCGGTCTTCTGGAACATTATTCTTCCTGAGATGAGGTTAGCCCCACTCCAGGAGTGAAATCCAGCAGGTTCTGACAGGTTCTAGAGAACCGGTAGTGGAAATTTTCAGTAGTTCGGAGAACCGGCAAATACCACCTCTGGCTGGCCCCAGAGTGGGGTGGGAATGGAGATTTTGCAGTATCCTTCCCCTGCCAAGCCCACCATGCCCACCTTCCCCTGCCAAGCCCACCATGCCCACCAAGCCACACCCACAGAACCGGTAGTAAAAAAAATTGGATTTCATCACTGCCCCATTCCCTTTCCTGACAGAACAATTATCAATGGAATTACTTGCCTCCAGAAGTTATGAGTGTTCCAACATTGGAGATTTTTTTTTTTTTTTTTATAAAAAAAAGTTTTTATTGGTCAAAAAAAATTAATGCAAATACATATCAGGTATGGTAAATTTTCATTTTTCTTATACATGATAAGAATTTTACTCAAAATTTTAAACACATACAACAGCCATATGGCAAGCAGGTGATACGAAGTAGCTAAGTTTCAATCTTACACAATAAGGAAGGGTCAAGAATAATCAGAATATCATACGAAAGAGAATAAGGAAAACCAACACAATACCAAATATCTTTGTCACTTCCTAGTTTTGGATCTCAGAACTCTGGGTTCAGCCTGACCCAACTCCAGGGCCGCAACAGCGGCAGCCGCCTCCGCCCATGGTCTATAACCTCCCTTCTTCAATTCCTGGGTCATCTAAATCCAGGAGGGCTTTGTGTTCCTCCACGAGGCCGCAGCCTCCGCAATTGTACTAATTTTTTCGTAATGCCCTCCCGGAAAATCATCAATCCTCTGGCATCAGCCATCTGAAGCCCACTCCTTCTGGTACAATTTGCTTGATAAAAATAATATTTCTTTCTCATTTCACGCACCTGTCTGGGAATCTGCCTCAGAATGGCTATCTCCCTGCCCCTATAAGTCAGTGCCCCACTCCTATGTTTTCTAAGAATTTCATCTCTCGCCTCTTTTCACAAATTTGACATGAACCTCTCTAGGAACTGCATGCGTATGCATATTGTGAATTAACTCTATAAACTCGATCCACATCCCAATTCATAAAATCAACACCTCTCCCAAGAAATTCTCCCAACAGTTTAGTCACAACATCTCTCAAGTCTTCTTGGTCCACTTCTTCCAAATTTTGAAACCTAAGGAAATAAGACATTTTATCCATCTGTAGTCCAAGCACAGCACTGCTTGTCGTCTCCCTCTTTTCTGCACTGCCCGCAACTCACCCTCCAGACCTTCCACTTTCTGCTTATTTTCTGCTGAGACTTGTTGAGTATCCTTTAAATCCTTTTGGATAGTCACAATTTCTGCTCTTATTTCATCCAGTTTCTTGTCCATATTAGATAACTTTTCCAGAATTCTCTCCATTTCTCCAGCAGTTGGTCTCTGACCTTTGCCATTTAAAAAAATTTTTAAAATCCTCAGGCAAGCACAGTATCCTTATAATTTCCTCCGGATCCACCAGGGGCACTCACAGGAGCAACGAGTCCAGAGTACAGTTAGTCAACCAGGAAGTCAAGGGAAGTGATGTCATCAAGATTCTCATAGTGAAGGCGGAAGCTGGACGCCACCATTGTTCCCCAGAGGAGGGGGCCTCAAACCTCCCTCCTAAATTTCTCCATCACCTCTTTCTCCAGAGCTCCACAAAACCGTAATCTTGTTATTTTAAGTTCTCCTCTCTCCAAAGTGATTCGTACTCCTTCCAGTCGCAGGGGAGAAAACCCCCGCACCGGAGTACTCCACTCACATTTGCCGATATCCCTTCCTTCTTCATTCCTCAATTCTTCTCCGTTCCCTGTTCACCACCAGGCTGCTGCAATTATAAATCCAAAGCCCCGGTGTCACCGAGCACAGCGGCCCAGGCGACGACCAAAATAATGGCCGCGGCCTGTGGCCTCCGAACCCCGCCGAGCCTAGGACGCGCCAGCATCGGTCCCCCCAGTCCTGTATATCGGCTGGGAGACCCCTGGCGAGCCGTCCGTGCGGCAGGTGTCCTTTTCGGAACACCTGGCCCCTAAGGGCCTCGGCGGCGGCCGGATTCGGACACTGGAGGCAGGAGAAGCCTTCCAGACGTCCGTTGCCACCGGATACCGGAAGTCGTCTCCAACATTGGAGATTTTTAAAAAGAGATTGAACAACCATTTGTCTGAAACGGTATAGCATTTCTTTCTTGGGATTGGACTAGAGGACCTCAAAGGTTCCTTCCAACTCTTGTTATTCTACCAGCCTTCCAGAAACTCCCAAAACTTAGTTTTTCCATCCATCATAGGAATCCCATGAGAACAGGAAGCTTGCAAGAAGGTTGCATTGTGTTTAGGATGTTATTTTCTCTCAGGCTTGTTTGTCTTCATGTTTTATTTGTGCTTAATTGTTTTTAAAGTTGTATATTTGTTTTTAACCATCTGTCTTGCTGTAGGCCACACAGAGTTATGCTTGTGAGTTGAGTGGCTATATAAAAGTCCTAAATAAGTAGACAGGTTTGTAAAATAGACTTGGGGCATTATGAAGGGTTTCAGAGCCAATCCAAAAGTTAAATACATGCCTGTTTCAGGAGACATTGATATAGCATGTGGTGTCCATTTTATATACTGCAAGATTTCTGAAGAGCAAAGAAACTATCTTGTTTATTCCTATGACTCAGAGAAGACAGTTGAATTCAGAACTGTGGACTCGTTCTATAAAATGTTTTGCAATCTGATTAAAATCATAATTATTTATTTTATTTATTCCTCACTTGACCAGACTGGTCCCAGTCATTCTTATAACACACATAGAAGATGAGTTAGAACCGGCTCAAATACAAAAGCTAAACTGTATCAAACTTTAAAAGTTTGTTTCCTTCCCTGCTTTCCCAGCACATAGTAGTTAGGACGTTATCGATTTCCATATTGTTCCCATGCAAACTAGTCACCAGAAGTGCAAGAATGACTCAAGGCTAAATTTGTTTACATAACAAATTATTTACATAAACAACCAGCATTTTGTAAGAGAGACAACTATGGTGCGGTAAAAAAATATACTGTGAACAAACTTTTCAAAACTACTCCTGTGTTTGCAAACTTTTATACCAGAAGTGCTTTGTTATGTGACTAGCTTAGCTCCATTGAACTGAATTTTGGAATGGATGCTGAAATTTAGGGTGTTTCCACATAAAGGGAGGAAGTGACAAGGCCTTTATCAGTTTTCCTTTGCTTTCCTAGAAGAGACCAAGCTTGCAAAACATCCGACTAATGGTGAGGGGATTTTTATTACGGTGGAACCAACAGCAGCAGGGATGCAGTGAATTTTGTTCCTTGATTTCAGCATTTCAAATCAGTGGAATGGAAGGCAATCACGGATCAGTTTCAAAATAGTTCTGAAGTGGTTGGGAGAATGGAAACAACAATAAAGTGGATGTGCAATTAGACTTCACAGAGGAAATAAACAGCATAAATTATAACCTTGTCATTTAAGAATGGTTGGTGTCCCCTCATCCAGATAAAGCAGCAAAATTATGTGGGAGAGTGTTGGATCTCCCCTGATTACTTGAAAAGTGAAATTAGCAAGCCAAACCTGCATTTCTCAGCTTTGTGAATGGATGGATAGAAGGTGTGTGGTGTAAACTTCCAGGAAATAGCTGAGTAACAAAGTGGGGTTATGCTCATAAAGCAAGATTAATTTCACCTACAGCCCAGTTGCTTTTCCTGTCTGCTCAGTTGATTCCTATCAATGCAGTGAGTACTGTGGAGAGGGACCTTAATTTTTCTCTCCCTCAGAATTCCAACAAAATTCAACTCTATAACTGATATTCAGTTTTGACATGTTTAATTGCAATGGAGAGTGGTGGGATAATGAAGATAAGGTTCAGATCTCTCATGCCACTGTCAGATGGCCATCAAGAAGACATGAAGGTGAAGGTAGGCAGTGAGCATTTTTTTTTCTTTTGCCTACTGCTCAGGTGCTGTCAGCCCCACTAGGTAGACCAGACCCCCCAAAAAAACAACCACCACCAAACCCAACCTCCACAGGAAGGTGCTCATTACTTTTATTAATATTGGCTATAATAACAGGATCTTGAAAGTCTGATTATGTTACACTTCCTTCCCCTTCTTATAATTGGGGAGCCAGCTGTCTGAGTATTTTCAAAGTTTCTGTATGTTCTGGCTTAAATATATATTTCACCCCCATCAACCTGGTGATGCAGCTTGACCATGATGGAAATTACTCATCTACCTTACTTTCTGCAGGAAATCTCCTGAGTAGGCATTTCCAGTCACGTTAACAAGACACATTCCTTGAAGACATGTAATAATAATAACAGAGTTGGAAGGGACCTTGGAGGTCTTCCCTGCCCAGGCAGGAAACCCTACACCATCTCAGACAAATGGTTATCCAACATTTTCTTAAAAATTTCCAGTGTTGGAGCATTTACAACTTCTGCAGGCAAGTTGTTCCACTGATTAATTGTTCTAACTGTCAGGAAATTTCTCCTTAGTTCTAAGTTGCATCTCTCCTTGATTAATTTCCACCCACTGCTTCTTGTTCTACCCTCAGGTAGAAGGTCACAGTGATGGGACTCTTACTAGGGCATCCTGTCTTAAAAGGTTCTCAATGAGAGATTGCCAGCGAGTCTTTTTCCTGCAGTCAATAATTTTGCAGCCAAGATAAGGATCATGACACCAAATGGAAAATGATGTGTTGTTCTTGTTTTCTCCTAGTGATCAAGCAAGCTTAGCTAAGGCTCTCTGCAATCTGTTCTGAGTAATTTTGTTTGTTATAGAGTGCATGTGTGCAAAGAAAAATATATATTTTTTTACGATGAAGAAATGGTGTGAGTGCAGGCCTAAGGAAAAAGGGGAAAGTATTTTTTTTCTCCAAATGTATTAGTTGAATGTGAGATGAATCTGAATTTGATTAATTCTTGGAGTTAGGTAGGAGAGGCTTACCCATTCATAGATAGTGATCATCAAAGACAGAAAGTCCTAACCCATTGTGATGCATTATGTTGCTTCAGTGATCAGTATTTTCGAATGCTATCATCACGTACAGCAAATATTGCAAGATATCAGCTGTCAGATTTTTAAAGACCATTTGATGCCAGATACAGATATCAAATAACTGGACCTACTCAGAGCGTATGTGAGCCATCAAGAATATCTGGAAAACGTTCAGCATCTCAATTTGCAAAGGAGACATTTTGGGCAGCCAAATTCATTTGAGCTCTATCTTTCACAGAAACAAATGTCAATTCAAAATGCAAATCAAGAACACAAATATATTTTTTTCCTATAAATAGGCTCATTATGAACAACCAAAGCCAAGGGCAGTCAGGGTAAGAAATACTACTTCCACAAACTGATTCCTGTGATGAAGAAATAGCAGAGTTAGTCCATGCTAATAGAGCTGACACAAAATCTGATAGTGCCTTCAACACTGACCCAAATTTATTTAAGCAAAAGCTTTTATGAGTGAGCCTTGTTGCTTAATTGCTCTGTACTGACAGATTCAAACTGTTACTCATTCTAGAGTCTCCACCTTTTAAATCCCAAATTCAGGCATTTCTGAATTCTGTGAATTGAGACACCCTGTATATGTATCTGAGCACAGCTGCTGCACAACATACATGCCACATATGTGCATTAGGACTGTCATCACCTGTCACCACCTGGGAATAATAGAGTTCCTCAGAAGGGTGCTTCAATTGCCTGTTATTTTTTGCTTTTAGTTTGTACCTAATTATCTTGAGGTTTCTCTACTGAAGTTAAGAGTGATCCTCAGTGAAGTAGGAAAAAATAAAATTTCACAGTTGTAATGGGAAATCTATACCTGAGAGTAAGCCTGCTTCTAACTCAGCCCCTACCTGATTTAAGTCCTGGTCAATTCAAGTGTGATGGTAAGTTAAGGCATAGAGAAAGAAAAATGCTTTATCTTGGCATTGTAAGTCTATGTAGATTCAACATATTGGTGTAATAAATCTGATCATATAACAGCTTTCTCTCATTAACATTCCTAACCATTTCAGAGGATGGCTTAGGAATAGCCTTCCAAGATGTAGTCTATTAAATCCTCCCACTAGCTTTATTTTGATCTCAAACTGTCTAACTATTCCAATTTTTTGAGATTTGCTGAGAGTTTTGAAAATATATTGGTTCATTGGCTCTGTGGCCATATTGATGACAATTGTGATGGAGTGCAAATTATTAATATTGTAGAGTTTCATAATGATTTCCTTTATTGAATGTATTGCATTCTAAGAGCTATTGATGTAAAATAGTCTAAAAATAAATATTCAGGTATTAAATTCCATAGTTTCTCACCATATATGCAAGTCAGCATTTTCTGTATGTATACAGATTCCCTCCCAACTCAATCAATCAATCAATCAATCAATCAATCAGAATAGAGCTGGAAGGGATCTTGAAGGTCTTCTAGTCTAACCCCCTACTCAAGCAGGAGATCCTATACCGTTTCAAATGTCAGTCTTTTCTTAAAAACCTCCAGTGATGAAGCCCCTACAACTTCTGTTCCACTGATTAATTGTCCTCACAGTTAGGACATTTCTCCTTAATTCCAGGTTGCCTCTCTCCTTAATTAGTTTTCAACCATTGTTTCTTGTCTTGCCTTCTGGTGCTTTGGAAAATAAGGTGACCCCCTCTTCTTTGTGGCAAACTCTCAAATACGGGAATACTGCTATCATGTCATCCCTAGTCCTTTTCTCATGAAGAAGTGATAGATACTACAAAAATCAGAGATAATATACTTAACTTATCATTTTCTACATGATTTTCTTACAGGAGTAAAATGTCTGATAGGAGATAGATGATAATACTTAGGAAGTGTTGCATTGGTTGTTGTTTTTTTTAGCTACTGTTGCATAGTGCTGGCTCATATTTAAGTGATTGTCCACTAGGATTCCAAGATCCCTTTCACTTTAAACATTATTAAACAGAAATTGTTGCTCTGCTTCTTGTTTTGCAGATCTGGTATCCAGAAGATATACTTTTGGTCAAATTTCAAAAGCTATGGAAGTTAACAGGTGAGGCCATTCTCTTACACCTATATTCTTCAGGACTGATCAACTTGAAGACTGAATCCACATAACTCCACACCTGAAGTTTAAGTTCAGCCCCAGATGACCACTAAATCTGCCCAGAGTCATATATATGAGGTGGGTACTGGGTAACTATATAAATTGGAAAAACAAATAACTGTGATAAAAGAGGCTATCAAATTAGCAAATTAGGTGATTACAGGTAGTAATGACCATCATTCAATGCTTCCACATTACTCTTTCTTACTTGTAGCTGACATTTTGCCACAATATAACAATAACACTTATTTATTTATTTATTTATTTATTTATTCGTATTTATATACCGCCCTATCTAAGGACTCAGGGCGGTGTACAGCCATATAAAACATACAAATATACAAAATAAAAACATTCAACTAAAAAACTTATTATAAAGGCCAAATATTTAAAATAAAATATAAATAGTAAAACCCAATTTAAAACCCAAGCTAAAATTTAGTCATTTAAAAATTTAAAACCCTAGTCCAGTCCTGCGCAAATGAATAGATGTGTCTTAAGCTCGTGGCGGAAGGTCCGAAGGTCAGGAAGTTGACGAAGTCCTGGGGGAAGCTCGTTCCAGAGGGTGGGAGCCCCCACAGAAAAGGCCCTCCCCCTGGGTGTCGCCAGTCGGTACTGCCTAGCCGACGGCACCCTGAGGAGTCCCTCTCTGTGAGAGCGCACGGGTCGGTGGGAGGCATTCGGTGGCAGCAGACGGTCCCGTAAGTATCCCGGCCCTATGCCATGGAGCGCTTTGAAGATCATTACCAAAACCTTAGACTTCTATACTGTTTCACAGTGCTTTTGCAGCCCTCTTTAAGCAGTTTACAGAGTCAGCATAATGCCCCCAACAATCTGGGTCCTCATTTTACCAACCTCAGAAGGATATACCTATTATCTGCCTTAAAAAAAATATTGAAATGTTGGAGTAGTAGAAACTTGCCCTCTTGATGTAAATGAACTGACACTTTCTCATCTGGCCTAAGTGCTTGGGAAGGCTTGGTGCTAGCAGGTACATGTTAACAAGGAACATGTTCATGTCACATTGTTAAGTATTTTTGGATGGCTGGTCAAGCGAAGCTGCCTTTCAAGCTGCTTCAGAAAGGAGAAATATTAATAAACTCCTGGCAGCGTGCAGATTTGATTGAATTTCTCATGGATCACAGCCTGCCTGCAGCAGTGTGGTGTACCTGTCAAGCAAATACATTGTTCCATAATTGTTCTTGATGCATTGTGTGCTAATTACCATGGCTGAAAATAATCTCCAAAGATTATAGCAGGCATCATAAATAACAAAACGGCAGTTCAACACTGCATTATGACAGGACCTCAATCCTTCTTATCTTTTGCTGGAGTGGAGCTTACGCATTAGTGTTACTAATGAATCTTTTTCATTTGTGCAAGTGATGTTTCCATTTGACAATGACATGAACATAAAGTGGAGGTTAATTTACTCAATTCCAAGAGGTTCATTATTTAACCTGACGTTGAGGACAAAACAATGTAGCCTAATAGATGGCACACAGAAATTAGTTGTGATGAATCTTGCCATTTAATGTTTCTGAATTCAGTGGCGTGTTTGGCATCAGTGTGGCAGAGAAAGTGTTGCTTTACCAACAGAATCCCTTTAAATAGCAGTGAAGCTTTTTTTTTTTGTATTTTTTCATGAACTGGGCCAATAACTTGTAAAACTGCACTGCATTAACAGCAGCACAAAAGGCCCCCTGTATTAATAGTCAAAGCCTTTTACTCCAGTATGTCAATTTTTATGAAATTAGCTGGCATTAGTCTCTACCACCAACTGCTTTACAAGTCAGTGAATTGGATCAGTTTCAGATAACTATTAGAATTGCCAGTTTCAACACTCAAAGCTAACTGAAGGCCCGACAAAAATACTAGTCATGCTCATCACTTTTCAGATCAAAACTCTTTGCGGTCATAGAAATACCTAGTCACTGGAGAAGCATTTGTGAATTAGACATTTTATTGTAAATTGATGAGCGTTGATGATCTGAAAGAATCTGGTTTTCATACACAGTTATTATTAATTTTATATATGACAAACATATTCACAGAGGCTTTGAGACTGTAGTAGGTGAACATATTTTCTACCTTCCTCTCCTTCAGAATTACTTAGCCTCATCTCCAATGTACTTCCTCAAGATTAGCCTGAAACAAAGCTATGGAAAGGCATTACAGTTTCTTAAATAGAATCTTTTTTAAGAGATCAAAAGGATGAAGATATCCATATTATATCCTTAAATTAGAAAATACTTAAGGCTGACAATATGTGCCTCAATATTGCATCTGATACCAGATTTAGGAACTGTAGCATGTGGGAGAATGAGGCATATTTACTCAATATGACCAAGGGTAGCTGAGGTGGTCGGCAAAGAGACTGTCATTTGAGTATATTAATCCAAGAAAACATTCTGTCCTGAGGTTTTTTTAATTAAAAAATGGGATTATATAAACTTTGTAAGTCTGAAGCTAACAAATTGAGGTTTTCATTTTTTATGCTACTACACTGTTTTCTAAAGGTTGGAAATCCATAGTTGTCTTTTTGTTTTTAGATTTGCAGCATTGAGGCATAAAGACTTCCTTTGAACTAATGGCTGAGGTTTCCAGAAATATACTGGCAATATGGACAATAATGGACATAAATAAAATAGCACTACAAAATGTATTGGAATATATCTGTCCCACTCTGTCATTGGCCGTGTTTGATGGGAACAATGTGCATTGTAGGCATGCACATCTGGAGAAAATCAGATTGGAAAGTCTGCTATAGGGCATAACAGTGGCTGGAACCCAGAAAGGAAGGGAGGGTTTGTATAATGCTTATTTCTAATCAGTTCTATCCAAAATGACACATGAACGCTTCTAACTAGAAAAGCTGTAAAAACATGTTGCTGCATATAATACAATTTAAGGATTGAACTATGCCAATTAATATGCTATCATCAGTATGGTTTGAATCAAGCAAAGAGTTTCCTTGTTTATTGCCGGAATATATTGTGCTGTGTTTTCAAGCAGTGTTATTTATAGTTTGTAGTAAATTAGCCGAGCAATTTGCTATAAATTCTGGAGTCATATTTTTAGCAGTGACATATTGTACAGGACAAACATTGACCTTTCCCATGCCATAAACAGAGGGAAGGGCCACTGGTATATCCATCATAACCCTGCCTTTTGTGATTTCATATCACCACAGCATCAGATTCTCACAGAGTATAAAATCCTTCTGCTCTTAACAGTAAATATATAATTATCTAGACCTGTACTTTTGCATTTCAGTGGCTACATAAGGCCACTATGTTTTTGTCTTTATAGATTCTTTAGGACATGGCAAAACCTCAAAAATATAATTTTCCTGTAATATTTTACTGATATCTACTTAAAAAAATCAGACCCATTGAGTTCAGTGGAAGTTGTTCTCAGGGAGAAGATGTATAGGTTTTCATACTGCCCACCAATTAGCTTTCTGATGAGTTTTTGGATATCATAAAATAGCCAAATTGTTTCGGTCAAAATTGTATGATTATGAAATCAAATCCATGTGCAGATTGGAATTGTGTTTTGCTATTTGTGTGCATTGTGGAAAAGAAATCATACCTATAGCTGTCAGGAAGTACTATTAAGAGCTTAATATGGGACTACCCTCCAAAATCAGTGGAAGATAGGTAGATATTTATGGATTAGGGCTAGAATGTCTTCCTACTATTACAATAACTACCTAGACTTGATATTAAATTGACACAACCACTACCTATTAGTGGCTATTAGGATTATTTTTACTTTTCATGTTAGCATAAAATCATAAATACTTCCCCATTTGTGATTACTGTACATTTCCAAAATAACTATATAATATGGTTTTGTTTTTTTTCAGGAATAAGCTTTTGGGAGAAGTACTGCAGAAAATAAGCATTTGATTGGAAATTTAACATGGAAAGAACTTTTATCAGTCTGAACTTTTTATAGGTATGAAATTAGTTTTATAATCTTTTTTCTCATATTATCACAAAGTGTTAAATATTGTAACTATCCCAATGGACTGGGATATAAACTTTTAAAGAAATACATAGACTTCTAATGGTAGGATGGGTAGAATAGTAATGGATGATACAAATAACAAACTTGGTCATAGTCCCACACATAGTTGGAATATTAGTCTAGAGTGGGTGTCGGCAACCCACAGCTCGAGAGGCGCATGCAGCTGTTTCATCCCTCTGCTGTGGCTCCCTGTCACCCTGTCATGGCATAGGGATGAAAGAGCTGTTGCTCTGTCATGGTGGTCTTAGTGCCGGAGTGAAGCGCCCCTGAGCTTGCCAAAACAGCATTCCACCTTCATCATGGTGCATTTGCTGTTGCTGCCTCCATAGCCAGCCCGCTGCTCTTGCAGTGCCTTGCACAGCACAGTGAAATTTAGCATGCTTCACAATGGGGGAGATGGGGTCCCCTCCTCCTGGAGCCCATTACAATGTGGAGCGGCAGCGGCAGCTTGCTCTTACTTCCTGGATGCTTTTCCGGCAAAGCCAATGGTATTGTGATGCCCTGCCTCCCCGCTAGGCGGCTGGTGTTCAGCTCTCCGCCAACCAGCTGATTACTGGCGAGCTGCTTCTGGGCTTGCTGGCCTCCAGATGTCAGATTCCCACCACCCAGCACCAGTTCAGGGGTTCCTTTCCCCTTCCAGAGAGAGAGAGAGAGAAAGGAGAAAGAAAGAAAGAAAGAAAGAAAGAAAGAAAGAAAGAAAGAAAGAAAGAAAGAAAGAAAGAAAGAAAGAAAGAGAGAGAGAGAGAGAAAGGGAAAGACAGAGACAGAGACAGCGAGAAAGATGTGGGAAAGAGAGGGGGAAAGAGAGAGAAAGAAAGAGTGATAGAGAGAGAAAGAGAGAGGAAGAGAGAGAAGGAGGGAAAGAGAGAGAGAAAAGAGAGAGAGACAATCATGTGACTGGGTGGGAGTGAGTGATGTTGAGTTGGCCATGCCCACCCAGGTTTTGTGGCTCCTGGTGTTTTCTTTTCTGTGGGAAATGGGTCCAAATGGCTCTTTGAGTGTTTAAGGTTGCAGACCCCTGATCTAGAGAATAGTAAATTTCAAAGGAAGAATCAGATTTTCAGAGATTTCACAGATAACTATTTGTGAATAAATACTCAGTCTGATGGAAAGGCTAGTTGCTGGATTTCAGATATGAAGGTTTTTGTTTTCTTTTAGAATTTAAATTAGATATTAATATGGCTTTACCAAATCAAACCAGAGAGATATACACACAAAACAGCACCAGTCACTAAAACTGTCTAGGATGAAACAAAAATAAAGCCAAAAATTTGGAAAGAGATACAGAGGACATATTTTTATGCAGAACTAATGCAATAATAAGTATATCACCAGTTTTATGGGATGAGGCTCCAAAGTAGGTTGAAATGACTGCCTCCTTTTCTGAGCAATTCCTTTCTAGATCTCAGCTCTTCTCCTTCACAGCGTATCTACACGCACTTATTTAAAACTGTCTAAAGACAGCCTTTTCCTCCAGGTTAAACAACAACAAGAGAACTCTGAATCTCCATCTGGTGTACAAACTGATCCTTTCTTCTTCCCATGTTAGTTTGTAACTGAAGTGAAACTCAATGATTTCATTACTTGATTTTGTTCAAGAGTTCTCTACCTGTAATTCTGGCTTGAATATAGCTTTTCTCAGCTATTATCGCTGCGTGCATAATAATGCATAATAGAAAAGACAAGAGAAATTATTTTTCTGCTACTTCAAATGGTACAGAGTGAGCATATTTGCATATAATTAGGGCTCTAAATCAGAAACCTCTTTGCCCATAAGTTAGATGTTTGATCAAGCCTCTCTATCCTTCCTGATAGTTGCTCTTCTCCACAGATGAGGAGTGGGATGGCAGATAGACGATGGCCTTGCAGAATGAATAATGGTTACTCTTATTGAGTCCTTTCTCTTCTTCTCTAGATTCTCCTGCTATTGTTGACATTAATCTACACGGCATGTGGAAAATATCTCCCTTTTTCATGGTTATTAGAAAATATTTACATACTGTTTTGCACGCACTGAAACAGCATCTTTCATTCCACAGAGAATCCCAGTTAAACTGGGTCTTTTTTTGCTTATGTGAAAATTGGAAACCACTTGTAATTAGTACTAAAATAGCATATGCTGTCACCCACTGAAATCACATTGATGAAAGATCTTTCTGTGAAACCATCTGGCATTTGGAACAATATGATTTAACTTTTCAAGTGCTATGCTTCTTCGACCCCCAAATAATATTGTTTATTTAGTTTTAGGTGAGCAATGTAGCATCCCTCTTCAAGCCAAGATAGACAAAAAACCCGGATTATGCACACAGACATGTCAACATTCCTTTTTATTCCCTCTAAAGAAATTCTAAGAACTTTTGAGGTCATTGAAAGAAGTCATTAGTTGATGGAATTCAAATTCCAAGAAGCATGGTCAAAGAGTAGTAGGGAATCTGGGGAATTCAAAGAAAGAAACAGTTGTTTTGTTTGGAGTTTGCAGCAAGTTAAAAGAGAGAATTCTAGCATTCTCTTTGGAATGGAAATTTATCAAGGTGGTTATGATGGTGGTGACAAGAGGAGAAGGAGATTTAATCTAGTTTCCTTGAATTAAAAAAACAAAATCTGGAAGGCAGCAGTATCATTCCAGAAGTGGTTTGGATAACAGCTCTACTTTGACTTGTTTTTATTGCATATTATTGTAACGTTACATTCATAGTTAAGGGTCAGCTGCCATTTCCTGAGGTTATAACATGCCTGTTTTAATTAACATCAGGCTGAAACTTGGAACAGGGAGTTAGGGTCAGCCCAGATGTTCATGTTACTTTAAAAAACACTTTCTAACAGCTAAACCTTTTGAAAATGTATTACCTACTAAACCACTGGACATGTGACGTTTGGAAATGGCTTTCAGTAAAAAGGAAGAGTCTTGCTCGGAAGAGAGCAAGAAAAATGCATTTAATTATCTTGTGCTATATTGCTGGCAGAAAGATTGGTAGCCAGCTTGCAACCTAACTTTAAACATTTTCCTTGACTCAGAAGGTGTTTTAAATAGGATACATATTAAATCATAAATACTATGTAATTTAACTGTACGGTGATATGGTAAAAGTATATCGAGAGCTGAAATGATGGGAATGACAATAACGTTGAACTAAAGTCAGTTAAATTTCATTTAATGCATTGTATGAACAATTCCATAGACATATTCACACAAATCAATGAATTGAGGGAAATCCCATAGGATTTTACCCCCTTTGCATGCACATGAGTATCTGCTCCAAAGGTGTTCCTCGGTTTCTGAGAACAGATTTTGAAGGCCACTGGGTGCTTCAAAGAAAGAGGGAATGTCACCTTTTCCATTCTACTTTTAAAAGCTATTTTCCTCTGAAGGGTGGGTTGTTGAATACCAATTGACCTCTGGTAATATAAATATTACAAGACTCAGTATGATGGATTTTAGAAAAGGGGGGAAAAAGAAGATAATGGCAATACAAAATTTTCCTTCTAATTTTTAAAATAATCTTTCCAAGTTGCAAAAGTGATAGAAATAAGTACACACAGTACATTCTTTTAAAAAATGCAACTTGTTTAAATGTTTTTTTTTCATTTGCTACCATACCCATACCAAAAGCAGCTATGTTTTCTGTGCAAATCAAGTCACTCAAAAGAAGCAGGTTGAATGAATGGACTAAAATTAAAAGGATGTTTATTTATCTAAACCATGAAGAATAACCAAAATTAAATGGCTGTATTTGCTTGCTCTTTTACGTAAAATCAATCTTTAAAAAAAAGGATTAAAAATAGTTGGCAACCAGTTTTTAACAAGTAGCCAATTCCATTTTTTTATCCCCTGTTTTGGGGATAGTTTGCACCTCATAATTTGAAGCAGACACAAACATTAATGACTTCTCAGGAATTCCTTTTGTAGCAGAGTCAAAATGGTCCACAGCTGCTTTAATCTAGCTTGGCATATCTGAGAAAAATGGTGCAAGAAACAATCAGTCATAAGCGTTAATAATGTGTTCAACCATGTTTTCTGATTACTGTGATCAATGCATGCGTTATGAAATAGCATAAGATAGCAATCATTTTCATGCTTACTTCCCATTGAACTGTGTGCTGATTTATAATAATAAATATAGATGAAGGGGTACACTGGTTAGGAAATCTTTTATTAACAACGATTGCCATAAGATTCAACATTCTCTCTATTCAGATCCATGTTTTCTTGAAAATTCTACTGTTTTGGGTCAATTGTCAGGCACAAAGTCAAATATTAAAATTTGGCCTAGACTTAATTTCAGGATATCAGAATTAAATATTGTTTATTTCCCAAATTTCAGAGTTATTCAGAAGACAGACAGGATGCCACTAGTTGTTTCTGGAATAAATTAACATGAAATCACTTCAGAGTATTCATTTTCAAAGAGGCAACTGCCCAAGAATTGCATTTATACAATAGTGAAACTATATTTGCTGCATAGCTGTATTCAGAAGGTACTTTAGCGTTCAACTCATGACAACTCATCATATATGATCAAATCATTCTCTCCATTGAGTGTGCTTACTTTTTGTGTTGGATGAAGAAAATAATTTGATGCATGTGCTGCTGCATACTTTTAGCTTGAAACACAGAGCATTACAGACACATCACCCTTTTTAAAAAATCAATATTTCCCTCCCTTAATATCATCACAGATTCCATTATCTCTGTTTGATTGTTATTATTAAAGTCCATTAGCAAAGTAATAGATCCCATGTTTTGCATGCAAAACATCCTTACTTCACTCCTTGGCATCTCCATATAGTAGATCTCAAGTTTTATGGCTGGGAAAGACCTTTCTTGGAAACCTGGGTGAACCACTAGTGGTCAGTAAAGGCAGAGGACAAACTTGTATTATTCCTATTGCCCAAACCATTCTGTGAAGCGGGTTCAAGCTCATCTGAATTCTTACTAGCTCTCAAGCACTTAAATTCTGTGTCATTGTTTTCATCCATGCTTCCACTATAAAATGTGGTGAAGGAATGATTTTCAACAAGTTATTTCTAGATCCTTTCTCAAGCACTAGGATTGAGGGTAAAAGGCAACTTCCTGGTAAAATTATTTCCCTATTCCTCTCTCTGTTATTTTGATTGTATAATTTCTTTGGGAACTGAATCCTATCAGACATAGGAAATAACTTGGCTCTGCGGCAGGATATCTCTTTGGCACTCTTGTGGCTACGTACAGTCCAGCAATAGCCCACCATAAGCAACCCCAGAGAAACAATCCCAAATTCAGGCCCTGGACTCCTTTGGAAAACATTCTCCTATGTTTCAGCCATGTCCCCTCCTTCTGAGTTGCTGTGTGTTCTTATTCACAGAAATAAATAAGGAAATGGGAAGCCAACAGCAAAGGCATATTTTTTTTCTTAGGAACTTATTTTTTTTCTCAAGGAAATCCTAAAGAAATAAAAATAACTCCAGTCCTCAAGCAGAGAGTTTTGTTTTGTTTTGAGCTTGGGCTAACCATCCTCCATAACAGCAGGAGGGAAATTTTTATATGCTATGGTAGGGGTGGTCCAGCCTTGGCAACTTTAAGTCTTGTGGACTTCAACTCCCAGAATCCCCAGCCAGCGTAGCCACAAGTCTTAAAGTTGCCAAAAATTTGCAGTTGGTAGGGATTGCAGTGCTCAATAACTTCCAAATGAAGCCATTCGAGAAGGATCAACTTGCTGTAAAATATCACTTCATTCAGATACACTCTTACTATTTGATAGTTTACCTCACAAATAAGCTCTGCACTTCTGGGAAAGTGTGAATAAGCATACTAATTCTGCCAATTCTTATCATATGTATCTTGCACAGAGAATGAATATCTACAGAGAATAGCATTCTTTATTAGGGAGCCTCCCGGGTTGGACAAAATTTCCTGCCCACTCACTTTCCTCAGGAGTAGAACTTATATATGATAGACTTATATAATGTCTATGTCTATCATCAGTGCCTTCATGAACCTCTGAAGTTCTAACAAAACCATCCAATGCTACTGAGAATCCTTGTTTAGCAAATCCTTTTATAAATGTTGACACCTTCTGAATATGTTCCAATTAGTGATTTAGGCATAGAATTGATAATGACATACCTATAATCCTAAGAAGGTCCAACTCAAAGGTAGGGTAGGGCCAATGTCAAATGAAAGTTTAGTTGAAGGAAGAAATCCACTTTTTTTCTCAGGGCAACTAACAATTACTTAGCCTTGCATGCCTTTTTTCTTCTGAGAGCAACTTTGAGCCACTGTGGAGGGAAGGTAAAAGTGCATCCAATGATGGCAAATGCATGATAAGGTAGTCATGCAAATAGTGTAACTTGTGCATTGCAATCACTTTCTGAAACAAGTATGCATTTCTATGAGTGTCATTGCATGCGATGTCATCGTCATAGTTTGCTGCATAGTCCATTGCTCATGAGCTTTTGTTCCTGATTTAATAAAAATCCCTTTACCCACTACTACGAGAGAGAGAGAGAGAGAGAGAGAGAGAGAGAGAGAGAGAGAGAGAGAGAGAGAGAGCGCATTTTTTAGAAGTACTACCTATAATCCATTTTTCTTCATTTGTCGTCTTACTAGCCAAACAAATAAACAAACACCCTTTCTATGGATCTGCTCAATGGGGTGGGGGAAGAGCAATTGAAAAAAAAAATCCAAATAAACTTTTCTGATGTCACAATGTCATGCCATGAATTGAGAAGCAAAGCTGAAGATAATGAGCATGATCAATATTGCTATGGCATGACTGCATTTCTATTATTGTCTGAATAGTTGTGACTTTAGATCCATATTGAACTTGGCTGGGGGCAGGGGGAGGAATAAAGGAAGATGAGTCAAAACAATTCATATATAAATGACTACTTCCAAAATACTGAAAGCTGATTGCAGCTACTGATTTTACATGGGAAAGAAATATTAAGCTGAGTGACCAGAACTGGGAAGCATGGCAAGAATGATCTCCCATGAAAACATACATACTTCTCCCAAGAGGTACAGGTTGAGCATCTTGATGTATCATTGGGTGAACATTAAGATAAAAATAGATTTTCTTTTTTAGGGTGCCTGATGGAGCAGAGAGATATCCATTGCATTGCATATGGAAAGGCACTGATACCATGAAAACTCTAGATACCGTAGATAAAGCATTTTGCTCATGAATCAGTATGGCTCTCTGAATGTCATTGGAGAATGGTCCCTACAAAGTCATCAGAAGCAGATACAGATCTTTTCAGGTATGGGGCACTGTGGGCTACTAGCAGTTTTGAGATTCAGCTCCATCAGTTCCAGATATAGCCTACAGACACATTATGATGTTGTAGTCCAACAATATCCAGAGGCAAGACATTCCCAGCCCTGTCTCAGGTCCATTTATATATTATACTCTTACCTGTTATTTAAATCTGTCCATACACTGGTATAATAATGGACTCCTGCATTGGGCAAGTTGGACTGGAAGATCTTTAAAGTCCCTGCCAACTCCTACATTGCATAATTCTATGATCAGAATTAAATCAAGATTTAATTCCTGTTTCCAAGACTCAGTTACAAAATACAATATCAACAATATTTTTCCCACTCCTGTTTCACTAACTAGCATGAATCTTGGAAGAATAAATTATTCAAATATTATAAATATAAGCGCACGCACACGATTGTTCTAAATCAAGCTCAGGAACTCTCTTCCATACAAATTGGATGTTTAGGACAGTAAATGTACACCATCCATAGCATAAAGTTCAGTGTTGTTGTGTAGCATAATACAAAATGGTACTAAACCAGCTCCTTGGCTTTGTAAAAGGGACAATTTAATGTGAGCCACCTAGAAAACAAAGAAGTGACTGAGACAACTGTGCAACTCCTTGGCAGTTTTGTGAAAAATAACAAAATAAAATAAATATGAATGGGGAAAAAATACAATGCTCCAGCTAATTTCTTTAATTTCCAGGGCTGTTTGTTTTTAAGAAGCAAAGTTTTCATTCAGGCAAGGGCTAAAGTGTGCCATTTATTTTAGTAGTCTCATTAGTGAACCGCAGGGAGGCACACACATTTACACACTAGAGGAGCTGATTTGTGCTCTAGCCTTATTGGCAAACAACTGATATGTTAGTAGCTCTGTATTTTTCATAGAACATCACATTTTTCCATTGTCCATTTTTACACACACAAAAGTGGGATGCTTCGTTGTAGATTCTGTTTCACCAAAATAATTTGCATGATGAGTTGGATTTTATTGTATGCTTAGAAATTGTATACCTTGTTTTCTATGGGGGGGAACCCAAGTCTTATTTCATACAAGGGAGGGAGAAAACTAATATGTAAGTTCCAATGGAACTTACCTTTATTTTTATTTCATTCAGTGTGATTCAAGTGAAAGAAGTAAGCAATATTCTTCCACAAATTTCATCTTGAAATAGAAACTGATCCAACCATAGAACAGACTGCCAAGAGGAACTGCATCTTCAGAAAAAGAGGGCATGGGAATATATAAAATCAGGTACTCTAAATGCCTGCTGAGTTGCTGTCCAAGTGTTAACTGGTGATGTGACAAGGATGCTACCTTTCTCTCACACAAACACTGCCCTCTAAACAAAGAATATTTTCCAATAGAGGATCCAGCTCTACCCACAAAAGGAAGAACTGTTTTTAAAGTCACCCTACTTAATTATCAAAATTCTAATACTGGAAATGTATGTTCTTACTTAACTATTGAATGGAACAGAACGGAATGGAACGGAACAGAATCTTGGAGCTCTTCTAGTCCAACCCCTTTCTTAGGCAGGAAACCCTATATACCACTGAATGGCAAACCTTTTCTGTACCAAACCAGAATGCACGTGTGGAAGCGTGCACATGCATGTGTGTGCATGCGCTGGAGCCCCAGAAACCCAAAGACCAGCAGGTGCACACATGCACATGCCAGAAACCAGAAGGGCAGCTGGCTATGGCATGCATGCCTGCAGAGAGGGCTCTGTGTGACGACAAATGGTTATCCAATCTCTCTTCTTTAAAACTTCCATTGCTGGAGCATTTACAACTTCTGGAGGCAAGTTGTTCCACTGATTAATTGTTCTAATGATACTGCATATATCATTTTTTAAAAATCAATGACTTCTACTCACTTTTGTCCAGTGCATCATGATGCATAACACATGATTTGAGATTCCAGTTGTGAAAGAAGGAAACTAAGCATCTAGCGATGGGAATGCAATTAAAAAGAATCCAGGCCACAGAACTGAAGTTGAACCAGCTAAGATCTCCTATGCTGTTTTTATGTTTAACATAAAATCGCCTCTCATCTTCCTTAAGATGATAAAAAACATATTCTGGACTAGTCTTGGTGTTATTTGCAGCCCTTGTATAATCAGATATATAGGAAAGTGTCTCACTATCATTGTCACTACTCTTACGAAATGAGAGGCAGAAATTATGCAAAAGAGGGACATTGCTTAGCAGTAGTGTAATGTCCACATTGTTGCATGCATCATGTTCAGAGGTTCTTATGGTTTCAACCAATTGAAAATAGTGTATAAGTCACAAACCCATGTTATTTGTTGCTATAAATATCCTTCTCCCTCCTCTCCTTCATTTAGTGTTCAGAATTCTTTATAAACCAGGGGTCTCCAACCTTGGTCCCTTTAAGACTTGTGGATTTCAACTCCCAGAGTCCTCAGCCAGCAAAGCTCTGGGAGCCAGCAACTCTGGGAGTTGAAGTCCACAAGTCTTAAAGGGACCAAGATTGGAGACCCCTGCTATAAACCATGCTCCGGCCATCTTAATGATGACCTTTTGAAGAATAGGGTGAATTCCAAAATCTTCACTAAGCCTTGTTATTAAGTTAGTTTCTCTGATCATTCAGATGTTGAAGCTATGAAAATGGAGCAGTAGAAAAGTACAATTTCTCGGCATGGTACTTATTCCATGTACTGAGAATATAATCCCCACAATTCCCAGCCAATTCTACTACTTCTGCTTCATTATTATGCTAATCCAGCATATACAAGCATTAAGCAACATGGTGTCAGTTAATCACAGAAGACTTCCCATATTCAGAGCTATTCACATGTTTGCTACAATCCAAATGTCACAACAGTGGGCTCTGTGCTGAGTTACGACTAGGAGCAAAATTTCCAGACACCAGAAAAGAAAGAAACCATATTAGAAAATTTATTGAGTATTTTGTTAGATCAATATGGAGTATGATTTAGGAATCTCTGCCCAGGCTCTTTAAATCTATTTAATCAAACCAATTAATAAAAAAAGCAGAAAGTTGAAGCAACCCTTCTAAGGTACATCATAAATATACTTGCTTTACTTAGGTTTTGATCGTAGTCAGGTAATTAATGGCTTTAGTTACATTCGAGTCATTCCCTCATGCTTGCTTCTGGTCATAAAATGCTCAGGGGTTACGTGTAGCTCCTAGATTTATTATGTTTTCTTTGCAGGAAGAGCTTCTCCAATTCCTTTTTCCTTTCTTTAACTTTATATATCCATTACTTCTTCCACTGTCCTATCAGCCAGGATGGCTGTTTGACTTTCTTACTTATCTCTTTTTAGGACCATGTACGACAGTCACCTCTTTCTCTTCCATCTCCATAAATAGAAACCATAAAATAAAAGCTCCTTTCCCAGAATGCTCTGAGGGAGCTAGTGTGCTCACCAGGCTTGCTGTTGTTAATTGGTGGGGGAACATCCTCCCATCAAGGGGAATGAACGCCACAGATCAATCTCTACCTTTCTGACCCAGAAGCAAAGGGGATGAAATGATATTCCCCAAGAGACTTCAAAGGTTCCTGAATCTTCAGCTGTAAAACTCTCAGCCTGCCAGAAAAACAAATATGGATGTTGCCAGCCCATCAATAGGAAACTGGGGGGCTGGGATAGTTGTGTGTGTGTGTGTTTCATGCTAGAGAAAGGAAGGAAGAAAGAGGAAAAAGAAAATGTGCATTCCTTCCCAGGGTATTTAAAGTCAAGATAGCAGGTTTATCTTACTTTGCAATCAAGGAAATCCAGGCTTAGAGAGAAGCAAGGCAGATGAATGGTTTCCCTCCAAACTCTCGTAATGTATATCAATATGTGAAGAATGTTGGCCATAACTCTCAGTATTCACGGCAACAAAATAAATAATATAGAACAGCAGGAACTGGTTAGTTTGTAGGAATGATTGAACTGAAACTGAAAATGTTAACAATGAAGAGGCCCCACTGTCTGCTTCCAATAAAGAGTCAATATTATTTTACTTGAAGGAAAGGTGGGAAAATGAGAATTTAAAGCTAGCTTGATTTATTGTTCTAGGACGATACTTCTTCAAGCTAACTCCGTAGAAATTTGCACCATGACAACTATCAGCAACTGAGGATCAGGCTGAATGTGGCACAATTTTACTTCTAATGGGGAATATTTAACTTCTTATTTAATGAAATGAAATTTGCTGGGTTTATTAAGTGCATATTAAATAATCAAAGATACAGGCTTGTCGTGGGTCACAGTTTAAATATTTCACGTATTCTGAAATGTAATGCAACCAGTAATTTTCCACAAATAGGAAAGTAGCCCAGGTACATGAACAGCAAGCTAGTTAGATTCCCTTGAATGACAGAACTGATTATCATTCTCTTGTGCGCTGCTTAGAGAGTTCAAGCAATGGGCGGTATAACCTTATCTGATTGGCCAGAGACTGAGTTGTAATTTGTTTAGTCACACCTCTTCCTTCCTGTTTAGCTCCAGTTTGTTAACTTAGTCAGCCTGGAGAGACTTATTCTGATTAACCGCCATTGCTTGGACTTTCATTTACAACGCATAGAAGAAGGTTATATTTGAAAAAAGCTTCATTTCTGCTGAGAAGCAGTTTCTGGCACCGCAACCAGCCAAGCACCAATCAGCTGAGCTGCGGGGCTCCACGACGGCGATCTTTGTTGCAGAGAGGCCTGTGCAGTGCATGGAGCCTTCGATCTCTTCCTCGTTCATTCCGGAGGCTGGTTTTGTAAGTTTTGGCATCAGATTAGCATGGAAAGAGCTGTGGTGCCGACTCTACGCTTTCTTATTTGGGCAAGGATCCGTGGTGTCGGATTCCAGCTCCCTGGGCAGGCTGCGGTAGTTTTTCGAGCTTAAAAGCCTTGGTGTAGGCTTTGCACCATTTTGGATTCCCCCCCCCCACTGCAGCCTTTATTCTAATCCACTTTCAAGCTGTGGTGTCGGCTTGGCATGCCTGAAGCCCTAAACTGCCCTCCATACTGGTGTTTTCATATACCAGGGAGGTGATTTCAAAAGCAATTGGCATCAATTAATAGAGATTTTTCAATGAGGGATTTTTTTTGCTGGTTTACAGTTACCTCATGTTTCTCAAAATGGTGTCTCGCAATAGATTTTCTTCTCGCACCTCTGCCTCTCCCTCCCTCAGATGTTCCAGCTCAAAAAAAGGGGGAATCTAGGTCTAAAGGGCCCTCTACCAGAACTCAGCCCTCTGTACAAGCCTCCTCTTCAACTGCATCTGACAAAGATGCCATGAGGTGACAATGTGCATTAGAAACACAATTTGATAAGGCCCAAAAAAGTGCAGAGGCTAGCAAGGACCCTTCTACACCTGCCTGTAGCAGGGAAGCATCTGATTCCTTAAACAAGAAAAATTTGTTTCAGGAATCCCTGCCAGGTCAGTTTGGTTGGTCTCCTCCTTCCTCCACTGCCAGACAGGAATTTCAGGCAACCGACATGGATGTCACTTTGGGGGCAACCAACTCTGAGCCAGGACCCTCTCATCACCACAGAGGTTCGGTGCCTCTGCTACTTTCACCCACCATGGCGGGGCTCCACCTGGAGGAAGGCCAGGCACTGCACTGTCACAAAACCTGTGTGATAAGATTGCCCAAACTATTACAAAGGGCATTGATGCTGCCCTTATGCAAAGGGGTTTCTTAGCCCTGCTGCCAGCAATAGACCCGAATCCAAGGGCTATTCTAGGCCCTCATTCTTCTTCACCTTCACAGCAAAGTGATATGTCACTTATGGGCGAAGAAGAGGATGTGGCAGATTATAATCTTTCCGAGGATGAAAGGATCATCCCTGATAAGCCCACTGCCACAGGTCTGTTCCGTCATGTTCTGTTTAAAACCTTATTGTATAAAGCAAAGACAACAGCCAATATGGGGGCGCTTATTGGGCAACCTGAGGGATCTTCAGACCCTCAAGATCCTATGGCTTTTCTTTTTACTGAGCCTGTCACAGAGCAAGAGGCTGTTCCATCACCTAAACTCTTTGTTGATGTCATACAACGACAGTGGAATCAGCCCGGGTCCCTCTCTGCCCCTAGTGGCATGGATCAGAAAATGTACACGGTGGAACAAGAGCTTGAGGACCTACTCAAACTTCCAACCATTGATGTTCCAATGGCCAGCTTGGCCTCATCTAACATCTTTCCTTTCAACTCAGCTGAGGGCCTAAAAACCAAGGATCGAAGGGTGGAGCTCCCTGCCTGTAAGACCCACCAAGCAGCCGCCTGGGCCATTCAATCTACCACAGCCGCATCCTTTTTCTCTAGGACATCCCTAATCTGGCTTTGTCAAACGCAGTCCCAGGCATCCTCTGAAGACACCCGCTTGCATCAGGACATAAATAAGCTAATTGCTGCCGCAGAATATTCAGCAGATGCAACCCTCAACTCAGATAAGTTTGCTTCACGAGCCTTAGCATCCAATGTCACCTCCAGATGCCTCTTATGGCTGAAGCACTGGCAGGCTGACATGAAAACAAAATGGAGACTAGCAACAGCTCCATTCAAGTGTGGCTCTCTCTTCAGGGAAACATTAGACCCTGCTTTGGTAGAGGGTTAGGTTAAGAGGACAGTTCTTCCCCATGTCTACAGACAAGTAGACAGACAGACCAGTTATCATTACTGTAGACAGCCCTTTCAGACATCTGACATGGGGTTTCAAAGCCTGGGCTACCAAAGGTCCTTTCTACCAACTGTGGAAAGGCTGCAGGACAGACCTTCCTTTTGGGATCGCTCTAGACAGCCACAGACCAGACATCCCTTTCGGGGAGCTGGCTACCGACCTTACCATTGGACCAAATGACTGTTCCGACAAGTGCCCCATAGGCAGTCACCTGGGCAGATTTGCAAACTGCCGGTGACACATGACCTCTGATATCTGGGCAATACAAACAACAACACTCAGTTTTACCCTAGAGTTCAGTTCCAAACCCCCTCAATGGTTCATCCAATGCTCTGTCCCAAGTGATCTCACCAAGAGGTCTCTGATGGAAGCTGAAATCCAGCATCTGCTGGCCATTCAGGCCATAGAACCTGTACCTCTTCAACACCAGGGGTTTGGCTTCTATTCGATATTTTTTCTGGTGCAAAAGAAATTGGGCAGAAGCAGAGCCATCCTAGATCTGAAGAAGCTGAATGTACACATCAAGTACAAATGCTTCAAAATGCAATCCCTGCACACCATTCTGGGTTGCATCAGACAGGGAGATCTCTTGACATCAACAGATCTATAAGAGGCTTATCTGCAGGTGCCCATCAGACCGTCCCACAAGAGAGTCCTCAAGTTCTTCTGTGCAGGACTACATTACTAATACAAATCTCTGCCCTTTGGACTATCATCTGCCCCCAGAATATTCACAAAACTTCTGGACATGGTGGCTGCTCGCTTGCAGTCAAAACCCATACATTTCTTAAGTTATCTGGACGACATTTTGGTCCTATCCTCATTTCCCTCAGCAGGCAAGTCTAGACCTCCAGATCATGGTTCAAACCCTCCAAGAACATGGGTTCACCGTGAATTGGGAAAAGAGTCACATGACCCCTCCACCAACCTGGTTCATCTCGGAGCAAGGAACGACATTCAGGCAAGCCTCGTCTTCTTCTCCCAGGAGTGTCGCTGCAGCATCCGCACCACCAACAGGCAAGTCAGAACCCTCAAAAGGGTACCATTGATTCTTCTTTCCCAATTGGGGCCTCTGGTGGCTCAACAGATTAATGCAGTCTGTTATTAACAGCAGCTGCTTGCAATTACTGCAGGTTCAAGTCCCACCAGGCCCAAGGTTGACTCAGCCTTTCATCCTTTATAAGGCAGGTAAAATGAGGACCCAGATTGTTGTGGGCAATAAGTTGACTTTGTATATAATATACAAATGGATGAAGACTATTGCTTGACATAGTGTAAGCCGCCCTGAGTCTTCAGAGAAGGACAGGATATAAATGCAAATAAAAAAAAATTGTTAAGCAAAATGATTTCCTGCCTACATATTGTTCCTTGGGGGCGAGGTTGCACTCCCTACCTCATCAATGGTTTCTATTACCAAGTCAACAGGCGGGCCTCAGCAACTCCCCAAAAGGATCAGAGTTCCCTTCAGGGTAATCAGATCCTTGGAGTGGTGAATGTTTGCAGCCATGGAGCAGGGGTGTTCATTCAAAGAGCACCCCTGCCTAACCCTGACCACAGACATCAGCCTTTTCAGATGGGGTGCTCATCTACAATCTCAAGTGACCCAGGGTCGATGGTCTTCAAATGACCTCCTCAAAGACACCAACTGGCTGGAATTGAAGGCCGTTCGTCTGGTGCTCTGCCATTTCCAAGATCAACTGTCAGGGCACTACATGCTGTTACTGACGGACAACGTCACAGTCAAAGCACACGTGATCCATCAAGGGGGCATCCGCTCCAGGGCACTGATGCACAAGGCTGCTGTGTAGGTCTGTGGGCGAAGAGACACTTGTTCTCTCTGCGGGTGGAACACATTTCCAGAATCTCCAACATCCAAGTAGATTGGTTGAGCATAATGACCATCGATCAGGCAAAATGGAAACTTCATCCAGATCTGTTCCTCCAGTTGTCAACCAAATTCAGCCCACCCCAAGTAGACCTTTTTGCCAGCCCAGTGAATGCACAACTTCCATGGTTCTACACCAGATTCTGATCCCCAGGAGCTGAAGGGATGGATGCCCTCCATTGTCCGTGGCCACAGGGTCTATTTTATGCATTTCCCCTGATATCTCAGGAAGATCTTGGAGGAAGGCACAGGGGTTCTCCTCATAGCTCCTCACTGGCCCATATGAACCTGGTTCGCAGAGCTATTGACCCTATCAATATCACCTCCCTGGAGGATTCCTCCAGACAGGAACTCCCTCAGCCATGGGGCCGTGCTACACTCTCAATGGTTTCAGCTGGACATCTGGCACTTAAAAGGGAGATCCTAAAAAAGGACTGATTCTCTAGGAAGGTAATCTCTACTTGCTTCCCGACGTCCGTCGACAACCCGCATGTACAATGCCACGTGGAATTCCTTTTGCCAATGATGAACTAGAAAGGTGCTAGTCATAACATTGGCCTCTGTCCCTCAGGTATTGGACTTCCTGCAGGAAGGGTTAGAGGCAGGATTAGCGGTTAATACCCTCCACAGACAAGTAGCCACCTTGGCAAATATTCTGTCCTGTGAGGGAGATTCAACCCCCTCTCAACACCTGAGGGTTCATAGCTTTCTAAAAGAGACCTCCAATCTGCGCCCTCGCCTGTTCATAGATACCCTTCTTGGGATCTGTCCCTCATCTTACAGGCACTCACGTCCTCTCCTTTCGAGCCATTGAGTTCCGCCAGCCTCAGGCTTCTGACCCTTAAGGTTGCCTTTCTCATCACCATCACTCAAAGAATCTCAGAACTGGCAGCTCTCTCAGTACAGAAGGATTTGTGTATTATGCATCCTGACAGAGTCATTCTCCACCTGGACCCGATATTCATGCCAAAAATCAACTCCTGGTTCCACCAAGCCCAGGAGGTCATCTTACCAGATTTTTGCCCAAATCTCAAACATCCCAGAGAATGCCAGTGGCACACCTTAGACATACGCAGAGCCCTGCCCATATACATCGCCCAGATGGCAATGTTCTGGAAGACAGAGGCGTTATTCATCTCTTTCCAGCCCAGGTCTCTGGGCATGAAAATGACTCCATCCACCATTGGTCACTGGCTCAAGGCCTGTATTTCTCTGGTTTACGATCATCAGGCTCGACCTATTCCGGGCCGCATTACGGCCCATTCTACAAGAAGTGCAGCCACAATGGTGGCTTGGGCCAGTCAAGCTTCTATGCTAGAGATTTGTAGGGCAGCCATTTGGGTATTACCTTCTCCCTTCATCAGAAACTATAAACTCGACATGTTTGCCTCGTCAGACCCTTTGGGAGAAGGGTCTTACAGCAGGTTCTTCCAGTTGACATGACCCTGGAGGTCTCTACTCCCCATCCTAGGGATACTTAGCTTGGACATATCCCATTGCTTGGACTCTCTAAGCAGCGCACAGGAGAAGAAACATTTTACTTACCTGAACATTCATTCTATATGCGCTGTGTGAGAGTCCAACCCCTCTCTAATTTTCTAATGGGGGTCCAGGGTCCGGGAGAGTATGTTTTTTCTCACTACAGGTTATGTCTTCTCCAAATCTAGACCATCATTAACAAACTGGAGCTAAACAGGAAAGAGGAGATGTGACTAAATAAATTACAACTCAGTCTCTGGCCAATCAGACAAGGTTATCACCTATTGCTTGGACTCTCACGCAGCACACATAGAACGAACATTCATATAAGTACAACGTTCCTTTTAGTATCCTGAGATTTCAGTCTGAGTCCCAGAATAAAATCATCAAATTCTTCTGATTAAATGATTGAGTGAGTGAGTGAGTGAGTGAGTGAGTGAGTGAGTGAGTGAGTGAGTGAGTGAAAAACAAGTCAAGGCCATGTTAATTTAGAATAGAATTTTTTATTGGCCAAGTGTGATTGGACACACAAGGAATTTGTCTTGGTGCATATGCTCTCAGTGTACATAAAAGAAAAGATACCTTCATCAAGGTACAACACTTTCAACACTTAATGATAGTCATAGGGTACAAATTTAACACTTAGTGATACAACACTTAATGATAATCATAGGGTACAAATAAGCAATCAGGAAACAATTAATATCAATATAAATCATAAGGATACAAGCAACAAAGTTACAGTCATACAGTCATAAGTGGAAGGAGATGGGTGATGGGAACGATGAGAAGATTAAAAGTGCAGATTTAGTAAATAGTTTGACAGTATTGAAGAAATTATTTGTTTAGCAGAGTATGACAGTGGTTTCTGTGAAAAAAAGACATTCTGCATGTGTGTGTATGTACAAAAACAAAATTATAGTTGCCCTATGTCCTGATATCCTGAAGCCCAAGTATTTACAACTTTGAGTTGCCTATCTATAAATCAGGAATCAATATGTAATCATTATATGAACTGGCTATGCAAGTAAAACAGATGGGAAATAATCATTTTCCTCTCTTGTGTATTGAAGAAAAACCAGAGAAAAACCAGCGATTTATAGAAATTGAGGAACTGGCATTCCAGAGCAAAGTAGATATATTATATTATTTATATGTAAAAACTTATGACTCTAGGGGGGCAGTTCAAAGCCTATTGTTTTGTCTAACCCATTATGTATTGACTAGATGCATGAAAAGAAAAGACACTTGCATATTTCATATTAGATTTCCAAAGAAACTCCACTGTAGTAACTATGTTTAATTTAATAAACCAACTCCAAATTAAGCATAGCCTTAAGGAATAGGGCAATGCTATTCTTACATTTTCAAATTAGGATCAGAATGGTTAACAGTATTAAAAAGAAACATATATGATGACTTAGATATTTTTTCAGATCTTAGGCAAGCAGAAAATTCATTACGGCCAGATTAGATTAAGTACCATCAGTTCAGTACTGTGATGCATTTCTGAGTCCTGACAATGACAAATAGGTTAGGGTCCGATTGTACCCACACAGGACCTGAATAAACTTTTGATATCATCAGTCTGGCAGGACTCATTGCAAGACCTCTAAATCTTTGGAACTCAGTCTTCTAAGAGTCCAAATGACTCACCATTGGTTGACTTTTAAGGTTCAACTATTTTTAAAATATTTTTAAACACTTTATGTACTTGAGAAAGCTGCAGTGTGAATACTAAATATTCTTCTTAGCCATTGAGAGACTGTAGCCTATAAGTTGTTCAATATTGCCTTATTCAATAATACTACCTTCTTTCTACTATTTATTTTATTTTTATTTTATTTATTTTGTCAAGCATGTATTTTATGACAGATACAAGTGTAAACATAATTATAAATTATAAATATTTATTTTATTTTTTATTTATTTATTTTTGTCACAACAATATATATAAGTATCATACAAAAAAGATTATATAGTATATAAACATATATATGAGTAAATATTAGGAGGAATAAGCATATATATATATAAGAAGAAGAAAAAAGAAAAACAATAGGACAGGAATCATAGGCATGTTTGTGCTCTTATGCATGCCCCTTATGGTCCTCTTAGGAATGGGGTGAGGTCAATATTAGAAAGTTTTTGGTTAAAGCTTTTGGGATTATGGGAAGAGACCACAGAGCCAGGTAAAGTGTTCCAAGCACTGATGATTCTGTTACAGAAGTCATATTTTCTGCAATCTAGATTAAAGCGGTTAACATTAAGGTTAAATCTATTGGTTGCTCTTGTATTATTGCAATTAAAGCTGAAGTAGTCTTTAACAGGAAGGACATTACAATAGATGATTCTATGAGTTAAACTTAGGTCTTGTCGAAGGCGACGGAGTTCCAAGTTTTCTAAGCCTAGGATTTCAAGTCAGGTGGGATAAGGTATTTTGTTGTTTTCAGAGGAATGAAGAAGTCTTCTTGTAAAATATTTCTGGACATGTTCAATTGTATTGATGTCAGAAATGTGGTGAGGGTTCCAGACAGGTGAGCTGTATTCTTGAATTGGTCTAGCAAATGTTTTATATGCTCTGGTTAGTAGTGTAGTGTTTTTGGAAAAGAAGCTACACAAGATTAGGTTTACAATTCTTAGAGCCTTTTTTGCTATGTAGTTGCATGTAAAGGATACATGTAATACATGTAAAGGATATGATACATGTAATACATGTAATACATGTAAAGGATACAAATAAAGAAAACATTAGGACAGGGACAGTGGGCGTGGTGGTGCGCTTATGCACGCCCCTTACAGACCTCTTAGGAATCTACAGTAGACAGTCTAAGGTTAAAGTTTTGGGGATTTGGGGAAAAAACCATAGAGTCAAGTAGTGCATTCCAGGTGTTGACAACTCTGTTACTGAAGTCGTATTTTCTGCAGTCTAGTTTGGATTGATTTACCATGAGTTTGTATCTATTGTGTGCTCTTTGGTTGAAGCATTAATTGACTGGAAGGACATTGTGACAGATGATTTTATGTACTATGCTTAGGTCTGACCAAAGACAGCGAAGTTCTAAGTTGTCTAAGGCCAAAATTTTGAGTCTGGTGGCATAAGGTATTTTGTTGCAAGCAGAGGAGCGGAGGATTCTTCTTGTGAAATATCTCTGGACTCGTTCAATTGTATTAATGTCCGATATGCAGTGTGGGTTCCCGATGGATGAGTTGTATTCAAGAATTGGTCTTGCAAAAGTTTTGTATGCCCTAGTTTGCAGTGCAATATTACCAGAGAAGAAGCTATGCAAAATTAGGTTAACAACTCTTAATGCTTTTTTAGCAATGCTGTTACAGTGAGCTCTGGCACTTAGAACATTTGAGATGAGTACACCAAGGTCTTTGATAGAGTGAAGGTCATCTATTAGGTCACATCCATCTAGCTTATATTTTGTGTTCTGATTTTTTTTGCCAATGTGTAAAACAGCATTTGTTGGTTGAGATTTGGAGTTGCCAATTTTTTGACCATTCTGACACATAATCAAGGTCTTTTTGTAGAGTAGCAGCATTGTCAGTGGTGTTTAATAGTTTTACATCATCCGCAAAGAGGACGAAGTTGCTTATAATATGATTGCCAAGGTCATTTATATAAAGTATAAAGAATGGGGGTCCTAAAATGCTGCCTTGGGGACACCGCTGTTAACAGATGCAGGGTTAATAAGGGGTTCCCTATTTTGACTACTTGCTGCCTGTTTGATAGGAATGCAGCTATCCACTTATGCAGGAATCCGGAAATGCCATAAGATTTTAGTTTTAGAAGTAGCTTGTCATGTACCATTGAATCGAAGGCTTTACAGAAATGTATATAAATTGCATCTATTGATTTACCCTGGTCAAGTTTTGAAGTCCATATGTTTTTGCAGTGTAATAGTTGCAGGTTGCAGGGCAATTTTTTTCTAAAGCCAAATTGCTTGTTAGAGAGTAGGTTGTTAGTCTCTAAGTAGAGGGTAATGGATTGGTTTATGATTGAGTCCAGACTTTGCAGGTGACACAACATAATGTGATTGGTCTGTAATTAACAACTAGGCTGAGGTTACCCTTTTTGAAGATAGCGATGACCATGGCTAGTGACCATAAATTAGGTAAGGAGCTGGTTCTGAAAGATATTTCATACATTATGCTAAGTGGTTCTGCTATGGTGGTTGACAGCTTCTTTAGGAAGTAGGCATATAATCCATCAGGGCCAATCAATAGAGATGATTTTAGGTTGCGTAGTGCCTTTTAAACAGCATCTTCTGTGAAATCAACATGTTTTAGATCATTGTGAGTAGTTGTGGTACGATTGGGAAATGAGGGGCTGAAGCTTCCTCATTGTTATAGGTGATTTATTTTTCCTGGTTTTGGGGGTTATTAGTGGTACTTATAGTTTGATGATTCTTTTGACTTCTTGCAAAAACATGTTATAATGGTATTTGGCAATGATGTAGCCAGTGAATAGAGTTTGCCAATCAGACAAGACATGAAAGGTCATCAGTTATGAGATCATAGTTGGTTTTTCTAAAGTTATACTTTGGGATTCCGTCATTATGATTGTCTATGTGAGGACGTAAATAGAGATAAAAGTCTATCATGCTATGGTCACTGTTGGAAAAGGGTTCTTTTATTTGTAGTCCATAAATTGAATTTAAATTGTTGCAGAAGATGAAATCAAGGCAGTTGTTGAGTCTAGTGTTATTAGTTACTAGTTAATCTAGTCCCAGATTAGTTACAGCATCGTACAGGGTTGCATGTATGGTTTCAGTTGTACATTTATTTAGGGTCCAATTAATTATTATTATTATTATTTATTCGATTTTTATACCGCCCTTCTCCCGAAGGACTCAGGGCGGTGTACAGCCAAAAGTAAAAAAACAGACAATACAATATACAATTTAAAATACAAATTAAAAAACTTATTTTATAATTGGCCTAAAAAACTTTAAAATATATAAAACTAAAACCCCATTAAAATTAATAATAGAAAATTTAAAATCGATAAAATTTAAACCAGCCCCGCGCGAATAAAAAGATGTGTCTTCAGTTCGCGGTGGAAGGTCCGAAGGTCAGGTATTTGGCGTAAACCCGGGGGAATTAATAATCTCAGTATCAACTTTGGTTTCATTCATTCTGCAAGGACCTAGTTTAGACTATGGTAGATTATTTAACAAGTTAAATTCTGCTTGCGTACACATGTTTGCATCTCCCTGTGTCTATTTCTTGGGTCTTTCAATTAGTTGTAAATAAATGCCTGAATTAACACAGGAATTCTTATGTCTTAGTAGAGAGAGCAGGCTGAATGAACCATTAAGCATCCCCTAATAACTCATTTCAAAAAGGTATGAAAAGTTACTGCACATAGCTGACACACTATTTCTTTCTCCTCGACGTCACAAATCCTTCTCCACTGCTCCTTTCATCTGCCCGTCTTTTCACTTAATTGTACATTGAGAAAAGTGATTTCCTAAATATGTTTTATGTGCCCTATAAATGCTTTATATTGGAATTTTCACTGAGTTGAGAAGTTCTTTAATACAACTACCTTTAAAATATAATTCAAAATGGCAGAGTTACCATTACTTCTCATAAGAATTTGAAAAGCAAGGAGACGGTAATGTAATTGAAGAGACTACAGGGAAAGAGAAAACTAATGTATTACCCAGTTTAATATGTAATGTGGGTGTGCATATCGTGTCTGTGTGTGATCCTGAAATAATTCATAATTTATCAACCAAAGACTACTGCCTTCTTCTGTATCAGTGCTACTACTTCATTTCATAAAAAAGGAGAAGGAACTGAGGAATAATATTAGATGTTGTTGATGAAGATGAACAAGCACCCTGTATCCTTCCTGTTGCCAAACTGAGTGCACACATCCAGAAGAATGGCTTTTTGCAAACTTCTACACTATAATTCATGCTCAGCAATGGGGACAGAAGTGAGGGAGCCTTTTGAAAGCAAGACAACAAATCCATAGCTTTTAAATTATACATAGCTCTTATCCCACAATTAGTTTCTAATTCAGAAAGACTGCAGACAGTCAGACTCCGATGTAATAATCCATGAGATCGGATTCACATTGAACTGACAGGCTTTGAAGAACAATGTAAAAGGGAATGCAAGGAAATATCCTGTCTTTGAGCTGCAGAGCTTCATCAATACACACCAACAGAAGATTCTTATTCATCTCATTTTGGCAGTTCTCCTTACATCCAATTTACACATTTTTCAAAATGAGGCTGTGGAGGCTGTTGGCAGAGAAATCATAGTTCTAGAACTATATTAGTGGTAGTATTAATACTAAAAAAAACCTACTAAGCATATACAAAGCCTTTCCTTTATAGTGAAGAATGTTACATGGTGTATATAAATATGCCCTCCATGAAGCTGCTAGTAGAGCCCCCATTTTTAACACAGAAAGTTTCAAAGTGCATATTCTGGAATTTCAGTTTAAAATATAATTTAGCAGATAGCAAAAAAAAAAAAATCAAAAAAAAAAAATCCTGGGACTCTGCAAAGCCCTAACTGACTTACTAAATTAGTTGAATTAAATAATCTCTTTTCATATAATACCAGGAAAAAAATCTATCTGTATCAGATACTGGGGAGATTTATAGATGGGAGCCCATGTTTTGCTTTTTGGGTTCCTATAGCATCTGGTTGGCCACTGTATGACACAAGACATATTGATACATTGATCTAAGTAAAAGTAAAAGTTTCCTCTTTGCAGTCATTTCCATTTCTAGGGGGTGCTGCTCATCTCCTTTTCTTAGCCAAGGGAACTAGTGTTATCCTAAGACAAGATGGTCATTTGGCCAAGCATGACTATACACAGAGGCGCACGGAATGCTTGTTACCTTCTCACTGAAGTGGTACCTATTTATCTATATTTGCATGCTTTCAAACAGCTAGATGGGAGGACCTAGGGCAGGTAACGGGACCTCATCCCATTATGCAGCACTTGGGTTTTGAACCTGGGCTATCAACTTACCAGCTAGCAAGCCCAGTGTCTTAACTGCTGAGCCATTACACTCCTTCATTGATACAGCACATAGGAATTCTTTATGTGTTAAGCAGAGCATGTGCATTGATACAGCACATAGGAATTCTTTATGTGTTAAGCAGAGCATTACCAAGGCATTCTTGTTGCTAGTTCTTTGCTGGAGTCCTGGATGAGTGTATCTGAACAGTATAATAGGTCGGCTGGCTGGCTGATGAGGAGGCAACCAATTGTTAACCCCTTTCCAGACCGTTTGGGTTTGGAAATTTTGGCCCAAGCTGTTCTGGTCAAATAGCTTGAGAGCCTATATCATTGACTACATGGCTAGTCTGTAGAACAAGAACTGCTATTGTTATAATATACAGTATGTTTATAAGTAATAGACGTGATAGCATAAATTCTTTCCATTATATTTTGCTTCCAATATTAAGAAGCATTCCAATCGATTATAAAAGTAGTGTTAGAATTCTCTTGGGCTTTACAGACATGCTATATTTTCAAGGTCATTTATTTTTTTACTGTTTAGATTTGTGTGATTTTTTGTTTTGCTCTGTGCATGGGAGGTTCTTGGGATGGATGGGGGTCTTCAAGTCAATGTTGTCCTGGTGACTGCTTGGAGTGCTTTTACCCTTCCAGAACCTTCCTAGGATTGAGAGAGTGACTGGTGCAAGGTCACAATAAAGTTGGCTTTATTTCTAAGGTGGGTCTAGAACTCAGCACTCCCCGTTTCTATCTAGATTCCTTAACCATAGTAGTAGTAGTATTTCATGAGTATTAATATTACGCCTATAAGGGAAGTGTTTTAGAAATTTTCAGTGCATCAAAATTATGTTTAGGCTATTGAAATCCATTACTTTATTTATGGTAATGCATTTATTGTAATGCAAAGTGTAACATTAGTCATGAGAACTGGGTCAGCACTGTTTTTCCATTGGAAGAAAGCAATTCTGAACTAATTAATTGGTTCTGCATATGCAGTTCTCAGTGAATGATTTTGGCAACCTGATTATGTCTAGCAAGATATTAGATAAGGCAGGATTCCTTCTGATTTATTTTTTTACTGTTTAGATTTGTGTGATTTTTTGTTTTGCTCTGTGCATGGGAGGTTCTTGGGATGGATGGGGGTCTTCAAGTCAATGTTGTCCTGGTGACTGCTTGGAGTGCTTTTACCCTTCCAGAACCTTCCTAGGATTGAGAGAGTGACTGGTGCAAGGTCACAATAAAGTTGGCTTTATTTCTAAGGTGGGTCTAGAACTCAGCACTCCCCGTTTCTATCTAGATTCCGTAACCATAGTAGTAGTAGTATTTCATGAGTATTAATATTACGCCTATAAGGGAAGTGTTTTAGAAATTTTCAGTGCATCAAAATTATGTTTAGGCTATTGAAATCCATTACTTTGTTTATGGTAATGCATTTATTGTAATGCAAAGTGTAACATTAGTCATGAGAACTGGGTCAGCACTGTTTTTCCATTGGAAGAAAGCAATTCTGAACTAATTAGTTGGTTCTGCATATGCAGTTCTCAGTGAATGATTTTGGCAACCTGATTATGTCTAGCAAGATATTAGATAAGGCAGGATTCCTTCTGATTTATTTTTACATTTCTAAAGTAGCCTATATCTGGGATTATTTAATCCTTACTAGGAACAATTGCTCAGACTCAGGCAGCAAAGATAAAATTTGCCATTTCTGCTTTTCAGTTTTTTAATAATATATTGCAGGTACACAAAGTGGCTTAGTTTAAAAAATGAAAGTTAGCGTATTTTTCAGAGTATAAGACACACTTTTTTCCCTCCTAAAAGAGGCTGAAAATTTGGGTGCATCTTATACTCTGAATGTAACCCCATGCAGTGCCCAAAATGGCTACCCGGAACAGCCGTTGCCTTCTCTTACCCCTTCTACTTTGCCTGCTTTTGTCACTGGAGCTCCCTCAGAGGATCAGCTGTGCTTTTGAAGCTGTTTCTCAGCCCCAACGCGAGGGAAGCGATTTTCCGTCTTTGCCTGCTTTTCTAATTGCTGCTCCCTTCAACAATCAGCTGTGCTTTAGAAGCACAGCCCCAACAAGCCCCAACCTCAAAACCAGCAAGCAAACTAATGTGCTGGGACTAGTCAGATAAATACCTGGTAGGCTGAATTTCCCCCCCCCCCCTACTTTTCTCCCTAAAAACTAAGGTGTGTCTTATACTCCAAAAATATGTTAATAAGTACTGCAGTGGATTTTTAAAAAGCAGTGTTCTCTCAAGTCATTGATGCTCTCTTCAGAAGCCAATGACTTGAGATTGGAGGTCTTCTGTTTAGGCCATAGAGATTTTAAGAACATAATTTTTATTGTATTTATTTATAAAATTTATTTGCCATCCAATTTTCATGGTTCAGGTGGCTTCTGAGTGTCTTAGATCAAGATCAGGACAATGAGCTTCTTTTCACCACTTCTTATTGCGACTCATGGCCCATGTACTGGGAAAGTAGGACCTTGTTGAAGAATGCTTACCTTTCAGTCATTCAGAAGTTCAGGTTACTGAGATGCTGTCAAAAATTTCAACTGGAGGGAAACTCTCAAGAATTGATTTTCAAGTGTTGACTGGTAAAATTCCCATTCAAATTTATTTCAGCCAATTCTAATTTTAGTTTCATTTCAAGAGTCAATTTCTGCTTGAACTTGTAATTTGAATTGTCAAATTGACCCAAACATTCATTAAAACTCATGTGCACATTCACAAATGCTCATTGAAGCATTGCATTAATTCAGAGATATTTTGATTGGAGGCAAAGGATGAAAACAGTTTGCAATGATTCAGTTGAAACACCTTCAGATCAAAACTTTGAATCAAGCCGGTATTTCTGTTCTAAAGAATAGTCACATATATTATGAATTTGAATTCAAATTGAAACAATGTTTTTGAAGGCAATTTTTTCAGAGTCTATTTCCTTTTTTTCAAGACAGCTAATAATATATGTGCATCTTCAAGATTACAGCACAATTAACATGTTGATCTTAATGATAGTATACAGTATCATCATTTCTGGCTATATTTTTTGGTGTTTTATATGTTACATGTTTTCTAACTGCAAAGGAGCATTTTTTGGATTCTCTGTAAAATGTTTCATTTATCCACAGCAAACTACACTTTACATCAATTTATAGTAAATGAATACTGTCAGTTAATTGCTCAGTGAGTTACATATGGTTTTTCATAGAGGCAGATATTCATTACTAACACATTTTGACTTATCAAATGAACGTGATTTAGCTACGACTTTGGAGAACTTAGTCATAGCCCACATTACAGAAATCATAGCTAACAGAAGTGTTGCAATTCCTAGGCGCTGCCACAACTCCATGGTTTTTGTTGTTGTTAATATTGGGTTTTAGAGCATGGGGTAAGCAATATGGTATCTTCTGGATGTTTTGAACAACAAATCTGCTACTAGCCATGTTGGCTGGAGCTAATTGAAGTGCAATATATTGGAATGGTGCCTATTTTTCAATAGCTATCTGGAAATAACTTTGCGTAAATCTAGATAAAGGCAAATAATTTATCTATAGTTTTACAATTGAAAAGACTAATAAACAAATAATAAAAGTGAAGTGATCTGAAAAGACAGTGTGAAATGTCTAGTCTGGTAATGCCAGAGCAGAATAATTTATAAATAGGCTATTAAAGACTATCGGAATGAGGCTAATCATTTATTGTTAGATAAACAATTAGCTTTATTGCCACTGTCCTATAAGATGATCCAGTTTGGTTTAACATAGCCTTTATGTGCTAATTTACTATGTACTGGAAGGCTGCATTTTTTTGTGTGAGAGCTTTGAAAGTTATGATTCATGCACTCCTTTGAACTGCTATAGTCTTGTATCTCATCACTTCACTTTATCACCCACAAGAATCTCACTGTTACAAAAATGTGATTCTCCTGTTGGCTGAATTGAGAGAACAGATTGTGGATTTGGGCAGTCCCCTGGTGGATAATTATACAACTATGTGAGCCTGTGTGTACATATGCAAATAAATACATATGTAACAAATATTACAAACTGAGCGGTACATAAAATTATCCAAATGTCATAAATATTGATTACTGACCTAGTACACAATAAATCAAAGGACCATAGTCATTAAATCAAAGATTTGTGCTAGTAAAAGAGAAACAATGCAATTTATCAATTTCCCATTAAAGCCAATGATTAATTAGTTTCTACTCTGATAGTTTAGAAGCTAGTTTTTAGGATTAAGTCTCAAAAGAAGCCATATTTTGTAACATATTTCCTCCTATGAAACATCTTCTCTCTATTGGGATCCTTCAGGAAAGAGATACTGATGGAAAGAAGGAAGCTCCATGAGAGAACATGAACAGCCCAGCATTGAGGCAAATGCAGGCACTGCATTTAGGTTGTAGGGCAGGTCTCCAAGGCAAGATTGGCATTCAATGATACAATCACCTTGCTGAAACTAAGTAGATCTAGGCCTTGAGAAATACCTGAGAACTCTATGCTACAGACTTGATGGGGGGGGGAAGCAGCATGTAAATGTACTAATTATGCTGTACATAAATTAAATCTTAGACTTCTGTGCAGCCTGAGTTAGGTTATGAGAAGTTGCCTAGTCTGCTGACCTAATTCAAAGGAAGACAACGCCCAAGAACCAAGACACAGAACAAGACAACGGCATTGCCCTCCAAAGGCACCACAGATAAAATCAGCAAAATTCTCCACAAACACAACATCAAGACAGCCTTCTGCACATACCAAAAAATAGCCAACATCTTAAGAAACCCCAAAGACAAGATCCATCTAGAAAACCAAGGAGTCTATGAAATACCATGCAAAATCTGCCCAGCCACATACATTGGACAAACTAATAGGAGAATAAATGCATGCATCGCAGAACACAAGAACGCAGTCAGAAAAGAAGAAAAACCTCCTCCCTTTTCCAGCACCTTAAAAGCACAGGACATGAAATTGATTTTGGAGGAATCAAATTAATCTCCAAAACTGAACACTATAACAAGAGAATAATAGACTTCCAGTGGCTCCACTTCGTTGATGGTGGTCTATTTTAGACCGCTAGCTCCGTGATCCTGTAGAGCTGCTTAGACAGCACTAATCAGCTGTCTGGCGGCTTGAAAATCTCTCCCTCGGGCAAAAAGGGAGAGGCAAGCATTCAGGCTGAAGTAGAGCCCCCAGGAAAGCCCCAGGAAAATTTCTGGAGGCTTGATGGGAATGCTCCTTCTACAGCCCCAGAAAACCTCCGGAATCCGGAACGCTTCTGCCTAATGGCAGAACAAAATGCAGTGTCCATCTCCACGACTAAAATGGATTTATGATGGATTGCTAATGCGGACAGAGCAGAAACAGGAGCATTGGCATTTGTTTGTAAGAAGATTTTAACTCCCTATCAGAGAATATATTTGTAGTCAAGATTGGAGATGAAGAAAGCAAATGGCATTTTGTGTATTGGAAGTGAAAGTTAAGGAAATGCTTATTACAATTGCTGGCGTGGAACCTATAAGAAGAATATAACAAGATATTTTTTAAATGGAATGAATAATTGTTCGTGATTTTTTTTCACCTTTTTTTATTACAGTGTTTAAGAAGAAAAGTTTATTGAAATAATTTTTTGCTTTTTTTGGTAGATTATACAGCTTAAAAATGGCTCTTAAGCAAACAGAATTAACTACTACTAAAATCTTGGAAATTTCTTCAGCTCAGATACGGAAATTAAAAGAAGATATCAAGGAAGGTTTAAGGAATTTTTTACAGGAACTTATGGAGGCTCATATTTTAGAAATAGATCAAAAATTTAATGAACTGGAGAAAGAAATATTGGATTTTAAAGATATGGTGGAAGAGCAGAGGAAGGATATGAAAAAGGTAAAGGATTCAATTATGTCATTATTGGTATCTAGTATTCAGATGGAGGAAAGACTGGAAGAACTTAACCAAATTAATTTAGATTTGCAAAGGAAAATAGAGGAAGTTCAAACGAATCAAATTAATTTGAGTTTAGAAAATAAAATAGATGATATTCAGGTTAAGGTGGATAGGGCAGATGAAGAAAGGGTTATATTACAATATAAATTAATGGAATACGCTATAAGGGTGAGGGGATTAAAGGAATGTAGCTAGGAAAATTTAAAAGAGATTTTTACTCAGGCCTTTGCTCAGATAGATGGAGTGGAACCAGAAGATTTTGAAGTTAATATTGAAAAAATCTATCGTGTTAATTCTTGGTTGGCAAGGCAGAAGTGTCTACTGAGAGATGTGGTTATTTATTTAACAACTAAGAAGATTAGGTATGGAATTTTACAAGCATTCTATAAAAATAAGTTTCAAATATTAGGACAAGATATAATAATGCTGAAGGAAATTCCTCCTAAAATGTTAAGAAAGAGAAAAGAATTTGCCTTTTTAGTGAATGAGCTTAAGAAACATCAGATATACTTTAGATGGGAGGTTCCAGCTGGCTTAACAGTGAATTATAAAGGAAGAAAGTATTTTCTTAATACAGTTTCCAAAGCAAGAGATTTCTATACCAATGTATTAAAGATTGGAAATCTTTTATTGCTAGATGTTAAGTTGATTGGTGAGCAGATGGTGGAAAAAGTGTAAGATAGAAGATAAGGGAAGGGAGAATGTTTAATTCTACTAAATTTGATTATGGTTAATTTTTACAAATGATTTATTTTGGATATACATTTATAATTTTAGGGGTATTATTTGATATATGTGAGGTATAAAGAAATGGGAAGATGGCATATTGTTTAATTTAGGAGGATAGACAGTAAAATTTATGAATTTGGATTAAATATTATATTTGAGAGATTGTTTATGGATGTAATGTTATTTGGTTAAACAGAACTTAATTGTTATAATTGATATATTTTGGATATAAGTTGTAGGTGTAATTTCAGTAATGTTATTTGACATACGTAAAGAAAATTGAAGATTCTAATTATTACAATTGACATATTGTGGATACAATATAGGTTTAATATTAATATTAGCAATGATATTTGATGCATCTAAGTGATATTAAAGATGTGAGAAGATAGAATATTGTTTACTTTTGGAGATTGGACAGTAAAATTTAAGAATTTAAGTTGGAAATATGAATTATTTTTGAGAGACTGTTTCAGGAAGAAAGATATTAGAGAAGAATTCCTAATGAATATTGGAAGATGGAACGTTGTTTTGGCATTGATCGATGAAGATTGGATACTAAAAACTATGTACTTTATCGAAGAATTGGAAATACCAATTTAATCGGAAGATTCTGAAGACTTTAGGAGTGGAATGGTCTGATATATAATGGACTGTAAGAAGAATGTACTGTTTTGTTTCTGGAAGGGGAGTTAAGGTTTTAGAGAAAGGAGTGACTATGGATTATGATTTATGTTGTATTTTAATTTATGATTGTTAATTTTATACCCTGCATTCTTTTCTGGGAAGTCTTGGGGGGAGGGGGGAGGGAGGGGAAAGGCGGGGGAGGGGTGGATATGGGGGGGAAACTTTCTGTAAAACTTTTTAATAAAAAAAAAGAGAGAGATTATGGAAGCCATCGAAATAGAGAAACACCCCCACAACATGAACAAACGGGACGACACCTCCCGCCTACCAGACATCTGGAAACTAGCTTTAGTCAACAAACGAGTCCCAGCCACGAAAATTGACACCAGACCCAGGATAACACACAACGCCCCCACCAATCATCCTCACCAGATTCAAACCCAAATCCATCCCACAGATGAAACACAACCACCACCCAGAAGCCAGATTATGCTGGCACCATTGGCTGCTGCGCCCCCCTCCGATCCCCACACAAAGCAAGCTGACACATGCCAGGAACACATGGCAAGACCTCAGACTCGGAGCCAAATCAAAACCCGGGATGCTGCATCACAGCCATCTGCTCAAGACATCACATCACAGAACTCCAGAGGCCACAATACCAAAGCTCAGGAACAAAGACTGGGACCATACCCACACAGGATGCTACAAAACAGCCGACCAATCTGCAAACACCCACTCCATCTACCAATCAAGATGCAACCACACAGCCAACCAGCCCGCTCACAGCAACACTCCCCACCTCCCCACCAGTATTTATAGAGACGGCAGCTCCGACCACGCTTTGCTCACAGAAGCACGAAGCCGAAAACACCAGCCTGAAGATGATGAGTGAGACCTCATCGAAATGTCGCCAAGATACTCTCAACCTTACACGGGAAAAGACCCGAATATGCCAAGACCTACGTGTGTGTGTGTGTGTTCAAAATACTTCCGCTAGATGTTCCTTGGCACAGAAAGTGTTACTAAATTCATTTGAGCCACAAGGAACATAGATTAGCTAGATTACAAGTGGCCTTTTTAGCTTCATCGAGTACTAAGAAAGAAGCCATACATTTCAGGTCACTCCATTCAGGAATATTAATTAACAGACCATCCAATTCTCAGCATAGCTAACATACTCTCTTATGGAAAACTCTGCCAAGCAAAATTAAGCAGTCTTTGATTTCTGAACCGCATACATCTTTCTTAACTATATTTTAACCTCTTGGCTGTAAACAGCAGCTTTGATCTCATAAAAACTGTTTTACTCTCTGTTGACATGTTAACATACACCCTGTTTGGGTAATTTGGAGTCCAAGATAACTGGAGATCAGATAATGGGGAGACTGTTTGTGTTGCATAAATATGAATGAGATAGTAAAGTTGGATTCACAGGAGAAAACAGTTGTTAGGGAAGCTGGTTAAAAGAGGAAGAGTGATTGAAGATGTTGGATAAAGAACACAGAAGAAAGGAGGGCCAATCTTTTCTCAAGCACATACTGTAGCATTTGAGCCTATGGACTACTACATTAATGAGTTTAGTCATTACAGTTTCAATGTGATTAAGCCTTTCATCTTTCTGACAAAGGAACAGAAGCAGTACTGTAACTAAAAAACAATGCATGTGATATAAGATCTTTCAAAACAAATGTTGAGGACTGTTCAAAATCTCAAGTTTACTAGTAAGATATTGGAGAAATTCCAGTAACAAGCTACAAATCAAAATTTATATTTGCAGTCCAAGACCAAGCATACTAGTCAGAAGTCTAGAAATAGTTCTATTGTTCTAATTCAAGTGTCCATTTGTAGCTAGATTAAAATGTGTGAGCCAGCTAATGTATCAGAAAGGATAATCAAAGATAGATACAAAATCAGAAATGGACTTTCTGGCTGCAGGTTAACTCTTCAATAAGGATTTTCCAATTGAAAAGCTAGGCAGCAAGTCTAAAAGTTGTGGCATTTATCTCTACCCAATGGCATCGTTTCCAAAAGGATAACAATAAGGCAACAGAAATCTTGCAGTGAAATTTTTCTTCCATTCCTACTCACAATTGCTATAGGTTCAGACTACATGGATAAACTCAGTGCACTGGAAGTAGTCCAGTTCTAGTCATTTAGTCAGGAATGAGAAAGATGTGGTTCATTTATTTATTTATTTGTTTGTTTGTTTGTTTATCTGCCCATCTTGCCACCAAGCAACTATCATTGTTAGTTAACATCTCCCAATTTTTCTTTCTTTCCTTCCTTCCTTCCTTCCTTCCTTCCTTCCTTCCTTCCTTCCTTCCTATAAATCTGGTGGCCTCTGGTGGCTCAGACTGGTAAGACAGTCTGTTATTAACAGCAGCTGCTTGCAATTACTGCAGGTTCAAGTCCCACCAGGCCCAAGGTTGACTCAGCCTTCCATCCTTTATAAGGTAGGTAAAATGAGGACCCAGATTGTTGGGGGCAATTAAGTTGACTTTGTATATAATATACAAATGGATGAAGATTATTGCTTAACATAGTGTAAGCCACCCTGAGTCTTCGGAGAAGGGTGGGATATAAATGCAAATTAAAAAAAAATCTGCATCACTTTTTATATAGGAAGCACAAAAAGAAATTACTCCTGCCAAGTGCAAGGCTGCTTACCTCAAAGCTGGCATAAACAAAACATCCATTCAATGTACAACAGAGAAACAGAGAAAGGTTAAAAATGTCCTTTAAAAGAAAATTATGCTGTACATCACCTCAGAATCTAATACGAGATTTTACATAATAGCAACATGCTTAATATGAAAATGTGTCTCAAAAAAAAAAGAATGCAATGAAGCCACACCTTATATCCATTGGATGGGAATGATTTGCATAGATTGCATTTGATATGCTTTCATCATTAACCTGTCTTCTGTCTGATACTGATGGCCTGAGTGAGACAGAGTTCTCCATGTTTTCTGAAGTCAAAAAGAAAGTGGGGGGAGACACACACAAACCTGCCCAAATCAGAATTGCAGCAAATAAGAGTCTTATAAATCAGGAAGAGAGGCAGAGCAGTTAAATGTCAAATTGTGTGAAATTTTCTTTTTTAAAAAAACTGCATGTCTCTCCTTGGGATGATTGTAAAACAAATAATGGGTGTCAGGCATAGTTAAAAATGTAACATATGCAATCAGAATGAAAAGGAAGAAATAAAATGATAGCAGTTCCAGGCAGTTACTCTTAAAATGATTTAGCCAATCTGAGAGTTTCAAATATATCTGTACCATCTGTTATTTCCAGATTCAATGAAAGAGATGACAGGTTAAAACTCCAGGATGAGTGAGAGGAAGGGGGAGGAGAAGAAAAGATAACCTCCTATCTAATGTTGACTCTAGACCCGTTGACATGGAACCTATAACAAAGAATGTAACCTTTACAGAAACATCCTCATCCTGTTAAACCTGGAAGAGAAATATAAAGGACCATTAAGTGTCCTCTTCCTTGCCTCATAGCCTAATGGGTGATTTTTCCAGGAATCAGGGCATGGTAATCAAGAATTAAAAGACATTCTTCAAAAGAAGATTAGTATGGAATGGAGGTGGAAAGGATTAGATCTTCTCTTCTTCCATCCCGCAGCCTCTGTTCGAATATCACATGCAAAGTTGATTTTGACAGGAAAAAGTCATTAGAATTTTACTCCTGCCTTGCATAGTCTGGTTTTTCAAATAAATTAAGTGATGATGAGATTTTGAGTCGGGATACCAGGCATATGAGAACTGCGGATCAGAGGTTGTTACTGCTCATACGAACTAGTACCCAATATAGAAAACAAAAGAAAGAGTTCAATGCAGTTGACACTAAGGGGAGGGACTATCACCCACATGATTATTAGAAAATAATCATGGGTACATTAATACTATTTCCTTGGAAATTATATGTTCCAGGCAACAGGAGTGGGATTTTTCTGATGTATATGCCACTTTCCTTGGCATGCTTTTACTGAATTAGCTCCAACATTAAATGGCCTAGTTATATATATGCTATTAATATATTTCACAAATATACTCCGATTGTAGTGAGGAGTTACGGAAACTGAGTTTTCAGTTTTAGAAATATTCAGATCTTTGTTAATAGCCACTAGGTCACAATTCGGCACAAGCATTCTGAGGTCTAAAAATATATATCCTGGAACAAAAAGAGAAAATCCTATTTCAAAAAAACCTGACCCAAAACAGCTTCCACAAAAAATAAAGAAAATGTAATAACTATATGATAAACAATACGTTTATATGAATTAGATGGATGCATAAAAATATTTTAGCATCTTTATCTTACAATAGAGCATGACACAAAATTGACAAAATTGAATATTACATTCCATTTAATATTGCCACCTGATGATTGACTGTTTTATTTTAAGAAATTTAACCCTAATTTATATATGATATAAAGTATTAAGTTTGAAAAATAAGGGCCAGTTTGCAGTAAAGTACATTTTTTCCATTTTTACCTTCTCATTTCCACATTACAGTCCCAATGCATGTCTACTTATAAGAAAACAATATGAGCTTCATTAAATTTATTAAATCTTTTTTGGTGAAAGCTTGTAGAATTGCCAAAGTGGCTTTTGCTAGTCTCTTATTAAAAGACATCTGAAAACTACTAACTTTATGGATTTGTTTAGAAAATGTGTTGAAATCCTTTCCTCTTTTCCTCATGCACTCCTTTCCTGTTGTCCTTTTTGTAATGGTACCAAACTGAACCATACTATAAAATACTTTATTCATCGTAACACCTGGTTTTTTAAAAATTCTACCGCATTCTTTCTACTCATTCTCATTCAACTTGATTAAGAGAGTTTGATCATCAATGTTTGGTTCAAAGTGGAATATTTTGCAAGAGAATTCTTTTTGTACAGTAGAAATTTAAAAGAATCATCCCCTCCCAATCATTTTTCTATCAGAATTTTGAAAGGCAGTATGTATCGATTTATTAATTTACTTTACTAAACTTAGAGACAAATCTGAGCGACTTACATTTAAAATTAAGAAAAGATCAGAAAAGTGAGCCAAATCAGCTATCCATATAAACAAAGAAATGTACAGTATAGCAGAATAACTGACAGGAGCTCACTACCCAGCCTTGGCCTAGGAAAACAGCCAGATTTTCAAAGACTTTCAGAATGTCACGAGGGTGAGAACTGTATATATCACTAAGGAGTGATGTTTTGAATTATGGATTCGGAGACTCTTCCTAAGGGTGACTGCAAGAAGAACAAATCAGTTGGTCCTTGATGAATTAAAGACTACTCCCTTCATGTTATGATTAGAAAGCAGAAACTCACAAATTTGGGCATGTAATGTAAACAGATCAATGTACTAAAATAAAAAAACTTTGACCAGGTTGAAGAAAGTACAAGACTGAAGGAAGTATAAAAAGGGAAATATGATGGATAAAGTGGATTAAAGATTAAGATTATCACTGGAACTTCTTAGAAGTTCTTAGAGCTATAGAGGGCCACTGAAGATAAATCTAGATAGAGACAATTTGCCTACATAGGTACTGTACTTGGAAGTTAAATCCTACTCAATGGCACTTAACTAAATTGACTAAACCCCCCCCCACACACACACAAAAAAAATCCATTGTTCTGTTTAATTGTTGTTAGCAACTAAAAGTAACAATGTTTAAGTAGCACTTGTTTAGTTCATCAGATCTAAAAGCAGTTAAGCGCAACAGCATATCATTTGGGGTGGGGGGAACTGATGTAGTCCTTCTAGCTTTTTTCTAGTGAAGCAACCCATTTGAGAAATTTTTAAACCCAGTGTTTCCATGTACTACAGCTTTCTGCTTTCCTACGGTGAAAATCAATAGATGGCACTAAAATAACAGAAGTCTATGACAGAAATGTCAGCTTCAAAAAAGAAATGTGGCAAGACTAATAAATATTTCTGTAGAAAGTTGGAGCATTCCCAAAGCACAATCCTTGGATTTCGAAGGCAGTCAATGATGATTTGGGAGGCTGTGAACAAAATCAGGGCTATATTCCTGTGTCTATGCTTCACAGCTGCAAATGTCAACCACCCTAACTTAATTCTTAAAATAACTATTAAAGTATTACTAAATCTGAATTACTGAATTCTTATAGCTATTGGACATAAATAGTTGTAACATGATATATTTCAAATTTTGCCTTTTACTCATTGTTCCCCAGAAAGTTTTGCAGCAACAAGACTAACACTGAAGATCTTGCTATATAATTCATAATTTCTTGTTCCAAATATCAATGTAAAAAAACACAAACACAAACAAAGAAACAACTTTGGTTCTGCAGCCCTCAATGCTGCGGTGGAAAATGATTGGTAATATTGCAAATTTTATAGCAAAATTGTTCACAGTATTCAAGTATCTAGATCCATTAACATGTTTCTGCTGATACATATTTGCTGTAATTTAATTATTATTTATTTTGTTTGTCACCTATTTCAACATCATATTGTGTCAGCATTGATCTGACCTATTCACTATTTTTTTTAAAAAATTAAATATTTGTCTGCCCATTTTGTCAAAGCTTTTGTTCTTTGTATTAAGATCTAGTGAAGCGGGTTCTTGCAGATCACCATGTTATGGAAAGGTTTGTGTCCTAAGAATCTGTCCGATAAGGTCTCTTTCTAACTCCTGGAAAAGTATGATATATGTTGATCCTGGAATAGATTCCACCACTCATATACATTCCATATGGAAAAGAACCATTGTCAGCAAGTCCATCCTTCCATTATTTTCTACTTTGTGACCAGAAAAGAACCTCAGAAAAGTCCTTTATAATCATCTGGGTATATTAATATATCATATTTCACTAATTCTCTCATAAAAACACATGAGCAAGAGTTTAACTTATTTTTGATCTACAGTTAGACTATGGTTTTTAAACTTACTGTGCTGCTACTATTTGTATTCCTTATTTTTTTAGTAGCATCAGAACCATCTACACTATTGCTTGCTTGACACCGTTAAAAAGAAAATCCATCCAACTGCACCCAAATTCTCTGCTTCAGCTCTTCAGGTAGTATTTAGAAGTATTATTATAACTATTTGGATATTATGATCTACCAACTTATAAATAAAATAATGCATTCTCTTTTTAGTAAGCTGAAGGGGAGTAAACCTGAGGCCTTACAGAAGTTATCAATCTATAATCTCCATCATCTCTGATTTGAGGTTAGAGTAGATAGAGATGGAAGATCTGGTGTCAAATAATGTCTGATCATCTTGCAGTCAACCCATCTGCCACCATCTACCACGAGTTCTTGCTTTCTGGTCTTCAGTGCCTCTTTAATTCCCCACCCCCACCCACTCAGTGCCTCTGTTGTTTTGTTCCAGCCACCCAGTCATTTTCATTTTAGTGTCATGCTATCCTGTCATGTTGTGAACTCAGGTTGGCCAATTTATGTGTCCATGCCCATCAGCACCTGAAAATTAAAGCAGTGGTGACAGCCAGCCCAAATGGCAACCATGGTGAACAATGCCAGCAGCAGCTGCAGAATGGGAGATTAATCACAAAGAAGGGGGAGCACAAGGGCAAGAGAGGGCTTGAAATATGCTAGGACTGATATTCTCCAGATTCAGGCTTTATCTGTATAAAAAGAACATTGAACAGCTTTTTTCTGACAGCTGATTAAGACAGTAAATTCTGATCTTTGGATGGCATTCCTCTATATTACATTGATGATCCTGCTATGGATTAGAGACAATGCTGTTCCTGCGCTATGAAAAACTAAACAAAATTTATGTTGCTGATATGTGAAATGTTCAGCCTTGAACCTCTAGACTTGTCTCTTTAAATGCATTATGAATATTATGTGTAATGTATCAAGGTGTCTTTATATGCAATGTTATAAACTTTTGCATGACTTACTGCCATAAAGTGCGTTCCAAAGTTTTTATTTATGTGCACATTAGATGAATCAAATGGGATATCTTGCCCCCAGTAAGAAGGATGGAGAACATGATAGATGATGGATGGATGGATGGATGGATGGATAGATAGATAGATAGATAGATAGATGATAGATAGATAGATAGATAGATAGATAGATAGATAGATAGATAGATAGATAGATAGATAGACAGACAGACAGACAGAGATGATAGATTTCTATAGTCATTACTGGGTGATTGGAGGGTATTGGTAACTATTTAAAGCGGTAGCATCTAGATAAATTGAAATAATTCTCTAGTTAGGAAACAAGATGTAAGACAGTTGGCAGCAGGGATCTTAGCACAGCAAGGTTATGCTAAACAGACCTTTAAATGGTCATTTTCTGTACCTTTGGGGCAGAAAATATAAAATGTAACCGGGTTGTTTGGGCATGAAACAGAATCTAAAGGAGGGAAATGCACATTTCAAATCTCCTCAAGCACAGCATGGAAGGGCAATTCATTTGCATGTCTAACAACTGCTTTACAATCAAATGTTTTACACTGGGTGATCTCAAATACCTCCTGATGAGTTCCTTTACTGCATACAGATTACGGAAAACCTTTTTGGGAATGCTGACATACAGTCAGCTCTTCCCATGGCATCATAGCATTATATATTAATTTGATTTACCACCCCACTCTGTATCCACTCTGGGCAGCTCATAACATAACATAGAAAGCAAAATGACAAATATACAATCAAAATAAAAAGCATTAAACAAGATGGCAAATCTGATCAACACCACCACAGTATATGCAACACAGCCAACAAGAGGCTCCAACCACCTTAGCCTTAGCCCAGGTCCTGCAATATTCTTGATTTCATTTGCTTTCTGGATTACTTTTCAGCCCACCTAGTCTTTAAAGAAGCTCACTCAGCAGTCTGTTCTCACAATGGTCTTTGCTATTTTATTTGGAGAGTTTGTGTAAGCATGAATGGACAGGGAAATCTAGAGTAAGACTTGTATTCATAGAAATATTGTCAAGTTTTTGGCGATAAGAGTATTCATGATTCTGAGGTACTTTACAGTCAGGATGATGTATGAAGAGGAGGAGATAGAAAGAGATTCCACCAAGTACCTTAGAGCCTAGAGTGGGTGTCACCAAAATTTTGATTTTTGTTGCCAGTTTTTAAGGTGGTAGTGAGAGAATTAAAAGATAAAATTGGTGTCTTAAGAAGCTGATTGAAAATATTTCTCCCAGGCACTCTGGGTTATCAGGACCTCTGAAAACTGAACATGGAATGCTATAAGAATTTTTTTGTTTTTGACAATTATGAAATCTAAAACTTATAGCAGAAATAACAGAGAAAATGAAGCCAATGGGGATGGAGTTGGGGATAACAGGAAGTTTATTTACATAACCTGTGTGTGTATGTGTGTTTGTATGTAGGCCTAGCTGCCTTGCAATAAAAATAAATAAAATACCTATATAAAATACAAATAAAAACACATAGCAGCCAAGCCAAGATGTCCCAGAAAGGATGAATTTACAGAGTACACAAAACCGTTTTTATGCCTCCCAACTTCCATAAGAACACAATTGTGAAATTCAACAGCAAACCCCAGACACCTCTCCATTAGTTTGCATGTTATCGATGTTAGCATCCTGCATCCCCATCCTAATCCTCAATGAACTTGGTACAAAGTATAGTTTCCTCTAGTCACATAAACTTTGCCTGCCTCTTTCTTACAATAGGTATTCTCTTAACCCAGAGGAGGAACAGATCTTTCCTGGCACAATGAGGGGCCTACCCTAACCTTTGCCCCCCCCTCCCCCCCGTGAGATTTTCTCATGTATTTTCCAAGGAAACTCAGAAAAGGAGGTCTCAAAAAGTCAGAGCCTTCCTAAACATATCCATGGGCTCTGAATCTATTGGCAATATCTATTTTACTCCCCAAATTCATGGGGACCTAATTTAACCCTCCAATGTGGTTTTCGGGAGGGAGGGAGGGAGGGAGGGAGGGAGGAAGGAAGGAAGGAAGGAAGGAAGGAAGGAAGGAAGGAAGGAAGGAAGGAAGGAAGGAAGGAATTTGTGAGGCAAATCTTGTAACAAAAGAGGAACAGCTGATACCCAATGAATTTGCCATCCAGGGATTAGCCATTTGTTTTCAATAGTGCTTTTTTCTTTTACTATAACTAACTGCAAGCTTGCTAAGTATGTTGTTTTGCTTATGTTTTAAATTAAAGAGTAACATAGGCTAAACTTTTCTCCGCTGCAGTACCTTGTCCAATGAAATACCCTGGGTCCTTCTTGGAATCCATTTCTCCAAGGATATTTGCAAACCTGACTTCATCACTCATAAAAGAAAGATTTAGGGAATCAATTATTCCATCCAGTGACCTCTCCAGTACTCATCCATTCCAGTACCAATCATGCCATTAATGAATTGATTTTCCCATAGCCAATCCTCATATATTTGTTCTACATCACACAGCAGTATTGTTTTTTCTTCTGGGACCCATCTCTTATTCACTATGGGAAAATAAACTTTTTAAATAATTTACAAAAAATCAGTTGCAATAGATCTACTACTTTTATATTTTCAGCAAACAAATTTGTTCCTGACCTGGCTCTGAGGATTTTGAAGGGGGATTATTGTTTGTGTGTGTGTGTGTGTGTGTGTGTGTTTGCACATATGCATACACGTGCCCACGTTCAAGCATTGTACTTCTGGCATAGGAGTCCCTTCCTCTCTTTTGCATTGCTTCTGTCACATTGCTTGCAGGAAAGGGCAATCCAGCAAATACAATTGCCAGAATTTTCTTTTTATAATTGTATGATACTGTAATACTCTATTCTCATGCAGTTTTTCAAAGCCTAGGACTCTGAAAATTCCCACTTGTAAGGCCTCTAGAAAAATTAATTGCCAGGGAAAAATGCAATATGCTCTTTATTGTTCCTGAAAAGTCTGAATTCCTCAATATGTACATTTTTTTTTTCTCTGCTGGTTAGTTGTGTTTTTAAAAAGTCTCAAAATACTTTCAAACTTTTCAATAGCATTGTTACTCAGAATACAACCATGTTTTTCCCCCTTTCTTTATTTCTCTTTTCTAGCTACGGGTGTGGTCCCTGTGTATCTATTTAGTGATAGCTCTTGAAAGACTAAACAACCAGAATACATTTGGGGATGGTGGTACATAAGCAAGCAGAAAAGATTGTTTAAGGCAGCACTTTCCTTTTCAAATATTTCAAATGTATATAATACACACATGCTTTTGTAAAAAAAAGAACATATACTTGTTCACCAGCATGAATATTATTACATTTGGTAACTTAGAAATTCTAGAGACACTCAGATTTTCCCATATTGTCTTGTGAAACCATATGTTGTTTATAGACCAAAGTTAACTTTATAGCAGTTATGAAATCCAGAGCAACAAGAGAAAGGGTGTTGTAATGTCAACATGTCTTGAATGGAACAACTGTTTCATAACCATTCAAGTAAACACAAAATTTAAAAACAATTTGAAAATGTGAAAAAGTGACATACCACTATATCAACAATAAATTAATACTTACATCAAAATGTTACAGAAGACCCTAGCAAATACATACATACCTGCATATGTACATACCTACATTCATATATACACCTTTGAAAATGACTGCAGAAAAAAAAACCCTGAAAGAACAGAATTGTATATGAGCTACCTGGAGAAAAAGTAGACATTCCAACAGGGAACAGCAATTACACCATCAAGTTCTAATGCTTTGAAATTAAACAGTAGCTAATGATACTTGAAGATGTCTTTCTTACAGCCAGTCTTAAATTAACCCAGCAGCTAAAATCTGAATTAAGTGTAACTAATTCCACATAAAAGACTGGAAAAAACATAACTAAGCTGGTTTTATTCCACAAGGATTAGAGTTGACACACCAGCATCAATTAGTAAAACGTACATCATGAAAACAGTGCCAAAATATAAATCCTAACAACAAAGGTGGACCAGAAAGAGTTCTTAAACTCTGAAGCTGGTCCTTTAGTTTTGGAAGAATATAACCCCAATCTGAATAAATGAACACCGTCTTCCTAGGCACCCTCCATATTGTCAAGATATGAGAGTCAATGTATTGGTTTTTCCCTTTTCATTATTAATTCATAGCATTGATTTAACACTTCCACAACAAACCTGAATCAGGTATAAACAGAGCTGAGTATTTTCTGCATTGTGATAATGCTCATCTCCGAAGCCCTACTTAATGTAGATATTCAATCATGCCATGATTGTCCTTAATGTAAATATGGATTCAATTAATTCCACTCAATCACAATATACATGATGTTTGAGCTCAATGGCATTAATAAGCAGTTTAAATGTTCTCGTCTCCCAACAGTAGGATTAAGATCAATCATAAAATCATATAGTTGAAAGGGGTTATTTAAGTAATCAAGTCCTCTAATCCCTTGTTCAGTGCTGGAATCAAATCATGTCCAACAGTTGGCAGGTCAGCTCCTGGTTGAACATTCAGTGTCTTCCACTCTCAAGCAGCTCTTATCACTAGAACATTATTCTAACATTCAGCCAGAATCAATCACTGGATATAATAGATGTATATTATTCCTTTTTTTTTAAGAAGCACAAACCTCTGTATGGACTACAGTATGCTTGTGTGACATTTCTTTGGGTACTCAAGACTAAATGTACCTAATTCCCTTATGTTCTCCAAATCCAACAACTTCTAGTTTGCTGATCATTTTCATTGCAGTTCTTTGCTTCTGTTCCAGTTTGTGAACATTTTTAAAGAACGGTGTCCAAAACTGGACAAAATAATTCAAGGTAATATAATGTATCAAAGCTCAGTAATACAGGCTACCTCTCATCATAGCACTGAACACTCAGACTATGAGGAAAATGATCAGAGTTGGTATTGGGAAGGCATATCCAATATTACCCAGCTCTTCCTTCATCCCATGTGGGTGTGAAGTTATTAATCTGAACAAGTAGCATCAAGGATCTCCTTAATATAGGCTTGGAAGCTAAGCAGAATCAGTCCTGGTTTATACTTGGATGGGACATTGTTAAAGAATCATAAAGCTAGACTTCCTGGAAAAAAGCAAGGGTATTTTAAAATAGTTGCCAAGAAAATTACAGGAACATAGTCATATAGCCATAGTCACTGAGCTTGACATGAGGTTGTTTTTACTCTATCTAAATGGCCCTTTAGCTTTTAAATTTATTGCTGTAATTTATGATTTGTGTTTATTTCATTTTGTCAGTGCCATATGGATTATCATTTTGATACACTGTGTAGTTGATTTTTACTTTGGTCTGATCATAAGCCTGTTTGTCTTGCTGCTTTATAGATTTTTTTTTCAGTGAAAAGATAAATAAAATTATAGTTGGTAAACTAGTAGATGTTAATGATTAGCAAAAATACAATTGGTTCTATTTTCATGAAGTTATCAAGATATCTTTATTGGTTAAACTAAAGGGAATCAATTTTTCTGATGAAAAGAAGTATTTAATTGACTTCGTAAAACTTTTTCGAAAATGAGAACAGTTTATGAGACTGATCAAAGGCAGTATGTTTTTTTTTAATCTAAATGTAGTTATCCTGGCAGTTATACTCACAAATGACAATTACTTTGACATTAATTTGATAACTCAATAGCCCAAAAGTGATACAGAATTTCCTAGTAGCTGGCAATGCATTATGCCACCCTTCTACAGTGTAACTGTCATCTTTCAATAGTGTAAATGCTATCAATAGACAGTCTTCTGAAAAAAAATCATGATTTCTTCCAAATGATTGAAGCCCATGGATATTTCTCTTTTCATTCTTTTTCTAAACCCTCCCCCCCCATTCTTCTCCTTTCAATATACAGCACCACATAGCAGAATGGATGACAGGTTATTTTAACACTAGTTCTGAGTAGGATTAAGTCATTTTCAGGCAGACATCATTGGACACTAAGGGAGTGCTGTGGAAATTATTCTGTAGTAATGGGACCAATTATTCTTAGATACAGTACTGTTGATTCTTTTGTATCTTATTTTACATTTGTAAAAAATCAGAAAGATTTGCACTCATAAAAAAATCTGAACCTACTGTAACTGGCTACAATTGATCTGTATTAGCCATCTAAAATATCTGGAAAAAGTATCCCAAAGACTATCCAGTCTGAATCTGATTTGTATCAGACTGTACATTCTTGCTCCCCCAGCTTTGTATGAAAAAATATGACTACTTCCTAATTTATGACCGTAAATTAGTTTGATCAACTATCAATCCTGCCTTTGGGATTACTTACTTTTTCTTTCTTCCTCCATTCCTTAACTTTAGGCAGATATCAATATCGAAGAATATTTAAGCTTCATGTGAAATCAAAATAAAATAAAATAATTAAGCAAGACAAACCAAGAAATTAAGCAAAATCCAATCACTGTCAGAATCAAAGTATGCAGGCAGAAATATTAAATAGTAACTAAGAAACAAACACAAAATCTATCCATTGGAAGAAGGGAAAGAATTGATTCTAATGCTGCAGTTGATTTCTTGGTATTCCTTTGTCCCTAGATCAGGTGAATGATTAATTTCAAGGCATTGTTACAACAGTTAAGATGAATGGTCAGAAGCAAGTTTCAGGGTGGCCTAATAGAAACAAAATATACTGGTGAGAATGGGGGAAAGCTTCCAAACAACTACAACTTTGTAAATATATTCCTGAATTCTGGATCCTCTGCCTTGACTTTTCCCATGACTTTTAGAGGGGAGGGAATTATGTATTGGTGGTGTTATCAGTATGGAAAGCTCTTCTCCTACACACCCTGGTGTCCTTTTACATTTGGCAAGACTCAAGCCATTGTTTCTTGGACTCTTGCCTAAGGAATCTGCCAGATTTGCATGTGTGTGTGTGTGTGTGTATGTATATGTGTATATATATATTTGTCCCAGAGAGAATGAAAAGTGTGACTTTGACTTGATGCCTAGGTTCTGTGCCTCCAAAGCCCAGCTGGAGAGCAGGAGTTTTAACAGACAACAGCAGCACAATTAGTTGGGAGTTGTGTAGCTGTCTGCGGCAGGCTGCTTGCTCCTGTCTCTCTATAGGTGGTCTCCCAGTTCATCAGTTCATAAATAAGTAATTTGAAATGTGTTCCTGGGGGAAATTTCCCTCCTTCTCTCCTGAACAGACTGTACTCATCAGTTTTCCTGTTCTCAAGGTACCTGGTGTTCTCATTTATAATGGCCAGAGGACCTGTGCTGTTCTAATTCCTGCTTCATTACATCTCCTAATGCTTGTTTTCAGCAGCTTCATAACTCCACATTTTCTTTATGTATTGATAAAAAAACATGCTTTGCATATATTATTTATCGGCACTTTCATGTTATCTTTACTGCTGATTTTAAATGGAATATTTTTACATACCAACTAAGGCTCTGAAGTTAGGTTCTGGTCTAAGGGTTAGTTATTTCAATTTAGAGTAAGTGACGAGCATTGGTATCTTCTGGAAGAAAAGCATAAGCAAGCAAAACCATCGTCATTGGACCACATCCACCCATTTTCTTAGCATTCCTCATCCCGAACTGGACATCTTTCCTATCATATCCCATTATTACACAGTGCTGACCACAAATGGAAAAGAGGCAAATACTATAGCTAGGGAATGCAGACCATGCATAAAAGCAGCATTTTCAGAGTAGTAATAGTGGTGAAGTTGAGAAATGGAAGCAAGCAGTGAGCAGAGACATATCTCCATTCCGTAAGTGAGGAATGTTGCTAATTTTGACCAACTCTTTTTTTTTAAAAAAAAATGATTTCAACTGAATCCTTATCCACCTACATTGGGCAGCTTCCCAGCATAAAGAGAATCCCAACAGCCATCTGATGGGGATGCCTTTGCACAAATTTATCTAGTGCACCAGTTGTCCCAAAGGTGCTTTTCAAAAGGCAGTTGGACTTTCTTGGTTGTTTTTTTTTTTTTGGTTTTTTTCCCTTTGAAAAACATTTTGCTTCTCCTCCAAGAAGCTTCTTCAGTTCTTGGATGATAAGCAAAACATTTTCAAAAGAAAAAAAAACACACAAAAGAAAGTCCAGTCGTCTTTTGAAAAGCATCTTCGGGGCACTACGATCTGGATGATTGAGAATCTCCATAGATTTTTAGTGCACCAGTTGTCTCATACCTGGAACAGTTGTATATGTTTTGGTCACATTGCATGTGGACTACAGCAATATTCTATGTGGGAAGCAGTAACAGAGTTGGAAGGGACCTTCGAGGTCATCTAGTCCAACCCCCTGCTCATGCAGGAGACCTATACTAGGGATTCGAACCACCGAACTGCTGACCTTTCTGATCGACAAGCTCAGCGTTTTAGCCAGCAAAAAGCCAAGCTTTTGAATACCTCTCAGAAGTTGCAGCTCTTCCAGAATATAGCTACATGGGTAATTTTAGTCATCCTATGTTCATGCAACATACTGCTTTGTGAGGCTGTATAGAATGCCAAGTGCAATTCACATAGATCATATATAAAGCTTCTCATGGCATATGGCATATGGATAATTGAAGGATCATCTGATTTCCATAGCTCCCGTCTGCCCTATACTTCCTATAATTTGGTTCCACTGATGAAGTCACCTAATGAGATCCAGGAATCAGGCCTTCTCAGTAGCTAGACCTGCCATCCGGAACAATGTCCCTCCAAAGATTTGAATGGGCCCTATTTGAATGAGCTCTTAAAATCTGGTTCTTCCCTTCAGTTTTGGACTGATGTGGTTCATGGACCCCTTGTGGAATGTTTATCTTAGTGGTGTTGATGTCTTTTTCCATAGGTTTGTTTTGCAGGGCTTTAGATGATCTATTTTAATTGTCTTATGTTGTACCCTATCCAAAGTTGGGAGGGAGGGAGGCAGACTATACATTTAATACATTTGAATTTGTTTACTGAGCATCGGGGTTGAATTTTATGGCCTAAATGACACTTTCTAACATTAGGATTCTATAACAACAACAAACAAAATTGGCAACCATATTTACCATCACCGACAAGTAGACTGGTTGAAAGCAAAGCTTGAAGGGCTAAACATTAGGGGCATACACATTTTTACTTGGACAAAGTGAGAATCTACCTCTTGGGAAATACAGCTCCCTGCTGTTTATTAAAGCAACTCGGTCTACTCGCTGAGTGTTGCTGCTTTAAGAGTGCCATTAGTGGAGAATTAAAGCATCATCTTGCATAGAAGTCCAAAAGATTGTTTTCCTTCAATAACAGAAGAAAAATAATGGGTTCATGCAAATTTCAAAGTGCTTCTTCTCTACTACTATGCATTTCAAAGCTCCTATATGGTCAGATCACTATTTCTAGTCCTTCATGCCCTGTTCTTGAAGTTACCAGCAAATCTGCTTAACTTTTATGGAGGGCAAATAAAATACATCTATCCCTAAACTTTTCATAAGTATCCTTGTCTATTTGATTTATTAGCTACTAGAAAGTCATGACATGGTTAACTAAATCACCTGAATTAGCATGTTGTTGCAACATGTAAGAATCTGAGAATGCTGGTACTAGTCAACACTTCTGAACAGTAAACAAGTTGTGCATTGAAAACATTATATTTGCAGAAACACTTTTGGCCTGAACAACTTGAAGAGATACAAATGGAGTTGTGAAGCTATAAAATATGTATTGTAGATAGATAGAGTACACTGCCCTCAAAGGGCATGGCTATGTTTTAACTTGAAGATCTTTGGGGATGTGGGATTTGGACAGCAGTACAACACTTTCAGTAACCTACATTATGGAAAGAATTATAGCAGTAGCATCACATCAAGTACTTGCAGGCTGTGCTTCAAGAAACAACCATCTACTCTACTACAATACTCAAATCTCACAGTCACAGCAAATCCTAGCTCAATAGGACAGACATTTAATCACTGCCTTGGAAAACTGATCAGTTATTTCCTCCAGCAATGAGTGGAATTTGTTCTCTCTTGCACACTTTCTTCACTATGTCCAAAATGTATTTATTTATTTATAGGATTCATGTGCTGCCCATCTCATCTAGAGGTAATTATATAGAGGCTCTGGTCATAAATAAACAACCAATTTGGGGTTTTTTTTATCAAATAACCATGAGATACAAAATGTCAATTTTTTAAGAACTGCAAACTTATAATACATTTAAATAATCTCCTTCCCTAGAAGTGGAGTTCAATTTCAGTGCATCATTGCTTCTAACCTTATTCTACGTGGTGGGATTTATATAGTGGGACATAAATGTGCACAAGACTGTGTTGCTACAGAGATGACTCTCAGAAAGTTTGGAAAGAGTAAAGGTCTACCACTGCCAGCAGAGAGAAGTTTCTGTGCTGTTCTGACCAGCAGAGAAAAGTTTTGCATGTAGCAAATTTGAAATGTCTGCACTGCTTGCCTCAATTCTATCAACAGATAAGGCTATGGGCAAATATTTACACCAGATAATGCTTTCATTTGTGATGAGTAGCAGAAGTTTCTCTAGGCAGGTCAGAGATTGACTATGTAATCTAGGTGCAAAATTCCTTTGAAAAGCCATGAGGCTCCTACATTATCAAGCAAGATCCACTCAACTCCACCATCATCCTTTCACAGTCATTCAACTGCTTCTTGTGACCCAACTGACCATATTTATTTGTTTGATTGTTATTTATGGAATGGTGTGCTGATAAATTAAAATTTTAAAATACAAAAAATACCAAGAACGATAAAAACTACATTGTAAAACTAAGATAAACCATCATGTATTAAAACCAGAATAAAACTACAAGACTGGAGAAAAAAACCGTGCACGCATAACAAAACAAAGTGCCTTGGTACTTGACTGCTTCAATTTGGTACTCAAAGCATTTTTATGAGAAAACGTTGCCCTGATACTCATCGTTTGTTTGAGACTCAACATACAGCAACAGGAAATGGGGACACCAAACAGGGCAGACAGGAAGTCAGTCATGGTCTGACACAGGAAAAGGGACAGATAAGAAGTCCTTCCAAGCTGAAACAAAGGGTGACATGGTACTGTAAGTCACGTGGTTTGTTTGATACTCCTCTTCTTTACTTATTGCACCTCCTGAAACCTATTAAGGATGAATACCAAGGTACCACTATAAGTAATACAGTAACATTGAAAATGTACTAGGCTTGCTAGGGATCTATATGGTCTCTTCTTTTATGTACGCTGAGAGCATATGCACCAAGACAAATTCCTTGTGTGTCCAATCACACTTGGCCAATAAGGAATTCTATTCTGTTCTGTTCTGTTCTGTTCTATTCTATTCTATTCTATTCTATTCTATTCTATTCTATTCTATTCTATTCTATTCTATTCTTCCCCTGAAAGCCCAGAGAAGCAGAATCTGTCCTTTGACATCGAAGTTCAGATGCCCTTCCAAGTCTTTATAACACTTTGTGGCCTGTACCTTTACTTTAACACAGCTTTGGTGCTAGATGGAAGGGGAAAGGCAGGCATGAGAAAAAGTTTGGGATCCAAAATCCTTCTAATCTACAGATATAAACCAAAATACTACCTTGGCTCTCTATGTTTGGTAGACCATTTCCTCTTGTAGTTTCCAATGAGAGTAAACTTTGTGTTAAAAAAAGGAAGGTTGGAAAGAAGGAAAGGCAAATATTACTTGTGTACCTTTTCCACCCTGTTGAGAAGTCCACCTAGACTTCAGAGCTTTTAAGACTTCTCCCCTTTATGTTTTCCTTCCTACAAGTAGAGCTACAACAGCGCACATATTTGCTTATTGCCCTGAAATTTATATGAGTTTGAATTTTTCTTCAGTCATGTCTGATGTGTGTGTATGTAAAAATGGTTGTAATGTGCATTTGATAATCGAATTTACTTCCATAACTACTGGTATTTTTAAAAAGATGCTTGTCAACAAATGTTTCTGCCTCCTGGTTCTTTCAGGCAGAGTAGATATATTCTAGGTCCCTTCAATTAAACATTGCCATCTTGTGGGACAAAGGAAGTGTGCCTTCCTTGTTGAGTGAGGCCCACGCCTCTGCTCCCAGACCTGCAATTAAGTGTGGATGTTAGATATTGATGGGGAGCCTGACATATTTGCTGTTTACCATGCTATCTTATTTAGTCTGGGCTGCCCATTTATGTGGGTTTTAATTATTTTTGGGAGGGAGAGAGGATTTTATAAGTTGCCTACAGACTTTTAGAGTGGGCAATCATAACAAATCTAATAAATGAACAAAACAAATCTAAAAATTAGATTTCCTTTACAAGAGAGTACAACATCAGTGTTCTGCTCTAAAATCTAAAAGAAATCAAATATTTTAAAGATGAGATAACCAGGTGCTATTTCAATCCAATATAACCTTCTGGAGATGTAGGAACTGACTGCATTTTTCACTAGGGGGCAAAAGATATTATTTTCTGAGTTCCATTATTCTCAGCCAAGAATGGTTCAACCTGCTCGTAACACACACCTTGATTCTGGCCAGTCAGTGAGGGAGAGAACTGTATAATTTACTGCTAATGACCCTTCTGGACAATTGGGCTCTGAGCAAACTTGGAGTTTGCTCAGCTTTGCATTCCACGCTGAGATACCGGTACAATCATAATGTCCTTCATTTCCTCCCAAATATGCATTTCCTTTTCCATTATTCATTATTATGCATCTGCTTCCTCATCTCAATGCCTGCTGTTTCTCCCCTTCCCCCACCTGCTTCCCAAAGCACATTACAAGCAAAACTGGAGAATGGGTGATGGAAGAAGAACTGAAGAAGGGGTTACTTTGCCCCAGGACCCCTTATCTAAAATCCTCCTCGAAGAAGGAAATAAGTTGATTTGCATTTTCCTACTGAAGCATACTGCAGCGGAAAGTTTCCTGTTACATTATGCCATATGATCTTCCTAGGTTTGCCCCCAGGCCTGCTCACAGGCTCTCGACGGCATGGAAAACACCTGTATGGCTCACACTAAAATATACGCTTTAGACAAATCTTTTCAGAGCCTTAGACGTAAGACTAATATTTTTTTCCCTGGCTTGCATGCACTGTATTTTCATTTCTTTTTTTTTTAACTTCCCCCTCCCTTCCTTGCCCAAGGCAGATATTAAATATTTGAGTTGCCTCCTCCTGATTGCTCTTGTGCCTATGAAACCTCAGGCTGCAGATGGAGCCAAGTTACAATAACTTTCTCCTAAGAAACACATTTAGAAAATAAGCTGCTCAAAGCTATTGGGAGGAGCTCCTTTAGTCTGAAATAGTCAAATCCTCAGCCTGAGTGTTTCAGAGGCATTTCATGTTTGAAATACTATTTGGAAATGGTTGCTCCATTTTTATTTTTATTTTGTTTCAAAAGCCTTTTTAAGTGACTTTAACAAAAATATTTTAAAACCTGAAACAAATACCATCTGGCAGGCATCCAGCCTCTGTGATATTTCTATACTTTTTCTAAGAAAGTTAAGGAAACATGAAGTATAGGAAGTTCTTCTCCAGCTCATTGTATAGTCTCTACCCCTGGGGTGGAGTAGGAATATAAGAATCAGTAAATCCAGCAAATATGAATATTGCATCTTATTCTATTTTAGAAAATAGCTTTGTGAATTTAGAGAGAGAGAGAAAAAAAATCACAACATCTGAATTACTTATTCACTTTTACTCATTTTTTGTGGTTACAGTCATTTTTATTTTTATTTATTAATTTTATGGAAACACAATTAACACAACATCTCTAAACTTTAAAAAAACCTTTCAAAAATTAAAAAGATAACCTCAAACAAATTAAAACTGAAAACTAAAAAAGAAAAGAAGGGAAAAAATATATCTTATATTTATAGTTAACAACACTCACTGATTTACTAATGAATGCGCTGCTATAATATGATCACTACAAAATATCATTGTAAAATGTCACAATTTTACAATGACGCCACAAGAGCACATTGCTGCATTCTTTGATTTGTTGAAAATAGTGTCTTTTCCAAAACAGATAAATCACACATTCCCAACAATCATTCCTTGTCAGCTGATATAATGTTACATTTCCTGTTTCCTAAAATTATTCTTTCCCCCCATAAATGAAATGTTATTTATAACTTGCCCTGAATTGATGCATATCATGAAGCTTACCATCTGATTTTTGTTTATGACATCAGCAAAGGAAGGATAATTTTGATTAATTTTTATTTACTTACCTATATATTTATTGGATTTGCTAAATTCACTCAATCCCAAGAGAGCTATACGATATGAGAGAGTAGGAGTCATATGTGGGGGGGAGGGGTGCTGTTCCTGGGGACAGATGTTGAAATGGAGGATATATGCTTCTTCAGTCCCAGAAGGCAACATTTAGTTGATTTGACTTGCACCAGATGGGGAGAAACAAATGAGGATGGACAGCCCCTCAAATAGTCAGTGCCTGTGCTATGGAGGATTTTATAAATGATGACCAGCTTCTTGAACTTCCAGGTGATCTTCAAGGGCAATCCTACATATTGTGCATTGCAGTAATCCAATTGTGAAGTGACCAAGATATAATTGACCATCTGAAGGGCCTCCCAGTCAAAGAACTGGCACACAAAATAGACCTGTGCAAAGGAACTCCTGGCCACAGCTGCCACCTGCTCTTTGAAAAGTTAACACATACATACACACAAGTCAAGGACAAAAACTTAGTTCTGTTTTTAGTAAGTTCCCACTATGATAATTAGTGGACTTCCTTTATATTCCTAGCATTTACTAAGAGCATCATATCCTTACAAATTTTGCTTTTAGGTTGATTGACAAGTAAAAGCACACCAGTCTAATTAACAGCTTATTCATTAATAACGCAACAAAACAATGCTCCTCTTAAAAAGGCAGGTAGAACAAATGTGATACATATTAGTCCAATATTAAAAACAAATTCTTAAACATACTTGTATTAACTTTTCTTTCAAACTTTCTCCCACAAAGAGAGAAAGCTCTATCATGGAAGATAGATGTTGCTGTTGGGCAGGAGTATTTTTGTATCACTTCAGCTTCAAGTTTAGATATTGAGTGCTATTATATGTAGTCATTTCATACCAGGATACATGGGACTTACTATGCATCCTAAATCAGTTGAATGAAATTGTTTAATTAAAACTAATGCCATCATGCTTTTAACCTGACAATGCTTTTATGCTCCTGTATAACTGCTGAAATTTATTTATTACATATACATACACACACACACACACACACACTCATATATATAATGCAGGAGGACATGGCAACTTGCATAGTGTTCTTTCTTCCTCTTTCTTCCCACTACATGGGGTAGATTGAGCGAGAAAGACTAAGTGGCCCAAAACCATGCAGTACATTTCTGTGGCTGAGAGAGGATTCTTCACTCCTAGCCCAATACTATAATTACTAACTACACTGGCACTGTAGACGCTCAGATTCTGCACCTACAATCAAGAGAGGGACAAAGCTGCACATGACACAACATTCCCAAATCTAATCATAAGTCCAGCAAAAAATCAGGCAGCTAGTTGGCCAGGACCATACTAAAGTACTAGGAATCTGGGTTCCAATGCTCAACAGCCTAGAGCTCAGTTATGAGAGTCTTGTTTAAGAATCAGTAACGTGCAATAAGAAACCTCTTGCAGACTTCCTATCTTACTTATGAATAGCCGTTTCTGTTCTTTCTATTCTCTCTCTCTCTCTCTCTCTCTCTCTCTCTCTCTCTCTCTCTCTCTCTCTCTCTCTCCATCAGTTCTGTTGCCTATGCTGCAGAAAGCAGGTAAACAGCTCAGGATGGCATTCCACAACAGATTCCAAGGAGTTCTCTCCTCAGGGAGCTAGAGCTTCCCTCTTGCCTTAAGATTTCTAGGAGCAACTTGAAGTTCCAGATCTTCTTCCAAAGTGACTAGCTATTACTCAGGAAACAAACTTCAACACCAAGAGGGACAAGCTTACTCTTAGGCAATGGTTCTTTATTGTATGAAGAGCATGTCAGGGAGAGATCTGCCTCTGACTATAGAGAGATTGGGGTGTTCAAGGCCATACTTCGAGTAAACCATCTATGAATCTTCATCAGAAAGATTTTTGCCTTCCTTTCAGCATATGCACAGCAAAATCTCACTTACAACTATATGACAGCATATCCAATGGAAGATGAAAATGCAGTACAGAAATAAAATTTATGTTTATTTCTCTCCGACTTACATGTATACATTTTTAAATCTCCAGCTATAAAAGATAATTCTAGCTTTAAAAAACAACAACATGCACAACAATCCACTTTTCTTTTTTTCTTCTCTCCTTGTCAAACATTTAGCGTAAGTATAAAAGCTAATTATAAAACTGTATTTAACCTTTGGGGCTGAGACAGGAAGTTACAAAAATGCTCCAACTCCCAGTGCAGCAATAGAAGAATGTGATTAAATAAAGCAACAGAAGCATTGGTGGAAGTTTTCAATATTTTTAAGAATCCAAAATGTTTATTTTCCCCCCGTTCTTAGATCTTTGATTAATATGCTATGTACAATTATGTATGGTCCTCATTGTGATTTGGCAATAACAGTTTTAATTCAAAATTTATTTATTTTTCTTATTTATTGGCCCTGAAACAGAGGTAACAGACATTCTCATCCAGTTTTGTGATGTCAGAATCAAAAGGGATGTTATGTATTTGATTATCTCACCAGGTAGCCAACAAAACACTAAATAGAAGCCTATTTTTTTAAAAAAGAAAAAAAAAAGCTTGCCAAGAATGTCAAGCAACACAAAACAAAACACCCAAACTAGATTCTAATCCTGAGGAAAGATAATAAGATATAATGTTTTCTCTAATATGTAGACTTTTGCCTGCTAAGTTTACACTATTTGTTTCTTTATTTGGGTAGTATTTATGGCCTCTCATCTCCAAATTAATTTTGAGATGAACCATGGCATGTTATCTCTCAATAAACAGCAGAACATCATCAATTTTTACACTTTACTGGGGCTGGCAAGTTCTCAGCTTTCCACGACAAATGCAGCAGCCATTCACATCCTCTCTTAATTCTTTATTAAGTAATACTCAGTGACACTTGGCAAAATCACAAAAAAATGGTGGAATGAGGTTATAATCAGATTTGTGATTTATCATTGATCATGTCAAGTGGAGGGGATGACCTTAACATTATAAGAGCATAAGAGCACCAGCGTGCCTACCGTCCCTGTCCTAATATTCCCTTTAGTTGTATTCATTTTATGTATTCAATTCATGTTTATACTTATATATATTATTTAATAAGTATTTGACAAAATAAATAAATAAATACTAGGTCTTTCTTCTCTCATATGGAGACTAAAGTAGCCTCTAGCCCCAGAATGCCCTTTGATGGACAAAGTCCAATGTTTGTATAACTATATTAAAGTCTTTAATACCCACCAGGGTTTAAATCAATTTCTCATGTGGACCCCAATTGGTCTAGTTTTTTCCAGATATTGTTTTTTCCAGATATTATCTGTTGAAATATTGACAAGTTAGAGAGTGGAATCATTTATTTCACAAAATATGTAAGAAAATCAACATTAGCAGTGGCAGGTTCTCTGAGGTAAAACAGCCTGCCAATCCAAGCACATGACAAGAAGAAAAAGTTGTTTTGCAAGGTGGCATCGCAACAAGCTTTGGGAAGTTTAAATGTTATTCCTGCTAAAGAAACCACTAATGGTCAGAGAAAGAGAACTTCTCTAATTCAGCTCCTGCAGACAACATTTCTGTCCTGTGCATAACACTGGTATGATAGTTCAAATCATCTGGGATCTTAAGACAATTTTACCATTGAAATGCACAGAAATACCATATTCAGGAGGATAAAAAGTTCCAGTTCAATTCCTAGGTATTTAGTGCAACTTGAATGGATGTTAAATAAAGTGGAAAATTAGAGGTTTGCCAAAGCCATCATTTAAATAGAGCAAGCCAGGTCGACTAGATTGACTGGTGCACAAATAAATATCAGCAGGCTCTTTCCCTTTTTTTAAAAAAATGAAATCGGTGAACTTCTTTGTGTTCAAAGAATAAAAAACAATAACATGATAATACAAAATAGGTAAGGTAATGCTGATTTTATTGGACTGCTTTGTTCCTAGAGAACCATCAACTCCTACAGATTTTTTTTCAGACAGAATGAAAATAGTTACTCCGAACACTAACATTATATTTAATTGAAATTAAAGCCCATTTATATTTACCTATTGGATTATTATTTTATAGCTCAGTTGTTTTGGAGAATGATCCATAATAACAGAAGGAACAGATTTTCAAACATGTCTTGCTTCCCATAAGGAGATGCATATAAATGAGCATATAGTATAAAAGAAAATAAAGCAGATATGAGTGATTGGAAGTAAATTTATTGTATTATTTATTCAATTTTGATTGATATAAATCAGTGGTGAAATTCAAATTTTTTACTACCAGTTCTGTGGGTGTGGCTTGGTGGGCATGGTGTGGCTTGGTGGGTGTAGCTTGGTGGGTGTGGCAGGGGAAGAATATGGCACAATCTCCATTCCCACACCATTCCAGGGGAAGGATACTGCAAAATCCCCATTTCCTCCCCATTCCTGCAAAATCTCCATTCCCACCCCACTCTGGGGCCAGAGGTGGCATTTGCCAGTTCTCTGAACTACTCAAAATTTCCGCTACCAGTTCTCCAGAACCTTTGAGTACTTGCTGGATTTCACCGCTGATATAAATTCAAATAAATAAGTGCTAAAGGTTGGGATGCAATGCAAAAGAACTTTCAATTTATCATCCCATTTTTAGATGGCAAATCATGGACAACTGATTCTGTTTCATGGGGGGGGGGCAATTCATACTTTCAGGGGGGAAAGTGAGAAACACTTGCAGAAGTTGGGTTGGGTCTATTCTTTTCAACCTAACAGACTCTAAAGACACTGCCTGCCTGCTATCCGTCAGTCTGCTATATTCAAAATAACTTTTAAAAATGGAACAGAATAGGACCAATTTTGTTGTATGGAATGAAGCTGATCAAAGAAAGACCAGATTCAAAAATGGACTTATCTAACCAAGAAACAAAATCTCTAGCAATTTGCCAGTGCAACTTTGAAGGAGGGAAAGTTGGGCAGTGGCTTGCAATACATTGATTGCTCCATTCTTAAGCCTCCCTCCTTCCCCCTTCCTTCCATTTTCTGTTCTGGCCATGTCAATTTTTTCTTCTTGCTCCATTTTATCAAGAATATTGGAGGAAACAGTCATAGTCTAACAGTATCCTGAGAGTAGGAAATATCCTTTGCTGGATTAAACCTCTACTGTGCAAGGAATGGCTCACCGTTGCAATTATTAGAAAAGACAGCAGTGGAATGATATGTAAGAGAAAATCCACAGCATTATGGTCACAATTTTGAATAAACGAATTTGTTGGAGGGAATGTGTTCTTAATGCAAATGGATTCCAGACAGTATTCTAAGAGATTTATGAGACTTGAGTTTCAGATATCAGATTCTTCCAATAGTACAGAAAATGCTTTAGCGTCCAATACAAGCGATCAAAATTTAGCATGAGTTGGGTCCCTAAAGGCAAAAATAACAATTTAAGAGAAGAAACTATGTTCAACTAATATAGTACTTCATCTAATGTTGGTTTATGAGCTTAGAGTTGGGGGAGTGGTTCTTGCCTGATTTATGGAATGACCCAGTGAGACCTTCTCTACGAAGAGAGGAAAGGGCTGGACTTTCATCAGAGCATAACATTCCTGGCCCTTCCTTTTACCATCTCCACCCACATGCTGAGAACAGTCTGCTTGGACTTTCAGAGTTTGTCTGGAGTCACTTCAGCGAGTACCATGGGAAGAGAGAGAGACACAGGAGAGGGAGGGAGAGCAGGAGGGAGAGAGAGAGAGACAGAGAGAGAGAGAGAGATGCTGCTCCTTTGCCTATATTTTCAGCTTAGTTTAAATCATCAGATTATATCATGCAAAGCTGTTTTTTGATGTATTTCTTCCATTAAAAAAGTAATGTCCCCTTCATATGAAGTTCTGCCCCTTCCTTCACTCTGTTATGAGATTGATTTTATCCCCTTTCTTCATTTTCCTAATCTCTATATTTAAGCAGATTACTGTTACCAATGGAAAAAACATATCCTCTCCCTCCTTTCCCTTCCCAGTTTAAATGTTCTTTGCATTATCTTGAATACTTTGATCTCCCCTCCCTTCCTCCCCCTCTTTCAAGGAAACAGTGAATGTATTAACAACATTCAATGTGTTGGGTTTTTGAGTTTTTTTTTAAGAAAATAGTTTGGTCTATAGCTCAGCTCTTAAGGTTGCTCCCTTCCTTTTTCATTGCTCCCATCTCCACTGACTTTTTCAAAAGTGGAAAGACACAGGATCATACCAGGTGGTGGATTCAAACCCACAGAAATTATCTACATTTCTTCATAATCTTTTATTTCCTGTAGGGAAGCAGTCTAAGTATAATCAATCAGGAAGACTAACAGTGATTCAGAACTTAATGGCTGGCTAACATCACAGCAGGATACTATTTTATTGGTACTTAACTGGATTTTTCTGACAGTAAATTGTTTTAATTGCTCACTGCCCTGGAAACTCTGGTTATGGGACAACTAATAAATAAACAAACTTTGGTATCATCATTCTAAAAGCAGCAGAAACTTCCAAACTGAATTTTCACTGAACAACTACTTTCCACTTTTCCAAAATTCGATGTATTTATTCTTTTGAAATCAACGTGTATACAGCATATGGCTTTCTGATAACACTTCTGCTAAAGAAAGTTTGAATGAGGCTTCAGCCCCCTCTTAGAGATCCTAAGTAAATTATTCCAGAAGGAGAAATGTTGATAAATAAATGGTGATAAAACTTGGAACATGAATAAAGGTAAAGGTAAAATTTCCCCTCTCACATATGTGCTAGTCATTCCTGACTCTAGGGGATGGTGCTCATCTCTGCTTCAAAGCCAAAGAGCCAGCACTGTCCGAAGATGTCTCGGTGGTCATGTGGCCAGCATGACTAAATGCCAAAGGTGCATGGAACACTATTATCTTCCCACCAAAGGTGGTCCCTTTTTTCTACTTACATTTTTGTATGTGCTTTCAGACTGCTAGGTTGGCAGAAGCTGGGTCAAGTGACGGGAGCTCACCCCATTATGCGGCACTAGGGATTTGAACCACTGAACTGCCAACCTTTCAATCGACAAGCTCACTGTCTTAGCCACTGAGCCACCACATCCCTGTAAGGATCTCCCTTAAAGATCTAAGTAAATTATTCCAGAAGGAGAAATGTAAATAAATAAATGGTGATAAAACTTGGAACATGAATACATACCATCAAAACAGTCCCTCAAAGTATTTCTTCAGGTATTATTTGGAAAGAAATAGAGTGCAATTTAAGTGTACATTACCATATGCTGTTCTTATGGAACTAATATACAGCTCCACAAATATAGAAGGTAGCACTTCAAGTTTTTGAAGGTGGGGATGGGACCCCCAAGTCCTACCAGGCTGTAAAAAGCATGCAAGAATTAGGATTTAAGAGTGTGCAAAACAATTGACTTTACCCATTGACCAAAGATCCTCCTCTGAGACAGCTGGACAGACAAACAAATTAGCTATTACAAAAGACTAATATATAGGAATATGACCTTGTATATGACACATACCATAAGTCATAATGACACATACCGTAAGTCATTAATTTAATGTTTTCCCTTAATATATATAAGTGCCAATATATGCCAATCAGGAAAGGTCTGATCATTTTTCATATGGAAGGGAAAGCCATTGTTTATGGAACGGGTCAAGCAAATGTGACACAGGAGATACGTGATCAGGATCCCCTATGGATTCTTATATTTAATTCAACACAGCTGGGGCCTAAATCTGACTGAAGTTGCAGCATGCTTTTGCATTTCCCCAATTGAAATATTCTCCTCCCTTGCTTTTTGTCAGTAGGTATAAAGAACATGCAATTACCACACAAATAAGAGAGGAAAATCATTTTAGGACTCAGAAGAAGAAAATGGATACTCTTTTAATTGGGAGGGTCCCTTTTGAGAGGCGAAGCTCTATTCCCTGAGGATGGGCAGATTAAGGTTTGGAGAATGGGGCAATGAGCTGATGGTAAATATGAAGCTGTCTCACGTAGAAACAGACTATTGACTTATACGACATGGTACGATCTAAACTGGAAGCATTTCTTGAATATTTCGATATTCCTAGGTATGTTCTATCTTGGCTGCAAAAAAGTCCAGATGGCAGCAAAGAGTTTTTGTGCTTCTCTGCTTCCCCCAAATGGTCACTGGGTTTTTTACAACCCAAATCTAGTTGCGCTAGCTTTTTCCAGACTTGTCTGGACATGTCAGGGACTGAACTCTGGACTTTTTCTAAAGAAAATATAAGCCTAATACTCACTATAGTCCAGGAGTTTTAAACTCAAGGCCCATGTGCCAGATCTTACCCATGAGGTGTTTACATCTGGCCCTGGAAACAGTGAAGGACTGGCCTGCAGTGCTTCTGCCAGCAGAAATGGAGCTCGGGAAGGGCCACATGCGGCCCTCCCAAGCTCTGTTTTCACTGACAGAGGTTGCAGGAGGCCGTCGCAGCCAAAAAGATCGGGAGCCTGTTTTCACTGGCAGAGCACTTGGGCTCCCAACATGAGTGACGTAAAGCTAGCCATGCCCACCCTGGTCCGAGGTCAAACACAACCCTGAGGTGGCCCTCAATGAAATTGAGTTTGACACCTCTGCTATAGTCTATCAGATAGAAAGGGGGCAAGTTGGCCTTGAGAGTTAGAGGCAAATGAACGCCCCTCAATTTATTCTACCTACATGATTCTGCATGTGATGCTTGACCTGACAACCTATGGCACAGCCTCTCCTCTGATGAGCTTGCTCTGACTCCAAAATCTGTAGGAGGGACTCATCTGGAGTTCTCAATCTCAGAGAAGGAAAGGAAAGGTTTTGCCAGTGCCACCCACGGAATACACTTGGCCCCTCCTGTCTCCAGCTTTAGGAAATTTGCAGACAATCTTTTTCATCATATTTTTAACGGTCAAGGATTTCATTGTTTTTCTGCTCTTTTGTGCTTTACATTTTCCACCTTGAGTTTTCTTTTGGAATGGGGCAAACAACGTATAAAATAACTAAATAAATAAACAGCTCCCCACCATCTTACTGTAATTCCTCCTAACATTATTAAAAGACACATAAATACATACAACAGGCTCCCACATCTTACCCAGATACCCAGAGTATAGAATATATACTCTGAGAGAATGTGTGTGTGTGTGTGTGTGTGTGTGTGTGTGTGTGTGTGTGTGTGTGTACATAAATGATAGATTAATATATAAATAGATATAAAGATAGATGGAAGAGAATTCCATGGCCAAATGCCAGATCGATGATTATCATGTACGCAAACTGTCCCCTTTGTGATCAAATGTAAATTTAATCTAGATGACACTGTGAAGAACAATCTAGTAATAATTATTTGTATTTATATTTTATTTTGTTAATCTGTACTTATTTTTTTCAGTTATTTTATCACCTTTGTCATTGACATATTATATTATTCTCTCTTTCTAGTGGGGAAAAGATGTAATGGATTAGGAATCAAATTCTTGAACAATTTCTCCATACACGTTTTTTGCTTCCTTTGAATTATCCCCTTGGGATTTCTTCATGTTATGCAATTGACAAGAGAAAGATTGGGTGACAACCTTAGACTAGTCAAACTCAAGGCCCGCTGGCCAGATCAGGCCCACAGGGTGCTTAAATCTGGCCCATGGGGCCAGCTAGGAAATAGCGGGGGACCAGGCCGCTATACCTCTGGCAGCCAAAACAGAGAGCGATGGAGTGGTTGCACTCAATTTTGGTCGTAAATTGAGGATTACCTGTAGGGAGGATGATTTTCTTTTCCTTTCAAGCTCTTTTATGTTCTTGTTTTAGACTTCTCTCTTGCTTTTAATACTTCCCCTATACAAACCATTGTTCTGAATTTATAGCTCCAGCTGCTCTACTCAATTGCTCAGCACCTCAGTGCTGGATGCTTCCTTCACTTAGTTTTTTTGTGGGGCAAAAGTTCTTCATCTTTGTTCCTCTCTATTGTTGGGTCAAACCACTTATTTCTCCATGTGCTTCATGTGAGCTCTATTATGGGTTCTTTTCCTTCATTTTTATTTTATTTTATCATGTCCTCACATGTTGCAGCTTATCTCATAGACCAGGGGTGTCAAACTCACAGTGTCACAGCAGCATCATGTGAGATATTGTGACTTTTTTCCCCTTTGTTAAACCAGGCATGGGCGTGGCCAGCAGTTGATGCATTTGGCCCACGGGTTTGACAGCCCTGTCATAGACCGAGTAATTAGTAATTTCACATGGCTGTTTTCAAGATAGCCAAAGTAATAATATAGCAGAGGCCATTTTTAAAACCTTTTCTGACTTGTTCTACATCAGGGGTCCTCAAACTACTGTCCGCAGGCCAGATACAGCCTGTTGAGGTCATTAATCCAGCCGTGCAGGACCACCAGGCTGCCCCGCCCACATTTTCTTGCCCACCAGCCGGCCCCCACCCTTTAGCCTAATGCAGGATTTACCTTTGCAAACCCCATGGACTGGAGCTGGAAGGTAAGGCCAATGTTTTGGCTGGCAGAGTGCTTCTGGAAGCAGGGGAGGCCAAAAACTGGCCGTGTGGAGGCCCCGTGTGCCGGTTTTTGGCCTCCCCTGCCTCCAGAAGCACTCTGCCAACTAAAAACAGGGCACACAGAAGCCTCTCAGGGCCTGAATTGGAGGACTGAATAGGAGGAGTGCCGCACACTCACCCATCCACTGGCCATACTAGTCTTCAATTTTCAAGTGACAAGAGATGTGTTACTTTTTGGAAGACCACGGGATTGCCCTGCCCATCCCCCGCCCTGCCAGCCAACTGGCTCACCACTCATCAGCCTCCGGACGTCAGATTCCCACCACCCAGCACCAGTTTAGGGATTCCTTCTCCCCGTCAGGGGACAGAGAGAGTGGGGGGGGAGGCAGAGGCAGAGACTAGTCCAGCTGGTAGGTGGGCAAGCAGGCGACCCTCCTCCTCCAATCCAGTCCTCCTGCAGCACTGTACTGCTAAATTGGCCATGCCCACCCAGTCACATGACCACCCAGTCACATGACCACCTAGCCAAGCCCACCTAGCTGGTCCAGCCCCCTAACAGTCTGAGAGACTGTGAATTTGCCTCCAATTTTAAACTGGCCCCAGTTTTAAAAGTTTGAGGACCCCTGTTCTACATAATGCTTACCCACTCTCATCAGCTGCTTACCATCCATTTCATGAGAAGAAGCACAATTCCAATGCTTAGGCTAAATCTTATATCTTATACAATGTTCCAGTACTTTCAAGAGTCAACCTAAATCAGGGAACATCTTTCAGGCCACTGTGTGCTTTTTCTGCCTTTGCTGTTTACCAAGTTCTTATGTTGGCAGCCATTTTGCAATCCTAGCTGAGAACACAGAATCTCCTGGGATCTTGCGAGATATTGTTTGCCTGGATCTGTGTTTCCTTTGAGATCTGCCATTCACAATCCCAACTGGCAGTGTAGATGCTTCCACTTTTATTTATTGATTTTGATTTTTTAATCCCACCTTTATTTTTATAATAAATTCAATGTGGCAAACCTATCTAATTTTTTAATCAGCCGTTACCTGCACCTCACAATGCTACTTTGGGAACATTTTTATTGTACTCAAAGAAGACGCATGATGCATATTTTATTTCTAGTTAGCAGTAAGTTTACAAAATGCCCCTCCAAAAAATTATCAAGGTTTTCATCTGAAGTCATAAAGCAGAAGCAAACCACAATGAAAGGCTGAATTACAAACACTGCAAGAAGCTATCCCTGATAGTTTCTGTTATGCTGGCGAGCCTGACATCTTCCCAATGTGCTAGAATAGGGGTATCTAATTCATGTCATCATGGCGGCATCACGTGACGTATCGTGACTTTTTCCCCTTGGCTAGACCAGGCGTGGGTGTGGCCAGCGTGTGACGCATCCGGCCCACAGATCGCAATTTTGATAGCCCTGTGCTAGAACAATTCCTCTTATCCCCAAGCCACTTTGCCCTGTGACTGAGGATGAGGATACTTAGGGTTGAATGGATTTGGAGATGTAAAGTTTAAGAGAGTTGATTAGTAACAAATGAATTTTCAATATCTTTGGTTAAAAAGATTTTTTTTTTAATTTTTTAATTTATTTGCATTTATATCCTGCCCTTCTCCGAAGACTCAGGGTGGCTTACACTATATTAGCAATAGTCTTCATTCTATTTGTATATTTATATACAAAGTCAACCTTTTTCCCCCAACAATCTGGGTCCTCATTTTACCTACCTTATAAAGGATGGAAGGCTGAGGCAACCTTGGGCCTGGTGGGACTAGAACCTGCAGTAATTGCAGGCAGCTGCTGTTAATAACAGACTGCATTAGCAGTCTGAGCCACAGAGGCCAATGAAATAAAAATATGACTCAGGCAGCAGAAAAGTTGTAATTCAGTGTAAAATGTCAAAAAAAACCAAAATTAGATTTGGCATGAATTTATATGCATAAAGAAAATCAACAAATGACACTTCAGCCAACAAAAAACATAGCATAATGCATATGGAACGTGATGGATAAAATACACATGCTTTGAATTAAGCATGTTAACTTAAGTATTAAGTTAAAGAATAGAATAGAATAGAATAGAATAGAATAGAATAGAATAGAATAGAATAGAATAGAATAGAATTTTATTGACCAAGTGTGATTGGACACACAAGGAATTTGTCTTGGTGCATATGCTCTCAGTGTACATAAAAGAAAAGATACGTTCATCAAGGTACAACATTTAATAATAATAAGATAAGACAATAAGATACCAGAGTTATACTGAAGATTGTTTTTTTTAAAAAAAAAAGAAAAGTCAGAATGCTGCATTAAAGCTTGATTATGATAATATCTGCAGAGATAAGTACATATAAATGCAACATTCGTCAGTTTTAATACATGTTGAAGATTTAGGCAAGAATAGAACAAGTTATGCTTTACATTTTGAGATTTTGACATGATGGAGAAACCTTTTTCCATAAGCAAAACTGCTTTGCAACACTTAAGACCATCTCTCTTCCAGTCACAAAAGTAGGAAGCAATCATATAAGCCTTGGAAAAAGATGCAGTTGCTGTAAGTATTGGAAAAGGGGTGCTTTCACAACTAAAAGTTGCAACTCAGAAGATTAAGCTTGATCTTCCGAGTTGTAATTTAAGCTCATGAATCACATTTCCAAAAAGCCATCAAAACCATCAAGTTTCTCTGGAAATGACTTCTTGCATTCTCCATTCAGGCAAACTGAGGAGTTCAGAAAGAAGGATAATAAAGAACAGGGGTCTCCAACCTTGGCAACTTTAAGCCTGTGGACTTCAACTCCCAGAATCCCCCAGCCAGCAAAGCTTTGGAAACATGTAACTTTTTGCATAACTTTTGTTCTCTTTAGTTAGAACTAAGGTTTTTCTAATGTTTCACTGTCCACCTTCGGTTTTTTCTAAGCAGACCAGAAACTAAACTATGTAACTACAAATCCAGTAATTTTAATTAGAAAATATAGCAACTTACGGACATATGATGGGGATGTTGTTGAAAACATATGTTTAACACAATATATGAATATTTATAGGATCAATATCTATATCTGTCTTTATATATTTTTGCATCTACGTCTATATATCATGTGCGTATTGATTTCCCAATTAGGGTTGATCTAAATTCCGTTTTCATTTTATTGGTGGACAAAGCTTTCACTGTACAACTTTTGTTAGAAAACAGCGCCATCTAGCAGAAAAATATCATGAATGCCCATTCGCTGAACAACAAAAAGTTGAAAGCCCTCTGTTTCAGAACATTTTGGGAGAAGACTTGAAAAACCAAGGTTTGTGGCTTACAAAATAGTTGACTCTCCTTGGACTTTTATTGGTAACATTCTAAATTTAGGAACTGCCCAAATCATTCTATATAGGTTTTGCACCTGGCCTTTGTAAAGCTGCTTCTTTCTTTCTGAGCCACTTTTGGTCGCAAGCATACACAACAAATACATGGCGCTCATGTTCATATTGTGAATCTGCTTGTAGCATCTTCCATCCATATGAAGTAGATGCCTTTACAGAACACAAACAGTTGCTCTTGGGTCTTTTCAATTGTAACTCCAAAATTGAAGAATTGTGTCCAAAGTATTTAGAAGATGGCAATTAAGGGAAATTGGCTTACAATAAGGCCTTTAGATACATTTAACCAGGAGTGAAATCCAGCAGGTTCTGGAGAACCGGTAGCAGAAATTTTGAGCAGTTTGGAGAATCAGCAAATACCACCTCTGGCTGGCCCCAGTGTAGGGCAGGAATGGAGATTTTGCAGTATTCTTTCCCTGGAGTGGGGAGAGAATGGGGATTTTACAGTATCGTTCCCCTGGAGTGGGGTGGGAATGGAGATTTTGCAGTATTCTTTCCCTGCCATGCCCACCAGGCCACAGAACCAGTAGTAAAAAAAATTGGATTTTACCACTGCATTTAACCATATAATCTGGCCTTCTTTACACGTAGTTTGCATTACCTGGCACTGTTAGCTGAAAATAAGCTGAATTCCACATCTATAGAAATGCAGCCTTAGTATATTTCACCACCATGAACTTAAAATATGTCAGTATTATTTACAGTATCAAAACAATTGCTTTCATTAATTTCTCTCAGAATAGCACCCTGCCTTGAATTATGAGCATTGGCTAATATTTAAATTATTCTGTAAATAAAAGGAATCAGCACATGTATGAAGTGTGATTGAGACTCTCCGTGAAGAGAAATTCATTCACATCCCACTGAAATCAATCAAAACATTTTGACACTTCTAAATCTGAAGCAGATTTTCAGGGACAATAAATAGACCACATTCCAATTAAACAAATACAGGATGCATTCAGGATGCATACAGGATAAGAATTCATGGAGCATAATTATCCTTAGTGCAGTTCTCTGATGGTGTAATCCCACTTTTTGCTTTCTTGTTTGTAGGGCATATATGCAGTTTGCCGTAGCGCTGATTTTTGTATGTTTTCTCAATTTTTATCCTAATAAATAGGTGCCTTTAATAAAACAGTTATCTAAACAAAAATATTTTATTCCTGGAAAGAACTGCTGCTGCTACTTGGTTCTATTGATTATGATGGTTTCTAGGTTAATGGAGCATTGTTTTTCTCTTGTAAAGCTGTTTTAAGCTTCGTTGCATTGAGCAACATATAAACTGTAACAAGTAAATAAATAAACAAGCTAACAAAAGGAATTTATGTGGCTACTGCTTTTCCTCTTTCAATTGAATAAATCTCTTAAACATTAAGGCAAAAGGAATGCAATGAATGTAGATTCTTTACCACTGTAATTGTTAGAGATGTGCCTAATTATGACAGTGGCTGCATATTAATGGAGCTCAAGTGGGATCATATGTTTTAACAAGTGGAAGGGTTCATAGTGCTAATGCTTCCTGACAACACAGTTATTATTTTTATTAGTTTTGTTGTATTCATAACACCTTTCTACTACAGGCAAAAACTTCATTGGGTAGAACAAGAATATTATGGATCAGGTGACTGGAATAGCAGCATAACTGTCTTTTTTTGAAAAACAGATTGTTCATTTGAGGGGGAAATGTGGCCTTTACTTCATGAGTAAAGGGACTACACTCAGTTTGAAAGTAGGAAGCAGATGCCTTGGGCAAGGATTAAATATAGTGGCTCATTAAGGGTGCTATTCAGCAGGTTCTGACAGGTTTTATTATTTTTATTTTTGTCACAACATTATATACAAGCACATATAATGAAAGAAAACAATAGGACAGGAATGGTAGGCACTTTTGTGCACTTATGCACGCCCCTTATAGTCTTCTTAGGAATGGGGTGAGGTCAATGGTAGACAGTTTTTGGTTAAAACTTTTGGGAGTTTGGGAAGAGACCACAGAGTCAGGTAGTGTGTTCCAAGCGTTAACAACTCTGTTACAAAAGTCATATTTTCTGCAATCAAGATTGAAGCAGTTAACATTAAGTTTGAATCTATTGTTGGCTCTTGTATTATTGCAATTGAAGCTGAAGTAGTCTTTAACAGCCAGGACATTGCAACAGATGATTCTGTGTGTTAAACACAGTCTTGTTGGAGTCGGCAGAGTTCTAAATTTTCTAATCCCAGGATTTCAAGTCTGGTGGTATAAGGTATTTTGTTGTTTTCAGAGGAGCGGAGAACTCTTCTCGTAAAATATTTCTGGACGCGTTCGATTGTATTAATGTCAGAGATGTGGTATGGGTTCCAGACAGGTAAGCTGTATTCAAGAATGGGTCTTGCAAATGTTTTGTATGCTCTGGTTAGTAGTGTAGTATTTTTGGAGAAGAAGCTACGCAAAATTAGGTTTACAACTCTTAGAGCCTTTTTTGCTATGTAGTTGCAATGGGCTTTGGCACTTAGATCATTTGATATGAAAATTCCAATGTCTTTAACAGGGTGGGGGTCATCTGTAAGATAATGTCCATCAAGCTTGTACTTAGTGTTTGGGTTCTTTTTTCCAATATGTAAGACTGAGCATTTGCTGGTTGAGATTTGGAGTTGCCAAGTTTTAGACCAATTGGATACAAAGTCAAGGTCTTTTTGAAGAGTAGTAGCATTGTTGGTGGTGTTAAATAGTTTGACATTGTCAGCAAAAAGAACACAATAACTTAAGATATGGTCAAAGAGATCATTTATGTATAGTATGAAGAATGTTGGTCCAAGAACGCTGCCTTGGGGAATGCCACTTTTGACAGAAACAGGATTTGATAGAGCATTGCCAATTTTGACCACTTGTTGTCTGTTTGATAGGAAAGCAGTTATCCAATTATGAAGAGGTCCTGAAATGCTGTAGGATTTTAGTTTTAGGAGAAGTTTATCGTGTACTACTGAGTCAAAAGCTTTGCAGAAGTCTATGTAGATTGCATCTATTGCTTTGCCTTGATCAAGATTAGTAGTCCATATGTTTTTGCAGTGGAGAAGTTGTAAGTTACATGATAATTTTTTCCTGAAACCAAATTGTTTATTAGAGAGTAGGTTGTTTGTTTCAAGGTGGAGGGTAATGGATTGGTTGATGATAGATTCCATTACTTTGCAGGTGACGCAGCATAGAGAGATTGGTCTGTAGTTTTCAACTAGGCTGGGATCTCCTTTTTGAAAATAGGGATGACTGTGGCTAGAGACCAAAGTTTGGGAAGGGAACCAGTCGTGAAAGCTTTATCAAAGATTATGCTTAGGGGTTCTGCTATATTAATTGAAAGGTTTTTTAAGAAGCATGCACATAGTCCATCAGGCCCACTAGATAAAGATGGTTTCAGGTTGCGAAGAGCTTTTTCAACATTATCTTCTATGAAGTCTATATGTGTTAAGTCATTGTAATCATTGTTGGTACGATTGGGGAATGTCGGATATGTGCCATCACTGTTAACGAAGACTAAGCCAAAGAATGTGTTTAAGAGGTTCTGGAGAACTGGTAGCAGAAATTTTGAGTAGTTCGGAGAACCAGCAAATATCACCTCTAGTTGGCCACAGAGTGGGGTGGGAATGGAGATTTTGGAATATCTTCCCCCAGGAGTGGTGAGGGAATGGGGGTTTTGAAGTATCCTTCCCCTGCCATGCCCACCTAGCCATGCCCACCAAGCCCACAGAACCAGTAGTAAAAAAATTTGAATTCCACCACTGTGGAATATATTTGACTGACAATAGATAGATTCAGTTTTTACTCCATCTGCAGCCACAGCAGCCCAACTTACCTCACAGTGAAGTAATATTTGTGATGAAATATAGGAGGAGTGAGTACTATTTATGTGCATTGAGTTCCTGAACAAAGTGAGATATAGATACATTAGCATGCTTGTGTGCCAGGGAAGGGCTGCAAAAAAGCAATAAAAATATCCAATTCTTTTTTCATGTATCTTGTTGCTTTTTTAAGAGCTACAGGACTAGTAAATTCCTTAAAACAGCTGCAACTGTTACTGTTTCCAGGCTTAGTGCAGAAAGAAATATGGGTTACTTTGATGAATAGTGCAGAGGGCCCACCACTGCCCAAGGTCCAAAGCTTTTCTTCCAACTGCTTTTTGAAAGATGTCCAACTCCTATCTGCATGCATGAGTGCATTCCTGCATCTCAATTCAAAACTGTGGGGAGGTGGGGAGGAGGTTTCCAAAGCTATATATGCAACTCTATAGAGGTTGAAATAGGCAGAAGAAATAATCTTGTGGCGGAAGATCTGCAACCAAGACACTGATGAGATAAAAGAAAACTTACTATGGGACACAAATGTAATTTGTGAAAAGCATCTCAGATATGGTCATCCCTATTTCTCATGAAGATACAGGGGGGAGAGGGGAAGCACAGTCAGACTTGTACGATTCTGTTACTATAACATGATAAAACAAGTAGCATTAGCATGCATGACTTTGGTTTCCAAGTGTGGTCTACCTTGATAACATTAGAGGGAGTAGAAGGGAACTCATCAGATTTGCGCACACTAAGCTGGGGGAATAGCCAACACTTTAGAACAGGGGTCTCCAACCTTGGTCCCTTTAAGACTGTGGACTTCAACTCCCAGAGTTCCTCAGCCAGCTTTGCTTTGCAGGCTGAGGAACTCTGGGAGTTGAAGTCCAAAAGTCTTAAAGGGACCAAGGTTGGAGACCTCTGCTTTAGAAGACAGACTTAAGATCCAGAAGGATCTTGACAGACTTGAACACTGAGCAGGATCAAGGAGTCCTAGTGGACAATTACTTAAGTATGAGCCAGTAATGTGCTGCAGTGGCTAAAAAAGCCAATGCAATCCTAGGCTGCATTAAAAGAGGGATAATATCAAGATTATAGTTTTTAAGAAGATATTGGACTGCCATTTATCTGGAATAGTGTAACTTCTCATGCTTGAGCAGGGAGTTGGACTAACACAATTGGGATGGATCATGGCCAGTCAGGCCTTGAGGTAGACTGGGTTTCTTAACCCAGCCTACCTCAAGGCCTGATTGGCCATGACCCATCCCAATTGTGTCTCACATTTCTCAGGATTCACTAATCCTTGGACTTCAACTTGAACTATGTTCAGTACAGAACATCAGCTGGTTTGACAGAATACAAAATTGTACAACCAACATTGCTGTATTGCAGTTTTTATAGGTAAGCTGTACAGCTGGCCCACAAATATGCAATAGTGCAAACACAAGGGAATGAAAATGCTACATTGATCATTGACATGCACACATTGGAAGGATGGTTTTCATTCTCACTATTTGATGGTTGACTAAGCTTAAGACTAATCATACACAGTATTTTCAAAACCAGATGCCTAGACTCAACATCAGGGGTCCTCAAACTCAGCCCGTGGGCCGGATACAGCCCACCAAAGCCATTAATCTGGCCTGCACAGGACCAAAAGGCTGCCCTGCCCACATCACCTCACCCACCTGCCGGCCCCCACTCTTTGGCTGAGTGCAGGCCTTACCTTGCAGGCTGGAACTGGAAGGTAAGGCCATTTTTGGCTGGCAGAGCTTCTAGGGGCCAGGCAAGCCAAAAATGCGGCATGCAGAGGCCTCGGGGCACCTCCATGCATCCTGTTTTTGCCCTTCTAGCACACTTTTCTTTCTTTTGATATAACAGATAAAAGTCTTTGCACATATCAGACAGCTAAATTTTACTTGAAATCTTAATTTCTCCAGAGGGGCTCAAATAGTGGAAAGGAGATAGAGAACAAATAAAACACCCTCAGGAACAGAACAAATTGAAGTTTAATTTGTGTGCATTGTTTAATGGACTGCTAAATTGGCCATGCCCACCCAGTCACATGACCACCTAGCCATGCCCACCCAGCCAGCCTGGCCTCCCAACAATCTGAGGAACTGTGAATTGGCCCTCTGTTTAAAAAGTTTTAAGACCCCTGCTCTACATAGTCTAATAATCACATTGGAAATCCAATCAACAGACGCTTGAGATACTCATTCCCACGCTAAAGATGTCAGTTGAAGTAGCCTTAATGTAATTGCATCAGTGAGTCATTTGTGGTTTTCATTCCTTTTTTTTTAAAGAAAACCCCCCAAAAAAAAACAGGATGTGAAACTATACTGGTAAAATACTCTAATAAGGCAAACCATCTTCTCAAGAACTAACTTTTACCTTCATGTCTGTTTTTCAGTAGTCAAATATTCTTGCCAACATTTTCTGGCACATTAAAATACAATTCTTTTCTGAAAAAAAAATAATAGTTTTATTTCCCTACTGATTTTTTTCTTCTTGAAAGTAATAAGCCTGAATAAGGCAACCAGAATTTAGCTACGACTAACATTTATGGTCAGAAATGCTAGTGATGTTAGCTAGGCTAAGAGATAGAATTCTTTATTTAACATATTTATTTTCTACACTTCAAAAAGCTGAAGATTATCAAAATTAGCTATCAAGTGTGACGGATTTCCATCAATTACAGCAATAATCAACACAGTAAACTGAAGTTGGGTTTCCTCATAGTAAACTCGTAAATATACATATCTTCTGGAAAGTATGATTATACTCTATCCCCACTCATGGTTCTATGCTAGACAATTACCTAAGTTTTTCAATGGATATGTACCATTTCTGAAATCAACCACAACCAGGTTTGGTATGATAGCTGACTATCATATTTGCTATTAAACCTATTCTAAAATATTCCAGATAAGTTGTCTTTCTTCATAGGACAACTGGTCTAATAATCATATTGATCTCATTGGCTCCCTTAGCATGAGAAAAAATATATATTGCCCCCTCCCCTGTTCATTTGAAATGGCTACACCTGCCAACAGTGATGGCATTAGTAAGGTAAAAGGAGGACTTTCCATTCAGCAGAAAGGGGTGGAAGAGGGGTTGTTGTTTTTTTCCCTGCAGTTGTAAATGCGCTGACAATGAGAGAAGAGAAAGTTTTTCCTGTGAACTGAAGAACTGAAAGCTATAAGAAGCTGAAGGGCTAGCAGGAAACAGTAGCCTTTCTGAACTTGCCGGGAGTTACAGAGATGGAAAGGTAATGCTAAAACTGTGAAGATGCCCTTCATTGGTGAAGCAGCAGGGGTGAAATCCAGCCGGTTCTATCCGGCTCAGACGAACCGGTAGCAGCGGTTGTGGGAGGCTCCACCCACCTGCACAAATGTCATGATGTTGCTTTTTTGCAATATTTTAAGCCTGTGTGCATGCACAGAAGGCTTTGCGCATAGGCAGATGACGGCACACACAACCAGAGCGCGCACATTGGCAAACCAGTAGAGAAGGTAAGTAAATTTCACCCCTGTGAAGCAGTAAACACAGTCATATTATTGGTTTTGAGAAGAGAACCCTCCCCTCCGAAGAAACCCTTTGAAAAAGGAGTACACATGGAGTACACATGGAGAGGGCTACTCAATTGTTTCACAGTGGCAACCAGGACTACTTTTTCAGCCATTCCACTTCTCCAGTATCTTTTTCCTTGGTGAACTTGGTTTAGAAATTTTTAAATTTTTATATGACTAGATTTGTTTTGCATTAAACTTATCCCTGCAGGAATTACTTCTCTGAGCCCTTTAATCTCTTTGGGTTTTTTTGGGGGGGGGAGGGGGAATGTTCTGCTAACACCCTACCCCCAGCCTTCTTAATATTGCTCGGTGAATTCTGAAAACAGGACCATAATATTTCATGTTATTACTATTACTGTTGCTACAATTTTCAGTGTTTTTCATTGTTACAATTATTCAATGACTATGGCTGTATTTTGTGAAAGGTTCTACATTATCGAAGTACAAGTTTGTCTTCTCCTATGAAAACTGTCATATTTCAAAACTCCTGTTTCATCTTAATTCCAGTAATGTGGCTTTTAGCTGTACATCAAGCACTTCGTGTTAAACTGTAACGTAGTTTGCTTAGTTTTTGGCTTAGCATGTAGCTCAGAACCAGGAATGAGTTTTTCAAATCATGTATGTGGTTTTTATATCATTCAAAATTAGCCTAACCTTGTTTAATCCATGATTTACTTGTTGAACAATTTGATATGTGAGCTAAGTCTTTCTTTAAAAAGATTTGTACTAGAATAGCTAGATTTGTACTAGAATGTGTATATACCTACAAAGATCAGAATCGTGCAAGTTATGGTATTGCTTTGTTTCTTTGTTTGTTTGTTTGCTTACATTTATATCCCGCCCTTCTCCGAAGACTCAGGGCGGCTTACAGTGTGTAAGGCAATAGTCTCATTCTATTTGTATTTGCTTTGCTATTCTATGAAAGTGAAACTTGCACTCGGAAGGTTGTAAAAGATGATCACATTACCCTGGGACACTGCAACCGTGTGAGTCAAGCATGTCAAGTATCCAAATGTAAATCACATGACCATTGGGATGCTGCAATGGTCATAAGTGTGAAAATGGTCATAAGTCACCTTTTTCAATGTAACTTTGAATGGTCACAAACCAAACTGTTGTAAATCGAGGACTAGCAGTACTGTGGACAGCAAAGGAAACAAAACGATGGTACATTAAACAAATCAACCCAGAGTTCCTACTCAAGGCACAAACAGCCAGTCTGAAATTATCTTTGAACATATTTGATGAAGACCTAGCTCTCTAGAAAAGGTTGGGAAAGATGAAAGGAAAGAGAAAAAGAGGGCAACCACCAGCAAGGTGGATATACTCCATTACAGTGGCACTGAGTAAGGGATGAAATCTACTTACCTTCCCTACCTTCCCTACCGGTTTGGAACTGCACACGTCCCACGCATGCGTGGACCCTCTGTGCAAACCCTTCTGCACATGCGCAAAGGGTAAAAAACATGGTTACTTCCTGGTTAAAATCAGGAAGTAATGATGACCGGGCAGGTGGGCGGAGCCACATCGCTACCGGTTCTCCAAACTACCCGCCGCCATCACTACCGGTTTGGTAGAACCGGACCGAACCGGTAGGATTTCACCCCTGCACTGAGTGCACCGTTGGATATTTGAAACAACAGATTACGGTTAGATTATTATGGAGAAAAATCTATGTGGTTACTAGGAGTTGAAATCAATGAAATTAATAGTCTATTGAGTACTATTCGGCCACCCATATGTCTAATGAAGACTCTTCTTTCAGTATCTTAACAAATAGAAAAATATGAAGTATAAAGATAAGATATTTATTCCTAAACAATAGCAAATTGGTATATGTGTAAATATTCCAATTAGCATTTCAATTAAAAAGGTGATTCTCTATCATTACTGGATCAGATCAACTTTTAAAATTGGCTTGCTGCTGAATCCAATTAGATGCATCTAAACTGATTTGATTCTCATTCGTTTGGATGACTTTTGTACTTGGCACACTGTGGTTTCTACAATCCAAATCAACCTTCGCGGCGAAGGTTGTAGAGAGTATGGTGGCATATCAGTTTCCCTTACACCTGGATGAAACTGTCTATCTAGACCCGTTCCAGTCCGGTTTCCGGCCCGGTTATAGCACGGAGACGGCTTTGGTCGCATTGGTGGATGATCTCTGGAGGGCCAGGGATAGGGGTTGTTCCTCTGCCCTGGTCCTATTAGACCTCTCAGCGGCTTTCGATACCATCGACCATGGTATCCTGCTGCGCCGGTTGGAGGGATTGGGAGTGGGAGGCACCGTTTATCGGTGGTTCTCCTCCTATCTCTCCGACCGGTCGCAGTCGGTGTTGACAGGGGGGCAGAGGTCGGCCCCGAGGCGCCTCACTTGTGGGGTGCCGCAGGGGTCGATCCTCTCGCCCCTACTGTTTAACATCTACATGAAGCCGCTGGGTGAGATCATCAGTGGTTTCGGTGTGAAGTACCAGCTGTATGCGGATGACACCCAGCTGTACTTTTCTACACCGGACCACCCCAACGGTTATCAAGTGCTGTCCCGGTGGCTGGAGGCCGTCCGGGTCTGGATGGGGAGAAACAGGCCCAAGCTCAATCCCGCCAAGACAGAGTGGCTGTGGATGCCGGCATCCCGGTACAGTCAGCTAAATCCGCGGCTGACCATCGGTGGCGAGTCATTGGCCCCGATGGAGAGGGTTCACAACTTAGGCATCCTCCTGGATGAACGGCTGTCTCTAGAAGATCATTTGACGGCCGTCTCCAGGAGAGCGTTCTACCAGGTTCGCCTGGTACGCCAGTTGCGCCCCTTTCTGGACCGGGATGCCCTATGCACGGTCACCCACGCACTCGTGACGTCTCGCCTGGATTACTGCAATGCTCTCTACATGGGGCTCCCCTTGAAGGGCATCCGGAGGCTGCAGTTAGTCCAGGATGCGGCTGCGGGTGATAGATGGAGCCCTCGTGGCTCCCGCATGACACCCATCCTGCGCAGACTGCACTGGCTACCTGTGGCCTTCCGGGTGCGCTTCAAGGTTTTGGTGACCACCTTTAAAGCGCTCCATGGCATTGGGCCGGGTTATTTACGGGACCGCCTACTGCTACCGAATACCTCTCACCGACCCGTGCGCTCTCATAGAGAGGGTCTCCTCAGGGTGCCGTCAGCGAGGCAATGTCGCCTGGCGGCGCCCAGGGGAAGGGCCTTCTCTGTGGGGGCTCCCACCCTCTGGAACGAACTACCCCCCGGACTTCGTCAGCTTTCGGACCTTCGGACCTTCCGCCGCGGGCTTAAAACATACCTATTTAATTGTGCAGGACTGGGCTAGATTTTAAATTTATGGGTTTTAATTGGGTTTTTGTTTTATATTTTAATAACGGGCTTATAGAATAAGTTTTTTAATTGTTTTTATATTGTATTTATGTGTTTATGTGTTTTTTAAGTGCCTGTAAACCGCCCTGAGTCCTTCGGGAGATAGGGCGGTATATAAATATGATTAATAAATAAATAAATAAATAAATAAATCTGAATGAAATCAAGTAAATATGAAAAGGGCCTTTGTTGATACAAAAATTAGGTCTCCTCAACTCAAAGCAGCAGCAGCAGGAGGAAGAGGAGGAGGAGGAGGAGGAGGAGGAGGAGGAGGAGGAGGAGGAGGAGGAGGAGGAGGAGATTTTTCATACAGAGGACAAACTTCTCAGTATGATGTCATGAATCAAGATATATTCCTAACTTCTCTGAGCACATTTCTGTCGTTCCTAGTTGAGAAACTGCCATCTCCACATAACTGAAGGCTTGAAAAACTCAGAGCCTGTTTTGCTCTCGCCAAGTTTTCTTTCTGCAAAACATACCCTCAATGATTTCTCAATCATTTCTCAGTAACAACTCTGGGAAAACCATGGGAGAAAATAGCCCCTATAAACGAGGAGTATAAAATTGAAAATGCTGACTTACAACATGAGCCTAAATTTTGCTGTACCAGAGAATTGATGCCGAGTAATAAAATGCAGAGATTGCAGCTGACCTTTCGTGAATAAGGAGATGACAGAGTCTAAATCATGGAAGGTTTATCCATGGATCTCCCAGGTACAATATGCCACTAGCTTTGCGTAAATGAAAAGCCTATTGTAAGTGCAAGCAGTTTGTGCCCAAATGACATGTAGATATGAAGGTATCCAGTAACGGAATATAATGGGCCACTTTTGGGCAGATGGCACCTAGCACAACTAGTCAAAAGACATCCCATTCTTATTCCCTAACAGATTTCTGTGGTTTAAAAATGGCAGAAAGGAGAAAAAGACAGGAGGAATGTAAATGAAAACTCAGGATGATTTTTCCCATTAGATTTTTTTTTTTTTTAGCAAGCAGTGGTGCAACTAGGTAATTTTAGGCCATACAAGCACACACCTGTGTGCGCAATCCTTCAGGTGAAAATGTATACAGGTACAGGTCCTCGACTTACAATCACAATTGAGTCCAAAATTTCTGTTGCTAAGCGAGACATTTGTTAAGTGAATTTTGCCCCATTTTACGATCTTCCTTGTCACAGTTGTTAAGTGAATCACTGCCGTTATTAAATTAGTGACACTGTTGTTAAGCGAATCTGGCTTCCCCATTGACTTTGCTTGCCAGAAGGTCCCCAGAAAGTAATCACATGATACTGCCACCGTCATAAATATGAGTCAGTTGCCAAGGGCCTGAACCTTGATTACGTGACCATGGGGATGCAGCAATGGTTACTAAGTGTGAAAAATGGTCATAAGTTACTAAATGTACTGGTGTAAGTCAAGGTCTACCTGTATAGTTCAATTCTAAACCATCCCAAACGATGATTCTCTTTTCGCCAACTCATTTCTGCTTTTATATGCTTCTGCTTCTACATTCCCAAAGCTAGCGCAAAAGGACCACCCTGCTACATTAGAAATCAAAAGTGTCAATTTAAAGAAAAACAACAACAACATTGGTGTGCATGCAGTTTTACATTTTAAATTCATCTAAGATTCATAATGATGATGGGAATAAAACTGAATTTGCTGCTGTTGCCCTGGTGTTAGCTTCATTACTCGGTAATGGGGCTTATTTTGTTGTTGAAAAAGCTTTTAAAAAGCTTTTAAAAATCAGCACAATTACATGGACATACAGGACTATGAAATGGCATGACCCTCCATCTGCCTTTCCTCCCGTCTTTTATTTATTAGCAACTGTGGAAAGCAGCATCAGTTCTTGTGGGGCCCTAATACACCTAAGAATAGAATAGAATAGAATAGAATAGAATAGAATAGAATAGAATAGAATAGAATAGAATAGAATTTTTATTGGCCAAGTGTGATTGGACACACAAGGAATTTGTCTTGGTGCATATGCTCTCAGTGTACATAAAAGAAAAGATACGTTCATCAAGGTACAACATTTACAACACAATTGATGGTTACTTAGCCTGTTTGCCTAGGGCAGAGGTCTGCAAACTTGGCTCTTTTAAGACTTGTGGACTTCAACTACTAGAGTTGAAGTCCACAAGTTTTAAAAGAGCCAAGTTTGCAGACCCCCTGACCTAGGAAGTTTTGAACCCAAAGCATCAACCCTGAGGTCAAGCTCTATAGTTGCCCTTGTGAAAACAGGAGAGGAAGAATACACAAAAAAGAAGTTCCACGTGATGGGTGTGAGAGCACATACCATTATTTATTGGTTAGTTTTGAACTGGATTCTCTGTCACAGAAGGTGAGATCCCAAGTTCCGTCCATACTTCTAAAATATGCATGGAGATATCACATATATAGTCAGTATTTTGGGATGGTTATGCATGTGGGAATCAAGATTGTTGTCTCTCCAGTATTTCCTAGAGTTGGAAAGGGTTGGGAGTTTGAGCAATGTGCAGGCTCCAACAGAGGGAAATAAGTAAACCATTATACATATACAATTTGAATGTGTATTCACCTGTTTTCCTTGACTATTTACATGAGAAAGTACCTTCCTTAGTTATTTATTTATTTGTATTTATTTAATCTATTATTTAAACATTATAATCAAATTAATTATATAAATTTTGTTTTTGTGTTTAAAAACGATTCCAATGGCAACTTCACCCACCAACCAACATTTCTATTTGGTTACAAGTACAGCTTTAGTTTGACAATGATTGTCATGCAAAGCAAATATGAAAGCTGTTTTGAGGAAGGACTGTGTAGAAGAGAGCATTATGTGGCACTGTGAAGTCTGCTTATATAAGATTGGAATGTGTCACACACTGGAAGGAAGAAATGTCTGTTTCCTTTGAGCACTGCATCCCAAATGCCACGGCAGATGGTTTATACATGCTCATGTTTATCATGCGCTACACATACTAAAGAAATGATAAACACCATTTCTGAATGACTTCAGACAGCTCCACGATCACTGCTGCCTATTTTGTTTGGCAAAACATTCAGTCAAGAAAAAAGTTTATAATATTACAAGCTATTTACATTTTTAGGATCTAATATTTTTTTCTTGAGAGCAGAAATTCAAACTGGGTAACCTCTGAGTGTCAATTCTCTGTGAGTTGCATTCCACTTACAGAAAACTGAAGGTAAGTGCAATTAGGACGGGGGAAAGAAGAAGAATTCAGGGTAGGGAATTTAGAATTACCAATTCCATGTTTCTTGGGTAGGAAGGGTTTATTTTTCCTCCCCTTTTAAGAATATCATGATGGAATGAGACAGTTATGGACAAATGGTTCTAATTCTCCTGTCCCCAACTTATTCTCCAAGAACAAACCCTTTGGTCATTTTCAAACTGACCAGATAAGGGAATTTATAGTTCTTCCTCTGTAGGTTTTTTTAATTTAATAATAATAATAATATTTAATAATAATAATATTTTAATTTATAGACCGCCCTTCTCCCGAAGGACTCAGGGCAGTGAACAGCCAGTTAAAATACAGGAAAACAGACAATATTAAAAATAACCCTTAAAAAACTCATTCAATTGGCCAAAACTAAAACACAGTTACACCCTATAAATTACTAAAAATTTAAAACCCCAATTAATCAAATTAAAATTTTAAAAAATCAAGCCAGTCCAGCGAGACGAAACAAATAGGTTTTAAGTTCGCGGCGAAAGGTCCCAAGGTCAGGCAATTGTCGGAGTCCAGGGGGAAGCTCGTTCCACAGGGTAGGAGCCCCCACAGAGAAGGCCCTCCCTCTGGGAGCTGCCAGTCGACATTGTTTGGCTGACGGCACCCTAAGGAGTCCCTCTCTGTGAGAACGCACCGGTCGCTGAGAGATTGAAGCCGGCAGAAGACGGTCCTGTAAATATCCCGGTCCTAAGCCATGGAGCACTTTAAAGGTCGTCACCAAAACCTTGAAGCGCACCCGAAAGACCACAGGTAGCCAGTGCAGTCTGCGCAGGATAGGTGTTACGTGGGAGCTATGTGCTCCTCCCTCAATAACCCGCGCAGCCGCATTCTGGACTAACTGGAGTCTCCGAGTGCTCTTCAAGGGGAGCCCCATGTAGAGAGCATTGCAGTAGTCCAGGCGAGATGTAACGAGAGCATGAGTGACCGTGCATAGGGCATCCCGGTCCAGGAAGGGACGAAACTGGCGGATCAGGCGAACCTGATAAAAAGCTCTCCTGGAGACGGTCGTCAAATGGTCTTCAAAAGACAACCGTCTATCCAGGAGCACGCCCAAGTTGCGCACCTTCTCCATCGGGGCCAATGACTCGCCCCCGACGGACAGCCGCATCTGCAGCTTACTACCGGGGTGCCGGCATCCACAGCCACTCCATCTTGGAGGGATTAAGTTTGAGCCTGTTCCTCCCCATACAGACCCGTACGGCTTCCAAACACTGGGACAGCACTTCGATAGCTTCGTTGGGGTAGCCTGGGGTGGAAAAGTACAGCTGCGTGTCATCAGCATACAGCTGGTATCTCACCCCAAAACCACTGATGATCTCACCCAGCGGCTTCATATAGATGTTGAACAGGAGAGGCGAGAGGATCGACCCCTGCGGCACCCCACACAGGAGGCACTTCGGGGTCGATCTCTGCCCCCCTGTCAACACCCTCTGCGTCCGGTCAGAGAGGTAGGAGGAGAACCACCGATAAACGGTGCCTCCCACTCCCAACCCCTCTAGCCGGCGCAGCAGGATACCATGGTCAATGGTATCAAAAGCCGCTGAGAGGTCTAATAGGAGCAGGGCAGAGGAGTAAACCTGATCCCTGGCCCTCCAGAGATCATCCACCAATGCGACCAAAGCCATCTCAATACTGTAACCAGGTCGGAAGCCGGACTGGAACGGGTCTAGATAGACAGTTTCATCCAGGTACCGGGGTAGCTGACATGCCACCGCACTCTCTACAACCTTCGCCGTGAAGCGAAGATTGGAGACTGGATGGTAATTACCTAAAACAGGTGGGTCCAGGGAAGGCTTCTTGAGGAGAGGTCTCGCCACCGCCTCTTTCAAGGCAGCGGGAAAGACTCCCTCCCGTAAAGAAGCATTTGTAATCCCCTGGAGCCAGCCTCGTGTCACCTCCTGTGTGGCCAGCACCAACCAGGAGGGACACGGGTCCAGTAAACATGTGGTGGCATTCAACCTTCCCAGCAACCTGTCCATGTCCTCAGGAGTCACAGGATCAAAGCTATCCCAAACAGCCTCAACAAGACGGGCCTCGGAACCCTCACCTGGATCTACCCAATTTTGATCCAATCCGTCCCAAAGCTGAACGATTTTGTCGTATAGATAACCGATAAACTCCTTGGCACGCCCTAATAATGGATCCCCCCGCCCCTCCTGTTGAAGGAGGGAGCGGGTCACCCGAAACAGGGCGGCCGGGCGGTTATCTGCCGACGCAATGAGGGAGGAAACATAAAAATGCTTCGCCTCCCTCAATGCCACTAGGTAGATCCTACTATAGGACCTAACTAGTGTCCGGTCAGCCTCAGAGCGGCTGGATCTCCAGACACTCTCTAGGCGTCTTCTCCAGCGTTTCATCTCCCTCAGCTCCTTGGAAAACCAAGGAGCTGGTTGAGATCGGTGCCGGGTCAGAGGCCGCAAAGGCACGACACGGTCCAAAGCTCCAGCCGCGGCCTGTTCCCAGGCCGCGACGAGTTCTTCAGTCGTGCCGTGGGCCAGATTCTCAGGAAACGGCCCAAGCTCCATCAGGAACCTCTCAGGGTCCATCAGGCGCCTGGGACAGAACCAACGTATTGGTTCAGTCTCCCTGCCGTGGTGGGTGGCGGTCAGAAAGTCTAGACGAAGGAGGGAATGATTTGACCATGACAAAGGTTCAACAACTAAATCCCTTAAAATCAGATCATTCAACCACTGGCCAGAGATAAAAATCAAATCTAGGGTGCCACCCCCAACGTGGGTAGGGCGGTCAACTAATTGAGTCAGGTCCATGGCTATCATGGAAGCCATGAACTCCCGAGCCGCCGAAGAGGCCATGCCAGTTGATGGCAGATTGAAATCCCCCATGACCAACAGTCTAGGGGTTTCAACTGCCAACCCGGCCAGCAATTCCAGCAGCTCGGGCAGGACTGTTGTCATGCAGCAAGGAGCCAGGTACATGATCAACAAGCCCACCTGAGTCCTACGACCCCACTTCATGTAGACGGATTCACACCCGGATATCTGAGGCACAGTAGTCTCCCTCGGTTCCAGACTCTCCTTAATAATAACCGCTACCCCACCTCCCCTACTCTGGGCCCTTGGCTGGTGGAATGCTCGGAAACCTGGTGGGCACATCTCCACTAGGGGAACCCCCCCTTCGGTGCCCAACCAGGTCTCCGTAACGCCCATAACATCCGTGGTCCCCTCCCAAATTAGATCTGATATCAGGGGGGCTTTGTTAATCACGGATCTAGCGTTACATAATATCAGCTGAAGGCCCAGGTCCTGAGTACTCTGGCCACTTGGGGAATGGGAAAATCCTGGGGGGCTGGAGCACGCAATCGCTCTTAAATAGCGAGGGCGTACCCCCTGAACCTGATGCTCCATTTAGACCCTTCAGACTGTAGACAATTTTTTGCCAAAGATCAACTGGAAAAAATGTATGGTTGACAATCTGCACCTGACTGAGTAAGGTACAAGTTAGGCAGACATGATTTAATTGTTACTATTAGCTGTTATCAAATATAAAATGGTATAATCAGCGCTCTTCTTTGTCTAAATGTTTTTCAATCATTTACAATCAAATCCACAACTTGTATCAATGGATTTGTTCTTTCCTAGCATGCTCCCCAAATACATTGGAATAACCCCAGTAATGAAGGCAAATATACGTGTCCCAGGATCATGTAACCTCAATAATTCCCAAGTACCACAGTTGCTAAATGGGATGATTGGGACAGTATTCCACTAGGAGTACACTAGGTTGCAAAAGGTGAAATTAATGTTATGGAATGTTTTCAAATTTTAAAAAAGATCAGATTTAATTTTATATATATATATAAAATTTACTGAATATATATATTCAGTATCCAACAAAAGCAACAATGTGTATAGCCAAAGGGGTATCCCAGCCCCTGTAAGGGCAGCTTATTGCAAGACCCACATCCTAGACGGAAGCTAGCAATTAATGCCCAGAAATCTTGACACTTCCTCTGCTTTCCTTGTTATGGCTTTTGAAAGAGAAGGAGGTACAGGAACAAGACCAATCCATAGGCAGGAGTGTAAAGAGCATGTAGAACTACTACAGGGCAAAGTCTCATCTCAAAGCCGCTGAAAGTTTAGTGCTATCACATCAACTTTTGGCTTTTGGGCTAACACTAAGCATAGCCTCGACTCTGGGACTATCACGGGGGAACTGAGAATATAGAAAATCATAAAGTTGTTAAAACTGAACTGCCAGGCAAAGAATGAAAATATACAGTCGGGAGAATCCATGGGGATCCTTAAAATAAGATGGTTGTTTTGACCAAAGCCCTGCCTCTTGGTATATGGATGTAGTGTGTATGTACCAGAGGATCAGGACTTTAATCAAGCAGTTATGACCATCATGTTGACATGTGCCACCAGCCCTTCAAGGTAGATTAAACATGGAAAGCAAAGACACACAGGCTAATACAACTTCTATTATAAGGCTATAGTAGGAGAATTGTGCAGGTCTGAACGCACTTCACCGCATCCTCATTTATCTTCATGAAGCGAGATTTCTCAGATTAAAGTTCTGCCTAGCACTCAGATTTCTTTTATCTGGCCATTGTCTTGGTTGCAGCTCTTCCTCCTGTTCTTCACAATTATTCCTTCTGCCCATTCCACAAATACATACACATCACACCATGGATGCTACTGTGCATAGTGTACCAAATGTGGGTACTCTAAAGTCCCAGGACCACTTGTAATCGCCTCATATGGTGGGTTTACCCCTCCAGAGATTTCCAGTATACAGTAATTGTTCATATGATGGAAGAGTCACTGTATCAAATACTTGGGGAGTAATTACATAAACTGTAGTTTCATGTTATTATATGTAACTTAAATTCAAATAATATTGGTCTCCAATTTGGGGAGAGTGGATACCATTGAAAGACCAGGATCTAAATCTCAGTGTGAAAAAGGTTTGACATTTTCTGGAGTAAATTCATTACTCTTTTAATAAGCTACCACAAATATCACATGGTAATTCAGAAGCTTCCTTTTCAGTAAATTGCAATACCTAACTCTGTTAGGAAACTGATGCTTACTTTTCTGCTGGAAAGACCAATTATGAGAGCCAGAAGAAGAAGCCATTAATTTGCATCTTACATGTCAACTGAATCATTAAGTACAGAGACTAAAACATAAAGTAGCAGCTATTCCTATTATACCCTCACCACAAATTAAAGGGGAATATTTTTAACTCAAAAGAAAAAAGAATTTTCATCCTCAAAGAAACAATTGTATCATCCTTCCCTCTTGTCTGTCTTTACTGACTTGGCTGCCCTCCTCCTTGATCCCAGAGACCACGCTAAGCTTTCGGGGGAGGGAGGGGAAATTTCTGCAATAATCAATAGTCTAAAAAGTACTTTATGCAGGCCAGAAGGAAGAACTATAACTAAATGATGGAAAGTAAAACATTCCTTAGTAGAACATTGCAGATCTGACAGTTTGATCAAAATAATTGCCTGGCATTACGTTCCAATAGAGATGGGAAAACATTTTTTTAATGTAATAAGAAAGTTAAGTGTAATAGTTTAAAAGTATAATTCTTTAGAGAGACTGGTTTATGTTTGGCTATCATTTGAAGGAGCACTAGTCATTATTAACAGGAAGCACAGAGAAAGTGGATTTAAATCACTGAAGTAATAAAATCAGAACAAGAGCTAGCACCTTGAAAGGCATTTGGAGAGAAGACTGCATACAAATGCAATTAAAATGATGCTTATAAAATACTCAGATGTTAATTGGGTTTGGTCCCAGAAGTCCTGGCAATACAGTATGTCAGAAGTTAGCTGGTTTGAAGTTTTAAAAGAGTGGTTTAATTTGTACACCTTGTCCTAATTACCCAGCTTTCTGCAGCCTGGATGTGTGTATGGTTTATGGTAGCTTAGCATTTTGTAAACCAACAACACACCAGAAAATTGGGTTATTGAATTGGAAAATTAGGCCAGAAAGTTGAAAGATTTCTTGCTTATGTTCCTTTACAAATTGTATTGAAGGCCACAACACAATGTCAGGCTCAACGAATCTGTAAGGTATACCATTCACAATCTACTTGTGCTACTGATCTGAAGCCTTTGAGAAAGCAAAGCAATAGAAACAAATAATGATATAATCCTACTTTTCTGGTGGGTCCAAGATCTCCAGACAGCTTATTTTGATTTTTTTTCAAACCCTAATGAGTTCCAAAAGCTTTGAACTTCACCTCTACACACACCAAAAATGAGTCTACTTAAGGAGAGAGACACAACTCTAGAGGAATGAACGTTTCTCAATCTATGGAGTGTTGTGCTCTCTGAACTTAGTTGTTTGCTTGCAGATGTTTCATTACCCAGTTAGGTAACATCATGATGTCACCTAGTCAGGTAATTAAAAGTCTGCAAAAAAACAACCAAGCTCAGAGAGCACCAAGGACTCCACATTTGAACCCTGAGCTACATATGTTCTCTTTATTAGAGCTTTTCAAATCATTCTGCAGGAGCTCCGGTCAACATTACTTAATTTTTTCATGGTCAGTAAAATAACCATCAAGAAACCAGGGTCATTTCACTCCTGATACAGTTTCTGGTTTAAGGATCATATGGTTCTAGATAGTTAGGAAAGCACTGTGTAGTTGAGTTGTAGAGTAAATATTAAAAGAGGTGATTTGTAAAGTCCATAGATTTTTGCTATGATCACACTTTGGGTGACAAATGTATGATTTATACAAGATAAAAGGCACAGTGGGTCATCTTAATACCATGTTTCCCCAAAAATAAGACCCTTATTTTTGAACCCTGAAATAAGCACTTGGCCTTATTGCCATGCACTCAAAAACCCGATTGGGCTTATTATTAGGGGGTGTCTTATTTTGGGGGAAACCGGGTATTTATTTGGAATGTCTAGACAGCAAACCCATCAGTTACACATTTTAAAAATGCATTAAGATAAAAGCAAAATTAAAACAAAATGACAAATAATGGAAGCCCTTTTAATCTGGTCTGACTTTCACACATAGATACTCAGAAATATACATATAACCCAGCAGTGGGTTTCAAAAATTTTTACTTCTGGTTTTGTGGGTGTGGTTTGGAGGGCATGGCATTGCTTGGTGGGCATGGCTTGGTGGGTGTGGCAGGGGAAGGATATTGCAAAATCTTCATTCCCAACCCACTCCAGGGGAAGGATACAGTAAATTCTCCATTCCCTCCCCACTCTTGAAGGAAAATTACTGCAAAATCCCCATTTCCTCCCAATCAGCTGGGGCTCGGGAGGCAGAGAATAGATGGGGGCGGGACCAGTCCAGAGGTGGTATTTACCGGTTCTCCAAACTGGTCAGAACAAAATTTCTGCTACCAGTTCTCCAGAACTGGTCAGAACCTGCTGAAACCCACCTCTAATATAACCCCTAAATACATATATTTATATATTGAAATAAATGCCCAAGAGGTACTATATGCTTCTATGGAGGAAAAGCTGAAAATCCTCCAGCTGCTAATATATTATATAATATAAATTAGATATACTGAGGTCATTTAATAAAGAAATTCAGGATTAAAGTTGGCATCATTTCTCAATCTATTTGATGCAATTATGAAACTCCACAGGTCCATATTCCAAAGGGAATGGGTTACTTTGGATAAAGCTGAGCAGTATCATCTCCTTCACTGCATCCCTGAAGGATACAGTCTGGGACTGTCTTAAGCTGTTTTGAAGTCTTTCAGGGACATATTGGGTTGAGTATGATAAATAGGTAAAAGTTGTTCTCCTCAAAAGTGAGAGGAAAACTCTTTATTTTCTTGACCTTATGTTCAAAAACTTCGCTATGTACACTGGGGAAGACATCTGAGTATTAATGGCAGTTTCCTTGTTCCATTAAGACATAAGATATATCATAAATACAAATAGTTTTGAGATACTTTGACCATACTACAGTTTGGAGAAATAGGAAGACATAATGGATTGTACCAATGCATTCACCAGTGGTAATAAGTACGTTGTATGTAATCACATTTTCTATGTAGCACTGGTGGCAACAGAAAAGACTTAATCCACCTGAGGAGGAGGCATTGTCTCAACTCAAGTCCTCAGCTGACCACTGAATAGCCTACCATAATACTTTTGTATTATTAGGTCCTTTGAGGATACAATTGCTAACATCTTCTTTAAATTAGTTACTATAGTTGTTATACTATGGACCAGGGGTGTCAATTTGCATTGTCATGGCATTGTCATGTGACATATTGTGACTTTTTTCCCCTTCACTAAACTGAGCATGGGTATGGCCAGCGCGTGACTCATCCAGCCCATGGGCCGTGAGTTTGACAGCCTTGCTATAGACCATATAGATTTTATGGCAACACTGTCTGGTCGAAGTTTATGAGAGCAGTTTGAATTAATATACCTAAGAGGGTAAATATGATTCTTGTAGAGGTTAGGACAACTAGTTGTTCCCTAGACCTTTGTCCCTATTGGATATCAGAGTTAATCAACATCAGTTTAGATAGGCCACCCCGGGCCACCCCAACGAAGCTGTCGAAGTGCTGTCCCGTTGCCTGGAGGCCGTGGATGGGGAGAAACAGACTCAGACTCAATCCATTCAAGACGGAGTGGCTGTGGATGCCAGCACCCCGGTACAGTCAGCTGCAACCGCGGCTGTCTGTTGGGGGCGAGTCACTGGCCCCAACAGAGAGGGTACGCAACTTGGGTGTTCTCCTGGATGGACAGCTGTCGTTTGAAGATCATTTGGCGGCCGTCTCCAGGAGAGCCTTTTACCAGGTTCGCCTGGTTCACCAGTTGCGCCCCTTTCTGGACCGGGATGCCTTATGCACAGTCACTCATGCTCTCGTCACTTCTCGCCTGGATTATTGCAATGCTCCCTACATGGGGCTACCCCTGAAGTGCACTCGGAGACTCCAGTTAGTCCAGAATGCGGCTGCGCGGGTGATTGAGGGAGCTCCACGGTGCTCCCGGGAAACACCTCTCCTGCGCAGTCTGCACTGGCTACCTGTGGTCTTTCGTGTGCGCTTCAAGGTTTTGGTTATCACTTTCAAAGCGCTCCATGGCTTAGGGCCCGGGTACTTACGGGACCACCTGCTGTTACCTTATGCCTCCCACCAACCCGTACGCTCTCACAGAGAGGGTCTTCTCCGGGTGCCATCTGCCAAGCAGTGTCGGCTGGCAGCCCCCAGGGGAAGGGCCTTCTCTGTTGGAGCACCTACCCTCTGGAACAAACTTCCCCCCGGTTTGTGCCAAATATCTGACCTTCGGACCTTTCGCCGGGAATTAAAAACTTATTTATTTATCCAAGCGGGACTGGCCTGATTTAAAATTTTTAAATTTTTTAAATTTTAAATTTTGTAATTTTATATGGGGTATTTTTAGGTTGGGTCAATTGATGGTTTTAATTCGGCCATTATTGAATATGTATTTTAAATTGATATTTTAACTTTGTATATTTTTTATTGTTTTTATGTATGGCTGTACACCGCCCTGAGTCCTTCGGGAGAAGGGCGGTATAAAAGTTTAACTAAATAAATAAATAATAAGGAAATTATACCCACTGTTTTGAAATAGGAAGTGACATTACCTCTCTTGTAACAGACAGGATTGTGATCATAGGTGCTTGGAAGAAGCCAATTATACTGCATAACTCTATTTCAATCTGGCTTCAGATCTGAAACTATTACCAAAATATCCATTCCCCTCACCGGGGTAGACCATCTAGTCCGGGTGGAGCCCTATTCTTGGCTTTACATATTCCCCATACGGATACATAAAGCTGTAGGAGAATCAACATGTTAGCACTCTTCCTTTCATGTTGATTCTCCTACAGCTTTATGTATCCGTATGGGGAATATGTAAAGCCAAGAATAGGGCTCCACCTGGACTAGATGGTCTACCCCGGTGAGGGGAATGGTAACGAGCATATATGGGTGTCAGGTGAAAAGTAGAGAGAAAAAAGACTACCGGGGTGGATCAAGCATACATGATAAGAACATGAGGGTGAATTGTTGTTAGATTGTTCTAAAAGGCAACTTGGCCATCATAACGTTGTCTATTCTCAATATCCTATAGTTATTTAACAATTTTTTTAAGTCTTCAAATTAAATCAGTTAAAGTTAGTTAGGTTACACTCCATAAACCCAGGATTTTCAAGGCTGAGGCTTTTATGGATATCAGCTATGTTCAAAAATGAAGTTCTGAAATGCTACACAAAAGGCTCAGATGGCCCCATAAGGCCAACTAAACCAGGACAATACAATACAGGGTATTGTCCTGTGTTGTTGTTTTTTTACAAAACAACAGGAATTTTTTTTAAAAATCCGAGACAGTCCATCCTCCTCATCTGGATTTGGGCCTAACGGGGGAAAAGTACAGCTGCAAGAAGGACAAGTTATTAATTAGAGCAATTTATGATATTAAACAATGTTTGAAGTTGGCACTGAGCCTGAAAACACTATGCAAATTAAAGTCACCTGCAAAAGAGCAATATGAGTAGAAAAAGATTGTGAGATGGTTTTTGTGTCTTTATTTTTGCAAGTTTCATATACTGTAGTTAGCGGCATACACCTATGTACACAGGTTTGGGCTTTTTTTGCATGGGAAACTGGTTCTCTAACTTTGTAACTTCTCCTATCCGAAAATATTATGTTTCTAAGCTATTTAGAGCATTCCTACATTTAATTTAGTAGTTGGGTCAGAGTAATGCAAGTAGCCAGAGAAAAGATGTTTTTAAAAATTATTCACCCCGTTCATGGATACCATTCAGCTTCAGCAGAGTCCACTTTTGTGGCTCATGGTATTTTTATGTCGGGAGAAAAATCTGTGGTGGATTTCTTTTGTACCCTTAAAAAGATGTCTCTTTTTATGTGTATGTGGGTCAGTAGGACAGCTGACAGGATTGATCCATTGCGAAAGGAATCTACAGATATCATACACCGTTCAAAGCCTGAAATTGATAATCTAATCATTTGCGCCTGCTATTTCTAATTGTCACATTGGGGGAAGTTTTAATATGATACCTTAATTTATGGTTCACTCATTTCATAAGATGAAGCCAGGCATACGACACTTTTTTTAATCAATTCTTATTTTTATGTGACTGAGCCGCTCAGATAAAAAAATCCCTGTAGGTTATAGACTTTTAAAAGTGATTCCCTGTAGGCAGTATAAAATACAGTGTCTATTACATGACAGCTTCGTGTTTATTGCTACTTTTGGAGCATTGTTCAGGAACCCACTGAAAGATAACACAAAGAATAAGTTCTTTGTTCTGTAAAACAGGAAATAAAGTAGCAGTTCTTATTAAGTATTTCGCTGTAAGGTTTTTTTTAAAAAAAATATTCTGCAACCATTGATGTTCTCTATAATCTTTTAAAGAAATGTAATAATAAAAGATACCATTCTTAGTGTATGAATAAAAAGATATAACTCCCCCCTCCTTTTGTAAGGCATATAGACCTACAATCTTGGTGAAATCCATTGTTGCTCATGATTAATGGCCAGCATGTTATTTAGCAGCTGTTATTTTAACTAGCAAGGAATGGGACTTCCAAGAATCATTCTCAATGACAGAATAGGAAGGAAGACTGAACTCATCTGTTATGTGGCTACTATAATGGTTCAAGGTGACACCTGGAGGGAGAATGCAAAGCTTAGACTAGGAACTGAAGAAGGTAAAATTGCAATGAGAGCTGCTTAGTCATCTATATAGTTTTGAAATCTGAGACAACAACACATATATAAAAGCTGTGCCTGTTATTCTGGATTTCATTCTTCTAGGCTTTTGAGATATCTATGAAATTTGTTGGGATGCTAAGAAAGTAAGAGCAGGGTTAACTTACCACGGACGATTCATCATAATACAATTGCAGTGAGCATATTTTGTATGCTTAAAGCCAATTGGTCTAATAGTTAAGGTGCCACCTTAAGAACCAGGAGAGTGTGAGTTCTAGTTCTGTCATAAGCATGAAAGCCAGGTGGGTGACTTTGGATCAGACACTTTCTCTGAGCCCAATCTACCTCACAGGTTGTTGTGGGGAAAATAGAAGGAGGAAAGAGGATTATGTAAGTTCATTACCTTGAGTCACCTATAAAGGCAAGATAGAAATCAAGTAAATAAATAAGGCACATTCCTTGATATAATCACCAATGCAAGACATTTTTTTTCATAACCAGAAAAAGCACATAAGTATTTGAGATTTTAAAGAGGGTTTTGTAATTACGCTAGCGTTTTATACACTTGCTTCTGGGAGCAATGTGTGATCGCAGCTGTTTCTTCCTTTTAACTGCTAGTGGGGGTTTGAACTGATTGGGTGGGAGCTTGGCTGTGCTCTGATTGGATGGGGGGTTTTCTGTGCTCTGATTGGCTGGGGGTGTGTCCTGTGTTGGTGGGGGCTTGGTTGTGCTCAGTCTAGTCTGTGCTGCAGGGGGATTTGAGCTGGTGAGCTGCATAGCTGTTGTTTGGCTTTGTGGTCGTGCTACATCTTCATAGTGGGTGTCAGTCTGCTGCATGAATGGATATATAAAGAAGCCTTGACAGCTATCCAAAACAAATATAACCCCCCCAAGCACATCCTAGATCTGACCAACCACTGCCTATCCAACACATACTTCATCTATAATGGACAAAAATACAAACAAGTAGAAGGAGCACCCATGGGATCACCCCTCTCACCTGTCATTGCCAATCTCTACATGGAACACTTTGAAACCCAAGCTCTAGAAAAATCTGATCACAAACCCAAACTCTGGCTCAGATATGTAGACGACACCTTCATAATCTGGCCACACGGGAAAGAAAAACTTGAAAACTTCCTCACACACCTCAATAGCCTACACCCCAAAATACAGTTCACCATGGAAGCAGAAGTTAATAACCAACTTCCCTTCCTGGATGTCTTAGTCTACAGAAAACCCAATGGCTCCCTAGGACACACCATCTACCAGAAGAAAACACACACAAACCGCTATCTGCACGCACTCTCACACCACCACCCAGCACAGATCAACTCCGTAGCCAAGACACTCATCTCCAGAACAAAATGCTTAGCTGATGAACAACACCTAAAACCCGAACTAGACACTCTCACTAACGTACTAACATCCAATGGATTCCAAAGAAATAAGATTACCAAGCTAATCCAAAAAGAACCCCCACTAAAATCCAAGACAGAGAACAAGAAAACGGCACAGCCCTCCTCCCATATATAAAAGGCACCACAGACAGAATCAGCAAGATCCTCCACAAACACAACATCAAGACAGCATTCTGCACAAACAGAAAAATATCCACCATCCTAAGAAACCCCAAAGACAAAATTGAGTTAGAAAATCAAGGAGTATATGAAATCCCATGCACCGCCTGCCCCACCACATACATTGGACAAACCAACAGAAGAATAAGTGCACGATTGAAGAACACAAGAACTCATTCAAAAGAGGAACCAACTTCTTCCTGGTCCAACATTTTAGAGTCACAGGACATGATATTGAATTTAAAAGACCAGAACTATCGCCAAAACTGAACACTTTAACAACAGAATAATCAGAGAAGCCATTGAGATAAACGCCCACACAGCATGAACAAACGAGATGACACCTCCGCCTACCAGCCATTTGGAAACCCGCCTTATTGACAAACGAGTCCCTAACACGAGGAATGACACCAGACCCACACTCACGAGGTCCACACAGGATGTCACCACCATCCATCTGTGCTGCAGGTCTTTTGAGCTGGTGAGCTGCATAGCTGTTGTTTGGCTTTGTGGTCGTGCTACATCTTCATAGTGGGTGTCAGTCTGCTGCATGAATGAATATATAAAGAAGCCTTGACAGCTATCCAAACAAATATAACCCCCAAGCACATCCTAGATCTGACCAACCACTGCCTATCAACACATACTTCATCTATAATGGACAAAATACAAACAAGTAGAAGGAGCACCCATGGGATCACCCTCTCACCTGTCATTGCCAATCTCTACATGGAACACTTTGAAAACAAATATATATATAATCTCAGAAAACAAATATATATAACCTCAGAAAACAAATATATATATAATCTGGCCACACGGGAAAGAAAAACTTGACAACTTCCTCACACACCTGAATAGCCTACACCCCAAAATACAGTTCACCATGGAAACAGAAGTTAATAACCAACTTCCCTTCCTGGATGTCTTAGTCTACAGAAAACCCAATGGCTCCCTAGGACACACCATCTACCAGAAGAAAACACACACAAACCGCTATCTGCACGCACTCTCACACCACCACCCAGCACAGATCAACTCCGTAGCCAAGACACTCATCTCCAGAACAAAATGCTTAGCTGATGAACAACACCTAAAACCCGAACTAGACACTCTCACTAACGTACTAACATCCAATGGATTCCAAACAAATAAGATTACCAAGCTAATCCAAAAGAACCCCCACTAAAATCCAAGACAGAGAACAAGAAAACGGCACAGCCCTCCTCCCATATATAAAAGGCACCACAGACAGAATCAGCAAGATCCTCCACAAACACAACATCAAGACAGCATTCTGCACAAACAGAAAAATATCCACCATCCTAAGAAACCCCAAAGACAAAATTGAGTTAGAAAATCAAGGAGTATATGAAATCCCATGCACCGCCTGCCCCACCACATACATTGGACAAACCAACAGAAGAATAAGTGCACGATTGAAGAACACAAGAACTCATTCAAAAGAGGAACTAACTTCTTCCCTGGTCCAACACTTTAAAGTCACAGGACACGATATTGACTTTAAAAGACCAGAACTATCGCCAAAACTGAACACTTTAACAACAGAATAATCAGAGAAGCCATTGAGATAAACGCCCACACAGCATGAACAAACGAGATGACACCTGCCGCCTACCAGCCATTTGGAAACCCGCCCTTATTGACAAACGAGTCCCTAACACGAGGAATGACACCAGACCCACACTCACGAGGTCCACACAGGATGTCACCACCGCACATCCACCCAGAAAGCAGACCCAAACCCACACTGATCATGAAGCACGACCAAGGACCAGAAGCCAGACCGCAGCTGCAACATTAGCCATTTCAAACCCCTCCAATCCATACATGCAGCAGACTGACACCCACTATGAAGATGTAGCACGACCACAAAGCCAAACAACAGCTATGCAGCTCACCAGCTCAAATCCCCCTGCAACACAGACTAAACTGAGCACAAACAAGCCCCCACCCAAACAGGACACACCCCCAGCCAATCAGAGCACAAAACCTCCATCCAATCAGAGCACAGCCAAGCTCCCACCAATCAGTTCAAACCCCACTAGCAGTTAAAAGGAAGAAACAGCTGCGATCACATTGCTCCCAGAAGCACGAAGCTGAAGCCTGAAGATGACGAATGAGACTTCGTCGAAACGCCGCCAAGACACTTCCAATTTTACACGGAGAAAACCCGAACAACCAAAGACCTATATACAAACACCGTGAAAACCTCAGAAAACAAATATATATATATATATATATATATATATATATATATATATATATTTATGTATATATATATTTATATTATATTTATATATATATATATATATATATATATATATATGTGTAGGTCTTTGGTTGTTCGGGTTTTCTCCCGTGTAAAATTGGAAATGTCTTGGCAACGTTTCGACGAAGTCTCATTTGTCATCTTCAGGCTTCAGCTTCGTGCTTCTGGGAGCAATGTGTGATTGCAGCTGTTTCTTCCTTTTAACTGCTAGTGGGGGTTTGAACTGATTGGGTGGAATCACCACCAAGGACCAGAAGCCAGACCGCAGCTGCAACATTAGCCATTTCAAACCCCTCCAATCCATACATGCAGCAGACTGACACCCACTATGAAGATGTAGCACCACCACAAAGCCAAACAACAGCTATGCAGCTCACCAGCTCAAATCCCCCTGCAACACAGACTAAATTGAGCACAACCAAGCCCCCACCCAAACAGTACACACCCCCAGCCAATCAGAGCACAAAAAAAACCTCCATCCAATCAGAGCACAGCCAAGCTCCCACCCAATCAGTTCAAACCCCCACTAGCAGTTAAAAGGAAGGAACAGCTGCGATCACACATTGCTCCCAGAAGCACGAAGCTGAAGCCTGAAGATGACGAATGAGACTTCGTCGAAACGTCGCCAAGACACTTCCAATTTTACACGGGAGAAAACCCGAATAACCAAAGACCTACATACAAACACCCGCGAAAACCTCAGAAAACAAATATATATGTGTGTGTGTGTGTGTGTGTGTGTGTGTGTGTGTGTGTGTGTGTAGGTCTTTGGTTATTCGGGTTTTCTCCCGTGTAAAATTGGAAGTGTCTTGGCGACGTTTCGACGAAGTCTCATTCGTCATCTTCAGGCTTCAGCTTCGTGCTTCTGGGAGCAATGTGTGATTGCAGCTGTTTCTTCCTTTTTAACTGCTAGTGGGGGTTTGAACTGATTGGGTGGGAGCTTGGCTGTGCTCTGATTGGATGGGGGGGGTTTGTGCTCTGATTGGATGGGGGTGTGTCCTGTTTGGGTGGGGGCTTGGTTGTGCTCAGATTAGTCTGAGTTGCAGGGGGATTTGAGCTGGTGAGCTGCACTGCTGCTGTTTGGCTTCGTGTTCGTGTTCGTGCTACATCTTCATAGTGGGTGTCAGTCTGCTGCATGTATGGATTGGAGGGGTTTGAAATGGCTAATGTTGCAGCTGCGGTCTGGCTTCTGGTCCTTGGTCGTGCTTCCTGATCAGTGTGGGTTTGGGTCTGCTTTCTGGGTGGTTGTGTGGTGGTGACATCCTGTGTGGACCTCGTGAGTGTGGGTCTGGTGTAATTCCTCATGTTAAGGACTCGTTTGTCAATAAGGGCGGGTTTCCAAATGGCTGGTAGGCGGGAGGTATCATCTCGTTTGTTCATGCTGTGTGGGCGTCTTCAAGCTTCAGCTTCGTGCTTCTGGGAGCAATGTGTGATTGCAGCTGTTTCTTCTTTTTTAACTGTTAGTGGGGGTTTGAACTGATTGGGTGGGAGCTTGGCTGTGCTCTGATTGGATGGGGGGGTTTTGTGCTCTGATTGGATGGGGGTTTGAACTGTTTAGTGGGGGTTTGAACTGTTTGGGTGGGGGCTTGGTTGTGCTCAGATTAGTCTGAGTTGCAGGGGGTTTGAGCTGGTGAGCTGCATTGCTGTTGTTTGGCTTCATGTTCGTGGTCGTGCTACATCTTCATCTACATCTTCAGAAGCACGAAGCTGAAGCCTGAAGATGACGAATGAGACTTTGTCGAAACGTCGCCAAGACACTTCCAATTAAACGTGGGAGAAAACCCGAATAACCAAAAACCTACATATATATATATATATATATATATATATATATATATATATATATATATATATATATATATATATATATATATATATATAGAGAGAGAGAGAGAGAGAGAGAGAGAGAGATACTTTCTCCATTTCACTATTGCAAAATGTTGATGGAAAAGAATTCATTGGATTTGCTATTTAAAAAGCTTACAGTCTTTTGAGTAGATTTACAAATAGGGTGAAGGAAGCAAATTACATATACTGTCCTAAACCAGAAGCTCAGAAACAAGCTATGTGTATCAGAGTAAATGGCAGCAAGTATCGAGCAAAACTGTTTGATTTCATGCAGGTTTACATACAACCCAGCTTGATTTCGATCAGAAAAACGAAACTGGGAAGTCCACCAGGCCTCCTATCTTGAGAAGACTCATTCCATGCTCAGCATGGAGAAGGTAGCCGCTCTGTGCAGAATAGCAAAAGTACAGAATGTAACATGTTTCTCTCTCGACCACAGATGTGGGCAAATTCCTTTTTCTATGGCTGTCAAAGAAATGCAGCAGGCTGTCAAAACAGAAGAGAACTCAATTGTTTTCTGCCAAGAGGGGGGCATGAGCATTCTCTTATTTTCATGGGTTTCAAGGTTTGGGTGGGATGCTCAAAGGGCCAAGTGCATTTCCAAATCAGAGAGTGCTCGGCATCCCTAGGGATAACTGGCTTCAAAACTTCAAAAGAACTGAGCTACTTCTGCTTTGGTGCAATCCACTTACCATTGGTGGCTGGCTAGCTATTATTCCTGTAATTTAGACTGGCCTGTGAAATGTGTGTGGTTGTCACTGGCTTTGGTTTGGCTTGACTTTTTGCAGAACATTTTGCAAAAAAGCATTATTTTATTGTCTGCTGCATCTGCCTGCTGACATTTTCGTTCTTCTTCAACTTGTCTATCTTCAAGTCATTTGTCCAAACTCATTTATTTTCATTAGCTGCAGGAATACATGGGCTTTTCTCTGCAAGCATCTGAGAATTCATCGCATCAGCCCCATCAACAAAATCATAGTAGCAAAAGGAGAAGAGAAATTACTAGGGCTATGTGCTTAATATGAATTCCAAACCCAGAGGAAATCAGAGCAATTTGGAATAGTTTTTTAATTCATCCAAAGAGGAACAAATGCCCCTAAGTTGCCTTACTCCGATTCAAATCATCCATAAGGCTTTTTCTCCAATGTATTATTTGCTGGGAATTCTGCTTTGAGCTTAATGGCAATTACCTTTTCCCTTTTTGCACAAATCTCCATCAAACTATTTCTCTCATAACAGGATCCTTTTTTTCCCCCTATACATTTTATTACCTACCGTCTCCAAATAAAAAAGTATTTAATACGATTTCTTCCTAGGCTGGTGAAAAGCAAAAAACAAAGTCATGAGCACATTAAAAAATAAGTTTAAATGTAACTTAGTTCTTACATTGGTTTCTATTTAACTAGACATGCTTCCTCTACATATCATATTCTAACTCTCCTGAAAAGTTATACTATTGCATTCGTGCCTATATAGGTGTATGTGAAAAGATTTTTTTTTATTCAGAATATTTGGACTAGGAAATACTCTGAATTGATTAGGAAAATATTAGGCTTCTTTCAAAGTTGATGATATGGCTGCAAAATGGTTGAGCAGTCTTTGTATAAAAAAGCTCTAAAAAAGAACAACTTTGAAACAAAGACTATGTAAATGAGTTCATAGCATCCCTACAGAAGAATAATGCAGTATTATTCTCCACAGTAGTTATTACCCCAGTCCTAAACTTCAGCATGGTATTTTGAGAATTGAAGGATAGAAAACAGATTCCAACTAAATATATCGGTGCCTTACTTTCAGCAACGCAAACCGTAACTGCAAGGAATTTGCCTACATTGTTATAAGTCTTAATATGTTTCAACTGCTATATCAAGGATTGGAAGGATCCTATGAAGGCTTCCAATACAGATGAAACTGGGCAAGCAGTCTAACATCAGAAAGGATAATAATCAAATTAATAGGGACTCTGCAAATAATTCAGTCTGTTATGATGTTTGTTATGCTAGGATCGATTTGAAGAGTTAGTCTTTTCACCTGAGAAACAGCAAATAAACTGATTCATTAAATTTAAATTGGAACATTGAGAAAACAATTTGAAACTTGGTTATGCATCTGAATCAGTGAAGGCCACTATTGAGTCACTCTGACTTAGAAACATTATGGAGAGGTTTAAACTGAATCAAGTTTCCTCTCAAGTGAACTGAATCAGAAACTTCCAAACTTGTATTAATGAGCCAGACATTTGGAGAGTGTCTCCCTATGTAAATATTGCAGGGGGTGAGGGGGGAGAGTTAAAATGAAAAAGATTTGGGAGGCATTAATTGGTATACTTTTATGACAGTTCTAGTTTGATTCATAACGAACAATTTTACCTGTGCTCTTCAACCATGACACTTTTGGATGTTAAAATAAATTGACTGCAAAGTGATTTCACAGCTCAGATTTTTTTCCCCTCTCTGCTTCTCAGTTCTCTCATCTTCAACAGGCATATTTGCAGTATGATGAAATATGTGGAAACTAGGAGATATAGCTGTAGGTTGCTCAGAAAATATTAGATGTTTGTCCTTCAATCACTACTGCTGAGTGCACTACATCTGTCATTTACTCTTGTAATATTTCACTTTCTGTGTCTGGAAGATCAACTGTAGAAAGGTAAACTGTTTTCATTCATCATAACATCCATCCTTATAGCAACCAACCTTCTAAAATTTTGCAGACTTCTTGCACTGATATGTCTCACAGGGAAGGGGAAGAGGAGAAGGAACAAAAGCACACATTTCCACAGAGACAGTGTCACCCTCTGAAATACTCCTGAACCGTCAAAACCATCCTCACAAAAATCTCCAGTTGTGTTCCTTACAACCATTGTTAGATGGCCAGAGTTGAGAGATTCCTCCAGTTAATTAGTAAGGAGGTGCAGAAATAGGCCTTTGGACACTGCCCTTCTTTCCTTATCCTATCAAATTAGTTCATGCCAGGGGTGAAATCTAAAAATTTTCCCTACCGGTTCTGTGGGTGTGGCTTAATTGGTGGGCGTGGCTTGGTGGTCAGATGACTGGGTGGGCATGGCCAATAACAATAAATAATAAAAATAATAAGCAAAGTATAAAAAACAATAAGGGGTACCAAAAAACAACTTTCACACTTTACACACACACAACACAACACAACTGACTCACACATAATGTAAAAGCAGCTGCACTTCACACTTCACACAGCCACAAAAAGCTCAAAAACAAACTTTCACACTTTACACACACACACAACTCTCACACACACACACACAATGCCACATACAGCTTTCTGAGATTTTGTGTGTTTGTGTAGTTAGAGTGAAACACTACAGAAACACTCCAAATCTCAGAAAGCTGCACAAATATTTTATTTTATTTTATTATTTTATTTTATTTTATTTTATCGTGGACTTCAGTTCCCAGAGTTCCTCAGCCAGCAAAGCCAGCCAGCATTAGTTGATCACTAAGGAAATAGATTAGCTAAGCAATTGATTCTATCTGGGCTGAAAGTGAAACTGCTTTCGGGCTGGGAAAAAACCCATGTGTTCATCAGTAATAAGGTAAGTGCCTTAGAATCTCTACTCTTACTTGTAGAAAACATGTTTTCTACAAGTAAGAGTACAAGTAAGGTTCTGCTGATGAGGAACTCAGGTGAGATCGCCAGAGGAGACTTTAAAAAAAAAGAAATTAAGTTTAAAGGCTCTGCCGATTTCAGCTGAGGGGCAAGATCCTCAAAGGCTTTTTTTTTACTTTTAAAGGCATGTTTCGGCTGAAGAAAAACCGGCTTTTAAAAGTAAAAAAAAAACAACCTCTGCTGATGGTGCAGCTCAGCAGAGGCGGGGTAGGGGGTGGGGCCAGGGATTTTTGCTACCGGTCCTCCGAACCAGCAGCTGCCATCGCTACCGAATCGCACGAGCTGGTCCGAACTGGGAGCATTTCACCCCTGGTTCATGGGGAGATTTTTTGAAAAAAGATTAGGTCAGTTGCAAACCCCCTGTTGCTCAATGCATACATAGTATTCTACAAGCATAGCAACAGAGACAAAGAAGATCTCATCTATCCCACCAGCTAACCTGCTTTATGGCATTAAGATAAAATGAGTCATCTTCTACAGACCACTGATGGCCTTACCACAGTCATTCTGCAGCAACAAGTTCACCATAAAAAAATCTTCCAGTAACTTCTAGGCACACCCTTATGGCCCTAATTCCATTAGATTTGCAATTGTAATCTTGTATTGCTAAAAACTGTACACTCTGGCACCTGTGGCAAAGTCCCAGAAGAGTACTTAGGCATACTCTTGGCAAAAGAGGTTCGACAAGGTAAAAGAAAACTCACCAGCTGTAGGGTTCTCTGTTCTCTTCTAGCATGAGAGCAGATGTTTATGTCTCAGTAACTCTGAACAGCTTTATTGGGAAGGTAAGAATAATTAATTAGAAATTAGAAAATTGGAAGGGTTACACCAACGCCTTTTTTAAAAAAAAACTACGCAATGTCAACAATGTTGATTGTTGATAACATTTCCAAATAGTAAAAATAATTGTAGAGATAACCAAGTTCAGGACTGAAATGGCAAAAAGTTGAATGTAATTACAAAACAATTTTATTTCCATTCAGTATAATAATACTGAAATTTCTAGGTTCTACCATATCGCAAGATCTAAAATGGACAGCTAACATCAAAAACATCATCAAAAAAGGACAACGAAAAATGTTTTTTCTGCGCCAACTCAGAAAGCTCAAACTGCCCAAGGAGCTGTTGATCCAGTTCTACAGAGGAATTATTGAGTCTGTCATCTGCACCTCTATATCTGTCTGGTTTGGTTCTGCAACCCAAGAAGACAAACACAGACTTCAGAGGATAATTAGAACTGCAGAAAAAACAATTGCTACCAACCTGCCTTCCATTGAGGACCTGTATACTGCACGAGTCAAAAAGAGAGCTGTGAAAATATTTACAGATCCCTCACATCCTGGACATAAACTGTTTCAACTCTACCCTCAAAACGACGCTACAGAGCACTGCACATCAGAACAACTAGACACAAGAACAGTTTTTTCCTGAACGCCATCACTCTGCTAAACAAATAATTCCCTCAACACCGTCAAACTATTTACTAAATCTGCACTACTATTAATCTTCTCATTGTTCCACTTATGACTGTAACTTTGTTGCTTGTATCCTTATGATTTATACTGATATTGATTGTTTCCTGATTGCTTATTTGTAGCTTATGACTATCATTAAGTGTTGCAAGTGTTGTATCTTGATGAAGGTATCTTTTATTTTATGTACATTGAGAGCATATGCACTAAGACAAATTCCTTGTGTGTCCAATCACATTTGTCCAATTAAAAAAAAAATATTTATTCTAATACAAGTATGGCTGTTCTTCAAGTTTCCCAAAAGTTTCCCTTTTTAAAGAATTAAAATAAAGGAGAAAGTAAAAATAACATCCTATGATCTTTGAGAATTTTATTCACTTTCTGAACTTTGCTCTACACATCCAATTAATTCTGCTACAGATGAACCAGAACTTTGTTTGGAAAAAATACAGGAAAGAGAACTATTTATAGTTTTTTAAAAAGAATGATAGGATTGTTTTTCTCTGCTTTGTTGTTCTATCCTAAAATAAATATACAACATCCTTGATTAGCAAGAAATGAAATAGATAATAACAGAATTACAAGAATAATATTTCAACAATAGCAAATGATGTAATGGAAAATTTTAAATTTCCATACCCAAAAATATATGAAACCAAGTGATATAATTATTATTACAAAGTATATTTTCCTTGAAGCAAAGTATATATAAATATATCAAGGGTAATTAGGAATCTAGTGCATAGATTTTATTTTGGTTTTGTACCATATTGATGATGACCAGGATACAAAATAAATGCTCATTGCCATCAAAGGGTTGAGTTCTCAATTGCAAAATATGAACTGAATTTCAAATCCGTTGTTCCTGCAATATTTTTCTAGATGATAGCTAAGAATGATCTTCTATTGAATGTTAGTGAAGAAGAAAAACATCTCTAAAGTATTTAATTGACAGAAAGAATGAACCCTACTGTCCTTTATATGTCTCTGCCATTGCATTTGCGGTTTGGTGGCAGTGGAGAGTCTCTTGAATGGTTATATTGATTGTGAGATACTAACAGGGTGTTGTTGCTGATTATGGTTATTTCTCTGTTTTTACTGCTGTTTCTACTGATGGTTTATAGATTTGTAAGTTTTTCTATTGATTGTTTGTGATTTGAGTATGATTTTAATTGTTGTGAGCTGCCTAGAGTCACTGAGGTGAGATAGGAAGCTATACAAATTGGATGGGTGGATGGATGAACCATGGAGAAGTGAAAAAGCTTCGACCAACATATTTCTTATTTAGAATTCAGCCAACCTCAATAAAAAAGAAAAAAACATGTTAAAAAGTTATTTCAAAGCCAGATAGAGAGATGAAGCTATTAATGTTAGTATTTATATCATGAGTCTCTCCAAGGCATTATGTGTATATTCAAAAAGAAATAGATTATTAATGCCCTTTCATACTAACTTTAAAATGAACCAAATTAGGGTTCCAGAATGCTAAACCATCTCTTTTAGCAACAGAGAATAGGAACACTTCCAAATTATGAGAGTTGTTCCATGCAATGATGCAGTAGCGCTTTAATTCAAATTAAGAAAGCACCCACAGAAGCCTGTTAGAGATACTAGCAAGAAGGCTGCAGGACAATTAATTTTTGAAATCTATTTTAGATTCATTCTTCATAGCTCCACCATTTTCAATTCTAGTTATGTTTGAATCAGGGGTGAAATCTACAAATTTTTGCTACCGGTTCTGTGAGTGTGGCTTGGTGGGCGTGGCTTGGTGGGGGGGTCATGTGACTGGGTAGGCGTGGCTATTTGATTGGAGGATCAAAAGACAGAAACTCACTAACAATGTCCTGCAGGAGCAGGGCTGGACTAGATCAGAGGTCTCCAACCTTGTCCATTTTAAGACTTGTGGACTTCAACTCCCAGAGTGCCTCAGCCAGCAAAGTCTTAAATTGACCAAGGTTGGAGACCCCTGGACTAGATGACCTCTAGGTCCCTTCCAGCCCTGGATTATCCTCTGAAGCTGCATCTAGTGCCAGGTTTGTACCCCTTCCTTCCTCTCCTCCTGCCTACCTTCCTTCCTTCCCTGCCTCCCTCCCTCAATTCTTTCTCTCTCTCTCTCTCTCAAAAATGACCCCCTCCCACACACCCCATTTTTTCTCCCAGCCTACCTGAAGCCTGCTAGCCACCCCAAAAAGTGGGAGGGGAGTCCATTTTCCTCCTAGCAGGCTTCAGGCTTCAGGGAGCCTGCTAGCCACCCCAAAAAATGGGGGGGCGGGTAAGTCCGTTTTTCCTCCCAGCAGGCTTCAGGCTTTAGGGAGCCTGCTGGGAGGAAAAATGGACTCCTCCCCCTCATTTTTTGGCTAGCACCCAGCTGAGCTGCGCAATCATCAGAGGTTTTTTTTTACTTTTAAAAGGTTTTTTTCTGATGATCACGCGGCTCAGCTGGGGCAGGGGGGGGCAGGGATTTTTGCTACCAGTTCCCTGAACCACCCGCCATCATCGCTACCGGATTGGATGACCCGGTGCGAACCGGGAGCATTTCACCCCTGGTTTGAATGTTGTAATTCTAGTTATGTTTGAATTTGTTTGCTCTTATACCTTTTACAAAAAGACAGTGCTGCTAAAACACTTGACTCTGAACTAGTAGACTGATACAAGAATAATAGGCCACCTGTTCTGAATACATTAGGGTCAATAAAAGTTTTAGTACATTTCACACCTATTCACTCCTTATAAGGAATATTCCGAGAATAATTACACAAAATAGTGGAAAGTAGGTATATCTTGAAAAATACTTTCTATACAATTCAGTACACAGCTAGTTAAAAATAAACTCTATTAAATAAATGAAATTTCTAGGTAAGTAATATAGGAATTCAGTATTAATATATTAAAAGAATAGAGCATTTACTCCATACTTTCAATGAAAATTTCTCCTGTTTTAAAGTGCTAGGGACTAAGCATGCCAGCATTATTTGTGCAATCAATAACAAATATGACTGTATGTATCTGCAAAATACATGAATATGTCCAGTTTATTCAGATCTCTGTGCACCTTAAATCACACAGAGAATATGAATGAGCCAGACAATAATGACTAGCTATAGTCCTTAACATAAATGGAGGAATTCCTAATCTTTTCTGTTCTGTATAAAGCTTTTTGTGGATTCAGAAAGAATGTAATCTTGGATTCTTATCCAAAATCCATGGTAGCCTGCAGGTGAATAGTGAGCAGGGCAAGAGACTCCGAAGAGACCCTGCTGTCGTGTCCCACTCCTCCGCTGACGGCCGGGTCAGGGAAATCCGAATTTGCTTGCCTCTGCAGCTCTGCCCAAAGTCCTAGCAAAGTCCTCAGAGCAGGCAGGAGACCAGTAAGTGACTTCAGCAAGATAAGTTCGACTTTGCCTGACTCAGAGACTGCCAGAAAGCAGATCCTTTATATAGGCCATGGGGTGTGGCTCCATGACTCAGCACTCATTAAGGCCTGCCCCTCCCTTCCTTCTGTTGCCTCCGCCTATCCAATCTTCTGATGCGAGGGTCACTCCAATCAGCTGTTGTTGGAAGTAAACTTTCCTCAGGCTCACATGCTGTGGAGGAGGGGGAGGGGTCTAGCTGCTCCGTTTGCCTGGGCATGGAGCCAGGGCTGGGGCCGGGGGATGCCCCCTCCTCTTCAGCTTGTCTGGGCATGGAGCCAGGACTGGGGCCGGGAGGCATACATTCCTCCGTGTTCGGGAGCAGATAAGCAGACCCCGGCTGCGGTGAGAGCAGACAAGACACAACACCTGCCTTGTTTCTCAGGCTGTAAAGATGATGGTGGGGAAAGAATTGTACTTTCAGATTTGCAAGATTCTGTCAATGTAGCATTACAATGAAGTAGAATTGGCTCATATTATTCTGACTCCTATCTAGTTTACTCCATGAGGCTAACAGTTGTAACCTTTCAGAAACAGCCTTATAAAAAGCTGTAGAATACCTAAAAAGAAAGAGGGCTTCTTGTATGGATCCTCATCTCAATAATAGATTTTTCCTTCATTGTTTAATATTTTCTTCTTTCTTCATAGTGCTGCTCAGAAACAGCATCTTGGCTGATTTAACCAAAAGTTAAGCAAGGTTTGACAAGGTCAGTAATTGGACTGGAGACCAGGTGTAGATAACAGGACATAGCCTAAATTGGGAAATCAAACAATTATGCAACCAACCTATGGGCATATAATTGCTAGGAACTCACTAGGAACTGAGCAAGACTCAAAGGAGACTTTATCCTTTTCATATGCTACACTTACTAAATATACTGCAATGTATTTAGTTTTCAAGTAAATTGCATGGAGGCACAACTATTCATTCAGTAGGAAATATTAATTCAAGGTATTGTTTATATCCCTGTGCATCAATTTTCATTCCGTTCAGAAGGTATCATAAAGCAGATGTGCTCCTAAATCATTATTCCTCCTTTCTTTAAAATGTTAGTATATATGGTACCAGGGGGAAAATTATTAGACCTCAAAAACAGCTTATTAAAAATGTATACTGCTTATGACAGCCTCTTTCAGAAACATAACCCCCCTAACTAATTCATGTTCACTTACCCTGCAGATTTCTATTTATAATACTTTACAATTTCCCTGTATTTGTGTTATAAATTATTCAGTGACATCAAGGTTTTTATTTTGATGAGGGAATTTTTGATGAATTTGACAGAGTAATTACTTCAGATCCTGTTCAGAATTGCTATAAAAATATTTAATTTTATTGACTCTAATAAATAATTAAAACAGAAATACTTGCATAGCTTATGGCTCCTTGTTTCTGTTTGCTTCTCTCTAATTAAAACAGCAATGTTGTTATGTGTACCATTTTTAATATGTTTACATCCAATTTGGTGATTTAAAAAACTACTGAGAAAAATGAGGGTAGTGAATATATGGACTTATTGCAGCTCCATCTGCCTTCCTGGTCTATGTATTACTCTCCCCATTATTTCTTTGACTATTCATAGTACTTATACAATTCATGTAACAGTCTCAAGTACTTTCCCCCATGGAGGTTTTCAGTACTAAGAGTAGTTCATAGAACAGATTAGAGTACAGCCAGGTGTTTATGATATAATTATTTATTCAAATAATTATGAATTTCAGGTGAACAAGGTAAGTTATCTACTGCAACAGTGGAAAGTAGAGTTATATCTTCACTTTTCCCAACCATTAATATGAATGTCACATGCTATAGATCAGGGGTGTCCAAACTTGGCAACTTTAAGACTTGTGGACTTCAACTCCCAGAATTCCTCAGCCAGCAAAGCTGAGTTGCCAAGTTAAAGTTGCCAAGTTTGGACACCCTTGCTATAGATAGTTCACTCATGACAAAGCTCCCAATTTACCCGTGTAAACCTTTGACAGTAGTGCTGCAAAAAATGTGTCTTTCTTGATATTAAATTAGGATAGGATAGGATAGGAATAACATCTGAACTAAGGATAGATGACAAGATTTTTCATCTGATTCATAGATTTATTGATGATGAAAAGGAGTACCTAGAATTAGTCCAGAGTCAGAACCTTGGACAGTGCACTGTGCTAACTCAGGGGAAGACTAAGGAATACTAGATAATTTAAATTAAAGACCATTTTGTTTTAATTGTTTTATTCAAGGTCTGTTAGCCACCTAGGCTCACCTTTGATGATATGGAAGCTTACAAACTTAATATTTATTTGTTTGTTTATTATTTATTTGTTTAGTCATACAAACTTACACCAAGTGCAAGTTGGAACTGTTATGTATTAACAGTTGTGCCTTTAAATATTTGAGCGGGAAATCAGCACGTTGCTGATTGGACGAAGCCTCCAGCAGAACTGTATAAAAGGAGAGGTTTTTCCCCCAGCCTGTTGCTGGGTTCACCCTATATTAAAGAGCTGTTGTCACTACCCTGGTCTCCAGCCTCGTTACTTCCCGAACTTAACATTGGCAACGAGGATGGGATCTCGAGGCTAAGGAGAACCAGAACCGAGCTGAAGCACGCTAGTCCCGAACCCAGCAAACTCAGGGCAGAAACGCGGAAATGGCAAACACGCCACCCGCACCGTACAACCCGGGCAAGGAGAAATGGGGAACATATATGACCCGTTTCGAAAGCTTTCTAGAAGCCAACGAACTACAGGGGATCCCTGATAACCGCAAGCGGGCTTACTTCCTAAGCCATTGCGGGCCGGAGGTAATCGAGATTGCGGAAGCCCTGGCAGAGCCAACGCCGATACAATCGGTATCGTGGCCGACTCTGCAGACTTTGCTGAAGAACCATTTCCCACCGACGCCGTCCAAATACGTGCAGCGGTTTGAATTCGGAGAACGTAGACAGATGGAGGGCGAGTCCATCGGTGACTACATGGCCGCTTTAAGAAGAGCGTCCAAGGACTGCGGATACCGAGACTTAGGCAGTGCTACTCGAGCAACTCATCCGAGGGGTCAAGGACATCCGCCACGGCGGCGACTGCTAGCCAGGAGCAACCTGACACTAGCCACCGCTCTGGACGAGGCCAGAGCACACGAAATGTCTACTAAAGCAGCAGAGACTCTGCAAAGCCTCTTCAATCCAAGGCGGCGCAAAGCCAACGCCAGTACACCAGGAGGAGATTCAGTCCGAATCCGAAGGTGAGGCGAGGATGAGGAAGGGTCTGCCGGACCGAGAAACGCGACACTGAGGACCGTGACGTGCGGAAGCTGCGGAGGGCAGCATCAGCGCCAACGCTGCAGGTTTAAAGACGCAACATGCGGCGGTGTGGGAAGAAAGGACACTTAGCTCAGGTTTGCAGAGCGCCCAACCTTCCGCCGAAAATTCAAATCGGCCAATCAACGCGGAACCGGAAAGGCGGCCCGCGATTGGTTCAAACAAGAAAGGCGCGAAGTCTAACCAAACGACTGTCATTATAGGCCGCGCCTCAACCAAAGTGGAAAAGAAGATTTTCACAAAGCCCAAGATCGAGGGAGTACGGTGCAGGCTTGAAGTAGACACGGGATCAGCGATCACCATCATGTCCTGGGACACCCTGGCGAAGTCGCTGCCGTCCGTCGTGAAGCGCCATCTGCAAGCACAGCGGCTACGAGTGCACGACTACCTGGGGAATCGCATCCCTGTTCGAGGACCACCTCCGTCCGAGTGGAGTCCGGCCCTCACAAAAAGACCCTGCCCATCACGATCGTCGAAGGAACTCTGCCCAGTCTGTTGGGACTAGACTGGTTTCGTGCCCTGGGCATGGGAGTGACTGGCATCTACAGAAGTGACTGCAATTTGAAAGACATTCTCTTTAACGAGTTCAAGATGTCTTCAAGGACTGCCTGGGCAAGTACAAGGGGACCCCTATTTCCTTCAACTTAGACCCCAGGTAGCCCCATTAGGCTTAAGGCGAGGAGAGTCCTTTGCCCTAAAACCAAAAATCGATAAGGAGCTGGACAAGCTCATAAATCAGGGATTTTGGTGCCAGTCGATCACGCAAAGTGGGAGACGCCAATCGTCACCCCCATCAAATCGGACGGGTCAATTAGAATTTGCGCTGACTACAAGGCGACGCTTAACAAAGCCTTACAGAAAAGCGCGTACCCGGTTCCCGTAGTGCAACACTTATTGCACTCTTTGGGGCAAGGGCAAGTCTTTGCAAAGTTAGACTTGGCCCAAGCCTACCAACAACTGCCAGTAGATGCCCGCACAGCCGAAGCCCAAACGATTGTGACGCACAGGGGGGCCTTCAAGTGCACCGATTGCAATTTGGGGTTAGTGTGGCACCAGGGCTGTTCCAAAACCTGATGGAACGACTACTGCAAGGGCTCCCAGGGGTAGTTCCCTACTTCGATGATGTCCTAATTTCAGGGGAAAACATGGAGGAATTGGGGGAGCGGTTAAGAAAGGTCTTGAGCATTTTCCGGACAGCCGGATTAAAAGTCAAGACAAATAAATGTCAGATAGGGGTCGAATCGGTCGATTTCTTGGGCTACGGATAGACAAGAAAGGAATTCACCCTACTGAGAGCAAGGTTAAGGCAATTAGGAAGGCTCCAGCGCCCAAAAACAAAGCAGAGCTGCAGGCATTCCTGGATTGGTTAATTTTACGCGGTCTTTTAAAGAACAAAGCAACTGCTATGGAACCGCTGCATAGGCTCTTAGGAAAAATACTGTTTGGTCTTGGGGAAAGTCAGAAAATAGGGCTTTTGAAGCAGTAAAGAACCTGCTCTCAAGTGATAGCCTGCTCATCCAATATCACGACTCACTACCCCTAGTGCTGGTTTGCGATCGTCCCCTTATGGGGTGGGGCTGTACTCAGCCATAGACTTCCAAACGGCACAGAAGCCCTATAGCGTTCTACTCTAGAACGATGTCCTCCCAGAGAGGAACTACAGCCAATTAGACAAAGAAGCATTAGCCATTGTATCAGGGGTCAAAAATTCCATGAGTATGTCTTTGGGCGGAATTTTGAAATCGTGACTGACCACAGACCGTTACTTGGATTACTGGCTGGCGACCGCCAACGCCTGTGGCACTTTCGCCACGCTTGACTCGATGGACTATATTTTAGCCGCTTACTCATACAAGCTGCAGCATCGACCGGGAAAAGAAGTGGGGCATGCAGGCGCATTGAGCCGATGCCCACTGCCAGGGGCGACCAAGACCCCACTCCGGGACACCCATCCTCCTTATTGACTCGTTGGACTCTGGCCCAGTCACATCAAAGGAAGTGGCTCGGGCATCATACCGACATTGTGTTAAGGACTGTACTCGGTTGGGTACAGAGAGGTGGCCAGCGCCGTAACGGTTCAAAGAATTTGTTAAGAAACGTGATGAGCTCTCGGCTCAAGGGGTGCCTGTTATGGGGTGATCGTGTAATAATTCCTGTTAAGTTAAGGGGCAAGGTATTGGACCTCCTCCACGAGGTCACCCAGGCATCGTAAGGATGAAGGGTTAGCTAGAAGCTATGTATGGTGGCCACTCATGGACGCAGAGATTGCTGAGAGGGTAGGGAAATGCCAAGCTTGCCAAGAGTCCAGACCGCTACCCCAACAGCCCCAGTCAGAGAATGGGAAAAGCCCCAAGGGCCTTGGTCAAGAATCCACATTGACTTTGCTGGCCCTTTCACGGCCAAACGTTCCTAGTGGTGGTGGACGCATTTTCCAAATGGTTAGAGATCATACTTATGAAGTCCACCACAGCCGAAGCAGTAATCGCAACCCTCGCCACCTATTCGCAACTCACGGGTTGCGGACACTCTGGTGTCCGACAATGAGCCCCAATTCACGGCAGCCCAGTTTGAAGAGTACCTGGCAGAGGAAGGCATCCGACATGCCCTCTCTGCACCTTTCCACCCTGCGTCGAATGGCCTTGCAGGCGTTCCGTCCGGGCGCTAAGGAGGCATTGTCCAGGCTCAAGCCAGGTGACTGGCAAACAAAATAGACTTTTCCTAGCCGTCCAGCACAGAACCCCAAGCACAGCCACTGGAAAAGCCCAGCCGAATTGCTAATGGGACGGAAACTCCGGTGCCCACTTGACCGTTTGAACCCCATTACACACCCGAGGGTTACAAGGGGAGCTAGAAAAACAAGGAAATGAGCATAGGCGACCGGGTGTGGGCCGAAACTATGGGGACGGCCCGAGTTGGGTCGCCGGACAAGTAACAAAAGTAACAGGGCCAAAATCGTCGTGGTAGAGCTACCAGACAACCGAGTGTGGCGGCGCCACATAGATCAGTTAAGGAAGCGAATAACTGACCAAACCAAACCAACAGAGACAGGTAATGACCAATACCACTTTGAATCCACAGCTGACAATGACCGGGAGGCGCAAGACTTAGCTGAGGTCCCAGAGTTCCAGCGACGCCATCAGGTCCCGAGGAAACAGCAGGAAAATTCAAAATTAATCCAAGGCGGATGGCCAAGAAAAAGAGTCGGCCAATAATCCAGAGCCCGATGGCCCAGAGAAAGAGCTGGGAGGAGAAAACAGCCCCTCCGACCAGCTCAAAACACCACCCAGAACTGAACCGCGCAGGTCAGAAAGAACTAGGAGACGCCCAGGTTATTTGCGTGACTACGTCGAAAAATAACATGTAAATAAATATGTAAATAAGTCCAAGTGTTTTCTGGGAGGGGAGGAGTGTTATGTATTAACAGTTGTGCCTTTAAATATTTGAGCGGGAAATCAGCACGTTGCTGATTGGACGAAGCCTCCAGCAGAACTGTATAAAAGGAGAGGTTTTTCCCCCAGCCTGTTGCTGGGTTCACCCTATATTAAAGAGCTGTTGTCACTACCCTGGTCTCCAGCCTCGTTACTTCCCGAACTTAACAGGAACCAGTGAAATAATGATCAAGTATGGATAAGGTATAGTTTCAAATATATTCATTTCCTATTTTATCCACCAAGGTTTGTCATATGTAAAGCAAAGGTGGCTTCCAATAACACTTCCATTAAAACTAATTTTAACAAGAATTGCAAAGAAGGAATTAAAAAAAGAGAGCAGGCACAAGAAAACAACAAAATAGGTGCAACTCTGTTGCAAGAGAAGTTGAAGATGGTTATCCTGAACAATCACACTTATTCTGAAAAGCCTTCTTTAAAAAACCTGTACTTTGATCAGGTTAAAAGTCAATTAAACAGAAACAAAGAACTTTCCTTGGAAAATTCAAGCTTAGGTTGGAGTTTTTTTGTGGGGAGGGAGTATTTTACTCTTCTGGTCTGTTGAATTTTTTTTTCATGCATTTGTTTTTAGATGTAAACCACCAAGAGTCATTTGGGAGCCAAGCAGCATATAAATTAAAATAAAAAAAATATTTAAAAAAATAAAAAATGCAGAGATGTAAGCTCAAATGGTCTCCTGTGTGCCAGTGGAATGAAAATATGCAAATATATCAGAAGCTGAAGTGGGATTTCAAGTTGCACATTAAAAAATAACATGGATTGACTGCCACAGAATAATTTGGTGGCATAAGAATCAAAAGGGGTAAAAATAGGAACATCTAAACGCCACACACAAAAATATTGTATTTAATTTATTTCAATTCAGTTTTACTCCCTCTGATAGGATGGCATTTGAAAACAGAGCAGACAATACTACACTCCTCAATCATGTATCCTAAGAGTGGGCAAATGAGAAGCTCAAATTCCAGTTTTATATTACTTTACACAGTGCTAAGTTTTCAAGGCAAAACTGCTACCATTACTGTGTATCTAGTCCAGCCCTAACTGATGTTAGTAGCTGACTGATTACACATCAGCAAATCAATGCAATAGCAAATTGTGATTTTCAGGAATCTGTAAATGTATTTCAGTAAGTAATGCTTTGTGTCATTTACAGTTCCAGGTTCTTCAGTAATTCACTAAGAATTGTGAACAATTCATCTGCATTGAAACCTAAAAATATTGTATTTGACTATTGTATACTATAGCAAGAGGCACAGGCACCAAATAAACAGGAAGTTAACCTCTTTGCTATTCAAAAATCCAAACTAAGAATGAAACCCAGTTGTGTGTCTCTTTTCATTGACTTTTTTCTTAACAACCAAAAGTCTGCAGTGGGGGAATTATTTCACTTTTTTCCCTTCTTCTCCATCCTCATTCAAAATTATCTTCATGTGGACAAAAGTAATTAAGCAGAAATAATGTTTGTAATGAAACACAGCAACACCAACTAATTAAGCAGCTCTGTTCCCACTATTCATCTGCTTAAAACCACAACTCTCTGAGGTTGCTATTGGGCATGGCATGAACTGTATATGGATACAGTTGTATAAATATGAACACTTTTCTTTACCTGGACATGTAAGTGCTTGAAAAGAAGAATAAAAGCAAGAAGCCACACACATGTTTATTGTCCAGAAAGCCAAAAGCGCTAGTACATCAAGTTCCCATATTGTACAGAGAGATTCAAATGAATGCCAATATGTCTCTTTTACATCTTTCAATGAATGTCCAGAGACAGGAGAATTAGATACTAGGGCTATATGCACAATCTTGTTTTCTATACTCTTTGAAACATCAACCATTCAGTAAAATGCATGAAGAGAACTATATAAACAGCTATTTTGGGGGAAGGGGAACCTTCTAAATATATTACAGTAAATGAAGCTCTGGGCAGCAAGGCTGTCACCATATAGTCAATCAACTTCTAATATGAGCTGGAATGAAACTTACATCCATCTCTATTTAGCGGAGACTTGCTTGACTACAAAGTTTATCGGTGATGTAAAGCAGGGGTGAACTCTAGCAGGTTCTGACATGTTCTGGAGAACTGGTACTGGAAATTTTGAGCAGCTCAGAGAACCGGTGGCGGAAATTTTGAATAGTTCAGAGAACCAGCAAATACCACATCTGGCTGGCCCCAGAGTGGGGTGGGAATGGAGATTTTGCAATGTCCTTCCCCTGGAGTGGGATGGGAATGGAGATTTTGTAATTTCCTTCCCCTGCCACACCCACCAAGCCATGCCATGCCCACCAAGCCATGCCCACAGAATCAGTAATAAAAAAATTTGGATTTTACAACTGACTTAAAGGATTAAAGACTTATATTTTGCATGTTTATCTAGAGAGGTAGTCATAATAATCTGCACTGGAGGGGAGAATCTACAAAGAGTTGTGCATTAAATCTAATTTCAATGGCTGTCCATCTACGCAAACAAACTCTGGGTGTTGAACAGAGAACAAATCTCAATCCATTAAAAAATTAAACCCATGACTTATACTCAAGTCTCCTAATAAAAATACTAATTCCCCTCATATAACCCAGTGGTGGGATTCAGCCGGTTCTGTCCGGATCGTGTCCAGATCGTGAGAACCAGTAGTGGCGACGGCGTGAGGATCCACCTACCCAACTGAATATAATGTGCAACTACTGTGCATGCGCTCACATTTGTGAACCGGTAGGAAAGATAAGTGAATCTCACCTCTGATATAACCCATACACAATAACACACCAAAGTTCCAAGAAATTAGCATCCTAACATCAATGCCTGGTAGAAGAGACAAGATTTTATAGCCTTCTGAAAGGCCAATAGATATAGACCAAACATTTATTTGAGCAGAGGCTGCTCCAAAGAAGACTTACTTCTTAGACCTACTAAATGATATTGCTTCACCAAGAGACTTCCAGATGTGATAGAATGGGGAGAAAGATTAGGGATTTGCCATCTTTCAAGTAACCTGGCCCTATGCCATATAAAACTTCAAAGGTGAAAACCAGGACTTTGAATTGTATCTGGAAACCTATTAAATATAAGCCTTTAGTCCTTTAAGACACACCTGGCAGGTTGTGACATAGGTGTACCATGCTGTGACCAAAACTGTACTGTATATGCAATTGCCCTACTACAGGATCTTTAAGGGCCAGCCCACATACAATATGCTGCAATAGTTCATGCACAGACATGAGTTGCTATCTAAGAATGAACACAACTGTTATACAAAATAATGTCCTGGCCATGCCTTTTGCTCTTTGAGTAAGACCTTGTAAGGCCAGGAAGAATGTTTATCAATTCTGCCTGGGGAAGTGTAACTGTTTACGGAGTTAAAGTTCACAGATTAATTGTAGTCAAAGTTTAATTTATTTATTAGGTATACCTTTTGTAGATTCCATCCCAAATGCATGGGGTAGACAGAATATTAAATACATCTATGAAAAATTGGAGGGAAATCCAAGTGCAGGAAGTGACTGCAATGATAATTACTTTTTAATAGCTGCTAATTACAAACAAGTTGCTGGATATACAAATGAACTTTTAGTTCATGTTCTGGAATTCTTGATGAATTTTAGACCATGTCACAGAAATGCAGAAGAGGAATGAATCCCCGAGGCATTCCGAGATGCTGATTTTGTTTGATATCTATTTTGGAATCATTATTATAGGACATAATAAATTAAACTACAACATCCAAAATATATTCACTTGCTTATCTTTCAATGTGATGCATGCCATCATCTGTCAGCAACTTCCTTCTACATTCTATAGCAAACAAGCAGACCTAATTGTTTGCGAAAAGCAAACAAATCCAAATATGGAGTCAGAAATGGCAATGTTTAAATATCATTTCCATCTCCTGGGACTTTGCCTCTGATATTAAGACAGTCATTCTTAAACCGGGGAAGTTCAAGGACAGATGTCAACACAAAGCAGCTGAATTACAATTTCTGAAGAAATTCACTTCCTCTGACTTGAACAAGGACAATTATTGTTCATTAATCATACTATTTAATGAGCTCACAAAGGAAGGGAAATTTGGGTCCTCACCCAACAACTGTTTTGAGAATAGCCAGAGGCTTTCTGCAAACAGAATATTTCCCTCGCTTCCCACTACTCAACCATGCATGTATATTTACTTGTAGTTCAGGATGCACCTCATCAAACAGGCAATAAACCGTGAAGCCTTGTGTAATAATAAATTGGATAGTTCTTACAATGACCCAGGATTCCTTTTATTATTTTGCTGAGATACTGAATCAATGGAAATTGTAGAGGAACAATACAACATGTAATTATTTTATAATGGTCTGATGTTTTATTTCATTTTTTTCCTTTGGAAGCCATCTTTATTTGTTTATTTATTTGAAAAGAGAGAAAGAGAGTTTGGAGGGGGGGAGTTTGCATATATGTGTATAAGTACTCTCAACTAAATATTACCAACATCAATCTATTATCAGTGGTGGGTTTTTACCAGTTTGGGCAAACTGGTAGTGGTAATTTGGCCTGGGTCACCAAACTGGTAGCGACTGCTGGCCTCACCCCTGAACCGGCAGCCCAGTTGCCGCTCGCTTGCCCTGCCCACCCTCCCAACTGCTGGGAGGCAGCTGGCAAAGCGACGGTGGCTGAGAGGTTTCTCACAGTCACATCAAAAAAAGAAAAAGACTCCCAGCCACCACCTCTTTAAGAGTTGCTTTGCGGCTGCAGCGGCTGGCCACAGGCCACCAAAGACTACCAGAGGTCGCCGAAAAAGCCATTGCTGTCGCATCCCATTGCCTGCTGCATCGCGCTCGGACTGACGCATCCCATTGACTGCTGCGTCAGTCCAAGCATGATGATGCAGCAGGCAATGGGATGCATGGCTGATGCGAAGAATAGGGTGGTAATGGTAGTGGTCTTTTCAGTGACCTCTGGTAGTTTTTGGTGACTGTGACCAGCAGCCACAGCCACAAAGCAGCTCTCAAAGAGGTGGTGGTTGGGAGGCTTTTTCTTTTTCCATGCGACTGCGAGTTGCCTCCCAGCTGCCAACTCTTTGCCAGCCACTTCCCAGCAGTGGTGGCTGGCTAGAGGCCACCGAAAGTACTGGAGGTCAGCTTGCCTTCTGGACTCTGGACCAGCCACCACAGGAGGAAGGTAAGCAGCCCGAAGAAAGAGGCGGTGATGGGAGAGGATGTGGGCTAGGGCTGGGGCCCCTGAAGGAGGGGAAATGAGGTGATGCATGTAACTGGTGAAGGGAGGGTGGGGAGGCATGCAGGAGGAAGCCTTTGATATATTAGGCCAGGCCTGGGCAGAAAATAAGTTGATGGGTAGAAATTCAAAAAAAAATCCTACTTTTTCTGTGGCCTGGCTTGCTTGGTGGCCATGGCTTGGTGGTCATGTGATTGAGTGGCCGTGGCACTCAATCAAGTTGACATCAAGTTGGCCCTGCCCACTCAGTTACATGAGCACCAAGCCACGCCCACCAAGCAAACCATATTCACAGAACCGGTAGAAAAAATTTTTGAAACCCACCACTGGTCTATGTATACATACATACTGTGACAGATGGAAAAATCAGGAATTATTTATCTGGAAAATCTTTCAATGGAATTGATATGGGACTTTAAAACATTGCATGTTTTGTTCTATAAGAAAGGAGATCCATTTCATTACAAAATTTTTGAACAGACTCTTTGTTGTTGTTGTTAGTTGCGAAGTAGTGTCCGACCCATTGCGACCCCATGGACAACATTCCTCCAGGCCTTCCTGTCCTCTACCATCCTCTGGAGTCCATTTAAGCTCATGCCTAATGCTTTGGTGACTCCATCCAGCCACCTCGTTCTCTGTCGTCCTCTTCTTCTTTTGCCCTCAATCTTTCCCAGCATTAGGCTCTTCTCCAGTGAGTCCTTCCTTTTCATTAGGTGGCCAAAGTGTTTGACTTTTATCTTCAGGATCTGAGTAAGCTGCCTAACATTAATCTACATAGTTCAGACTACTAAATCAATGATAATGCTATGCAGGGTTCAGGATATAAACCAAGCATATTTAGAAATTATTGAAAATCCCTTGAGGTTTTTCAAGAACTGAGTGTTGTTCTTTCTTCTGGTCTGTTTGTTTTTTAAGATTTTCAAAATTCATTCTATACAATGACTAGTTCCTGAAATATGCAAGTATATTAATATATAAAATTATTGGGGGTATAATAATTAATGTCAGTAATTGGTGGAAAGTTATTTGTTATTCAGAAAACAATTTCATGCAGAAGGAAATTCTGTAGGAAGTCATAATTGTCACCAATCCCTGCAATGTTACACTCTAAGTAAGATATAGAATAGAATAGAATTTTTTATTGGCCAAGTATGATTGGACACACAAGGAATTTGTCTTGGTGCATATGCTCTCAGTGTACATAAAAGAAAAGATACGTTCATCAAGGTACAACATTTACAACACAATTGATGGTCAATATATCAATATAAATCATAAGGATTGCCAGCAACAAAGTTACAGTCATACAGTCATAAGTGGAAAGAGATTGGTGATGGGAACGATGAGAAGATTAATAGTAGTGCAGATTCAGTAAATAGTTTGACAGTGTTGATGGAATTATTTGTTTAGCATAGTGATGGCCTTCGGGAAAAAACTGTTCTTGTGTCTAGTTGTTCTGGTGTGCAGTACTCTATAGGGTTGTTTTGAGGGTAGTAGTTGAAATAGTTTATGTCCAGAATGCGAGGGGTCTGTAAATATTTTCACGGCCCTCTTCTTGATTCGTGCAGTATACAGGTCCTCAATGAAAGGCAGGTTGGTAGCAATTATTTTTTCTGCAGTTCTAATTATTTATTATTATTATTTATTTATTTTTATTTATCAAATTTTTATACCGCCCTTCTCCCGAAGGACACAGGGCGGTGTACAGCCTAAATAAGACACAATATATATACAATTAAAATCAAAATTTAAAATAAAGCATATTACAAAAAGGCCAATGTATAAAAATTTAAATTTCAAATTTAAAAAATTTAAAACCCCGCAACAATAAAACCCAATTTAAAATGTTAAAAAACCATTATGCCAGTCCAGCTTGAATAAATAAGTATGTTTTTAGCTCACGGCGAAAGGTCCGAAGATCAGGCACTTGGCGTAGGCCAGGGGGAAGTTCATTCAGGCGTCGCTGCTCCAACAGAGAAGGCCCTTCTCCGGGGGCCCGCCAGCCGACATTGTTTGGCGGACGGCACCCTGAGGAGACCTTCGCTGTGAGAGCGTACCGGTTGGTGGGAGGCATAAGGTAACAGCAGGAGGTCTCGTAAGTACCCGGGTCCTAAGCCATGGGCGCTTTAAAGGTGGTAACCAAAATCTTGAAGCGCACCGAAAGACCACAGGAAGCCAGTGCAGACTGCGGAGCAGTGATGTTACATGGGAGCCACGGCGGCTCCCGTTACTACTCACGCAGCCGCATTCTGGACTAACTGTAGCCTCCGGGTGCACCTCAAGGCAGCCCCATGTAGAGAGCATTGCAATAATCCAACGAGATGTAACCAGGCGTGAGTGACTGTGCATAAGGCATCCCGGTCAAGGAAGGGCGCAACTGGCGGACCAAGCGAACTTGGTAAAGGCCCTCCTGGAGCGGCCGCCAGATGTTCATTACAAAATTTTTGAACAGACTCTTTGTTGTTGTTGTTAGTTGCGAAGTCATGTCCGACCCATTGCGACCCCATGGACAACATTCCTCCAGGCCTTTCTGTCCTCTACCATCCTCTGGAGTCCATTTAAGCTCATGCCTAATGCTTTGGTGACTCCATCCAGCCACCTCGTTCTCTGTCCTCCTCTTCTTCTTTTGCCCTCAATCTTTCCCAGCATTACTCTCTTCTCCAGTGAGTCCTTCCTTTTCATTAGGTGGCCAAAGTGTTTGAGTTTTATCTTCAGGATCTGAGTAAGCAGCCTAACATTAATCTACATAGTTCAGACTACTAAATCAATGATAATGCTATTTAGCATATTTAGAAATTATGGAAAATCCCTTGAGGTTTTTCAAGATCTGAGTGTTGTTCTTTCTTCTGGTCTGTTTGTTTTTTAAGATTTTCAAAATTCATTCTATACAATGACTAGTTCCTGAAATATGCAAGTATATTAATATATAAAATTATTGGGGGTATAATAATTAATGTCAGTAATTGGTGGAAAGTTATTTGTTATTCAGAAAACACTTTCATGCAGAAGGAACATTCTGTAGGAAGTCATAATTGTCACCAATCCCTGCAATGTTACACTCTAAGTAAGATATAGAATAGAATAGAATTTTTTATTGGCCAAGTGTGATTGAACACACAAGGAATTTGTCTTGGTGCATATGCTCTCAGTGTACATAAAAGAAAAGATACGTTCATCAAGGTACAACATTTACAACACAATTGATGGTCAATATATTAATATAAATCATAAAGATTGCCAGCAACAAAGTTACAGTCATACAGTCATAAGTGGAAAGAGATTGGTGATGGGAACGATGAGAAGATTAATAGTAGTGCAGATTCAGTAAATAGTTTGACAGTGTTGATGGAATTATTTGTTTAGCAGAGTGATGGCCTTCGGGGAAAAACTGTTCTTGTGTCTAGTTGTTCTGATGTGCAGTGCTCTGTAGGGTCGTTTTGAGGGTAGGAGTTGAAACAGTTTATATCCAGGATGCGATAAATATTTTCACGGCCCTCTTCTTGATTCGTGCAGTATACAGGTCCTCAATGGAAGGCAAGTTGGTAGCAATTATTTTTTCTGCAGTTCTAATTATCCTCTGAAGTCTGTGTTTTTCTTGTTGGGTTGCAGAACCGAACCAGACAGTTATAGAGGTACAAATGACAGACTCAATAATTCCTCTGTAGAACTGAATCAGCAGCTCCTTGGGCAGTTTGAGCTTACTGAGTTGGCGCAGAAAGAACATTTTTCGTTGTCCTTTTTTAATGAAGTTTTTGGCGTTAGCTGTCCATTTTAGATCTTGCGATATGATAGAACCTAGAAATTTGAAGGTTTCTACTGTTGATACTGTGTTGTCTAGTATTGTGAGAGGTGGAAGTATGGAAGGGTTTCTCCTAGAGTCTACCACCATTTCTACGGTTTTGAGTGTGTTCAGTTCCAGATTGTTTTGGTTGCACCACAAGGCTAGTCGTTCGACCTCTCGTCTATATGCGGATTCGTCATTGTCTCGAATGAGACCAATCACTGTTGTGTCATCTGCGAACTTCAGTAGCTTAACAGATGGATCATTGGAGATGCAGTCATTGGTATACAGAGAGAAGAGAAGTGGGGAGAGCACACAGCCTTGGCCCCTGTGCTAATTGTACAGGTATTTGATGTGATCTTGCTTAGCTTCACCTGCTGCTTCCTGTTTGTTAGGAAGCTTGTGATCCACTTACAAGTCTGTTCCGGTACCTGTAGCTGGTTTAGCTTAGTTAGAAGAATGTCTGGAATGATGGTATTGAATGCTGAACTAAAGTCTACAAAAAGGACCCTTGCATAGGTCTTTAGAGACTCAAGATGCTGTAGGATGTAGTGCAGAGCCATATTAACAGCATCATCTGTTGATCTGTTTGCTCGGTATGCAAATTGCAAGGGTCTAACAGCGGATCCGTGATGGTTTTCAAGTAGGAAAGCACTAGCCTTTCAAAGGTTTTCATGATTACAGATGTTAGAGCAACTGGTCTGTAGTCATTCAGTTCCTTGATGGTGGGCTTCTTCGGCACTGGGATGATGGTAGAGCATTTGAAGCAAGAAGGAACATAACACATCTCTAGTGATTTATTGAAAATATGGGTGAAGATGGGGGCCAATTGGTCAGCACAGACTTTTAATTAAGAAGGAGTTATCTTGTCTGGGCCTGGAGCTTTTCCTGGCTTTTGTCTGTGAAATAGGTCCTGCATTTCTTTTTCTGTGATCACTAGGGGTTGTGAACCCAATGAAATGGGGTCAGTTGTAGGAGGCTTGGCTGTTGATGGTGTTTCTGAGATGGGGGTTGTGGAGATAGGTGGCTGTAGTTTCCTTTCAAACCTGCAGTAAAACTCATTCAGGTCATCTGCCATTTGTTGATTACCTTCAGCCTGGGAAGGAGGTTTGCCATAGCCGGTGATATTTTTAAGAGTTTTCCACATGTTTGCTGGTTCATTTGCTGAAAACTGATTCTTTAGCTTTTCAGAGTAGCTTCTTTTTGCTGCTCTGATCTCCCTTGTTAGTGCATTTCTGGCCTGATTGTACAGCATTTTATCACCTTTTCTGTAGGCCTCCTCTTTGGAATGTCGTAGCTGCTTAAGTTTAGGTGTGAACCAAGGTTTGTTGTTACTGTATATTCACAAGTTCCTTGTAGGTACACATAGGTCTTCACAGAAGCTGACATATGATGTTACAGTATCTGTGAGTTCATCCAGGTCTGCAGAGGTATCTTTAAAAATATTCCAATCAGTGCAGTCAAAACATGCCTGTAGCTTTAATTTTGATTCCTCTGTCCAGGTCTTCACTGATTTAATTATTGGTTTTGTGGCTTTAAGTCTTTGCCTGTAAGCAGGTACAAGGTGAATCATGCAATCATATTTGATGGTGGGTAGTTTTTCTGTGTCCTCGTATAAGAAGGTTTAGATCAGTGAAACTTCCCTGTATATCCGCTTTATTAAGGGGTAAAAAACTCTGCTTTTTAGATTTTTAGACTACAACCTCATATCTTGAAGAAAGAGAAGAATGCCAGGGAGAAAAATGCTTAATATTTTCTTTAGCTGAAATGTACACTGAAAAATTGTTCTGATTTTCACGGCATAATAACATCTGTTAAATTTGTTAGAGTCTAATATCTGCTAGACGCTCCCTGTTAGAGATTTGTAGAACTGCCCACTTATGCAGCATCTGAGCATCTTGCAAGGAATAATAAAACAGTAAAAACAGTAAAAAAACAACAACAACCACCAACCATAAAAATCAAGAAAAAAATATCCTGGTGCTCCCAAATACAATTCAACCGGAAAATATTTTAGGGCTTCATTGTTGCCTCATTTACATCAAAATTATCCAAAAAGGCTTCTATATGAAATAATCAGGGAAGGTGTATGGGATATATTGGAGCATATATATAAAAAAAACTACTTTCATGCCTCTGTTCATGGGGAGTGGAGATGGGTAATTCTCATCCATGGGAATCAGAAGTGATCTTGTAGAGTTTGTAGCTTCAGTCACTGGACAGATTATCCCTAAAACAATTTTACATTTGCATATTTGCTTCCCAGCACTTTAAAGAGATGCATTTACTCTGTCACAATGTGATTATCTTTTCTAATTCTCTATTACAAGAGAAATAAGCATAATAGAAAAAGCAATATACAATTTATATTTTAACACAGTCCTTCTCTCCTGTGACAACAGGCATAGTGACTACATGGCATCTCTCCTGATATTTGCAGTTCCTCCTTTACCCATTTTTTAAGGGGCATACTCTAAACCAGGGGTTTCCAACCTTGGCAAATTTAAGACTTATGGACTTCAACTCCCAGAGTTCCTCAGCCAGCAAAACTGCCTGAGGAACTCTGAGAGTTGAAGTCCACAAGTCTTAATGTTACCAGGGTTGGAGACCCCCACTCTAAACCAGGGGTGTCAAACTCACATTGTCACGGCGGCGTCACGTGATGTGTCAGGACTTTTTCCCCCTTTGCTAAACCAGGCGTGGGCATGGCCAGCACGTGACACATCGAGCCCACGGGCTGGGAGATTAACACCCCTGTTCTAAACAAAATCTAAAAATTCTAAACGAAATCAAAGAAAAATCAACAGGCTGGGGATGGAGGGGGGGAGGCCCACAGAACAACTTCCTTAAAACTGGGTCTGCTGAAAAATAAAGATGCAGAGAAATTGTGCCATATTTAAAAAGGCCCTTTCTGGTTTAATTAGGTGGAGCCCATTTCATCACAGCCAAACACCTGGTCAAAAAGCAGGAAAATGGAATTAAATATTCCCCTGTAAAGGATCAGAACTGGGCTATTTACAATTGGGGCACCTTCTAAGATGCCATGTTTTGTTTTCTTTCCAAAAGTTATTTTTGCTGAATGCCTCTCCTCTCCATGTTCTAAATAAAAAATTTCATATGTTATGATAGCTGCAGGTGGATGGGTGAGTTCTCACCTGGTTAGGGTAGAAAGATGAACCTGTCAGGAAAATAATAAAACTTCGGTCCAGAAATCCAGAGGCAAAGCAACTAAATGTACCAACAATTTAAAAAAAGATATAAAAAGCTGTTTCCCCCAACTAACCTAAAAGCATCACACTGAGAGAAATAGGATAACCCAATCTTTTGTAAATAAAGGCTGTCCTATTTTAAGCCACCCACAGTAAGGGTCAATCAGTGAAAATACAGGACATAACTTCTTCCAAGCCTTGGCATACAGTGAAAGAAACAAATGTTTGCTGTGTTTTGTATATGTTTCAATATTGGTTGAGTACTTTGTCTTGTTCATGTATTCAGTTGTACCTTTTTATCTTATTCATTTATATTGTGAATTGCCCAGAGTCGATTTGAAATTGGGAGATGCTGAAATTAAGTTTTCTTGAACCCTCTATCAATACTTTTTAGGTGCAGCGTTGGGTCTATGCAGAAATTATGAAATTATTACATTCTGAGAAGATTTTTTTTTGCCTGTTCCTTCTTACAGAATAACATAGCTACACTGAGGCACTGAAGATTCCTTCTAAATAAGAGTCAAAACCCATCAAATCTGTATCTGATACTGCAGACAGAATATAAATATACAAATATTATGATCAAGAGCTTTGCAGTAGCCTTAATCCCTATTAATTGTCTAATCCTCTTTTAGAGCCATCTAGCTGGCATGGAATCACCACTTCTGAAGATAATGATTTCAACAAATTAACTATCACCTCTAAATGTTTTTTTTAAAAAAACCTATTTGTTCTATCCTAAATCTTTCATGATTCATCTTATAGGTTGTAAAACTATGAGGAGGAATGATCATCATCATATATTATTTTTAAATCCTAATCCTGTTTCCCTTTTCACATTTTTGCCTTAGAATTAAAAAGGCCCAAGTGTAACATACTTGGTCCTTTCTTTTGAGCTCTGGGGACTTCCTTCACTATAACTTCTAACTTTAGCTGTACCCAGGACTATTCTTTGATATATATATAATCAAAAATAATAATAGTAAAGTGATAGCAACAATCACAGAATATTTATATAACACTGAATAATTTCACATTTAATACTTTTTACATGGGTTATATAACAAAGTATTATTTTAAGGGATTTAAAATTCTTCACAGAATGATAGGCTTGGATGGAGCTATTCAGTTCATCAAATCCAACCCAGGCTCAGGGAAGAAATGTGAATAAAAACTTCCTCAACCTACAGTATTTCTAAGTAAACTCCTTGGATATTGGCTAACCACTTCTACTGTAGAACTGCTCTTATCATTAAGTGGTTTTATTCCTTTAACCTTGATCAGGAATCTGCTTTTTTGTAATGTGTGTCCATTATTCCATATTCTATTCTAATGGAATAAGTCATAGCCTTCCTTTGTCTAGCAGTACTTCAAGTTTGGGCAGTTTGGTCTAGTGGTAAAGGCAACAGACTATAAACCAGGAGGCTGGGAGTTCTAGTCCTGCCTTAGATATGAAAACAAGCAGAGTGATTGGGCTAATTACTCTCTCGCTCTCTCAGCTTAACCCAGTTCTTAGAGTTATTATGGGGAAAACAGGAGACAAAAAGAGTACTAGGTATATTTGCTGCCTTGAGTTATTTATAAAAATACTAATAAGTATATAAATAAAAAGTTAAAATAACATCATATTCTTTCTTCAAGGCTAAACATACCCCTACCTCAATCCTGTAAAACTCCCAGGTCCTAATCTTCCCATCATTCCACTGTCCACATCAAAACCACCTGGCACTTGCATGTCTGAGCATAATGGCTTCCTTTACTGCAGATACATTTCAATAGAAAGAGTAACATAGAGGTGCAAACTTGATTTCATTGAGGGCCGCATCAGGGTTGTGTTTGACCTTGGAGAGGAGGAGAAGAGTGGGTGTGGCCAGGGGGCATGGCCAGCTCGATGTCACTTGTGTTGGGGGCATCTGTGGTGGTTCAAGCACTCTGCCAGAAAAAACGGGGTCCTGAGCTCTGTTTTTGGCTGTGACAGCCTCCTGTAATCCTCTGCCAGTGAAAACAGAGCTTGGGAGTGCCGCTCGTAGCCCTCACAAGCTCCGTTTTCAGATGTGATGGCCTCCTGCAACCTTCTGCCAGCAAAAACGGAGCTTGGGAGGGCCTCATGCGGCCCTCGTGAGTTCCATTTTCTCTGGCAGAGGCAATGTGGGCCAGTTCTTTGCTGTTTCCAGGGTGGCCCCATGGGTCAGATATAAGCACCCCATGGGCCAGTTCCAGCCCCCCCAGGCCTTGAGTTTGACACACCTGGTGAAACATCTGCAGCAAATCTCAGAGGTAAATATGGAAATGACCCAAAATAATGGTTTATGCTGCATAATTTTAGAGTAAATCTACAGTAAGGTAATCCTATTTTAAAGAAAAATATCTAACTTTAATGGCATGCAGGAAAAGATAATGATGATTGTGCCTTTCTTGAGATGGAGCCTCCACAAATCCATTGTAAATGGACTTATGTAGAGGCAAGAAAGAAAGGTTCAGCTCCAAAAGAATAGTAAGGGAGATTGGAGTCAAACAGATAGGGAAAGAGGGAGGGAGAAAGTTTTTTGATATTTTAAGAGAAGAAACATGATAATGACCAAAATTCATTAACTTTGGACTGTGATGCATTATTGTTACCCATTGCTAATACCATCATTGAAACATATTTGATGTCGCCAGCATGGATTTGGAATAGGAGCTGTGTTTGTACCCTTTACTTTTAGTTTATATTAAAACACCACAATCAATAACACAGAGCAGCTTTCAGAAGTGATAATAAAACATCCTAAAATACTCCCAGAGTACTTCTATAAATAATTTGCTTGGTGTACTTATGTTAAATAGCTTGCCAGTTATAGCACTTTAAAAACCTCTAAAAGTACATGTTTGGATTTGATAAGTCTCCTGCTGCTTAGGGTCATAGAGGTTTACACAATGCACCCCAAGAAATCATTATTTTTCCTTAATACATAAATTACCATTCTATATTTCATGTAACACTCAGACTTGCTGGTATTCATGCCTTAAATAATAAATAACGAATAACTCCATTCATTTATTAATAATAATGCATGACTTGTGGGGGTCTTAATATATTTCCTTGGCAGTATATTGACTAATAGTCATGTGAAAGGACAAATAGCTAGGCCACTGGGAACATTTAGATTTTTTCAGGTTAAGAAAACTGCGTCTATGATCTGACAGCCAGCTTTTCTCTGTCAATTGCTAAGATATTGACAGTGTCATGATTTATGAGTTTCAAAGCCACAAAAATACTTTTAAAGCTATATTAGCTAAGAGAAATAATTTCTCACGTGTTTCCTTAAAAGGTGACATGTTCACAAATACTTATGGAAATATGGATATGGGATTATGACTATTATAATGACCAAGTATTTCACAATTCTTTCCTTTAGCTAATGAAAAAAATACATTTGCTTTATGATACATGGACACACCGTGCTCTGGATGAATAATTTGTGGCTCTAGCATCAAAGGCCTCTAGTTTAATTTCTAAAGCCCTCTGGAAGCAATCAGTTCAACTATCAATTCTAGCAGGATCTGAAACTTACAACAGATGAGAAGGAGAATAGGAGAAATAAAAAGGGATTTCAACAAAAGAGATAACGCATAGCCTCAACCACTCAGACACCACTGTACACTTGGTTGGTTAAATGGCCTTTAACAGATGTTGCGTGCAACCTTTGACATAATACAATAAGTTTAGTAGGCCTGTGCAGAGTGGCAAAGATTCACTTCAGGAAAATAATTGGGATCATTTGATTGCTTAACTTCACCAGAATGAAGAGATGATTCCATTCACCTCAAAGAAGAAATATGGATAGCATTGATTTGCTTTGGGCCAGTCCTATGGAAGGAGGCTCCTCTCATTCTTCTCCTCCAGCATTGGCAGCTCCAGAAACATTACTTGAGGCTTGCTAGTCAACTAGTCTTCAACTAGTCCTGGGACAAACATTTTCACTTAGTCTTCTCCCATAAATAAATGAATGAGGCAAAAAGATCATAATCATTTGCTTCCTTCTACTTTTAGACACCCACTTCTTGTTCTCCCACAAAGAGGAGAGAGGGATGGGGGCAGGGTCCATGACAGAATGAAGCCTATGATTGCTGCCCCTTTGTTTCACCATAGGCAAGGAAGAAGTGGGCTGCCTATGAATAGAGGGGACCATTTTGTAAGCAATTTGCTGGGGGTTGTAACAAAAGAAAGAGGGAATAGCAATCCCCTATATTGTAAAAGTCAAGAGAAAGGAACAAAGTCTTTAACAACCTGGGACAGGTACTGATAGTGAGAGTCTTAAACTTAGAAGAAAATAATCTTCCTTTAACCCTATATAACTATATCTGCAGTAAAATTTACTATTCTATGCACAACTCATTCTCATCTTCCTGGGAAAGCTGCAGAGTGGGGCTTGGGACTCTTCCAAAGATTTATGACAATGATCAGAGTGAAAACCTTGACAGGGTTTTCTTGGTGAAGCAGCTTGAGGACAGTTCTTTGTTTGAAGTTTCATTGAAGTGAAGGACTCGCCAAATTCAGCTGAGTCAAATGAGCTGAAAATGCAGCCAGATTTTTTTAGTGGGAAAGAAAGGAAAGAAATTTACATTGTGATGCTATGAACACTGATGTATTATTTATTTGCTCCAGTCAATAAAGACTCTGTGCAGTGAACAGCCAAGTGAGATTAAAACAATCAATGAAAATAAAGAAGAATACAATCCAATTACGTAGACCATAAAAGCTAATACAATGAACAAGGAGTATACAACTTATTTTGGAATAAGACAGACAGACAGATTTGCACTATAAATTTCTCTCAGCAAGGTTAGAAAACCTCTCACTGCATTTTGTTAGGTAATGAAAGACTTCAATCTCAAAGAACTGGATTCAAACTTTGTTTTATGGCAGTTATATTTACTAATGGCTGATAGCTATTATAAGTGCCCCAGTAAGTATAAAACGAGGGTTTATTACTACCCCTTGGTTTTCTGTATTAATAAATTTTATCAAATTTAGGTGAAGATATGTATTGGAAAATCTTTGTTGGAAATAATTGATCAATATGGGAATGTTTCAGGGTTTAAGGTAAATCAGAAAAAGACAAAAGTGATAATAAAAAATATGGCCAGACAACAGAAAGAAAAACTAGAGGAAATAACAGGATTTGAAATTGTAAAGAAGGTTAAGTACTTAGGGGTTTATATTACATCGTCAAATGTGAAATTGTATAAGAATAACTATGAGGTTTTATGGCAAAAAGTTCAGAAGGAGTTGATTGTTTGGAAAAAATTGCAATTATCTTTGCTGGGGAGAATTGCTGCTATTAAAATGAATGTTTTACCTAGATTTTTATTCCTCTTTCAGATGATACCAATAATTAAGAAAGATAAGAATCTTGAGGAATGGCAGAAGGGAATTAACAAATTTATATGGGAAGGTAAAAAAGCTAGGGTTAAAATGAAAATAATTCAAGATTCTCGGGAAAGGGGAGGTTTAAAAATGCCTAATTTTAAATTATATTATGAAGCAGCTGCTCTCTCTGCAATAAGTGATTGGTTTAATTTAACAGAGGACAGAATTTTGAATATAGAAGGTTATGATTTGCTATATGGATGGCATGCATATTTAATTTATGACAAAAAAGTGGATAAGGCCTTTAAAAATCATGTGCTAAGAAATGCCCTTCTGCGTGTTTGGAAAAAATACTCTTATAAACTAAATTATAAGGTTCCTATATGGGCAAGTCCTAGACATACAATAGAAAATATAAACATAGAACAGAATCAGGAAATGATTACATATAAAGATCTTTTGTATACTGAAAGAGGTAATTTGCAGTTAAAATCTCTGCAAGTATTAAGAGAGGAAGGGAAAAATTATACTTGGTTTCAATATGAGCAACTACGTGCTAGATGGAAGGGAGATCAGAAAATTGGTATAGAGCAGAACGAGGGAAATTTGGTAAAGCAAATTAGAAATCAGTCTCAGGAGCATATAAAGAGATTGTATAATGTGTTACTTGAAATAGATTCTGAAAGGGACTTGGTAAAGGACTGTATGATAAAGTGGGCACAAAATTTTCAGGAGCCAATATTATTGGAAACTTGGGAAAAAATTTGGGTTAGAAATGTTAAATTCACGAGGCACAGAATCTGAGGAAAATTTTTATAAAATGTTTTATAGATGGCATCTAGATCCTAAAAAATTATCGTGTATGTATCCAGATATGCAAGCAAAATGTTGGAGATGTAATTGTGATGACGCTACATATTTTCACATTTGGTGGACTTGTAAGGACATAAAGGCCTTTTGGATAAAAATTTGGTGGATTTTACAAAATGTTTTGAAAAAGAAGATAAAGTTCCTGCCGCAATTTTTCTTGTTGGGAATTATTACGGATTGTACAGTAATTGAGACTAAATTGATTTTAAATCTAATAACAGCAGCAAGATTACTAATAGGACAATATTGGAAGAAAAAAGAAGTACCTACAATAGAAGAATGGATATTGAAAGTTGCCAATTTGGCTGAGATGGCGAAGATATCAGCCTTTTTGAAAGACAATACGCAAGAAAGATACTTAAAGGAATGGAAAAAATGGATTGACTATATTCAACGTAGATATCAGACTAAGAGTTATCAGACTGTTTTTGAATGATTATGATGCATTATTCTTGATTGTTTTTGGGGGAAGTTAGGAATTGATGATTGTAGGGGTATAATTAAGTTGGGATGAAAATTTTTTAGCATATGTTTGTTTTATTTTTAACTATACCTTGTGCCCATTCCGGGAAGTCGGGGGGGGGGAGGGGGGTTGTGAAGGGAGGGGAGAGGAGGGGGGGAAAGGGGGAAAAAAAATTTGTAAAACTTTTTGAATAAAAAAAAAAAAAGATATGTATTGGAAAATATGTATCTATTTGTTATTTGCAACATCCCCTAACAGACACGTTTTTCACCTACATTTCTATATATTACATGTTTTTTTTTAATTTCTATGAGGTATGCTTTTTAAGGTAGATTTCTCAGTACATGATTTTACAAATTTTTCATATATTCACTTTTCAAATCAGAAATATATGCAATATGTATTTTTCTGTACAGCTGTACCTTTTACAAATTAACCATTGAAATCATTTTGAACCCTGTATTCACATATTGTATCTATTTATTGTCGTAGAGGTATGATGAATTTCTTCCTGATAGTCAGGCAAGCTGTATGCCACCTCCAAAATCAAGGATAGAAGAGGAATAACATCACTAGCTGTTGACCATTGCATCTTGCTTGTGAGTTTCCCAGAGGCAATTGTTTATGTTCTTGTCTGGGAAACAGTTTGCTAGACCAGATAAACCTTCAGTCTAATCTGGTAGGATCTCACTCAGTAACTTTGGACCGTTTTCTGCTTCTCTACCCAAGGACAATAGGACAGTTGGGGTTAACCCTAAACACACCATCTGGACTTCTTGGCTCAAACACAGGACAAGGAACAGATTAAAGATAGCAAGAACAGCAACAAGAGTAATCATTGTCCACAGATGTTCTATGGAACATCCTGCTTCTATATCTTCCCACTGTCAATGATATAGAAGCTGTGCTCAAATATTCTCAGGATTTCCAATTTTATTCTCCAACACCCCCAAAAAACAAGTTTGCCATTATCCAGGTAGAAAGCAGAGAGTGTAGAGTAGACAACCTGCAACCTCTGCAAGCTTCCAGTATGGGTACCCACTCCTCAAGCTCCCAGATAGTCTGCCAATATGTTGTTTGGAAAGGTCTTAAGCATAGGAATGGATCCCTGTGACCTGTCAGCTAGTCCTGGCTTCAGAGCTCCCTCCCATCAATACTCCACCATAAATTCTGCAAATTTTCAATTTTTCAATGTCATGATTTTCTTTTTCTTTTTTTAGCTGAACCCTTAGTAAGTTTCAGATACTTATTTTATGTAAGAGACCCCACATACAAATAATGGGACCACAATTTCAATACTCCCATTCTATTTCTGAAGTCAAAAGTACCTCAGTCTATTTCTGAGCTCAGTCCATTTCTGAGGTCAAAAATGTAAAGTCACTCCTTCCTCCAATACAGGCTATTTGGCCATAATGACATCCAACATTTAAATGGACATGCAGTGATGTTCATTTCTTTACCTGGAGGAAAATGCAAGCCTTTCAGATAAGCCTCATCTGGATGGATGGAAGAGGGATGGAGGTCATTCAACATTTGTGTGTGTGCACGTATGAATTTCTGCAGAAACTCAAGCAGAGATTACTGGACACACAGTCCTGCTGAAGCCTTGAAACAGCATTTGAATGAATTTTAAATTCTGTAAATAGGGCACCTGTTGGGACAGAGACATGTTGCAATCTTAAGCATTTAAAATGCACAGCAGAAACTAGCTAAATAACCTATAACCTTGCATGAATCTAAGCAACTTACTGCTATAGTTTTCTTGTGTGGGCTTCAGTACCATGTAAGGATCGTCTTTATTCTGCATGCAGCAAGGACATAGATTTCAGTACTCCAAGGATGTGCCTTGTATGTTGAGAGCAGCCAACCTCTTTTAAAACCTGTCTTCATTGTGCAGCGCTGTCATATTCTGTGACAAGAATTTTGCCCAAGGCAAAGTGATGAGGCGTATCTGAAAATACAGATGAGAAATCTGATGCCCTCCCAGTGACCCAATTTATTAGATTCTTGATGGCTGGAGTGGTTGAGTCACACTTTTCTTTCTTGAATTTTCCATACACCTGGCAGGTTACTGCCTCTTTTGTGATCTACAAAATTTGTTCTTTCTTTCCTTTCCGTCTCCTATAAGTCATCCTAGTTTCTAAGCCTACAGCATAAACATATCCCAGATGCAAATGAGGCTATAAAGATTTGATCTTTGCATAACTAGCAGGGTCAGTCCTTTACTATGAACATTTTTTTTTGTATTTAGAAACAAATTTAGGTCTTTGTCTCACATTCCAGTGATAGATTGTGGATTTCCAACAAAACACAGCACATCTGCTTAATCTGTGGATTTGTAGGAAAGGTTTGCATTTAATTTTTATTGGACTTGGACATTATTATTGCTGGGTAAGATTCCAACTTTCCTCTCATCCTTTTCTTCTTTAAATAAAATGGATATGTTTGAGCTATGCAAAAGCCCTAATTTCAAGTCATATACATTTATGGGTTAAAAAGGCAACAATTCCCAAACATCATTTCCCAAATTTCATAATTTCAAACCATTCCATGCTGCATATTGTATTTAGTATGCAGCAGTGTAATTTAATTGCCGCAGGCCGTATGTACCATAGGACATGGTACATACAGTATGCATTAGGGAAATAGGGAAATCAGTGGGACTGTTGCTTTGTTCTTGATAATCATTGGTTGCTAGTCTCCATACAGCACAGCTGATACTAAACTTGGAAAAAAGGAAGGAAGGAAGGAAGGAAGGAAGGAAGGAAGGAAGGAAGGAAGGAAGGAAGGAAGGAAGGAAGGAGGAAGTCAGATCTGGAAGCCATCTTTCTACCTTTGTCCCTTCAGGCTTCAGGCCTGCCACAAATCCTACTGTGGGAAATTGGGAGGGAGGATTGCAAAGAGGGAAGAAGATTGTAGTTACAATAAAATTCTTTATAGAAAGTCAAGGCCATTGTACCTCACAGCTGTGCTGAGTGGAATGAGAAAGTATCCTATGTTCTGGATGGTACCTGATTGGATGTGTGGTGGACATGTGGGAGAGGGGAAAGGTCTTGAACTTTCTTTTGGGTATGAAAAACCTGGAAGCTCTCAGATTCGGGTTTTTGCAGATGTGCCAATATGACATCTCTAATAAAAGTTAGCTTTGAGGAACTTCAAGCCTTGGCGTTTGATTTCGTTATTACTTGGAACCCTGACAGAAGGAAGGAAGGAAGGAAGGAAGGAAGGAAGGAAGGAAGGAAGGAAGGAAGGAAGGAAGGAAGGAAGGAAGGAAGGAAGGAAGGAAGGAAGGAAGGAAGGAAGGAAGGAAGGAAGGAGGAAGTCAGATCTGGAAGCCATCTTTCTACCTTTGTCCCTTCAGGCTTCAGGCCTGCCACAAATCCTACTGTGGGAAATTGGGAGGGAGGATTGCAAAGAGGGAAGAAGATTGTAGTTACAATAAAATTCTTTATAGAAAGTCAAGGCCATTGTACCTCACAGCTGTGCTGAGTGGAATGAGAAAGTATCCTATGTTCTGGATGGTACCTGATTGGATGTGTGGTGGACATGTGGGAGAGGGGCAAGGTCTTGAACTTTCTTTTGGGTATGAAAAACCTGGAAGCTCTCAGATTCAGGTTTTTGCAGATGTGCCAATATGACATCTCTAATAAAAGTTAGCTTTGAGGAACTTCAAGCCTCGGCGTTTGATTTCATTGTTACTTGGAACCCTGACAGAAGGAAGGAAGGAAGGAAGGAAGGAAGGAAGGAAGGAAGGAAGGAAGGAAGGAAGGAAGGATGGAAAGAAGCCTCCAGAAGCTTTCTTACAGCTTTGACTCTAAAATAATGGATGCCAAGGCCTGGATATCAACTTACTGTAGCTTTGAAATAGCACAATGCCTTTTGAACCAGAGTGGATAAAATCATTTAATAAATAAGCTCAGAGAAAAAAAGAATGTCGACATACATATATATATACCAAACTGGCTCTCTACATAAAATTAGCCAACATAAATATATAAATGCTGGCTAATTTACCTGTTGCTTCTGTGTCTTATCTTTTGCTTTTAAAAAATACTCAAGACAATTTAAAGTGTTTCATTCAAAGTAACATTACAAATCTCCCCACATCTGGAGCTCCTGTTGATGTTACATGCTTCCTGACCTTGATCCTGTGACTGTCATCTCCTAAATTCCTCTCTATTATTTTGCATGGCCAGTGGTGACATTGGGTAATAAATCTGTACTTTCCACTTGGAGTCAATTACCCATGAATGGATTGTGTGACATCCTAGAGCTTTTGAAATGAAAAATGCCATTTAAATAAAAAGTTCTAATATGGTAATGCAGAGCTGCTTTATTTCAGTGGAACTCTCTAAGAGTAAGAACTGTTCCTGCCTCTGGAAGTGGTAGACTGTCCTTTGTTGGAAATGTTTAAACAGAGACTGGAAGGCCATCTGTAGGGGATGCTTTGATAGTACAGGGGCTCCTTGCTTGATGACCACTCATTGAGTAACTATTTGAACTGTTGGCTTCTAACAATCAAAGTCAATGGGGAAGCTGATAGGAAATTGCAAATGTTAGATGTCACATTGAATAATAGCAACTGGAAGTGTTGGAACTATCATCACTAAAATACATTGCACTTTACAATCACATCATTTAACAATGAAAATACTGGCCCAATTACTATCATTAATTTAAGACTATCTTTAGTCCTACATTGGGCCGAAGTTAGACTAAGTAAGGAGTGTCAAATTCATGGCCTGCAGGCCAGATGAGTCACATGCTAGCCACACCCACCCGTTTTAGCAAAGGGGGGAGTTGTGATACGTCACGTGATGACAATGGGTTGTCACGGGTTTGACACCACTGGACTAATTGATCTTTGGTTCTTTCCAGTACTCCAAGCTTTGCATCAAGCTGTTGTTGTTTTTTCTCTCTTTTAACTTGATGTGCACATATATTTTATGAAGTTCTAATTGCTAAATAGAATTAGTATAAAGTTTATAAACTATTGTATCTCAGCTTCAGATCCTGCCCAATACTTATTAGAACTATTTCATGGACTGTCAGATTGCATCAAGGTTGGCCTGTCACTGTTGTTTGAATGGAATTAAATTCGGGCTATCCCTTAGTTTTAAATCTCACTTCCCAAAGAGAGTTTCTATAAGACAAAGTTAATAACTTCAGAAAGACTTTTTTAAAAAAGTACTAACTTTTAATACTTGGACTACAACTGAAGTGGAATACTTTTAATCTTAATGAATTTTAGTCCTTTAATTGGTATTTTGGCTTCACTGAATTTTGATATTAGTGTTTCTCCTTGCTTTAAGAATTAGAATGGGACAGGTTGAAAAAATAAATAAAACTTCTTAATTAACTCCTAATTAGCAAGCTTGATGCTTCAATTAGAATTAACAAAGACAGAAGAAAGACTTGTGATTCTGCCTTGAAGCACAGCTATAAGATGCACCTTAATGGGTTTTTGTAAAACCCACATTTTCTATTGCTGTCACCATTAAGCAGCAGCTGAAAAAAAAAACCCCAGAGCTAAATACTAGGGTACAATCAAAGCCTTGTAAAATTGGCAACTAAAGAAGAAGCAGAACTGGGAAATCTGCCATCACAACCTTACATGGGCAGGATTATTTTTATTCATTTATTTATTTTATTAATCCAATTTATGCGGCCACCCATATATCCAAGAAACTTTGGGCAAAGAACAAAATTAAAACAAGGAGTTTCAGTAAAGCAAAAAAAAAAAAATACAACTAAAATGGTGTTGAGTCTAAATAAAAACATTAAACTACTAGAAATCATGCCAGAACTCCCATGCTAACATCCTGACTCCAGGGCCAAGGATCTGATCTGAAGAACTTTCTGTGCACTGACATGCAGTTGGCACGCAGACTGAGAAACAACAGCTGTTCCGAGGGCACTGCATCAGCAAGCTTGAATGCAGTGCAAAAATTGAGCCATTCCCTGGTGCAACTTGTCAGATTGAAAGGAATAACTGGAGTTTGAAAGGGTTTCTTTAAAAGGCAGTTAACTGTACACACAACAACACACCTGTCCAGGAAGGTTGATGGGGAATTGCCCATTCTGTCTAACTAAAGCTTGGCATTGCCCCAGTAGTTATCACACTCCAAGAAGTGTTCTTAATACACCGCAGAAGGAAGCTATAATTATCCTAAACAACAATTCCCAAAGTAATGGCAAGTTTAAGAAAATAAGTTTTTGAACAGAGCCAGATGCCTTAGCAGTGATTATTCAGATAACCACCCCATAGTCGCATAATGATCTTCACAACTCAGTCTCCCAGCTTCCAAACAATCAGCCTGCAACACATATTATATAAACAGACCCCTTTGCTTTTTCAGATGTTACGGGTCAAACGCCAGTCACATTGAGATACTGCTCCTAAGTAATTAGCCCTTTTTTTCAGGTGATTGCATGCACTAGAATTTGCAAGACAAGACTCAAAAGAGGAGAGTCGTACCCATGGGCATCTTCAAGATCTTACTGCTTTTGACCAAACAACAATAGTATCATGTTATTGCCTGCTACCTCCCTCCTTTGTGTGCCATGCAGATAAAGAAAGAGACTTGCAAAAGATATTTGCACCTCAATGGCTTGGATCACTGCAACTATACCTTAGCTTTCTAACCCCAGGTTTCTGAGCTGTATATTGCAAGGGTGAGAAAGGGAAGCAGCGAGAAAGAAACTGCTAGTAAAGGTGGGAGCAAATAGGGTAAAGCTAGAGAATACAGGGGGCCCAGGCTTTGTCAGGCCTGGAAGTATTCTCCGGAGACAGCCTTTTGGCCTGAGTTATGCTGAGCCACAAGGCTAGGCACAGCCATCTCTATGCCACAAACATGAATTGGTCCAAAATCATTCTGCCTCAACCTCTTTTCTCCTCATTAAATGATAATAATTTACCTCACAGTGCAGTGGTAGGTTTCAAATTTTTTTACTACGGTTCTGTGGGTGTGGCTTGGTGGGCATGGCATGGCTTGGTGGGCATGGCTTGGTGGGCATGGAAGGTGAAGGATACTGCAAAATCCCCATTTCCTTCCGATCAGTTGGGACTTTGGAGGCAGAGAATAGATGGGGGCAGGGCGAGTCAGAATTTTTACTACCGGTTCTCCGAATTACTCAAAATTTCGGCTACCGGTTCTCCAGAACTGGTCAGAACCTGCTGAAACCTACCTCTGTCACATTGCTATATTAAAGTTAATGCAGACAAGACCTACACCTATTTATTTATTTATTTATTTATTTATTTATTTATTTATTTATTTATTTATTTATTTATTTATTTATTTATTTTCTATAGCCACCCATCTCAATCAATGATGTTAAAATTAAAAATATATATACTACAATTAAAACATTAAAACCATTTAAAAACTATAAAAATATCCAAAATAAATATACACAGCACCCAAGAGACTTGGCCAGGAAATACAATAAAAATACAAAATACAATAAAACCAGGAAATGGGGTCCTTAATGCATTTTGTGTTCCAGGCTCAGGAATCCAGCTAGGTTTTTAAAGCCTTATGAAAGGCTAACAGGGTTGGGCCATTTTAATCTTTAAAAGGAGAATATTCCACAGAGCAGGAGCTACTGCAGAATAGACCTGTCTTCTCATTCCCACCAGCTGATACTCTTTGGCTGATGGGATCTGCCGCATGCTTAATCTATTAGATAGAATTGGACAGGTAGAGACTTAGAAAAAGGCAGTCCCTCAGGTAACCTTTATGCAGCAATAAGGAGACAGATTTTGTGATCAATACAAATATTTCTAGGCACTTTAGATAGATTTCAGACTAATCACAACATATGCAGTCCAGTAGGGAATTAAACTTTTAATTATTTGCTGGAATCCCATCGAGGTTTAGGCAATCATAGCATTTACTAAATGCTTTCCCACACTTTGGATGGGAAAGTTTATCTCTTTGTATGCATTGCGCATATTGAAAAAAGTGAATGAATTTGGTCATTGCCAAGCTGAGCCAACGGATCTAATAAACACCACAACTGGAATACCAGTGTTGGGAAAGAAGCAAATAGAGAAACAAAGCCAATTTAGTTTCATGTAGGTGAAACCAGGAGACTATGAGTTCTAGTCCCACCTGAAGTATGAAAGCTACCTAGGTGACATTGGGCCAGTTACTTTCTCTCTCAGCCCAGCTCCACCTCACAATCCTTGTTGTTGTGGGGAAAGTAGGAGACAAGAATTAGGTATGTTCTCCACCTGAAAGAGTGGGGGAAGAAGAGAGAGAGAATCCTAGCCATAGAGCTTTACATATTTCTGTTTATGCTCAAAAATGGTATCATTTTCAGAAGAGATTTTCTAACATTTTTGTCTGACCCCAAATCAGGTAGGAAGAGTGTTGTTTTTCTTTTCATATCTTTAGGAAGCCAGTACTGTTTTTATTTCTAACAAATTACCTGCATCTATATTTAACATTTTGTTTATCACCTCTTGTCACTGAGCTTCTATTTTTTTTTTACTTTCCAGTCCAAAACTGTGGAAACATCTTTCACTTGTCTGCAACTGAAACTCCAACGGAGGTCAAGAAATTGCCTTTGCATGTCTTCCCTGTGCATGTATTTATTTCTCCTCTTGCCTAGTTAGCTTAAAGACTCTTCTGTGTTGGAAGCCTCATAGATGCCAGCAGTCTTGACAGCCATTACATCATGTTGACAGCAATGACCTAATGTAAAGACAGTCCTTTCCAACATCTGTCCCACCTACTTACACTTTTGAACAAAATTCAAAGCATTTTTTTCCTTCTTAATCTCTAAAAATTTTGAACTCTCTTTCATCAGATTTTTTTTTAACAAGGCTATATAAATATTCAATTAAGAAATTGAGTTTGATGGTCCCTTCAATGATTCAGTTTGAATTTCTAAACAAAAACTCCAAATCCTTTGGAAAAAAAGTGTTTCCAAATTTATTTGGAAAATTTTGACCCAATCCAGAGATTCAACAGTGTTTTGCACACATACATAAAAATATTTTACTGGATTAATTTAGAAGAGCAAATTGATTTGATTTACATTTTCTAAATAAATTCAGAATCTGAGCTGAGCAGAATTTTTCCAAATAAATCGGAAAGTCCACCCATTAAATCACATTCCTTTAGTAATTTAGCTTTCAAAATCCTACTTTTCACACGCCTCCTGTGATCTCATCTAACTAATCTTATTTTAGTCCTAGACTTTGAAACGCTTTCTCTTCTTTGGCTGGATCATTTCTGAATTGCATCATAGTCGTGAATTGCATCATTTCTGAATTGCATCATAGTCATCATCATCATCATTAATTATTTTCTCAGAAACATGCTTTTGGCTGCAATCTCAATGTAGATAAGTAATTTCATCATCAGGTTATCTCCCAGATATTTTGATATCAAAAACTTTTGTTGAGTAAATCATGTTTGATGGAAAAGAAGAATTGTAATTTTTTTCTGGACGACCTCTAGCCTGTTGCTCCACACCCTAGACTACAACTTTATATTACAGCCTTCTAGGCCTGGTTACAAAAATCAGTGGCACACATTTTGTCAGTTCTTCAAGGTGGACCATACAAGAAACATCAAACATGACTGGTCAGATTAAATTGCAGGATGCAAGGAAGTCCTTGGATGGAAAAACGAAATGCAATAACACAGGCATTTTCCTCTGCCTCACCATTGAGAGAAAATAGCTTCTCCTGGGGCTGTTTTGTTGATTTTCCATGCCGAGCGGGTTACTGCAATGTCAGAATATTACCTTTATTGCAGTGGTGAAATCCAAATTTTTTTACTGCAGGTTCTGTGGGCATGGTGTGTTTGGTGGGCGTGGCTTGGTGGACATGGCAGGGGAAGGATATTGCAAAATCTCCATTCCCATCCCATTCTGGGGCCAGGCGCCAGAGGTGGTGTTTGCCAGTTCTCTGAACAACTCAAAATTTCCACTGCCAGTTCTCCAGAACCTGTCAGAACCTGCTGGATTTTACCCCTGCTTTATTGTAAAGTTCAGTTACAGAAACTTGCAGGTTTGAAAATACATTTCTCCACCCCACACCTCACCTTCCTAGTCCAAGAAACTAGGAGAGTTCTTTCCAAAAGGTTTGCCGCTTCCCCTCTCCCTCCTTCCTTCGTGGGTTGCATTTTTTTCCTAGCCAACCCTTAGTCTGCAGTTCCTCATCCTTCTCCCTATCTCCATCCCCCTCCTCCTCCTCCTTCTGTTTCTCAAGGAAATTCTGACAGACCATTACAGTTTTGCAAAACACAAAATTTATAACATGTATCTAAAAATAGTTTTATTTTAAAAATAACCCACTCCACATTTAAGAATTGCCAGAAATTTAGGGATAAAGAGGGGGTGGGAATCCTGATCATATATATTATACAGGTTTGCCCGTATTGCATCATTGCTTTCCCAATGCAGGTTTTTAAAAAAAACATATACCGCAAAAAGTTTTTAAAGTGATCTAGGCTGTGCTTTCTTCACAGCCCACTTGTCAAGGCAGAAGCACCTCAAAAATCTGCAAATCATTGACGCATTCTGATTTTCAAAAGATTCTGTCAAGTCTATTGGCACTAAGATAAGATTTTACTCATCTACAGCCTAGTCCATTCAGAGAACTGCTTAGAAGTAGTGGTCAAGAACTGGTTGGATTAAACTGCAGGATGCAAGGAAGTCCTTGGATGGAAAAACGAAATGCAATAACACAGGCACTTTCCTCTGTTTCACCATTGAGAGAAAATAGCTTTTTCCCGGGGCTGTTTTGTTGATATTTCCATGCCGAGTGGGTCACTGCGATGTCAGAACTTACTGGCGACTGCATCCTGTCCATGAAAGAGAATGTAGATATATTTGGTCTGGGGTAAAGGGGGAGGTCAGGTTAAAAGTTTGGCAAGCAAACCAATGAGCCCCATTTCCTCTCTGGGCCACTGAAACTGAGCCTTGAGAATTCTTCCCTGGCTTGTTTCCCCTCACCGCTCCCTGCTGCTGGTTTCTGGCCATAATGCTCCTGTCTCCCATAGTATGTTGCTGTTTCCTAGGAGACGGCATGCTGCTGACCCCACACCTCATCTCTGATGCCCGTGTGACATCACTGGGTCAGCACAATCATAAAACACGAGGACTGAGGTTCTGAAGCAATGGCTTGACTCATTGCAGTATTAGCAAATCCTAGAGGACATGTGAACTGGACGGTGCACTGTGGCTTGCTCTTTCATTAAAGCTGTTTTCAAGAGAGCTAGACATAGTGTCACTGAAGGCAGACATTCTAACAAAATAGGAAAAGAAAGGAAAACAGACGCCAGAAGTGGGAACGGGAAAGGGTTTCGTACAGATGAGAACTGAGCTGACTTCAAGAATCAAGCAAGTTTTGCTTCTTAACACAACCTGACTCTTCGGTTGCACTGTGACACCAAATGGGTCTCGAAATATGTGTCATCCTATTAACTTCTGCCCCGACGCCTCGATTTCATGTAAAAACCTTTGAAGCAAATCACAGTACTAAGAGCATTGTGCTTTCTTCATAGAATCCTTCATTAAAAAAAGAAGGATCCAAAAGAGGAAAGATTCTAGGCAGCAGAGAGTTTAATCCCCATTAGGGACATAAGAGAAATTTAAGTGTAATTTGGAGTAACATGGTATAACCTACCAAAATATATTCCAATTGCTCTCCTGCAGCAGTAAATTATCTTGTCTGTGTCTATCATTTCTTTTTTTTAAAAAAAAAAAGGTACCCAAATGCTTTGCAAAAAGAAGGCTCCAAAAATAAACTCAGAGTTTTATACAAAAAGGATTTTTTTTTTTTACAAAAGTGAATATTAGAGAAATCTAGATGGAAAACATATTCAAAAATGTATCAAATAGGGCAAAGATGTCATTGATTGATTTTTTTAAATTGAAGTACTGTTTTTTAAAAAAGTATTTAAAAATACTTTTTTTTTTAAATTGAAATGCTATCGTATTATGAAGGACTCCCAGAATTTAATAATAAAATAAAATCACAGAAAATAATACAGGTAGTCCTCAACTTACGACCGCAAATGAGCCCAGAATTAATGTTGCTAAGTGAGAAATTTTCTAAGTGAGTTTTGCCCCATTTTACGACTTTTCTTGCCACATTTGTTAAGTGAATCCCTGCAATTGTTAAAGTAATAACACGGTCGTTAAGTGAATCTGGCTTCCCCATTGACTTAGTCTGTCAGAAGGTCACAAAAAGTGATCACATGATCCCGGGACACTGCAACAGTCATAAATATGAACCAGTTGTCCAACTGGTAAATCACGTGACCATGGGATGCTGCAATGGTCATAAGTGTGAAAATGATCAGAAGTCATTTTTTACAGTGCTGCCATAACTTTGAACGGTCACTAAATGAACTGTTGTAAGTTGAAGACTACCTGTATTAATTGAAATGTCTGCTGCAAATGAAACACAAAAATGTAACATCAAATGAAAACGAAAAATGTCAACAACCAGTCACACAAAAGATATCCCGTTGATACTGAAATAGGCTCCTTCTCTTTTGAATAGTGACCACACAGAGGGCTAAAACAACGAACACAGGTTTTGCTAGCTGTTTATGTCAGGGGTCTCCAACCTTGGTCCCTTTAAGACTTGCGGACTTCAACTCCCAAAGTTCCTCAGCCAGCTTTGCTGGCTGACGGACTCTGGGAGTTGAAGTTCACAAGTCTTAAAGGGACCAAGGTTGGAGACCCCTGGTTTATGTCATGAACAGTTGTGGAATGAAGGGGACTTTCTCTGCACCATAATAATACATAAAAACCTGTGAATCTTCAGACTTCAGCCAAACCCTTTTTTCTTACTACTTCTACATAGAGGATGCATCAAAGCAATATTGGTTGACAACTTTGCATTCACTGTTGCAACCTTCCTCCTTTCCTACCCTGTTGTTTAAAAGTTTGCTTTTAATTGTGTTCAATATACATGGTTTCCTCCCTCTTTTTCCATGCCCTATCGAAGACATCATGATTGACTGATGGTGTGTTGATTCCAGAAATGCTGCACTCCTCCCATGAAAAGTTCATTAAAACTATTTTCTCCTTTGAAAGAAATTACAGAAACAAAATTCTCTATCGTCAAATTAAAAAGTAGGAGAAAAAATGAAAGGGAGTTGGTTTTGTTTTGGATTGGATTTTGTTGTTGTTGTTGATTGTTTTAGTTTGGTTTTTTTTGCAAGACATTAATATCAATATGATACAGAAGAATTGGAGTCGTTTTTCTTCAATTCTTTGGTCTCTGCTTGTTCCTATTGTTTTTACTTATTACGATACTAGATTCCATCCTTCCCTCTGTTCACCCAGAAACATCTCACAAAGATCAAAATCAGTGGTGGGTTTCAAAAAATTTTACTACCGATTCTGTGAATGTGGTTTGGTGGGTCTGGCATGGCTTGGTGGGCGTGCTTTGGTGGGCATGGCAGGGGAAGGATACTGCAAAATCCCCCTTTCCTCCCAATCTGTTGAGACTTGGGAGGCAGAGAATAGATGGGGGCAGGGCCAGTCAGAATTTTTACTACTGGTTCTCCAAACTACTCAAAATTTCCGCTACCGGTTCTCCAGAACTGGTCAGAACCTGCTGAAACCGACCTCTGATCAAAATGCATTAGAAGCATTGTAACAAGCGATCCCAGAACAACTGCTCTTGAAAGATAGGATTTGTTCTCTCATCTGAAAGTTTTTCATGCTTTTGGGCCAAGAGGGCAACAGCAATTGGATCTTTGGGTTCTTCACATAGTTTATGGTCCTTTGCTATTTCCATGGATGAAGATGGGGATAAAGATGGAAGAAAATGGAATTTTCTCCTCTTTTCAAAAGCCATTCTGGAGATTCTTGTCTGTTTTCATCTTGAGTAAGGTAAAAGAGAATTAAAATGTCTGGAATTTCTGTGCCAGATTTTCAAGCAAATGGAAAAGAGAATTTAGAAGCTGGGCTACAGTATATAAAGGTAAAGATAAAGATTCCTCTTGCACATATGTGGTAGTGGTTCCCGACTCTACGGGGCAGTGTTCATCTCCGTTTCAAAGCCGAAGAGCCAGAGCTGTCCGAAGACGTCTCCATGGTCATGTGGCTGGCATGACTCAATGCCAAAGGCACACAGAACACTGTTATCTTCCCACCAAAGGTGGTCCCTATTTTTCTACTTGCATTTTTTACATGTTTTCGTACTGCTAGGTTGGCAGAAGCTGGGACAAGTAACAGGAGCACTAGGAATTCAAACCGCTGAACTGCCGACCTTTCAATCAACAAGCCCAGCATCTCTTACTCACTAAGCCACCACATCTATCTATTATTTATCTATTGTTGTAAATTACTGATTTGATGTATATGTTTTGTCTGGTTTTTGAAAGCAGCATTTTTATATACAGTATGTCCATTCTACTGATGTGGATTCTTGGATTTGGAGTTGAATTGTCCCTCAGCGCTGCTTTCTCAGGTTTGTTAGCAAGTTGCTTGTCTCTAAGATTTATTAGTTTCCTTGTGTGCTCATCTATGACCATAATGAAGATTTTATTTTATTTATTTGATTTGATTTATCAGCTTCCTTTTTATGAAGTGGATATCAGGACACAAACCTGTCCAAAGAGCAATTTTGTATTTTGGAGCTCAAGCCACAATAATGCTTACATTTTACCAAGTACTTGGTAAAATATTGTTCTTTTTCCTAGCCTCGTGATTTATCATTTCGGGAAATTGATGCTTTATGATTTCGGAACCTAATAATTCTGAGATTCCTAAATTCTTATATTTCAGCATAGAAGCTTTGTCTATACAATATTTTATGTTTTGTTTAGGTTGATACTCATGTATCAACCAAAATATTTTATATTTGGTTTCAGTTGATGTCTCTTTCTACCCTTTCACGCTTTGCCAGCAAGACTGCCAAAACAATAAAATGCAGGAAGTCAACCTCAGCCTGACAAATTGTTTCTTGCTACTCTGATCTTTAACTACACTTTTCTGAACTTGACATCTGTCCTAAGACTCAAGTCATACATGCTTCCCTTCCATTAATATGAGTCAACCTACAGATGTCCTCTTGCTGCTCTTAAGAGTCGTGTCAGAAACAATCATTGACTTATTGTCAACAGGTTCAGCCTACCATGCTAATGGTGTTTTCAGAGCTTTTCTTCACCCATCCCTCCATCCTCACATCTGAAGAATCATTATAAAATTTAAAATAACGATGTTCTTGGATGTGCGAGGAAAGGGGGGGATGCTGTACCTGTTTGCCAGTTTGCATTCAGATGACTCAAAGGGCAAGGATATCTGTCCTACACAGAATTTGTCTTTCCAAAGCAAAGGTTAGTGCACTGTAAACTCTCTAAAGTGCAACACTTTGCATGTAAAACAACAATATTCCTTGTTTATTTGAATAGTGTACTTCATGCTTCTCTGAGTTCAGTCTGCTCCTATTATGCTAGAATAACAGAAGCATATTTCAGTTCAGAGCTACTCTTGCCATGCAGGTGTATAGGCAATTTTGGGGCAGTTAGTCTCTCAAAGACCAGCCTATTGCCCAAGGTTGCTAGTATTTGAAAAGAAAAACACTGATGGAAAAAATATCTACTCACTTGAGATCCTGGAAGAAGGTTGGGATATGCTTTTAACAAAGATTAAATAAATATGAATACAATGATTCATGTGAAAGTGCTACCCAGAAAATGCAAAGATGGTGTTGGAACGTCTTTGATAACCATCCCACATTGTATCAGTTTCATAACCGACTTACCAAGAGGATCATCAGTCAACAGGAATGCTTAATTAACAATGGAGAAATGGCAGGAAAACTATTGTAAAGTTACTAAAAATATTGGTGTTCTTCATTTTATGCAAAATTTATGTTGGGCATAGTAAAAAAGATATATGGAATTTTTTTTAAAGTTTGATCAATTTAGAGCAACGGTACATACATCCTCATGTAGGAGAAGATAATGAGAAAAGGTGTTCCTAAAGAAGGCAAAAATAAAAGCTCAATTTCAAACAGTTCCAGTGAGGAGGGAGAAAAGTATGGTAATAAAAGTAACGTGAAAAATTGGTCTCCAAATTGTAACTTTTAACATGGAAAGATCGGAAAATAATCAAGCACGATGTAATCATAGTAACTGTATTTCTTTAAATTGTATTTGAAGTGTTTGTCCTGACCCAGCACAACATTCATTTGACCAAATGTGAACCTCAGTCAGAAAAAAGAAACTGCCCTCTTAAATCTTTTTATTTCATTTATTAACCAATTTTTTTAAATTAGCTTACAAGGTAAAAAAAAAAAGAGGGCTGTGAAAATATTTACAGACCCCTCATATCCTGGACATAAACTGTTTCAACTCCTACCCTCAAAACGATGCTACAGAGCACTGCACACCAGAACAACTAGACACAAGAACAGTTTCTTCCCGAACGCCATCAGTCTGCTAAACAAATAATTCCCTCAACACTGTCAAACTATTTACAAAGTCTGGATTACTATTAATCTTCTCATTGTTCCTACCACCCATCTCCTCCCATTTATGACTGTATGACTGTAACTTTGTTGCTTGTATCCTTACAATTTATATTGATATTGATTGTCCTGATTACTTATTTGTACCCTATGACTATCTTTAAATGTTGTACCTTAGAATTCTTGATGAACGTATCTTTTCTTTTATGTACACTGAGAGCATATGCACCAAGACAAATTCTTTGTATGTCCAATCACACTTGACCAATAAAAAATTCTATTCTATTCTATTCTAAAAGGATAATTCTTACAAAACCAGACAAGAAAGTGTGCAAGATTTGGTGTAGTAGTTAAGGTGTTCAAACAGAAACAGGGAGACTGAAATTCTAGTCCACTCTCTGCCATAAGTGGCTTTATATCTTTTATTCTTCACAGAGGGTTGCCTTGGAGAAAAGTACGAAGTGTTATATAGGCTACCTTAAGCTCTTGCAGTGATAAAGATCTAACAATAAATAAGTGTGCAAGCAGCCATTCCATTTCTGAATAAACTAAGCCATGGCAACCTGCAAACAAATGGTAGCTGTCACAATTAGATATTAATCCCTCAGGGAATTGCTGTCAATGCCTCTTGTGGTTTTGGTTCCCAATGCAAAAGGAACTAAGTGGACAGGTATTTTATGGATCACTCCAGATCCTTAGGTCTCTAACATAAATTAAGCTAATATGAATTGTCCACTAACATGGCTGGGCAGATACCTTTGGGTGGTTTACAAACCAAGTCAGTTAATCCAGCCCACTCTGGCCTAGTATGAACAGAAATGGCTGAAAAATCCCAAACTCCATGTCTCAGTCAAATCCTTTTTCAGCTGCCACTGGTCCCTATGACAAGAATCTCTCAAAATAACTATACTCTACCAAGAAATACTTGGCAAATACCAGGGAATTACAATTAGGTTTCCAGGGCCACATTCAGCTCTTAAAATATCTTAGCTATGATCGCTACAGCCTTCCAAAAAATTTTAACTTTTGGCGTGACAAAATGACAAGAGATCAACCAAATCAATTTTTAATCGGACTTGTTGAATATGTGATCAATATATTAGAGACTGAAAGATTTTAGAATTCAGTTTTTTGTTTTAATTCTACCCCTCTTTTAAAACAAAAAACAGGATTCCCAGCACGCCAAACCCCAAGTGGAGCCCTTGTTCAGAAAATGTTGTATACCCTGGTTTGAAAGGCGAATGAGTCGAAGAAAGAGAGAGACTGTTTGAGACTCTGCCAAGCATCCTTGACTGGCTGTTGCATCCTTTGTTTCCTCTGAACTCAGCTGCTGTCAGACATGCACCAGCCCTGAAAGCTGCCTCTGAAATACAGCTTTTCGGGATGCAGCCCACATAACTTTGGTTCCTCTTGTTGAACTGCTGCATGTTAAGCACGCCTGGATGCCACTGGAGGGGGAGATTTTTAACCAGTTAAAAGGATCAGGCCACCCAACCTGAAGCCATGATGGACAAGCTACCCAAAGCACTGTAATTCTGCAGCCAAAACAGACAGCAAGCTCAGCCGTAATTAAAACTAATTATTCAAATATACTCTGTGCATAGTACGTGTCTCTGAAGCTCCCTGTGACGAGCGTGTAGGCAGCCCGGCTGTTTTTCTTCATAAAAACTTATGAGGAGCACTGAGCAGATTAACAGCTTTAATGACAAAAATTACTGCTTACAACACCGACTTCAAATCAAAGAACAATATCCGCAGACAGATATTTTCATGGTTTTCATAACAATTCATTATAGGTGGCACCGAGGGATTACATTTTTATTTCCCTGGTGTCATTTCTCTCAGACTCAGGTTCATTTCTCTTAATGAGGCAATGGAAGATAAAGGGCAGTGACGGCTCTGCCCAGGCCGTTGCCGATAGTGAAGCCTTTAGGGGCGCGGGGATAACTGATCCACTGAAGGATGGCAGCGGAGTGGGAGGGAGGGGGATTAGGAGGATGAGAGGGGAGGCTCTCTGCCATAATGAACTGAAATTAAGACATAAATTCTCCCACCTTTGTTCTGACCAGATCTAACACAGGGATTCGCCTTTTTTTTTTTAATGAGGAACAGATCAGACACAAAATTATTAGCTAATTAATTGTAAAGAGAAGGGAGAGGCAGGCTGGGAGGGAAAAGAAGAGATTTCATTTCTAACTCAGGATGGGGTGGGGATGGGGCGGGCCAAAGGGTTCAATCTGAGAAAGTAACAAAAAAGAAGAAGCCGCACCCTGCATAACATACAGTCCCAGGCTGAAGTTCAGGGCTGCATATTGGTCTCCAGCCTATTTATTGCCTAAAACTGTCATTGGCAGGGTGCTTCTTGACTGTTGCGCTTTGGAAGACTATCCTGCTGGGCTCTCTTGCCCTCTGGAATGCCTTAGTGCCAATACTAACAGAATTAGTCTTGGCTTCTCTTCTTTTTATCTTTAAGATACTCTGTCTTCCGATTTTGGACTCTTCTACCTTGGGAGAATCTTGTATCTGATGCTAGTGTTAAGTATGGTTCCTGAAAACCATCAGTTACACTTTAAAAATGATGCATTTATAATTGAAATGCGTTTGAATATTAGTATGTATTTATCAGATTTCCACTCTAGGTCTTCCAAATTTTCATGTTTCAGACTTTAAATCAACTTCAGCCAAAAGAATAGGGATGAGTTGCAAGCAAACTGTTACAAAAGTTTGGCACAAACAGGACATCTGGTTCACTCAAATCCATACACTATTTGTGTAACCTATTGTGTAATCTATGCCATATATCGTGGCTTACAAACCACAATGGTCAAGTTCACACAATACTGGGTGAAAACCAAACAAACGGCACTGCAAGTGAATTCAGCCAATGAGCAATTGTCGTCTTTTGTAAATGGAAGCAAAAAAACCTTCCAATCTCTTTTTTGCAGCGTCAATAGAGAGAGGGCAAGAAGGCTCATACATATAACACCAAACTAGGTGTAAGGTTGAAATAATGTTTCTAGATTCAAGTCCCACATTTTATTCCTGTGCATTGTTTAATAAGAGGCTGAAAGTGCCTGCTCATTGTTACCACCTTGCTCTCTTAACTGTGGAATTTGGGAAGTGTTTTTCAGATTTAGCAGATGAAATTGTATATGTTTAGGGCAGTGTCGGTGAACCTATGGCACGCGTGCCGGAAGCAGCATGCAAAACCATCCCGCAAAGAATGCGCGGCCTCACTGGCTACTATTCCGTGTTCCTGTAATGACATGCCCGCCGGTCAGCTGAGAGCGGCAGAATCCGAAAGAGCGGCGTTCTGTCACACATGCGCAAGCCGGCACCCAAACTTCCAGGTTGATGTTGCGCGCATGCAACATGCACCAGAGCGTCCATGCCGGTATCTGGGTGTTTGGGTACCAGCTTGCACATGCGCAATGGACTGCTGCTTTTCTGGGAATTGGCGCTTCCGTGGGTGCGAAGACCAGCAGGGCTACACATACCTCGCAGAATGGTTTTGCGTGCCACTTCCAGCACACAAGCCAGCACGCAGTGACATCAAAAGTTTGCTATCACTGGTTTAGGGTATGTGAAAAATGCATTTTAAAATGCTGATCCATATCACAGTAGAAGGACACAGTCACATGCCCTCTCAATCCTTGCAGAGACATTCTAGAGAAGAGCTAGTCTCCAGCAAGCAGCATTTTTCTCTTAACAATGAAAGCTACAATGTCCTTTCACAGAGGCAAAAAAGTCAAAATGTTAAGACAGAATTTTTGCTCAACAAGCCTTAGTGGTCTGATTCATACATAATATTCATTTTTTTAAAAAAAAATATAAAATATATTCTTAATATTGCTTATTGGGTTAGTATTGTATGCCATTGTGAGATGACCAGCTATATATAACATGAATGAATGAATGAATGAATGAATGAACATGAACAAACTTTATTATGAGCATATCAAAATCTAGCCAATGTGCTCATTTTACCTGTAAGCTTAAAATGGTAACATTTGATGTAAGAAGTATGTGTGTATTCAAATAAGAGTCGCACCAGCCCTACCTGGTAGAACAATCTAAGAAACCAATACTATAACATTACTGTTATTGTAATATAAAGCTGGAGAGATGTGGTGACTCAATGAGGGATGCAGTGGCTCAGTGACTAAAATGCTGAGTTTGTCAATCGAAAGGTTGGCAGTTCAGCAGTTCGAATCCCTTGTAATGGGGTGAACACCAGTCACTTGTCCCAGCTTCTGCCAACCTAGCAGTTCGAAAGCACGTAAAAAAATGCAAGTAGAAAAATGGGGACCACCTTTGGTGAGAAGGTAACAGCGTTCCGTACGCCTTTGGTATTTACTCATGCTGGCCACATGACCAGGAGATGTCTTCCAACAGCGCTGGCTCTTGAGCTTTGAAATGGAGATGAACACTGCCCCCTAGAGTCGGGAACGACTAGCACATATGTGCGAGGGGAACCTTTACCTTTTCGTTAAAGCTGTAATATCAGGATCTTGCAAGTCTGATTGTACTTCCCCCTCCCTCATTTCTCTTTGTGTGATCTGAGCAGGGGCTTGTCTGAGACAGTGTTCTCAAGTTATTTTCTTGGCCTGAGTTCAAGTCCAGCTCATCTGACTGATACCTTGGTAGCACTTCTTCCTCCTGTCTTTCAAGGCCAACTCTTCTGTCCTCTATGGATAGGAAGCTGATAATGGTAGCAATAGAGGAAAAGGTTTCTCACATATGAGAAAAATGATGTAAGGCAATACAGGTAGTCCCTGACTTATGACTATAATTGAGCCCAAAATTTCTGTTGCTGAGTGAGACAATTGTTGTGAATTATGTCCCATTTTATGACTTGTCTTGCAACAGTTGTTAAGTGAATCACTACACCAGTTAAGTTAGCAGCACAGTTGCTAGATGAATCTGGCTTTCCCATTGGCTTTCTCTGAAGTCGCAAAAGATGATCACATGGTCCAAGGACATTACAACTGTCATACAGTAAATATGGGCCAATTGCCAAGTGTTTCAATTTGATCATGTGACCATGGAGATGCTGCAATGGTCTTAAGTGCGAAAAATGGTCGTAAGTCACTTTTTCCAGTGCCATTGTAACTTCGAATGGTCACTAAATGAACTATTGCAAGTCAAGGACTACTTGTAGTTGGAGTAGGATGGTAAAAAGATCAAGCATCAATGACTGTTCCTACTTCAGTGCCATTTTTTGAAATTGCATTGTGCAATCTTTTACCTCCCCCACTTATCCGCATGTGCATGGGCAGGCAGCAATTCGGCCAGGACCACCAGTGAAGCGGCTGTGTACACAGACAGACAGCTGGGGGAAGCCTTCAGAGCATCCGTGCAACCTTTCCAGGGCATGCTGCTGTTTTAATGCTTATAGGAGGGTTACTCTTCTTATTCCAATGATCTTTGGAAAGCATCCTTTTGGGATTCTTTGTGCAACCATTCTAGGTATGCTTGAATACCCGGATGGATTCCTTATGAGCATTAGAAGATGTAGTTTGCATGTCCCTTGGGTGGGCCCTGAGCAGAATAAGTGATATTTTTATATGTTCAAATGTAGGTTCAAATAAATCGTACCTAAATCATACTTGCATACCTATACCCATGAAAATCTACGAAAACAAGACTTGCAAATAAATCATTCTATACACAGGTAGTCCTTGACTTACAACAGTTCACTTAGTGACCATTCAAAGTTACAACAGTATTAAAAAGGGGCCTTATGACCATTTTTCACAGTTACCACCAGAGGTGGTATTCAGCAGGTTCTGACCAATTCTGCAGAACGAGTAGTGGAAATTTTGAGTAGTTCGGAGAACCGGTAGTAAAAGTTCTGACTGGCCCCACCCCCATCTATTCTCTGCCTCCCAAGTCCCAGATGATCAGGAGGAAATGGGGATTTTGCAGTAACCTTCCCCTGGAGTGGGGTGGGAATGGGGATTTTACAGTATCCTTCCCCTGCCATGCCCAAGCCATGCCCACCAAGCCACACCCACAGAACCGGTAGTAAAAAATTTTAAAAACCACCACTGGTTACAACCTTTGCATGATCATGTGATCAAAATTCAGGTGCTTGGCAACTGATTCATACTTATGACGTTGCATGACCCCTGGGGTCATGTGATCCCCTTTTGCAACCTTCTGACAAGCAGTCAATGGGGAAGCCGTATTCACTTAACAACCGTGTTACTAACTTATCAACCACATTTAACAACTATGGTAAGAAATGTCATAAAATGGGGCAAAATTCATTTAACAAATGTCTCATTTAACCACAGAAATTTTGAGCTCAGTTGTGGTCATAAGTGGAGGACTACCTGTATATGACTTCAGAAAGTCATACAGACTTTTTTTTTTAAAAAAAAAGATTGTTTTCTGTTAAAATACGATGGTTGTTCCAATTTTTGTTTTCCTCCCTTTTATTTCATAGGATAAAAAGTGGGCTCTTACTCTCACTGCCCAATTCTGCAAAACTTAGAGAGGGAAAAAAGGTCCTTAGAAAAACAAATAGACCATGCTTTAAAAAAAAAACAACCTATTCAATATTGCTGACTTTATCACGTCAAGAGATATGGATTTCTTCAAACTGATGGCCATTAAATTCACTCTTCAAATTGCTTCAATTTGTTACTAGGCATTTATTTTCTGGAGTTTCGGTTTTAATTTGATTGAGATGTTGATGAAAGCTAGAAATAGAGCTTTCCCACTTGAAAATAAGTCCTTGGAAGTCAGAAGAGATTCCCAGTATAATCTATATCTCATCCGATAGTGGGCGGCTAAATGTTTCCAGTGGTCCTGCCAGAAATCTGTGTTTGTCTTTCCTGGACAAAAGTTATTGCCAGTTGATAATCTCACTGTGAAATACAGCAGTGGAGCCTGTGCTGAACCCAATTTCCTCTGACAGCTGCATATAGCTAAGGTGGTGGTCTGAATGTTTGGCCTCCAGGCATAATACAATTTTCAACTGTTTCAAAGCTATTGGGTCAAAGGCTATTTGCATAAACCTAACAATAATGCAGGATCCAAACTCTGAATTCACACGTGGGAAAGCCTGCCCTCTAGTGTTTATTGAATGTATTAGTACAGTCAAAAAAGAAGGGAGGGAGAGCAAGAGGAATAAAGGTTTAATCAAATATCAATGGCAACATTAGTGATTGATTAGACAATTTCTACCAAGCATGTCTTTTCCCATAATTGTGTTACTAATAATTTAGTAATGTTATTATAGTAACATATTTTCAGTACTCTTACTGCAATCACATCTGAGTCTCCCGTAAATATCCACAACGTGCAGACAGATGATCTGGAAATCAGAATAGAAACAGGACTCAACCAGGTTGCTGTTTTCTGACCTGTAAACAGCGATATATGTATCTAAAGAAATAGAATCTGCAGTTTGTGTAGTTAATTATAGAAAATAGACACATTCTTGTTTTGTATGGAGTTGTGTAGGATTGGGAAGGGTGTTATTTAAATGAGAAATGCAGCTCAGAGGTTAGACTTTCAAATTAGTGAATGTCATTGTTTCACTTACATTTATCTTGATGATTTTTTATTTTGACTGCTTCTATCTATCACAGCCTGAGTGTCAATTCAATCCTCCACATCCTCCTGCAGTCCTTGATGATCCCTTGTCCCATTGTTCAAAATCTGGTGAAAATCACTTTTCTCATTTCTGCCACAGTACAATTTCAACTATTGGTCAAAACCCTTTGATGGATTGAAACCATCAAAGGCTTACATTAGATCCAAGTCCGAGCGTCCTGCTTCCGAAATAGATCATATTAAGGGTCCCCAGGTCTGCTGCATATAAGATTGTACCGTATGGTTTAAGAACAACTGTAAACCAATATATCTGGAATTTAAAAATCCCTCAGAAGTAACTGAATTAATTGCCCAGTAAAATCATTTAGGACTGGGTTGCTGAATGATCCGGTCACATATTAACTTTATATATCTCCACACGCATATGTTTAAGCAAATCCAGATGCTATGGGGTAGATATGTATGCAAACATCTTTTTTATACAAGAGGCTGATAAAAGAAAAGCATATTGTGCCAATGACAGTAATGTGAGGAATTTGAATAACTTCCTAAATTTTCTCATGCTAGAGCAACAGATGTGATTATTCAGATAATTACAAGACAGTATGTTCATTTGATTGTGTGGGAATCTATATGAAAGTTAGTTCCCTTCACAGAGCTGGAGATATCTCATCACTATTCCTACTAGTTCTCCCAACCACATAATTACTGACATAGTATATTCATAATTCTTTCAGATAAATTTATTTTATTGCAGTTGTATCTAAACATTGTGGTTCAGTCTGTTATTTGAGATTTTTTTTTAAAAAAAAAATCAGATTTAAATTTGTCCATTCTGGAAGAGTACAAAATACAAATGGATATCTACCCAGTCCTTGAAGTAAGTGAAGCTTCCCATAAAGTACGGCTAAATATATATACAAATCATTCTTATCCAAAAAGAAAAATAGAATCCTGTGTAACTGAAAAATCAAATAGATTTGGAATGATTTGTTGGAAGTATAATTTAATCAAAATTAGATATATGTAGGCTGAGATCCTAGGCACCATTAAAAATATTCTGCAAAGTTTAAAGACGCTTAATTTTAAGAATATTAGTTTTAAAGAAGAAAATTAAAAATTTAGACAACCCAAGTGAGAACATCTCTGGTCATATAACCTTCTTGGAGCAAAAGGCACAAATTTTCCATCTCAGTTCCACCTTCACAAATTGATTGGGTTTGCAGTTGAATTTGCTAAACATTGATAAGCAAAAGAGTATCTTCCATTTCAGCTAATGGTTACAGGCTGATGAAATCAGTAATGGACAAATTGTAAAGAACATTCTGGCCTGACCTCCAAAAGATCTCTAGTCCAGTCCTTCTATTAGGCAGAATGAGATGGCTGTTTCTAGCAATAGGACTTGCCCAGGTATATCCCAGTGGTGAAATTCAATTTTTTTTACTACTAGTTCTGTGGGCGTGGCTTGGTGGGCGTGGTATGGCTTGGTGGGTGTGGCTTGGTGGGCATGGCAGGGGAAGGATATTGCAAAATCTCCATTCCCACCCCACTCTGAGGCCAGCCTGAGGTGGTATTTGCCGGTTCTCTGAACTATTCAAAATTTCCTCTACCGGTTCTCCAGAACCTGTCAGAACCTGCTGGATTTCACCCCTGGTATATCCATACCAAGTCATGTAAGTCCTAGAAGAGAAGTCTTGGGGAAAGTTCATGAAATTCTCATTGTTCTCTGCTGGATTTTTCCTGCCACAATCCTGTTTGTTCTGCAAAACAAAAAAGAGACATTACCTTCCATCTCACAGCCGTATATTCCCCTCCTAAACACTCCCAGGCTTATTTCTGAGCAAACCTCCTTAGCATTCAAGCCAGGAAGAAATAAGAATAGGAAAGCTTCTGAAAAAAGTTTTTTGAAAAATCAAGAGGGAAGGGGAGGTTTCCCACCGAAGTCACAAGAAAGAGACTCAGTTTTTTTTTCTACCAGCAGCTTTCTTCTCCCTTCTATATAGATACAAAAGGATCTTAAGTTCCAGTCTTTCAAGAGAAATACACCAAAGTCATTCTGGATCTTTAGCAATTCCTTGCACAGTTGATATAGCTAGCTTGTGTGAACTCCCTTTCTTCCCCAATCATCACTGAAGTAACAAGTAACAACTTAGAGCACATTTAACTGAGGTGAGCAATTTAAAAATCATTAGAAATAGCTTTAGGCCGTTGTCCTAAGCACATTTCTGTGAATGTAAATTCTGGTAGAATCAATGGGACTCTGTGCTGTTAAATGTAATATGTCACAGAGAGTCCAACCCAAAAGAGATTATTTTCTTCTTTGTTTACTTTAAGGCTGCCATATCCAGTCTGGAAAATCTTGAAGGCCATGAAACATGGTGGCTAGATGCTGTCAAAGGCAACACTAGCCAGAGCATAAAACAACTGAAAGAAGCAAGAAAAGATAAGAAAACATAGAGAAAGCTAGTCTAGAAAATCGCCAGGAATCGGACATGATTAGATATCATCATCATTATGATTAAATAGTATCATCATCATTGTTGTCATCCTTCAAACTTTAGACAGAACAAATAGACTCGGGACATGACACACTAAGACAGATTGAAGATATAACATTATGCTATGCTTAAATCTTCCTTGCAAACTTTTCCCCTTTGAAATAAGCTTCTATTACTCTTCCTTATTTTTAAAGTGAGAATTGAACCGATGTTTCCTATTAAACATCTTTTCTTGTGGGAAACTTATACTTCCCAATTTGTGGGGGAAATTGGAGGTGTTTGTGATGTCTTTCCTTGAAATGTTATTAAATGTGACAGGCCAAGGAGGCTACATTCCACTGCAGAGATAATTGTGTAGTAAAAGACAGAATATTCATTTACCGTTCTTGAATACATTGATACCACATACCATTTAGGACAAATTCTTCAAATTTCAAAAGCAAATTCTCTTCCATTAAATGGTAGAGGGACATGCTGGGGAATTTTTTCTGTATGGACTAATAAATATGGCAAGTTAGAAAATCATTTCTACTGAATCAGTACAACTATTCATCAGATCAGATTATGTTTGTTTTTAGCGCTGTTGTATAGGAACAACATACACAACTACATTATACTATTTATTGCACTTTAGTTTCTAGGGACTTGATTGTATTACTTAGAAGAAATCAAAATCTTTGGAAGAGGGTATCTAAGATATGGATCTCCTCACTTATTTCCCTTTTACTTGTAGTCTCAAATCAGAAAATCACCAAATATCTGTTTATATCAAGGGAATGATACAAAAATTATGCAGCTTAGAACAGAAAGGTTTGATGATCCAGTGAAAGCTAAGTGAATCCTAATACTTCTAGCAAAAAAAAAAAGAAAATTACATCAGTCATTTTTCTTCTACCTTTGATCTATTCATTAACACTGGTTTGGATTTCTGTCCAATATTGAACAGCTTTCTTCCGGTTGTGAAACAAATTAAAATCCATCAAAGACTCCCAATTGTGAGTTCTAGTCCTGTCTTAAACATGAAAGCCAGCTGAGTGACTTTGGGCCAGTCATTCACTCTCAGCCCAAGCCATCTAGCAAGGTTGTTGTTGGGGGAAAATCGGAGGTGGAAGGAGTATTAGATATGTCTGCTGACTTGGGAAAAATGATAAATGCAGGATAAAAATTAAACTAAATAAATAAATATGCCCTAAACCAGGGCAGTCAAACTCCCTGTCTGTGGGCCGGATGCATCATGTGCTGACGACACCCATGCCCAGTTTAGTGAAGGGGAAAAAAGTCCCAATACATCATGCCGCTATGACAATGTGAGTTTGACACCCCTGCCCTAAACTATGTCCCCAACTTTCTCCAGATATTACCAGTATCTACAATCCTACTTAAATTTTATAGGGAAAGCGAAACAGAAGATTCTCTGAAATTTGTCCCCTTCCTTTAGCAGAAGCAACACATAACATTTCAAATTAATAACCTGCTTTCAAAAAACAGTAAGTTTACTCAAGACATTTTAAAATATTGTGAAAACATTGTTAAATGATTCGTGGCTACTTGCTCCTAAACTCTGAGGAGTTCTTTTTATATATGTAGAGCTCTTACTGTGACAACTGTTGATGCAACAACAATAAAGCCCAGCTAGGAACTACCATGGAACATATCACTTGAATAAGTGGAATATACAGCAAGAAATGACTTTTCATGATAGACTCAGTGGGAGATTAATAAAATATGAATGTGCTTCTATGAAAAGTCATCATAAGTAATCTACATACAGTTTTGCCACTGACACAGTTCATGTCTAATTTTTCATTTAGATTTGGAAGCCTCTTTGAAATGGATTCTTAACTTAGGAACCATAAACTACTTCTACGACTTCCCCACCTTCATTTACCAATTTGCAAAATAATATTTGAAAGTATTCACTTTCTCACTGGGGGAGTGTTGCATCTAAACAGGTGCAGCAGGAACTATAATGTTTATTGGATTCAAACCTGTGCAATTTTTGGATGAAAGAGTACAGAATAGCATTGTGGAGTGTATGTGTTTTTTCCTGAAATCGAGGTTATTAGCTGTAGAACTACCAAGAAATGCTGCTAATAAGTCCTTATAGCAGGCGGAATGGCTGGTTTCTCCCCTTTCATCCATGACATTCAGAGCAACAACTTTCCCTTGTTCTCCAGCACTTCTCTTGCCTGCAACACAAATCCAACATAGATTCCGTTGCCAGATTCTTTACAGATGCAAAGCATTAGCAAAAACTGCCATTCAGCATCCTGTTTTCCCAACCACTCTTCCAAACTCCTCCACGTTTCTCATAGGCTTTATCAGAAAGGACGTTCCTCTGGAACACTCCAGCAAGGGAAACTGACAACTCTTCAAACACCAGCTGAAACTCATTTATTTTCCATTGCTTCCTATATATGCAGAGTTCAGACTATCTCACCAGCATGGGCTGATTAGCAGCTTTCACGTGCCAAAGAATATATACTAATTTCTATGGAATATAGATGCTATTAAAAACATCTATCCTGATTTTTAAAATACCGTTAAATGGTGTGGATTTATGCAAGTTGTGAAATGCACACATGCAATCACGACCTAAATGTTCAAGTTCTAAATCTTTTAGGATCTAAATTCTAAATATTTAAGAAATTCTATTAGGTTTATTGAGGAGGTGCCCTTTTTCATGGTTTATCAATATTGGGAGCTTTGTTGTCATTTCTGTGAAGAGTATAATTTTTTTAAAAAACTTATATCAACTAATTCACATAAGAAAAAGTATACATGTACTAATAATATAATAACTTTAAGATTAATAGTCAAGTTAATAGAAAAAGACATTGAAAAAGAAAATGGGAAATGCAAGCAATTATAATAGCTATAAAATATGACCTTTTGAATAAGGAACATTTGTCCAAGAAATCAGGCACATAGAATCACATTGGAAGGAATTGCAAAGTCACCTATAAAGTGTTCTTCAACAAATCAGGATTTCCACGTGCTGTACATACTTTAAGATGGAACAACCTAAAATGGTGTTTATATTTCTTCCTTTGAAGTTAGAGACAAAGCTGCCAACTTAGAAGTGGAACTCCTTCACAAGAAAGCCCTTATTGTGGATAAAATAGAAGCTGCCCCGTTGGATGAAGGGTGGAAGCTTACACCTTCTGAAAGAAATATTTTCCTGGAAGAACAATCTGGAGCTGAGATCTCTAGGTAAGGAAAAGATTCCCCTGTGCATGTGTGCTAGTTATTTCCGGCTCTAGGGGCAATGCTTATCTCCATTTCTAAGCCAAAGAGCCTGAGCTGTCTGAAGACGTCTCCGTGGTCATGTGGTCAGCATGACTCAATGCCCAAGGCACATGAAGCACTGAGCCACCACGTTCCCTGAGATCTCTACTTTCATCTAATAAATTGTTGTGCCTGGCTGTTTGGATCCTTCTTTCATACCTTAAGATTTTCTATTGGGACTGAAACCTAATTTATACCCTAACCTTACTGTCATACTCTTTGATAACTGGGACTCTCTTGTTACTTTGGCTAAACTGTTGTTCAATTTGCTGCTTGTTGTTGGCTAAAAGGGAGAATCACACTAAGCAAATCCTCCCTGCCTGCCGATCATGGAGATTCTTCTACAGGAAGAATCAAAGCCTGCTGGATTTGGGACTAAGATATATGCATCATCTCTTTCCTTAGAAGCCTACCTAGCAGGGGTGAAATCCAGCAGGTTCTGACAGGTTCTGGAGAACCGGTAGTGGAAATTTTGAGCTGTTCGGAAAACCAGTAGCGGAAATTTTAAGTAGTTCGGAGAACCTGCAAATACCACCTCTAGCTGGCCGCAGAGTGGGGTGGGAATGGAGATTTTGCAATATCCTTCCCCCAGGAGTGGGGAGGGAATGGAAATTTTGCAGTATCCTTCCCCTGGGAATGGAGATTTTGCAGTATCCTTCCTCTGGCACACCCACCAAGCCACACCATGACCACCAAGCCATGCCCACAGACCCGGTAGTAAAAAAAATTGGATTTCACCCCTACTACCTAGGTATTATCTCTTCTCTTAGAAGCCTACCTGGGTATTAAAGAGAGTCATAAGAAACCTGTGTTCCAGTCCCACTGACATCATAGATTCAACCACTGGGAATATGAGTGACAGGCTTTTTAGCAATTGTTTTCAAGCTTTGAAATCCCAAACCAAGTTCTTCCCTGGCCTTCTGCCAATATTCCATACTCTGCGCTTAGATTGGCCTTTGACATAAACGTAGTAGACGAGACTTATTTTGTGTGATTTGGCAATGTTTCGTATTTGTTTAAATGTATGTATTTTTAATTTTTTGTCACAGAGTAGTTTGATCTCAAAAAACTAAGCACATTTGTCCTTGAACCATACTTAGATTGGAGCCTGCCAAGAAATCCTAAAGAGGTAGACTAGACTGGAAATTCAAAAAGCTATTCAAGAAAGTAAGGACAAGGGTAGTGATCTGGAGGAATGATCTTGAGAGACTTGGTGAAGAGATGCTGTCTAGGGAATACTCAGATAAGTGGGAGCATAGCCCACAGCTGTACAATGGGCAAAGCAACAGGCTTATGGGGAAACCTTCCCTATGTTATCAGATTATAAAGGTGACAACAGGAGAATTGTACTTTCAGATTTGCAAGATTGATGTCAACTTTACTAGGCAAGCCAGACAAGAAACATGGCCAGATAACTAATTCTACTTTACTGTAAAGTCACATTAACAGAATCTTGTAAATCTCAAAATACAATTCTCCTTCCATCATCTTTACATCCAATTTCTACATTTGCTGTGTACTTTGCATGAACTCAGGAGTTGGTTCTGTTTAGTAGATGGATGAGTTACCATTGGGGAATCCAGAGTATTACCGTTGACTAGGCAGGGGAAAAATAAAAAATATCTAAAGAAAACAATAGTAAACTACATGGGTTGCCTTAGTCCCAATGAATGTCTCCATGTAACTATTCAGAATTCAAGATTGATTTGCTTATTCTAACTAAAAAAAAAAAAGAACAGAGTACGTTGCCTATAGAAAATAGTGCTCAAGATAACCTCTGAGATATATCTGCAACCTTACGAAGCTGAGTGTTACAGCTCCAAGAAGAAGAGACCGTGAGTTGTCAAGCATGTATGGAAGCCTTTAATGTTATCAGCTTTGTGTATTAATATGCTAATTGCAAAAGGAGAAATGTGGAACTAATTCCGTGTATCAATAATGTAGTACTATCCAAATAACAACCAGGCTTGGTAATATCAAAACCAGACATCCTAGCTTTTTTTTTCTCTCCATATATTATGCTACATCAATACAGAACATGTTCTGTTTAAATGGGTTAACAAGCTGCTTTAGTGTAACAACAAAAATCCACATCCATTTCTAATTTTTACACAGAGACTGTTTAATGTTACCGTATTTATCTTTATGATTCCCACTAGGAAAAGAAACCCATATGAATGCTTTCTTCTGCAAGGAATAAAACAAAGCCACACTTCTTATCAAGGGAATGAGAAAGGATTGACAATCTTTTCTTCAGAACTTTCCTTTTTTTTTTTTTTTAAATGAACGTTCTGGGGGTTGCAAACACGGTGATTTCAGCTGCGATGGTGCAGTTTTATATGTGCTTGATATGTCAGCTGATGGAAACCGCAGGCAATGTAATCGTGAAAGGCACAGGACGGCTTGATTTATTGTGTTACGCATTTAACCTATGATCACATACTTGAGCACAGGTCATTTTAGCTGACTAGCGAGATAAGAAATACCATGAAAAACGGTATTGTCCTCAAGTTGCCTGCTTTGAGCCATGACAAAATTGCTTCTAAGCGCCTCATGCTGTCCGCATAGTGAACGATGCATATAAGAAAGCTTGTCCTGTGGTACAAATACTCTTGAATAAACAAGAGACTGCAAAGTAGATAGAGATGGGTTTGCTGAGATAGAAGTAGCATTTTAATCCATTTTCCTATGTTTGTTCGGGGGTCAGCATCCTCCAGTTATGGTATAAGTTTCCAAAATTATATTAGACGTACTTGAATTACTTTTGTTCATAGACATGTGCGTTTTATGGTCCAAATTCAATTGTAGCTTCACTCCAAACTGACAATGTGATTAACTGTTCAATTAACTGCTCAAATGAGATTGAGCCCTTGCTATACAACTTTTCCTATCACACAGGACAAAGAAATTATAAGATTTTCTTCTAGGTGTTTTTCCTGCACAGTTGCAGGGTTGAGATCTTTTTTGCGCTGCACACATCTTATTTTTCTGGCAAAGATACCAACATGTAATGCAATGAGAGGTTCTGGTTAATCTGCCAACTTGTCATGTAGCCTGATGCTGATCAGGAGTGAGACAAAGTGACTGGTCCAAGGTCACCCAGCTGATTGCATGCCTAAGGGAGGACTGCTTCAGTACTTTAACTACCACACCATGCCAGTTCTCATAAGGAAACTTTAACAGCTCTTTAAATATTATTATTACTGAGAGAAGACAACCAGATGAGTCTTCTCCCTTGCATAATATGTCTGAGGCCACTATGCCATCCGTCTGGTAAACTCACAAGATTAGCTTCTCTCGCCATGTACATGTATACATCCAATCTAGACTATGTTGTTTCTCCATGTCATATAATATATGTGGGTATATGCATATTTTTTATTTATTTATTTTGTTGTGTTTATGTAGTATATATTAGATGTGGGGACCTTTTGAGAGCTGTATACAACAAAATTTCATTTTAATGTATGCCAATTAGTGTACATTCAAAATGACAATAAAATTAGTCTAAGTCTAAGCCCAGTTACTACCTAACCATTCCTGAAATGACATTAAGAACAGCACCTATCCAGCCTCTGTGAAAACATAACTGGGGTACCACCATTGTGGAAGCACCTCAAGAACATCCCCAACAAGAAAGCCTCAGCAGAAGATCTTGAAGCCCAAGTGAAAGAAAGTATACCAGAGACAATATATTTGTATTCATGGAAATACGATCTATCAGTAGCCATTAGCCATTTCTATGAACTACATGGAGCCTCCATATTCAAGGCACTACACCTTAAATGCCAATTACTGTAAATAAAGGAAGACTGGCCATTGTCTTCATATCCTGCTTACAAATTTATGATGGGATCTGATTCTTTTGATGTTATGGGCAAATCCACCATTTCTTTTCATCTAAACTGGTGGCCATTCCTATATTGCTGGTAATGAATTTATTCAGAGCTGTAAAGGAGTAAGGCAGTGGTAACCAAGCTGCTCCTTGTTTACTTTATGTTATGGTTATTTTATTCCATCCCATTTTTTTTATCGAAGCTAATCTGCACACATTCCCATGAATGTATACAAACAAGAGCAGTCATACAAAAGGATACACATTTTAAATTCAGAGAAAGCCAGGGGCTCTTTCATCTTCACAAGCTTATAGTCAAAATGTGGGTACTTTCTCAAGTAAGGAAATAACAGCCATTTGGAAAAAGGCTCATTACACACAAATAAACACACTTACACACCCTGAAGCCCTGTGGCCTGAATGAGCTCAAACAGACAGAACAGGAATAATAAACTTAAAGTGGCAGATATAGCATTGAAATGCATTTGTAGTGGACAGAAAATCCAAAATTTCTGGGCCTCACAAAGAATCTGTCATCCCTTCAGTCACTTTCAGCTACATTGGTTTGATTGCCATCTGTTTTCATTCATAAGTATTTCAAGAATTAATGCAAAGATAGAACCCTGCTTTTTTGTTTCTGAAGACAAATCAGTGATCAAGCAGGGGAATTACTCTTCACTTCTCTGCTTTCACATCACCATGAGAGGAGAAATAAGAACTGAGTTGAAAATAAAGCTTCACTTTTCAGTCAAGCAATAATTCTCTTTTCAAGGTGGGTGATATTTAAGCAATCATCCCTACCAAATTGGTCATTACTACTGGTTAATGACCGATTTGCGAGCTAATAGCCCAAGGTGAAGCCAAGGGCAGCGAATGCTCTGGCAAGCCACTCACCAATGCCTGGATTAACAGATTTCAAGGGCATCACTGCTATTATACACCCTGTTCCTTGATTTATAACAACACTAATATGTTTTTAAAAAGAGCAGGTCCGGCAGGGTTGGGAAAATTAATTGTTTCCTGCTGGTTCATAGCTGATTATTTGCTGTCTACAATCTTAAAATAAGAAGCCAAGTCCTGAACCATTTAAAGTGACACAGGGGGGCATCTCAATGAAAGAGAAAATGTAGTAGGTAATATTATTTTATATCTTGGTTGAGAGCTCATTCCATAGATCAGTGAGGGGGTTTCAAACTGGGTCTCTCTGTTCCTGATCTATCACTTCTTTTAACAAAGCTCAGCCCATCACATGGTTTCACCCATAAAAATCATGTACAATAATGCTTCCTTAAAAAAAAATACCCCATGAGATGTTCTCATTTAGAAATATGCAGACCAGTGGTTGCTCCCAGTTTACCCCAATTCAGGCGAACTGGTAGTGGTGGTGGTGGGAGGCTCCACCCACCCGCCCAGATGTCATCAAAAAGGATTGGCATATGTGCAGAAGCTTCTGCGTATGCACAGAAGCACTGCACTCAACCGAAGCGAGTGAGCGCACCCACGCACTACCGATAGTGAACCAGTAGCGCCAGGTTTTGAAACCACTACTGATGCAGACTGTTTTTAAATGAATCATCTTTCAAGACAATAAAGAACCATTTTGTCTGACACATGGCCACAGAAACCATTCTTAAGGACACCTCTGGCTCCTTGGCTAAGAAACAGAGATGAGCATTTCCTCCTAGAGTTGAACATGACTGGACAGGGGAAACCATTTAATTACTTTTAATTTTCTTTTAATTAAGGTCTTGGACCAAGACTGAGGAGACACAGAAGGCCCAAGCATCAGTTACAGAAATTCACTCACTGGGTGACTTTAGCTCTATCTGTCTATTTCAACCCAAACCATTTAACAGGATTGTTGTGGAAAACAAAAGAAGAAGCACTGTTTTGAGATCCTGAAGTAAAACTGGAATCAAGTAAATTAATATTAAAACCTTGCGATCTAATTCCTGAATGGAAGCAGAAAAGCGCCCCCCCCAAAAAAAAAAAATGAAGGAGGAAAAACTAGGAGTAAGCCCCATCTATAAAAAGAACTGTGATTATGATGATGATGATGATGATATCCATTCAGTTGTGCCCAGCTTTTGGCAATTCTATGGACGCTGCATCTCCATATCTTCTGATCTTGTAGTATTTCTTTGAGTGTTTCAATGCTCTGGCTGGGGTCAATTTTGGTGGTGTCCAACCATTGTGTTCTTTGGTGGCCTGGTTTCCTTTTACTGCTAACTCCTCCAAACATAAATGCTTTTTCCAGTGAATTCCTCCACATTTATTTATTTATTTATTTATTTATTTTATTCAATTTTTATACCACCCTTCTCCCGAAGGACTCAGGGTGGTGTACAGCCAAGTAAAAAATCACAGTATAAATATTAAAATATTAAATTAAAACAAACATATTATAAGGTGGCCGAATTTAAAACCATTTAAAACATTAAAATATAAATAACCCCAATAAAATTTTAGGCCAGTCCCGCTTGAATAAATAGGTGCGTTTTCAGCTCACGGCGAAAGGTCCGAAGATCAGGCACTTGACGGAACCCAGGGGGAAGCTCGTTCCAGAGCGTAGGAGCTCCCACAGAGAAGGCCCTACCCCTGGGGGCCGCCAGCCGACATTGTTTGGCGGACGGCACCCTGAGAAGGCCCTCTCTGTGAGAGCGTACGGGTCGGTGGGAGGCAAAATGTAACAGCAGGCGGTCCCGTAAGTAGTGACATAACCAGTAGTGGTATTCACTTACCTTGACTACCGGTTCGTAAATGTGAGAGTGTGCGCCACCCAGGGGTGAAATCTACTTACCTTCTCACCTGGTTCAGAAGTGTACATGCCATATGCGTGTGCTCACTTTATGCATGTGTGCATGCGTGTCACGTGCACGCACAGACCCTCTGCGCATGCACAGAGGGTAAAAAACAGGTTACTTCCTAGTTAAAACCAGGAAGTAACGATGACCGGGCGGATGGGCAGAGTCTCGTGCCGCCATCGCTACCGGTTCTCCGAACCACAAGCCACCATCACTACCGGTTCTGCCGAACCAGTCCGAACCGGGAACATTTCACCCCTGGCACGACCTCTGCACTTGCACAGAGAGTCCGTGATGACATCCAGGTGGGTGGGTAGAGCCTCCTGCCACTGCTGCTACTAGTTCACCTAAATTAGGTAGAACCATTCCACTACCAGACATAACCAAAATAAGTAAGACACAATTTTGTGATTTTGCCTTTGAAAAGGCCAGTCAGGTGGACAAACTTCAATCAGATGTGTCACCTATGCCATGGAAATTGGAAAACATCTACGACAAGACCTTGTCCTAGAAGTTTTCTAATTTCCTGTCTAGCCTACAACCTTTGATTGCCCCATCCAAATGTTAACCAGAGCAAGCCAGGCTTTGCTTCCACATCCACACCTAGACAAGATCTGCCAGATAGGAGAGCCATGGAAATGAATGGCAAGAGTGCTGGTCATTTTTTTAAATAAAGTATGAGATTTTTTTTCAAAGAATAAAAGAGAAACCTAAGAGAAAAAAGAAAAGGAAAAAAAACTATGAGGAGCAAGAAAGAAAAAGGACAAGATAAAAAGAGGAAATTAATCAAAGATCTAAATTCTACATAACAAAAATTAGCAATTACATTATTTAGCCTCTCTCTTTAACATTATAAAAATCCCTTTAAATCCACATTCCATTCTTTTTTCAGTCATCAAGTCTATAAATCATTATTTCACTTTTCTTTATTTTCAGCAAAAAAAAATTATAACAGTTTTTCAATCTTTTAAGAATGTACTTACCATTTTATCCCTGACTAACCAGATCAGTTTTTCATTTCTACCAGTTCTTTTCTACCAACTTCACAATCCATTCCCCCTTTGTGGAAATACTTTTCCATCATTGTGCATATAACAATCTTGTTTCGGTTACCATTTATAAAATCAATTTTCCGTGAGTTTTCTCTAATGATAATTATTGAATTAAATCCCAGTAAAAAGGTCTAGGTTTTTTTCCCCAGTATTACTCTTTTTAAAAATTAGTATCATTGTATGCATTTATATTTATTTTTAAAAGATTTTCACAAGTCTGCCATGCATGGTAAAATATCCCTACATGCTTTTAGTATTTCCAGCATTGATTTGAAGCACCTTTATACGTTTTTGATAGTTTCCCTCATGTCATATGCTAGTGGTACATCTACCATACAGTATATACTATTAAAATGCTCATTGTGTTTATCTATTGTCTGCTTGTATCTTCAGGTTTGCCCAAGAAGTGCATTAACCACAACAGTTTCTGAATCAAGGTACATAAAATCCACTAACCTAAAGAATGAATTAAAAATCCAGCACCTTTTATTCCCATGGAACTATTTCCACAAGGTTCACACCGGTTTTATTCAGAAAGTTACAGCCATTGCAACATCCCCATGGTCACTCTCTGATGATCTCTGCCAGCTTTCCATAAGCAAAGTCAATGGGGAAGCCAGCAAACAGTCAAAAATCGCGCCTATTCCCACTGCTTTTTTGGCCATCCATAGTCATTCTATTTATCTGTTTAGAAAAGTATTGGCTTATTATTGAAGTACGTTTGCCACTATAAATATATTTCTATTTATGATATATACTTTTCTTAGATGATCACAGGACAATCTAGCACAGGGATAAAAAAATGGTCAGTCTAAATTTAATGTTCAGTCTGATCATATCAGGCTTTTCTCTCACAGGATAATCCAACTAGTCATAGGGTTGTCTGCTGATTTTATAAAAATTCTCTCTTAAATTACAACACAATGTGAACTTCAATCCATTCAATCCATTTATCAACATGATTTCCTATTTGTTTATGTATATATTATAACCAAAATGCATAACCCATTTTCTCTTAACTTGTTCATCTTCAGTTTCAATTCTTAACAGATGCTTATACATTTTTACAATTACGTGTTCATCATTTGTTCACAATTCATTTTCAAATGGTGTCTTATATTGTTTAATTTTGGGCATATTTTTATATATATTAAATCTTTCTCTTAATGGTGCATATAAAACTCATTGCAAACTGTATGCCTCTAAAGTCAATTGTTTTCTTGACTTCAAACAAGGGCACTGGGCACGGGTGAAATCTAATTTTTTTTTCCTTTTCCTGGTTCTGTGGGCGTGGCTTAATTGGTGGGCGTGGCTTCAGTTAAGTGACTGAATGGGCATGGCCAATAATAATAAATAATAAAAATAATACAGTGTATAAAACTTGGGAGCACACCAGTCTATCTTCTTTAAAAATACAGTAGAGGTACTGGTCTACTAATTGCCTTTTTTTGGGAGGTACCAATCTACCTTCTTTAAAAATAGAGGCACTGATCTATCAATTGCTTTTTGGGAGGCACTGGTCTACCTTCTTTAAAAGTGCTGATCAGGTGTAGTGCGGCTCTTTGAAGCGCTGCAGCAGTCATTTAAGGCCATTTGCAGCTATATCACCACCGAGAGCTTCAAGGACAGAGAAGATGAACAGTGAGGCATGGGCGGTGTGGGGGCAGGGATTTTTGCTACCAGTTCTCTGAACTACCCGCCCCCATCACTATCGGATCGTGCGATCCGGTCTGAACCGGGAGCATTTCACTCCTGGCACTGGGTCAATGATCTCTTACTGGGTCTGGATTCAAAATTAACCAACATAGGGTAGAATATTAATATATCATAGGGTAGATATTAATATATATATTAATATATGATATTTAAGCTTGTTTTGAAGATCAAGTTAAATATTGTATATTTTATACATTAAAATATACAATATTTTAGGAAGGAAGGGAACTAAGGATTACTGTAGCTGGAACCCTTGTCTAGCACTCTAATGAAATAGGAAACAAGAGGAACATGATCATCAGCATTTTTAATGACTGTTAACAGTTCTTGTACTTTTGTCTAGAAATTATTTTTCTCTATCCTGTAATGCTGTAAGACTGTTTTGTGACAAAACAAAACAAAACACTGGCTCAAGTACACAAATAATTTGATCTGGTAAAAGGCAGTTTTACCTGTTCCACCTTTTCCCAAGCCATTAAGGGGTGATATTGCCAAAAGGCATGAGAAAGTGAATTGAAACTGACATAACTGAAAACACTCACATTTAATTCATCACTCTTGCTTGATTGAGGATCAATAGTGGAAAATATATGTAACTCAGAATTGAGTTGTGAAATTCTTGATGTTCTCTAATTTGATTGTCTTTTTGTAGACATTTCACTATCAGACTAGATAGCATCATCTGTGCTGTGTCATGGAAAATGAAGTTGGTGGTTTAGATATGGCCGGTTGCCCTAGCATCATTATATGAGCTTGGCAGGCTGTGTAATATTGTTCTTCAATTGGCATGCTGTTGTCTGTGACTTATTGTGATTATTAGGTGCTGATTCCTGCTTGTCTGGTGTTGGTATGTAAGCATGCAGTAAGGGAGAATAAACCCAGAGCTGTTTTCTCCTTTCTTTGATCTTTGGTTATTTCTTTGGAATGTTTCATAATTGGACTCACTTCTACATGTCAACTGATTGCTGATTTGTCAGAGTGCCAAGCATCTAGGAATTCTCTTGCATTCTTAGGGTCTAACTTGATTTAAAATGTCAAGAGCTTTCCAGCTGAAACTGTGGTTGAACTTGTCCATCTGCTGTGAAATTAACAGATTTTCGTATCATCAGACTGCCAACTGATGTTCAAAGGTGTATTCTGCCAAACGTCTAACAACTCATTGTGCATAGTGTATTTTATATTGTATGTTGTAAATGACTTCCTAATTTGTCTTCTAGGTTTTTGAGCTTGCATAGGAGAGTTGGGGGGGGGGGTTTGCTGTTTTGTGGCTAAAGCGATGAAAAGGGTTGCAGTAATCTGTTGGTGGTTTTTGAGATGTTTTTAATGTAAGGAAATGTTATCTTCCTTTTAGGTGGCAAATGTGCTACAATTGGTTGTGTGGATAGACTTTTTTATGAAGTTATGTGAGTTTTAATAGTTACAATGAGAAAATTCTAAATGACAGAGACTGTTCTATAGTTATGCTATACAAATGTTTCCATACACAAAACTTCTTAAACATGATTCCAGAATAGATCTCTGCCTATTGTCCTTCATCGTTATACAGAATAATTTTATTTCTTGTTCTATTTATCACAGAAAACTTTCCCTTCCAAATACAACCTTCTTTTTCTTTGTTTTCGCAGAAACCAAATAGAGGACCAGAGACCTACAGTACGTAAGCTCAAACATTTATAACATTCATAAAATTATGTGTGGTTTAGAATATTCATACCAGGACTTGTCTTTCGATTTCTTTTACTTTGTATCCTTGCACTAGGCATTGACAAACAAAATTAAAATTATTTGTTAATTATTTTTATACTTTCCACACAACTTCTTAAGTCATTATTATAATTGTCTTAGAGGAGGTTCAAATTACATACAGGCATTTTCAAAGGGATTGTGGATTTCAATTCACCCGGTTCATTTTACTTTGACTGTAAAAGTGAACAATTTCAAATAAAGTACTGTTTCTTTGTTTTTCCAGATTAGCATCATAACATGATAGGTTGGTATTTTGCATCCTCCCAGTGGCTTTTCTGAAGACTTCGTAGTCACATATGTAATCACATATATTACCATAATACTCATGAAAAGTACTTCAGGAAAAATATACATAAGAAACACAAGCAAAAATGTGGATTTTATCACATTTACTTGACTGAACACAAATGGGAAATTGCTACCATTCCTGAGTTTGTTGGTTTGTTTGATGTTTTAAATCGAGGATGCTTAGTTACACAGTTACCTTTACTTTGATGCAAAACATTTCAGTCTCATTCCTTTCTATTCCAAGGCCAGAAGGTCAGAATTAGAAAGAATTAAGAAAAATAATGAAATTAAAATCCTACCAATCATGCTCCAAGCCCCCAGATTTGTAAAGTTCTCTTTGCTACAGTAATGAGTCCTAAAAGTACAGGGCAAAGGTCAATGGTTGTGAGATAGATGTCCATTAGGTCAGCCACTGATTATTTATACTGCATAAAGAAATGAAAAGAAATCTATGGCCCTACTCTGAACTCAACATAATGTGAAGAAAGGCCAGTGAGAGAGCAAATAAGACCAACGAACTGCTGCCAGAAACAACCAACAAATGTTTCCTGTTGGCCTATTCTTCTATATAATACAGTAGCTTGTTGCTTTGCAAAGCCTACACTTACTCAGTTTTCACTGGATTGACCTGCTCTTAACCTTAGATGATTTTTCTTTGTATGGAATGTTGTGCTTTCAAGGAATCTATATGTTTGGATCCCAGATACTTTAATTTGATGGGCATGTTTGGCATTCAGAGAATGTGCCATGGCCACGCAAAAAAAAAAAAAATAACTCCCATAACGGTGTACATTGTCACAAATCATTCCTCTCTCTCAAAACAAGATAATGAGGCTGCTCCCCATTATCTTTCCTATCATTCCAGTATGACCATTATCAGCTCAGCTTTGTTGTTGTTCTTGTTTCACAAAAAACTACAGGAAAGCTATTCACCACTCACCATTCATTTTCTAAGAATGTTTTTGGAGTCTATGTGAGGCCCAAAGACATTCTTGGAAATCACTGTTCTATTTTCTAGGGTATTAGCTTCCATTTTAAATATATAAATGAACTTTGTTTGTTTACCAATAAACTTTGTTTGTATTATGATGGAATCAGACATTAAAATATTTGAATCTGCACTTCTCTCATTGGTTTGATGTGGGTGTTTCCTGTTTTTAAGAAACTTGATTGTTATGTAGATATGTTTAATGTGTTCTTTTTAAAGAAAACCCTCAACTTTCAGTATGGGGTTACAGCAAACATCATTCCATGGCAGAGAAAAATAGATTCACAATTTGTTTTATGTTGAGAGAGAGAAAGAAATAATTTTGACTTTAACCCAGAAAGCCAGATTGAATTATTCTACTTACCATAAGTATGTAAGCAATACTCTAGTTCTCAAAGACCTAGTCAGTTTTAGATTGGTCTGCTAATATTATGTGGAACTGAAGATAACTCAATAATGTTCTTACAGATAACAAAAAACAAGTTCCGAAGAGTATCTAAGGACGGCCTAGATCACAAGATGGTTTCCTAAAAAACGAATATGAAATTGACTGTGGATCATGCAGTTGCTTTGTATTCTACAGCAGGGATCCCCAACCTTGGCAACTTTAAGACTGGTGGACTTCAACTCCCAGAATTCCCCAGCCAGCTTTGCTGGGAGTTGAAGTCCTCCAGGCTTAAAGTTGCCAAGGTTGGAGAGTCCTGTACTATAGGATTAAATATTAGATCTAGGAAGAATTGTTTTTCATTTGTAAATTTCTAGATTCTTCCTCCTTGACCTCATACTTTGCCATAGCATCTACTGTGCTAGAAGACAGTGTTGGTACTCAAGGAATTCATTGATCATAGAAAAGAAATTGGAATGACATTGTGGTATTCTAAGGAAGGTCACATTGACAATAAAAACTGCCTGCTCTAGGGCTGCTCTTTTGTTCTTATGAAAAGCTACATGTTAAGTGGGCGTTAATAGACATTTCATGACGAAGCTATTTTTCAGATGTTTTTCATATGTTTTAACCTCATCAGCTTTGCAAATGTCTTTCAGCCAAGACATAGGAACTAGATTCCAAGTAAAACCCAAGTAAAATCTTTAGGAACAATTTTCACTAGTATTCAAGAAGCAGGTACTCTTGGATAATCAAGCCTTTTTCTAATCGCTCTGTAACAGTAATCTCCTACATTTTGTAATATTTCTAGTATTTGGTTCAATTGGTTCAACAGTTTTAATTTAAAGTGTAGACTTTCTGAAACTACACATCAACAAAGCTTGCAGGCGCCCATCTGTTAGACCTGCAAACGTTCGTATGCTAGAATAGAATAGAATTTTTATTGGCCAAGTGTGATTGGATACACAAGGAATTTGTCTTGGTGCATATGCTCTCAGTGTACATAAAAGGAAAGATACGTTCATCAAGGTACAACATTTACAACACAATTGATGGTCAATATATCAATATAAATCATAAGGATTGCCAGCAACAAAGTTACAGTCATACAGTCACAAGTGGAAAGAGATTGGTGATGGGAACTATGAGAAGATTGATAGTAGTGCAAATTTGGTAAATAGTTTGACAGTATTGAGGGAATTATTTGTTTAGCAGAGTGATGGCCTTCGGGGAAAAAACTGTTCTTGTGTCTAGTTGTTCTGTTGTGCAGTGCTCTATAGCGTCGTTTTGAGGGTAGGAGTTGAAACAGTTTATGTCCTGGATGTGAGGGATCTGTAAATATTTTCACGGCCCTCTTCTTGATTTGTGCAGTATACAGGTCCTCAATGGAAGGCAGGTTGGTAGCAATTATTTTTTATGCAGTTCTAATTATCCTCTGAAATCTGTGTCTTTCTTGTTGGGTTGCAGAACCGAACCAGACAGTTATAGAGGTGCAAATGACAGACTCAATAATTCCTCTGTAGAACTGAATCAGCAGCTCCTTGGGCAGTTTGAGCTTACTGAGTTGGCGCAGAAAGAACATTCTTTGTTGTCCTTTTTTGATAATGTTTTTGATGTTAGCTGTCCATTTTAGATCTTGCGATATGATAGAATCTAGAAATTTAAAGGTTTTTACTGTTGATACTGTGTTGTCAATTATTGTGAGAGGTGGAAGTATGGAAGGGTTTTTCCTAAAGTCTTCTGATATCAAGCTAACCTGATTTGAATAGAAAAACACAGGAGGATGTTTTATAAATTAACGATTAATTCTATCAATAATAAATAATGAAATAAAGTTAGTTTTTTTTAGCCTTTTAGTTTATATATTTTATACCGGTTTGGTTTAGTAGTTAAGACTAGAAATCAGGAAAATGTGAGTTGGAGCCAGTCACTTTCTCTCTCAGTCTACAAGCTGATCAGTCAAATTCTGTTGCAACCAATGGATCAAAACTCAGCTAATCCAATGAAAAAGACAGACCCTGCACTTGTAGGAAAACACTGGGAAAAATATTATAGAACTTTTACTCCAAAGTTGAATAAGGTTCTGGGCCTATTAAGTGTATTTAGGAAGGCAAAATGAGAACTACCAAAAAAAACAGGAAGCTTAAATTTATACAATCACTGCATGCTGATTTTCAGTAACACTATAATTTTTTACATATGGAATCTGGATTAGTGAAAATACCAGCTATGCATATGTTTTGATAGATTCTGTTAGTGTTTCCTTGTCATTTCACAGCATATGTATTTTATAAAATTTTATGAAAGAATTATAGAAAAAAACAAAATGTTCATCAATAAACTTTGTATTAATCCAGAATGATACATTAAAAATGATATTTGAATCTGCACTTTTCTCATTGATTTGATGTGGGTGTTTCCTGTTTTTATGAAACTTGATTGTTGTGAAGATTTGTTGAATATGTTATTTTTTTAAAAAAAACTTGTAATTTTCAGTATGGAGTTAAGGAAAGAACATTTCATGACAGAGAAAAATAGATTCACAATTTGTTCTAAGATGAGAGAGAGAAAGAAATAGTTTTGACTTAAACTAGAAAGCCTGACTGAATTATTCTACCTACTATAAGTATTTATGCAATATTATGATCATTCCAAAATTCTGAAAGATCACATCATTTTGGCATCTATTCTAGTAACTATTACAAGGAAGCTAATTAATCTCTATTGCATTGATTGGATGATTATCCAGCGAAGAGGATCCTGTTTGGAATTCTGGCCTAGAAATGGGGGACGCGGGTTCAAATCTGTTCTTCATTGGGGTGACTTTTAAGCCAGCCATTCACTCTTAGCCTATCCTACTTCACAAGATTGTTGTTGCAGAAAAAAATAGGAAGGAAGAATCTTATATAAGAGCTGTGGTGGTGCAGTGATTGGAATGCAGTACTACAGATTATTTCCACAGACTGCCGGCTGCCTGCAATTTGGCAGTTCAAATCTCACCAGGCTCAAAGTTGACTCAGCTTTCCATCCTTCCAAGGTCAGTAAAATGAGGAGCCAGATTGTTGGGGGCAAGATGCTGATTCTGTAAATTGCTTAGAGAGGGCTGTAAAGCACTGTGAAGTGGTATATAAGTCTAAATGCTATTGCTATTGCTGTACAACTCCTTGAGCTGTTGAATGAAAGGGGAGGTATTCATCTAATAAAGAAATAAAACCCTTATATCTCCTAAAGCAAAGCTCCTTCCTCAAAAAATTCATATCTTGGTATGCATATTTATCTGTCATAATAAAAGTTCCAGGTGGGCATTTCAACCTAAACATGTTAATGGGAATGAGGGTCTAAATCTAAAATCTTTTCTCATGCCAGGAAAAATGGAATTATTCTCACATTTCAGCTACCTAATGGACTGGCTACACATTTTCCTTTGCCTTAAGGATGAGCTGAAAGCACACACATCCATGCTTGATCGCTAATGCAGTTGTATTCTGTTGGCTAATTCATGGCACTCAATGGGGAATCCTGCATAAGGCCATAGGCAGATGCTGATTTCTTAGAAGCAATCTATTATTTTATATTGTTATTGTTTTTCCTTGTGGTTCTGTAACAGCTGCAGAATATGAGAGATAATCTGAAACAATATTGCTGCCCAAGGTAGAAAAAATAGGAAATGATGATGCTCTCTGGGGGGAAATCTTGTTTGCCTCTTCTGTAATTTAAAGGAGAACGGTGAACTCTATGGCTGGATGTGAACACAGAGGTAATAGCAGGGAGGGAGCAGGGTGGATATCAGTTATTCATCACTGGAAAAAATATAGTCTTTGCCTTTTCTCTTTGAGGCCTTGAGTGATGTACGTTTGCATTTTTATTTATTTATCAGATTTGTAGAACTGCCCAGTTCAAACAGCATGAATCCTGGTAGTATACCACAGAAATACAAACAAGCACCAAAATATACCTCATCTATAAAATGGTGGCTGAAGAAAATAATGAAAACAACCCAAACGGGACTCAACTGACCTTTATCAGGAAAGTCTGCACATTTTTCTGAAGGGAACAAAAGAAAAATTGGAAGAATCTCTTCTCAACAATTTTAAGGTACCATTACATATTGGGATGATAGATGAAATAGGATATGTGTCTAACAAAAGTCTGTGTCTCTCTCTCTCTCTCGCGCGCGCGCGCGATCTCTCTCTCTCTCTCTCTCACACACACACACACACACACACACACCATTCCAATCTTATAAAACTTTAATTAGAATTGGTTACGGATCATTTTAAAGCTTGATCTGATTTGCTTGCTTTGATTTATCTGTTCATTCAGCACTGGATAGTTATATTCCCTTTTCCCCACAAAAAGCAGCCCTATGAAGTAGAAGGGGCTGAGAAGGTGTGATCCATGTCTGAAAGTATGAACTTCCATATATGAAAGTGGACTTGAACCTGAACTTCCCCAGTCCTCTAGCTAGAGGTAGGTAGGTAGGTAGGTAGGTAGATAGATAGATAGAGATGATAGAAGCTAGCTTTATTTTTTCTTTTCCTTCTGTCGTTGTCTTTTTTCTTTCATTTTTTTTCTATTCACTTCTCACTGTTCCTTTACTTTTTAATTTGCATTGTGTTTTATTTTATAAAACATATAAAACAAATAAACATTAATTTTTTTAAAAAAAAATCCAATATGGTTGCCATTATCACAACTGCTGACTGCAACGTCTACAGTTTAATTTGTGCTAAAAGAAAAAAAAGTGTTTCATTCTCTCTGTCCTGAATCTTCTTGCAGTTAGTTTCAGTTGACTGATATTACTGCCAATATTTCCTGGACTAATATTGCATCAAAATTGTCTCCAACTACTTCACGTGAAAAATGTACTGCATCATTTTCTCTTGTTCATCACTTTCATGTTAAACAATAGATTTTACTAAAACTTAACTGATTATGTGGTGAACCTTCTTATGGCTATGAACAATCCACATTAGAAGGGAAAAACTGATTTGGAAAATGGATATTTATTTATTTATTTATTATTTTATTTTATTTTATTTGTCACACAGTATATATAAGCATAAGCATGTAATAACTATACAATATATAAGCATATATATAAGTATGATTATGTAATAACTATATTAATTGGATATAACGAAAGAAACCAATAGGACAGGAACGGTAGGCACGCTTGTGCTCTTATGTACATTATATAATTATATAATCTTATATACATGCACATCGCATCTATACATTTTTTAAAAACAGCTGTGAATTTTCTGGGCTCATGTCACCAGAAAAGAGATGGGATTTAAAAAGGTACCAGAAGGTACCATGTGTGTGTCCATACACACATGGTCAAAGTCACCGCTTCCTCATTCTATCCAGATTGCTGTATCCAGATAAATGTAGCACGCATTTAGCTGGCCTGATCTTATGGATGAAGCCATATGCATTAAGGATTTCCTCATTCTTCTTGATCATGGAGACTCTCTGTAGTGACTTATGATAGCTAGAAAGCATTTCCATGATTCATATTACATATCAAAATTTTAATCAAAGCAGAAACTCTGCCTGGACCAAAGTTGAAAAATCAGTGCTCACTCAAAAATTAGTAACTGATCACGTTATCTTGCTTCCTCCAGTCAGTATTTTGCATCCTTTTTCTCAGAAAACAAGATGTTTTCTTCTGTGTTTCTGTGTATACTCTGTTGGTAATGCTGCCTAATTCTGGCACAGGGTCAGCTGTCCTTAGGATTTCTGTGGCAATCTTGCTACTACAGGATCCAAGGAGGTGGGAAGCTGGGTGAGTAAAGAATTCCTTCCATTACCAGCACGATCAGGGACCAATGTCTGTTTCTGAAGCAACATCCACTGCCTTCCAATAGCATCTTCTGACTCACAGACACAAAGAACAGACACCTTGGAATTTCCAGCATTGATCTTGCTCAGGTACCAGGATTCTGCATTTGTCTGAAAGTGCTATATTATTTCTTTAAGTCAATGTTACATATTTTTTTTTAGCACTCACACATTTCTGCAAAATATGCTTTCAGCCAATGTAGCCCAAAACATGGGGATTCTCAGTGAATAATGGGATTGGTTCTATGGTTCCTAAAACACTAATGCCAGCTGGTGTTTCACCATTCAGTTTCATACTGTCTTGAGGAATGATAAATCAATGCATGTACTTATTATAGGATAATAAATACATTTATTTATTATATTACCCTGTCTTAGAATGAATTACGACCCACAAAATACACAGAATAAAACATTAACATGGATTTTTGTTAAAAAAATTAACAAATAAAATAAAAATAACCATTAATATAATGGTAATGCAGCACATTTTTTTACCATTGATATTGAGCCTTTATGCCCAAAAGACCCTCCGTTTCTCTACTGGCTTTCCACACTTAACAAAATTCATTGGGCAACATTAGTTAATGATAGAATTCACCCATTTTCTCCCCTTTCCTCTAACGCTGTGGCTGTCTTAATTTTTTTCCCCTCTAGTATCAAAAATAACAGTGATTCAAGGACTATCACATCTGGGTTTAAAAAAATCAGAAAATGACTTGACAGCTTTAGAGCAATAGAGAAAACTCTTAAAGCTCTGCTTCCATCTAGTGATCATCTGGATTTGTTCAGCCCAGAATGAGTAGGCAGAAACTTTGCTATACTATGGGGTCAGAAGAGGTGTAGGCAGCAAGCCTGGAAGCTAATAAAGAACCATAATTGACTCTTCCTTATTGGTATGCAACAAGGGAAGGAGAGGCAAAGAGATAGGCTCTGGTCTCATGCCCTAAATAATATATTCCTCCTATAACTTTAACTGAGATATAAATTCTCTCTTGGGGAAGGAGGGTTTATTTCCAACAATCCACATTTGATCCCACAAAAAGAAATCTTTCCTGCAGCACTATTAAAGAATCAGAAAGCCCATCTATACCACAGTCTTGGTATGATCATATTATTATTTAACGAATGTTGCCATTACCAAAGTATTTGCATTTCTTCTTTATTTCTTTTTTAAAAAAAAAAATACTTTCACAAAGTGAAATCACAAAATTTTGTATGGTCAGCTCTGTCTTCATAACCACCCAGTGAATTAGTTTAAATTTAGGTAATAATCTGCTTACTGGGTCTTTCTTATAAATGGTTAGCAAGTGCCCGAAATGTGAACATGTGCCCACAGGACAGGGTGGGTGCAGCCACTGTAACTTCAAAATTGGGTCACAAATAGCTTGGGGGGGTGTCGCTAAACAATCAGTCAAGGACCACTTGTATTGGTAACTGTTATGTTGGAAGAATGAGGAGACTGGAGACAGGCTTCAGACAACAGCTCTTTATTCAGCAACTATGTACAATCCAGCAGCTAGCCTCTCTGACAGTCTGCCCTTTTATAGGGAGCTGTCAGAAGGCTCAGCCAATCAGGTTTGAGAACCTTTCCTTTGAGAACCTTTAAACAGCTGACCAGATGGAAAACTGTGCAAACTGTCAATATCTAACAGCAACAACAATAAAAATTAAGCATTTAATTTCATTTTCATGTAGGGAAAATAACTGTAACACTAACATTCCCCTTCCCCTCCCCTTTTCTGATAAGCATCAGAAGCAGACTTGATTTATGTGATTTTGCCAACCATTTAAAGATGAAGTCTCAATCTCTACTAGATATATGAACAAGTTACCATGTTTGTTCAAAACATATGTATCCATTATTATTTTTATTTCCTACTTAATAATAATGGACATAATAATTCTGATAAATAGCATTTTCTCCCACAGGTTAGCCAGATGTGGCCTTCCTATCTGTCTTCTTTAGCTTTTCATGAAAGCTACGTCAGGCCTGGAAGCCATCTTTTGTATTGGGCCTTCAGGCCTGCCACATTTAGTGCTGTGGGAAACTGGGAGTGAGGATTGTATGTAGCTGGGGAGATCAGTCATAATAACATTCCTTTCTCTGGGAGTCAAGGACATCCTGCTGTGCACCTGGAGAGGTGTGCCTGGGAGGTATCTCCAGTTGGGACGGTGCATTGATTGGACCTTGTGAAGGACATGTGGGTGCTGGACAGGAACGTGAACTTTCCTTTGGGAAAGGAATCTGCTCCTCCAGGAAGCTTTCAGAGTCAGGTTTTCCCAGATGTGTCAATATGACATCTCTTATAAAAAGAAACTTTGAGCCTTAGAGTCTTCCTTTGTTGGGGATGTTACTTGGAACCCTGACAAGTTATCTGTCAGGAATAACATTGTCCCTTCTGCCTAGTCTTCCTTCAGTGGATCTTCTACAAAACTCTCTATCCCAGTCTTGTTCAGGCTCTCCTGAAATGAGCAACGCAACTATAACAACACTATCCAGCACCCAATGGTTTGCCAGCCGAAGTAGGCTAAGCCTGATTATGGATTTGATCTCAGATCTTTTCTTTTCTTTTTTTAATCTTTAGCCAGCCATGTCCATTAGGCAAGATTCTTATTTGGATAACTGGCTGTTTAACAATTTTTCTAAGTCCAGGCTCTTCTAGAAGATTTGAAATTGAATTTTAGATATATTTATGACAAGTCACGGTGTTTCTTTTTCAGACCACATGCTGGGCAAGCCATAAACTAAACTTGAAAAAGAAAGAAAGAACTTGGCTGTGTTTAATGAAAGGTTTTTCAAGATCATTGCACGTAGGAATCCTAGAGGAGCAATGAGGACTACAACTATTAAACTGCCCAGATGGATGTCCCATGGCAAATGACACCAGCCCATATTTTACGCTACCTCCCAGTATTTTCTTTTCACCAGAGCATGATATTTTTTTTAAAAAAATGGAAGAAAAAAAAAGGAGAGGGGAGGGAAGCAGAGGGCTTGGTTTTCTTGGAGCATTTGTTTCCAATTTTGCAAACACCATGAATGTGGTTATTTTTATAGACCCTGTTATGAAAACATGGCATTTGAATCTTCATCTTATGGTTAATTATAAATCATTTCAGAGGAGCTTTGCCCACAACAAAGTTCTCAGACCCTGAAACTGAATTCTTTTGTGATCACTATTCTCTCAGTCCCCTCCCATCTCCTGCTGTCAGATCCTCTTTGGGAGGATGGGGAGGAGGGCTTTATTTTAAGATGTTGCTCTTGGCTTGGAAATCCATACAGTGTCAGTTCCAAAATATATTTTTTTTCCCAGAGCAAGATAAACTCATTTGGATCATCCATCATTTGGGCTTTTTTTTTTGCCTGGCTTGACAGGACCCCACATTTAAATGCCTTTTGCAGGACCATATCTGATGGATCATGGGAAGGTTGTCATTTTTCACAAGGTTGTATTATGAAAAGCTCCTTTCAGAGGCATTGGGCTTCCACCCAGCTCTACTTCTTTAACACTCTCCGCAGCAATGCTTTTTCTTCTGTCCCTTTTAGCACTATTCCCCTGATTTAGATAATATTTTCAGAAGGAGTCATCTGGGGTAGGGAACTCCTCTGTTCAGCTACTTGTTTTGTTTTTCAGAATAATACTCAACCCTTTTTAAGGATTTTGCAGCATAGTTCATTACCCACATGTTTATTCAAACAAATGAAATGGAGCAAAAATTCAATTTTGGAAAATTACATCAAGTTCCCTTAAAAAAAAATATGTTGGCCCTTTCTTACTTTCAACAGGTCAACTCTAATTGTACAGCATGGTATTTATAAGAAATTAAATATTCAATTAGATTTTCTTGCTTTTATGTTTAAAAGATCAAAGTTTAAGGCAGCTCCTACTAGGTATATAACTTTTCTTCTGGGGGTATGGAGTTTAGAATAACAGAGTTGGAAGGGTCCTTGAAGGTCTTCTAGTCCAACCCCCTGCCCAGGCAGGAAACCCTACACCATTTCAGACAAATGACTATCCAACATCTTCTTAAAAACTTCCAGTGTTGGAGAATTTACAACTTCTGCAGGCAAATTGTTCTACTGATTAATTGTTCTAACTGTCAGGAAATTTCTCCTTAGATCTAAGTTGCTTCTCTCCTTGATTATTTTCCACTCATTGCTTCTTGTCCTACCCTCAGGTGCTTTGGAGAATAGCTTGACTCCCTCTTCTTTGTGGTAGCCCCTGAGATATCGAGAGTGATGACTCTACATAGGAAGGTACTTCAATTCAATTAATACACAATAATTGAATTTATTTGATCAAATAAAGGTGTGGAGATGTGGTAATTTATAATCACAAGAAAATGTGTTAGTTGTGTGAAGGTTCAGTGTCTTTTAAGGCTGGGGACAGAGAAAAATCTGATTTTGAAAGTCTGTGGAATCTCCTCTGTTTGGTTCATTGTCACTGTTGTAGCTTTGGGAAGTTATTTTCAGCTTCTTTCTCCTTTTCCCCCTGTGGATTTCTGTCTCTGTCTTTTCCTTTCCATGATAGCTCTAGTTTCTACTCTCTTGTCTTTTTTTATTCATTTATTGTTGTTGTTGTTGTTGTTGTTGTTCTTTCTCTTCAGAGCTACAGCAGCTCTTCAGCTGCTAACCGAACTTCTACTACCTGCTGCTCTTTGTATATTGGATGCTTCATATCTGTCTGCTCTCTCTTCTCCTTTCTTTCATGTAGCTTAACTACACTAGCTCCACTTTAGAATTACAGTACATTTTTAAAGTCATACTTAATTTAATAACATATGCTTTGATTTTTTTAACCAAAAAAATTCATTTGTTTAAACAAATGAATTGAACCAATTGAACAAATGAACCAAACAAACCAGAAACTATTGACACTGGCTTGGAAATTTTACCCTAAAAAGCCTAGAAGCCTAGAAGGTCCTAAATAAGATTCAGGTAATGAAATTTAATTGCATGTAAAACTATTATATCTATAAATACTCAGATTCCATTATTAATCCCTGCCAAAGCAAAGCTTCAGAAATCAGTCCAAGATAGGATGTTCAAAAATCAAACATTTTAGACAAGCAACTCTTGACAACAATATCTATATCAGGGGTCGATTCTCTCGCCCCTCCTGTTCAACATCTATATGAAGCCGCTGGGTGAGATCATCAGTGGCTTCGGTGTGAGGTACCAGCTGTACGCTGATGATACTCAGCTGTACTTTTCCACACCGGGCCACCCCAACGAAGCTATCGAAGTGCTGTCCCGGTGTCTGGAAGCCGTACGGGTCTGGATGGGGAGAAACAGGCTCAAGCTCAATCCCTCCAAGATAGAGTGGCTGTGGATGCCGGCATCCCGGTACAGTCAGCTGCGACTGCGGCTGACTATTGGGGGCGAGTCATTGGCCCCGATGGAGAGGGTGCACAACTTGGGCGTCCTCCTGGATGAACGGCTGTCTTTTGAAGATCATTTGATGGCCGTCTCCAGGAGAGCTTTCTACCAGGTTCGCCTGGTTCGCCAGTTGCGCCCCTTTCTAGACCGGGATGCCCTATGCACGGTCACTCACACTCTCGTGACGCCCCGTCTGGACTACTGCAATGCTCTCTACATGGGGCTCCCCTTGAGGAGCACCTGGAGGCTCCAGTTAGTTCAGAATGCGGCTGCGCGGGTGATAGAGGGAGCCCCTCATGGCTCCCATGTGACACCCCTCCTGCGCAGACTGCACTGGCTACCTGTGGCCTTCCGGGTGCGCTTCAAGGTTTTGGTAACTATCTTCAAAGCGCTCCATGGCATAGGGCCGGGTTATTTACGGGACCGCCTGCTGCTACCGAATACCTCCCACCGACCCGTGCGCTCTCACAGAGAGGGACTCCTCAGGGTGCCGTCGGCTAGGCAGTGCCGGCTGGCAACGCCCAGGGGAAGGGCCTTCTCTGTGGGGGCTTCCACTCTCTGGAACGAACTTCCCCCAGGACTTCGTCAGCTTCCTGACCTCCGAACCTTCCGCCGCGAGCTTAAAACACATCTATTTATCTGCGTAGGACTGGACTAGATTTTAAAATTTAAATTGGTTTTAAATGGGGTTTTATTATGTATATTGTTATTTTTAATTATTCGGCCATTTGTAATAAGTTTTTTAACTGATGTTTTATTTTGTATTTATATGTATGTTTTTATTTGGCTGTGAACCGCCCTGAGTCCCTAGGGAGATAGGGCGGTATAAAAATACGAAAAAATAAATAAATAAATAATAAATTCCCATGTTGACACAGAGGATCCTCCAAAGTAAAGTAAAGAAGTTTTGTGAATGTGCTCTTTTTAAAGGAGAAATTAGGCCTCTTTATTATGTTAAATTTTAGTCTTTTATTTATATTAGGATTCTGGGATTACTTTGTATTTGTTAAATGCTGATTTGTTTATATTTTAGAGTTGAGATGTGGTATGTTTATTGGAATGGATACGTTGGTATTTGGGGTGGCTTTCTTTGAAATTGTTGGCATTTGGGATGAAGAATGTACATTGGAGCTTATCTTTTTTTTAAAAGGAGAAATGATTCTTTTTGTTCATGTTAAACTTTGGTTTTTTTGTGGGGGTTTTTTGCACTAGATAGACATGTATTGGAACATACTTATATACATAACATAACATAACATAACATCAGAGTTGGAAGGGACCTTGGAGGCCTTCTAGTCCAACCCCCTGCCCAGGCAGGAAACCCTACACCATCTCAGACAGATGGTTATCCAATATTTTCTTAAAAATTTCCAGTGTTGGAGCATTCACAACTTCTGAAGGCAAGTCGTTCCACTTATTAATTGTTCTAACTGTCAGGAAATTTCTCCTTAGTTCTAAGTTGCTTCTTTCCTTGATCAGTTTCCACCCATTGCTTCTTGTTCTACCCTCAGGTGCTTTGGTGAACAGCCTGACTCCCTCTTCTTTGTGGCAGCCCCTAAGATATTGGAACACAGCTATCATGTCTCCCCTAGTCCTTCTTTTTGTTAAACTAGACATACCCAGTTCCTGCAACCGTTCTTCATATGTTTTATCCTCCAGTCCCCTAATCATCTTTGTTGCTCTTCTATCTTTTCTATCTCTTCTATCTTGATATCAAGACCATTTTAGGGCTTTGGTTTACAGCTAAGAGTTGAGGTGTGCAATGTTGATTTTACATATGTTAACATTATTATTTTAGAGCTCGGCTTGGACTTTTTGCTGTTAACTGGACTGGAGGAGACAATGCCTGTTATTAAAAGAGAAGTTCTGGGATGAAGAGTTTTATATTGTTAATTAAGAAGAAGTGATGAGATTATGAAATTTTTACACTTGTCATGATTAGAGTGGGAAGTTGCTCTCTTAAGGGGGAGATCTTTTTAGGGTGTGTGTGTGTGTGTGTGTGTGTGTGTGTGTGTGTTGTTTTTGCTTTCTTGCCCTTTTGCTCATTTCTTCTTGCTTGCCAGAAAAAAATAGGTGCATTTTCAAAAGTATTTTCTGCAAAACAAAACAGTTGAATAGGTTTATAAATAGAAGATATAGTCACTTAGATAATCAGATCCAGCTTTAAAATATGGAGCTGAAATTCATTGAAATCCCCTAATTTGGACATAGAATATTCAAAGAAACACCTGAACAGTTCCTTTCTTTCTTCGAGAACATGCCAATTTGGCCATTCTAGTCTCATTTGGTCATTTTCTAGAGGTATGTTTCCAGAACAGAGCATGATTCAGTGCCATTATAGAGTAATTTTAAATGGGCACTAAATGAATTGTTCTAAGTCAAGGACTACCTGGAGTAGATTTTGTAATTTATCCAGATAATTCTTACTGGTATCTTTGGTCTAACCTATTTCTCTATCACCCTGCCAACAAAAGTGTGTGTAGTCAAGGCTATGGTTTTCCCAGTTGCAATGTATGGTTGTGAAAGTTGGACCATAAGGAAAGCTGAGTGTCAAAGAATTGAGGCCTTTGAACTATGATGCTGGAGAAGACTCCTACGAGTCCCTTGGACTGCAAGGCAATCAAACTGATCAATCCTAGAGGAGATCAACCCTGACTTCTCTTTAAAAGGCCAGGTCCTGAAGAGGAAACTCAAATACTTTGGTCACCTAATGAGAAGGAAGGACTCACTGGAGAAGAGGCTAATGCTGGGAAAGATTGAGGGCAAAAGAAGGGGATGACAGAGAACGAGGTGGCTGGATGAAGTCACTGAAGCAGTAGGCGTGAGCTTAAATGGACTCCAGAGGATGGTAGAGGACAGGAAGGCCTGGAGGAAAATTGTCCATGGGGTCACGATGGGTCGAACATGACTTTGCAACTAACAACAACATTTCCCTATCATTCAGTTTCATTGGAGGGCTCCAAGTTTGAATAGTTTGAGAAAAGGAGAGAACTATCTACCTACTTTTTTACGCTATCCCTGATCTTATGAATCATTGTCATGTTGTCTTCTCCCTTTTTTAAAAAAATACCTTAAATACTGTAACTTCACTCATAGTGGAAAGTGTCTCATTAAGTCTAACATAATCATTATTTGTTCAGTACATGGTAAAGATACACCTGCTCCTATTAGATATAACTGCTGTGGTTATGGAAGAAAAAAGATTTCTTTTTCAAAGTCATCAATCTCAATTTTATTTAAGCACCATAAAAGCCCAATTATATTCTAGTACAGCTGCAAAGAAAGTATATGCTAATTCAGTATCAATGCAATTAATTACACAAACTTTTGCAGTATATTTTAAACAAATCAAATCTGTTCTTAATTATCATGCAGAGGCAATTTTATTTTAAAATCTCAGTTAAGATATTTCTACTGCCACCAAATTGCAATATTTTAAATCTGCAGAATATTGACAGCTATGTGCTTGCAAGTGTTAAGTCACTGTATAGAAGACACGAGTAATAGCTCGGTGCTTTTATAGTGGCCCTTTCAAAATTTCCAAAATATGAATCATATATTTATTTTTAGTTGGCCAATTGTCTCCATCTGTGTCAATTTTTGTTACACCCCTATAGATAAGGACTGGGTCCTCTTTCCTACAATTCCAGAAAGCTTTGAAAACCTGGCCATGATCTTAGATCTGTTTTGTTTTGTTGGTTTTGTTGTTCATTAGAGTATTTTAGTGCAGTCAGTCCAATTTTATGTTTTTAGCTGTTTTTACATTTTTCTTTTTTTTTATTATTCAAAAAGTTTTACAGAAAAATTTTTTTCCCCCTTTCCCCCCAATCCCCCTCCCTTCACTAATACCCTCCCCCCTCCCCCCTGGCTTCCCGGAACAAGCACAAGGTATAGTTAAAAATAAGAGAAACATATGCTAAGAAAATTTTCTCCCAAAACTATTATACCAATTTTCCTTCTCTAGCTCTGACTTCCTCCTAACATAACCAAAATCCTTCAAAAAAATAAATAAAAATAAAAATAAAGAATTAACAATAGTAAAATATATAAATCAATAGAACAAATTAATCCTAAAGTATTTAAAACCAACTAAAGCATAAAAATCCAATCCAATTCAAAAAATATGTCCCTTATAACTTCTATAACCATATAATTTTTCCCCCATGTCTTTCTTAGATAAGATCTTTTGAAAATATTCTATTTAAAATTTAGTGCAACACCTTATAAAATTTCAATACAGAAAATTACAATATCTATTCAACTTTATTCCTTCCTCATCAAAATCCAGTATAGATCCAAGTATCTAGTCTTTTATGATAGATATAAAACATATAATCAACCCATTTCTTCCAGATTCCTCACAAATTGTCTTTCCGGAACACTAATATTTTTGTCTATTAATATTTTAAAAAAACCTTGTTTCAAGAATAATACTTTTGTCTCTTGCCATTTTTTTTGGTGCATTAATCTCTGTCTTTCCTTCGTTACTCCTTTTAAAAAGTCAATCACAATATTTCCTAGTAATTCCTTATGTCCAAGAATCCAAAAATTACTGCCGTATATTCCATCAGTCCAAAAAGAGAACTCTTGGGAAACATGTTTTTACATTTTTCTAATTTGCTATGTCTCCCAGACTCCACTGAAATTGGTTGGCCAATACATTTAAAATAACAATAATAATAGAATTGGAAGAACTGTTTATTTCTAAGTTACCCATCTTTTTATTATTATTATTATTTATTGGATTTATAAACCGCCCTTCTCCCGAAGGACTCAGGGCGGTGTACAGCCAGGATAAAAAAGAACAATATACAGTTAAAATACAATTAAAAAACTTATTATACAGTATGGCCGAAATAATTAAGAATTATGAATCTAAAAACCCCAATTAAAACTAGAGAGAAAATTTAAAATTTAAAATTCAACAATTTAAGAAAGCCCATACGAACAAACAAATATGTTTTCAGTTCGCGAAAAGTCCAAGGTCAGAAATTTGACGAAACCAGGGGAGTTCGTTCCAAAGAGGGGCCCCACAGAGAAGGATCTTCCTCTGGGGCCGCCAGCCGAGATTGTCTGGCGGCGGCCCCTCAGGGAAGGCCCTCTCTGTGGGAGCGTACGGGTCGGTGGGAGGCATGAGGTAACAGAAGGCGGTCCCGTAAGTACCCAGGTCCCAAGCCATGGAGCGCTTTAAAGGTGGTTACCAAGACCTTGAAATGCACCCGAAAGGCAACAGGAAGCCAGTGCAGTCTGCGCAGGAGAGGTGTCACATGTGAGCTACGCGTGACTCCCTCTATCACCCGCAGCTGCATTCTGGACCAACTGAAGCCTCCGAGTGCATCTCAAGGGGAGCCCCATGTAGAGAGCATTGCAATAATCCAGGCGGGAGGTAACCAGAGCGTGAGTGACTGTGCATAGGGCATCCCGATCAAGGAAGGGGCGCAACTGGCGCACCAGGCGAACCTGGTGGAAGGCTCTCCTGGAGACGGCCGCCAAATGATCTTCAAACGACAGCCGTGCATCCAGGAGAACACCCAAGCTGCGCACTCCTCCTTTGGGGCCAATAACTGCTCAACAGTCAGCTGCGGCTGCAGCTGACTGTATCGGCATCCACAGCCACTCTGTCTTGGAGGGATTGAGCTTGAGCCTGTTCCTCCCCATCCAGACCCGTACGGCCTCCAAACACCGGGACAGCACTTCGACAGCTTCGTTGGGGTGGCCCGGGGTGGAAAAGTACAGCTGAGTATCATCAGCGTACAGTTGATATCTCACCCCAAAGCCACTGATGATCTCACCCAACGGCTTCATATAGATGTTGAACAGGAGGGGTCTTATTGGTATGACTTGGGTGGTTTACAAATAAAGCCATATATAAAGCAATATATAAAGACAATATTAAAGCAAAGTTAAAAACAGAATTGAAACAAAATTTTAAAAATGAACAACTGAAAAGTAGAAGGAGTGGCTTCAAATCCCCCCCAGGGTTATTTCTTGTTGGCATCTTCTGCTTCTGAACTTTTGCCAAGAAAAGCCTTTGGCAGTTTGCCTAATTAGACCAAGGTTGGTGACATTGTGTTATGAAGAATTTGTTTTGAATTAGTTTGGACTATACTGAGAATGAGTTTAATTATCAGCTGTTCTAATAAAGTCTGCTTGTTTTTGAACTTGTTGTGTCTAATAATACTTACTTGGGCCTGGGTCACATCAAGGAGTCTCCAGGCCCCCTCATTTTGAGGGGCAAGATATTCCATAGGACGGAAGGCCACCAGTCAAAACTGATGGGGAGAGCAAGATACCCTCTCTACCTAATTTGAGTGGAACAAGGCAAATCCTTACGTAACCTGGTCCTATGTCATGAAGACTTTAAAGGTGATAACCAACTTTTTGAATTGGATCCAGAAGCAAACTGGCACCCAATGCAGCTCACATAACAGAGGTGTTACATGCGCAATTCTAGGAGCACCCAAAACTGCCTGGGCATTCTGCACTAGCTGCAACTAGTTGTGATAGGTTACAATAGCAGATTCTTGCAAGTCTTCTTGTGTTTTACCTTCCCTCCTCTCAATGAATCAGGGCAGAGCCAGTTTGAAGGTTTTTTTCTTTAAGTATAACACTATCTCCTTTTGTGGGGCTTAAGCATTTTTTTCTGCCACTGTTGTTTTCTGTAACAGCTTCTGAATATTTTTTTCAAAGATCATTTCTGTCTACAGAAGGACACTGATCTGTTGCACTCACAGATTTTGCGCTACCTGCTTTGAACTTTGTAACACTGGAGAAACCACATGGAATAACCTTTCACCCTTCAGAACCTGGGAATTGCACACTCAGCAGCATACAATATCTTCAAATGACATTAACCGCATAATTTGCATAAAGTATATTATATGCATTATTTGCATTTATTATATCATTCCTACTTCCTCCTGTGTATACCAGTCAGTGTTAGCACTGGGAAATACCCTTCCTTGGATTATGAAAGACAATTGTGGTCTGCCTGGATGGGGGAGGAGGGGAGGTATTGTTAATAGAAGGAAACAGAAAAGATACTACATGTTTACATAGTTGCAATAAAAAAATCAGTCGAAGTTAACCATAGATAAGAAATTTACAGTCTACGTGGCTCATCCTGAGATCCTGCACATCACCTGAAGGCAAGACTATATGATACGAAGATCATGTTAAGTTAGCAGCAGAATCCTTGCTTCCCTGCTGAGAGGAGGTCTATTTTAGTGGGACTCCTGGGAGTCAAACTGAACAATCAAAATAGATACAATGCCTCTATTATCCTTTATCGGTCTTCATTTGACAAAACCCAGGCTTGAGATATTATTAACTTTCTAAAACCCTTGCTAATGTAGAATTGCTTCATTACTTTACATGCAGTTCATATAGCCGTGGCCCAGTTTTTCAGGAATTATTTTGGGATCAAGAGTTCTTTCCTCGTATCAGATGAAAATAAAGAATGTGCCCCCTGGCTGAAAGCATCTACACTTTGCAATTATCTAATCAAGAGGTAGAAAGTAGCCAGCTCTTGTTCTTTCATGTTTTGGTTCCTACCTCTATTTTAAATTCTTTGTCAAGTGCTACCTTGATCAAAAGGCCTGTGACAGCATGGCCAGAGTCCGTTTCTAAAAATGCTGCCAAACACATTCATGTCGTAGAACCATAGAGTTGGAAAAAGCCATTTAGGCCATCAAGTTAACCTCAGAGCTAGAATCGTGTACGTGAAAACATACCCGACTGACGGATATCCAGTTGTTGCTTGAACATGTCCAATGAAGGGGAGGCTACCACATCTCTAAGTAATTGGCTTCTCTATCAATGTGCTCTTACTACTAGAAGTTCTTTCAGCAATAAATTATTGCAATTATTCTGTAGTAATGGGAACCAGGGGAAAAGCTGGATTTCAGTATGTCCAGCCAGTAGGAAACACCAGACCAAAGATTCAGGAGGGACAATAAGAAACTATTCTTTACACATGAGATAGTTAAATATAGCATTGCCTTCTACAGAATGTGAAAATCTGAAGGGTCAGGAGTATTGTGGGGACTGACCATTCTGAAAAAGATCCATCTATGTCATGTTAAGAGTCAACACCAATTTGATGGCACATAACCACAATCACTATAGAAGGTGTTAATGGTTGTGATCTTACATAGCATTAAAAGAGAGTAGATATATTCAAGAAGACTGCTTATATCAATGGTTACACATTCCAATAAATTCATGATCTCCAGAATCGAACGCGGTATGTCTTTAAATACCAGTTATTAGGAATAATAGCAAAAGGCAGCTTTGACTTTATCTTGCAAGTTTCCCATAAGCATTTAGCTAGCTGCTGAGCAAAACAGTAAGATTTTAGATTCAGACATCAGGATCTTTCTTCATTCCAATAAGGTTATTGCATATTAGCACACTTACATTTTGCTTAGGATCATGGTGGCCCAGTGGTATTGCAGGCTAATTGCCCACATCCAGGAGTTCGATCCTGACCAACTCAAGGTTGACTTAGCCTTCCATCCTTCCACGGTCAGTAAAATGAGGACCCAGATTGTTGGGGGCAATATGCTGACATTTGTAAACCGCCCAGAAAGCGCTGTAAAGCACAATGGAGCAGCATAACTGCTATTGCTAAGTACTATTGCTAATGCTATATAAGGAAAAATTATCCCTCACATTTAGGCTATCAGAGAGTATAACTACTAGGCTAAAAACCTGCCTCCATGGAATTTTGCTTTCTTCCTGGATCTCTGAAAACTGTGGTAGACTGAAGGGTAAAAACTACCAAGCTGCTTATAATGCATGGTCAGGAGTTCCCAAAATGTAGGCACATCCTCTACTAAATATCTGTAAAATACATTTACAGAACATTGTAGAATTTTTAAAAAAATCAGGTTTTAATGAAATAGTTAGAAACTTGTAGCAAGAGCAGAAGCTTCTGTTGCAGAGACTTAAGTAACAAATTTCACACCTTAAACTTTCCTTCTAAAGGTTGAAAAGATTGATTCTGCCCACTTCAGAGATGCTTTAAGTGTGGACTGCTTAAAAGGAGTTGGAGCAGGGGTGAAATGCTCCCGGTTTGGACCAGATCACCCAATCCAGTAGCGATGGTGGCGGGTGGTTCAGAGAACCGGTAGCAAAAATCCCTCCACCGCCCCATGCCCAGCTGAGCCATGCAATCATCAGAGGGGTTTTTTTTTACTTTTAAAAGCATTTTTTCTTCGGCCGAAAAAACGCTTTAAAAATAAAAAAAAAGCTTCTGATGATTGCACGGCTCAGCTGAGATCATCAGAGGCATTTAAAAAATATTTTTACAACCTCTTCAGCTGAAGAGGTTGTAAAAAAATGCTTTTAAAAGTTAAAAAAAAAGTTGGTCATACCCACCTAGTCACATTACTCTCCCCCACCCCACCAAGCCATGCCCACAGAACCAGTAGTAACAAATTTTACATTTCACCTCTGAGTTGGAGTACTTTGCATGGCCTGCAAGCCACAGTTTGTCAGAATGGTTCCATAGTGCCATATTTGTTAGACTAAAAGCAATTCCACGACCATATCTTATTATCTTTCTTTCTGCCATCTTTTGCTGATACGATTATTATTATGTTGCTTGGTACACAAAGAGCTTCTGCACCAAAGACAAATTTCTTGTATGTATAATCACACTTGGCCAAATAAAGTATTCAATTCAATTCAGTATTAATATCCTATCCACCAGTTCTTGATTTGGCAGAAAATGCAATATTTATTTATTTATTTATTTTGTCATAACAATATATGTAGGTATCATACAAAAGGATTATATAGTATATAAACACATATATGAGTAAATATAAGGAGGTATAAGCATATATATATATATATAGGAAGAAGAAAAGAAAAACAATAGGACAGGAATGGTAGGCATGTTTGTGCGTTTATGCACGCCCCTTATGGTCCTCTTAGGAATGGGGTGAGGTCAATAGTAGCAAGTTTTTGGTTAAAGTTTTTAGGATTATGAGAAGAGACCACAGAGTCAGGTAAAGTATTCCAAGCACTGATGATTCTGTTACAGAAGTCATATTTTCTGCAATCTAGATTAAAGCGGTTGACATTAAGTTTAAATCTATTGGTTGCTCTAGTATTATTGCAATTAAAGCTGAAGTAGTCTTTAACAGGAAGGACATTACAATAGATGATTCTGTGAGTTAAACTTAGGTCTTCTCGAAGGCAACGGAGTTCCAAGTTTTCTAAGCCTAGGATTTCAAGGCTGGTGGGATAAGGTATTTTATTGTTTTCAGAGGAATGGAGAACTCTTCTTGTAAAATATTTCTGGACACGTTCAATTGTATTGATGTCAGAGATGTGGTAAGGGTTCCAAACAGGCGAGCTGTATTCTAGAATTGGTCTAGCAAATATTTTATATGCTCTGGTTAGTAGTGTAGTGTTTTTGGAAAAGAAGCTACACAAGATTAGGTTTACAACTCTTAGAGCTTTTTTTGCTATGTAGTTGCAGTGGGCTTTGGCACTTAGATCATTTGACATGAAAACTCCAAGGTCTTTAACAGGGTGGGGGTCGTCTGTAAGCTAATGTCCATCCAGTATGTACTTAGTGTTTGGGTTCTTTTTTCCTATATGTAAGACTGAGCATTTGCTGGTTGAGATTTGGAGCTGCCAAGTTTTAGACCAAGCGGTTAGATGATCAAGGTCGTTTTGAATGATAGATGTATCATCTGTGGTGTTAAATAGTTTGACGTCGTCAGCAAAGAAAACACAATTACTTGAGATATGGTCACAAAGATCATTAATGTATAGTATGAAGAGTGTTGGTCCAAGGACGCTGCCTTGAGGAACGCCACTCTTGACAGGAACAGGATTTGATAGAGCATTGCCAATTTTACCACTTGTTGTCTATTAGACAGAAAAGCAGATATCCATTTGTGAAGGGATCCTGAAATGCCATAGGATTTTAGTTTTAGGAGAAGTTTATCGTGTACTACTAAGTCAAAAGCTTTGCAGAAGTCTATGTAGATTACATCTATTGTTTTGCCTTGATCAAGATTTGTAGTCCATATGTTTTTACAGTGGAGAAGTTGTAAGTTACATGATAATTTTTTCCTGAAACCAAATTGTTTATTGGACAGTAGGTTGTTAGTTTCTAAGTGTGAGGTAATGGATTGGTTGATGATTGATTCCATGACTTTGCAGGTGACACAGCACAGAGAGATCGGTCTGTAATTTTCGACTAAGCTGGGGTCTCCTTTTTTGACGATAGGGATGACTGTGGCTAGTGACCAAAGTTTGGGAAGGGAACTGGTAGTGAAAGCTTTATCAAAGATAATGCTTAGGGGTTCTGCTATATTAATGGAAAGTTTTTTTAAGAAGTTAGGGTTAGAGGGTTAGGGTTAGGGTTAGGGTTAGGGTTATTTATTTATTTATTTATTATTATATTTATTTATGCCAGCATAAATAAAGAAGCCCCACAAAATCTTTGGAAGACACTGTTCAGACATGGCACAGTTATATCTGTTTTGACCTCTCTTGTGGCCAAACCAATTGCCAAGTGGGAGCAATGCCCAGTGATCAGAGGGAAGGGGCCATGTCTGAACCAGCCTAAGTAGACCCATAAGAGGTGAACTGATTCTAACTTCTGACTGCCTTCACAGCCCACAACGAAGTATAATAGATGGTATCCATGGCAAAAATTGGCTGGAAAAAGAACACATTACTTTAAAACTGGAACAGCTAAATATAAGTTTAAACTGCCTCCACTGTGGGCAATATTATGTCATTTAAAGTCAGTTAGTGGGGTGTGAGGATTAACTCTGATTAGAAGAGCACTACCAGTACCAGCAGCAATGATACCTCTAATAATAGTTCTTTTTAAAGCCTTTAGCAAGCACTCCAAACTTTCTGAAAAATTCCCATTTAGTTTATACTGATAAAATTAAGCTACACATTAAATGGGAAGAACCAAAATACTGTAGATCTTGTGCCTTCTTTTATCATCCTTCCTGATATTTTTGTTTAGCAACGATGTATCACCAAGGTGTAGAAATGTCTGGTCCAAAATGCAATTCATAATTTACAATGAAGTAAGTATAATTTCCCAGGTAAATTCTTCAATTCAATTATTTGATGAAAAAATGTAACTTTATTTGCAAACAAGCAACATACAACATTTTACTCTAGAAATAGATTAAGTGAAATATCATATTTCCAAATAATTAATCTTTAACTTATCCAGGGCCTCTGTGGCTCAGACTGGTAAGACAGTCTATTATTAACAGCAGCTGCTTGGAATTACTGCAGGTTCAAGCCCCACTAGGCCCAAGGTTGACTCAGCCTTCCATCCTTTATAAGGTAGGTAAAATGAGGACCGAGATTGTTGGGGGCAATAAGTTGACTTTGTATATAATATACAAATGGATGAAAACTATTGCTTAACATAGTGTAAGCCGCCCTGAGTCTTCGGAGAAGGGCGGGATATAAATGCAAAAAAAATAAAAATCAACTATTATCAGTAATTCATTTTCCAAAATAATAATAAAAAAGATCTTAGATGTAGAAATTGTCCAAAGTACAGAGGTTTGTTAATGATTATCATGTCACTGTGGGTTTGATTCAGTTAATATCCTGTGGAGGCAGGATTCAGCTGGTTTGGACTAGTTTGAACAAATTGGTAGTTATGACCTGCAGGCCGCCGACCCACCCCGGCACTATGCCATCCTATTTAGCTGCATTTTAAGCCACACACATGCGTGCAAGCCATGCATGTGAGCAAAGCGCATGTACAGAAGGCTGCACACACATGTTTTCATTGTTAAATTATGTGACGCCCACCTCTGTGTGAATGTATACTGAAGTCACTTGAGACTTAAATTTACATGTTGTAGCTGTTTACATAAATCATTAAAACTTTACAATGTTGAACTTTGTCCCAACTGAGATGTGAGTTACCTGGATAAGTGTTTACTACATACTGACAACTTTTGAAATCTCAAATCAACCTTTACCTGTGCAACGTTTATATGGTTCTCTTGGCAGACTGTTTCTGAAATGTAGCAAACTTGCCTTATTTAAGAGGCATCTTGTAGGCCACAATCATCTCTTAGGACGCATTACAAAAATACAATGGAAACTGTTACGGTGGTGTTCGGACTGGTAGTTGGTATTAGCAGGACTGCTTAAGTGAAACAAGTCATTGTTTCGAAATTGGTGTCATATTCTCATTGTTCCGCTAGATGTCATGGCAGAGCACAGAAGCAGACTAGATTTGATTAACAACTTCTGATTCACATGAACATTTTCTTGTGGCTACTGACACATGCAGGACTGCTGTTCTCTTTTATCCTCTCCTGACACCAGCAGCGTTGAAATCCAGTTTGTAATTTGGGAGCCTTCTGTGTGTCACTAGAGAAATGACCATAGTGCTCTTTTGACAGGATTCCAAGAACAAGAGATTTGCAAGGCTGATTGACTTCGCCAAGGAGAACGGAGTTAAATGTCCATTCCATTCTCCGATATGCCCTGGCTGCTAGGATACCAACGATTCTGGGCAACACACTGCTGCCAGTAGCACACAATCAACATTAATTATTTAGGGCTTAGCAACTTTTACAGCCATTTTATTATCTTGTCTCATTCTAAAAGCATCTCCCTGTGAAAATGTTCCGGGATGTACTTTGCCATCATAATATAACCTTTATTGGATCCCCCCCCCAAGCTTATCAAACATCTGCAAAGGTGAATTCCTTCCTCAAACATAAACCTCATTGGATACTGAAGTGTACTTATGCATTGTCCCCTCACAGCTGAGCTATTCTTTGAAAATGGTAGCTTTCATAGGAAATAGCCAGCTGCTAGCTATTCTTTAAGTACATACAGGCTGACCTTAGATTTTCCCAGCTGTTAAGTATGCTGGACACATCTTCCTCCTGTATGCATTCAGATATACACTGAATAGGAAATGCTAGTCAAATGCTTTTGTCCAAAGATACAGGTTCAAATACTAGGTTCATGCTTGCCTACTGTGTCCTAGTGATAATCAGAAACTGGGAAAACAACCAATGTACCTGAAAGTTAACGCAAGAGGACACATAAAACTATCCATTACTTTGCTGCCATCATGGCGGACCTTCATCTATTGCATTTTAGCAACTTCTCCCATATTTTTGAAACACTTGATAAGCATCTGTTCTACATTTCTAAAGAAGAACTCTACTCTTACAGTGTGAACATAAAATTTACATTTCATGGTAAATCTTATAATTTAGGACCTAGGTTTGGGCCTGACACAAATAAAATCTTGAGGACAAGATTTGGACATTTGTACAATTTGTCTTCACACCCATCTAAAAGAGGAAGGGAGGGGGGGAGGGAGGAGAGATGGGGGAGGGGGAGAGGGAGGGAAGGAGGGAGAAAGAGGGGGGAGAGGGGGGAGGGGGGAGGGGGGAGAGAGAGAACCTAGTTTATATTCCAAAAGTTAGCTTCAGGTTTTGACATGCAGGACTAGCCAGAACTCGCTAAAAAATACGTCATCCTTGGCTTCTCTCTCCTCATGATGAGGTGTTGAACTTGTTCCAGCTCTCTTCCATGTGACCTTCCCAAGTCTTTCAAGACACAGGGGAGATGAGGCAGACTCCTATCATTTGCTGTCAACTTACAAACAGCCTACGTAATCACTGATGTGGCCATGTGTACTAGAACTTTTCCTCCAGGCCTTTTCCTCAATTACTTGAGGATCATGCCTGCTAGGAAAAATAACCTCTAACCAGCAGAGCAACAGTTTTCGAACGGCAACATCTGAAGAATATTTTTCCTTCTCTAAGAATTCTGTATTTGGCCACTGCAGCCCTTGAAAAAAAGATCTGCCAACATACAAACCATACAAACACCCTCACAACACCCTCACAACACACACACACACACACACACATAAATTCACATATATGCTGGCTAAAGCAAAGCGAGAAGGACATATTTCTTAAGATTTTAGAACAGTGTCCACTGATTTTTTTTCCCCCAAAGGGGTCTCTCCACCAATTTTCCAGCAAGTTGTAAGTCATGTGAAGAAACATCCGGAATTATTTAACTCTGCATTTCTGTGAGGGAATCCGTTTCCCCAATGAGTCGGTTTGACAATTCATCTATTAGCAGGTGTGAATATGTCCCCAGCTTCTCCTCCTTTCCTTCCTTTCAGGACCCCCAGGGAGCCACAGATCACTCTCTTAGCAGAAGGAAATGTGCTGTCGGAGGCCAGGAGGGAGCCAAAGTCTTTTCAGGAAAAGAAAAAATGTTTTGTTAGGGTCTCTCCTACCCCTTTTAGACCAGCATAATGGAAAATTGATACGTACCGAGATTTGGATGCCCTGATGGGCAGAGAATGGCTTTCGCTTTGTGCAGGTTTTTCCTTGGGGAAAAAGGCAAGATGGGTATCATGGCTAAAGAGAAGCACCGGCATTTCAGGAGAGGCTCAGATAGCAGACTTGTTCAGCTTCTGTTTCTTATTCATTTGAGGCTTGCGCATTTGGAACATGACTAGCCTCCCACATCACACAAAGCGGCCTTTAATAATTCTATAGGTAATCATTTCAGGCGTCACCTCTGACAGGGTTGAACAACAGAGCCAAAGTAAGACGGGAGCACAGAGAAGACTGGGCAGCAGGCAGGACTCAATCAAAGCTGCAGAGAGGTCTGGGGGTAATACAGTACCGTAGTTGTGATGGTATAATTGTTACTCCACCCCTGCTTTAGCCATTTTGTTCATAAAGAAAGGGAGAGGAGTTTTGATTACACAGTTGCTTTTGCTACATTGATTTTTATTACATATTTTTAAATTATTGACGTATTATTGATGCCTGCGCGGCCCAGAGTGCCTTAGGATGCCTTGCATGGGCCTAATGGTTGTTATTTGTCAGCTACTCCCAGTTAGCTGAGGAACCACTTTAGCTAATATGTAAATAAGAAATGCCAGCCAATCAGGATCTGTACTGTAATGCGCCTTATGGATATAATACAGATGGGTTAGAATGCTTTAGTTTAGTTAAAGCAATTATACCACTTTATTCAGCTTTCTTAGAGCCAGTGATTCTCTAATCCAGTGGTGGAGAACCGTTTACTCACCAAGTGCCAAACAGGTACATGCTTCACTTATGCACGGCTCCTCCAGTGCGCTGCGCATGCAACCACACCATCTGTGCATGCATGTGGCTCCCCTGGTGCACTGCGCAGACAATTGTATCATCTGCACATGCACACGGCTTTTGCACGGCTCCCCTCATGCGCTGTATGCGCATTTGCACCATATGTGCATGTGCGCAGCAATGTACGCACATGCAAATGCTATCTCGCATGCGTGCGCTGCACACAGGTACTTGCACACATATGTGCAAATGCGCATGCATGCACAGGAGAGCTCCAAAGACCAGCTGGATCTCCGGAATTGTCATGTCCCACTCCTCCGCTGACGGCCGGGTCAGGGAAATCCGAATCAGGCTTGCCTCTGCAGCTCTGCCCAAAGTCCTAGCAAAGTCCTCAGAGCAGGCAGGAGACCAGTAAGTGACTTCAGCAAGATAAGTTCGACTTTGCCTGACTCAGAGACTGCCAGAAAGCAGATCCTTTATATAGGCCATGGGGTGTGGCTCCATGACTCAGCACTCATTAAGGCCTGCCCCTCCCTTCCTTCTGTTGCCTCCGCCTATCCAATCTTCTGATGCAAGGGTCACTCCAATCAGCTGTTGGAAGTAAACTTTCCTCAGGCTCACATGCTGTGGAGGAGGGGGAGGGGTCTAGCTGCTCCGTTTGCTTGGGCATGGAGCCAGGGCTGGGGCCGGGGGATGCTCCCTCCTCTGCAGCCTGCTTGGGCATGGAGCCAGGGCTGGGACCGGGAGGTGCCCCCTCCTCTGCAGCTTGTCTGGGCATGGAGCCAGGACTGGGGCCAGGAGGCATACATTCCTCTGTGTTTGGGAGCAGATAAGCAGACCCCGGCTGTGGTGAGAGCGGACAAGACACAACAGGAATTGCACATATGCGCACCAGAGGCCCGAACACCAACTGGGGCCCACGCACATGCGCAGCTGCAGGTGACTTGGGCAACAGCTCCTGTGCCCAGAAAGATGACTCTACGTGCCACCTCGAGCATGCGTGCCATAGGTTGGCCATCATGGCTCTAATCTAAACAATGTAAACAATACAGATAGTCCTTCATTTACAACAGTTCGTTTAGTGACCATTTGAAGCTACAACAGCACTTTAAAAAGTGATTTAAGACCCTTTTTCACGTTTATGACCATTGCAGCATCCCCATGGTCACGAGATTTACCATACATTTGGATGCTTGACAACTGACTCACATTTATGACGGTTGAAGTGTCCCGGGGTCATGTGATCCCCCTTTGCGACCTTCTGTCAAGCAAAGTTAATGGGGAAACCAGATTCACTTAACAACAACAATTAGTGTTGCTAATTTAATAACTGCAGTGATTTACTTAACAAATGTGACAAGAAAAATCGTAAATGGGGCAAACCCCATTTAACAAATTTCTCACTTAACAACATAAATTTTGGGCCCAGTTGTGGTTGTAAGTTGAGGACTACCTATACAAGAAGAATGATAGGGAAAGATGCAAACGAGTAAAAAAAAATCAAGCACAAATAATTCATTCCTATCAGATACTGTATTTATCAGACGAAACAGAGATAAGTTAAATTTTGCAAAGAGGGGATATTTTATTCCCCTCTTTTTCAAACTCCAGCTTGAAGACAGGGATGGGGAAGGATAGAATAACTGGAGGAAAGCAATTCAGAAAGGAACCGCAGTTTGCTTTCGGTTTGTTTCTCATTTTTATTGCATTGCTTTTTTTTGTATAACACTCAGAAGCTGCTTGGAATGGAGTGCTGTAGAAATTTTTAAAAAATAAATGAAAATAAGAACGACCATCACTGTCCAGAAAATAAGTGCTAGGACAGAGAGTTAAGGGAGTTACCCTCCACAGCAAAATAGTTGGCAGAAATCCCATGCAAAGAAATGCCTGATAGTATGTGTTACAGAAAGTAAAGCAATAGTAATAGGCCCTACCATCTGGCGCCAGAATTACTAAAGCTAAATTTACCCATATATCTGTGTCCAAATCCAGGCTCTGTGCATTTACTTGGAACAAAGCAGAAAGCAGCAATTCTTCATAAGCTGGCGTTAATGTGTCATTTTGCTCTAATTAAACAGGATTGGTAGGAACCATCCTTCCCATTAATCAGACTGAAGTAACCTCCTCAAGTTTGGTATCATAAAAGAGCAGCAAATTGTTTGTACTTAAATATGGAATAATATTTTACTGCAGCGGAGGAGGTTATAGAATTTTCTCAGGCAGCCAAAAATTTTGGGCTGGTCTTGGCCTGATCTTCTCTATCTGAAGTAAATGTGGAGTTTTTAAACTATCAGTATATACTAGTATATACCAGTATATACTAGGGGGTGTGGTAGCTCAGTGGCTAAGACACCGAGCTTGTCGATCGAAAGGTCAGCAGTTCAGCGGTTGAAATCAAAAGTACACACATATTTATATCTTTAATCAACACTTAACATCAACATGATCATTCTTTATGTGCTTGTCCATAAATAGATTAAAAAATTAAGGGGATTTTACACATCCTTGTTTTTACCTTCTTGTCAACACTGAACCATTTATTATGCATTCAATTTATTGTCATGCCCACTTTACTTCCAACATATCTCAAATGTAACTGCATTCAACAACCAACTTACCTTTATATTCACGTTATACTATCTATGGTCCATTGGGTCAACGTTTCACAGATATTTACCTAAACCAATAAACAAAATGATAGGCAGGCAAAAAAGCAGTGAGAGCAAAAGTGATTTGTGACTTCCTACTGGTTTCCCCATTGACTTTCTGTGTGGAAATCTGGTGGAGATGGTCAGAAATCATGATCATGTGACAGCAGCTGATCGCAGCAGTGTGGTAGCACTGCAGTGGCTACATATTTCCCAACATAATTGGTCTGAAGATCATTGAAATTTAAATTCTACAGGAGTCAGGGGTCCTAGTTTTTGGATCTATTCTTTAAATTAGCCCATTTGAGATACCTTGATTCAAAAATTGTCACTGTATGATGCAGCAGTTTACTGAATTGAAGATTACAAATGGACAAACAGACAGGAGAGTTTTAGTCTTATATAGGTACAGTAGATAAATTCTAGCCATTTATCAAGTACTTCCTTTAAATCAATCAATATACAACAGACCTTTTTCTCTCACATTCATATATTTCTCAATGAGCTGTTGAAGAACAAAAAATCTGGTCAGCCCATCTGTCCAGCATAGAGCTGCCCTGCGATTCCCATATTTTGCTTGTCATCATGTCTTTTATCTGTTCAATTGATATTTTGCCAAAGATCTTCCAAGGCACAAGCAACAAACTGATTCCCTCATCATTACCTTTCCCATACAAATCTTTAAAATATTCTGTCAAGCTTTTCCTCATTGTGGTTTCATCCTGAATAATTTTCATTCTTTTTTTAAAAAATCTGTTCATTGCTAGAGGCTCCATATTGAGTTCTCACACAGTCAAAAGTAAACAGTCTCATACTAGATCAGGCTATTATCAAAATAAGGAACAGATGGACGCAGTATCTCCCACTCAAAAGCGATTCACTTCTAGTTCTTTATGTAGAGTGGGCAGAGGAACTAGACAAAAGAAATTTGATTATTGTTACAAATAGAGGTTGGATTTGATACACATTGGTCAATTCACTGGAATTCTTTCATAATGGCTTATTTGCAACAATAAATCCTATCCCAGCCTTTGTATCCTGATAGATGTATTCTTGCAATTTTTTGTGTTGTTAGCTGAGAAAAGCCTGACATTTAGCTGTCTTCCCACATTTCCAAAATATTTTTTATTCCCATCAAAACCATTTTCTTTGCATCTTTTAATCTAAACCATTCCTTGCTTTCTCTGACTGCATTCTTGGCAACATATTTTTTCACTCCTCATGTGTTATGCAATTTCTGTCTCTCATCCCCATTTTTATAGCACTCATCCACATATATGCATTGGTTTCTTCAGCCTCAGATGTTTGAGGTTAATCTGTCTTCTGATACTTATTTTGTACAGAATTTGTACTTTCTCTTTCTGAAATAATTCTACATTCCTTCCAGGTTTTTTTCCTCCACTTTTTGCCTTTTTTCATGTCTATTTCTTACAAAGAACTACCCTTGGCAATATCAAATAATAGTCCATTCTGCATTCAGAATCTCTTATCACCACTGGATCCTTCATAATTCTCTCTATTTTTCATTATTAACAATCGATCATGTGTTTGGGTTGATTCTTTTACTATTTTTATTTATGAATGAGCTTATGCCTAAACTATAAAAATAAGCAAATATTTGTCTAAGCTAATACATTCCAGTCACCTTTCTCATTTATTTTTGGATCTCCAAATGGCCCATTCACTCTTTCTATACTCTGTGTCTCGTTTCCACCTATGTATTCACGTTGCTTAACAGAATCATTCCTAACCCACTTGCCTGGATCAAATTAAGAATGTTCTTGTCTCATGTTTTCATTTATCACTCAAAATTCAACTTCCATAATCACCATGCAATGGACCATAATGATGAAATTATCATCAATTTATACACCAACAACAATTAAATGATACTAACCCATACTTCTTAACATCATTTTAGTCCTTTCATTCACAAGCAGTTAAAGTGTTGGAATAGAAATGAGGAAACACAGATTCAAGTTAACCTTCAACATGGAAGCCTACTGGGTCACTTTGAGACAGGCCTTCTCAAGATTGAGCATTCAGCTCAATCTTCCCCACAGAATTGTTGTTGTGGACAATTATGGAGGAGGGAGTGCTATACATGCTAATTTGAGCTTCTGAAAGAAATGTGGAATCCTTAGGAAGGGTTTCTCACATAGAGACTACATTACATAGTATTGATGCATATTCTAGGGAATGGAGTGGAATGGACAAAAGTAAAATAAAGTAAGGTTAGGTTAGGTAAGGTAAGGTAAGGTAAGGTAAGGTAAGGTAAAGTAAAGTAAAGTAAAGTAAAGTAAAGTAAAGTAAAGTAAAGTAAAGTAAAGTAGCCAATACTCAAAGCAATGAAGATGAATTCTTCTGATCCATCACAGCCATTTAACTCACAACAAGCTTGTGCAGTATGTTATAGTCCATATCCAATGAACTCCTTGTCTTAAATGATTATTTGGGCCTCAATTTTATTGCTACTGATATGGCCAAGTGACCCTGATAGCTTCATAGCCTTCTGTCATCCTCTATCCACCAATTTGGAAAAGAAAATTAATGCAGATTAATAAAAACATGTCACTAATTTATAACCCTATGGTTATAAATTTGAGTACATTTAAACTCTAATATCAGACGAGCAAAGGACTGACAGTTTAAAAACAGATCCAGAATTTACAGACCTAAAATTTCCTCTTTCAGGCTTGAGAGACTGGTGCTTTCTGGGACTTAGGGATCATCCATTTTCCCATTGCTGGAACTTTTGTCTCATCTAGTTCCCTTCTGCCTGGATTCAGATCTCTGCAGTAGATTTCACAGGGAACCCAACCCAATCTTAATTCTTCCTATCATCTGCTAGCCAATTAACAATTTCTGTAAAGCTGCAATGGCACATTATGATGCAATAGAAACACATAAAAATAGATTTATGTTCACTGTTTATGTCTGTTACCAGTTTGTGTGGAATGGAACTCATCAGTGCTTGGAAAGATGTCAAATGTTTTTAATTTTCTTTCTCTTTCTTTTGTATTAAAGTACAATAGTTATATACCCCTTTACTAGATAAATCCTACCTTAGGGTATTCGAAAAAAATCCTAGGTATATGTTCGTGTATTTTTATTTGTCTAGTAGGTATTTGGGTTTTTGGTTTTTTGTTGTTGTTGTTGTTGTTGTTCTGTTTGTTTTAGATTGGGGAAACATTTTATGAATTATCTGCCCTCTGCCATGTATGAAGAATTAAGCTGTTCTAGGAATGGTGCAACAATAAGATTCTGAGTATAAAAATTAAAAAGTGCCATAGATTAGGGTGTTCAATTGCTGGGAAAATAAAATTCTATTCTGCATCAGAAAAGTATAGAACTGGAACAACAAGCAGTATTTGAAAATATAGTAAAAGCCCTTGATTTCATTTCTCTATCTCAAATCTTCATTCAAATGCTAAACACCTCAATGGCTTTTATTGTTTTTTCACAGAGATCTTCACTGGGCCCTTCCCTTCCCTGTGATGGCTCTGCCCCATAAGAGGCCAGCATGCCCAGCAAACTGGTGTTCTTAAAATCAGGTTAGTTTTCGCTTTCAATTTACGAAATACAAAAAATGTGGCACTGAAGAGAAAAACAAGTAGAGGAGCAAAAGAAAAGGGGGTGGGGAAGAAGGCAGCTAAGTCACCACTTCTTGTGGGTTCTGAGTTCGCAAAACTAATCCAAAACTAAGTGAACAAATTGCTCATAGTTCAAACCAGACTTATCAGGTCTTTGAGAAATTGGCTAGCTTAATATGCTCAAAAAGAGGCAAAACATTGGAAGCCCTGTAATCTGACCACTTCTTGTACCTGTGCTCTGCAGGTAAGGCCCAGATGAAACTGCCAGTTCCAAAGCAGATGTCCCACACACAGAGAGACACATGTTTTCCCTCTATGGACAGTTGGTTCCAATGACCTCTATGAGATGGGAGCAGGCTAGGTTTGAATCAGCTGATAATAGTCATGCAATGGATGAAAATGACAGTTCCTCACCATCCGTTTCTTCTTCTTGGAGCAATTGCTTAACAGATTATTAACACTGCGTTATTGGTAACTACTAGAATTACTAGCCTAAAGCAGAGAAATACTATGGACACGGTGTACTTGAGCCACAGAAAAGATTTAATTGAAGTCTTATGAGATAGTCAGTCTCCTTAATAAAATGGTAAAATATGAGTTAGATGAAGCTAGTATTTCATGGATTTGTCTTTGGTTGAATGACTATACCTAAAGATTATTCATTAATGGTTCCATTTCAGCTTAGAAAGATGTATCAGTAACATTGTCACTGGGCTCTATAATGTTTTTATCAAAGTCTTGGATGAGTGAGTTGAAGAGAAGGCTTATCATGATTGTAGATGGCATAAAGCTAATACTTAAGGTTATTAGGGAGGGATGGCTAATACTTAGAAGAGACAAAAGTCAGAAAGGCTGAGCAAGCAAGAACAGGATTGAACAAGATGGAATTTAATCAGAAGAAATGTCAAGTTCTCCATGTGGATAGGAAAAAATGAATTCATATTTATTTTATTTATTTTATTTATTTTTCAAATTTTTATACCGCCCTTCTCCGAAGACTCAGGGCGGTGTACAGCACAAATAAAACATAGATACCAAGAAACTTAAAATCCAATATTAGTTAAAAATCTAATTCAATATGCTAAGTTATTAAAATAAATATATAAAAGTCTAAAAATTTCTAAAAACCCCACTAAAACCCTCAATAAAATCATTAGGCCAGCCCTGCTTGGTGAAAAAAGAAAGTTTTGAACTTGCGCTTAAAGGTCCGAAGGTCAGGGAGAAGACGTAGCCCCACAGGTAGTTCATTCCACAGGGCCGGAGCCCCCACAGAGAACGGTCTTCCCCTGGGGGCCGCCAGCTGACACTGTTTGGCCGACGGCACCCCAAGGAGGCCTTCTCTGTGAGAGCGCACCGGACGATGGGAGGCTATTGGTGGCAGCAGGCGGTCCCGTAAGTATCCCGGTCCCATGCCATGGAGCGCTTTAATGGTGATGACCAAAACCTTGAATCGCACCCGGAAGACCACCGGTAGCCAATGCAGCCTGCTCAGGAGAGGTGTTACATGGGAGGTGTGCGACACTCCCTCTATCCCCTGCGCGGCCGCATTCTGCACCAGTTGGAGCCTCCTGGTGCTCTTCAAGGGAGCCCCATGTAGAGAGCATTGCAGTAATCCAGGTGAGATGTAACGAGAGCATGAGTGACTGTGCATAAAGAGTCCCGATCAAGGAAGGGGCGCAACTGGTGAATCAGGCAAACCTGATAAAAAGCTCCCTTGGCGACAGCTGTCAAATGATCTTCTAGAGACAGCCGTGCATCCAGGAGAACGCCTAGGTTGCACACCGATTCCTTGGGGGCCAGCGATTCGCCCCCCACAGTCAGCGATGGAATTAGCTGACTGTGCCGGGACGCTGGTATCCACAGCCACTCTGTCTTCGATGGGTTGAGTCGGAGTCTGTTCGTCCCCATCCAGACCTGAACGGCCTCAAGGCACTGGGTCATCACATCAACAGCTTCGTTGGGGTGGTTCGGGGTGGAAATGTACAGCTGAGTGTCATCAGTGTACAGTTGACAACTCACCCCGAAACCACGGTTGATCTCCCCCAGCGGCTTCATGTAGATGTTGAACAGGAGGGGCGAGAGAATCGACCCCTGAGGCACCCCACAAGTGAGTTGCCTAGTGGTCGACCTCTGCCCCCCTGTCAACACCGTCTGCGAATGGTCAGAGAGATAGGAGGAGAACCACCGAAAAACGGTGCCACCCACTCCCAAACCCTCCAACCGTCGCAGCAGGATACCATGGTCGATGGTATCAAAAGCCGCTGATAGATCTAACAGGACAAGGACAGAGGAACATCCCCTGTCCCATGCCCTCCAGAGATCATCAACCAACACGACCAAAGCCGTCTCTGTGCTGTACCGGACCTGAAGCCGGACTGGCACGGGTCTAGATAGACAGTTTCCTCCAGGTACCAGGGAAGCTGCCAAGCCACCACACTCTCTAAATCCTTCGCCACAAAGCGAAGGTTGGAGACCAGACGGTAATTAGCCAAAACAGCCGGGTCCAGGGAAGGCTTCTTAAGGAGGGTCCTCACAACCGCCTCTTTCAAGGTGGCTGGGAAGACTCCCTCCACCAAAGAAGCACTTATGATACCCTGGAGCCAGCCTTGTGTAACCTCCTGAGTGGCCAGTACCAGCCAGGAGGGACATGGGTCCAATAAACATGTGGTGGCATTCAACCTCCCCAGTATCCTGTCCATGTCTTCGGGAGTCACAGAGTCGAACTCCGCCCAAATAATATTCTCAAGACCTGCCTCTGTCATCTCGCCTGAATCCACCCAATCTGCGTCTAGTCCGTCCCGGATCTGAGCGATTTTATCGTACAGATACCTTCCAAATTCCTCAGCATGGCCCTGCAAGGGGTCCTCCCGAGCCCCATGAAAGAGAAGGGAGCGGGTCACCCTAAACAAGGCAGCTGGGCAGTTATCTGCCGATGCGATAAGAACGGAAAAGTATTCCTGCTTTGCCGTCCCTATCGCCACTAGATAGGCCTGAATATGTGACCGTACTAGTGTTCGGTCGGATTCGGAACGGCTGGCTCTCCATGCATTACTGCATTACTCTATTTACAAATTTTTGAAATGCAAACTTTTGTGGATGTGACCAAACTTGTCCATAATTCCAACCTAGAAAGTAGGTCCTGGAAGTTGGGGAAGGTGAGATAGGGTTAGTTTCCAGCATGCTATACTTATGTAGGCAATGTTTTGGAAAATAACTCTTTCCTGTGCTGTCTCACCTTCCTTTTCCCTTACTTCCACATCGATGCACTGTTCACATAGATGCACTTACATACTGTATGGTCAGGTAAGAACTATACCATGCATATTTTTAATACTTGTTAGACATGTGCACAAAACAGACTAAAGCTTGGAGCATAACCATTTTGTAAATAGAGCACTGTCTGTACAATGGGGGAAACCTGGCTGGTTGATAGTACATGTGGAAAAAATCTGAGCATTCTTGTAAAATTAATGCAGCAACTAAAAAGGCAAATGTTATTTTGGAATGCAGCAACAAGAGCATAGAGTTGAGATTATGGAATGTCAACTAGCAAACATTCTAGACCGGAGGTGTCAAACTCACATTGTCATGGCGGCGTCATATGATGTATTGGGACTTTTTTCCCCTTCGCTAAAACGGTCATGGGCATGGCCAGTGCGTGACGCATCTGGCCCGCGGGCTGTTTGACAGCCCGGTTCTAGACCATATTTACCATGTCCTGTTCTGACATCACAGTTAAAAAATGGCAGTGACGTTGAGAGCAAGTTCAATGGAGAGCTATAAAGACAGTGGGGAGTCTGGAAATAATGTGGATATGTTAAGACTTCAGAAAAGGCAACTGAGGGAACATGCGGTATGAGTATTATATCATCTAAAGGACAAATATCTAAAATATTTAAAGGGTTGTCACATAGAAGAGGAAGTACATTTATGCTATATTGCCCAGGAAGCATGACCAAAACCAATGGGTTAAAATTAAATGGAAATAAATTCAGGTTACATCTTGAGGAACTTTATGCCAGTATGAACTGTCAGCTAGGCAGTGCCGTCTGGCGACACCCAGGAAGGGCCTCCTCTGTGGGGGCTCCCACCCTCTGGAACGAACTCCCTCCAGGACTTCGCCAACTTCCGGACCTCCGAACCTTTCGTCGCGAGCTTAAAACACACTTATTTATCTGCGCGGGACTGGATTAGATTTTAAAGTTATGGGTTTTAAGGGGTTTTTATTATTTATACTATTTTAAATTTGGGCAATAGAATAAGTTTTTTAATTGTTGTTTTTTAATCTGTATTTATATGTATTTTAACTGCCTGTGAACCGCCCTGAGTCCTTAGGGAGATAGGGTGGTATATAAATTTGAAAAATAAAATAATAAAATAAAATAAAGTTCTCCATGTGGATAGGAAAAAATGAATTCATATTTATTTTATTTATTTTATTTATTTTTCAAATTTTTATACCGCCCTTCTCCGAAGACTCAGGGCGGTGTACAGCACAAATAAAACATAGATAGATAGATTAGTAGACCAGAGGAATGCTGTCGATATAATTTACTTGGACTTCAGTAAAGCATTTGATAAAGTAGACCATAACCTACTACTAGATAAAGTTGAAAAATGTGGGTTAGACAGCACCACCACCAGATGGATTCGTAACTGGCTGACCAACCGCACTCAACGTGTAGTCCTCAACGGAACTACATCCACATGGAGGGAAGTATGCAGTGGAGTACCCCAAGGCTCTGTTTTAGGCCCAGTGCTCTTCAACATCTTCATCAATGACTTGGACGAGGGGATAGATGGGGAACTCATCAAATTTGCAGATGACACCAAGCTGGCAGGAATAGCCAACACTCCAGAAGATAGGCTCAAGTTACAGAAAGATCTTGACAGACTTGAACATTGGGCGCTATCTAACAAAATGAAATTCAACAGTGAAAAAAGTAAGGTTCTACATTTAGGCCAAAAACAAAATGCACCAGTACCGTATATGTGGTACCTTGCTCAATAGTAGTACCTGTGAGAGGGATCTTGGAGTCCTAGTGGATAACCATTTAGATATGAGCCAGCAGTGTGCAGCAGCTGTTAAAAAAGCCAACACAGTTCTGGGCTGCATAAACAGAGGGATAGAATCAAGATCACGTGAAGTGTTAGTACCACTTTATAATGCCTTGGTAAGGCCACACTTGGAATATTGCATCCAGTTTTGGTCGCCACGATGTAAAAAAGATGTTGAGACTCTAGAAAGAGTGCAGAGAAGAGCAACAAAGATGATTAGGGGACTGGAGGATAAAACATATGAAGAACGGTTGCAGGAACTGGGTATGTCTAGTTTAACAAAAAGAAGGACTAGGGGAGACATGATAGCTGTGTTCCAATATCTCAGGGGCTGCCACAAAGAAGAGGGAGTCGGGCTGTTCTCCAAAGCACCTGAGGGTAGAACAAGAAGCAATGGGTGGAAACTGATCAAAGAAAGAAGCAACTTAGAACTAAGGAGAAATTTCCTGACAGTTAGAACAATTAATAAGTGGAACGACTTGCCTTCAGAAGTTGTGAATGCTCCAACACTGGAAATTTTTAAGAAAATGTTGGATAACCATCTGACTGAGATGGTGTAGAGTTTCCTGCCTGGGCAGGGGGTTGGACTAGAAGGCCTCCAAGGTCCCTTCCAACTCCAACTCTGATGTTATGTTATGTTATGTTATACCAAGAAACTTAAAATCCAATATTAGTTAAAAATCTAATTCAATATGCTAAGTTATTAAAATAAATATATAAAAGTCTAAAAATTGATGGGAGGCTATTGGTGGCAGCAGGCAGTCCCGTAAGTATCCTGGTCCCATGCCATGGAGCGCTTTAAAGGTGATGACCAAAACCTTGAATCGCACCCGGAAGACCACCGGTAGCCAATGCAGCCTGCTCAGGAGAGGTGTTACATGGGAGCTGTGCGACACTCCCTCTATCCCCCGCGCAGCCGCATTCTGCACCAGTTGGAGCCTCCTGGTGCTCTTCAAGGGGAGCCCCATGTAGAGAGCATTGCAGTAATCCAGGCGAGATGTAACGAGAGCATGAGTGACTGTGCATAAAGAGTCCCGATCAAGGAAGGGGCGCAACTGGCGAATCAGGCAAACCTGATAAAAAGCTCCCTTGGCGACGGCCGTCAAATGATCTTCTAGAGACAGCCGTGCATCCAGGAGAATGCCTAGGTTGCACACCGATTCCTTGGGGGCCAGCGATTCGCCCCCCACAGTCAGCGATGGAATTAGCTGACTGTGCCGGGACGCTGGTATCCACAGCCACTCTGTCTTCGATGGGTTGAGTCGGAGTCTGTTCGTCCCCATCCAGACCCGAACGGCCTCAATGCACTGGGTCATCACATCAACAGCTTCGTTGGGGTGGTTCGGGGTGGAAATGTACAGCTGAGTGTCATCAGCGTACAGTTGACAACTCACCCCGAAACCACGGATGATCTCCCCCAGCGGCTTCATGTAGATGTTGAACAGGAGGGGTGAGAGAATAGACCCCTGAGGCACCCCACAAGTGAGTTGCCTAGTGGTCGACCTCTGCCCCCCTGTCAACACCGTCTGCGAATGGTCGGAGAGATAGGAGGAGAACCACCGAAAAACGGTGCCACCCACTCCCAAACCCTCCAACCGTCGCAGCAGGATACCATGGTCGATGGTATCAAAAGCCGCTGATAGATCTAAGAGGACAAGGACAGAGGAACATCCCCTGTCCCATGCCCTCCAGAGATCATCAACCAACACGACCAAAGCCGTCTCTGTGCTGTACCCGGACCTGAAGCCGGACTGGCACGGGTCTAGATAGACAGTTTCCTCCAGGTACCAGAGAAGCTGCCAAGCCACCACACTCTCTACATCCTTCGCCACAAAGCGAAGGTTGGAGACCAGACGGTAATTAGCCAAAACAGCCGGGTCCAGGGAAGGCTTCTTAAGGAGGGTCCTCACAACCGCCTCTTTCAAGGTGGCTGGGAAGACTCCCTCCACCAAAGAAGCACTTATGATACCCTGGAGCCAGCCTCGTGTAACCTCCTGAGTGGCCAGTACCAGCCAGGAGGGACATGGGTCCAATAAACATGTGGTGGCATTCAACCTCCCCAGTATCCTGTCCATGTCTTCGGGAGTCACAGAGTCGAACTCTGCCCAAATAATATTCTCAAGACCTGCCTCTGTCATCTCGCCTGAATCCACCCAATCTGCGTCCAGTCCGTCCCGGATCTGAGCAATTTTATCGTACAGATACCTTCCAAATTCCTCAGCACGGCCCTGCAAGGGGTCCTCCCGAGCCCCATGAAAGAGAAGGGAGCGGGTCACCCTAAACAAGGCAGCTGGGCAGTTATCTGCCGATGCGATAAGAGCGGAAAAGTATTCCTGCTTTGCCGTCCCTATCGCCACTAGATAGGCCTGAATATGTGACCGTACTAGTGTTCGGTCGGATTCGGAACAGCTGGCTCTCCAGGCATTACTGCATTACTCTATTTACAAATTTTTGAAATGCAAAGTTTTGTGGATGTGACCAAACTTGTCCATAATTCCAACCTAGAAAGTAGGTCCTGGAAGTTGGGGAAGGTGAGATAGGGTTAGTTTCCAGCATGCTATACTTATGTAGGCAATGTTTTGGAAAATAACTCTTTCCTGTGCTGTCTCACCTTCCTTTTCCCTTACTTCCACATCGATGCACTGTTCACATAGATGCACTTACATACTGTATGGTCAGGTAAGAACTATACCATGCATATTTTTAATACTTGTTAGACATGTGCACAAAACAGACTAAAGCTTGGAGCATAACCATTTTGTAAATAGAGCACTGTCTGTACAATGGGGGAAACCTGGCTGGTTGATAGTACATGTGGAAAAAATCTGAGCATTCTTGTAAAATTAATGCAGCAACTAAAAAGGCAAATGTTATTTTGGAATGCAGCAACAAGAGCATAGAGTTGAGATTATGGAATGTCAACTAGCAAACATTCTAGACCGGAGGTGTCAAACTCACATTGTCATGGCGGCGTCATATGATGTATTGGGACTTTTTTCCCCTTCGCTAAAACGGTCATGGGCATGGCCAGTGCGTGACGCATCTGGCCCGCGGGCTGTTTGACAGCCCGGTTCTAGACCATATTTACCATGTCCTGTTCTGACATCACAGTTAAAAAATGGCAGTGACGTTGAGAGCAAGTTCAATGGAGAGCTATAAAGACAGTGGGGAGTCTGGAAATAATGTGGATATGTTAAGACTTCAGAAAAGGCAACTGAGGGAACATGCGGTATGAGTATTATATCATCTAAAGGACAAATATCTAAAATATTTAAAGGGTTGTCACATAGAAGAGGAAGTACATTTATGCTATATTGCCCAGGAAGCATGACCAAAACCAATGGGTTAAAATTAAATGGAAATAAATTCAGGTTACACATCTTGAGGAACTTTATGCCAGTATGAACTGTCAGCTAGTGGAACAAGCCACAAACAAAGAGATGAGTTCTTCTTTGTTGGAAGACTTCAAATGAAGACTGAGTAGTCACTGATCTGGGATGTTCTAATCTAGTGGATCCTGCACTGAGAAGGGAGGTGGAGTAGAATACTTCCATAGTCCTTTCCAAGTTATGATATATTTGTTCAGAGGCTACAATCCATATATGATGCTAAAGTTAAATAAATTGGCTGCACCTTTTTTTTTTTTTTTTGAGACACACCCCACTACATCTTTACAAAGAATAATACCATTTATGCACAATGTGTATGTGTCTATGAAAATTCATTGCAGCGTTTTCTCCAAGAGAATACAGATATTCTTTATAGATATGGGTAAACAACTTTTAAAAGTATTGAACACATAAAATCAATGTGGGTTCTCATCCCACAATCCTTTTGTGTTGTGTTTTTTTTCATGGACAGCAACTAGTCTCTGTGCAGTTGTCAGTCACTGGACTCTGATGTGCAGTTCAAACAGGAGAGTTGAAACTAGATATACCTCTCAGAGATACTGCTTGGTCTTTTCCAACACAGCTATACTGGTATGTGACTAGACTAAACAATGAAATTCTTTCTTAGAATTTTCATTCTTTCTGTATCAATTCCTTAACAGTCAACAGATATCCCTAACTTCCAGTTGCTTTTTCTTGTTAATTGTAATTCATTTGAGGATGGGAAGAAAAATGACAAGAGATTGTAAATCTGAAGTGTATGATATGTTGTCAGAGTAGGTGAATTAATAAATCCTGATGGATGTCATCTACCCAATTCTGATTTTGAAAAAAAAAATTAATCTAAAAATTTAATTAATCTAAAAAATTACATCCACAAAATTTCTGTTGCTGAGACATTAAATCTTAAAACTTAAGTTTTGTCCCTTTTTATGACCTATCTTGTAACAGTTAACTGAATCACTGCAGTTGTTAAATTAGTGAGTCAGTTGTTAAATGAATCTGGCTTCCTCATTGACTTTGCTTGTCAAAAGGGCGCAAAAGGAGATCACGTGACCCCCGGGAAACTGCAACTGTCATAAATATGAGTCAGTTGCCAAGCATCTGAATTTTGATCTCATGACCATGGGGATGCTGCAACGATCCCGAGTTTGAAAATTAGCCATAAGTCACTTTTTTCAATGCCATTGCAACCTCGAATGGTCACTAAATGAACTGTTATTAGTCAAGGACTACCTCTACTGGCTTTGCCAAAATTATAAAGTCCATAGTCTGAATCTGAATATTATTATTTTTACAATCTTTTCTTTCAGTATATAATAGTCTGTACAAATTTAATTAAGAGTAAAGATACAGAGTTGTCTTCTCACAAAACAGTGTCAGAAGCAAAAAATCTGCATTTTAAAATGTAAATACGATTAATATTTTTATAGACGTTTTATTTCAGCTTTATTGATTGTTAGTCAAGAGACCCGTGCCACAGACTATCAAAAGTAAACATACTCAAGGAACAACAAAATCCATATATATATCCTAGATCCTAAAAGACAAGCTAAAAAGGAACATTTCAGTTTAGCAATTATATGCTGTCTGAATGCTTAAGTAAATGGGAAAGTAAGATATTTGAAGGACCCTCATAGCTTCTTTGTGCAAGGAGCCACTGGATTAATATTTGAAAATTAGGCTACTAACAATAGACTGTCATATAACAATGACAACCTAGCAGGATGCTGAGAATACAGAAGCATATTCCACTATTCCGTGCTAATAGTACATGAACATGTAGCCGAGTCCAAGGCAAGGAAAAGGAAAAAAACTGTCTGACAGCTGTTCACTTTCTGTATTTCTTCTGTAATAATGTATTCTCCTTGCAGTGGAATGCCATTGCCTCTGGCAAGGTATCCCTTTTTCTGAGGCAAAAGGAAAAGCTCAAAGCTATGAGAAAGTAAGTATGCTCTTGGTGCCTACAGCTACTTGTACTTTTGTGACTTTCCTTCAATGCTTAAAAGTACATATTCCTCAAAGATTCCAGCCACTTTGGCTCTAGTCCATATTTACCATGTCCTGTTCTGACATCACAGTTAAAAAATGGCAGTGACGTTGAGAGCAAGTTCAATGGAGAGCTATAAAGACAGTGGGGAGTCTGGAAATAATGTGGATATGTTAAGACTTCAGAAAAGGCAACTGAGGGAACATGCGGTATGAGTATTATATCATCTAAAGGACAAATATCTAAAATATTTAAAGGGTTGTCACATAGAAGAGGAAGTACATTTATGCTATATTGCCCAGGAAGCATGACCAAAACCAATGGGTTAAAATTAAATGGAAATAAATTCAGGTTACACATCTTGAGGAACTTTATGCCAGTATGAACTGTCAGCGGAACAAGCCACAAACAAAGAGATGAGTTCTTCTTTGTTGGAAGACTTCAAATGAAGACTGAGTAGTCACTGATCTGGGATGTTCTAATCTAGTGGATCCTGCACTGAGAAGGGAGGTGGAGTAGAATACTTCCATAGTCCTTTCCAAGTTATGATATATTTGTTCAGAGGCTACAATCCATATATGATGCTAAGGTTAAATAAATTGGCTGCAACTTTTTTTTTTTTTGAGACACACCCCACTACATCTTTACAAAGAATAATACCATTTATGCACAATGTGTATGTGTCTATGAAAATTCATTGCAGCGTTTTCTCCAAGAGAATACAGATATTCTTTATAGATATGGGTAAACAACTTTTAAAAGTATTGAACACATAAAATCAATGTGGGTTCTCATCCCACAATCCTTTTGTGTTGTGTTTTTTTTCATGGACAGCAACTAGTCTCTGTGCAGTTGTCAGTCACTGGACTCTGATGTGCAGTTCAAACAGGAGAGTTGAAACTAGATATACCTCTCAGAGATACTGCTTGGTCTTTTCCAACACAGCTATACTGGTATGTGACTAGACTAAACAATGAAATTCTTTCTTAGAATTTTCATTCTTTCTGTATCAATTCCTTAACAGTCAACAGATATCCCTAACTTCCAGTTGCTTTTTCTTGTTAATTGTAATTCATTTGAGGATGGGAAGGAAAATGACAAGAGATTGTAAATCTGAAGTGTATGATATGTTGTCAGAGTAGGTGAATTAATAAATCCTGATGGATGTCATCTACCCGATGTCATCTGATTTTGAAAAAAAAATTAATTTAAAAATTTAATCTAAAAAATTACATCCACAAAATTTCTGTTGCTAAGTGAGACATTAAATCTTAAAACTTAAGTTTTGTCCCTTTTTATGACCTATCTTGTAACAGTTAACTGAATCACTGCAGTTGTTAAATTAGTGAGTCAGTTGTTAAATGAATCTGGCTTCCTCATTGACTTTGCTTGTCAAAAGGGCGCAAAAGGAGATCACATGACCCCCGGGAAACTGCAACTGTCATAAATATGAGTCAGTTGCCAAGCATCTGAATTTTGATCTCATGACCATGGGGATGCTGCAACGATCCCGAGTTTGAAAATTAGCCATAAGTCACTTTTTTCAATGCCATTGCAACCTTGAATGGTCACTAAATGAACTGTTATTAGTCAAGGACTACCTCTACTGGCTTTGCCAAAATTATAAAGTCCATAGTCTGAATCTGAATATTATTATTTTTACAATCTTTTCTTTCAGTATATAATAGTCTGTACAAATTTAATTAAGAGTAAAGATACAGAGTTGTCTTCTCACAAAACAATGTCAGAAGCAAAAAATCTGCATTTTAAAATGTAAATACGATTAATATTTTTATAGACGTTTTATTTCAGCTTTATTGATTGTTAGTCAAGAGACCCGTGCCACAGACTATCAAAAGTAAACATACTCAAGGAACAACAAAATCCATATATATATCCTAGATCCTAAAAGACAAGCTAAAAAGGAACATTTCAGTTTAGCAATTATATGCTGTCTGAATGCTTAAGTAAATGGGAAAGTAAGATATTTGAAGGACCCTCATAGCTTCTTTGTGCAAGGAGCCACTGGATTAATATTTGAAAATTAGGCTACTAACAATAGACTGTCATATAACAATGACAACCTAGCAGGATGCTGAGAATACAGAAGCATATTCCACTATTCCGTGCTAATAGTACATGAACATGTAGCTGAGTCCAAGGCAAGGAAAAGGAAAAAAACTGTCTGACAGCTGTTCACTTTCTGTATTTCTTCTGTAATAATGTATTCTCCTTGCAGTGGAATGCCATTGCCTCTGGCAAGGTATCCCTTTTTCTGAGGCAAAAGGAAAAGCTCAAAGCTATGAGAAAGTAAGTATGCTCTTGGTGCCTACAGCTACTTGTACTTTTGTGACTTTCCTTCAATGCTTAAAAGTACATATTCCTCAAAGATTCCAGCCACTTTGGCTCTAGTCCATGATAGAATTGTTTCAGTAATAATAAGCACTAGGGCACAATGGATGCAGATTTCAAGCGTAACTTTCCATAGAATGTTGTTCAGTTTCTATAAATTCTCATTCCACTTCTGTGCTTACTCTCCACAGATAAGAACAGTATGTGTCTTAGCAAGGTGATCATCCAATCCCATGATTTTTTTTCTCATATTGAAGAATGGAAAATCTTTTCATTTAATGATTTATTAACCTTATGCAGTGTGCAGTGTCCCCATATTTTTTAAAGCTCCATCAGAATCTATCTTAATAGATTTTAACCTTTTTTTTTATAAAAAGTTTTTTTTACTTTATAAACAAACAAACATTTAGTACATCAGTCATTTCTTCCGTGTGACATCTCGGTGTTTTCTTCATGGCTCCATCTTTTTATTGTTCTTCTTTCTTCACTTCAGTTTAATCTATTAACATTTTTTTACAAATACAATATTCTAATTATACCATTTTCTTACATAATTATCCATTGCTTAGCTATATCTTTTCTCTAACCAGTGGTAAAATATTGGTCCCATATCTTAAAATATTCTGAATCCTCTCTTTAATCATCAGATTTTAACCTTGAATCCACCCATTCATTGTTATATAAGCTTTATTAAGTGTAGAAACTGCATTGTAGGAGGAGGAGAAACAACATCATACTGTATATACTTTTGCATGTTGCATTTAAACTCTTATGCCAACTCAGGCTCTTTAAAGAGAAATGGCTGTTCTCCAAATCTCTTCAGAAAAAGGTAGTGTCTTTACTTTTGACTAGCTGTCCCTAACAACATATATGCTACTGAAACGCTCTTTGTGCATTTCTATTTGTTTGTATCTTCAGGTACTTTGAGTTAGGGTTGTCTAGTTGCCTTTAAAAGGCTTTCATACTGAATCCATTTTATGAATCCAAAGAGTCTGAATTAGGTAATTTACTAGGCTCCACATAATGCAGTTTCTGTGGTTTCTTAGCTGTACAGGAACACAGCCCTTATCTGTTCACATGAAACTCTAGTTGACTCATCAGCATAAACCTCTCCCATGTCTGCATATGGCAGTTCTGAAAACAACTAAATCTTTCTCAGATTTTTACCAAATTTTAGACTTGATAAAATGAAAGCTGATCTCACTGTCACTGATTACTGTTTTCTAAAGCTTTCAAAGCACTTCATCTCTTTAATGATGAAGCCAACAACAACTGGTTTATATAAATTGAGATAATTCTGCAACTTCAAGGAGAAAAATACACCAGTGCTTTGCACCGAGGAATAACAATTACAATGTTGTAACAATCATAATTACATTAATTCCATTTTCATTAGCATTTGTACAAATTGAACTGAGCATAGGGCTGGATCTTTAGAGTAGAAACATCTGATTATGAATGCTGCCCTGCCCCAACAATTTACCAATAGGTACTACTAGCTGATTCAGTTTTCAGTTGTCTATCAGCCACAGCCACTTTTGCTAATCAGAAAAAAAATACTCAATGCCTGCAGCTTGTTTCTCTGGTAAACAGAAAGAGGTGGAAATTGCTAAGAATCTTAAAACCAATCCTAATTAGATCAATGGTGGTCACTTTTGAATTGTACAATATTAATAAACAATGATAAACAGCCTTTCCAAAAAAGGTGCCCATGGGCTTTGCATTTTTCAGAGCAAAAGCAAAAATTTACTTCCCATCTAATATGAGTCAAGCAAAGACAATAATATATTGTAGCAAAAATCTTTTGTGAGCCAAAGCTCCTTCTATCAGATGCATCATATATTCTTACTTTTGTGAGCACAACAGCTATTATCAAGTATTTATTTTTTATTAATTTTATATTCCCCCCCCCCAAAATGCCAAATTTCAAAGACTTTCCCAATGGCTTACAACAAAATTAAAACACAAAATGCAACACATGTAACACCAAAGAAACAAACAAATCCTCATCCCTCCAACCCATTGACCATAATTGGTGTCATATCCCAAACACTGTCAAGAAGAATTCTACCATCAATTTCTTCTGGAAAGCAGATAATAATAATCCTAGTCAAAACTCCAATAGGAGGCAGTTTGTTAGTCCTGCAAGGTAGATCAGACTAAGGAACCAACACCACGTGGGTCAGGAGTACTTTTATTTTAACATGCACATAAGAGAATTCGCTTCCCCCTTTCTCCATGTGAACTAGGAAGAGACAAAATACGTGGATGGGGGTAAGGGTTTTTCCCCATCTCTCACAAATGTTGAATTGAAATATTCCAGACAAAAATGTGGAATGATCAGCACTAATAAAATGAAGTTCTACACTCAAGGGCAGGGGTGAGTTTCACTTACCTTTGCTATTGATTTGCTTGCTCGCACGCACGCGCCACTTCTGCGCATGCACAAAGCTTCTGTGCATGTGCAGATCGTATTTGATGACGTCCGGGCAGGTGGGCAGTCTCCCACCGCCTGAACCTGGGCGAACCAGTAGCAACCCACCACTGCTCAAGGGTATGTATACTGTGGCATTTGCTAGCAGATTGGTGTTATTAGCAATTCACAATTTTAAAAGTGAAGTAGACAAAGTCATTGATTGGTGGATTGTGCTATTCCTCTTTAATAGACTTAATTGCTCTGGAACTTCAGACAACATACCTTAAATAGCAGCTACTTAAAGCTTTTTTTGGTTGGCCACAATATGCCACAAATACTGTATGTCATACTTCTTAGTAACGCTGGCTGAGTATTCTAGAACTTAGCAGTTATTTACACACAGCAAGCTGAATAAACCAGAATGGATTGGATTCACATAGCTTGCTGTATCACAGGCAAGTAAACACTGTTTGGTAATGCTGTGTTTCAAATCACAATCTAATAGATCTAGAAGATAACAGATTTGGGAAGTGAATATTGGTACCCAATTTATTTCCTATGACAACTGTGAAAAAACGATTAAGAGATGCCTTTTTCCATGCTTGTAGTATAATTGGATGAAAAGTAAGGTATTTTCCTACCTAGGTACAGGTATCCCTTTCATCAGCCTAATCCTTATCAACTTAATCTAATCACTCTCTTGGGAGTGTTGAATTATTTCCAGTTTATGATGATTTTTAAAGATTAGGGTTAAATCATAGGGATCTGTAATTCAAGTGGTATATTCATTAGACTGATTTGTTATTGTTTTAATGATACACTATAAAGAATGAATTTCTTTTTTCATTATTGCTTACCCCATCATTAGAGTTATGATAGTTTGAAAGGACAAGCAATGTAAACAATTAATACAAAATATGAATAAAGGGAAAAACCAAGTAAAACCTACCTAATGGGAAAAGAAAGCCTTTTTGTCTTCCCCCGAATACACCCATCCTTAATTACTGGAAAGAATGACTAAGTTTTAGAGAACTTGCATGCAAGTAAAAACTTGAACAAGCAGCGATGTTGAAAGGTACCACCCTGTTTTCAGTAAAAGAAGTAGGACTATCAGAGTGCTCTCACGTGCAAAGTAGTAATTATCTCTCTTCTATATCACTAGCAATCAACTTGAATAAAAAAGCTTGGTACAGGTGCACATCAGCAGCTAAATCCAAAGGTCAACACAGAGAAGTTATAATACCTTGTGTTAGGATATATTCTGAATAGACACATACAAACACATGCATATATAACATTGCAAAATATAACATTGGAATACATAATAGAGGTAATGTAGGAAGACAATTCAGTCTTCAATGTTTCAATTGAAACATTTCATAATTTCAATTGCATGAAAGTTATTTTAGCGTAACTCAGAGAGTTTATCGTACCATAAGAGAGCTTTATAACTTCTCTGTACTAGCAAGTAGATGATGACGTTGAAGACAAAACCTGCAATGTATTGTTGGCATGTGGGATGAATCAGTATTCTTTTGGGGTAGTTTTTTTGCATAAGTCTTCATAATTTTTATTCAAATATGTACTCACAAATCTTTTTTCACATTAATAAATAAAATACAAAGAGTTCCTCAATACTGATCATAAGGAGAAAAAGATCCAGAATGAGAAAATATCTTCATTGGAACCTATGTATATAAAATAAATATTCCCATTTCCAAATCTTAACTGGCAGTGGTGGGTTTCAAATTTTTTTACTACCAGTTCTGTGGGTGTGGCTTGGTGGGTGTGGCATGGCAAGGATACTGTAAAATCTCCATTCCTTCCCCACTCCAGGGGAAGGTTACTGCAAAATCCCCATTTCCTCCCGATCAGCTGGGACTTGGGAGACAGAGAATAGATGGGAGTGGTGCCAGTCAGAATTTTTACTACCGGTTCTCCAAACTATTCAAAATTTTCGCTACCGGTTCTCCAAAACTGGTCAGAACCTGCTGAAACCCACCTCTGCTTAACTGGTTAGCATAATCAAAAACCCAGGGAAGGAGAAAGTTCAGAGATTGTGGTGGGAGGAAATATGGCTACCATTAGGACCAGTTCTGGGAAACACTGCAGATATATAAATCAGGTCCTATCAAATATAAAAGTGACATTTATTTGTACTGCAGAAGAATCAAACACGTAATGTGGTCATCTCCAATTTTGGAAATATAAATTTAATCTATAGGAGTATAAATAACAGTTTCCACTCTTTCTTAGAATGTATTTATTCAATTTATAAGGTAGGAAGCCTAGAAAACCCGGAAATAATGAGTTCTAGTTTCACTGTAGGTAGGAAAACTGGTTGGGTGACTTTAGAGCCAGTCACTCTCAGTCCAGCTCGCTTCACAGGATATCTTTTGTAAGAGAAAGAGAGGAAGAAGGAATATTACGTATAGTCATTGCCTTGAGTGACTGTATTTATAAAAAATAACAAAGTCAGGATCAAACAATCTAAAACAACCATTCAAGTGACCTAAGGAACAAACATATTGAATTGAAAAATAAAAATAAAAAAGTAGTCAACAACAAAAAATAACAGGCAACAATACAGCATGAACACCAAATTATAATATTCTACTCAGTATAAGATCCCACATTGCCCTGTCCCACAATCTGAACTGAGCCGAGGTGGCACAGTGGTTAGAATGCAGTACTGCAGGCTACTTCAGCTGACTGCAAGCTGCAGCTCGGCAGTTCAAATCTCACCCGCTCAAGATTGACTCAGCCTTCCATCCTTCTGAGGTGGGTAAAATGAGGACCCAGATTGTTGAGGGCAATATGCTGACTCTGTAAACCACTTAAAGAGGGCTGTATAAGTGCTATTGCTATTGCAAAGTCACATTTTAGGACTTTCCTAAATAGCAGCAGGGTGTGGCCCTGCATACTTCAGGAGAGGGCAGGGGTGAAATGCTCCCAGTTTGGACTGGCTTGCGCGATCCGGTAGCGATGGTGGCTGCTGGTTCGGAGGACCGGTAGAAAAAATCCCTGGCCCCACCCCCTACCCCGCCTCTGCTGAGCTGCACCATCAGCAGAGGTTGTTTTTTTTTTAACTTTTAAAAACAGGTTTTTCTTCAGCCGAAAACATGCCTTTAAAAGTAAAAAAAAAGCCTTTGAGGATCCCGCCCCTCAGCTGAGATCGGCAGAGCCTTTAAACTTTAAAAAAAAATAATTAAGACTCCTCTGGCGATCTCACCTGAGTTCCTCATCAGCAGAACCTTACTTGTACTCTGAGTTGTAGAAAACATGTTTTCTACAAGTAAGAGTAGAGATTCTAAGGCACTTACCTGATTACTGATGAACTCGTGGCTTTTTTCCTAGCCCGAAAGCAGTTTCACTTTCAGCCCAGACAGAATCAATTGCTTAGCTAATCTATTTCCTCAGTGATCAACTAATGCTGGCTGGCTTTGCTGGCTGAGGAACTCTGGGAATTGAAGTCCACAATAAAATAAAATAAAATAAAATAATAAAATAAAATAAAATAAAATAAAATAATAAAATTAAATAAAAAAAATTAAAATAAAATAAAATATTTGTGCAGTTTTCTGAGATTTGGTGTGTTTCTGTAGTGTTTCACTCTAACTACACAAACACACAAAATCTCAGAAAGCTGTATGTGGCATTTTGTGTGTGTGTGTGTGTGTGTGTGTCAGTTGTGTTGTGTTGTGTGTGGGTAAAGTGTGAAAGTTGTTTTTTGAGCTTTTTGTGGCTGTGTGAAGTGTAAAGTGCAGCTGCTTTTACATTGTGTGTGAGTGAGTCAGTTATGTTGTGTTGTGTGTGTGTAAAGTGTGAAAGTTGGTTTTTGGTACCTCTTATTGTTTTTTATACTTTATTATTTTTATTATTTATTGTTATTGGCCACGCCCACCCAGTCATCTGACCAAAAAGCCACGCCCACCAATTAAGCCATGCCCACAGAAATGGTAGGGAAAATTTTTAGATTTCACCCCTGGGAGAGGGGTATATGATATTGCTGCAGTGGGCAGAGGTAGTCACAGGAAAGCACATCTTTCGAATAATGCTATTTAGCATGACCCAGAAAGTGTCCCTAGTCTGTTGCAGCACCCACCCTCTGGAATAGCATCCCCCAAGAAATCCATGTGGTTCCCACCCTAATGTTGTTCTAGAATCCTTCTCTCAGGGTCCAGAACCCTTGAGTTTATATTGGGTATATTTTGTGTCTTGCTTAGACATTTATCTTCTTTTTGTTTATTATTATGGATTTTTAATTTTTATAGTGTAAGCTGCCCAGAGTTGTTCTGCACTTGAGCAGTCTTAAATCAAATACAAATCAGTAAATAAATCTCCAAGATCCACATTTTGATATAATTTTAACAGTGGGATCTTGAGCATCCTCACTTGTCTAGATTTAATAGGACAGTAAAATAAAATTGAAGAAAAGAGTCATAATCAGAACTAAACCAAGAAAGACTTTTGTAGATAACCAGCACATGGAATTTTATCTAAAGGCCAACAGAGTAGTGGTGCAGCTTATGAACATAAGTGTTACCTGGGCATCTAAGGTGTACCATAACTAAGACACTGAGCTGTTGATCAGAAAGGTCAGCGGTTCAAATCCCTAGTATAGGTCTCCTGCGTGAGCAGGGGGTTGGACTAGATGACCTTCAAGGTTCCTTCCAACTCTGTGACTGTTACTTGAGCCATTTCAGCCTGCAACTTCCAAGTGGTCATCAAGAGCAATCCCAAGTAGAACAGATTGCAATAATCCAAATTTCATTGAGTGATTCTAGATGGGGCTTCCAAATCAAGGAAAGGGCATAAATAGAGCACAAAGTGTATCCCTGCAAAGGCTCTACTAGCCATGACTGCCACCTGCTCTTCAAACAATTGCTTAGAAAACTCACAAATTATGCATAAATTCCATCGGGGAAATACAACTCCATCAAGAACTAAGATATTTATGTTGACATGCAATGTGCCATATTTAAAATAGAAGGGACCAGGCTAGAAACCAAGAGACTGTGAGTTCTAGTCCCTCTTCAGTAGGAAAGCTGGCTTCATGATTTTGGGCCAGTCACTTTCTCTCAACAATCCAGAAGTAAACAATAGTTCAATCAAGGAATGATCAACTCAGGCAAACAACCTAACAGTAAACAATAATCCAAAGAACCACCAAGAACACTTTCACCAACACTGACAGGGCTGGTGAAGCAAATCCCATTACCTACCAGCACTGAAAATGTTACCTAACTTGGTATTGAAATGTCTGCAAGAAAACAAGCAAGCTCAAAGAGCACCAAGAACCCCACAGTTCAACCCAGAGGTACAAATATTCACTTCTATCTGCGCTCTTCCCAGCCAATTCACCTCACAGGATTGTTGTTGTGAGAAAAAATAGAGGAAGCAGAATTAGTTATGTTTGCTGCCTTATTTAAATAAAAAAATAAAAGTTGCTTTAAACATAAAATAAAAATAACATGTCAAGAACATGGGCCGGTTTAGCTCTGCCTGGTAAGGCCTGTTATTAAGAACACAAAGCCTGCAATTACTGCAGGTTCGAGCCCGGCCCAAGGTTGACTCAGCCTTCCATCCTTTATAAGGTAGGTAAAATGAGGACCCAGATTGTTGGGGGGGCAATAAGTTGACTTTGTAAATATATACAAATAGAATGAGACTATTGCCCTATACATTGTAAGCCGCCCTGAGTCTTCGGAGAAGGGCGGGGTATAAATGTAAACAAAAAAAAAAAAAAAAAAAAAGAAAGAAGTGGCTTGAACTAGTTTGGAGGACATCAGATGCTGGGCTTTCTAATAAAAAAAGAGATAATGACACTTATGGAATTAGATCCAGATTAATTAATTACTAGAGGATTCATTGGAAAAAGACCCTGGTATTGGGAAAAATTGAAGGAGAACTGAGAAGGATAGCAGAGAATGAGATGGTTAGATAGTGTCATTGACACAATGAACATAAATTTGTGCAAATTCCAGAAGATAGTGGAATCTGGCGTGCTATGGTCCATGGGGTTGTGAAGAGTCACAACTTAAGTGACTGAAACATCACATTTAACCTTGTGAGCAAAACTTAATTAATCCTTGTGGAATCCACATTAGAGTTAGCAGATTTGGACCACTTCCATAAATCAGTTATTTGGGTGTAGTCTGGCACATTCAGGAAAGAACAATTAATCTCCTCCTTCACCTTCTTCAAGTAATATGTTAAACAAAGTCTGAATTTTCCCTTGCGATGGCATGCCAGAAAATAACTTTAAATTTAAATGGAACAGACTGACTGGAAATAATTTGCTGTCTTTAAAAGTACACGAAATGTTTAATTTAGAAGTGTAGCTTTGTGTCCAAGGACTTATTAGGGTCTGTTAGGTTCTTTCAGAATAAAGATTCCAGTTTCAGATCAGTAAATAAGCTTCAATAACATAGAAACAAAAATACGAAATGAAAATCTACATCTCTTTCTTACTGCTTTTTGGCAGACAAAAACAGTTACGTGGACATTCAACTGCTGAAACCTTTAATTTACAGTTTACTTAAAGTTGCATCATTACCACTTCCTTTACCATGAATAACAGCCGCTAAAACCCAACTCTTCTGCACCCAAGAAAGCAATTAATTAAAACTTCAATTCCCAGCAAGCAGTGCGGGGCAGAGCCTTTTTCTTAAATGCTTCCAACAGGGAGAAGAGCCCGGAAGATTCCCAAGATGCCGTGCGATGGAATGCTCTGCCTTTCCTATTTTCTAACAGGCAACGCCGTTTCTAGAGTTCAGCGCTTCGTGGGCATCGAAGACTTCATATCCCAGCAGGCTTTGCGACCATGAGCTGCCGGTTTCCGGATGCAGAACCGAATTTGTCTCTCTGTGCCGTTGGCGAAGCTGGGGAGGTGGCAAGGCTAGACGGGCCTGGCCTGGCGGTGCCGTGGCTGACGAGCGGCTAGTTGGGCTCCGAGGGGAAAAAGAAGAAGTCTGGGGAATTAAGACGGGACTAGACCGGGAGAGCGGCGCCACCGCCACGATGCTCAATATGTGGAAAGTCCGGGAGCTGGTGGATAAGGCGTGAGTATTATAGGGTGCCTGGGAAAGATCTGTAGCCACAGAAAGATCTGTACTCTCTTATAGGCTTCCCCATCCCTCTTAGTAAATCTACCCAGATTTATGCCTTGTACTTCATTGATTTTCCCTTCCACCGCAGCTTCTTTCTCTCTCTGGCCACGGGTTCAGGTGCCCCATCCCCTCACCCACCGGACGATCCCCCCCCCCTCGTCTAATGCTTCCTACTAGATCCTAACCAAGATGCCATCCAGGTTGGCTCTTCTCTTTGGGTTGCCTCTTCCGCTGCCTTTACAATTTAGAAGCCGTCACTGAAACTTATTTCCTTTCATCTGCTGTAACTGATATTTTACCTGTTGGCGCTCTGGAGACCTGGCCTTTGGTTGTGGTGTGGGGTTTTAACCATCACCTTCCGAATCCCATTTAATTGCCCCATATTAACTGATTTCAGCAATGCCCCACTGACTGAGTGGGATGGTTGAATTGGATTCCCAAGGTTTATCAATCTGTACCAGTCTCCCCACTACACAGTGGTAGTTGCCTCTGGCTGATCCTGAGTATTTCCTTCCCAGGGAGGAATCATGTTTAGCATAATTGTTTCTTATCTTGCCAGTTCCCATCCCCCGCCCAGTACATTTGCAGCCCTTCATGGGGAGTGTGTGTTTTCAGTGTGCTGGCAAGGCATAACTTTGCATAGAACGGTGCCAGTTTATACAACAATTTATTTATTTTATTTATTTATTTATTTTGTCACAACATCATACAAAAAGATTATATAGTATATAAACATATATATGAGTAAATATTAGGCGGTATAAGCATATATATATATATATATATATAGGAAGAAGAAGAAGAAGAAAACAAAAAACAATAGGACAGGAAAGGTAGGCACGTTTGTGTGCTTATGCACGCCCCTTATGGTCTTCTTAGGAATGGGGTGAGGTCAATAGTAGAAAGTTTTTGGTTAAAGCTTTTAGGATTATAGGAAGAGACCACAGAGTCAGGTAAAGTATTCCAAGCACTGATGATTCTGTTACAAAAGTCATATTTTTTGCAATCTAGATTAAAGCGGTTTAAATCTATTGGTTGCTCTTGTATTACTGCAATTAAAGCTGAAGTAGTCTTTAACAGAAAGGACATTACAATAGATGATTCTATGAGTTAAACTTAGGTCTTGTCAAAGGCGACGGAGTTCCAAGTTTTCTAAGCCTAGGATTTCAAGTCTGGTGGGATAAGGTATTTTGTTGTTTTCAGAGGAATGGAGAACTCTTCTTGTAAAATATTTCTGGACACGTTCAATTGTATTTATTTATTTATTTATTTATTTATTTATTTATTTTATTCAATTTTTATACCGCCCTTCTCCCGAAGGACTCAGGGCGGTGTACAGCCAAGTAAAAAATCACAGTATAAATATTAAAAGAAATTAAAACAAACATATTATAAGGTGGCCAAATTTAAAACGAATTAAAATATTAAAATATAAATAACCCCAATAAAATTTTAGGCCAGTCCCGCTTGAATAAATAAGTGTGTTTTCAGCTCACGGCGAAAGGTATTGATGTCAGAGATGTGGTGAGGGTTCCAAACAGGCGAGCTGTATTCTAGAATTGGTCTAGCAAATGTTTTATATGCTCTGGTTAGTAGTGTAGTGTTTTTGGAAAAGAAGCTACGCAAGATTAGGTTTACAACTCTTAGAGCTTTTTTTGCTATGTAGTTGCAGTGGGCTTTGGCACTTAGATCATTTGACATGAAAACTCCAAGGTCTTTAACGGGGTGGGGGTCATCTGTAAAGTAATGTCCATCAAGTATGTACTTAGTATTTGGGTTCTTTTTTCCTATATGTAAGACTGAACATTTGTTGGTTGAGATTTGGAGTTGCCAAGTTTTAGACCAAGTGGTTAGATGATCAAGGTCTTTTTGAATGATAGATGTATCGTCTGTGGTGTTAAATAGTTTGACATCGTCAGCAAAGAGAACACAATTACTTGAGATATGGTCACAAAGATCATTAATGTATAGTATGAAGAGTGTTGGTCCAAGGACGCTGCCTTGAGGAACTCCACTCTTGACAGGAACAGGATTTAATAGAGCATTGCCAATTTTGACCACGTATTGTCTGTTAGACAGAAAAGCAGATATCCATTTGTGAAGGGGTCCTGAAATGCCATAGGATTTTAGTTTTAGGAGAAGTTTATCGTGTACTACTGAGTCAAAAGCTTTGCAGAAGTCTATGTAGATTGCATCTATTGTTTTGTAATCTATTGGATTATTTTGTAATCTAATAGTAATCTATTAATAAATCTAATTATTATTATAATATATATATATTATATATATATATATATTATATTATTATATTATTATTAATTATTATTATTAAGCGTCCAAAGGTTTACAGAAATTCACCTTTGGCTTCCATATCTAATGCAGTCTCCTTATTACCTTGCTATTCTGCTAAGCCTGCTCAAAAATGGAGGAGGAGGAGAAAAAGGATAGTGAGAGCGGAAGTAAAATAACTTGCTGTGTTTGGCAAAGGTGTGGTGGTTGCCATGTGTAAGAGGTACAGTAATAGCTTGTTGCATTTCTGTAATTTAACCTTTGTGTTTCTAACATAGCTGTCACAATAATGCTGGTATCTGCCAGTAATGTACAGACTGGATAAATTCAGTAATTTTCTACTTTTGCTTAACAGTAGGAAGCAATACTTTCATTAACAGCCTTGTCATCTAAAATGGAAAAAAAAAGTAGAATGAAATTGTTTCTTGAAACCGTATAATTAAATATGTTTTCAAGATCAGTAACTCTCATAAAACTCTCTGCATTATTATTATTTGACTCCTGGTTAAAGGATATGTTAAATTGTTCTTCCTACCAGCACCTTGTGTAATAAGTAAGTACGTTGCCCAGGTTTGACTTAATTGCTTAAGAAGCAAAGGAATTTTTTAGAAACTTTTTGAACAAATTTTGTTTTTATCTGAACAAGCTAAATTTATTTTTGATGTCTTGGTCTTTGATCCTAATGGGCCTACTTTTAAGGGGTTATGCATAAAATACACAAAGTACTTGTTTATGGTTCTTGAGAAATAACATGTAAGGAATGGTGGATGCATCTTCTAATCTTTGCTTACAGTTGAGTTAAGAAGAAAATTAATTCAATCAGAAATGTGTGTTTCACAAAATAGTTCACTGATGGATTGGATTTAATACCAACTCTTTATGTTCCATGTAGGTAATACAGGTAATCCTCAGTTTATGACTACAGTTGAGCCCAAAATCTGTTTTGCTAAGTGAGACTGTTAAGTAATTTTGTCCTATTTTACACCTTTCTTGCCACAGTTGTTAAGTGAATCATTGTAGTTATTAAGTTAGTGAAATGGTTGTTAAGTGAATCTGGTTTCCCTATTAATTTTGCTTGTCAGAAGATCGCAAAAACTGATCACATGACCCAGGATACAGCAGTCGTCATAAATATGAGTCATTTACCAAGCATCCGAATTTTGAGCACATAACCAGGGAATGCTGTAACAGTCATAAATGTGAAAAATGATGATAAGTCACTTTTTTCAGTGCCGTTGTAACTTTGAATGGTCACTAAACGAATGGTTGTAAGTCAAAGACTACATGTATTGTCAAAGTTTATTGTAATCAGAAGTAAGTTTTAAGGCTTAACTCGGCCGAATAATGATTAGAAGATGCATCCACCATTCCTTACATGTTCACCAATTTACATATTTGTTTTATAAATAAAAACATGTTGAAAAGAAATACTAAGTCCAATTTAAACAAAACCTTTCCTACATCAAAACAGTTAAATGACTTTACAGTCTCAGGAATATGGTAAAAACAAGGACCTTAAATCTTTACAAGGAACTTTGCTTTTGACAGAAAACACATCACCTTTACAGTCTCTGTAACAGAAATTAAGTTGACTAGAATAGCTTCCTGGTGTCTTATAACAACAACAACAACAACAACAACAACAATACAGTTAAACCTCAATTTAACATCTTAACCATTTGTATTCTAATATTTAAATGATAAAAATGGGTACAAATTAAATTAGAGCAATTGACTTAGTTGCATCACTGTGTAAATAGTATAAATTGCCATATTTGTTTACTTAACAGTAATTTGTGAATAGTTGATGCCCTTTCATTAGTTTGTTGGAATGAAATTTCCCTAGATATCCCATTTATTTAATGAGCATATTATTTGAAGCAAAATTTTAAGTACTTTTCAGTTTGAAATTAGTTTTGATCTTGGAATTCCTTGCTGTTCTTCACTAACAATTAAAAACAAACTGAAATTAATAACTTGGAAAACAAAGGATTAAAATACGTTGAAAAATTGTGCTGAATTTTTACGAGTTTTATTTTTTGTAAACCCTGTTATGTCTCTGACTACCATGGACAGCACATGCTAAATTGAATATAATAAGTTATTGTGATTTATATTTCTGAGTTTATGATCTTATCAATTTATGATTTTTGGGGCACATAGACAAGTATAAATGAATTTAGAAATTTTGTGTTATTTTGGATCCTCTTCAATATCAGCCTTATTCAGATTATATATAGCATTCTGTTTTGCATTTTTAAAAAAAATCATTTTAATATACAGAAAGAAAGGATAAAAGAAAACAAGTGAAAACAAGAAAAGCATAATGTATGCAAAAATAAAACAGTTCAGTTTTTAAAAACTACATTAAACTATGACCACAAAGAATAATATTGATCAGAATTTTCCATTATGTTCATAAACATTGAGTTCTTAAACAGAAAGCAAACATCAGTCTAAAGCTGTAAATCTGGGATGGCACTAACTATTGTAAAAAGGGTAATTGCGTTTGTTTATAGTTCATGCATGATAAATTCATAATTCATCACATACTGATAAATTTAATTTAATGGTAAGTTCCAAAATGTTGGTATATATTTAAAATCACATTCGCTTCTTTAAATTGTATTACTATTGTAGTCCCATACTATAACAAATGCCATACCATAACAATATATAGATATTAAACCAAAAAAAGTCAATAGAGGAACAAATCCTTATGAAATGTGTAAGTGTCTCATGATTTTATATTTCCAGTATAATGAAGTTGGGCACCAAATTGAGATGGATAAAAATATGGGAAAGGAAGCACTTTGCTGAATTAGTCTCATCCTAAGATTATAAGTAACGTCTTTAACATTTTTTCAGGCTATTAAATTAGCAATATCCATTTTAGCAACAACTTGTAGGCCTTGGTAAACTACAGATAGTCCTCATTTAGCAACCTTTACAGTGGTGCTAAAAAAAACCCTAATTTTGCAACCAATCCTTGCATTTACAACTTTCACTAGCGTGTAAAGCAAAGGAAAGCTAAAGCTCTGAGGAACATTTTTTTATTAGTGATGGTGCTTATCTTCCCCCACACAAATGAAAAATTACCCTTTTTTGGATGACCCCCACCAACATTTGGAAGAACGATTTTGATATATATGAGCCAGCCTAACAAGAGTCAAGTCTCAATGATGTATAATCTTCCACTGCATTTCTTGCATTGAACCTGGAGCTGCCCAGTTTTCATAATTTCTGCCAATTGGTCTCCTCTGTGGAATTACTAAAATGAGTATCCCAAACTTCCTTTAGACCATACGGTTGACCCTCTATTTCTGATTATAGTAACAACCTATACATTTTTGAAATTGTTCCTTTTGGTTCTAAATAATGAAGTATAAATTCTTGAAGCTCTATACTGATTACCTGATTGAGCCTTTAAATTTTGAAAATGGTTTTTCTGTATTGGTGTAACAAGTCTTTTTTTTCATTTCATTTTGTCACAACAGGATATACAATCATCAACATAAACAATAACCCATCATGAGAGAAAAAGTATATATAATAAAAGTATAAGTAAAAGTATGCATATAATACTATAATGAAGGGAACAATAGGACAGGAACAATAGGCACTTTTGTGCTCTTTGCATGCCCCTTATAGTCCTCTTAGGAATGGGGTGAGGTCAATAGTAGACAGTTTTTGGTTGAAGATTTTGGGGTTTTGAGTAGAGACTATAGAGTCAGGTAGTGAGTTCCAAGCGTTAACAACTCTGTTACAAAAGTCATATTTTCTGCAATCAAGTTTGAACCGGTTGACATTAAGTTTGAATCTATTGTTTGCTCTTGTATTGTTGCGATTGAAGCTGAAGTAGTCTTTTACAGGAAGGATATTACAATAGATGATTTTGTGTGTTAAATACAGATCATGTTGGAGTCGGTGGAGTTCTAAGTTTTCTAATCCCAGGATTTCAAGCCTGGTGGTATAAGGTATTTTGTTGTTTTCAGAGGAGCAAAGAACTCTTCTAGTAAAATATATCTGGACGTGTTCGATAGTATTAATGTCAGAGATGTGGTATGGGTTCCAGACGGATGAGCTGTATTCAAGAATAGGTCTGGCAAATGTTTTGTATGCTCTGGTTAGTAGTGTAGAGTTTTTGGAAAAGAAGCTACGTAAAATTAAGTTTACAACTCTTAGAGCTTTTTTTTGCCATGTAGTTGCAGTGGGCTTTGGCATTTAGGTCATTTGATATGAAAATTCCAAGGTCTTTGACAGGGAAGAGGTCGTCAGTAAGGTAATGTCCATCAAGCTTGTACTTGATGTTAGGGTTCTTTTTACCAATATGTAAGACTGAGCATTTGCTGGTTGATATTTGAAGTTGCCAAGTTTTAGACCAATCGGAAACAAAGTCAAGGTCATCTTGAAGGATAGAAGTATTGTTAGTGGTATTGTTCTCTAACTGCATTTTATTCTTGTTAACTGTTTGACCACAAGACTCTTGGTCAAATCTCCCTGAGTTTTACATATCATTAAATTAGATAAGAGCATAGAGCTTTTTTATTTGTCTATTTAATATACATTAAAATTATAAGCAACCCAACTCATATTAAGGTAGAATGCAAGATAAAAATAATCCAATGCAGTTCAAACAAAATAGATGATAATCTGGAAATTAACATACCAAAAGTAGAATTCTCACAGAGATATTTCCTAACCTAGCACCTAGGGAAGAAACCACGTCTTTAAAGCTGACTGGGAAGATTGAGGAACCCAAACCTCCCGGGGGATACTATTCCATAGGGCAGGTGTCACACCAGAGAAGACCCCACTTCAGTCCCATCAGATAACACAGTTTTCAAGCTGGGATTTGTAGCATACCCACTTTGTCAGATCTTGCCAGACAGGCAGAAACATTGAGAGAAAAATGATGTCTCCAATGGCCAGTCTCTAGGCTATGAAACTCTTTATAAGCCACAACCAACACCTTGAATGGCTTCTGGGAGAACAAGTGCACTTTGTACAGCAGAACAGTTATGTATGTGTACCCAGATGCATTCATAACTGGCACAGGCAGTAGTTTCCAAATGGTCTTCACTGGCAGCCACATACAGTATACAGCAAATTGCAGACGTCCACACATGAGATGTCTATAGCATGAACATGAGAAAGGATTCCCAATCTCAGAAAGGGCACAGTTGGCACACTAAGCAAATTTGAAGAAAAGCCTTTGACCACAGCTGCAATTTGAGCAGGAGCTGTGATCCAGCAGAAACTCAAATTGTGTCCTTCTTCTGTCCAGTGGAGAGCTACCCCATTTAGAGCTTCAGGTAGATGGGGCTTCAGTCTTGACCTCTCCCGCCTCCATCAGAACCAGCTGCAAAAAAAAGAGGAGAATCATTTCAACACTATACCTGCCCACTCTTGATCCCTGTGGTTGGGCCAAAAGACTACCATAATTGAAAGCTGATGAGAGGTCAGAGAGGACTAAGACAGTTTAACCACCACTATCCTAGTTCCACCAGAGCTAAGTCCAAGTACAATTAATAGTCTCCATGTCCGGGTCTCAAATCTGATTGAAAATGCTCCAGATAATCTATTTCCTCTAGGTAGAGTGATGGGAACCCATCAGAGGTTGTTGGGGCATCCCAGGTTCTGAGTTTTTAATTTCTGTTTTTATGATTTTGTGATTTTATTTCTATGAGCTGCACAAAGTTGTACTCTATGACAAACATACAAATATTTTCAATAAATGAACAAGCAAGACCAACTATTGTATTAGCCATTGAGTAACAATGTATTTTTTGGATAAATTCATCTCGTATTCTGGCCTAGTGTCCAGGGGAAGAACCATATAGATAGCCAGACCTTCAGTGGAATGATATTTCATAGGACAGGTGCTAGATATAAAACAATTTGGAGTTCTAACAAGATAACATTAGCAGCATTATTCTGCTACTATATATTGTATAGGCAGGATTTTTTTAAATTATATCTTTTTTTCTTTTAATGGAGTAGCTCACTTAGTGCAGAGTTTAGAAATAATTTATTACAGAAGTAGTATCAACTATCCCAATAGTTCTAGTAGAATTTCTCTAGAGCATCAATTTTAGAGTGAGGTATTATCTGCCTTAAGGTATAACTGCTTCTTGCAGTTCTCTCATTTGGATATTTTTATCCTTTCTTCTGTCTTTTAAGTTAATTTTAAATTTTGGCAGTGGAAACAACATAACCTTTGATTTTATGAGCTTGGAAACAGTTCTTCAGCAAATGAAATTTCAAGGAAGCAATTCACTTGACTGGAAGTCTGAGAAATATTTACCTCAAGCTAGGCAGTCCTTAGATAATTTGGAAGCTTAAATATTTTAATTCTACTTCATCAAAAACTATTTTAGAGTGCCAGGTTAATCAGGTTTGTGAAATACTGTCCAAATATTTCACAAGTTGATTAACTTAGAATGTTTAAAAAACATATATTTTTCACTATGGTTATTCCCTTCCTGTCTTGGCCTGCCCTACCCTTCTGTACCCTTCTATCTAACCTTGCTATTACTTGTTCTAATTTTGTTGCAAAGTTATGACTAGTATTTTAAATATTAAATATTTAGAATTTCTTCTTTTTCATTCTTGTTGAACAAGATACTTTGTTTTCCCTTAAATTAAAAGATTATACAAAGAAGCTTTGGGGGGGAAAGCTCTAGTTCTTAGCATTTTTATCTTCTAAATTAATATTTCTTGATTCATTTCACAGCAAGAAAAGTTCAGTATTATCGGCAAGCTCCTATATTTTACCTATCTGAATTGGTCTATTCAATAACTCTGTAGCAACATTAATAGTGAACTGGTTTATTCAGAATCTGTAGCAACATTAATAGCGAATTGTAGTGACAGTTCCAAATTTACTTTGTGAATTATCTGTTGATTTTCAATATTTAAGTAATAACTAGGCAGAAAAAGGACTACTATAAAAATCTTAAAGTCTTAAAAAATGAAAAGCAGAAATATTGTTAGTTTGAAACATTTACTCATGTATAAATTTTCTCTTGAAGATCTTAGATTTATATGCTGTCTTTTGTAAGGTCAAGATTCCTCCTGGGTTTTTTTAATCCCCACAATAAAAACTCTTGTCAGGTAGGTTGAGTTGAAAGAGATTGGCATAGTATTGGAGATAAATAAAATCACTACACCACAATGGTTCACTTAATAATATGAAGCTAAACTCTGACCTACCTAATTTAACTAATTAAATGTTCAAGCTTGATGAACGATAAAATGCAGCAAAAATTGTTTTGGAACTAAGGTGCTTACTGCCTATGAGGTACATCTAGTGCAATGTGAGGGGATATCTGTTCATACAATAGGTCTTCCTCTCACTCTTTCCCTACTTGTTTCTGTCACCAAATTTGTGAATCCTTGGATATCTAATACAGATATGGAATGACGTTCATGAAAGAAGAAAAAGCCATTAAGATGAATGGACATATTTGAATTCGATTACATGTCACCATTGCATTGCTTTATAAACAATGCCATAACTTTTCCTTAATTTTTTTCAAAGAAAGGTTAGTTACCTGTTATGAGTTATAATTATGCAGGCAGTTGAGTGGGTTAGTAAAGAAGAGGTAGAATGTTCCATCTATTTTGTATATACAGCAGAGACATCAAGCAGCTTTATGGCTTCTGCACGAGAGGCAATATTGAGGGGCAATATTTCTGAATGCTGAGGTGTCAATTATGTCAACAAACAATCATTGCCCAACTAAAAGATTCTTTGAACTATGGTAGAGCTGGAAGAAAAAAGTCTTATAATTAAACCATAATGGTTATAAAAAAGGTAATTGCACCTTTTAGCTGTGAGATGTCATGTCTTTGAGAGTCTTAAGTAGGAGTTTAGTCAAATGATGCCAAGAGTTTTGCCAGTAAGCTAGACGCTCTGTACGTGATTTAAATCTATAAGCTGACTGTGGCAAGGATGAAGCTTCCTTTCCATTCTTTGCATATACTCTTTAGATTAGATTAGTATCTGTGTGTGTTTCTGTAAGAGAGAGAGAGAAAGAGAAAAGCCAATTTAAAAACTTTTGTGGGTTTTCCCCCCAAAGTAAAATAAAAATGCAATTAAGATTTAAACAGAATTAAAATAATCTTTTGAAGGGACTAAGGCAAACTAAATATGAAAAAGATAATTTGGTAATAAGGCCTAAGAATGAATTGCATCATCAGAGTGATGAGTGAGTGTGTTGACTTCCTTGTTTTTGCTTTTTGTAATTGTTTTACTTATTTTAATTTTCAAGCTCACATTTCCATTCAAAAGCTGCAAAAAGTATACAATATTTTTACATTGCATTGCATCAGCAGTGCTTGCAGAATCATAAAAGTGTTGAATTATTTACAGCAGTTAAAACTAAAAGTGATTTAATATATTAAAATTATAAATAATGGCATACATTTGACTATGTTATATATTTTAGTTTCACCTTACATCTATTTTTCATTGCATGTATTTTTTCATACTCATATTTTGATTTCAATAGCCACAGTAGTTACCCATATCTTTAAAAAGTGTAGGCTACACTAGAAATTTGGGAAGAAGGGGAATAAACTGCTTCCTTGTTGTTGCTTAACTTTTTAAGAAGCTGTTTTTAGTGTTTAACAATGGCTTTTAATACGGAACACAAAAACTATGGTTTTAAAATAATATCAAAAAAAATGTATTAAAATGTGGGTAAAAAAACATTGACGCCATTCAGAGCTAATCCATATTCATATTTTAAATTTGAATTATGTTTATTTTTTAAAGTAATTTTTTTATTAAAAATCAGATTTAAGTTACATTATTTTTTCTTTGACTAAGGATATTAATCCATCAAAGGATAAGGCACATGATTACATTGGGTAAATTTGCAACAAATACTAAATTGGATTTATAATTAAAGATTTCAGGTGAGCTCATTTAAAATTTTATATGCCGTATTTTTCAGAGTATAAGATGTATCTTAGTTTTTGGGGAGGAAAATAAGAAAAAAGCTGATTGGCAGGTGGATTGGCCTCCCAGAATACCCCCAATCAGCTCTTCCCAGAGGTGAATTTTAGCAACAGATTCCTTGGTTGTGAGCTCTGTGCCTTTCTTTTTTCTTTTTCTTTTTTTTTTCTGCCTCTGAAACTTAATTAACTCTGTTTCAGAAAAAACTTATTTCTGCCTCTGAAAGCCTCCGAAACAGAGCTTCAGAAAAAAAGCCTCTGAAGCTTTGTTTGGAAGCTTCTTTTCTGAAGTTCTATTTGGGGGCTTCATTTCTGAAGCTTCTTTCAGCCTCTGAAACTTCCGTTTGAGAAGCTGGGCAGGGCTAAATTCGGAGTATAAGACACACCCAGATTTTCACCCTTTTTTGGGGGGGGGGAAGGTGTGTCTTATACTTTGAAAAATACTGTATTTATTTTATTGGCACCCTACCTTTATTATTTTTTACAAATAACAAGACATATCCAACTTACCTTCCTCTTGCCATTTTTCTCCATAACAATTTTTTGAAGCATATAGAAATCCACAATATGAAAAAATTATCCAGACAGAGTGTCAAACAAGAGACAGTGTAGTATGTACTTCTGACTTGCAGTGTTCCTTCTTCTCTTCTGTGCTGACAAAAAAACTTGATTTTCTACCTAATAATAATGCCTAATTTGGACATATTGACTACACTTAATATTAAACCATTACATATAGTTTGCCAGAAAATCTATCACATTAGGCCAAAAAGATGCAGTATGGATATTTTTCCCCACCGCATTAAATCTCTGGTTTGTATAATATTCTGATTGCATGTATTGCTGTATAGACCTACCCCAAGTGTAAAGTGCATTTAATCATATCACAGTAATGATTTATTCTAAATTTTTAATTATATTGTATTAGTTGTTAAAACGATGGTCCTTGAAATGTTCCTTCCACTTTCTCTTTACTAAAAAGAAATAACACTTTGTTGGTTCTAGACATAAGTGCAGAGATAAAAGACTATTTTTAAAGGGCGGTACAAGTTTCTTTTTCTTAATGTATTAATGTAGTTTTGAAAAGGCATATTTTGTTAGGACTTTAAGAATATTATCACCAAATCAGGGAAATGTTTGCCATGGTATGATTGAAATCCTTTTTGTCAGAATTTAGGCAGTGTGACTAGTATTATGAGATAAACCCAGGCACACAGCACCTTTAGATAATTAACAATGGTTTTATCTACAGCTAAATATATACACACTTATACATGGTAAATACCTTATACAGCTACTGAAACAAGGAGAGCAATGAGATAGAACAGGAGGAGAAGGGAGACACCCTCTAATGGCTTCCCTTATATAGACAGCTTCTTAAAGTGGCAGTAACTCTGCTGCCTCATTCCCATTGAGGGAATGTGCTCAACTTCTGGTTGCCGTCAGCTTCTGGTTGCCTCCACTTACAACCCCTCATCAGCTTACAGCTATTAAATCTACATACCCTGACACTTTTGGTATCCACATACAGTATGTAAGCCCACAATAGAGGTTGTCAGACTAAATGATACCCTAAACAACAATTTTTGCTGGCCATTTGTGGATTCCAAATGGTGAAATAGTAATCAGCAAATGAGATGTAAATATTCTTTATATTATCTGTTACAGTTAAATATACTGAAATTCAGCACTTGATTTCAAAGTACAGAATTAACTCAGAAGTATTCATTACTGCTTTAGAATTGCAATTCCCGAAGTTCAGTATCTTCCAATTGGTAAATTACTATTCCCAAACTTCTCACAAATGATCCTAATAGCTAGGAAATCCTGGGAGCTGAAATCCATACATTTGAAGAACATTGGACTGAGGAAGTATGTTTTGATTTTCCAAGCAAAATGATGTATATGAATATCTGAGTTGCTTGAGAGGGACTATTAGTACCAGAAAAATTCAGACAGAAAACATTTTTTTTGGTCTTTGGAAGTTTACAAAAAAGTACTATTATTATTATTATTATTATTATTATTATTATTATTATTATTATTATTATTATTATTATTATTATTATTATTATTATTATTATTATTATTATTATTATTAGAAAAACAGTGCCTTGTCAGGATAACATTTACAAATAGTGCAAAACCAAAGAAAAATTAATAGTAAATCTTAACACACAAACTAATAACAATAATAATAATATAATACCAGTAATTATAATAATATAACCAAAAAACTTAAACTAAATTTCTTCTTACATTAGCTTATTTACATTTTTATCCCTTACTATAGTTAGTTTTATACATCTTTATTTTCCATATTAACAATTATTAACATTCATACTCTTACTTTCTCTCATTTCTACATCTTGTTTCTATCCATTTATAAAATTTATTCCATGTCTGATAATATTCTGAGTGTTCTTTATCTTTAATTTTTAAAGTTAAATTTAAAGCTAAAAATTTCAGCACAATCCCACATTTTTCTAATTATATCCTCGTCTGATGGGGTTTAGCGTATATAATTCTTGCTGCCGTCAATATATGTAACACTAAATATATAGTTGCTTTATCATAACTTTCCGATAGTGTATCTAAAAGACATGTTTCTGGTTTAAATTCAATATTTTGCTCAGTTATCATTTCCAACCAGTTATATATTTTCTCCTAGTATCTTCTTGCTTTATTGCATGTCCACCACATATGGTAGTAGGTGCCTGGAGTCTGGTTGCATTTCCAGCATTTAGCAGACAAATTGCTATACATTTTTGCCAATCTTGCAGGTGGTAAATGCACCTGTAAAACATTTTATAGAGGTTTTCTTTGTAGGCCGAAGCCATAATCGATTGTATCCAAAATTCTTTGCCCAAACAGTCATCATTTCTTTAACTATTTCTTCCTCTATTTTATAGTTCAATAAATAATTATCTATTTTTTGATCAATTTTTCATCCGTCCCCATTAGAATTTTATAAGTATTATTTTTCTATAGTAGTAATGACCCCTTATGTTTGTATGTCTCAGATTCCTCTGTTTTCTATATCAACTGGGGAAAAATTAGAAGTATTTAGTATTATTTCTGAATCAAATAAATAGTAGATCTGATTTTACTATTCCATTTTTTTCTTTTCCTACATCAATGACTAAATGAGTTATAGCTCTTCTTGCAACATTGTTTTCTTTCATTTACCAAGCCAACATAGTGCACATTTTTATATAATTATCTGTCTCAAAATTGATTATAATGCGCTAATTATAAGGAGACCCAATTTTCTGCAGATTCTGTAGGAATCGGCTCTTGTTGCCTTTTCCTTTCATTTCTGGTCATACGGTGAAATTTATTTCAGTTTTACTGGTGAGCAGTTCATAATAATACCACCCAATTATTTTGACTCCAACATACTGTAGTCATCCCTGCAGTGATCATGGCTCATGGAATTTCATGAAATTGCCTTTCTGGTGTGAACCATTTAGTGATTAAGTTCTATTTCTTGGCCCCAAAACAGTATCTATTAAATTACAGTGAGTCTGTGTGTATATTTATCCATCGATCCATAGGTGCATATAAAATGAATCATAAAAGTCAGTTTACATTATTTAATTAATGGTAACATTACATCCTCATATTTGCCTCCTGTTATTTGACTTTCCTAAAAGGAACCTTTTTAAAATAGTCATTAAATTTTATTTTGCACTGAAGATGTATTTTAGTTATTATAAACACTCTTAAAGTAGAAATCATTTTGATCATGGTAAATGAGACATTTAACCTTTAACTATATAAATTAACCTCTTCTGATGCTATATTGAAGATCATTGAGTTATTTTGGTATTTTGAATCATTATGTATTTATATGCAGAAAGTTGATTATTGGTTTAGCCTGTCTAATTATGTCCCCTCGGTTCTTCTATAGTACAAACTGGGGAGTGACATTTTATAAAATTAGATAGTGAAATATTTTTGTCCTTCAGAATGTCACATGCAGTGATTTCTCTAGGCCATTGAGTACAGAAGTTTAAGAGAGTATTTGGTACCAAGATAAACATTATAAATTAAAGTTTAATTCTTATACAGAGTTAGTTTAAATACATGTGTCTTTAAAAAAATCAGTCAGCCAAGTTCTAAATGTATGCCATTTGTATAACTGTTGTACTTCCTGTGTCTTACTTAAACTTAAGTGTCTGTATATGTATCTTCTGTGGCTATAGCAGGTGGAAGTACTAGGTGGAATATTGGCTGATAACCTAAGCAAGCTGGCCCTGATTAATACTTAGATGGGAAAACTTCCAGTGACTGTAAGCTAGACGACAAAGTCAGAAAATATCCCTAAAGAAGGTAGTGACAAACTACTTCAGTGTAGACCACAAGAATACTATATCAACATCCATGTCCATTTTCGCAACATGTATATCACTAAATAAGAATGCCATTCAATTAGGAGACTTTTGTGTATATATTTTGCTGTTTGTTATTGACTCCTGGCAACTGATTGGACCAGCCTCTAGTTTTCTTGGCAACATTTTCAGAAGTGTTGTCCTTGCCTTCTTCCTTGGAATAAAGGAGAAAGACTTTACTCTCAAAATCACAAGTTGGCTTTGTGCCTAAAACAGGATTGAAAATCACAATCTCCAACCTGGTGCCTTAACCATTATACCAAATTTTCTTGTCTAAATTACACATTAAATGCTAATTATATTCTACCTTTCATATATCTGAGTAGCCTTATTGTATAGTCAGAAGAGAGCCATTAAGATCTGGCCCTTCTTCCAGGCATTAGGGGTCAGCAAAGTAAAAATTCTCTCATGATTGTTTAGTTACTTGTTTGATTGCTAATTTATATTTGGTATTTATATTTTGTTTAATGTTAATGTGAGTTATCTATTTCCTTCTTTGTTTTTGTGCTATATGTCACCCTGGTTGAGTTAGGCAGCCTTGTAAATCTTATAAATAAATAAATAGTCATGGCTGTGGATCAGCCTCTGTCGTTTTGATGTCTTCAACCACCACCGTGATTCTTGAATAGTATGATCAAAAGATATTTTAGGTCTTCTATCTGCAACCTGGACAGGTTTTTAGATACTTGCCAAGCTTCCACATTTCTTAGGTATGAGCTCAATTCTTTTTCCTTTATTGTCTCTTATCTATGATGATTTATGCAATCTTTTTTCCTCAATCATTGGGCTTTTTTCAAAAAGTTGAAAAGTTCTGTCAGTGAATTGTTGATGTCCATTGTAAGCTGCTGTTACTGAGTGAATAATCAGAATATAAAAATAAAATGTCTTCGCTGTTATAGCTGTTTTTCTGGCCCTAGATGATTGGCTTGATTTTACAGACCTTTCATCAATTGCTCTTTTTTATTATGTAGGGCTTAATTTGAGTTTATTAACCCTAATAATGGGAGCTGAAATCTAACACTTACGATCACACTAGGGAAAAGAAGGTTGTTTTACTTTATTGGTGTGGAAATAATAATAACGATTCATGTCTTGATTATATAGTGTCTTCCTATGAAACAAGGAGCCCCGAATGCCTTTAGAAGTAGGGAATCATAGCTTTAAATTTAAATTATTGAAATCTGAAATATGGAAGGAATTGAAATGTGTTGCAAGGCTACATTTGTAGTAATTAGGTAATATACATAGCGTAGCAGTCTGATTAGCTACAGTTTTAGGTAGCTGGAGACATAATTTTAAAATAATTTTTAAAAACATTTTAAAACATTTATTATTTGTTGAACACTTTTATTTTAGAAATGAAAAATGTACAAAAGTCAAAAAACAAAATGTCATAATATTTGGCAGTCTTATCCCTACAGTTTCACACATGTATGCCAAAATATTTTGACATTTCTATTTGAAAATCTTGAAGGGCTTCAAACCAGAACACCTTGTGAGATTTTGATTATTATTATTTTTAAATGAAGCAACTGTTAAAAAAAATTTGGAGACTTTGTATGCATATGTATTGAAGTATTGTTACATTATATTGGTCATCAATGTCACCATGATAACATCTGATAGTCCTTATTTGGAAGTCTGAAGAAGTATAAAGAAAACACTTTTGGAGTCTGTAGTATAAATAAAAATATAAATAACTTAACGGTTAAATATTATGAATCTTGCAGCAAGGCCATGGTTAAAATTGTCCTGAATAAAGAAACTGCTAATTCTGGGTCTGCACCATTTGAACTTCTACTGGGTATTGTAAATAAGGCAGAGTACACATTACTGCTTTTAACCCAAAACTAATTACTAGTCTATCTTTCCAGCCCATTGTGCAACTTCTAATCAGGTCAATTCTTTTCTTTATTTTTTCCTGCAAATATCTTCTGTATAAACACTTGTGCTGTCTAAATTCTACCTAAATACCACATGAAGGCTATTAGCTGGAATTAAAGGGCAGCATGAGTTGCAGAATTAGTGAAAAGCACTAGCTCTTAAGATTAGATAAATCGGTATGTGGAAACATGAGCTGCTTTGTTCACTTTAAATGAAGATGTTAAAGGAGGGCATTAATTCTCTCTGGCCCTTTATTGGTGAATGCACTTCAGTACTCAGAAGGGAAAGTAGAATTTTTCATGGTCTGTTTCTCCCTGTAGTTTTTGGTAACTACATGGTGATGGTTTTGTGCAGCCAATAGTAAATGCCTCTAAATTGCTTTGAACTGTCTTAACTTTTCTTACACACATCAAGGGAAAAATAAATCCCCTTATTTCTTGCTTAGAGGCTGCTTAAAAAACCAGTCATCTGTTCCAGGCCTCTAGATTTCATGCATTTAATTTGACAGTGGAGAGTTAAGTTTAGTGGTGACACTGATAGTAATAGCACTGTGGCAGTGTGTGAGAGGTGATATTAAAGGCCATCTGCTAGACATAACCATTTAAAGAAGTTTAGAAGTATGCCTTTAATACGTAGTGGCATCTTGAAATGTATTGTTCATTGCCAGCCATTTCCAAGTCTTAGGAATTCTAAATGCCAAAACATATACCAATTCCATATACTACCTGCAAGTATTTTGTATAGATTCTCTCCTTTTTATTTTTTATATTTTTCTTCCTTTTCATATTATTCCTTGTCCATGTTATGGCCTTCTGGTTTATGAGCACAATTGAATCTAACAGTATTCCTATTTGTTTTGGAATAGCATAGATATACTAATAAGTTCTTATTCCTCTCCATTCAGATTATTTCATGAGGCCTCTGTATATTGGGACCTCCCAAAAACTGAGCAGTCCTAAAAACATACAGCACTCTGGAGGGTGTTACGGCCTTATGGCTATGTACTTACGTTCCATCTTATAACATAAAAATATGTTTCACATTGTAGTCAAGGGACAGATTGTCTAGTCAATGTATTTCTTCATTTGACTAATGAACACATAGGTGAATGGAAGGCAGCAATTAAAAGTATAACATTCCTTCAAGTTCAGTACAAGTTGAAAAAACAGCTGGATGTGGAAGAATTAGGAGTAATGCTGTGTATTATTCCCCATGAAGGAAAAAATCAGGGCCTGAAGTCAGTATATCATGTTGGTAACTGACTGTGACCATCAGGTTTTCCCCAGATACAGTGAAGGATATTACCATGAACTTCACAAATAAATTATTAAGCTTGCCTTGGGTGAGGTAAAGACTTCTGTTTGGCTCAGATTTGTAGGTCTGGCTTATAGATCAAAAGACAATCTTTATTATCTAAATATTCTAAAAAGAATATTGTTATTGATATTCATAGGATTGTACATTGTATTTCTAGATGCTTCAATAACCAAGTAGTACATGTTGGTGATTAAACAATCAGTGGAACAACTTGCCTCCAGAAGTTGTGAGTGCTCCAAGGCTAAGAGATTGAGATTGGACAACAATTTGTCTGAAATAGTATAGGGTTTTCTGCTTCAGCAGCGGGTTGGACTAGACGACCTCCAAGGTCCCTTCCAGCTCTGTTATTCGGTTACAAGCTTGAATACATTTCATACATAAGCACTTCTTGGGCTTCTTGGTAACCTTCCTGAGAAGAGATTATCTTCTTGCTTTTCCTCAGAGTAATTTGTACTGAAATGAAAGAGGAAAGCCTCCTGCCTAACTGGTGAAACCCACAGTATATGGAGATTATTAAATTAAGAAATGTGCTAGCTGCCTGGCTTGCTAAAAGAAGCAGTGACTAGAGAGATCACAGTCTGCAGCTTCTTTACCTGAGTTGGAGTTCTTATAACAAATGATTGAACAGCAGATGTTTTCCATTTTTGTCCTAAGGGAGAGAAAAAGGCAGGGAAAAACCCAGACCATACACTGAGTTTTGGAGAGCTTAGAAAATGTCAACAGAACTTTCAGATAGTAACATTGCATTTAAATAAGTTTAATAGCTTGTGAAACCTGGCAAGAATTCTAGTCAGTATAAAACTAGATTTCCTAGATTCCAAACTTACTTTGTTAAATGAAAAGACCTCCTCTCCCCACCCACCCCCAATATAAAAAGAGAATTGGGGACTTCAGTCATGATTGCTACTTCTGTAATAATAATTCTATATAATACTAAATAATATGGGTAGTTTGCTTGTGGCTTAATCAGATCAAGCAGTTTTAGACAGCTACAGATAAATTATCACCATATTTTTGAAGATTTCTATATATGATGGAACGAGGGGGAGAACTGATGAAATGCATGCATTTATTTATGCTTTTCTGATGCATATACGTTATAATGATGCATTTATTATGTTGTCTGGATATCAAGTTCAGTTTTGGTTTTGGTTATCTTTGCCAGGATTACAAGAGTACATGATGTGTACATACCCACAACTTTGTCTTGTGATTTTCTTTTTGTTTCATAATTATGACCATGCGTTTCCTATTTATAAGTCACTTTTCCATTTGTTGAGTAATCAGAATGGTTTTCAACATAAAACAATATAAGTATTAGAATTTGTCAGTATTCCATAATTTGTAAAACTAAAAGTTCTCATTTGAAGATGCTTGGTTTTCAGTCATCACATTTTAGATTTTAATTAATGAAGATTACTGTTGAACACTTTTTACCCATGTCCCTTGGTATGCGCTAGTGGCCTAGCTTTCAATTGCTTTTTATTTCAATCTTGAGATCAGATCTCTGCATGCAGCTCAGTCTACGTACCGGCTATGCCTTTGAAATGAACGGGGCAGTCTCTAAAAACTATAAAGATAGACACTCTTGTATGTCTATATTTCATAGCACAAAATAAGACACTAGATAATTTTTACAATCGTCATATTTATATGTTGCATCTCATCTCATACTAGAACTTTTAAAAATATATTTGCTGACAGGTTCCTGTAATTGAATTATCTCACTTTATTTATAAGACATGATAGTTATTTGAGAAATGTGTGTGCTACCTATTTAAAAAATGATGTCTCTGAAACATATAGAGATTTAATACAGATCTGGAGATAAACAGGGTATAGCAAAAAAAATGTTGTGAAAGACTGCTGAAAGAGATCAATTGTCATTTGTACCTGGGTAAAATAATAATAGAATTTGGAATGAAACCTGGAATTTTCTGAAAATACAGTGGCCAGTGTAGTTGTTGCAGTATATGAATGTATATCTAATACAAAAATTATAAAGGTGCAAGATAGTTTTTTTTAATGGATAAATTGTATGATGCACAAGGAGGCAGGCCATTATATTAGCAAGTTTTATTAATTAATAAGCCCAGGAATAGCTTTCCTGACTGCCTAATAATTCAGAGAAAATAACATTATACAGTACTAGTTGAAATCACTATAATCATCAATGAATTTAAAAATAATATTTATGTGTGACATACTATTGTCAGGTTATTTTAATAACAATTTTAGTTTACCTAATAGAAATTGAAAGTAAAACTTGCCACTTTTCTTTGAGCAGCATTTTAAAGGCAAAAAGGCTTTTTTTTAAATGTACTGTCTATTTTCCTTGGCCACGTAAAGGCCAAGGACAATATAGAATATATATTAAATATATAACCAAGGGATAATATATGAGCAAGGGATACTGTAACATTTATTTGCTGTATTTAATTTAATTTTGTGAACTTAGGAAAATTCATGGCAAGTAAAAGTTGTCAACAAGGCAGGGATCATTCCTTATCAGTGTTATGCAGCTTCTTCCTTAGACAGTTGCTTTCTTCTCTCCCCCTTCCAGGTTCCTCAAAAACAGAGAATAAATCATATTAAATATATGATGATAAGCAAGAATACAGTTTTTAAATTCTTTTGTTAAAGGTTTGTTTTGTCATTTTTGGTGCATCCAAGTCATTGTTGACTCCTGGAGATTCCCTGAGCTATTCCCTGCAGTTTTCTTGTCAAGATTTTGGAAATGGCCCTTGCCTCCTTACTAGGGCAGAGAGAGAATGACTGGCCCAGGGGCACTCAGCTGGTTTTGTGCCTAAGCAGGACTATAACTCAGAGTCTCCAGATTTCTAGCCTGAAGTTTAGCCACTACCTCAAACTAGCTATTGTTGATTATAAAACAATTACAGAAAATAGCTTTTACAATTTGAATGAGTAACATATCCAGCATTTGGTGATAAAGTGATGTATTTGTATCTGTAGCCAATTTTTCCAAGGACAAGAAACTGTATTCGGAGATAGATTACTTGTTTGTGTCTCAGCAGCTTTGGTATTGAATTTCGTAGGACTTGTATTTCTTTCTACATCTAGTCCCATAGCGTCTATGCCAGAAAAAAAAGACCCGTTAAGGTCAAATTTTAATGTTGATCATGAAAAGCCTTTTGTTGAGATGTTGTTTTAGCAATATATTTGTAAGTGGTAGCCAAATACCTGCCCTATTTGGAATTATATTGCAGATTCTCAAACACCTGAAAATTGTAGGAAAATAAAGAGCTATATAAAGATCATATATAAAGTTTTAGTACAGCGTTATTGGTTTTAGCTAAATTTTAAAAACTCTGTGAAATATTTTTTATTCAATTTTTAATTTCAAAGTCATATTTGAATTCAATCCTAGGAAGCTCATTTTATCCGTTTGAGTAATTCTATTATATTAGTTTTCTTCTAGCTAATAATATAGATTATCTACAATAATATAGTCTAAACATATTGACACTACAAATCCCAGAATCCTTAGACAGCTTTATAGCTGGGAATTCTGGAAGTTGCAATTCAATAGTATCTGGAGATCACGAGATAGTTTTACAATCAGCGGATGAAAATTGGATTTAAAATCCTTACTAAAAAGGTGATGATATGCATGAATTTAATACATATTTTTTCTATGACTTTTTTGTTCTTTTGTTCAGAACAGCAAAATAAACCAGGAAACTGCAATTTTGAAATTAAACAGCAATTGGCTGTAGCTTATAGTTACAGTTTGAAAGCTAACTGCAGTTTCTTGACTTATTTTAGAAAAAGAGAGGAACAGTGAGCCAAGGGAATAAAAATATTTTACATAGCCGTACACTGATGATTCCTAATATCTTATGCTAATATGCATTAACAGAATGTAAGCTTCTGGGATTTATATGTACCATATATAGCAATAGCTACCAGTGCTTTAGGGAAAAAGGATTGTTGTAGTTAGAATATGGCTGATTTCACAATGATATGGGCAATCAGCTTGAAGCAGCTTTGAATCCCCAATGTATTTAACTCAAGGAATTCTATGCCAGATTCAAAGTTTGTGAATAGTTTCAATCTCCATGATTTATTTATTTTCATATATGTGCACTGCCCACTTCAGTAACTGGAATTGGGTTTGTTTTGTCATTATTATGTTTAGTATTCTAAAAATTCAGTTCATGCTTTCCAGTCCTCCCCAGATACTTCTGTTTTCAACAACCTTATTTGGCTGCTAAATCGGCAATAAAATATAATAGTCACATGCTCTTTTATTTTCTTAAGAAACCTTAATATCTTGTAATCTCTAATGGATAAAGTCTATTAGAGATTAACTGCCATCAATAACCAAATCTTATCATTTCAGAGAGCATCTTATCCTGTGTAAGGGGACTGGATATCCTGTATCCAGTCCCCTTGCTTTATGTTTGTACCATTTTTGCATCAGCAAACTTTGCAAATTAATGTTGGTCATTTAAAAAAAAGTCCCTAGTAGATTCATCATGTCTTGTGTTTTTCCTGAAAAAAAAAATGCTTTAGAGTTAGGAGAAGTCAGACATGATATTATAAAAGTCCTGTTATTTCAAGTGCAATAAATACTATATAGTTGAGTAGCTCACAACAATAAAACCATAAAATAAAACTAAAAATCCGGTACCCTCTGGGATGCCCCAACAACCAGCCAAAGACACCATCACAGTACCTAGCACCAGGTAAATAAACAGATCTTGATGACCACCTAGAAGGCCAAAAAAGGCAGTATGGGACTGCTGGATTACCACGGAGACAATATTTCACAAGGTAGGGGCAGCCATAGGCCCAGTAATGGAAAAAATTCAGGAAAGGGACCTGGAGCATGCCTACCCTATCCGATCTAATATTGCAAGTATAAAATGGTTTTCACTTGTACTAAACAAGTTGTAATTTAAACAACCATTATTCTAGGACTTTGGATTCAGTGAAAACTATTTTCTTTCTTTCAGATGTTTTCCCAGAAGTGCAGAATCCATTTTCTCTCCTCTTCTCTTCTCTTCTCTTCTCTTCTCTTCTCTTCTCTTCTCTTCTCTTCTCTTCTCTTCTCTTCTCTTCTCTTCTCTTCTCTCCTCTCCTCTCCTCTCCTCTCCTCTCCTCTCCTCTCCTCTCCTCTCCCCTCCCCTCCCCTCCCCTCCCCTCCCCTGAGCATTGATCTATTGGTTGCAGTAGGAATGGGCTGAGAGTGACTGGCCCCAAAGTCACCTAGCCAGCGTTCATGCCTAAGGCAGGATTAGAACTTCCAGTTTCCTGGTTTCTATTTTGGTGCCTTACCTATTAGACCAAGCTGGCTCTCTGATTCAGTATAAACAATTAGTTAAAAAAGCAGAAAGCTGATTTAGTCTGCCATTTTTGAAGCAGAAAACGAGGGGAAGGAAAGCATGCAATCCTGGAATTTACATAGTATGGCGTCATGGTTTCTCATGTGGGAACCAGGCTGCTGTTATTATTTAGACTAATGGGTAGTTTCTCTAGTTTAAAGCAAACTATTATGTGTCATGTCTCTGCTCTTCAGGCTTGTCTATACAAACAAAAACCACTTGTTGCTGTCCCAAAATGTGTGGCTCTCTATATAAAATCCCCAAATAGGAAAGATACTATTATTTCCTCCAGAGCTGAATGTAAAAATCCTTGAAGGCTACAAGTTAAAAAAGAAAAGAAAAGAAAGCAAAATTACATAAGTGTAAATTCACTTAAAAGTACATTACAAAATGAGAGAATATATAATAATCTGGTGCTATTTTGCATCTGAAAAGAGTTTCTGTAGATGCAGCATTTTTATATTTGTTATATGCAACTTCATTATATTTGAAATATTTAAAAATTGCCCATAGTTCTGTCTTGTGTAGAACCAACATCTGAACTAGTTATATATAATAGGTTGTATCTGCAAATAAATAAACAAATAAATGTAGGCTTGAAAAGAGAAAGAAAAGAATTATAGGAACTAAAGTGTTAAACATGGACGAAGTTCATATTCCTGGTCCTGTGTTCATTTTCTATTCATTGAAGAAAATGAATTACAATGGGCTAGAGAGATCAATATGTTGAGGGGTTTTTTTTCTCCCTCGTCTCCAAATAACATTTAAAGCTTCACCAGCAGGAGGCAACTTCCTGCCTTACAATACAGGAAGCTAACCCTTTATGGCCTTTAAAGCTCTCTGGTCTTTTAAAAAAAAAAACAACTTGCAGCTTTAATTAAAGGGCTATCTGAAAGATCTCACTTGTATTTTTAATCTTTCAAAGTTCTCCAAACCATCCTGACAAATGTGAGAGTTCTGAAGAGTGATTCCCTAACCTGAAAGCTTAGCTTAAAAGAAAAAGTCTTCATTAGCAAAGGACAACTTCTCACACTGTGTGCCAAGACTAGAATCAAACCCATGTCCTCAATCTTCAGCTGTTCTGAACACATAGAAAAAGAAAGTCTGCATAATGAGCTTTTAAAAAAAAAAAAAACAGCAGATGTGAGTAGGAAATGGCTTTTTATGGTTCCTTCGTACTCCAAGTCATAACTCAGTTGTGGACATCAGGATGTACTTATCTTTTTCTGTTTAGTTTGCCTTGCACATTTGCCACATAAAGTAGTAAGATTTGTACATTACATCTGTAGATTATTTTTGTGGCATTTTACAATCTGATGATTCTTAACCCTGTAGCAACTAATTTGAGAATTGTTTTGTAATACTTTGCCTGGAGGATATTTTTGCATAAGAAAGGGGAAAAATCTCTAAAATCCGAATTGGATTTTGAACTGGGTCTTTCAAAAAACCAGCCCATAGACCTAATCTATCATTTGTAGTTATCCATGCAGTTATGTGTTAACAGGTTTCTTCAGCAGCTATTAGAGATCAAGCTGCTGAAATCTATCAGTAAATTCCGACCCCTCGCAACCTGGACATAAACTGTTTCAACTCCTACCCTCAAAACGACGCTATAGAGCACTGCACACCAGAACAACTAGACACAAGAACAGTTTTTTCCCGAAGGCCATCACTCTGCTAAACAAATAATTCCATCAACACTGTCAAACTATTTACTGAATCTGCACTACTATTAATCCTCTCATAGTTCCCATCACCAATCTCTTTCCATTTATGACTGTATGACTATAACTTGTTGCTGGCAATCCTTATGATTTATATTGATATATTGACCATCAATTGTGTTGTAAATGTTGTACCTTGATGAACGTATCTTTTATTTTATGTACACTGAGAGCATATGCACCAAGACAAATTCCTTGTGTGTCCAATCACACTTGGCCAATAAAAAATTCTATTCTATTCTATTCTATTCAAAGTTGATGCAATTTTCCAGTCCTTTTTTTTAAAAGTGTCTAATCACTTCTGCAATGTTTGTAAGTGTGAAAAATGGTCTTAAGTCATTTTTTTCAACGTTGTAACTTTGAAGGGTCACTAAATGATTGATTGTAATTCAAGCACTATCTGTATCTGTATAAAAAGCAATACATTCGGTATGAATTGAATAATCCATGAATCAGGTTTACTGTGAACTTCATATATGGAAGAATTGCTGTTTGTAATCTCAGAAACTGTAGTGACTCCCACAATCCTTTTCATAAGATCTGACCTTAATTGAACAAAACTGTTCCTAGGCTTGGGTTTAGGATGCTTGTGGACCTCCTGTGTTGCTTTTGACTAAATATTATTGTTGCTTTTTTGTCCTAAGGATTATGTTTTAACTGTATTTTTAAATTATATATTTGAAACACTGTAAGTGCCCAGAGTCTTTTCAGAGTTGGGTAACTTTAAAAATCAAGTAAATAAGTACATAAAAATAAAAATGCTTTTCTTCTGACATACACTGGGTTTTTGACAATAAAGGCAATAGACTTTGATCTAGTTGCGATTATGCTACTTGCAAATGTATTTTATAATGCCAGTAAGATATATATTGGGGTGGGGAAAGTAAGTTGATTAAATTAATTAAATTAACAGTTACTTGCTTTCTAATAGTGGAAGTTTTCTTGAAAAATACAGTGCTGGAGAATATTGTTATTTTAACATCTATGCTGAGCTTCTTCCTCATCTAACTCTAATCGCACACTGTCAAATTCAGTTCCCAAGGACTGTAAGGGAACACGGAGAAGAAGAAAGCATATGAGTCCATGGTGCAGCTGATCTTTTGCTGGCCCAGATTATAGGACTTGAAGAACCAAGTATCACCTGTGCTTCATTAAATCTTGAATTTTTGGAATGATTGGCATTGCTGCTGGTGCAGGATTGGTAGCAAATGAAGTCATCTGTCATCTGTTACTCTTCCTCATGTTTAGTATTATGATTTAGTCATTCAGGTGGGGAAAAGGAATCTCTTTTCCAATTAGGCATTTTATGGGAGCTTGAAAGTACCAGAAGGAGGGACCTACCTAACAGATGGACGGGTCTAGGCTTTCAGAAATGCTTAATTTGCTTTGTTAGAGTATACAAATTCTTCCATCGTATTAGTCACAGGATGGCATATTCGCTGAGAGTTTTATTAATTTAGCTTTGGAGGTGGCACCGAGGTCGTTTACTATATATGTTGGGATAATGTATCCAGGAAAATTGGAAGACCTGTTGACTTCTCTGTGAACAGTAGGTAATTGGTAACAAATCATAAATGCTCCAGTTCATATCTCCATTCCTTCCCTTTGCTGTCTAGCTCTTTGACACCTCGTATCCAGAGTATCTTCCCAGGGTGGCAGTTTGTGCCTTCATGGGAAGGTTGGTATTGAGTGAGGTGCAGTGAGGTTGTTCTGTGGTTCAGAATCTACAGTTCTGGTCCTTGATACTAATATACTTTAGCTGTAGTTTTAGAGGGGAAACTTGATGCCAGTTATTGTTAGTGCATGGATCAGCAATAAGGGAGAAGATTCGGTACGTATAGCTTGCTGTAGTGTCAGTGGCTATTCTCCTGATTAGTGGGACCGGCAGCCAGGCATGGGATGTACTTTGTCTGATAGCCAATGGGACCGAGTCTGCAAGCTGACAAGCACCTCCTGCTCCTCCTACTTCCCAGCTTTCAGACTCGGTCTGATTGGGACAGATGTGCCTGAGAGCTGCTTTGTCGTTCCAATTTAAATTTGGATTCATTCCAGTGTGAAGCGCCTGAGGGTCGGATATCACTGAGGGCTGCCTTGCAGCAATTCCATCTGGAGGGCTCCCAGTTGCTGGTTGAGCCCCCATTCCGGCGTGTAGGGCAATCCAGCCCAATTCCACCAAAGATCTCCTTTCGGGCATGTTTCAGGGGAAGGGAGCTGGCATGGATTGCTCCCTTCCTTTCCAGCATGAATGGCATTGCCGGACCCCGCTGAAGGCCACTGTGTAGGTGATGACGCCCCTGTGATCGGCAGGGTGTCTTTGACACTCCCAGGCTTGCCCGATCGCCATTGGAGCCAGTGCAGAGGCTTCCCTCCTGAAGACGAGTATGATCGGCATGATCGACAGCAGTCATCGGAGCGGTGAGATCTTTGGAGGGCCCCAGTCTACCAGGCTTCACTTGTGGAGTCCCGGTCTACCAGACTTCACTTGTTGGTCCAGGTCTACCAGCTTTGACTTGTTGGGCCCCGGTCTATCTTCTTGGCCAGTCAGCTTTCCCCACCAGCTCCAACTGCACCGAGCCTCAGACGGCTGTTGGGAGGTTGCTTCCACATGGCATTTAGAGGCCTAGTCTTTCAGGCTCGCCTCATGCAAAATGGCCACTGCTCCACGCAAACGGCCTGGGAAACATGGCTAGGTGGTGGATCACCCCTGCCTTGACCGAGGGTCTGGAGTTCAGGGAACCCCACAAGACAGTCCTCACCACGGACGCCAGCCCTCACCACGGACGCCAGCTGGGGAGGCTCACCTAAATTGCCATATGGCCCAGGGTCAGTGGAATCCACAAGATTTGGCCCTCAACATCAATTGGTTAGAGCTTCAGGTGATCCACTTAGCCCTCCATGCCTTTCAGGAGATATTCAAAGGCCAGGACATCTTGATTTTGACAGACAATGTGGCCATGTGAACCGTCTTGGAGGGACCCACTCCCGGCACCTCATGCAGGAGGCAGTGCCACTGGGCCTCTGGCCAGAGACTCATTTGAGGTCAATACGGGCCTCTCACATACCAAGGGTGGCGAATGTGCAGGCGGACTGGCTCAGCAGAGTTCAGTGGATCACAGGGAGTGGCGCCTGCACCCGGATCTCTTCAGGGATCTCACAACTCGCTTTGGGCTTCCAGAGGTCGACCTGTTCGCCACCCAGGACAATTGTCAGGTGGAACGGTTCTTTGCCAGGTTTTCGATGCCAGAGGCAGAAGGCATGGATGCCCTGCGCTGCCCATGGCCCCCAGGGCTTCTTTATGCCTTTCCTCCTTTTCCCCTGATTCCCTGGGTGATCCAGAAGATGCTGGAGGAGAGGGCATAACTGCTACTGCTGGCTCCTCATTGGCCCCATTGCCCCTGGTTCGCGGACCTGGTGGCTCTTTCAGTAGCCAACCCATGGCGGCTCCCTCAGGCTCGCATATCGCTTGCCCATGGGCAGTTGGTTCACCCACATCCTCTGTGGTTCCAACTGACCACCTGGCTCTTGAGCGGCATCTCCTGCTGAGGGACCAGCTTTTGACTAGGGTCGTTGATACTGTCCAGGCCTCGAGACACGATTCCACCAAATGGATATACAACTCCACCTGGTAGTCATTCAGCTACTGGTGCTCCAGGAGGGCGCTACAACCCATGGAGGTATCTAAGGCCAATATCCTGGAGTTCCTTCAAGACGGACTGAATGCGGGACTAGCACCTAACACACTATGGAAACAGGTAGCTGCCCTTCCCTCGGTCCTGTCTTGTGGGACGGGGGCTCCCCTCTCTCACCTGGCAATTTTTACGGGAGGCGGTTAACCTTCGTCCCCCAGTTGTCCATAGATTTCCCACTTGGGACCTCACGAAGGTTCTCAACTTACCAAGGGCCCGTTCAAACCGCTGAAGGAAGCCAGTCTCAAGTTCATCTCTTACAAGGTGGCCTTCCTGGTGGCCATGACCTCAATCCGATGTATTTCCGAGCTAGCGGCCCTCTCGGTTCGGAGTGACTTGTGCATTTTCCATTCCAACAGGGTCGTTCTGCAGCTAGACCCCACCTTCGTTCCAAAGGTAAATACTGTGTTCCACAGGGCTCAGGAATTGGTCCTTCCCAATTTCTGTCCTGACCCAGTACACCGGTTGGAACGTTTGTGGCATACTTTAGACGTCCGTAGAGCCCTCCATGTTTATATTAAATGAACTTCCTCCATCAGAAGAATGGAGGCGCTCTTCGTTTCCTTCCAACCTGCCTCTATGGGTCATAGAGTGTCATCTTCTACCCTTGGTCGCTGGCTCAGAACTTGCATCGCCAAAGCCTATGAGGCCCAGGCTTTGCCTGTTCCTCGCCGTGTCACAGCTCATTCCACCAGGAGCACGGCCACCCCGGCGGCTTGGGTTATCCAGGCCCCCTTGGAGGAGATATGTCGAGCGGCCACCTGGACGTCCCTTCTCCCTTTGTCCGCCATTATAAATTGGATGCTTACTCATCGGTTGCCTTTGGGTGCAGGGTACTCCAAAGGGTACACACTGACCAGGCTTCATCGGTCCAGTAGGCTCCCCCCCATTTGGACATTAGCTCTGGTATGTCCTGGTTGCCGGTCCCACTAATGCCTGGCTGCCGGTCCCACTAATCAGGAGAAGGGGCATTGTTCCTACTTGACTGCCCTTTCTCTGCATGATGGGACCAGCAGCCAGCCCCACCCTTGACCTCCCGGGCACCTGAGGGGTGGGCTTTATGGGACGACCTTCTCATTTCGATGGGAGGGGTGTATCTTTGTCTTACAGCTCGGCATGTTGGTCTGCCGCATCATCCTTGTCAGAAAGCTGGGAAATAAAAGGAGGAGGAGGTGCTTGTCAGCTTGCAGACTCGGTCCCATTGGCTATCAGTACATCCCATGCCTGGCTGCCGGTCCCACCGTGCAGAGAAATGGCATTTAAGTAGGAACAATGCCCCTTTCCTATTGTCCACAGTTGATGATCTGCTAGTTGTTCTACAGCGTATGTACATTTATTTAAAACTTATACCTTAATAGCAGAAAGACAAAAATAGGAAGAACATATTCTCACACTGTGAAAAAATTAATTCATCCCAATACCAGATTAATCTATGACCAAAATGAGAAACAGATGGAGCTTGTCTTTCCAGTCCAAAAGAGAAGAGTTTCCTGCCCTTTTCATCATAGGTAGGAGAAAGAGTCATAAGAATACAAAGAGTGATTTGTTTTGCATTTGATATGCAACTGTTGCTGGAACTGTTTCCTACTGGCTCCATAGCTTTTCTACAATCTGTTTATCTGAGTATTTGTTTTCTTGGAAATCAGTTTTTGAACTTTTTACCTTGATGTTTAAGGAGTCTGAGAAAACATTGATTGAAGTCATCACTGCTGAAGGAGATGCTACCAATGACTAAATCTAAAGTTTCAGACTTTCCAAAAAAGACTTTGAATGTTGGTCAACATTCAAACACACACATAATGTGTTCAGTAAAGCCACATTACAGTTCAGGATTTCGGATGCTGCTGCTGCTTTAACCACAATCTCTTTATCTATCAACAAGACTTAACTGGACTTCTGAACAGATTATAAGTATTGGAATACAACTAGTCCTCAATTTACAACAGTTTATTTAGTGACCATTCAAAGTAACAACAGCACTGAAAAAAGTGATCATTTTTCACACTTACAACCATTGCAGCATACCCATGGTCATGTTATCAAAATTCAGACACTTGGCAACTGACTCATATTTATGATGTTTGTAGCGTCCTGGTGTCATGTGATCACATTTTGGGACAAAGTCAATGGGGAAGCCAGATTCACTTAACCGTGATATTTAACAACTGCATTGATTCACTTAACAACAGTAGCAAGAAAGGTCTTGCTGTTTTGTTTTTAGGATATTTTTGGATGGAGGGCAGGGTGGTAGTGGTGTTGGCGATGATGATGACGACATCATCTGAATTCTATGATGCAATAATAGATGGTCAATAGAGAGAGTACAGTTGATAGGATTCTTTTTTTCATTGCAGAGGTTAATGTTTTGCATGTGGTTTGCTGGCCTCTGGTGGTTCATGAACAGTGCTGGAATTCTCAACTGAGCCCAAATTGGTTGCATTCCTAAGCAAATGCTCTGTTAGACATTTCAGGCTCAGCTGGGGAAGCATTACATAAGTTATTTTTATAGGAGATGAAAAATACTTCTGGAAAATAGCTTATAGTAGTCTTTTATTGAAAGAGATGGGTGAGCAGGCGTATGTTACAGCCATGTAATTTTGCATGTAAGCAAGCTGAAACCAGGAGTGTAGGCTATCTAAAGTTGATTGCTAATTCTCTATGAAGAAAGAGAAACTTTAATCCATGAAAAGCGGCTATAAGATTTTCTTCCTGGAAAATGTACATTATGTGATGACGTGGGGCAAGGCACAGAGGCAACACAGTCAGCAGATAGTTCAAACCACCCCTTTATTGCTCCAATTTTCCCCCAAATGCTCCCACGTTTCTGGTAAGTCCCAGAGCAAAGTGATCACACACACACCTGCAGCAGCCTCTGGCTGCAAGTAGTCCAGCACAATGCTGTGAGCACAATGGCTGCAAAGCAAGAAATCCAGCGGGACAAGGGAATAAGTCAATGAGTCCAGGAAGGAAAGGAACATGGCAATGATTTCAGGAAGCAACGGAAAAAGGCAATTAATCCAGGAAGCAAGAAATAAAGAAGTCCAGGAAACTTCAAACATCAGCAACGGCACACAATACTCCATGAATTCGGCATTTGTTCCCGACAAATGCCCTCCCCACAGCGTTTCCTTAAATCTCAGTCCCCAGGCGTGCCTTGTAAAGAGGGGCGGGGTGCTCTCCTCCCTGTGCTGTTCCAGCCTTCTCTCTACTCTTCATGCTCGGGGATCAGGAGGGGATGGTCCTTGCTCATTGCCTCAGCTCTGTCTCTCCTCATGTTCACTGCTTAGCTTCTCTTAGTTATCCTGCCCCCGTTCCTCCCCGCCTACAATCCATCCCAATCCTGAAAGGCCTGACTCGCCCTGCTCCTCCCCACATTCTTCTGAAGCCAATGAAGCCGCCCCCTCAATCTCCGTTGGCTCCAGATCATCTTCCTCTGCAGATTCAGGCTCCAGTGGGTGCATGACATATTATGTTAGCTGTCCGTTACACTATTGAGAACTTTGCTCTGCTTTTTCAGCCAAAACACTCTCAGAACAACTGATAACAGTTTTGTACTTTTGTTCCCCCCCTCCAATAACAGAAATTCAGAAGATGAGTCATAAGGCAATCCTTTTCTTAGCTTATGTATATCTGTTCACCTTGATTTATTTATTTATTTATTATTTATTATTATATTTGTATACTGCCCTTCTCCCAAAGGACTCAGGGCGGTTCACAGCCAATAAAAACCAAAATACATATAATACAGATTAAAAACTAATCTGTATTAGTTTTTAAACTAATTAAAAAACTAATTCGATAAATGGCCTTAAAATTTTAAATACGATTAAAAACCCCATTTAAAACCCCAATTTAAAACTATGTTCAAGCTAGTCCTGCACGTCAAAACAACAACGTCTTCAGCTCGCAGCAGAAGGTCCGGAGGTCGGGGAGTTGACGAAGCCCCGGAGGCAGCTCGTTCCAGAGGGCAGGAGCCCCCACAGAGAAGGCCCTCCTCCTGGAGGTCGTCAGCCGACATTGTTTGGCTGACGGTATCCGAAGGAGGCCCTCTCTGTGAGAGTGCACTGGTCGGTGTGAGGCTACTGGTGGCAGTAGACGGTCCCGTAGGTACCCCGGTCCTAAGCCATGGAGCGCTTTAAAGGTGATAACAAGCACCTTGAATTGAACCCAGAAGACCACTGGGAGCCAGTGCAGACTGCGCAGGAGAGGTGTCACACGGGACCCACGAGGTGCTCCCTCTATCACCCGCACAGCCGCATTCTAGACCAGTTGAAGCCTCCGGGTACCCTTCAAGGGAGCCCCATGTAGAGAGCGTTGCAGTAGTCCAGGCGGGATGTAACAAGGGCATGAGTGACCGTGCATAAGGAAGCCCAGTCCAGAAAGGGGCACAACTGGCATATCAGGCGAACCTGATAAAAAGCTCCCCTGGTGACGGCCGTCATATGTTCTTCTAAAGACAGCCGTACATCCAGGAGGACGCCCAGATTGCGAGCCCTCTCCGTGGGGGCCAACGACTCGCCCCCAACGGTCAGCGATGGAATTAGCTGACTGTACCAGGCTGCCGGCATCCACAGCCACTCGGTCTTGGTGGGATTGAGCCTGAGTCTGTTTCTCCCCATCCAGACCCGTACGGCCTCCAGACACTGGGACATCACTTCAACAGCCTCGTTGGGGTGGTTAGGGGTGGAAATATACAGCTGTGTATCATCAGCGTATAGATGACAACTCACCCCAAAACCACGGATGATCTCACCAAGCGGCTTCATATAGATGTTGAACAGGAGAGGCAAGAGAACCGACCCTTGCGGCACCCCACATAGGAGGCGCCTCGGGGCCGATCTCTGCCCTCCTGTCAACACCGTCTGCGACCGGTCAGAGAGGTAGGAGGAGAACTACCGATAAACGGAGCCCCCTACTCCAAGTCCCCCGAGCCGGCGCAGCAGGATACCATGGTCGATGGTATCAAAAGCCACTGAGAGATCTAGTAGGACCAGGACAGAGGAACAATCTCTGTCCCGAGCCCTCCAGAGATCATCAACCAACGCGACCAAGACCGTTTCCGTGCTGTAACCAGGCCGGAAACCAGACTGGAACGGATCTAGATAGACAGTTTCATCCAGGTATTGGGGTAATTGACGTGCCACCACACTCTCTACAACCTTCGCCACAAAGCGAAGGTTGGAGACCGGACGATAATTTCCTAAAACAGCTGGGTCCAGGGAAGGCTTCTTGAGGAGGGGTCTCACCACCGCCTCTTTCAAGGCTGTAGGGAAGACACCCTCCATCAAAGAAGCATTCACAATTCCCTGGAGCCAGCCTCGTGTCACCTCCTGCGTGGCCAGCACCAACCAGGAGGGGCACGGGTCCAGTAAACATGTGGTCGCATTTAGTCCCCCCAGTATCCTGTCCATGTCCTCAGGAGCCACAGAATCAAACTCATCCCAGATAGTAACCCCAAGACCTGCCTCTCCCACCCCGCCCGGATCTACCCAATCTGTGTCCAAACCTTCCCGAATCTGAGCGATTTTATCAAACAGATATTGTCCAAATTCCTCAGCACGGCCCTGTAAGGGATCCTCCACGCTCCCTGGTGAAGGAGCGAGCGGGTCACCCTAAACCGGGCGGCTGGGCGGTTATCTGCTGATGCAATGAGAGTGGAAAAATATTCTCGTTTTGCCACCCTCATCACCACTAGATAGGTCCGAATTTGAGACCTAACTAGTGTCCGGTCAGATTCGGAGCGGCTGGGCGGTTATCTGCTGATGCAATGAGAGTGGAAAAATATTCTCGTTTTGCCACCCTCATCACCACTAGATAGGTCCGAATTTGAGACCTAACTAGTGTCCGGTCAGATTCGGAGCGGCTGGCCCTCCAGATACCCTCTAGGCGTCTTCTTCGGCGCTTCATCTCTCTCAGCCCCTCGGAATACCAAGGGGCTAATCGAGATCGGCACCGGGTCAGAAGCCGCAAAGGCACGACGCGATCTAGAGCACCAGCAGCTGCCCGATCCCAGGCGGCGACTAGAGCTCCAGCCGAGCCGTGGGCTAAATCCTCAGGGAATGGCCCAAGCTCCATTTGGAACATCTTTGGGTTCATCAGGCTGGGACAGAACCAACGAGTCAGTTTCGTCTCCCTGCGGTGGGGGTCGGCGGTTCGAAAGTTCAGCTGAAGGAGCGAATGGTCTGACCATGACAGGGGTTTAATAACTAACTCCCCTAACTCCAGATCATTCAACCACTGTCCAGAGACAAAAATCAAGTCCAGAGTGTTTCCCCCAATGTGAGTGAGACCATTCACTAACTGGGTCAGGTCCAAGGCTGTCATGGAAGCCATGAACTCCCGAGCCGACATGGATGCCACCCCTGCTGATGGCAGGTTGAAATCCCCCATGACCATAAGCCTGGAGGTCTCCACCGCCATCCCGGCAATCACATCCAGTAGCTCGGGCAGGGTTTCTGTCACGCAGCAAGGAGCCAGGTACATGATTAGTAAACCCACCTGCATCCCCAGGCCCCATTTCACAAGGAGGGACTCACATCCGGCTATCTGTGGCACAGTGATCTCCCTCAGCTCTAGACTCTTGTTAATAATAACCGCCACCCCTACCCTGGACCCTCGCCTGATGGAATGCATGGAAACCCGGTGGGCACATTTCTACCAGGGGAACCCCCCCTTCCGTGCCCAACCAGGTCTCCGAAATGCCTATCAGGTCTGCGCCCCCCTCCTGTATAAGATCAGAGATGAGGGGGGCTTTATTTCCAACGACCTGGCATTGCATAACATCAGGCGAAGGCCCAGCCTCTGGGGATTTAAGCCACTCGGGGAATGGGAAACAACCGGGGGACCGGAGTGCACAATTGCTCGTAGATAGCGAGTGCGTACTCCCTGAACCTGATATGGGCCCCCGCGTCCGCCATACCTGCCCCTCCCACTTACTGTGCAGATGAGACCGCCCTCATGGCCTTGAACTCTAGCCTCCTCTTCCACCTCTGAACCAACAATGTCTATTCCGCGAGCCTTCACAGGATCTATCAGTGGCCCTGATAGGTGTCCCCCTAAACCTATCTTTGCCATCCCACCCCTCCCCATGGTTAAATTATTTAAAAATTTACTATAGCAAAAATTTAAAAAGCCCCTAAGCCTCCTCTTAGCTGCATGCCACCTCTCGGGATTCCAAAATCCGTCATCAAGGTAGACCCTCGATAGAGTGGAGGGCCATATCCGCGAGAGGGGGGAAACTCGCAGATCAAGAAGCTGCGATCGTGAGTACATTTCGGAGTTTATAAAGGATGGCAGATGGTAAAAGCCTTAATCTGGCCAGTCCAGATGATCATGGCAGAAGTTCCGGACGGTAAATGGGGTTTAAAACTCCCCAGGTAGAAGTTAGGTGACAATACTGTTAGTTAGATATTAGGTGACAATACTGATGCAGGATGGTAGGACCCTGCTGCCGCCGCCGCCGTCGCAAAGATGACCCATGATTGCTGTGCCAAATCTGCTATGAATCATATTGTGAAGTATGCAGTTGAAACGGCAGTGCTGGACCTTATCCACAATGACAGTGAAGAGATGAAGGCTCTGGTGGACTGATACAATAAAAGTAACCTGGTTCTAAATATTAATAAAACAAAGGAGATCATTATAGATTTTAGAAAGAGCCAGCATGGTCATATTCCACTCAGTATCTAGGATTCAGCTGTAGAAGTGGTCAACAGTATTAAGTATCTGGAGGTGCAGATAACTAACAATCTGAACTGGTCTCTCCACACGTTATCATTAGTGAAACGTGCAAAGCAGCGTCTGTATTTCCTGCGTTGGATGAAGAGAGCATATCTCTCTCCTTCAATCCTGGCCACTTTTTACAGAGGCAAAATTGAGAGCATTTTAACAAACTGCATCAGTGTTTGGTTTGGTGGCAGCAATGCCTCAGATAGAGACTCCTTTCAGAGAGCGGTAAGGACAGCCAAGAAGATTATAGGAAGCTCGCTTCCTGTTATTTAGGACACTGCTTATAAGCGTTATGTGCTTTGGCATTGTCAGAGACCCCACATACCCACTTTACAGTTTGTTTCTCTTGCTCCCCTCTGAGAGGAGGAGGTTTCGAAGTATTTCTAGCAGGACTACCAGATTCTGTAACAGCTTTGTTCCCTATGCCATCCATCTAGTAAATATGCATGATTCCTTTTTCTCACCATGTACATGTATACATCCGGACTAGACTGTGTTGTTTCTCTGTGTCATAATATATGTGGGTATATGCATTATTTTGCATTTATTTATTTTGTCATGTTTATGTAGTGTAAATTGGAGGTGACCTTTTGAGAGCTGTATGCAATGAAATTTCATTTTAATATATGCCGATTAGTGTACATTCAAATTGACAATAAAGTTATTCTATTCTACACTACACAAATTACTGAACTCTTATTGTTAATGGTAATTTTCTAAAAATGGTTGTTCTTCTATTTACTCCATTTAAATTCATTTGGTGGGGCTTCTCATATTTGTCTTTCTTCTTTTTTAACATATGTGAAATACACTTCTTGGCATTTGTTGATACTAGGGCACCTGTTCTGTTTCCCTTCCCCCAATACTCCCAGCAAAGAGTCCGTCAGAGGCCTTCCTTTTTTTTTTCCTTTTATTTACATAGATACATGTCCTGGCCACGTCTACCCACGGGCCTGCCAAGTTTCTGGAGATAACGAGGAAATTATAGATAAGGCCAGAATTACTCACGAATATATTCTTCCCTCCATTGAAATAGTTAGCTCGCGCCAATTCATTAGCTCGCGCCAACTCATTACTTTGTCCAAGACAAAAAACCAGGAAGTCCCGCCTCCTATTTATAGTCTCTGCAGATGTCACTGCATGACAATTATGACTTGGCTTTGTCCCAACTCTTCCGCGCCGATGGCGATACGCCTACGTGACCTTGCATCCTCCAAAACTGTTCTTGGGCGTTGCCAAATCAGAAGGAGGCTCCATGGAATCAGGCTGTGCCGGCCCTCCCATCCCTTTGAGTGGGTGCCAGGGAGGTAGAGGGCCCAAGAGAAGCAGGGCTTGCCAGGTCTTCTCCCTCACTTTCTGAATCATCCGAGTCCAGGAGTCTGGGTCCAGGAACCTGGGTCACAACACTATCCCTCACTGCAGGGCCCTTCCCCTGGGGCTGAAGATCGGGCTGGGTTCTGCTCATGGAAGGCCTGCACCAAGTCAGGGGCATGAACGTCGGAGGCATCTACCCAGGAGAAATCAGTCCCGTATCCCTTCCACGCGATCAGATATTGGAACCACCCCTTCAGCCAGGGGGAGTCTTGTACGCTGTGGACTTCGTATTCCTCCGATCCGTCTTCGGCGACAGTGACGGGTGCTGTTGGGCACCGAAGGGGACTCGGTGTGGCCTCAGGAACCAGAAGGGACCGGTGAAAACGGGTGGATCCGCATGGATCGTGGCAGGGTCAGTCGGTAGGCTACCGGGTTGATGACTGCCTCGACAGGAACGGGCCGATGAATCGGTGGTCCAACTTCTTTACCGGGCGGTCGGACGGGAGGTGTTTGGTGAGAGCCACACCCGGTCTCCAACTGCCAGCGGGGGCGTTGCCCGTCGGGAGCGGTCGGCGGACCGTTTGTGATCCTCCTTTGCCCGATTCAGCTGCTGGCGTACCAACTGTTGGACCGCATGCAATTCCGTCAGGAAGGTCTGCGATTCGGGAACAGGAGAGTCCGGTGGTGCCAGAGGAAGAGCGCGGATGGTACCCACATTGGCAAAGAACGGGGTCATCTGAGTAGAGGTGTGCTGAGAGTTGTTAAAAGCAACCTCCGCCAGGGACAGGTAGTCGGCCCAGTTGTCCTGTTGCTGGTTGATGAAGCAACGGAGATACTGTTCCAGTATACCGATGACCTTCTCTGTACCCCGTCGGTCTCCGGATGGTGCGATGGCGACAGACACCTGCACCTCCAACGCGGCCATCAGGCTCTTCCAGAAGCGGGCTGTGAACTGAACTCCAGCGGTCCGAAACCACCCTGTCCGGTAGACCATGGAGGCGGAAGATGTGCTGCAGAAAGAGGCGGGCGTTTTGCGGCTGTGGGCAGTCCGCGGCATGGGATGAAGTGTGCCATCTTGGTGAGCATGTCCACCACCACCAGCACCGTGGTGAACCCAGAGGACGGCGGCAGGTCTGTCAGGAAATCCATAGAGATCGCCCCAGGGTCTGTCGGGTGTCGGCAAGGGCTGGAGGAGCCGGGAGGGCCCCGTGGCGGTCTTGGCTTGCCGGCACGGTACGCAGGATGTCACGTAGGCATGTATATCATGCCGCACTGGGCCACCAAAGGTCCGTGTCACCAGGTGGAGGGTCTTGAAGAACCCAAAATGTCCTGCTGCAGGGTTGTCGTGGCACTGGGTCATGACGAGGGCTCGGAGTGGTCCTGTGGGCACATATAATCGCCCCCGAAACTTGAGTAAGTCCTCCTCCAAGGTCCAAGGAGGCGTGGGGCCCACCTCCGGTCTCCTTTGCTGGGACCAGGCGTCCTGGCGCTGCGCCTCGCACCTGGGCCCGCAAGTCCACTGGCTCCCGTGCTGCGGCCAAGGCTTCTGCCGGCAGCACTGTCCGTGGAGGAAGGGGGTCCTTGGCGCAGAGGTACTCTGGCTTGCGGGACAGGGCATCCGCCCTCCGGTTGTGACCGCTGGGAATGTAGGTCACGCGGAAGTTGAACCGGGCAAAAAACAACGACCACGGATCTGCCGCTGGTTCAACTTCCGAGCTGTGGTGAGGTGCTCGAGATTCCGATGGTCCGTTCGGACCTCCACCTGATGTCGGGCCCCTCCAGATGGTGTCGCCAAGCCTCGAATGCAGCCTTGATAGCCAGCAACTCTTTTCCCAGATAGTGTAGTTGCGCTCGGAAGGTTGAGTTTCCGGGAGTAGTAAGCGCGGGAAAAGTGTGCCACCATTCGTCGGAGCCTGTAGCAGCACCGCTCCCAGAGCCACATTGACGCGTCTGTTTCCACCACAAAAGGCCGGAGCGGGTCGGGATGCCTCAGGACGGGTTCCGTGTGAAGGCTTTCTTGAGGGCTGTGAATGCTTCTTGCTGCGGGGACCCCACGGAATGCAACCTTCTTCCTGAGGAGCTGGGTAAGTGGAGCTGTCAGTGTGGCAAAGCCGGGATGAAGGTCCGGTAGTAGTTGGCGAAGCCCAGCAAGCGCTGAACATCCTTCACCCGACGAGGGCTTCCCAGCTACACAAAGCTTCTACTTTACATGGGTCCATGGCTATGCCCTCGGGCGAGATGATATGCCGAGGAATTCTATGGAAGTCCGGAAGAAGACGCATTTCTCCAGCTTCGCATTGAGTTGTTGCTCCATAGCGTTGCAGAACCAGACTGGCGTGTCGAAGGTGGCTTTCCCTGGACCGGGAGTAAATCAGGATGTCGTCAGGTAGATAACCACGAACCGATCCAACATGTCTCGGAACACGTCGTTCATGAAGTGCTGAAAAGCGGCGGGAGCATTGGTCAACCCAAATGGCATGACAGTGTATTCGTAGTGTCCGTATCGGTGCGAATGCCGTCTTCCATTCTGCCTCCTTCTCGTATCCGCACCAGGTTGTAGGCCCCGGAGATCGAGCTTGGTGAAGATCGTGGCCTCCGCAACCTTTCCAGTAGCTCCGGGATGAGCGGCAGGGGTAGCGATTCCGCACCGTAATGGCGTTTAGCGGCGGTAATCACAGCATAGGCGCAAGTCCCTGTCTTCTTCTTCACAAAGAGGACCGGGGCCGAGAGGGACTTTGAAGGCGGATGAACCCTCGGGCCAGGTTTTTGTCCAGGAAGTCCCTGAGGCGGCCAACTCGGGCTCCGACATGGAATACAGGCGTCCCACAGGCAGTGGTGCGTTGGGCAGAAGGTCCACGGGCAATCGTGGGGCCGATGCGGGGTAGTCGGTCCGCCTCCTTCTCGCTGAACACGTCGGCGAAGTCCGTCAGCTCAGGAGGCAAGGTGATGGCAGCGGTGGGGCGTTCTGGCGGCACAGGTGTGGCGGATGTGATCGACGCACTGCAGACTCGGGAAAGAGATGGCGTTCGCGACCAGGCCACCTGAGGATCGTGGGTCCGAAGCCAGGCCAACCCAAGGACCAAGGAAAATGAAGGTCCGCCGTGACATAAAACTGCATTCAACCATTCTTTCCCTTTTGCCCTCTCTGCTGTTCGGTGAAAAACTGTTTTGGATCTTGGAAGATGGTTCAGATTAGTGCATTCCTCTGTCTTCCTTTCAATGGTTCTGGATGCTTTTTTGCTAGATGACAGACACTTCTGAATCATGGGACTGTGCTGCTTGGGAATTGCTTTAGCTACTGATATATGCCTTTTTTCTTAAGGAAAAAGATAAGTTTATGTGGAGTGTATAAATTAGATAAACAGTTGAAAAGACTAACTCTCAGAAATCCAGAAGCAAAATTAACTATGAGGGAAACATTTAAGTTGCCAAAACCCAGCTTTTCCTGCTGTTAAAATTTTAAGATGCGAAATCAGTTTTAAGTAAGAATTGGTGGCCAAAAGGAAATATTAAACTCTTTCATCTTTGAAACATTCTTACGCTTTGGGCAATAATACTAATGCATCTTATTTATATAAGTATTTTATTTAATATTGCAATTATATCTTGTATTATTTCCAGGAATTCAACGGCAAAATAGAGTTCCTTTAATTTTTAATCCTCACAACAACAATCCTGTGAGGTAGACTGACAGATAAAAATGCTGGTACAAAATCACCCAATAAATTCTTTGGAAAAGTTACATTCTTCATATTTGAAGCTTGATACTTAATCAGAACCAAGGTCCTGATTTGTAGAAAAGGCACTTCTAGTTCATTTGAAAACAGAGCTTGAATTCAACTGACGGCTTCAAAGTAGCTATTCTACTTTGGAAGTAGAATTGAAATAATAAGGCAGATCCCAATAGAATAAATGTTTACCATGATATATATATATATCCATGCACTTTATTTATCTGTTATACAATACAATACTTAGAAGATGCTCCAATCCATAAAGACTTTGGGTGACATGCAATAGTTCAAACTATAATCAGAGACAAAACAAAGTAATAATGATACTCAATTAACTATGATGATGATCCAAACAAAGCTAAGGACCCAAATCTTCCTGGAATTGTATCAATTTAAAGTAAGGAGACTTGGGTTGCTGGTGCCTCTTGAGGTAAGAAGTGAAGGAATCTTCCATATTAAATGTTAAATTGATGATTTTTCCTCTTTTTTTTTTTGTACACCATTTTTTTCTTTTTTGTGGTTGTTAGGGTTGAATGTAAGTTTTTGTTTTGTTTCATTTTGTTTGTTTTACTGTTTGTATTTTATTTTTATGATAAAACAATAAATAATATTTAAAAAAGAAATGGAAGAATCCACTGTCAACAGAAAGCCTCTTGTTTACAGCATACGCCTTGAACCAGGGGTCTCCAATCTGTGGGCCATGGCCCACTAGTGGGCTATTAGGGGTTTGCAACCTGGCCGCTGAAACTGCCGGCGAGCATGCATGCATCCTTACTTGCACAAACAGCAGGTGAGTGTGTGCACACAGGTTCCCTTTGCATAAGTGGCAGTCCCAGGTGCTCACCACTTGCACAATGGAGCTGTGTGCATGCGCTTGCCATCCGCTTGCAAGGAACCATCTCCACCCCGCCAGTCCGCAAAACCGGAAATATTGGGGAACTCTGCCTTAAACCATAAACAAAGTACAAGAACTTTGAACTTGTTGGATTCATCTTTTATCTAGAAATGAGTAAAGGAAGTTTGAGCCTTGTGCATGAACTCTGAGTGGTTAGTTTATAACCTGCTTGGGATTTTCCCTGTGTTAATGTTACTCAAGTCTCCGCAAAATAAGCTTAAATTCCTGTTTTCTTTTAACTGCTATTACATCAGTGACTTTACCTCTGTAGAACATTACTTTTTGTTGAAACCAGTTTATAATGAAGATTCTAACTGAGGATGAGAAAAAAGAATATAACCTCTGCCAGAAAGCATCTTAGAGTATAGCCAGCATTAAGCACAAAGTGTCCACAGCCCATTTGTCAATCCGGCTATTATATAGCACATTCATATTTGCAAAGAATTCTGTCCATGAAGTCCAACCGGATTCTTTGGAAGAGGCCCAGGATAAACTAATTCAGGAGCCCCCTCCCCTGGTGTCTGAAAGTGTCCTCAGATATCAAATTTATATCAATCACAGGAAGTCTTGGCAGTCAAACCAGTCACTTTTTCCCCTCACATCTGGAAGTAAAAAAATTTCTGCTTTAAAGGTCACAGGCATCATGGGTAGGGCATGGATTGAGGGCCATAGAAAACATGGGAAAGGAAGAATAAAACTAGATTTCCACCTTTTTAGAAACAGTTATTTTTAAATGGCCTGGAACGCAGCCAAACTATACAACCCTCTTTCTCTCTTACTCCCTCCTCCTCCCTTCCCGGTTTATATTTGTTGCTGAATGAAGTGTGACTGCAAGATTTTGTGTGTGTGTGTGTGCGCGCTCAATCTCCTCTTGGAATTTACGAGTACTTTTGTTTGCTGAGAACAATATTTTTACAACAGGATGGATTAAAAAATACATTGTGTTCCATGCTGTTTGTAATTTAGGGTTTTGTGATGTTTTTCAACTTTCACAATCTTTAAGTACCTCACAGATTGTATTACTCAGGGAACTTTTCTTCGAAAGTGACTGATAGGAGTGTGTGTGTGTGTGTTTATGTGTGGTGTTAATGGATGCTTGTGGCTTTTCTTTCCTGCATGATTTGAAATCTTAAGCATTTAACTTAAAGAAATGGAGGAAACACTTCATCTTCCAGTCTTTCCTCCAGCCCTTCAAACAAGAGCTTGGGGAAAGGTTGTAAAAACAGAACCTTTTGCATTTGATCTACAGGTATTTCTTACATTAGACAAAAGAAGTTGTGTGCTGAAAGCTACAAAATCTCTGAAGCCTATCTTGAAAACCAGTTCCATATGAATGGGAATCAAAATTGGCATGAGGTTAATATGTGCCTGTGTAGAAAAAAGGGAATTACAGAACATTAGGATGAAGGGGTGTGTGTTTTGATGCCCCAGTTTTAGTGGTGAATAAGTGCAGTTCTAATTGTTATTAGGTAAATCTGATTTATTTTGATATAATTGTGATATGTAATAATTTTCATTTGTAGATTGACAATTATATTAAAACAAAGCAGATTTGGATTATATATTGGCCAACTATAATATAAAAAAATTAATTAGGGTCTTTGACCCTAAAAATTTTCTACTATTAAAACAAATATATTTTGGAGGGGTTTTTTTTAGGGGTGGGTGTTAAAAGTAGTGTCAATCCCAACTGTTACTGTACCTCCAAACTTTATAAGATCACATAATGAGCAATGAAAAACTATGTCTGAAAAATCAATTCTAGGTATTTAATTATTTATTATCAAATTTATATCCATCTCATAACTCCGAGCAACTTACAAACAGAGACAAAGTATAAAAATAGTAAACAAAAATGTAACAATTGAAAAACAAGGGGGAGAATGTAAAAAACATTTTATAAATACAAAAATATATAACATTCGCAGTAGAGGTAAAAACTTTCCATCCATCCAAACATACAGGACAGTCACTGTACCAGTTCTACCACAATCGTGGGTCTCCATGGCTGATGGCATCACTGTAGTTTTAAGGCCTTGAAAAAGGCCAACAGGGTCAGGGCCAAGCTGGTTAGTAGATTGATGATGTTTCTACCAGATGGATGCCACAGCAGGAAAGGCTCTCCTCTTGGACCCTGCCAAACGACACTTCCTGCCTGACAGGGCCTATAGGATACCTCTGCTGCCAAACTTGTTTAAATAAATCAGTACATACGTACATATTACTTCATTCGTTTTGCAAGGTATGGGCAAAAAAAAAATTAATAGATCATACTTCTGAACATTTCCAGCACATCCAGCCAGTGTCTTTACCTCCCTCCCAAGAGGAACCCTGGTCATAACTTTCTCAGTTCTTTTTAAGATGAGAGATGTAGACGATTCATCAGAGGATAGTTTGAGTATGTATGGTTCATGTTCAGAAGCTATTGACTGACAATTAATATAAAGTTGTGGCATTTCCACAATGATTCTATTTTTTTCCCTATTCTGCCAGGAAATAGACAGTATTTGGTTAAATGTTCTTATTTTTCTAGAGTAGTGTACAACAGGCAATGAATGATTCATGGCTATAAAGGCATGCTGGTTTGTAAAGATCCAATGGATGTGATGGATGCACAATTAAATTCATTACTGACCAACAGCCACTTTTACTTTCTCCAGAAAGGGAACCCAGCCAGCAGTTTAACTCAGCATTTAATCTCCAGGAACCGCCTTATATCATATCTTATCATATATTGTTTACTCTTTAGATTCAAATTCCAGAGTTGCTATTGGTGCATCAGTTGTAGCTGATAAAACTTCTGCTACTGACAGTAGCAAGCAGCTAGGAATAGTAGGCCTGTAAACCTGCCTGTTCAAGAAAGCATTATTTTGCCTCAAATAGACACTTTTTAAAATAATTTCCTCTGTTTTGACTTGAGTTCAACTTTTGTTGTCTCTCATTAATGAATGCCCGTAAGACCTTGAAGAACCAGAGTTTAGCTTTACCTACACTTCACCAATTTCCCAAAACAATTTAACAGAAATTGGGCAATGGTTTGTGAAAGCAAGCGTATCAGTAATGTATGTATTCACTCAAGTCTGTAAAATCAGTTTAGCTCTAGGCAATCTATGACCCAGTATCTAATCTAATTGAAAGAAAGCTATCTTCTGCTGCCTAAATGGAGGAATGGAAGCTGGCCTGTGGTTATCAAGATCATCTACACACATAAGAAAATATTGTTTTCTTCAAAAATGTAACTCCACTTTTTTGAAAACAGATTAATAGTCCCTACAATCAGATGCAGTTACTTGAAAATAAATAGGCAAAAACTAAGGAGAACATATGTGATCACCCAAACCTGTCCATATATATTCATAAATATAATCTCTGCCTAGAGTATGATGCAAACCCTGTATTTTACATCAGTTATTTCATTTACCAAGAAATGAGTAGGAATCTCTTATGTTGGATGGCAGTAGCTAGGAAATTATCTTGTTTGTTTTATCACAAGATAACTCTTTAGAAAATCTTGTCTTTCCATCTTGTCCATCACAAGAGTTTTTTATCCTTAGAATTAGGACACTGAATACATGACTGTTTGAATGTAAATTTTAAAAAATGTTCCCAATGTTAGGATGATTTAAGAGCGAAATCAGTGAAATTTCAATAAGAAGAATGCAAATATACCTGTTCCTAGCCCTACCAAGAGCAACAATTTATGTGATATTTCAGATCCACCGGCTTCAATGTGAGCCTTATTTTGAAATTCTAGTGAAACAGTTGTGAGTCAATCATACTGTTAGCTTTCCAATCTATTTAGCTGTTATATTCTATGGAGATTAATCTGTTTTCCTATGCAAGTTTGAAAAAAAATTAAAAGTATGTTAATTAGACAAATTTTCCCTATAGGGATCTGCAGAGAAATAGAAAGAAAAAGCCATTTTTATATGGCCTTTCATATAGTTGATATGTTGAGCACAAAGATGATTAACAGTTCTTCTGTAAGGGCAGTGGTTCTCAACCTGTGGGTCGGGACCCCTTTGGGGGTCGAATGACAATTTGCCAGGGGTCGCCTAAGACCATTGGAAATATGGGAAGTATACTTGCGAGTCGAAGAGTCGCGCCCCAGTGGTTGACTCCACAAGCCAGCTGCAGGCTCTTCAAATCGCTAGCCGAATTCGGCTTCAGGTGCGATGAATTAAAAAAGAGAGAAATCTTTGCTCTGATGTCTCCCTCTCAAGCCAGCTGCAATCACTCCCACTCGCTAGCCTAATCTGGCTTCAGGCACGATAAACTTAATAGGGTAGGAGTCTCTGCTTTAATGCCTCCGTCCTCAAGGCAATCGCAAGCAGTTCAGATCGCTAGCCAATACAGCTTCAGGCGCGATAAATTTAAAATGAAAATAATTTTACAGTTGGGGTCGCCACATCGTGGGGAAGTGTATTAAAGGGGTCGCAGCACTATAAAGGTTGAGAACCACTGTGTAAGGGGATGGTTCTTTGGATTTTGCCATACTGTTCTGCTTTGCTCAGGCTATATTCATGCTATTCTGATGCTCTACTCTCTTCCCCCACACCCTTTCTGCAATTGGACAGGAATCTGCTAAGAAAAATACCTTATATCACCAGGCTTGAAATCCTGGGATTAGAAAACTTACAGCTCCGTCGACTTCGACATGACCTGTGTTTAACACACAAAATCATCTATTGCAATATCCTTCCTGTAAAAGACTACTTCAGCTTCAATCGCAATATTACAAGAGCAAAAAATAGATTCAAGCTTAATGTCAACGCTTCAAACTTGATTGCAGAAAATATGACTTCTGTAACAGAGTTGTTAATGCTTGGAACTCATTACCTGACTCCATAGTCTCTACTCAAAATCCCAAAATCTTCAACCAAAAACTGTCTACTATTGACCTCACCCCATTCCTAAGAGGACTATAAGGGGCATGCAAAGAGCACAAAAGTGCCTATTGTTCCTGTCCTATTGTTCCCTTCATTATATCAAATTAATATAGCTGATGCATATTTTTTTACATATATATATATATATATATTTTCTTCATGATATGTTGTTTTATTTATGACAATGTTTGTGTATACTGTTGTGACAAAATAATTTTTTTTTAAAAAAGAGACACGTCTTCTTTTTCACAACGCAGTGATTTTAAAAGAACACAGTTCTCACCTGATTCCACTCAAGATAGGGAGTAGTTTTATGGAGGTTGTGATAGAAGGCAAGTAGTTGTGCCTTGAGCTGCTATTGCCTTCTTCAGCAGCTCAATTTCTCTTAATTTTAACCAAAAGCCATTTTTAACTGGACTGTTTCCAAGTTTCATGTAACTCCTTATCTCTGATCTATATTCTGGAAGGTTAATGGGATAGTAAAACCTTCTTAAAGATAGATAAATGTGTTTCAGTTTCCTCAGGGTAGTTCTCTACTAAAGATGTTTTTTTCCCCCACCCTGCCGAGGTATCTCATTAAGTTCCCCACTAGTGTCATTATTAAGTTTTCATGTGTTTCTCTGCTTTGATGCTAATCTTTGTGCTTGCATTTAATCCTGTTCTGTACAGCACCAATGTGGTTATGAACTATTCTGAAATTGAGTCTAAGGTTAGAGAAGCAACCAATGATGATCCATGGGGACCTTCAGGGCAGCTCATGGGGGAGATTGCCAAGTAAGTACTTTGATTCAGCTCTATTGAAAGATACATCTTTAAGTATATATGCCACTGCTGCTTCATCGCTCCTGAAGGATATAAATAAACTAGGGAGCGAAGTGTATTATGAAGGAAAAGAATGATCACAAGCAACTACTTTTAAATACAGGTTGTCCTCGTTTAGTGACCATTTGCAGTTACATTGCTGATGAAAAAGTAATTTTGCGACCGATTCTCACATTTAAGTCCTTCACAGGACTGTAAAACGCGTGAAGATTATAAGCATGGTCCACTTTCACTTAGTAACCATTCTGTTTAAATTGCCAATCCCAATCGTGGTAACTAAATGAGAACTACCTGTGTTCCTTTTATTAAGTAATATGTAATATTTCTTTTGGATAAGAATTTTGTAATGCATTTTTGAAATATAAATAGTGGGGCTCCTTCACAACCACGTTTTCCTACAAAGAGCACATGAATGTCATGTTGGACTAAAATAAAGCTGTCCTTATTTTTATTTTTTCTTGATTGCCAATGGAAAGACATCAGCATTGCTAATTCTGTACATGAAATACTTCTGTATAAATGGTCCACAGCTCTTAATTGCTGATGGAGGCTTAATTCAGAGCAAGTCTGCCACCTGCTGTCAAATGCAAGTGGTGACATAAAGTAACACCATTGATAATTCTCTCTCCTTCTTCCTTGTTCTTCCTCATTTTCATCTTTTTCTTTTCTAGAGCTACTTTTATGTATGAACAGTTTCCAGAACTTATGAACATGCTTTGGACACGGATGTTAAAAGACAATAAAAAGAACTGGAGGAGAGTTTATAAGGTATGTACAGTAGTGACTTTTTGTATTCATTTATTAAAGCCTTAATTTTGGTGTAAACTTTGAATGCTGAAAAACACATCTGAATGTTTTAATTTTACCACAGTGTCCTCTGGCAATTAACTCAGTTTTGTGCGTTCATTAACATAATATCCATGCTAAACTTCACAGGTTTCCAGATCCTCTGTGTGCAATTAGTAGAACTTGATTTTAATCAAGTTAATTCTTTTTCAGCATACATTTTAAAGAAATGGTCTGCTTTGAAAACCAAGGGATTTTTTGGGGAGGTGGGAGTCGGCTGTAGTTGTTTTTATAAAAAGGCTTTTAAATTGAATTCCTTCTAGCAATTTTGACTTTTATTGCTTAATAAAAACCAAATAAGGGATCCTCCGTAACTTGATCTTCTAAATCCCTCCTAGCAGTCCACCGTTGAGAGACCCAATTTTAAATATTTGTTCTGAACGTTTGTTTAAAAAACTCAATTTGAAGCTGTTAAAGGAACGTTCTACATTTATTTCTGATACCTTTTATATATTCTGTTTTCTCCCTCTCAATGCACAGGCTTATTTTATATATTTTTATATAAAAATGTTTATGTTTTATATATTTCACCTTACTGGGCATAGAACCAGTTGGTTATCTCTTGTTTTACTCCTATTATTGGCCCAGTTCAGTTTTATTTCTTCTACACTTGCTCTTCCACAATACTTTCAGTGAAATTCAAGTATACTTAATGCCATATTTCCACAGTATCTTGCAGCACTAAAAGGCTTTAAATTTAAAGTCTATACAATGCACACAATTCTGAAGATGTTAACTTTTTAAAAATAGTAATTTTATGCCTGTTTTGTATTTTGATTACTTGCTCTAAACATACATACATATATACATACATACATATGTTTTAATGCTATTGTGCATTTTGTTCAATATTTGAAGGCTATATAGAATGATTTGTTTACTTTCAGTTACAATTTATAGACATGTTTCTGCTGGCGGTGAATGACTTCTATGCATGTGGGGGCATTCCATTTTGTTTTCCTGGTTTTAGTTTTTCAAAAAGAGGCGAATTCTGGAAGCTGTAGGAAGTTTAGAGAATTAACATACTTTAAAAACTTATTTTTGTTTTGAAGTTTGCTTACATTTATCTGAAAATACTGAATTTTATACATCAACACATTTCCTGCAGAAAACGGCATAGAAAAATTGCTGTAAAATTGCTTTTAAATGGAAAAACACTGGGGAATAAAGTAATTGCAAAAAAGAGACACAAAAGAAAATTGTTTCAGTCTTTAAAGTTCAGAACGTTTTTCCCCAAATTGCCTTAACTGCAATTTTTCTCTTCCTAGAAAAAAAAATCATTCTTCAGGCAAATATCGTATGAATTAATGTTCTCCATTTCTTCTTTTGTCTCAGTGCAAAACACAGATTTACATCTACACAGTATTGCTAGTACTTCTGTAACATTTTTAAGTTGGCTCATTTTTACCAGAATGAATCCTACTTTTCTTTCTAATTTATTGCACGTTTAAGCTTTCCTTTTCTTTGCAGTTTAAAATACTGATGACATTTTTCATGCAGTCATAAGGTGCTTTGTATTTTTATAGTCTCTGCTGCTGCTATCTTACCTCATAAGGAATGGATCAGAGCGTGTTGTTACAAGTGCCAGAGAACACATTTATGATTTGCGATCCCTGGAAAATTACCACTTTGTAGGTGAGCGATAGAAGAATCTTATAAGCAAATTAAAGCAGTTGTTGGAGTTGTCAGTCACCTGAACCAGCTTAGAAGCTTCCCTGCTCTAATTAGAATGTGACTGTTGCCGGTTGTGTGAAGAGTGCAGAATCCAAGACGTGGGGCCCTAGAGTATTAATTAGTGAAGACAAGAACTTGCAGAAAAGACCAGCTAATAACAACAGAACCAACACAACATGAGTGTTTGGGTTTATATTAAAATATGCACTAGAGACTTGTTCCCTGTGGTGTATATAAAGGAATAGCTTTAATCATCTGGGAAGAAAGGTTAGAGCTCCAAAACATACACATCTGTTTGAAGCTAGGGATTTTTTCCCCCTCCTACCAAATAATATTTACAGTGCTCAGGCAGCAAGGCCAGTGTTTTTTCTGAATAAAAAAGAGGCTTTGAAAGGTGGAGCAAATTTTAGTGTGTAGTGCACTTCAGCTGATAAGATTTTAAAAATACAGATTTGAAGCAAGATAAAAAGCTAGCAATTAGCATTTTAAAAAACCCGATTCATTTTTTTTCCTTTTCAAATACCCCACCCCTTCCTAAAGAGTTAAGAAGCAAGGTTGTTTTAAGTGGGTTAAAACTGACAGGAAATGTGTTTCTAAGCATCATATTTTTCACTTTTTTTAAAAGTGAGCTTTTTAGTAGATCAATGTGGGTTAGAAAACGGTAGAAACTAAAATTGTGCTTTAATGCTGTCACTTCAGATTAAGATGAAATATTGGCTATAAAAAGTATAACTTATATTCAATAAATAAAATTGCTTTAGAACACATAACCTTAGCAGTTCTTGGGTTCATTTTATATAGAGATTTCTGCAAATGCTTCAGGTTAAAGACTGTTCCCAATTTATTTTTGTATGTGCCTTTTTTCAGATGAGAATGGCAAGGACCAAGGTATAAATATACGCCAGAAAGTGAAAGAAATGGTAGAATTTGCCCAGGATGATGACAGACTTCGTGAAGAAAGGAAAAAGGCAAAGAAAAACAAAGATAAATACGTTGGGGTTTCTTCAGACAGTGTTGGAGGATTCAGATATAGTAAGTCCAGCTTGGAGATGATAGGTGGTGGCTTTAGTGACATGCAATGGTATTTAGAAGTTAGTGAAACCTCTTGAATTTTCAGTATTTCTGCATAAATATGACCTGAAACCTGACCTGTTCACATATAAGTCCTAAAACTAGACAAAAAGAACCTAGTCAAACAAATGAATCAAAAAATCTTACACTTTGTTCATTGATTTATTGAGGAAAATGATCCAAAGCTATGTATTTGTGTGACAAAAAATAAGTATGAAATACAGGTGAAACAGACACATAGTGCATAGATACATACATACTTAAACACATCATAATTTGAATGAAGTTAATTTGATATAAAGTACCTAAACAACTATATCTCAGGTGAAACAAGTAATCCTTGGTTAATGATGATAATTGGAATTGGGAACTCATAAAAGCATAACATCACATGACCATGCCAACTTACAATAGCAGTTCTAGTTGCTTTCATTAGGCAAACCCCACAAGGTCCATTGATTGGAACATCACATCATCACCATTTGTAACCACTTAGGAGCTTCTCCAGTGACTTATTTGTAGAAACCAGTAGTGAAGGTTGTAAATGGTGATTTCGTGACCGCAGGACTTTCTAACATTGTAATTCAGACCCGGTTGCCAAGCGCCTGAATTGTGGTCATCTGACTGCTGGGATTCGTCAATGGCTGCAACTATGAGGATCAATCCTATGTCCCCTCAGCACTGTCTTAACTTCAAATAGTAGCTGAATGATCAGTCACTGAATAGGGATCACCTATCTAGGAAAGGAACTCTCACATTTTTGAAGATTTATTACCTAATATTGAAATAATTATTTTTTTCATAATGGCTTGGTTTATGTGAAGGGGAGTGGAACCATGTAGTTTTGTGTGCAAGTAAGTATTGATGACTTGAAATAATGCTTTTGATAAATCCGTTTGGTGATCCTGAGAGAAATTGAACTAGCAATTTTCCATATTCTGTGAACTGTACTCATTTCATCTGGAGGCTCACAAATGAAGAAAGTTATCATAGGCAAAAAATGCTGAAACAACTTCATTGGTCCAGTTCTTGTACTGCCATCAGAGTTGAGGCTAGTCAAAAAACACAGAGACATGAACACAGCCATTAAACAGAAAATAAACAGATGAGATTGCTTTTTAATACAACATTTAGCTCCTGATGCAGTTGTCCAAACATAAACCATTCAGTGTATAGTGCAGCTGGTTTTGGTGGCCCATGACCAAACTGAAATGCATTTGTTTCAGATGTTTGTAGAATAAAATGTAACGGAATAAGTAGATGTGACCATATCATTGTTCCAATGGGAAAAGTGAGGAAAAAATGAGGCCGAGGGACTTCCTTTGGGACAGTGGCCCTTGACGCTGCTGAGGGGAAGAGAGGAGAGGGAGAAGAGAAGATTGGAAGATCGGAGGCCAATAAAAAAGGGTCACCCTAGAAGGCTCTTCTAGATTTCCGTGCTTTCCTCAGCCCATAAACTGCTTCAGAAGCCCTCCAAACTTCATTTCATCCTAAATCTGGAGCAACCAAGCTGGGGGGGGGGGAGGGGTGGGTTGGTTGTTTTAGCAGTCCATGAACAATCCAAAACTATTGATCAGAATTTCTGAAAACCAATAGTTTGTTTCAAGGTTGCAGCAGTTTTGTGTATGTTCCTATTCTTTCCTTTCCTGTTGGGTTTTTGTTTTTGATATGGAAACATATTTTCTAACAAAGCACTCAGCTACTGTCACCAACAGATATTTTTTCCCAATAATGTCTGTGAGGGGCCCAGAGGCAGTCTTGTAACTCAAGGTGCTCATGGTGTTTTGCAGCAAGCCAGCTTCTCATGTAAAATACTCTAAAAAGAAAGTTAAACACAAATGGAGGCAAGGGACAAGAGATAGAATAGCGGATATATTGTATCCATGGATCTTGTGTACCTTATCTGTGATCATCTAGTGCGATGTATAAGTGGAGCTGTATGAGCAGAGGAGGGGATTTGGTAATTTCAGATTAGGGAAAATAACCTGCCATGGCCTAATGAAAGTGGGCAGAAAGAAATTTTCACATGTAAGTAATGTATGAATTAGTATTTTATTACTCTTAGCGCATGTGCTATGGTATAACACAGCTAAGTGCTTGTTCATGAATATAAAACAAAGTGATGCACACAATCTAGTATCAGTACAGATAGTCCCCAAAATAAATTAAATGAGAAGCTACTCTGCATTATTATGATACAAATGACAGGCTTTTAATATGAGAAATACTCTGTATTTGACTAGTATTTTTTTTCCAAATTAAAAGAATTTGGCAAACAAAATCACAATTTTGAGCATTTTAAATAAATCTGCAAGGGATTGTATTAGGGTTTAAATCTTCCCTCTTGGCTACCTAAACTGTATGGAATTTAAACCTAACCACTTAAAACTGTATTTAAAAACTGAGGAAAACTGGCATCTTCTATTACAGTTCACAGCCAGTTGGCTCTCTTGCAAAGCAAATTTTGTTTATGTAGCTATTGGGGGAAAGGGGTGGGGTGAGGGGGGAGAATGGGGAAATTAAGAACTCCTAACTAGCACATAAGGGGATAATGTGCTGCATCGTCATTAAAGACTTTGAAGAGAGTTTAAAATTGTTAACTGAGGCTAGAAATATTGCCATCTTGCAGGGTTTGGTATGAGATCCCCATGACAGCCTGGTTAAGAGTGTACTAATGAACATTTATTATATTTGGACTTTATTTGTCATACATGCTTTATATGAGCCTCATTTTATTGGGCAGAAAGATGCCTTTCTACTTGCTTTTACAGTGTTTAGCTTAGCATATTTGTCAACAATAACATCTTTTAACTATATTTTCTGGCAATAGAACATTATTATGTGCAATATAATGTATTATATGTTAATTCAGCTCTGTAAAAACGCTTAAAATGTTTCTGTTGTTGTTTCTAACTCAGATTCAAGCTCCATTGTGAGTAAAACTGCTAGAAGTAATAGTATTTTAGGGTTGTTCACTTTTTTCTTTTCTTTCATTCTTTAACTATCTGTTAACATTACGTAGGTGAAAGATACGATGCTGAGCCCAAGTCAAAATGGGATGAGGAATGGGATAAAAACAAAGGTGGATTTCCTTTCAGCGATAAATTAGGCGAACTGAGTGATAAAATTGGGAGCACAATTGATGACACCATCAGCAAATTCCGAAGGAAAGACAGGGAGGATTCTCCAGAGAGATGCAGGTATTCCTGGCATCAGTATTGTTTTTATGTAGTTCTTGTAATAGTTTTTAATAGAGCTTTTAAATATTTGTTTACTGAAAAATTACATTTTCTGTGTCGAGCATCTTCAGAGTGGTTTGTAATCTAGTGTTTTAATATAAGATATGTTAGTTTTCTTGGCAGCAGTATGGAAGCAATTTGTAATTTACTTTTTCTAGATTGCATTTCACTTTCCCAATTTATCCTACAACCTGACTATTTTCTGGAACACTGCTCAACTTACAGCTATTGTTCAGCAACCATTCAAAATTACAAAGGCGCTGAATAAATGGTGGTTATGATTGATCCTCAGAGTTCAGACCATCCCCATACCCCCCCCATCAGATGATCACAATCTGGGTGTCTCACAATCACATGATCTCCATTTGCAACCTTCTCTGCTAGCTTCCCCAGAAAATCAGTGGTGAATCCAGCAAAGATTGCAAGCTGCTGGGATAAGTCTTCCTCACTTGCACCCCAGCCCCTCTGTGCTCCCACCACATGCATGATCTCTGTGCCTCTCCCACCATTTCTATATCCTGCACATCCTCTGGGAGCTTGAGGGACCACCCTCAAGTGTCCTGCCAACCCTCACACATACTCTCACCATGCTTCCCTTGTAGTCCCCTGAACTCTCACTGTACTTCCCTCGCACCCCTACCCCACTCCAATCTTTGCTATACCTCCCTTGCATCCTCAGGCACCTGTTTGCACCCTGAACTTAATATGTGCCAAGCAGGATGATACTGAGAAATATTGAAGTGCTTCCTTCTGTGGTCCTCTGTTATTGCCTCATCTTTACTGTAAAATATATACATGTTCCAGAATATAGGTAATATTTTTGTATTCAATATGTATTAAAAGGGTCTTTTCCTTTTTTATGAATAAGTTTTTAAGCATAAGTTCTCTTTATTGTGGTTAATTTGATCTTCCAAGGCCTTGACAACCTGTCACACTAGATGGAGCAGTTGCACTTCCATCATTCCTGATTGACACCAGCCAACTTTTAGTCCTAGACTCTGCTTTAATATAAACTGTTTCAGACAGTCAGCCTTGCCTCTCTATTTAAAAAAAAATAACTTCATAGGACAGGGCATGAAAACAAAACAAAAGCCTGTAGCCTAATATTGCATGAGTTGGTTCTGCTTCTTCTGTCTTCTTGATATGTCCAGATCTGTAATGATTCACCTTACAACTCAGGATGTGTCAGGGTTTATCCTTATGTGCTCAATTGAAAGCTACTTTATAGTAGTTATATGGAAGGTGAGGTGATACCAAAATATAGCCATACAGCTGCTTCCCCAGTTTGCATAGGACTCGATCTGGCTATATCAAAAAATCAAAATGTAAAGAATGATGAACGGACATGGTTTATGTGCATTGAACTTCTGTAAGTTAGCCCATTTGCTTTGAAAATTCTTTTCTGCGATGCACCAGTTTGCCCAGTTGAAGATTACAAGGTATCAAACAGCCCTAAAAAGTTTTAATAGTTCTATAGATACAAAATCCTTTCCTGGAACAGAAGTAAATTCTATTTTGTCTTAGTATTGCTATTGCTATTCTTTAGTATTAGTATTATTTATGAATATATAATATTTTTAAATCAATATATTATACTATATTAGTATTCTTAGCGTTGGTAGGCACAAGCAGATTCAAGTGTAAGGATCAACTGATTCATTGATAGACTGCAGTCCCGCTTCTATTAAAGTCTGCTCCAAATTTGACTAATGTCACTAATTTTGCCTAATATTAGGCATAATATTCACTAATACTGAACTTTTTCCTAAGATAGTTTTCGGTGAAATTTGTTTGTGATATTTTCCACTACTTAAGCTGTAACGTGCCTGGAAGTTGGATTTTGGGTGTTTGATCAAGTTGAATAGTGATTTCAGGGTAGTTTTGCTGATATATTTTCACTTCCTTTCTATATTCCATGTTGATGTTTTATTTGGTACATTTTACCTGTTTTAACACTTCTTAATTCACATCCTGGTCAGTGTCTTTTCTCACTTTTACCATCGGGCAGAAGACACAGAAGTATAGCGAGCTGGACAAACAGGTTTAAAAACAGCTTTTATCCGTGGGCTGTCAAACTCCTAAATACAACTATAATCACTCCATGCATACATGGAAACATATGACTGGTTTCTTCCTAATTACTTGTATAACGACCATTTTCTATATTATTCATGTTGTTTTGTATTTGGTTATGGATTGCTCCAGTAGAGGTTAAATCAATTTCATTGTATATATGTACAATGACAATAAAGGTGGTGGTGGTAGTTGTTAATGAGCAGCTTTGAAAATGTTTCTTGTATTTAAAAGTAGAATATGAGTGAATGAACAAACAGAAAAATTGTATTGCACTGCAAAACCACAGCTATTTTTTAATGCTTGGCATGTGTTAGCCAGGAATCAACGAAGTGGCTGCCTGCCTCTGTGAAAGGTTTTTTTCGGGAAGTGTTATCTTACCTGCCAGACGATTGAATTCCAGTAGGCAATCGGGGGAGGTTCCTTTCCTGTCCTTATGCGGTTTATTTGCTCATGGGAATTGAGCCACCGAACTGTTGACCTCAGGGGAGCCCAGGCTCAGCATCTTAGCATGTGATCCACGATGGCTCCAACGCTTTAAAAAAAAAAGCACAGCTGTAATGTGGGTTGAACTTTTCCTATATTTTAGTAAAGACTTCTATCTTTCAGAATAGTTAAAGACTTCTATTTTATAATAAATAAACAAATAAAAAGTATTTATTCTTATTTTATTTGGTTGGTGCTCTTAGGCCCTCATTTTATTCTTCCTCTGTAATCTGTGTTGGAAAGTGCTAGGAATTATGATCACTGATTTTAATGAATTAAAACTACCTTTGCTGGCAAACAGCTAATATACAGAGATAAAATGGGGAAGCATAACTAAGTAATAGTTATAATAATAATAATGGCAAAGCCTGAATTACTGTTTAGTAAAAAACAAAGGCTTTCCCACAGGGATACTGTACAGTAGTTTGTGTGCCTCCATGCTGACAATAAGACAACCTTCTTTAAAAGAAAATGGTTTAGTGCTCTGTTGCATTATTCAACACAAACCTGGTGTCGCTAATTCTTGTTTGAGAACACTGTTATCTTTCAAGCTACCTCACAGCATATTCTTATTATTCAACGAGGCAGCTTCAGCTTTAATATGAACTGCAATTTTGCCTTATCTTTTCTTTCTGGAAAAAGCACAAACTTTTGAGTGGATCAGTAAGCCTTATGTTCTTCATAAGCGAGGAATCATAATTTCAGCCAATATAATCTATATAATAGTCTATATAACAGAGTTGCCTTATCCTGCAGATAAGCAGCATATAAATTTAATAAATAAGTAATCTTATACAAATCGCATCTGACTAATAAATTATAGCATAGTCACTAGAAAAAAATGGGTTATCTTTTAAGGAGAATATCAACAGTAGTAATAAAATTTTGGTGAAGATCCAATATTTCCAATGTCAGTGCCCTAAATGGAAAAGATAATTTTCTCAATCAGTAGAATTAATAGTGAAAAGTCTGGCAATGATTCAGCTCATCTTACTTGATTGGGCATCCCAACTAAATGTGCAGGTAATGAGATTTAATGACTTAAATAGCAATTATCTAAACAGAATCCTTTTTGGTTTTATAAAATCTTAATCATAAAACTGACTAAGCACTTGGTGCTTCGATATTGTATCATGTATTGAAATTTTATTAGGATGTTGCTTAAATTTCTGTCAGAAGTCAGGAACCAGAATAGAGGCCAAAAGTATTACAACTTTATTTCATGCTACCTATATACAAGAATCTGAACTACTAACAGTGAAGATGAATTGGTATTAAATAAGAGTCAATGGACTTCAAGTAAGGCTGAACTTAGGACTCTCACAAAACATAGAGACTCCAAACTGTTGATGTATTTGATCCCACCCACACTTTAGCTGAGCCTGGTCATCTTCTCATGTCAGATTTGAAATATATTATAATTTTTAACCAAAATTTTATAATTAGTTGGAGGAAAAAAAAACCCTTCGGTGAAGTCTTTAAACAACAATTCCCACAATAATAAAAATAACAAATAGGTTGGAAGAGATTTTAGATTTTAAAATGATACAATTTGGATTTCTTGATTAAAATTCAGGTTAAGAAAATGCTCACAACACGATTCTAGCTCTGAATAATTTCTAGAAGTGTGTAAGAAATATCTCTTTGAAAAGAATTGGGACACTTCCAGGTGGTTGAAAGAATTTCAGAAATAAAATTGGAATAGCTTTTTCAAGTTGGCATTGCACTAGTAATTACCTCTCCAGTCTCTTTACTTATATCTTCATATAATATCTAATAGGTATGTTTTGGTTTTAATTTTCATAGTGATAGTGATGAAGAAAAGAAATCCAGAAGAGGTAAATCACCAAAAGGTGAATTCAAAGATGAGGAGGAAACAGTGACCACAAAACATATCCACATTACACAAGCCACAGAGACCACCACAACCACCAGGCACAAACGCACGGCAAATCCTTCCAAAACCATTGACTTGGGAGCAGCTGCCCATTACACAGGAGACAAAGAAAGTCCAGACCAGAATGCCGGAACTTACACTCCCCAGTCAACAGCTAAGGTAAGAAAGTAACCAAAGACACCACTGTGAGTTAGAATTCTTATTCCTCTTAATCCAAATTGCTTTTGTTTAACGTACCGGTAATACATTAAAAAATGTTTTGGCTGTGCTGGAAGAATCGTTTAGTGAAAACAGCTGGACTATTTTTGTGTTGAATGATCAATGGTTATTGGAAGTCATGGGTGTAAGAACCACAATTTACCAGAAAGTAGTGCTTGTGATTCATAAATATGAGGCAATTGTCATAATCTTGATTTAGGTTGGTATCCCCAGATTCTCTTTTAAAGGTCTAAGCATCTTCTGTAGAATCTACAGGCCCTTCCACACACTACAAAATTTTCATCTGAGCTAGCTAAACTCTCACTAAGGCTACCTGGCCTAGACTACCTGTACAAGCTTTCCCAAGAAGCCATCCCAGTTAGCAGTCACTCTCTGTATAAGACTGCTTCTTTGGTAGGCTGCCTATTCCCATCAATGGTCTACTGGGAGGAAAGTAAACCAAATCACATTGCTGAATAGACTACTGGCTGCTGCATCACTTATTGCTGCTTCAGTATCCATCCTGATTGAGCACTTTTGATCTTAGCTGTCAAATCCAATGATTTGATATTAAGTGATGTTAAGATTATATTTAAAACTGTTCAGTATTGTGCTGTACTTCACTGCAGACTGGTATTCCAGGTGCATGGGGATATAAACTGTCTTTGATTCAAAGATAAGACTTTGCAAACTTTGCAAACACAAGAGAACAGGGCTCAGATTTTGGACTCTACCAGTTTTGCCTTCATCTTCTATAGTATTGCAAGTCAAATTTCACTTTTGGCTTCAGTAAATTTTTCATTTACTGAAAAGAATGAAACAAATCAATTGGTATTCTTTTCTAAGTATCTGCAATACACAACCTTAACTGTTAAGAGCTTAGCATCAGAAGTTGCTGTTTTATGGAATCAATCAAGCAGGCAACTTGAAAGGATATTGAACGCATCATAGAACAAAGGGGCAATCTCATCAGCCTTCGGGAAGATCAAATACTAGAAATATTATCTATGCTAGATATGATATGATATAATATGATATGATATGATATGATATGATATGACATGATATGATAGATATGCTAGTGAGTATTTGGAAACATCATTTGTTTTTGCATAGGTAAAGTGTATCAGCACTTCTCTGGCACCAGCCCTGGCAGGTATGTGCTTATAATAAAGGGGAGTCCATGTCATAAAAGAATCTAGAAAATACTGAGGAAAGGTGCAAGCACTTTTCTTCCCACTTTATCTACTTAAGTTTACTTAACCTCAATTGAAATTAATGCAGTTGTAAAATCAGCCACTGAGATACAGTTTTCTCAAGCTAAGCTGAATAAAGTGTAATCAGGTGGCACAATGTTTAACTATGTCCTAAGTTAAAAGACAGTTTGTTAATATCTTTTTCAGCCACCTGAAAGCAACTATAATTTAACAGACAACCATTCGGTAACATCCCTAAACAAATCATTTTCATCTGAATTGTCTACTGTCAAATATATCTATTTACTTGTTGTAAAATTGTTTTCTGTGAAATTACTTAATTTTAAAAATGACCTCATAAAGATAGATATTTATCTTTAGATGGTTAGAATTTCCCCTCAGAGAGGAAAGAAACTTGGACTCTGTTTCAAATAAAAGCTTGCAAATTGCTCTAGATATTCTTGTAGTGTAGTCCTATTTTGATCTGTACTGTAGTTTTCTCTTGCTTTTTTTCCTTTACGGAAACAACCAAGGGTATGAATAAATTAAAAGCATATAGTCTGCAGTCTCATCCTAGAAAAAAACTCTGTTAAGAAATTATCTGTGGGAATTAAATCACCTCCACAGTATTTCAGATCATGTGATTTCCTGCTCCACAATTAATATGGCCGTTGCTGAGAACAATGGGAATTGAAATCCATATATCTGAAAAGTACCAAGGTTGGGAACTACTGGCCTATAGTTTTACAGTACATCTCTTATGAAATAGCCTCTAGAGGAGAACAGGGTCAGTTTCTTGAAGGACTATTACAAGAAGTCCTCAACTTACAACAGTTCATTTAGTGAAATTACAACAGCACTGAACATTGGATAGATATATCACTGAAATTTTGGCCATTCCCACATCTATGGTTATCTTGGTGCTCAGTGTTAGAACCTACTACGTAGCTAGGAACATAACACTTTTTAAGTTTTGTTTTCTACCTCCATTTTTCCTTTAAACTCAGAAATCAGTCACAGCACAAGCCTTTTTTTTCCCTCAGAAGTAGGAACTATTATTCTGATGTACCTTTTCTCACAAAAGATGTTGTGGATTGTGTTACGCTTTCTTCACTTGTTATCCAGCGAAGTTTGTTTCTTGTTTCCAATTATAATTTATCTAACAATGTACTGCTAAACTAATGTATTGGAGAAAACATTATAAAAAAAATTAAGGTGAGCCATTGCTACTTAATAATGCTGCAATGAGTAGATTTTCTAGAAGCTCATCAGGTATGCAGAGTTTACTATAACGTGTGCCAACATTTATGGACTATTAAAAAAAATAAGGTGCTACAAGAAAAACAACTTTCCATCCATTGTTATTTGTGACTATACAGAAAAATGTACATTATTGGATCACACATATTAAAATGTAATGGCTTTATGAAATTATTACCTTGCAGTTTAATCAGTGATTTATTTTAGTAAATTCGGGCCCAGTGGTAAGATAAGTCATCACAATATATTTAATTACTGATGAGGAATTGAGCATTTTGGATATGATATACAATATTCAAGGAGTTCATTTTCTAGCTTAGTAGTTTTATCAAATATAAAGAATTTAAAATATCAGTTTTTGTTATGTTATAAGAACCAGTTTAAACCTACATGTTAGCTTTGAACTAAGGGTTATGTCAAATCCTTTACTGAATTTTCTGTTAGTAGAAATGTTTTTCTGGACAGTCAAGTTTTTTTCTTGTTTTTTTCTATTTTTAATGTTGGCTCCTGAAGTTGGCCAGTCTTCTTAAATAAATAACACCATTTACAAAATTGCTTACCTTAGATGGGATGCAATGTTAACCACATGGACTGGAAAATAAATATAGTAGAATTAAAAATCTTACTTCCAAGATTTGAATGCTGAATTTAAATCACAAATCAGTTTTCAAATTAGTGATTATAGAAGGCTTAGTAAGAATAAATAATAGAAATAGATATTTGTGAAGAGCTACAAGCATATTATAAATTGGAGTGGTTTTCCTGGTATTCTTAATGTCCTAATATCAATTTTAAGGAGCCAACTTCATATAGGCATTTCTGTTTCTGTTTCTTTATTTTGAAACTGTTTAAAACCATTTCTTCCTTTTTACATCTTTACAAACACTAATGAGAAAAAATTGTTGTACTAAAATCCTAATAAAATTCCTTTGATATGTTAATTTCTAGTATTCCATTTTCTAATGTTTTTAATATGAATTTATTTCTAATAAGGTTTCTTGGGATGTACACTCCCTGGCCTGTATTCAATAAAAGAGGAGCTTTATAATGCTGCTGTTTTCTTCAGTTTTGTTTATATTATATATTTTTAAATAGTTCAATTGTGCTTGTCCTAGGTTTCTGGTAACAAGTCATCCAATGATCTGGTTGATCTTTTGTTCGATGGTACAGACCAATCTGTTTCAACAGGTAAAGTGCATTTTCTGTTTTCCATTTGAACTTAATTTTCTGTTTGAGATATAGGACTATGGAGATACTGCATCGAAATTGCTTCATTATATATATTAACACCAATATTAATACTGAGAAGGATTCATAATTAGTCTGTCAGGAATTATAGTGACTGGAATATGTGATCCAATCAATTTTCAGCCCTTAGCATGCTATACACATTGAGAACAAGGAAGAGGGGATGTGGAAGTGGATAAGTTATATTTCTAAATCTGTTGTATGGTATTTTGTAAGCATTAATTTTTTTCTAAATAAGCCTATCATCACAACTAAGAATTGTATGTCATCACCATAAAAATCCCAATCAACTTTAGCTAGGAATATAAGGTATGCTGAGGGGAGTGGGTGGGAAATCTAGGAGGCAATAGCAAGCAAGTTCCATATTTCTACCAAGTAGTTTTATAAAAACACTTTTTTTCAGATTGGATTGTTAACAATTTGCAAGATGTTCAGTCTCAAGTATAAAACAGGCTTTTTCGAACATTTTCAAACTTGAAAATGTTTCATTAGTTTTCCAGGTCCCATTCTTTCCATTCTCACAATAGAAATGTCCCACTTGTGGATACTGTGCCCCTCAACGTGATTTAGGACTATTGGCAGAAGAGAGGATGATCTCATCCCTCTTGCTGCATGAGGAAGTAACTTTGCTCATATGTCGGATTAGCTCAACCTATTTAACGTTATTCTCCATGCCTCTCCCTTTCAAAGGTTTGGCAGTGAGTACCAGAAGATTCCATGTCATCTGATTCTCTGAGAACACTTTAATAGAAGCTGAATGCCAACATGTATATTTAGGAAACTTTTAATAATGTGCATATTTTTATACATGACTTCATTATTTATCTCCAAGAAGGGTAGATTTGATTTAAATCAAGTTGATTTAAATCATGATTTAAATCATAATTTTTAAAGAGCAGCTGTCATCTTTGTCCCGCAGAGGCTCCTCCTCTGACCCACTGTTGACTCACCAACAGTCCCATTCACTTGAACGGGAGGGCTGGTGATGTGTCACTGACACAACAAGGTGAGGGACATGGCGGGCAGCAGGTGATTGGATGCCCGCTAACAGGCGCTGCCATGATGGATCTGAAATGACAGGTGCTCTTTAAGTGTAAGGACTCATTCTTGCTGGTAGTTAGAATCTTTAATATTATTATTTGCAAACAAAATGAAGGTTTCCTATTTAGCTTGCAGAGCTTGGATTCATTGAATGAGTGTACCAAAAATGTAAATATTGCAGAATATACAGCCTCATGCTACATAACTAAGCTCCATTTCATGCTGATTAAGCTAAATTATTAATGTATCTTAAATAGAACACTACCTTTAGAAAGATTTTTTACTCCAAAAGCATTTTATTAAAATAAAATTGATAAAAATAAAAAAATCCAATTTTTAATTTTTTTAAAAAAAATGATTTTTATCCACCCTGTCTCCAAGCATACTTTTCTTAAATGTAATAAATAGCTAGTCCAGCCAATTTGAAAACTTTGCTGAGATAGGATTAGTTTAGTTTAGTTTCAAAATATAATTCATGTGTTTGTCCATGTATACATGAATACATGTATGTATATTTTAAAATACACTACGATATGTGGATAAGCTCTTGTGAACAAAGACGCACAGTTCAGTCTTACTATGCTTTAATCATCCCTCTTTCTTAAAGCATACACATTTGCTTATTAATACAAATGTAGCATCAAACATATTTTATTTTCTTGATCTTGATTATTGTAAAATATAAATATTTTGTTAATTTCTTATTTTTTATAATTCACTATCTTTTCTTTCTAAAAACAGGTCATGTTTCTATCTAGGTAAAATTGCTCTGAAGTCTGTCTTACAGTAATGACTCAGTCTTGTAAAACAGCACCATTTTTAAAATCTATTGACTTTTTAAATATATCATCATGTAGATAAATAGTTTTTCGGGCAATATATACAGTTCATAAAATAATGTGTTACAGCACATTACCTAATACTCACAGCAGCAGTATGACTTAAATATATATGCTGTTAAGAACAATAATTTGTTATCTAACCTATAGCTCTCTCCTACTTAAAAATGAGTGGGCTTCCCTTAGTTCCTGGGGCTCCCTGGACTTCTGCCAATTGGTTAGGCACAGAGCCATCTCTGCAGATGTGTGCAGGAGATGTAAAGGGAAGAAGAAACATACTTTCATGTGCTACTGGGACACTTTAGGCACATCCTTTAGTCAGATGGGGACCACTTCCCTTTGAGTTAGTCCTATGCAACTGGACCTGAAGCAGAATGGGACTCCTATATTTGAGGATTTATCTAAAAGGGACCTTGGTTCAAGTACACTGAGCTTATAATTACATTGACTTATCAGCTCTCTAACCAATATATTCCTCTAAAAAGCAATTGGTCACAGAGGCTTTAATTAATAGGAGTTGTAGTCCAAAATATCTTTTCCATGCATAGGTCAATGATAGTCACAGAATGCGCTGCTTTACATAAAATATTGCTAAGAATATGCAAAATCCATACGTAGAAAATACAAAGTATGTGTTTAGTAAAGGTAAAACTTCTTCAATGTATGCATTGAAATGAAATACTACTTATGCTACTTGCTTCTAATGATGTAGAAATAGCCAATTTCCATTGTGGTGGTTTTTTTTCATGTTCGTGAATTAGATGACCTGATTTAAACTACTTGAAGTCAGACAAGTCATTCACATAGGAGCTTTTCTTATAGGAATAATGTGGGCCCTTCTCAGAAATTTCTTTATCCACAAGCACTTCTCAGTTGGGCACAAAGCTCTTTGGATCTCAAACAGAAAAGAATATTTATAGTTCAGGGTTGAATTGCAAGCTCCTTTGTGCTTTCTGAGCTTGGTTGGTCTACCACTGATGATGTTACCTAGTTTGGTAATGAAATATCTGCAAGAAAACAATCAATGAAGAGAATACCAAGGATCCCACAGTCTTTGGATCCCACCCTCAAACCATATCCTATATAGTTTGTTTAATAACAGAATGCTTTTCCCCCCCGTTAAACCAGATGAAGAGTAGTTCCAGCATTTTAGCATTATTAGCTGTAAACACTTTATGAAAACGGAGTATGTAGATCTTTGTTCTGAATGCTGACACGTTGGAAAGTAATCCATTCTGCTTTCTGTGCTCTGATGGAAGTTAGACTTATCTCTCTTTCCACAACATATCAACATTAAGAACACGTCCTAGGGATCAAATGTATTACTAGCTTGCTACCCCAAATAATGTCATTGCTGGCCTAAGGGGGCATTTAGAGTTAGTTTATTATGACTATGTTCTTGAGTCTTTTTATGTAGCTGCTGTCCTTCATAAGCAGATAAGCACTGTCCTTGGCTATGTGAAACTTGTGTGTGGCATTGGTCCAAATGGTCCATACCACAAAATAGGTCTAAAGTTTTACTTCTGTAAAAGGAAGGGTCAGGAAGATGTATGCTGCAAAGAATTTGTTCATTTTCCCTCTGCGAGAGCTTTTCATACAGATTTAGCAGTTTCCTCAGCAATTTCACCTTGGAATTTAGTTGGTATTTATCATTCTAGGGTGACACTTAAATTGATTATTTAGGGTTCTTTTGTCCTGTATTGTCTTAAATATGTTTTAAGACTATATTTTTGGGAAGTTTCTAGTTATCAGACTTTCCTGAAACTCATATGCTGTACAATACTGTGCATGTAGATGTGCTATGTAAAATTGTACAATTATAACTCCTATTCATCTTAGTCCTTTTGTTTGTATGTATGTTTATGTGTGTGTGTGTCTCGCACAACCTCTAACTAATTGAATCATTGAGGTGATATCCAGTTTTTATAAATTGCTAGCATGAACCCCCCCCTCCCATCATTATTTTAAATCCGTACCTGAAAATAACCAGCATTGCTTTTCTATAAGCATCACAGAATAATTAACAATATAAGAATTTGAGACAGATATAGAGTCTATTTTCTACTTAATAACAAATCGGTGTACATTCCAAAAATAGACGCTTCTGTTTGAGAGTCAAGCCAGCCAACCTAACCTTGACTGCAAATGGCATTAAAAAGAAATACAAGTACACATGTTGTAGAAAGGGAATTATTCATTTTATTGCTGCTAGCCATTTATTAAAAAAGGAGATGGTTCTAGTTTAATTAACTGAGTTGAGTGCAGCAGATGGAACAGAATGTCTTGCAGCTATAAGACAATTCTGAAATGGTACCAGATGTTGGAAACTGTCCCTGGTGTTGTTTGAGTGCAACACAGATGTTACAGTCCCACCTGGCTAGTTTCTAAGCACTGCAGGCTAAACAGCTGTGATGTAACCCATATAATGTACACAGGCACTAAAAGTAGAATAATTGAGCCACTGCTACTTCCTATAAGGATGTGACCACTCAGAGATGACATTTTTTTAAGGACAAATGAAGAGTAAGGCCAACTTTTTAGTACTTTCAGGGGAAGAAAGGAGCTAATTATACATTGCTCAAGAAGCTCAAATTCCTGTATTAATGAGAGGTTGATTGTGCAGCAATGAACATTGGCTCAAATAAACACTCCGCAAAAGCTCATTAACATATACAGGTTTAAAAATTAAAGAGCAGCTTTTCTCCTGAGTCTAATAGCAGTTTTAGAGTGGGCTGATTTTTTTTTTTAAATTCCAATTATGAATAGCCTCCTGAAATATCTCAGCCCCAATTTTTGTCCATCAATCTTGTTTAACCGGTAACGCCAAATGTATAGTAGTCCTAAGCTATATAGTTTGTTCTCCTAGATTGAGACTCTCTGTGAAATGGCTGATGTATTATGACTATGCTCATATGAATTTTAATACAACCTATTTTGATTGTATTGAAAATATTGTTGGGAAGAATAATTTGGATGGGCATTGTTTAAGAGTAGTTTATTGTCCCTGTATTTTCTCTCTCCCTCCCTCCCTCTCTCTCTCTCTCTCTCTCTCTCTCTCTCTCTCTTCTCTCTCTCTTCTCTCTCCTATTATTTTCAGCATTAGTATGGACCTTTCATTTTCTGTATCCATTGTGAGATGTGTTCTAGATTACATTCTCTTTGGTTTTTCTTATAAAAAGTATGTGTAAACTATACCAAAGGAAGCAGCTCTGGCTTTCTCCATGACAACCTGCCTTCTCATTCCTTTGGTTTTAGGTGGCTCTACTGACCTCTTTGGAGGATTTGCTGACTTCAGCTCTCCTGCAGCTGCCTCCGCAAGCTGTCCCCCATCGCAAGGTAGGAAAGGGAACAGAATAGACCCCAAAACTGTTGAGCACTGTTATGCTACAACCAATAAGCCAGTCCTTTTGTTTGACAGAGGGCTTTAAAAAAAAACAACTGCTAATCAACGGATGAGAAAAGAATCCAGTTTGTTTTGTGCCATCACCAAAGGCTAATGATAGGCAGAATGATAATTCACACCGACAGGAGGAGGTTTTGTGTTTGATTTTGATATACATTAAAAATGTGTTAAACCTTTCCAGAGGCTTATAAAACCCATTTCTTTGGGTTAAGGTTCTGCATGAAATCTCATATCTGCTTTTTGGTGGTTTGCCACTCATCTTTTAGAGAGCATCAAAGCCCACAATAGGGGGTTTGGGAGCCATATGTTTCCCCACCATTGTTTAGACCCACCTGTTGGCAGTTCAGAGAAAATTTTATTATTATCCTCCCTTTGATAGAGTATTTCCCCCCATGTATATTATTCTGCTTCTTATAACATAAGAATATAGATTGTTTTGAAAACCAAGATTTAAGGTTTTAGTTTTGGCAAGTTTTCGATTTATTTCCTCCGATTCTCTTTTGAGTATCTTTATGTTGATCAAGTCGTTCATAATTAGGAAATATCAAAGGTATTTATTATGTCTCCATTGTGCTTAATCAACAATTTCATTCCTCAAGTACCCCCCCCCCCCATTGCTTGTGGAGATTTGGGCAGTTTCTCTCGCAGGTTGCAGGTTTCATGCCTCCCTTTCTCTCTGTTAAGGAGATTGAGAATTGTAAGGCTTCTCATAGCATAACAATATAATTGGTGCTGTTTGTCTTGATATGATGTTAGAACTGTTGGCACCTGGTAATATGACGTACCATCATTGTTTTTGGGTCATGTGCATTATCTGAAATTGCCAGAGAGCTCTTTGTTGCTGAATCTCAGGACTTATTAGGAACGGGTTCATCTCTGCGTTGCCTCTGTTCTTGAACTTGAAAGCAATGGGCAGGAGGGTGAGGGAATCAGCTTTAGAAAGCTTTCAAAAATCTTACAAATTTTAACTGATCTCAGTATTTCTCTGATGTTTGCAATAGTTCTAGATCCAGTACTTTAATTCTAAAACGCCTTGGTTTCTTTATAAATACATTTAATAATCATTTACCATTCCCTTAATAGATTTTAAAGCAAGGTTGTATAGAGAAAACTTTATATTTGCTGACGATAGATAAAAAAGTTGAATGGCATGTTTAGAAAGCCATCTTGAATAAACGATGTGAACTTGGTATTTCTGCTGAGGTCTTTGCTCTATAATCTGAAGACATTGACTGGGCAAATAGCAATCAATACATTTTGATACCACTATGTGATCTCGTTTTATTCCTGCTTATTGGAAGACTAGATTTAGACAGTCACTGAGTGGATTTGATTTAAATCAGGTCAATTTAAATCACTAGTAAAAAGGCTTTTTAGAATCTTTAATATTATTATTTGCAAACAAAATGAAGGTTTCCTATTTAGATTGCGGAACTTGGATTCATTGAATGAGTTTACCAAAAATGTAAATATTGCAGAATATACAGCCTCATGCTACATAACTATTTCATTACAAGCTGAATAAACTAAATTATTAATGTATCTCATATAGAAAACTATCTTTAGTTATATTTTTACTCCCAAAGCATTTTATTAAAATAAATTTGATAAAAAAATTTAAAAATCATTTTAAATAAAAAAAATCTGATTTAATTTTTTAAAAAATTTGATTTTTTGATTTTTTAAAAAAAATCATCGCTTTTTATCCACCCTGGACAGTCAAGAACCCAGAACTGTCTCAGTAATGACAGCAAATGGAGGTCTGATACAATATTTGTTGTTGTGCACCATATATACTATCTTGTTTCAGGTATGATGTTATGATTTCTAGTGTATATTTAATATTTTGTTGTTACTATGTGAGCTAGCCAGAGTTGATTTTGAATCAGGCATCACCTAAGACTAATTAATTAATACTTTCACATGTAGATGTTATTTGGACACTCCACTCTGTTTGCTATGATAGCTGTAATAATAGTGCTTATGTAATCTACACAAAAACACTTTTTAGACCTATAAATCATAGTTCTTTATCTTCTGGTGTAGAAAAATATCCTAAAAATAGTTGCATGTCCTAGAAGGAAAGAGGGAGAGAGAAAATTGCTTGTTTTCATTGCTTTTCTTCCTTTAAGATTCTTGCAAAATAAAAAGGGGAGGGAGAAAGGCCTGAAATTTCTTATTCCTGACATCAGATCCCAAACTGATAGATTATCTCTCCCAGCAGTTTCATGTAAGCATGAAACAAAAAGCCTTAGTCCAACCACTTTCTCAAAAGCTTTTCTTAAAAAGAGAAAGGAGATGGGGTAGTAGTTATTTAAACCACTTGAGTCTGAGGATGGCCTCTTCAAGAGGGAGCATACCACTGTCTCTGTCAAGGCTGGAAACTTTCCTTGCCCTTTTTAAATTAAAGCATGTCACGGGTTGGGAGCTAAGCCCAGTTAAAAGTGGTTTTCAAAAAAGTCCAAGTTAACTATGATCCCAAAGCAGCTTTCATCCACTTGAAATGAAGCAGGTCTGCACGATTTTTGATTGTCCCTCCCATATCTTGGGCCCAATCAACCCAAAAATGAAATGAATAGATTTCTTGATGCAGTAGGATCCAGAATGTATACAGCTTTCCCAAGAAAGGCTCTGGGATGGATTAACTTAAAGCATGTCCTTTTTTTCCCCCCCCACTCATCAGCAAAAGTGCATTTTATGAAAAAAGAAGATCTGGGTTGATCTAAGAACTGTGTCTTTAAATACTTCAACATGCGCTGTTCTACCTAAATCTTCACAGATTATTAAAACTGTTGTTTTGGATAGCTGAATTCTGTTATGCAAATACCATAGTATAACTTAATAATATTCCTTTATCACTATTACTGTGATTAATCTGTACTGATCACCATTATGCAAACAGGCAATTATGATTTATCTTTCTCGAACAACAAAGCCCCTCTAGAAATCTTGGTTGATTCATCATCTTTCGTGTAAAGTTCCCCAAAGAATGGCAACAGACAGCTCTCTATTTCCCCATCTCCTTTGTATGTGTATTTGGAATATGAGCATCCAGTAACTGGAGAATCAACACATTCAGCAGTTACTTACCCATCAGGAATACTTTAAATGTGCTTACATTTTTAATAGGCAAGACTAATTGAAACACTCCCAATAAAGTCCTTTTTCTAAGGGAGATCAAAGCAAATGTTTCATCATCGCCCCAAGCTAATGAATTTCAACCTGCTACTTGCAGCATTAAAGTGCACCATTGTGCAGAGAGGTGTGGATCTTCTTTTCCTTCCCCGTACGGGCTTACTTAAATTTTAATCCACCGTTGGAAGTGAAATTAATTAAAATAAAGGGTTTTATACCCAGGTGCACAGGTAATATTAAGAGTTACTGAAGTGAGATATAAATTATTGCAACAACTTTATAATTAAGCACATTAGATTCTAGATAATCTGCAAGTTTGTCGATCACTAATTCCTTATTATCACTACAGGTCGGATTACTCTGCAGTCAGAAGGGTCTCGTTTCTGTGACCTTCTATTTCCCCAGTCTTTCATTGCTCGTATCGAAAAACTCATCCCATGTAATTCATGAAAAAATCCTGAATTATTCCCTTTTAGTCCTGCCTGGCATTAAATATAAAATGATAGTTGCAAGGTGTAAATCTGGATAATAAGCAACATTGCTGTCCATTACCTTCCTGGTTGAAGTATGGGACAAAAATGATTGGCTAATCATTTATTAATCAAAATTTCCTTTCATTATGTGTGACTAAAAGTTATAATATTCATCAGTGGCTAATGAGTGGAAATTTATCATCAAAATCTACTTCATATTTAAAAAAAAGAGTAGGCTTCGCTTTCATCAATACAGTTTCATCATAAGGTTTGCTTATATAGGTAATACTCCACTTACGACTGTTTAACAATGGTTTGAAGTTACAATGGCCATAGAAAAAGTGGCTTATGACCCATCCTTAAAAATATAATCATTGCATCACCCCCATAGTCACATAATAGCAATTTGGAGGTTTGGCAACCGACTCCCGTTTGTGACAGTTGCAACCACGTAATCTTGATTTGCAAACTTTTCAGCTGACTTCTGACAAGCAAAGTCGATTGGGGAAGCTAGAGTCACTGAACAACGGTGTGATTCACATGACCGAGTGATTTGTTTAACGACTGTGACAAAAACGACTGTAAAAATCAGACCCGGTCATATGATAACTCATTTAACGACCACATTACTTATTGACCGAGATTCCTGGCCAATTGTGGTCATATGTCCAGGATTACTTGTATCTTTATTCAAGTTAAATATGTACTTTTATAAAATATGGAAATAGATTCCTCTATAAAAAGAACAGAAGTAATTGGAGAGCTAGTCAGTGTTTTCTGTGGAAAGATTTGAATGTGTGTGAGAGCTTTAAATGCATATTTATCAAAGCACCCGCAGAGTGCTAAATAAATACTATATAATGCTGTCAACCAGCACAACAGAGGTGAGATAAACACCCAGAGGCAGTTGAATTTGAAAGCCATTATTTTATTGGTATCCCACTTAGCTATACTGATTTAATAACTCTTTGTACAGCAAATAATTTATATGTAATCGGATGAGTTTGAACAAATTGCTATTTTTATTACTTACGACCGTGAGACTATTCTTGTTTATAGTGATTGATTCAAAGCCTCAGCCTAAGTCAGTGTTTTCTGTTTTACCTAAGGCTCCTCATTTTTCAGTATTAACGATTTAAATACTGAACCTCTGATGCCTCCTCTATCTATCATGCGCTTGTGGGTTAGATGTTATACTGTCCAGGAATTTGCATCCAACTGATAAACTGTCAACAGGTGTCACCCTTCCAAGCCATAGTTTCTGCCATTGGCGAGTGAATTTCTCATTTTCTTGCTACCACTTTCAAGTGGTTAGAATATTCATGAAGGAGACTAGGGCCCAAATGGAGATTCTACCTGCAGATGTTAATCTGGGTGGACAAATGTCAATTCCCATTTGTATCAGTTCATATAATGGGGCATTTATTTGACTTACAAAAGGTTTCTTTTCTTTTCCCTCTCCAGGTACAATTACAAGCGGGAATGGGGAATTTGGTGACTGGAGTGCCTTCAACCAAGTTGCTCCATGCCCAGCTGCTGCTCCAGCTGGAGAACTCTTCAGTAGCTCTGCTCAGCCAGGTGCTGAGCTCTTTGGCAACTCTGGTCAGCAGGGTCAATCTCCAGCTGCTGCAAATTCTGCTGACATGTTTGATTTGATGGGTACCTCCCAAGCCACAATGACCTCTTCTCAAAGCATGAATTTTTCCATGATGGGCTCTAACACTGTCAGCATTAATCTACCTATGTCAAGGTCACAGGTATATATAATTGTTCTGCAAGCCATTAATCCCCATTTTCTCCATGTTTGAAATGGTGTCTGAATAATTTAGACAAATACTTAGCTTATTTTATCTATTCTGAGTATTTTCTAGCCTATTTTACTTTGGTCGTTATTCTTTGAGATTCATTTAAGTAGAAAAAAAGAGTCATTCTAGAGCAACATATTGTAGCTGAATATTTTAATGGGTCGGAAAAAGTGTCAGTTGTTTCCTGTGTTAAGAGTTTGAAGAGGAAGCTCAATTACAAAATATTAGTCCTTTAGTTAGGTAAATTGGAGAGGTCAAACATGGATGGGAGAAAGAAGAAGATTTTTCTGAGTTTCTGGTCTTGGCATAAACTAATGATTCAGTTCCAGTATCTAAAGAGTTGGGAAGGACTTCAGAGTCATGTAGACAACTACTTGCCCAATGTAGGATTCGCCAAATTGTTTCTGACTGATGACTATAAAACCTTGTAGTTTTATCCCACTGGTTTCAGTCCTCCTCTTTTAAGAAGAGAAGAATAAGTCAAATTCTTCTATTGTGAAAAAAGTCAAATCCCTTTTCAGATATTATCATATTGCTACTTGGACATCTGTTCTACAGGCTAAACATATTCAAGTCTTTTAACTGCTTCTCTTGGAATTTGGTTTCCAGACCCCTTACTATCCTGGTAGGCCTCCCCTAAATTAAATTGTCAGCGTCCTTTGTGATCTGTGATCCCATACTGTGCAAACTTTGTAGGTTATTCCTGTGTCAAATTCTAGACCATTAAAGCATTGAATCTCATAACTCTAAAAATTTCTTTTCAATGTTTCCAGCCTTTGCAAAGTGTTAATCCAATGATACAGAAGCCTAATCCACTATATAATCTGGGCACAGAGATGGTCCCCAAAAATGTAAGCAAAACTCTGCCTTCAACGTGGTCCGATCCCAGTGTAAATATCAGTTTGGACAATTTAGTTCCTGGTATGCAGCCTTCAAAACCCCAGCAACCGTCACTGAACACAATGATTCAGCAACAGAGTAAGCAACCATTCCCTCCTATCTGTTCATGCATGTTTCTAAAACAGGTCCCTCTGAATGGGTTTGTGTAGGATTAAAGTTATCTTCATTTTGAAAATATTTTACATAACTTCAGTTTCAGTGCTCCTAGTATTTTGTCTCAATAGAGTTCATGTTACATTTCAAATAAATGTAGGCTTTGCCAGTTCAATAGTAAATTATGATTTTGCATCCATAAGATACCAAATACAATCTCAAGGGAAAAAATGCTGATTCTTCTGGCTGGCAAACTGCTTCCAGTAAAAATAGACAGTATTGGGATGAATTGAATACGGGCCTGATGATCTTTTAATGCTTCCTTTAAAGCTTGTAGTCACCTAAACATAGACGTGGTGGCTCAGTAGCTAAGACGCTGAGCTTGTCGATCAAAAGATCGGCAGTTCAGCAGTTCAGATCCCTAGTGCTGCGTAACGGGGTGAGCTCCCGGTACTTGTCCCAGCTTCTGCCAACCTAGCAGTTTCGACAGCACGTAAAAAATGCAAGTAGAAAAATAGGGACGACCTTTGGTGGGAAGGTAACAGCGTTCCGTGTGCCTTTGGCATTTAATCATGCCGACTATATGACCATGGAGATGTCTTTGGACAGCGCTGGCTCTTTGGCTTTGAAATGGAGATGAGCACTGCCCCCTAGAGTCAGGAACGACTAGCACATATGTGCAAGGGGAACCTTTACCTTTACTTTATAGATAGCGATGCAAAAGGAGTTTGGATTGAGGAATGTTGGAAATGAAAATGAAGCTTATTCAGGAACTACTGACTAGAATTAATTGGTTCCCACATTTCTATATTCTGTTGTACAATATAAATTAGTAGTACTCAACAGTTACGTGGTTGGTTGATTTGTGTTAGCTTTAACCTATCTTTAAATGTTGGAAATGTACAGCATCATCATCATGAACGTCCTTTCCAAATATCAAAAAGTGATAACTCTTTATTTCTCTGTTTTGGATCTGAACCTTTTGTAATCCACCAGTATACATTGTGGCTTGCCAATATGCAGCAGGCAAGCAAAATTGTAAGTAATGAGATGATGTCAGTTTGAAAGCTCACAAAGTATAGCCATATTTAATCTAGTGGTATATCATACCCATTTACTTCTTTTATCGACCTCTTTTCTCAAACACTTGGGAAATCCCAAATCCATCTCCAGGCAATAATGGTTCTTCCTAATTATAATGTCCAGTCAGAGATAAGGGAAATTCAAGCAGAAAAGGAAATGAGGCTTTTTTCCTCACCCCAATGAGGTTGGGAATGTGCTATAGGTGCATAGATCACTCAACATCAAAACATGGTGATAGGGATTTTGCTAAGGGAAAAGAAAGAGAAGCTGAAATTTGGAAGCACTAAAGCTGCAACAAGTAGAAGTTAATACTATATAGTAATATTAGATATTAGAAAGGTATGGAGTGGTGCTCTAAAGGTTGTGACTTGAATTTTAATTTATTTGAAAGTTTGATTTGAATACATCTCCAGGGAAAAGAGAGAGAGAAAATTTGCCTTAAATAAGAAAGACAGCAAACATTTAAAATGCTTTATTCTTAAACCACGTTTTTCTTCCAGATATGCAACAACCTATGAATGTGATGACTCAGAATTTTGCAACTTTGGGCCTCAACTCACCCCCCAGCATGATGCCTCTTCGACCTCCAGCAAACCCATTGATGGGCAGCCCTGTTCCCGTGGGGATGGGAATGCCTACCGCAATGACTAGCACAATTGGGATGGCTTCCATGGGAGGCCCTAACCCTATGATGAACCAGGGCATGATGGGAATGAATGTGAACATGGCAATGCCAAATTCTGGAATGGGTTTGTCGGGTACAATGGGCTTGGGAGTTCCTAATATAGCTGTGGCATCCTCTATGACTCCTGGAACTGTGCAACCTAAGCAAGATGCCTTTGCCAACTTTGCCAATTTTAGCAAATAAAGATTATAAACCAATCAGATCGAATGAAGGATTTTAGCTGCACAAATAAAGCTGGGATAAGGGTGAAAAATGCTGATCAAATGCTTTTTTTCTTCTTTTTATTGCTTATTTTAAAGGAATCCACATATGAATCCAAAGGTCATTTTTTTTGAACTCTAAAACTACTTTTGTTCAAGTTTTGGAATTGAATGTTCTTCCAGTGAATTGACACTGCAATGTCTAGGCCATGTTTTATAATGGGACAATTCAAAGCTTTTCCGGTAGCAGCAACCGTTTTAACTTTGAAACTTATGGGAAGAATGGAATTTGGGGGTAAATACGTGTGAAACTAATTTTATACTTGATTTCTCCCCCCCCCCCATTGGAATCTGTTTTATCTTAATTGGATCCATTCCTTTTCCTACCACTGAGTCAAATTTGAAGTCAAAGTATGCTGATCAATTTTTTATAAGAAAATATATATATATATTTTTGTCCAAAATGGCTTACATATGTGATTATGGCTAATTCAAAGAGACCTGGAATGTATATATACTTTTGCTACTCTTCCAGCAACACTGTTGTACTATCCAAATTTTTATTATAGACCTCTTCGAGCAATTTGCCTACGAATAAAGCTGGGGCAGGGAGAGATGTTCCGGCCAGGTTCTGCTCTATAATATTCTGCACAGGACTGGTGGAAATATTCCCCAGAACTGCTACATGGTTTCCTTTTGGAGAACTCTTATGTATAATTTGGAATTCTTTTAAAATTGTTTTCTGCAGTTCTGCATCAGCGGCCAGTGGCATATTCCCTAGCGTTCTCTGGGGTTATTGTTTACATCACCGATAGTCTGAAGGCAGCAATGTTTATTCATTCTTTCTTTCTTGCGACTTTACAAACAACAGGATGACTTGTCTTTTAAGTTAATGGTAATCATCTTCAAACATTTTGTCAAGCCAATAGCATTAAATTTTAGATTTTATACAATTGTTGGCTTTGTTTTATGTAAATATGGCCTTAGCGATTGCAGAATCCAATAGAGAGGAGTTAAATATATATAAATATATATATATTATTATTATTAAAGGAAACCTGTAGCAGTCAGATTTTATGAATCAAATGAAAATAAAAGAAGTGAATGAATGAATGAAAGATTTTTTTTCCTTTTACCTGTTCAAAAGAAAGCCTCCATTTAGGATCACCCACATATCATGATTTTTAATCTGGCATGCAGAAGTTCAATTTATGTTTGCAACGTCAGGGCTGCTACTGAAATAAGTACTATATTCTAGGTATTAAAACTTCATTGCTTCCCCCTTTCTTCTGTTGGTTACTTTATTTTTTTATTGTTCCTATTAAATTGATTAAAATTTATTTCCATTGTACTCATAATGTTCTGTTATGCATAACATTAAAGTGTTCATTAAAAGCACTGTTGGGGCTGTTCTTCCTTTCATTCCATTTGATGTTTATGAGAGCAGTTGGGGGGAATAAGGATCATTTGGGTAAAGTAATTTTTATAAATAATTTAAAAATGTTTAATGACTTCTTATCACCCACCTTTTCTATCCGACTCTACTGTTAAAAATTAAAAATGAAGCAGCCAAGATATCTTGACCCACTCCAGCCTTGCTAATGCTCCATCTACAACATTTCTAATTAGGCAGAAATTCATGTACTTCAGCTAAGTGGTAATGAAAAGTGATTCATTTGCTGAATAAGAGATGAGAGTGAGTGTAATTAGCTGACTGTGGTTTTTAATCTTTCAACAATTCAGTGTGTTTAAATTAGTTTCATAAAATAGGAGCTTTCAAGTGTTGTTACATCAAAGTAATCAAGACAAGCTTTACTGGCTGAGCAGGACAGATCTTCAGTTCCAATTTTGAAATCCTTGAACTTTTTTGTGGGAATTGTCTTCATAACTTCGGCTTGTGACAGATGTTAAGAAGCAGAAAAAGAAAGAAAGCATGCAAATAGAACCCGAATTGCAAGTGATGGCAGCAGATTGGTTCCATGGAGGAATGGAGAAGTGGTCAAAAAGATTTTTTTTTATCCACTGGGATGGCAAAGTACCAAAATCCAGGAATATGGTCTGTCTATACATACAGTAAAAGACCAGATTGTGTCTCTTCAAATTAGAATGTTTTGCAAGAAATGTGGAACCAAGCTGGGTTGAACCTGGACTAGATTAATGCTTTGGAACACATGGTGAAACCTGTCAGATATTTTGCTAGAAGTTATTACCTTTTGATTGTATCCTGCTGTATGCTTTCCGTGGACACTGAGGCACGTAACAATACATTCAGGGCAGGTGGGAAGTATAAAAGCAGAACCTATTGGCAGCTTTTCAAATCTGAGCCTCTTCAAACCTGGTCAACAGGTACCAACCAGACTTGGATATGATTCTGGAATATGTTTCTGCAAATATCCAAGAAAGGAAATGGAAAGCAAATATAGAAACTGAGAACCTTTCCCTTTTCTTTGATGATGTGAATATTTTTCATGCATGGCGGGATCCAAAATATCCTCCCAGTAGGCAGATTTAATTAATTATATTTGACACACAGAGTCACACTGGCAATTTAATGATTCAAGTAATACAGCCCCCAAACAAATGTTCTAAGAAAAAAGAAATCGGGTAAAATAAACTTTTGGGGGCAAGTGATGGGATGTATTTTGGGAAGTTTGGCACTAAATCTATCCCTAAAGTCCATCTTCCATTCTGATGCCAGAAGACCCAGAAAAAGGATTATTTCCCAAGGATGCATTGGACACAATAAGAAACTTTATATATTTCCAACATACTGAAAAGTCCAGGCCATAGTGATGCTGACCACTGAAACAATATGTATTATCCTTTATGGAAAACAGCCTATATTTCGCCATTTCAAACAATAGCTAATGAATAAATAAAAGATTTATTGGTAATATGGTAATGCAACATATTCTAACAGAAGTGATGTTTAAAACTACTAAATGAGAATTGGTGGCAACATCTGTTTTATCTTGATCCATCAACAAAGAACCGCCTAACATTTTCTGTGGAAAGAAGGAACAAAAAGGACAGATTTATCAATAAACAGCTTGTATAATGTGAGCAATCCTGTGCTTGGTGACAGTAATAGTAAAACAACGCTTAAACCCTCTTTTTTTTCCTCCTCTCTTCTCAGAGTTTAGGTTTCTAGAGATCGCAGGAAATTGAACTGTTTGGCTATGCATTCAGTCTGAAGAGCAATAATGATCCTAAATGCTAATTATGAAAGTCTTTTTGAAAACAGATAATTATATAGCCAGCAGCACCATCACAAATATTGGCAGACATTTGTATTCTTCCCTAGTAAGGAAAAGATTGGCTAGAACTGAGCAACAGAAATCTGACTGACTCAGGATTGACTGTAATGGGAGGAGAAATAACATTGAGTATTTTGGAAAAGAGTAACAACAGCAGCAACAACATTTTTTAAAAAAACAAGAGCCTCACATGCTGCATATTTTGTTCATTGTAACTGAGTATTTGTCTATGGCTTGTTTCTGGTTTAATATTTTAATATATTCTTTGGAACTGCAAAATGAGTTTTTTAAAAAAAAGTTATAAGTAATTTGATTAAAAATATAAATTAATGATCCACAATATAGATTTGATCCCCAACAACTCTGGGGAAACTAATGCTTTTCAGGTTTTCTCAGCATAGCAAAGATATCCCTGAGTTCTGTGAAGGATGGAACACTGACTTTGTAAAGAAGTTTTCGTACAGGAAAAAAAAAGACAAACAAAAATTTTGGTGGAGGAAAGTCAACTAATTACACATTTAATACAAGAATCTTTCATGCAATCTTCGCAGAAAGATTGGCCTAGCATGTATTCTTCAAAACCCCTTAGATCACACTTAGGTCTTGTGATTCCAAAAGAAACAATGAATTACATCAACATCCTACTTATTTGGGGTGGGAATGCATATTAAAGTCAAGAGAACTTGGCCATTTTCTTGAGATTTGAAGCCATGTCAAGCTAAAATCAATATCTGATATTGTATGTGCCAGTTAATTAGAAATTTAGTTGTGACTGTGGAACTGTCCTTCTAATGTTTGTGGATTTTCACAAGAAAAAAGCCGGGCAATTTATATCAGTATTTCTCAACAATGGCAACTTTTAAGATGTATGGGCTTCAATTCTTCGCATGCTGGTTCGGGATTTCTGGAAGCTGAAACACATATTTTAAAGCCACCAAGGTTGAGAAACCCTGATATACGACATGTTGCTATTATGAAAAAGCAATTTAAACTGCAGATAGGATTGGATTTGAGATCAAGAAAACAGTTGATGTTCCGGACATTCTAGGTCAAGACATAATTGCCTTTATATTCTATTTCCTTGGAGATAATCAGAGAACGAAGCTCAACAATTGTACCTGGTTATTCATATTGTAATATTTCTTGTGGTGTTTCTCACAATTTAAGTACTAGTTATACTCAGTGGTTACATTTCCAGCAAGATACAACAAATTCTGTCATCTATAAAGGTAAAGGTCGCACATATGTGCTAGCGTTCCCGACTCTAGGGGGCAGTGCTCATCTCCGTTTCAAAGCTGAAGAGCCAGCGCTGTGCAAAGATGTCTCCGTGGTCATGTGATCAGCATGACTAAACGCCAAAGGCACACAGAACACTGTTACCTTCCCACCAAAGGAGGTCCCTCTTTTTCTACTTGCATTTTTTACATGCTTTCGAACTGCTAGATTGGCAGAAGCTGGGACAAGTAATGGGAGCTCATCCCGTTACACGGCACTAGGGATTCGAACCACTGAACTGCTGACCTTTCAATTGACACACTCAGTGTCTTAGCCACTGAGCCACTGCGTCTCTGCCATCTATAACAAGTGCTAAATAGGTTCATGTATCTTTAGTGGAGCTGGAGTTGTTACCATAATAATGATCAAGTGCAACCACTTTATTTGATTATTTGAAGAGTTCTGACAAGGTAGTATGACATGAAATGCATGGAACTGAATGCCATGTCTTACTTAAAACCCATTACAAATAGAACCAGGTTGCAACTAAAATTGTACAGAGCTGATGCTGCTAAGTATAAAAAAAAGAGCAAACAGTTTCAGAGAAATGATTTTTACCTTACCTAGCAGAAAACAACATTGGCCTAACATTTCATTTCTAATTAATTACAGATTGTGATTTAGACTCACATCTAGTCATTTGGACATCATTCCTCTTTCCTGAAACTCTCAGAACCCATAATAGTTTGCAGTGAAGCATGCACCCATACATAAGAGCTAGGAATTAAACATTGCCTTAGGTAAATCCCTGGAAAATAATAGCTAGGTAAATTATTTTTATGTGAGTTGCATTTTCTGAAACAATACTTCTTAAGAAGGAGATAATTTGCACCCAAATGTTTGTCAAGCGGCTTCAGCAGCTTCTTTGCGAGGTGTGTTTAGTGATTGATTTTTAAGAAGAATGCTTGAAACAATACTGAAGACCTTTCCAACAGAGCTTTAAATAATATTGGTCCAGAAAACCATTTCCGTGCTAGAGGCTGCTTCCCTGTACAGCCCGCCTGAGATTTCTGCTCTTCCATCCAACTAGACTGAACCAAGGAGGACATGCTCTGTTATTCTCAAAAGTGGTGGAAACTCCCTCTGGAAGGATTGGCCTAGTGTAAGTTCCTTCAACTTTTTTTTTTTTTAATGAACTTCCTAAGTAGTACAAGTTGCCAGTGGCTTCTTTCTTCTATTGCAAGCTTTGATGGGTAATCCCTCAGAAGACTCCATGCCACCTCTGACCTCTGGCAAGAAATATACCGTTCAACCATTTCGCAGTGCTGAGTTCTACTTGTATATACAATTGTACAAAAAAGACGAACGCTCGGTAGCATTTCATTCAATGTGCTAAACATCTCTTTTAGAAATCCCAAGCGTTTTATGATCCAAATGGTTATTTTAAAAAAGGCAAAAAATTGCAGGGTACCATAAGGTTCTAGTTTAGTAATTAACCAGTTCTTTTAATAGACCCTCAATTACTTTGTTCCGTCGTAAAGTAGTTTGAACAGAGCACACACACACACACACGCATGCATGCATGGAAAGATATACAAACATTTTAAGATAAAGCTACATTCGACATCTGGGAACCTCTGAACAGCTGGCTACCTAATGAATATGCATCTGCTTAAGAGGCTGTAGTCCATTAATAAACCAATAGATATAAAGCAGAAACCATCTTCGTCAGCTTCAAATGAGATTGGATGCAATGTGCTGTGAAGTGTCATTGTCACATTGAATTGGGCTGCTGAGGTTAACAACCAACTCTTCGACGCCCACGCCTTTGTGCTTGCAAACAAAGCTCCATTTCCCCTCCTTTGCAAAGCAAGGGAAGTAAAGATGAGATATTTTGTTTTGCTTTTTTACATGTTAAAATTTTCAGCTGTGTGATGGATACCGGATTCTTTTCCAGTGGAGATTTTCCTCATCCTTTGCATGACTAAAAACTGGTCCTGCGTTTCAGAAAAAAAACAGCAGCTAACTTTAGTAGTGCAAATCAGTTAAATAACTCTTAACGTTCTACTGTGCAAATAGATCCATTGCTCAATCAATATCTGATCTAAAAATTCAGCTTTCAATTTGGAGGACTAATCACTGGAATAATATATCTGTAGAGGCAACCAAATGCGCTTTTATTCTTATTTTCTTCCAAAGTGTATATATACTATTCGTTCTCATAGAAGAGGCTCTGGTGCCAGTATCTTTTCACTATGCCTTGAGCACAATCTATGGTGGGTACAAACCTCTTGGTTGCTCTGTGTGTGTGTAGGTGTGTAGGTGCTTCTTTTCATAACTTCAAACCAATAAGATGTCACATAGACTAGTGATGATGCTGTCCATTCAACTGTGTCCTGTTCTTGGTGAGTCTATTGGACCAGCTCTCTCCACATTTTCTGATCTTGTACAGCTTCCTTCAACCGTTTCATGCTCTGTGTGGTGTCAGCTTTGACGGTGTCTAGCCACCGGGGTTTTTGGCGGCCTCATTTCCTTTCACCACTGACCATTCCAAGCATAACTGCTTTTTTCCAGCGAGTTTGATTGCATGACAGTAACGCGGCATTTTGTGATTTTGCCTTCCAGCGATATGTCTGGTTTTATATGTTCCGCTACTTGCTTGTTTATCAACTTTGCTGTCCAAGGAATGTGCAGGAGCCTTCTGCAACACCACAGCTCAAATGAATCAATTTTCCTCCTGCCTGGTTGTTTTAATGGTCCAACTTTCGCAACCATAGGTAGCTATAGAAAACACAATAGTACAGATTAATTCCCAGACTGATGCTTTTTTGCACTCAAATCGTATTTATCATTGTGCAATACGATGCTTTATTTCTGGACTGCAGATAGACACTAATTTACTACTTTGATCAATCTGCAACCGTAGGAAAATGAATTCTTGCAGGCATTTGTTTTCTTTTCTATGTCTTCACTGTCAATCCTATTTTGACATTTCCATTCCTCATAGTGGTCATGAGATCATCTTCTTGATGTTCAGCAGGAGGACAAATTTCTTCACTTCTTTAATCCTTTTGATCAGACTTTTCAGGCCTTATTTCAGTTTTGGGGAGGTGAATTGTGTTGTCAGCATATCGAAAAGTGTCGATGTTCCTTCCTCCAATCTTTACACAACTTTTCAGCGCAGCCCCAACCAAACATAGTTTTGTTTTCTGATGTTTTGCACATAGACAGACACTAATCAAGTTTGGTTTTCTGGCTTTACTTACTGGCTACAGTATAAAGGCATATTTTAATAATAAGGTTGCCAAAGATCCAGCCAAGAAAATAAAAGGAAAAACACTTTAGAACTGTGTTGCGTCAGTTACTCTTTAACACTTGCCAGCTTACTGCCTAAACTGAGTTCTTACAGCAGATTGAACTAAAGGTGTAGAAAAGTCACTGCTAAAGGATTCGAATCTCCCTGTGTTCTCCAGACTAGTCTGTTTTTCTTCAGGACCATCCTATTCAGACTGGAACAGTCTACTGGATAATCCAAGATCCTTCTTCTTCTGGAAGATTTATTTTTAGAAACTATCGGTCAGTTTCCAAAACACCTATCAGGCAATTAACAGGCAAAAATAGTAGCAAATTCTAGCAAAATTTTAAATGGTAATTTGAGGTGGGGTTGGAGAGAAGTAAAAAAAAAGCTAGAGTGATAGCTTATTGATGACAGGAAGTTACATCAGCAGTAGGGGAAAAGGCTGAACTTTGACAATGCAAATTATTGTCTCTTTCTGAAGCGAAATTGTTTATATTAAATTTACAATATTTCTCTTATTCATTTTTGATGAAATATTGGGGTCTGAGAGTTTGATGTGTGTGTGTATGTGTGTGTATAGAAATACAAATGAGAAAGTCAACCAGACAAAGAAGGCTGGAATTGACTGATTATCAGTTAATTATCTTGAATATCATTTTTTTCTTTTGTTTAGTTTAGATAGGAAGGTTACAATCAACATAACATCGCAACTATTACTGTTCTTTTGTCTCCAAGAAGCCAGTATAAAAGATCAAAGTAAGTCCTTCAGTTAAGCACTTACATCAATGGTGGGATTCAAATTTTTTTACTACCAGTTCTGTGGGCTTGGTGGGCATGGCAGGGGAAGGATACTGTAAAATCTCCATTTCCTCCTGATCAACTGAAACTCGGGAGGCAGAAAATAGGTGGGGGCAGGGCCAGTCAGAGGTGGTATTTACCGGTTCTCCGAACTACTCAAAATTTCCACTACCGATTCTCCAGAACTAGTCAGAATTTGCTGAATACCACCTCTAATTTACATGGGATAACTCCTCTGTTCTTTCCCAGGGCCAAAATAGAGCCTTTTTATGTTACTCTAACTCATTGTTCCACAAAAGAGAAAAATGTATGCCTACTTTGTAATAACTTACCCAAAGAATGGTCCAATGCCCATCTCATAACGAAAATAATCTGGCTACTTTCAGGCTTCTCCTTTACCAAAAACTCCAGATCAGCTTTCCATAACCTGGTGACCTGTGGATATGTGTGTGTGAAGACTTACGTTAATGCAACAACTGCCCAACCTCTTTATCCAAAAACTTTTCCAATTCTGAACCCATTACCCACACGGCCATTCAGGTGGATAAGATCCTGAATGCAGAAGTGGAAATTCAGTTTCTTGATTTCCCCACTATAATTGGTTTATTAATGACAGCATCTTAATGATCTGTTTAAAATAAATAAACCATTCTCACCATTTCAAAGGTTTTTTGTGAGGCTCAGCTGATATTAAAATAGCACCAACCTTATGTGCTTTTTCAGCAAGTGACCTAATTAGTTAATAAAGTAATTGAATATTAAAAAGGATGTTGCAAGTGATTAAAATTTAAGAGCCTTCAGAACATTATTAAAGCTATAAATCATACATCACTGTTTTAATTTGCATAGCTATGGAATTACTAATGGTCCCACGTGAATATGGTACTTGGCAATTAGTCTTTTATACAAAATGTTGGCAATGCCAGGATAGTTTACCAAAATTGTCTCTTCTGCGTATGTTTTTGGGCTAATTTCTGGTTTGAATGTACACTGGGGGAGAGAGGGAAGGTTATTTTTTTAGGGATTCAGATCTTCAAATGGCAAAGGCACGCTATGTTCCTTTATGTGCCTGGACAAGGTATCTCAAATGACTCTAACGTTTCTCTGAATCCCCTTGACATTGATTAATTCACAGCCACAGCTGTGAGTAAGGACACAATCTCTGCTATGCTTTCATTTTGCTTAGGATGTATCGCTGGATTTCCCAAGACAGCCCTTGAAAGTCTGCGTTGGTGAAGTACAAGCAAGGTAGCCCACAGAGTTGCCAACAACTTCGTTTCAGGCCATTCATTGCAACTGGAGGCCTATTGTCCTTAATGAAACTGAAGCTCACAACGTAGACAAATCTGCTTCAAGCTCTGTGGTTTCCTGCCTGCTCTTTCCAGAATCCGGGCTGGGGGGGGCGGAGGAGGGCGAGGCATTCAAGGCCAGATTTGTGCATATTGTTTGTGACTTCTCTGTATTACAGCTATTGTATTTCCAATGTAGTATAACGTTCCAATAACATTGCTGCAGGTACCTGAGGTATCCCCTTCTATATCTCTGTTTATCGGTAATCTGTAGATTGCACCTTTTCTCCTGGAGCTCATGGTGACCCGCATGGCACTCCCTCCTTCAAATCCTCCCTCCCCCCCGCCACTCCTCCTCAACAGAGAGACTGAGCTGTGAAACAATGCCTGCCAATCCAGCTTATGCATCGCAGCCCCCAAAGGGATGTTGCCAGCCAGACGAAAGTCCAAGGATCGTGTATTGTGTTGGACACGCAGATACACAATGCACCTTGACCCTCTTCTTGCAATTAGACACTGTTTCTGCAGGAGAGCCCCCTTCTGCACTGAGAACTGTTCCCCTTCAAAGAAAAGCCTACACGCACTTGATTTCAAATCACCATTGCATGGTTTCGCGGAACAATACATCAGCATCCTTCCTTGTTTTTGTTATTTTATGGGCCTATTAATCGGGCAAAGTGTTACCCAAAATGTCATCCTCTAGCCTGAATGCTGAATGGGGGGACGTGGGAGATCTAGATGTCTTCTCATCTCTAATCGGTGCTTAATTGCTCGCTCCTCCTGTGGGACGATGCTTGCTTGCACACCCATCTTCTGCTCTCCTTCTGAATCTCTGGCGGTGAGAAAAGGTTGCTTGCACTTCAGGCGTTCTGCATCATAGCATAAACTTGAAGCACCGAAAGACCTAACAACTATGCCTTTTACGCGCCCTCCTATTCCCAATGTGATATTGAACGGCTATTTTGGTTTTGCACAGTCAGTGCATTTCACTTTGAAAAGCTTACAAGGCCAGAAGCTACAGGCAGTTGCCTTCTCCTTGAGATGCCTGCCTTCCTCCGTCTGGTTTGATGAAAGCCGATGCTTCTTGTTCATTAGCTGATGGTGATGGCGGCAGACAAAGGCAAAGCCAAGAGTCAGAGGAGTTGCTAGAAAACGATTCACACACCGGTACTCCTCCTCGGTGCATTGAAGCTCTGCAAGCCCTGGCTGAAGGCTGAGGTTTTAATTAGATAGCCGTCTAATAGGAGAAGCAAATGCTGAGAACCTCTAACCCAGGGAAGAACGATAAGCTCCCTACTCCCTTTGAAATAAATTAAGTCCCATGGTCTTTACACTATAAGGAAGTCATTTGCCAAGGTGGGAGGACCAAACCCTGCACATCTCTGAATGGGATAAGAGCTGTCACAACAGCCAAGGACTTCAGTGCAAAATAAGTTGCCAGGTCCTATTTATGTCAATCCAAATTCAGCACCTTTTTCATTTCCAAGGAGTAATAAAATTTGGAGAGAAATTGGTTGGCCCATTTATAGATTTTTTTTCAGGTTTGTTTTTTTTTTACTTTATTTACAGAGGGGAGGGCTATCCAATGGCAAAGTGAATGCTGCTTCCATTGCTCCCCTGTCTCTCCCACCCCTGCATCTTCCACTCATCTCATTAGGTGGGTGATTCATCCTGGCGACAGGGATGATTTAATATCACCCATCCCACTGACACAATTAGAAGAGTGGCAACATTGACTTATTTGACTGGAGAAAGGATAACAGCTACATTTATTAATGATTGGAAACCCCTTATGGACTTTTTGCTGAAAAAAGAAAAACAAACTTGTGATGTATGGGTTTAATGATTAGAAAGGGAAGACTATGGCAAGAAGGAGCTATGCTGTAGTCCTATGGGGGAGGGTAAAATATAAATGCTCTTAAGAAGACCACTTCTTATAATTTCTTTTTCTTTCTTTCTTTCTTTCTTTCTTTCTTTCTTTCTTTCTTTCTTTCTTTCTTTCTTTCCTTCCTTCCTTTCCTTTCCTTCCTTCCTTTCTCTCTTTTCTTTGTTCTTTTCTTTCTTTTCTTTCTTTCTTTTTCTCTCTTTCTTTTCTTTCACCTTTTAATATACCTTTTCTCTTTCAAAATCTGTATTTTGTATTTATTCTTTTAAAAATGTATTTAATAAAAAATTTATGTATATAATAATACATATATCAATCTCTATCTGTCTATCATGTCTCTATCATCCCTCTATCTCTCTATCTTTCTATCATCTAGCTATCATCTAGCTATATCATCTAGCTATCATCATCATCTATTAATAGATGATGTTAGGCTATTTTTGCACAAATGTCACATGTACCAAGAGACAAAAGGATGGCCAAAATATTGGAACTTTGATGTGATTGTTTCTTAGCAAATATAGATTAATTCTCCTAGTTGGGAATTTTAAACCTCTGGTCATATTAAAATCTTTTGCTAAATATAAACAACAATATTTAGTTGTATTTATACCAAAAAGCTAGTGGACAGTATTCCAGCTGAGCTATTCAAAATTTTAAAAGACGATGCAGTAAAAGTGCTACAGTCAATTTGCCAGCAAATTTGGAAAATTCAACAGTGGCCACAGGATTGGAAAAGGTCAGTTTACATTCCAATTCCAAAGAAAGGCAATACCAAAGAGTGTTCAAACTATCACACCATTGCACCCATTTCACATGCTAGTAAAGTTATGCTCAAAATGCTACAAGCTAGGCTCCAGAAGTATGTGGCTTGAGAACTACCAGAAGTACAAGCAAGATTTCAAAGGGACAGAGGAACTAGGGATCAAATTGCCAACATACCCTGGATCATGGAGAATGCTAGGGAGTTCCAGAAAAACATCAACTTTTGCTTCAATGACTATGCTAAAGGCTTTGATTGTGCGGATCACAACAAATTGTGGCAAGTTCTTAAAGAGATGGGAGTACCAGACCATCTTATTTGTCTCTTGAGAAACCTGTATGCGGGTCAAGAAGCAACAGTGAGAACTGGACACGGAACCACTGATTGGTTCAAAATTGGAAAGGAGTCTGGCAAGGCTGTATACTGTCACCCTGCCTATTTAACTTATATGAAGAACACATCATGAGAAAGGCGGGGCCAGATGAATCAAAAATTGAAATTAAGATTGCCGGAAGAAATATCAACAAACTCAGATATGCAGAAGATACCACTCTAATGGCAGAAAGTGAAGAGGAACTAAAGAGCCTCTTGATGCTGGTGAAGGAGAGTGCAAAAAGTTGGCTTGAAATTCAATATTAAGAAAACTATGATCATGGCATCCGGCCCTCTCAATTCCTGGCAAATAGATGGGGAAGAAATATAGGTAGTGACAGATTTTATTTTCCTGGGCTCCAAGATCACCGCAGATGGGGACTGCAGCCAAGAAATTAAAAGACGCTTGCTCCTGGGGAGGAAAGTTACAGCAAATCTAGACAGCGTACTAAAAAGCAGAGACATCATCCTGCCAACAAAAGTGTGTATAGTCAAGGCTATGGGTTTCCCAGTTGCAATGTATGGCTGTGAAAGTTGGACCATAAGGAAAGTTAAGCACCAAACAATTGAGGCCTTTGAACTATGGTGCTGGAGAAGACTCCTGTGAGTCCCTTGGACTGCAAGGTGATCAAAGGCTGTTAAACCGGTCAGTCCTAGAGGAGATCAACCCTGACTGCTCTTTGGAAGGCCAGATCCTGAAGATGAAACTCAAATACTTTGGCCACCTAATGAGAAGGAAGGACTCCCTGGAGAAGAGCCTAATGCTGGGAACAATTGAAGGCAAAAGAAGAAGGGGATTGCAGAGAACAAGGTGGCTGGATGGAGTCAGTGAAGCAGTAGATGTGAGCTTAAATGGACTCAGGGGGATGGTAGAGGAGAGGAAGGCCTGGAGGAACGTTGTCCATGGGGTTGCGATGGGTCGGACATGACTTCGCAACTAACAACAATACTAAAAAATGAAAAAAAAAACACTAAACAACATACTATACGTACCTTTTATAGCAGCTAAATCTAAGAGGAGGAGAAGGAGGAGGAGGAGGAGGAGGAGGAGGAGGAGGAGGAGGAGGAGGGGGAGGGGGAGGGGGAGGGGGAGGAGGAGGGAAAGCAAAGGCACTAGTAAACAAATGCTAACTAAAACTAAGGAAAACCAAAATGTCCTCTAGGGTTTTCAGTAGGAACAACCAGCCTGCAGCATAGGATCCACAGATGGTATAGAAATGAGAAACGAATTAAAGGCACTGAAGGTGCTAGGTTAGGGTTCCCCAACCCTCCCATGAGGATGTGTTCACTCTGGGCAGGCTGGACAGCAATCCATGGAAGTCAGACTAATCACCATATTTATTTCTAAGCTAAAGCAAATCAGTGTTTTCCTCTAGGTGCTGTTTAGATAAATTCTCCTCCACAGAATTTGTTTCTCCCAGGAAGGTTATTATTTGATTATTTATTTATTTGTCAAACACAACAGTATATATAAGTATAAGCATGAAATAACCATACAAATTGGATACAATCAAAGGGAACATTAGGACAGGAACGGTAGGCACGTTGGTGCTCTTATGCACGCCCCTTACAGACCTCTTAGGAATGGGGTGACGTCAATAGTAGACAGTTTTTGGTTGAAGCTTTGGGGATTTTGGGAAGAGACCATGGAGTCAAGTAGTGCATTCCAGGCATTAACAACTCTGTTTCTGAAGTCATATTTTCTACAATCAAGATTTTTTTTACTTTGATGAAAGACAATTTACCATATATATTATATCAAAGGAAACTCCAGAAGGTGTGAATTCTCCAACTCTGAAAGTTTTTAAGAAGGGATTGGACAACCATTTGTCTGAAAAGGTGTAGGGTTTCCTGCCTGAGCAGGAGGTTGGACTAGAAGACCTTCAAGGTCCCTTCCAGCTCTGCTGATCTGTTTTGTTCTGTTCTGTTCACACACAACCAATTACAACAATGAGTTTATCTTGTTACTGGATGGGAATAAAACTCTTGCACCCTTTCCAAAGTCCTGTTTCAGAAGCCAAGCAGCAACAGAGAAAAACCAGATTATAAGAACTGAATGGGGGAAAAAAGACAGGAACTAGAAGAAAACATGCACAAATATTTCCAACCTTGTGCCTTAAATCCGGCATTCTGCAGCTTTGTTTGAAATTTTAAACAATATCCCTTCTAATTAGTAATTGCTCTAATTACTTGAAAACAACGGGCGGCCTTTTAGATCCCGTTAAAAAGATTTTCCGATGAAGCACTTCGAGGACCTTCCATGCTAAAAGCATTCAATGCTAATTCAATTACATCTGTTTTTAAGCCACCTGCTCCAAAGGAAGCAGAAAAACCAGCATTCCCCAAAGATTTTGCACTTTCGATTTCGCTCGGACTTTTGGCTGGAGCAACAACCCGCATTAACTCACACTCAACTCTTCCCCTCCGTCCCTCTCCACTTCAGTCAACTTCTAACTCGGCTGACTCCTAAGTGGTGGACCCTGGCCTCGCCAGGGGAGCGGAACACGGACTTGCTTTACCCTACTGCCATCTAGTGGACATGCCGGGAGATTACTAGCAGGTTTGTCACGGAATCCGCTTGCCTATAGGAACGTTTGAGGAGCCTTTTGTCCGGCAGGGAAGTTCGTTTTCTAGCCCAAAGAAAAACAGCATCTAAACACGCACAAATAGAATGGGATGGGATGGGATGGGATGGGATGGGATGGGATGGGATGGGATGGGATGGGATGGAATGGAATGGAATGGAATGGAATGGAATAGAATAGAATAGAATAGAATAGAATAGAATAGAATAGAATTCTTTATTGGCCAAGTGTGACTGGACACGCAAGGAATTTGTCTTCTGTGCCTTATGCACCGAAGACAAACTCTGTGTGTGTCCAATCACACATGGCCAATAAAGAATTCTATTCTATTCTACATATTAATTCATCTGTATTTATTTATTTTGTATCCCACCTTTATTATTTTTTTTTACAAATAACTCAAGACGGCGAACATATCCGACACATCTTCCTCTTCCTATTTTCCCCTGTGAAGTGATCAAAGCTCTATGCATTGAGACTAAGGCAGTTTGGGTTACTGACCTCAGTTGACCACAATGGCAACAGACTAAGTCTGTTGTCATTGAATGCCTGGCATGGTTCCTGTGACTGGCCGCTGGGTTTCAAATGTGCAAGAAGACAGAACAAAGCAATTGTCTAGCTGGGAAAAATCAAGCACAGGGTCCTCTGCTGTGAGACTCCGCTCCTCCCTTCAGCAGCACTAATTTCCTAGCCTTTCTGTAGGTAAAAATAAGAAAACTTCCCTGCCTAAATATAATGTGCCCTGTTGAATGTGGCAGAAACAAGGTATCCTTTGTCTCAACTTGCTAGCTTTCTTTTCTTTCTGCAAATGACTTCTAAGTTCTCTCCCTCTCTCTCCCTCTCCCCCTCCCCTTCCCTCCTTCCCTCTCTCTCTCATATCTTCACCAATGACTAAAGATTGACTCTATAATAATAAAAAAAACTCTTATTGAAAGGACCCTGCTTGCCCGTTATAAGCTTAATCAAGAAGCATGTCAAGAAGAAAAGTCCCAAAAATTGAACAGCACATTGAAATATCAGCCAAATGCCAAATTGTTCCAGAGCTGTTAAAATAGGGTAAGCAGCCTGAAATGGACTTGGAGGGATGAGTGGAGCTGAAAAACCGCTTATTTGGGGATGGGCGGGGGGGGGGGAATTGTTCCTTCAGGACAATATTTCAGATTTTGAATGGATGATTATTTGTTATGAACCCGTGAAAGACTGTGAGCTTTTCAGCACTGAATGCTCTGAGCAGCCATAGCAATGAGCTGATTATTGGCAAAGTTAGACCAATGGGATGTGGTGGCTCAGTGGCTAAGATGCTGAGCTTGTCGATCGAAAGGTCAGCAGTTCAGCGGTTTGAATCCCTAGTGCAGCGTAATGGGGTGAGCTCCCGTTACTTGTCCCAGCTTCTGCCAACCTAGCAGTTCGAAAGATGTAAAAAATGCAAGTAGAAAAATAGGGATGATCTTTGGTGGGAAGGTAACAGCGTTCCGTGGGCCTTTGGCGTTAAGTCATGCCGGCCACATGACCATGGAGACGTCTTCGGACAGCGCTGGCTCTTCGGCTTTGAAACAGAGATGAGCACCGCCCCCTAGAGTCAAGAACGACTAGCACATATGTGCGAGGGAACCTTTACCTTTACCTTAGACCAATATAAATTTGCAGTAAAAGATACAAAGCACAGGCTTGATATAATTTTGGTTAACTCCAAAAGTAACAATGTCCATTCCTTCCCTCCAAGATATATTTCAACCCAAGTAACTTTAGCTGGATTAAGCCCAGTATTTAACTGAGGAAAAAAAATACATGTTTTATTGAGCAAGTAAAACACATGCATTTGTGTAAAAATCATAAACATTGAATAAATGGTTGATAATCTAATTTAGGAAAAGCTAGCAAGCCAGCATTTCTTTCATACAGCAGTGAAATACTGTAACTATCCCAAATCCAGCAAAAGCTTACAGATAAAGTCACTATTAAAGAAAACCCCTCAAAAATATTGGATGGCTTGCTAATATGCAAAAAGAAAAAGCTCTCCGTTTTAAGATTCATTTGTCAAGATTCCCTTGTCAATCTCTTTATCTTGTAATCAGACTTAGGATACTCCAGTTATTAATAACACTCCTAATGATTAAATGGGAAGTCAATTCTCTTAGCTCTGTGCAAATCAAAATATTCTAAAGAAAAATGGCAACTGATAGAAAGGAGGGAAAGTTTCTTTCTATCCCAGGGTCAGCAAAAGAAAAAGCTCTCCGTTTTAAGATTCATTTGTCAAGATTCCCTTGTCAATCTCTTTATCTTGTAATCAGACTTAGGATACTCCAGTTATTAATAACACTCCTAATGATTAAATGGGAAGTCAATTCTCTTAGCTCTGTGCAAATCAAAATATTCTAAAGAAAAATGGCAACTGATAGAAAGGAGGGAAAGTTTCTTTCTATCCCAGGGTCAGCAAAAGAAAAGCAAAGGTTTCCCTCCCTATCTTCTCAGGTTTGGTTATAGATCCAGAATTGATACCTCCCAACTGGCAGTGATAAGAACTATCCTGTCTCTACTATCTTTTACTTTCCTTCTTGCACAATCCTCCTAAAGATTCCAGCTTACTGGTTTCCCTTCTTTGCATATCTTCAGATCAGGACTGGAGGGCCCGTTTCCTTCCTGACACTGATGCAATCTATTCCCTGAATTTCCATGAGAGCTCTTAAATTTCCCACTGATAGCAAAAAGAACTGTCTGTCTCTCTCTGTCTGTCTCTTACATTCCTTAAAAATGGAGAAATGTTTGCAAATGCAGTCATTTGCATGCAGCTGCTGAACAAAAGCTCTGACCACTTTCCCAGCAATTCTACTGAAAGGCTGAGTTTAGGTGTAGATTCTTCTACTACAAATTACTGTTTGCATTTTCCCTTTTTGCATTTTCCTGTTGTTCGTTGACTTGGTTTTTTCATTCTCCATTACTATTGTAGGTACAGGTGGTCCTTGACTTACAAATCATTCATTTAGTGACCTTCGAAGTTACAACAGCACTGAAAAAAAGTGACACGAGAGTTTTTCACGCAATCCTGTGGCAGCATCCCCATGGTCACATGATCAAAATTCAGATGCTTGGCAACTGGCATGTATCTATGACAGCTGCAGTGTCCCGGGGTCATGTGATCACCTTTTTTCCGACCTTCTGAAAAGCAAAGTCAATGGGGAAGCCAGATTCACTTAACAACCGTGTTACTAACCGAACAACTGCAATGATTCACTCAACAACTGTGGCAAGAAAGGCCACATAGTATCTTGCTGAGCAATAAAAATTTTGGGCTTGATTGTGGTTGTAAGTAGAGGATTACCAGTATGTTATTACAAATGCGTTACTGTCTTCATATGTCAGTAGAAAAAGTTAAGATTAAAACACTAAATATCGCTAAAAATAGTTCTATTTAAAAAAATGACTCTGGCACAGCTTATAATTACAGTTAGACATTTATTGCCTTGGAGACTAAACTCCTGGTATAGACGCTTAACATCCTCAAGCTTTATTTTTTTTAAAAGACACATCATACATGTACATACATTGCAGGGGTTCAAGCAACAACTCCTTCTTGGAAATACAATCCTTAAGAAAAGAGACTAGAGGCCATTTGCACATTCTTTTAACAAGTATTTGCAGGGCCAAAGCACAGACTGGCAGCTGATTGGTGCTTTTGCCTTGTTCACATAGCATATGTAGGTTAGCGGTAACTTTTCCCAACAGTTAAAACCAAAGTCAGAAGGTTGGGGCATCTGCGCTATGCAGGCTCTGTCCGAGTTTATACTGAACATGACACGTGTCCTTCAGATGTGCCAACAATATCTCATTTGACAAACAAACAAACAAACAAAAAAAGAACAAGCAGAGAAAGAAAATCACGTCCTATATGCATTACAAACATGGAAGGAATCAGAGCCAGTCATCTCAAGCCAAGGACCTGGGAACTGTATTTCAAATTGCACTGCATAGCTACACACCAGAGTCCCCAAGATTTAATGGAGGAACTGCAAGAATAACATTAGTTAAAAATATGTGTCATGTCAATAATTCATTTCTCTAACATCAGGCTTTGAAACTGAGGGTGTGCATGAACTATCAGCCCAAAGCTTTGTCATTTCTAATGACCCCAACAGAAGTGGGATAAGTAGGTTCTATTGACAGGGAATTGTCAAGGAGAAAATGTGCCAATGTGCCTGCACTTTACTCTGAAAACAGTGAAATCAAAAGTCAGACACGGCATTTCTTTTCTGTCTTTTGTGACAGGCTTCGTGTCTAGTCAGCTGAGGAGCCGGTCTTTTCAGATTCTCCTGAAACATTTGCATGGATTAGGAAAAAACAAGTTTTTTTATACTTAACTCTTCACCAAACTAGACTTCTGTCATTCACTTTGTGGAATAGCTTCACCAAGGCACTGGGGTCTTTCTTCTCCTGAACAAAAATTAAATTCATCTTCAGCCCCAATGGGGTTTCTCTGAAATCAGAAATGAAAATCTTTGACAGCATGAGCCTTGTGAAATGAGAAATGAATTGTTGACTGACATACAATAAATTATTATCAACAAAGCTGCATATATCCATCTTTGCACCATTGACTAAAAGTTCGGAGCTCAAAGTGACAGAAAATCTTCAAGAGAAGAAGGTTGTTTTAAGATGTGCTAGTAACAGACACTCTTCATCTCAATGTCCAAAAATCCTCTCCAATGAGAGCCAATATGTCTGCCGTTACATAGGATGACCAACTCTTCATGTCTTCATAAAAGGGAATAGTTGCATAGTATGACAGAGGTTAAATGTAGCTTTTCTGAACAGAAAATGGAAGCAAGACTGTTGGAGGAGGAAGAGGAGGAGAAGGAGAAGTGGGGGGGGGAGGTGAAGAACACTGTCATTTTATAACTGTCCTCCACAACTTATTTCATACCACTGGTGGAAAATTCCTGTAAACAGCTAAAAAACTCACACATTATCCAGCTCATATAATAATAAACTTAACAAGTAGCATGTGGTCACAGAGAAGCATTTTTAAACACTGTCCAAATGGAACTTATATTTAAAATCATTCTTAGTTTTCACCAACAGACAACTTGAGTTTTAAGAAAACAGGAGAGCCAGTTTGGCTAAGTATTCCACACCTGAAGGTAAGGATTTTTTTTTCCCTATTTCAGTTTTGCTTACTTTTTCTTTTTGGGTTGAACTCCATTCGTAAGTTATGGACTGTCCAACAAAGCAATCAAAATATTAATCCTTTTTTTCACAGCTAAGTAATTCACCCATGGTATCTGCATGGCCTCTAGTCTCAAACTTTCTTTTTCAAGTTTTTATGCTTATCTCTACTGGCCAATAAACTATGCCTTGGTAGCTTTTAAAGATTTTTTTAAAGCTATGTTTTGGTAGCACATGTTCCATTCTGGCAAACACATTTCTACAGAAATGAATTAAGATGTCCTGAGGTAAGCTACTATGGATCGAGGGCATAAAGGAAGACAGGATGTTTCCAAATACATTTTATACTTGGTATATGAGAAGTAACACCTTGGAAATTAAGCTTAGCACCTAGAAGTTTTCAAGTAACAACTGCCAACAAGCTAATTAAGATTAATATGATTTAAAAAGGAGGATGACTTAGAATTATTAGTGACATATAGTATTTCACAGAAACAAAGGTCAAGGGATAAGGTGAATCCTGGATCACTTCTATTTCAGTAAATGGCACTTTAGAAGCTACATGAAGAAAAAGTAGCAAAAGGAAATCAAAGAGATAGTCTGATCTTTTGAAATTAAGTTCCAATAAGGGAACATGACTCTGGTAAGAAACTTCTGCCCTTAAATAACTGACAGAATATTGTAGAGAACAAAAAAAAGAAGAAGAAAAAGTGACGAATAGTGATACATACGAAATTGATCTGCAAACAGAATTCTAGTTTACAAATATGGATGCACCAAGAAAGTTTGGCTTTCATTAATTAAACAAAATCCTAGTGGAAAATATTAAACTTAGTTGTTGTTTTTTAAATCAAAATAAAGAGCTGAGAATGAAGCAAACAGGTAAGCTGAATCAAAACACTGAAGTGTATATTCAGTGTTTGATGTTGAAGAGGAAAGAAAAAGGGAGAATGCCTTGTAATTAATATATAAGTGTATTTGGTTCAAGCATGGAAATGGCTTATTAATGGAAAATCATACAACTTAATTTAAATAACCTATTCTAATACTAGCTTTTTGACCCTATTGCTGAAATACATGATCTGTCCAAAATTCCAGAAGATATATGGTACTAATGTTCAAAAAAAAAGGAAAAAAATTGGGATTTTCAAAAAGTAATCGAGTGAGTTAAAGAACTCCTGAGGAATAGTAAAACTTTGTGGTTATCCAAAGGAAGTCAAAATTGATAGCAAACATTGATCCAGCCATAAGACTCTTACAATAAAGGGTCCACAGGGAGTGGATGATGTAACATTACAGATGACATCACTGAAGCTCCTACTGGACACTTATGAACCGACTATAACTAGATGTAGATGCATGTCCTAGGAAATATATCTGAAGACACCAGAGAAGACTATTTTGTTAAATTCCCTTGCGATGTTATACATTACAAAGAGGCTAGAGAAAGTCACATCAGAAAGGGCAACTAGAGGTTGCTGCAGAAACTGAAGCTATCTCACATCGAAACATGTACTGATTATTTTTTTTAAAAAAAAGCAGAATAGCGAAGAAAGAAGATACTATGGAAGACACACATTTTGCATATATCATTCCCATTTTTGTTAAAACAAATACAACTACACAAAAATTTGCTTGCGTCCTACACATATTGCTTCCTAGCTCCTTTCCTTGACTATTACCATATTTACTATCGTGCACCCAATTACACTGATGAAATAAAATTTGATGGTTTGAGTTATTCAATACGGAGGAAAATTAAATGTTACGTGCATTGTCACACTTTAACCTAAATTAAAGTAAAACTTGCGAGTGGGAGCCACTCAACTTTCTCCTCATGCATTTGCATTGAAAATCGCCTTTCATGATTATTTTTATCTTTTTTGATCGCTCCAAAAGAGATGGGCTTGATTGAGTCAAAAAAATGTCTTCCAAATGGTTTTCCCTATTTTGTGTAATTATCATCGTGCAATTCAAGGCTCCAACATCCCAAAAGAAAATTGCTTTTCCATTAGTTGCTGGTGGAGTGGTGGATAAAGGCTTTGCCACCCCAGGAAAGTGTTGAGAAGTAATGAGTATTTCTTTTAATTGCCTGTTTTGCTTCCAACATAAGCATCACATGCAACGCAAAGCTTTCTAATATGCTTCTGATACCCCAAAATATTATCTGTAAAAAAAAAAAATCTGATAAGATTTCTCCTTTCCTCAAATGCTTCATTTTTACCGTCTTGAGAAAATTAGGCAAAATGCCCTTGGTTTTGCCATTCAGACAAAAATATATCACTATTGACCTTTGCGTAATGCAACTCAGTCATTAGATTTTTCTAGTTATTTTAGAAATGCAGAATGACTCACCAAATATATTGTATTAATTATGCTTTTATAGATGCTTTGGAATTCAATTTTAATAAAACTGTAAAAGATCTTATGGCATTTCTCCTACTTAAGGGAATCTTCTCTAGCTACTGATGTGTTTAACACATTCCCCATAAGCAGAGTTGCTATTTTGTAGTGCCCTAAACATTTTCATGGCATGGTCCATATACATGCATTGTTACATCTTGCACCATTCTGACAGATGCTGAAAGAGACAGAGGTGCTGCGAATAGCACCATTTTTAAAAAAAATCATCATGCATTCTTTTCAGCAGTTTTAAACATGCTTCTCAAGAACAAGCAGCATTTGAAAAGGATCACTGAGAGCCAAAAAATAATTGGAAAAATCCTAGTAGATATTGCAAACTGAGTATTTTCTGTAGTTACTAAGAGTTGCAGGGAAATCAGATTCCCAAAGCCACCAGATAGTACATAGCAACACCAAGCAAACATTCAACATTTTCTTTTTTCTTTTTTAAATCGCTTACGTATATTTTAGTCTTCATTGTTAAAGACACAAAAATGGATAGGAAAAAAAGCCACAATTTCTGGGTTGTTGAAAAATACAATAAAGCAAGCTCAAAACAGAGATGCTACACATATTGTGTTGCAGGTAGAAATGAGTAGGAGAACAAGGAGAGAAAAGTTGGGTGGAAGGCTCAGTTTTTATAAATGTCAAACAAAAAGTCAAAGGTTGCTTTCAGAAGATGAACTGGGGAGGAAAGTTTTTTTTAAAAATTACACTAGTTGCAATGTAAACTCCTTTTTTTTTCCATTTGTTTTCGGAGAATGGGACTTCTTCAGGAGCAATGCAAAACTGGACCAGTCCTTTGAGGGCCCCTATGCATAGTTTATGGAGAAGAAAGAGGTGGCTTCAAGCAAGCTAATTCCTACAAGTGTAGCTCCTTTTCACAAGTTTTAGCATTCTGTCCTTTAATTCACATTTCTCATGGAAGTATCAGTGTCATGACCATGTGGCTTTTCCAGACCCACTTAACCAGCTGTATATACTGCAGAATTTAAATATTTACTGGATAAGGAAAATCACTCCACATCCAAGCCGAACAATTTTGAAAGCCCACACAGCCTGTTCATTTCCCAAAGTTTAGGGCACCTGTTTTGGGAGAGACCACATCAGCTGTAGATAAATTCCAGTCCACTCAAACAGATACTTGGCTCAAGTCTCTAGGTCTATAATCCTTTCCCTCTTTTGGCCAAAAGGAAAAAGAGTTAAAATACTGCCTCTTTTCATCACTGAACTGCTGTGGCTGGAATCAGTCAATGAGATCAATGGGACAGGTGAACAAGCAGCACATTTTCTCCCCGAATGAAAATCTGGTTTATGTGTCGTGTAAACACTTGCTGATAATCCACTCTGGGCCTCTGCTTTTTTCGGGAACGGCCTCTCTTGCCACCCGTGCTCTTCTCCTCTACTTGGGAGATTCTGCTGGGCAAATCCATGTCTCTCCCAGAGACTTTCGGCAAACTAGAGCTTCGTGTCCTCTCTCTGCTGGCGTGCTTCTTTGCTCCATGTTTCTCCTCTGACCTTCCCCTACCTGACTCAGATTTCCTCCTCGATGTCCTTGGATCATATGGAAGGGCTGGCAAGTCCCTAGTCGTCTTTGAATCGGCTTCTTTTTTAACCAGGGACTCCTGCAACCTCAGTCTGTCGAAGAGCTACAGAGAAACATTGGAAATAAATCCACAAGTCATAAAAGATGGCACAGAGTATTTTATAGGCTGACTGACATTTCAAACGATGGATAAACTAATTTCCTTTGTCCAATTAAAATTTGTAAGTCAAAAATTTAGTAAATCCTCTTTTGAAGAAGAGAGGATCTATTTTTCCTTAGTCAACAAGTTCTCCAATAGCAATAGCACGTAGACTTATAAACTGCTTCGCAGTGCTTTACAGCCCTTTCTAAGTGGTTAATAAAGTCAACATATTGCCCCAACAATCTGGGTCCTTATTTTACCAACCTCGGAAGGATGAAAAGCTGAGTCAACCTTGAGCTGCTCAGAACTGAACTCCTGGAAGTGAGTAGTGTGTTATCCTGCAATACTGCATTCTAACCACTGCGCCACCACAGCTTCTTGTATTTTCTATAGACATAACCACGCATGATTCACATACTTCTCATACAGTACACATACTATACTGCAGATCTGTCAGTAACAAATCTGTCACAATCATTGATGCAGCTGATTTGAATTAAAATACCTCTGGGGTGGGATCATTTCAATTTTATATAGTAGCCAGTGCACTGCCAATATTAAATGTTAATAATGTTCATATATTTTCATTTGAAAAATCTAATGACAACTTGTTGTGATCGGCTGAGGAAAGGTTCGCCCTTTCAGTTATTGCTGCATAGTAGGAGAAAGGCTATCACAGGACAAATCACTGATAACAAACACTGCTACAACTCTTTTTAATCAAAACAACCTTAAGACATTAGATTTTAAGTTATGTGTCGACTGCTCCTATGATTGAGCTTAGAATATTTCTCCTAAAGTAAGCAAAACTTGCATCAATATAGCGAAAGCAAAATTTGCATCCAGGATTTTTACAAGACATAGTTTCCAAGAGAATAGATAAATATAGGGACTGACTTCCCCTTTTGATGGCTCATGTGTGAAGTCCCTGTTTGTTTTTATGTAAAAGGTTTCTGTTTTGCACTTATATGTACATCAATCTTTACTCCCAGATTCCAACATCTATCAACTACTTCTGGTTAATAAATAGAGCTTGCCAAGGATGGTGCTAGTGAGCACTCAGGATAAGTCCATTCACACGCTGAAATCATACATGAGCAGATAAAAATCTGTACCACTCCCCTGCACAAAGAACACTATTAGTATAAATAGTGGGGCTACCTATAGAGCAGGGGTCCTCAACCTTGACAACTTTAAGCCCGGTGGACTTCAACTCCCAGAATTCCCCAGCCAGCTTTGCTCATATATATATAATGCAGAGGCACTCATATATATATATGAGTGCCTCTGCATTATATTGCTACTGTGATTATTGCTTCTGTGCTTCTGGATTCTGAGTTCTGGTTTCTGCTTTATGGTATTGCATATAAAGAAGTTTTTTATATAAATATGAATCCTGCCGAATTCTTTACTTGTGTGCTGGATGAATTGCTGCAAACCCTAATGACATGTCAAATAGAAAGCCTGAACGGCCTTTTATCTAGGGCAGTTCTCACAATAGACCAATGAGGGGACTGAGGAACTGCCTCCTTTCTCCCACTCCGTAGAACATCTAGAATGAAAGGACAGGTGGCAATTCTTACTTTCTCCTAACATTTGGCAGAAGGCAATAGAAACAAGCTGCTATCTGCACTCTGCAAAAAGCCTGAAGCAAGATCAAAGACCCAGCCTTTCCTAACTTTACCCACTTAGGGAGGGATGAGCTTAGGAGTAATCCTGATTATTGATCTGGTAGCTAGCCAAACCGAACTTTGTGGACCCTTGATGATTAGGCCAACCTTCATCCCCAACATGGATCAAATGTAATGGCAAAAGAATATTTTGGGGGCCGGATAGCTCAGGCTGGTAAGGCCTGTTATTAAGAACACAAAGCCTGCAATTACTGCAGGTTCAAGCCCGGCCCAAGGTTGACTCAACCTTCCATCCTTTATAAGGTAGGTAAAATGAGGACCCAGATTGTTGGGGGGGCAATAAGTTGACTTTGTAAAAATATACAAATAGAATGAGACTATTGCCTTATACACTGTAAGCCGCCCTGAGTCTTCGGAGAAGGGCGGGGTATAAATGTAAACAAAAACAAAAAAAAAATATATAAAGAAGAATGGAAGAGAAAACTAGCACGTAAGATCCTCCTCTTTGGATCAAGCTTAAGCCTATCTACTCCAGCACTATGTTCTACAGTAACTGACCCAAGTGTCCGTAAAGCTGGTAAAGAAAGCAACAGTACCTCTGCTTTCCAAGTCATGCTACACAGACATTCTGTAAATTCTGATTCTGTGAGTAGACCAAATATTAGTCTCCATAGGATTAGGACAGGACTGTAACTGTGACAAATGTAGGAATCAGTTTTAAATCATTGTGAGTTTCTGGTGGCTGATACAAACATTTAGTAATAAACAAAAACAAAACTAAGATGACAGCCACTGAATCAAATCACTGGAGAGCAAGAGGCTAAACTCTGAACAAACTTAAACTCCCAAATGATCTCCGCCGATTAATAAAAGAAGAAATAACCTTCTTTCTTCTTTGCTAGCAGGGAAATCAGACTTTTATAAGATAGAGGAAGACAGGAAAGAGCCACGTCTTTTTGAAACATATGTGATGTTGTTGAGAATGGAAACTTACTCTGGTGAGGGTCAACTGTGGCTCCACGTAGAAAGCTTTACCCAGCACTGGCTTTCGGTATGTCTCATCTACATCAGTCAGGGCCTGGCGCAAGGCAAATAAGCAGAAAGACTTAAAACATATAGGATCTTCTTATCGTGAATTTTGGTGTCACGGTGGGGAAAGATGACAGGAATCAGAAGGATATCAGCATAAAACAATGGTTTGATACTTGTTCTCAGTGTCTGATTGAGATATTATAAAGCAATATAGGATGTTCACTTTGCTCACTCAGAATTTTTATTTTATTATGAGAATAAGCCCATTCGGATATACTTAGGCATTTAAGAGAAATTCCATAGACTTAAAATAAAAGCCCAGATTCTTTTGACATTTTCTTGTATTGGAAATGCCAATGATACCATTTGAATATATGTAGTTAGGACAGCAAGGCCTCCGAAGTCCTGCTTGCTCTCCTAACTACATATATTCACATGGTGGTTGGTCTGAAGCTTTCAAGTAAATGTTAGTATATTAAGATACTCAAAATTTAATAGCTGGAGCAGTGAAGGGTTGGACAATGAGTAAGAACACACAGTTACAGTTAAAGAGAGCTGGCCAATGCATGTGGGAATCTGAGCTGTGATTGGTTGCTGTAAGGGCAAAGGGGGAGGTTCCTAGTTTCCCACCTTTTTGTTCGGTGTGCTGTTGTGTGCTCTCTGTGATTTACCTGATGGTGTTCCTACTGAGTCGATTTACCTGATGATCAGTGGTGGGTTGCCCCTGGTTAGAACCGGTTCTGTAGAACCGGTAGTAAAACCAGCGGGAAGCTCTGCCCACTGACCCGAACGTCATTCAAAGTGATCTGCGCATATGCAGAAGAGCACGCGGGCACGATGCGAACTGGTAGTAAAGGTAAGTAGAACCCACCCCTGCTGACGATGCTCCTGTTTGCCTTATTGTATTTATATACAATAAATATATTTATTGTATATAAAACTGGCTCGTGTCAGCGTCTCTGACTCCATTTGGACACCGGCTGCGCAATTCCCTGACATAGTAAAAACCACAGAAGGGATAATATGGATTACCATATTCCAGAACTTGTCAAATGCAACCAAGAATCCAGTGCAGACACCACGAAGCCCCTTGAAAGTTCGGATATGGACATTGACCTTTACACCATCACGAACACAGCGGTGGAGTTCCCCAAGTGGACTGCCTTCATGAACTGGAAGTTAAGATAACAACCATAATTTGCTGTAGAACAAAACAGTTTGCAGCTATTATTGCTATTATTATTTGAATTATACTTCAGCCCACAAAGCATAAGAGAGAATACCTGCAGGATAATTTTGCATTGAATTATTCAGAACTGTCCATCTGAAAGTTCCCAAATGTTCTATCTACCTTCTTATTAAGCATTAACTGACATGGTTCTTTGATTTTTCACCTCTCTAAAACCAAAAAAATAGCACATTTTTATTCAGTGAGAATCATTTTTTTTTATTTACATTTATATCCCGCCCTTCTCCGAAGACTCAGGGCAGCTTACAGTGTATAAGGCAATAGTCTCATTCTATTTGTATATTTACAAAGTCAACTTATTGCCCCCCCAACAATCTGGGTCCTCATTTTACCTACCTTATAAAGGATGGAAGGCTGAGTCAACCTCGGGCCGGGCTTGAACCTGCAGTAATTGCAGGCTGCTGTGTTCTAATAACAGGCTTCTAACAGCCTGAGCTATTACGGCCCAGTATTTAACCAAATACTGTATAATAGTTCTCCAAACATTAACAAGTATTATTCTTAATGTCATGGAATTTATTTTTCTCTGGCTTTAGGCACTGCAGACATATAATTACTCATACAGAGTTTATGGGTATGTAATTGGATATGCAATAGTGGTGAAATGGATTTTTAGCACAGTACATATGCTTAATATCCCAATTCTAAAGGATTATTAAAAGGCTTGTCACTATGCAGTAGTTAATATTTCTGGTTGATAATCATGTCAGTAACCAAACAACAATCAATGCAGTCTAATTCTAATCTTGCAAATGATTAGTCTTCTATAGCTCATCATTTATTATAAGTGACATAAATAAATATACCAGCCATCTCTCTGGATAACATTAAAGGACTGTGTTAACATTAAAAGAATACTGAATTATCTAATATAAAGGTTGCATTTTTGGATTTACTCTTTTTTGCATGGATTCTATAAGGGTACCAAATATACAGAGATATTGGGAAGGAGGAACTGTCCAGGAATGGTTCTAACCATTGGCTATAGCTCTTTCTTTTGGAGAGAAATCATCTTAAAATACAATAAACTGCAGATGCTCCAAGACAATACAAAATATTATTATTATTATTATTTATTAGATGTCTATAAATCTATAATCTATAAATCTATAAATCTCCCGAAGGACTCAGGGCGGTGTACAGCCAGAATAAAAACCCAAACAATACAATATACAATTAAAACAAAATTAAAAAACTTATTATACAATTGGCCGAAAAACTTTAAAACATTTGAAATTCTAAAAATCCATTAAAATTCATATAAAATTTAGAAATATAAAATATAAATAGAAAGAAATAATTCTTTCCCCCCCAGCTTCCTATCATTTGGACATCCTTCCATTACCTAGATACATCTTCTACTGTGGATTTAGGTTGGGGCTATTTGCAACCAAGTGTAGCAGTGGTGGGTTTCAAATTTTTTTACAATCGGTTCAGTGGGTGTGGCTTGGTGGGCTGCCATGGCTTGGTGGGCATGACTTGGTGGGCGTGGCAGGGGAAGGATACTGTAAAATCTCCATTCCCTCCCCATTCCAGTGGATGGTTACTGCAAAATCCCCATTTCCTCCTGATCAGCTGAGACTCGGGAGGCAGAGAATAGATGGGGACGGGGCCAGTTAGAATTTTTATCACCGCTTCTCTGAACTACTCAAAATTTCCGCTACCAGTTCTCCAGAACTGGTTGCAACCTGCTGAAACCCACCTCTGAAGTGTAAGCTGGCTTAGGAAGTCTATGAATTGTAATCAAGCCATCTGGAGGATGGCCAGGTTGATGGAGGATGGTGTGCACAAGGTCATTTAGGCACGCTTAACAATATGTAATTTTGCCACTTCACTGCAAATTTCCACACTATACTATGCTACTTCCGTGGCTATTGGAATCTGGAATTCTTGGAAGATTCACTGAAAGGAGTTCAATAAATTAAAAGCTTCTATACTTTATCAGCCAGATGTAGATGATAAAACCTTTTTTTTTGTATTATCATCTTGCATCACTCTGAAAGTACAACCCAAAGAAATTAACCTTTTTGTCTTCTAAAGTGATAGACAGCTCCAGTTTTTTTGGTTGGCGTTTAATGCCAATCTCTAGTAATTACATATTTTTCACAACAGGAAGTATGTATATGTATATATAAACTAAACTAAAAATATTAATTTGATATATTCTATTTATACCACTCACTTCTAATACAGGTATTCAGATTACATCTGGGAAACTAGCTGAATGTGGTGAAAAGATTTAATATATGATCTCAAAACAAATAATTGACATTAACATAGAAGCTTGCCTATTATTCATTATCGTAACTTCTGCTCTATATTTATATGCCTGAAATAAAGTTTAAGAACTAGGATCATAACAACCTAACTATTGCTACAACAGCTGCAAAAGACAATATCAAGTTCTAGGCTTTCAAAATGCTGCTTACAGCTTTTCCTCCAAGTCTAGTCATTTTAATTCAAATCTGAAAGAATACGCTTTGGAAGGGGAAAAAAAGCAACTTCCTGCAAATGACAGACTTGTGTCAATTAGGAGGCTATAAAACATTTTGAATTATTCTGAACAGTATAATTTTGAAATGAGCGGTTACAACCTTACCAGAATGATCAGCACAACATAAGAACACTTCCAAGTACGGTTAAAATAACTATTTTGAGTAATAACTTCTCAGCATAACCTTTGAACATTATTTTAGAATGCAGAATAAAAATTAATACATGCCTTACATTCTAAATGTGTTTTTGAAAGTTGTCTGCTATGTGGGCACAACATGCTGGAGAAAATATAGGCAGTTTGTATCTACTTCATGCTGGACCCATAGTAGGGCTTTTACTTTGAAGCTACTCTCAATCTTATCTAAACAGGAATACTTAACAACACCCAGAATATTTAAGCCGGTAGACTCTTCAGATCCTTTATTTTCTACCAACTATGATTCTATTATCAGAAATGGTTCCAAGCCATTCTACCTCAATTTCTTATGCTTAAGAAATAATTTGCAATATTTTGGTGCTTTCCCAAGAAAGCACCTTGGACAGTTCTTTCATTCTTCGTAGCATTATTCCGTCAGAAAAGAAATGTTCATTGGCCAATTATGATAATCTATTTAATCAATTTTCAAGCAGTCCAGTAACTATGGTATTCAATCTATTAAAGCTCTGTGGTCCCATGGTGAAAGTGATGAGGCTCAACTTTTCATTTAACAGATGTACATCTTCTCTTATTTATTCAAACAGCATTTATATTGACCACATTCAATCCCGCTTACTACAACAGAGCATGAATGTATAAGGACCTTTAACCTCTTATACCTCAGAATATGGAACAATGTGGTCTCCAAAACATACCTGGGCATCTTTCTTTCATTATGCTTCATTGACAATTTTTAAAAATCTGATTACCTTCAGTATTTTTATTCATTTTTATCCTGCCTTTATTATTTTTTACAAATGACTTAAGGCACCTGATGCTTCTTCCTTCTTTTATTTTCCTTACAACCCTATGAGGTGGGTTGGGCTAAAAGAGAGTGATTGGCTCAAAGGCACCCAGCTAACTTTCATGCCTAAGGCAGGGCACTCACAATCTCCCAGTTTCTAGCCTGGTGCCTTAATCACTAAACTCCACAGTGCCCTTCTTTTCTAAAAGATCAAAGCACCCCTCACTGGGATCTTCCCTCACTACACCTGAAATGCTTTAACCAGGTGTTTCTTTGGGCCACATTTTCTGGCTAATTGTAACCCACATATAGTGTTTAAAGTCAACCTAATTATGGTTTAATACCATATTGTTGATTCAAACTAAATAAAGAACTAGTCACACAAGTTCAATTAACACAACATACTAAGGGCAAATTTAGGGAGCTAATGTATAACTTGGCATGGTGTGCAACCCATCTACTAACTCTAGCTGCAAAATGGCTTGTCAGGACTCCTTCCATACTGCCTACCTTCCAAATAGGCCATCATCACCCATAGTTCTGTACTCCCACTTTTTTTCCACTCTCTTTAGCACCTACTATTAACTTATATCAATTACAACTGGAAAATAGGATTACCAAGAACCGTTTAAAAAATAGATTTGGTGAACCTCACATATTCTTTTTTTGGAAACCCTTCTCTCTTTAGACAAGCTTATTCTTCACCCACTCGGGTTTTCATTCGTGCCCATCTGCGCCCAATGCCTAGATGCAGGGCCGTCCCCGCGGACCTCGGATCAATGCCAACATGCAGCAGTAGGTATTCTGGACTTCACAGCTCGCCTCACATGCACGAACTGCGTTCAGTGCCAGATCCCACGGGTCCGGGACCCAACCCCAGAACCTGCTTTCCAATAACCAGGGCTAGACTCTGGAACACGAGCAGAGCGCCTGCTCTTCGGGCAGACATTTGGGTGGGTGGGGATCGTGCTATTTCGTCCGAAAGGAGACGCTGCGCTAAAACGCCGCTCAGCTTACGGGGCATCTTGGTGAGGACGTTGCGCGGCGCCTTCCTGCCCCGCGCCCTCGCTCTCTCCGCCGCTTCTGGCTTGGGCTCCTTGACCAGCATGAGGTTGCGGAGCCGCTGGAGGCGTTCGGGGTCGGCGGCGGCTCGGCCGGCCCGGCTCCGAGTACGCGTCCCGGCGGAGCGGCTGCTGCGGCCGGCGGCCGCTCTCGAGCGACCCGGGGCGCGGAGCAGGCCGCGCTGGAAGCTCTCGTACTCGGCCAGGTTGTTGAAGCAGGGCGCGGCCGGGTAAGGCAACGGGGTGCGCTCCGAGTACAGCGCCAGCAGCGGGTCGAAGCGCGGCGAGCTCACGTCCAGCCGGCCGGGACTCGGGGATCGCTCCGAGCTGCGACGCCCGCTTGAGTGGCGCCGGCTCCTCCGCCGCCTGGGCTCAGCCCCGGCCTTCTCCGCCGCCTCCTCCTCCATGTCTCTCCCGCTCTTGCCCTGGCCCCGGCCCTGCTGGGAGGGGCAGGAAGAGCCGCCCGCAGCGCGCTCCTTCGCCGCTATGGGCCGCCCCAGCCCCGCGATTGCACGGCAGGTCCCTTCCCGCATTTCCCGCCGCCTCTTGATGCTCTCTTGGCAGGCCGGCGAAAACTGCGTTGTCGCCCGTCCGCCCGCGGAGATGGCCCCCCTGAAAGGCCGCCCTTGCCTTTGGCTCGGCCGGCTAGGAGGAGGACCATTGTCCGCCTTCGTTCATCTGAGGAAGGGATGGCGGAACTCTAGGTTCTCAAGACATTGCATTCCCTGTATGAGGCTGCGGACTGCTCAACACATGGCTGCGCGGCCAGAGAAGGGTTCAGACAGCGGCTGGTTTGCATTTGCATTTGGTCTTTGGTGAGCCCGGCCATTAGGTTTATTCACTATCGCTAAATCATAGTAGAAACAAATGAGGGCTACTGTAAACCATGCTGTAATAACACCTGCTGAGCACCGGGTGCAGTGGAACAAATCAAGGATAACCAGGTTATGCCTTTTGAATGCGAAGTAGATGCTGACCGGGTTAGTGCTTGGCTAAGGTATTTCAGGGCTGTTAGCTTGAGCGGTCATGGCAGGGCTGCATTGTACCAAATGGTAAACTAGATGGCAGTTTTCAAGGTTCTTTGCTGCCATCTAAGAGTTTTCCGGATCGTTTGATGTTCAGGTAGTGTAGCTAGATTGGGGGGTGGGAGGGTGGGAGTGAGTGGATGGCAGAAATGTCAACCATTTTAATAATGCTGTCAAACAACTGCATGGATAGTGAGTAGTAGTTGAGCTAGACAAGGGTCTCTTTCAGTGCAGTAATTAAAGTAGTCAGGTTAAATATCAAGTATTACAACATTTCCAGTTTGCTTCTTGTTTCAGGCAATTCTATGTAGAAACGGAAAATAACTGTATGCTAATATGCCATTGATCTTGTATAAAGCATTTTGCATATTTGTATTAGTAAAGGCCAGTAGATATTTTTCACAGTTACAGAGTTAAACATTATTAAAGGTTATTTTTAACCCATTTAGAAAAGAAGGCCATTTGCTGACAGTGATAAGGACACCTTAAGGACTGTTTGAATTGTCCAGTAGGAACCAAAATAGTGGACACGCAAGGCCAGATTTACTGAACATAATATGATACGCTTATTCCAACAACCTTCAGAGGTTGGGTCCAAAGTTGTAATTCAGTCAGTTGTTAACAAGGAAGTTGGTGATTGTGCGAGAATATGAACAATAAAATAAGCAAAGAAGGATGAATTTTTGTAAATATTTATTTAATTTCCATAGAGGCTCATCTCAATCAAATCCAGATTCTAGAAGATAACCAAAAATAAGACCATACAGTAAAGGTTTTAGCCTTGTTTGACAGAAATAGGGGAAAAAGCAGTCTTGATTAGTAAGCACCAAGGTATATCTTGTGCATAGGATCAACTTCCCCACCCTATTTATTTATTTATTTATTTTTCACATTTATATACCGCCCTATCTCCCTAGGGACTCAGGGCAGTTCACAGGCAAGTAAAAAGTACATATAAATACAGACTAAAATAACAATTAAAAAACTTATTCTACATAGCCGAATTATTAAAAACTATATAAATACCTCTATACCCCATACCCCTACCTCATAATTGTTTTGGCTGACTATTTAAATCTGTAAGGTGACTTAGGAGGGATGAATACAATTGTTTACTGACAACTGGAAATTAGGATTTTTTAAATTTAGGTCTGTAAGAAGTCTATCATGTACCTCATTTTCTGCTTATGTCATATGTTGATTATTTAAAAATAGACAAATTAGTGAGCCAAGTATATTCCATCTTCTGATTCTCAGTATGGGTGGTGTAACAAAATATGACACTATCTGCTAAAGAGAAGTTCCCTGAAGGTGGGCTCTAGCATGAGTCTGAAAGCTCAGAAGACAAAACTCTGGTCCCAGTGACCGACCCAGACTGGATCCTGCAAAATGTGATTCAAACAAATCGGGTTTTTAAATCTAGCAGAGATCTCTCTTTTGTATTGGAGAAAGGTTATGGATTAGTAATAGTAATTCATACAGGTACTAGGCCAGGGGTGTCAAACTCAAGGCCCGGGAACCAGATCTGGCTCACGGGGTCACCCTAAAAACAGCAAAGGACCATTTCCTTCTTTGCCAGTGAAAATGCAGCCTGGGAGGGCCACGTGCAGCTGTTTTTGGCTGCAACAGCCTCCTGCCACCCTCTGCCAATGAAAACAGAGCTAGGGGGACACACAAGCCCTCCCTCCCGAGCTCCGTTTTCACTGGCAGAGGGCAGCAGGAGGCCATTGTGCTGAAAATGGAGCTCGGGAGCCCATTTTCACTGGCAAAGCGCTTGGGCCACCACAGACGCCAACACAAGTGACCTCAAGCTGGCCACACCCACTCTAGCTCGTGAGGGCAAACACAACCCTGATGCGGCCCACAATGAAATCGAGTTTGATACCCCTGCACTAGGCTAACAAGTGACCAGCTTGTTTTTGCTTCAGTACATTATGAAAACACAGCTGCTTTTTTATTGTTGCTGCTAATAACCTGGAGCACTTTATGGAAAGCAGGAATACCAAAATCCACTTTGCATAGATACTTTGCCTATTATTCCTGCTAACCTCCCTACAAGTATTGTGGATTGCTGACACAGATACAAGAACACACCATTTTTGGAATGCTAATTGTTCGTTTCTTTTTAGCCCTTTAATGTTATCTTAACTATAGTAATGAAGACACTTGTCACTTCAGAAAAAATGAGTACAATTTTTTCAAATGGTTTTAAAATGATGCTAAATGCCTATTATTCTAAATGATTTCCTTTTAGAGCAAATTCATAAACAATTAAGAATCCCCTTAAAAAGTTCTATAAAACCTAGCCACCAGAGAAGCTAGGCCAATTTTTTACAAATCTCACATTTGGGCCCCAATTCCTCTATCCTTTTGCTTCTGGGCAGCATGGCCTTTGAAAAGGCAGAAGAGTAACACAACTCTTTGAACTTCACATCCCAATACAAGACTTTCAGTAAGTTGGTTGCCACAATTCTCAACAGCAGGAACTGGATAGTTTCCCAGGCAGCAGCAAAATGAGAGCATGACCTACAAACTCACCCTGCTGCGCTATCTCCCTTATACAATAACATTATTGCTCTTGGTTGGCCACCTGAGACCTTGTCTAATAATCCGAAAAGCAGCAAGGAGAGCGTCCAAATAATAAATGTTCGATTACAGAGGGAAATTATGTTTCCATAGCTTTCAGAAAGGCCGGAACTAATTTACACTTGAGAGAAAACTTCCTAATTACTTTCTGCTACTTGCCAGGGTATTTTGTTTATCACTCATATAATCCAGAGACATTAGCAACTAGGATAATTTGTAACTTGGCTCCCTGATGATAGAATTTAATTTGAAGGAGTAGTTTAAATGTTTTCAGAGTTTTAAATGGGCAACTTAGCATCTCATGAGACCTACAGCAGTAGAGTTCTTTTGAGGGCCAGGGAAGAAATTAAATGCATTCCTTTTCCAGTGTAAAGTTTAAGATTATTATCAGCCTACTTGTAATTTTAATAAAAAAGTATTTATTTATGAACAATACGTGGATTTTTCATTCATTTATTCATTCAAGTAAAATGGTTATTACAAAATACAGGATTACATTTTTTTCCCACCATGATGCAGTCCTTGTAAAATAAATTATACCCATAGGTTCAGACTAAAATGCAGATAGGAAAGGTCACCTCATGTCAAGCAGGATTTGAGGATTGTGTTCCCAAAATTCATTTCCAATAATATCACAATGCAAAGGAATTGGTCTATTTCTCATCCTGGTTTCTTCAATTTCCTTCTCTTCTATTTTCCCTGTTTTAATTTTTCTTTTAATGATTTCATCTACCTAGGAATAGAAGTACAAATAATATATTAATAATTGAACTTTTTAAAATCTATTCAGAATTTAATTCTTTTAGAGTTGCATTGTTTAATGTATTAAAGTGAAGCATCACTTTCATGTATTAGACTATCACTGTAAAATGGCAGACTTCATCTTCAAAGCATCTTCATTCTACTTCATCTAGAAGAGAATGACTTTTTCAACATGTTTTTGACATGCACTGGCTAAACTGATGCATAATGCTAAACCAGGAACAGGTAACCTATAGGTAGCATCCCCTACAACTGTCTTTTGCAGTCTTCAAGGAATTGCCTCACTCCCAAAACTACACTGCCCATATCTGGCATCAAATCATTAATGACATAATTTCCAATAGGAGCAGAAGGGAAATAAAAATGTGTTTAATCTTCATAAAACCTTAGCATGTTCTAATGAATTAATTCCTATGAAAGTCAAAGAATCATATCTTGAATGCCAAGGATACTGAATGTCATTATGTTTTCACCTTATAGCGCCTGGCTGCAAAATATAGGGCAGAAAAAAAAAGAAAAGAGCATTGCTTGGCTTTCATGAAGACATAAAATATGTTTGCTTGCTTTTCGCTTGGGGGGAATGCAAAAGCCATACTATAATTTTTGTACGATAGTTTGCTGATTTGTATACTTAATTAGAATACAAAGTTGGGCACAACTGGTTGCAAGTCAAGGACTATCTGTATGCTATGTTCAAACAGGAAGATCTGATTGAAGACAAACAGGTACTTGGAATATTCCCTATCCTCTTGTGTATGGAAGGGAAGGGAACTCCTTCAAAGGGGTGCAGAAATGGAGGTCAGATCCAGTGGTGAAATCCAATTTTTTTTACCACTGGTTCTGTGGATGTGGCTTGGTGGGCATGGCAGAAGGATACTGCAAAATTTCTATTCCCACCTCACTCCAGGGGAAGGATACTGCAAAATCTCCATTCCCTCCCCACTCCAGGGGAAGGATACTGCAAAATCCCCATTCCCTCCCCACTCCTGGGGGAACGATATTGCAAAATCTCCATTCCCAACCTACTCTGGAGCCAGCCAGATGTGGTGTTTGGCAGTTCTCTGAACTATTCAAAATTTCTACTACCAGTTCTCCGAACTGCTCAAAATTTCCGCTACCAGTTCTCCAGAACCTGTCAGAACCTGCTGGATTTCACCCCTGGTCAGATCCCAAGTGAGTTGTTTGAAGGCATTCCCCTCCATGCAGAGGGGAGAAGTAGTCCTCTGAAGAGCTGCAAAAAAGGAAGTCAGAACACAAAGATGGGAGCCTCATTTCTGCAGCCATCAGAGCAGTTCTCTTCCACACACAGAGAAGAGCTAAACTCAGCAGGCAGAAATCATACTTGGCTTAATGACCCAGGGGATTGCTTAACAATCACAACCATGAGTACTGGCATTATGGTCATTGAGCAAAGCATTCACATGGGCATCTCACTTAACAATCACTTTGCTCAAAACTGAGATTCTGATTCCAACTGTGGTCATAAGTCAAAGAGTACCTGTCCAATAGAACATATGAAACATAAAAAATATAGATGAAAAATGAGAAGCATGATGAAGTGAGGGATCTCACTTTCCCTATGTGAGGATCCAGCTTTAATTAAATCTGAAACCAGAATTATTATTATTATTATTATTATTATTATTTTTATTTTTATTATTATTATTATTATTATTATTATTATTATTATTATTAATTCGATTTTTATACCGCCCTTCTCCCGAAGGACTCAGGGCGGTGTACAGCCAAGGTAAAACAAACAGTACAATATACAATTAAAATGCAAATTAAAAAACTTATTACATAGTTGGCCTAAAAACTTTAAAATATATAAAACTAAAAAACCCCTTAAAATTAATGATAAAAAATTTAAAACCAGTAAAATTTAAGCCAGCCCCGCGCGAATAAATAGATGTGTTTTCAATTTGCGGCGGAAGGTCCGAAGGTCAGGTATTTGCCGTAAACCCGGGAGAAGTTCGTTCCAGAGGGTGGGAGCCCCCACAGAGAAGGATCTTCCCCTGGGGGCCGCCAGCCGACACTGCTTGGTGGACGGCACCCTGAGAAGTCCTTCTCTGTGTGAGCGTACGGGTCGGTGGGAGGCATCAGGTAACAGCAGGCGGTCCCGTAAGTACCCAGGCCCTAAGCCATGGAGCGCTTTAAAGGTAGTAACCAAAACCTTAAAGTGCACCCGAAAGATCATAGGTAGCCAGTGCAGTCTGCGCAGGAGCGGTGTTACACGGGAGCTACGCGAAGCTCCCTCTATCACCCACGCAGCTGCATTCTGGACTAACTGAAGCCTCCGGGTGCACCTCAAGGGGAGCCCCATGTAGAGAGCATTACAATAATCCAAGCGGGAGGTAACGAGCGCATGAGTGACTGCACAAGGCATCCCGATCAAGGAAGGGGCGCAACTGCCGAACCAGGCAAACCTGGTGGAAGGCCCTCCTGGAGACGGCCATCAAATGATCTTCAAACGACAGCTGTTCATCCAGGAGAACACCTAAGTTGCGCACCCTATCCTTTGGGGCCAATAACTCGCCTCCAACAGTCAGCCGCGGCTGCAGCTGACTGAATCGGGGTGCCGGCATCCACAGCCACTCCGTCTTGGAGGGATTAAGCTTGAGCCTGTTTCTCCCCATCCAGACCCGTACGGCTTCCAAACACCGGGACAGCACAGCTTCGTTGGGGTGGCCTGGGGTGGAAAAGTACAGCTGAGTATCATCAGCGTACAGCTGGTATCTCACCCCAAAGCCACTGATGATCTCACCCAACGGCTTCCTATAGATGTGGAACAGAAGGGGTGAGAGGATCGACCCCTATGGCACCACACAAGTGAGGCACCTCGCGGCCGACCTCTGCCCCCCTGTCAACACCGTCTGCGACCTGTCGGAGAGATAGGAGGAGAACCACCGATAAACGGTGCCTCCCACTCCCAATCCCCCCAACCGGCACAGCAAGATACCATGGTCGATGGTATCGAAAGCCGCTGAGAGGTCTAATAGGACCAGGGCAGAGAAATAACCCCTGTCCCTGGCCCTCCAGAGATCATCCACCAACGCGACCAAAGCCGTCTCCGTGCTGTATCCGGGTCGGAAGCCGGACTGGAACGGGTCTAGATAGACAGCTTCATCCAGGTATCGAGGTAGCTGCCGCGCCACCACACTCTCTACAACCTTCGCAACAAAGCGAAGGTTGGAGACCGGACGATAATTACCCAAAATAGCTGGGTCCAGGGAGGGCTTCTTGAGGAGAGGTCTCACCACCGCCTCTTTCAAAGCGGCAGGGAAAACCCCTTCCAACAAAGAAGCGTTGATAATCCCCTGGAGCCAGCCTCGTGTCACCTCCTGAGTGGCCAGTACCAGCCAGGAAGGACACGGATCCAGTAAACATGTGGTGACGTGGAGCCTCCCCAACAACCTGTCCACGTCCTCGGGAGTCACAGGGTCAAACTCATCCCAAACAGACTCAACAAGACGTGCCTCCTCCCTCTCGCTTGGATCATCCCAATTTCGGTCCAGACCATCCCGGAGCTGAGCGATTTTATCGTATAGATAACCACTAAACTCCTCGGCACGTCCCTGCAAAGGGTCATCCCACAACTCCTGATGAATTATCACTATGTTGCTTCTGGTGTCCAGTACCCGCTGGCTGGACATATAATGGATGTCACCAGGATGGCCATGGGGGATCTGAAGGAGGCAGTGCAAGACAGGGGAGCATGGACAGTGCTGATCCATAGAGTGGCCTAAGGTCGGACACAACTGAATGGCTGATGACTTAAACAATGCTTCTGGTTGTCTAATAAAGGAATAATTCCTGCCGTAACAACATCATATGAAAGCATAATCAACTGATAGGACAGATGTCTCTGGTAATTCAGCACAGATGGGCTTTGGAAAAAAAATCACAATTATCTTAAAATATTTTGTATAATTACTTACTTAAAATATGTTTGCTGCCCTTTTAAAGACAAGCAAGAGTATGACTTACCTTTTTCCATATTAAAATAGTTCCTTTCCTATATATTTCAGGTTCTTTGTTGTAGTTAATGTTGAATTCAGAAAATAAAATCTCATTCTTGTCATTAGCAAGGGTTCCCTAAAGGGAAAAAAACCCATTTCGTAAGAACCTAGGAGAACTCTAATAATTTCAAATGTAATAAATGGATGTTGCTCTTCATTTCATTCTTCCCATAAAGAAAATAGGGAAGCATTATTTCATAGCTATTAGCTTCATTCTTTAACAGGTGACTAAGATGCCATATCCATCATTATTATTAGCAGGCAAAAGGTTGGTGAAATTTCAATTTGGTGGCCTACAAATGTGCTTATACTATAACTATCAAAACTCCCTGACTACATACAATATAATACTGAGATTTAACACATCAAAAGGATACCAGATTGAAGAAGGCGAATTTAGTATTTAAAAATTTAATAGTTTTATTATATAACAAACATTTGCAAAATCAGCAATTTCAGTATCAGTTTCTTCTGTGGTCTCAGCTCATGGGTGTAAGTGCATACACAAACATTTATTTTTAGCTTGTAAACTTTCTGCAATTGGAAGAGAATATTATTTGCCAAGCAGCAAAAAATGTAACGTGCTCTGCCTTCTCTTAATAGCTATTTATACTTATATGTCACCATGACTTTTATCATTTTTTTGCCCTGATCTAGAGGTCAATATTTTCATTTACTGGTAATTCTAATAACATAACATGGCCAGAATCCTTAGCAGGGGTGGTATTCACTTACCTTTTCTACCGGTTCACAAATGTGAGCGTGCGCGCATACACACAGCCTCAAAAATGTACCTAAAAAACATGTCATAGAGCCGGGACGGGTGGGCGAAGCCACCAGCAATTTCTGCTATCAGTTTAGGCGATCCGGACAGAACCAGCTGAATGAATACCAACTCTGGTCCTTAGTTAAATCTCCAGTAGCATACAAAAATCACTATATTTTCCTAACTCTGTGGCTGGAACACTTATATAGTTCACCCACACACAATCAAGATCCCCATTTATCAGATCAGATTTATCAGATTATCAGATCCCCATTTCAGATCCAAACCTGATATGAATAGAAAAAGAATTGTCCATAAATATGCTTGTCCACAGAGGTACAAGGTAAGGATGATGGCAAAAAAAATGTCTTGGAAAAATACTATTTTTGATCTCCTTGCCAAGATTATGATGGATGATCCCATTCAAGTGTCTAATCTATGCTATATCCCACTAACTTCTGCACACGGGAAATGAACTTAATAAGGGGCGTGCATAAGAGCACAAAAATGCCTACCGTTCCTGTCCTATTGTTCCCTTCATCATATTAAATTGATATAGTTGATGCATATTTTTATACATATATGTATATTTTCTTCAAAATATGTTGTTTTATCTATGACAATTGTTTGTGTATACTGTTGTGACAAAAGAAATAAAAAAAAAACTTTAGGAAATTAAAGCTGATCAGTGATCAAACCTTCCTGAATGATAGAGCTAAAGTTGAGCAATGAAAAGTATGTAGTACATACTACATTTCTTATAACATTTCAAGGTCTTAAAAATTAGAAAAGTCAGAAGAAAACGAATCCAATTACAGCTTACAAACACCACTGTTTTTCTAGAGGAATTGAGTTTTGTGTCATCATTGTTCTCCTGCAACTCTATTTTTATTTATTTTATTTCCTACCTTTATTTTACAAATAACCCAAGGCGGGAAACATATCCAACACACCTTCCTACTCCTACTTTCCCCACAACAACTCTGTGAAGTGAATTGGATTGAGAGAGAGTGACTAGCCCAAAGTCACACAGCTGACTTTCCAGGCAGGACTTGAACTCATGGTTTCCTGCTTTGTAGACTGGCCCCTTAACCACTAAACCAAGGAATAATTTAGAAGAAAAATTCCAAGGTATGATTCCCAGGCAAACAATTACTACTTTTTAAATCCTGCCAACTAGCATTAGCTGGATTAAAAAGGGAACTTTTTAATCTTTTTCTTTTAATTAATTTAATTTAATGTTAATTTATACTGCTAATCCATGTATGATATGTCATATGTTAAATAAATGAAGTTTTCTCTTTTTTATTTTCTGTTTTATCTGAAGTTGATCAGTTGCTATACTTACACTTTTTCTAAATAATAGCCAGTTCTTTGTAAATTTATAACCTTCCTACCAGAAACCAAATCCAATCCATGTAAAGAAGCATTCCAGCAAAAACAGCAAATGTAAAATAAAACTTGGAATACAACAGAAATGCAGAGATACATATGTTCCAATATTAAAAATACTTTGAACATTATATATGCTTCTGGAAATAACACAAGCTAGGTACAATGTGCTCTTTAGGCTAAAATATTTAGAATAATGTTTCAAACCTTAAGTCTCTCTTGGGCTTCTACTGGTGTCAGGCCACTTTTCTGCACAAGAGTCCAAAATACCGTATTATAGAGGTTATTGATATGACCTATAATGATATCAAGTGAAATCATCATCATTAGAGAAGACAGCAATATTTACTACAAGATTGGTTTCAGAAGTGGTGTTATAATTATTACAACTATTATTATTTATATGTAACTAATAAAATAACATCATAATTTCTTAAAATGTATTTTTATAATAAATTCCTACATTGTGCAGAGGTTTGTTGGTTGTTGTTTTTTTACTTTCTTCAGCAAGCCATCTAGTAAGGTTTCAATAACTAGAAATTTTGGGAGAAGGCATCTCATCCATTGCTAGATGCAATGGAGGGAAATAGAAGACATCACTGATAATCTTGAATGTCCAGCAATATTAATACCTTTGCATTTGTTGACCTGAATAATAAGGCAGCATCTGAGTCCTGTTTGACAGAGTAATTGATTAATAGGGCAGCTGCATTTTTGTTATGAAAGATATGACCTCTGCAGATAGTGATTGCCTCACTATGTGGAATATTACAGATTCCCATTCTCTTTACTTATTTCTAATAAGTAAGAATACAATTTTGAGAAAATACTTAAGTACCATAAGGAAGCTGCACCACTCCTCCCTACTTTCCATCTCTAAAGTTGTGATAACTCAAGTGAATAAAATCAGGTACTTTTAATGTTTGTTTTAAAGAAGAAAATGGGATTAAATATATATTCTTAAAAATTATCATTCTATAACCTCCATCTCACTCTTACAATACTTACAATCAGCTTGTCGCCAACTGAGATAATCTTTTAGATTTTGGTCACTGGGATACAACACAACACGTCCATCAAATCCTGGTGGATACAAAAGGGGCTTGTCCTTAAAATAATCCTTCCAATAGAAAACATAGCTGGATGCAAACTTGGCGACCACGAGAGTCATTAATTTACTTGTGAGAAAAAAAGGGAGAGAAAACATAACTTTTTAATATAACCAACACAAGAGTTAACTAGCCTATATAAATACAAGAATGTCTGCCTTGTTCATGATTTTAGGAATTCTTTCCAAAAATTTATAGCTTATTTGTAACTTATATTTGTAACTTATTATCATAATTTATGAATCCAAAATGTTGACAGCATAATTCCAAAACATGTAAGATTTCTCCAGAAAAAGAGTAATGACTAACTCTAGTAATCCCAAAGTATACGCTACGTATAAAGTCCAGATCCAACATGTTTAATTTTGTCATGTATATATTTTATGGTAGGCAAGATTGACTGTTAGTATCTATGATTCTATCACAGTTAACCTCTCATAATGCAATGTAAAATGCAATTCTTATTTATGAATTATATAGAAAGCATCTTTAAGATGTTTTACTCTATTGTATTAAACTAATTTAATATCTTTCTGCATTTTACTATAAATGAATTGAACAATTTGTTGTCAAATAAAGTCAGAAATAATGTTTGCTATACCACAAGGCTTAATTTACAAACTGAAAGTAACACAGCAGCTCACATTGCTATCAGGCCTTCATGTGCTAAATAAACTATAATCCAATATTACACAACCTCTGTGCAATTGAAAAACTAATGTTAAACAATTCTGTATTTTATTAAACAAGAATATGAAATGAACAAGCATATTATGAGGTGATCATCTATTTTTAGAAGATTTCATACAATTAAATCACTTTTAAAAGTGAAATATGTGAATGAGTTAAAAATACCTTGCCCGTAACATTTAATGGCCACTTATCCATCAATGTGCTAATAAACATATGCAAAGATGTTTCTGTGTGTTTGTGTATGTGTCCCTTTCTCACTACATGTATTGATGTTTTTAAGAATGGAGATATGGTAAAGCTGCTAGTATCATAAAATCAAAAGTAATCAAATTGTTATATTAAAGCTTATTTTGGAAAGGGTGTTTTAACATATATTTGGGGGGGGGGGAACTGTAAAAGTAACTACCTTGCTCTTCTCTTAAACAAGTTGGTTTTCTTTTTGAAAACAAAGCTGTATTCATCACTTTGTCCATAGGCAATGACAATTTCCTCCATCTCTTCCATCACTGCTTGGGCGCACTTGTTCATCAAATTAAGAGCACAATCATCATTAGGTTTCTTAAAATCATGCTGCTCAGCAAAGCTTCAAAATGAAAAGCATATAATTAAAAACATTTGATTTGTTGTATCTGTTTAAATAATTATCCTGTGTTACAGATACTGAAGTTTTGGTATAGGCTATGATAGCACTTAGTTGCAATCATATCTGGAGAAATAGACCTTAGTTACAGTCACTGCAGTGTGCTTTACATGGGGCTGCTTTTGAAAATAGCTTGAAGTGGGTGAAAAATGTAGTAGCCTACTTGCTGGAAAATGAAAATCACAACAGCCATGTAACACACTGTGGGTCCTGCACTGGTTACCCATAGGTTTCTGAGTGCAATTCAAAGTACTGGTTTCATTCATAAAGTCCTATATGCTTTGGCTTTTAGGTACCTTTCCATCTGAAATTAACATACTTGGTGTATGCTTTCTGACATATCTGTCAACTGCCCACCATTCTTAAGAAGTTAAAAGAGCAGGAGCTTGAAGACTATGTTGAAGCCCCTATATTATAAGCACACCTCCTCTTAATCATATCAACATCCAACTTAATGACCTTCTTAGAAATTAGTAGAGCTTTTCCAGAGAACATTTGGAGCATGATGAATGCATGCCATCTGTACAAATGCAATATATTGTTTTATTCTTTTAAAATAAACCACTGACAGTTTTTCCAAATTATTGCAGAATAAGGTTATGAAAAACATTTAAGCTGTGATCCATCTAATTTTACATAATGTTTTATTGTCATTATAAAGTGTTAGAAGGTAGTCATTAAAAAGATAAACCAATGCTATTTTAGAAGCGTAGTATTTTGCCAATAAAAAATTTCAATTAGAAAATGAGAAGTTATTAGGAAAGTAAAACTTTAGAATTCTAAAACTAGACATGACCTGAATATAAAATAGCTTTGCGCTCCTTGCAAGAGGTCAACTGCATTCAATGCTTTCACAATATTCATTTGAACTCTGGGTCAGGGGTCTCCAACCTTGGTCCCTTTAAGACTTGTGGACTTAAAGTCCACAAGTCTTAAAGGGACCAAGGTTGGAGACCCCTGCTCTGGGTAATGGCATCTGATGTTTTGACCTGAGCAAGGAACTACAGAGAAAGGATTCTTTCCAAAATTACAAATGTAATTAAAAAGAATATTTGCTAAGATTTGACTCATGCTTCTATATCCAATAAAACCCGTTACCAAAGATCAATTATAGTATTAAACATACATGTAAGCGCACAGCGGCACCCCCAAATTTGCAGCATTCCCCAAACTTGGCAACTTTCAAGCGTGTGAACTTCAATTCCCAGAATCCTCAGCAATGTCCGTATGAACGGATGAATTCTGGGAACAAAAATCCAATATCTGGTAGCTGCCGACGGTTGGGAAACGGCGTCCCAATGTGAAGTCGGGGAAGTCAAACGGCCACAGAGCGAAAGAGATTTCACTTTGAACTGGTGCCGCCGATCCCGGAGCTGACCCTCGCTCCTATTGGTCGGGCGGTCGCCGGGCAACGAAGCCCGTTAACTCCACACGCTGCCGCCAATGGTTGATGCGTGTCTTTACCGGTGGAAGCAGCGTCCGTCCAACCGTACCACGATCCAGCAGTTGGGCAAACATTTATCCTCCGCTTCGAAAGCCCGGACGTATTCGAACTTGCTCTTCGCCATGGCGGCTCGGACGTAACAACGAAACCTCGATCTAAGGCCCAAAGCAATAGCAGCGAAGGCGCTGCCAAGCCGAGGCTGCGGCAGCATTGCCGGAAGGAGTGCTGAGCGACACCGGAAGAGACGGGGCTCTAAACGCTGCCTCTCTATGGTACCGTAAGATCGGCCGGAATCACTACCGGCCCCTCTGCCTCTTCCAGGCCTACGTAGAGGCGTCCGAGTAAATGCAGAAAGACCTGAGGTTGAGACCCGCCTGTCTCCTCATCTCCCACCACCACCACCACGTGTGTAGACTTGTGGGTCCTCAGTGGGATGAGGAGAAAGGAGCAGATACATGTTTTTTTTTTTCAAATGCCGCAAACCACCTTTTGCTCGGTGGCAAATGGGGGGAGTGGGGGGCGAGGCCCAAACTCGTCCCTCCGCAAAAAAGCGGCGCCACGACGTAGGGTCCATGCGCCTGTTCCTCCCCTCGGTATCCAAGGGCGACCTCATTGTTACGTGGCGCCCAGGGTAGCCATGGCAACCTCCAGGCAACAGTCCAAGGAGGGAAAAGTGAGGAGGCACGTGGAGCCCCACAAATTGCCATTTCTTGGCCGACGTGCGGCAGGCGCGAGGCCCTCGCGAGCCAGAGGGCGGGGTCGAGAGCAGGCGCGTGCACCTTGGAGTTGGGGGGGAGGGGGAGCGGAGAACGTTTGCAAGCCAACCGCAGCAAACAAACGGGCGGTAACAGAGGACCGGGCTGAGCTCACAATCCCGTAACAATCCTACTATCAAGGGCGGGCTGCGGCATGGAGAAAGGGGCGCAGGAGGAAGCCCCAAGAGAGCAGCACCGGCTTCTGCATTCCACGGCTTGGCAGAGCACTGCCTGCATGGACCATCTTCTCCTGCACCCTTTGCCAGGACAGGGGGGCAGGGACCCGCACCTTCTGCTGTTCCCTCCCAAACAGGCTCCCCAGCACCATCTCCTGCACCCCCTCTCTCCCAAACAAAGTGTTTTGCACAAGGAACAGAAACTTCCACAGCCTGGGGAAGGGGGGACCTTTAAAGAGCAACAACATGTTTTGGAAGAGCAGATTTGTCTTGGCAGGCAGCTTTCCCAGCCTGTCCTTGGGACGGAAACTGGACCCTGTGAAAAGCAGGAAGAGGAGGAAGAAAATGGGCACCAGAAAGGGTTACAAGTGAAAGCGGAGGAGCGTGAGCCAGAGAACCCATTACTCTTTATGGGAAGTAGCAACAAGAAAAAAAGACGAGAGCCTAAAACACTTACAAACCGTCTCAGCGGCAAAGATGAAAGTAGTAGCAGTGTGAAAAGTGTAGGGGAAGTCAAATTGGGGAAAGTTGAAGAGACGGAGGAGATCAAGAAGGAGGCAAAGTTGAAAGAAAACTGTGATGCCAAAGTCTTGGGATCTGCAAAAGAAGGGACCATCAAAACTGAACTGGTAGAGCCTCCTGAGGAGGATTGCAAAGGGAGGGAAGAAGTGGCATCCAAGCCTCCACCATCTTCCAGTGGTCCTGGTCACATTAGCCAGGATGTTAGTTTGTCTCAACCTATCGGAACACAGCATTCTCAAGAACTGAAGATTCCTGTTACACTCCATCCAGTCCCTCCAGGGGCTAGGATCCAGTTTCAGGGACCACCTCCATCTGAGCTTATAAGAGTGACTAAAGTGCCAGTGACACAAGTGCCCCTTAAAATGCAGTCCTTGCTGGAGCCTTCAGTCAAAATTGAAACTAAAGATGTCCCTCTCACAGTACTACCCTCAGATGCAGGTATTAGAAATTAGTCAGAATTTATCATATTAACCATAAGCAGTTATGCATAAACACTGGATTGAACAATAAGAGTTTGCTATTATTTCAAGGTATAAAACAGTGCACCCCACCCCTCAAACTTTGAGTCAGCAATTCATGTACAATAGTGCATATTCCAGTGCATGAAACTATAAATACACAGGGATTATACTTCTCAAATTGTTTTACAGTTTGGTGTAGTGGTTAAGGTGCTGGCCTAGAAAGCAGGAGACTGAGTTCTAGTCCCATTTTAGGTATAAAAGCTAACCGGGTGGACTAGTGCCAGTCATATTTTTCTGAACCCAATCCCCCTCACAGAGTTCTGAGGAAAATAGAACAAGGAAAGTGTATTATGTATGTTTGCTGCCTTGGATAAAACAACTGTTCGGCAGAGGCAAAGAATACTAAAACAGCTTAAAATGTAATAGGTTTGTGTGACGCTTCAAATTTGATTCCAAAAGATGCAACTGCTTTAAAAAGCTAAAGACTAGTGCTGTATTTGTGCTCACACATCTCTGAAATTGAATAAAAAATGCTGCACGGGCCTAAAATCTTAACATTTATTTTAGGATTTAATTTCACAGAGTAAAACCTATATTACCAATTCATAAAACCCTATTTATAATAAAAGAGTTAGGCTTTTAAGTATCAAATTTGTATAGCCACCCATATCTCAAATGTGACTCTGGGCAGTGTACAATAAAAGCAGAATGATAAAAACATATCTGAAATAACAAAAACAATAAACCAGGGGTCTCCAACCTTTGGGCCGTGGGCCACTACTAGGTCATAGCCTGTTTGAACGGGTAACCCTATTTAGAATAAATTATACTAGTCTTGAGTGGGAGAGGTGACCAGACCACAGATAATTGTGATCAAGGAAGTGGTACAATCAGGAATAAAAAAATTCAGCTATTTGCTATCTGTTTAGGAGGAGCTAGAATAAGTGAATAGTCCTCCATTTTATTGTCACAATCCTATAAAACAAATGAGGTTGAACAAGGAGCAGGTAATGGTTCATTCAGTGAATGTCATAGCTGAATATAAATAAGAAGTTCATTCTGAAGTCTCACATTCTAACATCTGTATAAATCTGCTAGTTTGGTATCAAAAGGCAGAAGTTTTATTATTCCACTAAGGTATCTCTGTATTTTTGTTTTAAAAAAAAACATTTTTCTATGTCAGCTGAATTTAGCTAGATTGCTAATAAAATGCCTTTTCAATGATACATAGATGGAATCCTCAATTATTTAATACGATTGTGGAAACAGTGATATAAGTTAAAAACAAATTGTGAATTATATTTCATGGTCAATGAGAAAGAAGAAAACTATGTTCTGAGTTCAGCTTTATGTTTTCTTTTGGGGGGATATGCAGTGTTTATCATAGATTAACATGAGCCAGAAATATTCTGTCTTCCACCACTAAAGCCATTTATGTATAATGTGTGTGTGTGTATTTCACAACAGCTATATGTTGATTATATGACTGTCCATAAGAGATTTTTTTTAAAAATCTGTCTGTTCCATAAGTGTATTACAGTATAACATGAGCAAGAAAAATCAATATAGAGCTACATGAAGACGAGTAGACTCTGTCATATTGAGTTAGGAAACAAAGAGGAAAAATATCTCCTGTTTGTAATATTGTGAAATAATATTCTCCTAATAGAAATCCTGAGTGCAAGCATTTATTTTCATTCTTACTCATATGCGAAAAGTTAAACACTGAAACTTCCACATGGCTCATCACGAAAAAGGAACACCTTTACCCAAAACTAAAGAAAAACTGGCTGACATTGAAAGTGGTCCAGTATTAGGATATGGATCTTTTTTAGACTCAAACACCACAAATGTAATCATCTTATTATCAAGTAAATAAACCTACTCTTGAAAATATTTTTAAAATTTATAAAATTACTCTTATTTGGGGAAGACATATTTATAAAAAGCATTTCTTATCTCCGTGGCAGAGTTATGTGTTTTTATATGCTAAAGATCCATTTCTGGCAATTTTTTTGTGGGAAAGTCTATTACCTGAATTTCTGAAGTACTATCTGCTATTCAGTATAGCTAGATAATATATTATTAGACAAAAATCGGTCATTATAAAGCAATTTTAAAATGAATGAAATGAGCCTGAAAATTTATTAATGTTTCTTTCAATGTATTTTAATATGGAAGGTGTTATATAAATGAACACTTTTACGTGAACTTCGTTGTACAGATTTTGTTTTGCTGTAAACTGAAAATTAGATACTTGTTCCAGTATAAAACTACAAAAAAATAATTTCAAGTACGCTCAGAATAAGTGGGTTAATGGAAATATGGGTCTTGAAGGGGGACAACATTATGTGTTCTGTATGAATGTAAAAATTATTCTTTTCATTTAATATTTAAGTATTGCCAAAGATATTGGTGTTATGGCCAAATCATTGAAAAGTCACAGATATGTTGCAATAATGAAAAAATAAATCCACTGGATGGATTAGATGCAGATCTGGCTTCCAGACAGAAGGTTTCTTATGTTTGTGTAAGTTTGTAATCATAATTAAAATATGATCTAAAAGTCTACAGCAGTTTAAAAACAATGTCATGTAATTGTTATTTCAACATTCTTGCCACAAAATTAGAAAAGATGCAGAACAAAAATTCTTAACTACAGCGTAAAACGGTTGGACTTTTCAATTAAGAAAAAATTGAAATTGTTTATATTGATACAATACAATTTCATACTATGGATAAACAGATAGAGATACTAAATAGGATTTGTTACATTCGTATCTGTTCTATTTTTTCTCCCAGAAGCTATTAGGGTGTTTTCTCACACAAAACTCTTTGATGTGATTTTTGCTAAGAGATCCTACTGGCTTGTTGACGAGTTGCAAACATTTGAATTCAGGTGTCTCTTAGTGCTTCTCTTATCTTGCAAGGAGCTTTCCAAGTGATTGACAGTTGCATTTAAGAAAATAAAAGACACTGCTTCACCTACCCTAGTACTTCTTGAAAATTTGGAATTTGTTTTCATGAGATACAGTGTTGCTGGCTTGTTTAGAAGGGAACTGGTAGATTCCTAGATTGTAAATTTAGTGACAGATGTGATACTTAAATTGGATTTCAAGGAGTTGGTCGCTAAATAGAGATGAGGGACTAAAAAACGGCCCTGGGCAATTGAGAAGAAACATTTGTCAAGATGCTCAGTTAACAAGCCTCTGACCAGAATGCTATTCATCTGGTGATAACCTGGTTATCTGGAAATGTTTCCCACTGATTTCAATGGAACTTGCTCCCAGAAAGAAGCCTGATCCATATAACATAATATGATTTGTTTTGGTATTGATTTAGCTTATTTATTTCATTCTATTTATATGGCTGATATCTGGCCAGTTAGCATAGCTTAAAACACCAGTGCAATAACTAGCTCATTAGCAAAAAAAAGAAGTAAAAAGCAAAAATAGCAACCAAGAGCAGATCATGCTACAATAGATTAACAAGACCTTACAGACCTAATTATTCTGATCTTCATGCCTGGGAAAACAGCCAGGTTTTAAAAGCTTTTCAAAAAGCCAGCAGGGTTGGGGCAATCTGAATCTTAAGTGAGCAAGCTGTCTGAAGGGTAGGTGATATGAAGGAAAAAGCCAGTTTCCTCGACTCTACTCAATGACATCCTTTAATTGGTGGCATCTGGGTTGTGGTATGATTTTTAGGCTGTTGTTAAAGAAACAGCGTGTTTTCTGAGCCCAACCAACTGGCTTGTTCAACAAATCATGGTATATAGCAATAGCAATAGCAAAAGCATTTAGACTTATATACTGCTTCGTAGTGCTTTTACAGCCCTTTCTAAGCTTACAGAGTCAGCCTATTGCCCCACACAATTGAGTCCTCATTTTACCCACCTCGGAAGGATGGAAGGCTGAGTCAACCTTAAGCCGGTGAGATTTGATCTGCTGAACTGCAGCTAGCAGTCAGCTGAAGTAGCCTGCAGTACTGCACTCTAACTACTGTGCACCTCGGCTCTGTATAGCATAATGTTAAGCCAGTAGGGCCATGTAGTATATGTTTTTATATCCTGATTCAATATACATTTATAGCCATGTCTGCTTTAGTCGCAGGTAAACTTAATTTAGAAACAAAACACCAAAGAGTCTTAGAGTCTTATTGACAAAACAAAAAGTATTTTTACTTCTGAATAAATGTTTATAGCTTTTCATTCAAATGTGGAATATTTTAAGATAAAACAATCTAGCAGAAGTAAATTTGTTGCACATGCTTCTTTGTTTGTAGACGAATTAAGTATTACAAAATATTTTGGAGCTCAATTCTGTTAATATCTACTCAAAAGTAAGTCATATTGACATGTATCTTAGACTTTGCAAATGATAACCATTTGCAGAATAATGTTTTATTTTTATTTATTTTTATTTATTTATTTATTTTTGTCACAACATCATACAAAAAGATTATATAGTATATACACATATAAACATATATAGGAAGAAGAAAAGAAAAACAATAGGACAGGAACAGTAGGCACGTTTGTGCGCTTATGCACGCCCCTTATGGTCCTCTTAGGAATGGGGTGAGGTCAATAGTAGAAAGTTTTAGGTTAAAGCTATTAGGATTATGGGAAGAGACCACAGAGTCAGGTAAAGTATTCCAAGCACTGATGATTCTGTTGCAGAAGTCATATTTTCTGCAATCTAGATTAAAGCGGTTTACATTAAGTTTAAATCTATTGGTTGCCCTTGTATTATTGCAATTAAAGCTGAAGTAGTCTTTGACAGGAAGGACATTACAATAGATGATTCTGTGAGTTAAACTTAGGTCTTGTCGAAGGCGACGGAGTTCCAAGTTTTCTAAGCCTAGGATTTCAAGTCTGGTGGGATAAGGTATTTTGTTGTTTTCAGAGGAATGGAGAACTCTTCTTGTAAAATATTTCTGGACACGTTCAATTGTATTGATGTCAGAGATGTGGTGAGGGTTCCAAACAGGTGAGCTGTATTCTAGAATTGGTCTAGCAAATGTTTTATATGCTCTGGTTAGTAGTGTGGTGTTTTTGGAAAAGAAGCTACGCAAAATTAGGTTTACAACTCTTAGAGCTTTTTTTGCTATGTAGTTGCAGTGGGCTTTGGCACTTAGATCATTTGACATGAAAACTCCAAGGTCTTTAACGGGATGGGGGTCGTCTGTAAGGTAATGTCCATCTAGTATGTACTTAGTTTTAGAGTTCTTTTTTCCTATATGTAAGACTGAGCATTTGCTGGTTGAAATTTGGAGCTGCCAATTTTTAGACCAAGCGGTTAGATGGTCAAGGTCGTTTTGAATGATAGAAGTTCCCTTGAAAGATCTGAGAACATCCTCCAGAATAGTCATGTAACAATTGAAGCGGGAGAGGGGAGAAGTTGCTAAACATTGTTTCTCATCCTGACAGAAATTTCCTGACAATGAGAACAATTAACCAGCTTTCCTCCAAAAGTTCTGAGTGCTCCATCACTGGAGATTTTTAAGAAGAGATTAGACAGCCATTTGTCTGAAATAGTATAGGGTCTCCTGCTTGAGCAGAGGGTTGAATTAGAAGACTTCCAAGATCTCTTCTAACTCTATTATTCTGCTATTCTCTTCGTTGGGATGAGACTCTTTGTTGGACTGGATTAGAGCAAAGGCACGACTGAACAGGGGAAACCTTTTACCTGTTTAAACAATGAATATCACTCAAAATCAGTATGCCTAGAATATGATATAATCTAAAACCCAAGTATCTTAATGTAATTTTCATTTGTTAAATGGGAATTATTTTCATGCAAGTGTCTGCAGCAGGTCAACCATAACATTTAATTGGGAATAAGTGTCCTGGATGACCCATCGAAGTGTACCATCAAATGGCAATGCTATAAGAAAGTTATAATGAGACTAAAGAACTCCCACTATAGTCTGTGCTGGAGCTATGCATGTAATTCTTGTAGAAATCAGTTTAGTCGTTTTGATGTCAAATGTAATTTCCATAATATTTACATTTTATCAGATTTATATTTCTCTTCAATCATACATTCTTGGTGGCTCAATAATTAAAAATAATAAATAATAAACAGTAAACATAAAAATATTACGAATATATAAATATGTTACAAACGCAAAATAATATTAAAAGCTGTCCAAAAAACTCATTTTTAGCTTTTTCTGGAAAACACTTAATATTGGGGACAAGCGAACCTCCAATGGAAGACCATTTCAGTGAGCCAGCCCCAACATGGAAAAATAATGCTTCTGGACTTTAATTCCCCTCCCCTTTTGAAAATGGGGACAAACAGCTCTTTCTCCTGGCTCAAAAGTTGTTGAGATGATTCTAGTGGGGAAATGCAGTCTTGCAAATAATCCAGCAGCAAGCCCTAAAGGACCTTATAAGTTGAGACTCACACTTATTTTATTTATTTATTTTTATTTATTTATTTTATTTATTTTGTCACAACAATATATGTAGGTATCATACAAAAAGATTATATAGTATATAAACACATATATGAGTAAATATAAGGAGGTATAAGCATATATATATATATATAGGAAGAAGAAAAGAAAAACAATAGGACAGGAACTGTAGAACTTTAAATTGGATCTGGGAGGTAATAGAAAGCCACTGCAGGACACACAAAATAGATGTGACAAATTCCTATTTGTAAGTACCCGTACCTGGGCCACTGCATTTTGTACCAACTGAAACTTCCATTAACATCGTATTCCTTTCAGTATATTTTATAGCTTTCACGATTTTCCTTCCATACAATTCCACAATTTAAACATAACTATTGGACCATCAATAGCTATGCTTAAATTGTGGAATTATATGGACAGGAAAACCTAATCTGATCTCTGCTCTTTTTAATCCAGGGTCGCTTATTGAGATGGGCAGCTATGCAAATAGACTGCATAAGTTAAAAAAATAAATCTGTAGTTCCCCATTGAACGGCATGTATGGTACACTCTTAAATATAGTGGACACTGTGAGACTTAATTCTGACAAATCATGGATAAATGGATAAACTTGTGATGTTCATGATGTAATTAGTAAATTCTAAGAGTAATTTACAGAGGGAAACATGGGATATTGTAGAATTGCAACCTCATACAAGAGCATGCTTTTGTTTGTTTATTATTTTTATCACTCAGTTTAGAGTTACTTACCCCAGTGTCTAGTTAGATTCAAAAAATGTATGCAGAAGTCTTGTAACCACCTAGTGAATTTCCAATCCCTGTGCCATCTTGCAAATTGTTCCTGACAATCTCACTTAGTTCAAATACAGTTTGCCTTGTGACAAAGAGGAAGTCAAAGTTGCCCCAAACTGGTAGAGAACCTGCTCGTTCTTTATGTAGTTACTAACATTTACCATGCTTCATGTAGTGAGAGAAAGAATTAGTTAGAAAATCCAATGGACTTGTATAACAAGTTTTTTCCTCTTTTTCTATTTCCAACAATTCCTTCGAGGAGGTCCCCAGTCTAAAGCACATAATTCTCCAAAATATCAATGCAGAGCCTGAAGATGAATAAAGGCTCCAGGAGGAATCATACTCCTATCTCTTCCATATGCATTAGAAAAGGAAATTACACAATCCTCACTGTCCTATATCATCTTATAATTTCACTTTACAATAAGATCATATGATACTTGCCAAAAATGGCCCTGTACTAGTCACCAAAATTCATAATCTACAGCCAGATATAATAATCATAATAATTAGAATTTAGAATTTGGGGTGTGTTTGAGCCTAATGTTTGCATTTGTTGCCAGAATTAAGCAGTATTTTCAGCAATTGAGGTAGAGAAAAGCCATTTTATTATTAATTGTTAGGATCATACTTCAGTGCCCACAGAATACCTCAGAATTAGCAGTATATTCCACCCATCCCTATATTACCTAAACATTAATATTACTTTATCGTAGGGATACCAGACACTCCGTTCAGCAAAGATAGAGATGGCCATGTCAAGCGTCCTATGAATGCATTTATGGTATGGGCAAGAATTCATCGGCCAGCCTTAGCCAAAGCTAACCCTGCTGCTAATAATGCCGAGATCAGTGTCCAGCTTGGATTGGAATGGAACAAGCTCACTGAAGAACAAAAGAAACCTTATTATGATGAAGCTCAGAAGATAAAAGAAAAACACAGAGAAGAATTTCCTGGTACTAGAGAGACAATTATTTATACATTTTTAATAACTGATTGCCATTAGGTAATCCACAGGTTCATGCATGGAAAAATGGTGTTTAAATATAATCATTCAGGAAACAGAATCCTGCAAGATTAAAAAAAAAACATAGTATGTATAAATAATGAGGAAAATTCCTTCGTTTTTTTCTGACTTATATATCTTCTCCCAAAGACATACAAGTAGCCAAATGAATGGTGACATTATGCCACCACACACATAGATCAATCATTTGTATATTAGTATGAGCACTAAGATTTTCCCATTTTGTCAAGTGGGATATATTTAGGATATGGAAATAATTATTTATTAAACTTGTAGACTCTCAGTGGCTCTGGCAGTCCACAACAATAAAAGAAAGAAAGCCTCAACTTTTCTTTCATCTGTCTTGTGAATGTGCATTTCCACTGATTTATGTAAACCTTGTTAATTATTTGAAATTACATCTGGGAAAAAATAGTTTATTCAACAAAAGGCATATGTTAATATTAATTAACCCAATTATATTAATGCTGATAATTTCTGCTGATGTTCCTGTTTTAAATGTATAAACTCATTGCATGTCTTTGTGTTATTCCCAGTGAAATACAATTCAGATAATATAATTTCCAGGGCTCTGATTTTATATACATGTTTTAAAAAATAATCTGAAGCTAAATTATGTAATACTAAAGCAAATATAATGAATAATAGAATAAGAAGGGCATTAATTCTATTTAGTATTAGCAGAAATAATGTTTTATTTAACAAAGTTGGGATTCTGTCTTGATTGTAAAGTTATGCCACAATCGGATGAGAATATGGATGGCATGAATACCAATTTGGTGTAGTGATTAAAGATACTGAGTATGAGTAATAATCTTGCACAAAGCAACTGGATGACTGGGGCATTTCCTTTCAGCCCTAAGAAGAAGGTAAAGGCAAACCACTTCTGAAAAATGTTGCCAAGAAAATTGTAGGGGCTATGCCTTCGCCAGGACTCCAAATTGACTCTCATGTTTGTATATAACTCAAACCAAAATCCATGGTAACTAGAGGTATTACAAATAGAAAGAAACAGTATCTCTCTTTCCCTCTGAGAGATTGTAAGCTTCCTATTCATATTGTACATATATATGTGTTCTTTTGCAAATATGATTTTTTGACTTAACAGCAGAGACGTTTATGTTACTGTTAATAATGTATATCTTCACTAGGTAAGAATTTTCAAAAGAAATTCTATCTTTCAGCTGGCGTACTCTTTAACATTTCTGCAGGTTGGGTTTACCAGCCAAGGCCTGGCAAAAGGAAGAGGTTTCCATTGACTGTCTCCACTGTATTCTCGGGTACAACTCAGAACATCATAGCTACAAGTCCAATGACGGCCTCTACTGTCTTTACTGGGACTTCTCAGAGTATTATTACTACAAATCCAACTACCATTTATCCTTTCCGATCACCTACCTACTCTGTGGTTATACCCAACGTACAGAACAGCATTGGACATCCAGTCTGTAAGTTCATTTTCTTTGTTTATATGAATTATTTAAACTGGTTTGAAAGAGGAATCAAAGAGGCTATCGGTGTTAAAATTGAACAGCCCACTCTCAACAGTGGGGAAGGGATAGGACACATCTCCTGTTTACTGTGCAGCCCTTTCAACAGTCCCAACTCCGTTCCACACTCATTGGTACTCATTGATTCAGGTGACTCTGAGGATCCAGATTAACCACCAGATGGTTTAATGACCCTCATAGTGGGTGATTGCAAACAGTATAAATCCTTTCCATTCCCCACTAGTTATTTAGAACTGAAGAAGCTTCTTGGGTGAGATGTCTTGAAGAAAAATCAAATAAGTCCAGTTGCCTTTTTGAAAGCACCTTTGGAATAAGAATTTTAATTCCTATAAGCACATTCATAGCACGGTTTTGTAGAAATATTTAAACTAGCAGCTAAATATTGTGCTTATTGTCTGCATCAAGTTAAACAAGCTGATAAAATATAACCATACTTTTATAAGCTTTTTTTCAAATGTGTAAATTTGATTCTTACTAAGTAAAATCGCCTTTAAGTGAATCCACATGGTGAGACTTACATAGTATCAAAATTTTTTGCCACCAGCCTGGAATGAAACAATCTAATGAACAAATTTCCCAGAACTCCCAAGATAAGAATTCCAGAAAGTACGTTCTTTTCGAATGAAACGCATATAAGCAATTTCTGACAACAACACTCTGGTCTGTTTCTTTTTTCCCCCCCTTTTTTTCTTTTCTTTTTTTTCTTTTTCTTCTTCTCCTTTCCCCCTCTTCTATCTCTATCTTTTCGTACCTACTTTCTTCCTTCACTCTCTCTACTCCTCTCTCCCTTTCCATTCCCTTCTGAAATGGCAGCTGAGCAGCCCCGATTTCATTTCAAATTATTTCTATTTTTTAATTACATATCTTCAATCATTTCTGTACATTAATAATCCTTCATTTTCCATCCCCTCCCCCTTCCTTCCCCTCCCTCCACTCCCCGAGACTTCCCAGAACAAAATACAGGGTATAAAATTAACAATCATAAATTGAAATACAACATAAATCATAATCCATAGTCACTCCTCTCTCTAAAACCTTAACTCCCCTTCCAGAAAATACATTCTTCTTCCAGTCCATTATATATCAGTCCATTCCACTCCTAAAGTCTTCAGAATCTTCCGATTAAATTGGTATTTCCAGTTCTTCGATAAAGTACATAGTTTTTAATATCCAGTCTTCATCGATCAACACCAAAACAGCATTCCATCTTCCAGTATTCATCAGGAATTCTTCTATAATATACCTTTCTTCCTTAACAGTCTCTCAAAAATAATTCATATTTCCAACTTAAATTCTTAAATTTTACTGTGCAATCTCCAAAAATAAACAATATTCTATCTTCTCATATCTTTAATATCACTTACATACATCAAATAGCATTGCTAATCCAAAATATGTCAATTGTAATAATTAGAATCTTCAATTTACCTTACATATGTCAAATAACATTATTAAAATTACACCTATAACTTATATCCGAAATATATCAATTATAACAATTAAGTTCTGTTTAACCAAATAACAACATTACATCCATAAACAATCTCTCAAATATCATATTTAATCCAAATTCATAAATTTTACTGTCTATCCTCCAAAATTAAACAATATTCCATCTTCCCATTTCTTTGTACCTCACATATATCAAATAATATCCCTAAAATTACATCTATAATTTATATCCAGAATAAATCAGTTGTAAAGATTAACCATAATCAAATAACATTATTAGAATTAAACATTCTCCCTCCCCTTGTCTTCTATCTTACACATTTTCCACCATCTGCTCCCAATCAACTTAGCATCTAGCAATAAAGGATTTCCAATCTTTAATACATTGGTGTAGAAATCTCTTGCTTTAAAAACTGTATTAAGAAAATACTTTCTTCCTTTATAATTCACTGTTAAGCCAGCTGGAACCTCCCATCTAAAATATATCTGATGTTTCTTAAGCTCATCCACTAAAAAGGCAAATTCTTTTCTCTTTCTTAACATTTTAGGAGGAATTTCCTTCATCATTATTATATCTTGTCCTAATATTTGAAATTTATTTTTATAAAATGCTTGTAAAATTCCATACCTAATCTTCTTAGTTGTAAAATAAATAACCACATCTCTCAGTAATCGCTTCTGCCTTGCCAACCATTAATTAACACAATAGATTTTTTCAATATTAACTTCAAAATCTTCTGGTTCCACTCCATCTATCTGGCAAAGGCCTGAGTAAAAATCTCTTTTAAATTTTCCTGCCTGCATTCTTTTAATCCCCTCATTCTTATAGCGTATTCCATTAATCTATATTGTAATATAACCCTTTCTTCATCTGCCCTATCCACCTTAACCTGAATATTATCTATTTTATTTTCTAAATTCAAATTAATTTGATTCGTTTGAGCTTCCTTTATTTTCCTTTGCAAATCTAAATTAATTTGGTTAAGTTCTCCCAGTCTTTCCTCCATCTGAATACTAGATACCAATAATGGCGTAATTGTATCCTTTACCATTTTCATATCCCTCCTCTGCTCTTCCACGATATCTTTAAAATCCAATATTTCTTTCTCCATTTCATTAAAATTTTGATCTATTTCTAAAAGATGAGCCTCCAAAAGTTCCTGTAAAAAATTCCTTAAACCCAAATGAAACACATATAAGCAATTTCTGACAACACCACTCTGGTCTGTTTTCTCACACTTCTATAATAACTGGAACCAGAAATGTGCTTCTTTTGTAATGGCTGGTGTCATGTTATGACAACTGGCTCAAGTGAAACTGATTCTTCCAAATAAGAATTTCAGAATCTTTTTTAATTAGACATACTAAAATTAAGGGAATTTGTCGTTAGTTGCGAAGTTGTGTCTGACCCATCGCAACCCCATGGACAACGTTCCTCCAGACCTTCCTGTCGTCTACCATCCTCTGGATGGAATTTCTCCAAAGGCACACTATTTCTCCAAATGCACACTATTTCAAGTTTAGAACCAATTTATCCCCCGATGCATGGTGGAGTGTTTCTTCATTTTTTAAAAAGTTCTGTTATACACAGTTGTGGACCCAGTTCTTTCCATAAAAGGGAAGTTTGCAGGTAGCTGTCTCCTTAAATCTGTGTCAGTCTCTGAACCAACCTTTACATTACGACCATATATATCTGTTCATTGTTTTTATCAGAGTGAAAATTAATTTGCAGAATTGGACATATCCTCTACACAGTTTTCTTGGCATGAAATGGAAGTGGTCTGCCATTGCTTTCCCTCAGAATAAAATTTCCAACTCTCTAATCCAACATATCTCCCAGACTACAATCAGATATTAACCAGGATTAACCCTTTATAACTTTATAGATCACATGACTGGGTGTTGCCATTTCTTGAGGCTGATTTTCTGTTTGCTGTTGTTAGTTGTGAAGTCATGTCCGACCCATCGCTACCCCATATTACCAGTGGCATCTACCATGTGTGTACAGGTATATGTCAAAACTTGCAAAATGATGAATCTATTGTAACAAGCAGTGTCCATTTTCTTTTGACATGAAACAATGCACTTATGCACAATGCATGCCCACTAGGTTACAGATATTCATAGATGCTTTAGAAGACTGGTAAAATGTACTATAAGATGGACTCTTCATTCAATTGCCAGTTATCATGGGGTACTTCCATATCATCACTGTTTTCATTCAGTAAATCCTTAGAAGCAATGTGAAGGCCATCTGTAATCATTTTCACCTCTGCCAGTTTAGAATACTGTAAAGAGAGGGTGGGGGGCAGTTTTGGCCACAAACTGCTGCAAGTTCTGCAGTAACCAAAAATATCATTTCTTGTTCTACTCAAGTAGAAAGAAAAAAACTCAGTTTGTTAAAGAGAAAGGGGAAACTGGAAAAAAAATCTATCAATTTTACTCCTAGGCAGGGCCTATAGTAATATAATATTGTACTTCCATTTTAAGCCTGAACGCTATTGGAGTATATTTTGTATGTTCTATGGATAATATCCTTCATATTCCACCCATGCCTTTTCTGCCTTTTAATACAGAGTTCCCCAACCTTTCCGAGTTGCAAGCCGGGAGCGGGGTAGGGGTGGGGAGCAGGGGTGAAATGCTCCCGGATCGGACGGGATCTTGCAATCCGGTAGCGATGGCGGCTGCAAAAATCCCTGGCCCCACCCCCCTGCCTCTGCTGAGCCACACCATCTGCAGAGGTTTTTTTTTTTACTTTTAAAAACCGGTTTTGCTTCAGCCGAAACCTGCCTTTAAAAGTAAAAAAAAAGCCTTTGAGGATCCCGTCCCTCAGCTGAGATCGGCAGCCTTTAAACTTAAAAATTAAAATTAAAATTAAAGGCTACTCTGGGGATCTCACCTGAGTTCCTCATCAGCAGAACCTTAAAAAACATGTTTTCTATAGAAAACATGTAGAAAAACTCCTTTTAAAAGAGTCTAAGCCACTTACCTGATTACTGATCGACCTCATGGCTCTGCTCACAGCCCGAAAGCCCCAGTTTTGCTTTTAGCACAAGACAGAACTAATCTAAACTTAGCTAATCTATTTCACCACTGAGTGATTAATGCTGTCTGGCTGAGGAACTCTGGGAATTGAAGTCCACAATAAAATAAAATAAAATAAAATAATAAAATAAAATATTTGTGCAGCTTTCTGAAATTTGGTGTGTTTCTGTAGTGTTTCACTCTAACTACACAAACACACAAAATCTCAAAAAGCTGTATGTGGTATTTTGTGTGTGTGTGTATGTGTGAGGTGTGTGTGTGTAAAGTGTGAAAATTGGTTTTTGAGCTTTTTGTGGCTGTGTGAAGTGTGAAGTGCAGCTGCTTTTACATTGTGTGTGAGTCAGTTGTATTGTGTTGTGTTGTGTGTGTGTGAAGTGTGAAAGTTGGTTTTTGGTACCTCTTATTTTTTTTATACTTTGTTTATTATTTTTATTATTTATTGTTATTGGCCACGCCCACCCAGTCATCTGACCACCAAGCCATGCCCACCAATTAAGCCACGCCCATAGAACCGGTAGGGGAAATTTTTAGATTTCACCCCTGGCGGGGAGTGAGTGAGGAGGGAAACGGGGGATGGTTTTGTGAGAGCAGCATGTGCGTATGTGCACACACATTGCTCATATGAGTGGGACTGTGTGTGCGTGCACACATGCACAACAGCCAGCCACTCACATAGCCCAGTTGTGAATAGGCCACGGCCCACAAGTTGGGAACCCCTGTTTATTAAAAACAGGATATAATTTTGATATGAGCAAGAAATTGATATACGCATCGAATCTAGTCATAAAATAGGTTATTTTCACTTTAGAATTTAGATATTTTTTTATCATCTGATTAACATCAAAGAAACAAAAAAACTTCTTTTAAATGGTGGGTTATTTTTTATTTGAAATTACAAAATAGCACTTAAATCAAGAAAAAACCAGCTAAGACTCACATTCAGTAAGCCTTGTTTTCTTTTTTGTTCCCAAGCCCCACCTACAATTGTATTATTAAAATTCAGCAATAAAGTAACATTTCCTCTTCCTTTAAAGGAAACTGGCTCAAAACTAATTGTGTGAAACTTAAACATACATATTTTTGTGTAAAAATAAAACTCCTCAAAACACAAACATACTCCAAAAGTTCAGCTCTTCTGTGCTAAAAGAATTCTCCACCCCTGCTAGAATACAGTCTAAAATTAGGTTTCTTTAAAGTATAGAATGGATGGTGAATATAAGATTTACTGCAGATATTATAAAAATGTGAGAAGAGGTGTTAAGATCACCTGTTTGAATCAACCTCAGTATCGAAATCACACCACTATTTTTTTTCTATCCTCCTTGAAAAAGTTAATTATCTCCAGAAGGAAAAGAGCTAGAAAATTGAAGAACTTGAAGAACTTTACTACTATTGTGAAATCCTAAATATCTTTGGATATTAAGATAACAGATACAGTACTAATTTGTTTCTCTATTTGATAAATAAAGAGCCAGATTGGTGAGAGGTTAAGATGCTGGTCTAGAAACCAGGAGACTGTGAGTTCTAATTCCCACCATAGGCAGAAAAGCTGGCTGGTGACCTTGGGCCTATCCCTAACTCACCACACAGGGGAAAATAGGAGGGGGAAGGAGTGTTAGGAACATTTGCTGCCTTGAATTACTTATACGCAGTAATAAATGTGAGATAAAAATCAAATGAAGAAATCATTCATGACTCTGAACAGCATACAAAGTTTAAAATACAAAAACAATTGGATAAACTGTTTCACCTCCTACCTCAAAACAATGCTATTGAGCACTGCACACCAGAACAACTAGACATAAGAACAGTTTTTTCCCAAAGGCCATCACTCTGCTAAACAAATAATTCCCTCAACACTGTCAAACTAGTTACTAAGTCTGCACTACTATTAATCTTCTCATTGTTCCCATTACCCATCTCCTTCCATTTATGACTGTATGACTGTAACTTTGTTGCTGGTATCCTTAAGATTTATATTGACTGTTTCCCTATGACTATCATTAAGTATTGTACCTTATGATTCTTGACGAATGTTATCTTTTCTTTTATGTAGTCCGAGAGCGAATGCACCAAGACAAATTCCTTATGTGTTCAATCACACTCGGCCAATAAAGAATTCTATTCTATTCTATTCAATACTACAAAATAACCAAAAACATAACAAAAATAATTTTAAAAAGTTAAAACAAAATCAACCTTTAAAAACAAAACAAAAACCCATAATCTGCGGAACAGTGTGCTCAATTTTCCTAGCAATCCATGTTTTCAGGTTCCCAGGCCAGCCATGTTTTCAGACCCTTTTAGACAGCCAGTACTGTTGGGGCCAATCTTACATCAAAAGGAATAATATTCCAAAAGGTAGGCGCTTAGCAGATAAACCTTTCCTCCCTGGTCCCATTAGATGCCATTCCTTCACGAATAGGCCTCTTCACATGCCTTTCCTGCTGGATCTGTTGGTTAGGTGTGATTAGAGAGAGGTGTCCTTCAAATCAACCAGCCCCATGCCTTTTTATATTAAACAGCATTAATCAATAAACTTTTATTGTTGATAATAGTAATAAGTTTCCAAAAATAGAAGGAATTTTGAGTTTTCAGATTAACAGATTTAAGGAATTATACTTTAATAATTCTTTATCTATTTTGTCAAGGTATAATTGCATAGTACAATTTTTACAAAAGCATAGGTTATAATATAGTCCTGCATATATTACTTACAGAACACATGTAATGATTTTTTTTATGTCTTTTGTCACAACAGAATACACAAACAATTGTTATAGATAAAACAACATATTTTGAAGAAAATATATATATGTATAAAAATATGCATCAACTATATCAATTTGATATGATGAAGGGAACAATAGGACAGGAACGGTAGGCACTTTTGTGCTCTTATGCACGCCCCTTATAGCCCTCTTGGAAATGAGGTGAGGTCAATAGTAGACAGTTTTTGGTTGAAGATTTTGGGATTTTGAGTAGAGACTATGGAGTCAGGTAATGAGTTCCAAGCATTAACAACTCTGTTACAGAAGTCATATTTTCTGCAATCAAGTTTGAAGCGGTTGACATTTAGCTTGAATCTATTTTTTGCTCTTGTAATATTGCGATTGAAGCTGAAGTAGTCTTTTATAGGAAGGATATTGCAATAGATGATTTTGTGTGTTAAACACAGGTCATGTCGAAGTCGACGGAGTTGTAAGTTTTCTAATCCCAGGATTTCAAGTCTGTTGGTATAAGGTATTTTGTTGTTTTCGGAGGAGTGAAGAACTCTTCTAGTAAAATATTTCTGGACTCTTTCTATTGTATTTATGTCAGAGATGTGGTATGGGTTCCAGACGGATGAGCTGTATTCAAGAATAGGTCTGGCAAATGTTTTGTATGCTCTAGTTAGTAGTGTAGAGTTTTTAGAAAAGAAGCTGCATAAAATTAGGTTTACAACTCTTAGGGCTTTTTTCGCTATGTAGTTGCAGTGAGCTTTGGCACTAAGGTCATTAGATATGAGAACTCCAAGATCTTTGACAGGGTGGGGGTCATCAGTTAGGTAATGTCCATCAAGTTTGTACTTGATATTAGGGTTCTTTTTTCCAATATGTAAGACTGAGCATTTGCTGGTTGAGATTTGGAGTTGCCAAGTTTTAGACCAATCGGAAATTAAGTCGAGGTCTTCTTGAAGGGTAGAAGTATTATTGGTGGTATTAAATAGTTTGACATCGTCAGCAAAGAGAACATAATAACTTGAGATGAGGTCGCAGAGATCATTTATATATAGTATGAAGAGTGTTGGTCCAAGAACACTACCTTGGGGAACGCCACTTTTGACAGGAACAGGATTAGATATAGCGTTGCCAATTTTCACACATAGTATAATTATTATTTGTTGGCAAATATTTTGTAGTAAAATTAAATAAAGTAAACTTTAAATAAGAAAATACTATTAATATGAGTTTCTCAGTTATAACTGATCATTTTCCTTCTCCAAAGGTGAAGCCGCTTCTACTATCCAGCTACCAGCTCCTTCTGCTCAGCATCCAGGCCCTATTACCCTGTTCCAGCCAAGTGTAGGAAACACAACACCATTAGCTGCCTCAACTGCAAACCTGCCAATTCGGCCAGTCCTTCAGCCTCAACGATTTGCTGCACCTTCCCCAACAGAAGCTCATCGTGTATCTTCAGGAACAAATTGCTCTATAAAGAGATCCAACCAGATTTCTATTGAAAGCTCAAGCAGGACCCCAAATAATACAAGCACTACTCACCCTAGATACAGTGTCTCAAATAGCCAACCCCCCAAGGAATACTCAGGTGTTTCTTCATGTTCTAGAAATGGACCCATTCCTCAAGCACCACCTATCCCTCATCCACACGTTTATCAGCCTCCTCCCATTGGTCATCCAGCAACTCTCTTTGGAGCTCCTCCTCGATTTTCATTTCACCATCCTTACTTTTTACCAGGACCTCATTATTTCCCATCAAGGTAATGCAACCACATACTTGCATTCTGGAATAGGTAATTAGACACACTATGCCAAGGTTTGCAGTTACTGTTAGCAAAAGTGCAATAACATTAGACAATTTTCCTTCTGTTTTCCCTCTGCTTCCTTTCATATGGAATTTCCATGCATTCCAGTCTGCTGAAATTCCAAATTTTCCAGTCACCATAGAGGCTTTTAAAGATTTTTTCTCCCATGTCTAGTCTTTTAAACCTAACTAGTACATTATTGTCTCTTTTTAAGTCTTTATTAGAAAACATAAAATAAGACCTTCCAAGTAGAAAAAACAAGTCAGAATCATCATACTCATGTAATTATTAAAACAAATCTTTCCAAGAGACAATCTGAATGTTTGGGGCTCTACCCAACAGTTTTTGATTAGAGACCTGAAACCCCAATGGCTCAGTCTCTGATTTGCACTCTTGATTTTTCTTAAGTTAGGTATAAACCCATTACAATCGGGGCATGTATATATTTTTGACCTGAATCCACTGTCTTCCTCGAAAAGAAGACTGGATGATGGTACTGGTTGTGGTGAAATTCTGATATATATCAGTCGATCAAGGTGACAAATACCTAATTTTCCTGTCTCCCATTTTTCTTACAACAACTATCTTCTAAGGTGGGTTGGGCTGAGAAAGAGTGATTCGCCCACAGTCACCCAGCTGACTTTCATGCCTAAGTGAGGCTAGAACTCATAATCTTCTGAGTTCTAGACTAGCATTTCACCATGACACTAAGCTGGCTGAGTTTTTAGTTCTCTTATATAATCACTTCTGTGCTGAACTCAGCCATCTGGCTAAGTATATGGTAAATGTACAAGCACAGATTGTTCAATAAGCTACAGTGGTTGGTACAAGACAGTAAACCATAAAGCATGTTGTACATGTAATGTCTGAATTTATACAACACACTAAAACAGAATAAAATATACCTTAGATTTATGTGAACCTCCCCTTAAGTCAATCTTTCCTTGGTAGACGACTACCACTTTTTTAACCTTCCACAAGGGTCCACTGAACAGTGTGATATGGAAAGTACCCAGTAAGAAAATGAGAAACGAGCAGAGTATTCTAATTTTAGCTAGCTAGCTATGTTCTTATTCTGGAAAAGGATATCCTTATCAATGTTAATGATAATTTCACTTCGGGGCTGCTGTAGTGCATGTTGTGTATAGCATTTACAATCTGGCAGTTACTAAAAATCGGGGCAGGATAGGTCAGAAGAAACGTTAAGTAAAATTTATTCCAAGACAAGCTTGATTCGTGGTAACTTTATTAATTTACCCATCTGGGATTTTTTTTATTCCCCAGTCTAACTATCACCTCTGGTATCCCCTCTAATCAATATGCCCTGCCAAGCCTATAGAAGACTGTCCAGATTCTGTCAATTTGTTGAGAAAAAACTTGCATTTATATTAAATGCAAAGGGGGACTGTTAAAAACAAAAGTCTGTTTAGCTTGTATGGCTTGGTATAAGAGTGCTTTTGTTTATTGGATCAATCACCTGTCTTGTTAGTATTTAGGGTTTTGCAGTATAAGACATGAGCCTCAAGACAAAAATAACTGCCAGTGAAGGTAAATATTATAGCAATAGTGCTTAGTCTTACGGTACAGGAAGTTTTAAAGAAGAGATTGGATAACCATTTGTCTGAAGTGGTGTAGGGTTTCCTGCCTAAGGAGGGGGGTTGGACTAGAAGACCTCCAAGGTCCCTTCCAACTCTGTTATTCTGTTTTCTGTTTTCTGCTGCTCCACAATGCTTTACAGCACTTTGGGCAGTTTATATCATATTGCCCACAACAATCTGGATCCGCATTTTACCAACCTTGGAAGGATAGAAGGCTGAGACAATATTGAGCCCATCAGGATCAATCTCTCGGCTGTGGGCAGGATTAGCCTGCAATACTGCGTTCTATACACTGTGCCACCAGGGCTCATTATAAAAGCCCAACATTTTGAACTGATTTCAGAGATGAACTTAGTTTGTTACAATATAGAGGAGTTGGGGGGGGGGGAAATGAAATGCAGAATACAAGATAATGGTTATCTTAATGTTAATCATAAAGTCCCAGAACTACATGAGTTCCTTTACTCAATGCCAGGAAGTTATTTGATCAACAGCAACTTTTCTGTAAATTGCTAAATGTAATCAGCACAATACCTCACCTACTTAATTTGCTTCTGATATCTAATTACATGTTCCCTGTATGCATTCAAACCTTGTATTTCTGTATATGAGTGTATATATCTGTGTTTATGATAGATATTCAAAATGCTTCAAAAGTGCAATTTCAGTTTTGAAACAATTTACACCCCATTCAGTCTATTTATCCATCCATCCTTCCATCCATCCATCCAAATTATCAGGAGCTTGAGTTGAAGGAGAATAGAGATACATACCCATGCATACATGCATATATGTATGTACTAGTCAACATTTCATGTAAATAATAAAGCAGACTATATGGCATTAGTTATCATCATATAATTTTTAATTGCCTTTAATTTTTATTTAACCCTTTCTATTTAAGTTCAGGATGCTGCTGGGGTGTTTATTGGTTTTATTTATTTTATGTCACCCTAAGCTATTTTATTATTTTGGGATGAATGCTATACTATACATTCATTAATTAAATCAGCTTTTATTAAAAGTTGGGGTAAGTGGCTGAATTGTCCTATCTCTGGCTTGATTTCTATTCTGTAGAATTACCCAGTCAATATTCTACTTTCTGCGTCTATAGACCTTGCAGCAATGCAGCTATAGACCTCAAAAAGTTGTTACAGAACTGTGAATTTAAATGTGATTAGAAAATATACGGGGAATATCTATAATATCTTTAAGTAAACATATAAATTAAATATTAAATTACATTAACAGAATTTAAATTAAGTGAACTTTTTATCCTGCTGCAAACTGTTCCTTCTATTGAAAAGTAAAATATTGTTTTCAGCCTGAAAGAGAATGTATCTTTCTATTAGTTTAACTCAAGACTTAAATAAAGACCTGCTATGCAGGTAGTCCTCAACCTATGACTACAGTTGAGTCCAAAATTTCCAAGGCAATTATTAAATGAGTTTTGTCCCCATTTTATGACCATTTTTGTTAAGCAAATAACTGCAGTTCTTAAATGAATCAAGTGACTGTTAAGCAAATCTGGCTTCCCCCATTGACTATGCTTGTTGGAAACCAGCTGGGAAGGTTACAAATGGTGATCACATGACCTCAGGACCGTACAACTGTCCTGAATACATGCCAGTTGCCAAGTGCCTAAATTGTGATCACATGACCATGGGGATGCTGCAGTGTCATAAGTGTGAAAACTGGTCATAAGTCTCTCTTTTTTTCAGTGCCATTGTAACGTTGAACAGTCAAGTAAACAAATGATTGTAAGTCATGAACTACCTATATGTGTTAGTAGTAATATATCAGTCCTATGGCAAAGCAATCGAAGTAACCTTTTTTTCTTTGTTTTGATGCAGCACATGTCCATATAGCCGGCCTCCTTTTGGCTATGGGAATTTTCCCAGCTCCATGCCTGAATGCCTTGGCTTTTATGAAGACCAGTATCAAAAGCACGAGGCCATGTTTTCTGCCCTGAACAGAGACTACCCTTTCAGAGAATATTCTGATGAACACACACATAGCGAAGACTCCCACAGCTGTGAGAGCTTGGAAGGGACATCCTATTACAGCAGCCACAGTCAGACTGAAGAGGAGTATTTAAACCCTATGCCACAGTTGGACATTGGGGCCCTTGAAAATGTTTTTACAGCCACCCCTTCCACCCCTTCTAGTGTACAGCAAGTCAACGTGACTGATAGTGATGATGAGGACGAAGGAAAGGTGTTGAGAGATTTGTAATTTTTCAGATCAAATCTAGCATACTTTTTAAAACATGAAATAAAACATGTTCCTCATATAACACTATTTTAGTCAGTGTTATCTAGAAGGCATAGTAAATCTAGATTGTTCCAAAGTTTTTATGACACATGGGAGACTTCCTGAACCAATGTATCATCACAGGTACTGTATCTTTTTATATTAATTTTGCATAGTCTGCTGATCAAGGCAGCTCTTAAGATGGTGAAAGACTTTTTCATTTAGTTACCTCGTGCCTTTTAGCTGAATGTTATGGGTAATGTTTCCAGAAACCATGTGAATAGTGTACCTTATTGATTCTACTTTCAGCTAAATTTGATTTGTCAACATTTTCCATTTGAAAAAGTGCACTGAAGAAGTTTGATAATTAATGAAATCAGGGCATTGCCCTATATATCTTGCGTCATGCAATGCTAGAAGCAACATAATTGTGTGCAACTTACCACATTTTTAAAAATCTGTTGAGCAAATACAGACCTTAATTTAAATAGAATCATATATTTATGATGGGAAACTTCATTTTCCTATTTCAGTCTCTGTTCCTTGGTGACATGGTGAGATTTTAAATTTTATCAAGATAAAAAATGTATTTATTTCTCTGTTGTGCCCATGGTGTGCACACACTTTGTTATACATAAGTCAGAGTTGTCAGATTTTAAAAATCTGGCCTGTGTTAAAAATAGTTATTTTTAAAAAAGCAACTACAGTTGTTCCAGAATCTAATCTATATTTATGCTGAAATTGCTATGTAATTATCTGGTCTGCAGCCCCTCTTATGGTTTAACTTATTCCTCTGCAAGAACAATTCATTTTTAACATCCATATAAATAGAACAGTTATATAATTCTAAGAATAAGTAAGAATCAATCTAGCTGTCAGTTGTATACAAGCAGGTTATGATTCTACCAGAATATAAGTAACAATAATATTGCAAATAATAAATTTTAAAATGTAGTGCTTCAAAAGTAGTTGTAAAGAAGATGAGACATTACTAAGCTATTTGTTCATGTTACAAACCAATTTTATAGCTACACTTTTCTTTCTGTTTTGGGGAAAGGGGCTGATAGTATAGATGTTCCATTTTTGTTATGTTAAAATAAAATCACATGAACTGTATGTTGTTACCTCTCTATATTGTGACAAACAATGAATTATGACCTTTACTTGTATGTATATGATAAGGTCAAATGTGGTTATCAATTTTAATATTGCTTGGAGGGATTTGTTTTAAGGATAATCATACAAAGGGTATGCTCTAACTATTGTAAGTTGATTGAAAATGTTAATCCTTTTCATGACATTTCATTTAAATTGTGAATTAGCTTATCATATGTATTAAAAGAGAATAGCCCTTATTGGACAGAAAAAAATGTAAAGAATGAAAAGGAAATTATATACTTGATTGGTAATTTTTGCTAACGATCATAGTACTTTTGCATCAGCACTAATATATAATGCTGATGTCATTTAGAATACCTGATATATTCTAAACATATACTTCAAATATGCTTTTGGGGGAAAGTTGGTCTTCAAGAATTCTTGTGAGCAAACGTGCTATGGTCCAGGGAAAAAAAAGTCTGTGCAATCCCGTCTAACACAGTGTACAATTGTTCTTTTTTGTTTCCTTTACAATATGTAAATACCACAAAATAAATAGCAGCACTAAAAGGACAGGTAAGCAGAGGCCTAGCCAGATCTTGAACATCCTAAGAAAAGTAGAAGAATCCATGTAAGCCAATTCTTCCCAACCTACAGTCCTCTAAATTTGTTAGATTATAATTCCCAGCAAGGCAGCATACAGAAAAGATGATCCTGCAATTCAGCATCATTATTCACAATTACAAAAGTAACCATGCTATTCTGGCTCAAATAAGTCACATTTCATTTCATTAAAAAAAATTACATTTTCCAGACTGAAAGAAGGTAAAAGAAGAAATAATTATGTGATAACAAAAAGGGAAAAAAACAAACCTCAGATTAAAAATTTACAATGATAAAAATGCCATTATAAAAAAGATCATCAGCTGTAGCATACTGTATTTTTACAACTTTTTGCTTGCCCAATATAGTGCTATTTCAGGGCAAAGAAAAATCAAGATATGAATTTATAATTTTTTATGTAGCTTTTTAATCTGACAGAATGGTAAACTGCAATATGAAGAATAAATTGCTGACTTTTGAAATCAGAAAGTAAACAACTAACCTCATGGAGACATTCCTCTATCATAGAGACCAGTGGTTTTGTCAGCTGTGGGATAAACCTCAAAGCAAAATCTGCTTATTAAAATAAAAACCCAAGCTTTTTGTATAGAATAAGAGGGAAAGTTTGCACATTTTCTTTTATATGTACAAAAAATGTAAGCAAACAAATATTTGGGCTGCTGATTCTAAAAACAAAAATGGCAGCTCAGCTTATAAACAATATCCCTATTACATTTTATCTTGCATAATTGGGCATAAGGCACAAACAAAATTGTAATGCAGTTCCCCTTTAGAATAAGTTTTGTTTTATGCAGGCATCCACAGAGAACAGAGGAAGAGGGCATTAATTCTGTATGGAAGATATATAGCATTATATGTATGCATGTATGTTTTGATGAAATAAGATGAACTGAATTAAGGGAATTCCTTCCATCAAGGACTTTTGCCATCATTAAAACTCTTCTGAGACACAGTCAGAATGGTTTACCTGGGTCACAAATGTAGAAAGCTATATGACATCAATGTTGTGTGTCCACAGGTAGGTTTGCCTGAAGGCTCTGCACTTCTTACAAATCCTAAAACAGTAGCGAAGATTAAGCTGAGATAGGAATGAACCACAGTACATTGGTGTGATCTCAAAAGCAGAGGTGATTCTAATCTTCAAAGAATTCTGAAGAATGTTGGAAGAGTGTTAAACCTACAGTTTTTTTCGTAGCCATGGTGCATTTTCTCCTCAAGAAAGTGCCCAGTTGGAAAAAGTGATAATAACATTTTTTTTAAAATGTATTGAGGACCATTGCTTGATTCTGCCCAGGCAATAGAGTCAAATAGGTATGTGGGCTGTACAGTTCATAGAACAGAATGAGAACTGAACAGATAGAGGAAGTTATGAAAACCCAAGAACAGGAATTCAATCAACAGTAGACATGCCACATAGAGGTGTGCAATGTACATAATTTCAGCACATAAAGATGCAGAGGTCTCTTACTGTCTCTATTGTCCTGAGTGATCAATAGGTTCATAGGTGCAAAAGACGGCCGCATGCGAAGTTGAATTATAATAGCATTACAATTCTCAAAAGGTATTGCACCAATTCGTAACTCTCATCACTTCATGAAGGTCTTTAAATTGGTCTCTTCATAATGCCTTGTAAGTATGTCTGCTACTATTCTTCCTGTGGGGTAGTAATCAGCTCCTCAGTCCCATTCAGCTGTGTATTTCATCCAGAATAATAATTGGCACCAATGTGTTTTATATGCATAGTAATTTTATCTGATTTTGAAATCAGAATGCAACTTTTATTGTCCTCATGCGTAATTGTGGGACTAATTTATGGATCCAGGTTAATTTTATCTGTAGGTATGTAGTCTACTTCTGTGGATGAGAGGGTGATTATTGATCGGTTTCTATTAGTCCAACTGCTCCCTCGTAGTGAAATAAGTTTATACTAATGGGTTTTCTGTACTTCCAGCCCATTTGCATCCATAACCTTGTACTTAGCTGACCAGACTGATCTTGAAATGTAAACTAGCATCAGATCTGGTTAAATTGGATGGGTAACCATCAAGAAACAGTAGAACCATAAGCTAAATTGGAAAACAAAAATATCAGAGTATAGTATTGTTGCCCCTAGTCACCAAAAAAGACATAGAAGTATCCATAAGTCAACAAAACATGAACTCAATTCAAAGATTTTATCTGCCCTACAACAGCTGCTACTGCTTAGACTAATTTTTCTTCAATATTTTGGGTATGCTTATTCGGTATTCTGAAGATTTGAAGCTAACATACTTGGCAGACTCCAATTTAAGAATAGAATAGAATTCTTTATTGGCCAAGTTGATTGGACACACAAGGAATTTGTCTCCAGTGCATAATCTTTCAGTGTATATACAAGCAAGTGATAAATTATGATCATAATCATAAAATACAATCATAAATCAGAAGATACAGCACTCAGTGATAGTCATAGGATACTAAATAAGCAATCAACATAAATCATAATAGGATACTAAATAAAAACAATCCACATAAATCATAAGATACAAAGAAGCAAAGTTATAGTCATAAGAAGCTAAGGAAATAGGTTATAGGAAAGATGAGAAGGATAATAGTAATACAGCGCTACTAGGTAGTTTGACATTCCAGGGCTTAAGACAGTGTTGTGGAATTAGTTGTTTAGCAAAGTGATGGTACGGGGGGCGGGGGAAAAATGTCCTTGTATCTAGTTGTTTTGGCATGCAATGCCCCATAACATTTATTTATTTATTTGTCACAACATCATATAAAAAGATTATATAGTATATACACATATATATGAGTAAATAGGAGGTATAAGCATATATATATATATATATATGAAGAAGAAAAGAAAAACAATAGGACAGGAATGGTAGGCACGTTTGTGCGCTCATGCATGCCCCTTATGGTCCTCTTAGGAATGGGGTGAGGTCAACAGTAGAAAGTTTTTGGTTAATGCTTTTGGGATTATGGGAAGAGACCACAGAGTCAGGTAAAGTATTCCAGGCACTGATGATTCTGTTACAGAAGTCATATTTTCTGCAATCTAGATTAAAGCGGTTAACATTAAGTTTAAATCTATTGGTTGCTCTTGTATTATTGCAATTAAAGCTGAAGTAGTCTTTAACAGGAAGAACATTACAATAGATGATTCTATGAGTTAAACTTAGGTCTTGTCGAAGGCGACAGAGTTCCAAGTTTTCTAAGCCTAGGATTTCAAGTCTGGTGGCATAAGGTATTTTGTTGTTTTCAGAGGAATGGAGAACTCTTCTTGTAAAATATTTCTGGACATGCTCAATTGTATTGATGTCAGAAATGTGGTGAGGGTTCCAGACAGGTGAGCTGTATTCTAGAATTGGTCTAGCAAATGTTTTATATGCTCTGGTTAGTAGTGCAGTGTTTTTGGAAAAGAAGCTACGCAAGATTAGGTTTACAACTCTTGGAGCCTTTCCTTCATTCTCTTGAGGGAAGTTGAAACAGTTTAGGACCAGGATGTGTTGGTTGGTTGATATTTTCACAGCCCTCTTTCTAGCTTGTGTGGTACACAGATTCTCAATGGAAGGCAGCTGGTTGCAAATGCTTTTTCTGCAGTCCTAACTGTCCATTGAAGTCTATGTCTGTCTTGTTCAGTTGCTGTGTCAAACCAGACAGTTATAGAAGTGGAAATGACAGAGTCAATAATTCCTTTGTAGCTGTATCAGCAGCTTTCTGAGTTTTCTGAATTGGCTCAGAAAAAACATTCTTTGTTGTGCTTTTTTGATGACATTTTTGATGTTAGGTGTCCATTTTAAGTCTTGAGATATTACAGTACCTAGAAACTTGAAGGTCACTACTGTTGATACTGTGTTGTTTAGTATTGTAAGAGGTAGTAAAATAGGAGGGCTTCTCCTAAAAATCTATCATTTCTACAGTTTTGAGTGTGTTCAGTTCAAGATTGTTCTAGCTGCACCATGCCAGTTGATCAATTTTCCATCTGTATGCAGATTCGTCATCTCAAATGAGACCAATCATTGTATCATCTGCAAATGTTAGTACTTTAACAGAGGGATCCTTTGAGATGCAATCATTAATATAAAAAGAAAAGAGTAGTGGAGGGAGCATACAACTCTGGAATACCTACTAATTGTACAGGGATGTGATGTGATTTTGTTTGGCTTCACCTGCTGCTTCCTAAGCTTATGATCTACTTACAAGTGTGGTCAGGCACAGCCAGCTGAGTCAGTTTAGTGAGAAGAATATTGGGAAATATGGTATTGAATGTCAAGCTGAAGTCTACAAAAAGGATCCTTGCATAGGTCCTTGAAGATTTAAGATGTTGTAAGATGTAGTGCAGTGCCATATTAACAGCATCATCTGCCGATCTATTTGCTCGATAGACAAATTGCAAGGGGTCTAACGGTGGATACATGATGGTTTTCAGGTGGGGCAGTACTCCAAATTAAGGGCCTGTTTCTATCTATCATAGAACCACACACCAACCTTTTTCATCAGATTCCATACTACGGTAGTGCTGTTTTTCTCTTGCGAAACAACAAACTAGAAAAATTACCTATAGTATATGAGACATTGTCTTCCTTTGCAGACGGCTTGCTTGATGCTTGGAGCCATCATTAAATATGAAAGAAAATTGTCCAGGACCATCTGCTCAACCCAGAAGATGGAGTAATGGAAAATATAGCAAACTATAGCTGCAATTTGCCTAGTTAAGAACATACATACATCCTTCCTTCATCATGAATCAAAGGAAATTATTGGAGACATAATACTTGACTCATTATCTTCTGGATAATATTTTCTATTAAAACCACCTAATACAGTATTCAGCTTCCTACAGGACTTGTTTTATGGAACCCAAAAGATTTATTATAGTATTATATAGCTTTTGTGGGCTACAGCCCACAATGGCAGATGCCAGAAATACAACACTGATCATTCACAAAATAATAATTTCAGGACACCGATAAAGATCCTGATGTTCAGAATAAAAACTGAATCCTTCAGATGAAGTCACCATTTCTTATTCTCTGGATTTATTGAATCTAACTCCAGTGGTCAGTGGATTTCATATGTAAACCAGCAACCACAGCTGCCGGAACTTGCTTTTCTTTCCCAGTTTGTAACAACTTTCTGAACAGCACTGGACTAGGCACTCTCACAAGGCCTTTCTCAAGACAACAGTGTCTGACGAGGGTGAGAAGGGATTAACAGTGATAAGATGGTGAAGGGAGCATTGTACTGTAAAGGCTGACCTTTTTTTTTTATATATGCTAAAGTCATTCTTTCTGCCTTGTCAATTTTGGCTGCTGCAGTGTATGCTGCTGGCACTAGTCTTGACTTTTAAATAGATCCTTTAGAGAGTGGGAATTCTGTCACTCATAAAAAGAAAATCAAATGCATGACTATAGGAGGAAAGGTACTTGGCCCATAAACTACTACCTTGGAATTTATGGTTTAAACCAGTGGCTCCCAACCTTTTGGGCATGGTTCCATGGAGAGAGCTATTTCTGCAGACCAGAGAGGATGTGGTTTTACATCCTACCTGCATTCTGCGGATGGGGCTTTGCTTGCTTGTGCGGACTGGTTGCTGACATGCCACGGACTGGTGTCGGTCCATGGACCAGAGGTTATGGACAACCTTCATTTAACCTTAGCACTGGAGAATTCTGGGACCTGAAGTTCACACATCTTAAAGTTGCTGAAGTTGAGAAACACTGATTTGGACTGTAGTGCTTTTCATGCCAAAATTTTGGGTTCCCCACACCATTGACATCAATGGTGGTGGGTTTCAAAATTTTTTACTACCGGTTCTGTGGGTGTGGCTTGGTGAGCGTGGCATGGCATGGTGGGCATGGCAGGGGAAGGATACTGTAAAATTTCCATTCCCACCCCACTCCAGGGGAAGGATACTGCAAAATCCCCATTTCCTCCTGATCAGCTGGGACTTGGAAGGCAGAGAATAGATGGGGGTGGAGCCAGTCAGAATCTTTACTACCGGTTCTCTGAACTACTCAAAAATTCCACTATCGGTTCTCCAGAACTGGTCAGAACCTGCTGAAACCCACCTCTGATTGACATCCACGAAAAGGAAGGTGGAGAGAAATGTTATTGTGGGTATCATTCTACCTCCAGCACCGGCTTCTGGAAACCAGCAGGATCTAGACTCGCCACCAGAGGGCGCACCGAAAGGGCCATTCCGGTTACTGCGCATGTAGACTCGCAATGCGGTTCCCTTCGGGGAGCTTGGTGGAGGCGCGCGCGGCGCTTTATTTCTAAGGTTGGAGCTGCTCGGGTGCTGTCGGCTCGATTTGCACGTTAAACCTTAAAAATAAGGGCAGGCGTGGGGAAAGAGCCATCCTCACGGATTTTAGATTCCAAAGGGGCTCCTTAGAAGCAAACCTGACGGAAGTAATAGATTGCACGTATAAATCCAATCGCACTTGGAGACTTGGAGTAGTTAATACCCGCTGCAGGTTCTGATCAGTTTTAAAACGGGAGGCAAGAAGAAGCTGGGAAGAAGGATCGGTTTTCTCGCCTGCATCTTTTGTGATGGCTTCGTATCATTGATACCGGGAGAATCTCTGACCAATGGGCGGAAGGATGGCTTCCGTGGGCGGGCTTTAAGAATGGCCTTGAGTAGGCGCACGAATTCAAGGGGCTTCTGCCCAATGTCCTTGCAAACGCGGAGGCATAGAGTGGCGGAGCTGTCAGTCTTCATCTCTTGGACGATCTCCTTCCTAGACCATTGGAAAAACGATGCCCATGTTGGCAGAAGGGGGCTTGGCTTATTGCATTGGCATCACCTTGCTTTGTCTAAGAGAGTTTGCAGCTGAGGCTTCAGGATGGACAGGTAAATGTTTGCATCGCTCTGCAAGGCTAATATTATAATTAGAGGTGCTAATTGAGTGGCTATTCAACTAGAGCAACTTAACGGTGAATGAAAATATCCCCAGCATTGGATAATAATCTTTATATTTTCTTTAAAAAGTGCCATTATTATTATTATTAAAAAGGGGGTGGTGGTTAGTGGGAAATAAATGTCCTGGGTTCTAGGGAATGGAACCGGTATGATATATAAGCATTTCTGGGAAGAGGAAATATGAGGTGTGTGTTTAGTTTTCATAACTGCATAAGAACTTGTGTATAAATTACAGGTCTAAAACAGATTGAACAGGGGAGCAGAATTGTTATTCCTCATCTCCCTGTTCTGCTTTTATTGCTACTGTAATTGTTCTGCTCCCAAGAAGGTTTAATTCAGAAGCAGTGCATTTGTTTGCGAAAAGAAGTTCAACAGGTATGCCCCAGAGAAATGGAATTTCTGAATTTTTTTTTCCAAAACAACAGCCACAACCTGGTGTCAGCAGAACCCTGTGGGATAAGTTACAGCAGCTGTAATTAACAGCCTCCAGTTGAACTAAGTGTAGAAGTTTTTAATTTTAGGTTAATTGGAAAGGTATGAGTACTCTTTGAAGAACTAACACAGAGTCTTAAAATGCCAACTGTACTTACAATGTTCTTTGTAAAATATGCTCCAAAAATGAATAAAGTGAATAACTCATACAGTAGGTGGGTTAATTTCCTCCTTGATTGGGGAAGAGGAGAGAGCAGCTTGCCTGTTACTTCACTCTGGTCATTGCTCTCCATGGTCATTTTTTAAAAACATATTCTGTCTCCTCTCTAGAGAAATTTTCAGCCAAATCAAATGGAGAAGAGTTCTGCCACTTCCTCCTTTAGCCTAAATGACAGGAAGAATTATACATACAAAGGTGTTTCTTTTCCAGCATGCCCATCATGGGGCCCATCAGATAAGAAAGTGTCAAATATGTAAGGGAATCAATTGGCGGGGAGAGGATGGGGGTAGAGGAAGGAAGGGATCCTACTAATGATCTAAACCAAATGTCCTGAAAGCTTTCCAGCCATGGATGGGAGGGATAAAGCAGCAGAGGAATCCACCAATCAGGGCAGTGGAAAACATGGTCCCTACAGAACCTCAGACCATCACTGGACAAAAAATAGCAAGTTTGAAAGTCAGAAAGGAATTCCTTGAGCCAGTGTGGTTCCCAGCTAGTTTATGCACAGCAATTGAGCAAGTTAAGACTGCAGTAAGGAAAAAGCAGGTAAGGGTGAATAGTACCCTTATTTATTTATATCTCACCTTTATTATTTTTATAACTAGCTCAAGGTGCCAAACATATCTAATATCCTTTCCTCCTCCAATGTTGCCCATAACAATAACCCTATAAGGTGGGTTGGGCTGAGAGAGAGTGACATGATAATTATCTTTCAGTACCTGAGGTTGTCACAGAGAGGAGGGGATTGACTTTTTTCTCTGAAGCACCTGAGGGCAGGGCAGGAAGTAACGGGTGCAACCTTGTTAAAGAGAGATCCATTCTAGAAGTAAGGAGAAATTTTCTGACAATGAGAACAATTAATCAATGGAATAGTTTGCCTCCCAGAGTTGTGGATGCTCCATTACTGGAGTTTTTCAAGAATAGACTGGACAGCCATTTGATCAGGATGGTATAAGGTCTCCTGTCTTGAGCAAGAGTTGGACTAGATCAGGGGTCTCCAACCTTGGCAACTTTCAGACTTGTGGACTTCAACTCTCAAAGCTGGCTGAGGAATTCTGGGAATTCTGGGAAGTCCACAAGTCTTAAAGTTGCCAAGGTTGGAGACACCTGGACTAGATGATCTCTGAGACCCCTGCCAGCCCTATGATTCTGTGCTATATGTTCTATATTCTAAAGGGGCAAGTTAATGTGAAAGATGAATAAAGGATGAGAAGAGATAAAAGATGAAACTTACTTTTCCAAGGGGAGAAAATGTAATCTGGTGTGTGCATTTTGAGAGGCCCCTTATAAAGCCAAAGCCAACAAACAAGGAGAGATTGGAAGGAATGGTATATACCCAAAGACCACCAACATCCTATGATGATTCCAAAATCTAAATCTGATGCCTCCAAGGGTAGAAAGAAAACCAACCTAAATAAAAACCGCAAAAAACAAAAAAACCATAAATTTTAACAGAATGGAAGTGACAGGATCCAATGACTGTGAAGAAAAACAGGGTCCCTTCCAACTCTGTTATTCTGTTCTGTTCTGAGTTTCTAACACTGTTTATTTTATTTTTCCAATATTTTTAAATATGCAATATAGTCAGATAATTTCTGTTGCAGGGCATATCCTAATAAATGAGATGATGATACCATTAAATTAAAGACGGAATATTTGAAAAACACTATTATTATTATTTATTAGATTTTTATACCGCCCTTCTCCCGAAGGACTCAGGGCGATTTACAGCCAAAATTAAAACAATAGCAATGTACACTTAAAACAGAATTAAAAAACGTATTATATAATTGGCCAAACTTTAAAACATTTAAAATCTAAAAACCCTTAAAATTCATCTAAAAAATTTAAAATTTAGGCCAGCCCCACGCGAGTAAATAAATACGTTTTCAGCTCGCGGCGAAAGGTCCGAAGGTCAGGCAGTTGGCGCAAGCCAGGGGGAAGTTCGTTCCAGAGGGTAGGGGCCCCCACAGAGATGAGTCTTTTCTGAAAATAAAGGATGCTGATGAAGGGAAGTAAGAAATATCCACCGTGATAAAAGTTGTTGCGTTCTTAATGAATTATGAATTATGGGGTTTTTCCCCCCTCTGATGACTGTTACAAGTTCATAATAGATCTTTGAGCAATTCCTTATATTTCTCCAGCAGTGAGGAATACGGTCAGTGCCCAGATGCCCCATGAAATTATAATCCCTCAGTGGAGAGCGGATGCAAACTCAGGCAACGCCAAGGTAGGTTGCCGAATTACAATTGCTAGCAAAGATTCTGTTTTCTGATGATTCCTCCAGATACTCATTCTTGATCTGCTCATGGCAAGAATGGTTTTGCCTGTGGCTGGTTGCTCCACAGCTGCAGTGACGAACCCAAAACAATGTGATTTGCATGTGTTTTTTGTACATGTGTATGAGAGAGAAAAGATGTAACCTTCTGAAGCAATATATGGGAAGAAAATTAGAGTTAAAGTTAAAATGAGTATTCCCTTTTGAGATTTGAATGCTTTGATATTAATAATCTCCTCTTCTAGAGAAGGAATCTTTGCCAAAACCTGTCTAAATGTTAAGCATTTGTTTTCCCTCTCATGGGTTTGTTCTGGGGGAGAGGGATTTAAAAAAGTCATGGTGATAGCTGAAAATTTCCAATTAAAGCCCCTGCTTTTTTACATTCCTAACTGCTCCAATTTTGATTGTAGAAAATATGACTTCAGTAACAGAGTTGTTAATACTTGGAATATACTACCTGACTCTGTGGTCTCTTCCCAAAATCCCCAAAGCTTCAACTAAAAACTGTCTACTATTGACCTCACCCCATTCCTAAGGGGTGTGCATAAGAGCACAAGCGTGCCTACCATTCCTGTCCTATTGTTTCCTTTCGTTATATCCAATTAATATAGTTATTACATACTCATACTTATATCTATGTTCATATATTGTATAGTTATTTCATGCTTATGCTTATATATACTGTGTGACAAAATATATAAATACAAGTAAAAAATATAAAGAAAAAGAAAGGTCCCTTTCCAATGGATGTCCCTGCTGCTTCTCTTAGAAGCATATATCAGATTCGGTTGAATTCAAAGTGAGTTGAATTGGAAAAGTGCAGAATTGTCTGGATCAAAGCAGGGCTTTTCTAGATAAGATTGAACCTAAATCCTTTGCTAATGATGTGGAGGAAGAGGAAATATATCTCAAAAGGGCTGATCTGCTTTTCTTCCTGTTCTTAAGCTAAGAAAAGCACCAGCCTGCAGAGCTTCCCCAAAGGAGATATCTGATTTTAAACAGTTAATCATTCATTGTCATTCTCCAGTTGCTGCACTTAGTTTCTGAAATTTAGCAAAATATTGACAGGATTATCAGTGGAAAGAGACTAGTGGTTAACCTATTGGAGTAAGAGTGGGAAACCTGCTGGGTATCCTCGGGACAGTCCCTCCCCCTCACTCGTAGGCAGAAGGCAAGAGCAAACCTGTTCTGACCCAGCTCCCCAAACACAACAAACCCTCTGTAGTTGAAGCAATGATTCCTTTATTAGGAACACCAGCAGCCCTGGCAAAAAGTTTGTCTCACACACAGCAGGCTAACAGGGAGATGAATAGTTGTCTGCCACATCTATACATCTCTGCTCCCTGCCTTTTATCCCCAGAGCTAGGGTGGAGCTTCACTAGCAGTGGTGGCTCTTCCGTTCCAAGGATCGGCCCACAGATTTCCACTGCTCTCCTCTCCTCTGTCTTCTGCACATCCACACGTCAGGCACTGGACCCAGCTCAGGGGTGAAATGCTTCCGGTTCAGACCAGATCGTCCGATCCGGTAACAATGGCGGCGGGTGGTTCAGAGAACCGGTAGCAAAAATCCCTGCCCCCCCCTGCCCCAGCTGAGCCGCACGATCATCAGAAGGTTTTTTTTTTTTTACTTTTAAAACATTTTTTCTTCGCCCAAAAAATGCTTTTAAAAGTTAAAAAAAAAGGCTCTGATGATCATGTGGCTCAGCTGGGATCATCAGAACCCTTTAAAAGCATTTTTTCTACAACCTCTTGGGCCGAAGAGGTTGTAAAAAAATGCTTTTAAAAGGTTCTGGCGATCAGGTAACTCAGCTGGGATCGTCAGAACCCTTTAAAACCCTTTTTTTCTTCTGGCAATCCCAGCTGAGTTGCCTGATCATCACAGGCTTTTAAAAGCATTTTTTTACAACCTCTTTGGCCGAAGAGGTTATAGAAAAAATGCTTTTAAAAGTAAAAAAAAATAAAAAAAGTTGGCCACGCCCACCCAGTCACATTACCCCACCACCAAGCCACAGAACCAGTAGTAACAAATTTTACATTTCACCCCTGACCCAGCTATTCCTCCTCTTCCTCATCAGCCACCTCCAGACCTGGAGGCTATTGACTCTCCATCTGAGGACTGACAGACGGCCCAGGCTCCTCTTCTGCCTCTCTCTCTGACAGCTCCATTCCCTCTTCCCCCTCAGTGTTCTCTGGTTGTCTTGATGCTCACCCTGACTCCCACACCTCCTCCTCATCTGATTCAGCTGTTGGAGGAGCTGGCAGCCAACAGGCCACAACAAAACCACTTCCAAAAACATTATCAAAAACCCCTCCCTGGACTTGTCAGTGTAGTTGTCAGAAGTCTGATTGATGAGAAGATCAAAAGGGAAAAAAGCAAAGAAACGAAGCAGCGAAAATAAGAGAAAGGGAAGAAAATGCATTTCAATTTTTTTCCAACTGTAAAGATACTCTTGTACAACAATTTTAAGGTCAGTAACACAAACTTGATCCCCTCATAAGCAATCAACATGCTAATCTGACAAACCTGCCAAGAAACCATTAAAATATATGGCAGTTCTATTTAAAAATAAAAATACAAGGTGTAAATAAACCTTACATATACTTACATACATTTATTTTATTTATTTATTCATTTGTATCCCATCTTTATTATTTTTTTACAAATAAGGCAGTTAACACATCCAACATACATACATCTTTCTATTTTCCCCACAATAATAGGTGGTAATACAGGCTGGTCTTCAACTTGTAACCATTTGTTTACTGATTGTTCAAAGTTACAATAGCACTGAAAAAAAGTGACCTATGACCATTTCTGACACTTATAACGATTGTAGAATTCCAGTGATCATGTGATCAAAATTCGGAAGCTTGGCAACTGGCATGTATTTATGACAGATGCAAAGTCCCAGGGTCATGTGATCACCTTTTGTGACCCTTTGATAAGCAAAGTCAATAGGAAACCCAGATTTACTTAACGACTATGTTACTGAATTAACAACTGCAGTGACTCACTTAACAACTATGGCAAGGAAATGGGCAAAACTAACAACTGTCTTGCTTAGCAACAGAAATATTGGGCTCATATAGTCATAAGTCAAGGATCACCTGTACCTTTACTGGAACCAACTGGTTATACTTGTTCTATATTTATGAGGTACTTCTAGCAAATATACATAACTGCTATTGTGCAAATGAAAATACTTTTTAAAACAGGGAAGCCTTATGTTTGTTAATAAATGTCTTGCATAACTTTCTGCTTTGTTCCTCTTGTTGCTTCCTCTTGCTTTACCTGGAATAATGTGTGAAAATGCTTAGCTCAGAGTATTGTATTAGTTTTAATAGTAGTGGAGCTTCCGATGTGGAGGTCATTTCATAGTAGAAAAATGAAATTACCAGTCTTTCGCACTTAAAAGACCATAATTCATGTACACATTTCATCTTGTGAATCATTCATTTTCATTGTGGATAAAAGAGGAAATACGCAATATGTTACCACAGTGTTAGATGGATTGCCTCTGAATTGCCCAAACTGCCGCTAAAAGCTAAAATTGCCTTTAAATTGCTAAAATCTCATGCAAGAACACTAAAAATCTGTGAGACTTTATGTATGTATATAGCTGATATGCATCACAATTTTGACATTTTGAAGGGTATTATTATTTTAAATGTTCTTCAGGCAAGTCTGACATTTTATACACACATACATACATACATACATACATACATACATACATACAGTATGATGTTGAGACTCTGGAAAGAATGCAGAGAAGAGCAACAAAGATGAATAGGAGACTGGAGGCTAAAACATATGAAGAACAGTTGCAGGAACTGGGTATGTCAAGTTTAATGAAAAGAAGGACTGGGGATAACATGATAGCAGTGTTCCAATATCTCAGGGGTTGCCACAAAGAAGAGGGAGTCAAACTATTCTCCAAAGCACCTGAAGGCAGGACAAGAAGCAGTGGGTGGAAACTAATCAAGGAGAAAAGCAACTTAGAACTAAGGAGAAATTTCCTGACAGTTAGAACAATTAATCAGTGGAACAACTTGCCTGCAGAAGTTGTAAATGCTCCAACACTGGAAATTTTTAAGAAAATGTTGGATAGCCATTTGTCTGAAATGGTGTAAGGTTTCCTGCCTGGGCAGGGGGTTGGACTAGAAGACCTCCAAGGTCCCTTCCAACTCTGTTGTTGTTGTTGTTGTTGTTGTTATTATTATTATTATTATTATTATTATTATTATTATTATTATATATAAATTCTATTTAATAAATCCTTAACAACAGTTCATTTAGTAGCCATTCAAAGTTACAATGGCACTGAAAAAAAGTGACTTATGACCGTTTTTCATACTTAGGACCGTTGCAGCATCCCCATCCATGGTCATGTAATCAAAATTCTAATGCTTGGCAACTGACTTATATTTATGATGGTTGCAGTGCCTTGGGAGTCACGTGATCAGCTTTTGTGACCTCCGTACAAGCAAAGTCAACGGAGGAACCAGATTCACTTAAAAACTGTGTTACTAATTTAACTGCAGTGATTCATTTAGCAACTGTGGCAAGAAAGGTCGTAAAATGGGGCAAAACTCACTTAACAAATGTTACACTTAGTGACAGAAATTTTAGGCTCTATTCGGTGGTGGGATTCAACCGGTTCGCACCACTTTGGCAGAACCGGTTGTTAAATTGCTTGCTGGCCCCACCGCTCCCCTTCCCGCCTCTTCCAGAAGTCACCCCACGGCCCGTCAGGAGGCTGCAGGGAGGAGCGAGCCAGGGGAGCCCAAAATGGGGCGCAGGGAGCCGGCGCCCCCCTTCCCCCCACATTTTGTTTTTTGCTCCCAGGGGAGTGCAGGAGGCCGAGTGCTGCCTGTCATACCCCCTAGCCATGCCCACCATGGCCACACCCACCCAGCCGGTCATTAGGACAGAGAACCGGTTGTTAAATTATTTGAATCCCACCACTGGCTCTATTGTGGTCATACGTTATTGACAATTGATAATTGTATCAACTTACAAAGATCTATCTATTATCATCCAAAGTTACAAAGGCATTGAAAAAAATGATTTACGATTGGTTTTTGTGCTTACAATTGTCACTGCATTCTCCCAGACGCATGATCAAAATTTGGGCCCTGGCACGTATTTATAACAGTTGTATTGTCCCAGGGTCACATGATCACCGCTTGCAACTTTCCCAGCTGGCTTCTAACAAGCAAAGTCAGTGGGGGAAGCGAGATTTGCTTCATGGTCACATGATTCACTTATCTGCAGTGTTTCACTTAAGCATGGCAAAAAAGTTGTAAAATTGGACCCAACTTATTTAACAACTGCTTTGCCTAGCAACGGAAATTCTAGCCCCAATAGTGTTGTAAGTTGAGGACTGCTTGTATTGGTAGATTCAGACTTGGATCCATTGGGGACATTGTTTCTTATGCTTTGTTCAAGACCATTAAAGAAACCCTGAAAACATAAAATTTATGCCTATGCAGTTTAATTGATCTTATTGCTTTTCCCAATTATTATATATTTATTGCTTTACTTGCTCTTTGTATATTCGTCCATCCAACATCACTTTTTTGCATCTAATCTCTTTGGTAAAATGATGGCCCAGACCAGCGATGGCTAACCTTTTTGCCATCGCGTGCCAAGAGTGTGGGGACTGCGGGGGAGGGGGTTCGTGTGCACGTATGCCCACACCCATAATTCAATGTGCCCTGCCACCTGCGCACAGGCATGATTCCCCCACACACACTCCTCCGCTTTTGGCATGTGATGGCACAGTAGGCCCATTTTTTTGCCCTCCCCAGGCTCCAGAGGCTTCCTTGGAACCTGGGGAGGGCGAAAACAGCCTTCCCCACTTCCCGGAGGCCCTCCAGAAGCCGGAAACAGCCCATTTCCCGACTTCCGGTGGGCCCAAAAGGCCTGAAAAGCAGCTGGGCGGCGCACGCACGCATGCTGGAGCTCACCTAGGGCAAAGCTCGCATGCCCAAAGATATGGCTCCATGTGTCACCTGTGGCACGCGTGTCATAGATTCGCCATCATGGGCCCAGACTATACACAGGTGATACATGTTGGTTGTTGCTTAAGGAACTGGTATTGTATACAAGACTTCGATAGCATGAATTAGTAATACTGATTGGATTCAGCCTCTCTTCATTTTCTTTTGCTCCGGGCCTCGGGCCAATGTTGAGAATTCTTTTAGTCCCTACCCAGTTATTTGCTACAGACAAATAAAACCCAGCTCAGGGGGCAGGATGATGTGAGATCATTCGGTTGTCAGCCTTCACTGTTCTGACTGTATAGTCGCACCAGCTGAATTACAGTGAACACAAGCAGAATGTTATTTCCTTTTCTGTGCATGTGGCAGTATGCTTTGCTTCAAACATCCTTCATTTGTGACCAAATCTTGCAGAGTAAAGGATGGGGAGGATGTGGTAGCTTTGTGCCTCATGCAGGAAAGAGTATTGTTATTCTGTTTTTGTTTTTCTTGAGTTTAGTGTCGTTACATAGATTGCCTAACAAAGGCATTGCATAGAAAACTGTCAAGCTGGGAACTCTGTCCACCTCTTTATCCTGGGTGTAAGCTGGATATCTATGCAGGCCTGATTAACTTAAAGGGAAAAAAAAGTTATGCTAAATTTATCCAATGGAAAGTGGGAGCCAGTGTCTCTAATCTGCAGACTCAACATTTACTACCTTCTCCTTTAACTTGATCATATCTTTAGCATTGTCTATGAATTTGACTGAATGTAAACTGAAAAATTCTAAGAGGAAAAAGTCCTGGTGGGTAAAACAAAGAGTTCTTCCATGGCAAAGGAGTGCAAAGGCATTGTGAATGTCCCGTCTATCATTCTACGGTGACCTTTGTACTGATTTATATTCAGTGGTGGGATTCAACCAGTTCACACCACTTCGGGAGAACCGGTTGTTAACTTTCTGAACAGTTTGGTGAACTGATTGTTGGAAGAAATCATTAGGGCAGAGAACCGGTTGTTAAATTATTTGAATCCCACCACTGTTTATATTCCCTCGCTTCAGTTAAATCCCAAGAGAAGGAGCAACTTCTATGGACCTTTGGCATCTTGGGAACCATGAATTGAGACAATCTGCAGTTGAAAAATGTAAAGATCATAACTAGGGAAAGGAACAGCAGCAGCCTCACAGACATAAATACCCTTAAAAATGAAGTAGAACACTTAAACATCATTTGTGAGTGTAGAAGCATTTCCAAGGGATTGAAAATGTTTGATATTGGCACAATATTAATGAAAATGAACCAAACAACCCCCAAAAGATGGAGGTTAAATAAAAAGAACAGAGAGAAACTAAAATTATCAACCAATATTCTAGTTTATCCAATTACTAACCGATATTACTCAATTACTAGCCAATATTCTGGTTTATCCAAAGACAAAACAAAAAATCCAGAGGCTTTGTAGGTGGAAAGGATTGTGACTGGAAAGCTCATTGTAATAATTTGAGGAATGCAGGGAACAGAATTTTAAAATTAAAATGGACATTTTCTTTCATAAATAATGAAATTGGATATATAAGATGGATTCACAGAGAGCTAGCAGGGCTTAGTGATCTAAGACTTAGGGGTTGGACTTGGACCCAGTCCTAGTTGTCCATCCTCAATCAAGGAACCCCTCTTGGAGCCTTCGGGTCAACTCACTTATCCCAACCCGCCTCACATGGTTGTAGTTGTGAAATAGAAAAAAGATTACCATCTGAAATTCATGGAGAAAAGACAAAGATATAAATCTAACAAATAAAGAATAAACAAATGATGGATGGATGGATGGAGTTAGCATCCTTTAATAGTGCGCCGAGTCATAAAAATTATGCTTGGACTCTACCTAGAGTATAATATATTTTCTTGATATTATTGTGTGCTCAGCATTTTAACATTTAGGGAATGAATGAATCTGTAATTATATTTAGGCAGCTGTCATAGCTAGAGGATTTATATTTGTGTGTTGTATCTAAATCTATGTTTGACCACAGGAAGTATGGTTTTAATGTCATCTGAGAGTGACATTAGTTACTAATGTCACTCTCAGATGACATTAGTGACTAAGGGTCAGGTTTCTAGATGATTTTTGAGGATGAAAGCTTAAAAGTAAAATAGGTATGTTAAAGTCTGTAGATTAATAATCTATTTAGCTTTTAATTTTCATGAAAACCACAAAAATTATGCTACAGAAAACAAGTGATTTGCTCTCAATTTTTATCGGTATGGTCTTGAGGAGGGCTAACCCTTATAATTGTGAAAAATGAGCTGAGGAACTGCATGTAGGTTTCATGTTTCTATCCCACATGAAAAGAGAAGTAATAATTTAATATTACAAAGAGAAAACAGGACCTAATATATGATGGTTACAAAACACACATCTATTCACCTAGATCGGGGTGGGGAACCATGGCCCTTTTATGACATGTTGACTTCATCTCCCAGAATTCCTGAGCCAGCCACAAGTCATAAAAGGGCCATGGTTCCCTATCTCTGACCTAGATAGACTATGTTCCCAGTATCCTGTCACTGATATCAGGGAAGAAAAGAAAATATAGAATACAAATACTGTACAGAAGCTACAACGTCCTACTAAGTAGAATGTCCTACTAAGACTACAGGGGACAGATGGTTATGCAAAACTATGAAGATGAGAGCAATTATTTAATGATATAATTTGGATTTCAGGAGCCCAAATTGCCATTTTCCTTTCTGTTCGTTGACAGTTTTAATTCATTATATCTAATACATATGCTGGCAAGGATATGCAGGGGAAGGAGACAATGGCTTGTTATTTTGTTCATGTTTGTTGCAATACCATATTTGGTTCCTCACTCATAGTTGACAGTCACACAAAAGTTCATTCTAATTGGCCAACTTCCCCACAGATGTAGCAAGAACTGTTACCTTCTTATTCAGAACCTGCTTCCAGTAACTGTCACAATATGTGTCCATGTTAATTTCCTTTTAAATCAAGTTTTTTCTATATAGCTGCTCATGTACCTTTGATGTATTTTTTTCTTTTCTTTTTTTCTTTTTCTTTTATGTACAATGAGAGTATATGCACCAAAACAAATTCCTTGTGTGTCCAATCACACTTGGCCAATAAATTCTATTCTATTCTATTCTATTCTATTCTATTCTATTCTATTCTATTCTATTCTATTCTATTCTATTCTATGTTGCATGTCCATGTACTGAGATTTTTTAATATAATTATACCACTTGAGCATTAGATAAGACAGCAAGGAAGAAAATCAGTTTTGGGCAAGATTAGAAAAAGCCACCTTTTTCTGGCAATATAATTTTAAATTAGTTTAAGTACCTGCAGAAATGTTGGTGGCAATTAGAGAAAAAGAAATTCTTAAAATGGCAGCAACTGAAACTAAGGTGTTTTAATGGGCTCTTGAAGATACTGAGTGGTATGTCAAGGGAAAGATTATAATAAAAGTGATTGAAAATACTTGGTGATATTTCAAGAGTCCCCTTGCAGTACGAGGGCATTTGGTTTGGCCTCTTTTTCCAGAAGCCACCGATTCATCAATCTGGTATCAACCAGAAAGCGTTGTACAGAGGTGGATTGGTACACATGCACAATCATAGCATTGAAGGGGGCTGCTTAGATTATCATGTCCTACTCTCTACTTAGAACAATCCAGATTGAAACATCTCCAACAGATAATATCAAGTTTGTACTTGAACACATCTGATGAAGAAGAATTTCCACCTCTCTGGTTTCCACTGCTCAAATGTTTGTAAAGGAAGGTTTTCATTACATTTAGTAAGAAACTGTCTTGCTGAAACTAGCATGGTTGTGAAGGCATGCGTTCAGTACAATTGAATTGGAATGTAGGAGTTATTTCAATGTTCATCAGTGTTGGCTCCAAAAATTAGCTTCTTCTGACTATTTTCCTCTCTTTTTATTATAGTTCAATGTACCATTTGCAAGTACAGTGTAGATTAATGGATTTGAAGTATAGTATCAACTGATCAAGAAATCTACATCAACAGAAATAAGGGAGAGAATGAAGCTATAAGTTGAAGTTGGCTTGCTCTGAAATTTGAATCCTGAAAACTCAAATGTTCACCTAGATAGTAAAGGGATGAGTGCATGTATCCACAAAGCTTCATTGTATGGATATGTATTAGTAACTGTTAATTTTTATATTCTATGTAGCATCCATCGAGAGCAGAACTCAGGATAACAGCTGAAGGAAGAAACTTTATTGTCGATGTTGAAAAAAACGAGTAAGTACTTGAAATCTTACCATCATAAAGACAGGTATAAATAGTCAGACAGTGCAGTGCTTCACACCAAATCTCCAAAAATAGCTTTGTGGCACAAATTAGCACCTCTCCATAATACTTTGAAGTAGCTGTTTACTTCTTTCAGGTTCTCAGAGCACCAATAAGTGTTTTTTAAATTCATTAAGCAAAAACATGAAGGTCTTTTAGGGTCTGAGTAATTAACCTGAAGGACGTCTATGGAGATTCTCAGTCATCCAGGTCATGGTTGTCCCGAAGGTGCTTTTTCAAGAGGCAAATGGACTTTCTGGTTTTTCTTTAAAGACATTGACATCCAAGAAGCTTCTTCAGCTCTGACTGGATGGTGGGGAATGGAAGGATGTATACTCCTTGCAGACAGTTGGACATTTGGATTCTTTTAGCAGCACAGTCCTTTCAACAGTTCCAAGAAGGCTCCACATTAATTTGTATCACTCAGGTGACCCTGATGATACAGATAAATCTCCAGGTGGCCTTAATGACCCTCTCAAAGAATGCAAATGACCAGCTGTCTTCAAGGAATATAAATCCTTGCATTCCCCACCATCCAGTCCAAGCTGAAGAAGCTTCTTGGATGAGAAGCAAAATGTCTTCAAAGAAAAACCAGAAAGTCCAGTTGCCCCTTGAAAAAGTACCTTTGGGATAACCTAAACAGACTGACATGTATCTTTAAATATGTAACCGAGAAAACTTTGGGAGGGTCTGTAATAGCTTCTGTCAATAATAAGATACATGTGATCTTTCACATTCCTCCTTTTCCTGAAATTTCACTTACTACGCATTGGTAAATGTTGCCTGGCTGCATTAAAATGGCACGCAATAATACATGGTATTTACTACTGTAAAGTAGCTTCAGTATTTGCATATCAAAGCAAAAAAACTGCCATATCAAGTTCTCAGCAATGAAAATTAGCATAAATTTTAGTATACTAAATGAAAATTGGAGCATGAACCTTCACTTGTGTCCTTAAGAAACAAAGAAAGGTAAATATACATGCATTTGGGAAATGAGGGAATAGCATTAAAAGCATTTAGCCTAATCCTATTATGAAGTGTGCATCTAGCTGCCAAACTCTCCCTCTACAGAGAGAAGTTTTCATCCTGTTTCCTAGTGATTTGGATCTACATCCTAGTATAAACATAACTCTCTCACCATCTGGCCTTAAATTTCCAGCAATATCTCTGAGTCGTATAAAGCAGTACAGCCAAAGCCACTGATGCAGCAGAATTGGAAGAAGCAGAATCATTAGTAAAATTCAGACATATATTAGCATGGAGGATAATGATATAACCACCAGATGCCTCCTGGGAATTAACGGTGCTATTGCCATGCAAAGCTTGCTCTCAACAGGCTAGCAAAACAGAATATATATCTTATCTTTACTTTCCCAGTGGGCTCACCATTCAATCAAATGTGCACGCATAGCCATTCAACTTTGAAAGGGATTGAAAGAGACAATGGTACAGATTCATAATTTTTTGTACTGTATGCACGTAAGTGCTTTAAACTTATTCTTGTGTAGATTTGAAGTGTTCGAAACATTAGCTCCTTAGTTTTTTGCTAATAGATTTTTTTCTTATTTATTTTTATCTCACCTTTATTATTTTTTGCATTTAACTCAAGGCAGCAAATGTATTCAACACACCTTTCCCCTCCTATTTTTTCCACAACAACAACAACTCTGTGAGGTAGGTTGGGCTGAGAGAGATTGGCTGGCCCCAGATCACCGAGCTGGCTTTCATAGCTAAGGACTTGAACTCAAGGTCTCCCGCTTACTAGGCTGGTGCCTTAACCACTAAACCAAAGGTGGCTCATCCAAACCAAGAAGTTCTTGAGTCCAGTAGCCATCATCTAGTTATTTCATTACCACTGACTTTATAATTTTAAGAAAATGAGCTAGGGGAAGAAGAAGATTAAAAAAAACGCAACAGTTGGAACATAGAAAAAAATCCATAGAGTTTGTATATTATAATAGTCTAAAAGTGAGGAGAAGATAGAAAGCCCGGCACCAGGCTAATTAAATAGGTAGACTAGAGCCAAGCAATCTGAAGGTAAATGACCACATTTAATATTTGTAAAAATACAGAAATTTAGGGTTGTAATGGGCAGGACAGTATTGTGCTCATGAAGTCAGACAGAATTTTCCGTTTTATTTCTGAATTGGAAGACAGACATTTTGAGATTCCTGTTGTAAAAAAAAAAATCCCCATCAGAAAAAATTGTATTAAACTGTACTTAAACTACATATACTTTGCTGATGACTACAGTTGAAATCCTATACGCAGGGGACAAATCTTGTCGAGAAGCTTGTTTAAGTATTAGGAAATGGCAAACTGTTGCGAAATTCTCCTTACCAGAGGATGTGCTTGATTTCAGCATCTGTTTCCAACAAGATGATCTCAGTTGCTGTACCCCTCTTTATTTGGAGATCACTCCCAAAATGGAGGCCAGACTGGGAAGCTAAATCCTTTACAGCTAAGAATGTATTATTTATTTAGCTATTAAAAGTGAGCTATGAAATAAGCATTTTTCATGCTTTTTAAAAAAACCTTTAAAAGTCATCTGAGTCCAAACATAATTTTGTTGGGATCCAAAGAATTGGAGCCAGATGGAAAAAAGCTTTTAACTGTCAGGTAGTCAGGAAGCAAAGTCCCTGGTTCAATAATTGGGTTAAACACACAGGCCCGTGAACCCCTAGCAAGCGAAAAAAACACAGAGAATGATCATACCCAAAGGACAATGCAACACCACCATCAATTAACTTGATAGCTTTCTCGAAAGTCTAAGGAATATAAGGATTGGCAGGAAAAAGAGTCAGGGACAAAATATGAGGTAGGTCCAGAGCAGAATAGTAGCATTCTGGAAGGAGATCTTGGATTCCACTTTATTTGAGTCTAGTTGAAGATATACTGAACACATTCTAACTAACATTAATTTACATTTGCCTTGATATTGCCAGTATTGTGTCAGTACAAAGCACATTTAATTCCACAGGAAGTTACTCTATTTACATATGAACTCTGAATTGATTCCTAAACACCCGGTGCACTCAAGTTTGTTTTTCACAGATGGGTTGTTGAAATGTTTAAGTTCTGCAGCTGCAAAACAGAAAGCCCAAAGCAGAAGGATATCATGAGAATTAGGGGGGGTATAACATTGGCCATTACTGTCAAAGAGCATCAGATGTTCACAGATGTGTTTCAAAGCATAATTTGCTGGGGGGAGAGAGGAAAGAAAGAAACCAGCCCTCTGCCTGAAGTTAATGAAGTCTTGAAGTTGCAATAAAAACAAATAACATTGTTTTAAGTCTGTGTTTAATTAGAATTAATGGCTTTGGGTCAGCACTGGCCATCTGCACAGGCTAACTGGGGACAAGTTCAGGAAGGAAAAGATAGGATGTCGGTTTAGTAATGGAGGCAGCAGCATTTTCAGGGGGTGGCAAGGGGAGTTGGAGTGATACTGCTGGAATCACGTGAGTTAGTACAAACCTTGCTCCCTTTCTGATATATGTCATGATATTAGCCATGTTCCCACAGGGGCAGAGTTTACAGCTCAATGCTACTTTTTTCATTGTGACCAAGCCAGCGAGAGATTATAGACATGACTGAATGGTTGTGGTCAATCATTTTAAAAAGATTTATCTAGCCATTTATTTATTTATTTGTTTATTTATACTTCTACGCTGCCCATTCTCAAGACTCTAGGCAGCTAATAGTGAACAGTTCTTTAAAAACAAACACCTAAATCAAAATGCAGAAAGAACATTTACATAGTAAAAACATAGTAAAAACAGAAACAAAAAAACAAAAAATGCATGCCACAGAAACCATATCGTAAAACACTCTCTTTCTGACTTATTGGAAGAAGTGAGTTTTAGCAAAATCTCAGAAAACTTTCTACTTCTGACAGGCCCAGGAGACATGAAATAGATCAAATTTGCACTGGGAGGAAGTTCAAAAGAATTGGAGCACTAATGGATAAAGCCCACCTCTTTCTGATAGCAATGAAACCCTCGAGTTAGTTCATCTATATGATCTGGTTGTACAAGCAGATAAATACAGGGGGTTGGAAAAAGCAATCCCTCAGATAATCAAGACTGGAGCCAGGTGGGGCTTTATACTGGTATTCATAGACAAGAATGTAGCTCAGGTTTGAAATGAGAGGTCCTTGATGCTCCCTGAGCTTGGTTGTTTTCTGGCAGACATTTTCTTACCAAACTAGGTAACATTATCAGAGAGCATCAAGGACTCTTCTTTATACAGATGACAATCAACACCTTGAATCACCCCTGGCAGCCCACTGGCAATGAATGGGATTCCCAAAGCAGAGAGGAAATTGAAGAGCTCACATTCATCACTATTTCAAGTTTCAAGTGCCACATTTTATAGTAACTGTAGCTTCCAACTTTCAAAGGCAGCTCTATCTTACTATGTCCTGGGGTGAGCAGAGCGTGACTGACAGAGCCTCTCGATCCAATAATGGTTGCAGCTGGTGTATCAGATGTAACTGCAAAGGTCTTCCGTAGTCACCTCTGTCCTCTGTTCCTCAAGCAGGAATTGTGAGTCTAGGAGAATTCCCAAAGTGTGAACCATCTTTGAGTCAGGGAGTATAATAACAATAGCAATAGCACTTAGACTTGTATAGCTCTTCATAGTGCTTTACAGCCCTCTCTAAGCAGTTTACAGAGGTGGCATATTTCCCCCAACAATTTGGACCCTCATTTTATGCACCTCGGAAGGATGGAAGACTGAGTCAATAATCCTATTCAGAGACAAAGATGGCGCCTCCCTGGAATGTTTGGCCCACAAACTCAGAGCCACTCCATCATCGACAGATTACACCGCCCTGAGTCCTTCGGGAGAAGGGCAGTATAAAAATCTAAATAATAAATAAATAAATAAATAAAATTACTCTTGAGTCTATTTCTCTTCATTCAGCTCCCATCAGTCTCCAGGCACTGGATCAACACTTCTATCACATTGCTTGTTCAACATGGAGCTGAGATATATACAGGAAGTCCTCAGCTTAGGACCAGCCATTTAATGACCTTTCGAAGACAACCTTGGAAAGGGGTTTTTACAGATGCTTTAAAGCATTTCTAGCCCTCATAAAATTTCACTGGCCCTCTCACTCATATGATGTCCCATAGCCACATGACCACAATTTGTGACATTTTTTGCTGGCAAAAAAATACCCTTTGGGAGAACGTAATTACTTTAAAAAATGTGAGATTCACTTAACCACATGATTTGGGCTTAACAACTGCATGATTCAAATAATGACTGCTGTAAAAACCAGTCAAAAATTGGGTCCAGTCATGTGGGTGCTCAAACTTATGACCAAAATAATTTAGGACTGAAATTCTGACCCCAACTGTGATCATACATTGAGGATTATCTGTATCTGTATCATTCACATATTGATGATACCAAACACTATGTTGAAAATGACTTCTCCTGTTGGTTCAGATTCCAATAATCCAATTTTGTCTTTCCAATTTACTTCTTTTTTGAGGAGTTTAACTTCAAGCAAAGAAGGCTGTTTTCTGAAAACTACTAATAAAAAGTAGACAATAACCAGAGCCTAGATCTTGAAAACCCAAGTCCAACATATTCTCCATGAAGCCACATTGAGAGATTTCACATATGCCATTAAACTTTCTTTCGGTTTAGTGTTCTCCAGGGTATAATTGCTGCCACAGAGTTTGCAAAGGCTTATTTCATGGCTTACATTGATGTGTGATCCCAATCACTCCTGGCTTATTCAAGAAACCATAGTTTTAAAAATTTATTATGAACTGAGACATTAGTTTGGAAAATCTCCTCATCCACAAAATCTCTGTCCAGTTTACCTAGAACCAGGCTACCAATAATGTGAACAAGCTGTAGCAAGTATTATATTTGCCACGTTTAATGTGGGATGTATCCGCTAAATTACTCTGCATTGTTTTATCTGAACTACATTCAGGGGACTGAAGGAGGCTGCCAATTTGATCAGGGCAACAACTCGGCTCAGGAAAACAAGTGCCTAGGTTCTTACATCATGCTAAACCATCGTGCATTCCCTTTGGGTTTAGGAAGTCTTGTGAACCCAGCCCGTTGTGGCTTATTCAATTCATTATGGTTAGCATTATGTGTAAGCCAAGTCAATGTGGAACTGCATGAAGGTGGTCTGAATGCTATTCTTCCCCCTGCAAGTTTTCTAAAAGAAGGAGAGAAAAAAGACGCTGAGGCCATGGCTCTTTGCGTTTTCTGAAGTTTCATCATGAAGGATGTTTGCCCTGAGACGTGGCATTTTGCCAGAAAAATTCCTGAGTAGCCAAGATGTGATGTAATGAACTCCATGACTAGAGCAGCTGGCATAGGAAGAAGTCCTGGCATCCAGCCCTATTCAGCGATCTAATTTTAGAATTGCAGTACTGTAGTTTGGAGCACAAAACTCCCTCATTGCCAAGCATACTGTACCCTTCCCTTGTGTCAGGGCTACTCTGAATGTCCTCCGGAGGTGCCCCCATCCCAAGATTCAGCTGTGCTGTTAATCTTTGTCCATCATTTCCTGCCTTGTGGTTTCCTTTCCAGTGTTTCCTTTAGAGATTGGAAAGAGGAAAGATTGTTTTCCAGTTTTGGCTTTGGGTTGGCGGGATAGCTGAACTTTTCTCTGCAGGGATGCCCTCGCCTTAACTTTTGTTGATAATTTCCTAGATGCAGGGATACTAATGGGGGCAAACTGACTGGATGCCTTGACCTTTTCCTGCAGAGTTTGCAAAACTATCTGAATGGTCAGAACAGAGCAGCCACCTGGGGGTTTGTAGTTCATCTTCCTCCTGGAATAATGATTTCATTTTCTGGAGGCCAGGCAAGGAAGCTTGTCTCTCTAAGTTATCTGTTCCCCATTGCAAAATTTCCTGGGAGGGAAGTATACTTCCTTCCTTTCCTTCACTGTTGACTTTTGGCTCTGCAGTTTCACAGTGCAACCCTTTGAGTGATAATTTAAAAGAGAGAGAGAGAGAGTGGGAGGGAGGGAGGGAGGGAGAGAAAGAGAGAGAGAAAGAAGCAAGCATTGCTAGAAAAGTTGCATTCTTCACAAATAGGAAGATGCTGAAGTATAGAGGATTGAAATCTCTGGCTTTGGCAGAGCACATGTTGAACATCAGCATCTAAAAAGGATGACTTTATCCTCTCTTTAGCTTAGGAGCTGGTTGTGTTAATGAAAGGTTGGCTTTTCTTCTTAGCCTCTCGGTGATCCCAGTTCAGCAAAATACAGGCTGAAAGATGTCAGTGCAAGCAGCCTGTCTAAAAGTACAAGCCTGAAAGCATAGTATAATAAATTGTGTGGATACAGCAGATAATCCTAGCTCAAATAGGTGATTATCTGCCTATAGTAAAGAAGCATTGATGTTCAAATCCCACAAGAAGTTTCCCTTCAAATTACGTTTTTCAGTAGAGTTGGTCCATAGATTTGACTGCAAATTATCAAACCTGTGAAAACTAAGTCTGCAATGATTACAAAGTATGTGTTGTCTTTGATATATGAATGTTGGTTCTTGGCCATTCCGTACATTTGGTACCTGGTATTGATGATATGCAGTCATCATTTTGTATTTTGTTCAGCTAACTGGTTGTTAAATTCCAACACTTTCTTATAGAGGTAAGATGGTTTTACAGAACAAAATTCCTCTCTTCCCTTTTAAACAAATAATACAAATAAGAGCTCTGATAGAACAAGACCTACCAGAGACTTCCATAGAGAATTGTTCATTGTAAAATAAGGACAGGAAAGGTGTTTTTTCCCTTGGTTGGAGCAATCTATCGGGGCAACCTGGTCTACCCAATTATGGGACGGAGCATACTGCTTCCATTTTCATTTTTCAGCCCCAACCCAGGGGCCTTCGCTGGCAGTCACTTTCACGACAAACTATTTTGTGTTAAATTTATGTTTTACTGAGAAAGAAATAAAGGGAAACTAATATAGATCTATTTCAAGCTATTTAGTTCTCATCAGCTAGTTATACTTTTCTCGGATGGCCCAGGTTCATATCCCAGAAGGTTATGGCTAGCTGATGAGAGCTAACTAACTTGAAATAGATCTGTACTAGTCTCCCTTTATTTTTTTGTCGGTAAAACATAAATTTAACACAGGATGAACATAGCTATGAAAGGTAGCATATTTGTAACCCTCCAGATGTTAATAAACAGCAACAGTTTCCACATCCTAAGCCATTCTGACCAGGAATGAAAGATTGCTGGGACATAACTTTAAAAAAAAAAAAGGTTTTGTATACAGAAATCAGCAGCTCTTAAACCAGAGGAGGTATCTGGTATCACAAGTTCTTCTGGAAGAGACTTTATAACAAGTGCTTGAACCTGCCTCCTTCCCTGAAATAAAAGGATTTGTGAAAATAACCTTGATCTTTTTGCAGCCTTCCTCAGTTTGGTGTCCCCCAGAGCTGTTGGGTCTATAGCCCTGAAAATGTTTAAGTAGCATGGTCTGTGGCTGTGCTGCCTCAAAAATGCTGACTGTCATAATATGATTTAAAGGACATTTGTGATTTCCTGTATTTTGTGCCAATTATTATCGCCATTCTCAACCATTAGACACCAAACAGAGTTGCCCAGAGTTGCATTAACACTGAGATGAGTGAAATGTAAAATTAATAAATAGAGCTGTGGATCATAGATAGTAGACTTTAGACTGAGATAAGGGATGGATGACATGTTTGAACTGTCAGAAGTTACAACTCTAAGCATCCTAGACAACACAGTCAGTGAAAAGGAATATTTGGAGTTGTGATTCAAGAACATCTGAAGACTCACAGATCTCTCAACCGTGTCTTGGATAGTCAGAGATATTGCCAATGTTATGGATTTGTACAGGACTTTTTTGTCTTTTAATTGTATTACATACAACACAGATCTCAGCTTTCTTCCATCATGGAAGAAAGAATCTCAAGAGGCTCTTGTCTTACATAACAGAAACAGCAAGAAACAGACAATCCTGGGTCAAAAACCGAAGCTAAGTTAATATGAACATAGTTGAAAAAACATAGTCAAAGCAAGTATTCAAACAAAAGGTTTCAGCATCCGAAGAAAAGTTCAAAATGTTAAGCAACAGGCATTGGCAAATTTGATAGAAGTAGGATTAATCAAGTTATATTTTTAGTGCCTGAATTACTTCAAGCAAAGGTTTTTATTCCAGAAGCTTCTGGATTTCACTGATCACAATTTATAACCCTTAAAATGAATTTTGCTTTGTGACTTGTTTTGGAGCTATAACGTACTCTGGAGACATGGTGTTCTTCTGAACTGCCTACTCCTCCCAACAATCTGGTGTTTCTTGGACCCTCCACTTTCTTCTCTTAAATGTGGGGAGGATGTCTTTGTTTTTGTATCCGATTCAAGAGTGTAGGATTGGGAATGGTGGAAGATGATTCCAAAGCCAAAACATATCTACAGTAAGTAAACAAGCTTATCATGTTTTATTTCCTATATGCTGGGCATTAGTATGTAGACCATAAAGATTCTGAACTTTGCAAATTAGTGTTGTTCCTGTGTTTTCACTGAGTGGTGCAATCACATGTAGTATTCCCAGAATAATCTCAATTAAAATATGAATAACATTAAAACCAAAGTTGGAAATTATTCAGGTAAAAAGAGTTAATCCACCCTGCTCCAAAGCCTAGAAGAATAGCCTCAGGGGGATGGAAGGCTGAGTCAACCTTGAGCCCTTCAGGATTGAACTCCAGACTGTGGGCAGAGTTAGTCTTCAATACTGCAGTCTAACCACTGCTCTTGCTCCTGGTGGCACAGTGGTTAGAAAATTGGTCTTAAGTATGTTTATCCATTCTGATGGGGTTTTCCGTTGTGTAGGAGATGATGAACTTAGTATAACAGTCTTGCAACAAAGAAACTATGTGTCTCTATTCTCATGTTTATGACTTTATGACATATTGGCATTTTCTACCCGAAATTTCCATCTGCCTCATTTATAAACTATTTGCATCCTTTCTCTTCATATTGGGTTAATGGCGTAAATGCCACAAAATAGAAACCCCCTTCACTGTAGGCGCCTTCGTTGCTCCATCCCCTATCCTGAAGATGGAGGCTTTGCTCAGAACAATGGTATCATTGACACAGTGGAGGATAGCCAAAAATGTGCTGAATTGGGTTGGAAGGGAAATAAAGCCTTTAAAACATCTGTATGTTGTGGCTACAGGCCAGGTTCTTGCTCATTCTCTGGATCTGACTCTGCTCCTGAGGTTTCTACTGTAATGAAAAGTGGCAACAGCTGTCTGCTTTCAGCCAACATCTGTATTTTAGCAGAAGGATGCTAGGTCTGCAGGCCACAGTCAAGCTGTATTCACAAAGTGAAAAAAAGAATCCAAGCTTTTGATTCTAATAATCCTAAACATGCAAATTTGGAAGTTAAGTCCTACTGAATTCATTGAGCTTACTTGAGAATAAACATGCCTGGGCCAAACTTCATATAATTCACAGTTATTTTACCCTCTATTTGTTCTTTCAGCTCGTGCTTATTTTCTCCAGATGTTTTTTTTTCAGATGCATGGCCAGGTAAACAAAGTAGCTGAAGCAGCGAGAGATAAAGTCAGGCATTGCTATATTCTGTGATTGCCGCAGTTTAAAAAACAGTTCCAAGTATATCATTCACCTTATCACTAGGAACAGTTTCCTTTTCAAATCAGGGCAGCCAATATTAAAAGCAAAACCCAGCAAAATACTAAAATCAGCAACCTGGTTAGGTCACTGTATTAACAGCAGTTTTAAATAAACATTGCAGGTAGTCCTTGACTTACAACCATTCATTTACTGACTATTTGATGGCATTGAAAAAAAGTGACTTGCACCTGGTCCTCACACTTAACATACATTGCAGTATCCCCATGGTCATGTGATGAAAATTCAGGTGCTTGGCAACCAGCAATTATTTACCATAGCTACAACATCCTGAGATCACATGATCACCTTTGTGACCTTCCCAACCAGCTTCTGATAAGCCAAACCAATAAGGGAAACCAGATGCACTTAATGACTCCATGCTTCACCTAACAACTGCATTGATTTGCTTAACCACCATGGTAAAAAAAATAATTGTAAAATTCAGTTGCTTAGCAACCGATATTCTAGTCCCAATTGTGATTCTAAGGTTCTGCAACCCAACAAGAAAAACACAGACTTCAGAGGATAATTAGAACTGCAGAAAAAAATAATTGCTACCAACCTGCCTTCCATTGAGGACCTGTATACTGCACGAATCAAGAAGAGGGCCGTGAAAATATTTAGACTCCTCGCATCCAGGACATAAACTGTTTCAACTCCTACCCTCAAAACGACGCTATAGAGCACTGCACACCAGAACAACTAGACACAAGAACAGTTTTTTCCCAAAGGCCATCACTCTGCTAAACAAATAATTCCATCAACACTGTCAAACTATTTACTGAATCTGCACTACTATTGATCTTCTCATAGTTCCCATCACCAATCTCTTTCCATTTATGACTGTATGACTATAACTTGTTGCTGGCAATCCTTATGATTTATATTGATATATTGACCATCAATTGTGTTGTAAATGTTGTACCTTGATGAACGTATCTTTTTTTTTTTATGTACACTGAGAGCATATGCACCAAGACAAATTCCTTGTGTGTCCAATCATACTTGGCCAATAAAAAAAAAATCTAATCTATTCTATTCTATTCTATTCTATTCTATTCTAAAATGAAACCAGTTTGGTTAAACAAGAAAGATTGACTATAGCAAAAAAAATTAATTAATTAAGGTTTTGTCATATACTCAGTCAATTTATACTTTAAATTATTGATTGGTCCTGAAACACTATCAGGTCCTCCTATAAAAATTTGGAATCTCTGTAAGTCTATCCATCTGAAGAACAAAGTGATTTTTGAAGGATCCAATCTGGGTCAGTCATCGGGACCAGAGGTTTTGTCCAAATTCCAAACCTCTGGTCCAGCTGACTGACCCAGTTCAATCTCTAATATGCAAAGCTGGCTGAGGAACTCTGGGAGTTGAAGTCCACAAGTCTTAAAAGAGCCAAGTTTGCAGACCCCTGTCCTAGGACATGTATAAATTACCTTCATTTGTGAAAGTGATTTTTAGCTTTTTTTCCTCTTCTTTTTTCTAAGATTCTGATTTTTTTAACATGAGGAATATAGTATATAACCTCTAAAAAAGGCTTCATCCTGAGGTAAATTCTAGTCCCTCTTAACATCCCTCACAGATCTTTTACAGGTGTAGGAAGAAGATAGAATACTACTGCAATTTTCACAAAATGATACCCATCAAATATTTTGGCTCCAGTTTGAGAAATCTGCTCCAGAATATTTTGGGAAGAGCATGTTGGAGATTGTTCACTGCTTTTTAATGTAATACTTCTTGGGACAAAAAGCAAATCTTTATCTCAATGTTTAGAGACTTGGGTATTAGAGTAATTAGTGCAGCAATCCACTTCTTTCAAGGACTATCTCATCATTCTGCAAAAAAGTTGTGGTCTTGTGTCTTTTGTTGTGTTACAGGCAGGGACACCCTCATGTACATTATCTTGTTCTCTGAATGAAAAGGCAGGATTCATAAGCAATAAATAAAAGCAGCAAAATACCTGAAGATGGGGGAGCCTGTTAAATAGAATCAATCAGTTGATTGATTGATTGATTGATTGATTGATTATGTGCCATTAAGACATTATCAACCATATAGATCAGGGGTAGAGCTATTCTGGGATGAGGCTCTTTTGTTTGTTGTCGCACTATAGCTCCATTTAGTTTCACTTACGTAACATGAACTAAACTTATGCACGGGTGATACAAATAGTATATTTTCAGAAATTTAAATTGTCACGGGGAATTTTATGAAAACCTAATGAAAATGTTTTTAAATAATTCTATGAAAAATTTTTTAAAAGTCAATTAAATTAAAAAAAAGTAAAGTGCTTCAGTATCGGACAAAACCCATACCTCCCACCATGAAAGCTGGAACGCCTACTAGTGGGTAGAAGGGACCAGGTTGACTACCACTGATGTAGATGGATAATAGTCTGTCCCCAACCTGGTCTTTCAGCCCTTCCAATAGTGCACTCATCTTTTTAACATCAAATATCAAACATAACTTGGTTAAGAGGAGGAAAAAAGGAAGTGGTTCACTGTGTTGGAAAATAGTATAAACCATCACACCTTGACCACATTGATCTTAGTTGCTCTAAACTCATCAGTCACATATTCATAAGGTTTACCGTTACAGACATTTTTGTGGTAAGATATCAAGGAAATGGATGATTTCAAATAAACAGGTAGGCTGGATTTTATCATGTTCTTCAGGGAAAAAAGACCACAGTACCCTTCGTCATAGTGAAATAATTAGTCATTCATCAGTTGTCATTTCATGATTGTCAATGAATAGCTCCAGAGAGATCTTTAGTGGACTTTTTGTACATCCATAGTCAAGTCATTGTTGAAGAGTAAAGTTTAAAGTTACTAAGGATGCTTAGATAAGTTACATGCATGAGACTCAGTCCCAATAAAGTTGGTAGATATGTATAGTTTGCATTGCTCATTTATTTCCATTCTAGCTAAGAATTGTTAGTATTGTATTCATAGCACGAGGCTGAGAAAAGTCAACATAAGCTTTACATTATAGAATAACTGGCTCTGTTGCTAGAGAACCAGCTTGGTGTAGTGCTTAAAGGTGTTTCATGTAATGGTTTAGAAACTGGAATAGTGTAAATTCTAGTTCTTAGGCATGGAAGTTAGGTGACTGTAATAGGCCATGTCTATCTCTCCCTCAGCCTTAAGAAGAAAACAGTGGTAAACTAGTATTAAAATGTTGCTAAGAAAAATATGTGGACTTGTTCATTTAATTGGTAGACTGATTTAAAGGTACATTCACATATATACATTGGCTTTGTTAGCACTAAACATTGGTTCGTATATCCAGATTTTGGTTCTTAGTGGGCATTTATTTATTAAATGTATCTACCACCCGGCTCATAGTGACCCTGGATGGCTTCCAATTGTCAGTGAGAAGTCAATAATAGCTGATGGGATGTGACAAGAAACAGACACTTTTTAAAGTATATGTTTGGTAATTAAATGAACACACAGTGCAGCAAAATGCTTTTTTTCAAGGTCCATCCATTTTTCATGTGTCCAGATTGTCTATGGGTTGTGAGCCAAATGAGCTCAGAGGTATTGCTAATGATGAACATGGATGGAGATAGTGCACTAAGCAGTAAATCCTTTGTATCATTAAAGTAATAGCTTCCTTATAATCCAAAGTAATTAGAGGAGGAGGCTGGAGAGGAAGGACAGTGAAGTAGCCAAGACACCTGAGAAGAAGTACAAAGATAATGGGCAGAAAGTAGGGTGGCAATGATTCAGTAACAAAGTAGCTATGGTGACATGGAAGGTGGAGGATCTCCTCAATCCAGAAATATCATTTGAGCCTCCCACCTTTTTTCTTATTGCAACTGGTGCCAATGCAGCTTCTTTCTTCTGTTAGATTTTTCTACTGAATTCTAACATTGTAGGATAATGTCTTTGATCATTTCACTCGGGGACCAAATGTTGAGTGGGGCATCCTTCTACTATAGGATTTGGGGGAGTTATTTTCTCCTTCCAGCTTTTATTAGATCTATTATATATATTCTATAACTGTTAAAAGGATAGTACTATGGAAGCGGAAATGTGTTCTCCTAAATTCTTTCTCAAAAGTAACTTTAGGGGGGAAAAGGATGGCCTTATTTTTTAGTTGTTACATTGACAGTAGTAAGACAAGAAAAAATTAGAACTAAGCATTAAACTTTACCCTTTTCAGATTTTAAAATATTGTACATAATGTTTTCCTTTGGAGTTTCATATAAATGCCCCTGATAAAGGTGCATTCCTACATAATGTACATGCTATTTCTAACAGAGATGGAATATTGACTAAACTCAACTTGTACAGTGGAATTTCTGTCTAAAATATAGATTATCCTAATTTCTTGTTTTTTAGGATTTACAGAACCCTCAGTGAATCCTCTATTTGCAGAAAGCCAGACATACTGAATAAAAATTCTTTCTCTGAGATTACATTTTAATTTATTAGATATCTAGGCAAAAGGAAAATGGTAACAATATTAAAGCAGTTGTCTCTCATCTGGGAATAGGCTAAGTCATCTTGATGCCACCCCAAAATCTGTTTTGCTTATTGTAAATGTTAAATTTGTGTTACTAGATAGAAATCAGAAGGTGCAGTTTTGTTTGTTCATTGTAAATAATCCCAATATTTCCTGTTTCTTTTATAGTCTAAAGAATGGCATCATAGGCTAAAGAACAATAAAGGGAAATGAAGTGATAAAAACACAATATAAGGAATATATAAACAATATAATTATACTGTATATATAGTGCCCTTGATAGTATCACACTGTCTGAACTGCAATTCATCCATCTTTATTTGTTTGAGACTGGAAGTTGGAAGAGAGCGAAGATATTTAAATCAGATTCAGTTATGGGTATAAATATATAGGCATACTGTATATGAAAAACGTAGCAAATCTACATACACTTGAAAAGCAGCTATGTGGGTAATAGATAAGCAGGTTCTGAACCCTGAACAAATGCAGATCAGTCAGAGTCAGATATAAAAATACAGTTTTATTTTTATATAATAAATATAAAATACTGTGTTTAGCTTCACCACTCCACAAAGCAATCTTGACTCAGCCATTCTACTGACCACTCTTTGCTAATTGCTGATGTCATTTTCCAGACAGGTAATACAATTGGCAAAGAAAATGATTGATTCTTGAAAATGCATGCTCTCCAGACCCTTGGTAAAACAGGATGTATAACTGAACTTATTTTGCAGTTTTGTTTGCTTTGATTAACCATAGTCTAAAGATGCAACTTGAAGTGACCTCTATTAACAAAGAGCTGGGGAAAAGCAAAATTAGATTTGTTAGAGTGTCACAATGGGAGGATAAAAGCTTCCATGACTCATCCGTTAACCAAAAGAGCAGTGGTCACCAACTGGTGGTCTGTGGACCACTGGTAGTCTACGAAAAAATTTTGGTGGTCCGCAGAAAAATTATTTGAATTTTTTATATTGCACTAAATCAGGGGTCCTCAAACTACGGCTCCTGGGCCAGATACATGCAGTGAATATTTGTTTGCTGCAGAGAGTCTCCCCCTTCTGAGTCTTTTTGTGTGGGTTGGAGGGAGGCAGAAATTCTGACTTCGGGTCTACTTCAGCCTCCTGGTGCAGGGCTTTGAGCGAAGGCTGGAGGGAAGTGCTGCTGGTGGCGAAGAGCCGAAGGGCCTTGTTCCAGTGAGACTGCATCATGGCCTGGAACTGGCTGACCACCACAGCCCACTGAGCCTTCAGGCGCCAGTACCTGGTCTTGCACTCCCGCAGGTCTTCCCTCTGCTTGGAAAGCCTATACTCGTAGTCCTCAGTGAGGTACTTCTATTGAGCCTCCTTCTTGGTCAGATCCAATTTGAACTGAGCTGTTTTGCCAACTCTTTCTCAGGGTGGTTGCTTAGTTCCAACAACTTAGTTCCAACAACAACTTAGTTCCAACAACAACTAAGGGGCGTGCATAAGAGCACAAACGTGCCTACCGTTCCTGTCCTATTGTTTTTCTTTCTTTTTTTCTTATATATATATATATATGCTTGTACCTCTTTATATTTCTTTATATATATGTTTATATACTATATAATCTTTTTACGTGATGCTTATGTATATTGTTGTGACAAAATAAATAAATAAATATAAATAAATAAATAAACTGCTTCCTGGGGCCCGAAGGAGCCCTGGTGGGGAGGCGAGGAGTGGCTGGGACGGAAGGGGTGAGTAGAGGCTGGCGAGGCACCCCTCGACATTGAGTTGGCCACACCCACCCAGTCACATGACTACCTACCCACGCCCACCCAGCTGGTCATTATGCAGATCATATTAGTGGTCCACGGGAATTAAAATTATGAATTTAGTGGTCCCTGAGGTCCGAAAGGTTGGTGACCCTGTTCTAGAGCACATTTAGTGTGCAAAATATTTAAGTTTCTCTAATCTTTTCTATGAATTCATGAGGTGAAGAACCATCGGAGGCTGTTTAATGACATGAACAATCATATGTTTATAGAGTTATGAATGGTATGAAAGGAGTGGAGAAAGACATTTTTCTTTCCATCTCATCTTGCATTATGCAGATTGTTGAAGTGTCAGATTGGCCACAGGGAATCAGATGTCCAGCAGTTTTAAGAAGAATATTTTTCACTTGCTAAATTGGTTCTACTTCATTTTGCCATTTTTCTTGGCACATAATGTTTATATTTATTAATCATTGTCACAACTTTCTATTTTTTTGAGTCTGATTGACAAATTTTTCTAAACATTACAATTGGTTATTGCTGAAATAGAGTTGCAAGATTTCATGTACATGAATATCCAAATAATATTAATATTATTTTTCCTCTCCTACACCCTATACCCCATCCTTCCCTCTTTCTTTGTTTTTGTTCGTAGGGATCTCTTTGCACCAGACTACACTGAAACTCATTATACCAAAACTGGAACAGCCCAAACCATCTGCTTGAACAAAACAGTGAGTATCAAATGTAATTTCATGAGACAAATCCATTTGAAAACACAACCCTGGTTCCAACTTGGATAGGCTTTACACAGAACAAGTCTTGACTGCACCCTGAAAAAAATGATTTGGAGGTACAAAAAGGTTGGAGAAAAAATGATAAAGGGAGCAGTTTCAAATACACTCTGATTCAAAGCAGGGGAGGTAAATAAATAAATATTCATTGGTTTTTTATTTTTTTTTGAAATGAGTTCATTACTAAGTGTAATGATGTAATATGGAAGTAGTGATTGAATAAGAATCTGATATGGGATTTATGATAATGGCTGCTATAGTTTTATTAACTGCAGCAGTCTATTCAGTTCATTTCTTCAACAAATCATCTTTCTATGACTAAATATAATAAGCCACTGTATTTTTTTATATCTTTACTGCCAAGAGTCATTTTGGAATAGTATAACATAGAAACTCCAACAAAATATAAATACCATTCATATGAGGCAGAATACTTGAAACAGCAAAAACTGAAATAAGTTCCATTCCTTTTCCAAACTGTGACTATCTTAAAAAGCAAAACTCTTGCAATCTACTATATTCCACATTAACAATTTACAAGATATTGTTTCATAGAATTCACTGAAATATTAGGTGTAACTGTGTAATGATGAACAGCACCATAGAGTGCTGTTACAACTGCAGTGATCCATAACTACAGATAATCAGTTTGCAGTTTGGGTGTGGCCCTTGAAATTCCATACAAAATTGGCAATGAACTTCCTTGGTGTCCCTACTAGAGTGCTGTCTTGCAGCGATATGGTGATGGGCCACTGAACTATAAAACAACAAACAACAACAACAACAAAACCAGTTGTCACCTCTCCGGTTGTAGTCGTCACCTCTTTGGTTGTAAGAACAAGTGCCCGCGTGGCCTGACGCTAAGGGCAAAAATATAAAGCACAAGAAAAGGCAAGGGCAGCTTACTCAGCCATGCCAAAGAGAAAGGTGGATCCTGCTGAAGAAGAGCCGAAGAGGCAATCCGCACAATTATCGGCTAAATCTGCCATTGCTGAAGTCGAGATAAAACCAAAAAAGCCCACTTCAAAGGTTAAGTCTGAGGAAAAGAGACCTTCAACAAAAGGGAGAAAAGGACTGAAAGAGAAACAAACTGAAGATAATAACAAAAAAGAAGTAAAGGATAGCTTGCATGCAGAAAATGGAGAAACAAATCTGATATATCAGAAGAAAAAGAAGAAAAAATCTGAGTAACAGTGTTTAATCAGTGGTTCTCTCACCGCTGCCTTGTACAATCCAGAGGAATATTTTTATCAACTATTTTTAAATGCAAGTTTTTTTTAGTGATTTTAGCAAATACACTTTTAAAATAGGATCTTTTCCCATATCTCTTTTAATGTAATTGAATGTATATGCCTTGTTTTAATGAAATTAAAATCATGTACTAGTTATGTGTTCTCTGTACAACCAGTAATTTAATGGAATGTTAGATGAAGGAATATTTCAGATTTTTACTACTTTACAGTTCAGTCTTCTGGATGTCCATTTAGAGGCACTTAATTCAATAAATATACATAGGATTATAGGTTTAACATTCCAGAAGCCTAGGGTGGGCAATTTACAATATATCGTTTATGTAGGATTTTCGTTTTAATGAATACAGGATTGCTTCTTTAAATTTCTAGCTCTTAATTGAAAACAATGCTTAAGTATATGCTAGTAGAAAATAAGTTGCTTATTCCTTTTGTAGATTGAAAGATAATTCAATAAACTATTAAGAAAAGCATTGCCTCAAGGAAAATAAGTGTGTGGGGGGGTTCACAGCTGTCATCTTTGATTCCTTGTTGGTTGATCTCACTTTCAAGTTAATCTATGACAGAGTTATTTTTTGTAGTACAGCTGTAGTTTATTTTTTCAAGTTTTCTAATACATTGTGAAAGATTGGGGATCTGGGTGTGTAGTGTGTGTGTGCTGTATAAATTTTCTGTTTAATGATACGACTAGACATGAGACACTGGTACTTTTCAAATTTAAATGGGTTATTAAAGAAATTGTGATAACACGGAGTTTACGTTCAATTATTGGAAGAAAAAATTATTGGAAGTATATGAATACTTTATGTGATTCATCCGATGATCTAATAAAATATTGACAATTTTACCGTTTCAAAACAACAACAACAACAGTGAACCAACCATTAGAGCTATGCAACTGAACTCATATGAAGCCATGTTATTAATGTGCATTCTTTCCGATTGCCATGTTTTGACATTTCCTCTTACACTTCCTACTTGTGTATTATCTGTTTGTGCTCTTGCCCATGTCTGATACCTACCCGATCCCTTGCTCCTGTCTGCAGAGGACTCCTCATGTCATAAAATTGAAGAGATTGGCTATAACCTTTTCTTTTGCCTCAATAGCAAAGTGCTTATACACGAAAATCCCAGATTCTAAATTTATGTGTGATGTCTGTACCTTCTAAGCTATCCAGTCTAGAAGTGCTCATGAACTTAAGAATGGATATCATCCAGGAGCTGATCTTTTAACTTCTGCCTTCTGCTAAGTGGGATCTGAAAGCTTGTTATCCTTTCAAGGCCTTCCTAAACTAACATGCCAGCTGGCTCTTGTCCAGCTGGGCCTCTCTTCTGACTGGAAAAAATGTTGACTGGCTAGCAGCACTTCAGATAGTGAATTAGGTGGTTTACAAATAAGTGTTCATAATAACAGCTTTCTTCTTCTCTTTACTGTAGTTTCCTAAAAGAGGCTGACTGTGCAAAATTGTAATGGCTGTTGGGTTGCGGATTTTTGTTGTTGTTGTTGCTTCTTTGCTAGTTTTCATAGTGGAATTCTACAGCTTTATCATTTCACGATATGTTTGTGGTTTTTCATAAGAATAAAATTGTAAAATACTAGCTACCCCAGAAGTCAGTAAAACTTTTTTAGCCAGAAATGTTTCCATCTTCTCTCCAAAGGTTTTGTTCAATAGAATAATAAACTCATTAGTACATACAATTCTCTCTCGCTTACCTTTCAAGTAGAAATAGTTTTCCAAATTATTTTTCCTTCCCCTACAACATACTCCCTCAACATTTACAAATAAATAAGGGTATCAAGGGTACAAAGGAAGTATTTGTAACTCAGGGTTGAAATGAAGGGTCCTTGGTGCTGTCTGAACGTAGTTGTTCAGCCAAGTTCACAGAGCACCAAGAACCTCTTAAATGAGGGTATGCATACAAAAGTAAGTGGGGTCACAAAGCATACTAATCCATAACATGATTTATGGCATTGTCCAAACATTTTGCTAAGCCATGTTTGATTTAAGTGTTATTTATTGAAAACTACAATTGGTTGAGTTTAACAAGACAAAACTAAGACAATACCAAGGTAACTGTATTATGGCTTAGACCAGTCTGGGAAGCCCAGCCATTAAGGACAATTCAGCTGTAAGCTTGATTTTGGTAGGAATGAGTAGAGGGAGAGTTTGGACAGAATTCCTATCTCCAGAAGGTTAAATAAGCCATGATAGAATCACTTTTATGCCTTTTCATGCCTACCTTTCATGTAACTCTGACTTGCATCCCTACCAAAGGAGTGAGGATAAGAGAAATGAATCTGCAGGATGAGATTACTTGCTCATGACACTTCCTTTCACCCTCTCAGGATAACTGCTTTTACCATGGAAGAGTGAGGGCCGTTCGTGAATCAAGTGTGGTGCTCAGCACATGCAGAGGTCTACGGTAATTTTTCAGCTCTTTCATGCATTCTCTGTCTACAAAGAAATATTTGCACAATCTCATAATTTGCAGTTAAAAGTTAGAGTGATGACCAAAGGACTTAAAAAAAAATACTAGATAGATGAATGGCTAAATAGTGATAGACAAAATCTATCACTAATTTCTGTATGCAACTCTGCTGTTAAACCGATATTTCTGAGGATGATCTCAGAAGGATTCAGTAAGCTTTATTTGTATTGTTCCTTCCAAATACCACAAGATAGGGATGGGCAGTTTTGGCAACAGGACTGCTGCTGCTGCTCCCTTTCCTTCTCCACCATCACCAACAACAACAACACTATAGACTATACTAAGATGACCACACTGGGGGGGGGATACTGATACACTCGTTTGTTTTAAGAAACTTGACTTTTTAAACAGAAGTATCCCACTACATCTATTTTATTATTCTTTTTTAAAAAATCATTTCTTCAGAGTTTTGCATCAAATTTCTGTAGACTAATTTTAAAAGGCTTCAAGGGTCATGAAAAAAAGGAGCTAGCTAGAGGGTAGCTTCACATAATTCAGAAGTTGGAAGCTGGTTATCCTTGCTGTAAAAACAAATGTTAATTTATATCTAGGGATTCCATTTTTGGAAGATCTATAGTCTTCTTGTTTAGCTTATTTGGAATAAGACAATTGATTGTCTAACCCAGCATTATCCTCCTTAACTGATAGCAGGTCTGCAGAATTTGGGATATGTGGGTTCTTTTCCCAAGTTTCCCTGGAGACATGGAGGGATAAAATCTGGAACTTCTGTATACAAAGCAAGTCTCTTCCAAAAATGCTACAGATAGTCCCCGGTTCTAACAAATGCCAGAATCTTTCCATTTTCATTCATTCTTGCCTTTCTTTAGCCTGATGTTATTTATCTCAGAAAAGTTTTCTGAATATTTATTTTGGTTTAATATTTGTAGCAATCTTGCAAACATCTGATCCTTACTAGTATGAAGTTCTCAGTAATGGGATTTTGTAAAATCCTTTCCTGCTGATTAACATATGCTAATTCTACAATGCACTTAAGAAATTAAACACATTGTTTTTATAAATAGGACTTGTTTTCCTTTTGGTCACTTCAGAGCCTATTGAAAGTTGGGCTTCTGTCCAGCTAGGAAATAGCTTTGGCCAATTTTTTTAAAATCCTCAATAGTCTCAAGCCAAACTTAATGTAAACAAATTGTCTGGGTGTATAAACAAAATAAAATCTTCCTTTTATGGCTGACACACAAGATCTGCACAAAATAGAAAGCATCACAGATGCAAGGTGAGCCACTTTCATCCCTCCCTTCTTTTTCCAATGTTTTGGGCCCTGGCTTCAAAATTTCCAACCAAAATTGTAGTTTGTTGTTAATGTTTTGATTGACTGTACAGCTGTTCCATATACTGGCCAGCATCCTTTACATTATTTGAATATCAAAATAATTTGGGACTCCTGATCAAAAAGCAGAAGGTAAATTCTTGCATATTTTTTTAATTCTCGTGGGAAAATAAAGCACAGCTAGGAAAGAGACTGACCACAGACAATTATTTCTTGCTTTGTAAACTGGTGTTCATTAAAAACCAATTTGGAACTTAGTGCTTAAGTCTGAATTATAACACTTAATATTTCAATAAAGCAGTTCTGTATGTAAGATATTACCTGAAATTTAATGATATTATTTTTTCTGTAGAAACCAGGAGTAGGTTGTGAATACTGAAATATTGACTAAAACTCATTCCACATGTATGAAAACATAGTGTTTTTAGCAGTTGATCACAATCATATTTTATTTATTTATTCACATAGCTGCTCACCTTATAAACATGACTATGTGGTGTAACATAAATAACTATAAATGAATAATATTGAAAATGTGCCTTATTTTTTAAAAAAGCAATATTATTAAAATACTGGGAAAATATTTACGGGCAGAAAAACATCTGACTAAAGAGAGAATTGGGTTTTTCAGAGGCTGATCTCCACAATAGTTTACAATAGTTTTCAGTGACTTAAAAAGCCTTCCTTCCAAAGAAGATTGTTGAACGCGAAAAAAACAGACACAATTAATTAATTAATTAATTAATTCCTTTGTTTCAATCAAATTATATGGCTGCCCATTTCACAGCAGTGACTTTGAGTAGCTAATAAAGTTAAAACTTAATTTTAAAAGAACAAGCAGTAACAATAGCAGTAAATATACATAGACTGGTTAGACCTAAAATATAGATATTTTAAAGGACTTTCATTTTTATTACAAAGTCATGTATTTCCATTACTAATTTTACTTCAAGATTCTTTTGTTCACTTAATATATTTAATATTAGGTGTATCAATGTAATATATTTAATATTAGTCTCCTTATAGCCATTTAAGAAAGTGGAATGGTCTTTTTGGGTCTTAGAAATAGCCATGTCTTTTCTTTGTTGGCTTCAAAATTTAAAATCTGGGATTTTATTAAATGTCCTGTTTAGCTTTGAAAATCAAGACTAAAAAGGGCTTACTGACTTTCCAATATTATTAAATGTCACTCTAGTAAATACCAACTCTGAACTACATCTTACTAAAGTCTGTTTTTCTGTATTTTTCTTTAGCTGATTTGCTTTCCCTGCCATCTTATGGTTTGTTGAATTGTTTTTCAGTGGCCTTATAGTTATAAGCAACAACCTCAGTTACGTCTTAGAGCCTCTTCCTGATAGCCAGGAGCATCACTTCATCTACAGGTCTGAGCATCTCAAAGTTCCTCACGGAAGCTGTGGAAATGAGCATTTGGAGTCAAAGGTGACAGATTGGCTTGCAGAGTTGACAGGCCGAACTGAACCCCGTTACCACAGGGTATGTCTGAGTCACTCCTCCTATCTTACAGTGTGTAGCAACATCAGAGTGGGAGGGAGTAAAGAAAAATAAAGTGGTGCATTTGTTAAGCTTTCAAATTGCTCTACATGGACTATTCCAGCAATCATTCAATCACCACCAGTTAGAAAATATAGGCTAGTTTATTATCACAATGCTGAGGGATGGAAAGCTGAAGCTGAGAAATAACAGATAGTCCTTGTTTACTGACCACTCAGTTAAGTGACTATTTGAAGTTGCAATGGTGCTGAACAAGTGATACTTAAAATGGTTCTCGAAATTCTGGCTATCACAGTGTCCCTGCAGTCACACGATTGTGAACTGAGTGCTTGCCATTATGACAGTTGCAGTGCCCCACAGTCATGTGATTAACAATTGTGACCTTCCCTGCCAGCTTCCCTTAAGCAAATTTCTCTCGCCTCTCCTGTTCAACATCTATATGAAGCCGCTGGGTGAGGTCATCAGTGGTTTTGGGGTGAGTTACCAACTGTACGCGGATGACACCCAGCTGTACATTTCCACCCCTGACCACCCCAATGAAGCTGTCGAAGTGCTGTCTCGGTGTTTGGAGGCCATTCGGGTCTGGATGGGGAGAAACAGGCTCAAACTCAACCCCTCCAAGACTGAGTGGCTGTGGATGCTGGCATCCCGGTACAGTCAGCTGCAACCGCGGCTGACTGTTGGGGGCGAGTCATTGGCCCCGATGGAGAGGGTGCGCAATCTGGGTGTTCTCCTGGATGGACGGTTGTCTTTTGAAGAACACTTGGCGACCGTCTCCAGGAGAGCTTTTTACCAGGTTCGCCTGGTCCGCCAGTTGCGCCCCTTTCTAGACCGGGATGCCTTATGCACGGTCACTCACGCTCTCGTCACTTCGCGCCTGGACTACTGCAATGCTCTCTACATGGGGCTCCCCTTGAGGTGCACCCGGAGACTACAGTTGGTTCAGAATGCGGCCGCGCGGGTGATAGAGGGAGCCACTCGTGGCTCCCATATAACACCGATCCTGCGCAGGCTGCACTGGCTACCTGTGGTTTTCCGAGTGCACTTCAAGGTGTTGGTTACCACCTTTAAAGCGCTCCATGGCATAGGACCGGGATATCTTCGGGACCGCCTTCTGTTACCACATGCCTCCCACCGGCCGGTACGCTCCCATAGAGAGGGTCTTCTCAGGGTGCCATCAGCCAAACAGTGTAGGCTGGCGACCCCCAGGGGGAGAGCCTTCTCTATGGGAGCACCTACCCTCTGGAACGAGCTTCCCCCAGGACTTCGACAACTTCCTGACCTCTGGACCTTTCGCCGCGAGCTGAAGACGTATTTATTCTTTCGAGCAGGACTGGCTTAAATAGGGTTTTTAAATATGGATTTTATTGGGGTTTATTTTTTATATTTTGTATGGTATTTTAAATTTAGGCTATTTTGAATAAGTTTTTTAAAATGTGTTTTATTGTAATATTGTATTATTTTATTTGCCTGTTCACTATCCTGAGTCCTTCGGGAGAAGGGCGGTATAAAAATTGAATAATAATAATAATAATAATAATAAAAGTAATTATTATTATTATTATTATTATTATTATTATTATTATTATTATTATTATTATTATTAAAGTCAAAGCGGAAGCTGGCAGAGAAGATTACAAGTCTCTCAAGGAAATATATCCTCCCAGACTCAAAATCATTCATGCACATCATTGCAACCACTGCTGTTGCAACAACCCATATGTCCTCCCCATCTGGTAGCAGGCCTGAAATCACTTGCATGCACTTTTGCAACTACCACATACTTTCCCCTACTTGGGAGCAGCCACTGACGCCCCCCTAACCCAACTGTTTCATCTCTTTGTTGGCAAACAATTGAGCGGAAAAGAACCAATTCACTTCTGATGTCCTTAAATATTTTCATTGCTTCATAAATTGCCATTTTCTTCCTGAAAACTCCAATAATGTCTGTGGTGGATGAGGTAATCACTCTAGCATTGTGTCAGTTTTGGAAGACAAAAATTGTTTGTTTATTTAAGAATGTATATTCTTAAATAAATTTATTTATTTAAGAAGGCATAATTTAAATAAATTAAAGAAGCTCAAGGCTTTTTTCTAAAGTAGAATCCAGTCAGTCCAGAAATATTTTGTAGTGTTTATACTTGGTAACCTAAATAAATCATAATTTAAAACTTGTGATAAAATAATAGCAGCTAATATTTATAGGCGAGTTCAGTGAGTATTTTGGGCAGAAATATAATATCTTGATAAGAAAATAAGAATACAAGTAATTTACAATTATATATCTGTGTATGTATGGCAGATGACTGAGAATAGGACTTAAATAAAGGGTAAACATGGTGAATCGTCTATATAAGAACAATTCCTAAATATGTAGCTTAAATGTAGTTTGCGTAAGATACACCATTGATACTTATTATGAACAGTTGCTCATCTGGGCTTCAACAATTACCTGACCTTAGGACCTTTCGCTGCAAACTTAAAACCTATTTATTTCGTATGGCTGGACTGGCCTGATTTTTAAATTTTAATTGAATTTAATGGGTTTTAAATTTTTGTAATTTTATAGGGTGTACTGTTATTTTAAATTTTTTGGCTAATTGAAATAAGTTTCTTAAGGGTTGTTTTTAATATTGTGTATGTTTCTGTTTGTATTTTATTTGGCTGTTCACCGCCCTGAGTCCTTCGGGAGAAGGGCGGTATACAAATTAAATTATTATTATTATTATTATTATTATTATTATTATTATTATTATTATTATTATTATTATTATTATTATTATTATTATTATTATTATTATTATTATTATCTACTGTATGACTGGTCATTATTTCTCTTAAAATGAACATATGTACGGAGGTTCATTGTTTGACCAAAATAAACCCCAAACATGTATTTTTGTGTGTGTTTCTGCCATAGGTGAAGAGGGATGATCAACAATCAATGAAATATGTGGAGCTTCTATTAGTAGCTGATTATGCAGAAGTAAGAAAGTTGCCTATTATGTCTAATTAGTGGTGAACTCAAGGCAGATAAGATACTAACTACACATAACATGGACAAATCAGTGATCCAAAGTCCCAGTTATGTTACCTTAGAAGTAGCTATGGGGAAGTCCTAGTATCAGTTTTGTGAGAAATAATTTTGATTGTACACCGTCTTGCCGAAGGTTAAGAGGCAGTTCTGCCATGTGCCTAGTCAATCTCTAGAACTCCAACTACAAGGATATGATTGTTTCTGAGTAGCCTCCCTTTAATTGTTGATCCCTAGTTTACTGAGGAGATCTGGGGATGAAACAGCTGAAAAGACACCTAGAGTGCTGATGTCACAAAACAAAGAAAAATACAATTAATACAGATACATCTCAGGTTCATGGCAATAAGAATGGTGCAACAGATTTATTGTGTCTGCAAAATTTTATCCATGACATTTAAGATGACCTGAATTTTGTTTGATCTGGGCATAGGAGAAGATTTCCTAGTAGGCCACTGTGGCTGATTTGCAAAACACTTGTAGTCAAAAATTCCTCAGAGTCAGGTTACACCAATACATTGAGTTAACGGAGATTATATATTATAATGTAAATCTAGGATTCCTTGGAGCTTGTAGACTGCAGTAGTAGGAAGGTTCTCTGCAAATGAACTCTTCTATCTACACATTGGACCAAACTCTTGCTTTAGTTAACTAGTGGTGGTGGTGATAGAGGTAGATGGATTTAAATGGTGGGAAGTGCTTCTTTAACAGCAGCTCTTACCTATGTTTAGTTGTTGAGTTCGTTCTTCATCATCCACTAGCAGCATCTAGACATCTCTTAATCCATTTAATCTCTCTTCATTCTTTCATATACCACAGAGAACACCAAGAGCCCCCGGGTTAGGAGACACCACTTGGGCACAATCTTGTCTAAACCTCATTCACTTTCCTATTCCAGATGGCGACTAGGGACTTGGCAGGACTATGCAGCTGATCTCATAACCTCCTTGCTCCCTCTGAAACCCATTAGGGTCAATCAGTCATTGGAGTAGACCAATCTAATAGGTTTCCCCCCTCCTCTGTGAAGGGGTGTGACTCAGGAGAAGATCATAGCTACCAAACTGTGATCTGGCAATGACAAAGGGATCAAAGAAATGATTATTAATCCCAGATCACAAAGGCACCACTCCTTCAAGAACACCAAATTGGGTGTGTGACCACTATTCCTAGCTGTGTCCTGCATGACTGGACAGGCCATATAGATCTAAAAACATTCTGTGTGAACATGTCTGGAATCTGTTTCTAATCAATTACTGGAACTAACTAGTATATTTCCCAATAGGACATTAGATCATTCATGAATTTTTAATTTTAATTCCTTTTCCTCCTGCTCGGTTCTTTTCAAAGATGCGATTTCTGCTGACATCATGTCTCTGGGGTAATTTGATTGTCTCGCTGGCTATTGACTATTTTTTCCTATTTTTAATTTACATTTGATACAAAGAAGTATATATTCCCAGCCATGGTGACAGCTATATTCATAGTCACATCACATATCTATACATCATACACCTGAGTGTCCAATTATGTGACTCTGAATTTGCCAAGTATAAGGTGCATAATAATATACCCAATAATTTTTTATTCAATTATCTTAGAGTGAATACGCCATCTTGTCTTACTCATGAATTATAGCTAAAATTGTGCAGATTCTGCTGAGTTATGATTATAATATATTCTTAGTGAAATGAACAAAAGTGTAATTTCATTTTTCTTTCCCTCTGTGGAGAAGGTGTGTGTGAGAGAGAGACAGCGGGGGGGAGACAAGCAATAAAGGAGTTTCTTGAGATTCCGAATGTTTCCTTTCTATATTTTGTTATATAAAATAATGCACTTAATTAAATTATGTTTCCTTAAACAGAAACAGGCAAGCTCTTCATAGTCAGCTCCCAAAAATGAATAAATAAATGCCTTACATCATTCTTTATTAAAGAAAAAGTTTATAAAGCCCACTTAAACCCATGGGATGGAGGGGATGAGAAGAGAGATCCAGCTTTCCAGGTGTTCTTTCACTTAACTCTCATTATCTCCGTGAATTATGCCCAACATATTAAATTACAGAAATGTATATTCATACATTCAGGTAGATTGAGTTGCCATAATGCTAAATGAAGGTAATGCAACGAGCTGACCATAGGAAAGAAGGATTAAAAATATTGTTTTCTAAAACACAAGCTTTTGTTCCCAATGATCCAAACGCTTCTGAAGTCTGTGCTTAAGATAATGCCCAACTATTGTAGGTAAAAAATGGAACAAATGGGAAGCAAACCTCCCTGGATTTCTCTGTTGGCTTTGGAAGTTGGGATACCATTCATCTGTTACTGCTTAGCACTTAGCAATAACAATGGCACTTAGACTTACATATGTTTCGTAGTGCTTTACAGCCCTCTCTAAGTGGTTTACAGAGTCAGCAAATTGCCTCCAACAATCTGGATTCTCATTTTAACAACCTTGGAAGGTTGGAAGACTGAGTCGATCTTGAGCCGGTCAGGATCGAACTCCTGGCAGTGGGCAGAGTTATCCTGCAATACTGCATTTTAACCACTGCACCACTATAGCTCTTAGGTGAAGCCTATTTGGTTTCTTTCCTTGCATCTCTATCACACCCAATCTTGTTGCCTATTAATACAATACAGAGATTGTAGCCCCTTGTGCGCTATGCTTCAGAAGAGAGAGGCCAATTCCAAGTTTCTGATATGCCAGTGAAGGTGTAAGTATCTTCAAGGCTTCGAGCAACCATTTTACTCGAAGTCCTGCCACCCAGCTATCCCCAGTTTAAACATTTCAACCCATATTTTACCCTGTCCATTCTGCTACCTACATATGGTCTGCCGGCTGTACTTTTTGCAAATGTGATGGAAATCATACAACCGAAAACATTAAGACAGTGAAGGAGAACACTCATTGAATAAACATGTGGATACATTACATAATTTATTTGGAGTCAGACATGTACTAGAAGAACAGAAGCTAGGGAAAAGAAACTTCATTGGTCATGATGTTCTTAACTCAAAGAGTTAAGACTTGACTTATAAGACTTGACTTATAAAATCCATGGGATAAATTTGAGACTTGGATTTCAAATTCTGGCAACTAGGCAGTAACAAGAGCTGTACATGAGTGTATTATCTACAGCTAGAAATGGCTGTATGGCACCTTATTCATTGTATTTATGAAAGTATATATTGTAACATAGTTTTGATTGATTATTTTGCAGTTCAGCGGCACTGATTATGGCTGAATTTCTTTTTCTATTTCAGTTTCAGAAAAATAAATATGATCTTCAAGCAACCAAGAATAAATTAGTGGAAGCTGCCAATTATGTAGATAAAGTAAGATCAGATATATATGTTTTAGAGGAAAACCTTTTATCTTTTTAAATAACAAATCAGGAAAAGCTGATTATTTAACTGCCTGTTCTGTGTAATTCCCCACACTTTCTAAAAAAGAAAAACAGAAAATAATGGATAAAAGAAAAAAAATTGCAGTAAAGATAAGGTTGTGGGAGAATTGCCTTTTAATTTAATTATTCTATTTCTTTAAAAATACAATTACAAAACAATTAATATTTATCTTCTAAAAGGATATATTCTTTGAAAAGGAAAAGGAAAATTAAAGAGGAAATAAGAAATAAGAAAAAAGGAATATGCAACTATAGGAAGGAAAAAGTTTCATTAGAAAATTCATGTATTTTTATATATCATGCAGCCAAATTTTAAGATAATATATAATCAATCTTTCCATGCTATCAATGGAATGTTGCTTTATAAAGAGAAAATGATTACATATCTCTAATCCTAGGTGGTAAATCCAAAATAACTCTGAAATAATGATTTTCCTTTCTACCCCTCATCCATGATCTTATATCAAAATTCCAGAATCTGCAATCATGAATAATTATGGATTTAACTGTAGATTCCAAAATTTTGGTATACAGTTTGAGGTCATCTTCACATCTTTAAACAATGATCTTTATAATAGTTTATTAATGGGAACATTAATAGAATCTTATCATAACGTCATAAGAGCTGAGAGCAAGTTTGGTGGAGTAGTTAAAGCATCAAGTTAGAAACCAGGAGACTGTGAGTTCTAGTGCCATCTTGGGGTGCAAAAGCAAGTGGGTGACTTTGGGCCAGATACTCTTTCAGCCCATGGAAGAAAGCAATGGCAAACTATTTCTGTCAAACCTTGTCAAGAAAACTTCAGAGACCTGTCTAGGCATTCTCCAAGAATTGGACACAATTGAGCAGAAGATTTTTTTAAAAAAACACAGGAGTAACTGTTCTCTAATATGTATGACACTTCTGTCATAACACAGTTAGTAAGCAACTCTTTGTAGACATTATGTGAGGAGCTTAATAGCTAAACAAAAGAAATAGTTTATCTCATTTTAAGATATACCAATATGGTTGATATTTTTAAAACCCTTTCTCATTGATTCAATGGTATAGGATATCTTGACTAATATGGACCTTAGTAATATGAATTTTTCTATTTCACTTTCTCCCAGTGATATTGAAAATGTGATAATGCTGTTGAATGAAAGAATACCACTGATGGTGGGTGGGTGCTTTTGGAGCAGAGAAGTGGTACAGGTAGCTTCTGTCCTTCACAATATATTTTCTGTTTGGAGACCAATCCCAGAAACCTGAAAACTGCAAAGAACTCAATTCAGCAGGAGTTCTTTGAAACATCATGATATTGTCAATACCATGCATATCAAACTAAACTTTGTCACAGTGGCGTCACGTGATGTATTGGGACTTTTCCACCTTTTGCTAAACCGGGCATGGGCATGGCCAGCACGTGATGCATCTGGCCCACAGGCCAGGAGTTTGACAGCTCTGGTCTATACCATGGGTATCAAACGTGCCACATCACATTGCCATCATGTGATGTTTCATGACATTTTTCCCATTTGTGGAGCATCCGGCCTGCGGGCTACCAGTTTGACACCCCTGATCCATACGGACATTTACTTCTCAGGGAGAAGAAATAAGAAAGAATCTGTCACAAAACCTTCTTGGAAAGGTAGCTCATATTAGAACAGTTTCATTAAGGCAAAGCCTGTTGATTAAGTAAAATTCTTCAACTTTTAGTTCTACAGGTCGTTAAACATACGGATTGCTTTGGTTGGACTTGAAGTCTGGAATGACTACAATAAGTGTGACATCTCTGAGAACCCACATTCAACGCTTTGGTCATTTCTTGCTTGGCGGCGCAGATTACTAATAAATAAAAAGCACGACAATGCCCAATTGATTACGTAAGTTGTTGATTTTGAAACAGTAAGACTCCTCCCAGATGTCAATTACAGCAAGGATAAGTAACCTTGGACCAAATCTGGCCTGCTCGGCTAGATCAGATCATTTTTTACTGATTTAAATGGAAGAAGGGTGAGGCTTTCTCATAAGTCTCTCTTCTTAAGTTCCTCCCTGTGAGATCATCTATCGTACTTTGTATGGTATGCAAAGTTAGATCTGATCCAGTTCCTTGCTATTGTCTCAGGAGAATGTAGTGCAAGCGGTCATATTTGGCTACATAAAATGGTCTCCTTTCAAAGTATTTGTCCATGCATAGATGGACAAATTTTATTCACAATTTCGTTCTCTCTCTTATAATATGGTACAGTGGGATGTCCTTCCATGGTACTACTATTGGCTTGGCCCCTCTGATGGCCATGTGTTCGGCTTATCAGTCTGGAGGAGTAAATATGGTAAGTTACACTTGATAAATAAATTCTTGCTTTGTTCAAAATAGTTTGAAATAAATAGGAACAAACCCAAAAAGATGAGATGTTAAGATGAGATCTTAAGGCTGTTTTTTTTCCCCTTCATCAGAGAGGTGGCATTTCAGGGTCCAGTTCCTTTAATGGACATTAGCGCCATGGTTTGCTTTGAAAACCTGGATTGTTTCATTATGGGGAAGGGAGGGAAAATTAATTTTTTTTCAGAAGGGTTTGGGGGAGAGAGTAATGTTTTGCTGATAGATTTGTCCACAAAGGGGATCAAAATAACTGGAAGGGGCACTTTGCGTGTTTCTGCTATTTCCCGCCCAAATTGCTTTGTACAGGCTTTACCTTCAATCAAATAACACATGCTCACTCAATAAAACTTGCTAGGAGTAGCTTTGGAACCTTCAAAAGCAAAAGTACTGCTTTATGGTACATAGTTAACATAAGGAATATGATACTAAACTACCACAAAACAAATTATGGCCACTATTTTAAATTGCTTTAAAATAGGATTAAATACATTAGTGGAATTTGAATCTTTCAGCTGATAACTCTTCATGTTCACAAGATGTATACATCTGAATATTAATTCCTGGGAGGACAAACAGTGCTTCTCTCATGTAGTCACTATAACAAGCCAATTATTTGATAGAATGATCCAGCAAGGAGGCCCTTAATGTTTTTTAAGAATGTAATCCTTAAAAAAGTTACATTCGCTTATTCAGGTAGTCCTCGACTTGCAACCATTCATTTAATGACCATTCAGCGGCACTGAAAAACGATTTATGACCACTTCTCACACTTGCAAACATTACAGCATCCCCACAATCACGTGATCATACTTTGAGCGCATGGCAACTGGCATGTATTAAAATGGACAAGATTGGGCTATGATCTTAATGCACTCTCCTTGGCTGAATGAGCCAGGAGTGGGAAATATACCATAGAATTATAATATTAAGTAATCTTAATTCTGTGCTTGGACAGGATCACTCTGAAAATGCCATTGGAGTTGCTGCCACTATGGCCCATGAAATGGGCCACAACTTTGGTATGAGTCATGATTCAGTTGGCTGCTGCTCTGCCAGTCCCAGAGACGGAGGATGTATTATGGCTGCTGCAACAGGGTAAGTTGTTTATGCATGTGTACAAAAAACTCACAGTAATAGCAATAGCAGTAGCATTTAGACTTACGGTATATACCACTTCACAGTGCTTCACAGCCCTCTCTAAGTGGTTTACAGAGTCAGCAACTTGCCCCCAACAATCTGGGTCCTCATTTTACCCACCTCAGAAGAATGGAAGGCTGAGTCAATCTTGATCCTGGTGAGATTCAAACTGCTAAATTGCAGGCAGCTGGCAGTCAGCAGAAGTAGCCTGCAGTACTGCATTCTAACCACTGCGCCACCATGGCTCTGAAATTTATTTATTTTATTTTGTCATATCAGTATATATAGGCATTAACATGAAATGAAATAGCTATATAATATATAAGCATATATATGAGCATAAGTATGTAATAACTATATTAATTGGATATAATGAAAAGAAACAATAGGACAGGAACGGTAGGCACTTTTGTGCTCTTATGCACGCCCCTTACAGTCCTCTTAGGAATGGAGTAAGGTCAATAGTAGATAGTTTTTGGTAAAAGATTTTGGAATTTTGAGAAGAGACCACAGAGTCAGGTAGTGTGTTCCAAGTGTTAATGACTCTGTTACAGAAATCATATTTTCTGCAATCAAGTTTGAAGTGGTTAATATTAAGTTTAAATCTATTGTTTGCTCTTGTATTGTTGCGATTGAAGCTGAAATAGTTTTCAACAGGAAGGACATTGCAATAGATGATTCTATGAGTTAAGCACAGGTCCTGTCGGAGGCGGCGGAGTTCTAAGTTTTCTAAACCTAGGATTTCAAGTCTGGTGGCATAAGGTATTTTGTTGTTTTCAGAGGAGTGGAGAACTCTTCTTGTAAAATATTTCTGGACACATTCAGTTGTGTTGATGTCAGAAATGTGGTATGGGCTCCAGACAGGCGCACTGTATTCAAGAATTGGTTTAGCAAATGTTTTATATGCTCTGGTTAGTAGTGTAGTGTTTTTGGAAAAGAAACTACGCAAGATTAGGTTTACAACTCTTAGAGCCTTTTTTGCGATGTAGTTACAGTGGGCTTTGGCACTTAGATCATTTGATATTAAAACTCCAAGGTCTTTAACAGGGTGAGGGTCATCTGTAAGGTAATGTCCATCAAGCTTGTACTTAGTGTTTGGGTTCTTTTTTCCAATATGTAAGACAGCATTTGCTGGTTGAGATTTGGACTTGCCAAGTTTTAGACCATTCGGATACAAAGTCAAGGTCTTTTTGAAGGGTAGCTGTATTGTTGGTGGTGTTAAATAGTTTGACATCGTCAGCAAAGAGAACACAATTACTTGTGATATGGTCACAGAGATCATTAATGTATAATATGAAGAGTGTTGGTCCAAGAACGCTGCCTTGGGGAACGCCACTCTTGATAGGAACAGGATTTGACAGGAATATTGCCTATTTTGACCACTTGTTGTCTGTGAAATGAAATGAAATGTTTTACTTAAATTAAGGCCTTCACAAGGAAAGGGGCTTTATCTGAATTACTTTTTTTGGCTATGGCTGATACATACAGTATGTAACCGATTCAGGGCATCCATAAACAAGATCAAAATAGGCAAAATGGACAATAGTGTCACAAGGCAAGAAAGGTCCCTTTCTTATGTACACATGTTCAAAAGTCGGGGCTTATATTGTAACATCACAAGTGTTTAGTATTGTATTTAAATAATGTTATAATTCAGTATTATACAGTAATGTCACACTGTACCCTTTTTTCATTGTTTTAATAGAATTTATTACTAAAAGTCAGCATTAATTTTATTTTTTCAGCTGTTTTGTATATAAAGAATTGAGCAAAACACTATTAACATTTAGAGGGTATCAGTTCAAAACCAAATTCCTTCTTTGACCCAAAGAGGTATGCACTGCTTGTTTTCACTTTTATAGGCACTTGGTCCAAATGTATCTGGTTCTTCAGGAACCAAACATTTTAGTTACCCTTCCAAAGGCAATTCTTTACAACTAGGAAAACAATCACAGCAGCTGGCAAGTTAGAATTTATCATTTGAAGTTATGGCCCTTGTTCTAGATGATCAGGGTCATAATTGTCATTCAGCCAACATCAACTTTCCAGCAAAGTGGACCAATTTTTTTACTCTTTCCTTCCTTACCCTCCAGTAGTAGTCCTACTTTTAGTGAACTAAGTCAAGTGAGTCACCAAGGTTACAATAATATTTATTAAAGGAACAAGTAGAGCTTGCAGGCTGGGGACTATTGTTAGATTTTTCTGCAGGCTCAACAGAAAAATGAAGTTTTGACTTTGAGATTTGAGGATTAGATTTAATTTGACTACAGAAATATTGTGGATTATCAAATAGCGCTAGTCCTCGATTTAAAGCCACAATTGAGCCCAACATTTCTGATGCTAAGCAGGACAGTTGTTAAGTGTCATTGGGGACATTAAGACATTGGGGATACTGCAATGGTTGTCACAAGTCATTTTTTTGGTGCCATTGTAGCTTTGAACGGTCAATAAATTGTTGTAAATTGAGAACTACCTGTATATGGCTATGATTTATTTACGGTTAATAAGCTTCTATGTTTTAGATTAAAGTTAAACTAAGAATATTTTTTTTTAATATTGGTTGTTAATACTTTAAAGTTTTACTTAAACTTAGAGGTTGCTGTATTATATAATTGTCTCTATATTGAAAAAAGTCAAACATCATTTTTATATGTTATTTTATGTATTTTTGGTCACTTTTTAACTTTTCCGTTCTATTTCTCTTTTTTCCTTTTCCCATTTATGTTAGTATGTATTTTATTGGGTTTTTTAAAAAAAAAGTAATAAAAGCCTTACTGTCGAACTTTTCAGAGGTACTAATGCTTGAATAATAACACTCAGTTTAAGATTTCTCCTTGGGTGTTTTACAGGGCACCCTTCCCCAGAGTCTTCAACGAATGCAATAGAAAAGAGCTGCAACGATATCTGCAATCTGGTGGTGGGATGTGTCTTTACAATATGCCAGATACAAGGACCTTATATGGAGGACAGAGGTGTGGAAATGGGTATCTGGAAGAAGGGGAAGAATGTGATTGTGGAGAAGTGGAGGTAATTCCTTTTGGTTGGTTTCATAGATTTTTCAGAGTCAATTGGGAATTAGTATTTAGGTATTCCTTAAGAAATAATGAGAAATATGTTCTTTTAATTATCGTTTCTATTATTGCCTCAACCAAATATTTTTTCTGGTTTGAAAGCTTCTGTTTATTATAAAAATGTGGTTTCCTGTAACTTAATGAACATGGGGACCACACCTCCTCGTTTCCTCTTATTTCTAGAGCTTAGACATTAAAAATTAAGGATTCAGATAAAACAGCAGCGAGCCAGTATTGATGCAATTGTCTGAGAAACTTAAGAGCAGATTCCATCGTTTGAGAAACTCAGAGTTGATGTTTTGGGGTTTTAATCTCAATTTATTTGAGAATTGAAGCATTTGAGTCCCAGATGTGACATGTTTAAGAAGCAACTTTGAAGCTTCTTGGATATTGTTACGCTTGGCATGAAAAGTAAAAGCGTATCTAGCTACAATCTTACAAGCCACCCAGAAAGACAGCCAAATGCTTTCCAATGTTTTCAGATATAGAACATCTGTTCTGTAAGTGCAGCACGTGTCATTTCTGTTATTTCTTCTGCAGGAATGTCATAATCCTTGTTGCAACGCTGGTAATTGCACTCTGAAGCAGGGCGCTGAGTGTGCTCATGGAACTTGCTGTCACAAATGCAAGGTGGGATTATACCTTCCTTTTACCTGTGCCTTTCAATTCCTGTTTAGTTTCTTAATTCTAATACGCATAATAAAGGCTTGAATTCTCATTTGAATCAGCACTTTGATTTGGAAAGATTGTAACCTCAGGACACACACCCTCTTCTGAATCACTGCAACCGGAAGAAAAGCAGGGTTAGGGTTACATGATTGCTTCATCTACTTGTGAGTAATTAAGTGCCAGAGAGGACTGGGTTGGTGGCACAATACCAAACAGGATCCCCTGGGTGTGGGGAAAGCTTCAGGTGGCCAGAGGGTTTGGTCTACCTATCATAACCACCTATCAAGCAGTGTGTCTTAACATGCCAAACTGTGTGTGCATACACACATACACCATTGTCATAACTTAAGGATATGTGTTAAAATGTTTGGGTTTAAATATACAGAATTGCAGAAGTTGTAATCAGGAAATAATTTTAGTTGCATACACTGTTTCTGCATTTATTCTGAGGAAACTCAGTCATTTAAAAAGGGTGTTTGTTTAATTGTGCAATTGTCCAAGGGCCTTGGATTTGGCTATTATATGGCCAATTCTACTTGTTACCAGGAGTTTTATGGCATTGTGCAAAAATTTATAGAGTCAGTTTGATTTAGTGATTAAGGACATGGTCTAGAAACTCGGAGATTATGAATTGTAGTCCTGTCCTAGACGTGAAACCTACCTGGGTATCAGGGAGAGAGAGTCAGTTATTCCCTCTCAGTCCTAGGAAGAAGGTAAGGATGAATAACTTTTGAAAAATGCTAGGAAAACAAATTCATGGCATGCCAATTTTCTGAATTGATACCAGGCATCAAGACTGACTTGAAGACATCAGACAAAGCAGAGAAGCCTAAGCAAAACGGAAGTTTCTTTATTTGTTTTATTCAATTTATATAGTTGCCCATCTCAAGTACGGTACATAACTCTCTGTGGCTCACAACATTAAGAACAATATATAAACACAAATACAAAACAAAATGCATAATAAAACAGATAGCAGCTTGAGAATCATAAAAAGCCCTTAGTATAGCCAGGAAACAGGTGCTGTCATATACACTTAGGACCCTAAGTTTGAATACAGAACCAGGTGTTCAAGGCCCTATGGAAGGCCGGCAGGATTGGGCCAATCTAATCTGTGGAAGGGATCATGTTCCAAGGTCTGCCGCCATTCTTCTTCAGGGCCCCACCAACTGACATTCCTTGGCTGACAGTACCCACAGCAGGCCTCTCCTGCCAGATAGCATAGGATAGATAGAGACAACAAGGTTCTGATTTTCTCACTTTTATATCTTTGGGAAGCCACCCAAAGCAGCTGGTTTGGCTAAAATTAGTCCTACCCTGAGATTAGAACTACAAACGCGAAGCTTGTCTTGCAAAGGAGGTTATTGAACTTCAGCTGGGCCTGAAGTTAAGCCTTCTGTTTGATTGCATTACCAGTCTTTTTTACATGTGGTGTCTGGCAAGACAAAACCTTCATTTAAAGTTTTCTCTGACTCTGTTTCTTACTGATAGTTTTCTGTTGTCTGTTATATTTTACTGAATTTGAGAAATCTGAATTTCTCCACAGATTGAGCTTCATTTCCTGGGTAGGGTGGAGTAGATAAATATGCAGACAAAAGATTCCTCCGTATCACTTTACATTATAGCTTTCTTAGGAAAATGTACTTAAAATAGTCTTGGTATGTTGGGTTTTCCCCCATATGTCTCCTGGAGACCCTGCTCTCATAAATGCATCCCTTGGGTTTGCTTAAAATTGCTGCTCAAGTTGGTCAGACAAAGCCACTCAATATGCAACGTTTGGATTCTTACACACCACTACCATCTGATATTTTGGATTGTTTGTGGTGGCATTCAGAAGCTTAGTCCTTTACATGGTGACAGCTGAATAGAGCTGCCTAGAATACCATCACAGAGCAAAAGTACCTTCCATGCAAATTCAAGCAGCAACCACATCCCCCATTACGGTGAAAAGTATTGGTGATTCTTAAGTGTTGCATGCAAACAGTAGTTCCTTTCCTTTGTTAAGCAAAGGAAGCTCCAGAATCCGCTTTAAAAGCATGATCTGCCTGAAAATAAACAGGGTAGCCTAGTGCTAGCAGAATATTGCCTGTTAAAATGATTGTTTAAAATTTATACAATATATACCAGATGTTCTACTTGCTCTGTGTCCATTAAGCCACTTGCTAACATTTATCAGTTCATCCTGCCAGGAGCTTTTAAGCAATAAATACACTACTTTTTTAAAAAACAAAAAATCAGAAAATGCTGGGAATTGAACATGGAATATTTTCCATCCCAAAGGTGCTTTTTCAGGGGGCAACTGGACTTTCTTGTTTTTCTTTGAAGACATTTCACTTCTCATCCAAGCAGCTTCTTCAGCTCTGACTGGATGGTGGGGAATGGAAAGATTTATATTCCTTGCAGACAGCTGGTCATTTGCATTCTTTTAGAGAGTCGTTGAGGCTACTAGGAGGTTTAACATTTTCTATCCCAACTCTGGTGTCTTCCTCTGTTATGGGTTCTCCTATGGAGTAAAGGTATAAGTGATTTGTAATGAAGCATTACTGAGCAGGAAGACTAGATTAGGATATGGTTTAAGATTGCTTTTGTTTGAAAAAATGTCCTCGGATATTTGACAAAAAGGGATTCTTTTCGTAGCATTGAGACAACAAAAATGTAATTTGGGAGCAATAATGAGGAGTTTGTTCCCTTTAGTGATGCTTCAGGAATTAGGTAGAATGGAAAGGATATTTGCTATACAGAATGAAGAGAACTGAAAGTCAGTTCGGCTTGTCTTCAGAATAAATCTATGATATATACATCTTTAAGCACTTAGATCAGGAGTTGGCAACCTTAAACACTCAGAGAGTCATTTGGACCCGTTTCCCACAGAAAAGAAAACACCAGGAGCCACAAAACCCTTTTGACATCTAAAATGAAAATAACACTGCATACATCACTTTTTAACTTTATGCTATGCATAAAAAAACCTATAGTGTGCTGCGTTTATGAAATCAATGACCTGCTACAGAGAAAACACATTTTTATTTCTGCATGCAACAAAAATATTTTGAACTCCAAAAAAAAAAAAAAAAAGATAGGCCAAAAAGCTCAATAAATCACATGCCAGCGGATGTAACACATTGGCGGTTGTGACGCATATTTTGAGCGACAGGGAGCCACAGCAGAGAGATGAAAGAGCCACATGCAGCTCCAGAGCCGCAGGTTGCAGACTTCTGACCTAGATCAATGCTTAGCCACCTTAACTGAAATGCTAAGTATTCCACACTATCCTGAAATAAATAATTATTTTCCCTTCCTTTAGTTGGTTTCACCTGGAACTCTTTGCCGGGAACAGGAAAGAACATGCGACTTACCGGAATACTGTTCGGGCAAATCACCGTTTTGCCCTGCAAACTTCTATCAGATGGACGGTACCCCATGCGAGGATGGCAGGGCATATTGCTACAATGGCATGTGCCTGACGTACGAGCAGCAATGTTTGCAGCTTTGGGGATATGGTAAGGAGGACCAATCTCTAAGAAAGACAGAGGCCCCTTGCATTCACAGGTGTAAGGAAAAGGAAGGAGAAGATTGTTCTTATTTTTAGTGTATGGAACTATAATTACATCAAGAAAGAAGAATAGAGAAAGGGAAAATGCAGGTGTTCATCCGCAGAGGCTATTGTGATCAGTAAAGGCCAGGCAGCTACTTTTATGTATAATTCTAAGCTTTGCTTTGCTGAATTATGGTTTGTTGGATAACATGTTAAATGGTAACAGTAACAGAGTTGGAAGGGACCTTGGAGGTCATCTAGTCCAACCCCCTGCTCACGCAGGAGACCTGTACTAGGGAGTCGAATTACCGAACTGCCAACCCTTCTGATTGACAAGCTCAGTGTCTTAGCCACTGAGCCACCTAGTCAGGCTGTTGATTGAGTCCATATCACTCTACCCTAATCCTAACACAATTCTTAGAGTGCAATGGCTGGGTTGACACATAACACACTAAATCAGAATGCCTTAGTGTGACCTTGCCAAGTCAAGTCTGGGTTTTTTTTAATTTTATTTTTAAGTTTGAGAATTGATTCAGATTTTCATTCCAAGGGCTAAAAACTTCTTTAAAATGCAGTGTGATATTTCTTAATGGTTTTAATACAAATAATCATAAATATAGATATGTGAGGGTAGAAGTTCGTTCTCTGAGCTTGTGGGTTGGTTTCCGAATGTTTCATTACCAGGCTAGGTAACATCTTCATATATGTTTAAGATATAGTTATAGATAATCATAGTTTATTTGTACATGAATACAGGTAGTCCTCAACTTAAGACCATAATTGAGTTTTGCTTCATTTAATGATTTTTCTTGCTACAGTTGTTAAGCGTATCACTGCAGTTGTTAAATTAGTAAGACAGTTCTTAAGTGAATCTGGCTTTCCCATTGACTTTGCTTGTCAGAAGCTCACAAAAACTGATCACATGACTACAGGACTCTGCAACCAGAGGTGGGTTTCAGCAGGTTCTGACCAGTTCTGGAGAACCGGTAGCAGAAATTTTGAGTAGTTCAGACAACCGGTAGTAAAAATCCTGACTGGCCCTGCTCCCATCTATTCTCTGCCTCCCAAGTCCCAGCTCATTGGGAGGAAATGGAGATTTTGCAGTAACCTTCTCCTGGATTGGGGTGGGAATGGAGATTTTACAGTATCCTTCCCCTGCCATGCCCACCAAGCCATGCCATTCCCACTAAGCCACTCCCACAGAACCGGTAGTAAAAATTTTTGAAACCCACCACTGCCTGCAACCATCATAAATATGAGTCAGCTACCAAGCATCTGAATTTTGATCACATGACCATGAGATGTTACAACGTTCATAAATGTGAAAAATGGTCATAAGTCATTTTTTTCAATGCCACTGTAACTTTAAATAGTCACTAAACGAACTGTTGTATCTCAAGGGCTACCTGTAGTCATGTCTGGTAAACCCCATGCGCATCAGATGAAATAAATTCTAGAGTGGGCTAGGACAGTTTTGCCTGTTCTATAAGCAACTATTTTGTCCTTACTGATGGATTCATACCCAATGCTACGCAGCTGTGTGATACAGTTGGTAAGTTACCTTTCACAAACACCGTACTTTGTGAATCTTTTCCATACAGGAGCAAGGCCAGCCCCTGACCTTTGCTTTGAGAAAGTTAACGCTGCCGGAGATTCCTATGGGAACTGTGGGAAGGATATCAGTGGGAACTACAGGAAGTGCGACACAAGGTAGAAAGACACAAAGCCAACTGTTTTCATGTGAGATAAGTCAGTATCCTCACAAGTTAAAAGACGAGAAAAATGAATTCAACCTACATTGCAAATAGCTGCAAATTCATTGGCCATTTTGTTGGACCAAATGGTCACTTTTGCTTTGCTTATATTAAAATCTTTCAGAACAAGTTCATACCCTGACTTTTCTGGTTGTGGAAAAAGTGAGATTATTTTTCATGACCTCATATCTAGGAAACAGCAGAGAAAGGACTCGTGGGTTGTGTGAATGTATCATCTGAAGTACTTTCCCCAATCCAGATAGGAGCTCCTTACTTCTTCCAGCAGATTTCTCTAAAAAAATCTTTTGAAGCTTAAAGCTTTTCAACAATCCCAGACTGTTTTCATAAGTAACCCCCTTTTTTTAAAAAAAAGAAGAACAGAAAAGCCACCAATACTTTGGTCTCAATATGGATCAGGACCCTTCACACTTGATACTGAAAAGAAAGAGATACAGTGTTCCAAGGTGGGATATCAAAATGCTCTTCAAGCCGTATTCTGTCTTAACAACTATAAGCATGCTCATTTTCTGGCAATTCCATAATCCTTAGATACACAAGGCAAACAAAGGTTTTATTAATGAAAAGAAGAAGTAAAATTGATCTCAGAAAGTAATGGAAAGTCACTGTAAATGTCTGAATACATGTACATAAAACTCTATGTGACACTGGGTTTTTACTTACCCTATTATTGGTAGGGTAATTTTGAGGTCAGTGAACATGAAATAGGATATTCTGCATTTTAAGAAATATACTTTTCAGCACATAACATGGAATGTGACTCACCAGGTCCCTCAAGACTCTTCATTTTATTGGAAGTGAATAATTTTATGGAAGCCTTTATGTTGGGTGTGTGTGAAGCTAAGATCTTAGCCAGAATACTGGGACTCATGAAATATTTCTTTCCAGAAATGCTAAATGTGGCAAGATACAGTGCCAAAGTTCTGCTTCCAAGCCTCTGGAGTCCAATGCTGTTGCAATTGATACAACTATCAAATTAAATGGAAGAGAAATTCATTGTCGTGGTACCCACGTCTATCGAAATGAAGGAGATGAAGGAGATATATTAGACCCAGGACTCGTGATGACAGGAACCAAATGTGGTGACAGTCATGTAAGCACTGGCTGCCTATTGTACATTATTCCACTTTGAAAATACATGTTTGATTTCCCCCAGAATTAATTGCATGCAACAATTTGTTTTAGAGGTTTAATACAACTTTGAAAAAAAAGAGAAAAACCCAAAGGGAATCCTCAAAATCAACAACTTGGAGTAAGAAGGACCTGCTGGGTGTAGTTTCCCTCCCTTGGAGCAGTCTGCTCTTTGGCTAAGATCAATACTGTCAGTCCCTTTACAAGTCTTGAATCTGGATGTATTCACACTCTACGCAACATGTTGGATCCGGCATTACAAATTTATGGAATTTTGGGGACTTAGTTTAGTAACCCTTCATCTTCCCATAACTAACTTCTATTAGTTGGACGATGCTAGCTTTAAGCAGCTGCTGAGAGCAATGGCCTTGCCTATGGGATAATTGCAAGAGTTGGCTTCGCAGAGTTGATGCAGTGGTTTTATACCGCAAACCTGCCTTGTACCCAAATCATTTAATAGCATTATTCTTGTAGTACATACAGGGGTGAAATGCTCCCAGTTCGGACTGGATCGTGTGATCCGGTAGTGATGGGGGTGGGTAGTTTGGAGAACCAGTAGCAAAAATCTCTCCCCCCCCCACCGCTCATGCCTCGCTGTTCCTCTTCTTTGTCCCTGAAGCTCTCGGTGGTGATATAGCTGCAAACGGCCTTAAATGCCTGCCACAGCGCTTCAAAGGGCCGCACTACAGCTGATCAGCGCTATAGGCAGCTAGTAGAACGGTGCCTCTATTTTTAAAGAAGGTAGACCGGTGCCTCCCAAAAAAAGGCAATTGGTAGACCGATGCCTCTATTTTTAAAGAAGGTAGACCGGTGCGCTTCCAAGTTTTGTATACTTTATTATTTTTATTATTTATTATAAATTTATTTATTTATTATTTATTTATTATATTATTATTATTATTATAATTTTTTATTATTATTATTATTATTATTATTATTATTATTATCATTATTATTATTATTATTGGCCATGCCCATTCAGTCACCTGACCACCAAGCCACCAATTAAACCACGCCCACAGAACCAGTAGGGAAAATTTTAAGGGTTCATTCCTGAGTAATACTATATTAAATATTAAAGTAGACACATTCTATAGGATTTTAATACTGCATTGTTTTTAAACATATGTAGGCAAATAATTTTGATTTCATGGACCTCTGACAGGGCCTTTGGGGACTTAGAACCACATTTTAAAAACCACTGCTCTAACATAATTCTGAATATTCGATTTCTCCTACAGGTGTGCTTTGAGGGCCACTGTCAGAATACCTCCTTCTTTGATAGTGGACATTGTGGAACAAAGTGCAATGGCCATGGAGTAAGTGTCTGTCCTTGTATTCCGATACCATGTGACTATATATATTCCTTGCTTTCTTGGCCAGCTCTTACTCTTTTTGTTGGGTTTCAGAAAACTAATAAGCAATCTAGATAGCATCCATGGAGAAAGATGTCCTATCAAAGATATGCCTGGTTGTAGAAAGACTTCCAGTTCAAGTTTATTTGGAGAGCTAGTTTGGTATGGTGGTTAAGAAGTTAGCCTAGAAACCAGGAGACTATGAATTCTAGTCCATCTTAGGCATGAAAGGCAGCTGGATGATCTTGGGCTACTCAGTCTCTTAGCCCAACCTATTTGGGGTGTAGAAAATAGGAGAGAATATATTACAAACATGTATGTCCACTGCTTTGAGTTACTCATAAGATAATAAAGGTGGGTTAAAAATCCAATAAATAAATAAACTCTTCCTCTGGAACAGGGATCAAACATATTGTTTAAAAACAGTTTAATTTGTACATTGACCAAAATATATTTTAGAACAGAAATGCATGTGTCTCCTAGCACCCCATTTGTGCCCTGCCAGCCCCTTGAAATCACGTGGCTAAAATTTGAGAGCAATGTGCCCATTTTTAAGTAAGCAAAACAGAATAGGAATTGATGAGAACAATAAAATAACAAATAAAAATAAGATTTCAATGGCTATAAATGCTTTTGTACTTTTTGTGGAACAAAATGCAAAACATTTTTGTATTTATGATCTATTTTTCTTGGCATATTTTTATAGCAAGTGGTAGCTAAGAGGTGGTTGAACGGTGAGACAGAATACAAAATGTTAGAGTAGGTGTCTGTCATGCAAGATTAAACTGATGCTTCTCTCACAGTTTTTAAAAATCTTTAGGGTTCTCTTCAGAACATAAAGACCGGCTATGAAGTATTATACTGATCTTAAATATCAAATGTTGGAAGGGGCGGCTTTCCTTAAGCTGTGGTTTTACATTTGAGAAGAAGTTATGGCCATTTGTTATGGAGAGAGTATTTATTGGGAGGTTAAAAATAGTGGGAAGTCATCTCTGTTCCTCTTCAGGAATGCACATATAACCCAAAGTGAATTTTGAAAGATGCAAATATACCCTTTGTGGCTTAAGTGTTAAAAATGAAAAGAATGTTCAAACACTGCATTTCTTGGGAGGGATGGTGGATATAACCATGGATTGTTGGGGTGACTTTTAAATGCACTGAGCTCTAACAAAATCCAAGGCAAGTTGCAAAGGCTTCTTGTGCTATTGGATTGGCCTGAGCAGGGTGTTTACTACAGAAGTAACACTGATGGTGTTCTCTCAATACAGATCTGCAACAACAATCACAACTGCCATTGTTTCAGTGGATGGGCACCTCCATTTTGTGATAAACCTGGAAAGGGAGGAAGCCTGGACAGTGGCCCCATGCTTGAAAAAAGTGGGTGTGATTTGTATTGTTATTTGATCATTGACATGTGGACAGAGCTTGTGGGGCAGGGATTTGGCTGAGTAGGGGAATCACAGGACCACAATGTATTGGGTGGTCCATTCCAATATAACTGAGGGGAAGATGGAGTTTGGCAAGTGAAGTTTTCGTCTCTCTCATATTCAGCATTGGGACAAATGATACAGATACTGTATGCCCTTCACTATTACCTGTTCAAATGCTGACATCCTACAGTGGGTGGGTTTGTGGGATTTTTTGGGTGGTGGTTGCATTTTAGCACAATCAGTGGATTTGAATAATTTTGACTTTTTTTTTTTTGGTCCAGGTCCTATTCCAATCATCATAGGTGTCCTGGTTTCCATCTTGCTTTTGACTTTAATTGGAATAGCTTTTTGCTGTTACAAATGGAGAGCCAAACTTGTGCCAGTTAAGAAGACTATCTTTGCTCCCAAGAAAACCCAACAGTCCAGGTGAATGAATGAAGGAAGGAAGGAAAGAAGGAAAGAAGGAAGGAAGGAAGGAAGGAAGGAAGGAAGGAAGGAAGGAAGGAAGGAAGGAAGGAGTGGGTGGGTGGATGATTTGTCAGTAAATGAGATGATTTTTTTTTATGGTAAGTAAGCATGAGGGTGGTTGTGATGTTGCTCATACCCCCTCATATCTCATTTGATTTATGGATACATACATGATAAGCCAGTATTCTTTTACTTATATACATATATTATAAATGTACCATTACAGTTTCTGGAAAAGCTTTGGAGACCATAATCAAGGCTTTTAGAGAAAGGTTAGCTTTGGCAAATCTTACTCTGTAGAGACTCCTGCCCTAAATTGATTTACGAACACAGTAGCTGAGTACATATAAGAGGTGAATTACATATAAGAGCCATACTATAGTGTGTGAACTATAATTTGAAATATATCCAGGGCATAATTCCACTTAGAATTTTGATAACTATTCAGACCTGTCAGCACTCACCCTATAGATCTCCTGCTAGAAACATTATGAAAAGAAGTCTCTTTTTATATTTAACAAGAGATTTCACCCATAGAAATATGAGTTGTTGGTTACTGAGTATATTGGCCTTTTTGCAGTGTTAGTCTAGATAAAAACATGTGGTTTTATTTGTAAGAGAAATCGTTATACAAATAATGCAAGTGCAATTGCAGAAATGATTTATAATACCCATTTGTCCCTATTGTTTGGATACAGCACACCTCCTTCCGTTCAGAAGGAAGTGAATGGACATGCCAACCCAGCATTCAAATTGAAAACTCCACAAGGACAGAGAAAGGTACTTTGAAATGACTAATTTCTAATCAAACTTCTGTTGAGCCATGCTCTGATTCCTCAGCATTTTAAAATATGCTATCAAACAAAGCAGTGGTGGGTTTCTACTAGTTCGTCCTGGTTCAGGCAAACCGTAGTGGCGGCAGCGGGAGGCTCCGCTCACCCACCTGGACGTCATCAGGGACGCTCTGCGCATGCACATCCACACATGAGCAAAGTGAGAGCGCGCACATGTGTGGTCCCGATTCCGAACCAGTAGCAAAGGTAAGTAGAACCCACTACTGAAACAAAATATCTTAATTTTACAACTAATTTTCTTGTTACGTTGTAAGAAACTTGTTCCAGATGTCAGTTCCCATAAATTCTGAATTAGACCATTTTGGGATCTTCAACTATTTTTTTCTCATTGCAAATCATTATTTATATATTTATTAATTATTTGTTAATTTATGAGTGTACTTGAGGCAGTGTAAGTGGGGGGTCTGTCTTACTCTTACAGCAATGCCCCAGGGAGAGGCTGGTCTGAAATATAATACCTGACTCAGTTGCTCAGTGTGTCAAGTGAGTAACTGGCTGACAAACTGCAATCAACGTGTAGTTCTCAATGGAGGGAAGTATGCAGTGGAGTACCCCAAGGCTCTGTTTTAGGCCCAGTACTCTTCAACATCTTCATCAATGACTTGGACGAGGGGATAGATGGGGAACTCATCAAATTTGCAGATGACACCAAGCTGGCAGGAATAGCCAACACTCCAGAAGATAGGCTCAAGTTATAGAAGGATCTTGACAGACTTGAACATTGGGCGCTAACTAACAAAATGAAATTCAACAGTGAAAAAAGTAAGGTTCTACATTTAGGCAAAAAACAACAACAAAATGCACAGGTACCATATATGTGGTACCTTGCTCAATAGTAGTAACTGTGAGAGGGATCTTGGAGTCCTAGTGGACAACCATTTAGATATGAGCCAGCAGTGTGCAGCAGCTGCTAAAAAAGCTAACACAGTTCTGGGCTGCATAAACAGAGGGATAGAATCAAGATCATGTGAAGTGTTAATACTACTCCATAATGCCTTGGTAAGGCCGCACTTGGAATATTGCATTCAGTTTTGGTCGCCACGATGTAAAAAAGATGTTGAGACTCTAGAAAGAGTGCAGAGAAGAGCAACAAAGATGATTAGGGGACTGGAGGCTAAAACATATGAACGATTGCAGGAACTGGGTATGTCTAGTTTAATGAAAAGAAGGACTAGGGGAGACATGATAGCAGTGTTCCAATATCTCAGGGGTTGCCACAAAGAAGAGGGAGTCGGGCTGTTCTCCAAAGCACCTGAGGGTAGAACAAGAAGCAATGGGTGGAAACTGATCAAGGAAAGAAGCAACTTAGAACTAAGGAGAAATTTCCTGACAGTTAGAACAATTAATAAGTGGAACGACTTGCCTGCAGAAGTTGTAAATGCCCCAACACTGGAAATTTTAAGAAGATGTTGGATAACCATCTGTCTGAGATGGTGTAGGGTTTCCTGCCTGGGCAGGGGGTTGGACTAGAAGGCCTCCAAGGTCCCTTCCAACTTTGTTGTTGTTGTTATTATTATTAAGTGGAGGCTTTCAAGCTCAGCCTCTTAACCACTATATTATAATGCCTCTTAATTTTGTTCTTTTTTAGAGTTGCAAATTGTATTTATTGCAAATATTTCTAATAAGGAACATGTATAGATTATATTTTAAATGTACTCTTCCAAGTGCTGGAATCTATAAAAATAAGGACACAAGAATGAACAGAAAAATCCATATATACATAAACACCCCACATACACACACACACACACACACACACGCACTTACTAAGCCAGGACATAAAATATATTGGCAGCATTTGGCAGCACTCATTCAAGAAAGATACTTGGAAAATAGAAGAGCAGTGATTGCTGTAACCTTATTTGATCTCTGTGAGTATTTGCCAGAGTAGGGAAAAGATAAAAATCAGTGGTGGGTTTCAAATTTTTTTACCAGTTCTGTGGGTGTGGCAAAATCCCCATTTCCTCCCCATCAGCTGGGACTTGGGAGGCAGAGCATAGATGGGGGCAGGGCCAGTCAGGATTTTTACTACCGGTTCTCCGAACTACTCAAAATTTCTGCTACCGGTTCTCCAGAACTGGTCAGAACCTGCTAAAACCCACCTCTGGTAAAGATAAAATGAGTTTAACTCCTGGTGACTTATGGACACATTCCCCTAGTAAATTTGGAGTTGTTCTTCGACTTCCAATTCTCACTTATAACTATGCAAATCCCTTGAGGTCCCCCAATTAAGCATGAACTAAGTCTATCCTAAGTCTTTTTGAGCCCAGACTGGGTCAGTTCGGTGCTGTCCCCTGTTAAAGCCAGAAAAAAGTTGGTTGTCAATCAGTCACACCAACTGATCAAATAGAAATGCCATCTTCCTCTTTGTATGATTTGCTTATAGATTACTGATATACAGAATGCACTCTCAAAATCTGAAGTGCTATACTGCGAGCCACCTACAGAGCTCAAGAGACAGGGTCAGCCACCACCCCCGGTTTTTCCAGCTAACTACACAAAGAAACCCCCCTTTCTGGAACAGCGTACCGAGGAGAAACATTTGCCAAAACGAACTCCACCAAACAGACCTGCACCTCCGCCTCCAAAAGTCATGGTTCAGCAGGTGAGGAATTTATATACCTATGAAATTCTCCTTGTCAGTAACTCTGGGTAAGCTGTACAGGTGTTTTAAAAATAGCGAACATTCAAACAAGTACATTTGGTATTTGCTACCAAATGTGTTCTAGTGTAATTTTAGAGTAGAAGTGTCTGCTTCAATCTCCATTGTATAATTGGACCGTATATTTTTCTCAACACAGATGTAAACGGTGTATCATTTGGGTGTGTCTTATATCTGAGATTGACTGTCACTTGTACGGGCATGACCTGGCCTATAAGGGGAGCACTCATAGTTCTTTTGTGTAAGCAAGTATTGACAAGGAAAATATATAGGATTATATAGGGTTTTTGACTGATGGGTTGATGCAGCAAGAGAGCATAGTGGTTGATGTGGTAATGTACTGAAAGTAGTTCAGGATCCAGTATTATTTTAAGAGAAGTATTTAATAATTTAATATTTAATAATTTAAATATTTAATAATTTAATATTTAATAATTTAATAATATTTAATAATTTAAATAAAATAGATTTAAGCTTAATGTTAACCGCTCCAATCTTGATTGCAGAAAATATGACTTCAGTAACAGAGTTGTTAATACTTGGAATACACTACCTGACTCTGTGGTCTCTTCCCAAAATCCCCAAAGCTTCAACCAAAAACTATCTACCATTGACCTCACCCCATTCCTAAGAGGTCTGTAAGGGGCGTGCATAAGAGCACAAAAGTGCCTACCGTTCCTGTCCTATTGTTTCCTTTCGTTATATCCAATTAATATACTTATTATATATATGCTTATATATTGTATAATTATTTCATGCTTATGCTTATATATACTGTGTGAAAATAAATAAATAAATAAAAAATAAATAAAATATTTATTCTCAGAGAAATGGTTTTGCTTGTATATATCAAAATGAGAGAATTAAGCATTTTAAAAAAGATTCCCATCAATAAATGATGAAGGACTTGCATTTTTGTGTTTTGGTGGAATTACTGCCAAAGTTTAGGTGAGTAATATATTGGGGCCTGAAAGCTGCAGGAGCTCTTCACAGCCCAGATTTCTCTTACCGCCCTTACCATTTCATCTCAAACAGATTCAAGTTGGTTGGCAAAACCAATAAGGTTGAAATGATAGCACCACCTTGTGTCTAACAAATTTCCTTTCCAATCTCTTCTCTGCATAGAACATCTCATTTCAGCGATGAGGAACTAAACTTCATTTTTAGCTTGGAATAATATATAGTTGGTTTAGTAAACCCTGGGTTCCAGATTTTTAACTTAGCCTTGTGATGAACCAAGCCATGTATCAACATTATTTTTAATAATTTCTAGGCCCTAACAAGCTACAATTGTTCATTCCTTGAAACCAAAAGTGCCCAAAATGTTTCCTGAAGCTGATTGTGCAAATACATCATAAATGTATGGACATGACAATTATGATGCTTAAATCCAGAATCTCTCTGATCTAATTTATCTACAACAACCAGACAGCCTGTCATGAGACTTCAGTGAAAAGAACTCTGAGACTGATGCAGCCTGAACAAAATGCTGTTATTGTATTTCATACTAACTGAGGTTTCTGCACTTTCTGCAAGATCAGTTCCGTGTATAGCACATTGGTTTCTTATATGAGAATCAGCAGCAATTTATGAGCCATGGGCGGACAGACAGACAGATAGCAATAGCACTTAGACATATATACCACTTCATAGTGCTTTACAGCTCTCTCTAAGCAGTTTACAGAGTCAGCATATTGTCCCCAACAGCTTGGAAGAATGGAAGGCTGAGTCAACCTTGAGCAGGACAGGCTCGAACTCCTGGCAGTGGCAATGCAGAGTCATCCTGCAATACTGCATTCTACCCATTGGACCATAATGGCTGTTGACACACACACACACACACACAGAGAGAGAGAGAGAGAGAGAGAGAGAGAGAGAGAGAGAGAGAGAGAGAGAGAGAGAACATGGTGGGAGCAATCATGTACATCTTCTAAAAATGCAAATCAGTGCATATTTTTGTCTTGCATAACATTTGTATACATCATAAAGCGTGAAAAGGAAAAACAGAATATAATTATCTTAAATTGACCTTCACAATTCTGGTGGCCTCCGGGTGTATTACATTGCTGCCCAAGAATTCTGAAGTTGCAACGCCACCACATTTGGGCATTTGGGGAATATATGGTACCTTAAATTGTGAATGTTTTTTCTGCCTAATAAATTTCTTTTCTTTCTGAGCTCTTCTAATGTTCTTTATACCACACTGTTAATAGATACCTGTTTATCTATCCAGTTATTAGATCTGTACAATTTTTATTTTGTTTTATTTTATTTTATTTTATTTCTCTCTCTCTCTCTCTCACCTATCTATCTATCTATCTATCTATCCATCCATCCATCCATCCATCTATATATCATATCATAAAAAATGAAGAATTCTTACTTTTTCCCCTAGGATTCTTCCAGACTAAAACCACCTCAGAGAGCACTTCCGGCTAATCCAGTCCCTTCAAGCAACAGGACGGGATTGTCCAAAGTGAAAACAGGAGCAGTACCATCCTATGGCACTTCAAAGAATACAGGAATACATGCAGTCTTGGCAGAGGTGAGCTATAAAATGATAACAAGGATATATAAATACAAGATAAAGGGGAAAAAATAACACTTGAGTGTTGTGTGATATTTTTCCTGTTTTGAAATATTCAACTGGACACATGATATCAATTTTTTTTTTGTTTTTTGGGAAGGACAGAAAGATAAGTTGATTTAATAAAAGAATAGTAAAGATATCCACCTAATTGTAGCATATTTTCCAGGGGTAGAAAAGCCTAAAACTAAAATTCACCAAGAGATGAATTTTAAAATAGATGCAAAAACCTTGAGGCAATGAAATGTCACTGGAAAATTTCAAGGCTCCAGATAAGCCTTTCATGGGAGACGCTTTAGTCCTTGGATGTCACCAAAAAAAAAAGCTCAATTGTCACTTGCCTCAATTGTCTTCCTGAAAAGAACTCTTTATTAAACCCCGCATTAAAAAGTGAAAACAAGGTGAGGTGTGCTTGGATCCCGGCATCTCTGAAGAATCCCTACTGTTTTTCCCTGGCTCTTAAAGAGGCAGTGGTTTGTTCAAGTAGCCCTGTCTGAATCCAGTAGTTCTGGCAAATTTTGTCTGGTTTCCAATTCTTCTCTTTAGGGAAGGTTGATGGAAAGTGATCAGTTTACAGCTCCTGTATGCCAGAGTAATGTTGGTTGAAGATATGAATATGTGTATACTTTGTATGCGGATAAAACCAATGTTGACTGGGAACTTATATGAGTGAGTGAATGCTAAGAGTGAGGAGCAGGGATCTTAAAATTACTGTATCAAAGATCAAGGTAGTTGCATTTGGGGGGTGGAAATTGAGTGAATTATTGCAACCTATACCTCGATGGTCAGCAGTTAGTACAAGTATGTGCATTTGTGAACTTGGGTAGAAAGTTTAGTAAATAAGGGGAAAAGCAGAAATTTTGGAGAATGCAAATCCTGATAGAAACCTAGTGGGTAACAGATGGTCTAAGAGAATATTGTTAGAAGGGACCTTGGAGGTCTTCTAATCCAACACCTGCTAAGAACAACAACATATTTTTACAGTCAGTGATCAATGTAAACATGAAGTAAAGTAAAGAAAGCATTTTAGATTAAGATGCAATGCATATTTATTTATTTATTTATTTATTTTATTTGATTTTTATACCGCCCTTCTCCCGAAGGACTCAGGGCGGTGTACAGGCATAATAAAACCGACAATACAATATACAAGTTTAAAATACGATTTAAAAAACTTATTTAAATTAGCCCAGTGATTAAAATTTACCATACTAAAAAACCTCGTTTAAAATTAATAAATTTAACATTAAAATCCCAATTTAAGCCAGCCCTGCGGATAAAAGATGAGTCTTGAGTTCGACGAAATGTCCGAAGGTCAGGTATTTGGCGAAACCCGGGGAAGCTCGTTCCAGAGTGTGGGAGCCCCACAGAGAAGGCCCTTCCTGGGGCCGCCAGCCGACATTGTTTGGCGGACGGCACCCTGAGAAGTCCCTCTCTATGGGAGCGCACGGGTCGGTGGGAGGCGTGTGGTAACAGCAGGCGGTCCCGTAAGTACCCAGGTCCTAAGCCATGGAGCGATTTAAAGGTCATAACCAACACCTTAAAGTGCACCCGAAGGCCACAGGCAGCCAGTGCAGTCTGCGCAGGAGGCGGTGTTACATGGGAGCTACGCGTAGCTCCTCTATAACCCGCGCAGCTGCATTCTGACTAACTGAAGCCTCCGAGCGCACTTCAAGGGAACCCCATGTAGAGAGCATTACAGTAATCCAAGCGAGAGGTAACGAGCGCATGAGTGACTGTGCATAAGGCATCCCGATCAAGGAAGGGGCGCAACTGCCGAACCAGGCGAACCTGGTGGAAGGCCCTCCTGGAGACGGCCGTCAAATGGTCTTCAAACGACAGCCGATCATCCAGGAGGACACCCAAGTTGCGCACCCTATCCTTTGGGGCCAGTAACTCGCCTCCAACAGCCAGCCGCGGCTGCAGCTGACTGAATCGGGGTGCCGGCATCCACAGCCACTCCGCCTTGGAGGGATTAAGCTTGAGCCTGTTTCTCCCCATCCAGACCCGTACAGCTTCCAAACACCGGGACAGCACTTCAACAACTTCATTGGGGTGGTCCGGGGTGGAAAAGTACAGCTGGGTGTCGTCAGCGTACTGCTGGTATCTCACCCCGAAACCACTGATGATCTCACCCAACGGCTTCATGTAGATGTTGAACAGCAGGGGCGAGAGAATCGACCCCTGTGGGACCCACAAGTGAGGCCCCTCGCGGTCGACCTCTGCCCCCCTGTCAACACCGTCTGCGACCGGTCGGAGAGATAGGAGGAGAACCACCGATATACGGTGCCTCCCACTCCCAATCCCCCCAACCGGCGCAGCAGGATACCATGATCGATGGTATCGAGCGCTGAGAGGTCTAATAGGACCAGGGCAGAGGAATATCCCCTGTCCCTGGCCCTCCAGAGATCATCCACCAATGCGACCAAAGCTGTCTCCGTGCTGTATCCGGGTCGGAAGCCGGACTGGAACGGGTCTAGATAGACATCTTCATCCAGGTGTTGGGGCAGCTGTCGCGCCACGGCACTCTCTACAACCTTCGCAACAAAGCGAAGGTTGGAGACTGGACGATAATTACCCAAAATAGCTGGGTCCAAAGAGGGCTTCTTAAGGAGGGTCTCACCACCGCCTCTTTCAAGGCGGCAGGAAAACCCGTCCAACAAAGCGTTGATAATCCTCTGGAGCCAGCCTCGTGTCACCGCCTGAGTGGCCAGTACCAGCCAGGAAGGACACGGGTCCAGTAAACATGTCGTGCCGTGAAGCCTCCCCAACAACCTGTCCACGTCCTCGGAGCCACAGGGTCAAACTCATCCCAAATGTGCTCAACAAGGCGTGCCTCCTCTCCTCGCTTGGATCATCCCAAATTCGGTCCAGACCGTCCCTCAGCTGAGCGATTTTATCGTATAGATAACCACTAAACTCCTCGGCTCGTCCCTGCAAAGGTCATCCCGCACCTCCTGATGTAGGAGAGAGCGGGTCACCCAGCTGGGGCGGCGGGCGGTTATCTGCCGGCGCAATGAGGGTGGAGGCGAGGAGCGCCTCGCTTCCCTCATTGCCACTAGGTAGGTCCTAGAATAGGTCCTAACTAGTGTCCGATCAACCGGGCGACTGGACCTCCAGGTGCTCTCTAGGCGTCTTCTCCGGCGTTTCATCTCCCTCAGCCCCTCGGAGAACCAAGGGGCCGGACGAGATCTACGCCGGGTCAGAGGCCGCAAAGGCGCGACACGGTCCAGGGCCCCGGCCGCGGCCCGCTCCCAGGCCACGACCAGTTCCTCAGTCGTGCCGTGGGCCAGATCCTCAGGGAATGGCCCAAGCTCCGTCTGGAACCTCTCAGGGTCCATCAGGCGCCTGGGACGGAACCACCGTATAGGTTCCGTCTCCCTGCGGTGGTGAATGGCGGTTCGGAAGTCTAGGCGAAGGAGAAAATGATCCGACCATGACATTGGTTCTGTTACTAAATCATCTAATACCAGATCATTTAACCACTGTCCAGAGATATAAATCAGATCCAGCATGCCTCCCCCCATGTGCGTAGGGCCATCATTTACTCGAATCAGGTCCAAGGCCGTCATGGAAGCCTGGAACTCCCGAGCTGCCGTCGATGACAAGCCAACTGATGGCAAGTTGAAATCCCCCATGACTATAAGTCTGGGGGTCTCAACCGCCACAGCAGCCAGTACCTCCAACAGCTCGGGCAGGGCTGTGGTCACGCAGCAAGGAGCCAGGTACGCGATCAACAAGCCCAACTGATTCCTATGGCCCCACCTCACATAGAGGGATTCACAGCCGGCAATCTGAGGAACAGTGGCCTCCCTCGGCTCTAGATCTTCCTTAATAACAACCGCCACCCCCCCACCCCTACCTTGGGCCCTCGGCTGATGAAATGCTCGGAAACCTGGAGGGCACAACTCAACAAGGGGCACCCCCCCCTCCGGGCCCAACCAGGTCTCCGTAATGCCCATAAGGTCCGGACTCCCCCTGAATAAGATCACAGATCAGGGGAGCTTTATTAGCCACGGACCGGGCATTATATAACATCAGCCGAAGATCCAAGCTCTGAGGATCATGGCCTCCTGAGGAACGGGTAGGAACTGAGGGGCCGGGGCACGGGATCGGCTTCAGACATTGAACACGTGCTCCCAGATCTCGATCGGCCCCCCTCCGCCATATCTGCCTCTCCCACTAACCACACAGATGGAACCACAATTGTCACCTGGAACATCACCTCCCCGAAACCTTCGGACCTATTAGCACCCCGCCGCAAACACGCGCAGTGACTGGCCCCACCCTCGGCGGGCTACCCCCAACACCCGCCCTTTCCCTCTCCCCCTTAAAATTCCCCTTAAAATCCCCCGATAAAAAACGACTAAAAGAGTTCATTAAAAATCCCCTAAGCCTCCTAGATTTCGCATGCCATCTCTCGGGGTTCCAAAACCCGTCCTCAAGATGTGCCCTCGATAATGTGGAGGGCCAGACCTGCAAGAGAGGGGAGTCTCGCAGGGCAAGAAGGTCCGCGGTTGAAAATCTTCGCATAAGTAAATAAAGTACAAAACGGTCAGCAGTCCATCCAGGCCGGTCAAAATGTCAAGGTGTTATTGTAGCGCGGTTATTATAGCAAGGTTAGGCTCTCTGGCTGGCAAGATGAACCGTGGACTTCCAGGGCTCCATGGGGCCGTTATTCTGCCCTCATATTTAGTACCCATTCTATTTTATTGCATTCAGCAGAGCTACAGTCTGTGGATCAGGTTATAATTCACTTATAGAAAGAAGTGATGTGACATTTAAAATGTTTGCATGCTGGAAATACCCATCTCTATCATTTCATCTAAATGCAAATATATCTCTAGTTTCTCCTATCTGAGACAAAACAAATACTAAAATTATTATATCTTTTGTAGAATCGAGTCATGAGAAATCCTGGAGCGGCAAATACTCTGAAGTTTAGAAGCTGAAATTTGTCCTATGGTTCTAAAATCTGCATCAATTCCATCTGGTTTCACCTGGAATTTTCAAGGGCTTTGTTTCGTTTTTTACAAGTCTCAGACCTAAAGTAACTGAGGCCAATTTCAGAGCAACCTTTAGGAAAGAACCTATATTTTGTGGCATGGGCTGATGCAATTCTCTAGAAAAGGTCTAGAGATCTCCCAATACATACCAAGGACCTTTCTCCATTACAACATTTGTTTGTTTAAATTGGCATGCAGAGGGAAGCAGAGGACTTAATTACTCCTGTAATTCATTGTTTCAACAATAGATGGATTGATTAATCAACATTGCATAATGGAGCCAATATATCCATCTTTGAACACTTTCTGGAACAATTAAAGAAGACAGAAATGTGATGCCCTAATATCATCGCATGCTGGTGAGAGATCCTCCCAAACTACTTTAAATCATGTAGAAGAATTTCCCAATTTGAAGAATTTTGTTGTATATGCATTTAAGAGAAGAATTTTCTTTCGCTTTAAGGAATCTTCTTACATATATTTAATCTCTTATATTCTTCTATGGCATCAGCTATCACTCCAAAGTTTTTTCGGTCCACACTTTTCAGAATTTAGAAATTTTAGTAATACAAGTGCAGTGAGTCCATATTTTGCCTTGAACTTCCACGATTCTCTGAGGTATACTCAGGTCTATTTCAGTAGTAGGTTTCAAAACCTGCTGCTACAGGTTTGTTATTGGTAGCGCATGGGCACCCACGCAGATCATTTTTTATGATGTCTGGACGGGTGGGCGGAGCCTCACGCCGCCCGAACCGGGGTGAACCCGGAGCAACCCACCACTAGTCTATTTGCCTTGGAATTATAACAAGTACTGACCAGCTATGCAGGAGTGCTTTTGTGATGGCAAATGTTTACCTTCAACCTTCAACTGGTCTTGACTTCATTTCTACTCAGATGTCTTATGTATCTCTGAAATGCAACTTTGGGAAATGATCGCTGATCTTTCCTCAAGTGTTACATGAGGTAATTTCAACAGAAAGTGAAGAATGGAGAGATGCTTCTAATATGACACCCATCTCTATTCCGAAGGAAAATACGTTGAAGGAACTTCATAAACCTTTTATATGAAGAGGGAAGTGGGCTGTTTTAGAGGGGACTAGAATAGAGAAGAAAAGGACAAAAATTAGGTTGGACTTTATCATGCATGGGGAAGGGGCAGGATTTTTTTCTGGTTTTTTTTTTTTTGGTAGAAGAGGTAGGGTAGGCTTTTAAAGCTATATTATGCCTATTTTAGGTTAACTTTAGAGTTTATTTATTGTCTGGTCTTGAAACAACATTTTACGGTACAGTTGGAGAAGGTGCAAGAATTCTTTTGCTCTGAGGGATGTAGCAAACCCTTGACCCAATACCCCATGGTGTGCTGGTTCACAAGAGCCAATTGTTACATTTTCTTGAATTTTGTGAGCTGATGGAGAACAGAACTCTGAGCTACTCTACCTACAGTACACACCAATCATCATTTACCAGCATATCAGTACCCATTTCTCATATACTAGGAGACCCTCATGGATTTTGCTGCATGGACTTTACCTTCCTGAGGACAAAAAAAGATGAGAGATATTATCCAGGGTTTACACAGTGTTTTTGTCACTGCTGCCCCACTCTGCTTAAGGAGTTTTTTAAAATGTATTTATCTTTCATATATAGACTGGGCTTATTCACTTAAAACATTTGAAAATTTCCTTAATGTAACTAGTGACTTTTTATACTTTCTAATTTGGCACTGGTATAAAGAATACAGCAAATTTATAATAAGAACAAAGTCATCAGATAAGGTACCACATTAACTTTTATAACATCATTATAATGGGGAATTTCCTGATTGAAATGCAATGCAGAGCTATTTATAAGTGTCCATTGATCAGTGTTTATGTAAGGATGTTAACTTACTCATCCCACATTCAAAGTTTTATAGGCTTCTCATTCCAATTCATTAGGGGATATCTAATGATCCAGCTTAATTAGAGGTCCACCACAGTTCACGAAGCTCAAAATAGGCTTTTTGATTCATGGTGCTAGTTGAGCAGTTGATAAACATCTATTGTTTGTCTAACTGTGCTCCACAAGTTGTCTTTGCACTTTAAACAACCTTGAATTGTAGTGAAAGTCAATTGTAACACTGAGGCATATCCGAGGCTTCACAAATGTTCTCAGGTTTTAAGTGGTGCTTCCTTTATCCTGTGGATTTATTTTCAGTTTGCTTTGCAGTATGTTGGTGCTAAAGAAATGCTGTTTGGTTTCTGATGACGTAAAATTGCCATGGTTAGTCTAGGACAAGGGTCTGCAAACCTGGCTCTTTTAAGACTTGTGGACTTCAACTCCCAGAGTTCCTCAGCCACAAAGCAAAATATGTCTCCTCAATACACACTATAAAAACACTTCTACTTGAATGTGTTGTGCTAGAACAGGGGTGTCAAACTCGATTTCATTGAGGACCACATCAGGGTTGTGTTTGACTTCGGGGGGCTGGGGTGGGTGTGGCCAGTATAGGCATGGCCAACTCAATGTCACTCGTGCTGGGGCGCCTGTGGTGGCCTGAGCTCTCTGCCAGTGAAAAAGGGCTCCCTTTCACCGTTTTTGCCTGAGATGGCTTCCTGCAACCCTCTGCCAGGGAAAACGGAGCTCAGGAGGGCCTCCCACAGCCCTCGCAAGCTACGTTTTTGCTGGCAGAGGCACCGCAGGCCAGTCCTTCCCTGTTTCCAGAGCGACCCCGCGGGCCAAATCTAAGCACCCCGTGGGCCAAATCCATCCCCCAGGCCTTGAGTTTGATACCCCTGTACTAGAACATAGTTTGAACAGTTTCATTCTGTTGGACAAAGCTTGAAACTGTTAAAAATATTCTGATCATAGGACTTAGTGGGAAATCTAGATCCCTATTTTTCATGCCAGAGAGCTACAGACATTTATAAATTAGCATTTCATGCCAAGTTTTATGTAGAAAATTTGATCAAGTAAAAACTAAAAACCCCAAAAAGTTCTTCAAAACTTTTTGAAAAACATTAAATCCAGAGAGGAAACAAGAGGAACAGAGTTCTGCTCTAACCATGTACTCTTTCCACTCTACAACTGACTTCCACATCTGCTTATCCAGTATGAACTATAACAGCAAGAACATCACTTAATCCTTGCTAGTTTACCGATATGCTGAAAAAGTAGAGAAAAGGGAACCCAGTCGTAAGCCACAAAGCAATAGCCCAGCTGCAGTTCTCAGAACAGGTAAAGTGCTGAAAATGACTCCAGCCTAATTTCACGCTCAGGACAAACTGCTGTGTTTTGTTCTAACCAAACTCTTGAACCAAACAACTTTTCGCTCCATGTTTGCAATAGCTGAAATGATCATTTTTAAAGCTAAAGTATTTTGTGCATTCCTAGGTGTATGTTTCAAACCCACGCCAATCAAGCAACTCGTTTACAGTAAGAAAGTATCTAGAAAGTGCAGCCATCATACGGAGTTATTCTTGGTCCTTTGAAGAGGATAGATAAATTTTCAATACAATCCTATAATGTCATTCAAAATTATGGCTGCAGGAGTTGAAGCCTTGCTGTAGCCATATCGTGTAATGACTGCCTTAATGAAATGCAAACACATCCTACATTCTCAGTCTTCCGTAATCTGAAAATCTGTTTCCAAAACTTTGCAGAATCATATTAAAAATCCTTTACTGAGAGCCGTGGCAGGTGAAGACACAAAAAAAATCAAATTCTTAATTTAGCACTGCTTTGATAAATATGCACAATCCTGCCATTTCTTCCACTAAACTTTATTTGGCCTATTATTTCATATTGCTTCAAGGTGTGTCTATTTCCAAGAATATTTTACAGCCAAAAGGGTATCTTATTAATCAGATTGCTAGTTCTTAAAAGTGACTTCCTCATAAGTTCTAAAATTAGCATCCTGCTCCCTTCTCACCGGTGCAGGAATACAACTCTATCTTCTCCCTCTACCTCCTGGGAATAAGAGACATTTCCTTGTGTGATAATGGAAGAGAAAATAACTCTTCCTACAGTTACTGCATGATGGAGGGAATTTTGGAACATTTCATAATTATGTTCTAGAGCAGGGGTCTCCAACCTTGGTCCCTTTAAGACTTGTGGACTTCAACTCCCAGAGTTCCTCAGCCAGCTTTGCTCTGGGAGTTGAAGTCCACAAGTCTTAAAGGGACCAAGGTTGGAGACCCTTGTTCTAGAGCAGGGTTCCTCAACCTCTGGTCTGTGGATCTACACTGGTCCCCAGCATGCAAGAAACCGAGCCCCATCCACGGGATGCAGGCAGCTTGCAAATGCTCGACGCCTCCAGTCTGTGGAAAAACCTCTCGCCACAGAACTGGTCCCTGGTGCCCAAAAGTTTGGGGGTCACTGTTCTAAAGGAGTCTTTTCAGATGCAGGAAATGACAGCCTCAATTACAGCATATGCCTTAATACTGATAATACTTCGCATAATTCTGTTTTTTCGTATGCATGGCATAGATTGGGAGAAAAATGTTACATGGGGCTACAGCTCAATACACATTGAATCAGTTTGTGCCCCTAAAATCCTGTGAAGCTTATTTCCAAGTTTAATAAACACTAGAGCTGTGCAGTGCTTTGGATTCAAAGGCAAAAGGCAAGATGAAGATTTACCAAATTGGGGGAGGGAGGGAGAGGCACAGTTTTCAAGCCATACATTATTTGGAGATGATCTTTGCTGCATGATCACAGGAAAAGATAATATTTGATTAAATGGGTTCCAAAGTGCCCTTTTTGCCTTTATAACTGAAGTACCGTACAACCCTAGACTGCACTATAACGATTTCCACACAAAATGTTTTGAAGAAGCCTTTTTTTACCATGTCTTACCACTTTGTTTTGGAGTTTACAGTATGATTTTTGTGTACCTATACAAATTGTACACCTATACAAATACTTGAACAATGCAGTTCGTTGTGCCTTTTGCCTAGATATACTGAATAAATTTTGTGATTGCTATTTGTATACTTGTCATAAATTATTGCATGGAGATTGCTACTATTAAAGAGGTAGGGGATAATATTTTTTTAACCAATTGTTCTCGTTGCTGGAGAAGTTTTCTTCAGTTTGAATTCAATCCAAGAAACAATGTGGATTTACTTAACATAACATAACATAACATAACATCAGAGTTGGAAGGGACCTTGGAGGCCTTCTAGTCCAACCCCCTGCCCAGGCAGGAAACCCTACACCATCTCAGTCAGATGGTTATCCAACATTTTCTTAAAAATTTCCAGTGTTGGAGCATTCACAACTTCTGAAGGCAAGTCGTTCCACTTATTAATTGTTCTAACTGTCAGGAAATTTCTCCTTAGTTCTAAGTTGCTTCTTTCTTTGATCAGTTTCCACCCATTGCTTCTTGTTCTACCCTCAGGTGCTTTGGAGAACAGCCCGACTTATGTAGTTTCCTTGGACAAAACAATACATAAATCCTGCTGAGTCAGGCCACAGGCCCACCTAATCAAGCATTTTGTATCACACAGTGGCCAACTAGATCACAGGTGTCAAATTTGCGACATGTTGCTGTCACATGATGTTTTGCGATGTTTTTCCCATTCATGGAGCTGGGCTGGGCGTGACCTATGTGTGACACAACTGGTCCGTGGGCCGCCAGTTTGCCCCCCCCCCCGGTGAACTAGATTAGGGAAACTCAAAAGTTTAGAGTAGAGAACAACATTCCATTCTGCCGGCCCTTCCCAGTAAATCAATAAGGCTTTTTGCCTATGATTCAGGAGGTACTAAACAGCTATCAGTATAGAAGTGGTTTGTCACTGTTTTCTTCAAAGATAATTTCTGAGTTTTGAGGATCAACTAAAGTTGGCTAGCTTTGTGCTGTCCCCCCCCCCCCAATGACATTGAACTTTTATTTTTAAACCCCTATGGCCATCAAGTCAGGTTGAAATATGGGATTTTTTTCTCTTTTTGTTCACAGACCATTCAGAGAGTAAATCTCAGACACAGGAGCATTTCTCCAAATGTGATACATGCTTTTTAGCTATATTAGATGACAAATCGCCTCCCATAAAACAAGGCTAATTTCGAAAAAGATGTTAAGGGGCAATAGAAACTAGCAAATGAAACAGATTACCAGCTTTGGAAGTTCATAAAAACAATATGTTCTTCCGTACTAAATACAGTAAATGAATTGTGCTAAAAGTCTTATGAATCAAACAAGAACAAATTTCAGTCATTTATAAAGCCATTTGCAAAACTCGATTATACAATTATCTAATTGTAAAATACATTCATTGGCAACGAAGATCTCCAAAGTTTTAAAAGATTTGCTTGACATGGTTTTATTTTTTTTGTAGTTTTGGAAAATGTAGTACCTGTGAAACAAACCTTCACTATAATGAAAACCAAAGCAGAGTGGCTGGGTTTATACATGCTAAACAAAACCTACATTATGGCTTAGCATAAGGAATAGATACAAAAAGTTGTTTTCTGATGCCAGATGAACACAACAGCCCTTAGTACCAGATCATTACATCTAACCATCCAGAAAGCTTCAAATATATCATTTTCCATCCCCAAAGTCAATGTAGAACCTTAATTTTGAAAATTTTATTATTTTTTACAGTATACAATTATTTACCTATCTATTCACCAATCTACCCATCAATCTACAGGTTCAAAAACCAAGAAACAACATTTTGCATTGGAAATAAAGTAGCAAAGGAAATAAAGTAGGAAATGTATAGAAGAAAATGACTACTTATATGAAGCGAAGCTGCAAATAGGGGAAATTTGGGAGGGGTCAGATTTTTTACCCCATTTTTATTATTTTTATAATTAAGATGATGAACATACCTAATACAGGAAGTCCTTGATTTATCACAATTGAGCTCGAAATTTCCACTGCCGAGCAAGACAGTTTTTAAGTGAGTTGCCCTATTTTATGATCTTTCTTGTCACAATTGTTAAGTGAATCATTGCAGTTATTAAGTTAGTAATAGTTGTTAAATCAATCTTCCCTATTGACTTATTTATTTATTTATTTATTTAAATTTTTATACCGCCCTTCTCCCGAAGGACTCAGGGCGGTGTACAGCCAAACTCTGGTTATCAGAAGATCGCCAAAGATGATCATATGACCATGGGGATGCTGCAACAGTCGTAAGTGTGAAAAATGATCATAGCTCACTTTTTTCAGTGCCGTTGTAACTCTGGTCACTAAGCAAATGGTTGTAAGTTCAGGACTACCTGCACTCCTTCCTCCTCCTATTTTGCCCACAGCTATCTGAAGTGAGTTGGACTAAGAGAGTAACTGGCCCAAAGCCACCCTTTCAAATCCAGGATCCAGGAAACAGAATGCCATTGCAAGGCATCTTTGTGCTACGCTGTTACAAAAAAATATACAACTTTACAAAAAATTGTACAGAGAACACTTTTGGTTTAGCACTTTCATACAACCATCCCATGAACTATATACATAGACGGATCTCCAATAAACCTTATTATGGTATTCCTCTTAAAAATTACATGTGCTCTTGTGATCCCTGCAGTTGTATCTATTGCATTATAAAATAGTCCTTTTTTAATAAATGAGAACTATGTTCTGCTGTTGACCAATAGCAAAGTACAAAGAACTATATATGTGGGGTCCTTGGTGCTTTCTGAGCTTGCTTGATTTCTTGCAGATGTTTCATTACCCTAACTAGGTAACATCATCAGTAGCATTGATGACGTTACCTAGTTTGGGTAATTAAATGTCTGCAAAAAAACAAGCAAGCTCAGAGAGCACCAAGGACCCTCATTTCAACTCTGCTATAAATATTCTCCTTTATTGGAACTATATATGAGCTTGCTTTGTCTACTTTTCTGACTTTACAATAATCAAAATAGGCTCATTAATTTAGAAGCACAGAGGCAAGACTCAAAACAGCCTGAAATATTTATCCAGAAGCTTTTTGCAATGAAGTATACCTTCAAACTTAACAAAATTAAGTTTGTTAATTTTGCACTTGATACAACAAATAAATAGTTATCTCAAGCCAGTCTTGCGAATCTTCACAAGCACAGACAATTGTAACACTTTAGATTGGAACATCTTGGTCATCCAGACTAAAAAGACTTTCATTAACCAGTAAAATAGCATTAATTGGGTGGCTAGTGATAATTATCATAGGCAGTTAAGCCTCTAACTCATTCACTTAATTAAATCTTAATTAACTTTTGACAGTTTTGATCCCAGTTTACACTTTCTGTGATCATAACTGAGTTCTAAATTATAGAAATTACCCCATTCCTCCAAAATATCTACAAAATATAGTTTTGTATGGGGACAAGAACAAAGCATTATCACAATTAAATTATAATTCATATTTGTGGAAAATGAAAGATAACTGCTGCTGTATCTGAACATCTAATAGTATCAGTAAAATTAATTAAAATAGGAAAAGCACCAAAATATATTAAAATCCAATATCCAAGAGAAATGTTGTAGGGCAATTTTTTGAGACTGCACCATTTAAGAATAAGGACATGACTGAAATTCTGAATGTCTTGGGCAACATTACTACCTGGAGGGAAACGCAGCTATTTATTTTACCATATTTTTAAAAAATGACTTGGGTATTCCTAGCTGGAAAAAATAAAAGGCTTTTTTTTGAAGCTTCAAATTCTTCACACACTTCAATGAATACAGCTTTTTCTCGTGAAGATAGGGGAAGAGTGAAAAAGATCTGGAAGAAACAATGCCAGTTGACAGTAGAACATTTCTTCCAAAGGCAGAGGGGATATGCCCATGTTTGACACAAATACATTCACCACTGCTATTGATTCTAGAGTGTGCAAAATCTAGTACCATTGCCAAGGATGAAAAGAGGAGAAGCACGATGCAGAAATGTGGAGGTAGCAAGCTGCGTTGAAGTTAGTTGCGGTTTTCAAAAGGCACAGATGGTGATGTTTCATTTAAATTCTTTCAGATGCATGCATGTTTTTATACTGCTTGACCCCATTACTCAAAGAAATAGAAATATTAAATTAGGTTTCAACTGAAGATCATGAATACTTTGGGTTTGTTCTGATCCTTGGTGTCTGGATTTTCCAGCTCTATTAAAGTGTTCTTGTCATCCTTAATTGGTGGCGGCTCATTAGAAGTCTGGAACGTTTGTGGCAGATTCTTCAAACTGACATCCATATCTTTGAAAGCATGGAGTAAAAAGACTCCTAAAATAATGGTAAGAAATCCACATACCGTCCCGATAATGTCTATTACAGACATGGTGACCCACTCTTTAAAGAGGATAACTGAAGTTGTGATGACAACAGTGGTGAAGAGCACATAGTAAATGGGAAACACCATAGAAGTATTGAAGATGTCCAGAGCTTTATTGAGGTAGTTGATCTGAGTAGCAATAGAAGCCACTAATGTGAAGACAAGAATCCAGGTCAATGGGTTTTGTAGAACAGGCAGATGAGTGAAAAAACTCTTGATGGCAATGCCCAGCCCTTTAACAGAAGAAACGGAGAAAGCCCCAATCACAGAACAAATGGAGAGGTAGATGAGAATATTGGTCTGGCCATAACGTGGTGCTAGGAAACAAATCAGAACTAAGCTGATAACCAAGAGGATGCTGGCATAAACAAGAAAACCTGGAAGAAATAAACAAAAAACAAAAAAAGGTGACAAATCGTGACATTTTTATACAAGATAGAATGCAATGCTTAGCACAAGCATTGGCCAGTACAATAAATGGATGGGTAGAGCAACAGAGCACTGCATTGTTTTAAGGAACTTAAATAAATCAATCAGTTTATTGTAAGGAATAGGCATCCTCCAACACATGCAAGAACATGGTTTAAGTCTATAGATAAACAAAGCTTTTAAGGACACAAGCCTATGGCCCTATAAAACGTGAAGGAGAGGAGAAACCTAGCAGACAGATGTGAATATCTATCCTGTCTTGCTGGCTGCAGACTACTGGAGTTGGGGATTACTGAAATAATCAGTAGGATTACCAGGAGAGCATTTTATCAGGTTCGCCTGATCCGCCAGTTGCGTCCCTTCCTGGACCGGGATGCCTTATGCACAGTCACTCATGCTCTCGTTACCTCTCGCCTGGACTACTGCAATGCTCTCTACATGGGGCTCCCCTTGAAGAGCACCCGGAGACTTCAGCTAGTTCAGAACGTGGCTGCGCGGGTTATTGAGGGAGCGTCTCGGAGCTCCCACATAACACCTATCCTGCGCAGACTGCACTGGCTACCTGTTGTTTTCCGGGTGCGCTTCAAGGTATTGGTTACCACCTTTAAAGCGCTCCATGGCTTAGGACCGGGCTATCTACGGGACCGCCTACTGCCGGCTTCTATCTCCCATCGTCCGGTACGCTCCCACAGAGAGGGACTCCTCAGGGTGCCGTCAGCCAAACAGTGTCGACTGGCGGCCCCAGGGAGGGCCTTCTCTGTGGGAGCTCCGACCCTGTGGAACGAACTTCCCCTCGGACTTCGACAATTAGCTGACCTTAGGACCTTTCGCCGGGAACTTAAAACATATTTATCTCGGATGGCTGGACTACCCTCATTTTTACTTTTATTGGACGTGTTTTTAAAATTTTGTTATTCTACGGGCGAGGACGTTTTTTAACATTTTGGGCATTTAAATTAGTTTTTTAAGGGATGTTTTTAATTATTGTGTGTATTTATATTTTATCTGCCTGTTCACCGCCCTGAGTCCTTCGGGAGAAGGGCGGTATACAAATTAAAATATTATTATTATTATTATTATTATTATTATTATTATTATTATTATTATTATTATTATTATTATTATTATTATTATTATTATTATTATATTCCAATTATTGAATTTAGGGCTACTTTGCAACTGATCATACAGCTCTAAGGATAAGATTCAGTGAAAGGCAGGCATACATGCTCTGTATACTTATTTTCTCTGAAAGGCTGAACATCAAAAGCTGTTTCTCTGTATCTCATCTCGAAAACCAATTTTTTTAAAATTGAAATTTATATCAATTCAAAATGAAATATTTAAAAAAATTGACAACAGGACATGAGAGTTTCATGGAAGATTTTCTCCCTCGGAAAGAGAAGCAAGACAATTGGCACAGCCCATGGGATGCCACCAAACCCAAATATGTACAAAATCATGGAAGATTCACCCTTGTGCAAGACAGTTTTACAACCATCACATTACTTCGCCTGGGAAGCTGGTTCAGATATGATAACATTCCAACTAAACACAACACCTTCATTCCTTTGCTATCTTATTTCATAAGCTTACCTGGTTCCTTCAGTTTTGAAAGCAATTCTCCCAAAGTGGTGATTTCCTCTTCTTCTGGAGCATGTATCACAAGAATGGTGCTACCCACAATGCTCAGCATGCAGCCAAGTTTGCCTAGCAAGTTCAGCCGTTCTCCAAGCAAATAAGAGGACAAAATGGCACTGGGCACAACAGACAAATACAGAAGTACAGCCTTTATTCTTCCTGTTACACTTGTAAATTACTGATAACAAACATAAAGTCAGTGGTGAAATTTGAACCGGTTTACTACCAGTTTGCTGGCTGCTTGTGCGTGCTGTGTACGGTATGCGCAGTGCGCACCACGCACCAAATGCGAGGTGCGCACACTCAGTGCACAAAAAGGAGGCATGTGGTAAGTAGAACAGTGCATGGGCATCAGCTGTGGCACACGATCTTTTTTATTACTTTTAAAAGCATTTTTTTAGCAACTTCTTAGGCCAAAGAGGTTGCAAAAAAATGCTTTTAAAAGTAGAAAAAAAGCCTCTGACGATCAGGCAACTCAGCTGGGATCGTCAGAGCCTTTTTTTTACCTTTTAAAAGCACTTTTTACAACCTATTCAGCTGAATAGGTTGTTAAAAAATGCTTTTAAAAGTAAAAAAAAAGGCTATGACGATCGCGTGGCTAGCTGGGCACGGGCGGGGTGGGGGGGAGGAGGGATTTTTCCTACCGGTTCTCTGAACCACCCACTGCCATCACTACCAGATTGGCTGATCCAGTCCAAAACGGGAGCATTTCACCCCTGCATAAAGTCCTTACAAATCTGTATTCTATTAATTGACATAGATTAAAGTCACTGAAACATAAAAGTATTATGCAAGATCAATTTTAAGAGGGGGGGAAAAAAAACAGGACTTAAGTACATATCTGGCTACTGGTATATTAGCACAAGATTAGAAATCTCTTTTCTGCTGGCAAGCCAGATCACATTATTAACACCTAGACCTAGAATAAATGTAGGAGAACAGAGCAAAATAAAAGGAAGTCACCTTATAAGCACACTAAGTGCCCCGAGTGGTGTAACAATTGTTGCAGCTGCAAAGGCATATGCGGCAAAGTTGGCGGCCTCTCCTCCACCCACTGAGCAAATAGCCACCAGGAGAAAAAAAGAAAAAGAACAGGTGAATTACAACTATTACTACCAGTATTTAGGTTCTCACTGGCCAGCAGCTCCACTCAGTTCCATACAATTGTCTTACTAAGAAAACATTAAAGCTTATGAATGCTAAGCAGAAAGTTATCTGTCCAGGTAATCCTCGACTTATGACCATTTGTTCAGAGATTGTTCAAAGTTATGATAGTGTTGAATGAAGGAACTTATGACCTGTGCCTAAAGTTATGACCGTTGCGGCATCCTTCATTGTCACGTGATCAAAATTCAGGCACTGGCAGCCCACCTGCACTTATGACCACAGGGTACCATAACTCCCTCCCACCTATCTCTTCCCTTCCTCCCACACCATCTATGCCTGTTTGGTCCCCTGCTGCTCTCCCCCATCTGGCTTTCACTGTCTTCTTGCTCTCACTGCTGACAAGGAATGCCCGGCCGGCTGCCTTGTGCTATGAAAAAGAAAGAATAGCCTAAAGAATAGCCTATGCACGGTCACTCACGCCCTCGTGACGTCTCGCCTGGATTACTGCAATGCTCTCTACATGGGGCTCCCCTTGAAGGGCATCCGGAGACTGCAGTTAGTTCAGAATGCGGCTGCTTGGGTTATAGAGGGAGCCCCTCGTGGCTCCCGTATGACACCTATCCTGCGCAGGCTGCACTGCTACCTGTGGCCTTCCGGGTGCGCTTCAAGGTTTTGGTAACCACCTTTAAAGCGCTCCATGGCATAGGGCCGGGTTACTTACGGGACCGCCTACTGCTACCGAATGCCTCTCACCGACCCGTGCGCTCTCACAGAGAGGGACTCCTCAGGGTGCCGTCAGCTAGGCAGTGCCGTCTGGCGACGCCCAGGGGAAGGGCCTTCTCTGTGGGGGCTCCCACCCTCTGGAACGAACTCCCCCCAGGACTTCGTCAACTTCCGGACCTCCGAACCTTCCGTCGCGAGCTTAAAACACATTTATTCATCTGTGCAGGACTGGACTAGATTTTAAATTTATAGGGGTTTTAAACTGGTTTTAATATTTATATTATTTTTAATAATTTGGCTTTTAGAATAAGTTTTTTAATGGTTATCTTAATTTGTACATAAATGTTTTTTATTTGCCTGTGAACCGCCCTGAGTCCTTCGGGAGATAGGGCGGTATACAAATACGAACAAATAAAATAAATAAAATAAAATAAATAAAGCAGCCCCTGAACCATTGCAGCACACTAAAATACCCCTTTGCAAAGAGCTCCTGGGTGGGGCTGAGGCTGGCTTTGCACTGTGAAAAGGGCAGGGGGAGAAGTTGCCTGCAAATATTTCCTGCATTTCAGTCCACCAAAGCTCACACCACTATAAATTTGTCAGTTGCTGAAGGCGCTACAAGGCACATTGCTGGCTCTGACCAGCAAATGTCTCTTCTGAAAATGAAATCATTTAAATTCCTGAACATTCCTATGTTATGGTGATAAGATCTGAAAAAATAATTTCCACAAGCTTCAGTGTAATCTGTCAGTGCAAAGAGGCCTTTCAGCATAAAAAGATCTTTAAGGTATTCAAACATAAACTTCAAGTACAAAAAGGCCCCCCCAAAAAAAAAAGTAATAGAAACAACTTCTGTAACTGAAGCATGCAAAATAATCTTTACAACCCTGGGAAACACAGAGTCCTCACAATTAAGTCCTCAGTAATCATCAAGGTTAAATATTTGATCAGATACAAACCCAAGCCTGGCTAAATATAATCGTACTTACTGGTTAGCAAACCAGCCCACCACAGCCAGTCTCTTAGATAGCCATGACCTCCATCTCCTTGGGAAATAAAAAAGACATATTTAGAGGAGCATTTTGTAAAAACCTTTTATATAAAATAAAATCAATTCTAAACAGAATGCTATGGTACTTAAACATAAAAGAGAGAAAGAAACAACAGCTTGGACTGAAAAAACAACAATTGGTCTACAATTCACAACATACATATGTTCAAAGACTTTTAAATGCCTTTCAAGAAAAAAAAGTAAATAATACCTGAACTGGCAGGCCCTTAAAATCCCTCCCCCATACCCGCACCTTTTGCGTGCATGGACTGAACTCTCCTGGCTTAAGATTTCTGAAATTAGCTGCCATAACCTTATGCTCTGACTTGAACATTTTATCATAAGCCATAGCATATATTGTTACAGACTTGTTTTTCAACATTTTCTCCAGAAATATATTATACTAGAAAAAGTATTGTTATTCTACAAAACAGGACTGGATTATTAATCCACTTGGATTTGTGCTATGAATACTGTCTAGTAGCATCTCTCTAAAGTTGCAGGTTGTGTATTTAAAATGGCAACTGTAGGATGAATTCAATGTGATATCTGAAGGGGTCTTAAGAGGCCAAAAGGTATTAATTACTTCTTCAAACTGGAACTTGACCGCTGTATTTTCTAACAACCATTATTCCAAAATTCAGAGCCACTGCAACATATCCTTGATTATACTGGCTCGGAATTTTTAAGAAAGTTGAAGTCCAATACGACAACACTTAAAGAAAGTTGGCTTAAATGCCACTAGAGTTCTTTTCCAGAAAACATATTTTTCTGTCCCGTCTCATAAATCAAAAAATTCATACCAGCTCTGGTGCCACCTTTCTCCACCAGTCGACGCAGTCCTTTCTTCTTGAGGATGACACTGGTGCCAATGAGAAAACTTGAAAAGATGGCCAAGCCCAAGCCAATGTAAAAGCCATATTTGTCTTCAACTTGTACCATCCAGTTGGAGCTTAAATTAAGATTTGTATGGGGTGAAACTGGAGAACTGATATTCTTAATGATTTCACAAACAGCATGATGATTCAGGCAAGCCAGAGTGATCAGAGAGCCTAACCAAGACAAGGAAATGTGGGGGAGAAGAGAAGATTAGAAATTAAGACATTAATAACTAGCAGCCCACATGTCTTTAATTTTGCATGCAACCTTCTAGATTATGTTATTGCTAAGAATTTTTTCTTTCTTCATTTGGATTCTTGCACCACAAGTGGCATTTAATTACTTCTTAGAAAAACTATGAGGTTAAAAATATACATTCCAAATCTATGCAAGGAGAAGAATTGAGAAACAATGGCATTCAGATGCCTTAAAACACAACCTTATAATAACCAACAATCTGGAGGCACTGTATTCTTCTTGGACTACAAATATTTTCAAGGTATATTTCAGACTTGAAATTCAGCTTAGATGAGGCCATGTATTTGGAAACCTACTGCTTCTTTAATTACATATTTCTAAGACTATGACATTATTGCTTTGTCCTTCCAATGCATGTGCTCAAGTTTGGCCTTGCTCTGCAATAAATTAGTATTTGTAAATAGCCTTTGACCATTTCCACTCTTTAAAAGGATCCCTGATTGTAAGATTATCTACAGGAACCTTCAATTTATACACATCATTTTAGTACATATTCAACAGACTGCTCCAGTGTTTCCCAAAGAAAAGCTTGTCTCCATTTTATTAGGTGGAAATAATGAGAAGATAATATTTTTTCACAAGTTCTGAGATGTCTCCTATTACAGGGTTGTCAAACTAGATTTCATTGAGGACCGCATCAGTGTTGTGTTTGACCTTGGGGGGGCATGGCTGGTATGGCGAGGGCATTACCCTCTGCCAGTGAAAAGGGAACTTGGGGTAGCTGTTTGTGGCCTCCCGGTGCCCTGTTTTCAGCCGGGACGGCCTCTTGCAGCCCTCTGCCAGTGAAAAGAGAGTTCAGGGGGCTGCACATGCAATCATAAGCGTTTCTCATGAGATGAGATACGCATTCTTAATATTAATTAATGTTCTTAATGAAGAAGTGAAATATAGTGGGAGAACAAAATCTAGGAAGGTTAACAGTTTCACCAAAGCTTTCCAAGGGCACCTTTAGGGGCAAGTAAATTTTTTTCAATCCAGATATGTAATAAGTGGATTTTTTTCCTCAGACAATATAGCCTTTTCTGTCTCTTTGCCCATCACAGCCCTCTTCCCAGCCATTCAAGGTATTTGTGATCATCTTTAAAGCTCTTCCAGCCATGGGCCCAGGTTACCCTGTCTTGTCCCAATTACATTGGCCCATCCCACCCAATCAGGCAGGGCCGCTAAAGAACTTTGATTAACAGGGTCTAGGAAGAGGTCCTTCTCTGTCATTGCCCCAATCCATTCTGTCCCTTGAGGTGAGGCTGATCCCTATCTTTCTGGTATTCCAGAATAGCATTAAAATATGGGTTTTATTGGCATGGGGGCAATTGGCATGGGGGCTGAAAAGTAATATACAACTCTAGGGTTTGTTTGTGGCTTACGGGCATTCCCTCCATCTTTTTAACTCTGTCATTTAACTGCCTTTTAAACTTTGTTAATTTTATTTTATGTATGGATTTTATGGATTTTTAAAAAATCTGTAAATTACCCAGAGTCACTATTAGTGAGATGGGTGGTGTATAAATTTGGTTAATAAATATATGAATTCCTGAATGTCATGGACGTTTTGGAATTGCATATTCAGATATTGTAGTGGAACAGGACATCAAGAGAAATTGACAGGGCTCCTTTGAACAAGTCAGGAAGTGTCTTTTTCTTTGAACCAGACAACCCTGGATCAAAACCACCTTCTTAAAAATAAATAATCTCATTCATTTATATATATATTTTTTGGGGGGGTTGTTGTTCCTTATTTGAGTTTTAATAATGAAGTAGTATGCATTGAATGGATACATTCACAAATCAGAAACTGAAGAATAGAATTGAAAGAATCATTACAGAAAAAAATATATTAGCAGCTCCATATTTATGAATTTGCTAAAACTGCTTAAATACAAAAGGAGAGATAATGACCAAATATACTGAGGGAACAGGAAACTCAAATCTGTCTTTTGTCAAATTAAACAGAAAAAAAGAATATTGCTGATAAATTATATCTACAGCAATGCAAATATAGCATGGTGGTGTTTAGACCCTGGCACTTTGCCTAATACAGGACAGTCTTTGTGAGCCTGAAAACAAAAAGAGAATTCTTATTAGTTCTGAAGCCACAATGCCCTAATGTCATGCAATAGCTGGCCCTTTCCTTCTTCTGCGATAGTTACCCTCAAAAGCAAATAATCAGAAAGAAAGAGGCTAAAAATGGAGAGTTGTTAAGTCATATATTTTATTAAGACAGCTTCTGCTGTACTTTTTGGTAGGAGATTAAGTTCAAAGCCCTCTGAATAGATAGGAATTGAATGTTAGGCCTAGTCCATGTACACAGCAGAAAGAAGTGGTGATAAAGCGGAAAGCATATTAAAGAAGTAGAATTTCCTTTCAAAATTTAAAAAAAGGATGTCTTATGGAGATTCTCAGTGATCCAGGTCATGGTTGTCCCAAAGGAAGAAGAAATTGTTTTGAACAACAATTCCTCTGTTAGAATCAGTAAAAGACAACTTTTCAAATCAGGAAACTGAATCCATTTGTCTCAGATCTAAGGCTTGTTTTGTAGAGGCAATCAGGTATCCCAATTTATTATGGGATATTTTAGCAATTCATATACACCTGTTTGTTTACTTAGGCAACTTGCCTTTCTTCTAAATTTCTGCAGACTATGCTAGAGAATCTCATAATTAACCCACACAAACCTGTCAACCATGGGAAATTTTAATTAGACACATGTAATAAGACATGCTCCCCAATAAAATCAGCAATGTACAGTACTGGGAAAGACTAGCAATGTCTACTGAGTCTGACAAGTGGATTTAGTTTATGGAAACAAGACTCAATTTTGCTCCTGCAAGAATAAATTAAATCTACATTGGTAATTTAACAACAGATGGCAAAGATTTATGTATGAGCAGCAGGATAATGCCTCTTAATATGCAAACTGGAGAACATTATTGCTCTGAAGAAGTGATTACACATCAATCTGTAGAATTAAGAGGTTGCTTTCCTGGATCAGGCTTCTAATAACTCTTTCAGGATCCACTGCCTAAAGAATCTTCTTTCAGAACAAACAGTTTGCTGCTCTATATTTTGCTTAGAAAAATATAGAGCAAACTCTATAAAAGAAGCTGAAAAGCTGAACAGGATTGTGGCAGGATGTTAGGCAATTACACCCCTGATCCTTTCACCTCCATTTCTAATAAGGTCTGGTTTCACTAACTTTGTAGGCTTAGGACAAACAGGAGTGGCTTGATGGAGCTGATTTGTTCCTTATATACTCAAGATCTTTGCTTCCTCGATTTGGTCTTCCCCCAGTTATATCACGAACAAACAAGTCAGTCCTAGAGGAAATCCATCCTGACTGCTCTTTAGAAGGCCAGATCCTGAAGATGAAACTGAAATACTTTGGCCACCTAATGAGAAGGAAGGACTCACTGGAGAAGAGCCTAATGCTGGGAAAGATTGAGGGCAAAAGAAGAACAGGACGGCAGAGAATGTGGTGGCTGGATGGAGTCACTGAAGCAGTAGGCGTGAGCTTAAATGGACTCCAGAGGATGGTAGAGGACAGGAAGGCCTGGAGGAACATTGTCCATGGGGTCATGATGGGTTGGACATGACTTCGCAATTAACAACAGTTGTATCACAGGAAAATGACCCACATTCCACTAGTCTGAATTCCAGTTTTGCCTTGAGAGTTACTCATGAATGCCAAAGAGAATGTTTTCAAAAGCAGTTTGGAGGCAACCCTCCTCCCATGAACCATACCACAATCTTGGGCCTTGTGTGGTTTCACCATGCATTAAATAAAAAAACCCGGCTGAATTCTTAATCCCAAATCAATAAGTATCACAGTGCAAACTGTTTTACAGCTGAATGCAAAATGAATTAGGAAATCAGTTAAGTTCATTAAAAAAGTCACCTTGCCCTCAGCTAATCCGTCTCCCTTTTGATCCAGCAATTATATCACCCTTGGCAGATTAATTTTAAGAAGTGTAGACCTCAGCTCCCAGAATTCTGCTCAGGAAGATGAAGTCTACACCTCTTCAAAGGCACTAAGGTTGAGAAATACTGAATTATACAGTAATTATACATTCTTGTTAAATTTTGTAGGAGGAAAGGGAGGAGGAGGAGGAAGAGTTGAGGGAAAACTTCTGGAAGCCAAGAAAACGGGTAGGTTCCGATCTTTTCCCACAGAAGAAAGAGCTGTGCCAAAGAGGAGGCAAGGTGGGCCAAGTGGGAGGAAAGAACTGGGGTGGAGACCTTATCCATTTTTAAATTTTCAGGGTTTTTTTTAGAAATCAGTCGGCCTTCTTGCATCTCTCCTAGGGACGACAGATGAAGTCAGGATCGTCGCGAAGGAGGTGTGTGTGTGTGTGTGTGTGTGTGTGTGTGTGTGTGTGTGTGTGAGAGAGAGAGAGAGAGAGAGAGAGAGGAAAGTTTCTCCCTAAATCTTTTCTTAGAAGCCAACGAATTTGGAAGAAAGGTTTTCCGTGAACAAGAGAAATGCAAGCGGGTAGGAAAGGGAGCCTCTTCAAAAGCCAACCTGGAGGCAAAACGAGCGCGCTCACTCACCGCTGGCACAGCTCCTATTCACCCACAGTGGCTCCGGGAGCTCCATGCGCGCTTCGGGGTGAGAAGAATCAGCACATTCCTAAAAGGCAGCCGCTAAGGAGACGCGGCAGGAGGAAATATGGAGACGGGGTGAGATGCGCGCCTGGTGCCCACGCTGGTTCGCTCGGCTTCGCTGCCGCCTCCCTCTTTCACTGTTGGCTCCCTTCGGCCGTCAGCTTCGGAAGGAAGAACGGCCTTCCCTTCCCTTCCCTCCCCTCCCCTCTCTCCTTTCTCCTCGCCCTGCCTCGCCTAACCTGCGCGGAGCTTGAAAATTGCCCCCTGGCGAAAGTGGGATCGCACCTGCTCCAGACGGATACGCCGCGCCACTCCTTCCTCCTCCTCTTGCGTGGTGCCTCCTTGAGCGTCACACACCTGTCCTCCTGGACCTACGAGATCGGCGGACTTTTGGAGCGGAGCACGTCACATACGAGCCCTTGCAGGCATTCTGTGTGTACCTGGCTTTCTGCACGAGTCCCTTGCGCTTTCATAGAATAGAATAGAATTTATTTTATTTATTTATTTTTGTCACAACATCATATAAAAAGGATTATATAGTATATAAACATATATATGAGTAAATATTAGGAGGTATAAGCACCAATATATATATAGGAAGAAGAAAAGAAAAGAAAAACAATAGGACAGGAACGGTAGGCACGTTTGTGCGCTTATGCACGCCCCTTATGGTCCTCTTAGGAATGGAGTGAGGTCAATAGTAGAAAGTTTTTGGTTGAAGCTTTTAGGATTATGGGAAGAGACCACAGAGTCAGGTAAAGTATTCCAAGCACTGATGATTCTGTTACAGAAGTCATATTTTCTGCAATCTAGATTAAAGCGGTTAACATTAAGTTTAAATCTATTGGTTGCTCTTGTATTGTTGCAATTAAAGCTGAAGTAGTCTTTAACAGGAAGGACATTACAATAGATGATTCTATGAGTTAAACTTAGGTCTTGTCGAAGGCGACGGAGTTCCAAGTTTTCTAAGCCTAGGATTTCAAGTCTGGTGGGATAAGGTATTTTGTTGTTTTCAGAGGAATGGAGAACTCTTCTTGTAAAATATTTCTGGACTCGCTCAATTGTATTGATGTCAGAGATGTGGTGAGGGTTCCAAACAGGCGAGCTGTATTCTAGAATTGGTCTAGCAAATGTTTTATATGCTCTGGTTAGTAGTGTAGTGTTTTTGGAAAAGAAGCTACGCAAGATTAGGTTTACAACTCTTAGAGCCTTTTTTGCTATGTAGTTACAGTGGGCTTTGACACTTAGATCATTTGACATGAAAACTCCAAGGTCTTTAACGGGGTGGGGGGTCATCTGTAAGGTAATGTCCATCAAGTATGTACTTAGTGTTTGGGTTCTTTTTTCCAATATGTAAGACTGAGCATTTGCTGGTTGAGATCTGGAGTTGCCAAGTTTTAGACCAAGTGGTTAGATGATCAAGGTCTTTTTGGATGATAGATGCATTGTCTGTGGTGTTAAATAGTTTGACATCGTCAGCAAAGAGAACACAATTACTTGCGATATGATCACAAAGATCATTAATGTATAGTATGAAGAGTGTTGGTCCAAGGACGCTGCCTTGAGGAACCCCACTCTTGACAGGAACAGGATTTAATAGAGCATTGCCAATTTTGACCACTTGTTGTCTGTTGGACAGAAATGCAGATATCCATTTGTGAAGGGGTCCTGAAATGCCATAGGATTTTAGTTTTAGGAGAAGTTTATCGTGTACTACTGAGTCAAAAGCTTTGCAGAAGTCTATGTAGATTGCCTCTATTGTTTTGCCTTGATCGAGATTTGTAGTCCATATGTTTTTACAGTGAAGAATTTGTAAGTTGCATGATAATTTTTTCCTGAAACCAAATTGTTTATTGGAGAGTAGGTTGTTAGTTTCTAAGTGTGAGGTAATGGATTGGTTGATGATTGATATAGAATATAGAATAGAATAGAATAGAATAGAATAGAATAGAATAGAATAGAATAGAATAGAATAGAATTTTTTATGGCCAAGTGTGATTGGACACACAAGGAATTTGTCTTGGTGCATATACTCACAGCGTACATAAAAGAAAAGATACGTTCATCAAGAATTCTAAGGTACAACACTTAATGATAGTCTAGGGTACAAATAAGCAACCAAGAACCAATCAATATCAACATAAATCATAAGGATACAAGCAACAAAGTTACAGTCATACAGTCATAAGTGGAAGGAGATGAATGATGGGAAAGATGAGAAGATTAATAGTAATGCAAATTTAGTAAATAGTTTGACAGTGTTGAGGGAATTATTTGTTTAGCAGAGTGATGGGGTTCGGGAAAAAACTCTTCTTGTGTCTAGTTGTTCTGGTGTGCAGTGCTCTGTAGCGTCGTTTTGAGGGTAGGAGTTGAAACAGTTTATGTCCAGGATGTGAGGGGTCTAAATATTTTCACAGCCCCTTTTTTGACTCGTGCAGTATACAGGTCCTCAATGGAAGGCAGGTAGTTAGACATTTCTTAGGCATATGTTTGGACTCCTACGTCTATTTTCAAAGGTGGAAAGGCCATCCGTTTTTCCACTCTGATTTAAACTATTTTTCCTTCTTAAGTTTTATTTATGCACTTTTTGTTTGTTTTGGCAAGGTATGACTTACTGAATGTGAGCATACCCCACACTCATCTTTGATGGTGTTACCTAGTCACGTAATAAAACATCTGCAAGCAAACAACCAAGCTCAGAGAACACCAAGGACTCCACAGTTCAACCCTGTTCAACCCTGAGATACATATCTTATTTTATTTTGAATTCAGTATAATCTTGTTCTAAATCTTATGGATTCTAACAGATTAACAGAGTTGGAATAGACCTTGTAGGTTATCTAGTTCAGCCCAGCAGAAGACCCAACACCAATTCTGACAGATGGCAGTCCCGTCTCTTGAAAGCTTCCAGTGATGAAGCTCGCACAACTTATGAAAGCAAGCTGATTCAGTGATTCAGGCCCTTATAGTCTCCAGGTACTGGAGAGGGATATCAGCAGTATTACCAGTCTTGCCTCCATGCTGTTGTGGTCCACCAGCAGCCTGTGGAGCTGGCAGCGGACTCGGACAGTGAGGAGGCTGGGGAGGTCAGTCCTGGAATTAGGGGAAGGCCCGGAAGAAGGTTCTGCATCAGAGGCAGAGATGGGGCCAGGGCCATCTGGGAGCGATGGGCGGATTCTGGAGCCTCCAGAGGCAGACAGTAGAGAGGCAGAGGAATGGGAGAAAACCGTTCCTAGTGCATGCATGCGAAGAGCTACCAGAAGGCAAGAGCAGCTAAAGCAAAAAGGATGACTCAGGAGTAAGGCCAGGAGATGATTGGCCCCTCCCATAAGGCTTAAAAGAGCAGCAACAGCTCTTGGGCTCTTTGTAGGAAAGCAACATTGCTACAATTGTTTCTAGTTGGTGTCTCTTGTTTCTGAACTTCGTGGGGCTTTGCCAAGAAAAGACTTTGGCAGGGTGCCAAAGAAGACAGAGTTTTGTGATAAGGCCGAAGGACATTTTATGAAGGATTTGTTTTGGAATTAATTTGGACTAAGCTAAGAATGAATTACTTCATTCTCAGCTTAGTCCAAATTAATTCCAAAACAAATCTCAGTAATTCTCAGCTGTTCTAATAAAATATGTTTGTTTAGGACTGATTGCATCTGGTAATAACTACTTGGGCCTAGGTCACAACACATGCAGTAGCAATGCAAATCTTGGGTATCAATTAGGATATTGATAATACCAAACTCCAAACAGCAAGGTAGCCTTATATGGATTGTTGGTGGGGACAGAGGACTGTCTCCTGTGGAATTGCAGAAGGGAATAGCCACTGGGCCTACCTGCCATCCTCACCCACTAGCCACTGGGACTGACCACTGAGGGAAGAGCAGCAAAACCACTGCAATGCTGCAGTCTCCAGACCCTGCAGGTGGTCCAGAAAGATACCATAACTGGTGGTAACGAAAGCTGCTAAGATATCTAAAATGATCGGAATAGGTTTATTTCCTCCAGTTAGTTCCTGGCCAAGGTTATCTGTTAATCCAGTCACTGTTGTCAGAATGTCTAAACTTAGACATTCATCTGCTTCCTCAATGGAGTTCTGCAGTTGAGCGTTCCTCATTGTCTCAGCAACCTCCCCCAAAAGAGAAGGCTGGATTCAGGAAAGACTTCAAGAAACGGGACACCACAGTTTCCTTAAAGGCCACTGGCAGGTTCCTCATGAACTGAGGTGTAGCAATCTATCAGCATTTTGTGGTAGGCCAATCAAGAAACAGACACTTCAGAAATTTCAGGAGTGCTGTTTATTGTTGAACGGTAGAGTAAAAGAATCCTGAACACTCTTCTTCTTTCTCAAGTTTCTTTTAATTCTTTCTTTCTTTAATTCTTTCCTTTCCCATTTTCAAGGACAGCTCTGCATTTCTTCATACAATCTACCAGATAGGAAACTCCAACTGCCATAAATATGTGTCAGTTGCCAACTGTCTGAATTTTGATCACATGACCATGGGGATGCTGCAACAGTTGTAAGTATGAAAAATGGTCATAATTTTTTTTCCAGTAATATTGTAACTTTGAACACTCACTAAATGAACTGTTGTAAATTGAGGAAAACCTGTACTTGTCCACCATTAGATTGTGAATGGGCAAGGTCTTATTGAAGCCAGACCTGGCATTTTGGATGGTTTTTTGATTATGCCAATTTATTTCTGTGGATGAGTGTTTATTTTAACTATGGATCTTGCTGCTGTTTAGCATTCTTAATAGAAAGCTGGCATATAAAGACAATAGACAAGATATATGAATAAACACCATTTTCAACTAGACATTTTGATAAATGTCATTATATCATACATAATACAGTGAGTACTGTGGTATCACCTAGTTGTCAATATAGAAAATAATGTTTTTCATTTACGTGCAAACAACGGGCAGGGAAGGGAAGTTCTTGTTAAAAAGGCCAGTAAGATACATGAGAAAGGTATGCCTACACATATATGATTACAAAATAATTTTATTTATTTAGAATCATAGGGATGGAAGGGACCTTGGAGGTTTTCTAATCCAACTCTCTGCTGAAGACAGGAAGGATTTAATTAATTTTTATCCTACCTTTATTATTTTTATAAGTCATTCAAGGCAGCAGATATACTTAATACTCATTTCCCCTCCTATTCTCTGCACAACAATAATCCTGTGAGTAGTTTGGGCTGAGAGTGACTGACTGGCCCAAAATCACTGGCTTTCATAATTAAGGCGTGATTAGAACTCACTCTCTCCTGTTTTTTGGCTTAATGCCTTAACTACTTAACATTAATTTTCATAATCCAGGTACAGGTCCCTGGTAAGAAGAAAGTTCTAAATCTAAATGTTTATTGCATGTCAGGCATCATACATCAGGACAGAGAGTTTCAGTAAATTACAGTGTTTTCCTAACATTGCTTGTTAGGTCTGGGCAGTGACTGAAGTAAGATATTGTGGCAAGGAGCAATAATATATCATTCTGAGAATGTTGACTTGACTAGTCAAGCTTTATTGCTTCAGGCTCTCCTCAGTCATTATTATGGCTTGCCAGCAGACTTAACAACAATCTGGCACGTTTGTTGAATACTGAGATTTGCTAGTTTTAATCCTCCCTCAATGTCTCCAACAAATCTTTTTACAATTCATTTACATTTATAAATAAATAAATAAATAAATAAATTTCATTTACATTTCACTGACACCGCCAGAATAGTTTTATGCCAAATATGTAGGGGAAAATTATTTGGTTACTCCCAAAAGATGTCTTTATAAATGCCTTTACGTAGAGTGTTTACATGAAGTCCAATGTATGCCTCCTTTCCAGATTTAAGATTATCTAACAGTCTTATCTGCTGCTTAATTTAGGTAATATATGTTTCTTTAGGCAGGTCTGTCATGAAGGCATACCTGGGATTTACAGACCTATTGGGTGCTTCTAGCACAGGGGTGTCAAACTGGATTTCTTTGAGGGCTGGATTAGTATTGTAATTGTCCTCTGCGGGACGGTCAGTAGGGAGGGGGGGAGATGGGATGGATGCCTCCTGCAGTACCCTGCTGGCCAAAATGGGGCCCAGAGGGGACATGTGAGGCCCTCCATACCCCGTTTTGGCTGCCAGAGGCACTGCAGACCAGCCCTTTGCTATTTCCAGGCTGCCCCCGCGGGCCAGATTTAAGCACCCCATGGACCGAATCCGGCCCGTGGGCCTTGAGTTTGACACCCCTGTTCTAGCACAATAGACTCAGTGGGAAGACATGGGAGGTTACTACAAAAGATAATATCTTTTGAATTCCTCTTATTTTTTTGTGAGTCAGGCAAGGCAATTGTTTGATAAAAGCCTTATGGGAAAGCACAAGATGAATCATATGTAAACTCTAGAGTTAATGGTCGGAAGTTCAACCTGTGTTCTAATTTAGAAGTACATTCCCAACAAAATTATTGTTTGGGAATATTGTGAGTTCTACCTCACTGATGATATTAAAGACTATTATGACTGAAAAATTATTAAAAGTAAAGATGTTATTTTAAAAGTAAAGATAGTCTCTACCTTCTTCCACAGGAAGCCTCGCATCCAATTACCATGCCTGAGCCTGCATAGGATTTTTGTGACCAGCCAAGGTTGGCTCAATGCTACTTCCTACTGTTGTCTTTTGCTAGAAACAGGTGATAAGAATGTAGGGTGACATTTCTGGCCTCAGCTCATTAAACTATCTGTGGAATTAAACAATTAAAACAAAGCCATGATAATAAAAGGTCCTTTCTTTCCTTGTGACGAAGTCTTAAATTGAAAGTACATCTGTATACCATAAATGTCACTGAGCCCAAATAAAACAGAGTCTTTAAGAGATGAATCCATGAAAAGGTCCTGCCAAGTCCCCTTGAAATTGGCCCAGTGAAACTTCTGTAAAGAACATTGTTTTTTCAACAATGTGGCCATGCTTGAAATACTGGTTTGCAAGCTGGGTGATGAGAATCTGAGGTAACTAAGAATCTGGAGTGTAGGTTAATTCAATGCTTCCCATTAAGTTACTCGGCTGAATAGGAAACATGAGGGATATTATCTGATCTAAAGAATTGCTTTTAATACTTAAAGAAGAGTTTCTCGTTTTTATAATATAAAAAAAATCATTGTTATAATAATTTTTCTTAGAGTTTAAAAATACAAAAATAAAAAATAAAAATAACTAATACAAACTAAGAAAAATATAAAAATTAAAAAGGGGAGAGAGAAAAAAAAATAAAGAAAAAAAGATATATATATATAAAATGACTCCCCTTGCATCAAGTACAATTTTAGTACCTTAACACCTTCTCTGACATTTCAACAAAAGATCTCTTCTTCCCATATCTCATTTGTAATCGTTAAACAAATTATGACTTAGTCACTCCGTCCTAATCAGCAAAAGTCTGTTAAGTTATTAGAAACAACACACACACAACACATAATGAAATAAATCAGTTTTATATTCTTTTCTCAAAAATCTTTTCTTCCCATCTCTTATCTCTAAACAAATTTTTGAATTCTTGTCATTTGGACCTACAAAAGAAAAATGGATTAAGAGCTACCAGAAACAACATGTATCATAATTTTTGGTCTGTAAGACATACTCCCCCCCTCAAAAGTGGGTGGAAACGTCTGTGCGTCTTATAGAGCAAATGTTGCTGAACCCCCCCCACACCCAACGGCCCCCACCCTTTGGGCTCTGCCTCCCAGCAATTTGGCTCCTTGCTGCAAACGGCAAACAGCCTGGTCAGATTCAGCACAGCCCAACTTAGCACAAGCAGCTGATTGGCAGTTGGATTGGCTGATCAGCTGTTCCAGGCTGTGGAGATCGCCACTGCCCATCACCACTGTCGCTGCCCATCACCACTGTCACCACCCATCGCCGCCTCGCATGCCCCATTTTTGGCCTCCACATCCCGTTTTCAGCCTCCATGCATCCTGTTTTGGGCCCATTCCAGGTGGCAGGAATAGGCGGCAGCAACAATTGCCGCCGCCTGTAACGGGCTGAAAATGGGATGCGTGGAGGCTGAAAATGGGGTGCATGGAGGCTGAAAATGGGATGAGCAGAGGCTGAAAATGGGGTGCATGGAGGTAGCAATAGGTGGCAACAGCAATGCGTGGCGACTGCGGCGATGGGCAGTGGCGATCCCCGCAGCCTGGAACAGCTGATCAGCAGTATTTCAGGAAGCCGATCCAACTGCCAATCAGCTGCTTGCGCTAAATACACAAATATACAAACAAACCTGAAATTTAATTGACGTTAAAGAAATAGATATAATTGAGTCAGATACTTAAAAGTGATATTGTGTAAAATTAAACAATGTGTGTAACTTTCTAAATACGTAACCAATTCCAAGAAATAGATTGGCCATTTGCTAAAACCTAAGAATGGAAATGACTTAGCACATATATGAAAACAGGAAGAAAATTATTTCAAAAGATTAAATTGGACTACAAAGCAAAAGGTGTAATTCATCAGTCAGGCATTCAATGTGGTGTTGTGTAATAGCATAGGCACTGTAGGAAGAGAGCCGTTAACCTATGGCAATCTAAAAACCAGTTTTGTATAGGCAGCACCTTTTCCAACCAATTCTGTTAAAAGGCATGAATTTTCATGATCTGCAGTTCATTTCATCAGACTCACTACCAGAGACCTTCTGATTTTTGACATACTAGTTTCATTTTTACTTCATGGAAAACCAATTCCTGACTTTTGTGTTCTGCATTTTGACCCTTTTTACTACACATTAGACCCTCTTATTCATGTGTCCAGCACCTTTGCCCAAGTCTGTCCACCTCAGAGTAGATTTTAATTCAGCATTGTTCAATGAGGAAGAAAAGAAAATACAAGTAGTTACACTAAATCATTTATGATCTTTTGAAATGGACCGGTTTTAAAATTTCCTTTGAAGACATCCAATGGAATTTAAATAAAAACATTATCTCTAACTTCTTGAAAGGATGTAAGAGACATTTACATAAAGTAATATAAACACAAGGTCAGATTGCATTTATGTTTTGAAATTTAACATATTAAAGCAGAATAAGTAGCTGTTAAAATTGTAAATCTATGTAATTAGGGTGGCTGGTTCACATGAGCCTAGTAAGGTATCCCTTTTTAACCAGCTTTTATTTTTCCTAAAGGAACAGGTTCTTAGAATGTTTCAATTAAGCTGGCTTGGTTTCTGTCCCTTCCCCCTTCCTTCCTTTCTGGAATTCAAGGCAATTAACAGTGGGTTTTTTTAAAAAAAACTTGTAAAAAGAGATATTAGAGCAATGCCCATTTTTTTAAAAACAAAAAACCAGTTCTATTAAACATGCTGGTTGCACCACTTCTTGGAAAACTGGTCTAGCACGTGTCAAATGCACTTTTGTGATTGCATAGACTAATTATGTGCAACATGCAGTTTCTGCCGCTTAGTTTAACGACAATGTAGAGCTTGATGCTGGAGCAAAAGATATGTGTTTTTAGTATGTATATTTAGTATACTAAATGTGCTGCATATACATATATGTGCTGGATATATGTATAGCTTTTATCCTCCCTCAGTGTCTCCTTATTGCTTTTTACCCCTGACTATTCTAAGCATAATTACCTTTTCCAGTGAGTTTGATCACATGACTTGGTCTAAATAAGATAGAATTTTGTGATTTTGCCTTCCAGCAATATGTTTCATTTTATACACACCAATACTTGCTTGTCACTTTTTTGCTGTCCAAGGAATGCACACAAGCCTTCTCTGTTAGTGCACCTTGAATGAATCAATTTTCTTCCTGTGTGGTTTCTTCATGATCCAAATGGACAAATAAAGAATTAATAAAATGCCACTTTCAGTTTCTTGATCTACCAGTCATACGTTCACAGAATATATCGCACAGAAGAATTTTTCTTCATCATCAGAAACCCATTATATGAGTGTTAAAGAAAGAAGTTGTATGTTTACTTTGCTTACACTACAAAGGTGTATAATCTGAAGCCTGATGCTGAGCAAGGCCACCAAAAGCCTTCAAGCCTACCCTTAGAAATTTTCCAGTGGTCGTTAGTAAATTGCCTTAATATGACACATTAATGCATGAGTTGAGAATGATGCTTATAATAATCCGCTGTAAATTAAAATTTAAAAATACCATTAAGTTCTGCCACACTGATGATAAAAAACTGTTATTTCCCAAACAGTAAGTATCCTTCATCAGGGAAACAATTATCCAGGTTTTACTCTTCTGTCATCTAATCACCTACGAAAAATGTTTGGATCATGATTTTAAGCTTGCCTAAGAGGCACAGAGGTTTTTCCTATAAGATTAGGAAAAAGTGTTACCATTGTTCCAGTTGTGTTCCCCTTCTTGCCATTCTAAAGATCACAGGGTTATGAGTGGCAATTTAAAATTGCAGCTGGAGAACCCAGATTTATTTGTAGCACCAGGTGATTCTGAAATGCCCAGTTCAAGGAAATTCATCTTGTATCCTAAATCACAGACAAAATCAAGTGCTGGAGTCATTTCTTCACCCTCGTGTTCACACATTTATTATTTCAAATTTCCCCCTTAGATTCATCCCAAGTTTATTGTACACATTGTTTGAAACTGCAATACAGGTCATCATCATGTCATAGCACGCAAGGTATCTTATTATTAGAGAAGCATTGGAACAGCAACAAAACCTCTGTTGACCAATGATGAAAGAACAAAAAATATAAAACAATATATACCATTTTCTGCTGCTTAGCAAATATGATTCAAACACCATAGCTGATCACTGCTGTAAATATACTGCACCATAAATAAATGTAAAGTCATTGTACAAAAAAACTTAGACATTTTTCATACAAACAGGATACATTTGGAAGAATTACACAAAGATTTTCCTTATATTTTCCTTTTAAAAGAAGATTGTGTTTATGTTCTCAAATATCCAAATACTAATGAAATGCAGATTAATACAGAAAAGCTGTGAAATTACTATGGGCTCTGATATATCTGACAAGTGCTGTTGGGGAAACGAATAGAATTCAAGTGTATATTTCATTTCAAATCACTTGTTTTTATCTGAAATCATTAAAACCAAAATGAGAGCAATTTAACTGAGCTAGAGGGAATCAGAATGTATTGAAGAGATCACTGCCTGTACTTTTCTTAGTTTAAAGGACTCATAATGCATTTTTGTAAATTGCTAATTCCCATGAAGAATGATTACCAACCAAACTTTGTATCACATGTGGTTGGATAGTTTAATGCACCAAAACTTTTTGTTGTTGTTATTGAAAATAAAACTTGAAAGTTGCAAATAACTAAAAAAGAGGTAGTTAGGGCCTCTCAATCTCAATTTTTCTATTATTTTCTTATTGAAAATCATATTTTCCTTCTCATTCATAAGAACAGGAAATAGGTGGTTTTGTACTTAGATTAACATGACCCCAGCGTCTGATAAGTGGAAAACAGCACGTGGTATAAAAAGTAGGTGCACATTTGAACTTCACAAACATGCTTTTGAAATGTGTGGAAATAAGCATTATTCGCAACAAAGACTTCAATTTCTCTGCCTTGCATGGATGGACTTCTAAACACTTCACCAAGGCAATCAATTGTGCTGTATGCCTATATGGGGTTAGGCTTTGTGGAGTTACAGATAGCTTTACATTTGCCCAACATTATTATTATATATATTTTTTGAAACAGAAATGTCCTCATGAACTTTGGAGTACTATCTTGGCCTATAGTTTGGGATGAGTGATTTACGTTTTAAAATTTTGAATATATCTGACAGCAGGAGGAATTAGAATAGCATTCTACAAAGCCCAATACAAACATGGGGCAAGTCATTCAGAGAACAAAATCTCAGAGAAAAAAATAGTCTCTAGCAGATGGGTCAACATTGTACAGCATTATTTAAACAAAAACCTGAGTGAAATATATCTGAACTTACTTTGAGGTTCTCTGACACTCAGTGACAAGACTGAATACCTTCAACAAAATCCTGCTTTTCTTTTCACCACCACACACACATACAGACAATATTTAGGATTTCCCCGCACTGATTTCTTTTTCTGGGAGTGATTGAGAACTCTTTTGTAATAGTGATATAAAAGCAGAACCTAACAAACCTCTTTCACATGACTGAAAATGCTTATTAGAATTACTTTTGTTTACACACTTCTTCAGAAAACAAGATATAGAATGCTACACCAATCCTAGAGCAGATACTTTGGGAGAATATTTGTTTTGAAGCTAACTGGAAAACTTAGAACAGCAGTATCCAGCTCTGATAGGTAACTACATTTTTTATTTACCATATTTAATGACTGCTGTAAGAAGAAGAAGAAGAAAGAAAAGAAAGAGGAGCAGAACATCTGCCTATCTTGCCAAGTGAATTCAAAATCAATCACAAGAATATGTTCGTGTTTGGTTTAGTTTTTAAAGTTTGCTTTGTTTTTTAAAGTTAATCAAAGCTTACTACGGTAGAAACTGTGATGTTAAGGAGTTCTGGCAATATTTCCATAAAAATCACAAGACACTTGAACTGTTCTGGCAGACATTTGGGATTAAAAAGAACAGGACATTTCCCTCCTCTGAACTCTTTTGTTTACCATTGCTGTCTGTGTACAGAGTCTTAATTTTATGAGCCTTTCATATGTCCATCAGTACAAGAGGCCCCTATTTAACCACCACAAACCCATTGAATGAATGTTAAGAATAAGCCCATCACACCTGAGATACTACACTAAATCAGACATTTGCATACGCAATGTACTTTTTGTTCTGAAAATGTTTTCATACATACAATTGTACAGATGTTGACTTCCATTTAACATGGAATCTGGTATGGCAAGGTTTGAGCTCATGTGAAAAGCAAACGATGTACGATTAGGTGGATATCTCCTTAGTACAAATAAGAAAACTGTATATTTGAATATCTGCTTTGATGCTCTTGGATAGAAGGCTTAGTGTTGTTGATATCATGGTTTTCTCTTGCATGAAAAAAAGCTGAAATATCTTACCACTTGAATAGCTGCCTCAGTGCTTATACATAGAAAACAGATATGATATGTGAAACAATATTCCATCAACTTCTGCATAAAGAGATGTAAACCTTCAGTGGAAAGAAATTTAAGAAAACCACATAATTAATACTAATAATGTTATGCTGCTGCTATTGCTTAGGACATAATGTTCTTACAAGATTGAAAACAGAGAACATTAAGCTAACCTTTTTTATATTTTTATCAGTATTAGTAGATCCTGGTTTAATAATACCTGGCAAATTCTGATGAACAGTAATTAAATATGCATTTATGATAAAAAAGAAAAAGCACAGGTGAAAATTTCTAAGATCTAAACGATGGAAAACAAAATCTTAAGCTAGATTGCCCCTCTTTGGTGTCTTTCCATCAGAATGGGGCCAGAATTCTGGAGGGCAGCAAATTTGGCAAAACTAGTCTTGAACAAGGTAAGGTCAAAAGCCAACTGTTATGGAAGAGTCTGGAACTGTTGGGAAACATCCAACACTGAAAGAGCCTGGCTTTATTTTTTGCAGGCTAAAGAACATGGAAACACCTCCACCACCATCTCCACCCTAAGAATTTCACAGATCATTACCTTAAAGTGGCACCAGCCACAAATTACCAAGATGTTCTAATGATCGAGCCTCCATAGATGAATAGAAGACTACTATTGTCTAGCATACTATTATTCATTTACATAAAGGAACTTTTTAATGCACTATACCCTTGCAGTTCTGAACAAACAAGGAAAACTGTCCAAATCTTTACTATTTTGAATTAATTTTGAAACTGTAAGCAACAATAGAGCAACATATATTTTCTTTATAGGAAATTAATCTGAACTGTTAGCTGACTTCATTCTAAAATTCCTGTTTTTACCCTGGAGAATTACAGGGGAACTTGCTTAATGAATTTTATCAAGTCCCTTAGAGCAGGGCTGTCAAACTTGTGGTCCACGGGCCGGCCATACCCACACCTGGTTTAGCGAAGGGGAAAAAAGTCACATGATGCCACAAGTTTGACCTGACCCTGCCTTAGAGTATACCAAAAGAACTCAGAAGTGAATTATTCTCTTAAGGTCTTAAAAGATCCTCCTTTTCCTTTTATTTCCTCTTATATGCTCCACCTTTGGTAATTAAACTAGTTCTGCTTGGGTAATTATAATTGCTAAACTGGGTAGCTTTTATCCTCAAAATCTTTTTTACTGTCATATTTGGACTCGCAAAGATCTTCTCACCCGATAAGAGTTGTGACTGACTTAATAGTTCTGTTTCTCTTTCATCATTCTTGCCCGATCTTGTCTCTTTAAGGCGTACCTTGTCCTATAGTACATATCTGTTATGGAAAGCGTCTGACTTAGTTTCTCCTGACTGTGTGTAGTACCCTTTCATACAAATTACATGGATTTATCTCCTAGATGAAGAAAGTAAGAGATCTATTATGAAGAAGAGCACATATGTGTTCTCATTCCCCTTCATTCTATAAGCTTTTTCATTTTTAAAATGAAAAATGAAAATTTCATTTTAAAATCAGCTATGGGAAATCCATATGTCATTGGAACCATACATATTAAAGGAAGACAAGCTGTTGCTTAGAACAAAGATTTTGTTGCATGTATTCCCAAGAGCATTTCCTTTCAATTACTAAATATGGATCTAAAGTTTTGAATTATCATAGATTCCCATTTTCAGGAAATACAGAAATGTAACAATCTCATTTTTTAACTAAAAGCATTCCAAAGAGAAAAAGATGTTGAGCTCAAAATATGAACCCCATTTCCAATCAACCTTCAAAGAAGATGTAGCCTGCTAACTTCGCTAAGGGCTGAGGCCATTACAATGTGTATCACATATAACATAACATAACATAACATCAGAGTTGGAAGGGACCTTGGAGGCCTTCTAGTCCAACCCCCTGCCCAGGCAGGAAACCCTACACCATCTCAGTCAGATGGTTATCCAACATTTTCTTAAAAATTTCCAGTGTTGGAGCATTCACAACTTCTGAAGGCAAGTCGTTCCACTTATTAATTGTTCTAACTGTCAGGAAATTTCTCCTTAGTTCTAAGTTGCTTCTTTCCTTGATCAGTTTCCACCCATTGCTTCTTGTTCTACCCTCAGGTGCTCTGGAGAACAGCCCAACTCCCACTTCTCTGTGGCAGCCCCTGAGATATTGGAACACTGCTATCATGTCTCCCCTAGTCCTTCTTTTTGTTAAACTAGACATACCCAGTTCCTGCAACCGTTCTTCATATGTTTTATCCTCCAGTCCCCTAATCATCTTTGTTGCTCTTCTCTGCACTCTTTCTAGAGTCTCAACATCTTTTTTACATCGTGGCGACCAAAACTGGATGCAATATTCCAAGTGTGGCCTTACCAAGGCATTATAAAGTGGTACTAGCACTTCACGTGATCTTGATTCTATCCCTCTGTTTATGCAGCCCAGAACTGTGTTGGCTTTTTTAACAGCTGCTGCACACTGCTGGCTCATATCTAGATGGTTATCCACTAGGACTCCAAGATCCCTCTCACAGGTACTACTATTGAGCAAGGTACCACATATACGGTACTGGTGCATTTTGTTTTTGGCCTAAATGTAGAACCTTACTTTTTCACTGTTGAATTTCATTTTGTTAGATAGCGCCCAATGTTCAAGTCTGTCAAGATCTTTCTGTAACTTGAGCCTATCTTCTGGAGTGTTGGCTATTCCTGCCAGCTTGGTGTCATCTGCAAATTTGATGAGTTCCCCATCTATCCCCTCGTGCAAGTCATTGATGAAGATGTTGAAGAGTACTGGGCCTAAAACAGAGCCTTGGGGTACTCCACTGCATACTTCCCTGCATGTGGATGTAGTTCCGTTGAGGACTACACGTTGAGTGCGTTGGTCAGCCAGTTCTGAATCCATCTGGTGGTGGTGCTGTCTAACCCACATTTTCTACTTTATCTAGTAGTAGGTTATGGTCTACTTTATCAAATGCTTTACTGAAGTCCAAGTAAATTATATCAACAGCATTCCTCTGGTCTACTAATTTTGTCATTTTGTCAAAGAATGCGATAAGATTAGTCTGGCATGATCTGTTTTGACAAACCCATGTTGGCTTTTGGTTATTACTTTGTTTGCTTCTAGGTGTTCGGTGATTCGTTGCTTGATTATCTTTTCCAGAATCTTCCCGGTATTGAGGTCAGACTGATAGGTCTGTAGTTTCCTGGATCTGTTTTTTCCTTTTGAAGATGGGAACTACATCAGCTCTTTTCCAGTCCTCTGGCAGCTCCCCTGTGCTCCAGGATCTTTGAAAGATATAGTTCAGTGGTTCTGAGATCACGTCTGCCAGTTCCTTCAGAACCTTGGGGTGTAATCCATCCGGTCCTGGTGATTTGAACTCGTCTAGGGTAGACAGGTGTTCACTTACCATTTTCTTCCCTATTTTAACTTGTGTTTCTAATCTGTTTTTTGTAGTGCTGTTTTTGATAGGTTGGATTGTTTTCCTTTTGTGTAAAGACAGATGCAAAATATGAGTTAAGTAGATCTGCTTTCTCCCTGTTGCTTGTCATCTTCTTGCCACTTTCTCCCAGCAATGGGCCAATTGTTTCCTTGACTTTTTTCTTGTTTTTAACATGTTGGAAGAAGCTTTTTATTATTTTTACTTTTGTCGCTAGCCTTTGTTCATTGTGAGCCTTAGCTTTCCTCACTTCATCTTTACAGGCTCGGGCTGTTGCTGATATTCTGCCTTAGTTATTTGCCCCTCTTTCCACTTTTTATATTTGTCCTTTTTGTCTTTCAATTTGTCAGATAGTTCTTTATGCATCCATGCTGGTTTCTTTTGTGATCTACTATTTTTCTTCTTCATTGGTATTGTGTTAGACTGTGCTTTTATAATCTCACTTTTCAAAATTTCCCAAGCTTCTTGAGTTGTTTTCCCCCTGAGGATTCTCATCCATTGAATCCTTCTCAAGATCTCTCTAAGTTTATTGAAATTAGCTCTCTTAAAGTCCAAGACTCTAGTTTGACTTTGTTCTACTACTTGTATTTGCTTAATGTTGAATTCCAATATTGTGTGGTCACTTGCCCCAAGGTTCCTGTAGCTTCAACACCTTCTATCATTTCATCTCTGTTAGTGAGAATTAAGTCCAATATGGCTGATCCTTGTCGCCTTCTCTATTTTTGGGAAACAAAGTTGTCTGCTAGGTTTGTTAGGAACCTTTATGGAATATTTTACTTGGGGCGTGAGGTCGGCTTTATTATATTGCATTAGGTGCTATAAACTGTCTTAAGAGACTTCACAGTGGATACCACAGTATATAAATTGTTGTATACATAAATGAACTCATAGCTCTTCAATGACCAAAAGACTTAAAAGGGAATACAATATTTCAAGGCAAAGCAAGAGAATGAAGTTCATTATCCTTTTGGAAATCTTATTTAAGAAGAGTTTCTTAAAGTTTCTAAATAGATTTGTCTAATTTTTTATACAGATGTTGATTTTTTTCTTTAACATCTTCTTTGTGCTACCCAATGAATACACTTATACATTAAAAAAGGCTACACTGAGAGTTAAGTATTTCCTTAACTGACATAAGTATATCAGTCTCTTCTTTTCTGCTCCAAGTCTTCTCTAATAATTTTAATGCAGACTATCATCAACTAGTATCAATAACAACACAATGTTTCTCAATAGTTTCAAAGAGTGATTGGCAAAATCTAAGTTCATATTTGTTTCATGTAGCAATCTGAGAGTGGAGTTCTATTGTTATCATCTAAAGTATAGAGTCACTTTCAATGGTGAGATGGATGGTATATAAAATAAATAAACAAACAAATAAACAAATAGAGTGACAGGGATATCCTGAAGGGGAAAAATTAACTTTAGAGAAAATGCAAAGAGATGCAAATCAAATTATTATATAGAAAATCTATGTATTCTATATTTGAGACTTTTCTTGAAATTAACAATACAGTTAAGGAAAAATAGATATTTTATTGCTTTCTTGAGACATATCCTTCAGAACTACACTGTTTCACACCTAATCCTCTGGTGTTTTCCATAATAATCATAAAAAATGCTGAGGTACACATGGTTCTCAATTTTGTATATAATATGTTTGAATATTAAGGAATGCCTATCTGCACTCCAGAGAAAGGGTACAATGTGGTACTGAATTGTGGAGATGGAGATATTAATTGAGGAGCTGAGCTGTGAAAAACTCAGTGGGATCCCACAGAAATATGGATAGCTTCTCCACAGACATTAGTATCTGTGGGATTAGTATTAGTATTACTCAGAAGCAAACAATTCAAGAACAAGAAGGCCCAAGGCTTTGCTGTGTTAGGAACAATCATCTGAGATCACTGAAAATACATCTCACTCTGTACTGGTTTATATTTAATGTCTCAGAATGTTCTTACTATGTATACTAAGATGGAACTACATGCACTTTCAAATCAGTTTCTGACTCCTGTTGACTGCCTGGACAAGTTCCTGAACTTTAGTAACCTTGAGTTATTTGAAAAATGAGAAAGGTGTATTAGGAAAACAGCAAATATTAAATTCCAAGATTCAATCAATAGAATGCATAATTTGACTTTTCCAAATAGGACAGCTGATTCAGTTTGAATAATTGTATTAGAGGCATCCAAACAGATTTAATTTCAACCATGAGCATTTGTGTTTTTATAGCATTAATAATCAATCTGAACAGATTCAGTTGAATTTAAATCATCAGGAGCAATCTGTACATCCATAGGATGTATAAGAAGACTGAACAAATTATATATTTAAGGTCAGTAATGGGTTTCAATTTCGGTCACTACTGGTTTGCTTGCGGGCGCGTGCTCATAGGTGACACTTCTGCGCATGCACAGAAGCTTCTGCGCATGTACAGAAACATCCGGGCAGGTGAGCGTAGCATGCCGCTGCTACTGGTTCACCCGATCCAGGGTGAACTGGTAGCAACCCACCACTGTTTAAGGTGTAGTGTTAAATCTAAGATGATAATTGGATGAGGAATATTTCTAATTGGAATCTGCTGTATGAACGGCTAACATTTGTTAGCACTTCATGCAGCTTCAGACTAGCTATGAGGATTTAAAGAAGGTTCAAGGCTGAGCAAGCTAGCTTCCTTCATACAGGACTGCTAGTGAAGCTTTAATTTTTTTAGAAAAAAATCTAATTTTGGAAATGTTTCAGGAAATGTTCTCATGTGCCACAGACTGCAGCTGATACAGGCTTACAAATCTCTCACTGCAATCAACAGGAGCAATGGATGTCATTTTATCTGAACTGCTGTTATAGGATAACTGATCAGCTAAGACTTGGGTAAATAGATGTCAGACAAAGAGCAAAGCATTACATACAGAGAAGCCCCCAAGCACTGAAACAGCACCTTCCAGGCTGGCCTCCACCATCTGTGTAGGGACAGCAACTACCAGCATAATATCTGGGGATTCTGAGAGTTACTGCCTTCACACATTGGAAAGGCAACACAGGTGAAAATTTGTCACAAACTTCCTTGTACTGCTTCATTTAGTCCTCCACAAGGATCAGTTCAAAATGGGCCCAAGAAATGAATTTATATTTAAATGTTGTGATCCAGAACAAATGTTAGAATACTTGGAGTCATAAGACAGATACGTAGCCTGTGCCATACTGGTATTCTGTCTTTTTAAAAATTAAGTGTGAGCATCTTAGTGGTTTTTGAAGTCATAATCATAAAAAGGGGAAAAAACCCTACTATATCTGATAGCTTAAAGGCCCAGCCCTCTATTAAAAAGAACCACAAGCAAAGAGCAGATGTATAGCAAAAAAGGGCTTTGCCAAGCACAAAGATGCAAGTGAGCCAAGCCACAGAATATAAAAGCATAGAGAAAACCCAACATTTCTGGAATTGCAACCAGTCTAGTCCAGACTGGCCATTATAAGTATGTATTCAAAAATGTAGCATGTAGAATGTCTGTGTATGCCTGTGTAATGTATGCCTGAAAGGGAGATAAGTAATCAAATGTCAAAATATGTGTTATCATCAGAGAGACAGGATTGATTGCAGGTTCTTGTGAAGGGTACACTAAGAAAGTGAATCAAGAAAATGTCTTGCTATACAACCATGTCCCCCTCTTTACTTTTTCCTCCTCCTGATAGTTGGGATAAGGGTTTAATCCCAAACAGGATTCAATGGTTATATTTTGGGGCACATATGGACCAATGACAGTGGTTTAAAAGTTCAGTCGAACACCATTCCTAAAAAATCTAATAAAAACCGTAGAAAGTTTGAAGTCACATCTGTAATGACAGTCAACAAGTGGTAAAATGTGAATCCTTATGTCTCTCTTCGCTGCAAAAAGGAAGGAGAGCAGATGAGAAGGCAAATTGAAGAGTCTACTTGGGTTTACGTAATACCAAATCTTCTGAAATGCTATGTTCACCCATCTCAGGGCAGAAGCTCACAAGGGAGAACCAACTATGCTTGGACAAGGCACAGACATGGAACACATGGTTATCTCCATCTCTTTATTACAGAGACATTCTATTGCCAACAGTGAAGCCTGGATCAAGAATAGGCAACAGTCTGTTGGTCCAAAAGGGTCGGATAGAAAAATCTAGAATTTATACTCAACGGTAAAATAAATGCATATAATAATAATAATAATAATAATAATAATAATAATAATAATAATAATAATAATAATAATAATAATAATAATAATAATAATAATTTAATTTGTATACCGCCCTTCTCCCGAAGGACTCAGGGCGGTGAACAGGCAGATAAAATATAAATACACACAGTAATTAAAACATCCCTTAAAAACTAATTTAAATGCCCAAAATGTTAAAAACGTACTCCCCATAAAATAACAAAATTTTAAAACCCATCCAATAAAAATAAAAATCAGGCTAGTCCAGCCATACGAAATAAATAAGTTTTAAGTTCAGAAAGGTCCTAAGGTCAGGTAATTGTCAAGTCCGAGGGAAGTTCGTTCCACAGGTGAGCTCCCACAGAAGGCCCTCCCCTGGGGGCCGCCAGTCGACACTGTTTGGCTGACGGCACCCTGAGGAGTCCCTCTCTGTGGGAGCGTACCGGACGATGGGAGATAGAAGCCGGCAGTAGGCGGTCCCATAGATAGCCCGGTCCTAAGCCATGGAGCGCTTTAAAGGTGGTAACCAATACCTTGAAGCGCACCCGGAAAACAACAGGTAGCCAGTGCAGTCTGCGCAGGATAGGTGTTATGTGGGAGCTCCGAGACGCTCCCTCTATAACGCAGCCGCGTTCTGAACTAGCTGAAGTCTCCGGGTGCTCTTCAAGGGGAGCCCCATGTAGAGAGCATTGCAGTAGTCCAGGCGAGAGGTAACGAGAGCATGAGTGACTGTGCATAAGGCATCCCGGTCCAGGAAGGGACGCAACTGGCGGATCAGGCGAACCTGATAAAATGCTCTCCTGGAGACGGTTGCCAAATGGTCTTCAAAGGACAACCGACCATCCAGGAGCACGCCCAAGTTGCGTACCTTCTCCATCGGGGCCAATGATTCACCCCCGACAGACAGCCGCATCTGCAGCTGACTGTACCGAGGTGCCGGCATCCACAGCCACTCCGTCTTGGAGGGATTAAGTTTGAGCCTGTTCCTCCCCATCCAGACCCGTCGGCTTCCAGACAGCGGGACAGCACTTCGACAGCTTCACTGGGGTGGCCCGGGGTGGAAAAGTACAGCTGGGTGTCATCAGCGTACAGTTGGTATCTCACCCCAAAGCCACTGATGATCTCACCCAGCGGCTTCATATAGATGTTGAACAGGAGGGGTGAGAGAATCGACCCCGCGGCACCCCACACATGAGGCACCTTGAGTCGATCTCTGCCCCCTGTCAACACCGTCTGCGTCCGATCAGAGAGGTAGGAGGAGAACCACCGATAAGCGGTGCCTCCACTCCCAACCCTCCAACCGGCGCAGCAGGATACCATGGTCGATGGTATCAAAAGCCGCTGAGAGGTCTAATAGGACCAGGGCAGAGGAGTAACCCCTATCCCTGGCCCTCCAGAGATCATCCACCAGTGCGACCAAAGCTGTCTCCGTACTGTATCCGGGCCGGAAGCCGGACTGGAACGGGTCTAGATAGACAGCTTCATCCAGGTACTGGGGTAGCTGACATGCCACCACACTCTCTACAACCTTCGCCGTGGCGAAGATTGGAGACTGGCCGGTAGTTCCTAAAACAGCTGGGTCCAGGAAGGCTTCTTGAGGAGGGTCTCACCACCGCCTCTTTCAAGACGGAAAGACCCCCTCCCGCAAAGAAGCATTTGTAATCCCCTGGAGCCAGCCTCGTGTCACCTCCTGAGTAGCCAGTACTAACCAGGAGGGCACGGAACCAGTAAACATGTGGTGGCGTTCAGCCTACCCAGCAACCTGTCCATGTCCTCGGGAGTCACAGGATCAAAGTCATCCCAAACCACCTCAACAAGACGGGTCTCGGAACCCTCGCCTGGATCTACCCAATTTTGATCCAATCCGTCCCGAAACTGAACGATTTTGTTAAACTCCTCGGCACGCCCTTGTAGGGGTCCTCCCGCCTCCTGTTGAAGGAGCGGCGGGTCACCCAAACAGGGCGGCCGGGCGGTTATCTGCCGGCGCAATGAGGGAGGAACGAGGAACGCCGAACCCTCATTGCCACTAGGTAAGTCCTACTATAGGACCTAACTAGTGTCCGATCAGCCTCAGAGCGGCTGGATCTCCAGGCACTCTCTAGGCGTCTTCTCCGGCGCTTCATCTCCCTCAGCTCCTCGGAGAACCAAGGAGCTGGTTGAGACCGACGCCGGGTCAGAGGCCGCAAAGGCACGACACGGTCCAAAGCTCCAGCCGCGGCCCGCTCCCAGGCCGCAACTAGCTCTTCAGTCGAGTCGTGGGCCAGGTGTTCGGGAAACGGCCCAAGCTCCGTCAGGAACCTCTCCGGGTCCATCAGGCGCCTGGGACGGAACCAACGCATTGGTTCCGTCTCCCTGCGGTGGTGGGTAGCGGTCAGAAAGTCTAGACGAAGGAGAAAATGATCTGACCATGACAAAGGTTCAACAACTAAATCATTTAAAACCAGATCATTAGACCACTGGCCAGAGATAAAAATCAGGTCTAGGGTACCTCCCCCGACGTGGGTAGGGCCGTCAATTAACTGAATCAGGTCCATGGCCGTCATGGAAGCCATGAACTCCTGAGCTGCCGAGGATGCTACGCCGGCTGATGGCAAATTGAAATCCCCCATGACCAACAGTCTGGGGGTTTCAACTGCCAACCCGGCCAGCAACTCCAACAGCTCAGGCAGGGCTGTAGTCACGCAGCAAGGAGCCAGGTACGTGATCAACAAGCCCACCTGAGTTCTACGACCCCACTTCACGAAGAGGGATTCACACCCAGCTATCTGAGGCACAGTGGTTTCCCTCGGCTCAAGACTCTCCTTAATGATAACCGCCACCCCTCCACCCCTACCCTGGGCCCTCGGCTGATGGAATGCTCGGAAACCTGGTGGGCACATCTCCACTAGGGGGACCCCCCCTTCGGTGCCCAGCCAGGTCTCCGTAATGCCCATAACGTCCGCGGTCCCTTCCTGAATAAGATCTGAAATCAGGGGGGCTTTATTAACCGCGGACCTGGCATTACATAACATCAGCCGGAGGCCCAGGTCCCGATTACCCTGGCCACTCGGGTCACGGGAAATTTCTGGGGGGCCGGAGCACGCAATCGCTCGTAAACAGCGAGGGCGAGCCCCCGAAACCTGATGTGGCCCCCCCTTCCGTCATATCTGCCTCTCCCACTTACCGTAGTAATAGCTCGACCCTGACAAACTGGAATGACGCCCCTCGCCATAACCCCAGGACCTATTAAGTTACCGCCGCGTAACTTATGAACCCTGTGATCTGCAGTAAGCAAATCGCCTGGTTATATATGATTTCTCTTTGATTGACTGATTATGTGCCATCAAGTCATTTTTGACTCCTAGTGATTACAGGGATTCTTTTTTCTACATGACAATTTCTCCACCGTCTGTAATAACGCACATTATCACATTCTGTGAAGCTTTTGCTCTATGGCTCTTACTGAAATAATAGTTGCATTTAGAAGTCAGGATTTCCAAATAAATAAATAAATCTCTATGTGATTGTTTTGTTATTTGCTTGGTTGCCATTTTATATTTTGTATTTATAAATTGTATTGCTTATTGTTTTTATTTGATTTATTGTTTTTAATGCTGTCACACTAGATGAGTTGGATGGCATTATATATCTAATAAATAAACAAATAATTGTGGCCAAGGCAATGTTAACCACAAACCAAGTCAAAATATGAAATAGTTCTAGAAACTCAAATGTACTCCATCAGGAGTATGCATTCTTAATTATTTTAAGACCCAGGGAATTATTTCAAACTCAGTAAGATGACAGTGATGTTCTGTTGTTATCTTTTAAGACTACTGTAATTCACACGTGGCTGCCCTTAAAGTGAACCAGAACTGCAGCTGCCACAGAATACAGCCACCGTCTTGTAGTGTGATGCTAGCTGGTTCCTTACTTTATGGAGTACTAATAGTTGAAATATCTTTGAATAGTAGTAGCTGGGGTTGGTAGTTATATTGTTGGTTTGAGCTCCAAGCTTGGCGATTTGGTTGTAAACATTTCGTCCCCATTTGAATGGGGACGAAATGTTTGCAATCAAATTGCCAAGCTCGGAGCTCATACCAACAAGTTCTAATAGTCGCCAGTGGGTTTCTGGTCTTAATTCGATGTGATGGTCATTACCTATAAAACCCTACACATAACCTGAGCTTTGTTATCTTTTGAACTCTCTTCTCCAAGCAGAATCTGCCTGCCTTACATAGTGCAGCCAGGAAAGGATGCTGCGGGTATCCATTCCCAGAGAGACTGAGGCTGGCAATGCTCCAAAAATGCCATTGTCAGTCGCATGTCCCCAGAACTTAGGTTAGCTCTTGTTCTTTTATCCTTTACAACAGTGGTTCGCAACCTGTGTCTGTGGACCTATGGGAGAGCCACGATGTCATCACAAAACATAGCCTGCGAAGCCTTGAAGAAATGTTATGATTTAAATCTTGAGAAGACTTGGGGGTCCTTTGACACAAAAGGTATCTAAAGGGGGTTTGTGGTGAAGAAAGGTTGAGAACCACTGTTTTAACAAACAATCATAAAAAATCTTCATCCAGAGGGCATTCAGTGAAGAAATTTTAAAACAAGGACAACATCAGATACAGTAGCTTTCACTTGTCGACTTCTTGTTCAGTGATCATGAAAGCACTGAAAAAAGATTTACAATCATTTTTTGAACTTGCAGCTGTCACAGCATTCCTATGTAAAGAAAAACACCAAGTGCCAATTTTTGTTTTGGGCATTTGGCAATTGGCACATATTTATGATGGTTGCAGTGTCCCCCTTTGAAGAGATTGCCATTTGCAACTTTCACAGCAGGTTTCTGACACAGTTAATGGGGAAATTGGCAGTCAGTCGCGATCATATATGACACTGCACATAACCACCACACAGCATTAACTTCAGAGCTGCAGCCAGAACTGATGTTGTAAGGCAGCAAGGTCATGTGGTGTTTTACTTTACAACCATGTCACTTAGTGACGGAGTTGCTATTCTCAGTTGTGACCTGTAACTTACGACTGCCTGTATTGATTTTATCACTGGACACTTCAATCTTTGAATACTGTTAGACGTCTAGAGTGAGTGGGCAGTTCATACAAATTTGCAAATGAACAGGTACATAATTTGATTGCCACAATTAATGTGCTATCTGAAAGCTGCATATTATAACAGAATGTCAGTGAAAATATGGAAAACTTGCCAGAGAAGTACTGTAATGGGTAGCCTGGTCTTATTCTTTGCCATGACAGAACCAAGAGAAAAAAAATTGGAGCCAGGGGTATAGGATACAGTAGGAGTCCATGACTATTTTGAAACTTCAGGGTCCATTTTCAGAGACAAGAGAATGCCTTGCCTGATATTCATGTGAACAACAATAACAACAACAAACATTTCAAATAATTCAGATTCAGGCCAATAATGACAAACTGATTGTCTCTGAAGCAGAGGGTGATTATGGTGGACACACAACTACATAAGAACCATACTGAATTTCACCAATTTTGTTCAGTCACAAGTAATGTTTCTATCAATATTCTGGGGTGTACAGCTGAAATCCAGGCAACAAAAATAGAAAGGCTTCTTGAGATCCAGGATGTTCGGGGGATGGGGGATGAGGAAGAATCAGGGCTGGGTGACGTGTTGTGTCATCCAGTCAATATGGGTTTCAATGTCATCCTTACCTGAGGAGTTCCCAGCCTCTCTATTAAGGGAACCAGGTGAAGTGGGGCATATTTGGCTTCGAGACGCTTCATGCGTACCTCCAAGCGTTCTCCTTCTGTTAAGCGAGCAGCAAACAGTGAAATGAGAAAGCAAAAAGAAAAAAAAAACCTAGCATTTCAGAGTCATCTCCCAACCATTATCCAACTCTGGGACAAGTATGACATAAAACCGTGGAAATGAATTGTGAAGAAAGGTCTTTACTGACAACTGTGACACCAAATACACTTGTAAGAGGATCTTGTTTTTAACGCAAACATCTTGCTTTGCTTATAGGGTGCCCTTTCTTGTGGATTAGCCAATAGGGCCCCTAGTCAAATGAAGGCAATGAATAGCTAACTACATCTAAGATTCTTCGAAAGCTGAAATTTCTGTAACTTCGCAGCTACTACATAGCTAGGGAATAATGACTGATTTCTGTGCATCTCTTCACTCCTTACCTTTGATGTAGACCCTGGGCAAAATATTTTGGAAGGGAGCAGCATGCAGCAAATCACACACTTCTTCCTGGGACTGAGGCAGGAGGAAGAAAAATAAAAGGTGTTAAAAACTACCTAAGAACTGACTGTTTAGCTGTCAACCAAACCGGGAAGGGAACAGTGATCCATTTGCTTTCAGAAGGCTATTCAATTCTATCTCAATATCCAGGACAACGGACACATAACGTGTGTCAAAAGTAAGTTTATAATAAAGAGAATCTTGTTGTGTTTTTTTTTGTAAAACTCAGGACTTCTGCTTTGTTTACTTCTTCTGATTCAGCAGTAGGATTTCTTGACCCCTGCTGCAAAATGGTGTACTTTCCATAAGATTGTAATAAGGACTGCTGATAATTAACCAGGTTCCTCCTTCTTTGGGTGATTTGAAGTTGTCAGGCACTGCCAAGGATTGTGCGGATCTGCGTTGATGTATCTTGAATGGTCACATTATTCCACATAGGTGTATCCACATATAGGCTGCTAACAGACATACTTAATTGATTTGTCCACTCACAACTGCCTTAAGAAGAATTCTCTGAATGCTTTGTTTAAATATGAACTATAAAGGCACCCTGAAAATTTCATTGAGTTTCAGTGATAAAGCATGTAGTACGTATTGCACTAACAGAAAAAAAACTCCAGAATGTACCAGATGTTTAGGTTTTCTACCAGGCTGTGACTTTAATTGTGATTGGATATCTGGACCTGCTACTGAGCATCCCCATTATAAAAACTTACAGTGTGTAAGTCAAATTAATTAAAAACTTATTTATTTATCCAAGCGGGACTGGCTTGATTTTTAAATTTCTAAATTTTAATTTTTTGTAATTTTATATGGGGTATTTTAGGTTGGGTCAATTGACGGTTTTAATTTGGCCATTATTGAATATGTATTTTAAATTGATATTTTAATTTTGTATATTTAAATTGTTTTAACTTTGGCTGTACACCGCCCTGAGTCCTTTGGGAGAAGGGCGGTATAAAAATTCAAATAAATAAATAAATAAATAAAATTATGTATGTGACAGACACTAGTTGCATTTAAGCCGGTAAGTTCAAACAATAAGCCAGAGCCGAGGTTTATGAGAAAATGTGTTTATATTATATTGTAACCTCTTTTGACAAGGCTTTACCTTGAAAAGCAGTATGACAATATTATAAATGAAATTAATATAGTGCAGTTGTTAACTTGCCTTTTAAAGAGAAAAAAATGAAAACCTGGTCATTTTTGGCTATGTTAATTATAAGTGTGCATCAACAAAGACTCAACATTTGGTAAATTGGAAAAAAAAACCAAGATGGAAAGTAGCAAGGGCATAACTTTGTCACAGAGCCTTCCTTGGCCACTAATGGCAGTGGGACAATGATCAATCTGATAGACGTACAGTCCGAGTTTGGAGGTTGGAAAGGCTGATCTGACACAGAGTATACAGCTGTCCTTGGAATAGTGTTGCAAGTCACTGTAATGTCTAATAGAAAAGTTAGCAGCCTATGGGCCCTGTGAAGCTGCAGCTTGAGTCCCAGTAGGGTGTTTCTAAACTTCAATAGCAAATCTCCAAATTATATGGGGTGGTGTTGGTGTTCACAAGTAAGTGATATATATATATATATATATATAGTATAGTATAGTATAGTATAGTATAGTATAGTATAGTATAGTATAGTATAGTATAGTATAGTATAGTATAGTATAGTATAGTATAGTATAGTATAGTATAGTATAATGGGGTGCAATGCTCCCGGTTCGGACTGGATCGCCCGATCCGGTAGCGATGGCAGCGGGTGGTTCGGAGAACCAGTAGCAAAAATCCCTGCCACCCCCATGCCCAGCTGAGCCGCGTGATCATCAGAGGTTTTTTTTCTTACTTTTAAAAGCATTTTTTCTTTGGCTGAAATATGCTTTTAAAAGTTAAAAAAAAAAGCCTCTGATGATCGCGCGGCTCAGCTGGGGTCGTCAGAACCTTTTAAAAGCATTTTTTCTACAACCTCTTCGGTAGAAAAAATGCTTTAAAAAAAAAAAAAAGTTGGCCACGCCCACTGTCATATTACCCCCCTACCACCAAGCCACGCCCACAGAACTGGTGGTAACAAATTTTACATTTCACCCCTGATAGTATAGTATAGTATAGTATAGTATAGTATAGTATAGTATAGTATAGTATAGTATAGTATAGTATAGTATAGTATAGTATAGTATAGTATAATCTATAATATAATATAATATATTATACAATATAATATTATTGTATGTATAGATATATAATTACTTACTTGTGTACACATAAATACACACATACATACTAAGTCTCTACCTGTTTTATTGTGGAAAATGCCCAAAAATATTTTTTAAAGGATCTGAGAATTCTGGTACTGCCCACTCTGATGTCCTCATTGGCATCATTTAACAGAGACTGACTTCCTGAGTATCTTCTTTTTTTACCAACTTCATTTGGAATCCAAACTACAAGAAGCAGAAGATGAACCAGACTGGGGGCCAAAGGTGACCCAACACAACTTCTATGTTGGGCATTTTAGTTGTTGCTGTGTTTTTCACCTGAAAGCAGCACGAGAGCGGTATGACATTTGGTTCAAGACTGTGCTTACAGGAAAGGAAGACTTATCTGATACCTACATGTCAAGTGGGTAAAAAAAAATAGAATGGCAGACATAGCAAGGAACTGCTCTTACTTTCAAAAACATGGGAGATCTTGAATGGCCTTCAGGCTTTAATTATACAGTGAATAATACAGCTGTTCTATCCATCTATATACGTTCAAACTTAAAGTTTCATGGAATTCAAAGAGGCTTCAGTTTTTTGCTGCAATATTTCCTGTGAATTTTAATTCGCTGCATGTTTCTTGGTATGGACCACTCTAAAAAGAGACTCTGTGATGTAAATTGCCTACTTTCCTGGGAATATAGCCCAGTGATCAGGTCAAACTTATTTCCAAGTAGCCATACTTAGAACTGAGCTGGAAGAGGCTGAGAGAGGAACCACAAAATGAGAAGAAATTTAAAAACACATACAGAGATCAAGAGTTAATCTAAACTGCAGACACACAAAGAGGCAAGACCTCGGAAGCAGGAATGTTGGCGGAGACTTGAGTAATGATTGCAGCAAATTCTGCATGACTCTACATGGCGGTATAGCAACAAAGTAAGCCATGATAGCTGCATGCAAGGAGGCAAGACACTGCAAAAGGAGGTGGTTTTGATATACCCTTGTGTGAAGGCGCATTTGGAACGTTATTGATCAATTTTCTAACTCCCAGACACACTTTATATGGACCAAAACATGAGCACTGGTCCCTTATACAAGCCTCAGTGATATACAGAATGTAATTTTATGTGCATTTTTCTAGGGCAGTCTAAAGGAGTTGTTGCCATATGGTAATATCTTATGGTAAGTAATATATCATATAATTTAGAATATCACGGTTTCCTATTTTATAAAAAAAAGGCCACATCAGAACTTGGTATGTTCGATTTCAATCTTTAGAAGGCCAACGTAGAGGGGAGGTTTTAGCTGCTAGAGGCAGCACCCCAACTAATCGTTTTATGTGAGAAAAAACTCTGCACACTGTAGAAGTTTTGTATAATCAGCACAAGACTGTGCTCTCCTACAGTCTTGGAACCATCAATCCAGTACAGTCACTTATACCCAGATTTGCTCCATCCTCTAAAGGAGAGGGAGCAGATTACCATTTTAATGCCAGAAGTCAGTTTTCTTCATGCTTAGGAGGCAAGGAAAGGTGCACACTTTTTAAAAAAAACTTTAGAACAACTTTAGAAACATCCTAAACTCCTACTTCATGATAAGTTAGTACATTTATAGATTATTTTTCTCTCAGAAAAGAATAGCAGAAAAGTAAACTTATATCAAAATATTCTCTTTAAGTCATCATTAAGAGACAGGTCTCAATCAAGAAGCATTCATAAATAATACAATGTACGCAGTAACATATGTTCAGCATGCACTATGCTTATTTTTGTGATCATAAAAAGCTCAGGGAAATTAGATCATTTAGTTATGGATACAATAAATATGGGTTTTATTCTTCCAGGGGATTGTTCTTGGCATATGATTCAGAATGCTTACCTCCATTCCACCTTTGGCAATCTGCAAATTATTGGCACTACGGTATTGTCATAATAAACAATGTGCTATTATTAAGTAATTAAAAACAAACAAAACATGTCCAATAAAAGGGAGAACCTATTGTGAACTTTTAAATATTATGCAAATTAGAAGGATTGTCCTAGCAACAAGGGGAATAGGCATGACTTCTTGAAATCATGACATCTTTAAAATTGGTAAATATGTTTTTCATCTTAATGGAAGAAGAGAAATATCAGAGAGTTATAAACTGGTAGGGAGTAGTGTGGCACTCCAGAACTTGCCGAACTACAACTCAGAACATCCCTAAACTATATAGCAAATCATGACAGATGCCAGGAATTGTAATTCAGCAACTGGAGTAGTATGGTTTGTTCATACTACATATTGATTATTAAGATTTATTCTGAAAGATTATCTATCTATCTATCTATCTATCTATCTATCTATCTATCTATCTATCCATCCACCCATTATCTATCTATCTATCTATCTATCTATCTATCTATCTATCCATCCATCCATCCATTATCTATCTATCTATCTATCTATCTATCTATCTATCTATCTATCTATCTATCTATCTATCTATCATCTATCTCAGATTTTTTCATTTGGAGCTGGATGCTATCCCAGGTATGTAGGAAGCAATATTGGATGCTAACTTGATAAGTCAAGTTGTCTTTACAGATATTAAGAACAATTTTATGCAAAATTAACCACATGCACTGCAACTACACTTACTGCTACCACACTTCAAGTGGGATTGAAGCACATATGAAGCACGTATATCATGTTATCAAGGTGCACATGTTATTTTGATACTATTGTGGTTTGTTAGAGATGCCGTGATCACAATCTGCAATGAAGCCTGAAGACAACTGCATTTTTTTTCCAATTAAAAAAAATGGAAAAGCAAATAAGTAAATAAATACAATCAGCTCATTGGTATTGTGTTTAGGCACTCAGAGTGCATTTATATGGACAAGTACTTCTGCTTCTGTGTTTGTCTCTGTACTTCATTCTGGCAGGCTTTTGGCAAGCCACTGAAGAGTACTGTGACATGTAATAGCAAGCTGCAGCATCCTTTTCAACCTTGGACCTTTCGGGCTGTGTGGGCTTTAGCTCACTGAATATCCCAAGCAGCATGGCAATTGCTACTGTAAATTGTGGGATTTGACACCCACCCATTTGAATGGCATACACATTGCAGAAGTCGCTGTGCAGGACTGGGAGTGTAGGAGCTGAAGTTCTGTAGACCACAGCTAAATTGACAGCTAATTGAACACAGATAGCTCATTTGTTTGTTCCTTTGTTTCATGTATAATGATTTAAGCCCAATTATTTTCCCAAATAATTCATTTTAACTCACCAGGGCCTGTTCTATGAGAAGGCAGAAAAGAATGGCATTACCCACTTCCCTCAGACTTTGGAATACATCAGTCTTTAGTTCTGCATATTCAATTATGTCCTTCAACTGGTGATGGAAAAACTCCAGGATTCCTGAGGAAAAGCAAGATATAAATAAAAGACCCAAAGGTGCTTTTTCGAAAGGCATCTGGACTTCGCTAGTTTGTCTTTGAAAACGTTTCACTTCTCATCCAAGAAGCTTATTCAGTTCTGACTGAATGGTGGCGAATGAAAGGATTTATATTCTTTGCAGTCATCTGGTTGTTAGCACCCTGAAGGTTGGTCGTTAGCTCTCTGAGAGCCATGGAGGCCACTTGGGGTTTTATCTAGGCCCACCTCATAGGACCTGCCAGGTGTACGTCCCTAGCAGAAGGATCTGAATCATGACCTCTCTGAAGCATATCAAATGCAATGTGCAGATATAACTGGGAAGAGGTGATGCCTCAGATTTTGTTAATGGGTAATAAAATTAAAACAATGTGGGTAAGCAACAGAAACTCTTCACTAAGAAACCAATGCAAGGTAGAGGATGGGGATTCTTAGCTTGGTAACAGAACTTGTAAAAAAGATCTTGTAATAGCAGCTGAGTGCAAACAGTGTGGTGTGGCTGCAAAAAAAGACAAAGACAATTTTTAGACAGCATCAAAAGAAAAAAAATATGTTCCAAATCATGGGAAGTAACTGTTCCACTTTCTTCTGCTTTGTTCAGATTCCATTTTAAATACATTTTAAATGTATCCCATTCTGAGAATCATATTTTAAGGATTCAAAATAACTGGAATGGATTTACTGTAGGACAAAGAGGACAATCAGGGGATTGGAAATTAAGTCTTACGAGAACAAACTGTAGGACCTGTGAAAATTAAGCTTTGCCAAAGGATTGGAGTGGATGGACTATTACAGCACCCTTCAAATACTTGAAAGGATGACATATTGAAGAAATTCGAAATTTTCATTCTGGTGTATAGGAAGAATTTACTCAATAATTTACTCAAAAGATTCTCAAACATTTAATGTTAGAAAAAAAAATCCAATAGAAAGTTTGTCAGTGGAACTAACAGCCCAGGTAAGTTATTGCCATACCTGGGAGGCCTTAATTTGGATTCTTGCACTGGGCTCAACTCTTGTTTCTACAGTGATTCTTATACAGTAATTACAGCTGTTTCGACAACTCTCAATTAGTTGCTAAATTAAACCTCTGTAATCTTAATCTTTAGTATATTTTTTTACATGTCTAAAACACAAATTGAGGCCAGAAAAATATGCTGTACACATGCAGATAAAATGGAATGGATAGTACAATGAAAAATTTAAAATAGTATAATTCAAAATAAGTCATGCTGGTGATTTTGGACAAAGGACAGGAAAACCCAAATGTGATAAATAAGAATTAACAGAATAACAGAGTTGGAAAGGATCTTGGAGGTCTTTTAGTCCAACCCCCTGCTCAAGCAGGAAACCCTATACCGTTTTAGACAAATGGTTGTCCAATCTCTTCTTAAAAATCTCCAGTGTTGGAGCACCCAGAACTTCTGAAAGCAAGGCAGTCCACTGATTAATTGTTCTCACTGTCAGGAAATTTCTCCTTAGTATTATGCAGATTTACTAATCTCACAGTACTAACCTGGAGATCCATACTCATGCCTTGGCAGGCGGCAAATCTTCGGCATCACCTCTATCAAGGTCTTCACATACTGAAGGATGGTTCCTTGCAGCTATCAGAAGCAATTGGGGATGAATGTCAGCTCTGGGAAGTAGACTCAACATTCAAAGCATCTGCAGTTTTACAAAGTAGCCTGCAGCTGCAAATCTTGGCTCCCTTCAGCCAATTTATGCAACTGCAAGTAATCTTGATCCTATCTCACTCAGTTCAGAGAAGAAGGAAGCTTTAAATATAATGGCTTATTAAACAGAAGTAAACAAATGTAACAATGCCAAAAACATTTTCTGAGCTCAATAGTTTGTAAGAAGAAGCCAAGGCTCCAGATGTTCCAAAATCCAAAGGGAAACATTTGCTAAATAAAAATAGGTGATTGAAATTGGCAACTGGATGTGTAAATTTCTGGGTCTCTGGAAGCTCCTCATGGTGTTTTTGAGCTGGGATCCAAACAAGTACTTTTGAATCACTTTTAAAGTGGTTACAATACTTAAATATATCCAAATAGCTGTTTAAAAATATTTTTCTTTGAAAATACAAGAATAAGAAAAATAAGAAAACAATTTTAGAAGTTTACTCTACTACTGTGTTTCCTCGAAAATAAGACCCTGTCTTATATTTTTTTTGAACCCTGAAATAAGCGCTTTGCCTTATTGCCATGCACTCAAAAGCCTGATTGGGCTTATTATCAGGGGATGTCTTATTTTGGTGGAAACAGGGTAGTAACCCTATTTAAAAAACCCAAGCAGACTTTTTATATTTTTATATTTCAGTGCATAAAAGTATTTATTCTTTTTTTCCTTTTGTTACCAAGAAATCACTATATCTTATGCTGACCTGATAATTTTGGTATATGGGTTTCTGAACACAGGTTTATCATATCATGGGAGCAGCTCCATTTCTGCCAGAATAATTACAGATTTATAGCAGAATTACTGGCAGATGTGAAAAGCTTCCTCAAATCCTATGCAGAAACCATGTCTGGAAAATTAATTAAAATCTGCCTTGCAGTCTTAGCACTATATTGAATGTCCCACGAATCAACTTCTATTTATACAACATGAATTTTCCTTCCTCTCTTCCCCAGATCCACTTCCGATCCGCCTCAAATCTTTGCCAGAACATCAGTTAAATTTCTGCAGCAGATTTTGGGGAACCACAAGGAACTTTAAGAGGAAGAAGAGAAGAAAAAAGAGGATTAAAAGCAGTGGGTTTATTTATCCCCATTACCAGGCTTTTGACAATCTTCAGCAATTCTTCCATCACAACAGCAATCCCTTGGTATCCAAGGAGTCGGCAGATTGTCTTGAAGTGGGGGGGTCCCACAAAGTTTCGGTAAGAGCTATAAATGTGGCTGTATGCAATGTTGAGTGGCTGAGAATAAGAGGAGCAAAACATTTATTTAATAAGACAAGCAACACATTATGGTTACAGTAAGGACAGTATGTTGATAATCACCAGACAATGATTGATAATTTATTATTTCTAACTTTTTAATATCCAAACAATTTGGCTCAGATTCTTTTTCTCTTTTAGCCATGGCATTTCAAACAGCTACTAAACAACAATGCATTGATTTATAAACTTTCTTTACAGATAATCTAAAGCCATGGAAAGATAATTTAGCAAAGCAGGATAGAAGCTGTAGTACTAGCCTTGCAATCTGAACTTTGTTGATACTACTATATTTTCTGATGCCAAAAGGACAATTTAGAGCAGGGGTCCCCAGCCTTGGCAAGTTTAAGACTTGTGGACTTCAAATCCCAGAATTCCTCAGCCAACTTTGCTGAGGAACTCTGGGAGTTGAAGTCCACAAGTCTTAAACTTGCCAAGATTGGAGACCCCTGGTTTAGAATCCATCTTAGAAAGTTGCTTCTGTCTCCAACAGTGGGAGCTGCTCCTAAAAACAGCATGAAAGTTTTGATGCATAATGTACAATGTCCTCAACTTGCAACTGTGTTCAAGTTCAAAATTTCTGTTCCTGAGCAATGTGAGCTTAAGCGAGTTTTGCCCCATTTTACAACCTTTTTTGCCACAGTGAATTACCGCTTTGCCACATTGAATTACTGCTAAGTTGTTAAGTTAGTAACAGCGTTGTTATGTGAATCTGGCTTTCCCATTAACTTTGCTCGTCAGAAGGTCATGAAAGATGAGCGCATGACCCTGGGAAACTGCAACTGTCATTCATGCATGCCAATTGCCAAGCATCCGAATTTTGGTCACGTGACCATGGGGATGCTGCAATAGTCATATGTGTAAAAACTGGTCGTAAGTCATTTTTTCCAATGCTGTTGTAACTTTTAAAGGTCACTAAATGGATGGTTGTAAGTTGAGGACTACCTGTATATAACATCTTGGGTATCAGGGTTCCAGAAAAACCTCCTCTGCATAAAAAAAACAGGCCTAGTATGGTTTCCAGGCCTGACATTGGGCTTAGGTATAGTGTGAACACTGATAACATGGGGGGAGGGAGCAGCTGACCTCTTAAAATTCCAGAAATGCTCTGATACATAAATAGTGAGTTACAGACATGCACTAGCTAACTTGTTCACAGTTATTATTTGATACACAATGCTGCACTGTTTCAGATGGTGTAATGCGGAAAATGTAACGCCTTTATTCTGAAGTGATCAAAAAATACTACAATACTACTGATTGTTCCTGCCAAGTATTCTATAAAATCAAGCTTTTCAAGAATTTTCAAAAGCCCTATCAGCTGTATGGAGATCTAGAAACAGCAAGCCTGTTGTTTGACTCACCTTTGAGCCATAAAGGTAATATGGCTGAACATTGGCGGGTTTATCTCTCTGGGGTTCTTGGGTGAATGGAATTGCTGTCCGCACAAACCTAATAATTGTAAAATGACACAAAAAAGGTGTGTGTGAGGAGGAGGGCTGCATCAGTCATCCTATGCCACTTATGACACAAAATAGCTATGTTTCAATTAAACATTGCTTCCTAATTTAACACTACTTATCCTAGATGGATCTTCAAGTAATACATCTAACACTTTTGCATCTGTGCTAGCAATTTATTTATTTATATTTATTTGTCAAGCACATATTAGATAATATATATAGGTATAAGCATGAATTGAATACATAAAAAGAATACAATTAAAGGGAATATTAGGACAGTGATGGTATACACACCCCTTACAGACCTATTACATTACTATTAAATATAATATAGTATAGTATAGTATAGTATAGTATAGTATAGTATAGTATAGTATAGTATAGTATAGTATAGTATAGTATAGTATAGTATAGTATAGTATAGTTTTGTATTGTATTGTATTGTATTGTATTGTATTATATTGTATTATATTATATTATATTACTATTATATTACCTATTACATGAAATCCATTATATAATGCAACTTGGTTTGGACCATAGAATAGAAAGGAGCCATTTAGGCTACAGAATCCAAACATCTATCGGTGCAATAATTAAAAATTAAATTATCCTAGACAAATTGTTGTGGAGTTTCTACTTGAAGATATACGGTGAAGACCACTGTCTCGCATGGCAATTAGTTGCACTGCGAAACCAGTCTTCTTGTTAAGAAATGTATTCTAGCATTTGGGAAGAGAATTTTTTTTTTTTGTTTACATTTATATCCCGCCCTTCTCCGAAGACTCAGGGCGGCTTACAGTGTATAAGGCAATAGTCTCATTCTATTTGTATATTTTTTACAAAGTCAACTTATTGCACCCCCAACAATCTGGGTCCTCATTTTACCTACCTTATAAAGGATGGAAGGCTGAGTCAACCTCGGGCCGGGCTTGAACCTGCAGTAATTGCAGGCTACTGTGTTCTAATAACAGGCTTCTTAACAGCCTGAGCTATTCCGGCCCCACTGAATGCAGAGCTGCAAAACTATTGTTGTTATTTATCCTAGCAGCTTAGTGATTTATTTCTAGTCTTCAGAGAGGGGACCAACACATATTATTTTGACATTTTATTTGTACCTGTTAGTAGACCCATTGTAGCAGTAATTAGGTAGAAAGTCAAAGTTTAGCTCCCAGAAGACATGCAACGTGATGCGCCCATAAGGAGCTGAAACATTATGATTGGCCTCGCGGAACATGGCATCAAAACTGTCTAAAGTCATGTGGTTGCACAAGAGTCTATGTGTCAAACGATTGATCTCCAAAAGCCATTCAAGTTCCTGCATCAGAAAAGAAAAGAAAAGAAAAAAGAAAAGAAAAAAAAGAAAAAAAATCTGCTTTCTCAGGATAAAAACTGAAATTTCTCATACATCAATGTTTATTTGTCCCATGTTATTAGATGAAATCAAATATTAACAAATGCATTCCATCTACAGGTAGTCTCTAATTTACGATCATAATTGAGCCCAAAATTTCTGTTGCTAAATGAAACAGTTGTTAAATTAATTTTGTCCCATTTTATGACCTTTCTTGCCACAGTTGTTAAGTGAATCACTGCAGTTGTTAAGTTAGTAACACGGTTGTTAAGTGACTTCACTGGCTTTGCTTGTCACAAAGTCACAAGCAAAGTCACAAAAGGTGATCACATGACCACAGGACATTGCAACCGTCATAAACATGAGTCAGTTGTCAAGCGTGCAAATCACATGACTATGGGGCTGCTTCAACAGTTATTAAGTGTGAAAAATGGTCATAAGTCACTTTTTTCAGAGCTATTGTAACTTCAAACAGTCACTAAATGAATTGTTGTAAGTGGAGGGCTACTTGTATGAAATGCATTTGTGAATCAGAATCAAGTCCCATTTTTGCATCTTCCCAACCCAAGTTGTTAGGAACATCCTGCCAATTCCTGGGGAACTTGAATCTTACACATATTTAGGAAGTATGAAAAATCTTGATAATTACAAAGAAATATTGATAATTCTTCCTTGCCTATAAATAAAATAATTAAATGCGGACAGTTGTCAAAAGTTATGTACAGGATTGACATCACCTCAACCAACATACCTGTGAGCAAAACAGAACTTACTATAAAAGCAGATGTATTTTTTATTTTATTATCACACTGGAAATAACACACTTTAATAAAGATTGATAGAAATAAACAGAATGAATTGATACAATTGTACTAGACATGCAGTACTGTGTAGTCTTGTATGTATGTATGGATGGATGGATGGATGGATGTGTGTGTGTATATATATATGTATGTATGTATGTATGTATATAGTTCCTTGTTTTGGAGAAATACTTACCACAATGGATGTCAGATCTTCACTTTCAAAGCGGCTTATAGCCTGATCTAGTGATTTGTACATCGCAGCTGAGATACGCTGGGTAATAAGTCTGTTCAAGTCAATTGACCTGCCTAGCAGCTGCAAAAGACACAAGTGTAAAACCAAGAAATTGGTGATTAAAAAAAGGACCAAAATCAAGTACAGAACCAGAACAGTAGAGCGCTTAAGGTTTTGGACTGGCACAAGATGTCAAACCTCAGGATGCTGAGCAAGACTAAGGGGACAAAAGCTATCAGCTTCCAATAAGGCATCTTTAATGTTCACCTGGGGCAACCAAATCTTGAAAAATTGGAGGAATTCCCCACCTTCATTTATAGTGAGTTAATTACAGCAATCTCTCTTTGAAAGCTTTTTTCCCAGATTTCTTCTCACCTGGGCTACATTATTTTTTATAAGAGAAACTGCCCACAGATTTATCCATTATCTATTTCCTTCCTTATGCTGAGAGTACTTTTTATATTTTCCAAAAATATGCCTTCTGCCATAGAGAGATTAATAATAATAATGATGATAATAATAATAATGATGATGATGATAATAATAATAATAATAATAATAATAATAATAATAATAATAATAATAATAATAATAATAATAATTTAATTTGTATACCGCCCTTCTCCCGAAGGACTCAGGGCGGTTTACAGCCAAGATAAAATACAATGAAAACACATGCAATACTAAAACAGACATTAAAAAAACTTATTAAATTTGGCCCAATTTTAAAATACAATCAAACCCTATAAAATTAATAAAAATTAAAACCCATAAAATCAACTAAAAAATTAAAATTCAAGCCAGTCCTGCATGACGGAATAAATAAGTCTTAAGTTCGCGGCGAAAGGTCCGAAGGTCTGGTAGTTGTCGAAGTCCAGGGGGAAGTTCGTTCCACAGGGTAGGAGCCCCCACAGAGAAGGCCCTTCCCTTCCCCTGGGGGCCGCCAGTCGACATTGCTTGGCTGACGGCACACTAAGGAGTCCCTCTCTGTGAGAACGCACCGGTCGATGGGAGGTACAAAATGGCAGTTAACGGTCCCGTAGGTATCCCGGTCCTAAGCCATGGAGCGCTTTAAAGGTGGTAAATAATACCTTGAAGCGCACCCGGAAAACAACAGGTAGCCAGTGCAGTCTGCGCAGGATGGGTGTTACATGGGAGCAACGAACCGTCCCTCCATCACCCGCACAGCTGCATTCTGGACTAACTGGAGCCTCCGGGTGCTCTTCAAGGGGAGCCCATGTAGAGAGCATTGCAGTAATCCAAGCGAGAGGTAACAAGAGCATGAATGATCGTGCATAGGGCATCCCGGTCAAGGAAGGGGCGCAACTGGCGAATCAGGCGGACCTGATAAAAAGCTCTCCTGGAGACGGTCGTCAAGTGATCTTCAAAAGACAACCGCCCATCCAGGAGAACGCCCAAGTTGCTCACCCTTTCCATCGGGGCCAATGACTCGCCCCCAACAGTCAGCCGCGGCTGCAGCTGACTGTACCGGGGTGCCGGTATCCACAGCCACTCCGTCTTGGAGGGATTAAGCTTGAGCCTGTTTCTCCCCATCCAGACCCATAAGGCTTCTAGACACCGGGACAGTACTTCGATAGTTTCGTTGGGGTGGCCTGGGGTGGAAAAGTACAGCTGCGTATCATCAGCGTACAGTTGGTACCTCACCCCAAAACCACTGATGATCTCACCCAGCGGCTTTATATAGATGTTGAACAGGAGAGGCAAGAGAATCGACCCCTGTGGCACCCCACACGTGAGGCACCTCGGGGTCGATCTCTGCCCCCCTGCCAACACCGTCTGCGACCGGTCAGAGAGATAGGAGGAGAACCACCGATAAATGGTGCCTCCCACTCCCAAACTCCCCAGCCGGTGCAGCAGGATACCATGGTCAATGGTATCGAAAGCCGCTGAGAAGTGTAATAGGACCAGGGCAGAGGAATAACCCCTGTCCCTGGCCCTCCAGAGATCATCAACCAACACGACCAAAGCCATCTCCATACTGTATCCGGGTCGAAAGCCGGACTGGAACGGGTCTAGATAGACAGTTTCATCCAGGTATTGAGGTAATTGACGTGCCACCACACTCTCTACAACCTCAGATTCACAGCTGAAGCCCTTACACAAGCTAAGGTACTTATGCTAAGATACTTATGCTAGTATGGTTACCTGGAAAACATAAATACTTGCAAACAAGTATTCTACGCCATGGAAATGTATGGCTTAGAATACTAGCTTTCCTATTTCCTATGCCAAAGTACTACCAGACTTTGGCATAGGAAATTAATGTGTGAATTTGTCCTAAAGAGCAGTCCATAAAAAACACCAAAAAGGAAATTGTACCTGGACATGTCTTTGTTTGAGCAATGTTTCATAGCGATTGGATGGTGGGTAAGGGATAATCACTCCATAATTTTTACATTCAGCCCGGAAGCGCTTATCCAGTAAAACACTGTGAATAAAAAATACTCATAAGAATCTTTACTTGATTGTCTCTTCACTACCACAAGTCATCTATTCTCAAGACATCAGTGACAAGAAGAGTTATGTAATAACATCTAGGGCTTGCATTAAGGGATAATGAAGAAGAAAAAAGGACAGAAGAAAACTCAAAGTAGAAACTGACTTGCTTTCTCTCCACAAATTTTAAATGCTTTTCTGAAGAGTTACAAGACCCTATGTATTTTTTTCTTCATATTGTTCAGTGTTAGTATGAAAAGATGGTTAGTCAGGAATACAATTACTATTGTCGTCGTCATCATAGAAATCTGCAAACTTAAATTTTTGGTTGTGGAAAAAATATTTCCAATATCTAAAATAATTTGTTCAAGCTACCTTGGGAAGGCATTGTCTCGTTAGCAGAAATCCAAACCAATAATTTATCAAGACTATGTGAACTGCCAAATTAGTGGAAAGATGAAATATTCTAGAAGCAGCTACCATTTTGATAATAAAGGAAATTGGATTCTCTGATGTAAAATAGATTTTAGGTAATATTATTCAACCAGTTGATTTTTAATTGCTGAAGAAACATTGATCATTCCGCCAGAAGCAATACTATGCGAAGGTTTGCTATAAATTACTGCTATCATGTTTGAGTATGAACAATCTTCTTTCATCAATGTCCAGTAATATCTATTTCTTGTAATGTCATCACACAAATCATATATTTTGCAGCTCGGGAACTAATTTATCCATACAGAAGAACATTAATAGCTGGTGCAACACTCCCCAAACCAATAGAGGTTTCATACCTGCCAGCCATTGCTTTATAGTAAGCAAAGATTTGATCTGCCAGTTTATACACAAACTGATCAAAACACAAGTTCACCTGGTAGAAAAAGAACAAAAATGGGTTTTATAATAACAGGCTTTATCAAAGTTGAAATGATATATGTAAAATAAATCAAAAGTTTAGTATTAATAATTAACAAAAATAACGCAGAGAGAACTCACTTCTGCTTCAATTTCATCATAGAGAAACTGCTTTTTAAACTTGGTCAAAGCATAATAGGCGCTATCGTTGTAGAGATCCAGTGGGTAGAGCACATATCTGCAATTAATGAAATAGGTCAGCCAGCACAGACATGTTTGTGCAAACATTTGTCTCAACTATGGTAGAAATTTTAAAATGCGATTTAATTTAAAACTACTGATTTCAGGAAAGCCTGCATAAAATTTGATACAATATTAAAGCAAGCTTCCTTAATTTTGTGCATTAAGAATCAATATTTGCTTACAATCTCTTTGGCTCTATAACAAAATTTCTTCATACATAAAATTTATATATACATAGTAGGCTTCTTCATAAGCCTACTACAATGGAATCCAGCCAATCACAAACGATCATGAACTTTCATGAATTCATTCATTTGCAACATTTCTATTGGCATATATCAACCAACTGCCCATCTACTAGCCTGCTCATAAATTATTTCCTATCATCAATTTTTCCTTATATCCTTAAAAATCTGAAGGGAAAAAAATCGCTTTATACAAATCACTTCATAATTTCTTTATTGCCTGAAACAAACTATTGTTTAAGAACACTTCAGCCCTTCGCTCCTCTTTGTGAGGATACCACTAGACTACATGCAATAAATAAAAGTAAATTATCCTTCCAAAGAGATTGGCAGATGCAACAGAAAAAGGGAGACTGAATTCTGCTCCCTGTCACGAGACACAAAGCTGAATTTGAATTAAATCAAATTCCTTCAAGTATTACCACAGATACATTTCATATCATCCTGGAGTTCTTACTCCATCATGGAGGGTTCTTTGGTATCCAGGATGTGATCAGTTAGAATCCAGGGCATTGACATCTCAATGGGGAACTGAATTCGGCGACCCATGGTCAACTCCAGAAAAAATTCCCGGAACCAAAGTTGGGACAAATCACAGCACTGTTGGAGGGCTTCTGAAAACATAAAATATTTCCCCAATTTAAAGTGTAAGTGAAAACGTATAATATTCCCCCAAAATAAAATGCAAGACAGGTTTAATACATATAACATAGAAAGATATTGCAGAGTATGTGAATACAGCAAGTGCATGTTATAAAATATTATATGGAGATAATGTAACAGCATATTTGAACTGATAAAATTGATTACATAAATATATAAAATTAGACTGCTTTCTTACAAGAATAAGATCACAATTTATTTTTTTTTAAAACTAAATAATTGGGCTAACAATTTCTTTCAAGTTCACACCCAGTTCTAATAGTTCTTTAATATAAATTACAATGCACTGAAAATTCATTGTTCCAGACCTGGTTACTCTTGACAAGCTAATTCTTGAGAAGTTAATTCTGTCTAGGTTATTTATTTCAGAGTTGATGTTGCTACTTGCCACTTATATTGAGAAGATGTGTAAAGAAGAAGGACTGTTTATGAAATTCTTCAATGGCCAGAACTATTGGTCCATCCAAACTGCTTCTAAGTGTCTTCTTTGAACCACTCTTGTCTGCAATGAGGGATTCCAACATGGTTCTCACCATATAAAGCTGAAAAGACATGTTGATGATTGTTATTACAGGAATCCTTTGATAAATAATAATAATCATGTATAAATAATAGTGCAGGTAATCATCAACTTAATACCAGTTGCTTAGCAACTATTTTGGGTTACAATGGTTATAAGGGCCTTGGGAAGGTGCTGTCATAAAATGACACACTGCTCCCCTGTTGGTCACATGACTCATTTCGAGTGCTTGGCAACCAGCTTATATTTATGACTGGTTGCAGCATTCTGCAATCATGTCATCATGATTTGCTACTTTTTTGGTGGTTTTTGATGTTTTACATTGGTTTCTGGCCAAAAATGTACGTTCAAGAGAAGGGGTTAGCCCTTACAACCATGTGATTTGATTAGAGACCCCATAACATGATTGTAAAATCAGGTCTGGTCACATCGGCGCCTTGACTGACAACTGTCATGATTTATGACTGAAATTCCAGTCCCAATTGTGGTTGTAAGTTGAGAACATATTAATATTCAGTGGAAACTGAGAAGAGAGCTGGTATTAGTCCATATCAGCTGTTCCACAGATGAAGGTGTCCTATTGAGTAGGCCTGCTCAAAGGAACTTGAAAGATAGAACTCACTTGGAGATCAGAATCTCAACTGAACTTTCCTCCTTGATCTCAGCGGAAAAACAGATTCATTTTGAAGCAGAGAAGGTTTGCTACTACTATTATAGTTATAACGATTTCTTTCAAAGAAGGAAGGAAGTCCCTGGATAAATAATAGAATACAGGTGTATTCTATAAATAATAGAATACAGGTGTCAACTCGCAAAGCATTCCTGACCTGCTCTTGAGTTGCCATAGGCAGGGGGATGGGGAACTGAACCTTGCAGCTGCAGCGAGGAAATTGCACTTCAGTCAAAAGAAAAGCACATTCCAGCCATCTCCATGTCAAGGCCATCTCCACAGAGACCCACAGTGGCTGGAGGGACTTCTACAACCCAAGAAATTGCTTAGTTGGAGAATATGATTGATGACACACATTGGGGGAGGGGGAAACAGGGTCAGAGTCGGGGCGTGAATCAAGTGAGGTCAGAGTTGGCTTCACTTGGTCCGTGCCGACATGAAGCTCCTAATAAATAACTGGATTTCTTTTGAAGCTTGGCTCAAGGCTCATGATTTAATTAGGTTGGAACACTGACAACAGGTAATATTTAAATTTTGACTGTAATGGAGACTGCCCAGTATGATTGTAAGATTTGACAGTTGTAAAGCTGGTAGATCATGTGATCAACTCATTTTACGTTATTTTTTGCAGCAGGTGACCACCATAGCAATAGCAATAGCACTTAGACTTATATACCGCTTCACAACAGCTTACAGAGTCAGTATATTGATTTCAACAATCAGGGTACTCATTTTACTGACTTCAGAAGGATGAAAGGCCGAGTCTTTATTTACTTTATCAGTATGAAACTGAAGTGTATAATAAAAAAACCTATTCTAAAGATCTGGTTGATAAATTAACCTGCATCTTCTTAATAAAGGAACAGATACCTGTGTGCTTGAAGGTCCAACAGCTCGTCGTGGGACTTTGATATCAAAACCACCTTTGGGATCTTTCTCCCCTCTCAGACAGGGATCATTTGGAGGCTCACGTCCTCCCTCCCAATCACAGATTGTCTTTCTAATTGCCTGAAGAACACTGGGAAGATGAAGAGTGGATCTATCATTGAACTGCTGTGTTTACAGTGAAGTCTAAATAATCAATTTAAATATGAAGTAGAAATATAATTACGTAAGTACTGCATGATGCTTTAGGGATATCATACAAATCTGATATTTAATGATAGTAGCATCAGCACTAATTAATCCAAAAAACTCTACTACTTTGGTATGTAAAAAGAGCTACGTATCCCATATCACATTAAAAGGCTAATTTCAGTTGCTAATCCATTCAGGCTATGAGCAGCAGATGAATGAAGACTGTCTTCAGTTACACCCACACATACATACACATTATATACACACACCCACACAGACAAAGAGATTGTGTTTGTTGGTGGAAGCGGTGGTGGCGGGGAGAATAGGAGAAACAAAATGTTCTGATAGTCTATTAAATGACAGCCAATAGAAACTAGAGAAAAGTAAAAATCACAACCCCAAAGCTTCATGGTTATAAGAGACATGACTATAATCCATGTCCTATCAAGATCTTCTCTATGGCAGCAATTACTGGCCAAACATTCAGCATATGTGGATACTGTCTGGAATGCTGATTTTCTAAATACAAATTCTTGGGGACAGTGAATATTTGAAAATGCCTTGCTTGACCACTATTGTTCCATCCAACCTGGCACTGTTTATTCTTTTTCCAGTTTTCTACACTTGCAGCCTAAGTATTTTCCAAGCGTTCTACTTTTTAATTGGCAATATTATAGATTTATCCTGGCATTTTCTGTGAGCCATGCATGGAATCAGTCCTGCACTTAAAAACATGCATGCTAATTTAATAGGTATAGGCAGGCAGAAAAAAATATATGAAATAGAGTCCATATATTTACAAAACTTCTAGCAAGTGATTTAGTTACCTGATGAGGACATTTTTCTTCTTCCTAACCGCTTGCCTCAGGGGCTCTCTCAGGGTCACCTGAGCAAAGTCCTGTAGAGCAGCATAGATTGTGTTCCTGATAGCCTGGTTGAAGACACTCTCCATGCGACCCATGAGCACTTGCAGGCCCTTGATCATAGCAATAACCTGCGTAGAATAAAAATAGTCAAAAAAATACTCTTTTAACTCTACCAGGCCCATTCACATGCAATCTTAGGAGAGCATCCCAAAGGCACTCTTCCAGTGCTATCCTGGAAGCCCTGGATTTGAGTGGTTTTTCTCTGCATACAAGAATACAAGAACAAGTGGAGAAAACAGGACAGTTGTAAATTAAAGACAGCAATGTCTGGATCAGTAGTAGGTTTCAAATCCCGGCGCTACTGGTTTGCTATCGGTAGCACATGGATGTGTTCGCTCGCTTTACAAGCGTGCAGCGCTTCTGCGCATAGCGTTTTTGATGATGTCTGGGTGGATGGGAGGAGCCTCCCACCACTACCACTACAGGTTCTCCCAAACCGGGGTGAACTGGGAGCAACCCACCACCTCCAATATTCCATTTCAACACAAGATTGCTTCAGTCATCCATTCAAGGAAACTATGTACCCTGGGCAAAAATGAGGGATATAGCCACCTACCTCCACAAAAGCAAACTTTTCCTCACTGGTATAATTGTATCTTGTAGCTCTCTCATACTCTTCAGCAGTGCCTGGACAATCTTTGTTACAGAACTTATCAGTGGGATGGACTAGTTTCCAAGAATACTTCGCGGCGGAAAAAAAACACAGAAAATCCAGATGGAAAAATCCAAAATATTGATTTCTTGGAAAATACTAAATTCAGCCTATAATGTAATTTCTCCAGTATATGTAGATTCTATTTTTTAAAGTCAGGTTTTGTAAACAGTACACAGGCATGCACTTCTTTAAATAAGTTCAATTTTTGCAAGCTTTAGAGGGAAAGTAAATTAAAACATGTTCAAGACTCTGATTTATGCTGAAGGCAGCTTTATTTATTTTATTTATTTTTATTTATTAGATTTTTATACCGCCCTTCTCCCGAAGGACTCAGGGTGGTTCACAGCCATAATAAAAATAGAACAATATACAATTAAAACAACAATTAAAAAACTTATTATATATGGGCTGAGATATAAAACAATATCCTATTAAAATTAAACTCTCTAAAAATATAAAATTATAAAATTTAAAAATCATGAAGCCAATCCCGCACAGATGAATAAATAGGTCTTGAGCTCACGGCGGAAGGACCGAAGGTCAGGCAGTTGGCGTAATCCAGGGGGAAGTTCGTTCCAGAGGGTAGGAGCCCCCACAGAGAAGGACCTTCCCCTGGGGGCCGCCAGCCGACATTGCTTGGCGGACGGCACCCTGAGAAGCCCCTCTCTGTGTGAGCGTACGGGACGGTGGGAGGTATTCGGTAGCAGAAGGCGGTCCCGTAAGTACCCTGGCCCTAAGCCATGGAGCGCTTTAAAGGTAGTGACCAACACCTTGAAGTGCACCCAGAAGACCACAGGTAGCCAGTGCAGTCTGCGCAGGAGTGGTGTTATGTGGCGGGAGGTAACAAGAGCGTGAGTGACCGTGCATAGGGCATCCCGGTCAAGGAAGGGGCGCAACTGGCAAATCAGGCGAACCTGATGAAAAGCTCTCCTAGAGACGGCCGTCAAATGATCTTCAAACAATAGCCGTTCAGCCAGGAGAACGCCCAAGTTGCGCACCCTTTCCGCTGGGGCCAATGTTTTGCCCCCAACAGTCAGCTGCAACTGCAGCTGCCTGTACCGGGGTGCTGGCATCCACAGCCACTCCGTCTTGGAGGGATTGAGCCTGAGCCTGTTTCTCCCCATCCAGACCCGTACGGCTTCCAGGCACCGGGACAGCACTTCGATAGCTTCGTTGGGGTGGCCTGGGGTGGAAAAGTACAGCTGCGTGTCGTCAGCGTATATAGTTGGTACCTCACCCCAAAACCACTTTACTTTAAAAATCAACATATAAATGTATCAGAAAAAAAAATACTTACCACTTCCATCACATGCGCACTCCACTTGGACAAAAGTTGAAGTCCCCGTAAAGCCAGGTCAAAAAGCTCCCTATATTCCTCATCTGACTTCTGACTATCCAATCCGGAGCCCGTTACAACCTGAAAAAGGAGTAGATCTCTGTCTCACTCAGTAATCTTTTCCTTTAATTGCTTCATGTTGCTATTTTCATTAACTGAGCAAAACATTGCAAACATTCATCAACAAGAGTTAATTGATGGACAGGGAATGAGGGGAGGATCTGAAAAATTAATTTATTGATTTATTTACTCAATTTCTATAACCGTCCATCTCAATCAATGACTCTGGATGGATTACAAATCCAGAATTGCTGGAAAGTTCCGAGATAAAATACACAGATGACTAACATCAAAATGACATGATTCCTCCAGTCAGTTTCATATTCTAGTCCTTCACCTACGTATCTCAAACAATATAATTCAAAGATAACACTCAATTATAAAAACTCATCCAGTTTCCTATATGTTCAAATAAAACTAGGAAGATCTTCAGAGAAAAATGCAGATGTACTAATTTCTTAATTATTGCAACTTTCACTGAATTCTTTCGGAAACATTTTGACTAAGAGTAAATATCTAGCTCCTATAAAAGAGGAATTCAAGGATAACCTCTTCTTTGGGCTGATACATGCAAATATATTGTGTAGCATAGTGCCCTCTATTGTGCAGGCAATCATCTGCCCACTGGCTAATTGTGAATCGTTTTTAAACCTTGAAATGGGAAAGGCCATAGATATCCAAGCTTCATAGGTGGTAGGTTTAAACAATTCTGAACAGTATGTAATCTGACAGCACTAAAAGCAATTTGGAATTTGGGAGGCCTAGGAGCACTTAGGGATGTTTAATTGTTTTCAGAAGGAGGTTCATATTTATTCTTCAATTGTACAATGCATCCACAATTAAAATAAGTAGATAGAATCTGGACAAAAACTAAAATTTATTTGGTTTAACCAGTAAAAGGTTCCCTTCGCGCATATGTGTTAGTCATTACCGACTCTAGGGGGCAGTGCTCATCTCCGTTTCAAAGCTGAAGAGCCAGCGCTGTCCGAAGATGTCTCCATGGTCATGTGGCTAGCATGACTAAATGCCAAAGGTGCACGGAGCGCTGTTACCTTCCCACCAAAGGTGGTCCCTATTTTTCTACTTGCATTTTTACGTGCTTTTGAACTGCTAGGTTGACAGAAGCTGTGACAAGTAATGGGAGCTCACTCTGTTACCCGGCACTAGGGATTCGAACCATTGAACTGCCGACCTTTCGATCGACAAGTTCAGTGTCTTAGCCACTGAGCCACCTTGGTTTAACCAATACTTAAGTTTAATTGAAAAAAAAACAATGAAACAGAATTACAAAGATTATTTTTTAATATTTTTCCCTACTGTCTAAATTTAAAAATGTATAATTTAAAGGCAACCTTTGAAAAAATTTGCAGGCTACAGGATGTCCCAGGACTGCACATGGGATATTGCATTATATACTGTTTTACTTTGCAAAACAATAAATAAGAATTGGACTGTAGACTATATGTATAATACAGAAGAACAGAGAGTTATATACTTTTGAATGAGAAAAATCTTTCTACTCTGAATATCTGGAGAGCTGCTGCTGGTTGGAATAGACAGAATTGGACATTTGCCATCTAAATCTCCAAGAGGCAACCTATTTGCATACCAACACCATAATCAAACCACAGAATCAAAGTAATAATGAATTGCCCATAGAACACACTCAACATTTATTCTTTCACACATGGATTGTGCAGCACATGCCTCCATGGAAGCTTACCTCACTGTTGCTGTAGCGAGCAAGTTCAGAGATAAACCGGATATGATCGTCTCGGATCTGTACCATCTGTTCACAGATGTTATACTGTGGACTGATGCTGCTCTGTGTGCATGTCCATCTGGGCAGAAAACCAATGTCTTTAAGTTAACACTCGTTTCTGACTCTACGGTTATTACTCAAGATAACTGTGGTCCACTGGTCCACTAATATCTCACTTGGTCCAATGTCTTTTGATAAGGTGCATCACTCAGTAACTGACAACTGAAAACTATAGTTGTTGGAGTCGATATGTTTTTTAATTTCCTAATTTATCCTACACTTGATATGTTTATTTTATTTATTTTATGTTTGTGCTAAAAGTATGGTAGCAAATCCATAGACGACAAATGGAATTATTTACTCAATAAGTGCACAACAGAATTTGAGGACTGGTCTTTAAGAAACTATATATACTGTAAACAAAAGTATATACGGAAAAGATGTCTAGAATTAAAAATGGGGGTCTATTTAACCTAGATAGGTTAAATGTTCTGCCAATTTAGAACATTATCAGCAAAAAAAGTTAAAAATTGAATTAGGAAATAGATAAGGGACAAAAATGTTACACCTGGCAACCCTAATAATAATGGCAAACCATAGTTTAGAATAGTTTCCTTTTCCTGGCTGCCAGAGCATGATCTATAGCTATGATTCATCTATTCAGATATCACACAGAATCATAGTAAGTAGCAAATGCTTTATAAAGTTTTCAGATTAGAATTTCTAAATCTTGGTTATAGATTCACAATTTCTCCATTTAAGATGACATCAATAATGACCCATCTTTAACATGATTTTCCATGAAGTTTGAATTTAGCCATTCATTCCTTCTTTTTTTACATGACTATGAATTATTCTTAAATGTAGCAAATGAACCTGACTTCTATTTAAATGTCAGTAAAGAGTATTTATAAAGGCTATCTTTGCTATTCAAAATTTGCTGCTTATTTTGAAAGAGTGGGATATTTTAAAATCTCATTTCTGGGACTAGATAGGTAATATTGAAGTAGATGCAATTATCTTAATTATGTTGACAGTGATGATTAGGTTCTATTATATTTCCAGATGTTCAGAAATCCAATGCTTTGCTCTTACCCTTCCAGTGTACTGTTCCCCAAAGAAATCATCAACAGGTTATCAGTGGTGATCAGATATTTGGCTGCACTAGCCCAACCTGCCATATATAATCTATTCCATTACAGAAAATTAAAAGGCCATACAAGAAAAAAAAAACCAGTTAATTTACATCTCACCACAAGGATGGAAATGAATTAGGGAGACAAAAAGGAAAAGAAGGACATGAATGTGCAGGAACATAAAAACCCCACAACTGTTGTGCAGCCAAGTTAGTGCCAAGGTGCTCAGAAGGCGATACTGCTCTGCTTAGAAACTGAATAAGAAAATAATTGTTAGTAAGTAAAGATGAATGGAAAAAATAGTTCGCAGTTTGATTATTGGGAATGGGGTAGGATAAATTAGAAATGGGATTTAAAATACACATTGTTAAATACTTCCATGGACCGGGCTGAGTTTAAAATCCAACTTATTTTGGCAATAGAAGGTTAGAATGATGAGTGAGAAACAACATACACATTTATGCTGGTATAGAAGCCATTAGTCAGATACCATAAAACGAAATAAATATACACCCAATGAACACCATGAATTCCAGTAATGAAATCCAATTATAACCTGATTTTTTTTTTGCAGTGATTAATTAGTGATTGTCTCTTATTAAGCAATAATTATGTGACTGCCGGCCTTCTGGTCTAAATTTGAGAAACTGAAACTGTTTTTTTGGTTCGAATCTTGGTAGTTATCCCAAAATAAAGTACACCAAGTTGTGTTGTGAAATGGCAACTGAAACTGCCAACTGAGAGGCATGCATCACATCAAATTTTGTGATCTTTGTATGATTGAGCCACTTTGGATTTACATCTGGCAACACTTACCCTTTATGCCTAGAAATAGCTACAGGGGAGGCTGCCTGAAATACAGCAGGACAGCATTGCCTTCTAGGACTCCATACCAAGATAGGTGGTCATAATTCAACCCTTAATTGTGATTTCATTTACCAGTGTCTTTATAGGGGAGATGGGCAGCATCAAAAGTAATAAACAAACAAACAAACAAACAAACTCATCCTCTCTAAGCTATCACTGAAAAGGCTCCCCAAGATTCATTCCTATGAACAATTCCATTGAAAACAATTCCAGTTGGGAGTAGCTAGAGTTTATGCTACATTTCTTTTGTTGTCCTGCCTAAAACCCAATCTGAGAATCCTTCTGGACAGATAGAGTGCTGTGTTCATGCTCTGGAGGATTTTCTATCCAATTGAAAAATGTGGATAAAAATTACCCAGAGCAGGCACACTCGGTCACATTCACGTTCACAGGATGAGCATTCATACCTACATTCACAGCTGCCAAGCACGCAAACGAATAACAGTCAACATACAGGTACAGACACTGAATTTAATATATGCAAATATATTCCCAATGTATACATTAACACTTATATCCATTTTTCTGCCATGTAAGTGTTCTTCACATGGACATACTTGCACAAGTCCAATCATTCCTTTCCATCTTCACAAATACCTCTCAGTCAATACTTTCTTATACACACAGGTATAAGTATATTATACGTATATAATATACATATAATTTCTTTATATGTATATTGGCCACCATATACATATTAACTCTCAGTGCAAATGTATTGATCTGCACTCAGTTTTAGCAATCATTTCCCTGTATTCTGAAAGACACATCTTTATGGCTATAATTTATGAACAATTTGCTAGTTAGAGACATTTAGCCAGCCCCTACGGGTAAGCATGCAGAAAGTCTGAGGAGGTTTGAGGAAGATAATCTACATCCTTGCTTGGATTAAACAGATCTCTAATATTGTGTTTCCCTGAAAATATGACCTACCCCGAAAGTAAGTCCTAGCCTGATTTTTACACGTGTGCCCAATATAAGCCCTACCCCCAAAATAAAGTACACCAAGTTGTGTTGTGAAATGGCAACTGAAACTGCCAACTGAGAGGCATGCATCACATCAAATTTTGTGATCTTTGTATGATTGAGCCACTTTGGATTTACATCTGGCAACACTTACCCTTTATGCCTAGAAATAGCTACAGGGGAGGCTGCCTGAAATACAGCAGGACAGCATTGCCTTCTAGAACTCCATACCAAGATAGGTGATCATAATTCAACCCTTAATTGTGATTTCATTTACCAGTGTCTTTATAGGGGAGATGGGCAGCATCAAAAGTAATAAACAAACAAACAAACAAACAAACAAACTCATCCTCTCTAAGCTACCAAAAGGCTCCCCAAGGCTAAAAGGCTCCCCAAGATTCATCCCTATGAACAATTCCATTGAAAACAATTCCAGTTGGGAGTAACTAGAGTTTATGCTACATTTCTTTTGTTGTCCTGCCTAAAACCCAATCTGAGAATCCTTCTGGACAGATAGAGTGCTGTGTTCATGCTCTGGAGGATTTTCTATCCAATTGAAAAATGTGGATAAAAATTACCCAGAGCAGGCACACTCGGTCACATTCACGTTCACAGGATGAGCATTCATACCTACATTCACAGCTGCAAAGCACGCAAACGAATAACAGTCAACATACAGGTACAGACACTGAATTTAATATATGCAAATATATTCCCAATGTATACATTAACACTTATATCCATTTTTCTGCCGTGTAAGTGTTCTTCACATAGACATACTTGCACAAGTCCAATCATTCCTTTCCATCTTCACAAATACCTCTCAGTCAATACTTTCTTATACACACAGGTATAAGTATATTATACGTATATAATATACATATAATTTCTTTATATGTATATTGGCCACCATATACATATTAACTCTCAGTGCAAATGTATTGATCTGCACTCAGTTTTAGCAATCATTTCCCTGTATTCTGAAAGACACATCTTTATGGCTATAATTTATGAACAATTTGCTAGTTAGAGACATTTAGCCAGCCCCTATGGGTAAGCATTCAGAAAGTCTGAGGAGGTTTGAGGAAGATAATCTACATCCTTGCTTGGATTAAACAGATCTCTAATATTGTGTTTCCCTGAAAATATGACCTACCCCGAAAGTAAGTCCTAGCTTGATTTTTACACGTGTGCCCAATATAAGCCCTATCCCCAAAATAAGACCTAATTAAGACCCCGCCCACTCCAGGGTGCATGGGTAAAAATTAAACTAGGGTGGGAATGGTGGGTGGAGCTGCCCTACTACTTACCTTCGGACAGTTGCAACCAGATCCCTCACACCCTGACACCTGCCTTGCTGGTCCATTTCTTCTGCAGCTGGCAAGGCTTTCTTGAAGGCCTCTGCAACTGATAACAGAGCTCCGGATCAATCCAGAACTCTGTTATCGGCTGCTGAGGCCTTCAGGTAAGCCTTGCCGGCCGCAGAAAAAATTCCTGAAGGCCTCTGACAGTGAAAAGGAGGCGAGGGGTGATGTGAGCAAGTGAGGTGAGTCAGTGGACAACTCCACCCCCAAAAAAGATAAGACCTGGTGCCTTTTTGGTGGCAAAAAAAAATTATAAAACAGGGTCTTATTTTTGGAGAAACATGGGTATTCCCTTACTAGCCAAAGGACTGGATGAAATTTGAAATTGAAATTAAGTTGGAAATAGCAAGGAAGAAGTAAGAAAGTTTAAGGTTAGGAGCAAAATCTGCCTGATTTAGGGAAAAACTCTAGGAATGCAAGAATTTTGAATGGTAGCCAGAGTTCACTGAGCTTGAAAAGTGTTGGTATAAGACAGAAATATAAGTCTTATACTTGGTATAAATCTTCAATAGTTGCATCCCTGGATTTGTCATCAGAAGTTAATAACTCTGTGCAGCCAAGCAGAGAAAGGTCCCAAAAGATCTGGAGTGTCACTTCAAGGGTAAAATAATAATCTGATTTAATTGCTTCTTCAGAGAGTTAATCTTGAATTGCTCCTTTAGTAGATCAAAAAAAAAAATTAGGGGCTTTTAGACACTCAATCAGCTCAAGATCACAGCCTGTTGGGATGTCAAAGAACTGGAAAACACCAGGGAAGGGAGATTAAGGTTGAAGAATATTTAATTCCAAAGGTGGCAGTACTTGAGGAACCAACATTTTAAAAACTGCACTCTCTGCATGAGTTATCTTTCCATTTCACTAATAAAGGAGAGTATTTGAAGCAGGGTTGACATGAGACGTCCTTGGTGCTCTCTGAGCTTGCTTGTTTTTCTTGTAGACATTTCATTACCCAAACTACACAACAACATCAGGCTAGTAAGGAGTGCAGTTTGCTGTCAGTTTACATGATGGCTTGCCTGTCAGTGTTGCTGTGGGTGGTCTTAGAGATTCTTTGGTTGATCTGTTTGCTGTTGGCTTCTTTGGCTGTTGGCTGATGATGTTACCTAGTTACATGAATGAAACGTCTGCAAGAAAACAAGGAAGCTCAGAGAGCACCAAGGACCCTCATTTCCATTTTTAGGACTTACTGGGAGGTCTGGCTGGGGAGCCAATGAAGAATTTCAGGGAGGTAAGGTATATTTAACTGTAGAAATTGGTACAATCAGTGTCTTTCAAGATACAGTAAAGAGAAAGGAAGAAATCATATTGTGACCTACATCCTTAGCAAAGCACTCATTTTTACATTCAGTCATTTAATCACTCGGACACAGGCTCACAGGCAGTCACGCAGTGAGCTTACACACGAGTGGAAGAGTAGACTAAGACACACCAAAGCCAAGAGACATTATGGCAGGCACTCACTTGGATTTGTTCTCCTCATAGTGAGCACTGGTCTTAATGTATCTGGCCAGCTCTATCTGCATATCGCCGAATAAAGGAACCACCTGCAGCTGCTGGAAGAAAAAACAAGAAATGGTTTAAAGAAGGTAAAAAGGCTTCCTTTGGTATGAGTGTGACACATGGAGTAAAGGGGCATTTAACCACCAGAGGGGGCTAAAAGACTGAAAGAGTGTTCCTGACAATATTGGGAGGAGCAAAATAGTTTGTGAATTTCCATGGTGAAGCCGAGAAATATGAGTAATTAGGATGATTCAAATCAGGTCAGCACAATTTTTAGCTAGCAGTTTATTATCATTTTGCATGGAAATCAATCCTGTTGAAAACTACCTCTGCAAGATTTCTGAATGCCAGGTCTATTCGAAAACCACACCTTTTTTACAATATAGTACATTGGAACACTCCTGGATCATTAAGTGTTGGGGGGATATATTGAAAAAGAAATACTAATTGATGGTCTTGAGAAGGTTAATCTTATCAATGGGATCTATTAGAAAGAAGCAACCATGTCCCCATGGGTTCTAGGGTGAGGAATATAGGTAGTCCTCAACTTACAACCACAACTGAGCACAGCATTTCTGTTGCTAAGCGAGACATTTGTTAAGTGAATTTTTGCTCCATTTTATGACCTTTCTTGACACAGCTGTTAAGTGAATCACTGCAGTTGTTAAGCTAGTAAGATGATTGTTAAGTGAATCCGGCTTTCTCACTGACCTTGCTTGTCAGAAGGTTGCAAAGGGTGATCACATGACCCTGGGACAATTGTCATAAATATGAGTCAGTTGTCAAACAGCTGAATTTTGATCACATGACTGTGGGAATGCTGCAATGGTTGTGTCAAAAATGGTCATATATCACTTTTTTCAGTGTTGTTGTGACTTTGAACGGTCACTAAATGAACTGTTGTAAGTTGAAAATTACCTGTAGTGCTATCATATGAAAACAAAACAGTGGCTCTAAATTGTCTGGCCAAATACACAAGAGGATAGGACTTCTATTGCTTTAATAATTGCCTAAAAGAAGAATGTCAGCAGAATTAATAGAAGTGCATGAGCATTAAGTTCTCTTGCACCTGGTCATCCTAATATGATTGCCCTTAACCCAGGAAATATATCTTCACCTTTTGCTTCCTATTTTGCTTCCTGCTACCATACCCAGCCATCAATCGCAACACATATAGAAGCTTAGTATACAGACAGGAAGATGGAATTTCTGCTCTCATGACAAATCTTGAATCACATTATTTCGTTTATTAAATATGAAGCCAAGTCTTCTCAATTGCCTCAGATCATTATTGAGTCTCAGAGAACTAAAAAGGAAAATAGCTTTGGCTAACGAGAAAGGAAATTTAGAGTTGGTAAATTTTCAGTACATGATTATATGATTCGCTTGAAGCAATTACCTGAATTTTGATTACCATTTGTAGGTTGCAAAAATCTGAATCTCTGCTGCCATCTAATGAACATCTAGATTTTGCAACTCAAATATGGGTAGCCTTAAATATAATATAAAAACTGTTGAAAAACCTAACAGTAAAGATAACAGTAAAAATTATCTTAAAAATAATTTGAAATTATATGCCCATTTTTATTGACAAAAACAATAGAATAACAACAACAACAGATTTTTTTTTTCCTAAAAGGAAACTATAGTCTTCCAGGAGTGCTCCTGGATTAAACATGGTCAGATTTTGTTCAACAAAGTGACTTCTCCCAAAGGTGCTTTTCCCAAAAGGCAACTGGACTTTGTTTTCCCTTGAAGGCATTTCGTTTCTCATCCCAGAAGCTTCTTCAGTTCTTCTTCATTTCAGAACTGCAGAAGCTTCTTGGATGAGAAATGAAACGTCTTGAAGGGGAAAAAAAGGAAGTCCAGTTACCTTTTGGAAAAAGCATGTTTGGGACAACCATGATTTGGATGACTGAGAATCTCCACTTCTCATTTCCATCCTTCTCCAAAGAATGTTTTTGATTACAGTGATTTGTTTGAATTATTCACTGTACCCAAATAGAACTACATCATCAAACTATAAACTACATCATCAAAGTTGAATCAACCAATTAGCAGCCAGTTACTAACACAATAGGTTCTCTAAAGAGGCAGAGCTAAGATTGCTTTCACTGTGATTTTTTTTTTTTTTGGTAAAGTAAAATTTTTAACTTGCAGGTAGTTTTCATTTAATAGCCCCTTGTTCAGCAACCATTCAAAGTTACAACAGAGCTGAGGGGGACATATAACTAGACCTCATAGTCTCCGTGATCACATAAGTGATGACAATTTGGACACTTGGAAACCAACTTGCAATTATGACATTGCAGCGTTCTACGGTTGTATGTTCATATTTTACAACTTTCATTGTCAGCTTCAGACAAGCAATGTCAATGGGGTACTTGGCAGGAGATTACAAAGGGCGACCACATGACCATGGGCCATTGCAACCATGTGGGATTAGCCTAACAGTGGCAGCTGGGACTGCCAGAATTGCTCTTGTAAATTGGCATGGAGATTGTGCTTTATGATCGCATTGTTTAGCAATCCCAGTTACTGTGAGTTAAAAGGACTACCTGTATATGGAGACGTTATTAGGTATCTGAAGACTATAGAAGTCTAATTCAGATATTTAATACGTTTTACTTTAGATCAGGAGTGTCAAACTCAATTTCATTGAGAGCCACATCAGGGTTGTGTTTGACCTCAGGAGGCCGAGGTGGGTGTGGCCAGTTTGACATTATTCATGTCAGGGGCGCCTGTGGTGGCCCGAGTGTTCTGCCAGTGAAAACGGGTTCCCAAGCTCTATTTTCACTGGCAGAAGGTTGCAGGAGGCCGTCCCAGCTGAAAGCAGAGATTGGGAGCCCGTTTTCACTGGTAGAGGCAACACAGGGCGGTCCAGCACTGTTTCAAGGGTGGCCCTGCAGGCCAGATCTAAGCACCCCATGGGCTGAATCCAGCCCGCGGGCCTTGAGTTTGACACCCCTGGATTAGATTTATATTGTACTTGGCATAGATTTAACACTATTTTTAAACAGGTACAAGAATCCAATGGACTTTCATGCGATAATGACGACTCTAAACTTTGGGGTACCTCTCACTTTTGAAATTCTTGTACTCCAAATATTAAGCTTATAGAAGAAATTTCCATATTAATTTTTGACAAATGCAAGAAATTACTAATATCTGCATGCGGGAGGAAGAATGAAACATGTAAATCAGTTAATGTGTAGCTCACATTCACAGGCATATGATTGGATTGTGGAATTCTTTCTGGAACTAGGCATTAGCTTCAAGGAATGATGAAGTTGAACAAGTATACAAATATCTTAATTTAAAATCTGCTCTTTTAATTAATCAAGAACCTTAGCAGCCGCGACCTTGCTGGTGTGCTGAGACTAGACCGATAATGGATGATATATTCACCATATTCATGTTTCCTTCATTTGCTAAATGAAACACATATTGTTACGTTTGAACAGCAGTAGCTAGAATGTTAGTAATTAGTAATTAGAGGTGATGTACTATAGCCACCATGTAGTTTTGAGTTACACTTAACAATGGAAAGTACTCATTTTAATGAACTTGCAACAATAAGCATTTAGCAATGCTGCAAACTGAACTGCTAAAAAATAAGCCACTGGAGAGGGCACCTGAATGTTTACAGCAATCTGTTGCCTTGATAATAGGAACTATGTTTGGTTACTTATATACAATGGTTGCTATTTTGAAACTTTCAAAACTTCTGCAAACAATTGTAAACTTTAATTCTCAATTCACCTTTCACTTCTCCACAATTTTTCATCAGAAGAAATGTTACATCCCCTTTTAAAATTTACCACGGCATAAAAAAGTATAATAAAAGACAATATTGTTAAGAGCTAAATCAAGCAAGAGTGAAACAATCAGAACACTTTTTATGCAGTTCAGTTTTTAAATGACTTTGTTAAATAAAATAAAAATGATAATAAAGTTTCCCTCCAGTTGAGTTTAACTTCTGATGGCCTCACTGGTGATTTCTTTGGCATCTGTTCGGAGCTATATTCTTCTGGAAAGGTTTTTTTTTAAAAAAAGACTTCTCAATCTAGTCTCTTCTACAGTCTTGGCATTTTTGGATAGCTTCCACTGTTACACTATAGAACAGAAAGGATAGCATGACCTCCTAGCAGGTCCAGCCCTTCTTAACTTTCAAAGATCAGCCAAAGCCAGCATCATGATGTTTTTAAAAGTTTGGTACCAGCCTGAGAATAGTGCACAACTGAGCTTTTTTTAAAAAAAAGAGAGGACAGAGGGGAATATATCAGAAGAAAGAACCAACCAAATTATGTGTTTTACAGTCAGCCATTACAGTGAATTCCATAAGAACTTTCTTTCTTCTCTCCTTTATCCACACCTAATTTTACTCAGAAAATACCTGAATGGAAGTCACAGCTTTCATTTATTGATGTATGCGTCTCCATAAATATACATGCCCTGTATGTTTTTGTTTTAGTTCCCGCCTCTGTTATAATTTTGCGTATTCTCTTTTCTTTTTCCCCCTGTATTTAATTTAAAAACTGAAAATTAAAAACAAAAGTATCTGAATGGAAAAGCTTGTGCACAGTAACTCACATTCTATTAAGGAATTCACCATTATCTAAAAGATAATCAACCTATTGTCCTTATATATGTAACTATGTCCATTGCAGGAACAAGATTTCCCCCGAAGAAGGCAAGGTAAACAGAAGAATTCCTGTTTATGATGCATGTCCTGCTGTTGATTTTCAGGTTTTACAGTGCAGAGGTGAAATCTGGTAGATATGGAATTAATCTGTATGAATCTGATTTTAATCAGGACATTTTTTGCAGAAATATTAGCATGCTATTAAAACACACAGAATAAAACCCCCCTAATTGCTTATTTTCAATTGTGCAGCGGTAAAATATTCAGATGTTTGCGAGTCAATCGCACCTTAGGTGCCAGCATGTCAAATCCTCCTGTCTTTGCTTTATCTCTTAGACAGTACCAATACAGATAATTTCAGGTCCCTCTGGAAATAATCATGAACCAGAGCCAAGCCAGACACTGACCTTGAAGAATTTATCAATTTTGCTGAGGTTGATTCTCTTCTTGGCATCTAATTTGTAAATATTACTGACATTTCCATCCATCAGGTACAGACCAAAACCCATCACCTAAAAGAAAAAAATGAGCAACATCTGAATGTTCATCACAGTCATTTAATAGTTACTGTTTGAAAGAAGGAAAAGGGCATATTCCATGCACAAATTTTCAATTTAAAAAAATCCCCACATATAATATCTGAGACTACATTTACTCTGTGCCCAACCATAACATACTTTTGATTTCCAAAATTATAGGAAGCTTCCTTAAATTGCTTCAAAGTATTTGTCCAGTTGACTCAATATTGTCCACTCAGACTGGCAGCTGTTTTCTGAATGTAAAGTTATTTTACTCTGGCTTGCTTTTACAACTTCCATTTGCACTGCAACACTTTTTAAAAAGTGTTGCACACACACACAAGATTGGGACCTTTCTGTGACCCACAGGCTTCCATCCCTTAGATAAATAAAGGTTTTTCAACCTGACGCTGAAAAAGATTTGCAGGATTTTTTGAATGTATTTTTTAAAATAGTTTAATTTTTTTTTTTGAATAATCCAATAATTATCTTTTCATAAAGAAGTTAAAAATTAAATTAAATCTGTATAAAAGGAGAAAAATATCCCCCCCCCCCCGCACAAAAAACTCCACACCACGACATACATCATGAAAATAGGCATCACAAAGTACTTCAGATAAATTGAAAGATGGCTAAAATACATTTGCGGAGAATTGAAAGAAATTACCTTCAAGAGCATATGCTTCTCGCTGGGTGTCAAATACATCTTGTTTTCATAGTAATCCACACAGATGTTGACAATATCAGCCAACAGTTCTTCATAACCAGGGATCACTTCCAGCTGCTGATGCAGGCACTTAAAAAAAATTCCCACAAGACCCTCACTAATTTTCAATGAGAATGAAATAAAAGGTCGTAAAGTTTAATTTAGCATCTTCCTTGCAGTGTATAGGCAACAAATTAATTTAAGAATGTACTGCTTACATCAAGCACTGCATTTGCTCTAAATAGTTGTATGCAGTGCTGGGCAGTGTAAGAACGATTAAACATCTCTTTTCCTATAGCTACTGTATCCTACCATCTGCCTAGTCCCGATGTATTTCTGCTACCACCATTCTTCTTGAAAAGGCAATAGTTTTGACTTCTGCACTAGCCAATTCTACATTTAGTAGCTTGCAAAAGATAGTTGTTTACAAAGGGTGCAAAAAAAATAATTTAAGTGTTTGTGTAAAAAACGGAGTGGAGTTCTTGGTGCTCTCTGTTTCCCTATCCTCCATGAAACACATCCCCTCAGCAAAAAAACACCTGGTGCAGGGTAAGTTGCTATACATAAAGAGGCATGTGTGTTTCTATATATTTGTATGTGTGTGTGTGAACGTATCTGTTATAGAATAAAAAACACAGTATTTGGTTGCTATGGAAATGTGGTTAAAAAGCTTTGCATGGCATTTGCTATTTCATAGCACAGTGTTTGCTATTTCATGGAGTTGATGTATAAGTGCCATCTATACTGATTTCATAATGCCCAGTGCTTCATAAATAGTCCAAGCTGACTCATTTCCTATATAACAACTTGCAATTAAAAAGGCCCAAAGTCCCAAATACAAATATATTTCTTAAGATGTACTGTATTCTCCAAACTCAAGTCCAAAGCATACATGTCAGGCAGTGGTGGGATTCAGCCAGTTTGCACCCCTTCGGGAGAACCGGTTGTTAAGTTTCTGAGCAGTTTGGCAAATGGGTTGTTGGAAGAAATCATTAGGGCAGAGAACCGGTTGTTAAATTACTTGAATCCCAGCACTGATGTCAGGTCAAAGTAAACTTATTTAAATATCATAATATTTGTAAAAAGATAAAAAGATAAGAGAGAACATTTTACCTGAGTGATTCTATTATGGTTTGCTAGGAACATGGAGAGGTTCTGTGATTCCTGAATAGACTGAGGATCAGCCATTTTTCTTAAGAACTGAGCTGCTCTAAAAAAATAAGAGGAAATTCAATTTTGTTGATAACTTGGAAGACCATACCAGCACATTGCTGAGTAACACAGACTTATAAAAGGGTCCACAAAAGGAATACAAGAATGGCATTTCATTGTCTTTATTCCACTATAAATATATTTTGACACAAAATAGGATTTAGAAGCCTCTATTCCATGACTAAGTACTATTAACATTGGAAAAAGCACTGGCCTATTTCCAAAGTTCCCAGTAATAAGCCCTATTAAAATACATACGTATTAATCTCACCTTTTGTAAGCAGAATGGTCATTTTTGACACTACACTTCATGTTCTTCAGTTCATCCAAGACTGCAAACATATTGATAAACTTTCCTAATGTCAGTAGATACGCTTCTGAAACGAAGTCTTTCCTTCTCTCTGCATGGCACAAACGCTTGACCTCGCTACAGAATCGTTCAATGGCCTTTCTCTAAGAAATAGTAAGACAGCAGTAATTTAAAGAAGGATTAAAAGAGAAGGAACTGCCAGTAATGGGTGAGAAATGAGGCTTTATTAAGTACATGAGATTCTACCATCTCCAGTCTAAGCTTGAACCTGCCTTACTTCCACCTCCTAAAGGGTTAAAGGAAGTTGTCATTTATTCATGCAGTTGATCTGTTGTCCTCAACATACCTAGCATTCTAAGAAACTAAAAATGGGAATTAGCCCAAACTGTGACATCCAGAAAATACTCCCAACAAGCTGAGGAAATACTATGAAGCATCCCAGTGCTTGGAGAATGGAAAAAGAAGGGATTCTTTTGGCTATGCTAAATGTATCATTTTTGAACACCAGCTCTTATGCCTTGTTTTCCTTGTGGATATGTGTGTGGTGGCTGATTTATATTTTTTTCCTGGTTTTGCTTTCAGCATGATGCCTATCTTGTTTTCTTTGTTTCTATTTTTTTTAAGAAAGTATATGCTGGAGATACTTTCTTTAGCATCCACCCAATAGCCTGCTGTCCCCACACTATGGGGATGAATTTTGTGAGCTCTGGCCTTGATTCTGATTTTTTTTTCATTTGGTAGTTGAATTATTTGCCTTTTCTTAAAAGCCTCACCAAATTACCTGTTTGAAAACTGACATTTTGTTATTTACTATTCCTCTAAATAATTTAACTAAGCAAATATTTTCCTCAGTTTGCACTAGATCCTGAATTGGCACATTGTCAAACTTTTAAGGAGACCCATCAACCCAAAGGTTTTGGGGACACCTACAGTTTCTCCTGTGAGAAAAGAATAGCTGAATGGTGCCTTTAGTCTGGCACTCACACACATAATTTCATTTGCTGAAAATTGTATTAAATGGAGTGGTGGAAAAAAATAAGATTCAATTGACAAGGGAATTTCAAGCAAGAAACTAGAATCTGTATTCCTCTTCTGTTTAATTCTTTTAAAGTCTGTCTAATTTTAGATATGATAATAGATAAATATACTTAAGTTAGAAAGGAAAATAAACCCATATCTGAGCAGAATGGTACTTCATGTGACACAATTAAGCAAAAAGTGACCACCACACAATAATATTTTTATTCGATGGTATCCCCTAATTGTGTGTTTATGCATTTTGAGTAGCCCACAACTATGATACTTTTAAAATATAAAGTATTTAAAGTATTTCTCCTGTTATTTTCAGTTTAGTCTGTTTCTATCATATTATCTTCCAACTTAAAAGGCTTTCATTATCCGGGGTCATATCCTTGGGTTTGCTTATTTGGACTATGATTTGCGGTGCAGTTAAACATCTTTCAAAACCGATCACAATGAACCTCACATTAGATTAGAGAATGGTTTTCCCACATCTGTGTAACTAGTCTTTTTAGGCAAGCAGAAGGAAAGGTCAGCCAATATTGACAGGAACTGGAGTACTGTCTGTGTGGCATCCAATAACACTCATTTGTTGACAAAATGGCAAAGGGACTGAATGCTAGCTTTTCCCGACACTATCAAATACGCCTCTGGAGAGAGTACTGTGTCTTTCAAAACAATTTGGGAAGTGCAGACGTATATATGGATGGGAATGGATAGAGTCAGCAGAAATTTGTTCATATAATTTTAGATATTGCCCTCTTTTACTAATTAAAGCAAAATAAGATTGGGTAAGTTTACTGCAAAAATTGTATTTTGTTTATTTATTTTATTTATCAAATTTATCAGTTTCCCATCTTACCACAGGGTAACTCTGGACCAAGGAACAACAGAAGATCTACTTTTATTTGTTCAGTATCTGTACAGACAGGGTTTTCCACAATAATAAGTGACGAGGACCGAAGCATAGGAATTTGGAACACCTACCTGAAAGTACATGAACTTCATGAGTTTTGTCACTTCTGGTTCTAAGACTTCCACTGTCTTCTCATAAATCTCTACTCGGTTTGGTTGCTCATTACACTTTACCTGAAAGTTAACGTAATAATTTGATATTAGTAGTGCTCATAGACATCGTGAAGAAGATCCATGGACACAGAGGGAGATCATTTCTAAAAGGATAGTTTGACAGTCTTATGTAGCAAAAACAAAAGATCTTGGAGTGCTTTTCAGATAAAACCAATTTAGAATGTGAGGGGCTTTCATAGACAAATCATAATCAGTTGTCAGATAAAAGTCTTCTAAATGAGAAAAATGCAAAGATTGTCAGAAAGTAATTAGTACTAGGAATGATATTCCATCATTTCACTGATCACACTTTTCTACAATTTGTTCTCTAGATCAGAATGAACCAATGTTGCTGATGCTTACTTCGTTTATTACGTTAATGTATACATTTTTCTTGCCAAAGAATAGCATTCACAAGCTTTTCAGAAGCCAAATACTTCTATGCCTTTTACATTTAGCTTGCTGAAAACCCATTTCTTCATTCCAGCCTCCTTGATATGAATGTTCTGGGGAAAGCATAATAATGCATTCTACTTACTATAATTGTATTTGTTGATTTTATTACATATTTTATTAGCTGTGCATACTATTCTAGATACATCTAACATTATAACGCAATGTAAAATAGATTATTATGGTTGGTTACGCAGTCAGCCAGATGTTTAGATTGGATTTGGCATTTTGGTTCACCTATCAAGTGTCAAGTCAATTAACTGCAGGATGAAAGCTTCTTAATTGAAGGTTATGGAGTTTAATCTACCCAATGGAATGGTCCATTGTGAGTTTGTAGTATTTTTCCTCCAATTTCCCAGTCTAGGATTGACTGGCCCAAATTCACCCAACCAGAATCTGTGTTTAGGAGTAGGCTAGTACCTGTGTCTTTACACTCTAATCCAGCACTACAATGGCTGTCCATAGTAGATTAAATAAGAAATAAAATCATCTGAGTGAATGTTCATCTATTAATGATTTGTTCCTTTGGAAATAAATACTGGTCACAGTATCGTTATTCACAGTGGGTCATTATTCTATAAGTTATTAGAGTGTCTATAAGTTATTAGAGTCTGAGAAAAATAAAAGCTTATGGCATTCTTTGAGTATCTTTCAATTTCTTCTTGACAGAAACTTCTCTCTGATTGAAGTGGATTACAATTTAATTTGACATCTTACCTGGGGAATAGCTCTGGAACAGCTCCTCCAAGTATAAAGCATTACCGCATATTCGTGCCCTTCCTCCAGCATCTCATTCTGAAACACATTGGGACAATGTAACAGCGCTAGTTGTCACATATCAGTCTATTCTGCATCCCCATAGTCAGCTCTGGATCACCTGATACCTACCATGCTAGAATGCACTGTTGCTTGTTCAATGTATCTAGCAATACCAGTTACAAAAGCATTTCTATCTTCAAAATTTGTATCAAAGTTGGCCTGAAAGCAGATAAAGAAATAATTAGATATTCTTTTTATTTAGATTTTCATTTGATTTCAGAGATTTTCCACTGTCCTATTGTAGGAATTATAGTATCAATGTGCAACCAGTTAAAATGGAAAATACAAAACTATAATAAAAACTATAATAATGCATAAAAACCTATAATAATGCATAAAAATTAAGCAGTTGTCAGATAACAGAATATAGTTACCTATCTATCTCAATATTTTAAAAAAGCTATCAGTGAACAAAATTACTGTATCAATAAGATAAAGTCAGAACAAAACCAAGAAAAAATGGAAATAAATATTAGCTTTACAGTGATTTAGCTGCTTGGCTAAGATCAAGTGTACATTGCATTATATAATGATAACTGCACATATCATTTGATCACTTGGGCATATATATAACTACAATCTACTAATCTATGTACGGAACCTAGAGTGGACAGTTTAAAAAGACATTCAGTTTTATAATATATTTATCGATATTTACCTTATTAAAAATTGCATTTTTTGCATTTATTGGTAGAAATGAAATTGATACTAGAGCTTCTCACAACTCTTTTATGGGATCCTAAGATCACGCTTTAAGAAGCACTGCTATGGATTATATGAGCACAGAGATGTACTGAACTTGAAGAAGAAGCAATAGAACTGTTCTATAATAAACAATGGCTTGTGTTTATCATAACAGCAAAAAACATATTTTGATATTAGGAGCATGGTTTAGCCAAGCTTGTACCTCTTAAAAGTTTGCATAACAACGAATGTTAAATGCTTTGTCAAAAGAAGCCAGTTCATATAATTTCCACTAATCTTTCTCCACCAGATTCATACAAGACAGTTTTGCAGTAAATTAAAATAAAAGAAGAACCAAAAATTTCCAAACTCCTGAAGGAGGGAAAATATGAGTACAAAGAGAACATCAACTTGTTTCTATGCCACTAAATCAGAATACAGCTTTACAGCCAAACTATCCCATGGTTAACATTCTTATCCTACTTCTTTAAGTCTTTTTTTGCTTGTCCTCTTCCACCTTATTCTATCTGCCTCTTGGAACTCTCCAATATTTTTTCCTTTGACAAACTTTCTTCTTCTCTTCAAAGCATGATTGATGAGTTACTTCAAGGTCTGATTCTAAGGAAATATTGGTTACCTGGTACATAATGGATGATGGAGGTGGCTCAATGCATGGCTGCTGATCTGGTAATGGCAGCTCCTCCAGGAGGTCCACATTGGACAGAGCATCTTCCAGGGTTACGTGAGTTGTCATGGTTCCCAGCTTTTAGACCCACTAAAACAACAATAACAAGTGCTTATATTATAGAACTGAAATAGAAATACACAACTATAGAATGAGTACTGAAGGAAATCAGGCAACAGCAAAATGTGACTGTTTTTGATGAATTCTAGTGATATCTTAGGCTAAATAGCTGGATGACGTTTAGGAGTACAAAAGCCTTCAGTATGAAAGTGTCTATGGAGATTCTCTGTCATCCAGGTCATGGTTGTCCCAAAGGTGCAACTCAGTGGTGAAATGCTTCCGGTTCGCACCGGTTTGGGCGAACTAGTAGTGATAAAAGCTATCGGTTTGGGAGAACCAATAGTAAAAAAAAGTTATCTGTCCATCTGAACCGGTATTTCTGATGATCAGCTGTGCCACATGGAAATCCTGCTTTCTAGCAAATCTAAATCATGCAGCACAGCTGTTTCCCTCTCACTATTCTACTTACCCTGTTAAGTTTTTGGCATGCACTATGCATGTGCGTGCACAGCATGCGTTTGGCGTGCACAGCACGCATTTGGTGCGCATGCATGGACAGCGAACCGGTGGCAATCCGCAGAGGATTTCACCACTGGTGCAATTGGCCTTTCTGTTTTTTCTTCAAAGGAAGGCAGTAGCCTTAACATTGAAGTTTACAGTAAACCCACACACACAGATCACTCTTTAGATTTTGATTCCACCCACCCACTGGAGCACAAAATAGGAGTCATCAGAACCCTACACCACTCTATACCACCAAGCTGAAGGTCTGGCTACCAGCAAAGATGGGGGGAAAAAAGAACCAAAACACATCAAGGAAGTCCTCAGAACATGTGGCTATCTCAAGTAGGCCTTCATCAAATCTCAAAAAAGACCCTGCAGAAGCTCCTCTACAATAGACAATGGAGAGGACAATAAACAAAGCAATGTCATTCCATATGTTGCAGGAATATCGTAAAAACTCAGGAGGATCTTCAGCCAACACAACATACATGCACAGTTCAAACCCAAGAATACACTACGGCAGAAGTTTGTCCACCCAAGGATAAAACACTCAGACACAAACTGAACAACATGGTATTTGCAATGAATGCAGTGAGCCATGTGCAGATTTTTACATTGGGGAAACAAAACAACCACTTTTATAAATGCATGGCACAACATAGGAGAACAAACCCATCAGGACAAGAGTCAGCAGTCCATCTGCATTTAAAAGACAAAGACCATTCTTTTGAAGACAGCAAAGTCCACATTTTGGACAGAAAGGACTGCTGCTTGGAAAGAGGGGTCAAAGAGGCCATCTATGTCAAAACTGAACATCCAACATCATCTATCTTCACTCTAAAACACAGTTCTTTCAACAGTTCCAAGAAACAGTTCCACATCAAACAAGAAGAAGACCTTCTGCGCACAAAATCCAATCGTGCTTTCTATAATTTTGTAAACAACAAACTTAAAGACTCGAGATCCATCCCATCCCTAAAAGGATCTAATGGTTAAGAATGCAATGATGAAACAGTTAAAGCAAACCTCTTTAACACATTCTTCCGTTCAGTCTTTGTTAACAGTGATGGATCATACCCAACATTCCCCAGTCGTACCAACAATGATTACAATGATCTAACACAAATAGATTTCACAGAAGATAATGTTGAAAAGGCACTTCGCAGACTGAAACCATCTCTATCTATTGGACCTGATGGTCTATGTGCATACTTCTTAAAAAAGCTTTCTACTGTTATAGCAGAACCCCTAAGCATAATCTTTTAAAAATCTTTCAGGACCAGCTCCCTTCCCAAACTATGGTCACTAGCCACAGTCATCCCTGTCTTCAAAAAAGGAGACCCCAGCCTAGTTGAAAACTACAGACCAATTTCTTTATGCTGCGCCACCTGCAAAGTAATGGAATCAATCATCAACCAATCCATCACCCTCCACCTAGAAACAAACAACCTACTCTCTAATAAACAATTTGGTTTCAGAAAAAAATTATCCTGTAATTTATAACTTCTTCACTGCAAAAACATATGGACTACAAATCTTGATCAGGGCAAAGCAATAGATGCAATTTACATAGACTTCTGTAAAGCTTTTGACTCAGTGGTACATGACAAACTTCTTCTAAAACTAAAATCCTACGGCATCTCCAGACCCCTCCATAACTGGTTAACTGCGTTCCTATCAAACAGGCAACAAGTGGTCAAAATAGGCAGTGCCCTATCAAATCCTGCTCCTGTTAATAGCGGTGTCCCCCAAGGCAGCATTCTAGGACCAACACTCTTCATATTATACATTAATGACCTCTGTGACCATATTATAAGAAATTGTGTTCTCTTCACTGATAATGTTAAACTATTAAACAGTACCAACAATGCGGCTACCCTTCAAAAAGACCTTGACTTTGTGTCGGAATGGTCAAAAATTTGGCAACTCCAAATCTCAACCAACAAATGCTCTGTCTTACGCATTGGAAAAAAGAATCCAAACACTAAATACATATTGATGGACATGACCTTGTAGATGACCCTTACCCTGTCAAAGACCTTGGAGTTTTCATATCAAAAGATCTAAGTGCCAAAGCCCACTGCAACTACATTGCCAAAAAGGCTTTAAGAGTTGTAAACCTAATCTTGTGTAGCTTCTTCTCCAGAAAGATTACACTACTAACCAGAGCATACAAAATATTTGTTAGACCAATTTTGATTACAGCTCGCCTGTCTGGAACCCACACTTCATTTCGGACATTAATACAATTGAGCGTGTCCAGAAATATTTTACAAGAAAAGTTCTCTACTCCTGTTGTGCCTCGCTCGCTCCCCCCGCCGCAGCCGGGCCCCTCTTATCTCCTGTCAGACGCTGATAGTGCTGAAGAATGTCCTGGCATGCCTCCAGCCCCCAGCCCTGGCACCATGCCCGGACAAAGCAAACAAACAAACCTCCCTCCGATAGCATGTGCGCCTGAAGCCAGCCACGAGCTGGGATTACCAACAGCTGGAGACGAAACGATGCAATGGATAGATCCATGCTTCCGGAGAATGGAGAGGCGACGTCACCAAAAGGAAGGGAGGGGCAGGCCTGGATAAGTGGTGAGTCATGGAGCCATACCCCATGGCCTATATAAAGGATCTGCTTTCTGGCATTATCTGAGTCAGGCAAAGTCTAATCTGGATTGCTGAAGTCACACCTTGGATTCCTGCCTGCCCTGAGAACTCTGATAGGACTTTGGCAGAGCTGCGGAGGCACGCTTGATACGGACTTCCCCAACCCGGCCGTCAGAGGAGTGGGACACGACAACTCCTCTGATTACAACAAAATACCTTATGCCACCAGACTTGAAATCCTGGGTTTAGAAAATTTAGAACTCCGCCGCCTTCAACATGACCTGAGTTTAACTCATAAAATCATCTGCTACAATGTCGAACATGACTTCAGCTTCAAGCACAACAATACACAAGCACACAATAGATTTAAACTTAAAGTGAACCGCTCCAATCTTGATTGTAGAAAATATGACTTCAGTAACAGAGTTGTTAATGCCTGGAATGCACTACCTGACTCCGTGGTCTCTTCCCAAAATCCCCAAAGCTTTAACCAAAGACTATCTACTGTTGACCTCACCCCATTCCTAAGAGGTCTGTAAGGGGCGTGCATAAGAGCACCAGCGTGCCTACCGTTCCTGTATCCAATTTGTATGGTTATTTCATGCTTATACTTATATTGTTGTGTCTGACAAATAAATAAAATAAAAATAAAGTGTTACATCCATTTGCACTATTCAGGTGACCCTGATGACACAGATAAACCTCCAGGTGGCCTCAATGACTCTCTAAAAGAATGCAAATGACTACCTGTCTGCAAGGAGTACAAATCCTTCCATTCCGCACCATCCAGTCAGAGCGGAAGAATGAGAAATGAAATATTTTCAAAGAAAAACCAGTAAGTCCAGTTGCCTCTTGATAAAGCACTTTTGGGACTTCTGTGTGAAACTGATTAAAAGGTGGTCAGTTTCAAGAAGCAAAGAAAGGGAGCCCAGGATTCTAATCAACTAATTAAGGCCATATAGCTGATATTATTAACTTACCCTTAGCACTTAGGGAAGCGCTATGCTGCAGATAAAAGCAGCTCAGGAAGAGATAGCTTGTTTAAGCAATTTCTCCACCTTGCAACATGGGCAAAAAGGAGGGGAAAAGAGCACATGACTGTAGGAGAGAACTTATCTGCACAAGATGGCAATAACTACTGGTCTTCTCAGCATTCTGAGTCATGTGTTCACTTAGTAACCATGTTTTTATAACCCTGTCATTGGAACAGAAAGTGGTCAGCCAATGAAGAGAGAGGGTATAAGCTAAACTACTAATAAAAGTGTGCCAATCCAAAGATATATATCAAATGATTTCTCTCCTGTGACTGATTTGGTTTTTTCCTCTCTCCCTCATGCAGAGGAGAGAGATTTGAGAGGAAGGGATTACAAGAGAATAAGTAAACATGCAATATGAAATACATCTAGCTGTTTGCATAGTATGCTTGCGATGGCTGGTGTCGCTGCATTACTTTTCATGTGTATTCCCCACGGTGCCTACTTACTCTCTTGTAATCTTTTCCTCTCCAATGAATGTAAATACAATCATTAATTTCCTTCTTCTAATTATCCCATCACCAGGTGGACATTCCGAAGGGAAAAGAAGTGGTTAGGAGGCAAACAAAAGTGAAAGGTGTGAATTTTATTAGTTTTGTCAGTTTCAAACCAACATCCTAGTACCAGGGTGAGCATTTCAAAGGGTAGGGAAGTGAGAAAATGGAAAGTACAATTACAGTAACATGATTTCCCACTTATGACTGCTTCACTTAAAAGAGATGTTGGTAGAATCTATATTCAAAGAAACCAATTAATCGGGGAAAACTGCAAAGCTATTTAGAAAAATATGGGGTGAAAATTGATCAAACATATAAGGAATTGATGGAAGAAGATATAACACAAGATGAGATTAATGGAATTATACAAAAAATAAAATTAGGGAAAGCTCCAGGTGAGGATGGATTACCTGCTGAGTTCTATAAAGAATTTAAAGAATTAATAATACCAAGATTGCAAAAATTATTCAATGGAATATTACATGGTGGAGAAGTACCTTCGTCATGGAATAGAACGGTGATATCCCTAATTCCTAAACCAGATAAAGATTTAGAAAGGATTGAGTCCTATCGGCCCATTTCTTTAATTAATCAGGATGCAAAGATATTTACTGCTATTATAAGTAATAGATTAAATAGATTTATAGATAGATATATAAGTTATAATCAAGTAGGTTTTGTGAAGGGTAGATACATGAGTGATATTGTTAGAAGAGTATTAAATATTATAGATGTAGCTGAATATAATGGTGATAAAATTGGTATAGTATCATTGGATATTTTTAAAGCTTTTGATTCTGTACAATGGGAAACTATTAAAGTAATTGTGGAGGCTTTAGGCTTTGGTAATAAGTTTATACATGTTATTTCAAAATTGTATCAAAAAAGCAGTGCAAGAGTGAAGGTGAATGGAATATTAACTGAAGAGATAAAATTAGAAGCTGGTACGAGACAAGGATGTCCCTGTCCCCAACATTATTTTTATTGGCTATGGAAATATTGACAAAATGATAGAAAAGATGAAGAATTAGAAGGATATAAGGGTATAAGATAAATTTGTATCGGATGATACTTTAATTATTTTGAAAATGTAGAGAAAGACCTGAAAAGATATATAAGCATTTGATAGAATTTGAGGAAATGACAGGTCTGAAAGTAAATTGGTCAAAGTCAGAATTATTGATGGATAGTAATGGTAATGAGTCTGAGAATATGCAAGAGCAATTTGGGATAAGGATTAAAATACATTGAAATATTTGGGTATAGTGCTTTCACTCAAGGTTAAAGAATTGAAAAAACTTAATTATGATGTGGTGATTAATGAAATTGAGAAGAAGATAGACAAATATAAAATGTTAAAGTTGTCTTGGTTTGGTAGAATTGCAATGTGTAAGATGATGTTGCTGCCCAAGTTCAACTTTTTATTCGAGATGCTACCGCTAAATTTGACAGAGAAAGATATTGAAGGATATCAGAAAAAATTGGATAAATTTTGTAATGGTGGCAAAAGACCTAGATTAGTGAAGAAAATGTGGTATCAAAATCAAAAGGAAGGTGGATTAGGAATCCCCAAATTATTTAATTATTACTGTGCGTATGGTATCCGGATAGTGGTAAAAATATTTAAAGGTGAAGATAACTATTGGAGAGACTTAGAGTTAAGGGATATAGAGAAATTTGGATCAAGGTGGTTTTTAGATAAAGCAAACTCAAAATGTGTAATTAGAAGTTATTGGTTAAAGGGATTAAGTAAAATGTGGAATAAATTTGTTAAAATTTTAATTCCGGATATAATCTTTTTGGGGGAGACAATTGGAAATTGGCCGATTAAAAATAATATAAAAGGTAATGAAGTGATAAAAGAGGAAAATATAGAAATTATTAGAGATTGGATAAAAGTTATGGAAAATGAAAGGAGGAATAAAGAAATTATTGAAAAATTAGGGTTAAGTTGGTTTGAAAAAATACAGATAGAAAAATGGACAAAAAAATTAAGGGAAAATTATTCGATAAATAGATGTGAAACTGAATTTAGAACTCCGCCGCCTTCAACATGACCTGAGTTTAACTCATAAAATTATCTGCTACAATGTCCTTCCTGTTGAACATGACTTCAGCTTCAAGCACAACAATACACAAGCACACAATAGATTTAAACTTAAAGTGAACCGCTCCAATCTTGATTGTAGAAAATATGACTTCAGTAACAGAGTTGTTAATGCCTGGAATGCACTACCTGACTCCGTGGTCTCTTCCCAAAATCCCCAAAGCTTTAACCAAAGACTATCTACTGTTGACCTCACCCCATTCCTAAGAGGTCTGTAAGGGGCGTGCATAAGAGCACCAGCGTGCCTACCGTTCCTGTATCCAATTTGTATGGTTATTTCATGCTTATACTTATATTGTTGTGTCTGACAAATAAATAAAATAAAAATAAAGTGTTACATCCATTTGCACTATTCAGGTGACCCTGATGACACAGATAAACCTCCAGGTGGCCTCAATGACTCTCTAAAAGAATGCAAATGACTACCTGTCTGCAAGGAGTACAAATCCTTCCATTCCGCACCATCCAGTCAGAGCGGAAGAATGAGAAATGAAATATTTTCAAAGAAAAACCAGTAAGTCCAGTTGCCTCTTGATAAAGCACTTTTGGGACTTCTGTGTGAAACTGATTAAAAGGTGGTCAGTTTCAAGAAGCAAAGAAAGGGAGCCCAGGATTCTAATCAACTAATTAAGGCCATATAGCTGATATTATTAACTTACCCTTAGCACTTAGGGAAGTGCTATGCTGCAGATAAAAGCAGCTCAGGAAGAGATAGCTTGTTTAAGCAATTTCTCCACCTTGCAACATGGGCAAAAAGGAGGGGAAAAGAGCACATGACTGTAGGAGAGAACTTATCTGCACAAGATGGCAATAACTACTGGTCTTCTCAGCATTCTGAGTCATGTGTTCACTTAGTAACCATGTTTTTATAACCCGTCATTGGAACAGAAAGTGGTCAGCCAATGAAGAGAGAGGGTATAAGCTAAACTACTAATAAAAGTGTGCCAATCCAAAGATATATATCAAATGATTTCTCTCCTGTGACTGATTTGGTTTTTTTCTCTCTCCCTCATGCAGAGGAGAGAGATTTAAGAGGAAGGGATTACAAGAGAATAAGTAAACATGCAATATGAAATACATCTAGCTGTTTGCATAGTATGCTTGCGATGGCTGGTGTCGCTGCATTACTTTTCATGTGTATTCCCCACGGTGCCTACTTACTCTCTTGTAATCTTTTCCTCTCCAATGAATGTAAATACAATCATTAATTTCCTTCTTCTAATTATCCCATCACCAGGTGGACATTCCGAAGGGAAAAGAAGTGGTTAGGAGGCAAACAAAAGTGAAAGGTGTGAATTTTATTAGTTTTGTCAGTTTCAAACCAACATCCTAGTACCAGGGTGAGCATTTCAAAGGGTAGGGAAGTGAGAAAATGGAAAGTACAATTACAGTAACATGATTTCCCACTTATGACTGCTTCACTTAAAAGAGATGTTGGTTGCAATTTTGATCACTAAGCAAGGACTACTGATATTGTTTACACATTTTGTATTGGAAGGAATTGATTTACAAATAACATTAGTAAAACATTTTTCCACTGCAAGGTGGACTTTCATATCATTCTCACCACTTTTGACTATTTCAAAATTCACATCAGAAAAATAAATAAGCATAAACTTTGTAGAGTAATAATCTCCAAATCTCAACCTTGAAGCAATAGGTAGAAACTCTGCAAAGCAAACAAGTAGGTATCAATTACTCAAAAAATTCAGGCAATAGGGGCATTATTGTCTTTTAAATTAAGCCCATATTGCCTTGAAGATCTTATAATGTTTTCATAATAGTATGAGAAGATTTTCATGCTTCTGCAGAGCTTTTTATATTTAATCAGATAACATATTGTTGTTTTTAAGAGCAATTTCACACCATGAAATCTTGTTAACAGTATGTAAAATCTATGCAAAAACATTAATGATAAGCAAGGGACTATAAAGTGTGCATATATAACCGATCACAATTGCATATCAAGATGCATCTATTCTTCAGCATCTATCAGTGGTTAGTGGCACTTGGAAATTGGATGGTTTCTCAGAAGCCCTTTTCCAGAAAAGAGGACAGATGGACTCAAGAATCAGATGAGGTAATTCTCCAAAGGTTTCTATGACAAGTGTGATAAACAGCCATCAGAGCAAAGCAGCTGTTCCCCTAGGCTTCATGAAGAAAATAGCATAGAGTAAGAGAGTTTTAGGAAAATGACACGAGGCCCTCCTATTTTGTCTGAAACAACTTAAATCTGATTGCTCCTGCACATTGATAGAATCTAAAATGTTGAATTTCACTGCCAAGGTAGCAACCCTAAGTATAAGATGTCAATTACCTTGAAGAATTATTGACATTATAATAGTATTGCCTCAGAGGCATTTGTTTTTTTCACAACAATCTTATCTCTTGTATAACAGTGTAAGTTTGGAGGGCTTGTACCAGGGGTAGTATTGACTTACCTTCGCTACCAGATCACAAATGTGAGCACGCCCACTTCGCTCTCGCGCAACACCCCTGCGCATGCGCAGGACCTTCTGTGCATGTGCAGAGTGTCAAAAACGGGACGTGATGACATCCGGGCGGATGGGCAGCCTCCCGCAGCTGCCTGGTTTGTCCGAACCGAATAGAACCAGCTGAATACCACCACTGGGTTCTACTTGCAGATGTGCAAATAAATTTGGAAACTAATTTCACAGAAAAGCAATCTCTTTCAACTGGTGTGTGAGGCAATGTACAAGCACTACTATTGAACTGCACTTTAGAGATTATAGTAAGCAGTTCAAAGAGCTTAACAGGTACAGAAGATCTGTTTCGTCAAAAGAAAAATTAAACAGAATGGAATTATCTACACCCATACATCTCCACAATACATGGAAGATATGGAAACTTAGAGAGGTGTTTCCAAAGGATAGATGGATATATATATAAAAAAGTTGAATAGTGACACCTGATCCTTTTCATATGTGTTACTTGTAAAATATTGTCCTCAAATATTATTGTTTACAAAAGCATTGCTAAAACAGGAGTTGGAAAGGAATCTTTCTCTTTCAAACTGCACAAAAAATCTTCATAGATTCTATGGGGATTCACAAAAATGAAGCTTCTCTTCTTTATTAGCATCTTTATAATTTAACAATTTTAAAGACATACAAAAATTTATTGGTGGGACTTTACAAGCTTATCTTCTGTATCAGGGGAAGTTTCCCTACTATGTTATTCCCACAAAAGAAGCTGTATTAAAGGGACAGAGACATGAGACACACTCACGCTTGGCAATCCAACAACTCTAATAAAGAAACAAATCATGAATCTTAATTCACAACAATTTCTACTGGTTACACTGGTAATTTCACCTTTGTGTTCCCAATTCTTGAGTTCTAAAAAAGCAAATGGGTTGCTGTAGCAGAAGATCTACCCAGCTTTCTCATGTGAATGAAGAACATCTGCCAGTTAATGTTAGAATCATTATCACAAGCAATCCAAGCCAAAGAAAGTTGCCCTTTTGCAAAGCTATAGCAATGAGTTCATGGGGTCATTGATCAAAGGTCAACATGAAATATTAGCCAACAGAAACCATCTGTGCCTCCTCCTAGGCCTAAACCAGGCAGGGTTGATTGAAGTGAGAGCTCAGAAGTGAACAAAACAGGATGGTGGGGGAAGGGGTGTTGCGGAAAGGCAAATAAGCTGTTAGGTCTGTGGTTCATGTATAAGTGCAACACTTCCTGCATCGTCATGCTCAAGAGACAGCAATTGCAACTCCAGATTCTCAAGATGTAACAGCTGGATGCTAGATGTAGATTATTCATTACCAATGAACTTGAAAGAGGGACTTTTGAAAAATAGGCTGTTTTACTTTTTGTACAGGAAATACAAAAACACAGAAAAGCACTATCACTATACAATCTGGAGTGATTTATGGCTCCGTTACAAAACAAATCCATGGAAATTCACCTCCCCTCTTTTCATAGAGATAAGTATATAAGTATTTCCAGCCACTACAAAACAAATGAAATCAGTAATATGTTTGAACCTCTGGAATGAATTTACTACTTTATGAACACAGAAAGGCTAGTTAATTAGTTTGGGGTTCTTTCTTTCCGAAATGTAGAGTTATTACTTTCCGGAGATGCACAGAAAAGTAGCTCTTTCATGTGCTTCTGGTATCAATCTAAGGCAGCAGCAACTCCAGTGGAAAAAATATCTTGAATTGGTTTGATGACATGAAAGAACTTTACGAATCTGGAAAAATTGCATGCTTGCACATTCATTGATTTTGGTTGGAAGTACTCAATTGCGTGGAACACATAATTTGATTGTGCTGTCATTCAAATGCTGAATCTGATATTGATTCAGATTTCTTCAGATTATTTGAATTTATTTATACATTTTTGTTAATTGCAGCACTAAAACAAGGGACATAAAAATCAGAAAGAGTCTGGTAGCACCTTTTCTAACTAACAAATGTTATTAAAATCTATAAGCTTTTGTGGGGACTTCCAGGGGAAATATGGGAAATTGAAGACAGCTCTGGAAAAGGACAGCCAATGACCATGGCAGAGAAGGAGTAACTGGTGAGTAGGTAGATCATAGGAATATCTCTGAATAAAGATGTAAGATTATCCACATGTGCTCTGGATAGCTGTTCCTCAGGAGTCTGTAGGACATTGGTTTTCTGCAGGTTTGAGCACAGAGAGACAATGGGATTTGCCATCTTGCTCACAATCACAGTGGAAACTTTTAAAGGACACTAAGTTTGCAAACTGCACTTTGCAAATCACTCTTGGAAATTGCTCATTAACTACTTCTAAGCTATTAGAAATCTTCAAATGATAAGTTTGAAAACATCCGATAAATCTGCTTATAATCCTGTATGAAAGAATACTTTAATTATAAGCTTATAAATATGAAATAAACAGCAAAAAGTAAATACAATTTTGATCTTAGAAACTTATATACCAAGAGTCCAAATAAAATTGGAATCTTTTACGGTACGATTTTTGAATTAATTATAAACACATTTTCACAGGAAATAGATTTTATTTTGGTTTTCACAAGACATAACATAAATACGGAATTTCATGATAACCGTAAGATGGTTATGACTTTTGAAGAATGGAATCAGAAAATCAGAAAATTACTGACAATAATAATGTCAGTAATGATATCATGCTTCCATGATTAGACTATGTCCAAAAGATGTTACAGAAAAAATATCATATGTAGAACAAATTTTACTTGACAAGACAGAGATGGATTGAAAGTGGATTTGCACGTGACAGGCTAAGACAATAGTTAGAAAAGGATGTTTCATTTGATGTAAAAAACAACAACAACCTGGTTAAAATTTAGAAAGGAAATAAAATGATAAACTGAGAGAGCAAACTGGATATTTTTTGCAACTAGATTTACAAAAAAGTCTTGTGAAAGCTTTGAAGAACTCTGTGCAATGAAATAAATGATTTCATGAAGAAATGAAGATAAATCAAATCCTATGACAGTGATGGCTAACCTTTATACCATCGCGTGCTGGGGGGGCACGCGCATGCGTGACTGTACCCATAATTCTATGTGCCCCATCCCTGTGCATGCACATGTGACTCTTCCCCCTGACACGCGATGGCCTGGTAGGCCCGTTTTTCTCTCTTATCTGTCTCCAGAGCTTCTCTATGAGTCTGGAATAGGTGGAAAATGGCCTTCCTTATTTCCCTGGAGGCCCTCCGGAGGCCAGAAATGGCCCATTTACCAACTTCCGGTTGAACAGGAAGTGAGGTTTTTTGCTGTCCCCAGCCTCTAGAGACTCCTAGAGAGGCTCTGGGGGCTGGGGACAGCAAAAAACATCACTTCCTGTCCAACCAGAAGTTGGTAAACGGGCCGTTTCTCGCCTCAGAAAGGCCTGGGGAGGGGTGGGAAAGGCAGTTTTCCACCCCCCCAGACTCCCAGAGAGGCTCTGGAGCCAGTAAGAGAGAGAAACGGGCCTTCCCCATCAACACCCAGGCCCTCTGGAGGCTGTTTCCCTACTTCTGGTGGGCCCAGAAGGCCCGAAAATCAGCTGGCCAGTGTGTGCATGTGCACCGGAGCTGAGCTTGCGTGCCCACTGATATGGCTATACATGCCACCTGTGGCACATGTGCCATAGGTTCGCCATCACAGTCCTATGACAATATTTGAATGAACTACAGATTAAGACTGTTGGAATTTCATTGTTTACTCCTCTCTCTTTTCTTTTCTAAATTTAATTTTTATTAGATTTTTCAATTATACTCAAAATTTTCACTTCATCACATGTATACAGTAGCCAGACTAATAGAAAAGTGTATATTTATATGTTTATTCATTTATAGTTTACATGTCTACTCATTAAATTGAGCAGATAGGTAATATAGCTAAGTTGAAAAGATGCATGTAGAAAATACAGTGGGATGAAAATCATGAAGTGACAGAGGAAGTTAAGTTGAAAGACTGAATAACAGTTGCCTCACACCTGGCAGCATAAGGAAGCAACGGATTTTTGGGAAAAAAAATGCGGTCTGTGGCTGGCAATCAGCAAGAAAGATGAACAAGAATAGTGTATAGTGGGATCTTTGGTTTGTTTCATGGCATCTGTCATTGGAGAGCTGGTTGGAAGAATTCCAACAATGAGAGAGTAGACTTGGTGAGATGGTAGAAGATTGAATGAGCACTAGGCCAAAAGCAACCACAACAGACCTGGCAAATTGCTGGAGGTGTACTTGCTGTTCAAGTCACCAGGAAGGTCTGATGAGCAGTGGCATCAGTAGAAAGCTGTCAGAGGTAGAGGGACCAGGATTTGAAAGAGCACTGGGAAGGTGTACCAGGTGCACTTCTGTAGTCTAGGGAGGTTACTTAGGTGGTAGACAGATGAGAATATACTCACTGTCAAGGGAAGTTCCTTGTTGGTTTATTGATGGGGAGAGTCAACAATGGCCAGGACATACTTAGACCAGTGATGGCAAACCTTTTAGAGACCGAGTGCCCAAACTGCAACCCAAAACCCACTTATTTATCATGAAGTGCCAACATGGCAATTTAATCTGAATAATGAGGTTTTAGTTTAGAAAAAAACAACTCATATGTAGTTAACGTCTTTTCTCTGAACCCGCCCCCCCAAAAAAACCAGAGCTTTCAATGAATCAAACAACTTTTTATTGAAAGGTAAAAGTTTGCATTTGGCATGCTTTTGATTAATGTGACTTTTGCTTTTGTATGCACACTGATAATTTTTCTAACATTGGCTCATACTTTGTAAGTTTGAGAGCAACATATGCAGCACTCAGGTCATCTGTTAGTCCAGGATACAGGATCCTGATACAGAACCGGTAGTAATAAAAATTTGGATTTCACCACTGCCCCCAATTACTTTCTACTTAACCACAGAGCACACTTGCATGCAAATGGGGCAAGACAAAGAGAGAGAGAGATGGAGCAAGAGAGTAATCCAATTGTGTATGTGTGGTGTGTATATGGGAGAGAGAGCGATCCGTGCTTCATCCAGGCCACCCAAACTGTTGGCAATGGTGTGGGCAACACCTGAGTAGTGAGGTGGGAGGGAGGGGTTGAGTACAAAGCAAGGCGAGGGGTGCGAAGCTGCCCCCCAGTGCCAGCACTGCCTTACCTGAGTGCCCTGCCAGCCAGGCACGGAAGCACTGCAACTGCCGCTGCAGTGAGACAGAAAGAGAGGAGGGAGGCTTTCCAAACCGTGTGTATGTGTATCTGTGCGTGTGTGCATGTGTGTGTGTATGAGAGAGAGAGAGAGCATGCGATCCCTGCTTTAGTCAGGGCAATCAAGCTGCTGTCAATGGCGATGGTAGAAAGAGCCAATTGAGCAACCATTTTTCTCCTTGTCCTCCCCATTCAAGCAGTGGCAGGCCCTGCGGGACAGCAGGGCCCCTCATTTCTCTCCCAGTGTGGCGAATTCCAGCTTCAGTCGGGGCATCAAGCTGCTGGCGGTGGCAGCCACCTAATGGTTGCCCCCTCCCCAACCAGCCAGCCAGCCCCACCTGACCTGCTCCCTGCCGACTGGCACAAAACCTCACCATTCTTCTCCTCGCCTTCATTGTTGTCCTCCTTGCCCAGGTGGCAGTGGACTCCACTGGACAGGGTCTCATTCCTGCCCTGGTGCAGTGAACTCTGGCAGGCTGAATGTGAGTGTGAAGGGCCTTGCTCTGCAATTTCTTGCTCAACTGAAGGCTTTATTCAGCATTCAAACAGTAAGGCTGGCACATGCAAGCAAGCAGCGTACCAGGGCCATGGACAGCCTTGGTTCCTGCACCTGGCCAGTTTTGATTCCATGGCCAGCCTTACTGTTTGAAGGCTGAATGAAACCTTCAACTGAGTGAGGAAGCACTGCGGGGCCAGTCCCTTTACACTTCAATGCCGCCAGTGGCACTGCTCAGCTGGTGGAGTAAAGAAGCTCATGGCAGCAGGAAAAGGGGCCTGGCCGTGCCGAACCTTGCATGCCCATCCCAGGGGTCACACTTTGAAAAAGCCAAAGTGCCCTCGCCAAAGACATTCGCCCATCAGCTGTCAACCCACCTACCCCGTGTGCCTTCTCTGCACTTTGGCTGAGCTCCCTGCTTGTGCACGCCCTCCCGGCCCCTTAACAGCCAGCCAGGGGATTGCTGGAGGAGGAGGAGGAAGCCACTACAGTTTGTACTTGTGTTGTGCCTCGCTCGCTCCCCCCGCCGCAGCCGGGCCCCTCTTATCTCCTGCCAGACGCTGATAGTGCTGAAGAATGTCCTGGCATGCCTCCAGCTCCCAGACCTGGCACCATGCCCGGACAGGCCGAGCAAGACGAATGGCCTGACGTGCCTCCAGCCCCCAGTCCTGGCACAATGCCCAGACAAACAGAGCAACTAAACCCCTCCCCCACAGCATGTGAGCCTGAAGAATGTGAAGCCAGTCATGAGCTAATATTACCAACAGCTGGAGGCTGGAGAGATCCGAAGAATGGAGAGGCGACGTCAGCAAAAGGAAGGGAGGGGCAGGCCTGGATAAGTGCTGAGTCATGGAGCCACACCCCATGGCCTATATAAAGGATCTGCTTTCTGGCATTCTCTGAGTCAGGCAAAGTCTAATCTGGATTGCTGAAGTCACACCTTGGATTCCTGCCTGCCCTGAGGACTCTGATAGGACTTTGGCAGAGCTGCAGAGGCACGCTTGATACGGACTTCCCCGACCCGGCCGTCAGAGGAGGAGTGGGACACGACAACTTGCTCCTCAGCTACGGGCATTTCCCCCTTTTATCATACTTTCCTCCTGGTTCCCATTCCCACCCCGCCAGCCCTTATGTTAGCGAGGTTGGCGTTGGCCACAGCCAAGTTAGGCCAATGTCTCAAAGCACAGCGACACATGCCCACAGAGAGGGCTCTGCGTGTCACCTCTGGCGCATGTGCCATAGGTTCACCATCACGGCCTTAGATTGGTCATAGGAGCAGAGCAACTGCCTGAATGAGCAGGAAGGACAAATGGCATGGTGTGATGAAAGTTTAATAGGATGGTTATTTAATGAATAAAATAGGAGAGGGTTACTGGATATGCTGGACATTTTAAGGGATTGCTCCAAACAGAATGATGGAAGAGTAGTATGAGAGTATGGGAATCTCAAGAAGCTAATATTGAGGCAGGGGACATATTCACATTGCCATGATCCATGGGAGCTATGACAGGAGGCTTCGGTGAATCATTCCAGAAGAGGGAATATCAGCAATTTTAATACAGGTCCTAGTCTTCAACATCATCCCTCAGTTCAGAGTAATAAACTAAGGGATGACTAGGCACAATGGTCTCAGACAGCTTTAGCTGAATGCCTCATTAGTATGCAAAAATATTTCATTCATCCACAATACGCTGGAAAAGTAACATGGATAGGACTTGCTTCACAAAGGTGTGGCTAGCTGAGGACAGGGATGTAACCATGGAAACCTCAAAACTTTTTCCAAAAGTCATACAGACAAATTAATTTTTCTGATCTAGAGAACAATCTTCCCCAATCCAAACATCTTTCATATATAAGCACTACCATCATCTAGGCAGTTTTATTTTGATAAAAATTGTTTCCACTCTATCTTTTGTTGTTACTACCCTTTTTATTATACAGGAGGGCAAAGAATGGGGAAACAAAATATGGGAAACATAAGGAAAAGGGAACTACTATGTATTAACCAAACAATCCACAATTATGATATCATAAAATGTCAGAAGAGATCATAAAATCAATTTTCTACTGATTTGAATAATAATAATATAGAAATACGAGATGCAATTAATTAGAAAAGGAGAAAGGCACTACAGGAATTTAAACTGAACATGTAGGTTATCTTAAATATGTTCACTTAAAAAAAATCACAGTGTGTCACATAGGTTTATTCCCAGATAAGCAGCATAGAAATGTGTTTAAAACAGGAACTAGTCTTGAATCTAATCTAGCAAATGAAATTTTTTTTTTCAAGAGGTATGATGGTTAAATACTCTTGAAACTATTCTAACTTTCTCAGTCCCTACAAACTCAATTTTATCTTTGGAATTTGTTCTTTCCCTTATGATGTCTGATTTGCTAAAATAAAGCCTAACAAACCAAGTATGGGTGTTACTTGGAATTTTGTTAAAGGTCCATGTAATTAAGAGAAAGAGACTTCATCAAATTCAATTTTTACAATTAATTTCTCAGTTGCTTAAATATTCCAAGTTAATATATAAATGGAAGAGGTAATCAGCTATTCTAAGATAGCAACCTGATCTCTTGTGCTCTCCCTTCTGTAGCTAAGACTTCCCAATCTTGCATGATCTCATGGAAGAATGCCAATTCATAAGTTTCTGGGGTGTCAGCAGCCAATGGATGGGAGGCAGAGATAAGACAACAATTGCAGCAGCGTGATCAAAATCAATCCCTTTTCATACCTGTGTGGTATTGATGAGCCTAACAGGAAGGATTTGGTACATTCAAAACTGCCCCACGGACTTCCTTTTAAAAATTTTTTTAACTATGCATGCCTGTGCTTTATTGTTTGATATGGCCTAGAGGTCTAGAGAAGTTGTTGTCCCTTGATCTACTTGAAAGAATCATATTCCTTCCCCAAACAAACTCAGGAGAGTTTACATGCAATTTCCTTCCTTTGACTGTAATTTTGTGCATACTTGTTTCAGATTAGAACTTACTATACTTATAGTCTTTTTTTTACTTTATTGTTCTAAATTGAGCATACCAAATCCATTTAAAATTTAACTTTTCATAAACTCTGGAGGCTGTGTGGCTTTCATTCTTATTCAATTAACTATTACTGAATAGATGATTATTGTGGCTTTGTCACCCACCTTTAAAGTGGAACTGAGTATGTTAAATTTGAATTGTGTACTTCTACTAAATAAATGCATTTATCATTTCTTTATCACTTAAATCACATAATGCCACTCCTTGGGTCCCATACCTCTCAGTCCAAAAACTCTATTCCTATTTCCTTAATTATTTATTAAGGAAATTATAATTATTTTCCAGAAAAATATTTGGCTTTTATCAAATGTTTCCATTAGTCGTCTTTTCTCAAAGAGGCAAAAGGAACATTTATTATATTATAATACTTAGGCCTTTTTTCTCTTCCCCTCTCCCTTTAAATATAGCTCTATTATCACTATCAAGTCTCTATTTGTACTTTTTCAGCATAAACAAAACAAAATTTAAAAACTATGAAATAGTTTATATTTTTGAATGCAGACTGTTTAGTCTTGTTCATGGTTTAGGAAAGCAAAACAAAATCAGATTGTGATAAATAATCCTGGTCTGTTTGATTCAGAAAAGCAAGCTCTTTTCCTCAAGCCATTCCAAAGAAGGCAGGGAACAAATCTAAGGTTAAACCAATTTAATACAATTTGCAAACCAATCAAAGTTTAATACAATTTTCAAACCAAATCAATGATTCATCTTTCTCTGATGCTTCTCCTCCATCGAATGTTAGCTATAATATATCTTTTGGCAGAGCCCTGTCTTTTTATAGTCTGCAAGCACAGTAATGAAGTATATATAACAACAATCCAGTCTGGCATAATCCTTACAGTGTATTCAATGAAAAATTATCTTTTTTTAAAATTTGCATTTATATCCCGCCCTTCTCCGAAGACTCAGGGCAGCTTACACTATGTTAGCAATAGTCTTCATCCTATTTGTATATTTATATACAAAGTCAACTTATTGCCCCCAACAATCTGGGTCCTCATTTTACCTACCTTATAAAGGATGGAAGGCTGAGTCAATCTTGGGCCTAGTGGGACTAGAACATGCAGTAATTGCAGGCAGCTGTTAATAACAGACTGTCTTACCAGTCTGAGCCACAGAGGCCCTGTATCTTAAATTACTATTGGCCTCTTTCTGTGTCCTATCAAGATAATTTTGATCTCCATACAGCTAGAAACTTCATATGGCAAGTTTCCAACATATGAATTTACCTCCTGTGAAAACAACTTGAGAAAAAGTGACTGTACCCCAAAACGTTCCGTGTGGGTGAGTGTGTATAATAAACATATGTGTAATAAACGTATATGGTAAAGTAGTATTTTTCATGCAATTCTGATTCCCACTGAAAGGCACACTGGAAGATTTACAACATTTAGAAGTGACTTTTAACTCTTGACCTAACATGAACCCCATCTTTTTATGAATGTTTTCTCACAACGAATAACCATTGATAACCATTGATAACTGTGTAAACTCTAAAGATGAAGCCAAATTCATTATAGTATAAAAATGTATTTGGAGCCTTACTGCTTGTTTTTTATTATTGTAAGTAGCCTTGGATGTCATCTTGGTCCCAAAATAGGGCAAAAACATAATAAAATCAAAAAGAGACAGAAAGTTATTTACAAGAAAATCTTCCTGAATCCTGTAAGTACCATGTAAATATGGATAGGTTTGATCCTCAAATGGCAAAGAAAAGCATTCACGGGCAAATAACAGATTCCAGGAAAGCAAAATGGGTTTGAAGAAAAAGTTGCTTATACAATACATACCCAAATGCACACACTGAAAATTAAGTTTAATTGTGCTAATCTGGAAGAATATCACCAGTTGTTTGGGTAAAGCTATTTTCTTGGCCACTGGGTTGGAGAATTTATTTTACTTTAAGAGCTGGTATTAGCTGAAGCTTTAGTTCAATGCAGATTAAAGTCAGCTGATTTCTTGTATTACACCAGCCAAAAACATTTTTTATCCACAAAGGTCCAATGTTTCTCCTAACAAAATAGCCTAGGAATAACATCAGATCTCTGCATGCCTCTCTTTCCATTTCCTGTAGTTAAGTCAATCTCATTACTTGAGATTTTTGTGATGGGAAATCCCTGAGTCATCCTAGTGACAGCAACAGATAGCTCAGGGGCCCTTCTATTTCACTAACAGTAATCTCGTTTTTACCTGCAAACTCCAAAATCTGGGTTAAGTTCCACAGGGGCTATCTTTAAAACAGCTGAATGAAACTACATTAGGCCATTCCTTTCTATATGTCCGGTTCCCTTTTTATTTCAGAGATCTCAGTTGTGATTGACAGTACAATTCATTGCAAACCTTATCTAGCTGTTGTTTGGCACTAGGAAATAGCTGATTTCCAACCCACTCATGCTTTATAAGCACAGAAGTTTGCCTCATACATTTGATGCTACATAGTCTTATTTAAGATATCCCCAAGGACAGAATTTAAACGACACATAAAAATAATAATTTGACGTAGCCAATTTCAGATTCCAATTCTGAAATTCTAGCCCAAACTCCCCATTGGCCTAACCTGTTCTTTAAAGACTCCATTAAGAACAAGATGGTAGAGAAACTATTCGAATAAGCATGGCTTAGATAACTATGTTTATTTTTCATATTTAACCACCCAAGCATCTTTTTGTATTTTTCAAGTTGAAAAATACACCTGCTGCGATTCCATTTCCTTTGAGCGTTCTCTATCCACCACCCCTCCCCAGATGTTCGTTCCTATGCATCACACCTTTTTATTTTGAAAGAAAGAAAGACTAAAGTACCAATTATCTCTCTAATTGCGGGCAGTTTAATTTAAACCCCCCCCCATCCCTTAATTCAGTCTGACGTATGTTTTGTGTTAACAAAAAATCCAATTAGTCATGGCGTGGAAAACCTAGCCTCGGATCACATTTTTTTTTTCAACTGCAAGACATCAATAAAAAAGGCTGATCACATGGCAGTTGCTTGATGCGCTCTTATAAACAAGGAGGCCTCTCGATGCATAAGCATAGGTATCTCTAAGCATTCTGGGATATAGCTCGTAAAAATCCTTCTTCCCGAGGGGGCTAGCAGGGCCCGCGCTCCCGGCAGAATGACAGCCGCACCTGCTGGTGCCCCCTCCTTCCTCCTCCTCCACCACCACCATCCCCAGCCGGGGTCTCTTAAGAGCCTGTTGCAGAAAGCCTTGAATCGGGGCAGCCTCTGCCGCTCGGGCTGAGCCACCCTGCAGCAGCCCAGCTGTCACCGCCGGCTCTTGGAGGCAAGCGTCTCCACCTCCCTCGCACCCGTCAACCCACCCAAGGCCGCCCAAGCCTAGCGATCGGAAGAGTGGTGGAGGAGGCCAGAGGCGGATGAAGGAGGGTGGTGGGCGGCGGAGGAGCCGAGGGAGAGTCCCGGTTCCAGCGCCCGCTTCCTCAAAGCTACACCTGCGGCTTTGCCTCTCGCTGTAGCGTCTCTTCCTCCCCCGCACTACCACCATCCTTCACGCATTTGCCCCCGCTTCCAGCCCTGTGGCCAGCAGGTCTGCCGTCTTTCATTAACTCGAAGAGCAACCCCCGCTCGCTCCCTTGCTCGCCCGCCGCCGCCGGAGCAGCAATCTCGCCGCCACCCCCCCCCCCCCCGCCTCGTGCTCGATGGTGGCTCTCCAAGCCCATGGCGAGGAGAAGAAGCCGCGAGGTTCCCGGGAATACAAACAGCGAGGAGTCCCGTTGCTTACCTGGCGGGAGAGGAAAGATGCTTTTACCCGGCCTCTGCGGCTGGGCTCAACGTTGGCTACAGCGGAGGAAGGAGGCAGGGATGCTACAGCGTCGACGCCACCGCCGCCGCTGCCACCACTCGGCAGTCTCCACCTCCGCCGCCAAAGCCACCGCCTCCTCCCCCCTCCCCTATTGCTGCTGCCGCTTGAATCTATTTGTGTGTGTGTCTCTCTTTCGCACACGCAGAGTAGAAGCCGACCGGGCTGTAGCCGGTGCAGATTTCCTGAGCTCTTGCTCTAAAACGACTCCCACCCGCCGCGAGAAAGAAACCTGCCTCTCCATAGCCTGCATGCCCGCCGATTGCTTACCCCTCAAGAAACCACACTCTTGTCCCGATGACAGTTTGCACCTGTTAATCAGACAAAGATTCATTCATACTTTTTAAAAAAATCATACACACACACCATTATCTAATTCTAATAAAAAATATTAAGAGTTTCCCTATCCCCAGTTTAAAAAGACTAAAAGAACAGAGTTGCATTTGTCATTCCTGAACCGAGCAAACTTGCATTTTACAGCTGGAAGATGAACTGACCGCCCTCTTTAAAATTAATGCAAGTTCTTTTTCCCCTCGTTCCTTAAACATCTTCTCTTCCTAACAATAAATAGGCTGTTACAATAAATATTTTGGAAGGAAATTGATTCTGGAGTTCCTTCTGAAAAAAAGTTGAAGCTACAATGTCTCTATGACAGGGAGAACCGTGATTCTCCAATCTGATGTCCTCCATAGATAGACTTTCCCATTACCTGCCATAAACTTCTGCCATGTTGGAAGGGGTTTATGGGAATTGAATTTCAACACACCTCAAAGACATACATTTGGGTTGAGTTGGACTACTTCAGTAGGTTGTACACAGAATTTTCTGAGTACATGACTGGAATTGCAACTGGATATGAGTGACATAACAGATGAATCAGGAACATTTTAATTTACAGTGCACTTTGCATACATAATTTAGACTTCACGTCATTTATTTTAAAATTCTTACTTTAGAATTATTCACTAACAGAATTAAAGGAAACTTTATACAGATAATGCACATCTACACTGTTACATTTTATAAATATGTATAAAACCATTATTTATTTCCCGGCTTAAAAACATATTTAATATTTTAACAATTCTCAAAATGGATTACACTTTTAAAGTTTAAGCATAATATAAAACATACAGCAATTATCTACAAAATCCTTCAATAGCAATTCCTTTCAAACAGAATTCAGTCATTTTAAACCATCCCTAAAATATCTAGGATATTTTATTCTGGAACAATTTACTTTTCCATCTAACAGTCAATATTTCTTTGAGCTCTGGGTCTTTCTTCAGTGTTCTGAGAAACTGAAGCTGAACTCTTGAAAAGCACCCTTCACAGCTTTTTACTGTATGCCATGTATGTGTGGTGGAATTTTAATTCAGAAACCAAAGTTTTACATGGTCAACAATCTCCAATAGCTTTCTCCTCCTTAAAAGAGCAAGATGTAGCAAACCCAGGGAAGATGAATTCAGGCAGATGTCAGACCCATAAGTGATTTACACTAAACAAAATTACATTCTGCTTATTTGATTAAATATATATTCAATACATTTTTGACAAAAAAAAAGAATTACATTTGCGGCCAGAAACAGATCAGACCAAGTTGCTAAGACTAGTTCAGAATAACTTCATAAAAGCAATCTTTATATCTCAGGCAATTCCACAAAAAATGAGTGAATGCCTTTATATATTCATGGCAACTTTTGATTGCATATAACAAACTTTAGCTTAAGAAAACTAAATTTGGGTTCAGAAGAAAACACAACATATCTGTGGGAGTTTTCAACATTTTTTTTTGCATGAAAATAGTTACACCAATCATACAATGGTGATTAGCCATAGAAAAAAAGATAGTTTGCAGGTAAAATCTTTAATTGTTGATTGAAAGTTGGAACTATTAGTCATTTATTTACAATCTTCCTCCTTTTCTTTCTAGGCAAAAAGCTCAATATCTTTTTGCTTTCAAAATTTTCAAATTAATAAAATGCTTCAACTTGTCTCAGATAATGTATTCAGCTGTACTTCAGTTCAGATATCTCCAGACTCAGTCCATAACAGTCCATAACTATGGAATTAGTGAATGAGGGATCCAATGTATCTGATGTAAGGCCTTATTTCACTGCAGCCAAATTAGAATGAAGATCAAAGATGTCTGCTCCATAATCTTCACCTCTCTCTCTTTCTCGATATATTAGTTGAAACTGGGAAAAAATAATTCACATTCTTAACCTTCCTATCTTTGTTGCATTCTGTCTCTCCAGTCAATCCATTCAATCTGCTATTGAAACTGTTCATTTATAAATAAATTGAATATTCTTTTTTCAGCTTTAAGCAAGCTTGGAGGATCTGTATCATAGTTTCACTAAATAATTTCCTGTGATACGCTCTAACAGATCTCTTCAGTTTATTACTGCTATTGTTATCATTATCATCTCTATCATCATAATTCCATAATTAAATGGAAACAGGCATGGGAACAGCACATCAGACTGCTTTTCTGTATCTTGTATTATCCACTTTCTTGGTTCTCAATTCTTTCAGAAGGCCAAGAGTCTTCTTAGTATCTCAGTGGAAGTTGGGTTACTCCTTCAAGAAGTGGATAATGAATATATTTGCCCAATGATTACAAAAATGTATATCTTTGTATCTTCTCAAAACCATAAATTCTTAATGATCAGAATCAGAAATTTCATTGAGATTGTAGAGCAGGTGAGAAAAAGGTGGTCTGTCGTTTTGCTTCTGCAGAAGAAAAAAACAAGGAAACAGAATTAAGCGCTAGCATGTGAGTGTACTTAGAATGGCAATAATGAAAAAAAAAGTCTATAATAAAATAGCATTTTAGATGAGCACTCCATATTGATGAATTCAAGAGACTATAATGGTGTACTCCAGTAACAAATGTATTAATTTCCCCCCTGCTGGAGGCAAAGCCATTTGTAACTGATAGGAAAAATCAGAAGGAAAATCCATAACAAAGCATTGTGCTACTAGATGAATGGTTCAACTTTACAGGAAAAAAATATTTAGCCTTATTTTTAAATAAGGATAATTTAAAATCCAAATATAAAATGAGCCATTCTAAATAATGTTTTTTTTAAAAAAATCCCACATTCCACATTAAAGATGAACATTTGCATCTTTTTGGCATTTCCCCATTGATAGAAACTCTTGACAAGTGATCACTTGTAATTTATTAGACACTAAGTCATAGCAATAGCACTTAGACTTATATACAGCTTCACAAGGTTTTACAGCCTTCTCTAAGCCGTGTACAGAATCAGCATATTGCCCCCAATAATCTGGGTCCTCATTTTACCGATCTTGGAAGGATGGTAGGCTGAGTCAACCTTGAGCTGGTGAGAATCGAACTGCCGAACTGCTGTCAGCAGAAGTAACCTACAGTACTGCATGTAACCACTGCGCCACCACAGCTCTTAGTAACATTATATGTGATCCCTATACCTAAGTAAGAGTACATATAGTTCAATAATTACATTTTTTCAATAATAAAACTTCCAGATAATAACTTAGTTATATCCTTAAAAACTCTTGGTAATATCAGCTAATGTTCTTAAATAGAGACATACTGCCTGTGCAAAGGTCCACCTGGAACTGTAATTTGACAACTGACAATCGTTTTTATTTGTTTATTTTTATGGTGAGCAACATGTTGAAGCCTTATAGTCGGGTATCATTGAAAATCTTCAAGGACAGAGCATCTTCTGGAATCTTGGTGGATATCCTATGCTGTTGTTATAATCCCACTCCATTTTAACATTATATTTGCTCTCCTTCAAGATCCAGTAAAAAATTCCAGACAAAATGCTATAGATTTTAAAAACTTCTATTATATTTGACTAATTAAAAACTCGATACATAAGTTGTTTTTCTTAGAAGTTTAAAATAATTTTAAGCTTCAAGTTAATTTATTTTTTCCTACATTTTCCAGTAGTGCTGTATAAAACTTTTTGAAAACTGGTTTTATAGATGGCAGTTCATACCCAATTTCAATTGTTAATCTGAGTTAAATTCCCTGGGTTCATGAGAAGCAATTAGAGAAATAATAATAATAATAATAATAATAATAATAATAATAATAATAATAATAATAATAATAATAACAACAACAACAACAACAACAACAACAACAAAAACAACATATTATTATTATTATTATTATTATTATTATTACATAATAATATAACATAATAACAAATATTAAGGCTATAGGTAGATAGACAATCAAAAACTGCCATTTTTTTGAGAAACATTTTCTTTACTGTTGTCAAAAAAACCCTCTACAATCAGGTCCATGAAGTCACCAAGAGTTGGGTGTGATTCAATGGAAAATACATTACTGCATTCTTACATCTTTCTTGCATGAAATAGGATGCACTAACCTCATTCCAACAATGTTGCATAAGTTTATAAATGGTATTGGAAGCAATTCTGGGTTTATACAAACGTAAGCCAGCAGTGACTTCTTCTACCACCTCAGCATTTGTCCGATTCTCATAAGGAGTTTTGCCTTCAGTGAATACCTCCCACATCAATACTCCTGAAATAAGGCAGGATACATAATTTATTAAGAATAGCATAACAATGTCCACCACTCCATCTTTTTCAAATAATTTAATGTTCTGGTCCATTGCTTAAAATAGACATTTTTTCCCCAGTGAGATTCACAATGTATTCCTATATATGATTACAGAAAGTTTCATTAAGTTTAGAGGAACTTTCTACCAAATGAAGATGTAAGGTTGCATATTGGTTAGTCATCCTATTGAAATAATATTAGCAGGCTCCAGATTGTCAACAGATTGTGAGTTTGCTTTTGACTATATATTCATATGTTGTTTGTTCACTGTCACTTACTATTACTACACTCCCCCTCCTCCCTAATCCTGCTGTTCTGTGTATTGTGGTGGCAGCACAGGCAGGGAGATATTACTGGATGAGATGAGTGAAGAATGCCAGAAATGTGTCAAGGGAATATAATTCTAAGGCATGGTGATCATCCCAGCTGCCCCGCTAAAGCAAGCAGGCCTCTATATTGAGCAGTGGTGATAGAGGAAGATGCTAGAAGCAGACGGCATCATTTCATACTGGCAGGAAAAGGCAATTATCAAACTACTTATGCACAATGTTAAATGTGAAAGACAATATAGTGCCGAATGGTGGTCCTCCTCAGGTCACATGGCACTCAACACACTATTGAGGAAGAGCTGTGGATCTTTCAGGGTATTAATGATTAGATTAAAGCCTCAGGATATTTAGTTGGTGATGTTGCATGGAAGAAAAGAAAATATTAAGCTACAAAGATAGAATTAGAATGGGAGCATAAAACGTAAGAAGCATAAACATTGGAAAGCACCACACAGTGGAGAATGAAATGAATTGCTTATACAGTGACATTTTAAGCATCAGCAAATCAACACTTTCAGTCAGAAGCTACAGCTAGTCCTCATTTAGCAACTGGCTTCTTTAGCAAAATAACAAAACTGATTATTTTGGGATCCTTGCAAACCTACCACAGTTGACTTGATTTTTATTCAGTCAGCATGGACAATTTTTAAAAAAAACAAAAATCTTAATTGCAATAGAAAGTTCTTTAGCTCTATTTTGGAAAAACAATCCCTGCTTACCTGACCACTGACTATGATAAGAGACCCCAAATCCTGCCCCCATGCTAAGCCACACTAGGTTCTAACCAAATGAAAGTTTTTGTCATTCAGATATTGTAACTGTATTTATACATTCTAGCCAAGATTCCCTTTTAGCTGAGTAAATTAAAATTTTAATTGCTTTTTAGCTGTTTATTCATAGATATGTGTTCATTTTCATTTCTGGATTATATTATTGATTGGCTGATTTAACAACACAATAAAAATATGAAATAGACTTGGAAGGGCAAAGCATAAAAGCTCCTTTTACGCAACTCATGTGATGTGGAGTGACAATAAACTATAGAAGGTTCTCATGTTTTGTGAAATTTTTGTTGCTCTATGTCAGGGCTGTCAAATTCCTGGTCCATGGGCTGGATGCGTCACGTGCTAGCCATGTCCATGCCCAGTTTAGCAAAGGGGAAGAAAATCCCAATATGTGATGCCACCATGACAATATGAGTTTAACACTCCTGTTTTTTATAAAATTCTAAAGATAAATATGGCTTTAAATACTTTACACTTTAAAAATGATATTGAAATATTTTTAGAGATCATCTAAGAAAAAAACATGGTCGAATTTCTTGTCCTGTTAAGATAAACAATGAACAGTTTTTTAACCATAAGAACTTGAAGCAATTATGTGACTGGGATGTTTGTTCTTCAAGACTCTTACCAAATGACCATACATCCGACTTGGTGCTATAGCGGTTATAGGAAAAAACCTCTGGTGCTGACCACCTGATGGGGAATTTAGTACCCATGGAGCTGGTATATTGATCATCAAGAACATACCTAAAAGACAGAGATTTGTTTAAAGTATTTAAACAATAATTCTAATGGTATAGCTCATGCATGAAAAACAAAAGATTAAAATCTCAGAAATGTTACTGAATTATTAATCTGAAACCATGAGTTATAATGATATAGAAGATTCTACCTTTTTATATACCTGATCCACCAGCAATAATAGAACAAGAATATATATACCCAGATTGGAAGTTACACAGATTGACTTTCATTCCATGTTATCAAACACTAACCATTCTCTAGACATGCTTCTCTTTAACTGTCAGTACTATGGAAGCTATTGAAATAAAACAGACAGCTTGTTGTTATGCTACAACCAATGCTATCATTGATTTTATGAGCACTGCTATTCTTTCACATCCTCCTCTTTAGAAAAGCAGTAATGTCTGTAGAAAGAAACTGACTTCAACTGACTTCAATTGACCAATAAAATATAATTGGAATATGTCTGGCTGGCATGTGATAGAAAGGTGTCTGGAAAGTAGGAAATGATCCTAGAAAGCTATGCATGATAGGATGTTGGGTGTTTCTGTGAGTGGAACACTTATTAGGTGAACTCCAATAACATGTCATGCAGAACTTCTATTAGCATAATTATGAGGAGATAATTTTGCTTTCCTAATACAGTCCTTTGGGTACCTTCAAAATCTGATCTTCAAGTTTTAAGGGAAGAGAAATTGCAGGATAGAATTGAGAAATAATGTCCCACTGTCCCAAAGGTGTTTTTTCAAGAGGCAGCTGGACTTTCTGGTTTTTCTTTGAAGATGTTTCACTTCTCATTTAAGAAACTTCTTCAGCTCTTCTGAAAGCACCTTTGGGACAACCCTGACCTGGATGACTGAGGCTATCCATAGACATTTAACGTCTCACTGAGCAAGCAGAGTTGCTATACAATACAGCAGTCATAACCTATCTGAAGAATCCCTGGTTGGAAAAGGCTGCATAACAAAATACCTTATAATTATATAACAAAATACCTGAAAACAACAAAATACCTTATCCCACCATACTTGAAATCCTAGGCTTAGAAAACTTGGAACTCCGTCGCCTTCGACAAGACCTAAGTTTAACTCATAGAATCATCTATTGTAATGACCTGTTAAAGACTACTTCAGCTTTAATTGCAATAATACAAGAGCAACCAATAGATTTAAACTTAATGTTAACCGCTTTAATCTAGATTGCAGAAAATATGACTTCTGTAACAGGATCATCAGTGCTTGGAACACATTACCTGATTCTGTGGTCTCTTCCCATAATACCAAAAGCTTTAACCAAAAACTTTCTACTATTGACCTCACCCCATTCCTAAGAGGACCATAAGGGGCGTGCATAAGAGCACAAACGTGCCTACTGTTCCTGTCCTATTGTTTTTCTTTTCTTCTTCATATATATATATATATATATATATGCTTATACTTCCGTATATTTCCTCATATATATGTAATCTTATAATCTATATAATCTTTTTGTGTGATGCCTATATATATTGTTGTGACAAATAAATAAATAAATAAATAAACCTTACATCTTCATTCATACTAGTTACAGTTTTGCAGAGGTGAACAGTGGGAAAATTCAAATGATAAACTAATACAAAAATACATTGATATCTTTTAGTTCTCTTAAACTGGCTGTCAAGGGAGGAGTAGGTTATAGAAATTGCAGCGGAAACAGAGCAGGGGTGAGCTTTAGAAGCTTTTGCCAATATAATAAAGTTAAATTGGGTTAGGTTGGATATAATTAAAAAAACTGTAATGGATTTCCACTCATCCTTACTATAGGGCTAATAATGAATCAGAAACCTATATTACCGTGACATTCCAAAATCTGACACTTTGACAACTTGAAATTCACCCACCAAACAGTTCCGAGCAGCCTGTGGGAAAGAAAAGACAGGATATATTTGTAGAGCTAAAATAAGCCACATTGTACAATACCTACATTTATTGCTGACAGAAAACCAGTGGTGGGATTCAAATAATTTAACAACCGGTTCTCTGTCCTAATGATTTCTGTCAACAACCAGTTCACCAAACTGCTCAGAAAGTTAACAACCGGTTCTCCCGAAATGGTGCGAACTGGCTGAATCCTACCACTGCAGAAAACCCTCTATGAACTTCTGGCGAACAGGAAAAAATGAACTTCAGCAGTGACCAGGATATGAATGACCATGAACAGGGCATGCTGATCCAGGAATGGGTATAATTGGTATGCAAGATGAAGCTGTGCAAAGGCCCCCTAATTCCTGGTTGTCATCTGCCTTTTGAGCAGCAGCCATAAGTCTAGAAAATTCTGTAAATGGAGCTCTGGCTTTGTTTCAGACTATGCTATCCCATCCGGAAAGAAAGATGGAAAGTCTCTGGATCCAGGAAGTCCCATAATCCACCAACACTCAATTTTATGAAGGTGGACTTTGAACCTGTTTTTTTTCCCTATCCAGTCCTTTATAATCCTCTCTATCTAGGCCCTCCAGACAGAACCTTGGTATGATATCATATATTATTATACCCAATAACAGTAAGAAATTAGAAAACCTATGAAGACATTAAATTTACTTTACATAGAAAACTACTGGGCACTACAAAACCAAATAAAATCAATAAAATTTTTAACACTCTCACATAGAATGAACAATCAGAAATATTGCACAATCCCCACTGTTGTACAATCCCCACTGTTGGTCCAAACACTGAAAGCCTTCTTACATTAAAATTTAAAGATAATATATGTCAGTAATTTCATTTTTATGCTGACTTTTTATGGTATGGATTTCTTTGCAGAGAAACAAGATATGATCCAGACATACCAGATCTCTATGAATGACAGATGCCTCCTCAAGGTAAGCCATTCCTTCACACACATCTTGACACATTCCAAGAAGTTCTTCCTTTGATAAGCTTCCACGTTGCTTCTTCAGGTAATCAGATAAACTTCCAAACTCCATGAACTCAAATACTAAACATATAGGAGAATTTTGCATGCATACCCCATGTAACTGGACCAATTTGGGATGAGAAAGTTTCCTGATGATGCAAAAAGATGAATCAGGAATTTACAACAGAAAATGAGGAAGAATACCAATATGGAAATATAAGAAAGAAAGAAAAAGGGAAAAGTGTAATTATTGTAAATAATTTCCCTCATTCACTATGGATAATTCTTGAAATGAAAATCAGTTGTGAAGTTACTCTTTTCACAAATATACAAAATTTCACTGACACTTTTTATTTTCTGAAAAATAAGGATCTTGTTAAATATGTGTTCATAGAATCACGGGGAATAAAGTTCACCTCAAAGAAAAATGATTTTCTTAAAACTTAATTGAAAACAGTATTAGAGATTGTACTTTGCAGAACTTGTATCTATTTAGCAATACAGCATCTTCAATCAAGAAACCAATTATTTAACGCCTGATTGTGCCAATCATGTTTAGGAGACAGTCATGTTTGTGAGACATAGCAAAACAGTGTAAATAAGATTTTTAAAAAAATCACAAAGCAGTCATATTTTAAGTTTCTTTGTGAGTGCCAATGATAGAAGCTCTTTACTACTTCAAAAATAGTACATAGCAAAAATTCAGACTTTGGGAAGTTTGTGAAGATCCTTTCCCAAACTTTGGTCACTTGCCAAGGTCATCCCTATCTTCAAAAAAGGAGACCCCAACCTTGTTAAAAATTACAGACTTATCTCTCTATGCTGCGTCACCTGCAAAGTAATGGAATCTATCATCAACCAATCCATTACCCTCCATCTAGAAACAAACAATCTACTCTCTAATAAACAATTTGGTTTCAGAAAAAAATTATCATATAATTTACAACTTCTTCACTGCAAAAACATATGGACTACAAATCTTGATCAGAGCAAAGCAATAGATGCAATCTACATAGACTTCTGTAAAGCTTTCGACTCAGTGGTACATGATAAACTTCTCCTAAAACTAAAATCCTACGGCATCTCAGGACCCCTCCACAATTGGATAACAGCTTTTCTATAAAACAGACAACAAGTGGTCAAAATTGGCAATGCTTTATCAAATCCTGTTCCTGTTAAAAGTGGTGTTCCCCAAGGCAGCGTTCTTGGACCAACACCCTTCGTATTATATATTAATAATCTCTGTGACCATATTACAAGTAATTGTGTTCTCTTTGCTGACAATGTCAAACTATTTAACACCACCAACAATACAGCTATCCTTAAAAAAGACCTTGACTTTTTATCTGAATGGTCTAAAACTTGGCAACTCCAAATTTCAACCAGCAAATGCTCAGTCTTACATATTGGAAAAAAGAACCTAAACACTAAGTACAAGCTTGATGGACACTACCTTACTGATGACCCCCATCCTGTTAAAGATCTTGGAGTTTTCATATCAAATGATCTAAGTGCCAAAGCCCACTGTAACTACATCGCAAAAAAGGCCTTAAGAGTTGTAAACCTAATCTTGCGTAGCTTCTTCTCCAAAAAAACTACTCTACGAACCAGAGCATATAAAACATTTGCTAGACCAATTCTTGAATACAGCTCAACTGTTTGGTACCCACATTTCTGACATCAATACAACTGAACGTGTCCAGAAATATTTTACAAGAAGAGTTCTCCACTCCTCTGAATACAACAAAATACCTTATGACACCAGACTTGAAATCCTGGGTTTAGAAAATTTAGAACTACGCCGCCTTCGACATGACCTGAGTTTAACTCATAGAATCATCTATTACAATGTCCTTCCTGTCAAAGACTACTTCAGCTTCAATTGCAACAATACATGAGCACACAATAGATTTAAGCTTAATGTTAACCGCTCCAATCTTGATTGCAGAAAATATGACTTCAGTAACAGAGTTGTTAATGCTTGGAATACACTACCTGACTTTGTGGTCTCTTCCCAAAATCCCCAAAGCATCAACCAAAAACTGTCTACCATTGACCTCACCCCATTCCTAAGAGGTCTGTAAGGGGCATGCATAAGAGCACAAACGTGCCTACCGTTCCTGTCCTATTGTTTCCTTTCATTATATCCAATTAATATAGTTATTACATACTCATACTCATATATTTGCTTATATATTGTATAATTATTTCATGCTTATACTTATATATACTGTGTGACAAAATAAATAAATAAATAAGTAGAAACCAAAAACTGACTACCATTATTTAATGCACATTTGCTTTAGAAGCTTTGTACCACTAGACTTGCCTAATGTTAAAAATGCCTGTTGTCAGCTTGAGACTAAGAAGCACTACACAGTTGCTAATATTCATACAAACATAGGCACATAACTGTAGACAACAACATTCATTTGATCATTCTAATTCTTCCAGTAAATATTTATAGAAGAGATGTGTAGACCATATCATATATTTTAATTTCATCCACGATGCACAATATTCAGTGTTGCTTGGAAGGAATGAGTTGGAAGAAGATTCTAAGTTTAATTATAAAAATAATTTAAAAAGTTTGTGGTCCAGCTTATCAAAATTATTAAAAATAAATAATAATGTGAGCCACATCGAATGATCATGTCACTGCATTATTCATTGTATAAATGAAATGGGAGTTTAGTAGGTGTTTATACTGCTTACATCATGACTTGGGCCTCTTCAATAAAGTCTTCTTCTGACATTGTTCCCGTGCGAATTGTCTTTATGGCCACTTTCATCCGATCAAGCCAGTTGCCAAGATGAACCACCCCAAACTCGCCAACACCAATCTCCTGTTCAAATGTTAGTTCTTGCGGATTAATAATCCATTTGCCTAGGAAAAAGCAAAAGAAAAACAACCTAATAGTTGCTTTTGTTCAATAAATAATAATTGTTATATAATCAATAGTGCCAGTGTTTGTGTATGTGGAAAGAACTTGATTAGGAAACCTTCATTTAATCATTACTTCCTCTAATACTCCGGACCCTTACTCCCATTCAAAGACACTTTCTGATTGCCTTATTTATTCTTATTTAAAATTTAAAGAAAAAAAGCATGAGTTTCACTTTCACTTTGTCTCAAAACCAAAAAATTACAAGGTAAATTAATCTGCACAACTATTAATCTTCTCACTGTTCCCACCACCCATCTTCTTCCACTTATGACTGTATGACTGTAACTTAGTTGCTTGTTTCCTTACAATTTATATTGATATTGTTTCCTGATTGCTTATTTGTACCCTATGGACTATCATTAAATGTTGTACCTTATGATTCTTGATGAACCAGTAGATTTAAACTTAATGTTAACTGCTTTAATCTAGATTGCAGAAAATATGACTTCTGTAACAGGATCATCAGTGCTTGGAACACATTACCTGATTCTGTGGTCTCTTCCCATAATACCAAAAGCTTTAACCAAAAACTTTCTACTATAGACCTCACCCCATTCCTAAGAGGACCATAAGGGGTGTGCATAAGAGCACAAACGTGCCTACCGTTCCTGTCCTATTGTTTTTCTTTTTCTTCTTATATATATATGCTTACACTTCCTTATATTTCCTCATATATATGTTTATATACTGTATAATCTTTTTGTGTGATGCCTATATATATTGTTGTGACAAATAAATAAATAAAAATAAATAAAATAAATGTATCTTTTCTTTTATGTACAGTGAGAGCATATGCACCAAGACAAATTCCTTGTGTGTCCAATCACACTTGGCCAATAAAAAATTATATTCTATATAAAAAGAAATTCTATCCTAAAATTATATTTAGCAAAATACCTACTTTACTTACCATAACTTAATCCAGCTGTAACAGGAGCTTTTTCTCTCCAGGTGGAGACAGCATACCTCAACCGAGTAACAAGACCTGTGTTTTGAAGAAAAGTACAAAAAGATTTTTAAAAAGATTCAAAAGTAAGAGTATATTGGGGGATTTTGGTAACTCAAAATTGAAATAAAGGGACCTTGGTGCTCTCTGAGCTTGGTTGTTTTCTTGCAGACATTTCATTACCCAAACTAGATAACATCACGAGTGCTAGTAATGTACAGTGATATACTAGCACTAATGTTATTACCTAGTTTGGGTAATGAAATATCAGGAAGAAAACAACTAAGCCCAGAGAGCATCAAGGACCACATAAGGGCCAACTTTTGACAGCTTAGAAAAAAATGATGGGCCCAGGGGTGAAATCCAGCAAGTTCTGACAGGTTCTGGAGAACAGGTAGCAGAAATTTTGAGTAGTTCGGAGAACTGGCAAATACTACCTCTGGCTGGCCCCAGAGTGGGGTGGGAATGGATATTTTGCAATATCCTTTCCCCAGGAGGGGGGAGGGAATGGGGATTTTGCAGTATCCTTCCCCTGCCATGCTCACCAAGCCATGCCCACCAAGCCACAGCACACCCACCAAGCCACGCTCACAGAACTGGTAGTAAAAAAATTTGGATTTCACCAGTGGATGGACCCTAAAAATAGAATTATGGAGATGTACTATAAGAATCAAATATAGAAATAAAGTTACCAATGTGACACTTCAGTAAAGTATACAAAACAATTTTCAGGAAGGTTTGTAAAGTTTTGAATATGCAGCATATAGGCACTTTGACCATGTACCTGAATCAGTGGTGGGTTTCAAAAAATTTTACTACTGGTTCTGTGGGTGAGGCTTGGTGGGCGCGGCATGATTGGTGGGTGTGGCTTGGTGGGCATGGCAGTGGAAGGATACTGTAAAATCTCCATTCTCATCCCACTCCAGGGGAAGGTTACTGTAAAATCTTCATTTCCTCCTGATCAGCTGGGACTCAGGAGGCAGAGAATAGATGGGGGCAGGGCCAGTCAGAATTTTTACTGCCGGTTCTCTGAACTACTCAAAATTTCTACTACTGGTTCTCCAGAACTGGTCAGAACCTGCTGAAACCCACCTCTGACCTGAATATGCTAAGCATTTTATATTAAATTTCTTCCAGAATATCTAGAAAGGCAAAGAATTGCCATTTATTTATATAATTTCTCTTCAATATAATTCAAAGTTATACTTAACAGGGGTACATATAAAGAGAAGGCAAATACAGGCTTCCTATAAGAGATCCAGTATTCAGGAAACTTTCAACACTTTATGATACTAAATAAATTGATACTCATTTATCACAAGAGCTTTGATAATAAGGAATTATTTAAAAGATCAGATGTCAAGATAATTTTTCCTTCCATTTTTAGAAACTTAGAATTAAGTTATCTACATCTTCTTACCTTTCTTGCCTGAACTTACCTCCTGCATTATACTGATGATAATTGATCAATTCCGGGATACAATCAAAAACATGTTTCTCTGCCAAGTAATACCTCTTGGGCTTGTCACTGGTCTCCTTGATGTGATAGTGCTTTATAACAGGGTTATTGTCATTGCTAAAAAGATAGCAAATATGCCTCTTTAATATAATGTAAAGGCAGCTAAAAATGTCCACCTAAGGCAAAATAACCTATGATTCGTGAAGCATCAATCCAATTTGGGTTTGATCCATAGAATAAATACTATGAACCACTTTATTAGAGTCTATTACCTATACAGTTCCACACTATTTTTTTTTTTACTGTGGAACTTTATACTATGGAACCAGTGGTGGGATTCAACCAGTTAGCACCACTTCGGGAGAACCGGTTGTTAACTTTCTGAACAGATTGGCAAACTGGTTGTTGGAAGAAATCATTAGGGCAGAGAACCGGTTGTTAAATTACTTGAATCCCATCACTCTATGGAACTATATATATTTTTTCTTCTCATGTTATGTTTCTTCAGACGAGTACCAGAATGCCACACTCTGGAAAATCTAAAAGTTTTACCATTTCTTCAAAATGAAGATATAAAACAAATAACCTTTCATCTTTTCCTCGGATTTTGAAAGAATAATCTTGGGATTAGGGAAAATACCAAAGGATCTGTGTAGAAAATCTATTGGCACTAAAAAAGGAACACTTTATATCTTTAGGAAAATGAAAAAAATACAGAAAATAAAAACTGTAATTCTTTATCTGGGTTGAAACTATCAAGATTAGGCTTTGGAAAGATTAAGGAACATTCACTGAAATGAATACATCAATGATATCATATTCTATTATTTTATTTTTAAAAAATGAAGATTATTTCTATAAATAGTTGGAAGAGATAGCAACATATAATTATTATTTAAAGAACCAATAATTCTGAAAACTAATTTTTAGAGGAATATGTAAATTATTTATTGAGTGTCTTGGTGGCCTAGTGGTGAAGACACTTCCTCCCACTTGGAAGGTTGAGAGTTCAATTCTAGGTAGCAGTAGATGTTTCTTTCCTAGGGCGCAAAGAAAAAATATCTGCTGCATACTCCATGTAGGCGTCAGGAAGGGCATTTGGCCAGTAAATGCTCAGGTCCATCCAGTCACCCTAACTCAGTGGTTCTCAACCTTTATAATGCTGCGACCCCTTTAATACAATTCCCCACGATGTGGCGACCCCTGAGGATCTCAGCGCGCCTCAGCAGCCGCAGAAGGGGAAAAAAAGCAGCAAACTGTTTTTTCTTAATTTATCGCGCCTGAAGCCGTATTGGCTAGCGATCTGAACTGCTTGTGATTGCCTTGAGGACGGAGGCATTAAAGCGGAGACTCCTCCCCTATTAAGTTTATCGCGCCTGAAGCCAGATTAGGCTAGCGATTGGGAGTGATTGCAGCTGGCTTGAGAGGGAGACATCAGAGCAAAGATTTTTCTCTTTTTTAATTCATCGCGCCTGAAGCCGAATTCGGCCAGCGATTTGAAGAGTCTGCAGCTGGCTTGTGGAGTCAACCATTGGAGCGCGATTCTTCGACTCGCAAGTATACTTCCCATATTTCCGATGGTCTTAGGCGACCCCTGGCAAATCGTCATTTGACCCCCAATGGGGTCGCGACCCACAGGTTGAGAACCACTGCCCTAACTCTACCCCAAATTAAAGGATTATATAGGGTCGTAAAAAAGAAATGTTTATGTAAGTTATTTATTGTTACAGCAACACCAAAATTATGCCTTTTGTTAGTGTTTAGAAATTAATATTGAAAAGAAATGTTTGTTTATCTGAGGGATAACCTCCTATATTCATCCATCATTTAATCAGATTAAATAGCATCAACTCTTTCTAGGTGCCATCACTAAAGGATTGTCACTTGATGAGGTCTTGTAAGGGGTCCGTTGACACTCTTTGGCAGGTTTGGTTATCTTTATCCATTTGGGCTTTAAAAATATTGTGAAAAAAAGCTATCAGTTCCATGTGTTGCAATTACACAGAATGCAGGATATTTGTATGTTTTGGTTTTTATTTTATTTTTTGTACTCCTTTAAATGCATTTGGGATTAGGGGGTCATTTTTTTTTGTTTGTTGATAATGTTAGCTGCTCAGATCCTTGGGGAATAAGCAGCACACAAGCAGACCAGAGCAAATGAATAATTCAGAGGGCAGCAAGAATACCTATAGCCTAAAAATAGTGATAGTAATAATATATTCCAATTGTCGACCTTTAGCACATCAATTATTAGAAAGTGTATTAATAACAAAGTCAGGATATTAAATATAACATCTACTTTTACATTATTTTGAAATATCAGATTATTTAAAAACAAGATGAAGAGAAATTACTATGGTGAAGAGAAGGATCTCCAAAAAATGTCATGAAAAATCCGTATATTATAATAAATTATGTTTATTACTTCTAATGCCTGATGAAGTTTTATTGCATATTAATTTTTATTTAAATGTGTTTTTTTTTAAAAAGCTGCCACCTTTCCTAAGATCTAGCTTACTTTAATGCTTTTGTGAAGACAGAGACTGTATAGGTGCCAGGCTGCCTTGAGTCTCTCACCATGAAAGCTCCTTCTTTATCCTGCAGAAAGATGAAATACAATGAATTTACAAAGGAGCCTATAAAACGGCCAGTTTTAAAGTCTGAAATGCTACATAAGCATTCATTCATTCATTCATTCATTCATTCATTCATTCATTCATTCATTCATTCCAGTTGTGGGAACTTCTGGACAAGTCCATGTAATCCTTTTGGCAATGTGTTTTTCAGTAGTAGTTTGTACAGAGAGGGATTTGCCCAAAGTTAGTCTTTGTGCCTAAGGCAGGATTAATATTTGGATTTTCCTACTGATAACTCAACACCTTAACTGGATGACCAGATGTATCCATTGCTAATCATATCATAAAGGCCTTTATACTTCATGCTTGTAAATGTACACATCCATCCATACACAATTTGCCTAAAGGAAAGTAAAACAAAGCAAAAGCACAAGAAAGCAAGAAAATGAGAAGATGTCTAACAAGGAACAGACCAAATACCCCAAAATTATGGAGAATGAACAGGGATGTAGTATTGTCAGATTAATTTGAACAGTCGGGCGGTTTTGGCTTCCGAAAATATTCAAAAGCTGCTGAAAGCTAGAATTTGGCTTTTATCTTAGTTGTGCCAAAAGTAAACTAATTCCTTCTTGCTTGTTCTGTATTGGTATCTCATGGTTTTCAAAAGCAGTATTTCTCCAAAGACTTAGGCTGTCAATAAGTAGTGATTTTGCCTATATTGTATATGCTCAGCAATCATATGAGGGAAGCAGACAGGCTGGGGAACAATGAGTGGGAATTATAATTTACAACGTTATTTGGCATAACCAGCCAAATCAAATTAAAGGTTTTTAACCAATTAAATTCAAAACTACTACTTGATTTCCTTATTACATCACTGAATGTTAATTTCCTATATGCCCAAGTAAGTGAAGCAAGACATTGATTTAAGTACAGTAAAATGTGGGTACTATTTAAAGGGAGTTACTTTACCTCTTCCCTGAGCATTGTTTCTGCTTTGGTTCGGCTGATATTATTGTTGTACCAGCTGCAATGATTAAGTACAAAGCAAAACATGTTGCATGTCAAGTGAAACCTATTCATAAACAGCATTAATGTTTGATATCATGACAAATAAATAAGATATTTTTGTAGATACCAGTAGTCCTCAGGTTATGATAATAATTGGAACCAGAATTCCCATTGCTAAGCAATGTGGTCATAAAGCATAACCACATTGATTAACAATATGAATGCCAGCTGTGCTCATTGACACTGTTAACTGAATCCAGCCGGTCACAATTCAAGGACCACACCATTCATGTCTTGGTTCTCCCCAGTCTCGAGCCTTGGCAAGGAGAGGAACTGCCTCCTCTTGAACTCTCCCCCCATCTCTGTCCTTCTGGCCACCCTGTACAGGAGCACTCCTTGGCAGTGATGGTAGTGGAAGGCTGAATTAGATACCTGGCAGTCTCAGCCAGCTACTCTTGCTCCCAAGCCTCTAACTTCTGCCCCAGTACCGCCACCCCATCCCTGCTGCTGAGAAGCCCATGGCACAATCAAGTGCCACAGTGCAAATCACCAGGTACTCTGACCATCCTGCACTTCCTAGACCCTGATGTCTCTAGCTGACCTTCACCACCTCTTTCCTTCCACTGCTGACAAGGCAGCAAGCAGCTGCCTTATGCGAGGCAGCTGCTTGCTGTGCCAGGCCTTCTTCCTGAGGCTGCCTATGCCTTTGAAATCCTTCCAAAGCATTGCATGATTTGGCGAAGGGTGGGCACAGCCTTCTTGAAAGCTTTTGGAAGGCCTTGTTAACAGCAAATATAAGAAGATGGCAAAGGTCAGCTGGTCCTGACTAGGATAACACCTGGTAAAAGGAAAGGAAAACTGAGATTTCCATTTCTTTCTTATATATAAAAAAGAACATTAATCTAACCCAACATTGCTTGAGAGTTATCAGTTTATTTTTCTAATAAAAAATGAACTGACATCTTAACGTTAAGATTTAAAAATTACATAATTCAAAGTTTCAGTTATAACTTAGTCTCTTGATAATGATATTACATATAAAAAAGCAGCAATTTCTTACTTATATATTTGAAGATTATCTGGTGATTTTTCTACTATGTAGCTGCTTGGCACATATCCTCCATGCCTGCAACAAGTAAGTTGTTCTTTTAAAAGATGAGAAACTTCAGCATATGTCTTGATTAAAATTAAAATTGATTTGACTTGATTAAAATTGTCTGTTAGAGCAGAATACATGGTACCAAACCTTCTGCTGATGGAATTAGCACCATTTCTTACTGAATACAGAAAGTAAAAGTGTCAATTTTATTTCAAAGCATACCATTATTTAATGTATGTCATATCATACGTGGTCTTGCAATATATATTAATTATTAATTAATTATTATATATTTCATCTAGATTAGTAAAAGACAATAACATATAAATGTTAAAAAGATCTATGTCCAAATACCAAAGACCAATGTAAAAAACATTAAAAAAACATATAATTGTTGCATTCATCATGGACTAAAGGTATAGTGCAGTATCCAAGACAGGAAAGCTGTCAGGCCTGGAAACCATACTAGACTTTAGGGTTCCAGACGCTGCCACATTTTTCCCCTGAGGGGAAGAAGGGGGGTTGAGGGGTATGGTAACATTCTTCAAGCGGTCAAGGTCGGATGGTGTTCACATCTGCAGGAGGAGTAGCGAGAAGATATTCGAATGAACTGGGAGAACGTGGGACCATGTGACCAGCAAACGGGTTAGGGGGGTGGGACTCTTGGGGTTGGTATAACTGGGAAAAGAATCCGGAAGTTCAGTTTTGGAATTTCACTCATCGTGTGCCAGTTTCCTCATGCTAGTAAAGAACTCTGAAAGACAATGGCTTCTGAGTTTTTTTTATGCAGAAGAGGTTTTTCTGGAACCTTGACAAAAGCAAAATGAATAAGAAATATACAACATATGGGAAAAATGTAATGTAGGAGGGAATTAGAACATACATTTTTTAAAAAAGTAAAGGTCTCTTTTTTCTATAGACCTACCCATTCTTATCCTGAACCAACCACCAATTGACTTCGGAGTTATCAATAACATAATATTCCTCATTGCATCGTAATGTCAGTTCCTGAGGATTCTGAGCAATATAATCATAAATGGCAACTACTGAAGATTCCTTGGTATCTAGTGATGATTTCTGGGGTTTTTTTTAAAAAAAGAAAGACATATTAAAAGCAGAAAATGACTACAAAAATATTTGATTACATATATAGTATGTCAGCATTGTCAAATCATATTTTTTTTTTAAAAAGAGATTTTTAGAATTACATGATATACTGTGCCTGTAATATTAATACTGTAGGGCATGCTAGCCTTTTTAAATTTATTATTTATTTATTTGTGGGCTGCCTTTATTATTTTTACAAATAATTTTTGTACCCAGCTTTCATGGGTATGGCAGGACTTCAATTCACACTCTCCCATTTTCTATCCTGATGCCTTAACCAATAGACCAGATTGGCTCAATATTATGACTTTTGTCTGTAAATAAATAATGAATGAGCCTTACATTTTTTCATCAAATTGGGATCTAGTTGCTGTATTCTTAGAAAGTAATAGTAGAAGGCATTATGCGAGATCATTCAAAAGATGAAATATGATCATCACAAATTGCAGAGCTATTGCTAAAAATTTAACTAGAGATGTTATAAAAAATTGCAATCATTAAGCCACATTGTAGATGAAAAATTTGATATAATATTTCAAAAATATTGCATGAGGCTCCTCTATTAATACTACCCATATCTTGATGCTCACCATGTTATTCTCCGGTGTAGGTGGAAGAGGTTTACTAGAGGCTAGGGAAAGAAAAACATATGAAATCAACATAACATGTGTGCATACCAAACAGAAAAAAAATATTAAGAGCTTTATAAACCTGAATGTCTTCAAGGACTACAGAGTAACTGTATATTTATTTATTTATTTATTTATTTATTGAATTTTTATACTGTCCTTCTCCCGAGGGACTCAGGGCGGTTTACAGCCAAGATAAAAACAACAACAATATACACATAAAACAATGACTTAAAAAACTTATTACACAGATGGCCGAATTAAAACATTAAAATGATAAAACCCCATAAAATTATGAAATATTAAAACATTAAAACTATTAAAATTCTATGCCAGTCCTGTGCGAATAAACAAATAGGTCTTCAGCTTGCGGCGGAAAGTCCAAAGGTCTGACAGTTGACGAAGTCCAGGGGGAAGTTCGTTCCAAAGGGTGGGAGCCCCCACAGAGAAGGCCCTCCCCCTGGGGGCCGCCAGCCGACATTGCTTGGCTGACGGCACCCTAAGGAGTCCCTCTCTGTGCGAGCGTACAGGTCGGTGTATTGTTTTCTATATTTTTTAATCTTGGGCTGAAGTAGAACATCTCCAATGACCCAGGGAATTGGTAAGGTACTGGCTGGATCAAGAATTATGACTATAAACTATAAGCAAACCGGTCTCACTTTTTGCTAAGAAATAATTTTAGGAAATGAGCACAAATACACAATTAACCACAATTATAAGTATACCAAATTAAATAGAAAAGAAAAAAAATTTACAAATAGAAATAGAATTCACAAAAGTTGTAAATGTTTTCTCATTTTGTTTTTCAGAGCTATATTTTTCTTTGGACCTAGTGTCCTTTTTTCTTTATAATATATGGGAGTCAGTGGTGCTGTGATAAAGATTTTATATATATATGCAAGAAGATCTGTCTTTTCGCAAAATACCAACAATCAGTAATGGCTTCCATTTACCTTTGCTACCGGTTCGGAACTGTGAGTGTGTGCATGTGCAGAACCTTCTGCGCATGCACAGAGCGTCCGTGATGACATCTGGATGGGTGGGTAGAGCCTCCCACCGCTGTCACTACCGGTTCGCCTGAACCAGGTCGAATTGGTAGAAACCCATCACTGCCTACAATACATAGCTGTACAATGTGAAGGGAATACAGCTTTGCTAACTGGACAGCCAATTATTTGGAGTAGGAACTGGCAATGGCCACAATAGCAACCCACAATCGGGGCATGGGTGATAATAGGATAAGAGTATTGCCCTTAAACACAGAGGCCAGACGAAAGGAAGTGAGGCTTGTGCACCAAAAAGAAAAACCACTCACAAATCCTAGTGAATCCAAAAGTGAAACCTAGTGCTTAAAGTAGATAATCCGCAATTTTGCTTATTTAAGATGTATAATTAATGTACAGCCCTTATGTTGCATGCCAACTAGCAGTACTATCCACATATGTTCTAAAGAGTTGCATCACAAACACAGGGCAAAAAGCACAAGAAAATAATTCTAGGTGGATTTTCCGGCATTTCACATTGCTTTGTACCATATTATGGAGAAGTTAAGCATTTAGACGTTTATTGGTTTTATAGATGAGCAACACTGAGTCTGGAAATCTTCAGTCCCAAAGGAAATGAATAGATCCACATTACAGATTCAAGCCATATGGTGAGTAGATCACTCTCCTGAGCCAGATCATAAAACAGTCAAGCCACTATATAAAAATAATAGAATTAAACATAAAGCTTTATTGAACTTCTCCCATACACATTTTGCAGATGTCCTGTAGCTTATATAACAGTACTTTAAATTATTCTTAAAACCTTGATGGAAGAGAAGTTTTTGAATTTCCTACCAGTCTTGGCTGGACTATACTCCATGCAGCCTGTTGCCATCTTCTCTAGCTGAGCACAACATCTCCATCGTCCGTCTATCCAGAAATTCGGGTGAAATTTTGACACCAAAGTGGTGTTGTTCCTAGTTTCTAAAATGGAGAAAATGTCAGATACTCCAAGCAGAGCAATCCTGATAATGATAAACAGCTTTTACCATTTTCCCCCATCTGATACCCTGCAAGCGTATTGGGATTGCCATTACCCAAATTCCTAAAGAGTCATTTTAATGATTACATTTGATGGGAAAGAATTGCTTCCATTACATCCTCCACCCCATGAAACAGAAGAGAGCAGGTATTGATGAAATTCCAAAGCATCCTGATCATGAGTCAGAAAAGCAAAAGCTACTTTTAGTGTGATTAAAACAAAGCAAAACACAAAACTCCTGAAGTTTGGCGAATAGGTTTCACCATGATATTATGAACACGCATTGCACTTGCTACAAATAATACAAGAATAAGCTATCATTGTAATAAGGACCAATCTTGTTTTATTTTAATGTGCTATTATGTAAAAGGAGTCATTGATGGAGCATATAATTTCATTAGATACGTAGATAAACACATATCCCTTTTATCCGCAAACATTATTCCCAGCATATGGAGATGAAATAAATTCCCATCAACAGTTTGCCATCAACTTTTTTTTTAAAAAAAAGTGATATTAGAATAATTGAAGGGCTGCAGCTGGAAACAGAAATATAAAAGTCACTTCAAAGCCACAAAAGCTAATGTTCAATATGTATTTCTTAGCCTTTAATTACCTTAGCCAGTATAATACCTTGACATACTGAATTTCAAATGAGGTGTTGACCTAAGGAATTACAATATGATGAGTTACAAATTACCTTCTTTCAGAACCATGACCCATTTCTGGCAGCTTGCTAGGTTGGGGGCAAAGATGTAGAGCATATAGTTGTCATGAAAAATCTGTGACCGGAGGAAAAAGGATTTAGAGTTGATTCTAAACTGAACAGGATCAGCCCACTTTCTATGAATGGTTTCTAATGTGATGTTAGAAGGAAAAGTGAACTTGTAAATAAAGTAAATAATAAATATTCTAATTACATATATTTGCACACAATGGATAAAACATAATAAAAAGCACTGAAGATCCATTATTCCATTGTTAGATCTTCTTAGCAAAATCTCAACAGATTTCCACAGACTGGAATAGAATTTTTCTCTTTAAAAGAGAGTAAACCTAACTGAGGTTCTAAAACTCCCCAATAAATATTCACTTCTGTATTTTTTAAGAAACAGAAACTGTAAGAAACAGAAACCATAAGCTATCTCTACCTTGGCCAATCATGAATTGTATCACTAGGATCAAACATTTTTCTTAATTTTTTGAATGGCACTGTATTTGTAGCACATTATGGATCGTTCATTTCACTGCCAAACAGGAAGCTAACATTTGGGCTGCAGCTGAGGGGAAAAATGATTTCACATGCTGTTTATGTTATTATATATCTGGCTTGCTTTAGTACAACCCACTCAAAAGAAACTCCATATATCCCAGAAGAAATGAAAAGTTTTCTCCCCAATTAATTACTTGTGTTTGGGGATGGGGTGGGGAGTTTCTAGAGTTTTCTTTCTAGAGAAAAATGCTATTGGAAGCATTTTGCAGGAGTGAAAATAATGTTAGCAAGAGCCTGAAATATAGACAAAGGAAGAAACAGCAAGAATATGTGCATAAAATTAAATTTTATATACTGTTCTAAAATTGGATCAGAAAGGTATTGTACAAAGCAGCTGGATTCTTTTTAGAAATGCCAATTAGCATCAAAAACAGAAACAAGTCTGAAAATGCTATAAGCTGTTTTTGGTACAATTTCCCTCTCACCACCTAAGCAGTTCTTACTCCTTAAATCTTTTGGTCAAGTAAAAAAGCATTAAGCATGACTTGCAAGTTTGATGTACATGTTATGCTTAGGATGATTGCAATGGCATATGTTGATACTTACCTGGAAAGGATATTTATAGTGACATGGAACTGGGACATCACTTTTTACAAGTTCTACACATTTAATCTTGGATAGCTCAATTGAACCTTTTAGAATTCTTTTTTTCTAAGAGGAGAAAGAAAATGCAAAATACAATTAGGGTCCAAGACAATTTGGTTTCGTTGGTTACTTGACATTACACTACCAAGTCTTTACATATTCATATCTGGAAAGTATTTTAGCAAGGGAAGTGAAAATAATGAATGACATGTTATGATTTTCAGCATAAAACAAGAGAGAGAGAGAGAGAGAGAGAAGAAAGAAATGTCTAGAGAAATGTCTAATTAAATTTCTGAACATGTAGCTGACTTATTTCCTGAGAAATAGCGGGGTTTTTCCCCCCTCTCTTTTTCATTGGTAGATCTAGGAAGCATCAATGCATTGGCTTGTATATTTTGCTATAAAAGCTGCATTGAACAGGAAGCCAAAAAGCAACAACTATAATAACCCCGCTGTCCACTAATGCCTTGCTTTGAATGATTCACAGCCCTCTTTTAAAGTAACTGATTTCCTGCTTTGATTTTTCTACAACTGAGATGTAACACTTTTTGTCATTCATTTCAGACAGAGGTTAAATGTGGAGCTTCTGGAATAATTCTTCTAATGTAACAAGCAACTGATCTTATGCCTTTTCTATCAGAAACAGATCTAAGCGGCTTACAAAAATGATACACAATTAATTATGCAATTCATAAGAAATGCCATTATCATACAAGCACAAGAAGAACATCAGAAGCATCTTTGATTGAAGAAAACTTTCACAAAATGGGAGGATAGATTTTGGCATAGTTGTCACTCACATATAATTAAGCCTTACATAGCCCACAGCTGTGTGATAGCTTATATTTTTCCATGCTTGAAGATGACAACTTAGTCCAAATAGATTGCCAGTTACATTCTATTTATAGGTTATGGCATTCACAGACACCATATGAGAATCTGAATAGAGTTTAGAAGGACTGATACATTTATCTGTCATCCATTATTTAAAAATGTGCCCAGAAGAATGCTAAACCCACATATAAACCCACATATAAAAGGATCCTGCAAAATGCCTGTACAGGGCATGGTGAAGCGCTGGTTAGATATTGCACAGGCAGATGCCTTTGGGATATAGAGTATCAACTCTTCCGCAGTCGCACCCCAATCCAAAATAGATATGGAGGGCATGACCCAACAATTGGCAGGGTGGAAATGTGCCAGCAGCAGTCAAATTTGACAAGTGGGTTCTGGGTCTGGTTATGCCATTGGTAACATCATCAATGAGGCATCAGAGGATGCTTATTCCTTCTCAACACAGGAGACGAAAAACATTAAAGCTCAAAGAGGTGAAGAAGAGCTGAAGAGTATGACACAAAAGATGCTTCACAAAGACACAATCTCCAAACCCATGTCCTCTAAAGGCAGAGGACTGGATAGTATTGATTCCAAATTTAGCTTACTCTAATTTTAAGGGGCATGCATAAGCACACCATGCCTACCGTTCCAGTCCTAATGGCCCCTTTTATTTGTATCCATTTCATGTATTCATAATCATGTTTATACTTATATCTGTTATTTAATATATGCTTGACCAATAAATATATAAAAATAAAAATAAATAACTTTTAAGCAATTTACAGAACAAGTCTGTTCTTGGATTTTTCTTCCAAACCAAACTTTGCCCCAAGCTATCAAGGCAAGCGATAACAAAATATGCCTGCTGCTCCTATATGTCGCTGTGGTTATAATTACATTTGTTTTGTTCCTTTTGCCCTCACTTGTAAAATGATTTGTTGCAGTATATAGTTAAATCTGTAGTCATGAAAAGAGCCTCTCCCTGGTTTATTTTCGGCAAATCCTTGATATCTATCAATATTTATTGTGAAATAAAATACTCTGCATATGTTCAAATGCACTAAATTCTTTCATGAATTCCTGTGAAAAAGAATTTCTGATGTTTATGTAGATATAGTCAAACAATTTTCTTGACAACAGAATGGAGACGTTTTGCCATTGCCCATCTTTTGTAACATTTTTCAGTTGCCTAGTCTGCTTTGTCAATTTTCTTCACCTCATTTTTAATGTTTATCCAGGTATTCAGAAGTTGCTGAATTAGCTAAAGAATAATTGGGATGAATTGGAATATTATTTATTGAGTACGGTATCCTATTAGTATTATTAATTAATAATTAATTAATAATATTAATTACAAACCCTGAGGGTTTAGAAATAGACAATATAAACAAACAGACCTGATATGACTATTACTATTTGTGATATCTTCTTTTTTGTATTATTCAATGAAATCTTTTTCTTTTGTATTTTACTATGTTAAGAATTTCTTAAAAAAAACAGGAAATACCAGGGTAGTAGATACCTAAGGCAAAAGTAAGTAATAATAGCAAAAAAAAATTATGCTAAAATAAAACCCAAGAAGTCAATAAGTTTTAAAAATTAAAAAATAAGCAAAAAAATACGGATATAAAATCTAAATATATTATGATTAAATAAACTGAATAAAGATTGAATAAACAAAAACAAAAGTTCTATATAGAAATACTTATATGGAATTAATTCAAATGTTGAGCTTATCGTTAAATCTGGACCATATAGAAACTTAATGTCATTTTATACTTATTAGAACACTAACACTTAAAAAAAAAAGAACAATAAGCTCAAAACCAGGATCTATTCCTGGTTAAAAGCAGCAGAATAATTTTTAAATAACATAGAATTATTCCTTTTAGTCCCTTTTAGAGACCTACAAGGGTTCTAAAAAGAAAACTCTTCCTGATATGACAAATTCTACATTTTAGGAAAATAATTCAACGTTACATTGGAGATACTTTAACATTTCTTTCCCAAATTATATCTATATCTATCTTTTAATTTGAAATAAAAACAAAGTTACAGTATACCCAGACTGAATCATGTGAATTAAAGAATATTCTTAATCACTAACATAAGAATTTCTATATATCTACCCATTTTTAAACATTCTTTGAGGGTTCCAAATAGGTCTGAAATAATATTGTCTGATAAATTAGTTTCATTTTTAAATCATAAGTATAGTTCAGTTTTTTAAACATCTGGACTCATTGATTCCTAAAATTGGATACACTAACTCTTCTTTCCATAGTTATATAACACATAATTCAATTTACCTTTTTTATATCTTTTAAAATTGAATTGTTGGCTTCCATTTAAAACGCAGCATGTCTTAAAGAAACTAAAATTGCAGGTATCTTAGAAGCTATTAGCACATACAGACCATATTGTTTAGTTGCTTATGTTGCCAACTGTATATGGAAAGTAAGTCAAACTTAAACTTTCAAAAGGCAATCTTTCAAAACCTTTACAAAAACCATTAAAATAACAAGTGGTTTGAAGTATTTCAATAAAACATGTTCCCTGCTATTTTCACATTTAGCCCTGGTCTTTCTTAATGATCCAAGTACTTATCTTGCTCAAAACAGTTTAGCTTCTGAGTCCAGATAAGATTGACCAATGCTGCTGCCAGCTGAAATACAACAAAATACTTTGTGCTGATTCAGGCTCCTCCACCATCTCCAACCGTTTTTAAAAAACTAAAATAGCCTGGCTGCTTTTATCTATGCTTTGGGAACAACTAGATTAATCTCTTGCAATAAATTGTTAAAACATTGTGCCTTAGAAGTTGCTTTTTGCAACTAACGCAGCAAAAAGATTCTAACCTGGTCAAATGGTAAGTTGCCTATTATAGGACAGCTGTTGTGGTTTCGTGTTTATTTATAGGAAAAACACAAATGGCTATTTTTAAACTTTCAGGCAATATGCAGCATATACTTGGATCATCTCTTCATGGGAACCTACCTGCCTGTACGGTTTAGCATTATAGTAAAGACCTTCTCAGTAATCCCTGCAAAAAAAAAAATCTCTTTAGGAGGATCTGCCTGAAGCCTATACATTTTAAAGATCGTTTTTTTTTTTTGTTGTGTCCAAAACTTTTTACAGTTTTATACTATGCTTAAATAGAGACTTTGATATTTTATTTGCTTTCTTTTTATAGACTATTATTACAATAGTTCACAATGCCATCTTGAATGTTAAAAATTAAACTAAATTAAACAAAGATAATCTATGAAAAATATCCAAATAATCCAACATTATTAAGGATAATTTATTAAGGATTTTTTAATCATCAGATGATAAAATACAAAATGCAAGGGATGAAAAAGAACCATGGAGCATTTCAGAAGTGCTTTGCTATACACACCATAACATCTCTAGTTTAAAATCAATCACAACCCAGAGGATTGAATACAGTCAGTAATAAAAACTGCATTTACAGGTCCTCTTAAACTATAATTACCAATAGCCATTCAGAGGCAAAGAAATTAGAGCTGAATCTCCAGCCCTTCAAAATACAAAGACCAGCTGAACCTCAATCTTTACAATAATAAATCACAGTAGAGCCAAGCTGTTGCTATTTCAATAAATGAATTTCTCCTAGGAAGATTTGTTGTTTAAATTTGCTTTACTACTTTATTAGCTGGTTACTGAATTTGTGGTTATCTGTGTACAAGGATCTACTTCCCAAAATTAAAGTCGGATTGTGTAACATAACCATAGATACCTGAAAGTAGGCATAAGGGAAGATTACAAATGTTACCTATTATGATGCTGTGACCAGCCTATGGACATTTAAGGAGGTACCATTTGACAATACAGAACAGAGCAAATTAAATTGCATAAATCTTGATCTCAACACAGAAGAGTCAAATGATAGGAATTTAGGAATATAATTTATATCGCAGGCTAAAGACGAAAGCTCTTTAGAGAAGCAAGCAGTAAAAACAACAAAAGAAAAATAGTTTTTAAATATCTCCTTCATGCTTTACTTTTCTTTTCCCCAAACGTAATTCTTTATCATTATAGAAAGGTATCTATTACTTATGAGAGAGAATTAGAATATAACTCTTTCCCCAGTGTTGTTAATTTCTGTCTTTGAAATGACAGTAAACTATACCAGTATAGCATTTGTAGCCCTCATGGCTGAATCCTATCCATAGAGGAGATAAGGAATGGCCTTGAAGGCTGGAGGAAGAGTTGCTACCAAGGCAACATTCAGATAAGCAGACCTTGAGCCCAGGTCAAAAAAATAACTTGAAAAAACTGCCTCAAACAAACCTCTCCTTACTTCACACAAAGATAAAGGGAAGGACAGAGGAAGTACTTTTAGATTTTCAAGGTTGTGTTACCGTAACTATTTAAATAGAAAATATTAAAATACCTACATGGCATTGGTTTCTTAGTCCACCTTATTGTGCTAACACTGCCTCAGCTGACTATGTTTTGAATCACTGCACACGCTTAGCTTCCCTCCAAAGTAATGGGTGACAAAGTCTAACAGATTTTATATACCTTGGAAATAGTATTTGAAGAGTGTCAGAATTAGAGGGAAAATGCTATTTCAGTGATGATATGGCTAAGCTTCACTTAAGCCTCTCACACTTGTGATCTGGGGATGAGATGATGGCAAAATCATGGGGACATGACAAATATTGCCTGGATGTATTTCTACAGTGCTTATATGCACTGGCTCTTAGTCAAACAAATGAGGGAGAGAAATTTCAATAATGTTAGATTTGACATACATTTTTAAGTTCAGACAAGCAGGCAATATTAGCAGGATCAAGGATGCAAGAAATCTTTCAGAAACAGTATTCCATTACAGTTGAAAGGGTTTACTTCTAGTGGGATTCCTACAGAATCTCATAGAGAGAGAATTATAAATATAGACTTACACAATAGAATTATGATGAGTCTATCAGATTCTCCCAATGATCATTGCTAGAAGCAAGAGAAGAGACCACTAATCAATTGCTTAATTGCTTACGATACTAATTAGGCAGAGAGCAGGGAACAGAAGGCATATAAAATGGCTGAGGGCTGCAAATTGCTGAGTGCCCATATATGCCTTAGATTTTTACAATTAGCTCCCTAGTTTTTGTCAGTATGCTAAAAAAAAAAAAAAAACCACACCCGCTAGTCATCTGTTCTGAACTACAGCAATCTTAGCATTGCAAAACTGGAGCAATTGAACATCTCTCTGCAGATCCCAAAAGCATATTGATTCCTTCACCGTGGAACTTGATAGTAATTGATAGGAAACTGAATGTGCTGGGTGAAGTACAAGCTGGCACTTTACAAGTTCCTTGCTTGCTGCACCTTGCTAACTACATGTTTTGTAGGTTGGACCCAGTGGTGGGATTCAGCCATTTCGCACCAGTTCAGGAGAACCGGTTGTTAATTTACTGAACAGTTTGGCAAACTGGTTGTTGGAAGAAATTATTAGGGCAGAGAACTGGTTGTTACATTACTTGAATCCCACCACATGATTCAGGGCTCCAGTGAAGAGACTATAACAATAAGTTCCTAGGCCCCAGAGTGAAATCCATAGAGCTTCAGCAGGTAACCTAGAGCCCTTGAAATATTTTGGAGTTCAACTCCTGTCAACCTTATCTAAACTAGCCAACTGAGAAGGACTGTGGAAGTATTAATCCAGGATATCTTTAGGGAACTGTTTTCCTTATCCATGTACTAGTGCAACAGAGACAAAGATCTAGTATTTATGGCTATCTGCTGTGCTTCATGTAATGCATAGCAGGGGATGAACTGCAAAAAGATGTCTCAGTCTCTCTCATGTGGTGGTTTTAATTCTGAAAAACCACAAGATACAATTCAGAGTAACAAAGACAAGACAATAAATTAAAATACCTACTGCACCTGCACTAACATGCAGTGCATGTGACTAAATTTTGTATTATCTATATACATAAAATGCAAGAAAAGTACACTGATAATTTTGGCAGATAACATGAGAAGCAACTTGGCAGAATGGTTTAAAGCAGCAGACATATTAGCTAACTAAAATTAGATTTGAGCTGTGTGGGATAGATCTTCTGTTATCCAACATAAAGAGGATAAAGCTCTTCTTCAAGTGAAACACAGCTCCTGGGGAATTGATAATACACTTCTTTGCAATTTTACTGGCAGCAGTTTAGAAGGATTTGTTACTACTTTCTTCCTGGATTCCCCCCCCCCCTCAACCTTCCAATCCAGCTCAAAGTTTTAATATTCCCTGGAATATGAAATAGCTAAGGAGACCTGATCCTGGTTCTTATCCCAGAGGTCATATCTGCCTATAATTTTTTTTTTAAAAAGTGTCACGTTTGTTCATACATACTTAAAATTGTATCCAACAGAAGCAAAAATGGTCTCAAGTAACCTGCAAAAATAAAGAGTTCATTCAAAAGATGATACAATAAATAAATTATTCTTGGGGGGGGGTTAAATTTATCACTTAAGCTTTTGAATGTTAAAAGAGTAAAGACTCAGTAAAGACTGAGCCTAACTAAATTGGGAAACTAAACAACAGGAAATATTAGAAGAAGCATGGATGGGTTCGTGGAAATATCAGCTGAAGTCTACCACCCAAATGGTAAATAGGTCCATCTCTACACAACTTTTATGGAGAATCAGTCAAATTTGATCTGGTCCTGCCTCTGGGTAAGTGGAATGATAAGCAGGAAAGTGTTCTTCATTCATATCAGCAGACTTCACCAAAAGAAGTCTTAGTTACTCTGGGAATGGATTACTAGAGAGGTCTTTTTTGACTTATGTTATGGCAAAGGGATCTTGCCTAAATCTAGAGTCAGTGTCCCGTTTCTTTTCTGTTCTGGGTGTGTTCAAATCAATAATGAAAACTCGTTCTCATTCATCCATTCCATGGTAAATTGTACTGTGTTCAAAAAGATCTCCTGATAGCTATATATACAATATGCAAAATGTACAAACAGGCAATTTAAGTCCACCAATCCTACACATGTTCTGTTCTGTTACCCCCAACCACAACACGCGAGCTGACTATATCTGCCAGCAATTTACTCCGACGACAGATATCAGTTCTGGCAACGAACCTGTGATTGCCTGCCAAGTTCTCCTATCTCCTCAGACCAGCGTAACTGCAGTTCAGAAATAAACAGAAGCCAAAGTCTTAGTCTCAAAATACTGCAGCCAAAGTTTCCAAGAGTCAGTTTTTGTCTGTCACAAAAAGCTATAGAGCAGCTCCTCCTCTTTTATACCCTGTGGGGTGTGGCTCCGTGACTCAGTACTCTCTAGGCCTGCCCCACCCCTTATTTTGTTGTTCCCGCCTCTCCTTTCTGTGATACCTGGGATTTAACCAGGACTGATTGTCAGCAGGGTCTTGGGAAGGTGTGGGAGAAAGAGGCCTCGTCATCTCCTCCACCTGGCCTGCCTCTGGGACCTGGAGCGGAGCCAGAGAGGAAGGTCCTGCAGAGGGAAGCCCTGTCGGCTCTTCCCCCTCACTCTTTGAGTCACTATCTGCCAGGAGGCCCGGCTCGGGGGCTGAAGACACAACATGTTCCTTTAGAATTAAGCTCATAAACTATATAATATATTTTAAACAACTTTTACAGAAATATATATGAATTTTTTGCTCATTTAGATATATTTTAACAGAAGACTCTATTTAAATCTAGAATTATATTAATGGCCCTTACAAGTTATATAGCTATCATTTAGTTTAGTTCATTTATGAAGTCTTTCTAATCAGCTGTAAAAATCTAGTTTCAAAGCAATGTATAAAAATATAACTGAGGAAAAGACACAAAAACAGCAGAATAAATGATCAAATTATTTTAGAAGGATTTTTTTTCACAATTACTGTCTATCATCTAAGGTATATATTTTTGAACTAAAGCCTGACAGGTAAGAAATAAGATTGGAAAGAAACATAACTGAAGACTTATTGCTTTCATGGTTTACCACCCTTATATATGAATGTTATCTTGCTCATAGCTCTCTCACCTATATATACAATTGGCTATGTTGCCTCTCTGTTGTTATATAGTCCAGCATTCCTCAAGTTAGATGCTCTTAGAATGTATGACTTTTGACTCTCATTATTCCATACTAAGCATAATTATTATGATTTAGGAGTTAAAAGTTAAAGAAAAGGATGCCTATGGAGATTCTCAATCATCCAGGTCATGATTGTCCCAAAGGTGCTTTTCAAAAAGCAGCTGAACTTTCTTAATTTTTTCCTTGAAAATGTTTTACTTCTTATCCAAGAAGCTTGTTCTGAAGGAAGTCCAGCTGCCTTTTGAAAAGTACCTTTGGGATAAAGATTGTGATCCAACACGTGATTCTGTGGCACCATAATTTTAATTACTATGATGACAGGTTTGGCGAGTGATCTTAGGGAAGCAACTTTTTCCCACCTGGCTCATGTATCAGATGAGCTCATGTATCAGACTTTTGTGAATATCATGATACAATAACATAAGTAAAGGATATCAAATATTTTAAAATACATTTTTAAATGCTAAATATACTATATTTGCAAGACAGAGGTTTGCATGTCCATTTATACATATTGATAAAAATATTGAAAACACAGTTGGATCAGGAAAAAAATGAGGGAAGTTTAACAAGCTACAGTATTTCAGGAGAGAATTGTGGAACTTCTGAAAATCTGGCCAGCTATGGTCCTTGTTTAAGGACATTACTATAAGGAAAGAAGAAGTGGTAGCACAATACGAATATAGCACAATTGCCGTATATAAAATTTAGTAATGGATTTTTAAAATGTATTCTTAAAATATTTTTTAAAAATTAGAAGCTAAACGTTCCCATAATATTTATGACCGTGCTGATTTCCTAATTCAGTCTGGATTCAATCAAATATCAAATTATCAAAATCTTCAAAGCAGGACTGAAGAGATCTTAAGATAGAAGGGCTTGCTTCTTATTGATCGTGGTTTTATTACTGACACACTTGTTTGCTAGATTATCATGATGAGAAAAAACAAGCAATAATTTAAGATTTTTTTTAAAAAAAATGATACATGAAATAAGTCAGATATTCCTGGCAATCTGCATGTCTTCTTTAGAATAGTGAGAAATACCATCAGTGCTTCCTGGCTGATGGAATATAAGTATATAAGAATTTTTGTCAACACAGATCCTTTCAAATGAATTTGATTTAAAACTCATGGACATTACAATGGCTGGACATTGTAAATGTTGCTGTTCAACAGATCTGCAAACTATGACAGTGGGAGGACTAATATGGAGAGATGTATCCTGCAATATACTAGAGAAGAAATTTGGAGTAATTGAATCCTATATTTTTATACCATCTAATTCCTCATCGCACACAGTGTAGCTAGGCTTTGTATAACTTAATAAATATTTTATAAATGCAGCTGTTTTGTGTCTTTGTAATTCCACTATGGGCATTTCTGAATATGATATATATATATATAAATGTATCTTTTTATAAGGCAGCTGTTGCTGTTTTGTAATGCACTGTCAGTTAAATACCTCAAATGCTACCATCTATTTTTGTTCCAAATAATACTTGCATGCTATATTATAAAGTAACCCTGATATGACCAAATGAGACTGAATACCCAAAAGTTACTGCTCTCAAGAAGTCCAGCACCAAATTACACTGAAGTTACATTTTTGCACATTTTTGCATGTGGTTTTATATTCTATAAATGTAGAATATGTCTATAATTCAGAAGTCACTCAGAATTTTGGAACAACTCAACACATACCTAGCTCCAATGAAAGAGTACATTCTTTTTCTTAAAGAAAGAAAAGATAAAATGACTTTTAACATGGAAGAGTTATGTTATCAGAGACAGCTACCAGAGAAGGCTAACTCAGCTACCATTTTCTAAAATTGCTAATATAGTTATAATCTCATTACAGAAAGCCTTACCATGACTTTTAAAATTGTGACTGTCATCCCTGGCACAGAAAGTTCTTTTTCCTCTTGCATTTAGCACGCAATTGCCATTAGCATTAATGAAAGGTTTGTATGTAATCAGGGGAAGAATTAACCCCAGAAAAACTATCAACAATAAGCATCTGTGTCTTCCAAAATTCATTATACAGTGCACAATGAGGACCTATCTCATCATGAAGGAAAGCACACATAATGGGTATGTGTGTCCAAGCTTGACTCCCTGCATAAGTCCACCAGCATCTCATAACTGGCTTCCTTATTATAAGATGCAAATTACTATTGCAGACAAAATTTTTCCCCTTCTTAAAATCTGACCTTACATACACTGACGTATGCATGCAAACTGTGCATATGCCTGCAGTCTAATTGGCAAACAGTCTGGCCCTCGGCCAAATTCCAGAATGTGAATTCCAGAAGTGCAAGTATTCCCAATTTTTTCAGGTTTGTTGTTTTTTCAAATTAGGATAGTGCCTTTTTGCAAACGACCCTCAAGGCAGATTTACCAAATAGAACCTAAAACCAGAAAACACAAAGACGGCATCAGCAGACAAATTGAAACACGCTAAAACATAGCGTGATCAGGAGATCATCGGTCATTGAACTGGTGCCCAAAGAAAGCCAATTAATTTCACTGACAAAGGCCAACATAAATTGAGGTCTGCCAACAAGGCTTAATAGCTTTCTCTGGAAGGGAACTGCAGTTATGTGGCACAACCAGAGAATACTTTACACCAAAGGTAGCCTCAGGAGCCAAAAGTTTGTTCAGAGATGGCACTCAAACAGGTATCACACAAGTCATAGGAGCATGAGAGATCCTTCAGTATCAGGCCTTGGTTACTCACTGAGGCACTTTACTCCTATTTTAAGGAAGACCAGAATGCCAATCTGGTTTAACTTCAGCATTAAAAATTCTTGTTCCCAGGCCAAATGTTTAGGCATAGTAAGGGCAATATAATATTCTTTGCCTATAAACTGTACTGTGCAAGCCAATTAAGTATTTTTAGTTTATTTTGCACAATACAGGTAAACCTTGACCACAATTGAGCCCAAAATTTATGTTTCTAAGTGAGAAATTTGTTGTTAGTTTTGCCCCATTTTATGACTTTTCTTGCCACATTTGTTAAGTGAATCACTGCAGTTGTTAAGTTAGTAACAGGGTTTGTTAAGTGAATCTGGCTTCCCCATTGACTTTACTTGTCAGAAGGTCACAAAAGAGGATCACATGACTCTGGGACACTGCAACCGTCAAAAATATGAGTCAGTTGTCAAGCATCTGAATTTTGTTCATGTGAGAATGGGGATGTACACAACGGTCGTAAGTGTGAAAAATGGTCACGAGTCAGTTTTTTCAGTGTTGTAACTTTGAACGGTCACTAAATGAACTCTTGTAAATCAAGAACTACCTGTAGTCTTTTTTCCCTTCCTAATCATATGCTAGTTACAAAAGCTTCTCTTCCTGATGTTTGGATTCTGAGAGTTGATAAGCACTGATTGTATTATCCTAAATACATTTTTGCAGGTGTAAGATTCAAGCACTTTACTACGTAATTAAACCATTGCTGCAGTTCTGGTGACAAGAACAAAAGATGTTCCATGACACATTTTGAATTTTACACTTTTGCAATCGGAGCAGTTTTGATTAATTAAGTCAGAAATTAGTGTAAGTCAGCCAATGAAATAACTGAGAATTTTTTTTAAATGCAAAAATTCCCTTGGGGATTTTTTAAAAAATATTGTCGTCATTAAGGCCGGAATTTTTAGTGGAAGATTAATATGGGGTAAAAAGGTCTCTGTTTCCTCTTGAAAGACTATTTTTCCATTCAAAAGAGTTTGCTTTCCAAATGGGTTAGCCTCTTCTCCTATGAAGGAGAGAACTACCTATAAAAATATTGCAGGCAGGAAAAAGTATATATGATCAGAGCACCCATTTGGAGGAAGAATATCAAAAAAGTCAAGATGGCAGTTGTGATCATGCAACGCAAGGCCCCGACCCCACAAAGTCCTGACTCAATTTTACTCATATTCCTTGCATATAATAGCATGCCATTACATTTTGACACATTTTGACTACTAATACACAAGTGTAACCAGAGGCCAGATTTGCCCCGGGGATGTACACACTATTATATACAAGCTATGCAATCCAGAGAGTATAGTCAAAATACTGTAGCCCACATTCCATTGATAGGGAGGAAATGCAGTATAGTGACCCACAATCTGGATGCAGGTAATATGTATTGATCAGGAATTTTCTATGACCTTACTTTTCTTATAAACTTGTAAGATAGTTGGTGAGAGTGAGAGAGGAAGGGACGGAGACTGGCTTAAAGTCACCCAGAGAATTTTTAGAACTTCCTGTAGGAGTGAGCTTGAGCCTGACCTATATCTTAGTCTAATTCCATCTTTGTTCAGCAGTACACTTGAACATTTTAGGGGCTCGTATTATGCACCTGCCTTAAATTATGTCACATTCACTCTTAAAGCGGGCCTGATTTGTATATTCAGACTAATTATATATGCCTGGACTACATATAGAAATAGGTTAAAATAGAAATAAAAGTGAATTCTTACTTTATGAAACATACCAATAAATATTGATATTTTTATCTGCTTGCAAAACAGATATCAAGTGCCAATGTTTAAGAGATACAGTGTAGAAGATGCAGAATATTTACTTCCAACCACCTGCTATTTACTTTAACTTAAAATCAGCCATATGGGAGCCTACTGCAAACTGGTTGAATGTATTGCATGACGAGATACTGTTCAGAAAACATCCTTGACTGATCTTTGAGCAAATAGCCTCAGTGTATGTGAGATGTTATTTTGGTTGGGAATTGGAGAGTGCTTTTTCCTTTTTTGTTATTCATTAAAAAACAATAAAAATACAAAACACAAAGTTTCTGAACATTAATAGGGTACTTAGTGATGTCAATGGAGATTCTCAATCATTCAGGTCATGATTATCTCAAAGGTGTCTTTTCAAAAGGCAAATGGACTTTCTTGATTTTTTTTATCTTTAGGGCACTTAGTGATACATTTTTTGGGGGGTGGCTTATAGGAAAACCAAAACAATACATAAATCTCTGCATAATACTTTTAAATCATTGGCAAAATAATTTACATTTGTTTTCCTTTTTTTTAATGTTTAATAAGTCAGTTTTCAAACTTATTAGGAGTGTAAAAATTAGCTTTCAATCAGCTAAGATGGTACAGCTAAGATGGTACAGGAGAAAGGAGAGATAAGTTGAAAAAATAATTATGGATGCTGCGGCTACAGTCCTAATTCTTTCTGAGATACTTTTAAAAGATGAGATGAGATCTCATTTGTACTGATCTCATCTTATATTATCAGAACATAATTTACACTTTTTACAAAAGATGTTCATCTCAGAATATAATTAATATCATACTTTATTTTTCTGCTTTTCTCTTTTTCAAGATTTAACACTCTACATTAAATGTAGGAAAATATGTGGAAAATTGGGGGCCCTTATCCTTGGTTTCATTCAATGCAAGGTTCACATGAATCATATCTTTTTTATTCAAGGCTATAAAACAATAAATTAAAACAGAAATAACTCCAAGACCTATTTCAATATTTACTTCCAGTCAACCTGCCTCACAAATAGAATTTCATGAGATTCAGACATAATCTTTCACCTGTAACCCTTTTTCTTCTCAGTAGAAAATAGTTCTCTTGCTTATATCTCTTTTAAAAAAGTGTTTAAAAAGGAATAGCATGGCCACACAATATAATAATATAATATAATATAATATAATATAATATAATATAATATAATATAATGTAATGTAATGTAATGTAATGTAATGTAATGTAATGTAATGTAGTGTAGTGTAGTGTAGTGTAGTGTAGTGTAGTGTAGTATAGTATAATATAATATAATATAATATAATATAATATAATATAATATAATATAATATAATATAATATAATATAATATAATATAATAAATATAATATAACAACAGAGTTGGAAGGGACCTTGGAGGCCTTCTAGTCCAACCCCCCTGCCCAGGCAGGAAACCCTACACCATCTCAGTCAGATGGTTATCCAACATTTTCTTAAAAATTTCCAGTGTTGGAGCATTCACAACTTCTGCAGGCAAGTTGTTCCACTTATTAATTGTTCTTACCGTCAGGAAATTTCTCCTTAGTTCTAAGTTGCTTCTTTCCTTTATTAGTTTCCACCCATTGCTTCTTGTTCTACCCTCAGGTGCTCTGGAGAATAGGTTGACTCCCTCTTCTTTGTGGTAATCCCTGAGATATTGGAACACTGCTATCATGTCTCCCCTAGTCCTTCTTTTTATTAAACTAGATATACCGACTTCCTGCAACCGTTCTTCATATGTTTTAGCCTCCAGTCCCCTAAATCTTTATACTGTTTTTTTTTCTTCCATACAATTATGTGCAATTCTTGTAGACAACATGGATAGGTCTCTGCTTGGTAAGATTTTTGGTAAGATTTTGGTAAGATTTTTCAAAATTGGTTTGCCATTGCCTTTTTCCTAGGGTTGAGTAAAAGTGACTGGCCTGAGGTCACCCAGTCGTCTTTGTGCCCAAGACAACACTAGAACTCACCTTCTCCCAGTTTCTAGTTTGATGCCTTAACCGCTATACCAACTGACTTTGACTGGTCATATCTGTCAAAAACCACTCTTGGGTGTGAACTTTTTCAGACAATGCTTTTATCATGCAGTTGGTTGTTTTGTTCAGAGAATTTTACAAGGAGATCAAACATGTTTGTAATCCATTTGACAACCCTCTTTTTTAAAATTAGTTACTTTTACTTGATTTTTTACTTTTAATTAGTTACTTGAACTCTTTTGATGAGTAAATCAAGGAGCATTCAGGGAGAACTCCACTATTCAGTCTCTTCCTTTTTGAATCTTTGCAACCTTAAGAAGTGATGAGACAAAACTACTGCTAATGTAAAAGAATCCCCACTTGAATTGACAGTTCCTATCTTTGGCACTAGATGTTGCCCTTCACCTGCCTAGCTGGATAATAAAGAAGGAAACTTCTACCTATTCAGAATATCTCCCTTTTTATCATCTATTACCACCTCCTATTTGTGATATTAAAAACATATTGGGGAGCAAGAAGTGGAAGGAAGCTGATGACAGGACTTGAACCAACAATGAGCCAGAAAAAAATACATTTGTCTTTCATCCTACTTTCATAGTGATTTAAAGGAAGACAGTCCAGCTTTTATGGAAAGACAAAGCAATACAATGGTAACAATTTTATCCTAATCATTTGTAAGAATTATCTGCAAAAAAAAATTCAAGAATATCCAGGATCCTAAATTCAGAAGTGTTTCAGAAATAAATAAATATACCACACAATCATAAAGTGGCAAACAGGAAACTATAATTTTGCTTATGATTTCAGCAATGGCTTCCAAATTGGTTAGCTAAACTTGAAGTGTTTAGCTGACAATGGTTACCTGCCAAGCACTTGGAAAGTTGGCTGATGGACTTCCCTAAACTGGGGATCTGAAGAATTAGTCTATATTTCATTTTGCTAGGTATTTAGAAAAATAACATTAGGCACATTAACTTCCTTTGAGGATATCTAAATAATAGAAACAATAGTACTATCAGAACACTCCATTTTCCTGAAAAAGATACTCAGGACAATTTTTGCTGACATGGTTGTATATGTGTATACATATGAAACATTGGTTCTGTATGTTCCTGCAGGGTTTGAGTAAGTCTGGTTTTCAATAAGAAATATGGACCTTGATAAATCTTTCAGTTGTAGTCAAAAGACTGTCCTTGGGGACGATCAAGCTGATTATCAAATTCTTGAGATTCAACACTCTTGTATATACATCAGTTCGTGTAAACTGAAAACATAGACACCCCGGGTGAAAAATACAGAGCTATCTACATTAACATTGTGGCTAAATTAAAGCATTTCTCTGTAAAGGAATAAACAGCATTATGTCTTTATGATGATCTCCCTCAAATGCACAGGTTAAAGTGTTAATTCACAAATTAATTATTTTTCATATCAGAAATTATTAGTCTGATGAAATCTTTGTTCTGTCCAGGTTAGTCTTATTTACAAAATAGCTGTGATGATACTGGCATATACTATGAATTCATTATATATATAGTTTTAAACAGAGTAAAACTTTGAATCCTTGCTCTACAAAAATCAACAGTAAAAAAAAATCCAGTGAAATATTCATTTTCTTAAGAACTTCTGTATATTTTGAGTGACAGAGCTAGGAAACTTCATGGAAAATAGCACACCTACCCCGGGCCGACGTTCAAAATATGCCAGTCTTGATTTTGTTAAGACGAAGAATCGAACTTTAAAGTTGGAAGGAGAGGTTCTTCTCTTTTGCTGAGATTTTTTGATCAGTTCTTCTTCCAGAAGAACACAGTTATTCATTGCCAGCATGTAATGATCCAAATTGCAGGATGAAAAGGGACCTGCTCTTAATACTCCACACATGAAACCAGGAAAATGAAATTAGAGACAAAGACAGAACTGTCTCAAACGTGCATGCAAAAAACAATGTAGGTGCTTTATCTTTCCATCTGTCATCCAGGCAGTACTGTTCTATAGCTTCCTTTCTGATATAAAAGCCATAACCACATCCTTTCAAACACACTGCGCAATACATTATAATTTATGTTACACATGAAATTAAAAGGTAACTCAAACAAAAGCTTGAATGACAACTGTTTGCTGTTAATCTAAAAAAATTAATGCTTTGGTGAAAACACTTGGAGCCAAATTTTGCTTATAAAAAAAAAATCCACAAAAGTATTTATTTACTTTTGTTTTGCCCTACTATTCAGTTTTAGGAAAGATTGAAATTAATATTTTTTAATCCTTGACATTTTTTAACTTGATTCCAAAGTTCAGATTTTTAATTAGCCCATAGTTATTGATATACTTGGAAGCTATTCATTTCAGGAAGTCTTGAGTATGATTAATTTGTGTTGATATTTCTTCATTACATTGTAGAAAATATATACAGGGATATTTAGAATAGAATAGAATAGAATAGAATAGAATAGAATAGAATAGAATAGAATAGAATTTTATTGGCCAAGTGTGATTGGACACACCAGGAATTTGTCTTGGTGCATATGCTCTCAGTGTACATAAAAGAAAAGATACCTTCATCAAGGTACAACATTTACAACACAAACGATGGTCATAGGGTACAATTTAACACTTAATGATACAACACTTAATGATAATCATAGGGTACAAATAAGCAATCAGGAAACAATCAATATCAATATAAATCATAAGGATTACCAGCAACAAAGTTACAGTCATACAGTCATAAGTGGAAAAAGATTGGTGATGGGAACGATGAGAAGATTTAGTAAATAGTTGGACAGTGTTGAGGGAATTATTTGTTTAGCAGAGTGATGGCCTTCGGGAAAAAACTGTTCTTGTGTCTAGTTGTTCTGGTGTGCAGTGCTCTATAGCATCGTTTTGAGGGTAGGAGTTGAAACAGTTTATGTCCAGGATGTGAGGGATCTGTAAATATTTTCACGGCCCTCTTCTTGATTCGTGCAGTATACAGGTCCTCAATGGAAGGCAGGTTGGTAGCAATTATTTTTTCTGCAGTTCTAATTATCCTCTGAAGTCTGTGTCTTTCTTGTTGGGTTGCAGAACCAAACCAGACAGTTATAGAGGTGCAAATGACAGACTCAATAATTCCTCTGTAGAGGAATTTTTATCGACTTTATAAAATATCTCTGCATATATCTCTATAACATAGCAAAATAGATGCCCTAAAATTTAAGCACTTATTTCCTAAATGTAAGCAAAGCCACCAAAATAGATTAACCATTATTCATTGACCAAAACAGATAATTGAATGAAATCATTTGACACAGATCCTAATTTTTGACTGATTATAACTATTATAAAATTACAACTGCTTGCATTTTTAGGGTGTTGATTTTTCTATCTATAGATCCATTCCCTTACTCATTCGTTCTCTTTTCAATTTATTGTGTGCTCATTTAGTTGTTTTGTTTTGTTCAGTGGTTCAATATAGGGTATTATTTTGTTGTCTGTGCTCAGTTTCAATAGAATTTGTGGGTCTGCAACTATTTTCAAATAGTTCTTTCATTGTTTTGACTTAAAGTTTAAGGAAAGCATATAAGGTATGTGTAAGAATGTGGATTATCCCAATTGCTTAACTGGCTGATTCAATCAGCTAGCATGTTACTGATATCATGCATAAATGGAGGTAGCCAATTATCTCCTAGCAGGAAGGAGACAAGAAACTTTCTAAGGGAGAACCTTCCCTTGACCAAAGAGATCTGAATAATTCTTTAAATATTCTAGGAACTATTATAACCCTAGAAAATGTGATCAAGATAATAGTTTTACAGATGTAGATTCATTTAAATGATATTAATTTGTTTAACCTATTTGAATCGGATTTCAGCAAGATATGGTTGCTGAAGTTGCTAGGTGGTTTTGAGGGATTATATTTTCTAGAAACTGCATGGGGGAGACTGCCTTGGTCAATCTTCCTCTCAGCAGTTTTAGTATACTTGACTACTGTATTCTTCTGAATTGCCAGTCGGGATTGAGCTTTGGCTGTGCTGTTTTACAGGAATCTAATACTTCATTTAGGGCTATGTGACACAGATGACACTGATGAACTATAATTGACTATTAGTCAGTTGACCTGCAAGATTCCATATTGGGCTCATTGACATAATTATGTTGACAAAGGTTGAAATGTGGTCAGTGTGTTGATGACATCCAGTTCAATTGCTCCTTACAATCCATCTCCAACAAAAAGTTCTTGCCAAAGTCCAGTATGTAATGAGAGAGAATGATTGAACATAAAATACTTTATAAAAGAAGGTTTAGTCTGGAAGTTACTCTTTATATTCAACTGTCACTGGATTATTAGTAAGAAGCTGTGGCAAGAAATGCCTTTACGCAATTATGCCTAGCCAACCTTCAAATATTTTTTTTGTCCCATATTTAAAAAAAAGACTTCCATGCTCAGTCTTACATATTGGAAAAAAGAACCTAAACACTAAGTACTTGCTTGATGGACATTACCTTACAGATGACCCTGTTAAAGACCTCGGAGTTTTCATATCTAATGATCTAAGTGCCAAAGCCCATTGCAACTACATAGCAAAAAAGGCTCTAAGAGTTGTAAACCTAATCTTGTGTAGCTTCTTTTCCAAAAATACCACACTACTGACCAGAGCATATAAAACATTTGCTAGGCCAATTCTTGATTACAGCTCGCCTGTCTGGAACCCATACCACATTTCTGACATCAATACAATTGAACGTGTCCAGAAATATTTTACAAGAAGAGTTCTCCACTCCTCTGTAACCAACAAAATATCTTATCCCACCAGACTTGAAATCCTAGGTTTAGAAAGCTTGGAACTCCATCGCCTTCGACAGGACCTGGTTTTAACTCATACAATCATCTATTGTAATGTCCTTCCTCTTAAAGACTACTTCAGCTTCAACTGCAATAATACAAGAGCAACCAATAGATTTAAACTTAATGTCAACCGTTCCAATTTGGATTGCAGAAAATATGATTTCTGTAACAATCTGTGCTTGGAACGCATTACCTGACTCTGTGGTCTCTTCTCATAATCCCAAAAGCTTTAACCAAAAACTTTCTACTGTTGACCTCACCCCATTCCTAAGAGGATTTTAAGGGGCGTGCATAAGAGCACAAACGTGCCTACCGTTTCTGTCCTATTGTTTCTTTTTCTTATATATATATGCTTATACTTCCTTGTTTCTCCTTATATATGTTTATATACTATATAATCTTTTTGTGTGATGCTTGTGTATATTGTTATGACAAAATTAAATAAATAAATAAAAATAAATAAATGCTGTGTTCGGGGCATATTTGCTATGAGCTTTCTGTGGAAGCTACTGCTGCTGCCAAATGGAAGACGCATTAGTCAAGCTTATGCTATTAATTTTCATTGATTATTTGTTTATATGAAACTTATGAATCCTGATACTATGTTTCTCAGTTGCTATTTACACTATATTCTATCATTGCCTTCTTATAGTATAGTAAACTAGGTAGCAATATTACATAGTTTCAGAGGTGGGCTGCTGCCAGTTTGGACCGGTTTGCCCAAAGTTGTGGTTCTGATTCTGTGCAGTTCGGAGAACCAGCAGAACCAGGCTGGCCCCACCCATTTTTGGGGCCGTTTTCAGCTGTTTTTCGGTCCAAAATTGGCATGAAAAACAACCTGAAAATGGCCCAAAAATGCTTTCCCTTTTGATTTGCATTCAAAGATTGAATTTTTGAAAATATTTGCATTTAAAGAAGCATCGATTATATGAGATTTTGTTATTGAAAAAATCCTTTTAATTCAAAGCATTCACTTAAAGAGTGAAATATTAATTTGATTAAAAAAGAAACACCAGGGATAGGTTGTCGTTCCCTCCATACAGTCTATATTGTTTTTCAAACCTAAATCATCCTCCAAACCTGCTACTTGCCTTTCTCAAAGCAAAAGGCTGTTTTCTATAAAAGCATGGCAAAATATAACTGTTAATATAACTGTTAATCCCAAAGTGTGTTTCTACAGTGCTTTCTACACATCACTGTATTTCATAAAAAAAGCAAAAAAGATAGTTCCTTCTCAAGCCATGATTAGTGCTGCTCTCTGCTGCCTAAGTGTGGCATAACATATGTAATAAAGTGGACCACAAAATAATGCATTTTTGTTGTTTTCATTTGTTCTATTAACAATGCATTTTTCATGTGAAATTTAGGTGGCAATAGAAATTCATTTGGAAAACTAGAGGCAGAAACATATTAGATAATACGTATTCCATGAAATCTATTATATTTTTTATGCTGTGTTACAAATAAAAAATGTTTTATTTTCTTATGTATTTATTTGGTATATTTATATTATATATAAATTGTATATGTTTATGTATATATTTGGTATATTTCTATTGATACATGTGACTCTGGGCAGCAGTTAAAAAACACAAAAAATACAACAAAATAGAAAATAACATAAGAAAAACAAAACTATTAGTGGGTGAGCGCATTCAGTTTCCCTAGTAATATAACCACTTTACAGGTTCCGTATCTATGTTCCTGGATCCTTAGGCCAAATGGTAAGGCCGTGACATCAGGCTATTTTGGAAGGCCAACAAGACGGAGCCAATCTGATCTATTGGTGTTTCAAAGGGTAGGGGTCACAGCAAAAGAGGATCTCCTCCTGGGTCTCATCTGATGACATTTTTTTCATGGACAGGACTCACAATAGTCCTCAACAGGACTTCCTGCTGGATCTGATAGCATGGGTAGATGTGACTGGTGAGATACCTCAAATACCCATCTTCTAGATGTGAAGAAATGAGGTTCTACAATGAGGAATACCCCTCTGAATTTCAATTGGTATCATGTGGATGTACAGTATATCACAGAAGTGAGTATGCCCCCTCACATTTTGTAAACATTTAAGTATACCTTTTCATGTGACAACACTGAAGAAATGACACTTGGTTATAATGTAAAGTAGTGAGTATACAGCTTGCATAACTGAGTAAATGTATTGTCCCCTCAAAATAATACAACACACAGCCATTAATGTCTAAACTGGTGGCAACAAAAGTGAGTACTTTTGCGAACCCGTGGTGAAGGTAAGTGAATACCACCCCTGATATAAGCTGTATACTCACTACTTTACATTGTAGCCAAGTGTCATTTCTTCAGTGTTGTCACATGAAAAGATATACTTAAATATTTACAAAATGTGAAGGGGTGTACTCACTTCTGTGATATACTGTATGTAATACACAGGAGTTCCGGAAAATCTATCTCATAATTTTAAGATGATGTTATTATCATCTAATATTTTAGCGTTTTGCATTATTAAAAAAGGACAAAAATGTGATCATATCAGAACCTACATATATTTCAACTACAATTCCCAGGCACAGTGATCAACATACTGGTAGTAACCCACAGACTTTCCTGATAACATAAAAACAGTCACTTTAGGATTGAAGAGCCATCTTTTCTGACAGCATAAGCATAAACTACTGAAAATCTCTTTTCTACCCAGTTGTCCAATATTGTATCTAGCCACCATATTTTACCCTGGAGCCACCAAAAACATTAAGCAAATCCAGGTTATAAAACAAATACCCACAATACTATATAAACCATACAGATACAAGGATAAATTTACATCTGAATATTTCATGGTCAAGAAATTTAACAGCTGGTTTTAAAACAGCAAAGATATTTTGGGTCTCCCAACATGTTATACAGGACCTTCCCAAGACATTTTACTGAGCAAAATATAGTAAAATGCAATTCAATATTCCATGTACACAAATGGACCAAACTGGGTATTCAGTTTTAATTCTGCTGAATGAACAAAATCACCCACTGCACTTTCCAACATCAGGCTATATTAATGAATAAATTCAGCCTTAACCCTAACTGTTCCAGTTTGTTCAGTGCTAATTCTCTTCTAGAATTTTCTGACAATAATTTACGGACAAAATTGGACTGGCAATCTAGTTAATTCCGATCTATTTTTGCCAACTCCAGCTTTGCACAACTGGCTGTGTCAGGAAAGCATACCTTCAGAGGATTATTTTATTACATAAATTTATACATATGATTCAAATTTGTTATGTATAGCAATTAGTCTAGCAGAGAGGGAAATGGCAAGAACGTATTTTAAATTTTTTAAAAACTTTTCCCAGGGAAGATCTGATTTTGAAAGAATTTGACTAACATTTGTGTGGCCGTCTAATCATAGCTACAATAAAACCCTAGATAGTTCCACGGCTCCTGTAAACCACAATAACATTTCAGGAAATATGCGCCACCCAAAAAACAAACCCCCGCCCCCATCTCCTTAAAGGTTTCTTCTTAGCAAGACTTCAAGAAGGAAACAAGAGGCAGGGTGGGTGACTGGCAACGGAAGCCACACGCGCAAATTCCTCCGCCCCGCCCCTTTTATCGGTCTGCCATTTGCTTTCAACGGCGTCTTTTTCGTTTTTCCGGTTTGGGGGAGCTCGCGCCTCCGCGGAAGCCAATGAGGAGAGCGGTGCGCTAACGTGCATATATTGCGCGCGCCGGAAACAACTGTTTGCTGCAGAGAAGAAGCGGAGTGGATACTGAAAACTGATACTGTGTCGCGGAGCTGCTGGAAGCCCGGCGACTGATTCCTTTTGGTGTGTCTGGGAGCCAAATATCAAGTAAGCCAAAGGTTTTCCCTTCGGGATTTCCCTCCTCTGTACTGTCAGGACCAACTCTTGACTGCTCCCCGCTGCTTTTTGGGAGTCTGCATCTTGCGCTTTCCCCCTCGTTTTGTCCAAAAGGACAGGTTAACGGACTAGGCACGACTTTAATTTCCTAGGACCAAAGATTAAAAGCGATCATCATCCACGTTCGCATTAACATCACGAGCCCAAATCTGTTCCTTTGTCTTACATTTGAATATGGGGCGTATAAATTTTGCTGCTGACACTCTCCCCTTAAAATCGAATCAATTTAGTTTTATATTTAGTGCCGAAAGAAAGAACAAAAAGCTAAGGAAAAAGCTGATGTGGACTTAGTATATATTGGAACGGCATCTTCTGTTTGTTTGTTACTGTAGAAGTGAATTTCTGCATAAGGCAAGGAGGTGGAGTAGGTCTTGACTGTATCACCAAACCTGTATTTCTTAAAATATGTGCTATGGTTGACAATAAAACAAAAAATACAGTAGGATCAAATGTATACATAATTGTAAAGTAGTGAGCAATAATATTAATAGGATATTAAAACAGTAAGGAAAACTATTGTGTCAACCCTCTTACACGTTCTTAGGCACCTTTCAAGTGTGTATAGTGAATAATATAAATTTTTGTCAATTTTTTTTTTAATTTTTAGGGGGAAAAAATTAATGGTTATTTTAAAAAAAGCCTGATACCTAGGAAACAATTGTGTTACTTTTTGTCTAAAGACTAATCACCAAATCTAAGCTGAATTTCCTTTTTTAATGTTCTTGGTTTTCCTGGACATTTCAGTTCTTTTTGTCAAATTCTTCTTTTTTTGTTTTGTAGATGGGGGAACTGTAAAGGGGTCACTACACCTCAGTTTTCTTTTCATGCTAGGCTCTGCATAGGAAACATCCTTTTTTTCCCCATCAGCTTGGATATCTTGGAGAAGTTTCAAGAGGGATTGAATTGATTCAAATCTTTCAGTATTTTTTCCCCCCCTGGTGCTGCATTTTCTGAACTTGTTTCTGGAAGAGCTTGTATGGGGTCAAGTTTCAAATTGTTTAATATTTTTCTTGAAGACAGTTAAGGTTATTGACAAAGCACAATCTCTTTCTGGGCTTTCCTGGGCTTCAACATAACTAGAGCTTTTATTGAGTCTGTCATTTGCACCTCTATAACTGTCTGGTTCGGTTCTGCAACCCAACAAGAAAAACACAGACTTCAGAGGATAATTAGAACTGCAGAAAAAATAATTGCTACCAACTTGCCTTCCATTGAGGACCTGTATACTGCACGAATCAAGAAGAGGGCCGTGAAAATATTTGCAGATCCCTCGCATCCTGGACATAAACTGTTTCAACTCCTACCCTCAAAACGACGCTATAGAGCACTGCACACCAGAACAACTAGACACAAGAACAGTTTTTTCCCGAAGGCCATCACTCTGCTAAACAAATAATTCCCTCAACACTGTCAGACTATTTACTGAATCTGCACTACTATTAATCGTTTCATAGTTCCCATCACCAATCTCTTTCCACTTATGACTGTATGACTATAACTTGTTGCTGGCAATCCTTATGATTTACATTGATATATTGATCATCAATTGTGTTGTAAATGTTGTACCTTAATGAACGTATCTTTTCTTTTATGTACACTGAGAGCATATGCACCAAAACAAATTCCTTGTGTGTCCAATCACACTTGGCCAATAAAAATTCTATTCTATTCTAAAAAAAGGCCAACTGAAGGAGAATCAGGATTTAGAGGCAAGGTTTTTGTAATATCCACAATAGTGGATATTCCAAAGTGCTGCAGTCTGGAACTTGGAGAAAATGTTCTCTCTGTATGGTATCCCTATCAAAATTCATTGTTTTATATCTATGTTTTTTTTCTTTTTAATTTCTGATTGTGGAAGTTCAGAATCTATATTACCTAAACTCTGTTCTTCCATCTCAGTTAATCGATGGGATTCATTATTCTCTGTAATAAGAGATTCTGTTTCCTTTGTCCCCTGCAGCTTATTAGTGTCTGAGACTTCTGTCTCTAGGTTGTTTCCAAATATAACAGAAAGGCCAGTTTTACGTTTTTTTCTCTTAGTCACATGTTTACTCAATATACTATCATTGTGTGATTTTGCAGTATCCTTATCCAGGATAGATAGTGAGCAGCTCCTGGAATTCTGTGGCACATTCCAAAGGTTGTCTCCAAAAATTGTGCTTGAATTCAATGCCAAAGTAGAGTCATCTACTGGATCACTATTTCCAGTACTTGCCAATACTTTGTCAGTGAAAGAAGAGAATGACTTCTTTACCTCATGGAAAGGCATACTCCTCTAAGTCTCACCAAAAGCAGATTCCAATAGATCTAAAGGGAATTTCTCCAGACTGGTGGATGTCTTTCTGCCACTGCCACTTCCTTCATCATCCATAAGAGATAGTGGAATTCTCATAAATTTTTGTGCCATTCTAGGACAGTTGCTACCATTCTGACTTACCATCATAAGTATCGTTTATCTCTTTTATCCAGCAATGGAGAATAGGAATCACTCTCAGAAAATCTGGTCAGCTTGATTGCAGTTTGAAAGCAGCTGTTCATAAAGAGCTTCAGTTCATCAATATATTTTTTCACGGAGGAGAGTTTTTGGCACAAGGAAGTATTTTCCAAGTGACCCAACTCTACTTCTTTCTGCAGCCACATCTTGTCATCAGTAAGTTCTTGGGCTGTTATCTTGGCAGCATTGAGGGCCAGAGCCAATGCTTTGTTGTTCTGTTTTAGGGAGACCTTAATAATAGAGGAATTATTAATTGTTCTTGTTCTAATCTTTTAAATTTTTGTCAATTTAAAATCCTCTAAATATAAACAGGTGGCAATCCGTGCTAGTAAATAGTATTCTTAACCATTTAGTGTGTTGGACAGAAACATTTTAGCTTTATTGTAATGTATAAATCCTTATCTTGTATGTGGTGTCTAAATGCTAATTTTATTTTTATGTTTGCAAATTTTATCTCTTTATTCCAGCAATTTGTTCTGCTGCAATGGGTGAACCTCAGCAAGTGAGTGCCCTCCCTCCACCTCCAATGCAATATATTAAAGAATATACTGATGAAAATATTCGGAAAGGTTTGGCTCCTAAGCCTCCACCGCCTATTAAAGATAGTTATATGATGTTTGGAAATCAGTTCCAGTGTGATGATCTAATTATTCGACCATTAGAAAGCCAGGGTATTGAACGATTGCATCCCATGCAGTTTGATCATAAAAAGGAATTAAGGAAACTCAACATGTCTATCCTGGTCAACTTCTTAGATCTCTTGGATATATTAATAAGAAGCCCAGGCAGCATAAAAAGAGAAGAGAAACTGGAAGATTTAAAACTGCTATTTGTTCATGTGCATCACCTTATAAATGAATATCGACCTCATCAAGCAAGAGAGACTTTGAGAGTCATGATGGAAGTGCAGAAACGTCAGCGTCTAGAAACTGCAGAGAGATTTCAGAAACATCTAGAACGAGTTGTAGAAATGATTCAGAATTGCTTGGCTTCTCTGCCAGAAGATTTACCTCATTCAGATGGAGGAATGAGAATAAAAGCTGAACGAATGGACACTGAAGACAGCATAAACTGTATTGGATCAAATGAACAGCAAAGAACAATTTCCAGTGTAAAAAAAGATCAGGTTTTGGATAAAGATGCTAACATGTGTAGCATTATTGATGAAATGACATGAAAAAGCTTTAGGATTTGTGATTTTCAGGGAACATGCAACAGAATATGATGTTTCTTTTCCTTTTGCTATGTTGATTTAAACAGTAATGGAACACAACATATAAATCGGTAAATATTGATAATTTATTTGTTTAGCTTTTGCATGTATATCTATGCTTGACTTTAAAGAACATCAATCTTACTGGTAGCTTTACCTGCTAGGCTAACTATGCAATTCATCAGTATCCAAATTTTGCTGATAGTCATTTATTGAAACAGGAGGTACTTTAAGGAATTTAAATACATGTGATTAAATTTAGCTTAAACTAAAAGACATGTTATACTACAGCAGCACTGTTATGTATACAAAGTGGAAGAAAAAACAGTAAATATTTTTTTCTTGTTATGAATATTTGTGAATTAAAGCAACTGCTTTCTGAAGATAAGTAAACTTTAACATTTATTAAAAAGAATGAAATTCTAAATTCTTTGAGAAAACTTTATCTTTAAAATATTTAACAGAAGACCTGATCCAAATTAGACATGTATTTTATAGGATGAGCCATATGCTTCCCTCTGATTTAAATATTGGGTTGTAAAATGGTGGTTCCTCAGATCGTGACTGCTTGTTAATGCTGACTGTGTTGAAATCTTTGTGTCTGTGTCAATTACTAAAGAATTGGAAGTACGTAAACAGTATAGCCATAGTATATATATATTCAATATTTATACCACATACCATGCATTTAAAATATTTCTATTTTTTTTCCTAATTTCTAAATTTCTACACAATCAGGAAAAGTTTCTATACAAGACAATTATTAATGGGCCAAGAAAAAATACTTGCAAAAACAAATACTAACATATACGTACCAAAGAACAAATTAAGTTCTGTATGTTACAAGGTAATGAAATTATTTTTGATCTCTACAGATTGAATAATTCAATTTTCCCAAATTCCATTATTTTCTGGGGAAAATGTGAGGGTGGCAGATATTTTTTTGACTTCAATCTGTATAGATTTTTTACTTTGCTAGTATGGTGTAACCAGAGATGGTTTTGTACTAATTAAAAGTATTAGGGAAAGTCAGTAATGTTTTGCTTCTATTTATCCTCACCTGATTATATTTGTACCATGTATCATGCAATTCAGAAAGATTCAAAATGGCTGGAGTGAGCAGCAGCTTTGAGCTTTGCTCTGCTTTTTACTCTCTACTTTTATCCTTTTTTAAAAAACATTATTTCTACTTTTAAATCAATTTTTAACTTTTTAACTTTGTTCTCTTTTTTACTCTCTATTTTTATTGTATTTTTATCTAAAACTACTCTTTTAACTCTTAAATCAATTTTTAAATTATTTTTTAACTTTTAACCTTTAAATTTAAAAAGTTTCAATTTTACTACTTGAAAAGAAGGAGGGCGGGGCTGCTGTTGCTGCTGCTGCTGGAGCGTTTTTGCAGCAGCTCCTCTTGGTTTTATTTTATTTATTAATTTTTAGTATACCCACTGGAGCCTTTTTATTTAAATAATATTTTTTGGAGACGATAACATCATAGACCACAACACAGACAAAGTTTTGGCTGAGGAGGAATAAGAAGGCATGGAGAAAAGAAAGAAGCGCCAAGGCACTAGCCCGGGATCTCTCCTACCAATGAAGAATGCAAAACAACCAAAAATTGATGAGCATTTTGCTGACAAGAGTCTTGTAAGTAAAAATATCACCCCCCTCCATTCCCAACAAACTGGAGAGATTAGAGCGGAATCGGCAAAGAGGTTTGACAAAACAGCAGATACTAGACTTTCCTAATCTGGGGGGAGGGGAGCAAAATAACAGCCAGCTGTTTTCACAATCAACGAGTCCAGCTCCAACTTGTATGGAGACGGAGATAAAGACTAAAAAGTTTTAACAACAAACTAATTCAGTTTATGGCAAAGCAATGCCTTCTTACAGCACAAACGGTGGTTTCAATATTTGAGCAATTAATAACCAACATGACTTGGAGACACTGAAAAAAGATATAGATGTTTTTCTGCAAGCACAACATCGGGCTACAGGCACCCACACTAAAGTCCATTCAATAGACTTGGGTGGACCACATACTCAGGATAGGGAGGAGAAAGGAGAGCAAAGACCCAGGGAAACAGCTGGAGAGCCTGCCAGAAAGTGGCAGCCCACGCAGAAAAATAGTCCTTTTTTAGACAAGGCATCAAGAGGAGGAGGTATTAATAGAGGAGTTATTTTGCTAGTATGGTGTAACCAGAGGTGATTTTGTACTAATTAAAAGTATGAGGGAAAGTCAGTAATGTTTTGCTTCTATTTATCCTCACCACCATGATTGTATTTCTTTATACCATGTATCATGCAATTCATAAAGTCTTTCAATTCTCAAAAGCAGCTTTCCAGAATAATCCTAATTTTTGTGCTGATTTTTAGTGTTTTTTTTGTTTTTTCCCTATATATTGGGTGTGTGTGTGAGTCTCTATATATATTGCACTAATTTGAATTATTTCAAAATTAGAAAATACAGTTTGGCTAACAAAGAGAACAGTAATTAAAATTCACCTCAGGAATTCAATTATGTAACAAAATACTTATCCAAAAATTGTGCTTGGATATTTTATCCTAGTATTACTAATGATAATTGGTAGTAGTGATATTTTAGCTACCTATTATCTTTGCAATGATTCATTTACACCAGTGGTAGTCAACCTTTTTATACCTACCGCCCATTTTTGTATCTCAGCTAGTAGTAAAATTTTCTAACCGCCCACCAATTCCACAGTAATGCACCGTGTATCGTCTGTGCATGTCTCTCATGCATCGTGGATTGAGTTTCGGGGGGGAGGGGTGCCAGCTACCAGGTCTGCTTGCTTGTTAAAGCTGGGTGGTGGTGGGGGAGATGTACGAGCTATTCTGGGACGAGGCTCTTTTGTTTACAGTTGCACTATAGCGCCATTCAGTTTCTCTTATGTAATGTGAACTAAACTTATGCGCAGGCGATACAAATAGTATATTTTCAGAAATTTAAATTGTCACTGGGAATTTTATGAAAACCTAATGAAAATGTTTTTAAATAATGCTATTAATTTTTTTAAAAAATTCAATGAAATTAAAAAAAAAGGAAAGTGCTTCAATATCGGACAAAACCCCTACCGCCCACCATGAAAGCTGGAACGCCCACTAGTGGGCCGTAGGGACCAGGTTGACTACCACTGATCTACACTTTATAATTTGCATGAGAAAAAATTACAGTCAAATTTATAAACAAAAGAGTCCAAGAAATATGAAGGTTTTGTCTTTATGTTCCATCTTCATTTGGCATTTCAGATTTAGTAAACATTAACAAAATAGTACAGTGGGCACCAAACCAAGTTAGATTTTTCTAATCTGTTTATTTTTGCATTTAATAATACTACATTGCTGAAAATAGGTGAAATCCCATGTAAAGAGAAGCAGAAAAATAGCTCTGGATTAAAAATAATTTATAAACTGCTGTGGAATAAAAAAGTTCTTTTTCTTGAAAACAGATGAAAATAATTTATGATGGGGAACAATGGGAGTTGATTTTTTTCTCCCTTAATAATGTACAACTTGTTTATGGAGGTACCTGCAATAGTCTTAATATTTAAATACAATGTAGCAGATTTTTTGCCTCAGAAGGAGGCAGCACCAAGCTGACTTTGGCTGAGCTCAAAGGCTAAGTTTTGAATGTCTTCTCTCAGCAATTGCATATAGATATTTAAAAACATCAGGTTTGGTGAGACCTATAAAAGAGGAAAGACCGAGCCAACTTCCTTTCCCCTCTAACTTCACTTCCTAAATAAAAAAGAATGGAATTGCTGCAAAATAGATGTTCTCAACCATGATAGACAACTTAAAAGGATACCACAATTAATGGTATTGAACACTACTGAGGGGCTCTAAAAGGACCTAGAGTTGCTCTCCCTCATGGAAAAAATTTCCATCCCATGGCCAGGATTCTACCCCCAGAGCCTGGATATTGAACTCTCCTGGCCCCATTAGCAGAGGAGATTTCACCACCAGTGACACTATGTAATCCAGGCATGTCAGAATGGCTACTGCTATGCCTTTCCATATTAGCTGCACAAATCCTAAATGCACGTGGAGGTGCATTTGCACTGAGACCTTCAAGAACAATACTGTAAGATGGAAAGCATCCTGCAACATCAAGGGGACTCATTCGAAGGAACTGCCAATAAGGAAGAATACTTTGAAAGCAAATAGCTTTCAAAGTGAAATATACATTAACCAAATGGTGCTGCGAATAGGTGAGAGCCTAAAATTGTGCCTTCAACTTGATATTGGGAACTGCAAAGGAAGTTACTTTGCTGCTATTATTGTTTTTCTAGAGACTATCCAGTAGAGAGTTTTCTGGGTGATTAGAGGACTGTTGCAATCAGGCACAGTGATGGAGATAGGGGAATCTTCAGATGTCTGCTGTGACAATGATGTAAGACCTGAAAGCAAAATCACAGGAGTTTTCATAAAGCCTGATGTTCATGCTGTATTGTAAAAGTTAAGGAATGGCATTCAGAAAACCATGAGTATGGATGTGTGGGACTGGTTTCAACTGGTATAGTCTAATGATGGGCACAAGGTTTTGGAAAAAGTCTGGCTGACCACATGGATTCTTGACCGATCATGGCATGTGGAATCTAGCTAAAGGGAATTGATTAGGCAATTAGTACATTTCTGAGCCATGCGCATAGTGGCCTTAATCTGGAAAACTGTCATCTACTCCTTAAAAAGAAACTGCTTTTTACAATGAAACTGCTGGCTTCAGTTTACCCATTAAATACTTAGCTAATTCTTGTTGAAGTTGATTTAAAGTGAAGCTTTTTTCACAGTAGGAATGCTTCTTTAATCATGTTTGTATATCCAAATTCATCCTGGTTTCTGCCATAATGATATCAGACCTGTTTTCAGAGTTGCTTCTGCAGAATTTTATTTTTCTATTGAGAAATATTAATTTATTCTTGTAATCGGACTACATTACACTTTGGAAGATTTGTGAGAATTTGGCCTTCGCTCTAATCAGGTCTATTTTTCAGATTAATTTCACTTCTGTGACATCTAAACAATAATTACAAACTGCAATTATGCTGTATCTTGTAAAGGTTTCATTTGCTTACCTATTAAAAAGTTTCTGTCTAAAATGCATTGGCTCAAAGATTGGCCCACTCATCAAAAGTTGTGTCATGGGAATAGAGAGTACATAAAATATCAGAAGGGAATGAGTTTTTTAATTGGAGTCCTCTTAATGTCATTTTTCCATTCTCTAACCTTTTATAAGGTTCTGCAAACTGTCAGCTTAAATTTTGCATAGGTTTGCTGAGAAAGTTAAGTGTACACTTGAGCAAAATTCTAAAATTAGAAATAATCTTCAGGTAGCTGGGGAAAAAAAGCCCAGTCGACATATTAAATCCCTCAGACCAAAACTATTTAATGAATTTTGAATTGATTAAAGTTTAGACTAATTGTGGAACTACATGAGTTTGGTTGTTGTTGTTAGTTGCGAAATCATGTCCGACCCATTGCGAGCCCATGGACAACATTCCTCCAGGCCTTCCTGTCCTCTACCATCCTCTGGAGTCCATTTAAGCTCATGCCTACTGCTTCAGTGACTCCATCCAGCCACCTCATTCAAAGGAAGGATACAAAAAAAAGACATAATAATTATACAAAGAAAAAAAAAGAAAATGAGAGAATGGGATAAAGGGAAGAAAATTTTAAGAGGTGGATTGCCGAATGGACCAAGAGAAAATGGTTAAAAAGAGTAATTAATGGAAAGAAAGAAGGGTGATATGATATGTACCTATAGTTATAAGTGAATGGTATTATTATTTATGTTTGTGATTGTAATATGAAATATATTGTGTAATTCAAATGGTAGAATGGAGAAAAACAAGGGAAAGGAGGAAAGAAAATATATAGAGTCATATGAATTGTATTAACCGTATTGTAAAAACTGAATTATGATATAAATTGTGAAATACAAAAAGAATGGTAGAAGGGTTAATATGATCTTATCTATTTAGAAGGGGTTAAGATATAGAACTTCAAATGAAATTGAAATTGAATAAGACACTAATAGAAATTAAAAAAAAGAAGATGATTAAGAGATTAAGATAATGTTTGTAAAAAGGTGGTGTGAAAAACAAAACTGAAGAAATATATTGTTTTTGGTAAAATGGTAAAATGATTAATAGGAAAATAAGAAATGATAAATTGGTCCATCATAGAAAATAATTGATATTAAGAGATAAATGTGAAATTAAAAAAAGAGAAAGAAATAAGGATGGAAATGACTGTGTTTAAATTAAGGGTTTCAATAGAAAAAAGAAAATAAGAGGAAACAAACTGATGATAATTTACAAATGTGGTGATTTTGAGAAATATATGTGATAAATGGAGAAATAAGATAATGACATGAAATAAAATTAAGATTGGAGGTTAGGGTGGATGGTAATATTGATTTTAAATTAAATATTAAGTAGAGATGAAAAATAAAGTGAACATTATGGCAGAAATTGAAATATATAAATTATATTTGGGAAGTACTTACATCACAAGCTGTAAATTTTGACTTGGTCAATACCCTAGTCAGAAAAAATGTACAGTTTATGTTTGTTTTAAAAAATAAAAATAAAAAAAGAGAAAGATATTGCTAGAGGTGGTGCTGGGCGGCGGGGGTGGGTGGGCAGCGGGGGACTATGGATAGGGATTTCCCTAATCCAGGAATTGAGAAATCTACTTGCCCTGGAAGGACCTGTACCCACTTTCAAGAAGCAGATGCATACTGTGGCTGTTTTTAGAACTCTTGTTGGAGGCTTTTATGGGGGGGGGGGAAGCTCTGGTAGGAATACTCTCTTGGTAGTACCACATTTGCCAAGAATTTGTTATGCAGCATCTAAAAATAAGGCATTTTTGATACAGGAGCCACAACTGTGAAATTATCTTTTTGTTCAGTTTGGGGTCATGTACTTTGTAAGCCTTTCATCTCATCGGACAAAATATTTGCTTAATTAAGTGTTTTAATTAAATAAGTAGTTTGAATTTGTGCAGCTGTACCTTACACTGATTCTGAATTAAGGAGGTATTTTACAGTTGTAATTTTTTTTTTGTATCCCCAATTTGAATTATTATGACTGTAATGAAATAAGGGAAAACAACATTTTGGAATAATAGAAGAACTAAAAAACAGTAGTGGGATTTCAAAGCTAAAGCAAGTCCAGAAGAAATAAATTCTTTGAATTGGTGTGTTCTATTCTATTTTGTTCTGTTCTGTTCCATTCCGTTCCGCTCTGTTCCATTCCGTTCCTTCCCGTCCTGTCCCATCCCATCAAATTTGAACATGCGCACAGTTATGCCCACATGACTGTTTCAGGCAAGGCTTCTTTCTAGAGACTGCTAAATTTATGACAGGAAGAGGAAGTTCTAGTCAAAGCTACATAAAGTGCACTATGACTAATGACATGCAGCAGTCAGAAGTCAAAGAAGTTCAGAAACTTGTTTGGGAAACAAGCCTTCTATTAATTAGGCAGAAGGAAATCTTTTCTGTGGTACCATGTTTTCTTGCCTGCTTCTGAAACAGATCCTGCTGATGCTATTAACAGGTAAATACATTTTCCTAAAGCTACACATAGATAACATCTTTGTAACAGTATTGCTTCAATCTCTTAGAGGATTTGGTAGTATGATTCTGGTCAGAATTTTGGCAAGTTATTGCATGTATTTTAAAGCTGCCATTCCAATACTAGGATGTAAATTGGATGGTTCATGTCTGAACAAAAATAATAGAATTGGAATGGATGAATGACTGAAAATTAATATACTGACATCAACTTCATATGTTATTTTTTTACATGGTAGGAAATAAAGGTATTATGCATGCTAATATTAATGCAACACCAGCACTGCCTTATTTAGAGTGTTCATTGAAGTTGATACTATTGATTTCCAATATTATATCTGAATCTTTTTTCTAATATGAGTGCAAAAAGAAGGAAAAGTCAAAACAAAATCTATACATTTTTACAAATAACATTTACAAGTTTGTGACTCCTTGATTACCCTGTGTATAACAACTAAGTATAGGCAGTGGGTGATCTGTAATCTTCGTTAATGCCAACTGAAAAGGATTAGTTGTAATCATGTTGAGACTATATATCTAACATTAATTCCTATGTTCATGGTTATCTGGCTTAAAATAGACAGCAGTGACAACTGTGCGCTAAGAACTTCTCAACTGAGCATTATCTCCATTGTGCAAATATGTGACTTAATTATATTTTCCCAGTTTTATAAAATAAGAATAAAATAGGAAAACATGGCCTTCTACCCACTGTATATAGTGACAAAAATGTTGCGAAGATGTGAAAAACAAAAACTCAAAAACAAAAATAAGCTTTTAAAGTTTTTAATGCAGGATACTATTTATTTATTTATTTATTTATTCATTCATTCATTCATCCCCCTGTCACTCTTCATCATATGCTAGCTTTGAATCACAAAAGGTCTTCCTGTCATAGCAACTGATTAATTAAGTGTTCTTTCATTTGTGGTAAAATATCACTTCCTCCACTAAGAAAATGCTTGTTTGCTAGGCTGAGAAGACAACGTGTTAAGATGCTGTAGACCCTCCATCAGAAAAGCTATAACATGTTATAAATAATGTCCTGTTTAGTAACCAACTATTACATAAACAGAACTTCCACAGTGAGAACATGGTACTGGATTTTTTTCATTTTATGAACATTTTAAAGAAGGTTATTGAGCCATAAAAATTATTTTGCACGGAAAAATAAAGTTCCTGGCAGGCAACCACAGGGTGTGCGTGGGTATATGTTTTAACCAGCATTTCCATCCTGGTTTTATTTTCTTTATATTACTCAGCAAACTGAGGCAGTGATGTCATAGTATCTGCTTAGGAGGATATTTCAGATGATAATTTCATTCTTCTAAGGAAAGCTGCTTAGAAGAAAATTCTTTTAGAAGCTATGGCCTAATTTGTCCCAAACCAATCTTGTTGTTTTTTTAAAAAATAATAATAATTGTAACTTTTCTGCTACAGGTTCCTTCACATCATATGCTGAAACTGTCATACAAGGAAAAGTGGGTGAAAACATCACTTTACCCTGTCATTATTCAGTTAAGGATAATGGACTCACAGATATATGCTGGGGACGAAGTTGCCCTGCAGCGGGTAGTTGTCCCAATAAAATGATTAGCATTAATAAATATCTGGAGATAGATGGGCAACTCCAAAAATACCATCTAATGGGAAGTGTCAGTCAAGGAGATGTATCTCTGACCATTGCTAACATTACAGAAGACGATGTAGGGACATATTGTTGTCGAGTGGAGTATCAAGGCTGGTTCAATGATGGGAAAATATTTTTCAAATTACTGATCAAGGAAGGTGAGCAGAAGATTTAAATTTCTAAAAAAATATGCTTGTAAATTTGAAAAGAAGTTTTATTTTTATGAACTTAATCTAATGACTGTCTCTCACTGCAGTGTCAGTACCATCTAAAATTATATGCAACATGATATTTACATGTGTTATGTATGTGCTATTTATGAATTATGATATAGTCATTAGCATTACTGGTTCTGGGTTTCATTTGATATGGAACTCTTCTACTGTGTTCTTTATTAAAAATACAACTCTATTCACACACGCATACACTTTGTTATGTACGTATATGTTAACCTACATATGTGTGTGTGTGTGTGTGTGTGTGTGTGTGTGTGTAGGTCTTTGGTTATTCAGGTTTTCTCCCACGTAAAATTGGAAGTGTCTTGGCAATGTTTCAACGAAGTCTCATTCGTCATCTTCAGACCTGTGCCATCTGCTTCATGCTTCTAGGAGCAATGTGTGAGCGTAGCTGTTTCTTCCTTTTAACTGCTAGTGGGGTTTGAACTGATTGGTTGGGAGCTTGGCTGTGTTCTGATTGAGTGGAGGTGTATCCTGATTGGTTGGGGGCTTGGCTGTGCTCTGATTGGATGGTGAGGTTGGCTGTGCTATGATTGGATGGGGTTGTGTTCTGCTTGGGTGGGGGCTTGGTTGTGCTCAGATTAGTCTGAGTTGCAGGGGGATTTGAGTTGGTGAGCTGCATTGCTGTTGTTTGGCTTCACGTTGGTGGTAGTGTTACATCTTCATGGTGGGTGTCAGTCTGCTGCATGTATGGATTGGAGGGGTTTGAAATGGCTAATGATACAGCTGTGGTCTGGCTTCTGGTCCGTAGTCGTGCTTCATCATCGGTGTGGGTTTGAGTCTGCTTTCTGCGTGGATGTGTGGTGGTGACATGCTGTGTGGCACTTGTGAGTGTGGGTCTTGTGTCATTCTTCATGTTAGGGACTTGTTTGTTGATAAGGGTGGGTTTCCAAATGGCTGGTAGGCGGGAGGTATCATCTCATTTATTCATGCTGTGTGGGCATTTTTCTATCTCGATGGCTTCTCTGATTATTCTGTTGTTAAAATGTTCAGTTTTGGCGATTGTTCTGGTATTTTTAAAGTCAATTTTATGTCTTGTGGCTTTAAGGTGTTGGACCAGGGAAGAAGTTGGTTGCTCTTTTCTGACTGAGTTCTTATGTTCTTCAATGCATGCACTTATTCTTCTGTTGGTTTGTCTAATGTATGTGGTGGGGCAGGTGGGGCATGGGATTTCATATACTCCTTGATTTTCTAACTCAATTTTGTCTTTGGGGTTTCCTAGGATGGTGGATATTTTTCGGTTTGTGCAGAATGCTGTCTTGATGTTATGTTTGTGGAGGATCTTGCTGATTCTGTCTGTGGTGCCTTTTATATATGGGAGGAGGGCTGTGCTGTTTTCTTGTTCTCTGTCTTGGATTTTAGTGGGGGGTTCTTTTTGGATTAGTTTGGTAATCTTATTTCTCTGGAATCCATTGAATGTTAGTACGTGTGTGAGAGTGTGTAGTTCGGTTTTTAGGTGGTGTTCGTCAGCTAAGCGTTTTGTCTAGAGATGAGTGTCTTGGCTACGGAGTTGATCTGTGCTGGGTGGTGGTGTGAGAGTGCAGGCAAACAGCGGTTTGTGTGTGTTTTCTTCTGGTAGATGGTGTGTCCTAGGGAGCCATTGGGTTTCTTGTAGACTAAGACATCTAGGAAGGGAAGTTGGTTGTTAACTTCTGTTTCCATGGTGAACTGTATTTTGGGGTGTAGGCTATTGAGGTGTGTGAGGAAGTTGTCAAGTTTTTCTTTCCTGTGTGGCCAGATTATGAAGGTGTCGTCTACCTATCTGAGCCAGAGTTTGGGTTTGTGATCAGATTTGGGTTTCAAAGTGTTCCATGTAGAGTTGGCAATGACAGGTGAGAGGGGTGATCCCATGGGTGCTCCTTCTATTTGTTTGTATTTTTGTCCGTTATAGATGAAGTATGTGTTGGATAGGCAGTGGTTGGTCAGAGATCTAGGATGTGCTTGGGGGGGTTATATTTGTTTTGGATAGCTGTCAAGGCTTCTTTGATTGGCACTTGGGTGAAGAGGGATATGACATCAAAGCTCACGAGTAGGTCGCTGGGCTGTAAGTTTTGTTTCTTTATGATCTCTATGAACTGATCTCTATGAACAGACCCACACTCACAAGGTCCACACAGGATGTCACCACCGCACATCCATCCAGAAAGCAGACCCAAACCCACACTGATCATGAAGCACGACCAAGGACCAGAAGCCAGACCGCAGCTGCAACATTAGCCATTTCAAACCCCACCAATCCATACATGCAGCAGACTGACACCCACTATGAAGATGTAGCATGACCACGAAGCCAAACAACAGCAATGCAGCTCACCAGCTCAAATCCCCCTGCAACACAGACTAAACTGAGCACAACCAAGCCCCCACCCAAACAAAACCCCCATCCAATCAGAGCACAGCCAAGCTCCCACCCAATCAGTTCAAACCTCCACTAGCAGTTAAAAGGAAGAAACAGCTGCGATCACACATTGCTCCCAGAAGCACGAAGCTGAAGCCTGAAGATGACGAATGAGACTTCGTCGAAACGTCGCCAAGACACTTCCAATTTTACATGGGAGAAAACCCGAACAACCAAAGACCTACATACAAACACCCGTGAAAACCTCAGAAAACATAAATATGTATGTCTTTGTATATTCATGTATACACACACAAATATGTACATACACATATGTGTATATTTATAAATATATGTATGGATCTGTATGTCATTTGAAATGATGTGTCTCAAGTTATATGATCCAATTAAAACAAACACGGACCCCAAAAAGCATGTTCAGACACAAATATTAGTTTAACACTATAAGATTTGCTTAGTGGTGAAAATGGTTGATGTTGAAAAAATAGAATGAATGATCTTTATAAATTTTATGGAATTCTGTCTTCCAAAATTGTTCTGTATGTATAGATAGATAGATAGATAGATAGAGATAGTTAGTTATACGTATACAATTTTTTTTTATTCTGTATTAATACTCTTATTTTTCAGCATTGCTTTATACAACGCCTATATATTTTAGTACGTCTAATTTTGTTCCTGAACCAAAATTGCTATTCATTACTGAATCTCCACTCAATGTAAGTATCAATATAAAAGTGTGTATGTTTCTGTGTGTGTGCATATGAATTGCTAGCTATTTATGCTAAGTCTTCTGAAACCTAGCATGCTTTATCTACTTCTCCTTTGTGTTGTCAATTTCCAGGAATTGGCTATACATTTTAGTGAGGGTCTGAAGAAAAAAAGGGGGAAAGTGTCCATGAAGCATTGGGTGCCCATCCTTGCCATATCATAACTATCATGTTTCAAATGCTAGACAAAAGGCATTATGATATTTCTAAGGGGTTTATTCTGGCAGGGGTGAAATCTAAAAATTTTCCCTACCAGTTCTGTGGGTGTAGCTTAATTGGTGACGTGGCTTGGTGGTCAGGTGACCGCGTGGGTGTGGCCAATAACAATAAATAATAAAAATAACAAAGTACACAAAACAATTAAGAGGTACCAAAAAACAACTTTCACACTTTACACACACACAACTGACTCACACACAATGTAAAAGCAGCTGCACCTCACCCAAAATGGCCCCTGCAAGAAGCAGGAACCTCACACAGCCCCAAAAAGCCCCAAAACAACTTTCACAGTTTACACACACACACACAACACAACACAATACAACTGACTCACACACACACACAAAATGCCACATACAGCTTTGTGAGATTTTGTGTGTTTGTGTAGTTAGAGTGAAACACTACAGAAAATCTTAGAAAGCTGCACAAATATTTTATTTTATTTATATTTTTAGATAAAAGCAGCTAAATTTAAAACTTCCTTAACTTTAAATTTATTTTTAATGTCTAAAAATAAAATAAAAAATAGTTAACTGGTGTCTAAAAAATACCCCATTAACTTTTTTTTTTAAAGTTCCCCCCCTAACTTACCTAATTCAAGGGAAAAGGCAGGCAGATTGAGTTACTCACCGATACGATGGATTGTAGGCAGGCAGATTCAGCTGCTAGCTGATGCAATTGATTGCAGCAGCCGAAGCAAGGCCGTAATAGCGAGCGAGACTGAAAGAAGCAGGAAGCTGCCAAGCAGGCAAGTAGGGACCGGGCAATTGGGTGGGCATGGGCATGGGGGGGGAGGGATTTTTGCTACCAGTTCTCCGAACTACCTGCCTTCATCACTACTGGATCACGCGATCCGGTCTGAACCAGGAGCATTTCACCCCTATATTCTGGGTTATATAAATAATGGAAATAGCATTGAGAACATACACAATTATTTCCTGAGGAACTCTGAGAGATGAAGAGCCAGAAGAGAACTCTGGTATAGCTTTGAAGGAAGATGAAAAGCAAATTGGATCAAAATATAAGAAAGAACCCATACTATGGATTAAATTGTGGCAAGTGTCTGCTGATAGTGACCCGGTTTTAGGTGACCCAATTCCTGGTGGGAAGAGATGTGTCATTGGCTATCTGCAGGGTTACAATGAGAAATATTCTTGCTATCTGACAAATGAACCTTCTTGGATCTGCTTGGAATTGGACTCTGAGTGGACATGTCCAATTGAACTACCCGACACAAGGTTTTAGACACCCACACCCACACCCTAGAAGTGTCAGTTCTGAGGAAGAGTTAAGCATAATCTTCAATATAGCTTTCAAAACTAGTTCCCTTCCAAAACTCTGGTCTCTAGCCACAGTCATCCCTATCTTCAAAAAAGGAGATCCAAGCCTTGTTGAAAATTACAGGCCTATCTCTCTATGTTGTGTCTCTTGCAAAGTAATGGAATCCATCATAAACCAATCCATTACACTCCATCTCAAAACAAACAACCTTCTCTCTAATAAACAATTTGGTTTCAGAAAAAAATTGTCTTGTAACCTACAACTCCTCCACTGCAAAAACATATGGCCTACCAACCTTGATCAAGGAAAAACAATAGATGCAATCTACATAGACTTCTGCAAAGCTTTTGATTCAGTAGTACATGATAAACTTCTCCTCAAACAAAAATCCTAAGGCATTTCGGGACCTCTTCACAATTGGATTAATGCCTTCCTATCAAATAGACAACAAGTGGGCAAAATTGGCTATATCAAATCCTGTTCCTGTCAAAAGTGGCGTTCCCCAAGGTAGTGTTCTTGGACCAACACTCTTCATACTATACACAAATGATCTCTGTGACCTCATCTCAAGTTATTGTGTTCTCTTTGCTGATGATGTCAAACTATTTAATACCACTAATAATACTTCTACCCTTCAAGAAGATCTCAACTTAATTTCCGATTGGTCTAAAACTTGGCAACTCCAAATCTCAACCAGCAAATGCTCAGTCTTACATATTGGAAAAAAGAACCCTAACATCAAGTACAAACTTAATGGACATTACCTAACTGACGACCCCCACCCTGTCAAAGATCTTGGAGTTCTCATATCAAATGACCTTAATGCCAAAGCCCACTGCAACTACATAGCAAAAAAGGCCCTAAGACTTGTAAGCCTAATTCTACGCAGGTTCTTTTCTAAAAACTCTACACTACTAACCAGAGCATACAAAATATTTGCCAGACCTATTCTTGAATACAGCTCATCCGTCTGGAACCCATACCTCATCTCTGACATAAATACAATAGAACGAGTCCAGAAATATTTCACTAGAAGAGTTCTTCACTCCTCCGAAAACAACAAAATACCTTATACCAACAGACTTGAAATCCTGGGATTAGAAAACTTAGAACTCCGTCGGCTCCGACATGACCTGTGTTTAACACACAAAATCATCTATAGCAATATCCTTCCTATAAAAGACTACTTCAGCTTCAATCGCAATATTACAAGAGCAAAAAATAGATTCAAGCTAAATGTCAACCGCTTCAAACTTGATTGCAGAAAATATGACTTCTGTAACAGAGTTGTTAATGTTTGGAACTCACTACCTGACTCCATAGTCTCTACTCAAAATCCCAAAATCTTCAACCAAAAACTGTCTACTATTGACCTCACCCTATTCCTAAGAGGACTATAAGAGGCATGCATAAGAGCACAATAGTGCCTACCGTTCCTGTCCTATTGTTCCCTTCATTATATCAAATTAATATTATTGATGCATATTTTTACTTATATATTTTCTTCAATACATGTTGTTTTATCTATGACAATTGTTTGTATATACTGTTGTGACAAAATAAATAAATAAAGAAAGAAAGAAAGAAAGAAATGAACGAATGGGAAGTAGTCTGATGATTATCTTGAGTAAATTCAGTTCTGTAAAGTGTACTGAAGTTTTGCACTTCGTAAACTTGGCCATCTGTTAGATCCAGGTCTCCCCTGGATGGTTAAGACTGCATAGGAGATAACCTGTGACTGGGCCCAGTAACTGGCTGCTTCTCTGAGGAAAGGATAGTCCCCAATGTCTTGAAAGAGGCCATGCTGTATCTGCTTCTTAAGAAGTTATCTTTGGACTTAATGATCCTGGAAATGGGCAATTTCCATCTAGTTTTCAGCCTTCCATTTTAAGGGGAAGGTGGTAGGGGAGGATCGTCAGGGTTCAGTTCTAGAGGACCCTAAAGAAACACATTATCTGGATCCATACCAGTTTGCTTTCATAGCAACATTGTTGTATTTATGAATGATTTGTGGTAGAACTGGGATGCGGTTAATGTTCATCCTGGTGCTCTTTGATCTCCCAGCAGTTTCTGATATATTTGATCAAGATATGCTGGGTTAGGTCATACATGGTTATTCAATTGTACAATTCAATACCAGGTGGACTAAGTGATGCTGTTGAGGTCCTGACCCAATGCCTGGAGTCTGTGGAGATCTGGCTCGGGAAGAGCACACTCAGGCTCAATCCTAGCAAGAGTCAGGGACTATTTTTTTTTTTTTACCTTCCCAGTTCTGGGAATATTCTATTTACCATTGCACTGTTTGCAGAAACAATTTAAAAACTCCGAATTCAATTTTAAAAAGTAAAGATTGAAGGCCAACGTTATTATTATACTCAATTCTCTCCTTCTGTGACACACCTAATAAACAACCAGTGATGAAGACAGTTCAAATCACAGTTGGAATACTGTGTGTGTATGTATCCAAATACTATTTGTATCTACACCACCCAAGTTCTAAGGAAAATTATAAATGGAACAGCAACTATTTTACTGCTAGATAGAGATTCTACTATTTTTGCAGTCTCCCATCATGTCTCATTTTAAGATTGCTACTAACTGTATGGTGTGGCTTTTTTTCACATCCCCACTTCTTGTTTTAGCTTTTTTTTTTTAGCAATTTGCTAAAGAAGAGTTTATCTGAACACTTGCACAACATTTTGTGACTTTTCTTGTGACTAATTTCCCAAACATAAGGGTGAGAGCCAATTGAATCTTTTGTGGGCCAAATTTTAAATTTATAACTATATACTTTTAAAGTTTGAATAAATCGTTCTTAAGTGCACACGCCCACCCACCCACACACACACCCTAGAAGTCTGATGAATGGCTTTCTTGTACTAAAATCTTCAATTGATGGGATAAATGCTCCTATTAACTTTCCTGAATGCTAATAATATTAATAATTAATATACTTTAGAGCTTGATGGCTCCAGTCGACTCTGGGTAGCTTTCATTAAATAAACAAACTGTTCAGCTCAGTGTGGTTCTGCTGTGATGTTTTTTGTTTATTTGCTTTTCCAGAATATTTCATTATATAGGTCTATAATGGTAAAGGAGCAAACAAAGAATTCACCTTATCGGATAGGCCTATACCTTGGAATTGGGATATGTGTAATTCTATTCGCCATTATAATCTTGCTACTTATAAAGTGTAAGTACTGTGACTTTTATTAAGAAGGGTTTTTTTGTGTGTGTTGGCCATGTAATACTTTGTCTTGCCATGTCCCTTTGCTATACTTTATTTAGTCTTTCTTATAGGCCACTTTGGTCTCTGTTATTCAGTAAGTCTTCATAGTATAGCAGCTTCACTGCATCTTCTTCATTGTCATTTAGATATTATTCCAATGCTTCTTTTCCCCTTTTCAACCATCTGGTGTATTTGCAACATTCCACACCTACCTCTTTTCCTTGATAAGTAGAGTCTGCATGGATGAAGGGCATGATCCGTTGTCATTATTTTTCTGATCTTCCTATCTAGAGCTTTTAGTTCTGCTTGAGTCTGCTCCACTATTCCAGCTGTGTATCTAATGATTGGAATTGCTCAAGTGTTAATTGCCCGGATGGTATTTCCTATACATTTCCTTTGAACTTTAAGATCTTCTTCACTCTTCATGATGTATTCACTTCTAACCTTCTTCTTGATTTTAATGTATTTCATGTTCTCAGCTGGAAAAATTCCCAGATATTTGTAGTGATCTTCTTCATCCAGACTCTTGATGTTATTTCCATCAGGGATCTTGATTTCTTCAGTTTTCACTATTTCTCCCCATTAATGGTAAGGGTAGCACATTTGTCCGGTCCAACTCCGTTGCAATATCTTGCCTATAAATATGGATAGTACATCATTGAACAATGATTCTGTGTCAGATGATATTTTTCCATACAGCTTTAGATCATCCATATAAAGAAGGTGGGATAACCTAGAAGATGCTGGGAAAGATTGAGGGCAAAAGAAGAAGGGGATGGCAGAGAATGAGGTGGCTGGATGGACTCACTGAAGCAGTAGGACATGAGCTTAAATGGACTCTGAGGGATGGTAGAGGACAGGAAGGCCTGGAGGAACGTTGTCCATGGGGTCATGATGGGTTGGACACGACTTCACAACTAACAACAACAAAGAGAAGGAAAGTGCAACTTTAATAGCTTGGGTTGATTATAAGAAGTCATTTGATTCTCTGCCACATGATTGGATAATCGAGGACCTAGAAATAAGAATAGTCAGAAGCTTTGCACAAAGATCAATGTAAGACACAGTTGTTAGTTAATGGTGATAGACTGGGATGGATTAATATCAAGTGATAAATCTTTCAAGGACACTCATTACCAACACTATTGTTTTCTTCTGACAACGATACTGAACAAATAAGGCCATGGCTATCAAATATCAAAAACATCTTCTAGGTTATCCCACTTCCTGATAAAATAATTGTTTCTAGATATTGAGGAACCCTTATTACCCTGTTTTCCCCAAAATAAGACATCCCCTGATAATAAGCCCAATCAGGCTTTTGAGTGCATGGCAATAAGGCAAATATTTGGCTTATAAGGCTTATTTCAGGGTTCAAAAAAATATAAGACAGGGTCTTATTTTCAGGAAAACATGGTATTATTATTGCTAATATTAATCCTGATGTTAACATTTATTTATTTATTTATTTGTTTGTTTGTTTGTTTTACACATCTTTGAACTGCCCATCTCCCTCAGACAATATAGAATATTTGCAGTGGAACTTATCAGCTGAAATGGAACTGTAGAGAAACTGCAGGAAGGGCCAATATCAAACAGCCAAAGCACTTCTTTGCTACAATCTGTCTTCTTGGTCTCAAAAGTTTCTTTCCCTACATAGAATCTTCTTTTTTCTACCTTCTTTTCACTGAAATTAATAATTATTGTGCCCCTGATTTTGAGCTGATTTCATTGTTGAGAGGTAAAACCTCTCAGAATTTTCCCTGAAAAATAAACCATAATCACTTCTGTTCTACCAAACTGAATGAAAATGGTAAAAGAAATACGCAGAAGAAATATTGCCTAAGCACTATATTAAAATGCCATATTAAGCACTGGTAGGATGACTTGGGATAGAGAGATTTTCTTTGTGTAGCACTTCTTGGTTTATCTTCTACTGCCAATGTATTTTGGGTTTCCCACTGCAAGTTTAGTGCATGAATATTGAAACAAGCCTGATATATTTTCTGCAATGATCATTGGGATCTTTCTCCTTGATTATTCTGTTAATGTAAAATGTTAGAATAGACTAGAGCTGGAAGGGACCTTGGAAGTCTTATAGTCCAATCCCCTCCTCAAACAAGAGAACCTATACCATTTCAGACAAGTAACTGTCCAGTCTCTTCTTAAAAACCTCCAGTGATGAAGCACACACAACTTCAGAAGGCAAGCTGTTCCACTGGTTAATTATCTCACTGTTAGGAAGCGACTCCTTAGTTAATAATCGCCCAATGACCCTCTTTAAGGTGAGCTGCCTCCTCATGGGGAAGGAGGAGATTGAGGTCCACCTGAAGGGGCGTGCTGAGGAATTTGCGGATTTTATAGAAGACAAAATTGCTCAACTTTGTTCCCAGTTAGATGCCGGCATGGTTGCTGGTCCAGTGGAAGCCCCTGAGGCAGGTTCATGCCCTGTTATCTGGGTGCAATTGAAGCTGCTGGTTGTCACCTTTAAAGCCCTTCATGGCTTGGGACCAGATTATCTGAGAGACTGCCTCTTGCTGGTCACATCTACCTGACCTATAAGAATGGGGAGGCAGGGAATGCTGTAGATCCCATCCCCAAGGGAGATACACCTGGTGGGACCCAAAAGAAGGGCCGTCTCTGTGGTGGCCCCCTCTCTCTGGAACATAATTCCCCCAGAGATTAGAATGGCCGCCACTCTAGTACTCTTCGGGAAGACCTGGTTCTGCCAGCGGGCCTGGGGAACTCAGAGCAGGATGGAGCCCATTAAATGCTCATGTGATCTGCTGTTGCTGGAGCAGGGGGTGGGGGTGATTTTATTATATTATACTATATTAGTTTATTTGATTTTATAGAAGACAAAATTGCTCAACTTTGTTCCCAGTTAGATGCCGGCATGGTTGCTGGTCCAGTGGAAGCCCCTGAGGCAGGTTCATGCCCTGTTATCTGGGTGCAATTGAAGCTGCTGGTTGTCACCTTTAAAGCCCTTCATGGCTTGGGACCAGATTATCTGAGAGACTGCCTCTTGCTGGTCACATCTACCTGACCTATAAGAATGGGGAGGCAGGGAATGCTGTAGATCCCATCCCCAAGGGAGATACACCTGGTGGGACCCAAAAGAAGGGCCGTCTCTGTGGTGGCCCCCTCTCTCTGGAACATAATTCCCCCAGAGATTAGAATGGCCGCCACTCTAGTACTCTTCGGGAAGACCTGGTTCTGCCAGCGGGCCTGGGGAACTCAGAGCAGGATGGAGCCCATTAAATGCTCATGTGATCTGCTGTTGCTGGAGCAGGGGGTGGGGGTGATTTTATTATATTATACTATATTAGTTTATTTGATTTTATAGAAGACAAAATTGCTCAACTTTGTTCCCAGTTAGATGCCGGCATGGTTGCTGGTCCAGTGGAAGCCCCTGAGGCAGGTTCATGCCCTGTTATCTGGGTGCAATTGAAGCTGCTGGTTGTCACCTTTAAAGCCCTTCATGGCTTGGGACCAGATTATCTGAGAGACTGCCTCTTGCTGGTCACATCTACCTGACCTATAAGAATGGGGAGGCAGGGAATGCTGTAGATCCCATCCCCAAGGGAGATACACCTGGTGGGACCCAAAAGAAGGGCCGTCTCTGTGGTGGCCCCCTCTCTCTGGAACATAATTCCCCCAGAGATTAGAATGGCCGCCACTCTAGTACTCTTCGGGAAGACCTGGTTCTGCCAGCGGGCCTGGGGAACTCAGAGCAGGATGGAGCCCATTAAATGCTCATGTGATCTGCTGTTGCTGGAGCAGGGGGTGGGGGTGATTTTATTATATTATACTATATTAGTTTATTTGATTTTTTATTAGTTTTATTGTTTTAAATGTGGTTTTATATTCTGTAAGCCGCCTTGAGTCGCCATGGGCGAATAGGTGGCTATATAAATTCAATAAATAAATAAATCCAGGTGCTTCTGTCCTTAATTAGTTTCTATCCATTATTTCTTCTCTTACCTTCTGGTGCTTTGGAAAATAAGTTGACACCCTTTTTCTTTGTGGCAAACTCTCAAATACTGGACTACTGCTATTATGTCTCCCCCTCTAGTCTTTCTTTTCTCAACATTAGCCACACCCAATTCCTGCAACCATTCTTCATATGTTTTAGTCTCCAGGACTTAAATCATCTTTGTTGCTCTTCTCTACACTTTTCCCATAATCTCAACATCTTTTTTTTTTGTAATGTGGTGACCAAAACTGGATGCAGTATTCCAGATTAGTTAGTTTACTTTATTGTCATTGTACCTCATACAAGGAAATTAAATGCCATCTTCAGTATACATTATACATAAAAAAAAACCAAAACAAAACACACATCCTTCATATTCTATACAATTGACTTGAAAACCCCTGATATTGCATTAATATTGCACTATACAGTAGAATTCAATATAGTTACTGCTCTGGGATAGAAGCTGTTTTTCAGCCTATTTGTCCTTGTTTTTATTGTCCTGCACCATCTGCCAGATGGTAATAGTTCAAAAAAAAAGGGTGCCCAAGATGAGATGGATCTTTAAGAATGTTTTTAACTTTCTTAAGGCAGTAGGAGCTACAAAATTCTTCCAAAGCGGGGAGAGGGCAACCAAGGATCCTCTGGGCAATGATGTTAACCCTCTGGAGCACTGACCTATCTGCCACTGTGCAATTGGCAAACCATACACAGGTGCACTAAATTAAAATACTCTCTATGGTGCAGCGGTAGAAGGTCACCAGCAGTTTTTCATTCAGTAGTTGTTCCCTGAGAAATCTCAGGTAGTATAATCTTTGCTGGGCCCTTTTGACCAGTGCTGAAATGTGAGCACCCCAGGTCAAGTCCTTTTTTATGATAACACCCAGAAACTTAAAACTAACTCCACTTGGTCTCTCTTGATAACCAAGGGCTGGTCTTAACTACGGTGTGGTCTTACTAAGGTTTTATAAATACTTCACATGATTTTGATTCTATGTGTGGGAATCTAGATGATATTAAAGGTTAAAGCTTTCAACTTTCCAGAATTCTGGGGAATTCCTGACCCTCATGTCAGAATCTCTAAAGACCTCCACCAAACTTCCTTCTGGCTTAGTTAGATATTTCACTATGCCAGACCTTGCTAGAACATGAGTATTATCATTAAGTGAAGCAAGCAAGAGGGCAAATGTGGTTTTTAAAACAGTGGGAATTGTAAAAGTTATACTTTCAACAGGGTTATGTAGAGCAGGAAAGGTTGAGAAGAATTACTGCCTGGTAGGACTTGATAACCTCTCTTCTTATAACAAGCAATATTAGTAGATTTGATTTTGATTTTTGAAATTGTGATTTCGTGATTTTGTGTATGTAGCGATTTCAGCTTCACTACATGTGTGCTTTAGAAGTGGATGCTATGCAGACACTCTCAAAGTACATGATTTGACTACTGTATCAAACCCAGAAAAAAGATATCTCATTCTTAAAACAATTGAGTAAATTGTTTTCATCTTCTTTCAAGTGAAAATTATTTGTTGCTCTGATTATCTTCCAGGGTACCTACACAAGAAGCAGAAGACAATTAATTCTACAAGGTAATTACTATTAAATCTGTTTTTATTTGAATGGTAGGAAGAATAAAGCCCTCACTTATTATATAACTGCTACAAGGAAACACAATACATGAATATGATGTTAACAGTTCATGAAAGCACTAACCTTCAAAAAGGCTGACTTCAACCTACCCTAACCATGGAATCTGGTCACTTCAAACTTATTGGATGCACAGAAATAGTTCTATGTATTTCATACTACTAACTCAGCATTCATACACACAGGAAATGCTTCATGTGATCAAATAGATGTGCATATAAATCTAAAAAAAAAATCCAACAAATTTGAAACTTAAGGGATTTTGAATATTTAATTTGGGTTTGTTGCCGAAAGGAAAAGAAAAAGGTGGTTTAAACAGAGCAATCTCAGTGGCACTTGGTAATTTTCTTGGCATTTCTCAATAAATAAATAAAGATGTCTTTTTTTTGAGAAGGTCATTCCAAGGAGAACGATGCATGCTAAGATTAGTAAGAAAGGAGGAAGTAATAAAGGAGGAAGAAAAATTGAACTACAAAAGTTTCGTTCCTGTTTTTGTTTTGTTTTTGGCTTGAGATACATTGAGTGAGTTACGTAAATTCTATGCCCATTCACCCATCCACCCTCACCAATTCATTTCTAATCGACCAGATTTTTCAGAAATCATATATGACCCAAAATGGAGATTAATTTTGTTCTGAATTTTGTAGCATCTGCTGTGAAGGCTTTCCTATGCCATTTTCTAATCTTTTTCCAAAACAAAAACAACAACAAAGGGAGATGGCAAGCTTATTGGGAGCATGCTGTTATAGCATCATTATGGTGCATGGGGAAATGAATTTATTAACAATTTAAAAGATGAAAATGGGTGACGCATTATATGGTGTTTAGGACAGAACATTTAATGCAGAAAGTGGATCAAAATATCGTCTCTTCCTCTTGCAACACTGGAACCAAATTAACAGTATTGTTAAGTTGAATGATGGAGGTTTGACAATGAAGCCGAACAAGTGCACTAAGTATAAGTAAACTGAATGAAGGAAATTGCAGGATGTGAAAGGTGTTATTTTACTGGATGTATAGTTAAAAATGAAAATCATAAGAGATTATTATAGTCTGCAATTTAGCTGTCTTCAAAGAGGAAGGTAAGGCCATGATTGGCTAATTATCATAATGTAATATTGCATTCATGCCCAGTGGAGTTCCTATAGCACCTGAGCAAATCTATGACATAATTCACCATGGCAGTTAAATTCTAATCTGATTTGTACTTTTGATTTTTACAGTCAGGTGGCATTTACAAATTCAGCAGCTCAAGGGATTCAGCATGTTGTCAGCGCTGATGTCCATGCGCCGGAAAATATTTATCACTGCTTTTGAAGAATCATTTTAGCAGACTCATGTCAAAGAAGGCACTCTATTTGGAACAGCATATTTGGCAAACAGGTCTTGTCATAGACGTGTATAGATTCAAGCTTTTGTTTATATTCATGAAATCAAATTAATGTATGTAATATGAGACAAGAGAATCTATTTTACAATCTTATAGTAGAAATATAATATTTCACTCTGTCAAAGACCTTGGAGTTCTCATATCAAGTGATCTAAGTGCCAAAGCCCACTGCAGCTACATCGCCAAAAAGGCATTAAGAGTTGTAAACCTAATCTTGCGTAGCTTCTTCTCCGGAAATATTACACTACTAACCAGAGCATACAAAACATTTGCTAGACCAACTCTCGATTACAACTCATCTGTCTGGAACCCACACTGCATATCGGACATTAATGCAATTGAGTGTGTCCAGAAATATTTCACAAGAAAAGTCCTCCACTCCTCTGATCGCAACAAAATACCTTATGCCACCAGACTTGAAATTCCGGGTTTAGAAAATTTAGAACTATGCTGCCTTCGGCATGACCTGACCATAACTCATAAAATCATCTGCTGCAATGTCCTTCCTGTCGAAGACTACTTCAGCTTCAACCACAACAATACACAAGCACACAATAGATTCAAACTTAAAGTGAACCGCTCCAATATTGATTGTAGAAAATATGACTTCAGTTGTTGTTAATGCCCGGAATGCACTACCTGACTCCATGGTTTCATCCCAAAATCCCCAAAACTTTAACCTAAAGTTGTCTACTGTTGACCTCACCCCATTCCTAAGAGGTCTGTAAGGGGCATGCATAAGAGCACCAGAGTGCCTACTATCCTTGTCCTAATGTTCCCTTTAGTTGTATTCATTTTGTGTGTTTATTTCATGCTCCAATACCCAGTTCTCCCTTTTCCTGACACTAAGTCCAATGGCCTGGGCTGCGTATTTGTCATCCATCTGCCACAGGTAGAGACAAACTATATCAGTGCTTTGCTTATTTGCTTTCTATTACCAAGTGTGGTCATAAGGTCACAAATTGCCCTTATACCACCACCAGATGATGCACTTGGATTTAAAATGTTTGCTAGGTTATATGTCTGCATTTTATTTTTCATTCTATTGTCTCTTCCCAGTTGAAATATGCTTTTCTTTCCATTGCATATAGTCCATATTTTTTTTCTTGATTTGTCATTCTTTGATACCTAACACAAACCTAAGCAATATTGATGTTGATGTATTTCAGATGATGTTTCCTCTGATGATAAAAATTATGTCTATTTTTTAAGTGGTCACTGAATTATCTTTGTTGAACAATAAAGATTTTTTAAACAACACAGAAATTGGCAGATAATTACAATTAACAAGGATTTTGTTGCATTGCTGTCTGATATAGAATGCTACTAAAACATCTAAGTATATTTTGAAGTTGCAGTATAACATATGCTTTATATATTTCCCCCATTATCAATTCCAGTGCCACTTTTCCCACTAGAAAGGTGCTGGAAAATATGCTTGTGTGAGATGGTCCGATGTATTGCTCTCATAGGTGCTGTGTGTTTTCAGTACTAAACACTTGAGTTTTCCATATGACTTAGTTTTGATGATTTCATGTTAAGTAAGTTTTCAAACTGGATATAAAAATCAAGACGTTTCCTTTAAAATTCTTGGCATTGGCCATTACAGAACTTGCTAAAGTCACATGTTAGAAAGTGAAAATAAGAACTACATTTCATTGTAATGTATTGTTAAAGAAGTAATGAATAAAAACAGGGAAGAGGATTTTTTCTAAATACTTTTGCTTTTCAGCTGGGGAAAAAGGGAGTTATTTACAGGAAAAAACATACTGAAGTGATAAACTTGATACCTTTTTTAACTGTAATATATTAGAAAAAAAGTCTCTTATGTCTAATGTAGAGTAGGACTTGATTGAAGTCCTAATACTTACCAATCCAAAAGTCACAATATGTTTTGAACAACAGCCATTGCATAGGCTTTGCTACCATCCAGATCAACTCAGTGACCCAACCATGTTTCTAAGACCCTAAAAAATGCCTGAAGTCCAAGAATGTTGTTTTGGCAAGATGATTTGATATATTAATTCAGCCATGACTTTTTCCAGGTTTATTTAGAAATGACTGGGAATAGCTTTTGATGTAGTTGTTTTAGCAATGCAGCAAGAGAAGCTGATTGTACATTCTATGTATTATTTTAATCCCTTCAAACATTTCTTTCATAAAAGAAGTTATATAAAAAGAAATTGCATCAATTATAAAGCCTTCCTTTGATAAACATCTACCCATTGGAGGCTACTGAAATCATTATGGGTTGGGAGACTTATGCCCTGCCTTCATGAAATTTTGGAAATGGCAACTACTATAATCCATGTCATCAATCCTGGGGCAGAAAAATAGCCTTGTGAATTATCCAGAACTAAACTTTCAGACTGATTGGTGGTTTTTTGTTTTTTTTTTTGGGGGGGGGGAAGGGCTCTCATATTCCAGGAACCTTTTTTCCTAATTTTCTTTTAATAGCAGCACTTTCTCAAGTTTTCTCTGAAACAAAAGAAAGAACATTGTCATTTTTGCTTCCCCTTTTTCCGTGGAATGGGGAAATGGATGCTTACGCCTTATCTTTGGCGTGGGATGTGTGCAGAGAAACTATAAAAAACATGTTTTATTGAGTTACTGCTGTTCTTCTGATTTGTGTATACACGATTTAATATTTTATATTCTCTTATGTTGTTTTTACCCTTTTCAACTGAAAGTCCATAGAGAGTGTGATGCTTACCTCAATATTTCTAACACTTGGGCACCAAGATAGGAATTTTAGTTTCAAAATAACCATAGCCAATAATGCAAGGGCAGGAGGGAGTGGAAAGGGGTGAAGAGGAGGTGGTTCACTGGGGAATATATTGTCTTTTCCCTTTTACAGTAATCAAATAAAAAAAACAAAAAACAGATTTCACGTTTGGTGAATGAGCATTTGATGTTACCTATGATCTCATGAAGGTCACTTTGGATCTCTGATGTAGAGAAAAGGACCTTTTAGAACAGGAGTCTCCAACCTTGGTCCTGTTCTGTTTCCCTTCCCCCAATACTCCCAGCAAAGAGTCCGTCAGAGGCCTTCCTTTTTTCCTTTTATTTACATAGATACATGTCCTGGCCACGTCTACCCACGGGCCTGCCAAGTTTCTGGAGATAACGAGGAAATTATAGATAAGGCCAGAATTACTCACGAATATATTCTTCCCTCCATTAAAACAGTTAGCTCGCGCCAATTCATTAGCTCGCGCCAACTCATTACTTTGTCCAAGACAAAAAACCAGGAAGTCCCGCCTCCTATTTATAGTCTCTGCAGATGTCACTGCATGACAATTATGACTTGGCTTTGTCCCAACTCTTCCGCTGCTGCGCACGCCGATCAAGCCTTCGTAATCTTGCGTCCCTCCAAAACTGTTCTTGGGGCGTTGCCAAATCAGAAGAAGGCCCGGGAGAATCAGGCCTTGCCGGCCCCTCCCTTTGAGTGGGTGCCAGGGAGGGAGAGGGCTCAAGAGAAGCAGGGCTTGCCAGGTCTTCTCCCTCATTTTCTGAATCATCCGAGTCCAGGAGTCTGGGTCCAGGAACCTGGGTCACAACACTATCCCTCACCGCAGGGCCCTTCCCCCGGGGCTGACGATCGGGATGCGGTCGGGCTGGGTTCTGCTCATGGAAGGCCTGCACCAGGTCAGGGGCATGAACGTCGGAGGCATCTACCCAGGAGAAATCAGTCCCGTATCCCTTCCACGCGATCAAATATTGGAAACGACCCTTTAGCCAGCGAGAGTCTCGCGCTGTGGACTTCAGATTCCTCCGACCCGTCCTCGGCGACAGTGACGGGTGCTGTTGGGCACCGAAGGGGACTCGGTGTGGCCTCAGGAACCAGAAGGGACCGTGAAAACGGGTGGATCCGCATGGATCGTGGCAGGGTCAGTCGGTAGGCTACCGGGTTGATGACTGCCTCGACAGGGAACGGGCCGATGAATCGGTGGTCCAACTTCTTTACCGGCCGGTCGGACGGGAGGTGTTTGGTGGAGAGCCACACCCGGTCTCCAACTGCCAGCGGGGGCGTTGCCCGTCGGGAGCGGTCAGCGGACCGTTTGTAGTCCTCCTTTGCCCGATTCAGCTGCTGTCGTCAACTGTTGGACCGCATGCAATTCCGTCAGGAAGGTCTGCGTTCGGGAACAGGAGAGTCCGGTGGTGCCAGAGGAAGAGCGCGGATGGTACCCCACATTGGCAAAGAACGGGGTCATCTGAGTAGAGGTGTGCTGAGAGTTGTTAAAAGCAAACTCCGCCAGAGACAGGTAGTCGGCCCAGTTGTCCTGTTGCTGGTTGATGAAGCAACGGAGATACTGTTCCAGTATACCGATGACCTTCTCTGATCCCCCGTCGGTCTCCGGATGGTGCGATGACGACAGACATACCTGCACCTCCAACGCGCCATCAGGCTCTTCCAGAAGCGGGCTGTGAACTGAACTCCAGCGGTCCGAAACCACCCTGTCCGGTAGACCATGGAGGCGGAAGATGTGCTGCAGAAAGAGGCGGGCGTTTTGCGGCTGTGGGCAGTCCGCGGCATGGGATGAAGTGTGCCATCTTGGTGAGCATGTCCACCACCACCAGCACCGTGGTGAACCCAGAGGACGGCGGCAGGTCTGTCAGGAAGTCCATAGAGATCGCCCCCCAGGGTCTGTCGGGTGTCGGCAAGGGCTGGAGGAGCCCGGGAGGGGCCCCGTGGCGGTCTTGGCTTGCCGGCACGGCACGCAGGATGTCACGTAGGCATGTATATCATGCCGCACTGGGCCACCAAAAGGTCCGTGTCACCAGGTGGAGGGTCTTGAAGAACCCAAAATGTCCTGCTGCAGGGTTGTCGTGGCACTGGGTCATGACGAGGGCTCGGAGTGGTCCTGTGGGCACATATAATCGCCCAAACTTGAGTAAGTCCTCCTCCAAGGTCCAAGGAGACGTGGGGCCCACCTCCGCTCTCCTTTGCTGCGACCAGGCGTCCTGGCGCTGCGCCTCGCACCTGGGCCCGCAAGTCCACTGGCTCCCGTGCTGCGGCCAAGGCTTCTGCCGGCAGCACTGTCCGTGGAGGAAGGGGTCCTTGGCGCAGAGGTACTCTGGCTTGCGGGACAGGGCATCCGCCCTCCGGTTGTGACCGCTGGGAATGTAGGTCACGCGGAAGTTGAACCGGGCAAAACAACGACCACCGGATCTGCCGCTGGTTTAACTTCCGAGCTGTGGTGAGGTGCTCGAGATTCCGATGGTCCGCTCGACCTCCACCTGATGTCGGGCCCTCCAGATGGTGTCGCCAAGCCTCGAATGCAGCCTTGATAGCCAGCAACTCTTTTCCCAGATAGTGTAGTTGCGCTCGGAAGGGTTGAGTTTCCGGGAGTAGTAAGCGCGGGAAAAAGTGTGCCACCATTCGCCGGAGCCTGTAGCAGCACCGCTCCCAGAGCCACATTGACGCCCGTTTCCACCACAAAAGGCCGGAGCGGGTCGGGATGCCTCAGGACGGGTTCCGTGACGAAGGCTTTCTTGAGGGCTGTGAATGCTTCTTGCTGCGGGGACCCCACCGAATGCAACCTTCTTCCTGAGGAGCTGGGTAAGTGGAGCTGTCAGTGTGGCGAAGCCGGGATGAAGGTCCGGTAGTAGTTGGCGGCCCAGTAGGCGCTGAACATCCTTCACCCGACGAGGGCTTCCCAGCTACACAAAGCTTCTACTTTACATGGGTCCATGGCTATGCCTCGGGCGAGATGATATGCCCGAGGAATTCTATGGAAGTCCGGAAGAAGACGCATTTCTCCAGCTTCGCATTGAGTTGTTGCTCCATAGCGTTGCAGAACCAGACTGGCGTGTCGAAGGTGGCTTTCCTGGACCGGGAGTAAATCAGGATGTCGTCGAGGTAGATAACCACGAACCGATCCAACATGTCTCGGAACACGCTGCTCATGAAGTGCTGAAAACGGCGGGAGCATTGGTCAACCCAAATGGCATGACAGTGTATTCGTAGTGTCCGTATCGGGTGCCGAATGCCGCCTTCCATTCGCCTCCTTCTCGTATCCGCACCAGGTTGTAGGCCCCGGAGATCGAGCTTGGTGAAGATCGTGGCCTCCGCAACCTTTCCAGTAGCTCCGGATGAGCGGCAGGGGTAGCGATTCCGCACCGTAATGGCGTTTGGCGGCGGTAATCACAGCATAGGCGCAAGTCCCTGTCTTCTTCTTCACAAAGAGGACCGGGGCCGAGAGAGGGACTTTGAAGGCCGGATGAACCCTCGGGCCAGGTTTTTGTCCAGGAAGTCCCTGAGGCGGCCAACTCGGGCTCCGACATGGAATACAGGCGTCCCACAGGCAGTGGTGCGTTGGGCAGAAGGTCCACGGGCAATCGAGGGGCCGGCGCGGGGTAGTCGGTCCGCCTCCTTCTCGCTGAACACGCCGGGCGAAGTCCGTCAGCTCAGGAGGCAAGGTGATGGCAGCGGTGGGGACGTTCTGGCCGGCACAGGTGTGGCGGATGTGATCGACGCACTGCAGACTCGGGAAAGAGATGGCGTTCCGCGACCAGGCCACCTGAGGATCGTGGGTCCGGAGCCAGGCCAACCCAAGGACCAAGGGAAAATGAAGGTCCGCCGTGACATAAAACTGGATCGCCTCCTCATGGTCCCCAATAGCCAGGCGCAAAGGCTGGGTGGCGAATTTAATGGGGCCGGACACCAGTTCTCGTCCATCAATTGTCTCTACCCGCATCGGAGGGTCCACCGGAACCACGGGGACCGCAAACTGGGTCACAAAGGCCTGGTCCATAAAGTTTGTTGTGGCCCTGAGTCCACCAGCGCATGCGCCTGGAGCCCGTCCGACTGGTTCCCCAACCATATCCGTGTGTCCAGAATCAGATGCCGAGGGGCCCAGAGTCTACTTCCATGGCGTCCAGTGGGGCTTAATGCGTGCCCGACCTAGGGTTTCCCGAGGTCGGGCCTGCTCCGCTTCCGATTGGTCACGCTGTGATTCGGGGACGGCGTGCGTGCCCGCCGCTTTCTGGGGCAAGAAGCGGCGAAGTGGCGGGCTCCCCACAGTACAGGCACAATCCCCTTGGCGCCCGGTTCCGCCTCCTGGGCTGTTAGGCGAGGTCTGGCCGCTCCCAACTCCATGGGCTCTTCCGCAGCGGTTACAAAACGTGGGGCGACCCTGGGTGCTGGTGGTGCAGGAAGTGGGGTGCAGATGTCGACGGAGGGTCCCGGGGGTGCGACGGGACGGTCGCCGTTGCAGGCAGACGGGCATCGAGGCGGAGACAAAGGGCACCAAGTTGTCGAGGGTCCGCGCGCCCACGCGGGCCAGCTCGTCTTGCAATTCCTCTGAGAGTCCCTCCTGAACGCTCCACCAGCGCTGCATCATTCCAGTCAGAGTCCTGGCACAAAAGACGAAATTCGCGATGTACTCCTGCAGGCGTTTCCTTGATGGAGTTCCTTAAGGCGCCTGGTTGCCGTCAGCATTCGAACGGGTCCTCATACATGGTGCGAGGTGCTGCCAAAACGCTGTTGGTCCGCCAGCAGGGGCTGTCCTGGAGCAAGAGGGCGTGGCCCATCGAGCAGCCGAGCCGGAAAGAAGGTTAATCACGAAGGCCACCTTAGCCCGGTCGTCTGGGAAATCCTCTGGCCTCATAGCCATGTAGAGCTGGCACTGTCCCAAGAAGGTCGGGAACATCTCAGGCTGCCCAGAAAACTTATCCCGCACGGTTATCGGGCACTTGCGAGGAGGAGGAGGGGGAGGATGGGGGGGGGGCTGCAGGCACATTCCTGGCAGCAAGTTGGCCTGCCAAGTGAGCCACTTGCTGCTGGAGCTGTTGATTAGCCGCGTGTAGCTGCTCTAACTGCTGCTGTACCTGCTGCTGATCCATCTTTGGTGGAAGATGTTTTAGTCAGGTCTTGGACAAAATGTTCTGTTTCCTTCCCCAATACTCCCAGCAAAGAGTCCGTCAGAGGCCTTCCTTTTTTCCTTTTATTTACATAGATACATGTCCTGGCCACGCCTACCCACGGGCCTGCCAAGTTTCTGGAGATAACGAGGAAATTATAGATAAGGCCAGAATTACTCACGAATATATTCTTCCTCCATTAAAACAGTTAGCTCGCGCCAAATTCATTGCTTTGTCCAAGACAAAAACCAGGAAGTCCCGCCTCCTATTTATAGTCTCTGCAGATGTCACTGCATGACAATTATGACTTGGCTTTGTCCCAACTCTTCCGCTGCTGCGCACGCCGATCAAGCCTTCGTAATCTTGCGTCCCTCCAAAACTGTTCTTGGGGCGTTGCCAAATCAGAAGAAGGCCCGGGAGAATCAGGCCTTGCCGGCCCCTCCCTTTGAGTGGGTGCCAGGGAGGGAGAGGGCTCAAGAGAAGCAGGGCTTGCCAGGTCTTCTCCCTCATTTTCTGAATCATCTGAGTCCAGGAGTCTGGGTCCAGGAACCTGGGTCACAACAGGTCCCTTTAAGACTTGTGGACTTCAACTCCCAGAATTCCTCAGACAGCTTTGCTGGCTGAGGGACTCTGGGAGTTGAAGTCCACAAGTCTTAAAGGGACCAAGGTTGGAGACCCCTGTTTTAGAAAAATGTTATTCTCCCCCACCCCCGAAAAACCCAAAAAACTCAGAAATACTTTTTCAGTGACTAATATTGGAAATTCTAGTGCAGAGAACTGATGCCATGAAAGAGGATAGACAGCATTTTAGTCTGTCACAAATAGAGGCGTCATGATTGCTTGTTCTAGTATTTCCATTATTTTCCATGCCTTTCAATTTACAGTTACGGACTGCATCTTATTTAGAAAGGACACAGGGGGAAAACGCCTTGTTAACTTCTATGTCATAATGCAGGGACATTCCTCATGTGAAAGTCAATCCATATTTAGCTACATGCGTCAAACTTTCCTCCTGCAGGTGATGCTGGAGAGAAGCCAACACCTTTGAATGACATTGGCAGAACAGGTGGTAAGACTTCTTAACCATAGTACTCTTAGGGAGAGCACTCTGATTCAGTAAGTACCTGAATGGTTCTTAACACTATCCACATTGTCCAATGAATGGGGAGGTTTTGATTCCAATAACCTCCATAGACCAACCCAAAAGTCACTGGTTATTATATCATATTGTCATGGCATGTCATATATCAATTCAGATTAATGGATTTAGGAATAAATCTCTATTTGAACCAAGGTTGACTCAGCCTTCCATCCTTTATAAGGTAGGTAAAATGAGGACCCAGATTGTTGGGAGCAATAAGTTGACTTTGTATATAATATACAATGGATGAAGACTATTGCTTGACATAGTGTAAGCCGCCCTGAGTTTTCGGAGAAGGGCGGGATATAAATGCAAATTAAAAAAAATTTATCTTGAAGAGATCTTGCTCTAGAAATGCAAATGAGAAGCAGCATAGGAACCCAAGCGCCCTTTCTTTCTGCCTTGCTGTTCATATCCCCACTTCTAATTATTTACTCAGACTTATGTCTGAATTTACAAAAGAGATCAGAAGATAGGAAACTCTATAGAATTCAAATGAATCCTGCTGGAATCTATTTAGATGGAAATGCACTGAACTAATTCATGAAGAACTGATACCAGCTGTCAGCATATTTAATGAAAGGTTAAAGAGAGTTTTGAGAGGCAACCATAAGAAGGAACTTTTCTCTAAAGGAGTCAGGGACTGAAAAGCTGGAACCTCTGGGACAGGAATGACACCTCTTGTAACTTTGTCAAGCAATGAAGCACTTAAATCTCAATATTCATAATTTTGTTTCACTGGAAAGAAGTCCTTAGTTCTGGTTAATGATGAATGATCCTGTTACAATGGCAACATTAATCAATCTGACATACACTCAGATGGCAGTTCTTTAGCATTACAAAGCAGTTCTGTGTTTGCAGATGGGCAAAGTGCATCAACTTCTGCCTTAGGCACAAAGCCAGCTGGGTGACCTTGGGCCAGTTAGCCCTAGGAAGGAAACAGTGGCAAATGACTTGTGAATCTTGCCAAGAAAACTGCAGGGACTTGTCAAAAGTCAACATTGCCAGAAGTCAACATTGACTCAAGGTCTTCATTAGATCATTACAACTGATGTGCAAACTAATCAGTCAGTCATTTTATTTCAGTCACTGATCTGCAAAACAAAAAGTTATTTTGGGGGTAAAAATGAATATATTCTATATTAATATATAGAAAGAGTATTATACAGTATATGCTTGCCACCTTAATGCAGGATAAAAATCTAAGAGATGATAGACAGACAGACAGACAGACAGACAGACATAGTTATATAAATAAATTAAATCATTCTTTAAAATAACAAAATAGTGAAATATATAGAACCATTATAATACATATACCTGAAGAAAATGTGATTTATAAGTAACTTTAATATATAAGTAGTGATTATGGGTTTTAAAAATTAGAGTCCAATTATAGTGACTATTTATAATGTTAAAATGACACTGGCAGCTAATGAAAATAAGACATAAAACATTGATTGAAAATTGAAATTAAATGGACAGCTGCTAGATTATTAAGTAGTAAACTAATTTTATTGAATGCAATATTGTAATTTTTCTTTTGGTTTGTTCCCACATATAACCACAACAGTTAGTACTTTACTTTTTAGGTTGTACTGTATATATACAAGTACAAATTGGCTTGCATTGATGACAGGCTGATGAGCAACTGCAAATGTAATATGATTTCTGATTTTAAAGTGACAGAGCACCATTGCCTCTTAGCCAGACAAACAAGAGATTAACTATAGTGCTTGCCACAATATGTGATATAGAGCAGGGGTCCCAACCTTTTGGACCTCAGGAACCACTAAATTCATAATTTTAAATCCTGCAGACTAATATGATCTGCCTAATTGGGTGGCCATGGCTAGGTGGTCATGTGACTGGGTGGGAGTGGCCAACTCAATGTCACTCATGTCGAGGGTTGAGGGCCACTATTTACCCCTCTCCTCCCAGTCACTCCTTGCCTGCCCACCAAGGCTCCTTAAGGCCCCAACAGGAAGCAGTTGTTGGAGCTAAGCAGTCACGATGAGAAAGAGTTGGCAAAACAGCTGGTTCAGTTCAAATTGGATCTGACCGAGAAGGAGGCTCAGCAGAAGCACCTCATTGAGGACTACGAGCATAGGCTTTCCAAGCAGAGGGAAGACCTGCCAGAGTGCAAAGTCAGATACTGGTGCGTGGAGGCTCAGCTGGCTGAGATGGTCAGCCAGTTCCAGGCCATGATGCAGTCCCACTGGAATGAGGCCCTCCAGCTCTTTGCCATCAGCAGCACTTACCTCCAGCCTTCATCCAAAGCCCCACACCGGGAGGCTGAAGCAGACCCTAAGTCACAATTTCTGCCCCCCTCCAACCCACATAAAAATATCCTGAAGGGGGAGACTCTCTGCAGCAATACAAACATTCATTGCACGTATCCGGCCATAGTTTGGGGACTCCTGATTTAGTGCAATATAAAAAATGCAAATCATTTTTCTGCGGACCACCAAAATTTTCTCGCGGACCACAAGTGGTCCACGGACTACCAGCTGATATAGAGCATTCCCAGCATAATGAGAATTCTAAGCTATATACACAGTGGTGGGATTCAGCCAGTTCGCACCACTTCGGAAGAACTGGTTGTTACCTGTACAATTAGCACAGGGCCCCCCCCAAGGCTTTGTGCTCTCCCCACTTCTCTTCTCTCTGTATACCAATGACTGCATCTCCAACAATCCATCTGTTAAACTACTGAAGTTCGCAGATGACACAACAGGTCTCATTCGAGACAATGACGAATCCACATATAGACGAGAGATCGAACGATTAGCCTCGTGGTGCAACTGAAACAATCTGGAACTGAACGCACTCAAAACCATAGAAATGGTGGTAGACTTTAGGAGAAACCCTTCTATACTTCTACCTCTCACAATACTAGACAACACAGTATCAACAGTAGAAACCTTCAAATTTCTAGGTTCTATCATATCGCAAGATCTAAAATAGACAGCTAACACCAAAAACATCATCAAAAAAGGACAACAAAGAATGTTCTTTCTGCACCTACTCAGAAAGCTCAAACTGCCCAAGGAGCTGCTGATCCAGTTCTATAGAGGAATTATTGAGTCTGTCATTTGCACCTCTATAACTGTCTGGTTCGGTTCTGCAACCCAACAAGAAAGACACAGACTTCAGAAGATAATTAGAACTGCAGAAAAAACAATTGCTACCAACCTGCCTTCCATTGAGGACCTGTATACTGCACGAATCAAGAAGAGGGCCATGAAAATATTTACAGATCCCTCACATCCTGGACATAAACTGTTTCAACTCCTACCTTCAAAACGATGCTATAGAGCACTGCACACCAGAACAACTAGACACAAGAACAGTTTTTCCCCGAACCCCATCACTCTGCTAAACAAATAATTCCCTCAACACTGTCCAACTATTTACTAAATCTGCACTACTATGAATCTTCTCATCGTTCCCATCACCAATCTCTTTCCACTTATGACTGTAACTTTGTTTCTGGTAATCCTTATGATTTATATTGATATTGATTGTTCCTGATTGCTTATTTGTACCCTATGATGATCATTAAGTGTTGTATCATTAAGTGTTAAATTGCACCCTATGACCATCATTTGTGTTGTAAATGTTGTACCTTAATGAAGGTATCTTTTCTTTTGTGTACACTGAGAGCATATGCACCAAGATAAACTCCTTATATGTCCAATCACACTTGGCCAATAAAAAGGACCCAGATTGTTGGGGGGGCAATAAGTTGACTTTGTAAATATACAAATAGAATGAGACTATTGCCTTATACACTGTAAGCCGCCCTGAGTCTTCGGAGAAGGGCAGGATATAAATGTAAATAAAAAAATAAAAATAAAAATAAAAATTCTATTCTATTCTATTCTATTCTATTCTATTCTATTCTATTCTATTCTATTCTAATTTTCTGAGCAGTTTGGCAAACTGGTTGTCGGAAGAAATCATTAGGGCAGACAACCAGTTGTTAAATTACTTGAATCCCACCACTATATATACTCCTTTTCAAAGCCTCCTTAATGATCCCAGAATCTATTTAAAAGGCTTCTGAGTGGCAATTTTTAGTGTTGTGGGGAAATGTGTGACAGCAATTACAAATGCATGTGTTAATTGTAAGTACATTTAACTTATTCATATTTGGTTTTTTCTTCTTTGTGGCATACACTCAAAGGCCAAACGTAATTGTCACATCCAAAAATTGGGGTCTCTTACAGTAGAAGAATGCAATTAAGATAAGTTACTTTCTGCAATTAGCCCTAAATAGATAGCAAATGCTACCAAATACTGTGTTAGAATCTTCCAAATGGACTAGAGTTACAGAGAATTATATTGTATGGTGCCATTTAGGAGATTTAACATCTGAACCTGTTCAAGTTGACAATATAAGAAATATCATTTTGCTTCTTGATTTATTTATTTTTACGACTGCCATAGTTTCTTCCACATATGTATAGCAGGCTGTCACCTTCTCGTTAAACTACTGGTTGATTTTGGAAGATTTGAAGCTGTTCGTCAATGCTTTCTATATATGGAAGGAAACACAATTTATCACTTATGTGCGTGTATTGGAATGACTTATTATTTTTGCAGTGGGCTCGTGAAAAAAGTTTGTTCAGTCAAGAAGAAAGTATATCATTTTAATGCATCCTGGGTAATCCGTAGTCACTCCATGGCCCAAGTGGTTTTTAATTTGCTCAGATTCAATGTCAAGACTTAATAGTATTATATCTAAATGACTTGACAAGGCAATATGGTAATTCAATCAAAAGTACTTTACTTTTCTCTGCAAAATAATTTCATATGGACCTAAAATGTCTAGGCTAAACTGACAAACAGATTGACTCAGAAAAGCCTGAAGAGAGAGGATAATGATCTTAGCACCCTGATTAATATAGGCAAGCTGGAGGAAAGTCATTAAATATAAAGATATAACTGTTTTGGAAGAAGAATTGGATAATGAGGAAACAAAAGAAAGCTGCAGCAAATCCAGAAAGCAGGTGAGACAGAAAGACAAGTCCTTTAAGAGGAAGGTATTAAAAGATTATTTCACAATTAATGGAAGGTCGCAATGACTTTGTTAATAAGCCTCACTGTAGCAGATATTTTATTTCAACCTTTTCCTTCTTGTTTCATTAGTTCTCCTAAGACTTTTTTTTAAAGGATTCTTGAAGCAAGCAAAAGCAACAGCCTTTGAAGGATTTAATAGGGCTGGGATTAATTTTTTTTAGAATGAAAATAGCAAATTAAAAAGCCACCTGCTGAAAGGATTTACAATTTGAAAAAAAATCTGAAAGGAAAGATACACAACAGTGAAAAAGGACACATATTGATCAAATTCAACTAATCAGTATAGTCTGTTCAATTTAGCAGACTTTTTTTTTAAAAAAAGTGACATGACAGAAGATGGCATAAAGGAATTTTCTAAATTAAAGAACTGAATAGACTGAGAAGTAAGTATGCTTTTATTTTCCCTTTCTAAAAGGAGATCAGCAACAAAATCCCTTGCCATTTAAAAAAAAATATATTTTCCCCTGAACACTTATAATTCAAATAATATATGCGTTACATATAGTTGTGGGTCTATCAAATATGTCTATGGTAAAATCCAAAGCACTTAGTATCATAATGAGTCACTCATACGGTTTGGAATTATTATTTCCAAACTTATGAGTGAGTTACAGAATATGAAGTCTCTGCCCAAAGCAAGCATGATTTACATTACAGGCCCACTTGATTATTCTTAGATAATGACTTGCCTAGCAATAAATTGAACTGCTTGGTTTTAATTTTTTTTTTTTTGATATTATATTTTTAAGAAAAGTGTACAATATATAGATACTCTGCATTTTAAACTTTTTAACCATTTTAAAATAGTTATTGAACAGTTAACTATTTTAAAATAATTAAAAGAGACTTGCATGATATAATATCTGTGAATCTAATATTTAAAACAACCCTAAATCAACAAGTTATCTATTTTGAGATACAGTATCTCAACACTATTTTTCTAGGCAGTACACATTCTGTATTAATTCTGAATAATTCAACTCACTTTAGCAAAGCGTTAGTTAGAATTATACAGTAAAACTTTTTTAATATCCTCATTAAATATGGCATGAATATAAAAGACCCTTGAATCTTATTGACAGTGCATCCTTATGATATGGATGATATGGATGACTCTCATACCCAAAATCTCAAACCAACTGATGTAACATAGATAGCACTTCTATTACCAAATATTTACAGACCCCTCGTATCCTAGATATAAACTGTTTCAACTCCTACCCTCAAAATGATGCTATAGAGCACCGCACACTAGAACAACTAGACACAAGAACAGTTTTTTCTCGAAGGCCATCACTCTGCTAAACAAATAATTCCATCAACACTATCAAACTATTTACTGAATCTGCACTACTATTAATCTTCTCATCGTTCCCATCACCAATCTCTTTCCACTTATGACTGTATGACTATAACTTGTTGCTGGCAATCCTTATGATTTATATTGATATACTGACCATCAATTGTGTTTTAAATGTTGTACCTTGATGAACGTATCTTTTCTTTTATGTACACTGAGAGCATATGCACCAAGACAAATTCCTTGTGTGTCCAATACACTTGGCCAATAAAATTCTATTCTATTCTATTCTATTCTAAATCCCAGTTTGTTTCATTGCTGAGTCGAAATCCTACCATGCCACCTTGCTAAAGCTGATGGCAGACTCCTAATAGAAAGTATTGGATATTATAAGTGAGATGTATTTTGAATTGAGCTTCTAGTTCATCAACACCAATCCAAATTTTCCTTTTATAAATAGAGCCATCCTGTGATTTCCTTTCCTTTAAAAAAAAATCCCATGAAAGTAAGTGTGACATGTTATTAAGTATGATTTATTAGGGCAAGATGCTTCACTGGGGTTATCTGTCCCAGGTAGACCTCTCCTTATCTGCTTCCAAATTTGCACCAATTATTGATACTGGTTGTCTGGCTCCTCTTTATTATCTCCATTTTTTTTTGTAGAACTAAGTTCTCAGAGTCCACAGGTTTTTTTTTTCCTTTTATAAATGCAGGAATGAACAGAACTCATCTTTGCCTATGAAAAAACAATAGAGATGGAGGATAGTGATAGTCAATCTGGCCCTAGTCTTGTGCCCCAGTACACATAGACCCCAATATGAGGCAGGAAGATCATTTAACTAAGATTTATTCAGAACAGTCTGCTAAAAAGAATTCCTCTCATTCAAACAGAGAATCCTGAGGTGAGAAGCAGCAATACTGGTTTTTTAAAAAAGTATTATTTTATGATGCAATTTTGAAAAGTAGACAAAAGAACAAATTGTCATTTAACTATTTTGGAGAAAGAGGAAAAATACACAACACTGGAGAATATAATTTGGTTATTCCCCCCTCCCCACAACAAGAAAAGTTGTATTGTTCAACTGTGAATATGCAGGGCAATTGAGAGAACGTATAGAGCTATCACATCTGTGTTTCAGAATTTCAGACAATTACTGTGTAGTGGTAAACAAACACTGAAAACAGTAATTCTTTGCTATCATCCAGTCCAATATCATGGCCTAAACATTGTTACTATTCTACAAATAACATCACCATACCTTTGTGATTGTATACTATTAGTGGTTTTCGTTTCCCTTCTGCAGCTAAGTAACTGCCATCTCAGCCATGATATAGAAAAAAATGATGCAAAAATAGGTTTGGGTCTATAATACTGAAGATGCAAGTTGATCAGTCCCTGGTTAGTGCTGATATTTGCACCTTCACATTATCCAGCTAGAAGAAGCACTGATCATCTATTCGGAATGCCTAAGAGCTATTTTGCTTTGGGTTCTATTTAATTTGCTACCGGTTAACTCATGTGAGCACGCTCACTCGCACACGCAACACTTCTGCACATGTGGAAAAGCATCCAGGTGGGTGGGTGGAGCTTCTCACCACAGCTGCTATCAGTTTGCCTGATCGAGGGCGAACCAATAGCAACCCACTACTGCTTTGGACTAATTGGGACCTGTAAGTGAAATCCTTCTGTCTCAAGTGACTAGATATATTCTGAAGCAATACACCTCTGTATCTTTATAAAAAGACCCAGAAAAAAACTAGGAATCTCAGGAAAATAAAAATAGTAATTAAAAACACACAGATTTCTGCTGAGTTTCATCAGCATCATATATTTGGAAAGCAAATGCCATAACCTTTGTGATACTAGAGGATTCATAGTAAAGTTAGCTCTAAAAGGCATGAGAAACTTTGATAAGCATTAAGTCAGCTGAATTGGCATTCCTACCTCTGAAAAGTAGCCAATGAATTGCTGGGAATAGCCTGTAATAAATTGTAAGGTGCTATCTCAAATGGACAGGAGTGCTCCAGGCAATATAACATTGGAAAAGTATTATTTGGCAGTGCAACAGAAAAAAACACACTCTTAAGTCACTTTGACAGTGAGTGGGAGTTTATTAGAGAGCAATATTTTATCTGATTAGGCAGGAAGGCCATGTTGCAGGTCCTGCCAGTCAAGAAGTGTTGACTCGTAGAGTTCAGTAGGAATGCCTTTTCTACCATGGCACTGCCCTCTGGAACCTCATCCCTCAATCCCGCTGGCCTTGGCCTCGCTCAGACCTGTGGCCCTGGGCATATTACCTGACTATGCTGAGGGTTTTTAAATAATTCTTTAGCTGCTATGTGTATTATTTTGCATTGGTATATATTTATAAATATATTTATATTCTGTGTGTCTATCTCTGTCTCTCTCATTCTCCCTCTCATCTCTCTATATAGACATGTATACATACACACATATACACACACACATCTCTATACATCCATTATCTATCTATCTATCTATCTATCTATCTATCTATCTATCTATCTATCTATCTATCTATCTATCTAGTGTATATGTGAGTCTCACTTATGTTGGCCATGTCATGTGGGGAATTCACTGGAGAAAGCAATTATGTTTGGAAGAGTTAGTGGTAAAAGGAACCAGGCCACCAAAGAACACAATGGCTGGTCAAAATTGACACCAGTCAGAGCATAAGAAAAACTCAAAGAAGCAGGGCAAGATCAGAAAATGTGGAGAAAGATGTGGCCCATGGAATCGCCAAGAATTGGATACTGAATTGTTGGGTAACACTATCATCATATATTTTTATTTTATTTGTTTTAATGTTGTGAGGCACCCATAGTCTATCCCTGCAAAAAATATTGTAAAATAAGTCATAGTCACCTAATTTGCATTTGCATACCGAGCAAATAGATCAACAGATGATGCTGTTAATATGGCTCTGCACTACATCCTACAACATCTTGAGTCTCCAAAGACCTATGCAAGGGTCCTTTTTGTAGACTTTAGTTCAGCATTCAATACCATCATTCCAGACATTCTTCTAACTAAGCTAAACCAGCTACAGGTACCGGAACAGACTTGTAAGTGGATCACAAGCTTCCTAACAAACAGGAAGCAGCAGGTGAAGCTAAGCAAGATCACATCAAATACCTGTACAATTAGCACAGGAGCCCCCCAAGGCTGTGTGCTCTCCCCACTTCTCTTCTCTCTGTATACCAATGACTGCATCTCCAATGATCCATCTGTTAAGCTACTGAAGTTCGCAGATGACACAACAGTGATTGGTCTCATTCGAGACAATGACGAATCCGCATATAGACGAGAGGTCGAACGACTAGCCTTGTGGTGCAACCAAAACAATCTGGAACTGAACACACTCAAAACCGTAGAAATGGTGGTAGACTTTAGGAAAAACCCTTCCATACTTCCACCTCTCACAATACTTGACAACACAGTATCAACAGTAGAAACCTTCAAATTTCTGGGTTCTATCATATCGCAAGATCTCAAATGGACAGCTAACATCAAAAACATCATTAAAAAAGGACAACAAAGAATGTTCTTTCTGCCAACTCAGTAAGCTCAAACTGCCCAAGGAGCTGCTGATCCAATTCTACAGAGGAATTATTGAGTCTGTCATTTGCACCTCTATAACTGTCTGGTTCGGTTCTGCAACCCAACAAGAAAACACAGACTTCAGAGGATAATTAGAACTGCAGAAAAATAATTGCTACCAACTTGCCTTCCATTGAGGACCTGTATACTGCACGAATCAAGAAGAGGGCCGTGAAAATATTTGCAGATCCCTCGCATCCTGGACATAAACTGTTTCAACTCCTACCCTCAAAACAACGCTATAGAGCACTGCACACCAGAACAACTAGACACAAGAACAGTTTTTTCCCGAAGGCCATCACTCTGCTAAACAAATAATTCCCTCAACACTGTCAGACTATTTACTGAATCTGCACTACTATTAATCGTTTCATAGTTCCCATCACCAATCTCTTTCCACTTATGACTGTATGACTATAACTTGTTGCTGGCAATCCTTATGATTTATATTGATATATTGATTATCAATTGTGTTGTAAATGTTGTACCTTGATGAACGTATCTTTTCTTTTATGTACACTGAGAGCATATGCACCAAGACAAATTCCTTGTGTGTCCAATCACACTTGGCCAATAAAATTCTATTCTATTCTATTCTATTCTATTCTATTCTATTCTATTCTATTCTATTCTATTCTATTCTATTCTATTCTATTCTATTCTATTCTAATGACTCATTTAACAACTGACATGACTTACAATTGTAATTATAGGCTCAATTATAATTGTAAGTCAAAGGTTACCTCTGTTTTAGACTTAAGAACTGCTTGTTAATAATTACGCTCAGTGGACAGCTTGATTGCAACAGAATGGTGATTTAAAATTGCACCTTGTTATGATCTATTCCTTTTATCTTTTCCCCGTAAGTATGGATACAGAACAATAGAGATATCCTTGTAGCTGTATATTCTGAATTTGTCAGGCAGTATATTGTCCTTTTAAAAGTTTAGATTTTTTTAGAGAGCTCTGTCCATTAATCTGTTAAAAGATCTGGGAACAGTATATTTTATTGCAAACTATGCACTAAAAAGGAATTGTTGTTTTTGAAAGCAGAGCAGTTATAATGACATACAATCACAAGGAGGATCATAAACCTGTTAGGCCTCTGTATTTACAAAGGGTTTTGGCAACAAACAGACATTCAAACTTGGTTTAACTGTGAATGTCTCTCCATTCTGTGTTTATAGTTTTTCCATCATTCCACTGATTTGTAACGGGATAATTATATTTGCTGATAAGGCTTATTAACAGTTAAAAAGCTAAAATGATAAAGTTATATAGAATTTAGCAAACAATTTTTCCAAGTTAAATTGGCCTTGTTGAAGAGAGCAAAAGTATCTATTAGCTCTGATAATCTCTGAATACACAGCAATGGATATTTGCTTAATAAAATATATGACTCTTAGTGGTACTGTTCTTTCTCTCATAAATCTCAGTGAATCTCAAGAAAGATAGAACTAGCATAGAAGCACCCTGATGAACATTTAATTGTTCAGAGCACAAGTGTCAGGGTTCCAAGTAACATCCCCAGCAGAGGTAAAACTTCAAGGCAGGCAGTTCCATTTTATTAGAGAAGTCATATTGGCAAATCTGGGAAAATCCAAATCTGAAAGGCCTCCAAGTTTTCCCCACCCAAATCAAAATCAAGGTTCCTTCCCCTGTACTCACATGTCCATCACACGGTCCAATCATGTCCCCATTCCAACTGGAGTTGCTTCCCAGTCACGCCTCTCCAGGTGCACGTCCTCCACATCCTTGACTCCCAGGGAAAAGAATGTTGTTATGGCTATACATCTCACCCTGCCTCCATCCACCCCCCCCCCATTTCCCACTTGCCCGTCCACCAAGTGTGGCAGCCCTAAAGATCCAAAATAAAAGATTGCTTCCAGGGCTGACAACAAGTTTCTAACTTCTGAGATTCTTCTTTGCAGTGTGGATCTAATTTAGATATTTTTCTTTACTTTTCTTTTTTTTCTTTATATTTTCCACATCCTGTCAGCTTCCCGATTGAGTGTCCTTGTGAGAAGCTGCCAGAATGCCTCAGAAATCTCCCTTCCCTTCTCTATGTGTGCCTTCAAGTTAGCGTTGCTAAGAGTCAACACTGACTTGAAGGCACATACATACAAATAGACCTCCTCCACTCCACCCAGTTGGGCAGTGTTGAGCTTCAGGGTTTCAAGACAGTGGTCTAGACAGCATATTTCCTGAATGATTACAGCACAACTGTGGCTGGCATCTTCAGAGGAAGTTGGTCTACTGTGGACCATAGGCAGCAGATACAGGAACTGACTGGACTCCTTTCTTTATAGTCAGGTGATCTGTTTTCTGATTGGTATGTAGCTGATTTGTATATATAAGGGATACACCAAATATTAAAAAGGAGAGTCTTAAAAGCCATGTCCATAAACATGGTGTGTTCCTTTTGCACTTTCAAATTAGAAATGCAAGAAATGTGGCCTGATGGGATGGGAAAAGTGACCTTTAATGTTTCCTTGTGCCCATCTGTCCCAGACTTCAGTCTCCTGACAACCATCCATTGACAGGAAAGTCTGTGACCACCTCTTATCCCTTTGACTGTCTTTGCCTCCTCTGTGTTTAATTCCTTCTCTTTCTCTCTACCTTTCTACACCTTTTGCGGACAAAATTTGCATGTATCTGATTTACACACACACACACACACACATAATGCTGACAGAGTTCCTTCTTTTTTTCTAAATTGGAAAATCTAACAAAAGAAAAAAGAGTCTAAGAACTCCGATAATCTATAAGATTAAAGTTACAACACAAGAATTACAACAAGGGCCCCACTTTAAAAAGAAACACCAATATATAAGGAAATGATGGCACCAAAACTCCTCTTTGTTTCTTCTTTCTTGTTCAAGGTATTCAGTAGTCATTGACAGCATGGATACCTTCTGGAACTTTAAATCATCTAGCATTTCAAAGAGGCACTTTGTAACACACAGAATGAAGTCCATTAAAGCCATAATGTCTTTTTCAAGCAGAGGCATTCACAGGATCTAGTACTTTCTTCGGAATAATTAAAATAGCAGCATAAGGCCTCAAGCTTTGATCCCCTTTGTGTATCTGTGCAATGTCATGATGCATGTCTCCCAGAGTCCCAAAGGCATTTATTTTCCCCCAGTGCTCCTTTCTCGATGGATGCTGCTGCTTGTAAGGCTGATACAAGGTATTTATTTATTTATTTATTTATTTATTTATTTATTTATTCGTCAAACACAACAGTATATATAAGTATAAGCATGAAATAACCATAAGAATTGGATAGAATCAAAGGGAACATTAGGACAGGAACGGTAGGCACGTTGGTGCTCTTATGCACGCCCCTTACAGACCTCTTAGGAATGGGGTGAGGTCAATAATAGATAGTCTTTGGTTAAAGCTTTGGGGATTTTGGGAAGAGACCACAGAGTCAGGTAGTGCATTCCAGGCATTAACAACTCTGTTACTGAAGTCATATTTTCTACAATCAAGATTGGAGCAGTTCACATTAAGTTTAAATCTATTGTGTGCTAGTGTACTGTTGCGATTGAAGCTGAAGTAGTCTTCGACAGGAAGGACAATGTAGCAGATGATTTTATGAGTTATACTCAGGTCATGCCGAAGGCAACGGAGTTCTAAATTTTCTAAACTCAGGATTTCAAGTCTGGTGGCATAAGGTATTTTGTTGTGATCAGAGGAGTGGAGAACTCTTCTTGTGAAATATTTCTGGACATGCTCAATTGTATTAATGTCCGAAATGAGGTGTGGGTTTCAGACAGGCGAGCTGTATTCAAGAATTGGTCTAGCAAATATTTTGTATGCTCCGGTTAGTAATGTAATCTTTCTGGTTCTGAGTGCTTCTTTTGCTCCCCGTCCCCCCCAAAAAAATATTGAAAAAGTTGTTCTATGTATGGAAGTCCTTAAGCAATGTTCAGCTTGGGAAAATGTTGAAGAATGGAATTCTATTCTAAGGCACTAATTTACTTTAAAATCTTTGTTCATGTAATTGTGACTGTGTGAATGAATGAATGAATGAATGAAGCAATCAGTTCTGATGGTTTCCAGTTCTGATGGTTTCAATTCAGATGGCAAAAAAATATACTTGCTAACTGGAGAAAGGATGGAAGAGACTTAAAAAGCAATTTCTCTTCTCAGGTGGGTCATCAAATATATTTCTTCTCTCTTGATTCAAATTAACTGAAAACTGAAAACTAATGGAAATATTAATCAGAACCTGTTTCATTCATCTCAGTCATGGGAAAGCAGGTGAACATTAAGCATGGTATTTTACAATGAAATTGATCTGTTGAACGAATATAGTTAATTAAGGTTTCAGAACAGTGCATTATTTTAATTGATAAAAGGAAGTCCCACTAAATACGTGCTTTAAAGGTTGTTAGGAAAGAGAACTCTTGAATTCATTTCTCTCCACCCTTGAACAGCCTAATGGGGTTAATTTTATCTACTCCGTCTCAAATGCAAGGCACATTAATGAAATGATAATTGAGCTGAGAGATGTGTCTCAAAAGCAGAGAACAAACAAAATGTTCTTCAGCTGTGTTTTTTAGGCAACTGAGGTACGGGCACCACTATGAATAACAAACAGTTATGGCTTTTAACAAATCTTCCAGGGCAAGATTTGCACCAGCAAAGGGATACAATTAGTTTTTCCTCTGTTATCGTTTTCATCCATTTTTATATTATGCTTTTAATAAGTTATTAGTAATTAACACACTTTAGATAAGCTTTTGGCGTTTTTTTTTCTCCACAGTAGCAGAAATAGTGACCTTATGTGGTCATACAGGAAGTTTAAGAAGTGCTACTGATAAGGAAGTTTACATTGGAAGAATTGATATTTGTTAAAGGATAGTTGGGGCTATTTTAGCCTGATATAAGGTTATAAAAGCAGACAGATGTCAGCTGACATCAGCTTCCTTACCGGCAGCATTTTCTATTATCTCCAGTGGATGGAGAAGAAGGAAAATGTGGAAGGAGATTCTGGTAGATTCAAGTATGCAGTCTGGTATATGAATAAGAACCCATGAATGCCACATTTCCTCCTTTTGCCTTATCTAACTTTCTTTTGGGATGCCTATAGACTTATGACCAGAGATGGGTTTCAGCAGGTTCTGACCAGTTCTGGAGAACTGGTAGGGGAAATTTTGAGCAGTTCGGAGAACCAGTAGTAAAAATTCTGACTGGCTCCACCCCCATCTATTCTCTGCCTCCCGAGTCCCAGCTGATCGGAGGAAATGGAGATTTTGCAGTAACCTTTCCCTGGATTGGGAAGGGAATGGAGATTTTACAGTATCCTTCCTCTACCACACCCACCAAGCCATACCCACCAAGTCACACCCACAGAACCGGTAGTAAAAATTTTTGAAACCCACAACTGCTTATGACATATACATTTCCTATATAAACAGGAATCTATTTCCTATATAAACAGGAATCATGACATCTTAATATTTACTTTTCTGCAGTTTGTCATTTGTTTTTCTGACGCAGTAGGACATACACAGCTTTCAAAAGGATATTGTGCTGACCTTTTGGAAGCTGTGTAGGGGATTTCTGTGCATGAATTGCTTACTTAAAAGTGGTTTGTTGAAAATATCAATTCAGAAATGAATATTCTTCAAGGATGACTGCAGGGAAAAGCTGATTATAGCCCTGATTCCTAAAGGGAGAGAGCAAATCAGTCTACAATGTTCTCCCCAGATTAATACGCAGGAGTTGTTGATAAGGGGATGTGGGATGCAGATGAAAGAAGAATGACGTGAAACCAGCTTTAAGCAAAAATAATGTTTCAAAGAATTGAACAAAAAATATGTTTCCTTTGTAACAATTGGATGTGGTTGGATCAATTTTAATAAGGATAGTTTTTTATGTGTGAGAGTCAGGGCCATCCCCAGGAGTGTCTATCATATCTTCTTATTTTCTCATTGTTGCTTAAACATTAATAGAACCATTGTCATAATCTGGGACTGTAGTAAAACATAATCCCTAATTATAGCAAAGCAATGTTGAAGAGCTTTGGGCCACCACCCTTACAAGTATTAAGTAAGTGTCTCAGCCAAAGCTGCATCTAAACTAAAAGAGATAGCCATCCATCTTGTTCCTGAGATTTTGGACAAGTAGTAATGCATTAAAAACATAACATTTTTAAAAATAATCACTATTATAACATTTATAGAAGGCAGCTAAAGTCCTAACTGAGTACCAGTGGGAACAGTCAAGTTATTAAGGCTTTTTGGGATTATGTCACAAATCTGCATGTATGATCCTGGAAACAGAATCCTTTGAATATTACCAGAGTGCATATAATTTATTATTCTTTTAAAGTAGCAAGTTTCTAGTTCTTCTTGTAAAAAAAGATTAAGGAATTATGATTAATTAATGTGCACAGGACTATTACGGTGAATTTGCTTTGAAGTTTTAAACAAAAGAACATTACAGGAGAGAATGATTGGCTGTTTGTAAATAATGAAGCAACTGCTTTTTTCATGGTATTGCTAAAAGAAAGCTTCTTGATCTGCCTGGAATGTTCTCTATGAAAAAAGGCCGTAGCAAAATGAACTTTTTATTCCCAGTGACATTTCTGTGTGCTTATGAGAAAAAGCAGAAGATCAATTCAAGACTGAGAATGAAAAATAGACCAAGGGCAGCCAAGAGAACTGAAGTGAAATGGGGAGACATATTGGATTTAAGGATCCGATGTGGGACTGATAATCTGACTAGTGTTCTGTTCAGTTTGTATGTTTGTGAAATGGACCCTAACATTTCTGGATGGCTGCATCTTTATAATTTCTCTTTCTTAAAGAAACAAAGGCCAGTTCAGCACTGAGTCTGCAACCCTTTATCTTTTAGAAAAGTGTAAAATGGGCATGAAACAATGCAAAGTTGATATGATGTTTATTGCAGCTATAGAGGATCAGAAATATTTTAATTGTTGCCCTAAAATGCATTTACAATAAGATGACACCCTTTCCTTCTTTGATATTTAAATTCTATGTAAAAATTAAAAGAAAATCCTGCTACTTTGTTCTGTAGGACATCAATTAAAGCTATGGTAATTCAAAACAAATGTGTGTTTATTGTTCATGTGCATTTTTCTTTGGAATTAATTCTATTTGTTCAAATCTGTGAACTGTCTCTACATCAGTGCAGCAGATTGTTAAATGTTTAAGAAATGCAGCATTCTTTATCTGAAGGAAAAGATCATTATCTGCCTAAGAAATGTTTTAGAATTTGACCAGTGGGTGCCACTATTTTCCTATAGTTCAATTCAGAACTACAATTCAGAAGTTTCAAAGGAGCATGTTTATAATTTTGTTTATTGCCATTTTCCTGTCATGTAAGTGAGAACAAGAACAATGACACTCATCATAAGATTACACCTTGAAAATATCACTAGTAAAAAAAAACCTTCCTTAATTTTCTGAAAGTTATTTGTATAATTCCTCCCCCATAGTTTTGCTTTATGTTATGTATTAACAGTTGTGCCTTTAAATATTTGAGCGGGAAATCAGCACGTTGCTGATTGGACGAAGCCTCCAGCAGAACTGTATAAAAGGAGAGGTTTTTGCCCCAGCCTGTTGCTGGGTTCACCCTATATTAAAGAGCTGTTGTCACTACCCTGGTCTCCAGCCTCGTTACTTCCCGAACTTAACATTGGCGACGAGGATGGGATCTCGAGGCTAAGGAGAACCAGAACCGAGCTGAAGCACGCTAGTCCCGAACCCAGCAAACTCAGGGCAGAAACGCGGAAATGGCAAACACGCCACCCGCACCGTACAACCCGGCAAGGAGAAATGGGGAACATATATGACCCGTTTGAAAGCTTTCTAGAAGCCAACGAACTACAGGATCCCTGATAACCGCAAGCGGGCTTACTTCCTAAGCCATTGCGGGCCGGAGGTAATCGAGATTGCGGAAGCCCTGGCAGAGCCAACGCCGATACAATCGGTATCGTGGCCGACTCTGCAGACTTTGCTGAAGAACCATTTCGCACCGGCGCCGTCCAAATACGTGCAGCGGTTTGAATTCGGAGAACGTAGACAGATGGAGGCGAGTCCATCGGTGACTACATGGCGCTTTAAGAAGGCGTCCAAGGACTGCGGATACCGAGACTTAGGCGAAGTGCTACTCGAGCAACTCATCCGAGGGGTCAAGGACATCCGCCTCGGCGGCGACTGCTAGCCAGGAGCAACCTGACACTAGCCACCGCTCTGGGCGAGGCCAGAGCACGAAATGTCTACTAAAGCAGCAGAGACTCTGCAAAAGCCTCTTCAATCCAAGGCGGCGCAAAGCCAGCGCCAGTACACCAGGAGGAGATTCAGTCCGAATCCGAAGGTGAGGCGAGGATGAGAAGGGTCTGCCGGACCGAGAAACGCGACACTGAGGACCGTGGCGAGTCACGGAAGCTGCGGAGGGCAGCATCAGCGCCAACGCTGCAGGTTTAAAGACGCAACATGCCGGCGGTGTGGGAAGAAAGGACACTTAGCTCAGGTTTGCAGAGCGGCCCAACCTTCCGCCGAAAATTCAAATCGGCCAATCAAAGCGGAACCGGAAAGGCGGCCGCGATTGGTTCAAACAAGAAAGGCGAAGTCTAACCAAGCGACTGTCATTATAGGCGCGCCTCAACCAAAGTGGAAAGAAGATTTTCACAAAGCCCAAGATCGAGGGAGTACGGTGCAGGCTTGAAGTGGACACGGGATCAGCGATCACCATCATGTCCTGGGACACCCTGGCGAAGTCGCTGCCGTCCGTCGCGGCGCCATCTGCAAGCACAGCGGCTACGAGTGCACGACTACCAGGGAATCGCATCCCTGTTCGAGGACCACCTCCGTCCGAGTCGAGTCGGCCCTCACAAAAGACCCTGCCCATCACGATCGTCGAAGGAACTCTGCCCAGTCTGTTGGGACTAGACTGGTTTCGTGCCCTGGGCATGGGAGTGACTGGCATCTACAGAAGTGACTGCAATTTGAAAGACATTCTCTTTAACGAGTTCGAAGATGTCTTCAAGGACTGCCTGGGCAAGTACAAGGGACCCCTATTTCCTTCAACTTAGACCCCAGGTAGCCCCATTAGGCTTAAGGCGAGGAGGTCCCTTTTGCCCTAAAACCAAAAATTGATAAGGAGCTGGACAAGCTCATAAATCAGGGGTTTTGGTGCCAGTCGATCACGCAAAGTGGGAGGCGCCAATCGTCACCCCATCAAATCGGACGGGTCAATTAAATTTGCGCTGACTACAAGGCGGCGCTTAACAAAGCCTTACAGAAAAGCGCGTGCCGGTTCCGTGGTGCAACATTTATTGCACTCCTTGGGGCAAGGGCAAGTCTTTGCAAAGTTAGACTTGGCCCAAGCCTACCAACAACTGCCAGTAGACGCCCGCACAGCGAAGCCCAAGCGATTGTGGCGCACAGGGGGCATTCAAGTGCACCGATTGCAATTTGGGGTTAGTGTGGCACCAGGGCTGTTCAAAACCTGATGGAGCGACTACTGCAAGGGCTCCCAGGGTAGTTCCCTACTTGATGATGTCCTAATTTCAGGGAAAACATGGAGGAATTGGGGAGCGGTTAAGAAAGGTCTTGAGCATTTTCGGACAGCGGATTAAAAGTCAAGACAAATAAATGTCAGATAGGGGTCGAATCGGTCGATTTCTTGGGCTACGGATAGACAAGAAAGGAATTCACCCTACTGAGAGCAAAGTTAAGGCAATTAGGAAGGCTCCAGCGCCCAAAAACAAAGCAGAGCTGCAGGCATTCCTGGGATTGGTTAATTTTACGCGGTCTTTTAAAGAACAAAGCAACCGTTCTTGGAACCGCTGCATAGGCTCTTAGGAAAAATACTGTTTGGTCTTGGGAAAGTCAGAAAATAGGGCTTTTGAAGCAGTAAAGAACCTGCTCTCAAGTGATAGCCTGCTCATCCAATATCACGACTCACTACCCCTAGTGCTGGTTTGCGATCGTCCCCTTATGGGGTGGGGCTGTACTCAGCCATAGACTTCAAACGGCACAGAAGCCCCTATAGCGTTCTACTCTAGAACGATGTCCTCCCCAGAGAGGAACTACAGCCAATTAGACAAAGAAGCATTAGCCATTGTATCAGGGTCAAAAATTCCATGAGTATGTCTTTGGGCGGAATTTTGAAATCGTGACTGACCACAGACCGTTACTGGGATTACTGGCTGGCGACCGCCAACGCCTGTGGCACTTTCGCCACGTTTGACTCGATGGACTATATTTTAGCCGCTTACTCATACAAGCTGCAGCATCGACCGGGAAAGAAGTGGGGCATGCAGGCGCATTGAGCCGATGCCCACTGCCAGGGGCGACCGAAGACCCCACTCCGGGACACCCATCCTCCTTATTGACTCGTTGGACTCTGGCCCAGTCACATCAAAGGAAGTGGCTCGGGCATCATACCGGGACATTGTGTTAAGGACTGTACTCGGTTGGGTACAGAGAGGGTGGCCCGCTGCGCGGGCGAGCAGTTCAAAGAATTTGTTAAAAGCGTGATGAGCTCTCGGCTCAAGGGGTGCCTGTTATGGGGTGATCGTGTAATAATTCCTGTTAAGTTAAGGGGCAAGGTATTGGACCTCCTCCACGAGGTCACCCAGGCATCGTAAGGATGAAGGGTTAGCTAGAAGCTATGTATGGTGGCCACTCATGGACGCAGAGATTGCTGAGAGGGTAGGGAAATGCCAAGCTTGCCAAGAGTCCAGACCGCTACCCCAACAGCCCCAGTCAGAGAATGGGAAAAGCCCCAAGGGCCTTGGTCAAGAATCCACATTGACTTTGCTGGCCCTTTCACGGCCAAACGTTCCTAGTGGTGGTGGACGCATTTTCCAAATGGTTAGAGATCATACTTATGAAGTCCACCACAGCCGAAGCAGTAATCGCAACCCTGCGCCACCTATTCGCAACTCACGGGTTGCGGACACTCTGGTGTCCGACAATGAGCCCCAATTCACGGCAGCCCAGTTTGAAGAGTACCTGGCAGAGGAAGGCATCCGACATGCCCTCTCTGCACCTTTCCACCCTGCGTCGAATGGCCTTGCAGGCGTTCCGTCCGGGCGCTAAGGAGGCATTGTCCAGGCTCAAGCCAGGTGACTGGCAAACAAAATAGACTTTTCCTAGCCGTCCAGCACAGAACCCCAAGCACAGCCACGGGAAAAGCCCAGCCGAATTGCTAATGGGACGAAAACTCCGGTGCCCACTTGACGTTTGAACCCCATTACACACCCGAGGGTTACAAGGGGAGCTAGAAAAACAAGGAAATGAGCATAGGCGACGGTGTGGGCCGAAACTATGGGGACGGCCCGAGTTGGGTCGCCGGACAAGTAACAAAAGTAACAGGGCCAAAATCGTCGTGGTAGAGCTACCAGACAACCGAATGTGGCGGCGCCACATAGATCAGTTAAGGAAACGAATAACTGGCCAAACCAAACCAACAGAGACAGGTAATGACCAATACCACTTTGAATCCACAGCCGACAATGACCCGGGGGAGGCGCAAGACTTAGCTGAGGTTCCAGAGTTCCAGCGGCGCCATCAGGTCCCCGAGGGAAACAGCAAGGAAAATTCCAAAATTAATCCAAGGCCGGATGGCCAAGAAAAAGAGTCGGCCAATAATCCAGAGCCCGATGGCCTAGAGAAAGAGCTGGGAGGAGAAAACAGCCCCTCCGACCAGCTCAAAACACCACCCAGAACTGAACCGCGCAGGTCAGAAAGAACTAGGAGACGCCCAGGTTATTTGCGTGACTACGTCGAAAAATAACATGTGAATAAATATGTAAATAAGACCAAGTGTTTTCTGGGAGGGGAGGAGTGTTATGTATTAACAGTTGTGCCTTTAAATATTTGAGCGGGAAATCAGCACGTTGCTGATTGGACGAAGCCTCCAGCAGAACTGTATAAAAGGAGAGGTTTTTGCCCCAGCCTGTTGCTGGGTTCACCCTATATTAAAGAGCTGTTGTCACTACCCTGGTCTCCAGCCTCGTTACTTCCCGAACTTAACACTTTATATAAGAGGACACCACTCTCATAAATTGCAGACAATTCCAAAATGACTCAGAGAAGCACAGACCTCCGATCAACAAATACTTACAAATAAACAATACAATATAATTTTGGGAGACCAAGTGTGATGTAATATAGCAGTTAAGGTGACAGATTACAAACAGGGAGACTGAGCTCTCCTCTCGTTTTAGGTATGGAAGTCGTTTGGTGACTTTGGATCAATCACACTCTCTTAGTCCATCCATCCATACACACACACACACACACATACATACATACTAAAGTAAAAGCAGGATATCAATCAAATAATAATAAATAAATAATAAATAATGATAAAGAAGGAAGAACAAGACAGAAAACAAACTCTGCTGAAGGAATCTATGTCATGCAATCTGAGTTGATCACCGGAACCAAACGTTTATTCTTCCAAGCTTCCAGACTCATGATGGAGCCAATCTTCAGAGAACTTCTGGTCCCTGTGATTGACTCAGATTGGATTCTGCAACATTTATCCTGTGACACATATATTTGCCTTTGTCCACAATCTATGTCTACGAAGGTAATTCCTTGAATTTGTTTCTGAGCAGGGGTTCAAATGAGAGGCAAATAGTTGGCAGGGTAATAATAATACAGCTAATTTGCCCTTCTAAATATATAAAAAGTGTATTTGCTTACTCATATTTTTCAATACAGTTTTCCATGTCGTCCCTGAAAGTGGAGATAAAATGTACACATTAGAGAAAATGCATTCCCACATACATATAATAGATAAAACTGGTCTTACTGTAGTTATACTTTAAAGAAATGTGAATAGAAAAAGACATGTATGAGGAATTTTTTTTTTCAAGTGCAGGCTGATGTAGAAATTTAGTCCTATGTCTGTACTACAACATACTTAATTACAGCCCCATGATAAATTTACTATTACTACAATGAGATCATATAAATGTCCTAATGTTCCCTACCAGAGTAAAAGGTATCTCATTCTACATGGCACACCTGCCACACATCAAAAACATTTCATAAGCAGTAGAATACAGCTTCTGAGATCTGCAAGTAGGCATCACACACCCAGAGGCTACCATACAAGGACAAATTATGCATTATATAGATTGCTTGAAGGTGAGAGATACTTTCAATGTAATCTTCTGGATCCCCTACGTGGATTGCCCTGTGACTATGTAGGACAGGCGGAGAGTCAGACAAGAAGACCAAAACTCATTGGTAGCCTCACATTGCAATGAACAAGGACATACATTCAATTTTGCAGCTACTAAGATTGTTGGATGAGCAGGTACTAAAACAGCCAGGGAAGAGATTGAAGGGAAATAGGACTCTCATCAGTCAACAGGAGTGCTGATTTCCAACCAGTTATCAAATACTTAGGAGGCAAGGGCTTGGCAGTAGAAGGAAATAACAGCCAATGACTTAATAGCCAATCAACAACTAAAAAGCCACACACAACCAGGCACTATATAAATACCACACACAGAATAGCCCAAAGCATATACTGTGCTGGAGAACAGTTCCCTGAGGATGGGTTCCAGCATGGATCCAAAAGCTTGGAAGACTAAATCTCTGGTCCCAGTGACTGACCCAGATTGGATCTTGTAGATTCGCTTTCATTTGTTAGATATCTTTCAGTTTTAGAAGGGAGCTCTATAGGTACTCTGATAACTATTATTTTGTCCCAAGGATACAGTACATATTTGAATATATTTTATTTATTCATGCATATATTATGGAACACATTCATTATCTTGGATACTACACAAACATTTTCTGGAACCTCTTTTTAATTAGTTTGGAAAGCAGCCGATCTTCGATGCTTTAATCAATTGCAAACTGCTGAAGTGTGGAACTCCGAGCCTTGTACGTTGAGTCAGGGGTCCAGCAGGTGGGAGCATATTATTGTTTTTCCTGCAATTTGCACTCAGCAAGAACTGAACAATGGATAAACTAGCAAAAGGCTCACAAAAGAGAGGCCTTGATGGTACCCCAATGGGTTTTTATTTTAAATAGCATAAAGATAATTAAACTTGACAGAGGTGAGGGACATAAATTTGATTTCTGCTGGGATTGTTTGTTATTCCTTTCTTGTTTTAAAAGTGAGTTTGAATACTAATACTATTGTTGGGTTAACTTTGGGTACTCACACACTTCTCAGTGTGGGCTAAAGTGGCAGAACTGCAACAGAAAAATTTCAGAGAACTAATAAAGAAACTTGCAGTTCATTAAAATGGGAAATAAAATTTTAGGTATTCAATCTAGTACTATCAATAGATAACATAACCACTGTATGTCCAAAATTTACTTCTTGGTTTCTTTTTTTTTATTTAGTCTGGTTGGTTGATTTAAAATAAGTCTGTATAACTTTATAGAGGGAAGGCAAGAAGTACTATCTTTATAGATGCTTCCTGATTGCCCGCTATTTTCTCAGTTCATCAATTCGTCACATTCTGAAGCAAACTGGCATAGGACCGGGTTATTTACGGGACCGCCTGCTGCTACCAATAGCCTCCCATCGACCTGTGCGCTCCCATAGGGAGGGTCTCCTCAGGGTGCCGTCAGTCAAACAATGTCGACTGGTGACCCCCAGGGAGAGGGTCTTCTCCTGCCCTCTGGAATGAGCTGCCTCCGGGGATACGTCAACTCCCTGACCTCCAGACCTTTTGACGCAAGCTAAAGACCTTTTTGTTTTTATCACGCAGGGCTGGCTTAATGTAGTTTTAATATGGGTTTTATTATAGTTTTAGTCTATTCTCGGCCTAATTGAATTAGTTTTTTAAAATGTTTTTTAATTTTTGTGGAATTTGTTTTTTTTTTATTTGGCTGTAAACCACCCTGAGTCCTTCGGGAGAAGGGCGGTATATAAATTAAATTAATAAATAATAAAATAATAATAAATAAACCGTATTCCTAAGGAAGGACTTGCTCTAATTTCAGGATATTAAGGCATTCACTAACTCTTAACTTGTTAATCGGTTTCTTGCCCTGTATTTTTACTTGTATCCTTATGATTTATACTGATATTGATTGTTTCCCGATTGCTTAATTGTAGCCTATGACTATCATTAAGTGTTGTAAGTGTTGTACCTTGATGAAGGTATCTTTTCTTTTATTATTTATTTTATTATTATTATTATTATTTATTAGATTTCTATACCGCCCTTCTCCCGAAGGACTCAGGGCGGTGTACAGCCAAAGTAAAAGCAAACAATACAATATACAATTAAAACGAAATTAAAAAACTTATTACACAATTTTAGTGTACAATTTTATGTACACTAAGAGCATATTCACCAAGACAAATTCCTTGTGTGTCCCATCACACTTGGCCCAGGAAAAATTCTATTCTATTCTATTCTATTCTATTCTATTCTATTCTATTCTATTCTATTCTATTCTATTCTATTCTATTCTATTCTATTCTATTCTACCCTCCCTCCTTTTGAAAATCTTGAAACATATAGTGGAAGATTTGTATTTGACTAGGAGCAGTATAGGTAAAGAGAAGCTCCTTTTTAATTCACCCTTTCCAGTAATTTTTCGATTTTCTTTTTTCACATGCTGAAAAAGCTGCCCAGAGTCACCTTGTAGGGCAGATGGGTGGCATTTAATAAATAAATAAATAAATCAAATAAAAATATATGTTTTTATTGTATAGGAAAAGATAGTTTCTTTTTAAAAGAGGTGGCTCTTTCTCATTTATTACTGGAAACACTTCCTCCAACAATACTGGGCATTGGTGTTGTCTACATACTACATACAAACAAACAAAAACCTAAATTGATGTTTATAAAAATCACCTGAAGGTGGCAACATTTATATAAATCCTATATGGCTTCAGGCTGTGATCTAATTACCTTAGTTCAGAGGGCAGATAAAAAGCCATATTCAACCGTATCATCCAAGTATGAAAAGGTTTGAGACATTATATGCAGAGATAGAGACACATTTATGTGATATGTGAGTTATATTCTCCATCTATGCCCACTTATTCTCAATAATTATAGCCTATAATAACTGTGCAAATGTAGAATTGTGAACTGAAGATATTAAAAATATAACAGTGAGCTTCACAATGTATTCTTGATTAGCTGGATAGAAATCTATTGTGGATACAGGAACCATCACTACAGTTTTTTTTTTTTAAAGAGGACTTTTATATTATCAGTTATTTAACATACTATCCAACTGAGTTCTGCTGCCCTGGCTATTTGTTCAGACTGGCTTATGATTTTCTCTTCCATGCCTTTCTGGGTTCAGCAAGCGTTGCACATTTGCAGTAACTGCTTGTCATTGCATTGTATGATTGTAACATACATTTTTGTATGATTGCATCTCCAGCAGAGGGGTCATAGGGTGCTGAGCAAAACTATGACAGCTTTTGTAGAAAATGTAACACATTGGACGCTAATGTATGATGGGTCTTATTTTGAATTTTTTTACGTGTGAAGGTAATAATCATTTATTGTTCTAACATAGAAAGTTGAATGAGCATTATCTGTTCTTATAGCCCACTTCCAGACTCTGGATATTGTGCCCCCACCTCTCTTTTATGTAGCCTTTCTATTAACAGAAAGAGAAAACAGTAAATCTGAATACAGAATAGGTAATATACTAAAATATGTAGAGACAGAGGGATAGAATCAAGATCATGTGAAGTACTAGTACCACTTTATAAAGCCTTAGTAAGACCACACTTGGAATACTACATCCAGTGTTGGTCACCATATTATATAAAAAAGATGTTGAGACTCTGGAAAGAGTTCAGGAAAGAGCAACAAATATGATTAGGGGGTTGAAGCTAAAACATAAGAAAAGACAGTTTAGGAATTGGATGTGTCTAGTCTAGTGAAAAGAAGGAGTGGGGAGCATGATAGCACTGTTCCAATATTTGAGGGGCAGCAACTAAGAAGATGCCTCAATCTATTTTCCAAAGCACCAGAAGGCAAGACAAGAAACATTAGGTTGAAGGAAAAAAGAGAGAAGCAACCTAGAACCAAGGAACCAAGAACTGCTGTCAAAGAGAGAAGCAACCTAGAACCAAGGAGAAATTTTTTAACATAACAATTAACCAGTGGAACTGCTTTCCATCAAAAGCCTTCACCACTGGAGGCTTTTAAGAAGAAAATGGACAGCTGCATGTCTGGAATGGTATAAGGTCTCCTGCTTGAGCAGGAGGGTGTACCAGAAGACCTGCAAGGTTACTTCCCATTCGTTATTCTGTTAAATATGAGAAAGTAAAACAAAAACTGATGGTTTAATTCTTTCCTAGAATATGATTCAACTTCCTGTATGTGAGCTGCCATGAAAGGCTGAGTGAGTGATGGCAACAGATTTTAGACATAGATAGAAAAACACATTAATACAATCCTCCTTTCAACATTTAATGCCTTGACATACACATCACAGGGAATGTAATGGATGTTGAACAAAACATAAAAGTGAATATTAAATGACTGATTTATAAGTTGATCCCCAGTATTTTTTGTAGGAAAGGACCTCCAGTCTTTGAATATCAGAGTTATTTTAAAGCATGACTTGTCCCATTAAATTTTATACCTTCCCAGTGAAGGTGATATTTATGTTCACTTTTCTTCTGTTTTGAGAGAAAAGCAGGGGTGAAATGCTCCCGATTTGGTCTGGATCGGGCAATCTGGTAGTGATGGGGCAGATAGTTCAGAGAACCAGTAGCAAAAATCCCTCCCCCCTCCCCCCCGCCCATGCCCACCCAATTGCCTGGTCCCCACTTGCCTACTTGGCAGCTTTCTGCTTCTTTCGGGCTAGCTCGCTGCCTTGCTTTGCTTCAGCTGCTGCAATCAATTGCATCAACTAGCAACTCAATCTGCCTGCCTGCAATCCATCTCATCAGTGAGCAACTCAATCTGCCTGCCTTGTCCCTTAAATTGGGTAAGTAACTGGGGGGGGGGGAGCTTTAAAAAAATTGGGTTTTTTTTAAGGAGTTTTATTATTATTATTATTATTATTATTATTATTATTATTATTATTATTATTATTATTATTATTATTATTATTATTATTATTATTATTATTATTATTATTATTATTATTATTATTATTATTATTATTATTATTATTATTATTATTATTATTATTATTATTATTATTATTATTATTATTATTATTATTATTATTATTATTATTATTATTATTATTATTATTATTATTATTATTATTATTATTATTATTATTATTATTATTATTATTATTATTATTATTATTATTATTATTATTATTATTATTATTATTATTATTATTATTATTATTATTATTATTATTATTATTATTATTATTATTATTATTTATATTATTTATTCTTATTGGCCTTGCCCACCTGGTCACCTGACCACCAAGCCACATCCACCAATTAAGTCACGCTCACAGAACCGTAGGGAAAATTTTTAGATTTCACCCCTGGAGAAAAGTAACCTTATTTTGAAGATCTTTGCTATTTGCCTTGGTATATGATAAAAATAAAACAAATTACATTTTAGATATGCACTAGGTGTCTTTTTAGCAATAATTTTGTAATTTTTTCTTATTAATTCTAATCCTAACATCAATTAATTACACTGCTTTATAAGTATTAAACCCATATTTTCCAAGAAAATTTTAAAAGATGTGCTGTTTGAAACCTGTACTGTGAACAGCTGGAATGTGTCTGGAGACAGAGAACATGGATATTTGCCTAATTTTTTTTTTAAGATGGATTTTTCTTTTAATGCAGTAAATGTAAGAATCACATTTTTGCATTGCTAATTCTTTAGCAGAGTGTCAGTATGGTAACCACATTTGGAAGCATTCTGCTTGTTATATAGCTTACTGATGAACCATTAGAAAAATAAATTAATTCACTTTGCTAAATTAGAAGCATTGCCATAAGCACGGGAAATGTTAATAGGCATGTAGTCATGCAAAAATATTTGGATTTTATCAGTAATAAACAGTATGCAGATGAAGTAAGCATAACACATCCATAATCTAAATACAGAGCATGGAAGGAAAATAAAGTCTCTTTTTTCTTTGTCTTCAGTTTGTAATTTTCAACATGCAGTTTTCTCCCTAGGAACTGAACCTGATACGTGTATATTGAATTTCTAGGAAGGTAAATGCTTAGAGGTTAAATTCTTTTCTCCTGGTGAATATGAACATGGTCTATATAGCAATATAGTAAAGAATGACAAATGTTTTACAATCCTGTCAGCTCTGTTTACATTCTCCTTTTTCTTGTAATTTTGTATAACTGTGTGATTGAATTTTTCAGATGTGGTATGTTCATTTTTCAGTTACTTCTCACACACCTAGTGGTTTCAGATCTTCAAGGGATATTAGTTTATTCATGTGATCAGGTGGAGGTTGAGCTTTTAGAAATAAGTGATGGAAAAGGACACTGCGTTACAGTTGTGTTGGAAAGCAGCAGATAACTTTATTTTTTAAATGTTCACTGGCTGAAAAACAAATTGGGACAAAAAAGGAGGGGGAAACCCTAGAAAATAGTATTTTTGCATCAGATATATTGTTCTCAGGAAAGAGTAGTGTTTAGAAAATTCAGCAAGTATGTAGAAGGGTATTCTCGTTATATAATGAACAACTAAAATTTTGTTAATATTGTGGTAGACTCTAAGATAGACAATTCCTATTCTGGTATGTTTGATCTCAGGTATTGTAAGGTCATTTTAGATAGAAAATGTAGAGTTTAAAGTCCAAAACATTTGAAGGGCTTCAGGCAAGGAAAATCTATTTTAAGACATTATAACTTGTTGCTATGTATTAAAACTGTTTCTGTGAAATTCTTGGATATGACTTGTCACTGCTATCTTTCCCCAAACATTACTAGTGCTATCATAAATGGCTACAATTTATTATACTGATATTTGAGATGCTGAGTGGCTAGAAAATAGAAAATCAATGATTGAAGTGGGTAACATTTCCCCCCCAAAAATGTTGCTTCCTGAAAAACTTTTGGTGATTATGATAGACTCCTTCAAACTGAATACACAAATGTAATTTCAGTTTGACAGTATCATGTAGGAATGTTAAAAAATTTGAAATTAACTTTAATGACATCTTCTTCTCTTTTTTACACACTGCATGAATTCAACAAGGCTGAAAGTGTTTTGCTGGTGATTTTTGTTGGTAATCAGTGTCTGATGCATCTCACTGCAGTGTCCATCAATAGTTAACCAGTACTGATGAATTCCAGTTGCCTTGATACAATTTTCCCATTGAGGCAAAGTCCTGGTGAAATCTTTCACCATATTCATCACTCACTGCACCTAGATTTTCAGAAAACAATGCAGAAAATGAATCTTCAGTGGTGGGATTAAAATTTTTTTATACCGGTTCTGTGGGCATGGCTTGGTGGGCGCGGTGTGGCTTACTAAGCGTGGCTTTGTGGGCGTAGCAGGGGAAGGAAACTGTAAAATCCCCATTCCCTACCCACTCCAGGGAAAGGTTACTGCAAAATCTCCATTTCCTCCCGATCAGCTGGGACTTGGGTAGCAGAGAATAGATGGGGATGGGGCCAGTCAGAGGTGATATTTACTGGTTCTCCGAACTACTCAAAATTTTTGCTACCGGTTCTCCAGAACTGGTTAGAACCTGCTGAATACCACCTCTGGAGATATTGCATTTCATGATCTTATATGTTATAAGAAGTTTGTCAACCAGCTGAATGTAGTTTGGTGCTCTGTAGTTGCCAGAAAATTCTCAACGACATCCTTGAATGCTTTCCAGGCAATTTGCTCTGGCCCTGCTACCAGATCTTTGAACCACTTGTCATTGATGAGACATCTGATTTATGGACAAACACAAACGTCTTCCTTAATCTTGACTTCAGATAGAAACATCTGTCTTCATTAACACAAACCTTTACCTTCCTTATTCATCATACACACACAAATTTTCCTCAATCCAAGTTTTATATGAAATGAAGGCAAAAATATCTTGTTGGGTCAACAAGCGGTGTATATGCCAAGTTTTTCTGGGCTGGAATCAAATCCAGCATCGCTTTTTTAAAAAAATGCAACTCTTTTGCACAGCTGTTCCATTTGCATATGTAACAACAGTACTTTGTATATCTGAGCTACATTTGAACTAGCAAAGCCACTACTTTTAGATCTCCACGGATATTCCAGTTGTACTTGGCATATTGGATGTGCTTCAACAACAGTTTTATATTTCTTTCATATATGCAGCACAGATAAGTACTGAAGGGCATACATTGCGATTGTGTAAAAGCAGAAGATTTTTTATAAAGTGGTATATGATAAGCTAAATTACAGGTTGTTTTTGTGATTAGCAGTCAAAACTTTTTAGAACACCCACAAGTGTTCAGGAAGCAAAATCTTTGTTGTCCAATGATTAGCCAAAGGTTAAGTCACAAAGCTAGAAACTAGGAGATCAGGCGTCATGGTCCCATCTGAAGCACGAAGCTAAATGGGGATCTTATAGCAGTAGCACTTAGACTTATATACCACTTCATAGTGCTTTACAGCCCTCTCTAAGCAGTTTACAGAGTCAACATATTGCTCCCAACAATCTGGATCCTCATTTTATTGACCTTGGAAGGATGGAAGGCTGAGCCAACCTTGAGCCTGGTGAGATTTGAACTGCCAAATTGCAGGCAGAAGTAGTCTGATGATTAGCCAGTTTTGTGTAGTGGTTAAGGCACAAAGCTAGAGACTAGAACTCAGGAGTTGTGGTGGTCCCATCTGAAGCACCTTATGCCAGTCCTTTCTCTCAGCCCTAGAAAGGAAGCAAGGGCAAATCATTTTAGAAAAACGTTGCCAAGTAAATTGCAGGGATTTGTCTAGGCAGTGGTCAGGAATCAACATTGACTTAGAAGAGTGCATGTGTACACACAAACATATACACACAAAATGTATCTGTATCTACCATGTATCTAATGCTGTACATCTGAGTTCTGATAGAGGCATCCAGTAAGTATGAATATGGCCTCTGGTTTATAACCTTTCTGTTTACCTTTTTCTTTGATAAAACTTCTCAGTACTGATTTTTATTTTCCTCCTTGAATGGGAATGACCCATTTGATGTCTTACCAGGAATCTGGAATGATGATGAAGCACACTTTATGCCTTGATCCAGGCTAAATGGTGATTAACCTTGGCTACTTTCTGTGCTGATCCTTTTTGTGGTCATATCAATATCCTTCAGGATAAAAAATGCAGAAGCAAGTTTAGCAGGTGGAAAAATATAGATCTTCCGAATATATTTGTTCTAATAAAGTAGTTCTCCCTCTTCAAAACAAATACACACACACACACACACACACACACACACAGGGAGGGAGGGAGAGAGGGAGGGAGGGAGGGAGTTTTCTTGCATATAGAACATAATACTCAACATCCAGTAGTGTCTGTTGGGTGGGTGCCAAAATGTGTAAGATAGCAGATACGATGTCTCACACATGAACAAAAGGAGCAAGTTTCAATTACAACACCATCTGTCGTCTTGCACATTTTGACACCCATCTCCCTGCAGACACAAAGGCACACATCCAGACCCAGATAACAAGCTAGGAGATTTAGCATCTTTAAGACTGCCATCTTTTTCAATAGCTCTGTTAAAACAAACTAAAACCAGGCACCTAAATGTGGGAAGAAAGAAAGACTTTCCATCACCATTAAATATTGATAAATGAAGTTTCTGTTGCACTTTGCAAACCCCAAACCTGTTAAAAGCAGTTCATTTTAATGACATGAAGATGAGAACTATGTGAGTTGGGTGTAGGCAAAGAGCAGGAAACAGTACCCACCTATGCACCCAGCAGGAAGCACAATGGTTGTTCACCTCATCAATGGACGGGAATACATTCATTCTTTGTTTCTTTGGCACTTTTAGTATATTTTTGGATGTTTCAGATAAATTGCCCATTGACCAATGATGCAAATCAACAAGTGGCTGTAACTCTGAGCAAAACTCTAAAGTATCAGGCTGCTTTGTTCTGCTCTTGAAAAAACAACCCCTTCAATCTCTGTAGGAAATGTGTCCTAAAAAGAAAGAAGACAATGTGCCAAATTTGACAAGGAGTGAAATTGAACATTCTGATTATGAAGACATGAGATAGAATTACCAGTTCTAAGATGCAAAAAGATCATCCCTGTACTGCTGGAAGAGAGTTTTTAATATCTTTTTGCTGCCATCAAATGGTTGTCCAGATTTTGAAACTGTTGAATTAAAAAGGAGATGAATGGATCAAACTAGACTATTTTTGACAGTGCTCCAGTGAAGGGTTTCAAAATTTTGATTCTCTGGGTGTGGCATTGCTTGATGGGTGTGGCTTGGTGGGCGTGGCATGGGAAGAATACTATAAAATCTCCATTCCCACCCCACTCCAGGGGAAGGATACTATAAAATCTCCACTTCCTGTCGATCAGCTGGGACTCAGGAGGCAGAGAATAGATAGGGGCGGGGCCAGTCAGAGGTGGTATTTACCAGTTCTTCGAACTACTCAAAATTTCCAGTTCTCTAGAACTGGTCAGAACCTGCTGAAACCCACCTCTGCAGTGCACCTTTGAAAACTGTTAGGTCAAGTAGACAGTTGGAGATTTTAGCATTTCTTGCCTACCATCCAGTATTCTAGATTGTTGCAACCCACATCTGGTAGACCAAAATGAGGAAGGAGGTAAATGGACCTTGAAAAAATAATTTCTGATAGTGTGTCTGGAAAGTTCCAGATTAGTTTCCCAATATATAATTCTGTGTTTTGTTTCTCCCTCATCTTTCTTCCTTCATGCTCATAAGGCAGTTGTTATTGGTATTGATAGCATTTCTTTTCTATATCTTTCTTTTCTTTATAATGGAGCCTAAAAGTAAGGAACCTTTATTGTAAGCTGCCCAGATTAATTAATTTAATTAATTAATTAATTAACAAACAAACAAATCTGAAAACCTATCGGAGTGGCCTATTCCCAATGCCAACAATATCACTTTTCTTTCTGTTTTTCTCTTACCAATGCTGGCTTGTTTTGATCTGACCTCAATATCTAGTCTTCTATATTTAGCAGTATTTGTGATGACTTCTAGGAAGTTGGAATCTTCCTGCAAAGCCCTATGAGCACAAAGCACTCTCATTACCATAGCTACAGTATCTGCAGCTTAGCTTCTGCTCTGAGAAGGCTCTATGGTTTCCTCGCCTCAAACAAATAGGGATTTTTTTAAAAAAAAAGCCAAAAACAGAAAGAAAAACCTAAACTGAACAACAATCTCAGGGATGGCTTTAACTTTTCCTTTGTTGTTTTCTCAATATTAGTGAGTTTCTGGAGAATTGTAAGTTTTTGAGTGAACCTCTGCAGCTTTAAACCAGTGGTGGGTTGTCCCCGATTGGCACCGGTTCTATAGAATTGGTAGTAAAACTGGTGGGAGGCTCCGCCCACTGACCCAAACGTCATCAAAAGTGATCTGCGCATGCGGGCATGATGCAAACCGGTAGTAAGGGTAAGTAGAACCCACCCCGGCTTTAGACCAAATATTCCAGCTCTCACAGTTCTAAAGGCTGACTAATGGTATGTATCCCATCAGATAGAGGGAATTTGTGAGTTCTAATTCTGCCTTAGTTACAAAGCCAGCTGAGTGACTTTGGGTAATCATTTTCTCTTAGCTCTAGAAAGAAGGCAATGACAAACTACTTCTAAATTTTATTAAAAGTTTTAAAAAACAAAGATAAAAACCAAATGCAAACTAATATAAAAAAGAAAACAGAAAGAAATTAAAGAGTAAGTTAAAAAAAGAAGAAAAAAATGAAAAAATAGAAAAGAAAGAAAAAAGACATAAAGATGTTGCCTTCAAATCTTTTCTACGCCACTTCTAAATTTACCTCTTTTTCTAAAGTTACATCATAACTATCATTTTTTTCTAAAGTTTTGATTTCTTTTGTACATTGATTTTTAAAATTGTTCGAATCAATGTATGTCACTGGATTTTGTAGGTTTTTTTAACATGTCCACCAAGCATAATAATATGATCCTTCTTGTAACATTTTTGTCACATTTACAACATGTATACTTTTATATATTCTAGACAGTTTCTCTGGTGACATATACCAACAGTACATCATTTTATAAAAGTTTTCTTTAAGATTATAATAGTGAAAATTTCAACCCTTTCCCATTAGAATATCTGTACATTTTAACCAAAAGATTAGCCCATTTTATTGTACATTCTTTACTTATTCTTGTTCTATTTCAAATTTCAATAAAAGTTTACACATTTTGGCTTCCGGTGGCTCCGCTGCTCTGATGGCGGTCTTTTTTTAGATCGCCAGCTCCACGATCTCGTAGAGTCGTCCAGACAGCAGATATCAGCTTCCTGGTGGCTTGAAATCTTCCCCTCGGGTGAAGAGGGGAAGCAGAGCATTTGGGCTGAAGTTGAGCCCCCTGGAAAGCCCCAGAAATGATTCTGGAGGCTTGAGGGTGAAGCTCCTTCTAAAGCCCGAAACAAGCTCCGGATCTGGAGGCACCTCTGTTCCAATGAGCAGAACTAAAAGCAGCGTCCATTCCTGCCATCGATAAGGATCAATGATTGGATTTTAAGGCAGGTGGAGCGAAAACAGGAGTACAGGCATGTATGTATCAATTTAAACTCCCTAATTAGAGGATTTAGTTTGAAAAAATAGAGATGAAGAAAAGAAAATGGCTTGTGGATTGTGAAAGTTAAGGAAATGCCTGTTAGTTGTCGGTGTTGATGTTAATTGAAGAGATTATGTTAAAGGAATAAGGATTTGAATTATTTTATTTTTTTTATAATTCAAGAGGAGAAGAAACAAGATTTTCCCCCCCTTCCCTTTAAGTGGAAACTGTAGGTGAAGAAAGCGAAAGTTAAAAAGTTGTTTTTTAATATTGCTTTGCCTAGAACTTTGCTACTTGCTGGATTTGATTCTTATATGGAGAAATAAAGTGGAAACTGGGAAGATTTATAATTGATTTAATAAAAGATTTGACTTTGGTTGAATATAAAATAAAAGTAAAATGGCTTCTGTGAAAAATTTTAAGGAAGCTGGGCTTCGTTAGTCCAACTTTATAAAGTACAAGACGAGTTGAAGGAATTTCTCAAGGCTCAAATGTTGGCTCTGGATAAAAAAATTAAAGAAATTAAGGACAAAATACTGCAAATTAAAGACACTGTTGAAGCTGAGAATGAAGATATAAGAGAAGATCTGGTGACAGCAATTAAAGGTGTGGCTGAATACACAACAAAATTGGAGGGAAAAGTGAAAGGGGTTGATCAAGCTAATTTGAACTTAAAAAGTAAAATAGAGGAATTTCAAATCAAGGTGGAGGATATAAAGCAATTGGATGACAGATTTGAAGAAATTAATCAAGTAAATTTGGATTTTAAAAACAAAATAGAGGAGCTCCAGATCAAGGCGGAAAGAGCAGAGGATGAATGGGTTTTATTGCAATACATATTATGGAATATGTATTAAGAGTAAGAGGTTTGAAAGAACATAAACAAGAGGCTCTAAAGAAGATTTTTGCAGAGGCCTTCGCACAGCTGATGGTAAAGAGCCCAGTGGATATTGAAATTCAAATTGAAAAAATTTATCGTGTTAATTCATGGGTAGCAAAACAGAGGCATTTACCAAGAGATATAGTAATTTATTTTACATCTAGGAAGATTAGGAATGAAATTTCGCAAGTTTCTTATAAAAATGGAATTCAAATATTGGGACAAAAGGTATTGGTATTGAAGGAAATTCCTTTTAAAATGTTAAAAAATAGAAAAGAATATACATTTTTGGTGGACCAGCTTAGAAATCTCCAGATACAGTATAGATGGAATATACCAGCTGGAATAACAGTAAATTATAAGGGAGTGAAATATTGTCTTAATACAGTTTTTAAAGCAAGAAATTTCTATACTAAAATATTGAAGGCTGGATGTTTACCATTGTTAGGAAGTAAGAAGGAAGGAGAGGTGGGAATGGCTAAAGAAGGAGAGGAAGTAAAGTGAACACAATTTGAATCTGAGACCTTAATGCTGGCAGCAGAATTACAGAAGGTTGTGTGGGAGGATCCAAGCAAGACTGTAACTATTAAGAATAGAGAGTAAGAAGTAAATTGTATATTAAAAGGAGTATAAAATGTTTAGGGAATGAAGAAGAGAAAGGATTTTAGGAATATTAATTGAATATAAGTTAAATGTTTAATACCTTAAATTTTGGGTATGTAATTGTAGTAATGGTATTTGATGAAACATGGTGATAGTTTTGTAACATATAGTGGTGGGAATATATGTAATTTTGAAAATGTTGGATTTATACGATTTAAATGCTGTGGGAATTAAAGCAAGATTGTAATTATTAAGAGTAGAGAAAGAAGTAAATTGTATGTTAAATGGAGTGTAAATGTATAATGAATGAAGAAGAAAAATGATGTTAGGAATATTATTTTTAGGTATGTTAATTGATTAGGGATAGTTTATTAAATGTTTGGTAATTTAAATGTTAGATATGTAATTGTAGTAATGATATTTGACTGATGGAGCAACATCGAAAAATGGAATATTAATTGTGGTGTTGATTGGTGAAGATTGGATAGTAAAAACTACAAAATCTGAAGAAATACGTAAGTGGAGAAGATGGACTGTAATTTAAAAATGGACTGAAAGAAGAAACCTACGAAGGGAAGACTGTATTTGTATTGATGGAATTATATTTTCTTTCTTCGTTTTTATGGATAAGGGGAGTTAAAGTTTTAGAGAGGGGTGGGAGTCTATGTATAATTAGTTTATTTTAGTTTGTGATTGTTGGTTATAATACCCTGTATTTGCTCTGGGAAGTCCTGTGGGGGGAGGGTTGGGGGAGGAGGATGGAAGATGGTATATGGATTGATTAAAAATGTACAGGTATGACTGAAGATATGTAACCAAAAAGCAAAAAAATTGAAATGAAACTGGGGCTGCTCAAATACAACTTCTGACTGAACTGGTGGGAATAAGGGATTAGAAAGGGAGAGGAGGAGAGAGAGGGAAAGAAGGAAGTAGGGTGGAAAAACGAGAGAAGGAAAGAAGAGGGGGGAAAGGAAGAGAGGAGTGGGGAAGGAGGAGAGGAAGTAGAAAAGGGAAGGAGAGGGAGGATGGGTAAGTAGAAGAAGGTAGAGAGGGTAGAGGAGAAGGGAAGGTTAAGTTAAGGAAGGAAGTGGTAAACGAGTGGTAACAAATGAAAGTTAAAAGATGATGGATAAATAACTGTACATTAAATATGATGATAGAAAATGAAAAAATAAAAACTTTTGGGGGGAAAAAGTTTACACATTTTAGCAATTATATGTTCTTTATTTGTATACAGTTCTATTTCAAAATAAGTCTTACAAAGTTCAATACCATAAACTCTGGTCCATTTTAAATCTTTCTGATAACAGTAAGTAACTATATCCCTCTGCCACCAATTGTTCTCTTGATTTTATTTTGTATGTCTCTTGACAAAATTCTAGTATCTCATGATAAGTTACCATTTGTTTTTTGCCTATTATTTCTTGTCTATAAAATGCTTCTTGTACTAAGAACCACAAAATTGATTTTAGACACAACTTAGATTTCTATTTACTCCATCTTCTCAATGTTGTATGTTTAACATTATGATTTTTTAAATCCATATTAAACTTGACTTTATCATGCTCCAAATATCCACCCAAATCTCAGATCATATCCTTTGTAACTGTAAAAACCTTCTGTTTCTCAGCAACACCCACTCTTTCATTCAAACCAAACAGGAAATCAAGTCTACCCAATCTTTCTCTTTCCTTTACATTTGTAGTACCTTATATTAACTCCATGATTTGTTTTCTTGCCACACAGACATAGACATAGTATATCCTTTTGTCATTGTTTAAATAATGCATCAGTTGTCAAAACAGGTGTAGTCTGAAACAAAAACATCATTCTAGGCATTTATTTTTATCACAGAAATTCTCCCTAGCAATGACAGCTGTAGTTTTTCTCATCTTAACATGTCTTTTTAAAAAAAAACTTCATTCCATATTTTCACACAGTTATTTTGAAATAACATATAATTGAGATTTGTAATGGTGATATTTTATTTTCTTCTTAATCTTAAAACCTAGTTTATTTTTCTATTCTGTTTGCTCCTCTGTTTTCATGTTTTTTTTTGTTAACATTTTAATTTTCTGTTTGTTAATCTTAAAACTACTAATGTACCAAATTCTTTCAGTTTTCCCATTAATGTTTCAATTCCCTTTAAAGGATCTTCCAAAATCAACACTAAGTCATTTGTAAAAGCCTTTAACAAGTTTCTTGTTTATTCTTTACTCTCACAACCTTCTCATCTTGTCTTATATCTCTATTTAATATTTCAAGGACTAAAATAAACAAGAGATGAGACAGTGGGCATCTCTGTCTTGTTCCTTTTTGTACCTCAGAAGGCTTTGTTAGATCTCCATTAATAATTATTTGTGCTTTCTGCAAAATATAAATCAATATGATCCATTTTATAAAGTTCTTTCTAAAGTTATATCTTCTAAAACTTTGAGCAAGAAATCTCAGTTCAAATTGCCAAAGGCCTTCTACATGTCTAAGAAAATCAATGCAGCTTGTTTTTTTTTTCATTATGTTGCTTCAAATATTCCAAAATGCTCAACACATTTCTAATATTGTCCTTCAATTGTATTTTATAGATAAAAACCCACATCGATACTTGTGAATAAATTCTTGCAAAGTTATTTTCAACCCATCAGCCAAACTAGTTATAAACAACTTGTAGTCATTATTGAATAACGATATCGGCCAGACAATTTGTAGTACTGAGGTCAGATATGGGCCAAGCCCTGTTCATTCACAGTAACCACTACATTCATTTTAACAGTCTCCCTGTTTTCTCCCACATTATTTGCAAGAATAGATGGGATGGGGAGTAATTGCTGCTTTCATGCCATCTTCAGGTAATACATTCAGATTGGGACAATCTGAATGTATTACCTTCTCTTCCTAGGAGAAGTTGCCACATGAGATTTCCTAGTTTTTGCTTCATAATTTATATTGTGGCTGAGTTAATGGTTTGGTGATGTATGATTTGTATATTTACCCTGGGAACACTTGGCTACTGATAATTCTGCAGTAATGACTTGTTAAATATATACAGACTTTTACTTGGTTCACAGGTACATTATTAACATGCATGAGGCCTCAGAATAAATTTCTGGCATAACTTGCTAGGTCTGAGAAAGATTCCTTCTTCAAATCCTGTCAGATCCTTTCCAAATAGACTGGGGGAAAAATGAGCTATAATGAAGACAGGCATATAGAATAATAGAATCATAGGACTGTTCTAACCATCTGCCGGGTGTGTGTGTGTGTTAGACTGTTCTAACCCCCTGGCAGGATATCTTATATAATCCCCAATCAAATAGTTGTCCAATCTTTTCTTGAAAACTTCCAGTAGTGGTTCACCCACAACTCTGGAAGGCAAGCTATTCCATTGGTTAATTGTTCTCACTGTCAGGAATTTTTTCCCTAGTTCCAGATTGGATCTTTCTTTAATGAGCTTCCATCCATTGCTTCTTGTCCTACTCTTAGGAGCTTTGGAAAATAAGTCCACTCCCACCTGTTTGTAGCAGCCCTCATGAACCAGAAAACAGCTATCATGTCACCCCTAATTCTCCTCCTTGTTAGGCTAACATAACTAGTTCTCTTAATTGTTCCTCATACAATTTATCCTGCAGACTTCTTACCATCTTGTTTGCTCTTCTCTGCACACTTTTTAGGGTTGTGGCATCTTTTTTGTATTGTGGTGACCAGACTTGGATGTAGTATTCCAAGTGTGGTCTCACCAGTGCAGTACAAAATGGCACTATCATTTCTTGTGATTTTAATGCTATCTCTTTGCTGATTTGTTTTTTTTGGAAGCTGCAGCACACTGCTGTCTCTTATGTGGTAGTCAACTAGGACAGATCTCCCTCACAGTTATTACTGTTTTGCTCGGTACTCTCTATTCAATACTTGTGCATTTAGTTTTTCTTACCTAAGTGTAAGTAAGTGCAGAGCCCTTTTCTTACTACTGAACTGCATCTTGATGGCTAGGGCCCTATGCTCAAATCTGTCAAGATCCTTCTGAATCTTTAGTTATCATCCAAAGTGCTAGTAATTCCTCCCAATTTTCTGTCATCTGAAAATTTGATGAGTTCTCCCCCTCATCTAAATCATTTATGAAGATGTTGAAGTGCATTGGTCCCAAAACAAAACTTAGAGGTCCCCCGTTGCATGCTTCCCTCCATGTAAATTTAATTCCATTGGGGAGTACATGCTGAGAAATACTTTATATTTTAAATATTTTATATTTTCTGGGTGTCCCAATTCCTTTATCTCCCAATAATATTATGGGTGATAAAGCTTGTACTGTAACTGAGTAATCTGATATATTATTGGTATATTAGTGGATTGATATGGCTAATATGATTGAGGATAAATTGAGCTGAGTTAAAGGATGGGCTTGTAGTGCTACCCAAACTCCACTTTGACACATGGAGATTCACAGTCAATGAGACAGCAGCACTAGGGAAGTCTTCTTTGTCAATTTGGAAATACGGAGATATTTAACAGACTCCGATGCAATTCGTTTTGGGTGCAATGGATAAAATCCCATTGGATTGTCATTATTATATATCTGTGTGCAGCAGCATTGTTATTTGAGAGAGTTCCAGTCCCATCTTAGCCATAAAAGCCAGCTGGGTGTCATGCACCAGTCACTCTTAGTTCAGGTTGCTGTTGTGGAGAAAATAGAAAGGAGAAGGTGTGTTGGATATATTCATCTCATTTTAAAAAATAATAAAGGGATACAAATAAATAAATAAATCCATCTATTTGCATCTCTTTATATTATTTGTGTAATGATGTTCTCATAGATGATGTATTTTTCAATTTAATTCACAGCTGCTCCCTCAACCAATTCATTCAACTAAAGTTTTATGGATACATTCTTTTTTTCCCCAAAGAGCCTTTCAATTTGAAACAGAATAATACGGAAAGAATGTTTGATTCTGATAGCTGAATAGTTGCATCTTAAACTTCAGCCCTGATTTGATCCCTTCCTGTATGATCTTTAGGACTGCTTAGGTTTCTGCATCTGTTTGGAAGTCTGAAAAATGTTACAGGGAACATGCTTGGCTCATAAAAGCAATAGTAGCCATGTTGTAAGGGAGAAAAAAATTCAATGAAAATTTAGTCAAAACCTTTCTGGCATAACCTAAGATGGAACACCTTTTGTCCAAAAGTTGTGAATGCTCCAAGGAGCATTCCAAGGAGTCACCTCCTAATAGTGAGAAAATTAACCAATAGAACAGCTTGCCTTCCGAAGTTGTGGATGCTTCATCACTGGAGGTTTTTAAGAAGAGATTGGACAAACATTTGTCTGAAATGGTATAGGGTTTCCTGCCTGAGCAGAAGGTTGAACTAAAAGACCTCCAAGGTCTCTTCTCTTCTCTTCTCTTCTCTTCTCTTCTCTTCTCTTCTCTTCTCTTCTCTTCTCTTCTCTTCTCTTCTCTTCTCTTCTCTTCCCTTCCCTCCCCTCCCCTCCCCTCCTTTCCTCTCTCCTATTCCTATTCCTATTCCTATTCCTATTCCTATTCCTATTCCTATTCCTATTCCTATTCCTATTCCTATTCCTATTCCTATTCCTATTCCTATTCCTATTCCTATTCCTATTCCTATTCCTATTCCTATTCCTACCCTACCCTATCCTATCCTATCATCAGAAAAAATGGACCAATTTTATAATTTCCAGAACCATTGATTGGTATTGTACCGCAGAACTCATGATATATGAATGAAGCAAAAACATCCAGAAGGAGGCTTCATATTCTCTGTTACTCAGAGTCAATAATTCACAAGGCATAGTAATTTTTATTTTATTTTTATTTTATTTTATTTATTTGTAACACAGTATATATAGGCATAAGCATGAAATAACTATACGATATATAAGCATATATATAAGCATAAATATGTAATAACTATATGAATTGGATACAATTAAAGGGAACATTAGGACAGGAACGGTAGGCACGCTTGTGCTCTTATGCCCGCCCCTTACAGACCTCTTAGGAACAGGGTGAGGTCAATAGTAGATTGTTTCTGGTTAAAGCTTTGGGGATTTTGGGAAGAGACCACAGAGTCTGGTAGTGCATTCCAGGTATTAACAACTCTGTTACTGAAGTCAGATTTTCTGCAATCAAGATTGGAGCGGTTCACATTAAGCTTAAATCTATTGTATGCCGTGTATTGTTGTGATTGAAGCTGAAGTAGTCTTCAACAGGAAGGACATTGTAACAGATGATTCTATGAGTTAAGCTCAGGTCATGTTGAAGGCGGCGTAGTTCTAAATTTTCTAAACCCAGGATTTCAAGTCTGGTGGCATAAGGTATTTTGTTTTATTCAGAGCAGTGGAGAACTCTTCTTGTAAAATATTTCTGGACATGCTCAATTGTATTGATGTCAGAGATGTGGTGAGGGTTCCAAACAGGCGAGCTATATTCTAGAATTGGTCTAGCAAATGTTTTATATGCTCTGGTTAGTAGTGTAATGTTTCTGGAGAAGAAGCTACGCAGGATTAAGTTTACAACTCTTAAAGCCTTTTTTGCGATGTAGTTGCAGTGGGCTTTGGCACTTAGATCATTTGATATGAAAACTCCAAGATCTTTGACGGGGTGGGGGTCATCTACAAGGTAATATCCATCGATCTTGTATTTAGCGTTCAGATTCTTTTTTCCAATGTGTAAAACAGAGCATTGTTGGTTGAGATTTGGAGTTGCCAAATTTTTGACCATTCCGACACAATGTCAAGGTCTTTTTGGAGGGTAGCTGTATTGTTGGTAGTGTTAAATAGTTTAACATTGTCGTAATCCTGGAATATTAGGTGAAATTGTGCCCTTCTGGCACCTAATGCTAACAAATACGTTCAGTCAAGGAACACTGTTTTAAGCCTGGATAGCAATGGAAAAATGGATGTGGTCAGTTAATTAGTTTTTAAGCCAAGCTGTAAAAAACTTGCGTTCCATATACAGCTGTAACAAATATATACATTAGTTTTGATGGATTATTGGAAAAAGGTATGGATAACATCCGAATATTAGTAGGCAACCACAAACATTCACAAGCAGCATCCAGTCATGCTTTCAAATCTAGTTTCCAGGAAACAAAAATACACATTTCCAGACAATTTTTTTAGTATTTTTTGCTCATAATGGCTTGGGCTATTCTAATATTTTAACCTTTCGTTGCAGCCAGTCTTGAGAAAAAAATAGCCACTAGCAAGGAAGTAATTATTTTCTGCAAGTTATACATGTGTAGTTAATGAAAAGGGAATGCACCACCTGAGAGACCAAATAGGAAGAGGAGTAACTGTTCCTAGAATTAATGAATGCTTTGCCTGTCAACAGAGGAGCAGGAGGTGTGGAATCTCTGCACCTCTGAGAGACATGTCTGTAAGACCCCTGGCTAAAGCTACGTGCTGCAATCAGGACCTTCTGTGTGCTTTCTCTTTTGTCCTTGAAACACAATAGAGCAATCAAATTCTAATCCCATTTTCAGTATGTCTGAATTGCACCCTGGAACAGCTGCTGACCATGAGATTATCAATAATACCTTGGTGATCATTGCTACTTTTGGGGAGGTAGGTGGGTGAGGAAGAATTTATGGCTCACAAGTATCCCCAGGCCTATCACATGACTTTGCAATGTACCAAAACAATTGATTGCAGAATGCGTCTGACTTTTCCTTTTCACATACAGATGCACAGTATTTGCTAAGCAAATATTTGGTAGGAACAAAGCAAAAGGTTGGGTTTCCAATGCTTGTTTTCCTTTGTTAACAGCCTTGTCATTCACTGTTTTTCATAAGATGAACTGCCTTCATCTCAAAGATTTTATTCAGCTGTCTAGCAAGTAAAAAAACAACAACACTGGAATTTATACTTTTCCAGATTTCAGTGGGACATCAGTATTACAGATCATTTATATGTTGTACACTAATACTTTGGTCTCATAATTATGTGGCAAATTCAGCACGTCTGGGGGAGATTGTTAATTTACATATAATCTATACTGACCACACTTTATTTGTCTATTTAGGATCAGATGTAATGACAGATACTACTACTATTACTACTACTACTACTACTACTACTACTACTACTACTACTACTAAATATAACATAATGTGACATAAAAATGTGCCCCAGACTGAAAATATGTTGCGTGTGAGCTTAAAATAAAACCCTAAGCATATTTGTGTAACATTCTGAGTGCTGCTTTCTATCAACATTGCAGAATGGTTTTAACAGTTTATAACAGTTGGAAGGGACCTTGGAGGTCTTTTAGTCCAACTCCCTACTCAAGCAGAATACCATTTCAGGCAAATGCTTGTCTAATATTTTCTTAAAAACCATCTGTATTGGAGCATCCACGATTTCTGGAGGTGAGTTGTTCCACTAATTATTCTCACTGACAGAAAATTTCTCCTTAGTTCTAGGTTGCTTCTCTCCTTGATTAGTTTTCATCCATTACTTCTTTTCCTGCTTTCAGGTGTTTTGGAGAGTAGATTGACTCCTCTCTTCCTTGTGGCAATCCCTCAAATATTGGAACACTGCTATCAGGTCATCCCTTCTTTTCATTAAATTAGACATACTCAATCCCTGCAAATAATTTTCACATGTTTTAACCTTCAGTTTCCTAATAATCTTTTAGAGAAATGGAAGAAACTGCCCAAGGAGCTGCTGATCCAATTCTACAGAGGAATTATTGAGTCTGTCATTTGCACCTCTATAACTGTCTAGTTCGGTTCTGCAACCCAACAAGAAAGACACAGACTTCAGAGGATAACTAGAACTGCAGAAAAAATAATTGCTACCAACCTGCCTTCCATTGAGGACCTGTATACTGCACGAATCAAGAAGAGGGCCGTGAAAATATTTGCAGATCCCTCGCATCCTGGACATAAACTGTTTCAACTCCTACCCTCAAAACGACGCTATAGAGCACTGCACACCAGAACAACTAGACACAAGAACAGTTTTTTCCCAAAGGCCATCACTCTGCTAATAATTCCCTCAACACTGTCAGACTATTTACTGAATCTGCACTACTATTAATCGTTTCATAGTTCCCATCACCAATCCTTTCCACTTATGACTGTATGACTATAACTTGTTGCTGGCAATCCTTATGATTTATATTGATATATTGATCATCAATTGTGTTGTAAATGTTGTACCTTGATGAACGTATCTTTTCTTTTATGTACACTGAGAGCATATGCACCAAGACAAATTCCTTGTGTGTCCAATCACACTTGGCCAATAAATTCTATTCTATTCTATTCTAACTGATAAAAAATGCATTAAAATAAATTTCCTTGGAAAAGAGAGACAACTGTTTTGCTCCCACTCATTGAACCAATAGATTTGAAGTTAATAGGAATCACATAGTTACCCACTTCGAGCCAAATCCAGCTGGAGTTTTTTTTTCTAGTGTAAGTGACCCTCTGGGTCTCTCTACCAACAAATTGCAAGATAGCAATTAAACTATTTAACATTACCTTCAATTAACACATCTTCTCTTTGAAATTATCTTATTCTTTGTAATTTACCAGCCAGGAAGAAGACTTGTAAAAACATTTTCTTTGCGGGTGTTTTTACTTGCAGATCATTGCTAGCCACATAAAAAAGAATTATCAGTGCTTCTTACCCATATTAATAACTTTGCAAGAAATAAGGGTGAGTTTCCACCCTCAGTCATTTTTTTTCAGCCCAGTCCATTACAAAGGATTAGTATTATGGAGGTGGAAAAAAGACTGCATTGTTTTGAGACCCAGCAAAAATTGTCTCAATTTTCTTATTGCCAATTCATAGTGCAATTCTATACATATCTATTTCAGAGGGAAAGTTTCTCTTAGTTCAGTAGGGCTTACTCCTAGGTAAGTAGGCACAAAGTAATGGCAAGAGAGAGAAAAGCAAATATACTTCTCTATTAAGAGTTCAGTCAATAATTTTTTAACGATTTGAAATGTCAGAGCAGGTATGTAAGACTATATTTAACTATAAGCACTGAGGTATAGCAATGATATCAAGGATCACAGTGGAATACTGCAGGATATTAAAGTAATATGGTGCTTTTTTGAGTTTAATCAAGCTCAACATGTGTTTCTGCATATGAGTCATGCAGCATGACTATGTATAGCCTTTGAATAATTTTCAGTATCATAAATCTAAACCAGGCGTTTTACAAAAGGGCTTAATGTTGCTTATCACTTATTATACCATAACCAGACAGAAACGACAAAATCAGTGAACAGGGAAAAGAACAAGTTATCTTGGCAAAAATTGGACCCACTTGTATAAATACATATATGAATTTTTAAGCTATTTGCAGCTGAAAAACAACGTTACCAGAACAGATGCAGTGTTTTGAGGAAGAGACTGAAAATACTGCTCTTGTGCTTTTTTGCGTGGAAGTAGACCTGATTCAGGTATCATTTCTGGTAATGATGCCAAGGACTAGTATGGCACTTCCAACATCTCAAATAACAAAGGTGTTAAGTCGTTAATGTAGCATCTGTGAAAGGGAAATAGTAGAGTCAAGTTTAGATTATTGAGTATTGTTTGTTTAAACAGATTTCTATCAGTGTCGGAGGAATGATTTTACAGAATATTGACATAAAGAGGAACCAAGAAGGATTTCCTGCCCCCCTCCCCAAAGAATTCAATAAGTATAAGAAAGATGTGAAAGGCTTGGCATGCGGATAGATCTGCATCTACAAAAACTTTACCTGTCTGCCAGCTGTAGCTTCTGTGCTAAGCAGTATTCAGGGGGAAGAACAGTAAGGGAGGAACTGGCTTTCAGTATTGATTTAACTAGACGTTGGCTTCCAGGTTTTCATGTACTGTTCAAGTGGAGAAAACATGGTGTGATTATTAGAAAAATGAAGATGACCAGTTTAGTTACTTTTAATATGCTTTGAATGAAGAACCCCATGTAAGAAGCTTCACACAAAGGTATAATATACAGTCTAGACATCCCACGATACTGGTATCCCAACTAGGTGTTGGGCTTTCTTTTTCTCCTTCCATTTATAAATACTGCACTAGAAAGTGAATCAAAATACATGTATCTATTTGACAAAGCTTATGTAATTGTTAGCAACGAAAGATCTATTTTTAAAAATTATTTCCAAAGCATACTAAATTTGTGTATGGAATGAGCTTGTCACTCTATATAAATCAGGAATATTCTGACAAATATTCCAGAAAGCACCCTTAGGTATTTAGAAAAGCAGAACAACAGAGTTGGAAGTGTTAAATTCGGGCAATGAAGAGGCAGGAGACCAGTGAGTGACATCAGCTCTTTAGTTTATTGTGACCCCAGCAAACACAACCGGCAAAAACCCCTCTTTAAATACTCTTTTGGTTGAGGCTTCAACCAATCAGCAACGTGCAATTTTCCCGCCCAAAATTCCCTCTCAAAGTTCAAAATACATTACACTCCTTCCCTCCCAGAACGCTTTGCACCTCTATTTACATAATATTTACATGCTATTTCTCTACGTAGTCACGCAGGTAGACAGGGCGTCTCCTAACTCTTTCTGACCTGCGCAGTTCATTCTCTGGGAGAGAGTCGAGCTGGTCGGAGGGACTGTTTGTTCCTCCCAGCTCCTCCTCTAGGCCGTCCGGCCCTGGATTATTGGCTGAGTCATTCCTGTTGCCTTCAGGAGGAACCGGTTGGCGTCGCTGGACTTCATTGGAATCAGATAAGTCCTCCGCTCGCCTTGGGTTTGAGTCAGCTGCAGATTCAAACAATTGGTAGTCCGGGCCTGGTTGTTTGGTTTCTAGTTTGTTTGGTATACGTTTTCTTAACTGGTCTATGTGGCATTTCCATACCCGGCCGTCCTCCATGTCTACTACGTATGATTTGGGTCCGGTTATGCCCAGAATTTCCCCCTTTAACCATGTTGGGCCCTCGCTATAGTTGTGTGCCCATACTGGGTCACCCACTGTCATTTCCCTGGTTTTTCCTTGAATACCCTTGTACCCGTCTGGGGTATAAGTTGGGTTTAGTCGGTCTAGTGGGCACCTGAGTTTCCTGCCCATTAAGAGTTCTGCTGGGCTGCGGCCAGTTGTTACACAAGGGGTCCTATGTTGGACGGCCAGGAAAGTGTCTATTTTCGTTTGCCAGTCGCCTGGACTTATCCTAGATAGCGCTTCCTTGGTGCTCCGAACGAAACGTTCTGCAAGTCCGTTCATCGCCGGGTGGAAAGGCGCCGAGAGGACATGTCTGATGCCCTCTCCCGCTAAATACCCCTCAAACTGGTTTGCCGTGAATTGCGGGCCGTTGTCAGAGACTAGGTGTCGGGCAGGCCGTGTGTTACGAAAAGATGCCTTACGACTGTGATTACTGCTTCGGCCGTTGTGCTTTTCATGAGGATGATTTCTAACCATTTTGAGTAGGCATCTACTACAATTAAAAAGGTCTGCCCATGGAACGGCCCCGCAAAATCTATGTGAATCCTGGACCATGGCCCCTGGGGTTTCTCCCACTCTCTAACTGGGGCTGTAGGGGGTAGCGACCTCGACTCTTGGCAGGATTGGCATTTCCCTACCCTGTCGCTGATGTCCTTATCCATTAAGGGCCACCATACATAACTCCTCGCTAAACTCTTCATCCTCACAATCCCTGGGTGGCCCACATGCAACAGTTCCAACACATTTTCGCGTAATTTTTCTGGGATAACTACCCTATCCCCCCATAACAGACACCCCCCTTGAACCGACAGTTCTGATCATTTTTTCGCAAAGTCTTTGAAACGCTCACCCGGTGCAGCGGGCCAACCCCTTTGCACCCAACCGATTACAGTCTGTATTGTAATGTCCCTGTAAGATGCCCTAGCCACCTGCTTGGATGTGACTGGGCCAGAGTCCAAAGAGTCAATTAGCAAGATGGGTGTCCCCGGGGTGGGGTCTTCAATTGTCTCTGGTAAAGGGCATCTGCTCAGAGCGTCCGCATGCCCTAAGTCTTTTCCTGGGCGGTGGAGCAATTTGTAGGAGTATGCCGCTAGGAAAATAGTCCATCGGGTCAGCCTGGGAGAAAGTGCCACGGGTGTTGGGCGGTCACCCGCTAAGAGTCCTAGAAGGGGTCTGTGGTCCGTGACTATCTCGAAATCTCGCCCGAACAAGTATTCGTGGAATTTCTTAACCCCGGAGACTATGGCCAATGCTTCCCTATCTAACTGGCTGTAGTTCCTTTCCGCAGAGGACATCGTCCGGGAATAATACGCTATAGGGGCTTCTGTTCCATTCGGTAACCTATGGCTGAGCACCGCCCCCACCCCATATGGTGAAGCATCGCAAACTAGCACTAGTGGCAACGTGCCATTGTACTGGATGAGGAGGCTATCGCTGGACAAAAGGTTTTTTACCCCCTCAAATGCCCTAGCCTCTTCTCTGCCCCAGGACCACACAGCTTTCTTTGCTAGCAACTTATGTAGCGGTTCGGCTACTGTTGCTTTATTCTTCAAGAATACCGCATAGAAATTAACAAGCCCCAAGAATGCCTGTAATTCTGTTTTATTTTTTGGGGCTGGGGCCTTTCTAATGGCCTGTACCTTGCTCTCCATAGGGTGGATCCCTTCCCTGTCTATTCGGTATCCTAGGAATTCTACAGATTTCACCCCAATGTGGCATTTGTTGAGCTTAACTTTAAGCCCCACAGACCTAAAAATGCCCAACACCTTCCTTAGTTTTACCCCGAGTTCCTCTAAGTTTTCAGCTGATACCAATACATCGTCGAAGTATGGTACCACTCCTGGCAGGCCCTGTAATAATCGCTCCATTAGGTTCTGGAAGAGCCCTGGGGCCACGCTAACTCCGAACTGGAGTCGCGTACATTTGAAAGCCCCGCGGTGCGTGACAATTGTCTGCGCCTCAGCTGTGCTGCTATCTACAGGTAGCTGCTGGTAGGCTTGAGCCAAATCGAGTTTGGCGAAGACCTGCCCTTGCCCTAATGAGTGTAGCAAATGTTGCACCACTGGAACGGAGTATGCACTTTTCTGCAATGCTTTGTTAAGCGTTGCTTTGTAGTCAGCGCAAATCCGGACCGATCCATCCGGTTTGACTGGGGTTACTATGGGTGTCTCCCATTTTGCATGATCGACGGGGACTAGTATTCCCTGGCTTACTAGCTTGTCTAATTCTCGGTCAATTTTGGGCTTTAGGGCGAATGGAACCTTCCTAGCCTTTAACTGATGGAGGCGACTTGGGGGTCAAGGTTGAAAGAAGTAGGGGTCCCCACGTACTTGCCCAGGCAATCCTTGAAAACATCCTCGAACTCCTTCAGTAGTTCGTCTCTGAGGATGACATCGCTCCTGTGGACCCCAGTCACTCCCATGCCCAAAGCTCGGAACCAGTCCAGCCCTAGCAAGCTCGGTAGAGTTCCGTTTACTATGGTGATTGGCAGGGTCTTTTTGAATTGTCCATATTTGACTTGGACGGATGTGACTCCTCGAACAGGGATCCGATTCCCTTGGTAGTCCTGCACTCTCAGCTTCTGGGTTTGTAGCTGACGTTTTGCGATGGCTGGCAAGTCTCTCACGATGGTGTCCCAGGACATAATTGTGATTGACGACCCAGTGTCTACTTCCATTGGGCACTGCACCCCTTCAATGTAGACTTGGGTAAATATTTTCTTCTCTAGTCGTGTCGATGCGTGGCCCACTCTCACAGTGGTCTGGTTTAACTTCGCGCCCTTTTTAAATGGACCAATCCCGGGCCGCTTCGCTGCTCCCGCGCTCTGATTGGTCGGTTTGAATTTTTGGCGGGAAGGTTGGGGGGCTCGGCAGGCCCGAGCTATGTGTCCTTTTTTTTCACACCGCCGACAAACCGCGTCCTTGAATCTGCAGTTTTGCCGTTGGTGTTGCCCCCCACAACTCACACATTCGTCCCGGTCACCTCTCTCCAGCCTCCCGGTGTGGAACACCTCTTCCTCTTCCTCACCTTCCGATTCGGCCTGGACTTCCTCGCTGTGGACCGGTGTAGTCTTTGTCCCGGCACCCTGCGCGTTTGGCTTTTGCAAGGTCTCCGCCGCCTTGGTGGACATCTCATGAGCTCTGGCTTCGTCCAGGGCTATCGCTAAAGTCAGGTTGCTTTTAGACAGCAGCCGCCTTTGTAGTCTGATGTCCCTGACCCCACAAATGAGTTGTTCGAGTAAGGAATCCTCCAAATCTCTGTACTCACAGTGGTTTGTGGCTTTCCTCAACGCGGCCATGTACACGCTTATTGATTCACCTTCTCGCTGTACCCTTTGCCTCAATTCGAACCGTTGGACGAACTTTGAGGGTAAAGTGTTGTTTGTAGTGTCTGCCATGGTACCGATTGTACCGGCGTTGGCTCTGAGAGTGACTCCGCCGTATCAAAGACCTCTGGACCGCAGTGGCTCAGGAAGTATGCTCACTTCCGATTGTCCGAGACTCCCTGTAGTTCGTTTGCTTCGAGGAAACACTCGAAGCGAGCCATGTACGACCCCATTTCTCCTTTGCTGGGTCCAATGGCGCTGGCGGCGTGTAGCTGGACATCGCTATTTTCCGCCTTCGAGAACTGGCTGGGTTTTCGAATTCCTGGTTCTGTCAGCTCTTTTTACGATCTCACTGCCTCAATATCCCACCTTCGTCGCCAATGTTAAGTTCGGGCAATGAAGAGGCAGGAGACCAGTGAGTGACATCAGCTCTTTAGTTTATTGTGACCCCAGCAAACACAACCGGCAAAAACCCCTCTTTAAATACTCTTTTGGTTGAGGCTTCAACCAATCAGCAACGTGCAATTTTCCCGCCCAAAATTCCCTCTCAAAGTTCAAAATACATTACAGGAAGGGACCTTAAAGGTCTTCTAGTACAACCCCTGCACAAGCAGTAAACCCTATACTATTCTGGAGAAGCAGGAGACCCTATACCCGTGATGGCGAATCTATGGCACACGTGCCAGAGGTGGCACGCAGTGTCCTCTCCGATGACACATGAGCCATTGACTCAGTTCAGTTCCACTGCACATGTGCAGGTGCCTCCCACCAGCCAACTGGTCTTCAGATCTCTGCCGTGCATGTGTGGGAGCAGGGTTTGTGCAGGGGGGATGTGCATACATGCGTGGGGGACTGTATGCATGTAGGGGGCTGCACGCGCATGAGTGGGGGCAGAGCACATGCAGGGGCATGTGCATGGGGGGCATGCATGTATGTGCATGGGGCACATGCAGGGGGGACTGCAAATTTCCCTGGGGGGCAGGACATTACGGGCGACCACATGTACATGGGTGAGGGCTCTGCATGTATTGCATTTTGGGGGCTCTGGTACACGCACACGCACTTGCACATGCACGCTTTGGGTACTTGGTCCAGAAACACTTCACCATCACTGACCTATACTATTCTGGACAAATGGCTGTCCAATCTCTTCTTAAAAACCTCCAGTGATGGAGCACCCACAACTTCTGAAGGCAAGCCGTTCCACTGATTAATTGTTCTCACTGTCAGGAAATTTCTCCTTAGTTTTAGGTTGCTTCTCTCCTTCAGTAGTTTCCATCCATTGCCTTGCCTTCTGGTGCTTTGGAAAATAGGTTGACCCCCCCCTTCTTTGTGGCAGTACCTCAAACATTGGAACACTGATACCATGTCCTTCTTTAGATTAGACTAGACATACCCAATTCCTGCAACCATTCTTTACACATTTTAGCCTCCAGACCAATAATAGCAATAACCATAGCACTTAGACTTATATACCGCTTCATAGTGCTTTACAGCTCTCTCTAAGCAATTTACAGAGTCAGCATATTTTCCCCAACAATCTGGCTCCTCATTTTACCAACCTCAGAAGGATGGAAGGCTGAGTCAACCTTGAGCCTAGTGAGATTTGACCTGCCAAATTGCTGGCAGCCAGTGATCAGCAGAAATAACCTGCAGTACCACACTCTAATCACTGCACCAGCGTGCTCATAACCATTTTTGTTGCACTCTTCCTAGAGTCTGAAAATCTTTTTTATAGTGTGGCAACCAAAACTGGACGCAATATTCCAAGTCTGTTCTTACTAAGGCATTCTGTCGAGACCCTTCTGGATCTTGAGCCTATCTTCTGGGATGTTGGCTATTCCTGCCAGCTTGGTGTGATCTGCAAATTTTATGAGTTCCCCTTCTATTCCCTCATTTAAATTGTTTATGAAGATATTGAACAGTACTGGACCTAAGACAGAACCTTACTCCTGCTTACTTCCGTTCATGTAATTGTAATTCCATTAAGAACAACATGTTGAGTACAGTTTGTCAGTCAGTTATGAATCCATCTGGTGGTGATGCTATCCCATATTTTTCTAGCTTAACAAGGAGTAGGTTTTGGTCCACTTTGTCAAATGCATGACTGAAGTCCAAGTATACTATATCCACAGCATTTTGCTGATCTATTAATTTGGTCACTTTGTCAAAGTGACTTCTTTTTGCATGAAGACAGATGTGAAGAATGAAATAAGACACTCTGCTTTCTCCTTGCTGCCCATTAGTTCCTTGCCCTCTTTTCCCATTAGCGGACCAATTGTTTCCTTGACTTTTTTTCCTTGCTTTTTACATGTTGAAAGAAACTTTTAAAAATTATTCTTGACATTTGTTGCAAGTCTTAAGTCATTCTGAGGCTTAGCTCTCTTGATTTCATCTTTGCATATTCAGGCTTTATGATAGCAGTAGCACTTAGACTTATATACCACTTTATAGTACTTTACATCCCTCACTAAGCAGTTCACAGAGTCAGCATATTGCCCCCAACTATTTGGGTCCTCATTTTACCCACCTCGGAAGGATGGAAGGCTGAGTCAATCTTGAGCCAGTGAGATTTGATCTGCCAAATTGCAGTCATCTGGCAGTCAGCAAAAGTAGCCTGCAGTACCGCACTATGCCACCGCAGTTCATGGTATTCTGTCTTATGTGTCCCTCTTTCCATTTTTTGTACTTGTCCCTTTTGTCCCTTTTGTCTTTCAGTTTATCAGAGAGTTCTTTATGCAACCATGTTGGTTTCTTCTTGGGTTTCTTATTTTTCTTTTTCAATGGTATTGTGGTGGACTGGGCTTTTATAATCACATTTTTTTTCAGTTTCCCAAGCTTCTTGAATTGTTTTCCCTTTAAGATTTTCATCCCTGGAATCTTTCCCAAGCTCTCTCTATTTTTTTGCTGAAATCAGCTCTTTTAAAGGCTAAGATTAAATTTGACTTTGTTCTATTACTCATGTGTGCATTATATTGAATTATAATATGCCATGGTTACTCTCCCGGGTCTCCCCCAAAGTCCCTACAATTTCAACCCCTTCTATCATTTCATCTCTATTAGTAAGAATTAAGTCCAATACAGCTGACCTTCTAGTTCTCTCTTTAACCTTTTGGATGACAAAGGGTCAGCTAGCTCATAAGGAACCTGTTTGATCTCCCATCTGATGCAGAGTTTGTTTCCCACTTGATGACAGGGTAGTTAAAATCCCTCATTACTGCTGTGGCGTGTTTCCTACATACATTAGTTATCTGATTAGCAAAAAGTTGTGTGGCCTCTAGTATACACCTATGACAATGTGATTCTTTTGTTTTTTTATATTAACCCATATGCTTTCAAGGAGGCGTTCATCCTTGGTTTATGTGTTTCTGTAGAGGTAACATATAATGCAACTCCACCTTCTTGTTTGTTAGATCTCTTTCCTTTGAGTTTATATCTTTCCAGCAGTCATGAGTTTCATCCCACCAAGTTTTGGTAATGGCAACTATATCATATCTGTCTCATATTTAGTACTTCAACTTCACCCTATCTGTTCCCCACTTTATTCCACAGACATATGCTTTTTCTTTGCTCTCCCTCAGTCCATAACAAAATTGCCCTGTAGAACAGAGACTGGTTGCAATTGCTTTATTTACAAAGAGTGTCATGTTGAGTTACTTTCATCCTACAATGACCTTGCTGAACTTGTCTTCTGAAGAGGAGGAAAAGCAGGGGATGAAGTAGAGCACCTAGGGAGAGGAGGTGATTTTAGTAGTATTGAAATAAATGACTCCATTCTGGTTGAGGTTGACCTAGCAACCTCCCAGGATTCCCTACTCAGAAAACTGAGTCCAAAGGTTGGATAGTCTGGCTCAAAATCAGGCCAGCAGTAGAGTAGACTTTAAAAAGTAAGGTGCCTCAGCTTTGCATTCGGGTGGTGGCTTGGCTTGGTTTATTCATTGGCTTTTCTCTCTGAGAGAAAATGCCAAGAACATCTTTTAAAGCTTTAGCTCTATTGTGTTTACCTTGTTGTGCTTTAAACTCTGAACTCCACTTCACTATGTCTCTTGTCTTATTCCTTGGACTTGTCCCTTGCTTATTGGGTTCATGGTCTTGACCTGTGCCAAACCTTTGATTATATTACAGTTGCTGCCTTTAGATATAGGAAAAAAAAGGATTCTAACAGTTCTGTCTGAGTTTGCATATCAGTGGACTGTGGCAGGCAGCTTGCTATCTTGTTGGTTGGTAGAAAACACCAAGTATTTTATCTGCCTGGATGTTTTGAGGTACATCTAATCCTGATTCCAGATTGGTATCTTTTTGCGCTGGGAGAAAACACTGGATACTTTATCTGCATAGCTGTGTTGAGGTACATCTAATCCTGAATCCAGATTGGCATTATCAGTTTTGCTCTTGACTCCCCTTCACTGAATAGGGGAGTATCACTAGGTAATCTCCAATTTCCATTCAATTGATTTTTATAAAGGTAGTGAGAGAGGAGAAAGAAAAATCAGCTGAAGCTATGAACATGAAATCATAGTTTGGATCTAAGGAAACAACAGCTACATTGTTAAGAAGTGAGCCTTAGTTAGTACAATGGTGAAAAAAAGGCTATATAATGTCCATATCCTAATTTTTTTCAGTTCACTGCCTATTGCCCAAAATGGCTGTCCAGCTCAAGCAATGTGCTCTTCAGCTAATTAGTTTTTATGCTGAGGGGAAAATAGCAAGGCAATCCTTTAATGTGCAACCAGAGCTTACTTTATAAGTGTAATGTATTACTGTAAGTTTTGGCGGGAGTTTTAGGCGGGAAATATCTCGTTCCTGATTGGTTGCAGCCTCAGGCTGAAGTGTATATAAGGAGAGGTTTTTCTCCAGAGCTTTGCTGGGTCACACTATATTAAAGAGCTGTTGTCACTAACCTGGTCTCCTGCCTCGTCAATACCCAAACATAACATTGGCGACGAGGGTGGGATCTTGAGGCAGAGCACCAGAACAGAGCTGAACTCACTACGAGAATCAAACCCAGCAAGGTGATAGCGATTGCAGCGATGACCGGCTACACGCCACCCACTCCGTTTGACCCTGCCCAGGAAACATGGGGAATATACATGACCCGTTTCGAAAGTTTCCTGGAGGCAAACGAGTTACAGGGAGTCTCCGACAACCGCAAACGGGCTTACTTCATAAGCCACTGTGGGTCCGCAGTCATCGCCGTCGCAGAAGCCCTGGCGGAGCCAACACCGCTACACTCCGTGTCGTGGCAGACCCTTCAGACCCTCCTGAAGAATCACTTCGCACCAGCCCCGTCCAAATACGTCCGGCGGTACGAGTTTGGGGAGCGCAGGCAACAAGAAGGCGAGTCTATCAGTGACTACATGGCAGCCCTGAGACAAGCCTCCAAACATTGCGAGTACCGCGATCTGGACGAGGAGCTGCTGGAACAACTTATACGGGGGTCAGAGACATCCGTTTGAGGAGACGGTTGCTAGCCAAGAGCAACCTGACATTGGCAAACGCCTGGACGAAGCCAGAGCCCATGAGATGTCCAACCATGCAGCAGACACCTTACAAAGCGACTCACGCCGATGGCGGGCGCAAAGCCGAGCACAGTCCACCACGAAGAAACCTATCGTGAGTCAACCAGCGAAGAGGAGGAAGAAGTCCACTACACCGGAAAATCGACAAGGGAAGACCCGGAGGAATGCGGAAGTTGCGGGGGGCGACATCAGCGCCAAAGATGTAAGTTCAGGGGCGCCATTTGCCGGCGGTGTGAAAGGAAGGGGCACCTGGCTCAAGTCTGCCGGGCACCCCAACCTTCCGCCGAAAATTCAAATCGGCCAATCAGAGCGGCTCTGAGTCAGAGATGCAAACCCCACATTCCGCCGAATTTCAAACCAGCCAATCAGAGCGCGAGATCGGCGAGGCGACCCGCGATTGGCCAGGAAAGAAAGAGCGCGAAGTCAAACCGAATGACTGTTACCATAGACCACGCAGCTACCCGCATCGAAGAAAAGATCTTCACAAACCCGACAATTGAAGGCGTACCGTGCCGACTGGAAGTAGACACAGGATCAGCTATCACAATCATGTCCTGGGCCACTTTTGAGAAAGCCTTGCGCGACATCGCAAAGCGCAAGCTACAGAAACAACGACTCCGGGTGCAGGATTACCAGGGCAACCGCATCCCTGTTCGAGGGACAACGACCGTCGAGGTCAAGTACGGGACATACGAAAAGACCCTGCCCATCACGTTAGTCGAGGAACCTTGCCAAGCTTGCTGGGGCTAGACTGGTTCCGGGCGTTGGGAATGGGGTGACTGGCGCCCACCGAGCGGATGCAACCTGCAAACGCCCTAATGGAGGAATTCGCAGACGATTCGAGGACCGTTTAGGCAAGTACAAGGGGACCCCTATCTCCTTCAATTTAGACCCCAAATAGCTCCCATTAGGTTAAAGGCAAGGAGGGTTCCTTTGCACTCAAACCTAAAATCGACAAAGAGTTAGATAAATTAGTCAGCCAGGGATACTAGTGCCAGTTGACCATGCCAAATGGGAGACGCCAATCGTCACCCTATAAAACCAGACGGGTCCATAAGAATTTGCGCTGATTACAAGGCTACCTTGAACAAAGCATTGCAAAAGAGCGCCTACCCAGTTCCAGTAGTGCAACACTTATTGCACTCACTAGGGCACGGACAAGTTTTCGCCAAATTAGACTTGGCACAAGCGTACCAACAGCTACCCGTAGATGCTAGCACAGCTGAAGCCCAGACCATTGTAACGCACCGGGTGCCTTTAAGTGCACCCGGTTACAGTTTGGGGTGAGTGTGGCCCGGGCTATTCCAAAATTTGATGGAGCGGCTCCTACAAGGGTTACCGGAGTCGTGCCCTATTTCGATGATGTGTTGGTATCAGGGAAGATTTAAGAGAACTGGGAAGCGATTAAGGAAAGTTTTGGCCATTTTAGGTCGGCAGGATTAAAAGTTAAAGCAAGCAAGTGTCAGATAGGGTCGAATCTGTTGAATTTTGGGCTATAGAATAGACAAAAAGGATTCACCCACTGAGAGCAAAGTCAAGGCGATAAAGAGAGCCCCAGCACCCAAAAACAAGACAGAACTCCAGGCTTTCCTGGGTCTGGTAAACTTTACGCCGTGTTTTTAAAGACAAGGCAACCGTTGCTGAACCGTTGCATAAATTGCTTGGAAAAACACTGTTTGGTCGTGGGGAAGTCAGAGAATAGGGCATTTGAGGCAGTAAAAGTTTGCTATCAAGCGATAGCCTGTTAATACAATACAACAACAGACTGCCGTTAGTATTGGTTTGTGATGCGTCCCCTATGGAGTAGGAGCTGTACTTAGCCACAGACTCCCAAACGGCACTGAAGCCCCTATAGCGTTCTATTCACGAACGATGTCCCGGCTGAGAGAAATTACAGCCAGCTAGATAGGAGGCTCTCGCAATAGTGTCAGGGTGAAAAATTTCACGAATACGTTTTGGGAGAGACTTTGAAATTATCACTGACCACAGACCACTATTGGGCTTACTGGCTGGCGACCGCCCAACGCCAGTGGCACTATCACCCGGCTGACCAGATGGACTATTTTTTGGCCGCCTACTCTACAAACTGCAGCATCGACCTGGAAAGAGCTGGGGCATGCGGACGCACTGAGCAGATGCCCATTGCCGGGAAATCGAGGACCCTACTCCGGGCACCCCGTTCTACTAATTGACTCTTGGGACTCTGGGCCAGTCACATCGCAGGAAGTGGCTCGGGCCTCCTACCGGGACGTTGTTTTAAGAACTGTAATCGGTTGGGTTCAAGGGATGGCCGCTCTGGCGACCGTTTTAGAGAATTTGTAAAGAAAAGAGGGAATTGTCTGTGCAAGGGGTGCCTGCTCTGGGGGATAGGGTGGTAGTTCCAGAGAAGCTGAGAAAAAGTCCTGGAACTACTGCATGAGGGTCACCCAGGAATTGTAAGGATGAAGGGCTAGCCAGGAGCTATGTCTGGTGGCCCCTAATGGACAGGGAAATCAGTGACAGGGTTGGCCGATGCCAGGTATGTCAGGAATCCAGACCACTACCACCCACGGCCCCAGTGTTGGAGTGGGAGAAACCCCAAGGCCCTTGGTCCCGCATTCACATTGATTTTGCCGCCCTTCCACGGCCAAACATTTCTAATTGTGGTGGATGCATTCTCCAAATGGCTGGAGATCATCCTAATGAAATCCACAACCGCTGGAGCTGTCATTTCAGCACTAAAACACCTTTTCGCCACGCACGGGCTACCGGACACCCTCGTGTCCGATAACGCCCACAGTTCACCGCAGCATTATTTGAAGGGTACCTGGCTGAAGAGGGCATCCGACATGCCCTCTCAGCGCCGTTCCACCCGCGCCGAACGGCCTTGCTGAACGCTTTGTTCGGAGTGCGAAGAAGCGCTATCACGAAGCAGCCCGGAGACTGGCAGGCACAAATCGACGCATTCCTAACCGTCCAACACAGGACCCCTGTGTGGCCACCGCCGCAGCCCAGCCGAGCTATTAATGGGCGGAAGCTAAGGTGCCCGCTAGACCGGCTACACCGAACTACGTGCAGGACGGGTTCAAAACAAAACCAGATAGAATCCGGGAATTAAACATAGGAGACTCAGTGTGGGCACATAATTACAGCGACGGCCCAAACTGGAAGAGGGGATAGTCATAGACAAACGGGCCCCAAATCTTATCTAGTGGAAATAGACGATGGCAGAGTTTGAGGCGCCACATAGATCAATTAAGAAACAGATTGAGCGATAAGGCAGAATTAGGCGAGACCAGCCCTGACTATGATTTAATTAACCCCACAGCTGACTGGAGCCGAGAACAAACAGAAAGCATAGAACCAAACAGAGACTTATCTGAGTCAGGCGAGGTCCAGCGACACCCTCCGGTCCCTCTAGAGGACAGCAGGTCCGAGCCGGCAAATAATCCAGGGCCGGATGGCCGGGAGGAGGAGCTCAGAGGAACGAAAAGTCCCTCCGGCAAGCTCGACTCAACTCCAGAAAGTGAACTGCGCAGGTCCGGGAGAGTCAGGAGACGCCCCACGTACCTGCAGGACTACGTAGAGAAGTAATATGCAAATATTGGCAAAGTGCCTTCTGGGAGGGAAGGAGTGTAATGTATTACTGTAAGTTTTGGCGGGAGTTTTAGGCGGGAAATATCTCGTTCCTGATTGGTTGCAGCCTCAGGCTGAAGTGTATATAAGGAGAGGTTTTTCTCCAGAGCTTTGCTGGGTCACACTATATTAAAGAGCTGTTGTCACTAACCTGGTCTCCTGCCTCGTCAATACCCAAACATAACAATAAGGCTCTGCAACGTTAACGGCATTTAACAGATCATAAATGTGACTTAATTGCAAATAATTCACCATAACTTATGTGGAAATCTTTTAAGATTCTAACCTTGTCTTCCTCATAGCTAGTTCCCTTTGACTGTTTATATTAAAGGCTGCCTTGCATTCTTCCACAAAACATTTCAAGATTCATTGGTATGTTTAAACATTCAGAATGCCTGACTGGTCTTTTTCTTACTCTGCCTTCCCTATCTGGGTGACTTTCTGCTTCCAGAATTCCAAACCAAAGAGGATGAAAGCAGCACTAGGTTAGGAAAGTTAATGTTACCAACCATGCTTTAAATACCATTAAAAGGAAATTCTCCCTGCTGAGCTTCTGAAGTTATTTGCACAGACGTAAGAAAATAATCACATGCAAAACAGAAAAAATATGAATGGTGAAGGGATATTGCACAGGCCTGATAGAAATTAGAGTCAATGCTAGACAGAAATTAATACCTGCCTATCAACAATCAAATCAGCAACAGGATTTAGACTTTCATACTCCTTGTCTTTTTAAATGTCCAGATGTTAAAAGAGAGATGTTCTTTTATGTAATTTTCTGGTGCACTGGTTTCAAAATTCAGATTATATGTACACTGTTCCACTAAGATTTAATTGAGGGATTGTTAATTAAATTAATTACAAAAAGTTATTATACTCTTATTTCTATGCAGTCATTTAATATGCGACAGTCTGTTATTAATACAGCTGCCTGCAATTACTGCAGGTTCTAGTCCCACCAGGCCCAAGGTTGACTCAGCCTTCCATCCTTTATAAGGTAGGTAAAATGAGGACCCAGATTGTTGGGGGCAATAAATTGACTTTGTATATAAATATACAAATAGGATGAAGACTATTGCTAACATAGTGTAAGCCGCCTTGAGTCTTCGGAGAAGGGCGGGATATAAATGCAAATAAAAAAAATATTTGACCCATCTTACTATAATGGAACAATAAAGGATGGTGGACACTAAAAGGAGCTCAAAGATCGCTTCATTAATCCATACATTGATTGTTTCATTGCAGAAAAACCCTGATTATTGCTGAATTTGCAAAGAGGGATGTTAACGAAGCTGGAATGGACTAAAGTAGTTTAAGCATATAATTTTATGCCATAGTGGTGAGATTTGGCTTTGGATGGATGATCTAGATTAGTGAGAGACCATAGCTGAAATAGATTAGAACTCAAATTCCTGATATTCTTGAGAGCTTTAGGAGATACCAGAGTTTGCAAGGTTGATAATTAAAGCTTCTTTTTGTCAGAATGGAGGGTAACATAAGACTTGGCATTCCCAGTGAATCCCACTCTCATTATTAATTTTATCCAAACTCCACTATGGTCCATTTCATCTTGTCTATTAAGATTTGGGTCAATGTTTAAAGGTGAGAATGCCTTCCTTCCTTAAATGATTCCTCTTCTCTTTAATATTCCCAAACATTGGTAATCTTGGGATACTGCAGATAATCACTTTATACTTTGGACTGTGACAGGGAAAAGATTATCTGGTTTAGCTGTTATATATCATTAAGCACAAGTCTGAAAGGCCTAAAAGAAGCAGCTTTAGTTAGTTACACCTTGGAGAAATTTAGAAAAAGAATAGGCTGAGATGCAGTTTATTGAGCTGGAGCTCTGGAGCAACTGTAAGGTGCATGTTTGATTAAAAACAGTATGGAGGAGCAGAAGCTATTTGGATGCTAATACCACGAATCTCCATTCTGCAGCCTTAAAAAAAGAGAGATACGCATTCAGATTTACAAATAAACAATCAAAACATGCTTCCATGTGGAATGTTCTATGAACATTCTATGAACAGGAAGATTTTGTATCAATGTCCCATGTTATTGTAACTTATTAACTAATGGGTGTCTAGTAAAATCAAATGATTCTCTCTTTCACTTTCAACAGAGATGGTCACCCTCATGAGAAACAACTTTACACCACAAACTGTGCTTGAAGCAATAGAAAATAGCTACAGATAGAATAAAAATACTGGTTAGAAGACAAGGAGATCTGTATTTGTTGAGAGAAGCTTATTACCCAGGGCTAAAATGGAATATAATGTCCTTTATATTTTAAAAAGTGTTCTCACAACTGAAAGTAATACATCTCACAAGTTTTTTTTCCCTTGGCGAATATTATCTTACATTTTTCCAGGTGAAAAAAAATGTACGATTTCCCCATTTTCTTCAATTGCTTTAGTTACATTTATCCCAAACAATAAGCCTTTTTAATGGGGGAAAATTCCTATTCAGTGACTGGAGGGGTTTAATTTACTATCAGAGAAAGTTGTGGTGATGAGATTTTAGTTTTTGATTCCAGTACTATTTACTGGTGTCTATTGGACTGGGAGAGGTCTGAGTTAAAATTGTAGTTGCATCATTGGGTTAGGAAGCATCAGATGGAACTGTGGATATAAAATATAAGTTATTTCCTTTAAAGAAGCAATCAAGTATGTTTCCAGCAAAATGTACATATATAATGTAGGGATGTTTCTTACCTTCCAGTGATATGTCACTTCAGCAGAGGAACATTTGTATTAGAGAAATTAGAAACCTAATAGTAATCAACGTCACCGACTCTGATGAATTCACCTACATCTCTTAGCATCCATCCTTGTTTGGTGAGGCACACAAATCCTTCTTTAACCATCAAAAGCCTTCATTCAAAGCCATATATCTTAAGATTGCCTTGAAATCAATCCAGATAATTATCCGATGCTACGAAAGAAAACTGTAGTTATAATACTACCACTTAATAATGGTTGTTAAATATTTTTACTTTTCCTTGTTACGTGTGACCTGAAAAATGTAAATACAAAATGTTTAGTGTTCCTTGGAAACAACGTATAGCGGAAAAACACTATCATAGATCTCTTTATAACTCTTTAAGAAGATACATGGGGGAGCTCAATCAATAATTCCTAAGCATAAAAGCTATGCTTCAAGATTGCTCTCCGGTTAGAGACATTGTGCCTGTCTTTGAGCTTCCCCAATGGGACCGTTTAAGTTAATGGAAAAATCTAGCTGTTTGAGTTTTACCAGGATTTGGTAGCAACTGTTCTTCTATTCTGCCCGAACTACCAGGCTCATATACTTTATTAGTTACCCTAAGAGAGGACCCGCTCACCAACTGTTAAAAATCTGGGAACACAATGGGAACCAGCTGATGAGCAAAATCTATGGTTACTTGAGTCATGTTCATGAAGCTTATGGGGATTCCAGAAACTTTAAATCTTTTAATTTCTCTCCTTGAGTGAAACTCCTAGCTGGGAAAAAAAGAAATATAAAAGGTTACCTTAGATCAGGATAAAAGCCAGAATGCCAGAAAAGTATACTAGAAAATAAAAAGTATTTTTTTTGCTCTTGAAAAATCTGTATTTTTTTTCTCAGAATATAACTTTCTCCTTGTTGCTTTTATGTACTCTTTTGGAATGAGTGATCTTCCAGATTATGCTTCTGCTGGGATCAGTTGAACAGAGTATGGAGATAAAAAATGAAATATAGGTCTGCCACAATTATAAAAGTTAAGTGCATATGAGTTGTAGAGCCAGGATCAATTCTTCTGCCCTAAACTCAAATGCTTAGTTTTATTTATTTTTAAAACAAGTGTCTGTGGCCATCCCACTCTAGAGCAACTTTACAGAGTTTGTGTTGTGGCATTCTAGTTCCTGGTCCTTTAAGGGGCCACCTCACAGCCCTTCCTCAGATTCGGCATACAGTGAGACTCCCTTCTATTATCAGGCAGTATTAATTTGGTATTTCTGATTCTTCTTTCATCCTTGCAAATATTTTTTGCTTAGGCAATGGCCCTGGAATGAAATTAACAACAGACTATTCTCCCCTTCTTATTCTTCTTATATGCTAATGAAGACTCAATTATCCAGGCCAAAAGTATCTGAAAGGGTTAAATCATGGCATTTTAAATCATTGAGTCTTCATTAACGTATTGAAATACATTTTGGGGAGAAACCCCTGCAGTTGGAGTGGCAAGAGTTGGTACATTCCAATGACTCTCTGCCTATTTTTTTAAAAATTTTTTTGACTGATGAAGTTACTGAGATAAGTAATGAAACGTCTCAGATTAACAAATTTTGATCCAGTTGCCATGATCTAGCATTTTTAGATTTTTTTCCTCTTGATTTTATTGCAGCTGATTATAAAGCAATAAGACATTATAAAGGAACTTCTTGGGAGAAAGGAAGGTATTTTTTTATGGATGGTATTAACTGAGTGGCTTTTGATACTTCTACTACTTAGGGAAACTTTAATGTCCTTGGTGCCTATCTGTAGTCATTGTTAAGAATCTACCTCTCCCATCCCCAATTCCAGTCACTGTGGTAACATACAGGCCTAGCCATAATGACTGGGAAAAGTATGTCAGAGCTGCTCCCCTGGTTACCGTGTTTTCCTGAAAATAAGACTGGGTCTTATATTAATTTTTGCTCCAAAAGGTGCATTAGGGCTTATTTTCTGGTTAGGTCTTATTTTGGGGGGAAATATGGTACTAAATGCATCCATCTGGCAGACAATCTTAACTGAGGCTTATTTTGGGGGTAGGGTTTATATTACGAGCATCCTGAAAAATCATACTAGGACTTATTTTCTGGTTGGATCTTATTTTCGGGGAAACAAGGTAATTTTCTCTGTCCAGTGCCCCTCCACCCTTCTTCCCTTATTGTCCAACTGTATTTGAATAAATACAAATACCTGGTTGTAAAATTACCTGTCTGTTGTTACATCATTAGCTAGCAAGGCTTTTCCATGCAACAGAGGAATGGTGACTTGCTGGCTTTGCAGCTACCTCTTTACATCATTTGTACAGATTGTTCCCAGATGTGCTTGGAGCAGAAGATGATTTTTTTCCTTTTGGAGTGGAGTGTGGAATGCAAGGGATTTTTGCTGTTTCTAGCCCTGCAGAAGCTAGAAATAGGTGCTGACTGGTTCATGTATCCCCTGCCTGATCTGAAGGCCGTAGTGGTAAAGGCAGCTTCAAGACAATTTGCAGGGATTACATAGTCGGGGAAAAAAAGTCACTTGACAATACTCTTGGCTGTCAGTTATAGCTGCTAATGTTCAAACACTGGGAAAATAGTTGATGGCTGGAAATATTTGCAGCTTTTCAGCCAAACCTCAAGACACGTTAATCTTAGTATCAGTGAGATTTTGTTTTTGCCAGATAAATCACTGCACCAGATGATAGTTTTCTAAATTATGTATCTGAGGAATAGTTGAAAATTCCACCCCCACCATCTTTCTCTGAGAAAGAGCAGATGGTGCCAACACATCCCAGCCTCTCAAGGCAGTTGGCATTTTGCAATTACACCGGTGTATGTTCTGGTGAGATGAAAACAAAGGCCTTGCAAGGGAGGAATGAAAACTGTTTATGGGGGTGGGAGAACCAGGCAGTTGCTGACAAATGCTGATTTGCAAATGTAAACATAATATGGTCCTACTAAGACAGGACAGTTGAAGAGAAAGAAAACAGAGCTTCCTTGTATTTTAATGTGTAACAAACATACAACTTACAATTCAGTTTTTGTTCTCATGTTTGGTTTACAAACTCACATTTTAATTAATGAAGGGGGAAAGAAATTAAGGGGGAAAAAAGACCTTTTCAGCAGCTGAAGCTGTCAAAATCCATACTGAAGAATACAAAGATTTAATCAGCAAGAATAAGAGGGGCCCCTGCAATTCACTCCAACCCCTGGCCTGGATATTACATCATTGTCACTTTAATCTTTCCCATCTCTACTGTGTTGGGAAATTCAGCACTTTTATATAACAAATTAACATTTTAAATTTGGGAAACCTGTTTGTTCCCCCAAAATGGTATAATTTCAGTAGGTATTGTCAGAGTATGAATATTCATAAACTGGAATAGATCAGCCAGTGAATAGGCATAGCAACTAAATCAGCCAATGGGGACTTTGGATAGACATGGTAAGAGGTTAGCCAATGGGGACTGTTTAGAAACAGAAACTTAAGTAAGAAGTCTGGGCATGGCTTAGCCCTGCAGCTTTAAGCTCTGAGTCTGTGCTTAGAACTAAACAAGTCTGGGCTTGCCTGCTCTGAACTGAGAACTGAAACTGATCTGTGGTAAACTCTGAGCTCTGAAGCTGCAAATTTGTCTGTCTGCTGTACTCTGCTTGTGTTTTGCCTGTAACTGCCACGTTGGAAGAATCAGCTATTGGTATTGTACATTTTTCTTCATCTGTTATTATGTAGATTGTTGTCCCCAGTTCGGGTCTGAGCCTGGCACTGAAGCCAATGATGGACGCCAGACACAAGGTGCAGGTTTTCTGATTGCTTTTTATTGGAAAAGGGCTCCTGGGCAAAATGCCAAGGACCAATTACAAAGGTTTAAGAAAGCTTTATACATTTTCACTAAAAGAGAAGGCAGGACAAGGCGAGATAATAAGAAATATCATCTAATAAACATTTTAGTAATAATTCTACATTCGTTCTATTGGTCTCTAGCTGTCCCTATTCCTAAGCCTTGGCTAATGAATACCCCTGGAGTTATCTAATACACATTTAATTGGCTGCAGGCCATCTGTATTCCTAATTTTTAGCTGAGGCCTGCAAGTTGTCTTACTGTTGTTACTTTTATTAGTTTACTAAATACCCAGAATTGTTACAAGATTTATACTTGCATATTTCCTGTAGATAAGCATTCTTTGTTCCGCAATTACAGGCTTCCTGATTTACTTTCAAGTGTGTGTCATGACCTGGCTTTATTTTAGCATACAACCCATCAATATAAATAAATTAATGAATCCTGCTGCATCAGTCTGCCTGTATGTTCTTTCTGGATGTTTGGTTTCTGCAACAAACAGTGACAGGTATGCATTGGAAGTCATGTGCGAAATTAAATGGTTAATGATCAGTAGGTGCTAAGAACATGTTTTTGCAGTTTACTATTCATTTCTGAATTCAAGGTAAAAAAATTACAGCCCTACACACCCTTTGTGCCTTCTGATTTGGGAGCAGTGTTAAGATTCCGTTTTATTTATTTTAAAATTTTATACTTTACATATAGTGATATGTGTAAATGTATAAACTGTCCAGAATTGCTGGGATTAAGGGAGCATAGAAGTTATCATAATTTCTATGATATAATAAAGAATATTATATACATTATATATAATCATATTCTCAGTTAAAATACAGTGGGATAGATAGTACCACATTACTTCATTATGTGTATAGGTCTGTTGTAATGGGAATTAAAATAGCATATGCAGTAAATTTCAGAAACTTCAGCTGGAGTTTGTCAGTGTAGCATTTCTACAGGAAATATTTCAAAAAGCACAACAGCTTTCTTTTTGGCACAGAAACAGCATTGCCTTTTGGTATTTGAACGTATTAGCTTACTGTTTTGATGCCCAAGTCTTGATTGAAATGGAATCTCCTAACTGATCATTTTGTTGAAAAAGAAGACCAGCTGTTCTTTCCTGACATATGGACTACAACATCTGACCATCCTTATAACTTATCTGTAGGACATACCAGAGTTCTGCTTGGACTCTAGAATTGACATTGGGAAGAAATTCTGTAGCATAGCCATTGCCAATTAATATTTTTTTAAAAAAAGAAATAAAAAGCTGTAGGATGTAATGTAAAATTTCATTAGCATAGATTTATAGATCTAAAGCAGTAAAAAAATGGGTTGAATTGAGCTTGTTCACTATTTTAATATATAGTAATTTATCTTATAGACAGAAACTTTAAGAATGCATAGAGACTCACCTGTTAGTTTTCCTCTCCATAGTTTTTGTATACATAGAGTGTTTTTTAAACATTAAAGTGAAGTTATTTACACCTTCCCAAATATGTTGGTACATTTATGGACATGGAAAACTTCTGGATCAGGGTAAATGTTTTTGAAAAGATTGACCATTTATAGCAAGTCTTCTTCGTAAAATATTTTATATATTTATTTATTTATTTATTCAATTTGTATGGCTGCTCATCTCAACACTGATTCTAGGCAGCAAACAGAATTCAAATAAAGTAAAAACAATTGCAACAATACAAAAATTAAAATACACAGCAGCTGAGAAAATATCATATCCCATAATCACATATTGATGTTAATTTGTTTTTATTATGATTAAAAATGGAGCCACATTTTCTTTCTTAATAATCATTATTTTATTAATATATTTTACAAGATTGCAGGTTGAAACAATTTTAAATACAAATCTTTTATACAGAAAGTGTAATAAAGTTAAAATAGTTCCTTGTGTAATCATAGCATTATTGCAATGCTTACAAAATTTTGCATAGAGTGTGCAAGGATTGATGTTACTTGATAAAAAATGCTTTTTTTTCCTCTCACACAATCACACACATACATAAATTAAGAATAAAAAATAAGAATCCAAACAAAATGTGAATATCTCCATGAACACAACATGATATAAAATTGTTGGGTGTACATAATGAAGGCCTTGATGTCAGACAATGCATTCTACTATAACAGATGGAAAACTCTGATGGCATATGGATGGTGTTTTAATGCTACATTCATAAACAGCTAGGATTTTGACAGCTTTAAGTTTCATTGCTTAAACCAGCAGAGAATGTATTCTGCTCTCAGTGCTCAATACACAGTGTTTTAGTTGTTCTTAACACTAGTAATTATGTGATACATTAAGCACTGCTATCCAGACAAGGCAATCTATAAAATAAAGGGTAACTTATGATCAGGAAAATGACTGATCTGCAACCCCCAATCAATCTGTTAAGTAACTTACTACTTCCAATAGGATTGTGAACTGTGAACTCTATAAATCAATCTGAGTTAATAATAAGATGCTTGGTCCAGATTTAATCATGCTTAAAACAAAACAACTGAATCAAAGAGGAAAGTAAGTGTAGGGTAATTTAAATTCTATTGATTTCAACCGAATCAGTGGGTTTGGTGATTTCATTGAGTCTACTCCAAGCATGACTAAATCTGGATTCAATTTATTTTTAAACACTTAAGAACAAACACATCTCAGTTTAACGCTACATTCCTTTGTCCACAAGTCACAAAGCATATAGTACAACTATGGGCTGGCAGTCTGTGAGTGCTTTCACGCCTGGTAAAGTTTCTAGAACACAATGCAGGGTCTGGTTGATGTTGGAAACAGAATGCTAGATGGATCTTTGGTTTGATTCAGCAAAGTTCTTTGTTAACGTGTGAACCAGTTCTGATTTTAGGACTTAAACCAAGAATCTGAAGGTATTTCAGATGTCACTTTAAAATAACATTTGAGCCTCTCCCATCATATTAGTTTGCATATGCATGCTATCAGTGCAAAATTGTGAATGAAAAGTCAATTCTAAATGAATGATTTAGTTAACCAACGGGAAATTTCTACTGGTCCTGTAGATGTGAAAAGTAGAAGCAAAAATAAATCTGAAATAATGTTACATAGCTAATGGTGAACAATTTGTCCTTTCACTCAAATTAAGTTGAACATCAGATCAGTTTTAAATCCTAACACCTCAACCCAAAATTAAGGATTGTAAAGATGAAACCATATGGAATCATAATGAAGAAGGTTGAGGGCAGCTTTTTGAAATGTGTATGATAAAATCTTAAAGAGTTTATAACATTTTAGATTATTAGTCACATGAATTTATGAAAAATAGTACTACTGAAAGAGAAAAAAAACCCCAAGTAGGCTCTTTAATTTAAATAGAAATTATATGCTAGTGGAAATACATGACACGCTGCTAAACACAATTATAGTGGATATAAGGAACACAAATGAAAAGCCGTGCAAATAAGAGCGGATTTCATATAACACATAATACAATCCTTATATTCTCTCCCCTTCCTACCGTCATTCTAATGCAGCTATTGTTGTGCTGTAAGCTACTTAGCTGTTTCCCACAGTGATGGACAAATCAATACCATGGTAGCATGATTCAACATTCTGCTCATTAAAAGGCCTTGACAAAGGCACCAACAGGTCTTACAGGGATGTTCAGCAGTCAGTCAGCAGCTTGTCTCTCTCTATGTCTACATTTGCTTTGGAGCACTAAAGAGCTCAACTGGATTCTTTATTTCCTGCTTACTTTCTATCTACCAATTCCTCTTTAATAATCTTTGTCGTGGATGGCAATGAATTACAAAATGAGAATAAACCTTACTGGAACTGAAAAAATACCAGGCTGAATATTAGTGAAGAGTTACAGAATTAGATTTTCTTTCAGGAACGTTTGCCAACAGAAAGGGCAAGAGAGAATCATCCTTGTTTCTTTAAGAATGAACTGGAACATTTAGAACCGTGCTGGCGCAGTGGTTAGAATGCAGTATTGCAGGCTAATTCTGCTGAATGCCAACTGGACTTTAGGACTCTGGCAGTTCAAATCTCACTGGCTCAAGGTTGACTCAGCCTTCCATCCTTCTGAGGTGGGTAAAATGAGGACTCAGCTATTGTTGGGGGCAATATGCTGTCTCTGTAAACCTCTTAGAGAGGGCTGTGAAGCAAAATATAAGTCTTAAGTGCTATTGTTATGATAGTTAGAGTTTAGCATTTAAGATAAAGAGCTACAGATGGTTCAATACAGGTTTAGCTCATTTATTGCAATGAAAAATGAGTACATTTTTTTTTTTGTTTACATTTATACCCCGCCCTTCTCCGAAGACTCAGGGCGGCTTACAATGTATAGGGCAATAGTCTCATTCTATTTGTATATATTTACAAAGTCAACTTATTGCCCCCCCAACAATCTGGGTCCTCATTTTACCTACCTTATAAAGGATGGAAGGCTGAGTCAACCTTGGGCCGGGCTCGAACCTGCAGTAATTGCAGGCTTTGTGTTCTTAATAACAGGCCTTACCAGGCAGAGCTAAACCGGCCCCATGCTTCATGTTGGCTTGTGCCAAATCTAAATACCAATGTGCCTTTGGATGCCTGCCTTGGTGCTCATCAGCTCAGTCCTTCGTCCCTCCTTCCCTTGAAATTATGATGATGCAAAGCAAAGGGCCAGTCTTCAGCATCATTGTTATTTACAAGAATGATTCTGAATACCAGACAAATCCTATTGTTTTCTTAGAAAGTAAACAACAGCAAAATGTCACCTTTTGGGACCAGCCACAGCCACATTGCAGTTTGGTGGTTTACTGGTGAATTAAATCTGTTCAGAAACTGTGATGGGCTTTTATCTATTCTTTGTTTCAGTAAGAAAGTGGATATTTATCAAATCTAAAAACTGAAATAGATATGACAGAATATCTGGGATGGAATCATTTTTCTCACTTTGTAGCAGCTGGGGGCATTTAAATTTTGATTACAGCAGCGGTGCTACGCGGGAGCAAGTAAGCGAGGAAGTAATTGAACTTTATCTCCTGCTGGCTTGTTGGTTTACATTCTGGCACCTAATTTCTCTTAGACCAACAGGTGACTGGCTATCATGCCCATGTTCCTGCATCATTGCTGCAAACTGGTTGGAAAAATAGGGCAGGAACAAAAGTTAGCTCTATTTCTCAATGTTGATGGGCCATTAAAAGCAGACTCCATTCCATACATGTAACCGATTAGTAGTTGACAATAATGATCTTAATGAATGTTCAGAGGTGAGAAATAAACATCTTTTTATCATGTGTCTAATTACGCTTAGAAGTTTCCTCCGTGACTAAAACTCTACAATAACGGGTCTATCTGAATAAACAGACTTGGTCGCATGTTTTGAAGGGCAATGAATTTGGCTGGTACACACCTTTTCTAATTCATTCCGCCTTATTCCTCCTGCAGGGCCAACCAAAAAGTTCAAAAAAGTATCCAATCTTCTTAAAGAAAGGTGGGTGAAGCTGGACTTTGAGGCCTGAGAAGCTTCTAGGGAAGAGTTGATCATAATTTTTGATATTGACAGTTTGTCAGCAAGTTATGCTTTAGATCAGGGTTGGGCAACTTTAGGGTGGCTGGAGGGCTTATTTCAGATTTTATGGGGGAAAGGCTTTTAGATGGTAGGATTAATACAAAATAGAGCGACCCATCTACATAGATAGAGCCAGGATATTTTTGGGTGAGTTGCATGAATATTATTTTAAAATTTACATGATAGCTTTCTTGTGTTTGGAGCACGACAGTTGTGCCTGGGTGTTACTGTAAAGCCTTCAAGGTATGCAGGTTGCCCCTTCTTGCTGCAGTTATGCAGAAGAACAGGAGGAAGTGGAAATCATTCCATTTTGTTCACAATAACGTATAGAATAGTATGCAATGCTGTAAAGATTTTTTATAACTACACTATCATATTTTCTCTGTTCTAAAAATGGTGCTCATAAACTCTATATCAGGGGTCACCAATCTTTTGGACTTCAGGGACCACTAAATTCATAATTTTAAATCCCGTGGACCACTAATATGATTTGCCTATGACCAGATGTGTGGGCATGGCTAGGTGGGCATGTGTCTGGTTGGGCGTGGTCAACTCGATGTCACTCATGTTGAGGTGCCTCACCAGCTTCTACTCGCCCCTCCCCTCCCAGCCCCTCCTTGCCTACCTGCCCGGGCTCCTATTAGTGCCCCAACAGGAAACAGTTGTTGGAGCTAAATAGCCACCACGAGAAAGAGTTGGCAAAACAGCTAGCTCAGTTCAAATTGGATCTGACCAAGAAGGAGGCTCAGCAGAAGGACCTCACTGAGGACTACAAGCATAGGCTTTCCAAGCAGAGGGAAGACCTGCGGGAGTGCAAAATCAGGTACTGGCATCTGGAAGCTCAGCGGACTGAGATGGTCAGCCAATTCCAGGCCATGATGCTGTCCCACTGGAATAAGGCCCTCCGGCTCTTTGCAGCACTTCCCTCAAGCCTTCGCCCAAAGCCCCGCACCAAGAGGTTGAAGCAGGCCCTGAGTTGGAATTTCTGCCCCCCTCCGACCCACACAAAAAGACCACAAAGGGGGAGACTCTCTGTAGCAACACAAATGTTTATTGCATGTATCTGGCCGAGGGGCTGTAGTTTGAGGACTCCTGACTTAGTGCAATATAAAAAATGAAAATAATTTTTCTGTGCACCACCAAAATTTTCTCACGGACCACCAGTGGTCCATGGACCACCAGTTGGTGACCATTGCTCTATATCATGTTCCATAGCTACAATTTAGATTCCAGTTGCAGAAAGTAACTTATGTTTTACACAGGATTATATTAATTTTTTACAAGGATTATATTAAATTTGTCTAAGAATAGGATCATTTCTTTGTTCAAGACTCACTTTTTTGCCCTCTGACTTCAGATTGCATTAACACCTATCACTGTTCATATGACTAACTTGTTGCTGCATTGATGTTGATACTAGCTTGATGGGTATAGTATGGCTGGAAAAAACTACAAAGCAAAATATACTGTTTGGGGTAATGTATTTGGGTGTCTGTAAGTAAAATTGGGTATATCATTAATAGCTAACTCATTAAGCATCAATTATTTATTATATCAATATGGGTAACAATAATTATCCAGTGCAGCTGCCTGGAAACTCAGTCCAAAATAAAGGGTCTACTCTCAAAAACTCAACAAACACTAATTTTATTATCAGCATACAAGTATATGAACCAAAGAAGTCTTCAACTGAAAATTCTGAGTATAAACAATAGGAGACAACACAGTGCTCCCTTTTTAAACCAGTGGACTGGTATGAAAAAAGTCCTACACAATTATTTATGATATGCATCATTTGTTGTTTTCAGATTGAAAACTGCTTACAGGCGCTGCTTTGCTAGAGAAAAATTGTAAAAGCTTACAGCAATAACACTGCTTTAGAAAGCAGTAATGCATTTACCAGCAGAAAACTGGAGGTTGTTTTTTTGTGTGTGTGTGTCTTATCCATGATTATGACTTTAGTACAGAAAATGGAAGAAGACACAAACATGAATATAGAAAAAAAATTCTGTCACAATATAAAAAAGGATCTGACACACCGTAGTCAGTAAACTTATTACAATTCATTGTAAGGAAACTTTTTGAAGGGCTTCAGTGTGATTTTAAAAAAAAGGAATTGGGTGGATTTTTCCTAAAGCAGCCCAACTTTATTTCAAGGATTTGGTAGTGTAGCCACACTGCAAATATAAAAAAATCCAAATCTTTTCTTCTATCACCTATAACATCTGGCAGAAAAAATGAAGCAGATTCAACAATGGTGCATCTATTTTAGATTTTCCTTTAGCACAGTGAGACAATGGTAACAAAGCAAACTAAATTTGATAAAATTATCAACAATCCACTATTCTCAACATTACCTCATCTTGCCTTTGAACTTGTAGTCTGATGTTACTAAAAATATACTAGTGAGGAAGCAGAAAGATGAAAATATTCCCCCAAAATCTATTGGATTATCTGCCTGCCCAATCAATTGAATTTCTTTACAGGAATACCAATGTCCTGCTGGCAGTCTTCCTTTTAGCCTAGTGAGATATTCTCCTATGCTATTCTTCCCTGCTGTAATCCACAGCTTCCTAATTTCCTCTAACGGATTGAAAATCACTCCTGAGAAAATGTTGAAGGTTACGTCAGAGGTTACAGGACAAAAAGGAGTGCTATGAGATTCGAAGAACAATGGCTTCTCCATAGAAGGAATAATTGGCTCATACCTTCTTTTAGCAGGTTCTATAAGGTGTATGCTGGCAAAAGATGAGCCACTTGCAAAGTCTGCTTCATTTTAAAAATTATTTCCTTTTTAAAAATTAAAAATTTTTAAAAATTAAAATTAAAATTAAAATTTTTTTTAAAAATTAAAAAATTTTAAAAATTATTTCCAAGACTGTTGATTGGACAATACTGGAAGAAAGAAGAGATACCTACATTAGAAGAATGGATATTGAAAGTTATTAATTTGGCTGAGATGGCTAAAATCTCAGCGTTTTTAAAAGACAATACGCAGGAAAGATATTTAATTGAATGGAAAAAATGGATTGATTATCTACAAAACAGATATCAGATTAAGAAATATCAGATTGCCTTTGAATAATTAGAAAGTTATTTTATGTAATGGGGAGGGGGTTGGGAGATGAAAAGCTTTGGATGTGGTTATTTGGATTGGAAGGGAAAATTTTATTCTATGTTTGGTTTATGTATAACAATACCTTGTGATTGACCCGGGAAGCCGGGGGGGGGGGATGGGGGAAGGGTTTTGTTTTTTTTTTGGGAGGAGGGGGAAAAAAGGGGGAAAAATGTTTTTGTTTTTTAAAAACTCTTTCAATAAAAAAAAATAAAAATTATTTCCTTTTTGATGAAATGAGTTAAATTTTTTTCCTGCAGCTTCTTTTCCCTGTGGCAACTTCTTTTGGAACAGTAATGCCTATTTTCAGCATTTCTGACTTAACAGAAGATGATATTAGGACATTTCTCAACTGTTTTTGAGAGATTTGGGAAAAGAAATGGCAGGTGTGTGGAAGTATTTTGATTTGGCTAACTCATGGGTGTCAAACTTGCGGCCCGTGGGCTGGATGTGTCATGCACTGGCCATGCCCACCCCCATTTTAGTGAAGGGGGAAAAGTCACGATACGTCACGTGATGACAAGGTGTTGTTGCGAGTTTGACACCCCTGGGATGACTTATAAAAAAGATCTTATTCAAGGCAGGATTAACTCTTGATGACTTCATAGTCACATGCACCAAGGCTTCTTGGCAAAAGTATGTTACTAGTTTGCTACTGCCCTTCCTCCAGAAAAAAAAAATCAATGCCCTTATCTAGAATACAGCCCTGGGATTCCCCAGCCATATACTAACCAAATAGGTGTGAGAGTCAGACAAGATCAGCCTGATGCTGCTACCTGTAAGCACTTCTGCATAATTGCATTATGAATCAAACAGGAATTATAATTAGATGAACATAATAATGTAAATGAGCAAATTGTTTTTCTTTTCATTTCGCTGATTTTTTTTTTTAGCAATCTATGGCCCTTGTTCAGATACTCTGCAGTTTGAAAATAAACTTAAAACAAATACAAGTATCTTGATGTCCATTCCAAAAGCAGAGATAATTACCAAGAGTACCATTCATACTGGAGAAAGTGTTGTTTGATAGCGCCTTTGACCTCTGCAGCATAATTTATTCTCCCACAGCATTCCATTTCAGAATTTGGGATATCCATAGATGTGCTGTAGCCTTTCCTCTCTGTTGTAGAGGGAGGGGGAGGGAAACAGCTATATGGGAATATCAAGTAACACTTTCTCCAGTATGAATGGTATTCTTGGTAATTGTTTCTGCCTTTGGAATGAACATCAAAATGCTTGCATTCGTTTGACGTTTATTTTCAAACTGCAGAGTATCTGAATAAGGGACATAGGTTGCTAAAAAATATCCCCAGTCCCCAAGTTGAAGTAGAGATATATGTTTAACACTGCAGTCTTAATAAATAACTACCTAGATCTAAATTCCATTTATTTTAGTGAGTTTGACAACAGGTAAAGAGATTTAGGAATATAGCCTAAATCTGTCTTTTAGGCTTCATTATTACTGTCTCTACCTTTTCAATGCCTTTAGTTATTTTCTATGAATGACAACTTTTTGGAGGTTTTGGAGGTTTACATATACTTTATAACAGTGGTGAAATGTAAAATTTGTTACTACCGGTTCTGTGGGCGTGGTTTGGTGATGGGGGTAATGTGACCGGGTGGGCGTGGCCAACTCTTTTTTTTTAACTTTTAAAAGCATTTTTTCTACAACCTTTTTGGCTGAAGAGGTTGTAGAAAAATGCTTTTAAAAGCCTCTGACGATCCCAGCTGAGCCACGGGATCATCAGAGGCTTTTTTTTTACTTTTAAAAGCATTTTTTTGCCCGAAGAAAAAATGGTTTTAAAAGTAAAAAAAAACCTCTGATGATCCCGCGGCTCAGCTGGGCATGTGGGGGGGGGGCAGAGATTTTTGCTACCAACCACCTGCCGCCATCCACTTTCCAACCACCTGCCGCCATCACTACCAGATCGGGTGATCTGGTCCGAACCGGGAGCATTTCACCCCTGCTTTATAAGCTTGCTGACAACATTCAATTTCTTCCACATCAGGAAATATTTCAAAGTCACCTTAAATCTACATATGTTATTTAATAAAGTCCACATTAATTATAAATACAAGCTACAACTTTTGCAACTAGTTTAATATGATAAACTTTCACCGCAGCGTATATGAAAAATATCTGAACTGGGAGGAAGAACAGATTTAAAAAAAGGAAAAATGACTAGGATGAGGAATGATTTGGTATGTTTAGCCTGCAGAAGAGAAGATTGCAAGAAGAAGTGATAGCTATCTTTTGATCACCTGTAATGCAAGACAGAGTAAATTTTTCCAATTTGTTGCAGAAAGTAGAATAAAAAACCATGGATTTAAATTCCAAATAGATTTTATTATAGGTTGTTCAAGAATGGAACATGAATTGGGAGGTAGAGAGAGGCTTATACATTGAAAACTGAAGTTAGAGGACCATAATAATAGGTTCTATAATCATGGATTCCTGCACTGAGCAAGTGATTGGAGCAGATGATCTTTGAGATATAGTCCAACTCTTACATTCTATAAGTCTATGAGCTTTGTAATTAGGGTTTCCATGTTACACTGAAGCTACCTCCAACTCAAGTGTCCTGAGGCTTCTTGTTATATGACAATGCTATACCTGAAGTTTAATCCTACTTTAGGGATTAAACCCACAAGTAGAAACTATTAAGGTATCAGGGGTGAAATGCTCCTGGTTCAGACCGGATCACCTGATCCGGTAGTGATGGCGGCAGGGGGTTCAGAGAACCAGTAGCAAAAATTCCTGCTCCCCCCCAGCTGAGCCGCGCGATCATTAGAGGCTTTTTTTTATTTCGGCAAAAAAAATGCTTTTAAAAGTAAAAAAAAAGCCTCTGATGATTGTGCGGCTCAGCTGGGATCATCAGAGGCTTTTAAAGGCATTTTTTAGAACCTCTTCAGCCGAGTAGGTTGTAGAAAAAATGCTTTCAAAAGTAAAAAAAAAAAAAGTTGGCCATGCCCACCCAGTCACATTACCCACCCACCCCCACCAAGCCATGCTCAGAGAACCGGTAGTAACAAATTTTACATTTTACCCCTGTAAGGTATTGTATAAAAATATTCAACCACAGGTAAGTCTAAAGTTGATTTGTCATTCTGTTTTCTAGCTTTTTATGTAATTAGCACAAAGACCTACAAGCCTTTAATAAATACTGAGCAAGCTTCAAGTTGTGTGCATTTCTAGAAATCAACCAATGCCTGAAGAAAGATATTACGGTCCTAAAAGACTCACAACTGTTCCCCATATTTTGCATATTTGTGTGCCAGAGAATGACTTCCTAATACATAGAAAGACTTTACATTCTACTACTAGGGAAGCCTCAGCATTAAAGAACAAGTGGAACTATGATGCTTAAGAACTTCTTGCTTAATTTTGATTTTAGTGCTCATTTATAACATTGGAATTAATCAAACAGAAAAAATAATACTAAACAATAGTAAATAATAATAAACAATAATAGGAAATAATAACTATGTATGGAGCCAAGGTTTGTGCGTGAGAATGCATGAATTTTTAAACTTTCCCAGGTGGTGAGCAGCACTGTGTTGAACACATGTTGGAAGAGTTGGCTGTCTCATGATTTTTTTCCATTTTTATTTGTTACTTTAAAAAATAAATACATAACAATGCTTTAAAATGTGGTCATGGAGGGAAAGGACCCTCGGCACCAGGGGTGAGATCCAGCAGGTTCTGACAGGTTCTGAAGAACTGGTAGCAGAAATTTTGAGCAGTTCAGAGAACCGGCAAATGCCACCTCTGGCTGGTCCAGAGTGGGGTGGGAATGGAGATTTTGCAATATCCTTCCCCCAGGAGTAGGGAGGGAATGGGGATTTTCCAGTATCCTTTCCCTGGAGTGGGGTAGGAATGGAGATTTTGCAGTATCCGTCCCCTGCCATGCCCACCAAGCCACACCATGCCCACCAAGCCACGCCCACAGAACTGATAGTAAAAAAAATTGGATTTCACCACTGCTCTGCACCCTTTACTGCGGGTACCCTTGGGTGCTATAGATCCCTGCTTTGTAATCATCAAATTAGAAGGGATCTCAAACACCATGCAGGGCAAAACCATTCTGCTTGTTACAGGATCTGCTAAAACATTTTAAACAGTGACTATACATTCTTTTTTGAAAGCTCCTGGCAAGGGGAAATTTACTATTTCATGTGGCATGTGGCATTGGTTGACAGCCTCTTACTATCTGGAAAGTCCTCCTCATTATTAAACTGAATCTTTTCCCTTATAGGCTCAGTCCACTGGTCCTGGTCCTGCCCTCTGGGATGACATAGAACAAGTCCACACACTCCTCTGAACTGCTAATATACTGTATCTCATCTCAAAACTATCTTATATAGGTTACACATATTCAGTCCCTGTAGATTATGTATGCCTATTCAGATATAGATATACTATTGTAAGATAAGTAGTCCCATGATTCTATAGCTAGTTGACATGTTGTATGAGATCAGAAATGACTGTACCACATCTAACAACATGATCACTAGCAACTGCATCTGTATGCAATTTGTGTATGCTTGAAGTTTTGGGAGCTTCTGATAGCAAATTATTTCATTGTGCCAGGTTCTCATCAGAACATGAGTTGTTTTAATTATAAACAACCATTATCTACATAGTGTTGTAGCTGTTTTTAAGAATATATTTTCATTGTGACCATTTTCTAAATGGTAACTTTTCATTCCGACTTAAAAATTGCAATGACAGTTGAATCAAACCAAACCAGAGAATAATGCAAACTGTTCCCAGTTAATACAATTAGGTTACTTCTGTACAGACTATTGATATTAACCATGTCTACCATACTTCTCAGATGTAAACTTATTTTAAAATGTGCGGAAAGTACTGCAGGCCTGTCTTCTTAACCATGGAGTTTATGGTTGGATGAGGTATACTAAATATAACAAGAAGAACCTTTAAGCATTTCAAAAAGAAATAGCTGTAATATAAAATGAATAACAAATATAACTGCTTGAAATCATCTACATTTAAGTAATGTGAATTGGAGAATAACGTTTCTGATACTAAATCCTTATAGAGAAAAACCTTTGGATACCAATAGCTAGCATTTCAGCCTGACTTCAGTGCAAATCCACCATTAATATTTCTTCTTCTTGGCAACCAAAGATGAACACTAGTGGTCATTGAGAGAAAAATGGTCAAAAATGCTAGTAAAAACAGCATACCAACCTTTCATGGGCTGAAATAATTAGATAAAGCCAATGAAGTAAACTCAATCCATCAAGATTTCTGTGGAATTTATTGAACTCCATGGTTATTACATGGAAAAACTGAACAGTTTTTTCATGGAGCAATCACTAATAAAATTTGAGGGGATCACTCCAAAATTTGAGGCAACAATCCCTTTAGAGCAGTGCCCCCCAACCCTTTAGGCACCAGGGATCAGTTCCTTGGAGACAGTTTTTTTCTGTGAACCAGAGGGGGCATGGTTTTGTGTGCTGCCTGCATCCCATGGATGGGGCTTTGCTAGTTTGCATGGCTTGGTTCCTGGATTGTTGTGGCCCATGCCGATCCACGGACTGGGGATTGAGGACCTCTGCTTTAGAGTAAGAAGGTTTTTTTCTCTTGCAATTACTTTCCACAGAAGCCTGTAGAAATCGCTTTTAAAATCAGAATTGGAGAGATAGAAGAATATAAAGGGAAACTAACGTTATAGTAAAATAACAAACATTTGTTAGAGGTATCAGTTTTTAAAAGTATTCATAAAACATACTGTATATGTGTCCAAATTTTTGATATATAATACCGTATTTAAAAACATTCACATTGGTACAAATATTAACTTTATATGGAAGGTATTTGTGACTGATCAAAATCCGAGTATACAAAGAGTTATATAATTATAATTGAGCTCTATATATTTAAAAATTTACCAATTACTTATTTTAATACTGAATCCTAACACTTTGAACATATTTTGTTTGTTATTGGATATTATTTCTTTTGGAAAAAACAATATAGAGTACAATGGGAAAAAGTTATTGATCTAGTTTTTCAACAAAGTGAATTGAAATAGTTTGGAGTATGGCATCCATCTTTCCCATGACTGATTTGATAGATTTACCTGCAAAACAGGCAAGTATCTATCATCTTTAAGGAAGCTAATTGTAAAAGTACGGTTATTGTCACAACCACCATTGTGGTTAAAAAATGACATTATTATTGGGATTTTATGTACAAGTATACACTGCATACAAATCATACTTTGAAAATTTAAGCATCCTACAACTTAGATTGGGAAAAAGCAAAGAAAGAGGAAAATGTTTTCTATGACTCTATGTAATTTTACAAATATCAAAACACCTTCTCACATGTGATAAAAGAACAATAAATTAAAGCCTAGTAGTTTTTAGCAAAGGAAGCAGATAACATCTTTTCCAATGAGAGCTTTTGTTGCTTTTGGGATGGCAAATTTCTCCCATATTTTAAGCAGCTTTTTCTAACCCAATGTTCATTAATAGCTATGTTGGCTGAATTAATGGACTTTAGAGTCCTGTTTATGTGATGAGGATTTGTTTGTGGGGAGCCTAATTTAAATTACTAACCAAATTCAGCACCTAAGCTTACTGTAGATTCTAAAGACCATTTGATGGTTGTTGTTGAACGGCTTGTTTGTCTTATTTTTGCTGTTGTATTTTTTCTCTCACCATAAACATTCTTCATTACTGTCAATTTAGTTAACAACCAAACTAAAGATCAGGAGCCAAATTAATATACAGACTAAACTAGCAGAAAGTTAAGCCCTTCAGAAACAAAGAAGCAAATACCCAGACACCTGCAGTTCATTTCAATAAAACTGCTTCTTTCCTTATCGGTAAAATTGATGATAGAAGAAAAGATAAAACCTTGTCACATTGCAATATGACTATTTTCTTTGCAACACCGAGTTCATTTACCATCATGGGCACCCTGACAAATGTTCCTTAATGAAATGAGTCTTACAGTGAATCACTATTCAGTATGAAATGAACAACAAAAGCAAAAACACAGTTCACAAACACATCTGATGATTTGAAGTTGTACCTTCAGTATAAATTTAGATGTTCATTACTCAGACAAAAATAAGATTGAGGTTACCAGTGCCTCTCAGCCTTGGCAGTTTTAGTTAAGTCTACCTCATAAGTCCGCATTCATCTTCCAAACATTACAATCACCATTCTTTCCAACATTTAGTCTAAAATATCAGATAAAATGGTTTTAATAATAAGATAAATATTGATGTGCTTCTCCTTGCTGAGTGCATTGACTTAAGGCATAGGCACAAGTCTCCCTCTTTTAACAGAGATGGTATATAGTTGTGTCCCAATACAATTATTATCCCGGGTGACCCCCTTGCATTTAAGTAGCTCAAAAAATACTTTGCAACAACCACCGAGTTAGCCAATGCTTTAAAGACTTGATATAGTCACTAAGGCTGCACCCTTAACTATGTAAAGTAAATCTCATAGAGCGTATTTGACCTTATTTCTGAGTAAGAATGTCTAGGATTGCATCGCAAATCTAATCTGTAACTACACATTTTACTGTCCATCAAAAGTGCACTTTACTGGTGTCTTCAAGTCTTTTTAACCAATGACTTGAAGCACCTAATTATATTTAGAAATGGCTTAATCCAAACTCTACTGAAAACAGTAGTGAGAATGTTATTTAAACTGAATTCAGCTGACTTGCTAGGAAGTTCTTGGTGTACTCTGGATCAGAAAGCCTCAAAACTGGCTTGAAGTTTCAAGCTTGTTAGAAGAGTAACCAATAACTGATGTGTTCCCCCAAATCTCGGAAGTTATAGATCAGATCTATTTCCTAGACTATTACAAACGCATTTGGGGATCAGCTAAGGAATCAATTGCCTGAATCATCTGCCTTTTCCACGATAGAAGATGCAAAGAAGCGGTGCTTCCTATCACCTTTTCTGAAGTGCAATTCATTTTAGGTTTTTGGTTTTAACAGTGTGATTGAAAAGGTTTTTCTTTTTGCTGCTACCATTGTTCCTTAATCACTATTTTTTAAACGAGTTAAAAAAAATTAGATTTTTTTTTTTTGCAGGGAATGTTTCTAATGATCAGATGGTTTGCTTCCAAGATACCATTCCCAGGCCCTTCTTAAAGCCTCTTCTGATTATATGATATATGGTGGTGGGATTCAGCCAGTTTGCACCACTTCGGGAGAACCGAAGATTGTTAACTTTCTGAGCAGTTTGGCAAACTGGTTTTTGGAAGAAATAATTAGGGCACAGAACTGGTTATTAAATTATTTGAATCCCACCACTGGGTGGCGCACTGGTTAGAATGCTGCATTGTACGCTAACTCTGCTCATAGCCTGGAGTTTGATCGTGACTGGCTCAAAGTTGTCTCAGCCTTCCATCCTTCCGAGATTGGAAAAATGGAGACCCAGATTGTTGGGGTCAATATGCAGACTCTGTAAACCGCTCTAAGAGTGGTTTGTTTTATATATGTTTTAAACTCGTTCTGCTCTTCTGTTTATTGAAAGTCTTTATTTGTCGCTTGGATATATTCTGCCTTCTTTTTTAGTTTCTTACCTTCATGAGGAGGGTTGCCTTTGCTTTTTTGGTTTCATGTTTAGGTTGTCTTTATACACTTTCTCCACAGAGACAGATATCTATATGGCCACAGAAGAACCAACAGCACCAACAGGAATATGTGTTCAGCATCATATAAACATAACCTCCGTATTTCCTTTTCCTAGACAGCTGGGGAAACCACAATTGCAGATCTAGTGCCTTTGCACACAGCAGATTAAACATGGGTGCAGTCTCTTGTGACATGATTGAATTTCTTCTTAGAGTTATGTAGATTAAATGTTACATGTGAACTAGCCTTTAAATTTGGAGAGGCTTGAAAACCCTTGACAAATGGAGACATACGTTCAACAGTCTGAAACTCTGGAAAAGATCTGCATCCAGTTCACTCATAGTTCTTACATTTTGATGCAGTAGTGATAAATGCTACACCAAGAGGGTCACCCTGGAATTTCTTGTACTGAAACCTCATTTTATGGAAAGGATATATATATCTATATATACTTATATCTATATATATCTATATATTTATATATTCACACACACACACACACACACACACACACACACACACACACATGCACGCACACGCCCCCTCCCCCCAAACATACACACAAGTCTTTGATAGGCTTTCTGTGTTCTAGCAAAATTAAGTGGCAGCTTAACTGTCTTGCCATGAAGTCTGCTGCAAACAGTCTCTTTCAAAGGCAGATACTTGGGTTTATCTGGCAGGTGGAGCTAGATCCAGCCTGGGACAGAAACAGCTTCCCATTGGAACATACGCACAGCTCGTAGATTTTTTGATTGGATCCTGAAGGGGAGTAGGATCCCTGAGGCAATCTAGGTAGTTTGATTTTTGAAGCCTCCAACTTTATCTGAAAGAGAAGGAGGATAAGATGAAGGAGGAAGGGGGGAAAAAAAAGAATTTTACTTTTGGTCAGGTTCGTGATTTAAAACCCATGATGTAAATTAAATGTTCTGTAGTACACATATGTATTCAGTGAAGAATTGGCAATTAGGCTAATATTAACACAGACCCCAAATATTTTATGCTATAGTTATATATATTTAAGTACTTACCCGTATAATTTTGCATATAATACATGACATTCTTAAATGTGTGTGTGCAAGTACATCCCACACTCTCCTGCAAATTGTGTTGTGATCCGCCAGCAGCCTGTGGAGCTGCCAATGGAGTCGGACAGCGATGAGACTGAGGAAAAACATGGGCCAGTCCTGGAGGCTGGGGAAAGCCTGGATGAGGGCTCTGCGTTGGAGGCAGAGATGGGGCCAGGGCCATGGGGGAGTGAGGTGCAGACTCCAGAGCCTCCAGAGGCTGACAGTAGTGAGGCAGAGGAACAGGAGGAGCCTGTTCCTAATGCACGCATGAGAAGAGCTGCCAGAAGGCAAGAGCAGCTAAAGCAAAGAGGATGACTTGGGAGTAGGGCCAAGAGATGATTGGTCCCTCCCATAAGGTTTAAAAGACTAGCAACGGTGTTTGGGCTCTTTGTCAGAAAACAATGTTGATAGCCTTGCTCCTTGTCTTGCTGCATTTATTTCTTGTCGGCATCTTCTGCTTTTGAACTTTTGCCAAGAAAAGCCTTTGGCAGTTTGCCTAATTATACCAAGATTGGTGATAAGATTGAAGAATTGTGTTACGAACAATTTTCTTTGATTTAGTTTGGACAACACTGAGAATGAGTTAATTCTCGGCTGTTCTAATAAAGTCTGTATGTTTTTGAACTGACTGTGTTTACTACTACCTACTTGGGCCTGGGTCACAACAAATTGCTGAGATGAATACAAAGTCATAGCAAAAAGAAACATTCAGAGTTCACATTAAATAGTGCATCTTATAAATGTTGGCTAGGTAGCATGGTCTTATAGACAGATATAAGTCTGCTTATATCAGTGCTAAAAGTGATGAACAATATTCACATTTATATCTACATTCCACTGTAAATGTTTCTATCCCCAATACTATTTGCCTTAAAATGAAAGTCTGAATGCAAATAATCCCCCAGCACTGAATGGTCAGGCAGTGAGAAGACAAGACTCTTCCAAGATGCCTATGCCAATTTGGGACCCTAGGAGGAGGCACTTAATGATCAGGAACATGATTATGTCTCTTCATGCGCTATGTCTTAAGTAAGAATGGACAAATTTCAATGCGTTAGTCTGCATATTAATTTGCAAAGTCTAAATGAAAATACAAGTTAAATTAATTGTTCCCATATAAATGGTGAAAGTGGAATGATGTTTACAATATAAAAATTATTCACTGCTAGAAGATCCTTAATAATTGCCATAATAAACAACGTAGTCTTCTGCTCTTTACTCATTGTTATTTGTAGTCTTTGATATCATTTTATTATTTTTTCTGTGATAGTTTAATGATGCACAGGAAATCCATTGTTTGAAATATATAAATATGTTTGAAATATATAAATATAAAAATTAAATTTTCCATAAGTAGATATTCAGTGCTAGAAAAATGCAATATTATTAGATTACAAGTGACCAACAAAATGTGCAGTTACTGGGATAAAAGATGATTGTGCTGATTTATAATGTCCTTTAAGCATAATTAATCACAGCAAAAATTACCTACTATTTGAATTCCTAAAACTAGATTGCCTTGGAGTTGCCCTTCATCCAAATTAGCTTTTAATATTTAATTTTTTAAGGATATCCTATTTGCCACACACCACTCTCAGTCATTTCTCAGTTAAAAAGAGTCTGCTTTGATAATGCATTTTCAAAATGTGTACAGAGAAGCAAAGAAAATGGAAGACAAGGGGGAAATCTAGACAACGAGAGAAATGCAGATAGAATTTACCTTGAACTGAGTTTTATCGAGGCTGACTTTCTGCATCTATTTTCAGTGTTAGGGTTCAGTGAGGTTCTAAAAATGTATAGAGAGTTTTCAGATGCTCTCTTGGCCACTGTATTTATTGCTATTTCCAGCTCTCTGGACCAAGGCATTTAGGTCAGAACTCTTTTGATGTTTATTTCACAAATTAAATGCAACTTAACAGTTGCAATAATGTTTAGGAGTAATTATTATTTGAATGGTGATTAAAAGCTTTATGGAAGCTGTTTGGAGTTTGCCAGAAAGTTGTGATTACATTAACTTTGTCTGCTAGGTGTCTAAGTCTGTAACTAGAAATTAGAGGCTGTTGTGTCTATTGTTACGTGAAACAGGACCTTTGGAAAAGCTCTAGTTAATAGGTACAGATTGGTGGTGGTATTCAGCCGGTTCTATCCAGTTCGGGTGAACTGGTGGTGGTGGCAGTGGCAGGAGGCTCCACCCACTGGCCCGGCCATAATCACGTCCCATTTTTGACTCTCTGCACATGGACAGAAGGTCCTGTGCATGAGTGGAAGGTCCTATGTGCGCATTCACATTTGCGAACCGGTAGTGAAGGTAAGTGAATACCACTGAACAGATATGGTACAGATAAAGAGAAAGTTATGCTGTTGTTGTTATAGTCAATGTGCTGGAGATGAGGGTTAGGAAACCTCAGATCTGGAGGCTGTTGCCCAGGGTTAGAGCCAGAGGTAAGCAGTATGTGTGAAGGTCCTGGTAAGGCAAATGGTCCTCAGGCAAGAAAATAGTATATAGAGGGGGAAAAAATAGTCAGAGGGAATATGGGAAGTTTCTCTGAAAAAATAGTAAAATAAAGCTGATTTGAAAGTAGGTTGAAAGGTAGAAGGAAAAAAATTCCTTCAAAACAGCATGGCTAATTCTTTTAGGATTATACAGTATGTACCACTTACTGATCACAGTAAGGTACTGTGAGTTGTAGATATAGTATTCATTCAACATTTCCCTGAGACCTGAAAATTGTTTCAGTATTCCTCCAGGTTATTAAAAAGGTTGAGAAAGGCTATTTTAAAAGGTGGAAATGACTTAATCGTTTTTCTTTCTTGAACTGAAGATTGGAATGTGTTTGTTACCATCATCAGTATGGAAAACCAAGGAGAGATAGGAGAATAGGACACAACCTCCATGGCTACATGTTACTGATCCCTTGACAAGAGGCTGAACTAGGACAACTGAACATTAAATATTGTGTAATTCCAATTATATTGAAATTGGCTTGGTACACTTTGATTACTGGGTAATGCCTGAGTTATTAAATTTGTGGACTATCACTGCAAACTCCTAAATACCTTCAAAGCAGTGGTGGGTTGCCCCTAGTTGGGACCGTTTCATGAGAACCGGTAGTAAAACTGGTGGGAGGCTCCGCCCACTGACCTGGACGTCATCATAGGTGATCTGCGCATGCGCAGAAGCTTCTGCGCATGTACAGAAGAGCTCGTGTGCACGCGAGTGCTATGCGAACCGGTAGTAAAGGTAAGTAAAACCTACCCCTGCTTCAAAGATCTAAACAGTTTGCTTTAACGACGTTAAAAAATGTTGCCATGCTTTATAGATCAATAGGAGTGAGTTAATCCCACCTCACCACAAAATAATATAAGAGGTAATTATACTGGTCAAGAAAAACTCACTTTAAACTGTCAAACAAAATGGGAATTTAGTGGTACTACTCATTTTTACAGCTAAATAAATCTGTTTTCTATAATCATTGCTATTATCCCAGCCTTTTAACGCTAATTAATCAACTTGCCACTTTGTATGGGAGAAGCACAGTTTGCATACAATGAGTTCCATCATCTTGATGAGGACCTTTAATATACTAACTATCCACATTGCTTTTTAAAAGCAATGCTAAATGGAATTGCCAAGAGAATTTCCAGTGCTAAATGGAATTACCATCCAACTTTTAAATCTGAAAATTGCCTAAATGTACCAAGCTCTGTTCTGTAGTCGTTGCAAATTAGACAGCCTTCACAATAGACCAAAACCAGAGTCCTATACTGAACTTTCTCCGTACCTCACCATCTTTGGATTGCAGCTTAAGCTCCGTCCGGCACGTTGCTTCCAGGTTGCCAGCCTCAGCATTGATCAAAACTCCCTTGGGAGCCTCCATCACCAAAGAGCGTGTTGGAGACTCAAGTCTGTAATATCAAAAAGGGCTCACATCAGTATCTGGGTTTTTGAGGAGGAGGAAGAGGAGACTCGTTTGCAACTTAAAAAGATTTCCTCTGAATTGATGCTGAATCTAAGAAAATACATTCATTTGGAAATAGTGCTAAGCATGAAGATTTATATACAGCTTCACACTGTTTTACAGGCCTCTCTAAGCAGTTTACAGCATATTTCCTACCAAATATCCTACCATATATCCTACCAGCCAATGGATAATTCAGCTTCAACCAAAACAATACAAGAGCACACAATAGATACACAGTCATAGTAAACTGATCCAAACTAGACTGAAGAAAATACAACTTCAGTAACAGAGTTGTCAATGCCTGAAATGCACTACCTGACTCTGTGGTCTCTTCCCAAATCCCCAAAACTTTAACCTTAGACTGTCTACTGTAGACCTCACACCTAAGGTCTACAGTCTACCTAAGAGGTCTTTAAGGGGCGTGCATAAGTGCACCAGCATGCCTATCATCCCTGTCCTAATGTTTTGTTTTATTTGTATCCTTTTCTTCTATTTATAATTAAGTTTACACTTGTATCTGTCATAAAATGCCAGCTTGACAAAAATAAAATAAAATAAAATAAATATGTAAATAAAATATTGCCCCCCACAATCTGGGATTTCATTTTACCGACCTCAGAAGGATGGAAGGCTGAGTCAACTTTGAGCCGGTCAGGATCGAACCCCTGGCAGTCAGCAGAATTAGCCTGCAATACTGTATTCTAACCACTGCACAACCACGGCTCTTGAAATACCACTATTTCAATGACATTATGTTATATTTTCTTCATCCATTCAAGCTAAACCTTTCTATAGCAAGCATTCATGACACTTTTGCTGAATGGACATAATCTACTTGCCAATTAATAAATAAGAATTGGTGTTCAGTGATGTTTACTATAGAAAAAAACAGGCCCCAGATGCAGGAGATGTAGGCCCAGAAGGAAGATCCTAAAAGGTGTGTGAGAAAGGTTTTTAAGAAAGAAATTAACCCAGGAATGAACTGTTCCTAATATATACTGCTTTTAACTTGGTAACATAGATATGCATGCATATTTTTCACATACATAAAAAATTGGGAATATCACATGAATATATTTTTTATGTGAAGTGGGTGGCTATATAGTTTTTCTTAATAAATAAAATATTATTCACAGCAGAACTCTTAATAATCCCCAACAGTGCAGCTATCTTCTATATGTATGCAATATCCTCTTCGTATTCTCCCTACCGGTACAAAAACAATTGCAAAGCTCTTTTTTCAGCATGTTATTTTATCTCCAATCTCTTGAATCAAAACTGGAAAAGCAGAATGGAGCTCCTGCAGGGCCGTATTTTAAGAGAAGGGGTGGAAAAGAGTGTACCCTCTGCAGATTTTGTTCAGATGGATCAATACTTTTCATTCAAGGATAAGAACTAAATCTACCAGACCTGGGTGAAAGTGAAATGAATGCTTACTAGTAGCAAAAAGATACAAAAAAAACCCCTGTAGCTCTTTATTGAATTTACTTGTCATCTGAATTTTTAGGGCTCAATTTGTTAGTCTTAATTTTTGTTTGTATGAAGTATACAATGGTAGCTACTGTTACCCAATAATCTGGGGCCATTGAATTCAGTGGATAAAACAATCTAAAAATTACACTGATAGATATTATAGTGGGGAGGGGAATATATTTTAGTCAGTGAACTCTCAAAAGACCCTCGGTCATTAACTTTTTCCCAATTTTTGGGGGGAGGGAAAGCTCTTCAAAGGGGGAAATAAAATGTGAGCCCACTAATGATGGTCTGCTATTTACTGGGTGATGGTTTGATTTGCTTTCATTCCAAAAGCAATGAAAAATACCTGCATTTTGTTCTTCATTTAAAAAAAAACCATTTCTGTCAGCAAAAAACAGTCTTGAATGTAGGCTGACACAATGTAGAATATTTGGACTCTATTAAGATACTATTTAGTCATCATCAACATAGCATTAAACTTCTATATGTCTATGCCAGGAATGGCATCATCTGTTCTATGAAACCTACAGATAGTTATTTATAGTCCTGAGTTATGTTAGACAGCGGCAAGCATGATAGCTTGCAAACAAGTCACACTTGCTGTTAATATCTAAATATTTAAAAGCAATACTTTAAAAATCTTTAGATCTTTTTTATTTTTTATCAAACCCACTTAGAAAGGATATTGAAGCTTTCACTGCGGCCTTTAACACACAATTATCTTGCGGTCAGACTCCTATGAAAGTTGCTGGATTAGCAACAGTGCTAAAAATAATTATCATGAAATACAAGCATGTGACAAGCCTACTAACTTGCTTTTTATCAAATAATACTGATGAACCAGACTCCGAACTACCTAAACGTTTATGCCATAGTAGATTTGTAGTAAGGTTTTATTTTGATAATAGGTTAACTCCTGATCACTAGGAGATACTACACAACTAGTTTTCATCCTTATTGAGATTCTTCAGGCATAGGAATCCTCCATGCTAGTTTCCAACCCATTAAATAGTTGAACATAGAATATTTAGTATGGAGTTTACTTATCCCTGAAGAGTCTCAGTAAGGATGAACTGGTTATTCAATAGTGTCACTATTGTCATGAACTAATATAACCTCTAAACTGTATAAACCTCCCTTAAGAGCCTTAAGTATAATAAATATACAAGCCAGTGAAACTTTCGTGAGATTCCTCAATTTCTATCCCGCGTGCTGCAAATATTCTCTTCCAATGATAGATTGTTAATGCTATTGGGGAAAAAAATCAAATGAATGCCACTGCCTGATTATCTTCATACCTTGTGCACACAACACAATAATACACACACACACAAATTATTACTGTACGTCTTAACAAGTGCCCAGTAATAAATGGCATTTGTCAAGGTGAGAGAAATGAATTATTATGATTATGTTGGGAGGCAAGAATTTCTTTACTATAGTAAGTTATTATTAGAAAGAGGTATTACTGCTATTAGTAGTAGTACTAATAAGATAATTTATGGGCTTCTCAACTCCCAACAACTCTGGGAGGCATACAGTTAAAATATAAAAAATGCAACACTTAGCAAATAATAATGAGCGGTCAACAAGACAACATATAACCAGAAAATCCATTCAGTAGGGTTCAACCTACATGTTTCCCCAAAGCCTGAAAGAACAAAAGATAATTTTGAGATCTTCAGACTGGCAACATAGTCTCTTCCCAACTATTTCACAGGTCACTCCAAATTTAGCTCCAAATTTTACTCATACTGTTTTCCTGTTTATACATTCTGCCTTTTCCTAACGTTCTAATCTGTTTTTCCCCCTTGTCTTTTCTTTTTTTTTTCTTAAAATATATTTCAGTGAAAGAAAAGAAAAAAAAAGTAGGAAGAACAGTTAACATAGGCCAGCCAGCTTGAGCTGGTGTAGAACTCAGTTATGGAAATCAACATACCGGAATTGGATGCTTTCCTTGTTATACTGTTTCTTCACTGTTTTTGTGAGTGATCCTAAATACTTTGCTTAAATACTCTTTTCTTTCATGTTTGTTTCTAGAAAATTATAATCTTAAACAGTCAGATGGCAGATGGTACATGGCACCTGCCTACCTTCTAAAGAAGTACCTTGGCATTGTCAAGTTCTATACTGTAGAATCTCTTATCCACAAAAGTGCAAAACCTTCCTTTTCTCAGTTTGAAAATCCCTAGAGTAATTTATTGGAGGTCAACCTATCAGGTTGTACTGTGCTTTTAGAGATATTCATTCTCTTGAAGCAATCATTACTTATCCAGATTTCTAGTTTTCACTTCCTGCATCATACAGAGCCTCATTAATCATTTCAGAAGGAGGACAGCATTTGAGATTATTACTTTTGCATTTTGCATCATATTTTTAATGGTACACATAATGGTGCTTTTGTTCTTCCTTAAGTAGATTTGAAATGAATCTTCACAAGTATGTATAATTTGTGAACAATAACCTTTGCAAGAAAAATTGAATTTGCATATTATTGTGAATTCTACCTCAACTAGCCAACAAGTGATACACACTTTAGTTATAGTATGTGTTTAATTAGGCAGCTTTTCTTTCAAAATACTACTTTTCAGTCACAATAGCAACACATCAAATACTTTCAAATGCTATTATATGTCTGTCAAACTCTAAGTGCTCCTTACTACTATTGTTGTTAGGTTTTCAAAGCATCATCTCCGAATTGTGGAAACTTCTCAAGAATTTTGAGGTACCCAAGAATCACTGTAGAATTCATTCTTAAATCATTAGTGGTCTGTAGAGATTCTTAATCATCCAAGTCATGGCTGTCCCAAAGGTGCTTTTTCAAGAGGCAACTGGACTTTCTTGTTTTTCTTTTGAAGATGTTTTGCTTCTCATCCAAGAAGTTTCTTCAGCTCTGACAAAATCTATCCACTGTTGACCTCACCCCATTCCTAAAAGGACTCTAAGGGGCGTGCATAAGAGCACAAACGTGCCTACCGTTCCTGTCTTTTTGTTTCTTTCCCTATATATATATATGCTTATACTTCCTTGTTTCTCCTCATATATTTGTTTATACATTATATAATCTTTTTGTGTTATGCTTGTATATATTGTTTTGACAAAATAAAATAAATAAATAAAATAAATAAATAAATAGTGGGGAATGGAAGGATTTATATAGTCTTCGAGGAATATGATGAGAAGCGAAATGTGTTCAAAAGAAAAAACAAGAAAGTCCAGTTGCCTCCTGAAAAAGCACCTTTATTTAATGTATTTGATGTGAAACTGCCTTTTAAGATTAGTTGGGAATTGCATTTAATTAAAAAATATAGGAATTAGTATTGATTGGAAATGATTACTTAAACCATATTTACCAGTTCTCAAATTTTTCTATTGAATTTCTGTTTCTATCTTAAATACAATTCAAAGTGAAGATTTCATGTTTTCAGCTGATTTTTAATTGCAGTTCTTCGGAACTATTAGGATTGTTATGCTACTTTCTACTATGAACTAATATAAATTTTTGTTGTATTTTTGTTTTAACTTTTCTTGTAAACTATTTTGTACATCCAAATAATTGAAAATTTTGTGTTAACCCTACTAAATCTTTCTTCGTTCCTTCCTTCTTTTTATTTTGTGGGATTAATTTTGTGGGATATTATTTAGCCCACAAAATTATTTTGATTTATTGGACAAAGAAAGAAAGAATTAATTCTAAATTGCCTGCAATGATTTATTTCCTAAACTGAATCTACACTATGCATGGCTGTACCTATTGGCTGTTATTTCTTATGGATATAATTCTTTCTTTTAAAAAAATCACTGTAGCATTCCACATTGGGCATAAAATTAGCAATTATTATCAACCAGGTTTTCCTGGTGGTAAATAATTATGCCCAAATGCCTAGAGTCAAATCATTGTTTAAGCAACTCCTCTCAGAATGCAATCTTTATTTTATTAACATCAATGATTTTTCAGCCATACCTCTGTGATTCTGATATTTAAGTTCCATCATCCAAAAAACAACGATTTCCCTCCAGGAGGACTCAAGAGCAAAGAATAGAATAGAATAGAATAGAATTTTTTATTGGCCAAGTATGATTGGACACAGAAGAAATTTGTCTTGGCGCATATGCTCTCAGTGTACATAAAAGAAAAGATAGAAAAGGCAATAATAATACCCATCAATTAGATCTTAATTAGCCAACATACTTTTTATTTTTTAAAAATGCATCTATAAATAGTTTCATTCTAATACTTGAACATCCTGTTTTGATTATGAGGATTTAATAAAATTTTCCCCAAATTTATGTACTTCCAAAATGATGGAAGTACATAAATAGCTTGTTGGAAAAGATGTTGCCAAGAGATACAGGTAAGATTCACAATGGAATTTTCACTTTATTCTGTTGACTTTCTCCTCACAAAGGCAATAGAACAGTGAAAGCAATGAAGGATCTTGTAACTTAGGCTAAAGAGGATTCTATCTATATGGAAAAACCTAGAAAGATATTGTATGGCTTGGTGTGTCCTTAATGTAACAACTCAGGAATGGATTCACTGAATTTGGAATGACACGCTGGAGCATAATTTCAAGGAATTTTATTTTTTTTACAAAAAACACCTTTTAAACAGTTACTTTGGTTTATCTGTATTCTGATGCCTGTATGTACTCATGAAACCATATCCTTAAAAACAAAACCACAGAAACATAAGTAGAAATCTCCTTAAACTTGGGAAAAAGTCTGATAAAATAGCAAAGCCAAAGAGGCTGGGGGTTCTGAAATTATCTTATAAACAATGTTTGTAGAGCAGCATTGATTAACAAAAGCAGGCAATAGAGCTAGCATCATTGTGGTTATAGCCACAGCTACATTTTGTAAATCAAATTATATGAGTTGGGTGGATTGCAAGCCTTCAGGTGACTTGAATTTGGGTCATGCTTATTGTACTGACGATAGATCAGCTAATGATGAATTTAGTAATAATTCTTAAAAATGCATCAGTTTTAATTAGTTATTATGGTTGGATTACTGCTACCGAATACCTCTCACCGACCCGTGCGCTCTCATAGAGAGGGACTCCTCAGGGTGCCGTCAGCGAGGCAATGTCGTCTGGCGATGCCCAGGGGAAGGGCCTTCTCTGTGGGGGCTCCCACCCTCTGGAACGAACTGCCCCCAGGACTTCGTCAGCTTCCGGACCTTCGGACCTTCCGCCGCGAGCTTAAAACATACTTATTTAATTGCGCAGGACTGAGCTAGATTTTAATTTACGGGTTTTAATTGGGTTTTATTCTTATATTTTTAATTATTAGGCTTTTAGAATAAGTTTTTTAATTGTTTTTAGACTGTATTTATCTGTTTTTTAAATGCCTGTAAACCGCCCTGAGTCCTTTGGGAGATAGGGCGGTATATAAATATGAATAATAAATAAATAAATAAATAAATTTATAATCTGCCCCAATTTAAAAAGATTTTGAACTGCTAACAACAAAATATAAAGTTAAAACACTGTATAAACTCAATAATGAGAGAGATAAAAAGAAACATGATTAGTTTTACCTGTGATAGTTACCCAAATCATCCAAGATTGAAAGCATACTAGAACTGTATTGATTTTAATTGTTTTCAAAATATAACAGAGTGCAGATGCTGCCAGAGAAGATATTTCAAATAGAAGATGGAACTCTAGATCAAAAATCACTATATTAGCAAGCTTATAGCATTAGATTTCACACAATTCAACACTCCATCACTATGGCTTGGCCAGAGTTAATATTTCACTCAAAGGCAGTAGGAAGAACTTGCAGTGTGAGGAACAAACCAACTGTAAGGACCATCTATATAGAGCTCTAGATAGAAAAAGAGATGTCTGATGTTCAAACTGGCTTTAGAAAAGGCCAAGGAGCATGAGACAATATTGTGATAGATGCTGGATAATTGAGGAACTCAAAGAATAATTGAAAGAAGTTAGTATATGTTCTATTTATTATAGAAAGATCTTTGATTGTGTCAATCATGTCAAACTGGGAGACATGCTTAGAAAATGAGAATTCTGGAACATCTAATTTTCTGTATCACAACTATATCCACATCTAGAACTCAGTGTACAAGCAGAACATTGTGAAATAAACTGGCTCCAAGTTGGCAAAGAAATGAGACAAGACTATATGCTTTTCTCTTATTTTATTTAACCTGTATTAGGAATATATATTAAGGGAAGCAAAATTGGAAGAAGATAAGGGTTGAAGGACCTGGAGGACAAGGATAGGTACAGATCATCTTGGAGAACATCCATTCAGTTGCTAAGAGATGATACTGATTTGGTGGCCCATAATCAGCCAATCAGTTTATGCTAGGCTGTCTCAGGCTACGATAAAGGAATATACTTATAGTCTATTTCTCAACTTAGGAAAAATGGCCTACTTAGTATGAAGATGACTTGGAGCTTAGAGTTTTTGTGGTGCCCATAAAAAGAAATAAATATTAATTATGACGGCAGACCTTTCTTAATCATTGTGGCTCATGAACTGCATACACCCCTATAGAAATACCAAGATAATCAGCCTCTTTGTAAACATGCCCTCAATATCATGGCACACAATTAAATATTTATCAAGATCATTTATTGCATGGCACTAACATCAATCTTGTTTTCAATTATGTTCTAATGAAATGCACCAATTATTGTTTGAATGGTGACATACAATTGTAATCTCATTCAGCAGATAAATCTTGCTCAAACAAGCTTTTCAGCATACTTTCTTCCACAGTATTAATTACAAATATAAACAAAGATGCATTATTATCTTGGTATTCTGCAATAAATCCAGGGATTTAGTATAACATGCTCTTCTGTTTGACAGCTTTAATCACCATGCAGTTTCCAACAATTATGCTGCACATCCATAACAAAATCCAAGATTTGGAGCAGTAGATTCTGAACCTGTTCCTGTGACCTTTTATTTAAAATGGTCTACAACTCCTTTTATATGCCAAGTAAGAAAAGATAATATCTATTTTAATATTTAAACTCCTTAAAAACCTCAAGTTGTTGTTTCTCTGTGTCATATAATATATGTGGGTATGTGGGCATATGTTTGTTTGTTTGTTTGTTTGTTTGTTTGTTTGTTTGTTTGTTTATTTATTTATTTATTTATTTATTTATTTATTTAGTCATGTTTGCCCTCCCATTAACCTTGGAGAAAAGGGTAAGAAATCACCATGTAATATAAACCAAAGTTTCTACAACAGCCACAAGAAAAGCACCATATGTTGCATGGCAAACTATCTCCTCAAAAGCAATATATCAGGAGACTTCCAGTTGGATCCATTGATGATGGAGACGGTCTTTTTAGATCGCCAGCCCCGAGATCACGTTAGAGCCGTCTAGACAGCGCAAATCAGTTGTCTGAGGGCTCGGAAACCTTTCCCTCGGGAGAAGAGGAAAAGGTGAGCGTACAGGCGGAGGTAGAGGTCCCTGGAAAGCCCCAGGAGTGATTCTAGGGGCTTGAGAGTGAGAGCTCCCTGTTTAAGCCTGAGAGCTCCGGATGCGGGACGAGTCTGCTTTTTAGCAGACCAAATCACCACAACCATCTCTGCGATCAATATGATAATTTAAATTGATAAATGGCAACGCAGACAGAGCAATGTCAGGAAGGTGGATAAATGCAAGTACCAGACCTTAACTCCGTTTTTAAATAGTACTTGAGAAGAGTACTTAAGAAGAATAAGAAAATGGCATTTCTATCTAAAAGGGCGTGAAAACAAAAGTTAAGGAAGTTCTCATTAACAAGGCTAGCGCTCTTAGTTCCGTTTAAACTTGTTGGAATTTACACTTACATGAAGATTTTATAAGGAGTGAAATAAGATATTCTCTTTTTTTTTTTGAAAATATTACAGACTTACTGAATTTTTTTTTGTTTTGTTTACATTTATATCCCGCCCTTCTCCGAAGACTCAGGGCGGCTTACAGTGTATAAGGCAATAGTCTCATTCTATTTGTATATTTTTTACAAAGTCAACTTATTGCCCCCCCAACAATCTGGGTCCTCATTTTACCTACCTTATAAAGGATGGAAGGCTGAGTCAACCTTGGGCCGGGCTTGAACCTGCAGTAATTGCAGGCTACTGTGGTCTAATAACAGGCTTCTTAACAGCCTGAGCTATCCCGGCCCCTTGTTGCAAAGTATAAAATTAAACTGAGAAATGGATCTTAAAGATACAAAGTTTAATGTTAAGGACGGAGGGGATCTTGTCATTTCAAATACATAAGCTACAGGAAGATATGAAAAAAAATTTAAAGGGACTTTTAAAGGAAGCCTTGGAGTCACAATTTTCGGTTATAGATCAAAAATTTAAGCAGATTCAAGAGGAAATCCTGGAAATTAAAGATCAGAATGAGGATATAAGAAATGATGTGTTGGCAGCATTTAAATGACTATGTGAATGTGTGATTCAGTTGGATGAAAGAGTAGAAGAAATCAATCAAGTTAATTTGAATTTGGAAAATAAAATAGAGGAAGTGTTAAGTTTGGGCAATGAAGAGGCAGGAGATGATGCAAGTGACAACAGCTCTTTAGTTTATTGTGAAACCCAGCAAAAGACAACAGGCAAACACCTCTCTTTATTTAGTATTTGGCTGAGGCACCAGCCAATCAGCAACGTGTATTTTCCCGCCCCAAATTTCCCTCCAAAATTTCCAAAACCTTCCACAATTTGACCCTTAATTCTCCCAAATCTGTGGCTGATATTAACACATCATCAAAATATGGGACTACTCCCAGTAGACCCTGTAGGAGCCGTTCCATGAGGTTTTGGAATAACCCAGGGGCTACACTAACTCCGAACTGAAGTCGAGTGCATTTAAAAGCACCCCTGTGTGTGACAATTGTCTGTGCTTTGGCCGTTTCGTTGTCAGCTGGTAACTGTTGGTAGGCCTGTGCCAGGTCGAGTTTGGCAAAAACCTGTCCCTGCCCTAACGAATGCAACAAATGTTGTACGATGGGGACAGGGTAAGCACTCTTTTGCAATTCTTTGTTAAGCGTTGCCTTATAGTCAGCACAAATACGGACATATCCGTCCGGTTTAACTGGGGTCACTATTGGCGTCTCCCATTTTGCATGGTCGACTGGGACTAGGATTCCCTGGTTTACTAGTTTGTCTAATTCCCTGTCTATTTTGGGTTTGAGCGTGAATGGAACCCTTCTTGCTTTTAGCCTAATCAGAGCTATCTGGGGGTCTAAATTGATTTAAATGGGGGTCCCCACGTACTTGCCCAGGCTGTCTTGAAAAACGTCCTCGAATTCCCACAACAATTCGTCCTTCAGGTTGTCACCGACGCTGTGAACCCCGGTGATGCCCATTCCCAAGGCTCGGAACCAGTCGAGACCCAGCAAGCTGGGCAGGTTTCCATCGATGATGGTTATCGGCAGGGTTTTATTGAATTGTCCGTATCTCACTCTGACCGATGTGACTTCTCGAACAGGGATTCGGTTTCCCTGGTAGTCTTGCACTCTCAGCTTTTGGGGTTGCAGCTGGCGTTTCGTTGTCAGCTGGTAACTGTTGGTAGGCCTGTGCCAGGTCGAGTTTGGCAAAAACCTGTCCCTGCCCTAACGAATGCAACAAATGTTGTACGATGGGGACAGGGTAAGCACTCTTTTGCAATTCTTTGTTAAGCGTTGCCTTATAGTCAGCACAAATACGGACATATCCGTCCGGTTTAACTGGGGTCACTATTGGCGTCTCCCATTTTGCATGGTCGACTGGGACTAGGATTCCCTGGTTTACTAGTTTGTCTAATTCCCTGTCTATTTTGGGTTTGAGCGTGAATGGAACCCTTCTTGCTTTTAGCCTAATCAGAGCTATCTGGGGGTCTAAATTGATTTAAATGGGGGTCCCCACGTACTTGCCCAGGCTGTCTTGAAAAACGTCCTCGAATTCCCACAACAATTCGTCCTTCAGGTTGTCACCGACGCCTGTGAACCCCGGTGATGCCCATTCCCAAGGCTCGGAACCAGTCGAGACCCAGCAAGCTGGGCAGGTTTCCATCGATGATGGTTATCGGCAGGGTTTTATTGAATTGTCCGTATCTCACTCTGACCGATGTGACTTCTCGAACAGGGATTCGGTTTCCCTGGTAGTCTTGCACTCTCAGCTTTTGGGGTTGCAGCTGGCGTTTCGTTGTGAACTGGTAACTGTTGGTAGGCCTGTGCCAGGTCGAGTTTGGCAAAAACCTGTCCCTGCCCTAACGAGTGCAACAAATGTTGTACGATGGGGACAGGGTACGCACTCTTTTGCAATGCTTTGTTAAGCGTTGCCTTATAGTCAGCACAAATATGGACAGATCCATCCGGTTTGACTGGGGTCACTATTGGTGTCTCCCATTTTGCATGGTCGACGGGGACTAGGATTCCCTGGTTTACTAGTTTGTCTAATTCCCTATCTATTTTGGGTTTGAGCGTGAATGGAACCCTTCTTGCTTTTAGCCTAATCGGAGCTATCTGGGGGTCTAAATTGAATGAAATGCGGGTCCCCACGTACTTGCCCAGGCTGTCTTGAAAAACGTCCTCGAATTCCCGCAACAATTCGTCCTTCAGGTTGTCGCCGACACTGTGAACCCCGGTGATGCCCATTCCCAAGGCTTGGAACCAGTCGAGACCCAGCAAGCTGGGCAGGTTTCCATCGACGATGGTGATCAGCAGGGTTTTATTGAATTGTCCATATCTCACTCTGACCGACGTGACTCCTCGAACAGGGATTCGGTTTTCCTGGTAGTCTTGCACTCTCAGCTTTTGGGGTTGCAGCTGGCGTTTCGTTGTCACGATCCCTGGGTGGCCCACATGCAATAGTTCCAAGACATGCCCTCGTAATTTCTCCGGAATAACCACTCTGTCCCCTCATAACAGATACCCCCCTTGTACCGACAGTTCTGAACGCTTTTTGGTAAACTCTTTAAATCGTTCTCCCGGTGCCATTGGCCATCCCCTCTGCACCCAGCCGATTACAGTCCGTACAATAATATCTTTGTAGGATGCCCTAGTCACTTCTGTTGACGTGACCGGGCCAGAGTCCAAAGAGTCAATCAACAAAACAGGTGTCCCTTGGGTCGGGTCTTCAATAGTCTCTGGCAATGGGCATCTACTTAAAGCGTCCGCATGTCCCAAGTCCTTGCCCGGTCGGTGAGACAGTTGGTACGAGTATGCTGCCAGGAAAGTAGTCCAACGGGTCAGCCTGGGTGATAATGCAACCGGTGTTGGACGGTCCCCCGCCAAGAGTCCCAATAAAGGTCTGTGGTCTGTGACTATTTCAAATCGCCGCCCAAACAGATACTCGTGGAATTTTTTAACCCCAGAGACTATGGCAAGCACTTCCCGGTCAAGTTGGCTATAGTTCCTTTCTGTTGCAGACATCATGCGGGAAAAATATGCGATAGGGGCTTCTGAACTGTTCGGTAACTTGTGGCTGAGGACAGCTCCTACCCCGTAGGGTGATGCATCACAAACCAATACTAATGGCAATGTCCCATTGTACTGAATTAAAAGGCTATCGCTGGACAAGAGTTTCTTAACGCCTTCAAATACCTTAGCTTCAACCCTGCCCCAAGTCCATACAGAGTTTTTCGCTAGCAGCTTATGTAGTGGTTCGGCTACCGTTGCCTTATTTTTTAAGAATACTGCATAGAAGTTTACAAGCCCCAAAAATGCTTGTAATTCTGCTTTGTTTTTTGGGGGTGGAGCCTTCCTAATGGCTCGCACCTTGCTCTCCGTGGGATGGATGCCTTCCTTATCTATCCGATAACCCAAAAATTCTACTGATTCAACTCCGATATGGCATTTGTTAAGTTTAACCTTAAGCCCCGCAGTCCTGAAAATTTCCAAAACCTTCCACAATTTGACCCTTAATTCTCCCAAATCTGTGGCTGATATTAACACATCATCAAAATATGGGACTACTCCCAGTAGACCCTGTAGGAGCCGTTCCATGAGGTTTTGGAATAACCCAGGGGCTACACTAACTCCGAACTGAAGTCGAGTGCATTTAAAAGCGCCCCTGTGTGTGACAATTGTCTGTGCTTTGGCCGTTTCGTTGTCAGCTGGTAACTGTTGGTAGGCCTGTGCCAGGTCGAGTTTGGCAAAAACCTGTCCCTGCCCTAACGAATGCAACAAATGTTGTACGATGGGGACAGGGTAAGCACTCTTTTGCAATTCTTTGTTAAGCGTTGCCTTATAGTCAGCACAAATACGGACATATCCGTCCGGTTTAACTGGGGTCACTATTGGCGTCTCCCATTTTGCATGGTCGACTGGGACTAGGATTCCCTGGTTTACTAGTTTGTCTAATTCCCTGTCTATTTTGGGTTTGAGCGTGAATGGAACCCTTCTTGCTTTTAGCCTAATCAGAGCTATCTGGGGGTCTAATTGAATGAAATGGGGGTCCCCACGTACTTGCCCAGGCTGTCTTGAAAAACGTCCTCGAATTCCCACAACAATTCGTCCTTCAGGTTGTCACCGACGCTGTGAACCCCGGTGATGCCCATTCCCAAGGCTCGGAACCAGTCGAGACCCAGCAAGCTGGGCAGGTTTCCATCGATGATGGTTATCGGCAGGGTTTTATTGAATTGTCCGTATCTCACTCTGACCGATGTGACTTCTCGAACAGGGATTCGGTTTCCCTGGTAGTCTTGCACTCTCAGCTTTTGGGGTTGCAGCTGGCGTTTCGCGACTTCTGGCAGGTCCCTTGCGAGTGTGTCCCAAGACATAATCGTGATTGATGAGCCGGTATCCACCTCCATTTCACACTGCACTCCTTCGATGTAGGTCTTGATGAATATTTTCTTTTCCAGTCGTGTCGATGCATGACCCACTCGCATAGTGGTGTGATTCGACTTCGCGCCTTTTTTGAATTGGCCAATCCCTGGCTGCCTCGCGGAACTGGTGCCCTGATGATTGGCCGGTTTGAATTTTTGGCGGGAAGGTTGGGAGGCCCGGCACGCCTGAGCTATGTGTCCTTTCTTTTCACACCGCCGACAAATTGCGTCTTTGAACCTGCAATTCTGTTGTTGGTGCTGGCCTCCGCAACTCACACACTCGTCACGGTCGCCTCTTTCCGGCCTCCCGGAGTGGAAAACCTCTTCCTCTTCGTCCTCTTCCCACTCTGCCTGGATTTCCTCGCTGTGAATCGGCGTCGCTTTCACTGAGGAATTAGGCGTGTTCGGCTTCTGTAAGGTTTCCCCCGCTTTGGTGGACATCTCGTGCGCCCTGGCCTCATCTAGGGCTATCGATAGGGTTAGGTTGCTTTTCGAAAGCAGCCGCCTCTGTAGTCGGACATCCCTGACCCCACAAATGAGTTGTTCTAATAGAGTGTACTCCAAGTCTCTGTACTCACAGTGGGTTGCGGCTTTCCTTAATGCGGCCATGTACACGCTGATCGTCTCGCCCTCTCGCTGGACTCTTTGCCTTAGTTCGAAACGTTGCACGAACTTCGATGGCACCGGCGCGTAGTGTGCTCTTAGTGTTGTCTGTAGCACTGGCCATGGTACCGACTGAACCGGCGTTGGTTCCGACAGCGATTCAGCGGTATCGAAGACTTCTGGTCTGCAGTGGCTCAGGAAGTAGGCACGCTTTCGATTATCCGACACTCCTTGCAGTTCGTTGGCTTCGAGGAAACACTCGAAGCGAGCCATGTATGACCCCCATTTTTCTTTGGCTGGGTCGAATGGCGCTGGCGGCGTATAGCTAGACATCGCTATGTATCCGTCCTTGATAACTGGCTGGGTTTGTAACTAAGTTGCTCCTTCAGTTCTTTTCCTAGTCTCCCTGCCTTCAATATCCCATCCTTGTCACCAATGTTAAATTTGGGCAATGAAGAGGCAGGAGACGATGCAAGTGACAACAGCTCTTTAGTTTATTGTGAAACCCAGCAAAAGACAACAGGCAAACACCTCTCTTTATATAGTATTTGGCTGAGGCACCAGCCAATCAGCAACGTGTATTTTCCCGCCCCAAATTTCCCTCCAAAATTTCAAATACATTACAGGAAGTTCAGACAAAGGTGGAGAAGATAGATGATGAATTGGTAGTGTTGCAATTTAAATCAATGGATTTTGCTCTGAGAGTTAGAGGACTTAAAGAAAATAAGCAAGAGAATTTAAAAGAAATTTTTGCAGAGGTTTTTGCACAGGTGACTGGAGAGCAACCAGAAGATGTTGTAATTCAAATTGAAAAAATATATCGTGTTAATTCTAAGGTTGCCAGACAGAGACAGCTACCAAGAGATATTGTGATTTATTTTAGAACCAGGAGGATGAGGAATTAAATTTTACAAGCATGTTATAAAAATAAAATCCAAATATTAGGACAAGAGATATTAAATTTGAAAGAAATTCCTTTTAAAATGTTAAGAAGTAGAAAGGAATTTGCTTTTTTGGTGGATGAGCTTAGAAATCATCAGATATGGTTTAGATGGGATGTTCCAGCTGGTTTAACAGTAAATCATACAGGAAGAAGATATTGTCTTAATACAGTATCTAAAGCAAGAGATTTTTATACTAATGTATTAAAGGCTGGAAGTCCATATCAAATAGTTGGGATTAAAACTGATGCAGAGGAAACATTGGAAAAAGTAGGGGATGTAAAGGAGAAAAGATTCAGTCAAGTGGTTTTTAAATGTAAAGAACAAGGAATAAAGAAGCAACAATTTCAAGTGAACAGAGTTTCTCTTTATGGGAAAGGTTAAATTATAATTAACTTTTGTTAACTTATATATGTTTGGAAGAATAGTTATTTGGAATTTGTAAAATTTATTTGTATCTGTTTGAATTTATAATTTAAATGTTGGAGATGTAACTGTAGTGATATTATTTGTTTACATATGGTTGAATTGTCAACAACTGAATTATTTGATTTGGGGGAGTCTTGATAAAAACAGAACAAGAAATGGACTTAATTAAGGAATGTATGAAAATGGCTATAAATTATTTGGTAATTTATAGTGTTGGATATATGGGGAAGAAGTGGGATTAAATGTAAATGGTATTGTTTGAATTTATATTCTAAATGTTGGAGTGATTGTAGTAATGCTAGTTGATTATATGTGGATTTGTTAAAATCTAAATTAATTTTGATAAAAAATAAGGTAATGATAATAATAGAATAAGAAATGGAGTATTTTTCGTGTGGCTGTTGATAAAAATAGGATTGCCAACATGATCGCCAACATCCGATGATGGATATGACACAAGAAGAAGAATCATCCCTCTTGGCCTATACTCTACATTGCACTGCTTGTCCTGAAAAGGAATAATAAGATTGGTATGTACCTATGAAAATTTTTTGGATAGTCAAAGACTGCAGATAGGAAGAGGTTGTTAAGGAAGAAACTGAAAGTTTTACAGGTAAGGTATGTTTGGAAGAAAGTGACTGAAGAGGAGTAGAAAAATCAAAAAGCATTCTGCATAAATACATCTTAAGAGTGGCTTTCTTTATTATCCAATAAATGTTGCTCTGGGGATCCTGATACAGAATAGCTATAGAAAAATGCCTTCAACAACCAAGGAAGATGATAAAAAGGAAGTGAGTTGGAAATTCCCTATTGAAAGATAATAAAGATGGTTAAATTTTAAGTACATCTCCTGCAACATGCTTCATGCTTATTTTATTTCAAGATGGAATTGGCATGTTGTAAAGGGACACGGTGGCTCAGGGGCTAGGACGTTGAGCTTGTCGATTGAAAGGTCGGCAGCTCAGCGGTTCAAATCCCTAGTGCTGCCGTGTAACGGGGTGAGCTCCCGTTACTTGTCCCAGCTTCTGTCAACCTAGCAGTTTCGAAAGCACGTAAAAATGCAAGTAGAAAAATCAAAAGCATTCTGCATAAATGCATCTTAAGAGTGGCTTTCTTTATTATCCAATAAATGTTGCTCTGGGGATCCTGATACAGAATAGCTATAGAAAAATGCCTTCAACAACCAAGGAAGATGATAAAAAGGAAGTGAGTTGGAAATTCCCTATTGAAAGATAATAAAGATGGTTAAATTTTAAGTACATCTCCTGCAACATGCTTCATGCTTATTTTATTTCAAGATGGAATTGGCATGTTGTAAAGGGACACGGTGGCTCAGGGGCTAGGACGTTGAGCTTGTCGATCGAAGGTTGGCAGCTCAGTGGTTCAAATCCCTAGTGCTGCCGTGTAACGGGTGAGCTCCGTTACTTGTCCCAGCTTCTGTCAACCTAGCAGTTTCAAAGCACGTAAAAATGCAAGTAGAAAAATCAAAAGCATTCTGCATAAATGCATCTTAAGAGTGGCTTTCTTTATTATCCAATAAATGTTGCTCTGGGGATCCTGATACAGAATAGCTATAGAAAATGCCTTCAACAACCAAGGAAGATGATAAAAGGAAGTGAGTTGGAAATTCCTATTGAAAGATAATAAAGATGGTTATATTTTAAGTACATCTCCTGCAACATGCTTCATGCTTATTTTATTTCAAGATGGAATTGGCATGTTGTAAAGGGACACGGTGGCTCAGGGGCTAGGACGTTGAGCTTGTCGATCGAAGGTTGGCAGCTCAGTGGTTCAAATCCCTAGTGCTGCCGTGTAACGGGTGAGCTCCGTTACTTGTCCCAGCTTCTGTCAACCTAGCAGTTTCAAAGCACGTAAAAATGCAAGTAGAAAAATCAAAAGCATTCTGCATAAATACATCTTAAGAGTGGCTTTCTTTATTATCCAATAAATGTTGCTCTGGGGATCCTGATACAGAATAGCTATAGAAAATGCCTTCAACAACCAAGGAAGATGATAAAAGGAAGAAACCGAAAGTTTTACAGGTAAGGTATGTTTGGAAGAAAGTGACTGAAGAGGAGTAGAGAAATCAAAAAGCATTCTGCATAAATGCATCTTAAGAGTGGCTTTCTTTATTATCCAATAAATGTTGCTCTGGGTATCCTGCTACAGAATAGCTATAGAGAAATGCCTTCAACAACCAAGGAAGATGATAAAAAGGAAGTGAGTTGGAAATTCCCTATTGAAAGATAATAAAGATGGTTATATTTTAAGTACATCTCCTGCAACATGCTTCATGCTTATTTTATTTCAAGATGGAATTGGCATGTTGTAAAGGGACACGGTGGCTCAGGGGCTAGGACATCGAGCTTGTCGATCGAAAGGTTGGCAGCTCAGTGGTTCGAATCCCTAGTGCTGCCGTGTAACGGGGTGAGCTCCCGTTACTTGTCCCAGCTTCTGTCAACCTAGCAGTTTCGAAAGCACGTAAAAATGCAAGTAGAAAAAATAGGGACCACCTTTGGTGGGAAGGTAACAGCGTTCCGTGCGCCTTTGGCATTTAGTCATGCCGGCCACATGACCATGGAGACGTCTTTGGACAGCGTTGGCTCTTCGGCTTTGAAACAAAGATGAGCACCGCCCCTTAGAGTCGGCAACGACTAGCATGTATGTGTGAGGGGAACCTTTACCTTTACCTGTTAAAGACTTATGGTCTTCTTAAATTTCAGTGTCACGCAGCACTCTTCCTCTTGGGAAAGCCTCACATATTTGATAGGAATCAGATTCGTGAGGCTTTTGAGGGTTTTTTTGAGGGAAGAACCACTGGGGATCCATAGCTGGGGAGTGGAGATCTGTTTCTGAGCTTGATGCAGAGATCCTCCTACACTTCCAGGGATGCAGATGCCTGGAAATGCTATTAGAAAAGACTGCAGGGATAAGAATGCTTCCTTGAAGAGAAAGATTCTTAATCTTAATTAAGATTAAGTTCTTAATTAAGAATTTAAGAAGTGTAATTAAGTTTCTACAGCAATAAAAGGAGTGGTTAAAAATATTTGAAAGGGGAAAGGGCTTAAGCTACTTCAAAGTCATAATTCAAAACTAAGCTTGGAATATTTCCAAAATGACCAGGGGCCTTGCACACCTCTATTAGTAAGAAGCATTTCTTGCTGGCACTGAAAGATTAACAACTGTGCCTTGAATACAAAAGCATTAAAGCCTTCACTGCTGGAATAATGTATGACATTATTCTTACTGTCTGTGGTTGCTCTTTACTGCTCACCTCCTAACTCCTGAACTCATCCATGCCGAGTCATCAAGCCCTTCACAGTATGTTTTTCAGAATACCATCTGACAATGTTTGCCTCAGTTGTCTTTTTCTTTCTGCATATCTTCAGAGCGAGCTCTTAGAGTAATCGATTCCTTACTAATTGGAGCCACAACCTTAAAAACGTAAACTTAAAATCTTAAACCTTAAAATCTAAGAGGAAAATCTAAGAGGAAAACCAGCAATAATATATAACCAAAATAATATGAAGATGTAATATTGCAATAAATAACTCAGAAACAACTTCTCTTCTCTCTGTATAACAATGACTTCATCTCTAACGATCCATCTGTTAAACTACTGAAGTTCGCAGATGACACAACAGTGATCGGTCTCATTCGAGACAATGATGAATCCACATACAGATGGGAGATTGAACAACTAGCCTCGTGGTGTGACTGGAACAATCTGGAACTGAACACACTCAAAACCATAGAAATGGTGGTAGACTTTAGGGGAAATCCTTCAATACTTCCACGTCTTACAATACTAGACAACACAGTATCAACAGTAGAGACCTTCAAATTTCTAGGTTCTACCATATCGCAAGATCTAAAATAGACAGCTAACATCAAAAACGTCATCAAAAAAGCACAACAAAGAATGTTCTTTCTGTGCCAACTCAGAAAGCTCAAACTGCCCAAGGAGCTGCTGATCCAATTCTACAGAGGAATTATTGAGCCTGTCATCTGCACCTCTATAACTGTCTGGTTCAGTTCTGCAACCCAACAAGACAGACACAGACTTCAGAGGATAATTAGAACTGCAGAAAAAATTGCTACCAACCTGCCTTCCATTGAGGACCTATGTACTACACGAGTCAAAAAGAGAGCTGTGAAAATATTTACAGACCCCTCACATCCTGGACATAAACTGTTTCAACTCCTACCCTCAAAACGATGCTATAGAGCACTGCACACCAGAACAACTAGACACAAGAACAGTTTTTCCCCCAATGACATCACTCTGCTAAACAAATAATTCCCTCAACACTGTCAAACTATTTACTAAGTCTGCACTACTATTAATCTTCTCATTTTTCCCATCATCCATCCCCTTCCACTTATGACTGTAACTTCGTTGCTTGTATCCTTACAATTTATATTGATATTGATTATTTCCTGATTGCTTATTTGTACCCTATGACTATCATTAAATGTTATACCTTATGATTCTTGATGAAGGTATCTTTTCTTTTATGTGCACTGAGAGCATATGGACCAAGACAAATTCCTTGTGTGTCCAATCACACTTGGCCAATATAAAATTCTATTCTATTATATTCTCAAAGCATCTTTGGGATAACAGAAAAGCACAAATAAAAACATCAACAATGTATTACATTAAATTTTCTGGCTACTACACTAATTTATAGGGAATTTAAATCTGAATCCCTGTATGTTGTACCTTCTGAAGTGAGCTTATGTTGTGTGCAAATGTTAACTTAATCTGAAGAGCTCTCTTTGGGTGATGAATTGCCTGTAACTTGACAGCTAGTTCCAAAGAGCACTTTAAAGACTTGACTTGGTAATGACATCTGTGGCATGCTCATTTATGTAGAATCAATTGATAATGATTCCATCAACTTAAGCCTTCATTAACCATTTGATTTCTTTGGGCTGTGACTTCTCTTTTAATTAACTTTAATAATACGACAAAAATATCCAATATTTAACCCCAGCAAACATTTTATTTGAAATCCATAGATTATTTTGGATAACAGACTTGTGAAAAAAAGATGGAAATTAACCGAAATGTAAGTTTTCACATTGTGGTTAACTTTTTCTTGTGGCTCTCAATAGATGTTATTTGCCCTGACACTACCTTATATTTTTTAAAAAAAATCAGAAATGCATGTTTTAATGGGAGTAAATTGCATTAACAACACATTGAAAAAGATCAAGATACATTTTTCAACAAAATTGGTTGAGTTTTGAAGATTTGATTCGTCAAATCTAGAAGAGAAATTGGCATTGAGGGCATAATTTTGAATATACTTACTAAAAATTAAATTCAATATTTCTGTCTATGTATACTGTATACCTAAGAGATATGACATATAGGATTAACCTCTCTACAAATGGAGGCAGAAGATGTCTCTTTAAGACACTCTTAAAATAAGATTTAAGTAACCCATCTTTGGTGTCAACAATAATCGAATTCTGATCAAAACTATACATCACCAATTCTACAAATTAAAAGTACGCCGAGCAACTAACAATTACCATAGAGTTTAAGAACATGTCAGGAACCGTATGAAAATAATAGCAGCCTATTGAAGAAAAATTGCAAAATACTGATACTATAGTGATTCATACATTTCATCAGAATACAGAATATACTGTAGAATAACATAGTTGGGAAGGGTTTGATAAGTGGATAAAAATACTGATGTCTAAACATCTTACTGACTGAGTGATGAATCAATTGCAATTTTAGCACTCACACCTCTTTCTCCACAAAATGATATATAGGTTTCAGACACTGGAGTAAACAGGATAGTAAAAAATCCCCAATGGTTTCCGGGATGGTGGTGTTTGTGTGTGAAATGCAATGCAAATCTGCCCTTTTTGTATATGTGCCACATTCACAAATAAAAGGACTTATAGTATGATGCTACTTCTGGCATGTTGCCTGTTTTTCACTCCACCTTAAATGCACCTACATCGGTGGTGAAATTCAATTTTTTTTACTACTGGTTCTGTGGGAACGGGATACTGCAAAAACTTCATTTCCACCCCACTCCAGGGGAAAGATATTGCAAAATCTCCATTCTGACCCCACTCTGGGGCTCTGGTCAGAGGTGGTATTTACTGATGCTCCAAACTACTCAAAATTTCCCCTACCTGTTCTCCAGAACCTGTCAGAACCTGCTGGATTTCACCCCTGATCTACATCCTATATGTAGTTCCTCCTAGAGGAACTAATTCATCAGACTTTGACATGTCCCTATTTTCCTACAACTACTGTTCCCAAATGATATTCAAACAAGCTGTATTAACTCATTTCCAACAATATGGTTTTTAACCCATCTCTGTCTGTGTTTCCCCCTCTGCCCTTTTAGTGGCTATACAAAGAAATTTCATATCCTATCACCAATTTGAAGCATTTCAGGGATACAGTGCAACCAATAAACTAGAAATAGTCTACATATTTGCTCTGTTGAAAAATGATTTATAAAAGAAAATCCTTCTTGGCAAATCGGTTACCATACCTTTTATTTTGGATAACAGACTTGTGAAAAAAAGATGGAAATTAACCGAAATGTAAGTTTTCACATTGTGGTTAACTTTTTCTTGTGGCTCTCAATAGATGTTATTTGCCCTGACACTACCTTATATTTTTTAAAAAAAATCAGAAATGCATGTTTTAATGGGAGTAAATTGCATTAACAACACATTGAAAAAGATCAAGATACATTTTTCAACAAAATTGGTTGAGTTTTGAAGATTTGATTCGTCAAATCTAGAAGAGAAATTGGCATTGAGGGCATAATTTTGAATATACTTACTAAAAATTAAATTCAATATTTCTGTCTATGTATACTGTATACCTAAGAGATATGACATATAGGATTAACCTCTCTACAAATGGAGGCAGAAGATGTCTCTTTAAGACACTCTTAAAATAAGATTTAAGTAACCCATCTTTGGTGTCAACAATAATCGAATTCTGATCAAAACTATACATCACCAATTCTACAAATTAAAAGTACGCCGAGCAACTAACAATTACCATAGAGTTTAAGAACATGTCAGGAACCGTATGAAAATAATAGCAGCCTATTGAAGAAAAATTGCAAAATACTGATACTATAGTGATTCATACATTTCATCAGAATACAGAATATACTGTAGAATAACATAGTTGGGAAGGGTTTGATAAGTGGATAAAAATACTGATGTCTAAACATCTTACTGACTGAGTGATGAATCAATTGCAATTTTAGCACTCACACCTCTTTCTCCACAAAATGATATATAGGTTTCAGACACTGGAGTAAACAGGATAGTAAAAAATCCCCAATGGTTTCCGGGATGGTGGTGTTTGTGTGTGAAATGCAATGCAAATCTGCCCTTTTTGTATATGTGCCACATTCACAAATAAAAGGACTTATAGTATGATGCTACTTCTGGCATGTTGCCTGTTTTTCACTCCACCTTAAATGCACCTACATCGGTGGTGAAATTCAAATTTTTTTACTACTGGTTCTGTGGGAACGGGATACTGCAAAAACTTCATTTCCACCCCACTCCAGGGGAAGGATATTGCAAAATCTCCATTCTGACCCCACTCTGGGGCTCTGGTCAGAGGTGGTATTTACTGATGCTCCAAACTACTCAAAATTTCCCCTACCTGTTCTCCAGAACCTGTCAGAACCTGCTGGATTTCACCCCTGATCTACATCCTATATGTAGTTCCTCCTAGAGGAACTAATTCATCAGACTTTGACATGTCCCTATTTTCCTACAACTACTGTTCCCAAATGATATTCAAACAAGCTGTATTAACTCATTTCCAACAATATGGTTTTTAACCCATCTCTGTCTGTGTTTCCCCCTCTGCCCTTTTAGTGGCTATACAAAGAAATTTCATATCCTATCACCAATTTGAAGCATTTCAGGGATACAGTGCAACCAATAAACTAGAAATAGTCTACATATTTGCTCTGTTGAAAAATGATTTATAAAAGAAAATCCTTCTTGGCAAATCGGTTACCATACCTTTTATTTTAGAGGTGAAACATTTAAATAAAACATATTTATTAATGAAGTCTAATTAATTGGGTTCAAGATTGAACTGTTAATTTGTTGTCTTCATGAATCTTCTCCCACAAGGTACATACATACAATTCCCTGATACATGTAATTCCCTGATATGTCTTGGTTTACAGGCAATGTTAGATATATATTAGTTTTATCAATTAAGAAGTCTTTTGGTTTCTCAGTAGGTTTGAAACGATGCAATGGGAATTCCTACAGGTAAAGGTGATAGTGAGTTCACTGAAATAATAAAAAAGAAGTGAGGTTTGTAATTCTTAGCAGCTTATATAATGATTAAAGCTTTTCATTCACGCTAATATTTTTGTAGAGGTTTTAATTTATTTTTATTTTACAGCTGCAAAAACCCAAGAATATTGAGTGACAACTGCTTTATATTGTTACTGGTTTTTTTGGGGGGGGGAGTAGCAAGGTTTCGATATGAATAAAGACTGTAGAAACTTGCTAACATTGGAATAAGATTGTATCCATATTCAGTGTTCAACAGGAACATGCTATAATAATATATAAACTCCCTGATTGAGTATTTGAACCAGTGGAAACATGTTGGTGATTAGGCTGTTTTATGGATGGATGCATTTGTAAATTGTGTTTTTTTCACATTCATTTCTTTTCAAATGTAAATTTCTTTCCATCTTGTTTAAGAAAAGTGTGAATTTTGGAAAGTTTTAATATATAAAATAACAAGCAAAATTCTCACTCAACTTTAACCATTCAGAAGGTAAAGAAAGAGGGATATTGTTAAGTTTGGGTATTGACGAGGCAGGAGACCAGGTTAGTGACAACAGCTCTTTAATATAGTGTGACCCAGCAAAACTCTGGAGAAAAACCTCTCCTTATATACACTTCAGCCAGAGGCTGCATCCAATCAGAAGCGAGATACTTCCCGCCTAAAACTCCCGCCAGAACTTACAGTAATACATTACACTCCTTCCCTCCCAGAAGGCACTTTGCCAATATTTACATATTACTTCTCTACGTAGTCCCGCAGGTACGTGGGGCGTCTCCTGACTCTCCCGGACCTGCGCAATTCACTTTCTGGAGTTGAGTCGAGCTTGCGGAGGGCTTTTCGTTCCTCTGAGCTCCTCCTCCCGGCCATCCGGCCCTGGAATATTGCCGGCCCGGACCTGCTGTCCTCTAGAGGGACCGGAGGGTGTCGCTGGACCTCGCCTGACTCAGATAAGTCTCTGTTTGGTTCTACGCTTTCTGTTTGTTCTCGGCTCCAGTCAGCTGTGGGGTTAATTAAATCATAGTCAGGGCTGGTCTCGCCTAATTCTGCCTTATCGCTCAATCTGTTTCTTAATTGATCTATGTGGCGCCTCCAAACTCTGCCATCGTCTATTTCCACTAGGTAAGATTTGGGGCCCGTTTTGTCTATGACTATCCCCCTCTTCCAGCTTGGGCCGTCGCTGTAATTATGTGCCCACACTGAGTCTCCTATGTTTAATTCCCGGATTCTATCTGGTTTTGTTTTGAACCCGTCCTGCACGTAGTTCGGGTGTAGCCGGTCTAGCGGGCACCGTAGCTTCCGCCCCATTAATAGCTCGGCTGGGCTGCGGCCGGTGGCCACACAGGGGGTCCTGTGTTGACGGTTAGGAATGCGTCGATTTGTGCCTGCCAATCGCCGGGCCGCTTCGTGATAGCGCTTCTTCGCACTCGAACAAAGCGTTCAGCAAGGCCGTTCGACGCAGGGTGGAACGGCGCTGAGAGGGCATGTCGGATGCCCTCTTCAGCCAGGTACCCTTCAAATAATGCTGCGGTGAACTGTGGGCGTTATCGGACACGAGGGTGTCCGGTAGCCGTGCGTGGCGAAAAGGTGTTTTAGTGCTGCAATGACAGCTCCAGCGGTTGTGGATTTCATTAGGATGATCTCCAGCCATTTGGAGAATGCATCCACCACAATTAGAAATGTTTGGCCGTGGAAGGGCGGCAAAATCAATGTGTATGCGGGACCAAGGGCCTTGGGGTTTCTCCCACTCCAACACTGGGGCCGTGGGTGGTAGTGGTCTGGATTCCTGACATACCTGGCATCGCCAACCCTGTCACTGATTTCCTGTCCATTAGGGGCCACCAAACATAGCTCCTGGCTAGCCCTTCATCCTTACAATTCCTGGGTGACCCTCATGCAGTAGTTCCAGGACTTTTTCCCTCAGCTTCTCTGGAACTACCACCCTATCCCCCCAGAGCAGGCACCCCCCTTGCACAGACAATTCCCCTCTTTTCTTTACAAACTCTCTAAACGTCGCCGCGCATAGGGCCATCCCCTTTGAACCCAACCGATTACAGTTCTTAAAACAATGTCCCGGTAGGAGGCCCGAGCCACTTCCTGCGATGTGACTGGGCCAGAGTCCCAAGAGTCAATTAGTAGAACGGGGGTGCCCGGAGTAGGGTCCTCGATTTCCCGGCAATGGGCATCTGCTCAATCGTCCGCATGCCCCAGCTCTTTCCAGGTCGATGCTGCAGTTTGTAAGAGTAGGCGGCCAGAAAAATAGTCCATCTGGTCAGCCGGGTGATAGTGCCACTGGCGTTGGGCGTCGCCAGCCAGTAATCCCAATAGCGGTCTGTGGTCAGTGATAATTTCAAAGTCTCTCCCAAAACGTATTCGTGAAATTTTTCACCCCTGACACTATTAGAGCCTCCCTATCTAGCTGGCTGTAATTCCTCTCAGCCGGGACATCGTTCGTGAATAGAACGCTATAGGGGCTTCAGTGCCGTTTGGGAGTCTGTGGCTAAGTACAGCTCCTACTCCATAGGGGACGATCACAAACCAATACTAACGGCAGTCTGTTGTTGTATTGTATTAACAGGCTATCGCTTGATAGCAAACTTTTACTGCCTCAAATGCCCTATTCTCTGACTTCCCCACGACCAAGCAGTGTTTTTCCAAGCAATTTATGCAGCGGTTCAGCAACGGTTGCCTTGTCTTTTAAAAACACGGCGTAAAGTTTACCAGACCCAGGAAAGCCTGGAGTTCTGTCTTGTTTTTGGGTGCTGGGGCTCTTTATCCTTGACTTTGCTCTCAGTGGGGTGAATCCCTTTTTTGTCTATTCTATAGCCCAAAAATTCAACAGATTCGACCCCTATCTGACACTTGCTTGCTTTGACTTTTAATCCTGCCGCCCTAAAAATTGCCAAAACTTTCCTTAACCGCTTCCCAGTTCTCTTAAATCTTCCCTGATACCAACACATCATCGAAATAGGGTCGACTCCGGTAACCCTTGTAGGACCCGCTCGATCAAATTTTGGAAAAGCCCCGGGGCCACACTCACCCCGAACTGTAACCGGGTGCACTTAAAGGCAGCCCGGTGCGTTACAATGGTCTGGGCTTCAGCTGTGCTAGCATCTACGGGTAGCTGTTGGTACGCTTGTGCCAAGTCTAATTTTGCGAAAACTTGTCCGTGCCCTAGTGAGTGCAATAAGTGTTGCACTACTGGAACTGGGTAGGCGCTCTTTTTCAATGCTTTGTTCAAGGTAGCCTTGTAATCAGCGCAAATTCTTATGGACCCGTCTGGTTTTATAGGGTGACGATTGGCGTCTCCCATTTGGCATGGTCAACTGGCACTAGTATCCCTGGCTGACTAATTTATCTAACTCTTTGTCGATTTTAGGTTTGAGTGCAAAGGAACCCTCCTTGCCTTTAACCTAATGGGAGCTATTTGGGGTCTAAATTGAAGGAGATAGGGGTCCCCTTGTACTTGCCTAAACGGTCCTCGAATCGTCTGCGAATTCCTCCATTAGGGCGTTTGCAGGTTGCATCCGCTCGGTGGACGCCAGTCACCCCATTCCCAACGCCCGGAACCAGTCTAACCCCAGCAAGCTTGGCAAGGTTCCCTCGACTAACGTGATGGGCAGGGTCTTTTCGTATGTCCCGTGCTTGACCTCGACGGTCGTTGTCCTCGAACAGGGATGCGGTTGCCCTGGTAATCCTGCACCCGGAGCCGTTGTTTCTGTAGCTTGCGCTTTGCGATGTGCGGCAAGGCTTTCACAAAAGTGTCCCAGGACATGATTGTGATAGCTGATCCTGTGTCTACTTCCAGTCGGCACGGTACGCCTTCAATTGTCGGGTTTGTGAAGATCTTTTCTTCGATGCGGGTAGCTGCGTGGTCTATGGTAACAGTCATTCGGTTTGACTTGCTCTTTCTTTCCTGGCCAATCGCGGGTCGCCTCGCCGATCTCGCGCCTGATTGGCTGGTTTGAAATTCGGCGGAATGTGGGTTTGCATCTCTGACTCAGAGCCGCTCTGATTGGCCGATTTGAATTTTCGGTGGAAGGTTGGGGTGCTCGGCAGACTTGAGCCAGGTGCCTTCCTTTCACACCGCCGCAAATGGCGCCCTGAACTTACATCTTTGGCGCTGATGTCGCCCCGCAACTTCCGCATTCCTCCGGTCTTCCCTTGTCGATTTTCCGGTGTAGTGGACTTCTTCCTCCTCTTCGCTGGTTGACTCACGATAGGTTTCTTCGTGGTGGACTGTGCTCGCTTTGCGCCCGCCATCGGCGTGAGTCGCTTTGTAAGGTGTCTGCTGCATGGTTGACATCTCATGGGCTCTGGCTTCGTCCAGAGCGTTTGCCAATGTCAGGTTGCTCTTGGCTAGCAACCGTCTCCTCAAACGGATGTCTCTGACCCCGTATAAGTTGTTCCAGCAGCTCTTCGTCCAGATCGCGGTACTCGCAATGCTTGGAGGCTTGTCTCAGGGCTGCCATGTAGTCGCTGATAGACTCGCCTTCTTGTTGCCTGCGCCCCAAACTCGCATCGCCGAACGATTTGGACGGGCTGGTGCGAGTGATTCCTCAGGAGGGTCTGAAGGGTCTGCCACGATACGGAGTGTAGCGGTGTTGGCTCCGCTAGGGCTTCTGCGACGGCGATGACTGCGGACCCACAGTGGCTTATGAAGTAAGCCCGTTTGCGGTTGTCGGAGACTCCCTGTAGCTCGTTTGCCTCCAGGAAACTTTCGAAACGGGTCATATATATTCCCCATGTCTCCTGGGCAGGGTCAAACGGAGTGGGTGGCGTGTAGCCGGTCATCGCTGCATTCGCTATCACCTTGCTGGGTTTGATTCTCGTAGTGAGTTCAGCTCTGTTCTGGTGCTCTGCCTCAAGATCCCACCTTCGTCGCCAATGTTAAGTTTGGGTATTGACGAGGCAGGAGACCAGGTTAGTGACAACAGCTCTTTAATATAGTGTGACCCAGCAAAACTCTGGAGAAAAACCTCTCCTTATATACACTTCAGCCAGAGGCTGCATCCAATCAGAAGCGAGATACTTCCCGCCTAAAACTCCCGCCAGAACTTACAGTAATACATTACAGATATGGTATATCTGCCAGCTGTGTAGTGGTAAATGATGAGGAGCCTGGCAGAAAACCCTGATCCAGCACTGCAAATATGGCTAAATATGGATTCACATTTATCCTTGAAACAGATGAAGATTCACATCTATTTCTGGTTATTTCATAAATGAAACCTCAGTCTGACATCTCCCAAACTCATTTTTTTTCTTTTTTTAAATCTCAACATTTTTATTTTTTCCACGATGAACATTTTCTGAGATTGTTGACTCAGGGTAGAGTTAGAAATTGAAATACTTTAAATTTAGACACTTTATAAATTGAATATAGAATATTGTATCCAGGGGTGGGTTCTAAATTTTTTTACTACCGGTTCTGTGGGCGTGGCTTATTTTGTGGGCATGGCTTGATTGTCATGTGACAGTGGGTATGGCTTGATGTCATATCAAGGCCTGGCCAACTCAATGTCTCTCATGTCAAGGGGTACCTCGCCTGGCCCCTCCCCTCCCAGCCATTCCTTGTCACACCCAGCCTCAATGTATCTATAGTTCTGCAAAAATGTTGTTCACCTTTTTTCAACTTTATTATCTACATACTATAGATCAGGGTTATCCAAACTTGGCCACTTTAAGACTTATGGACTTCAACTCCCAGAATTCCTCAGCCAGTTTTGCTGTCTTAAAGTGGCCAAGGTTATAGATGCACTTTCATGGACCACTGAAAGGAGGAAATGGCTCACATGCTTTGCCCAAGAGTGTGATAGGCAACAGTCTTTTAAGGGGCTGCTAGAAAGAAGGGGAGGGGAGTATTTTCCAAAGCACCAGAAGGCAAAACAAAAGCAATGGATGGAAACTCAACAAAGAGAGAAGCTACCTAAAACTAAGGACAAACTTCCTGACAGTGTGAACCTATATAAGTTTCCGTCATAATTTCACATATAAAATAGCCATTCATGTAATACAACCTGCATATTGTTCAAAACAATCATTAGTATTATGGCTGATGTTTGACAGCAAGCCTAAAATCTCCATTCCCTCCCCACTCCAGGCTGATGTTTGACAGCAAGCCTAAAATCCCCATTCCCTCCCCACTCCCCACTCCCCATTTCCTCCCCACCCCACTAATCTGTTCTGGGAAGGAATCAAACTCCCCCTCTTCATTTCCCAAATAAAATATCCCAGATAATTAAGGAATAATCAAGCTGCTAGCAAGGAACCTGCCTGGAATTCCATATTCCTGCCAGCTGCATAAAGGAAACTCTTATCCAATTTGTTGTTCAGCTGACCAAGAAAGGAGCTTCTAGCTGCTTTGACAATTTAAAAAGACAGCGTTTTCCCCACCCCCTTCTTCTTGGCCAAGTGATCTCCTGGCTGAGAAGCGAGCCGATCAGTTGGGAGGCTTCTTGGCTTCTCAATTTAAAGGGATGGTTTCTTGCTTTTTTTTTCTCTTCTTCGACAAGTGAATCTTGATTTTTTTCCTTCTAGCTGATCAGCTGGGAGTCGGGAGGCAGCAATAGATTGGGGGCAGGGGCAGGCAGAATTTTTACTACCGGTTCTCCAAACTACTCAAAATGTTTACTACCTGTTCTTGCGAACTGGGGAGAACCGGTAGCAACCCACTACTGATTGTATCTCATTCTGTCACTAAAAAAATATTGGGTTGGAGAGAAGAATTAGAGATGAACTTCTTGGGAATCACCATGATAGATTTCAATTGATAACATTACTTGAAGTGATACTAATTCTTTTCTGTCTGACCTCTATGGTACACACATTTAACATATGATGGTCCATGGCTTTAAATGTTGTCGAAGGGTCAATTAGAAAATCTCTCAATCTATGTAATAACATATGTAAATAACATAAAGAAGTGTATATAAACTATCAGTGGTCTAGATATAATCCTGTTCTCAATCTGAGATTACTCACTCATGGATAAACTGATTCCCAACAGACCATTTTAAGTCTAAGGAAATGAGATCACCAGATCCATTATTTGTTGATAGAATGCATTTTAAGAGAGATGAGGGGAACCCATTATTAGTGCTCTCATACACTTGCTCTTTAAATCATCTTGAGCTCTGATATTCTTGGAGGCATAACAGGAATATAACAATGAGAGGAGTGAATGAAATGAAAGTATAAGCATTTGATTTTGGACAAATACCAACAGAATATTTTAGTTCGTACTCAAGTATTCCAGCCACCTTTCCACCTGTTTCTGGCCCAGCCTTCCTTGCCTACTCTTATTTGTTTGGATGACCTTGAGAAGAGAAAAGCATTGTTTATGAGGATGGGTATTGAACAAGATGACTTCAAATTTATTCCAATCCTATTATCATGTTCTTTTTGTTGTGTCATAAAATAATGTGATGTTGAGAGAAACAGCCTCCTTTTGGAACTCTAAGAAGCAATTTAATTATATAGTCTCCTCTTCCTGGAACAAGACAATTTTATTTTCCCAGGTTTTTTTTTTTAAAATCTTAAAATGTACAGTTTTCCTCATCTTTAACCCCCTCCCCCGGGATTATTTAATGTCTTTCTTTTTTATTAAAAAATCTTAAATATTTTACAGTAAAATAGAAATAAATAAGTTCCTTTCTGCAATGGTTCACCATTCACCATTCACCATTCTAGATGGTGGAATCAGAGTAAATGACATCTAAAACTGACATCTAATTCCATTTGTTTGGCTATAAGTCTCATTGACTTACATAAGACTATTTTCTGTGTCAGGACTAGATTATGTATAAAAAGGGCTGTAGATCTGAATTCTGTAACATCATCAAGGAGAATTTTAACACCTATTATTTTGTTCAAAGACCCCTAAAGTATTCTTGTTATATCTTATCATTCAGGATAAAACTGTAACATCAGTCATACTAGTTTATGAATTACTTAAGGGATCAAGTGTTATGTATTCATGTTTGTACCTTTAAATATTTGAGCGGGAAATCAGCACGTTGCTGATTGGACGACGCCTCCAGTAGAACTGTATAAAAGGAGAGGTTTTTCCCCCAGCCTGTTGCTGGGTTCACCCTATATTAAAGAGCTGTTGTCACTACCCTGGTCTCCAGCCTCGTTACTTCCAGAACATAACCTTGGCGACGAAGGTGGGATCTCGAGGCTGAGGAGAACCAGAACCGAGCTGAAGCACGATAGACCCGAACCCAGCAAACCCAGGGCAGAAAAGCGGAGATGGCCAGTTACACTCCGCCCGCACCGTTTGACCCGGCGAAAGAGAAATGGGGGACGTATATGACCCGTTTGAAAGCTTCTAGAAGCCAACGAACTGCGGAGTTCCAGATAACCGAAAAGGGCTTATTTCTTAAGCCACTGTGGTCCGGAGGTCATTGATATGGCGGAAGCCCTGGCAGAGCCAACGCCGTTACAATCGGTGTCGTGGCCAACTTTACAGACTTTACTAAAAAACCACTTCGCACCAACGCCGTCCAAATACGTGCGGCGGTTTGAATTCGGAGGCGAAGACAGATGGAGGCGAATCCATCGGTGACTACATGGCCGCCCTAAGAAAAGCGTCCAAGGACTGCGGATACCGTGACCTGGGCGAGGTGCTCCTCGAGCAACTCATCCGAGGTCAAAGACATCCGTTTGCGGCGGCGGCTGCTAGCAAAGAGCAACCTAACGCTGGCAAACGCTCTGGGCGAAGCCAGAGCACATGAAATGTCCTCCCAAGCGGCAGAGACACTGCAAGCCGGTCCCACAAAAGGCGGCGCGAAGGCAACTCCGGTGCACCAGGAGGAGGTTCAGACCGAATCCGGCGGTGAAGATGAGGAAGGGTCTGCCGCACCGAGAAACGCGACAAAGGGGACCGAGGCGAATCACGGAAGCTGCGGGGTCAACACCAGCGCCAACGCTGCAAGTTTAAGGACGCGACATGTCGGCGGTGTGGGAAGAAAGGGCACCTAGCTCAAGTTTGTCGAGCGCCCAACCTTCCGCAGAAAATTCAAATCGGCCAATCAGAGCGCGGAATCGGCAAGGCGACCCGCGATTGGCTCAAACAAAAAAGGCGCGGATTCCAACCAAACAACTGTGGTCATAGGCCGCGCCTCGAGCCAAGTGGAGAAGAAGATTATCAACAAGCCAAAATAGAGGGAGTACGGTGCCGGCTTGAAGTAGACACGGATCAGCGATCACCATCATGTCCTGGGACACTTTGGCGAAGTCGCTGCCGTCCGTCGCGGCGCCACCTGCAAGCACAACGGCTATGAGTCCACGACTACCAGGGGAATCGCATCCCTGTTCGAGGCCACCTCCGTCCGAGTCGAGTACGGTCCATACAAGAAGACCCTGCCCATCACGATCGTCGAAGGAACTCTGCCCAGCCTGTTGGGACTAGACTGGTTTCGTGCCCTGGGCATGGGTGTGACTGGCATCTACAGAAGTGACTGTAACCTGAAAGACATTCTCTTTAACGAGTTCAAGATGTCTTCAAGGACTGCCTGGGCAAGTACAAGGGGACCCCTATTTCCTTCAACTTAGACCCCCAGGTAGCCCCCATTAGGCTTAAGGCGAGGAGAGTCCCTTTTGCCCTAAAACCAAAAATCGATAAAGAGCTGGACAAGCTCATAAATCAGGGGATTTTGGTGCCAGTCGATCACGCAAAGTGGAGAAGAAGATCTTCACCAAGCCGAAAATAGAGGGAGTACGGTGCCGGCTTGAAGTAGACACGGGATCAGCGATCACCATCATGTCCTGGGACACTTTGGCGAAGTCGCTGCCGTCCGTCGCGAAGCGCCACCTGCAAGCACAACGGCTACGAGTCCACGACTACCAGGGGAATCGCATCCCTGTTCGAGGGACCACCTCCGTCCGAGTCGAGTACGGTCCATACAAGAAGACCCTGCCCATCACGATCGTCGAAGGAACTCTGCCCAGTCTGTTGGGACTAGACTGGTTTCGTGCCCTGGGCATGGGAGTGACTGGCATCTACAGAAGTGACTGTAACCTGAAAGACATTCTCTTTAACGAGTTCGAAGATGTCTTCAAGGACTGCCTGGGCAAGTACAAGGGGACCCCTATTTCCTTCAACTTAGACCCCCAGGTAGCCCCCATTAGGCTTAAGGCGAGGAGAGTCCCTTTTGCACTAAAACCAAAAATCGATAAGGAGCTGGACAAGCTCATAAATCAGGGAATTTTGGTGCCAGTCGATCACGCAAAGTGGGAGACGCCAATCGTCACCCCAATGAAGTCGGACGGGTCAATTAGAATTTGCGCTGACTACAAGGCGACGCTTAACAAAGCCTTACAGAAAAGCGCTTACCCGGTTCCCGTGGTGCAACACTTATTGCACTCTTTGGGGCAAGGGCAAGTCTTTGTGAAGTTAGACTTGGCCCAAGCCTACCAGCAACTGCCCGTAGACGCCCGCACAGCCGAAGCCCAAACGATTGTAACGCACAGGGGGGCATTCAAGTGCACCCGATTGCAATTTGGGGTCAGTGTGGCACCAGGGTTGTTCCAAAACCTAATGGAACGACTACTGCAGGGGCTCCCAGGGTAGTTCCTACTTTGATGATGTCCTAATTTCAGGGAAAACATGGAGGAATTGGGGAGCGTTAAGAAAGGTTTTGGGATTTTCCGGACAGCGGATTAAAAGTCAAGGCAAACAAATGCCAGATAGGGGTCGAATCCGTCGATTTCTTGGGCTACCGGATAGACAAGAAAGGAATTCACCCTACTGAGAGCAAGGTTAAGGCAATTAGGTAGGCTCCAGCGCCCAAAAACAAAGCAGAGCTGCAGGCATTCCTGGGGTTGGTGAATTTCTATGCGGTCTTTTTAAAGAACAAAGCAACCGTTGCGGAACCGCTGCATAGGCTCTTAGGGAAAAATACTGTTTGGTCTTGGGGAAAGACAGAAAATAGGGCTTTCGAAGCAGTAAAGAACCTGCTCTCAAGTGATAGCCTGCTCATACAATATCACAACTCATTACCCTTAGTGTTGGTTTGCGATGCCTCCCCTTATGGGGTGGGGGCTGTACTCAGCCATAGACTTCCAAACGGCACAGAAGCCCCTATAGCTTTTTACTCTAGAACGATGTCCTCCCCAGAGAGAAACTACAGCCAATTAGATAAAGAAGCACTAGCCATTGTGTCAGGGGTTAAAAAATTCCACGAATATGTCTTTGGGCGGAATTTTGAAATCGTGACTGACCACAGACCGCTACTAGGGATACTGGCTGGCGACCGCCCAACGCCTGTGGCACTTTCGCCACGCTTGACCCGATGGACTATATTCTTAGCCGCTTATTCGTACAAGCTGCAGCATCGACCAGGAAAAGAAGTGGGGCATGCAGACGCGTTAAGCCGATGCCCACTACCAGGGGCGACCGAAGACCCCACTCCGGGGACGCCCATCCTACTTATTGACTCTTTGGACTCTGGCCCAGTCACATCTAAGGAAGTGGCTCGGGCATCATACCGGGACATTGTGTTAAGGACTGTACTCGGTTGGGTACAGAGAGGGTGGCCCGCTGTGCCGGCCGAGCGGTTCAAAGAATTTGTTAAAAAACGTGATGAGTTCTCGGCTCAACGGGGGTGCCTGTTATGGGGTGATCGTGTAATAATTCCTGATAAATTAAGGGGAAAAGTATTGGACCTCCTCCACGAGGGCAACCCAGGGATCGTAAGGATGAAGGGGTTAGCTAGAAGCTATGTGTGGTGGCCACACATGGACGCAGAGATTGCTGAGAGGGTAGGAAATGCCAGGCTTGCCAAGAGTCCAGACCTCTACCCCAACGGCCCCAGTCAGGAATGGGAAAAGCCCCAAGGGCCCTGGTCAAGAATCCACATTGATTTTGCTGGCCCCTTCCACGGCCAAACGTTCCTAGTGCTTGTTGATGCATTCTCTAAATGGTTGGAGATCATACTCATGAAATCCACTACGGCCGAAGCAGTAATCGCAGCCCTCGCCACCTATTCGCAACTCACGGGTTGCGGACACTCTGGTGTCCGACAATGAGCCTCAATTCACGGCAGCCCAGTTTGAAGAATACCTGGCAGAGGAGGCATCCGACATGCCCTCTCTGCGCCTTTCCACCCTGCGTCGAATGGCCTTGCAGGCGTTCCGTCCGGGCGCTAAGGAGGCATTGTCAGGCTCAAGCCAGGTGACTGGCAAACAAAGATAGACTTTTTCCTAGCCGTTCAGCACAGAACCCCAAGCACGGCCACCGGAAAAGCCCAGCGAATTACTAATGGGACGGAAACTCCGGTGCCCACTTGACCGTTTGAATCCCATTACACACCAGAGGGTTACAAGGGGAACTAGAAAAGACAAGGAAATGAGCATAGGCGACCGGTGTGGGCCGAAACTATGGGGACGGCCCTAGTTGGTTCAGGACAAATAATAAAGATAACCGGCCCAAAATCGTACGTGGTAGAGCTACCAGACAACCGAGTGTGGGCGCCACATAGATCAGATAAGGAAGCGAATAACTGATCAAACCGAACCAAATGAAACAGATCATGACCAATACCAATTTGAATTCACAGCTGACAATGACCGGGGGCGCAAGACTTAGCTGAGGTCCCAGAGTTCCAGCGACGCCATCAGGTTCGAGGAAACAGCAGGAAAGTTTCAAAATAATCCAAGGCGGATGGCCAAGAAAAGAGTCGGCCAATAATCCGGAGCCCGTTGGCTCAGAGAAAGAGCTGGGAGGAGAAAACAGCCCCTCCGACCAGCTCAAAACACCACCCAGAACTGAACCGCGCAGGTCAGAAAGAACTAGGAGACGCCCAGGTTATTTGCGTGACTACGTCGAAAAATAACATGTAAATGAATATGTAAATAGAGGCAAAGTGTTTTCTGGGAGGGGAGGAGTGTTATGTATTCATGTTTGTACCTTTAAATATTTGAGCGGGAAATCAGCACGTTGCTGATTGGACGACGCCTCCAGTAGAACTGTATAAAAGGAGAGGTTTTTCCCCCAGCCTGTTGCTGGGTTCACCCTATATTAAAGAGCTGTTGTCACTACCCTGGTCTCCAGCCTCGTTACTTCCAGAACATAACACAAGTGATTTTGCAGTTCTGATTTCATTCAAGTCCAAATGCTTTTTTTAGGGCTAATCTTTTGTTATACCCCAGATGACTATTTTTTTTCTTTTTCTTTTCTTTTTCTGTAAAAAAAGTTTCTTAGCTTTGGAACTAACCTCAGAGGACATTTGCTTTGGTGTAAAAGTAATGAGCCAATCACATACAGATTAAAAACAAGTCAGTGTAGGAAAAATGTTCTATTATGAGGGCCTGGAGAAGCCCTTGTCATTTTAAGCCAATAGGTCACATGAAAGCCATGTTGTATTTTGTTAACATATCCTTCACAAAAAGTACTTGGACTTGAATGAAATACTGCAAAAATACTCATCACTTAAGTCATTCATTAAATCATTAGGACTGACGTTATAGAAGAAAAAAACAACAACTAATGGAGATTTAATACAATATTTTGCTTCAGTAAGGGTGGGTAGAAAATGATTTAATCAAACTAATTCTTTGGTTAGATTAATATGCTTGATTTCAATATTATTGGAAAATGTGGCTTATCTAAACGAATGCAAAATTACCCTGGAAAAACATTGCGTTGCCATAACAATAAAAATTAATTTTCTTTAAGTGAAATTTAATTTCTGATATCTTCATGTACTTTTCTTGGTAGAAATATAAAAGCGGTTTACAACTGTCTTCTTTGTGGTTTTTTTTACCTGCCAATTATCCTTCAAGCTCAAAGAATTCTCCCATCCACCTACCAGCTAGGTCCAAAATGCTTAATTTTTGAGCCTAGTAAGATGGTTCAATGCTGCCACCCATTAAGACAATACCATTCCAATAAAATAAGTTCCTGTATGATCCAGATCTGTTTGGTTCAAAGTTGCAACAGCAACATGTTATTATAATTTCCATTATTTGTAGTTTAGATAAGATGTTAGATAACAAACAAAATCTGTTGCCAGATGGACAGATTTTCTTTTCTTTTTTTTATTTCACAGCAATGCTTCCTGAATCCTTTTACTCCATTCCTCCATTTTAATTAGATAAAACTTAAGTTGCCTTGTAATTGCCATTATGCAATGAAAAACCTGTATAGCAGGTATCTTCACAAACAGATCAATTTGAATGGCTGTAATTTAGCAAGGAGATCATTATAAGCACAGCCACAAGACACAATTCCAGCACTAGCTGGACAGCTATTTTGTAGTCTTGCTAAATTGAAATTGCTTAATTCTCTCATTAGTTCTGCTGCTGCTGCAGCAAAGTATTTGGGTTTCAAACTTTTATTTTCCAAGTTGTGAGAAGCATATTTGAGGACTGAACTAAACATTTTTTTTAAAAAATCCCTTTTTAGGAAAATTCAGTTTATTTTATTGTTGATGCAATTTGCATTATTTGTTACATAACAGAAGAATATAGCAAAAGCATAGAAGAAGTTCCAATCAACTCCTCCTTAAATCACTATAATATGAGGGAGGGGAAGATTCAATCAGGCTTTCAATATTGTTATAATATTCTATATCAACAAAGCATAGTTGTAGTCAGAAATCTGGAGTTGTTTCCTGATCTAACCTATCTCAAAGGAATGGCAAAATTTGGATGCATGATGTTTGACCCCTCCTGGTCCTGGTGGATTGTTCACTGTTCATAGACCATGGTATCCTTCTGGATTGTCTATGAGGGTCAGGTGTTGAAGGCACTTTGCTACATTTGTTCTACTCCTTCCTAAGTGGGAAATTCCAAACAATAGAGATTGAGTATGTTTGTTTGAACAGTTGCATGCTTCTCTCATGACCCAGGCTCAGGACTCAGATTCTCACATTAGATCTGGTGCAGAAGAAGCTGCTCCACCCAAGCCTATGGAATGTCAGCCTCAGAAAGGACAAAGTCCAGAATCATATGAGGTGATCAAACAAAGGCATCACCTGAGCAGCTGCAAAAGTCAGAGGCTTATATCAACATACCATTCTTAGCCCATCTGCCTAACGAGTACAGATGAGAGCAGAACGATGAAGGTCTATTAGGCTTTCCCAAACAAAGAACTAAACCTTATGATTAGGGACATCAGACTCAAGTCTACATAAGAAAATTCAATTAAAAAATAAGTACAATAGCTTGGACTGTGCTCTTTTGACTAGAAATAAGTAACTGTCTTGTGACTGTCTGGCCACCAGTATTTGCATGTGCCTGGTGTATGGATTTTACTCAAGAACCTCTGATCCTATAATTGACAACCTTGACCTATCACTGAAACTTGGACTGATTTTGCACACTCCTGTTCTGACCCAGCCTTAGCAGAACCAAGAAACAAACGCCTTGTCCCAGGGGTGAAATGCTCCTGGATCGGACCGGCTAGCGCAATCCAGTAGCGATGGCAGCTGCTGGTTTGGAGGACCAGTAGCAAAAATCCCTGGCCCCGCCCCACTGCCTCTGCTGAGCCCCACCATCAGCAGAGGGTTTTTTTTTTACTTTTAAAAGGTTTTGCTTCAGCCGAAACATGCCTTTAAAAGTAAAAAAAAAGCCTTTGAGGATCCTGCCCCTCAGCTGAGATCGGCAGAGCCTTTAAACTTAAAATAAAAAATAAAAAATTTAAAGGTTACTCTGGGGATCTCACCTGAGTTCCTCATCATTTTATACCGCCCTGAGTCTTCGGGAGAAGGGCGGTATAAAAATTGAATAAATAAATAAATTGAATAAATAAATCAGCAGAACCTTAAAAAACATGTTTTCTGTAGAAAACATGTAGAAAACCTCCTTTTAAGAGATTCTAAGGTACTTACCTGATTACTGATGACCTCATGGCTTTTTTCTTAGCCCGAAAGCCCCAGTTTCGCTTTTAGCACCAGACAGAACTAATCTAAACTTAGCTAATTTATTTCATCACTGAATGATTAATGCTGGCTGGCTTTGCTTGCTGAGGAACTCTGGGAATTGAAGTCCACAATAAAATAAAATAAAATAATAAAATAAAATATTTGTACAGCTTTCTGAGATTTGGTGTGTTTCTGTAGTATTTCACTCTAACTACACAAACACACAAAATCTCAGAAAGCTGTATGTGGTATTTTGTGTGTGTATGTGTGTGTGTATGTGAGTTGTGTTGTGTGTGTGTAAAGTGTGAAAGTTGGTTTTTGAGTTTTTGTGGCTGTGTGAAGTGTGAAGTGCAGCTGCTTTTACATTGTGTGAGAGTCAGTTGTGTTGTGCTGTGTTGTGTTGTGTGTGTGTAAAGTGTGAAAGTTGGTTTTTGGTACCTCTTATTGTTTTTTTATACTTTATTTATTATTTTTATTATTTATTGTTATTGGCCACACCCACCCACCCATCTGACCACCAAGCCACGCCCACCAATTAAGCCACGCCCACAGAACGGGTAGGGAAAATTTTTAGATTTCACCCCTGCCTTATCCTGAAAAAACCCTCTTTATTTAGCAACTGTGAATTCATGGCATTCACACACAGAAGAGTCCAGGCAATAATACTTCAAGGGTTAATTGCAATAGCAGACCATATCAGTCCTTGGATAATTGCCAGGCCAAGAGCTTCCAGTCACAAAGCTGCAAATTAATTCCTGGCAAGAAGTCTCTGAGGCACGAACCACGATAAGCAAAGAAATACAAACTGTTGTCTCTTGCAACCACCACTCCCTTTTTGCTTCTATTTATTCCCCAGCTAGGAAGCGGCCTTTCTTTCTGAGTCGGCCCTTGTTCCTCAGTTGTTCTCCTCTCCTGATAGCTCTGCGCATATGTGCATCTGGAACAGGCCCCAGCTGTTCTTCTTCCCACTTATCTCCTACTCCGAAGGCAGCTGGGAAATGTCGGATGGCCCTGGCTCTATCTCTGCTTCCAATGCAGAGCATCCATCAGAGCCTTCCCCAGACTCCAGGACTGGCCCAAGTTCCTCCCCAACCTACTCATCATCTGAGTCTGCTGGCAGCTGGAGGGCCACAACAACTCCTTTCTTAAACTATGTAAGCAAGTCTTTGTTTTGTTTACATTTTCTTGCTTCACTGTTTATCAGTTTTAATTCAAAGCTGAAGAGTAATCTCCTGAGTAACTGTGTGTGCATGTGTGGCTGCAATCTAAAACAGGACAACTCCTGTATGGGATAGTGCAGGGTTTGGCTCTTTCCCACACACTATTTAACATCTGTATGGAACTTCTGGGTAATGTCATTGTGAGGTATCATCCATATAAAGATTATACCCAGATATAGGTATCTTTATCCTGCATGAAGCAGGAGTTATAGTGAATGTTTGCATGGAGGATATAATGGATTGAGTGCAATGAAAAAGATGAAGCTAAATTTCCTTTAACAGCAATGAAAAGGATGAAGCTAAATTCCCTGTAACAACAAGTTGGGGTTTTATTTATCTAGAAATCTTTGCTGCTGGTTTCTGTTTTCCCTCTGAATGAGATTCCTGATTATCCTGGATCTGTTGCTCTTCTTTCAACAACAGCTGAGTCAGTGGATAGTGAAACTTTGGCCCAGGTTCAGTCTATTGTGGTTCTTTTTAGAGTGATGCAAAAATGCAACAGCCCATATCCAAGCAAGTAAGAGCTTTGCAATATTGCAGCTATGTTCCAGGTACTGTATTGATTGGTACTCGAGATGCCCTATTTAGCATTCAAGTTCTTGTACAGTGTTGTAGAGATGTCAATCACAGTGTTTATATGTGCTTCATTGATTTTGAAAAAGCATTTGATAAAATAAGACACAACAAACTATTACAAGTCCTGAAACAAGTGGGACTAGATGACAAAGACATCCGAATCATAAAGAATTGGCATCAGGTAGCAAATGTGAGATTAGACCAAAAATACTCAGATGATGCAGAAGTACGAAGAGGGTCAGACACAGCTGTATTCTGTTTAATATCTACTCTGAGTGAATTTTCAACGAAGCATTGGAAAACATTGATACTGGCTTCAAATAAATGGTGTTTGGTTCAACAATTTAAGATATGCTGATGATACAGTTCTGCTCACCAGTAAGCATGAAGATCTTCAGCTCCTCATCAACAAAGTCACAGAAATATCTGAAAAATATGGCTTGAAGCTTAACACCTCAAAAACCAAGATCATGGTCATCAGCAAACAACCCATTAATTTACCACCAATAAATTTGGAAGGAATACCACTAGAAAAAGTTGAAAGGATCACATACCTCGGTTTACATGAAAGCTGGGACATGACACTGAAGTAAAGGCAAGGCTAGAGAAAGCTCGAACAGCATTCTTCAAAATGAAAAAGGTCTTCTGCAGTCATGACATAAGCCTAAGACTGAAAATGAGGCTTTTCAGATGTTACATCTTTTCTATCCTGCTCTATGGAGTTGGTCTCTAACTGAAAGCCTCTTGAAGAAACTAGAGGCATTTGAAATGTGGATTTACAGACGGCTGTTATGTATGACAAAATCAGAAATGAGGAGATGATAAGCCACCTGGGAAAACCAAGGGAAATCATCAAAACCATAAAAAAGCAAAAGTTAGAATATTTTGGGCATATGATGCGACACCTGGAAAAATATAGCATCCTTCACTTAATGCTCCAAGGAAAGATTGAAGGCAAATGAGGTCCAGGCAGAGAAGAACATATGGCTTCAAAATCTAAGGGGCTGGTTTGGACAAACCTCAGCAGCACTTTTTCATGCGGCTGTTGATAAAAATAGGATTGCCAGCATGATTGCCCATATCTAATGTGGATATGGCACAAGAAGAAGAAGAAGCTATGTTCCAGGTGCTGTATTGATTATCAATATGTTTTTGAGTTCAATTTAGGATGCTGGTGTTAATCAATAAATTGTATATGCCTTGGATCAAGGTCATTTACTGAAGGCATCAGTTTATGTTCACAGGATAATTATGAACTAGTAATTGTTTCTTACTACTGGAATTTATAGTTTGTGTTCAGACAATGGTAATGTAAAAATGCAGTTGTCTACATCTGCTTACAAAACAACTAATTTGCAAAATGCCACGCTTGATATGACATTAGACAAATATATATGCAAGTAAATATGTTTAGGAATTCAAGCTGACCCAAAAATGTATTTTTCATTTTTTACAAAGCATGCTTTATTATCTTGATTTTGTTTGTTATCCTGCTATACAGAAAAAATATATCTTCCTTCAGAGGAAAACATGTTGAAAATCTCTGTTGCTTACAGTATAAAAAGACAATCAGGATTACAAGTCAGCTTTACGTAACTTCAATGTTTGTTAATTATTAAGTATTAATAATTGCATACTTTGAGATACAGTGTTAAGTGCCTTGTTTTTAAGAAACATAATTTTTGTTATGAAATATGTTTGTGAAGTTGGATTATTAAATCAGTAAAAGCCTGATTGTCCCTCTATATGTCAGGAGCTACTCAAAAAATTATTTTTAGAAAATATGTAAAACAGAATAAAATATATTAGCAAACCAATGACACTATTGTGACACTATTAACTATCAAGAGGAAAGAACACAAATAAATGAAAATAGAACAAATAATAGAGACTGTATTATTTGTTTTATAAAGGAATGATAATCTTTAACCTCTGAAATCATCCATGAAAGTATTAGATTTGGTTATGCTCAGTAATTTTGATAACCTATCATTAATATCTATTCAGAAAAAATAATCTTATATTAAAGGTAGGACAACTAAACTGTTATGGCAAGAAATAAACCCAGTTTAGCATTATGAGTGACTTGACTTTTTCTAAGTGCAAGTGGTGGTTCATCTCTATAAAAATTCATCCTCCCTGTTGTAAAATGTTATGCTTTGTTTTCTGTCCTCATTATTTTGAGTATAGGTGGATTTTTGTGAGGTTCATGGGAGGTGATTAGACTAACGGATTTAATTTCAAATTCTCTTTTATGGGTCAGACTTTTCCAAGTACTGAAGGCAGCTTACAGCCCCCCTCCTTGCTGATAATATTCAATATTGTATCTGATTACTTAAGAATTTTCCTTTCTTCACTTTTTAACTCAGTCCTTGGTCTGCGTTTTTTAACTTTTTTAACTTTTTTTAAACTTTATCAAAACCACTGACATAGGAAGAATGCACTGTCTATTTGAAAGCATGAGCAGATGTTTCCTCATGATTGACAAATTATCTTTCTTTTCAGTTGCTGAAAAACATTTTAAAGGCAATTAATTTTACATTACATTAATACATAAATAAAAATAGGTATGATTGTGCGGTCATTCATACCCTATGAATGACTGCACAATGAATTCACCTTCCACTTCTGTCTACATAGAGATACAGATAATTAGAATAGAAGATTGCTGATTCTTCTCTTTATGTCATGCTGATTATTGCTATCTTTAGTGAATCCTTGAAGCAATTTCTGAGTCTATTCTGATAATCCCATTAATTAAAAGATTTGATACGTTCATAAATTATGCTTGTGAAATAGATAAAAAGTCGATTTTTTGGCATAAAAAAATTCATTGAACAAATGATTAAAAACCTGCTGTAGATAATTCATAATTCCATATGAAATATCTTTTGCTGGCATGGATCACTTCAGTTTGCAGACAGGAACTTGATTATCTGCAGGCTTACAACCCTTATAGCAGTGATGGTGAACCTTTGACGTCCCCGCGTGCCAGCCTCCATGCCGAAGTGGCACCCGAAACCATCCCACGAGGTATGCACAGCCCCGCTGGCTTTCACGTGAACGGGAGCGCCAATACTCAGAAAAGTGGCGGTCCATTGCGAATGCGTGAGCTGGCACCCAAACACCTGGATACTGGCATAGAAGCGCGTCCGACGAACAGCTGGCCATCGTGCATGCGCACAACATCAACCCAGAAGATCGGGTGCCGGCCTGCACATGTGTGATGGAACGCTGCTCTTCCAGGTTCTGCCTGGTTCTGCCATGACAGCGGAAGGCTGACAGCTGACCGGTGCGTGTGTGATCACAGGAACTACAGAATAGGAGCCAGAATAGGAGCCAGTGCATTCTTCGCAGGATGGTTTCACATGCCGCTTCCGGCACACGTGCCATAGGTTCGCCGACACTGCCTTATAGGATTCCCAGTGTACATTTTAGATGAGAAAACGCCTACATGTATGCAGGGGAGAGTTTCTCAAGAGAGAAAGTTTTGAAGTCCTGTTTTTCTTTGGTCTATTAATTTTGATTGGACAAGGAGCTGGGTTCAACAAATAAACTAGGATAATTGTCTATGAGAGGCCTTAATTAGAAAAAAAATGATTTAGTGCTTCTGACAGATGATCATTCCAGTTTATGCCTCATCATGTTGAGAAAAAGCATCTTCTTTTTCTGTCCTCAGATAAGTTTGTTTCATTTGCGGCAAGTATTTGGTTTGGTTCTCTTCAAGGCAGTCGATTGCATTCAGCAAGCAAGTGTGATAATCAAATTTCTGTCTCTGCATTTTCTACTTCATCCTTCAGTCCTGTGATACTGCATGAAATACATTTCTGTAAGAGTTATTTATCCAAGGGCACCCTGTCTTTGTATGGTTGGAATGAAAATCAATTTATTATTTTACGTGCCAGCAAAACCTCTCACAGACATTTTTTTACATGTATTTCAAACAGCTACTTTGGTTGATGGAGCAACAACTAAAGTGCATCTGTCAACTGCTGCTTTTACAGACTCAATCAAGATGGTTTTTGCTGCCCTTCGAATGCATTGCAATGTCAGCATTTCCATATGCTAAAACCAGGGAGCTGTCCTAATCTTTATTTTTTTATTTTATTTATTTATTTGTCACAACAGTATATATAAGCATAAGCATGAAATAACTATACGATATATAACAATAAATATAATCATAAGTATGTAATAACTATATGAAATTGGATACAATCAAAGGGAACATGAACAGGAACAGTAGGCACGCTTGTGCTCTTATGCATGCTCCTTACAGACCTCTTAGGAATGGGGTAAGGCCAATAGTAGATAGTTTTTGGTTACAGCTTTTTAACCAAAAAGCTTTAAAGGATTTTTGGAAGAGACCACAGAGTCTGGTAGTGTATTCCAAGTATTAACAACTCTGTTACTGAAGTCATATTTTCTGCAATCAAGATTGGAATGGTTAACATTAAGCTTAAATCTATTGTGTGCTTGTGTATTGTTGCAATTGAAGCTGAAGTAGTCTTTAACAGGAAGGACATTGTAATAGATGATTCTATTACATGTTGAAGGCGGCGGAGTTCTTCCTAATAAAAGACCGAATGTGGCTTTGGTTTAAATATGTGTCCTTGTACTTAAGCATCTGGGAAACTATTTTAGTTGATATAATTCAGAACATTTGTGTTGGAAATATATCAATCACACACAGATGTTTACGAAAATCTGAGTTTAGCTGCTCTGATATTAAAATCTTTTCTAGAACGTACCCTCTCTTTTAAAGCTATAGGTGTATTTCTAAATTATATTCCCCAGATCTGAAATTGGTCTAACTATGAATAACTTTGGATTTATCATGTTTGAACTTTGGGTTTCCCAAAAATTATGAGTTTCTGGAAAAATACTTGTTTGAAGTTGAATTTGCTTGAAAAGTTTTTTAAAAAAATATAACGACATAAAGGAAAGAGAACAATTTCAGTCTCAAGGTCAACATTTAGTTAATTGCTTAAAACAAAATTAACTAAATTGTAATTCATATAAATAGATATATACCGTATATACTCGAGTATAAGCCGAGTTTTTCAGCACGTTTTTTGTGCTGAAAAACGTCCCCTCGGCTTATACTCGGGTCTATACGGCTTATACTCGAGTTTTTTTTTTTTTTAAGCCCCTCGGCTTATACTCGAGTATATACGGCTTATACTCGAGTTTTTTTTTTCTTTTTTTCACATTTTACCGGACGGCGCGGGGAAGCCCTGCCGGTGCAGTGAGAGGGCGGGGCGGGGGAGCCGCCAGCCTTCTCAGCTGAGGAGGAGGTTTCAACCGGTAGGTGCCTCATTTCCCACCCTCGGCTTATACTCGAGTCCCCAGTTTACCCCAGTTTTTGGGGTAAAATTGGGGACCTCGGCTTATACTCGGATCGGCTTATATTCGAGTATATACGGTAAGTACAGATATACAATTTGGATTATGTATTGGTTATATTCTACTGCTGTATTAGATCTAGATTTTTTTCCTTTTGGTTTGTTTCATTTTTTAATATATCTTGTATTGTTTTATTTGCATTCACATTTTTCTTCCTTGTGGTTTTATGAAACCAATGTGAAGTAATCATCATCACCATCCTTCTAGTGAATTGAATTTTATGACAATGCAGTCTGAGATTTGGATTTGATAGGAAAATTACAGCTGTTCTGTTCCCAACAAGATTAAAGTAATACCTAGTGTTATGCTATATTAGTTAGTTTTACTTTTGACATAAGACTAGTGTGGCAAAGTCGGAACTATATTCATTTAACTATTGGCTAGAGAATATTTTTTAAAGCAATGGACATCCTTATATGGTGTATGGATCCCTAGGTGATATACATAATTTAAAGGGCTGCCTTTGCATAATTATGGCAAGCAGGTTTCTTCTTGGACAATGCAAAGTAGAATCTGTCAAATTGGAGATTTCTGAAATCAGTGGACTTATTAGTGCTGTGACAACAAATTTGTGATCAAATACTTCAGAAATTAACTTTTGAATGTGCCAACTGTAGGGAAAGAACCTGGCAAGGCAGGATCACCAACTCCTGGTCTAGAGAGAACAATTAGGTCACTGGCATATCTTCTCTTCAGAAGCATCTCCAAACTTCACTGCGCTGAAATTTCATGGACAAGTTATTTTAAAGAGCTTTCAGACTGTGGGTACCTCTCTTGAATTTTATTTGCTTAATTTGTGGGATGAGTTTTGTTTTGATAAACTTGGAAAGCTTGGAAGGTTAGAAAGGTTGGAAACATGGAAACATGCCTTCCAAGAATATCAACAGAAAGTCAAATAGTCTCATTGACTGATGGGAAGAAAATGCTTAGAATATATTGGACTTGAAGACCTCCAAGATCCCTTCCAACTCTGTTATTCTATTTTATTCTGTCTATCTATCTTTGATAAGATACTGTATAAGTTTTGATTTCTTCATTCTACAGTAGGCAAATCTTCGGGGTATAAATATGGTTTCATTCTTGCCTGCAATTAAAAGATTAATCTAAACAAATAGCATCTGACAGCATTCTGCGGAGTAATGTCACTTTCTCAACAACTGTGTGCAGAGCCAAAACTTACAGTCAAATTTAATATGAAGCCTGATACCAATGGTATCTTTTATTTTCATGATTATGATTTGCAGTTAATGTCCTATGTTTCATTGCAGTTGATCTTCTTGCCCAATATTAACCTTTTTACCATCCCATGTAGATTCTTTTTTTTCACCTGAAGAAATTTACATTTGAGAATTTAATAAAACTGAACTCTAGTGCAGACACACTAATACACAGAACAAAGTTCACATTTGGTGTTCTTCTCCCAGGTTATTGACAAGAGAATCGAAAAGAACATTTCAATCATTTCTGACACTGAACATCAAAGAGGAACTTTTAAAAGGACATTTAAAAAAAAGTGCTGTGCCATAATTTCATGGATATTGATTTTAAATCTGAGTTATATTGTAAAATCAATCCTTTCTAACTTCCCTGTCTATTCTGCAGGTAAAAAACTGAAAGCCTCTTTGAAGTTAGACAGCTTTGACAAAACAAGAGTGGTCCTGATAAACAATAGAGACACTGACAGAGCAAGCTAATGTATATAAACAGGGAGTAAATCCTACATTCAATAGCACCAGTGATATTACGCAGTCTGGTAATGAAATGTCTACAAATAAGTAACCAAGCTCAGAGACTATCAAGGACTCCACAGTTCAACTCTGAGCTACAGATATTCTCTTCTATGGAAATACAATACTCTCTTTAACAGAAACCTAGTTAGCCCAATGGCCATATGTTTAAATCTGCATGGGCTTATACATATGAAAACCACAACTTGTTATTAAAAGATAAAATCACTTTAAGCTGTAGGGTGGTGACACTAGGAACAAAGCTGTCTCTACTTGGACTCAGACAAAACAGCTACAGTTCATACTAAGGGTAGTTTAACTGAGATAAAAGAGTTTGTAGACATAGTTGCAAGATTTGGATTTCACACTGTTAAGTTTACAAAACACCGTACATGGAAATGTTGAAAAATCCCACTATATTTCAACATAACACTTAGTTCTTGTAGGTTTTCACACTGTTATGAAATAGCTATTGATTGCTGCTGCAGTCAACAGATGGAATGTTTAGAGCTAGATATTTGTTGTCATAACAACAGTGGATTATCAGCCAAATAATTTAATTTAATGATTCTGCAAATGGCGCATAATGCAACCTACAGTTATTTGACTACTAAGTTACACAGATCATAGTGTAATGCAAAGTAGCTGTATATTATAGTAAGCTACATTTTATGCTTGCTAAATGTGTTATGATCTAAATTCTTTGAATACTTTCCAGGAGTATTTAAATGACTTTGTAATATAGCATTTAAATATATAAATATCTTTCTATTTCATGGTTATAGGTTATAATGTTACAACATAACATGAATGCTATTTTTATCTGGCTGTAAACTGCCCTGAGTCCTAATTTAATACAAATTAAATTATTATTATTATTATTATTATTATTATTATTATTATTATTATTATTATTATTATTATTATTATTATTGAATAGGACAGAAAACAGTACTAAATCAAAATCTCTCTCCTCCCCTCCCCCCTTTCTCTCTCATCTCTCTATCTAGAGTGCATGTGTAATAGAGGATTTCAAGCATTGATGGAGCATTGGTGAAATAATTCTTCTCAAGATTATGATTTAAGCTGCTGATCCAGTTCTACAGAGGAATTATTGAGTCATTTGTACCTCTATAACTGTCTGGTTCGGTTCTGCAACCCAACAAGAAAAACACAGACTTCAGAGGATAATTAGAACTGCAGAAAAAATAATTGCTACCAACCTGCCTTCCATTGAGGACCCGTATACTGCACGAATCAAGAAGAGGGCCATGAAAATATTTGCAGATCCCTCGCATCCTGGACATAAACTGTTTCAACTCCTACCCTCAAAACGACGCTATAGAGCACTTCACACCAGAACAACTAGACACAAGAACAGTTTTTTCCCGAAGGCCATCACTCTGCTAAACAAATAATTCCCTCAACACTGTCAGACTATTTACTGAATCTGCATTACTATTAATCGTTTCATAGTTCCCATCACCAATCTCTTTCCACTTATGACTGTATGATTATAACTTGTTGCTGGCAATCCTTATGATTTATATTGATATATTGACCATCAATTGTGTTGTAAATGTTGTACCTTGATGAACGTATCTTTTCTTTTATGTACAGTGAGAGCATATGCACCAAGACAAATTCCTTGTGTGTCCAATCACACTTGGCCAATAAAATTCTATTCTATTCTATTCTATTCTATTCTATTCTATTCTATTCTATTCTATTCTATTAAAAGGATAGAATAGAAAATAGTACTGGAGATATGTTTCAAAACTTGGGTCAGGGTGAATTTACGAATGGGGAATGAATTGAAGTCAGTGTCATCCATAACCATACTCAAGAAAACGTGGGTAGCCCATAAGAATGATGGAGCAAACAGAAAATGTAGATCTAGCATAACTAATAGCTAGCTATTAATTAAAGAAATGTTTCTAAGTTATATTCCAAGACTGCTTCCTTTTTCATTTTTTATTATCAATCATTATTATCAATAATAAGATATTATTATTATCAATCATAAGATATTTGATCAAATTTAGATATGAATTTATGAAATTTATAAATTTATCAAATTTATCAATTTGATAAAATTGATCATCACTCTGCTAAACAAGTAATTCCTTCAACACTGCCAAACTATTTACTAAATCTGCACTACTATTAATCTTCTCATCATTCTCATCACCCATCTCTTTCCACTTATGATTGTATGATTGTAACTTTGTTGCTTGTATCCTTTCAATTTATATTGATATTGTTTTTTGATTGGTTATTTGTACCCTATGACTATCATTAAGTGTTGTATCTTAGAATTCTTGATGAATGTATCTTTTCTTTTATGTACACTGAGAGCATATGGACCAAGACAAATTCCTTGTGTGTCCAATCACACTTGGCCAATAAAAATTCTATTCTATTCTATTCTAAGTAAAAAGGACACCACATATCAAATTTTGCCTCCTTTAATGTATCCAATATAAGCTAATTCAGAGGAAAGGATTGCATAATATTCTGTAAGAGGTGATACAAATTGCAAACAAGTATTATAATACACTTCCCTTTGAATCTATAATTCTATAGTCAACAAAAGGCAAGAGATTTGCATGATCTGAAGAGAAACTAGACTAGTCTTATCATCTTTACTTGGTATTAGCTGATAAAATTTTGAACTGTGACATAGATAGATCATAGCTAGCTAACTAGATATACATAAATAACAGAGGTGGGTTTTAGCAGATTCTGACCAGTTCTGGAGAATTGGTAGTGGAAATTTTGAATAGTTTGGAGAACCAGTAGTAAAAATTCTGACTGGCCCCTCCCCCATATATTCTCTGCCTCCCAAATCCCAGCTGATCAGGAGGAAATGGGGATTTTGCAGTAACTGTCCCCTGGATTGGGAGGGAATGGAGATTTAACAGTATCTTTCCCCTGGAGTGGAGTGTGAATGGAGATTTTGCAGTATCCTTCCCCTGCCATGCCCACAAACCACGCCCACCAAGCCATGCCACACCCACCAAGCCACACCCACAGAACCTGTAATAAAATTTTTTGAAACCTTCATTGATAAATAATGTAGGCTGTTTATATTTGATGTGAACAAGAGTAATAATTTATTTTACAGTTTTGTTAGAAACGTATTATTAGCTGCAGTGACTTGCTATACTTCAGAGGAAAGTGTGATTATAATAATAGTGATTCGAAATTTAGATATTTATTAAAATACTATATGGTACTGTAATACAAAAACACATTCATTGCACATTGTTTCTCAGCTAATAATGTATGCTGCACTATAAATATTTTACAGCAAAAAAAAAAAGGATAAATGGCGTAACAAATTGTTTTCCTCATTTCATGGCAGACAAAACTTGATTTCTAAACACAGAAGAGATGGTAGCAAAATAAAAAAAAATAATGTTGATGAACTTCAAATCTATTTGGAAGTTAAAGCTTCAGGCCCTTCTAATGTTGAATTCCAGAAGCATGTGAGGCTATATGATCTTTCTAAAATACTTGAAAGCATTACCTTCTTGATTAAGAAAATCTCATATACTGAGATTGAACCTCATATTAAGGGAGTAGCTAGCAATGCCATATATCAGTTTAGTAGTTCATAAGGTACAACTTTATCTAAGAAAACAGATCTTGCACTTCACCTTGATTAAATCCAGCGTAACACCTTTGATTACATTCATCCTAATTATATCTAGAGATCTCAGCAGGATGACTTAAATGGTACTTTTCAACTTTGAAGGTTATATGTTTCTGTTATAAACTGCTCTATATCTTTCAGAGCCAGCTTGGTCTACTGGTTAAGGCACCAGGCTAAAAAGTCGGAAACCATGAGTTCTAATCAGTGGTGTGTTGCTACCATTTCTCCCTGGTTTGGGAGAGCTGGTAGCGGAAATCTTGATATGAGAGCGAACCAGTTTGCTCCTAATGTCAGCTGGGCCCTCCTGACCGCCCCTGCGCTATACCTATACCTCAATGCGCTTGCACGAAATCCAAGTTTGGCGCGCGTGGGAGTAAAGGAGCATCCATGCAGCAATCGCGCGCGAAGCACGTGTATGATGTGAACCGGTGGTAAAACTGGTTAGAACCCACCACTGGTTCTAATCCTGTCTTAGCCATGAAAGCCAACTGAGTGACTACTTTGGCCAGTCACCCTCTCTTAGCCCAACTCGCCTCACAGCTTGTTATTGTGGGGAAAATGTGAGGAGAAAGGAATATTAGGTATTTGTTGCACTGAAATATTTGTAAAAATTGTAAAAAAAATGTAAAAATAATCAAGATGGGAGACACATACTGGTAAATAAATAAATAAAGAGGCCGTGGTAGCTCAGTCTGGTAAGAAGCCTGTTATTAGAACACAGCAGCCTGCAATTACTGCAGGTTCAAGCCCGGCCCAAGGTTGACTCAGCCTTCCATCCTTTATAAGGTAGGTAAAATGAGGACCCAGATTGTTGTGGGGGCAATAAGTTGACTTTGTAAAATATACAAATAGAATAAGACTATTGCCTTATACACTGTAAGCCGCCCTGAGTCTTCGGAGAAGGGCGGGATATAAATGTAAATAAATAAATAAAAACTTTGAAAATAGTTTGGAAATTTTAGTTAGGGGGTACTACCTAATTGCTTGCAGAGATCAGTTAACAGGAACATGTAGAATATCTGAGTACTGTAGTAACAACTGCATCCACTACTAATTTATATGGACATTCTTGTAAAAATGGGACCTGGGGAAAGTTAACCCTATTCAATCTGACTGGTGAGCAGATGAATACAGGAAAAGTGTCCTCATGGATAACCTGATCCAGAGACATAGAGTGGCTTGACAACCAGTGCTCTGAATCACAACTGGAAGCCAGCAATCATTACAGTTCCTAAAGAAATGGAATCTGAGTGTACTGGGACATATTTATAACTGCCTAGGCCACCCTATTTTATATCAGCTGTAGCTCTGAAGGCCAGCCCCAGGTGGAGTGTATTAAAGTAATATTTTACAGAAATAATCAAATCATTCCTTTATTCCTAAATAATTAGGGCATCATATTAACTGTGCTGCCACCAAACCTTTTAAGAGTCATAATCCATATATATATATATATATATATATATATATATATATATATATATATATATGTATGTATGTATGTATGTATGTATGTATGTATGTATGTATCTGTATCTGACCACTGTTTATCATAGAGGTAGGAAGGTAAATCTTTATTATGGTTTTAACATGTGTACACATATATAAAATACCTAAAATATACATTAAAGACAGCAATTAAAATAAGTTGCGAGTTAAAGAGGAAGAAAAGGAGAGAGAAAAGAGTCCATCCCAAAGGAAGTGAATTTTTTATGCCACATAAGTTTCACTACATTCCAATATTCTCACTACAGAACTTGTACCCATATCTTTAAGAGTGTTGGCGCTTGCAGTAGAGAGTAGTCTATAAGTGACAAGAGTTCCTCATGTACAAATCCCACAATTTCCTCTTAATCAGCAGCAATGCAGTTGGCATGCTGAGTTTTCAATGAATAACTGAGAACCTTTCCCACTTATTTCCCCCACAGATGTCCTTGTAAAATTTCATCTCCAGAAGGTCATGTGCACTTGAGGGAAAGAGGAGTCTTGTAATTAAGTATTAAATATTTTCACTAGTCTGAACCTGCCTGCCATAGTATATGAACTGGCTCTTATTATTTTAATGGCCTGCATTTACTAGCCCCCTTTTCCTGGACAAAGTTTGTAGAGGACAGTTAAAATAGTTTGAAATGTCTCTCCCTTCCCACCGCCCCCAAGCATTTACATACATCTAGATATTATGTGAACGGAAATGACTGCAAATGAGATTAGCTCTACTTCTTAAAGATTAAATTATAACTCATAAAAACATAACACTTTCAGATGTAGGCTAATTAACCAGTTGGACTACTTCTATCAGTAAGAAAAGATATAAGGTAAGCTAAGCAGGATATAAAACAAAAATTTTGGGGATAAAACCCATAGATGACTGTACGATAGGGTCACAATGGCAATGAATGGGCTTTCCGTTTTGACATTATAGGTAGTCCTTGACTTACAACAGTTCATTTAGTGACTGTTTAAAGTTACAATGGTATTGAAAAAAGGACTTATAACCATTTTTCACACTTACAGCATCCCTGTGGTCATGTGATCAAAATCAGACACTTGGCAACTGACTCATATTTATGACGGTTGCAGTGTCCCGGGGTCATGTGATCCCCTTTTGTGAACTTCTGCCAAGCAAAGTCAATGGGGAAGCCAGATTCACTTAACAAGCACGTTACTAACTTATCAACTGCAGTGATTCACTTAACAACTGTGGCAAGAAAAGTCATAAAATGGAGCAAAATTCACTTAATAACTGCCTCACTTATAGCAACGGAAATTTTGGGCTCAATTTTGGTCATACGTTGAAAACTACTTGTATAGGAAACTGCATTTTGACAAATGTAAATGGAAACAGTGAGAGTTTGAGGGCAACCCTTCTCCCAACCTATTTGTCTTTATTTGATGTGGGATATGCATAAAAATGTTGCAGTTGTGGTAAAGAGGCAATTGGCAGGACACTTAATTTCATAAACGCTTTTTAAGCTTTGATTTGAATCTCTACTTTTACCAAGTAGCTACGTGGCTGATGCAAAGACATTCCAAAGGGACTTTTCAATCAGTTACTGTGACAGGAATGGAAGATCTGTTATATTAACTTGCTTTGGGCTCTCTGATGGAGGAGAATGGGTTCATTTACTTACTTGCCTAAAAACACATTCGTAGCACTGTTGCCCAGAAAGGCTATATATATATATATAAATCTCATTCGTCATCTTCAGGCTTCAGCAGTTAAAAGGAAGAAACAACTGCGATCACACATTGCTCCAGAAGCACGAAGCTGAAGCCTGAAGATGACGAATGAGATTTCGTCGAAACGTCGCCAAGACACTTCCAATTTTACGTGGGAGAAAACCCGAATAACCAAAGACCTACATACAAACACCCGCGAAAACCTCAGAAAACACACACACACACATATATATATATACATACATACATACATATATATATATACACCAATATTAATAATATTAAATCACCAGGACAGCAAAGTTAGATTAGAGCCTTTAATATCTATTATTGATAAGCATATTAATAAAAAGTATCTCACAAAAGCCACAATCTAATGTCACAAAAAGCAGAAAGGCCAGAGATGGTTTGCAACATTTCTTGTAGGTGACAGTCCTTCATTAAAGATGAGATTTCTTTTTAATAATCCTCTTTTAGCTCTACGGATTTAAAACTGCTGTAGCCATTTCCTTTCCAGCAATAGGTTTATCGGTGAATAAATCTCAGCTTTCCCAGTTGCCCTTCTTCCTGAAATTATTCACTTAAAGCTCTCTTAGGGTCAAATGATTTTTGTTCTTCTTGCCTTTATCTTATGCTTCTCTCTCCTGCTAAGAAGCAGGATGCACTTCAGATGCATTCATTGTCAACCGACAGCATGCAGCCTTTTGCTAATCACAGAGGTTGTGAAACAAATTTCTGGTCATTTCGAATGGGCATGAAAAATGACCCCACTTATTCATGTCATCCTGAAATATAATAACTATTGTCCTGACTTATGTGAGTGAACAGAAAGCACTGGAAACATAGTACTTGGGGCTTAGGAAGGGTTTCTTTTTTTTTTTAAAGAACAGTTGGGAATGTATGCCAAGTACAGTTAATTCTTGACCATTTGTTTAGTGATCATTTGAAGTTACAACAGCTCTGAAAAAATGACTGTTTGTCACACTTACAACTGTTGCAGCGTCCCAACAGTCACATGATCAACATTCAGATGTTTGACAACTGGAATGTATTTATTTATTTACACTGATATTTAATATTTCTAAATTGCCCATCTCCCCTACAACAGTTACACTGTCCCGGGATTACGTAATCACCATTTGTAACCTTCCCAGCCGACTTCCGACAAGCGAAGTCAATGGGGGAAGCCAGATTCACTTAACAACTGTAGTAATTCGCTTAACAACTGTAGTAATTCGCTTAACATTTTACAACAACTGGTTGTAAAATGTGACAAAATTCACTTAACAACTGCCTTGCTTAGCCATTGAAATTTTGGGCTCAGTTGTGGTTGTAAATCAAGGATTACCTGTAAGTATATAAATTAGCAGTTCCTGGTGTAATAACAAATGACCTAAAAAGTTTTGGTTTTTTTTTTTTAAATAATCCCATTAGCTCATATATGCCAAATAATAAGACCAAATTTAAAAAAGGGCTAATAATGGGAACAGGATAATAAACATGTAACCATACTAGATACACTGTGTAAAAGGCGGCTCGGTGAATAACTTTCCATCTCTAAGTTTCTTCTTTAATTCAGCACAGACCTCAAAGGTTGTTGAACTGAATCTATACATACTTGCACTAACAGATGGTAAGCACAAATATCTCTGTATTATTCTTCTCCTCATATTACCTAGCAGCTGGTATTGAGAGGCATACTGCCTTTGATATTGGAGATAATATATAGCCATTATGATTAGTAGGCAATGATGGCACCAGTTTCATTGGAGTGAATAACTTCATTGGAATGTGTGCTTTGTTGCACACATGCTGCCTTTCAGTATGTACTGGCAAACATTCTGTTGATCTAGAAATCTTTGTGATCTCTTTAGTCTGATTCCTTTCTTGATTGGGACAAATTAACTACAATCCTTTTATTCTCCCCCTCAATAGTCAAGCAATGAACATATGCTGCCCAGCAATTTTGTTGGCGTAAGAAATGCATAAACTAAGCTAGGACAATGGTTATTCTTGTCAAACAAGCTGAAAAGCAGCACAAGACCTGCTATTTTTCCTTTATGTTAAATGACAACCATGACACTCACTCTAAAGGTTTATTACAAACAATACTTTGCATTCATTTTAATTCTCCCACTGTCTTCAGAATCCCTGATGATAGCTAAGAGGCCAGTCTTGCCAAGTGTTTGGATTTTTTTTAAAAAAAGCGGCCCCACATTTGTAAAGAACAATGATCCAGGGATTATAGAATTTCTGTGGAGAGTGATGGCGAGGTAATCACCTGGAACTTATTCTTCTGCATGATACACAAGGCATCAATAAAAGCAACAAAGATGGAGAAGATGAAAGAAACTGAAAATATCAATATATGTGCATTTAAGGACTCAAACAATACAAAGAATTACAAGAGCTTCAAGCATTGATCCAATGAAGGTACAAGAGTACAAGGCAAAGAGAGAATTAGTGTTCAGTGAAACATGATGGTGCACATATGAATTTTTTTTTGAAGAAAAGCACATATTGCCATTGGTCTCAGCAGTTTATATCAAGTCTGAAAACGGCCAGCCCTTTAGGTAATTCCTTGTAAAGAAGTTATAAAGTATTGTATGGTTCATCTCCAGGTACGCCAGCTGGGTTTCTCGGAACTGGTACAACATATAGTATATTGGAGGCATCAGGTTGGAGAAGACTGATGGAGAGGGTTTCCATATCACCAGGTTATATTGTGAGTTTCGTTGTTTAAATGAAACATCTCTAATAATGAATATCTGTGCATTACGGACACTGTTTAGTCTTTCTCAACCTTGGAACTTGAAGACATATGGACTTGGGAGTTGAAGTCCACGCATCTTCAAGTTGCTACGGTTGAGAAGCACTGGTCTAGTTAAAACTCCCCTTTTATGACCCCATCATCCCTTAATTTGGAACCGTGTTGGGGCAACTGGATGGAGCTGAGCGTTTACTGGCTGGCTGCCCTTCCTGACATCACACAAGAAGTTTGCAAGAAATATTTTTTCTTTGCACCCTAGGAGACAGAAACATCTGCCACAACCTAGGATTGAACTCTCAACCATCTGAGTGGGAGGCAAGGTCTTCATCACTAGGCCACCATCTAGCTACCACTTTAATATAATTGTGGGCCTATATCAACAGTTGCTTTTTATGGCCTTTTATTCAGCTATTTCATTCAGAGACATTTATCCTATTTTTTTAAAAAAAACCTGTGCTTGGGGAAGGGAGATGAAACAAATGACTGGCATGAATTAATTTGGATCAGTCATTTACTATAGTTGGAACTCAGCTGCTTCAGCTGCTGGGGGAAAAAAATTAGCTTCTGTATTTGAAAGCACTGTTTCCTATACAAAGCGCTGAGTAGGTGATTGCCAGGGACTTCAGCAGGAATCCCTATCATAGCTGAGAGCCACTTCGTTATGTACCTTGTAAAATGGGAAAACCCAAAAAGGAAAAAGAAAATCATGCTGTCATAATAGCTGCTGTATTGGGAGTTTGGAAGCAGGCAAAACTGGATAAAAAGAAATGCAACGGCTTGTGGATTGTGTCCTGCCTATTTTATACAGAATCTGTTTTTCCAGTAACACATAAATCAGGTTAGTGACAGCTGTCACGGATGAATACAGGTTCCAAGTTATTTTATCTGTATAGAAAGTAATTTGACCAATGTACCACTTTTCTCTTTGCTGACATTCTGTGATACCTGGAGGCCATACTTAATCATTACTGACCAAAGAGACCTTTTTAGCCCCCCCCCCCCCAAAAAAACCCTCCAGTCACAAATATAAGAGTTTTAATTCCATGAGCCAATGCTCTTTTAAAAATTTCAGATTTACTTGAAGTATAACTGTTTTCTGCTATTCAGTAACATCTATGCAACTGCATGTTCCTTAATTACTTCAGGATTTAAAATATCACCAGACAGAGCGCACAATTCAAGCAAGGTACCTTTGCGTTTACATTAGAACTAAATGTAAGAGTTTACCTTAGTTCCTTGAAGGGGTCTGCCCTGACATTAGGAGTTTCTATAGATTTGGGGAACACTGTGCCTTCTGCTCCTGAAACCACAAAACAGAACACAAGGCATAGCTGTTATAAACTGTTAGCTGAGGAATGGTATGCAAATCACACATCACATATTTTACAATTGTCATAACTCCCTTCCAGAATATATACATACTACAATCCTAAAAAAATCCAGAACCAGGACAATGAATATTTTTGCAGTCTTATATAATATAAAACCCCACTTCTATTTTACAGTACGAGGGAGGAAATGAGGACATGAGCCTTTCAATTTCTTTCAGTTTTCAATTTTTGTCATCTTAAATTGGCTCTCATCTTTGCAGCCATTTGCAATTTTTAAAATGTATACATTTTAAATATCATGAAAGTACAGTTCTAACCAGTGGTGGGATTCAAATAATTTAACAACCGGTTCTCTGCCCTAATGACCAGCTGAGTAGGCGAGGCTCGGTGGTCATGTGACTATCTGGGCGTGGCCAACTCAACATCACTCAATCGATGAATGCTTCACCTTAGCTGTTACAATGTAATAAGGGTTAATCAGAGAGGCAGTTTCTCCTAAGCAGGGCAATAAAGATTAGGCTAGAAACAACACCAGAATGCTTCCTTCCTGCCTTCCTTACAGGATTAGCCCTATAAAGTGGAAAAAAATAAAATAAGATTTCTTCCAACAACTGGTTCTTCAAACTGCTTAGAAATATAACAACCGGTTCTCCCGAATAGGTGTGAACTGGCTGAATCCCACCACTGGTTCTCACCCTTGTGTTTGCCTTACTTTGAAAAATAAGAGATGGGGTATGGCTGAGGAAAGGAGAATGTACACCTTTGCAGGCAGCATTTGTATCTTGGTGTCCTTCCAAAGTCTGAATCCACTAATGAAGAGCTAAGACTAGACTTGGAATGTTTTAGAAATGTTCTGCTTTGATCTGGACATTTCCTAAATCTGTCAAAATACGCCTAATTTGGTTTAGGATTGGGAATTCATTCACTAATGAAGGCATTTTAGTTTGGATACACATGTGTACCCACACGTGTGTGTATGTGCACGCATACAATCTGTTTTTTTTAAAAAAATGTATAAACAAAGTACCTTTCCTTTGCCAAGCCCCCTTTTGCCTAAAATTACTCCTCCTGCTATTAATAACAAATTCATTGTGGATTTATTTGTGAAAGAGATAGTACAGATATTTCCTGCTAACCAGCTCCCCTCACTGGCAGGTATCCCAGTCACTCCATTGCATTCCTTTTTCCACATACAATATGGGCTTATGCCATTTCCCCTCCCCTCGTGATCTTCAGGAGGGCATGGTTGGAGCCTCCACTTTCTCATTCTTCTCCTTCCACTTCCTCCTTAAGTGACTCTTGGAATTTTCTGCCACTGTGTTGTGGCTAAAGAGAACAAAGGGAGATGCACAGCATGAGGAAAACTGTCCCCATACTCTCCATTTTTGCATGTCCCAAGGGCCTCCTCCCTCCAATGAGGAACAGGGCTCATGCTGGCATCTACCAGCCACACCTATTTTGCCAGAAGGCATCTGAGTTGCTCCTTTCTTCCTCAGCCACTACCATTAAGAGATTTCAAATTTCAGTTTTGGTTTCAAAGCAACCAATGGTTACTCACCCTCTGAATCTTGCCACCACCAATTGGTTACTGGAGCCTGAGAAAGGCGAGAAAGAGGCTGGGGACATGCCCATCCATCTTCCCCTGCACCACATAATCTATGGGTTTCTGGGAAGTTTATTAGAAGGTATGGTGGCACTGAAATAGCTACAACTACAACTTTGCCAAATTTCAATCCCACAGGAGTCATGTGCCCTGAAAAATAGTTGATCTATGGTGTATGATTTCATCAAACTGAAGGTTACAAAGAAAGAAACATACGTGAGAGTTTTAATTATGTGTGTGTGTGTATGTGTGTGTGAGAGAGAATATGTATTATTTCAATTATTTGAATAAATATATATAGATTCTATTGACATGGGATTTATTTAAAGGTATGAGGATTGGATTGAACAAGATAGGAGAAATTTCCACTTTTATTTCTTTTTAATTGAAATTATTGTTAAAAAGCATAGTGGAAGTAATTTCATTTTCAGTTTAGCTGTGCAAGAATGATTTACAGTTTATAACAACTTTTGTCACCATCTGTACAGATTCTCCCTTCCTTCCTAATAAGGCAGTGTTTTAGGAATAGGTGAGAGATTATAATCACTTTCCAATAAATGAAGGAATGTTTCAAGGAATATGGAATAGATGTATTTTCCCTAGTACCTAAGAAACAGCAGGCCTTTTCACTGAGATATCCAAAGTTGAACTAAGGAGGAAGAATTTCCTGATTATGAGAGCTATTAATCAATGGAAAAGCTTTCCTCCTGAGGCTGTGGGTAGTCCTTCAATGAAGGCTTTTAAGAAAAGACTGGACAACCATTTGTCCAGAATGGTATGAGGCTTCCTGCACTGGGCAGACAGTTGGACTAGAAGGCCTCCAAGATCCCTTCCAACTCTTATGATTCTACAAGCTTAAGAGTACAATCCCCCCCGAACTTTGATTTTGAGTTCTAAATTCCAAGCATGTATTGTATAAATGCATAGACTGCCATCTAAGTTTTAATATATCAGTGCCCTATTTAAATTCCACTTCTATCTATTCTTTCTAATTCTACGGTTAAGGAAACTCTTACAGATATTACAGTACAGGTAGTGTTGTGACCCAGGCTCAAGTAGGTAGTAGGAGACTCAGCCAATGTAAAAACAAACAAACTTTATTAGAACAGGTGAGAATTAATTCATTCTCATTGTAGTTCAACTAAATTAAAGCAAATTCCTTCCAACACAATTCCTCAGTCCTATCACCAACCTTGGTCCAATTAGGCAAACTGCCAAAGGCCTTTCTTGGCAAAAGTTCAGAAGACAAAACAAATGCAACAAGACAAAGCTATCAACGTTGTTTTCTGGCAAAGAGCCCAAATGCTGTTGCTGGTCTTTTAAGCCTTATGGGAGGGGCCAAGAGATGAGTCATCCTCTTTGTTTGAGCTGCTCTTGCCTTCTGGCAGCTCTTCTCATGCATGCATTAGGAACAGGATCCTCCTGTTCCTCTGCCTCACTACTGTCAGCCTCTGGAGGCTCTGGAGTCTGCACCTCACTCCCCGATGGCCCTGGCCCCACCTCTGCCTCCAACACCGAGCCCTCATCCGGGCTTTCCCCAGCCTCCAGGACTGGCCCATGTTCTTCCTCAACCTCAGTGCTGTCTGACTCTGTTGCCAGCTCCGCAGGCTGCTGGCGGACCACAACAGGTAGTTCTCAATTTATGACTGGTTGTTTAGGAACTGTTCAAAGTTACAACCTATCTGAAAAAGTGGACTTAGGACCCAAATCCAGTGTTCTGACTTTTGCCCCCCTCTCCCACCCCATGATCATATCACTGCACTGCAGGTGATCAGCAACACACCACATTTATGGTTGTAACTCAAGGATTACCTGAGGGGCAAGGCTTCCTTCTTCTTTAGTTCATCAGACTAATTGGCAGCTGGCCTCAGTCTAGCTGGCAATACTTGGATAAGTGTAACCCTATTTTTTCCACCACATTTCCACCCCACTGAAGGCCTTCTGCAATGAGCATGGTTGCATGGATTTTTTCTTTGAGGGACCCCCTCAAATGCTTTGCGGACTGCAAGCGATTCATAAACTAATGGGCTTTCAGCTGTGCAAACACTGCCTAATCCATTTTAGGATTAACAGTTGCCTTTTTAATGCTAGTGAACATAATCATCCATGTTAACAAACTAGTACAAAACCATCACCATTTCTAGGAGTAATCACTTCCAATCCAACCTTAGTCCTCCCTAGAGTTCTTCTGAATGTTGTTTTAGATTTTCCTTTTGCCATCCCTTCCCTATCTATGAAACTAGTTCCTATCAAATACCTTACTCTCGGGTCATTATTGAAAAACTGACTTTTGTTTGGACATCTGCATGTCCAGACAAGGATATGTGAAGAGCCAACAAGAAGTGATGCTAAGAGCAGACACATCAGGTGTGTGTGTGTATAAGTGTATTAAGGAATATAAATAAAAAATAAAAACTTTTTTTTTTAAATAGTTTTTTAAAAAAATATATATTTCAGATAAGTAGTTTTCACTGTATTAAAGGACTATCTAACAACTAGCAAATAAAGTACTAATAGGGGACAGAAAAAAATAATGTATAAAATATTAAGCAACCATTTTTAATGGAATATAGTAGGATATTATAGTGCAATTTCCATGTATGGAGTTATTATAGTAGGAAAATCTACTTCTAATGTATTTTGCAGAGACACAACTCTGAAATTATTTCTTTAGTTTTATTTATTTTATCTTGACTCTACCCTTATTCTTAATGAACTCTATGGTGATGAACGATAAAAGTATAATATATCTGAAATAATCTAGCCCATTCACACATAATAAGGTAATAACTAACATGTCCATAGTACGTTTGTATACACAAAAACAATAAACTCGATTTAAAATTGTTGGACAAACAAAATTATTGTGCAATATTGTAAAAAACTCATAGTACTGGAATTTCCTTAGATATTCTAGAGTCAGATAACACATAGAAAATGTCTTCACTTTTGTATGAAATATTTTAAGATATTTGTATGGTAAACATTTTAGAAGAAACCCAAGTCAGAATTCCTGCTAATGAATTGAATAGAGTCATTCAAGAGCAATTCTATGTGATAATAATACGACAAAAAGATTACTGGTGCATGAATAATTGCAGCCAAGATCTCCTTGTTTAGAAACTGCTTAGAAACGGTTTAGAAACTGCTGCTGTTGGTGAACTAGATGAAGATAGTACAAGATATTATCTATTAACAAAGCTGTCTTATTTCCAATGGCTAGATGATCAACTCATAAGTTTAAAAAGGTTGAAAACTGATTTCCTGGAACAAAAAACACAAGACGGTGTGCTCATGCTCCTTTTATTATTGTGAAGAATCCTATAGATGACCTTAAAAAAATAATGTGATAATTCTAAAACATAATTTAAGGCCAGGAAAATTGGGGAACATAAGAAACAGATTTTTAAGACTGATGTCAGCTCTTAGAGCTAGGCCCAGTCAAGAAACAGACTCTATAAGAAATACTTGATAAATATAAGCCATAGAATCCAAACCTTGAAAGCCTGATGGTGTTTTCCCCTTCCCCCTCTCTTGTATTAAAGAAAGTCAAGGTGTAGCAGTTTAAGTTTAAACTATAGTAATTAATATTCTCTTTCCCTAGCTTAAATTTTGTTTTCCTAACCATCACACTCCTCTTCCAAAGTCATGTCTGTGATTCTCTACCATTACGGCTCATCAGTTCATTAAATCATCTAGATTGTAATCTAATTGCCCTGATGCCAATACAATTGATGGTTTTTGCTTCAAACTTCCATTTTAGCACAAATGGTCTGCAAATGTTAGTGTAAACTCTAGAGGACAGCAAACTGTTTTCTATATACGATTAACAGAGTTGGAAGGGACCTTGTAGTTCCAACCCCCCAACCCCACCCGGCCCAAGCAGGAGACCCTACACCATTTCTGACAGATGGCAGTCCAATCTCTTCTTGAAAGCTTCCAGTAATGAAGCTCCCACAACTTCTGAAGGCAAGCTGTTCCATTGGTTGATTGCTCTGACTGTCAGAAAATTGTCTGATACTGTCTTTATTTCCAGGTTGAATCTCTCCTTGTTCAGTTTTCATCCATTATTCCTTGTCTGGCCTTCAGGTACTTTGGAAAATAGCTTGACCCTTCTCTGTGGCAGCCCCTCAAATATTGGAACACTGCTATCATTTTTCCCCTGGTCCTTCTCTTCCCTAGACTAGCCATGCCCAGTTCCTGCAACCTTTCATCATCTGTTTTAGTCTCCAGTCCCCTAATCATCTTGGTTGCTCTTCTCTATACTCTTTCTAGAGCCTCAATATTTTTTTTTATATTATGGAGACCAAAACTGGACGCAGTATTCTAGGTATGGTCTTCCTAAGGCTTTATAGAGTGGTATTAGTACCTCCCTTGATCTTGATAGTATCCCTATGTTAATGCATTTTAGGACTGCATTGGCTTTTTTGGCTGCCGCTGCACACTGCTGGCTCATATTTAGCTGGTTGTCCACTAAGACTCCAAGATCCCTCTCATAGTTGCTGCTATTAAGCCTGGTTTCACCCAGTCTATATGTGTACTTTTGGTTTTTCTTGCCTAAGTTAATTGACATTTAATATTATCTGGACAACCTCAGCCCTCCAAACAGTATTTATCCAAATTTTATATCAGTTGGTAGAGTTTTATGCAATTTCAAGTTAATAGGAGCTAGCACAGAATTTTGTGAGACCTGATAATTTAATTACTAAAGACTATTGTATTTATTTAGTTCAAGTAATTTTCAAACTTTGATTTTCTAAAAGCCAATGTTTACTGTTTAATTGCTCCCTCTGTATAATTAACACAAATATCATGTGTTAATAGCATAAAATCGAAATTCCAGTCTCAAAATTGCACTTTTAACCTGGTTACGTCCATTCCAATTGTAATACCTATTAAATCCAAGTAGAGCTTATTTCTTAGTAAAGGAATAGAAGCTACCGCAAATGTCACAACAAGCTTAAAAGAAATAATTCATGAATACATATTGTGCTCAAAAGCAAACTAATTGTTACATTCTAATTGCTTTTGCATTCACAATCAAATGCTATCTAAGAATGTTCATGATGGATAGAGCCTTCAGGAATTTTAACTTCAGCTGATAAAATGGAAAACTGAAGTTATATTAACATTTCAAGAATTTTCTGAAGAGTAGGAGAGGAACCAGCTCTAGAAAAGAATGAATACATTAAAAAAGTAGAAGAATAAAAAGAAATTAAGAGTATACTTCGATTGATATCAGAATAAAGAATCTAAAAAGGAAATGTGGAAGTAGAAGGAATCAAAGGAAAATAGAAAGTTGTTGGATCAAGTGCATATGATACTTATAAACAGTATCCTGAATGACAAGAAGTGAGCTTCCTATAATCTTCTCGGCTGTCCTTACTACTCTCTGAGTGGACTTTCTAGCTGAGGCACTGGTGCCCCCAAACCAAACATTGTTGCAGTTTGTTAAAACGCTCTCAATCATGCCTCTATAAAAAGTGGCCAGGATAGAAAGAGAGAGATGTGGCCTCCTCATCTGACGCAGGAAATGCAGATGCTGGTTTCCATATTTTAAGAAGGATAACGTGTGGATAAACCAGTTCAGATTGTTAGTTATCTGCACCCCCAGATACTTGAGACTGTTGACCACTCTGCAGGAATAAGCAGCACCTACATCAGAGAAACTTTAAGTATCTTAAGAAGGTCAGCATTATTTATATTATATTGTCTTGTGTTGTCATGCCATGTCACTTTAGACCACTAAAATAAAACCAAGCAGAGCAATGCAAAGCACTGCACTGGTCCCATAATCACCCTGAACCCAAGGCCTGGGTTAATAACCAGGCTTCAACAATTGTCTGACTGATGAGGAGATATGAACCATACCATTTCCTGGGGAGAGGGGGATCATTCCAGGAATTGCCACAAAATAGGAAGGCTTCCTCAGTTCTGCAGCATGACACTTTTTAATAGATGGGACTTGGAACACATTTGCCCTGCAGGATCAAGGTGAGAGAGAAGGAGAGACAAGACTGCATGGCAAAGGGATTCTTTAACAGCTAAGCGGGCCATAAGATATTCAATACAGATTTTATTTTTCTGCTATATATTTCTATAAACTACAAAAGAAAACAAGAAAACACTTCATTATCGCGCTTCCATCTTTACTGAGCACAAAGCAAACCCTGTCAAGATTGTTGATAAATCAATATCTCTTATTTCTTTTGCTATTGGAAACATTTCTCACTATATTTTGAACAAGGGGGAAAGTAACTCTATGGTTTGGTTTAAAGTATTGCTTTATATTAAGCAATTGATTTTGTGGTTCACAATTCTATGTTCTCAGTAAAATATAGAAAGCAAGTAGCCACAAACCTGTGTATTTTATCCTTATTCAAAACTACAATAAATTATTCTTTTATTATTTACAAAAGGTTTTTTTATTACAAGCCCACTACACTAAATCTTTCTTTTAACGCTATGTTATATATCAGCAACAAATGTTCATAAATACTTTGAGCGGAAAATCCATAAAGCTATTTCACCTTTATTTTAAGTTCTATTTAATGCTTCTCCAAAATGATTTCATCAGTGATGAGTCCATCTGCTGGCTTTCTGCCCAACAGCCTAATTCCATACACTCAATCAGGAATTTATAAAGCATGTGACACTATCTGTCTAAAAGGTTTTGAGTTATTGTAATTATTTGGCCAATGCTTTTTTCCTTCCCCTCGTCCTATATCAGTGTGCAATGGGAAAACCAATTTGCAAAACAAACAACAATCCCCCCCCGCCCATTCTCATATAAACTCAGTTACTATAGTTACAGTGAGCAAGCTGCTTCTGTGAAAGGGATAATAAACACATAGGCACATGTTATGTGAAGAGAAAACCCCTCTTAATGCTACTAAATAACATAGTTATTGTGTCAGCCTTGCGAGGTAGACCAGATAAGAAGTACACCTCTATCTTTATTGTCAAGCCACATTAACAGACACTTGTAAGACTGAAAGTAAATGTGTGTTCCCCGCCTCCCATTGCCTTTACTTCCCAGGGAACCAGGAAGAGTCCTAGTTTGCCATACCCTTATTATTTCGGCAGGTTCAGTTGCTAGATTTGTGGCTCTTCCTCCTGTCTCCCAATGTCATTCTCACATGCTATTTCATCTGGACCTGCCATTTCACTTCTAAAAGCTGATTTGTAAATATCAGGTATCTTTCTTCTGAAGAAGCTCATTGGTTGCATGCAGATTTAAGCTGTTTTTTATCCCCGCAACCTAGGTTTTTCCCCCCTCCTGGTTGCAATATATGTTGTTAAATTCTTCAGAAGGGAAAGAAATATCTATGGGGGGATATCTACCCTAAGGTCTTGCATTGTATCTCTGGGGTGTATATTTAGAAATCTTTCCTGAGGCTGCCTCCATCTCACTGACTACTTCATGAAGCTACCTCACTATGTGCCACCTTGGAATGGAATAAATTCAGCATTAAAGAAAAACAATTTTTGAAGAAGTTTAAAAAGCTAATTCAATCCACCTCATTAAGAACCTATCCATCACTGATCCTATTTTTCTGGTTTCACCATACACATAATGCAAATGTTCCATTCCCACTGTGCTTGACTTTTATGTTTCTTCTGATGTATCCAAATATCAGTTTCCTGTAACAAAGTGGACTAAAGTATCATCATGCAGTCATTTTTACTTCCTTCGGAAAACATTCATTCCTTAGAACAGATAGCATATCAACCTATTACCCTTCTACCAACACTGTCACATTTTAAAATTTCTTCTCCCATTTCTCTAATAGTAACATTCTACCAAGAAGCACACATTAATCAATTTGCACTAATTTCCCCCACTTCCTATCATTCACTATCTTGGCTGCTGTGTATATTTATATTTGTTGTCTTTTATTGTTTTAATACTTTTGGAATTGTAAGCCGCCCAGAGTCATTGATTGTGATGGACAGCTATAGAAATTGAATAATTTCAACTCCATTTCCTTCAACTGACTTCAATACATTAATTTGCAGATCTATTACATCATATAAATAAGTCATTTATGTTGTCAATCCCTTGATTTTGCCTTAATGCAACAGAACCCATATAGTTATTTCTTTCTTAACATAACTGTAACATTATCACAAGTATTTCTTACAATTTTTCTTTACACATTAAATAAATAACCAAGAGAATGCCAAATATCCTTGACTTACTTTTTATTGTGTTTTTAATGCCATAGGTACTGCCTATTTCAGGAAGATTTTTTTTCCTAAAACCAAATGTACAAAACTGGCTCTCCTATACCACAGATCTCCTGTTACTTAGAATTTAAGATATGTACTATATCTGAGGGAAAATATTTATGTAAATATTTTCCCTCAGATATAGTACATAACCAAAAGCTCCCCACAAGAAGGCACAACTTACACTGAGAACATTTACTTTACTTGAGAAACAAACCCAAACTGCAAGTGTTTCAAACTTCCCAAAATTATTTCTTCCTTTTCAATGAATAATTGTTAGCAGTAAATTTTTCTAAAAAAAATATTGTAGAAAAACAAACATGAGACTTTTTGTGAGGAAATTCACAGCAGTACAGTAAGAATGACACAGAAAAACCTAAAGACAAAAACAGGTATGATCAACTATGGATCCTTATAGTTTGCATAGTCAATTCGGGTGCATGGTAACTGGCTCATAATTATGACTGATGCAGTATTTCTGTGGTCATGTGATCATCATTTGTGACTGCCAGCTTCTGACAATCAGAGTCTGTAAAGGCAAAATCTAGTTAATTAAGGTTCTTGTTGGAACTAGTAATAAAACCATAGTACTTCTCCAAACTGGTACTTCTCTGCTAGTTGTAAAAGCAACTGAAATTATTCTGCAGATGAAAGTAGGTGAGAATAAGAAGAAATGCACAATTTGGGGATCCCAATGTGGACAGTTCCCCAGGCTCTGATTTAATGTAATATTTTAACATTCTTTTTAAAATGAAAAAAGCTAACAGAATTCTATATTATTGTATTTTTCTTTTATTTACAAGAATAACATAATAACAGAGTTGGAATGGACTTTGGAGGTCTTCTAGTCCAACCCCCTGCTCAGGCGGGAAACCCTGCACTATTTCAGACAAATGATTGTCCAATCTCTTCTTAAAAACCTCCAGTGATGGGGCACTTTGATAATTCTAACTGTAAGGAAATTTCTCTTTAGTTCTGGGTTGGTTCTGTCCTTGATTAGTTTCCATCCATTACTTCTTTTTAGGTTTTTTTCAATAAGTTTCAATAAGTTTACCCTCTCTTCTTTGTGGTAGCCCCTTAGATATTGGAACTCTACTATTATGTAACCCCTAGACCTTTTCATTGAACTAAACATACACAATTCCCGCAACCATTTTTTACATGTTTTAGCCTGCAGTCCCCTAATCATATTTGTTGTTCTTTTCTGTACTCTTTCTAGGGTTTCAGCATATTTTTTATGTCATGGCGACCAAAACTGGATGCAATATTCCAAGTGTGATCTTACCGAAGTATTATAAAGTGGTATTAACATCTCACACAATCCCTCTATTAATGCAGCCTAGAATTGTGTTGGCTTTTTTTGGCAGCCCCAGCAGACTACTTGGCTTATATTTAAGAGATTGTCCATTAGGACTCCAAGATACCTCTGGCAGTTTTGTGTTGCCCAATGAGAAGAATGTTCCCGAGTCTTACCACAGACACCTAAGCGATTTTAGAAAACAATAGCTACTATTTTGAAGTTTGCCTCCTTGCTAAAAACAATTTAAAGGAAAGGTGGTTGATCATGGCATCAGTTGTTTGACTTCTGCTAAGTGGGTATTTTATGACTGCCCACAGCAACCATGACAATAGGCATTTTGTGAATTATCATCTACTCTTTGTGATTTGATAAAACATGGCAGTATCCAGATGTATCACTTTACAACTTTTAGAATGACATGAATTATAATCTGACATATCAAGAGAAGCCAATTCCCTTCCAAATTAAATTTAACAGTGGAAAAACTAAGCAGTTTTCATTGTAACAGTGTGAAGGAGAGAAGGGATTGGACTGGACTAATTTTATTTGGATAGAAATTAGCTTGGAGGCTTATACTGAAAAGTAATTTGGAAGTTTGTTTTGATCAAAGGAACATAAATCAAAAGTGGTGTAAGCAGACTACTTTTAATATTCTGTGTATTCGTTATTGGATTGCCCATTCAATTACTGCTAGAACATTGACTGTCCTTCATTTGTTGAGATACGTTTGTCAGAAAACTAATAATATTGAAGCAAGTCAGGGCAAGGTTCACTGTCTCTGCTGCAATATTAGCAAGCTACAGAGCAGGCAGGTTATGATTATGAATACCATTTACTTATTATTGTAAATCTATATGTGGAAGTGCCTGTGAAGAGGCAAAGAGATAAAGGCTCCCTGTTTTTGAAGTTGCTTTGGACTATTTTTTTTTCACACTCTGTCCTGCCTGAGGACAAATTTATTCATTCAGCTACTGCTTGTCCTACTGTGGTACTGATTAAATGAGAAACAGGGACTGAAGACAAAGCAGAGCCTTTGGAATTAATGCCAAAACGTCTCCCTATCACCCTCCTTAGTAAGTTTAAAAACATATTTGCAATTATGCAGTGCAATTCTTACAAATATCTGCTTTTGAATTGATCCAGATGCATTTAGTCATGTGTTAAACTAATGAAAACAATGGGAATTAAGTTAATGATTTCACTTAGACTGGATGCAATCCTTTTAATTCCATTATGTGGAAGGATGAAATTCAACAAAGCTAAATGAATTTTAATGGTATGTGTTACCCCATGAGAAGTTCCACCCAGTGTTCTGTATGGTGAGAATACTTCATTATGTCTGATCTATTTTGAAGATTTCTTTGCAATGTTTACTTTTATGAAAAAAAATCCCAAAAAACTAAACTATTGGAATATTGGACAATAACTGTTCTTCCAAGTACACAGAAATAAATGTGGACTCTATGTCATTGCCCCGAGGACACCCGAGTTTGGGATTCCTACTGTGATGACCGTGGTGTGACACAAAGGCAACACAGCCAGAGAACCGATATGAGTCCTTTTACTACCACCAAATGTGCCCCCAATGCCCCTTTTAATTCTTCGTCCTGGAGAGAGCTCTTCCACCAACCTGTAATAGTCTTTGGCTGGCAATACTTCAGTCCCAAACGTTGTAAGCAGAAAACTTCTAACAAAAAATTCAAAGGCAAGACAAGGTAATTAATCTGGCAGGGCAAGTAAATAAGGAATTCCACAAGTAAAGTAGCACAGCAATAAATCAAACCAGTTGAGAGGTTGCCAGGATTCAAATAAACACTAGATAAACTCAGTGTTTGTTCCCAACAACCGCCCCTCCCATTTGCCTCTACTTTTAAACTCCATCAGCAGCTGTGCCTTGTAAAGAGGATCGGGTCCCTTTCTTCCCTCGTAAGCCACACAACCCACATTACTCTCTTCTCCATTCCTCCCTGCACTGCCTAGGATGAGGAGGGGGTGGGCCTTGGTCTTCATCTGAACCCCCTCTTCCTTGTTCTACCTCTCCCCTGCTCTGCCCAGTCTGACTTTGCACTTCCCCAGTGTCTTCCCCAGCCAATGGATCCACTCTCTCACTCTCTGTCAGCTGTGCCTCTTCCCCTTCGAATTCAGACTCCGACAGGGGCATGACACCTAGACTCTTCCTTGTCCCCCATAAATGTGGAAACTGGCAAGAAAAAAATGCTAAAAAATTAACTGCAGCTGTGGATAGTTCTTATTACACCCTCTTCTAGTTTAGTGACTGAATTCTATCTCCATGACTTTGTTGTTAAGTGAAATGGTTACATAAATATGTGACACAGAAAGAGAGAGAGGGGCTTGTTGGAAGATCACTGATGGCTGCCATCTCAGGTGACGTTCTCTTATTCAATGTCCTATGTCTGACCAGAGGTGGGATTCACATACTGTAGCAACCGGTTCACCCAGCAGCAGAAATGTATGCGTGCACCATCCTCCCCTGTGTACAAAACACAGCAATTCGCTCTCACGCACCATCCACAGATGCATGCGGCATCAAAAACACAGAGATATAGGATGTGATCGTGCCCATCCCCACTACCCTTTCACCAGAACCAGTCTGAACCAGCTGAGTACACCTCTGTGTCTGACCCATTTCCACCTTTTTTTTGGTCCCCTTGCAGGTCAGAGGAGTTTGCTTAAATAAGCTTTCCCCTTCTGAGCTACAGTTCTCCATAGCGCAGCCCTTCCATAAATAGCGCTAACCGTAAGTTAACAACCTCACCTCTATGAGCTTAATTAATTGATTAGAACTCTTCAATCTGTTTGCCCTGCTTCCTGAAATTGACTGGGCCTTAATCAGTTTCACACTGATTGCTTTTGTTGTCAGGTGCACAAAATTGGGTTGTAAATGCATATACTGGTGGAAGAATGAATTTTTTATTATTTATCATTGTTGTATTTGTAAATGGCGGTTAACCAAGGTAGCTGTTAAATGAGGAGTGGTTTTATAGATAAAGCATAATTTGCTCTTGTACTGCCAATTTATCACAGTCCTTTTTCTAGGAACTACAGCATCTTCTGCCGCAATTCCTTCCAAAGAAAATGGGGAAGAGAGAAGTAAAAAGAAGCACAATTAAGAGCTAAAGGGCACACAAAAACAACCTATTTATGACATTCAGAGGATTTTTTTTAGTAATTATATCTGTGGATTTTTTTTTTTTTAAAAAGGACTCTGCTGTTTCTTATTGGTAGCATACATAGTCCTGAAACTGTGGTTATTCTGTTCAATAAGATGATCTTGAAAATAAAGTTGATCTTTATTATCCCTACAGAATAGGATAATAAAATAACATTCAACATTCGGCTTAATTGAGATACTCCATTTCTACAGTGTTATCCGTAACAATTGTGTTCAGAAATGTACCACCTTCAAACAATGTACTAATCTACCTTGTACCCATCTTGCACTTGTTCTTTTGTTTGTTTGTCTGTTTGCAGGATGGAGATTGGGATTAGAGACGGGATTACAACATGTGGCTACGTTTCTTTTTTGCAGATGGAGTTTCATAACTGAGACGAAGAGAAACGTAAATAGCATAAGCATACAAAGCAAGCGTTCTTTAGGAACGACGTTGTAGTTCAAACAGATTCGTAGGAAACCAAATACGTACATAATAGTTTCTAGATTTCTTGATCTTGAACAATAAAACTTACATAACATCCTGACTATACTTTTATAAAAATAACCAATGCACAGGGTAGTTATTAGTTGCTTGATGTGGATGATAAATATTCATGGACATGAGTTGTTTCCCCCCCACACTCTTTTCTCCCACCTAAGTACGTATTACAAAACTTGGGTGAGAATGCCTGGGATGCAAAGCCCTGAAACAATAAGGAAAATTTTATACAAAGATGGAATTATTAAATCATCACATTCACCTCCCAAACTAAGCCAAAAAGCAGCCAGGGCCAAGGCAGATTATTTCTTCTTCACCTTCTAGAAAGAATGCCAGCTCCCGGGGATACAAGGCTGCACAAAGAAGCAGCTTTTGGAAACCAGGGGAAAGAATGCTATTAGCGTAAAGCTCTCTGCTTTAATTCCATGAACACTTACCAGGAAATAATCCCTACACAGAATTACGTTACATATGAGACATTGTGGTCATTACGTTTTTAAATAAATCCTATAAATATCTTGATGAAGGCATTTTACAAATAAGAATGGTAAGGTTAACTGTCTGCACAAATTCTGAGCTGACATGTCTGCGGATCTTGTACTTAACTATTACATTTTGAAAAATATCAAATATGAGTTTTTACCCAGCTTGTCAGGATGGGGGAGAGTTGCCATCTCTTTGCTGAATCTTCAGCCCTCCTGCTGATTTAATCAGGCAGGGGGATGCTGAGCTCACAGCTGCAAGAGATAATTAGGGTTTCCTTGTTGGAGGAGTAAGCTTCCCTTCGCCTAAAGGAGGAGGGGGTGAAGACTTTATTAAGTAAACCTTCCCTTGATGTGAAAGAGTTGGGAAATTACTGGTTGTTTTAAATGTATTGGGTGGGGGCCTTGCCCTATGGAAGCTGTTGGTTATCTGAACCCAATTTAATTAAGCTGTTAGGTGGTGTATGGCATTGTGGCTGCTTCGTGGATTTTATGTGATGAGAACTGGATGTAAGGAAAGGGACCATAGCCATTTTGGTACTCTTGAATCTTTCATCAGCTTCACTTTCTGCATGAAACTGTTGGAAATAATCAATATGAATTCCAGAGACAGGTACCATCAGCATGCTGATGACACCTGGATTTACCAATCCTTGCTATTGAATGTCATGTACTTAATTTCCTTGACAATTTCCTTACTACAATAGTAGAATGAATAATCAAAACACAGAAGCCTAATAAACATTTTTTGGTAAACGATCTAAGCAAATGGAGTATGGAGAAGGAAACTTAAGGAAGACTACAGTGCCAGCAGTGTTAAGATCTCATTTCTTTTACTAGCTGGTTGGCATTTCCAAAAATCTGTTTACTGGTCTTTATGTCCACTACTCATTTTTTTTTGGTTGAAATCTGCCTTGAGTTGCCTAATCTCTACCTTCATCTGGACAGAAAGTTAGGATGTAAATAAAATTTGAATTATAAAATAAATCAGAATTATCCACAAGTGTATTTTAATTTTATTTTACTATATTGAGTACTGCTCAATTAATTTCAGAATAACCAATTTCACTTTATATATTGGTCAGCTAATTTAGTTTAATTTAATTTAAATGATTATATGGCTGCCCATCTCACAACAGTGGCTCTGGGTGATGTACACAAATTAAAACAACTGCACCATAAAACCCATGAGGCTCAAGGTTAAAACAAACTCCAAATTGCAAAACAACAACGTTAATAGCAGAGTTTATCTAACTTTCTGGCTTAAATGCCTTGGGGACCAGCAGGATCTCCAAAACCTTGGGAAAGTGAGAGCCATTCAATTCTCCAGAGGGAGAAACAGATGTTGACTCCTGGCTTCAGCAAGATTATGCTATTTGATAAAGAGAATCCAGAGTATGTTTCTTTGCAAATCTGGTGGGCTGAGCAGAAATAATGTGTGTGTGTGTGTGTATGTGGGAGGGATTGTGGTCCTACAAGTAGAGCTTCATAGGTATAACCAGTATCTTGAATCACAGCTAGAATACAAATATGAATTGTAGCTCACAGAGCAGTGGTATTATATGAGCATAATAGTGTGGTTCACCAGCAGCTGGTGGAGCTAGCAGCAGAGTCGGACAGTGAGGAGGATGGGGAGGACCGTAGGCCAGTCCTGGACTCTGGGGAAGGCCTGGATGAGGGCTTTGCGACGGAGGCAGAGATGGGACCAGGGCCATCTGGGAGCGATGCATGGACTCTGGAGCCTCCAGAGGCAGCCAACAGTGAGGCAGAGGAACAGGAGGAGCCTGTTCCTAATGCACGCATGAGAAGAGCTGCCAGAAGGCAAGAGCAGCTCAAGCAAAAGGATGACTCAGGAATAAGGTCAGGAGATGATTGGCCCCTCCCATAAGGCTTAAAAGAGCAGCAATGGCTCTTGGGCTCTTTGTAGGAAAGCAATGTTGCTACATTGATTTATAGCTGGTGTCTCTTGTTTCTGAACTTCATGGGGCTTTGCCAAGAAAAGCCTTTGGCAGGGTGCCAAAGAAAACAATTGTTTGTGATAAGGCCGAAGGACTTTTTCTGAAGGATTAGTTTTGGAATTAATTTGGACTAAGCTGAGAATGAAGTAATTCTATGCGGTTCTAATAAACTACATTTGTTTAGGGCTGATTGTGCCTGGAAATAACTATTTGGGCCTAGGTCACAACACATAATGAGAAACACAAAAAACTGTGCTTGGAATAGGAGATGACCAAACTGACAGTTCCAAGGATTCCTACACTGTGCTTCAGGCAATTACATAGGACTTATATGGCTGGCTCCAGGTGAATCTAAGTTATTTAATCTGTCAAATGCCTAGAATAGTCCTTACAATCCTGATGGTGTTTCCACCCAGGACACCATGCAGGTATGACCCAACTAGGAGGAACCGGGATACTTTGAAGAAAGCCAAATGCCTTTATGAAGATGATAGATGCCTTCTCTAGATATTATTCCACCTAAAAAGCAGCATTTGGGATCATTCTCCCCTGAAAGTCCTGCTTTATATGAGAACTAATAAATCATAGCATGCCATTAATATATCTAAACTAAAACCAGTAGCATTCATTACAACTGATAACAGCAAAAGTATTAATTCATTGTGAATTGAAAGAATTAGTTTCTTTCAATTTCTTCTCTGTCATGAATCTAATAAGAATTTCATTGATGACCTTGGAGTTCATTTTTATCTGTTCTACTATGAAATTATTTATTGTACGTATTACCCAGAGAACACCTTTTATTGACTATTATTAAAGTAGAATGAAGAAATCAATAATGGGACGGAATTCTCTATTTTTTCCTCACCGTTTTCGCGGGTGTTTGTATGTAGGTCTTTGGTTATTCGGGTTTTCTCCCGCGTAAAATTGGAAGTGTCTTGGCGACGTTTCGACGAAGTCTCATTCGTCATCTTCAGGCTTCAGCTTCGTGCTTCTGGAGCAATGTGTGATCGCAGCTGTTTCTTCCTTTTAACTGCTAGTGGGGGTTTGAACTGATTGGGTGGGAGCTTGGCTGTGCTCTGATTGGCTGGGGGGGGGTTGTGCTCTGATTGGCTGGGGGTGTGTCCTGTTTGGGTGGGGGCTTGGTTGTGCTCAATTTAGTTGTGTTGCAGGGGGATTTGAGCTGGTGAACTGCATTGCTGTTGTTTGGCTTCGTGATCATGCTACATCTTCATAGTGGGTGTCAGTCTGCTGCATGTATGGATTGGAGGGGTTTGAAATGGCTAATGTTGCAGCTGCGGTCTGGCTTCTGGTCCTTAGTCGTGCTTCATGATCAGTGTGGGTTTGGGTCTGCTTTCTGGGTGGATGTGCGGTGGTGACATCCTGTGTGGACCTCGTGAGTGTAGGTCTGGTGTCATTCCTCGTGTTAGGGACTCGTTTGTCAATAAGGGCAGGTTTCCAAATGGCTGGTAGGCCGGAGGTATCATCTCGTTTGTTCATGCTGTGTGGGCGTTTTTCTATCTCAATGGCTTCTCTGATTATTCTGTTGTTAAAGTGTTCAGTTTTGGCGATAGTTCTGGTCTTTTTAAAGTCAATATCATGTCCTGTGACTTTAAGGTGTTGGACCAGGGAAGAAGTTGGTTCCTCTTTTTTGACTTAGTTCTTGTGTTCTTCAATGCATGCACTTATTCTTCTGTTGGTTTGTCTGATGTATGTGGTGGGGCAGGCGGTGCATGGGATTTCATATACTCCTTGATTTTCTAACTCAATTTTGTCTTTGGGGTTTCTTAGGATGGTGGATATTTTTCGGTTTGTGCAGAATGCTGTCTTGATGTTGTGTTTGTGGAGGATCTTGCTGATTTTGTCTGTGGTGCCTTTTACATATGGGAGGAGGGCTGTGCCGTTTTCTTGTTCTCTGTCTTGGATTTTAGTGGGGGGTTCTTTTTGGATTAGCTTGGTAATCTTATTTCTTTGGAATCCATTGGATGTTAGTACGTTAGTGAGAGTGTGTAGTTCGGTTTTTAGGTGTTGTTCGTCAGCTAAGCATTTTGTTCTGGAGATGAGTGTCTTGGCTATGGAGTTGATCTGTGTTGGGTGGTGATGTGAGAGTGCATGCAGATAGCGGTTTGTGTGTGTTTTCTTCTGGTAGATGGTGTGTCCTAGGGAGCCATTGGATTTCCTGTAGACTAAGACATCCAGGAAGGGAAGTTTGTTGTTAGCTTCTGTTTCCATGGTGTATTGTATTTTGGGGTGTAGGCTGTTGAGGTGTATGATGAAGTTGTCCAGTTTTTCTTTCTGTGTGGCCAGATTATGAAGGTGTCATCTACGTATCTGAGCCAGAGTTTGGGTTTCAAAGTGTTCCATGTAGAGGTTTGCAATGACAGGTGAGAGGGATGATCCCATGGGTGCTCCTTCTGTTTCTTTGTATTTTTGTCCATTATAGATGAAGTATGTGTTGGATAAGCAGTGATTGGTCAGATCTAGGATGTGCTTGGGGGTGTTATATTTGTTTTGGATGGCTGTTAAGGCTTCTTTGATTGGCACTTGGGTGAAGAGGGATATGACATCGAAGCTCACGAGTAGATCGCTGGCCTGTAAGTTTTGTTTCTTCATGCTCTATGAACTGGAATGAGTTTTTTACGTGTGAGGTGATGGATTCTGCATAGGGCTGTAGTTGTTTGATGAGAAATTTGGCTAGGTTTTGTAGAGGTGAGCCTATGGAGCTGACTATGGGTCTAAGTGGGATTCCTTCTTTGTGTATCTTGGGGAGACCATAGAGCTTAGGGCATCTGGATGATTTCTCTCTGGGAATGATTCTTTGCTGGATTTCTTCGCTGATGGTGGAGGCTTTTACTTTGGATCTAGTGGTTTTTTCTAGGTAGGTGGTGGGGTCTGTGTTTAGGGGTTTGTATGTGGAGTCTTGGAGTAGGTTGGTTAATTTGGTTTGGTAGTCAGATGTGTTCATAACCACCGTGGCGTTGCCCTTGTCTGCTGGTAGGATTATTATGCTGGTGTCTTCTTTCAGGTTACGTAGTGCTGTCTGTTCCTCTTTGGGTAAGCTGCTTTTGGGTGGTTTGCTGGTGCAGAGGATGTTGGTGATTTTAAGTCTGATTCTGTTAGCGGGGTTGATTTTGGTCAGGCTGGTTTCAACTCCGCATATAATGGTTTCAGTGGGGATGTGTTTGGGAGCGACTGCAAAATTGAATCCTTTGGAAAGGACATCGGTTTCGGCCTTGGTGAGGATCCTATCTGAGATGTTATGCACTGTTTGTTTCATGTGTGGCTGTGAGGGGGGCGTTTCTGGCGTTCTTGTAGTCTTTGGAGTTTGTTGGTGTGTGTGTCTGTCTTGAGGGTGGTCTGTGTTTCGGCTCTCCAGACGGCGAGTTGTTTGGATTTGTCCCAAAGTGCGGGGTGGATCTTGTTGCTGAGTTTGAGGTGAAGTGTGAGGAGATCTTTGTTGATTCGATCTAGGAGGAATCTTTTTGTTTGAATTTCTTTTCTGATTAGGGCCAATTCTGTTCTTTTTAGGATGCGTTTGGTGGCTGCAGAGTTGGAGGAGAATTTCAATTGAAGCATGTGGGATTAAATTTTGATTTCAGCAGTTTCATAGGAATGCAAGGTCACATAAAATGGAAGCTCTTTAGACTTCTAGTTTTTCATAGGTCCTGGTCAGATGGTGGATTTCCTCTCCGTAGAGGTGCGATATTTGTTTTCTGAGGTTTCCGTGGGTGTTTGTATGTAGGTCTTTGGTTATTCGGGTTTTCTCCCGCGTAAAATTGGAAGTGTCTTGGCGACGTTTCAACGAAATTTTACGTGGGAGAAAACCCGAATAACCAAAGACCTACATACAAACACCCGCGAAAACCTCAGAAAACAAATACACACACAGACACACACACACACACACAGAGTCAGGAACTATTTTATCCAGTCTTCTAGATGAGGCTCTCAAAGCCCTTCCTATTGTGACATTCACAATTCCTCTCCTTCTTACCTCACAGCTGGAATTAGCAGTGGCAGGAGATCCAGTGCAGGCAGAACTGAAATGGGACTAAATTCAATTTCATTCTGTGTAACTAAGCATGAATAGAAACATTTTTATAAATTAGCTGTAAGTCTATCAGTGAGATACATTGACCATTTCGCTCTGAAGTTCATTGGCATCTGCATCTCAACATTTTTTTCTAGCTCAGCTACTTTCTCTCCTGTTTTCTTTCTGGAGTCAATCGCTTTAAATATAGACAGCTTTAGGTGGTATCAGCCCTTCAAGTTAAGGTCAAGAAACAGAAACAGTAGGAATTCCAGAAATGGTCTTTATTGTAGCAAGGTAGATTTTTGAAGGCCTGTCCAACTTTCTCTTTGCTGCTTTTTATACTAAACACAAGCAAAGTGGGATTATTTTTCCTTTTATATTTTTCCTTTTATTTTTATTACATGTTTTGGCTGCCCATCTTATGCCTTCTCCTTTCCCAGAAGTCTGTATTGTAATCACTTCTGCAAGTCTTCCATTAACAGTTTGGTCCTACCCCAAGGTCAGTTTTATCTTTCTCTAGAAGCAGATAGAAGAAATGTAAATAACACACTGGTTATTTTCTAATAACATATTTAACAAGTTAAGTGCGGGGTTGTAGATTAGTAGTGGGAACATAGAAGATAACTTTGATTTGTTTTCCTGAACAGTGAGGAAGTCACTAAAGACATGATCACATTTTTAAAGAAGACCTAGTGAAATTTTTGGAGAAAATGTGTCTGCTGCCTCTGCCGGGGAATGCTGGAGTCTTTAAGACTCCTTAAGGGGGCTGCTATCGCCGCCGCTGCCTATTGGCAGTTGGATTGGCCTCCCAGAATACCACTGATCAGCTGTTCCAGGCAGTGGGGATTGCCACCACCTATCGCCACTGCCTGTTGCTGCCACCGCCTATTGCTGCCTCTCGCTGCCACCGCTCTCTGCTGAATGGCTACAACCGCCAATAGGAAACAGCAGCGCATGGCATTGGTGATAGGCAGCAGCAGCAAGTGGTGGCAGCAGCAAAAGGCTATGGCAGCGATAGACAATATTCACTCCCTAAGACACATAGACATTTCCAACCACTTTTTTGGGGGAAAAAGTGTGTCTTATAATGCAAAAAATACAGTACCACAACACTAGTGTCTTAGTAGCCCGTTGGGCCTGAAGCTTACCATATTGGCAATGGCCTGTCCATAACTTGTATCACAACAGTTTGGATATTGTGTAGTTCTTTAAAATATCAGTATCCTGCTTTTCTTTTCACCAACAAACAAATCATTCAGGATCAATGGATCAGAAAATAATTGATGGAACAAATAAATTACAGCCTCACTGCACTAGTTCTAGATAAAGTCCAGCTGTTCAAAGTGAAATTTGCTTAGTGTAGAACTGAAAAGGTGAGTTGATGTTTGGTAAGAAGCAGCACCTGAATTCTTCAATTAGGGGATTTATTATGCTAGATTGGACAAACATCACAATAGTCATACTTCAAGCTTTCTCAGTTTGCATATTTATTTTTCTCATCAGGGTTCCAATAGCATTATGTTTGAAATCAGTGTTGACTACCGTATATACTCGAATATAAGCCGATCCGAGTATAAGCCGAGGTCCCCAATTTTACCCCAAAAACTGGGGTAAACTGGGGACTCGAGTATGCAGGGTGGAATGAGGCACCACCGTTGGGGAAACCTCCTCCTCAGCTGAGAAGGCTGGCGGCCCCCGCCCGCCTCTCACTGCACCGCAGGGCTTCCGTCCGTAAAATGTGAAAAAAAAAAAAACTCGAGTATAAGCCGTATATACTCGAGTATAAGCGAGGGCTTAAAAAAAAAACTGAGTATAAGTCAGAGACCAGTATAAGAGGACGTTTTTCAGCACAAAAAATGTGCTGAAAAACTCGGCTTATACTCGAGTATATACGGTACATGTCAATTGTTATCGTTCTATAGGCTAATTTGATTGTGGTTTCTTTTCTTAAAAAAAGTCTCATTCTAATTTAAATTACTTTATCTTTCATTAAAATGCTTTTATGCAGTGATAATAATTTGACTCTGCTAGTGAGTGATCAAGTGGCATGTAGAGGACTTATTTAAAACTAATCTGTAGTATAAAAAGAACTAATTAACAGAATAATGTTTTATGATTACCCTTTATTTATAAGTGTTGTAACATTCAATTTTCATTAAATAAATAAGTAATTAATGAACATCAAAATTAATTTTCAGTGTTTTCTTATTAAAATATAGTTTAGCTACAACTGTTGTTGCTCCATATGCTCAATAGAAGAAACAAATCAATGTTTCTTTTTTGGAAAATCCTAAGACAACATCGCCAACAAAATGATTTACAAGTATAATTAAGTGTTCATGTTTCATTGACCACTAATAACTCTGGATTCCATTTTACACACTTGCTCAGGAATACCTCCAAAGAATGCTGAAAATTCTTCTATAGTTTAGAGTTGCCACTGCAACCAATGGGTCAGAAAACACCAGCACAATATTTATATTCTTAAACAACCTGAAGCAGATCTATGTGGTTGCTATAAGTCGACACTGATTTGATAACACATCAACAGTCAAGCAATATATTCCTAAACATTTCTGGCATGTATCTGAAAAATTTCTCTGCAGCCATCAATAAAAGATTTAATTTTGTATATTCAACTCTCTTTCTTTGAGAAAATGACAGATCAATAATTTAAATTACTTTACTAAATATATATTTGTTTCTCTACCTTGAGACCAATGATTTACTGATATAAAATTTAAACCACTATGGCTGAATCTCCAAACATGTCTAAAATGCAACTAAATTTGCATTGAAAAAAAAAAAATTTGCATTGAAACAAAATAATTTATAGTAAAAATTAAAGAATTTAAAATAAAATATAATTTAAAAATCCTTTTAAAGTATGTGATCAAATAATCAACTTCTGTTACCTTTTTATGAATATATAGAAAATTAAAATTTTGGACCAAAACTTCTATTTTAATTAAATATTTCAATAAACTTAATGGATGTGTAACAAATGAAGGAAGTCTGGCTTGAGAATGGCGTAAGATCTCTTCAAAGTCTTGACTTTTGGTCCACTGTCCAAATTCTATGCAATGCTGACAAATATTTAGAAGACATCTATTTTCATAAAGAAGCTGCCCCAGCATTACCAACAACAATTTGGAAAGCTTGAAAATAAGTTCTTCTCTAATTAAATATACCTGAACTTTGACAATGGAGGCTTGGAATTGAAGTTTACAGCCCCAATTAAAAAAAGGAAAATAAGTTTGTTTTCAATTAAACAATTGTTTTGAGATCTTTGGAAGCTTTGATACTATTTAAGATATACATAAGAAAAGAAAAAAGAGAAAGGAGCTAAAGGAATACTACATGTTCCATTAAAGTCAATGGGACTAAAAGAAACATAAAGAAATTATTAAATTGGGATAAGATTTTGAAAAAGGGCAACAAGCAGAGACAAAGAAAAGGCGTGGTCTAGTATCACAGAAACAAAATAGAGACTGTTTTATAAATTAAAGACACCTAAAGGCAGAGGAAGAAATGACACAAGAAGAAGTGTAACTGTTTTTAAGCATGATAGATATAAAATGGCTACTTTGTTATTTGTGAATTGCAACTTTATCAAGGGTACCTCTAGAGGCAGAGGGAATGGTTTTTGTGATTTCAGAACTATTCCTAGGAAGATGGATATGTTGGTGTGATTGCATGACAGCTTCAAGAAAGGATTTTGGATGGCTGACCTCAGATTTAAATATATTAAAGAATTAAGCAGAGAATTGTGTCATTTAAGAAAGAATACAAGTGATAATTACAGAATAATTATTAATATTGTTTTGGGGAATGGAGGAAAGAATTATAGAAAATAACAGGGAAAGTGGGAAATGAGTGTTAAGGAATCTATGTTGAGGAAATAAGGTGTGTTTTTTTCCCCGCTTTTCAAATGGAATTGAAATAATTTGTGATAAAATTTACAAGGGAGTAGTTGAATACAATGAGGGAAATTATTTGAGAAACAAGAAATATTTATCCCTTTTAATTTTTAGATGGTTGATTTTTTATTTAAAAGGAATACAGAATAAGTTGAGACTTGTGAAATTTAAGAATTTAAGAGATAATTAATAGAATGATTACATATGATGTTTTGGGGAATTAAGAGAACTAAGTTAAATATGATATTGAAACTGAAATGGTATGTAAGAGAAATTTTATGTTGTTGTTTCCTTTTTGTATTTGTTTTCTTTTTTTCTTTCTTCTTTCTTTTCTTGTTGCTTTTTTTTGGGTACTGGGCTATGTAATAACAATTGTTTTTATGAGATTAAATTAATAAAGGAGGGTAGAAGGGGTTTAAAATATGGGGACTAGACTTGATTTAAATATTGATTTCAGAATGCGGGGATGGAATAGAATCTGGTGATAGATATGTGCAAATAAAAATAATTTTAAAAGGGAGAAGGAAATATATTGGCGAAGGTTGTAGAGAGTGTGGTTGCATGGCAGCTTCCCCAGTACCTGGATGAAGCTGTCTATCTAGACCCGTTCCAGTCTGGCTTCCGGTCCGGTCACAGTACGGAGACAGCTTTGGTCGCGTTGGTGGATGACCTCTGGAGGGCCAGGGCCAGGGGGTGTTCCTCTGCCCTGGTCCTATTAGATCTCTCAGCGGCTTTCAATACCATCGACCATGGTATCCTGCTGCGCCGGTTGGATGGATTGGGAGTGGGAGGCACCGTTTATCGGTGGTTCTCCTCCTATCTCTCCGACCGGTCGCAGACGGTGTTGACAGGGGGGCAGAGGTCGACCGCGAGGCGCCTCACTTGTGGGGTACCTCAGGGGTCGATTCTATCGCCCCTCCTGTTCAACATCTATATGAAGCCGCTGGGCGAGGTCATCAGTGGTTTTGGGGTGAGTTATCATCTGTACGCTGACAATACGCAGCTGTACTTTTCCACCCCGGACCACCCCAATGAAGCTGTCGAAGTGCTGTCCTGGTGTCTGGAAGCCGTACGGGTCTGGATGGGGAGAAACAGACTCAAGCTCAATCCCTCCAAGACGGAGTGGCTGTGGATGCTGGCACCCTGGTTCAGTCAGCTGCAGCCGCAGCTGGCTGTGGGGGGCGAGTTATTGGCCCCAACGGAGAGGGTGCGCAACTTGGGTGTCCTCTTGGATGGGCGGCTGTCGTTTGACGATCATTTGGTGGCCGTCCGCAAGAGGGCCTTCCACCAAGTACGCTTGGTGCACCAGTTGCGCCCCTTCCTTGACCGGGATGCCTTATGCACGGTCACTCATGCCCTCGTCACCTCCCGCTTGGATTATTGCAATGCTCTCTACATGGGGCTACCCTTGAAGTGCACCCGGAGGCTGCAGTTAGCCCAGAATGCAGCTGCGCGGGTAATAGTGGGAACAACTCGTTGCTCCCATGTAACACCACTCCTGCGCAGTCTGCACTGGTTACCTGTTGTTTTCCGGGTGCGCTTCAAGATATTGGTTACCACCTTTAAAGCGCTCCATGGCTTAGGACCCGGGTACTTACGGGACCACCTGCTGTTACCTTTCGCCTCCCACTGACCCGTACGCTCACACAGAGAGGGTCTTCTCAGGGTGCCGTCCGCCAAACAATGTCGGCTGGCGGCCCCCAGGGGTAGGGCTTTCTCTGTGGGAGCTCCCACGCTCTGGAATGAGCTTCCCCCTGGTTTACGTCAAGTGCATGATCTTCGGACCTTTTGCCGTGAGCTGAAAACGCACTTATTTATTCAAGCGGGACTGGCCTAAAATTTTATTGGGGTTATTTATATCTTAATATTTTTTAAATTGTTTTAAATTCGGCCACTTTATAATATGTTTGTTTTAATTTCTTTTAATGTTTATACTGTGATTTTTTACTTGGCTGTACACCGCCCTGAGTCCTTCGGGAGAAGGGCGGTATAAAAATTGAATAAAATAAAATAAATAAATAATAAAATAATATATTGGATTTAATGCAATGAGGGGTGGAAATTTGAAATTTGTTTAATGATGTACCTGACTGATATCCTGTTCAAAATGATTTCTTTTATATTTTACAAAAAATAAAAAATTTCTTGGGGAAAAAAACAATTTGGAAAACTTGGTCATAAAATACATGCTTTGGTAAAGCACTAAAATTAAAAATAGATAATGACAAATTTAATAATTGAAAACTTTGGGAACTACAAACAAAAAGATTAAGCTAGTTTATAGCATTCTGGTCCTTGCAGTACCTACCAGAACATTCATCTTTATGTTAAACACTGCTAGAATCACATCGAAGTTAGTTACAAATTAAACATAGTAAAAGAAGAATTTTTCAAAAACTGCAGATCTTATGAAATTTCTGCTTTCTTATATGAGGTCTTGAAAAATTGGTTGAGTGGTTGATAGTAAGAAAAGGGTCCCAATATGCATGTATGTACAAATGCTTTAATGATGATTGTGTATCATTAAGTAATTGTCAACTGTTACCCATGTATAGATTTTTGTCCATGAACATCTGTCCCTAACCTGGTCCTTCAGTTCTTCCAATGATACACACATTCCTACCATAACTAAATCCATCCAACTTTCTGGTCATCTTCTTCTTTTCTTTCCTTCCACCTTTCCCAGCGTTAGAATTTTATCCCCCCGTGTTGGGTTTTCACCAGTGGTGAACTCTCCCCGGTTCTATCCGGCTCACTAAAATGGTAGCACCGGCGGTGGGAGGCTCCGCCCACCCACCAGGATGTCATTACATTCTGTTTTTTAACCATCTGTGCATGCACAGAAGATTCTGCACATGTGCAGAGGAGGTGCAATGCACATAGTGTGTGTGTGCTCCTGTGTGGGAGTACGCCCGAACTGGTAGCCAAGGTAAGTGGATTTCACCGCTGGTCTTCACATAACATAGGTACAACAATTTAAACCTGACCAGTGTCTTAATGTATGCCAATAAAAGTAAATTACTCTTTAAATGTTTCTCTCAAACTTCTCTTCTTCATGAAAAGGACAGACTGTAATATTTTCTATGCTCATCATGGCTGGTAGTTTGCAAAGCAAAATACATGTTAATGCCTTCTTTTTAAAAAAAAGAAGTTCTAACTTTCAGATGTTTTAAATATTGTTTTTCGCTCCTTGCTTGGTTTTAATTCTGGAAAAGATGTGAAGCATTCCAATAAAAAAAAAAAAGCGAGCGAGAGAGAGAGAGAGACAACCTTATTTTATTACTTGAAGGCCCTCTGAACTGCTTTTAAGAGTAAATTTCAGATCAAGCTTTGAACAAGTACAAAGAAAAGGAAATAATTATCATTAGCCAGATTAAAAACAGAATATGTACCCAATCGTTGCTGCTCTAACCTCTCCAAAACAACTTTCCTGCCAGATTATAATGTTGTATTTCTTTCTTTCTTCCTTTTTTGTAACAAGGTCATTTGCGGGAATAACAAGAGTATCTGAAGATTGTTCACACAGAAAAGAGATAGTAGAGGAACCTGGACTTTGCCAATACTGAAATAATTTATTAGTAGACATGCTCTACCCTAAACTAATTAGATTACAATCAACAAAAGAAATAAGTGTAACACATATCAAGGAGGTCATTTAAAGCTGTTATACATTCAGCTTTGATGTCATTGTCTCATTTTCCTTTGATGTCTCTTTTAAGAGAGAAAAAGAAAAGCTGAGGACATTTTGCTGCAAACATAAGCACCACATCACCAAAACTATACAAATAAGTTTTTAAAAATCTGATTTATTGGCTTTTTTGAAATTCATAAAATATAAATCTTTTTAATAATAAATATACATCTATACAAAACTCTCAGAAAAGATACTGAAAATAATATTTCCCCTTTTGGAGCTGATTATTGCTTTATAGGACATGACTGAAACCAGTTGATGCAAATATTGTTAAAATCTTTTATCAAAAGTAGAATAAACTAGTATCTGTTGATGTCAATTTGCATTATTTCACCAGAGATTCTGGAAGTTTCAAAATTATGCATAGTTGAATACCTGCTTTGTGAAAGGTATTTGAAAGCATAAAAACGTGATTGCTAATACCTGCATCATAAACATTAGGGGAAGAAACTGAAAATATTATTTTGTGAGTGGGAAGTAGAAGTGGAATTGAATGGAAGTGGAATTCTATAGTTGACTTCATATTCTTAAATATCCTCCAGAAGGCTTCCAATTCTCCAGAGTGAGTTTTAAGGGTGTGCAGAGAGACATAGATAAAAAGAAAAACAATGGAAATTCCATTTCATAACCAGACATTTGCTTATATAAAACAAAATTCTATTTTATTTCTATTTTATTACCTAAAATAAAGTGTAGTACCTGCACTACTATTAATCTTCTCATCATTCCTATCACCCATCTCCTTCCACTTATGACTATATGACTGGAACTTTGTTGCTTGTATCCTTATACTGTATATTGATATTGATTGTTTCCTGATTGCTTATTTGTACCCTATGACTATCACTAGGTGCTGTACCTTATGATTCTTGGTGAACGTATATTTTCTTTTATGTACACTGAGAGCATAAGCACCAAGACAAATTCCTTGTATGTCCAATCACACTTATCCAATAAAAAATTCTATTCTATTCTATTCTATTCTATTCTATTCTATTCTATTCTATTCTATTCTATTCTATTCTATTCTATTCGCAACTGCTGATATTAATTTCTACTGCCTAAGTAAAAAAGTATTATGGTTTGGGGATCACAAACAGAAATGGACTTAACATAAGACTCTAAATAATAATAAAACAGCCTACAAGCTGTTTTTAACTACCATTTTGCCCCAAGGTCTAGCAGTACAGCCAAATTATTTTAAGTGATTTAAATAGTCTTAGCTGTGTACTGTGGATGATATAAATTGCAGGCTTCTGAAGTGATATAAATGCTGACAAAACCAAATGGCTTTAATGCAGAATGTGCAGCATTGCTACTTTCATTACTGAGGACCGAATGCCATTTCATTTTTAAGCTTTAACACATAAAAACCATTTAGAAATGGGTTTAGATGGAATGGCGTGGCTTACTTGCCCACATCTGTTTGTGAAAGGATGAGAAGCAAAGACGTTTGTCTTTCATAACACTGCTTTGTAATATATGCCGTGACCAAGATGATGGTCACCCTGATTGATTTCCCAAATTCCTTATCCTAAAAGTCTTTAATAAAGAAAGCTGAATTCACAAAAAAACATTTGATCAATTTTTACCGAAGCCATGAGAGAACATTTTTTCATAATGACTGTAAAAGAGATCTTATATATAAACTATTTTAAAGTAGTCAATATGCTGATAATAAGAGAAGCTTAGATGAAAATTGTTTACCTAAAACTTTCAGTCTTTCTGCTCCAACGACCACTTCATTATCATCTGCAGAAAATAACAATTTCCCTGAAGTGGTTAGCACTTGAAATTTTTGGCTGTAGGCTTCCACTGCTTTGGGACCTAAAGAAAAGAAAGAATTTAGTGGTCTATATGACTAATCTAATCCTGGAAATTAAACATAACTAATATTTATTAAGCATAATGAACAAAGCTTCATGGAGTGGTTTATGCTAATAAACTTGAATAAATAAATAAATATTCCTTGAAATACTGATAAACATGCCTGCCTATATTCTACTATATTTACAGCATGTTGTTGTTAGTTGTGAAGTCGTGTTCGACCTATCGCGACTCCAAGGACAACGTTCCTCCAGGCCTTCCTGTCCTCTACCATCCTCTGGAGTCTATTTAAACTCATGCCTACTGCTTCAGTGACTCCATCCAGCCATCTCGTTCTCTGTCATCCCCTTCTTCTTTTGCCCTCAATCTTTCCCAGCATTAGGCTCTTCTCCAGTGAGTCCTTCTTTCTCATTAGGTGGCCGAAGTATTTCATTTTCATTTTCAGGATCTGGCCTTCTAAGGAGCAGTCAGGGTTGAACTCCTCTAGAATTGACTTGTTTGTTTGCCTTGCAGTCCAAGGGACTAGCAGGAGTCTTCTCCAGCAGCAGAGTTCAAAGGCCTCGATTCTTTGGCGCTCAGCCTTTCTTATGGTCCAACCTTCACAGCCAACTGGGAAAACCATAGCCTTGACTATACGCACTTTTGTTGGCAGGGTGATGTCTCTGCTTTTTAGTATGCTGTCTAGATTTGCATGTTACTTTAAATCATAAACATAACATAAATTTACTTTAAATCATAAATAAATTAAAATCAATTTTAAATAAATTTAAATCATAACATAAATTTACTTTAAATCATAAACATAACATAACAGCATGTTACATTAAATCAATTAGGCATGTGTTTTACATTTATATTCTTTAAAAAATCACTACTCTGTTGTTTGTTACTGACTTGAATACTGTCAAAAAACATTTTCAAGTTGTCATTACCAGCTAAAAATCCATGAAATTATGAACCAGGAGCTTCAACATTTCCAGTAAATGAAACACTGGTTCCCCTGTATCTCCATAAAGGGAAAGAAAAGATGCCTAGTATAGATAATCTGAGAAAGAACTGACTGAGTGGCATGGAATCTATTTATGTATTGTATTTTTGCAGCATATTATACAGATGTATATTATGTAGATGCCAAAGAGTAACACAGCTGACCTCTGACAGTACCATTAAGATTAGAACTTGCATCTTGCTTGCATAAAATTCTCATTTAGAAACTCAGGGTAAAATTCAAAGTATATATGTATTTATTACAACTCTCATAGGCCAACCATCCCTACACATCTCTAACACAAAAGCAATCATAGAAAGATAAATAAAAACAAGAAATAAAAAAAACGCATTTGAATAAATAAATATGGTTTTAGCCTATTCATAGTCTGTTATAAAGAGGAGGCTTGCCTTAGTGGCAATACATTTCATAACAAGGGCTTACTATACAGAAAACTGAATTTATCACTGATATTTTAAATTGTCTGTACCCCCTCACTGGATTTAGGTAAACTGTTTCATCCACTTAACTAAAGTAGATGTATAATCTACTTTAGAGACACAAATTCTCTTGTTTCTGAATAGAAACTTCCCTTCCATCTATGGAAGGCTCTCATTCATATGAGGAATTCCATTGGTGGGAAGACACATTTTGCAATCCCCAGAATTACCTTCCATAACATATTTGACAAATTTATCTATCAGTGACAGAACACATTCAGAGAATGTGAGTTGCACCAGTGGGAATTGACTATAGTAATTTCTTTTCCTTATTTCTGAGTGAGAGCAAATACTGAACAGAGCTCTAGTTAAGAAAACTCTCCACTCTCACTCTCTCTACACATACATACATACAGTGGTGGGATTCAAGTAATTTAACAACTGGTTCTCTGCGCTAATGATTTCTTCCAACAACCAGTTTGCCAAACTGCTCAGAAAGTTAACAACCTGTTCTCCCGAATTGGTGCGAACTGGCTGAATCCCACCACTGCATACATACATATTTATGAATATGAATATGAATATGAATATCAATATCAATCATTTGGTTTTCTCAACAGTATCAGTCATTGGTGTGCCTGACACTACCACAGGCAAAGATAAACTTTTCCTGAAAAACAAAAGGCCAATGGAAATGAAAAAGATTTATAGCGAAACCTGATTGACTAGAACTAGATTGACTAGTTCTAGTCACCATCACTCTATGGCATGTGTGCCACAGGTGGCATGCACAGCCCTCTCTGTGGGCACGCGAGCTGTTGCCCCAGCTCAGCTCCACCGTGGATGCATGCGTGCCTCCCGCCAGCCAGCTGGTTTTCGGGTCTCTGCCATGCATGCATGGGGGGTGAGGCGCACGCAGGAAATGCACACGCAAGCACGGGGAGCAGACTGCACACAGGGTATCGCGCACGCATGCGTGGGGGAGAGGGGGTCGCACATGTATTTCATTATGGGTGTGCATGCGTGCACTTTGGGCACTCGGTGCCAAAAAGGTTAGCCATCACTGGGCTAGAACATTTTAAATGTTCTGATTAGTCTTTCAACATTATAGAAGATGTCATTTAGTCTGAACTCATTTTAGAGTATACTGAAGAACAGCAAAAAAAGATGTCCCATAAAGATTTGAAATACAGCAAAAAAAGATTTCAATAGCAGTTTATTCTTCTCTCCTAACAGAAAACTAAGATTCAAAAAAATACTGCTATACTTCTAATAAATCTTTTTTGAATAAAATGCCTGACCCCTTCTCTCACAAATCTCCCTTTAATTGCCACAATTTCTGAATACTCCCATTTTCTAAAAATAAATAAATAAATAAAATACAGGCTGCTCTTCATTCAACATAAGGTTGGGCATCACTTCTATACCTATTAAGGTTCTCTTGTTGCCTTTTAATCAGGAGCAAAATCATATTTAAATAGTTATAATACTGTACAATGTATCTTTCTTTGAATACGTTTTACAAAAAATGGTCTGTAATGATATCTACATCATAAGTTAAGCTTCTCCTTCTACAGACATGCCCTGTAATATATTTCTGGTCAACAATTAATATGTAAGGATGCTGTGTTACAATGAAGTATGAATGAAGTTCATAAAGAATACAAGGTATTTGACACAAAACATAGTTGTGTAGTTCAAGGAACAAATTAGGAAATAGATTCATTCAAGCACAACAACGTGGCTAAGCTCTACAGATTTAGGAATGAAGGAAAAGTTACTCCCATTCTAAATATAGTTTTCAATTAAATACATATATTACAGTTGAATTATATTAACATTGTAACACATTGTAACATTGTAACCTGACTAGCATTTTTCACTTCCAAAGGGAATGCATTTTTACCCTTTTAATATATTTTGTGTTGGACTAGCACAGTGAAATTAGATTACTTTTTGCATTACTTCAATAAAATGGAATCCACAGTGAAAAGGGTTATGTAGTATTGTTGCAACTGCAAATATTTTCCTCATTTCTTCTAATTGCTGTTTATGTCCCACCACAAGCCTGTGTAAACAAGGCATTACGAACTCTAGCTGACCAAATCATGGAGGCTGAAGCCAAACACCCTGATTCACTGGCTATTGTTTTGGGAGATCTAAACAAGGCAAACTTAAGGAAAGAACTACCAAAATACTTTCAGCATGTCAATTGTCCCACCAGAGGCAAGAATACTCTAGACCACTGCTACACAACACTAAAAGATGCCTATCGGTCTTTACCACGTGCAGCTGTAGGACACTCTGATCATTGCATGATTCACCTTGTACCTGCTTACAGGCAAAGACTTAAAGCCATAAAACCAATAATTAAATCAGTGAAAACCTGGACGGAGGAATCAGAATTAAAGCTACAGGCATGTTTTGACTGCACTGATTGGAATATTTTAAAGATACCTCTGCAGACCTGGATGAACTCACAGATACTGTAACATCATATGTCAGCTTCTGTGAAGACCTATGTGTACCTACAAGGAACTTGCGAATACACAGTAACAACAAACCTTGGTTTACACCTAAACTTAAGCAGCTACGACATTCCAAAGAGGAAGCCTACAGAAAAGGTGATAAAATGCTGTACAATCAGGCCAGAAATGCACTAACAAGGGAGATAAGAGCAGCAAAAAGAAGCTACTCTGAAAAGCTAAAGAATCAATTTTCAGCAAATGAACCAGCAAACATGTGGAAAACTCTTAAAAATATCACCGGCTATGGCAAACCTCCTTCCCAGGCTGAAGGTAATCAACAACTGGCAGATGACCTGAATGAGTTTTACTGCAGGTTTGAAAGGAAACTACAGCCACCTATCTCCACAACCCCCATCTCAGACACACCAACAACAGCCAAGCCTCCTACAACTGACCCCATTTCATTGGGTTCACAACCCCTAGTGATCACAGAAAAGGAAGTGCAGGACCTATTTCACAGACAAAAGCCAGGAAAAGCTCCAGGCCCAGACAAGATAACTCCTTCTTGCTTAAAAGTCTGTGCTGACCAATTGGCCCCCATCTTCACCCATATTTTCAATAAATCACTAGAGATGTGTTATGTTCCTTCTTGCTTCAAACGCTCTACCATCATCCCAGTGCCGAAGAAGCCCACCATCAAGGAACTGAATGACTACAGACCAGTTGCTCTAACATCTGTAGTCATGAAAACCTTTGAAAGGCTAGTGCTTTCCTACCTGAAAACCATCACGGATCCGCTGTTAGACCCCTTGCAATTTGCATACCGAGCAAACAGATCAACAGATGATGCTGTTAATATGGCTCTGCACTACATCCTACAACATCTTGAGTCTCCAAAGACCTATGCAAGGGTCCTTTTTGTAGACTTTAGTTCAGCATTCAATACCATCATTCCAGACATTCTCCTAACTAAGCTAAACCAGCTACAGGTACCAGAACAGGCTTGTAAGTGGATCACAAGCTTCCTAACAAACAGGAAGCAGCAGGTGAAGCTAAGCAAGATCACATCAAATACCTGTTCAATTAGCACAGGGGCCCCCCAAGGCTGAGTGCTCTCCCCACTTCTCTTCTCTCTGTATACCAATGACTGCATCTCCAATGATCCATCTGTTAAGCTACTGAAGTTCGCAGATGACACAACAGTGATTGGTCTCATTCGAGACAATGACGAATCCGCATATAGACGAGAGGTTGAACGATTAGCCTTGTGGTGCAACCAAAACAATCTGGAACTGAACACACTCAAAACCGTAGAAATAGTGGTAGACTTTAGGAAAACCCTTCCATACTTCCACCTCTCACAATACTTGACAACACAGTATCAACAGTAGAAACCTTCAAATTTCTGGGTTCTATCATATCGCAAGATCTCAAATGGACAGCTAACATCAAAACATCATTAAAAAGGACAACAAAGAATGTTCTTTCTGCGCCAACTCAGTAAGCTCAAACTGCCCAAGGAGCTGCTGATCCAATTCTACAGAGGAATTATTGAGTCTGTCATTTGCACCTCTATAACTGTCTGGTTCGGTTCTGCAACCCAACAAGAAAAACACAGACTTCAGAGGATAATTAGAACTGCAGAAAAAATAATTGCTACCAACTTGCCTTCCATTGAGGACCTGTATACTGCACGAATCAAGAAGAGGGCCGTGAAAATATTTGCAGATCCCTCGCATCCTGGACATAAACTGTTTCAACTCCTACCCTCAAAACGACGCTATAGAGCACTGCACACCAGAACAACTAGACACAAGAACAGTTTTTTCCCGAAGGCCATCACTCTGCTAAACAAATAATTCACTCAACACTGTCAGACTATTTACTGAATCTGCACTACTATTAATCGTTTCATAGTTCCCATCACCAATCTCTTTCCACTTATGACTGTATGACTATAACTTGTTGCTGGCAATCCTTATGATTTACATTGATATATTGATCATCAATTGTGTTGTAAATGTTGTACCTTGATGAACGCATCTTTTCTTTTATGTACACTGAGAGCATATGCACCAAGACAAATTCCTTGTGTGTCCAATCACACTTGGCCAATAAAATTCTATTATTATTATTATTATATGCCTCATTGACATATTTCAGTTGTCATTGCTATGCTATTATTTCCTAAAAGAGAGAGGTTAGGATATTATTATAATATATTATATTACTGTTATTATTGTAATTTTTAAAGTTATCTAGCTAATTGCAGACTCTGTATGGTTCATCAATTGCAGGATAATTTGGGAGCTGATTTTTACAAATGTAAAGTCAAAGATCAAAGCTAGTAAATAATTAAATAACTCACATTCAAAATCTTAATGTGATTATATAGTACTGTACTATAGTACCATACTATTCGAATCAAATGTCACAGGGTTGAACTACTTGACAGCATTATTTCACAAAGGCATAAAGAATTAATAACCCAAGATGTTATTATAAAAACTTTGTTAAATGAACTTTTAAATTTTTCATAGGTACATGCAAATAAAAGGACTTTTCACTTCCTGCCTGATGGAAGATATATGAACTAATCTCTACTGGGTTATTCTGTGCCATAGCTATTAAAGACTGTATTTGTATTTTTGCATGTCAGGGGAAGTCTATGGAGATTCTCAGTCATCCAGGTCATGGTTGTCCCAAAGGTGCTTTTTCAAGAGGCAACTGGACTTTCTGGTTTTTCTTCAAAGACATTTTGTTTCTCATCCAAGAGCTGAAAAAGAAAACCAGAAAATCCAGTTGCCGTCTGAAAAAGCACCTTTGGGGTATGAGGGAAAGATTTTTTCACACTGTCCCTATGTCCATCTTTTACCTATCCCATAGTTAATTAAGTGAGTCTCTGTGTTTAAGAGACAAAGGTTATTTTTCCCCTCTCATTTTTATTTCTCTTCAAGATGTAGCTTAGACAGAAACAGGGCTTTCCAATCCTGTCTATTTTTTTTTAAATAAACCTTGCTTTTACTTCAAATAAAATGAGACTTTGCTAGAAATCACCAATTAAGAACACTGAGTGTGTGTTGCATGTGTGTGTTTTTTTATGCTTATATTTTGGGTCATATTCTCTCACAACAGCATCCGCTGTATCAAATCTCTTACAACAGCTGGCTAAGTCTAAAAGATGAGGACAGACTGGCCCAATGGCACAAAGCGCTATCCAGTAGGTTGCTCACTCTCATGGCTGGTTACAGTAGTTGAATGGTAGAAGAGTAAAGATTCTGAACTAGCCTTTCCTTGCAGATCTCTTAATTCAGGGTTTTCCCACCAACTGGGCCACCATGTTAGGAACCGGGCTGCAAAGCTGGAAATGAGCAGCGGGCGAGCAAGTGAGCAAAACTGGAAAAATTATCTTCCATGAAACCAGTTCTTGGTGGGTACCATCAGATTGCGGACCGCTGCCTTAGTTGACAATCTGGAATGAACTTGATATCAACATTGGACTGTATTAAGCTTCTTTCCTGAGAAGGATGGTCACATCCACTCTGGCAAGCAAGGATCCATTTCAAAAACATCTGAAATGTATCAATGAAAGAAGCATATTATATATTTGGTATTCGATTCGATGGAGTTGGTGGCCTGAAGGAGGAAAGATTCTGTATATTTTCATGCACTGGTTAGGTTATCCCGATTAGAAGAGTTAAAACTAATTAGTGTTAACTAATCAGTTACACCGATTAGAAGGGTTAAAATGCTGATGGATTTGACTAATCTCATGGACACCCACTTCTAACCCTAACCCTTTGCCAAAGAAATCAATGATCTTTCAATCATCCTGGCCATTTTACCTTTGGTTGGTTACATTTTTAAGTATTAGTCATGTAATTTTTTTTAAAAAATGGTATACTAATACTTTTATGTTATATTTTCTTATTTCTTGTTAGCTATTTTGAAAACCCTATGGGTAAAAGGAAGGGTACGGAAGGAAGGAATGGAGTCAATCCAGAAATGGTTCTTTTTCAAATTTCCACTTACAGCCCAGTTCAAACCAGCATCATACTCCACAGAGATGGCCACCACTAAATAATTACTTTCCTGTGACTACTCCACAAAGCTCATTGCATTTTTAATTTTAGTTTACTTAAATTGCTGTTCTTAGTTCTTATAGCAATAGCACTTAGGCTTATATACCGCTTCACAGTGCTTTACAGCCTTCTCTAAGGAGTTTACAGAGTCAGCATATTGCCCCCAACAATCTGGGTCCTCATTTTACCCACCTTGGAAGTTAGCATTGTTTTTATGAGCATGCATAGAACTTAAATTAAATCTTCTTGATTCTGTTTGACAAACTCAAATATATGGGTTTTTTTTATATCAATTTATAATTTATCTACAGGAATTATAACAAAACTCTTTCTCCTATGTAACACAAAATACCTGAAGTTTTCAGATTTTGTAAAATATCTACACTATTGATTCCTGTCAATCTCTATTTCTTCCAGGATACAGAAACTTAAATTGGAATGTTTAAAGCAAACTATGGAAACCTAAAAAACCCCCACAAAGTACAGAGTTATAGGGCTGTATAAAGCTGGGAAAAGATCGTGAGTTTTATCAGGACTTCAGACGAAATACTCATTTGAAGCTGCTGCATGGAAAAAGGAGAACTTCTGCTTCTGAAGCTACTGCATTTTGGTGTGTTCAGTACGTCTAATAGAAGAGTCTGGCTACGAAAGCACTGGGCAAAGTCCCCAGTGGGATCCCCAAACCCCTCCATTTCTGAGGAAGTGGAAATGAAGAGTGAGAAAATACAGATTTCTTCCTATCGGATACCTACACTGTTTACTTTTTTTTCTTATTTATAAAACTGGAATGCATTTTTTTTTAAATCAAACAGGTTGAAGAATGATTGCATAGCTGCAAAACATGCATGCAAAAACACTTGATGTGGCTTCCTGTTTTGTCCTCCTTGTTTCAAAAGCAAAGTTGCATTTTTTTGAGAGAACCCCACACTCCAGACATTTCAGCAGATGGCACAAGTCTTCTATTAGCAATTCCTCCATGGTGTCTGTCATTCCTTTGCTCCTCTTACTATTTTCTGTTATTCAGCCGTTGGTGCAACTCCTCATGTTCCGCCTGCCAACAGCAGATGAGTCACCAACCATTCAACCATAAAGCAAGTGATGACCAAGGCTCCTTACTGAATTACTTAGCCTGCTGTCTGGAACACAAAACAAGCCAGGTGATCTAATTTCATCCAGAATGATATGTGATTGCATGATTCTCATGTCCCAATCCTGGGCCATGTTCTTTGCTGCTGTTGCTCCTACTGTAAAAGCTTACCCATGCTTAGAAGGGACAGCTCTGCTGGGGAATTTCAGAAGCATCCACTTCCCTGTCAAACACTGAGTGTAGCATTTTGTGAACATAAATGATACTCATCTGCACGAGGGATTTTTAAAAGATTTTTAGAAATCGTTTAAAGACAGAGGACTTCTGTGCTATGAATATTAATCAATTTGGTTCAAGTTGTTTCAGGTAAGTGTAAAGTATTCAGGGATCTGTCTGTTCCAAATCCTTGAGACAGCTGGCACTTTACTGATTAATATTTATAATGGTATCAGAAATGACAATTCTAGTCTGAAGTTCTGCTAGAATAAGGGAGCGTTAGTTTCTACATCTGTGAATTATCGGTGTCCTGAACAGGCCTGCTTCTTCAGTTGCCATGCAGGCTTTTTCTTTCTTCAATTTTGCAAGGGCAAGCTGGAATCATGGTTTGTATCAAAGGAGGTATGTTACTGATGATTATTCCAAGGGCTAATGCTCTCATCATCATGCCCTTTTGGTTCCCTTTTTCTCTTCCTCAGATATTTCCCTTGCCTTACCTGTTACCAGACGTGTAAGAACTTTACTCTCCTCATTGAGAATGTTCACTGTAACATTCTGAGCAGACTGGAAGTACAGAGGGTTGCCCTACAATAGGAGCACAAGAAAAAGAAATTAATGAGGTGGACATCACTTCCCATAAGAAAATGCACTTTCTCTGACCTTTGTCCTAGCCCAGTAGGGCGGAAATGCCTAGATCAGTTTTATATCTATTTGATAAAATGTTCCATGGCTTCTTTTCAGTTGCTCAACAAAATGTCTGGAAAAGTAGAGCACTGTACAATATGACCAACTTTTTTTTAAGGGTAGAAACTTGCATAGATTTGCTTCTGTGTGATAGCAAATCACATTCTGAAGTTTGGTCTGAGGCATAGTCAATAGTGTACTGCTTGGCATTGGTAATAAAAAAAAATCTAAACATATAGAAGGATAAAAGAGATTGAATGGAATGTTGAACGCTACTACTAGCTACTACACTGATTTGCTATCGTTTCATGTGTATTTCAAGTTACTTTTTCCTATACCACATTTTTTTTAAACTTTTCTTTTTTTAAATGAAGCCTATTAGACCACTTGCCCAGTGTAAATTGCTATCATGAGAGACTTGACTCAGATTGGCAATTTTTAAAGTTTATCTTTAAAAACACAAAGTGGTATTCAGACCTAAAATATGTAATGGTGGCATGGACGAGGTTACCAAATGTTACCCCAGTACGTCACTGCCCCTGCTACTTGCAGATTGAATCTCCATTGGGAAAAAAACGTAACTCATCAGAACTGAAAGAAAATATTCATACGGCTTAGCCAAAATATTTTTTATTAAATCCCAATATCTTTTTTCTTTAATGTATGTTTAAGATGCTTGGGTTCAAAAAGTAGTGTGATGCGGACACCTATTTATTGCAAATAAATATATATCTAATAACTTCTTTAATTGAGGAATTAATGGCATACTGATCAAAAAAAATAAGGCCATGATTCACCGACATACAAACTACCCTACTGGTCATTTTATAGTGGAAAATAGACACTGCTTCCAATATAGGCTAGCCATGCCCTTCCCAAGCTCTACACAGTTGATCAAGATCAAGGAAGGATGAATTATCAGAATGATCTCTTTAAGCTAGTTAGGGGTAGATACGGAACCCTAGAATCTGTGAGAGGGATTTCCCATTCCCGTTTTATGGTAAATCCATAAAGCAGAATTTCTAAATGTTTTGGAACACTGCTTCAAGGTTTATCTCAAAGTGGGCTAAGTTACGCTGGAATTACCTGTCATTTGATTTGCCCATTCTCTTTAGATTGCTTATGTGTAGTGTCTCCTCCATTCCTGCCCTGGGTTGTCCAGAAACTCTCACACAACTCCCTTCTCTTGTCCCCACCTTCATTCAGCATGGAATGGAAAGGAAGATTCTGTTAACAACCCTTCCTGTCCAAAGATGACTTTTCAAGCCAAATTCCACTGGGAAGATACAGAAGAAGCAGGCATGGCTTTCTGGTTGTCTAATTCTCATACAGCAGTGTTTTATTTAAGGAAGAAGACCAGGATAGAAGTGGGGACAAGAACAAGGACCCTATTTCAGCCTGAATCAATAACCATAAACCAGATGAAGACAGTTTCAAGGGTTTCCATTTACAGGGTTACTACAGATGCACAGCTTGGGATGCATGCATATTAGCTGCAATTTCCCGAGATCTATTAGGATAGATCTAATGAATTAAGTATTTCAAATCGCCAAATTGCCCCTCATCATTGTTTAAAATCTAAAATATGCTCTACTTCATATTCTTCCTGCCAGGAAAAAAAAGGGAAGGAATAAGGTGTGCGTGTGTGTGTCGCAGAGCAACATGGTCTTAATAAGCAATAGTTAATAAAGAATAGAAATCAATGGAAGGCCAGATGGATCTTTATCGAAGTTGGCACTTGTAAACAAAAGGTGACCACTAATTAGTGTGGATAAAGAAAAGGGGCTGATAAATTTTGAATCTAACTTCCATGAAGGGCAGGAAGATGGCAAAAACTTAGTTGAAGCCACACAGCAATACTTAAACACTCCTGTCTATGGCCATTTGTCATATATTTATGAGTCACTGTGGCAAGGTCCAGCTGTTCCTTGAGAGGGAGTTGTGCTGCTTGCTGTTCCTCTAGGAAGGTGGATGTATTCTCATCTGAGAAACTGCAGTTGAGGGCACCTTGGAAGATTAATGGTACAGATTATAGCTATAAACCATCTGGATAAGTTGTGGCATGCAAAGGGTTGTTATATGCAAATTCTGGGCACAAAGTCCAGCCAATTGACCTGTTGATACAAGACATAGCAGTGTAAGTATTGGTAAAGGGTTGTGTTGGTTCTCTCTGTCTCCCTATCTGTCTTCAGGGGGTTGGTGGATGATAAATGAATTTACATATGAAAAAAACTGGAAGAAAGATTTCCAAAAAAAGGGATGTAAATTGGGCTCAATGATCATACCTATAATGAAGGAGATTGATTAAAAAGAGCTTGACAGTTTCTCGTGCAGAGTAGTCACATACAGTAAATTGATCCATCTTGGTAAACAGATCAATCACCATCAAGTCAGATAGATGAGTAATAACATCCCATAAGATTTTATCCCAAATTCCAGCCTACGATGGAAAGGTTTGGCCACAACAGACTTGCCTCGACAATAGGCATGATAAAAAAAAATCTAAACATATAGAAGGATAAAAGAGATTGAATGGAATGTTGAACGCTACTACTAGCTACTACACTGATTTGCTATCGTTTCATGTGTATTTCAAGTTACTTTTTCCTATACCACATTTTTTTTAAACTTTTCTTTTTTTAAATGAAGCCTATTAGACCACTTGCCCAGTGTAAATTGCTATCATGAGAGACTTGACTCAGATTGGCAATTTTTAAAGTTTATCTTTAAAAACACAAAGTGGTATTCAGACCTAAAATATGTAATGGTGGCATGGACGAGGTTACCAAATGTTACCCCAGTACGTCACTGCCCCTGCTACTTGCAGATTGAATCTCCATTGGGAAAAAAACGTAACTCATCAGAACTGAAAGAAAATATTCATACGGCTTAGCCAAAATATTTTTTATTAAATCCCAATATCTTTTTTCTTTAATGTATGTTTAAGATGCTTGGGTTCAAAAAGTAGTGTGATGCGGACACCTATTTATTGCAAATAAATATATATCTAATAACTTCTTTAATTGAGGAATTAATGGCATACTGATCAAAAAAAATAAGGCCATGATTCACCGACATACAAACTACCCTACTGGTCATTTTATAGTGGAAAATAGACACTGCTTCCAATATAGGCTAGCCATGCCCTTCCCAAGCTCTACACAGTTGATCAAGATCAAGGAAGGATGAATTATCAGAATGATCTCTTTAAGCTAGTTAGGGGTAGATACGGAACCCTAGAATCTGTGAGAGGGATTTCCCATTCCCGTTTTATGGTAAATCCATAAAGCAGAATTTCTAAATGTTTTGGAACACTGCTTCAAGGTTTATCTCAAAGTGGGCTAAGTTACGCTGGAATTACCTGTCATTTGATTTGCCCATTCTCTTTAGATTGCTTATGTGTAGTGTCTCCTCCATTCCTGCCCTGGGTTGTCCAGAAACTCTCACACAACTCCCTTCTCTTGTCCCCACCTTCATTCAGCATGGAATGGAAAGGAAGATTCTGTTAACAACCCTTCCTGTCCAAAGATGACTTTTCAAGCCAAATTCCACTGGGAAGATACAGAAGAAGCAGGCATGGCTTTCTGGTTGTCTAATTCTCATACAGCAGTGTTTTATTTAAGGAAGAAGACCAGGATAGAAGTGGGGACAAGAACAAGGACCCTATTTCAGCCTGAATCAATAACCATAAACCAGATGAAGACAGTTTCAAGGGTTTCCATTTACAGGGTTACTACAGATGCACAGCTTGGGATGCATGCATATTAGCTGCAATTTCCCGAGATCTATTAGGATAGATCTAATGAATTAAGTATTTCAAATCGCCAAATTGCCCCTCATCATTGTTTAAAATCTAAAATATGCTCTACTTCATATTCTTCCTGCCAGGAAAAAAAAGGGGAGCAATAAGGTGGGCGTGTGTGTCATGAGAGCAACATGGTCTTAATAAGCAATAGTTAATAAAGAATAGAAATCAATGGAAGGCCAGATGGATCTTTATCGAAGTTGGCACTTGTAAACAAAAGGTGACCACTAATTAGTGTGGATAAAGAAAAGGGGCTGATAAATTTTGAATCTAACTTCCATGAAGGGCAGGAAGATGGCAAAAACTTAGTTGAAGCCACACAGCAATACTTAAACACTCCTGTCTATGGCCATTTGTCATATATTTATGAGTCACTGTGGCAAGGTCCAGCTGTTCCTTGAGAGGGAGTTGTGCTGCTTGCTGTTCCTCTAGGAAGGTGGATGTATTCTCATCTGAGAAACTGCAGTTGAGGGCACCTTGGAAGATTAATGGTACAGATTATAGCTATAAACCATCTGGATAAGTTGTGGCATGCAAAGGGTTGTTATATGCAAATTCTGGGCACAAAGTCCAGCCAATTGACCTGTTGATACAAGACATAGCAGTGTAAGTATTGGTAAAGGGTTGTGTTGGTTCTCTCTGTCTCCCTATCTGTCTTCAGGGGGTTGGTGGATGATAAATGAATTTACATATGAAAAAAACTGGAAGAAAGATTTCCAAAAAAAGGGATGTAAATTGGGCTCAATGATCATACCTATAATGAAGGAGATTGATTAAAAAGAGCTTGACAGTTTCTCGTGCAGAGTAGTCACATACAGTAAATTGATCCATCTTGGTAAACAGATCAATCACCATCAAGTCAGATAGATGAGTAATAACATCCCATAAGATTTTATCCCAAATTCCAGCCTACGATGGAAAGGTTTGGCCACAACAGACTTGCCTCGACAATAGGCATGATAACAAGAAAGACAGTCCTAAGCATCCATCTGCATGTGAGGGCACCAGAAACTGCTAAATAAAAGATGGACAGTCAAAGCTGGGTTATATCTTGGATCTTAGAAAAGTGACACATATTAACGAACAATGTAGAAAAGAGCAAAGAACTATGTCTCCTCGACCCAGTCTAGACATATGGATACCACTGCTGCTGTAGTCTCACATTGTCTAGAGCAGGGGTGTCAAACTTGCGTTGTCATGGTTTTGTTTTTTTTTGTAAATTTTAGAGGGTAATATTTTATCTATAAGTAGCCATATCAAATAGGTTTTTTAAGAGTTGTTTTTAGTTTTGTACTGTTGTTTTCTTTCTGTATTTTATTCTTGGCTGTACACCGCCCTGAGTCCTTCGGGAGTATGGCCGTCTATAAATAAAAATATTCTATTCTATTCTATTCTATTCTATTCTATTCTATTCTATTCTATTCTATTCTATTCTATTCTGTTGTCATGTGTCGTATCGCAACTTTTCCCTCTTCACTAAAATGGGGGTGGGGGTGGCCAGCGCATGATGCATCCTGCCCCGGACTACGAGTTTGATACCCCTGGTATAGAGGATCAACATTTCTAATGTTTTGGAAAGTGAGTGGCTGAGGATCGGATGGGGGAAGCAAAAGATTCAGGTTTCTAGATAGTGGTGGGAGGTTGCCAATTGATTTACTGATTGTTAATGTCAGGTCTTCCAATTTTTTCCAGTTTTCCCTTAATATCTGTTGAAATTAGTATCAACTTTCCATGTTCCTGATAGGAACTCTAATGGCAGTATCTATTATCCTTTCAAATAAAGATGCCAGAATATTTCCTGCTCTTGATGACTTGATGGCAGGATGGATGACTAAATCTAGGAATTGTTCAATTAGTGATCAGCATCGTCACAGTTCATAACATAAACTGTTTGGTAGCAATACCCTCATGTAATGAAAAATGTTGCATGCATTGAAGCATGTGAGTATCTCTGAATTAATTGAAACATGTGAGTATCTCTGAATTAATGAATCTGAATTTCTATTGTTCTTCTATGCAAGCAGTACTTTCTTTTGACTGAGACATTTTTAATTTAGAAGTGCTCACGTTAAAGAATATAATTAGGGGTATATTTGTTCTGCTAAATGCAACCTAGATTTTGCTTTTCAAACCAAATGGAAAAACAAAGTTGAGAATATAAACATTGTATTTCATTGGGGGTGGTGGTGTAGTATTACTTGACTTGCCATCCTTCTCATTGAATTTATTCTGGGCTATGAATTACAGATAGTCCTTGGTTAATGATGGTTTGAAATGACAATGGCTCTGAACAGGTGTTACTTACCACCGATTCTCAAAGTTCAGCTGTTTCCGCACCCCTGTGGTCATGGGATCATGATCTGGGCACTTGGCAACTGATTCACGTGAATAACAGTTCCAGGGACCCATAGTCATGTGATCTCTAACCTTCCCTGATGTCTTCTCACAAGCAAACTCATCATGGAAACCAGCAAGAGAAGTCACAAGTAAGCCCTTTAAGACATTCCCACTCATTCCCACTTGTTTTCCTGAGAAGCCTGGCTACAGAGTACAAGATCCCAGGGACCTCCTATTTCAATGTACATGCCTGCCTGCAGCACCCTCTTCCCGCATTTGGCCGTGCACATCTGGTTGGCTGTTCTTGTGTGGTGATTTACTCATCCACTGGCCGGCTGGACTTATAACTTTCTGCCAGCTTCCTCATTGACTTTGCTTGTTGGAAGTCAGCGGAAAATTGCAAGGAGGTCCTCATTTAACAATCCATGATCCTCAATTAATAACAGCAATGTTGACTGCTGGAATTGCCTTACAACTGCATCACTTAGGAACAAAAAAAATCTGGTCCTAATTACTGTTATAAGTGATTAATTTGATATATTTTCTATAAGCAGAAAATCATTGTGTAGTTCATAAGGCTGATACATTACCAGTTTGCAATTACCAGTTGATATAAAGACAATGAAGAAACTCGTATGTATGTATGTATGTATGTATGTATGTATTTGTTTTTGTAGGTTTTCACGGGTATAGGTATGTAGGTTTTGGCATATTCAGGTCTTTTCCCATGTAAGGTTGAGAGTATCTTGGCGACGTTTTGATGAGGTCTCACTCATCATCTTGAGGCTGGTGCTTTTGGCTTCGGGTTTGCTCACACAAGCACGAAGCCAAAAGCACCAGCCTGGAGATGGTGGGTGGGGCCTCGTCAAAACTTCGCCATGATACTCTCAACCTTACATGGGAAAAGACCTGAATAATATGCCAAGACCTATATACATACAAATATACATATATATTTTCACGGGCATATGTATGTAGGTTTTGGTATGTTTGGGTCTTTTCCCATGTAAGATTGAAAGTATTTAGGCAACGTTCCGATGAGATCTCACTCATCATCTTCAGGCTGGAGTTTTTGGCTTTGTTCTTATGTGACAAAGTGTGGATTTTAACTGCTGTTTCTCTATAAATACTGGTGGGGGCGTGTATTTTGAATTGATGGCCTAGCTGTTGCAAGCTGATTGGTTGGCTGTGTTACTACATATTGATTGGTTATTGGAAGACAGCCTTCTGCACAGACCAAAAAATAGCTAACATCTTAAGAAACCCCAAAGACAAGATCCAGCTAGAAAACCAAGGAGTCTATGAAATACCATGCAAAATCTGTCCAGCAACATACATTGGACAAACTAATAGGAGAATAAATGCACACATAGCAGAATACAAGATTGCAGTCAGAAAAGAAGAAAAAAATTTCATCTTTTTTCCAACACCTTAAAGCAACAGGATATGACATTGATTTTGAAGGAACCAAATTAATCTCCAAAACTGAACACTACCACAAGAGAATAATTATGGAAGCCATAGAAATAGAGAAACACCCACATAACATGAATAAATGTGATGATACTTCCCACTTACCAAACATCTGGAAACTAGCCCTAGTCAAGAAATGAATCCCAGCTACAAAAATTGATACCAACACACGACAGGACCTTGAACTCAAAACCAGACCAGGGCCCAAAATGCTATTCCCCACACAAACTTCAACACATAACAGGACCTGGAACTCGGAACCAGACCAGGGCCCAAAATGCTACTTCCCACACAAACATCAATCCCATTAACCAATTAGTAACACAGCCAACTAATCAGCCTGCAGCAACTAGGCCAGCAATTCAAAAAACTCCAATAACCAATCAATATGTAGCAACACAGCCAGCCAATCAGCTTGCAACAGCTAGGCCATCAATTCAAAATATACCCCCCCACCAGTATTTATAGAGAAACAGCAGTTAAAATCCACACTTTGTCACATAAGAACAAAGCCAAAAACTCCAGCCTGAAGAAGATGAGTGAGATCTCATCGAAACGTTGCCTCAATACTTTCAAGCTAGCCATACCCTTATTCGGCTTCGAACATGACTAGCTGATGAAAGCTAAAAAGCTTAAAATAGATCCCTTTATTTCTTTATCAGCAATATATATTTGGTATAAAATGGTTTGTCGTGAATGGGACTGCTTGAGGGCTCCTGGATTGGAGCTGAAAGGCAAAAGGGAAGCAGTATGCTCCCTCCCACATTGGGGCAGACTAGGTGCTTCGACAGAAACACACACACACACACGATGTTAATAACCCCAGACTTTGAAAAAAAATTAATAACTCAAAATTACATGCAGATATCAGTGTACAGCCCAATGTACAAAATCTTCTCTATTGCTTCCCCACAGCCCCGAAGAACATTATTTCATACAGCAAAGTACAGTGTTTTCTCCTCTAAATCGGTCTTGGTTCACTCCAACTTAGTGCCTCTTGTAAGCAAGCATCTTAACCAAAGGTGGCAGCCCTGAAGATCCAAAGAAGGCATGACTTTCAAAAAACAGAGGAATTGCTTGCTTAAGTTAGTTTGTCAGTCAATGGTTATGACAACAACTTGCTGGTGGTAGTAATAATGTAAAAAATACCGCCATCACTCTGATACAAAATTATTCACTACCATCAGCATGCCTTCTCCATCCACATCTCAAAGCTGCCAAAGTGCACTGTTTGTTGCATTGCTGCATTTAAAACCTATATTATTTTAGCTCCTATAGCTAAAGGAGATGGAATGGAGCTAGCTTGACCTAAAAAGCCAGGATTTGAGTAAGACTATTTAAAAAAGCCCACCCACATCTCAAACATCACAATTTATAAGATTCAGATACAGCTCAGCTGCTGAACAGTGACAAAGGTTTACAGGAGTTCACAGCTGATTCTGGAAGCTGAAAGGCTCTATATAAAAGAACTTGTTGGGCTGCTTGCTTCTTTAATACTAAGGTAGTTAAGCAGAATCCAAATCGTTTAAACACCTAAGATGATACAATTGCAAATGCCAAGTGCCAATTGAAACAGTAAAAAACAAAAACTGCCTTTAGCATAATTATAAGAAAAGTATGTTGATGAAGAACAGATAAAAGAGGGTTTGGCATAGTGATTAAATCTAGAAACTGGAGACCATGTGTTCTTGTCCTCCCTTAGGTATAAAGCTAGCTGGGTGGTTTTTACAAGCCCATGGAAGAAAGGCAATGGCAAACCGCTCCTAAAAATGTCACCCAGAAAATGGCATGAACTTGTTCAGTTCAAACAAACTTGGAAGGAAAAAAAGGAACTATTCATAAATAACATTTTTATATTCTAGACCAGGGGTCTCCAATCTTGGCAACTTTAAGACTTGTGGACTTCAACTCCCAAATTGCCAAGGTTGGAGACCCCTGTTCTAGACAAGGGCTCACCAAACTCTTCAACTATATCTCTTTGCTATCATTCAATGACCACTTGAATCTTCCCAATGAAGATATGGTAGCCCTATACAAACAGAATTTATATTTGTTCCCACATGTCCCCATTCAGAGTTATGGATAAACACAGAACAAACCTTGACAATTCTAATATCTCATAACAGTCTTCTCAATGAAAAAAAAATCTTTTATGCATAGTGCCTTTTGATTTTAAACCCTCTGATACTGAGAGATTTCTATGGTTTTCTTTTACTTTTGTTTTTTGTTCTGTTTTCCACTTTAAAAGATTCCTGTTTGGAAATCATTCTGACTGGTACTGCTTGTCTGCTTTAATTATATGAGCTGTTCTGGAAAAGTCAGTTTTGGTCTCTCTTACTAACAAGAACTTTTTATTACTGATTTACATAAAATGGGAGCATGCTGTTTAAAAATAACTATTCCACAGAGGAGCCAACATACGTTTTGAAATACTTAATTCTTTCCCCTTTAAAGATAGTTAGTTTACACATTCAGACCTTAGCTTCTTGTGGTTTTCAGAAGAAGGCTCAGTTTGCCTGATGAAAGAGCAATAGTTGCAACAGTCTGTAAGAGATTTTTTATGCTGCCACTTAATTTCCATAATTCATATGATTAAAGGCTAAAACAAGCTAACAAGAAGGCTGGTACTGTGTTACAAGACATTAGCATCCAATGCCTTGTGCCAAACTTTATAATATTTTTATCTTGAGATAGAGTGTCTTTCATATTTATTTGTAGCACCCAGTGTTTAAGAAAAAGCAATAAGAATTCTCCCCCAACATCGACTGCAACTGATTGCAGAAAATGGTTGCTCATAACAGAACAGATACTGTATGTTCTCACTGTATGGAGTCCTGCTGTATCTGTACTATTTGTACAATAATAATGATGATTGTGAACATCTCAACAGCTGGTAGTATATCTGGTTTATGCCACTGGTATTTTCACGGGTGAATCACATAGCATTCAAGAAGTATGTGAACCAGAACTTTTTCTCAGCATAACGTCTCAATCAATTATCCCAGTATGTTTACATCAAATAAATGTATGATTGAATTCTGATCCCTACAATATTTTTGTAGCCTTTTAACTTCCATGGGGTAAAGATATTGTTGTTGACACATCATTATCACCTTCATAGGAGTGCAACATTTGTTTTTAGCACCCCAGCAACAGCTGACTGTTTGCAAACACTGTATGGTTTTTTTCTAGGTTTTTTCCCCTCTCTCTTTGTGATAAACAAATGCAATCATGGACAGCTATGAGCAGAACTAGCCACATCAGAGAACTGAACTTTTTCTCAGATGGGCAAGAAAAAGACCATGGCTTTCCTAAAATTCAGGTAAAAAAGAATTAATGATGTTGTTTGAACATGAAATAGGTTCCATACTTCTATCAGGAATAAAAACTGGAAATATTTTCTTCAAACTAGAAACAGCTAGAAACTTCTTTACCATTCTAGCTTTTCATAGAAATTGTTTTGGACTTCAGAACAAGGAATCGATGGCTGCAAAACACAATATTAATTGCAGAATGATTCAGGAATAATTGTATGCTTGAAACCCGGCATCTGAAAAAACCACAGGATTTCCTGTACCCTGGAAGTTTTACCGAACACTTAACAAACACATACATTGTGTTAGTAAAGGTATGGTATCAGAGAAACACAAACACAGCAGGCCCTTGAGCAAGATGAAATGGCACAGAGAAGGATGCTTGTACTATAGTGTAACAACAGGTCCTAACCTTGTTCATGGATTTTAACTGTTCATACTCTGGGAAGCCCACCGCACCCCAGAAGAATGAAATATTTTGGGAAATATTAAAAAAAGACAGAATATTATATTTCCCTAAAGGAAAAATGGAGAAACATGTTTTTAGAGGCAGAAAGCAGCCCCAAGTCATTCTTAATAGCCCACAGCAGATGCCAGCACTTAAGAGATAAAGAGCTTATTGCAAGAGGTAGACAATTGAAAGCTTATTGCAAGAGGCAGAAATCCATTCAAGGCAGGGTATTTTGAAACTGCTTGCAAGAAAGTTTGACTGCTAACAAAAGCAGAGTGATAGGATTAGAAGCAGCCTCTCACTCAAGATCCAACACAATACGAATTGCCCAACACACTTTCAGAACACAAGCTCCTTCATTGCACCACCCCCAGAACAGCTCAAACTTCAAAGTCACAGAAACTTATTAAGATCCATCCATTCATTCAACCATTTGTTCAGCTGACCCAGAACTATGGTTCTGTTCAATAAATCATTTTTCCAATCAGCTTCCATGTTGTTTCCAGTGCCTTTCTCCTGGCTTGGAACTGAACCAGGTTAATTTTCCTCCCAACAATACTTTCACAAAAGGACTACAATGTACTCACAATGTGACAGCTGGGATAGGTGTGGACAGCCTAAACTACAGTTTCTTAGAAGGCAAATACGTTTGCATCAGACTCGGAACCAGAATGTTTTGTATATTTAAATTAGGAAAAATAATTCCTGTGGATTCCTTGATATTCTCTGAGTTTGGATGTATATTTGCAGACATTTTATTATCTGACTAAGTAACATCAGTGCTAGTGAATGTGGTGTTGATGTCTGTTAATCCTTGGCAGAGTTGGTGGAGATATTGTTTTCTCTGATTGTTTGTCTGGTGCTTATCCCTGCTTATCTGAATATAGATTGCTGGACACAATATGGTCTTATTGTTTCCTTTGTTTTTTTATTGACTTTTTTGAATGGTGTGTAAACATGATTTAAGTATCTATTGATAGCCGATTTGTCTGAATGCCAAGCTTTCAAGAATTGTCTACCATTTTTGGATTTAACTTATCTAGGAATCTCAGTTTCCCAGTTGAAACTATGGTTGAGATTTCTGATTGCTAGTTGGTGTTCATGCATGCAGACTGGTAGTCTTCTCCCTGCCTGTACTACAAAGTGGCTGTTACAGTCCTTACACTGTATATTGTATACGACTCCAGTTTTTTCTTCTTGGGCTATTGGGCCTTTTGTGCCTTGTTTTAATAATAGTAGATTGGTTATAGCCTTTCATTTATTTGAGTGTAGATTGAAATACTGCTTTATTGTTGACAATTTTGCTTCCGTATTAATAATAAATCTGATAAACTAATGAGCCTAAGTAACATCTTGCTGAAGAAACTGAATACAAAAGCAAAACAAAATAAACAAACAAGAAACAAAAAGGAGATCTCCAAAACACTAAGGAATTACTTAATTGATCATTTTCTGTTGCAAGAGAACATTTATTTCACTAAGGCAAATTTCATCTCGGCCAAACAAAACACCCTTTCCAATATGGTAATTTTGCTTTCTTTGTGAAAGAGGCTTCATTCATTCCACAGAAGAAAAACCCCATCTCCTACAAAACACATAAACACACTCACTAACACAAATACACATTCCTGAAAGGACATCCACAATGTTCTCACCTAGAAACAGAATGCGATGCACATTTTTTTTTCACTCATATCCAACCAGGTTTTGTCTCTTCATCTTTTGCCCTAGATTTCTAGTAGAAGAAACCCATTCATTTTGTTGCTCATTCCACTCTGTATTCAGCAGAAGTTTTCATGAATATGACCTCTTCAATGTAAGTTGGAAACTTGTAATAAAATTCTAAAAATCACATTTCTCTTTAGCTTTTGTACCAGCCTCTCATTAAAGATTCCCACTAGGGTTTCGTTGTAACATTGTGTGGTTGGACATGTACTTGTATTAGCTGTTCCAGACACTCAGTTCATTAAAACACATGAGATGCATTGAAAAAAACAATATTTGAAAGGTGGAGCAAATCTAGCAGTACAATGTGGGCTGTTCCTTAACAATGGATGAGCCACTGAACCAAACAAGGTAATTTTTACAAATAGGAAGAAAAGGTATTGATTTTATTAGGCTCAGTATAGTAAGTACCACTTAGTGTCTTCGTTTGCTTCACTTCCAAGAAAAAGTAAAATCTTTTTGGTTAGAAATGGAAGGCTAGATAACCAAGGGTCATTCCCCTTAACATTTATTAGATATTTTACACTGTGCATATTTCTTTGATATAATTTATAGAAAAAATATGGAAAAGAGGAAAGCAATTTTTGTATGTTGTATGTTTACCTACAAATTAATAATAATTCCATCTTCCTTTTTATTTTTATTTTTAAAAAGCTAGTTAAAGACTATAATGGAGCAATTTAAATGGAGCAATTCAAAGGCTAAGTGAGCACAGATTATCCTGAATTTGACAGAAAGAACAAAGATGTATTTGTACTTTTTAAAATGTATTGGTCTGTTACAAAATTAACCAAAAGGCATATTAATTAACAATGAAGAAAATGTATTGGGTTTGCCTTGTTTTATTAAAGAAAAGAATACATTTGAAAAGAATATGAATTCAACAGAATATCAGTCAAATAGAAGGAAACTAAAGTTGCCAGATTTGGGCTATGGAATTCTGGATAACCATTATAGGTAAAGGTAAAGGTTTCCCTCACACATATGTGCTAGTTGTTCCCGACTCTAGAGGGCAGTGTTTATCTCTGTGTCAAAGCTGCCGTTGTTTGAAGATGTCTCCGTGGTCATATGGCCAGCATGACTAAATGTCAAAAGTGCACAGAACACTTTCCTTCCCACCAAAGGTAGTCCCTATTTTTCTACTTGCATTTTTTACATGCTTTCGAACTGCTAGGTTGGCAGGTGCTGGGAAAAAGTAACAGGAGCTGACTCCATTACGCGGCACTAGGGACTCGAACCATTGAACTGCTGACCTTTCGATTGACAAGAACGATTAGATAACAGCAAAGAGATAATAGAAAACTCCCCCCCCCATCAACTAGCGACTTTTTAGACTTTAGAGTAACTGAAATCTGGTAATGATAATTGCTTTAAGTCGTGCCATACTGCTAGAACAATGTTTTAGGTTTAACTAATGTAAGGAAATCAGAATTTTAACAGAAAACAACATGACAATCAACACAGAATACCAAGTTTAAATTAATCTTAATGCAATCACAAATACATCACAGCAGTGTTACTTGAATATATTTGTTTTTATTTATTCATACATTTGTCAAAATGACTTTACATTTTGGAGCTTTTAGGCATGATGTTCATATAACTAGATCATGGGGAGGTGGTGTCAAAATATATAAGTTTTAAAGAATAAGTACAGCCTATGAATAGGATAGAAAGGGTAATGGAAACATATTAAAATGAGGACATTTTAAAATCCACTGGCTCTTTTTTAAAAACAGAGTTAAAATATTATTTGGTATTTTTCTTCAATGAAACAGTAGTGATCTGAAAGGATATGATAACAGTTTTGATTTGCAATATCTAAATTTCTGTGACCTTTTCCAAAGCTATCTATAATGCACTACTCCATCTTACATGCTGTACCATCATTATTTTCAAATGCCTCCAATTTTTTTAAAATTCCTCAAATAACTCATCCCTTAGATAGCAATCAAATCAGCAATTTAAGGCTTCAGCTTGCAACAGGCAATGAACAACAGACAATGAACATATCTTCCCAGTGGCATTCCTCACCTCCCAAGTATGAAGAATTGACTGTTCATCATTCAGGAAAAGTTACCTGCAGGGAGCAAACTCTGAAACTTTGGTTAAGGGTAGCAGTATGTGGCTCAAATGGTAATCCAACAATATTCATATAGCAAGTTGTTTACCTCTCCCACCAATCCAAAAATCTGTTGGCCTGAACTGTCAGCCCTTCCAGGTAAACCAGACAGAAACACAGCTAAATAAGGTAATTCTACTTTGTTGTAAGGCTGTGTTAACACAATCTTGCACATCTGAAGGTATAACTTTCCCACCGTCACTTTTAATCATCTGAACAATCATCGGTGGGTCCTTCCTAAGTTTCTTTCTCTGACTGTTAGGCCACTGTGGGCTCCTGCCTTTCTTGTCTGATTGTTTCCTAAGCAGCATCTCTTCCCCTTGTCTCCCAAGGACATCTACACACTCCACTACATAGAGTAAACACATGATCAAAATTCCAATTATTCTTTGCCCTCATTTTGTCATTTTATCCCTTGAACAAAGGAAAAATATTGAGAAGCTATTCTCCTTGTAATTAACAAGAAACATTTATTTACCTTTTCTCTTGGGAGAAAATTATAGTATCATGTTGAATGATTTAGGTTCTAACCAAACTATGCCAGAAATCTAGAGAACGATTCAGTGACCTACAGAATGGAAGAGGTCAACCTACATAACAATACCAAAGAAAGGAGATTAATAAAGCGCTTAAATTATTGTATTATTTCCTTAATTCACATGCTAGCAAAATAATGCTTTGAATGATCCAATACAGATTAAAACCTTATGTGACAGATGTTCAAGCTGGTTTAAGAAAAGACTGAGGAGAAAGAGTCATAATTGTTGTCATATGCTAGATAATTGAGAACGAAAAGGAAGGGGAGGAGAAGGAAGGTAAGGTAAAAGAAGTTAGCATATCTTCACAGATTATAGAAAGGCCTTTGATTGTGCTGATCATGCCAAGCTATAGAACATTCTTAGATAACATCCCAGAACATTTGGTGTCTTCCCATGAAGCTTGTACTTAGGTCAAGAAGCTATAGTCTAGACAGAAGAGGTGGCTCCAGACCGGCAAAGGAATGTGACAAGGCTGTACACTCTTTCCTTATTTTATTTTTTTATTCAAAAAGTTTTACAGAAAAATTTTTTCCCCTTTCCCCCCCTCCCCTCCCCCCTCCCTTCACAACCCCCCTCCCCCCCGACTTCCCGGAACGAGCACAAGGTATAGTTAAAAATAAAACAAACATATGCAGAATCCACCAGCCCAACTTTTATTCCATCTAACTGTTGCCCTACCGGCCTTCTGGCCGTTGTTTGTGACTGTTCTGGTTCTGCCCATCGTCCGCGATACCATCTATCGACCGGGAACTTTTCTCTCCCCGCTGTTATTTAGATCTTTATGCATGAAATTACGGCTGCCGAACTTCTTCAACTGCGAGGTTCCCCCGCCTCGCAGGAATGGCCCTCTGGGTTATCGAGGGCCGGCCTTAACGAGGGGTCTTGGGACCCGGAGAGGTGGCATGCGAGGAAGAAGAATTTATGGGGTTTTATACATAGGTTTTTTAATAAGGGTTTTTTAAAGGGGGGGAGGGAAGTGACGGGCGGGGGGAAGAACCCATCGGGGAGGGTAGGTTCAGTCCCAGTTCACGGCATTTTTTCATCAGGTCCGAGGGAGGGGGGCGAGGGGTACGTTCCAGAAGTGGAAGTTGGCTCCATCTGTACGGTAAGTGGGAGGGGCAGATATGGCGGAAGCAAGAGGCCGTATCGTTCGTTGGGAGCACGTGTTCGCTGTTTAAAAGCGATCACGTGCTCCGGCCCCCCAGTCTTTCCCCGTTCCCCGGAAGGTCAGCATCCTCAGAGCCCGGGCCTCCGGTTGATGTTGTGTAATGCCCGGTCCGTGGTTAACAAGGCCCCCCTGATTTGTGATCTTATTCAGGGGGAGTCCATGGACTTTATGGGCATTACGGAGACCTGGTTGGGCGCAGAAGGGGGGGTGCCCCTAGTTGAACTGTGCCCGCCAGGTTTCCGAGCATTCCATCAACCGAGGGCCCAGGGTAGGGGTGGAGGGGTGGCGGTTGTAATGAAAGAGGGTCTGGAGCCGAGAGAGACCACTGTCCCTCAGATAGCCGGCTGTGAATCCCTTCTTGTGAAGTGGGGCCATAAGAATCAGATGGGTTTGTTGATCACGTACCTGGCTCCTTGCTACGTGACTACAGCCCTGCCTGAGCTACTGGAGGTGCTTGCCAGGGTGGCTGTTGAGATCCCCAGACTTTTGGTCATGGGTGATTTCAACCTGCCATCGGCCGGCCTGTCGTCAACAGTGGTTCAGGAGTTCCAGGCTTCCATGACGGCCTTGGACCTGATTCAAGTAACGGATGGCCCTACTCACACGGGGGGATCCACGCTGGACCTGATTTATATATCTGGACAGTGGTTTAATGATCTGGTAGTAAGAGATTTAGTGACGATACCAGTGTCATGGTCAGATCATTTTCTCCTCCGCCTAGACTTTCAGACCGCTACTCACCACTGAGGGAGACGGAACCAATGCGTTGGTTCCGTCCCAGGCGCCTGATGGACCCTGAGAGGTTCCAGACGGAGCTTGGGCCGTTCCCTGAGGATCTTACCCACGGCACGACCGAAGACCTAGTGGCAGCCTGGGAACAGGCCGCGGCTGGGGCTTTGGACCGTGTCGTGCCTTTGCGGCCTCTGACCCGGCACAGATCTCAATTAGCTCCTTGGTTCTCTGAGGAGCTGAGAGAGATGAAACGCCGGAGAAGATGCCTAGAAAGTGCCTGGAGGTCCAGCCGCTCCGAAGCTGATCGGACACTAGTTAGGTCTTTTTCAAAGACCTACCTAGTGGCACTGACGGTGGCGAGGCGTTCTTACGCCTCCTCCCTCATTGCGTCGGCAGATAACCGCCCGGCCGCCCTGTTTGGTGACCCGTTCCTCCTTCACCAGGGGACGGGATGACCCCTTGCAGGGACGTGCCGAGGAGTTTAGCGGTTATCTATACGATAAAATCGCTCAGCTTCGGGATAGCTTGGACCAAGATTGCGATGATCCGGATGAGATGACTGAGGCTCGTCTTGTTGATGTTGTTTGGGATGAGTTTGATTCTGTGGCTCCCGAGGACGTGGACAGGTTGCTGGGGGGGCTGCATGCCACTACATGTTTACTGGACCCGTGCCCCTCCTGGCTGGTGCTGGCCACTCAGGATGTGACACGAGGCTCGCTGCGGGGTATTATAAATGCTTCTTTGATGGAGGGGTCTTTCCGCGCCTTGAAAGAGGCGGTGGTGAGACCCCTCCTCAAGAAGCCTTCCCTGGACCCAGCTATTTTGGGTAATTATCGTCCAGTCTCCAACCTTCGCTTTGTGGCGAAGGTTGTAGAGAGTGTGGTGGCACGGCAGTTCCCTCAGTACCTGGAGGAAGCTGTCTATCTAGACCCATTCCAGTCCGGCTTCCGGCCCGGGTATAGCACGGAGACAGCTTTGGTTGCGTTGGTGGATGACCTCTGGAGGGCCAGGGGTTGCTCCTCTGCCCTGGTCCTGTTGGATCTCTCATCGGCTTTTGATACCATCGACCATGGTATCCTGCTGCGCCGGTTGGAGGGGTTGGGAGTGGGAGGCACCGTTTATCGGTGGTTCTCCTCCTACCTCTCCGACCGGTCGCAGACGGTGTTGACAGGGGGGCAGAGATCGGCCGCAAGGCGCCTCACTTGTGGGGTGCCGCAGGGGTCGATTCTCTCGCCTCTCCTGTTCAACATCTACATGAAGCCGTTGGGCGAGGTCATCAGTGGCTTTGGGGTGAGTTATCATCTGTACGCTGATGATACTCAGCTGTACTTTTCCACCCCAGGCCACCCCAGCGAAGCTGTCGAAGTGCTGTCCCGTTGTTTGGAGGCCGTACGGGTCTGGATGGGGAGAAACAGACTCAGACTCAATCCATCCAAGACGGAGTGGCTGTGGATGCCGGCATCCCGGTACAGTCAGCTGCAACCGCGGCTGACTGTTGGGGGCGAGTCATTGGCCCCAATGGAAAGGGTGCACAACTTGGGCGTTCTCCTGGATGGACGGCTGTCGTTTGAAGATCACTTGACGGCCGTCTCCAGGAGAGCTTTTTACCAGGTTCGCCTGGTCCGCCAGTTGCGCCCCTTTCTTGACCGGGATGCCTTATGCACGGTCACTCATGCTCTCGTCACTTCTCGACTGGATTATTGCAATGCTCTCTACATGGGGCTACCCCTGAAGTGTACCCGGAGACTTCAGTTAGTCCAGAATGCAGCTGCGCGGGTGATTGAGGGAGCACCACGTTGCTCCCGGGTAACACCACTCCTGCGCAGTCTGCACTGGCTACCTGTGGTCTTCCGGGTGCGCTTCAAGGTTTTGGTTACCACCTTCAAAGCGCTCCATGGCTTAGGGCCCGGGTACTTACGGGACCGCCTGCTGTTTCCACATACCTCCCACCGACCCGTAAGCTCTCACAGAGAGGGTCTTCTCAGAGTGCCGTCCGCCAAGCAGTGTCGGCTGGCGGCCCCCAGGGGAAGGTCCTTCTCTGTGGGAGCACCTACTCTCTGGAACGAACTTCCCCCCGGTTTACGCCAATTGCCTGACCTTCGGACCTTCCGCCGGGAACTGAAAACTTATTTATTTATACAAGCGGGACTGGCCTGATTTTTAAATTCTAAATTCTAAATTTTAAATTTTAATGGTAATTTTACTGGGTATTTTATATGGTCAATTGGACGGTTTTAATCTTGGCCTTTTATTGAATAAGTTTTTTAATTGTTATTTTAATATGTATATTAACTGTTTTAAATGAAGGCTGTACACCGCCCTGAGTCCTTCGGGAGAAGGGCGGTATAAAAGTTTAATAAATAAATAAATAAATAAATAAAAAACCAGCAGCATAGTAGATGTACCCTATAACAGCAGCAGTGGGCACATCATTGGAAGTCCTGAAGGACCAGGCTGGAAAAGATTGTCCTGGAGAAAATCTATGTGGGTGGTCAGAGTCCACATGTGAAGGCAGATAATCAAGGTAGATTTATTTGTACACTGTGAGCTTATGCACCGGAGACAAATTCCTTGTGAGTCCAATCACACATGGCTCATAAAGATTCTATTCTATTCTATTCTATTCTATTCTATTCTATTCTATTCTATTCTATTCTATTCTATTCTATTCTATTCTACTCCACTCCACTCCACTCCACTCCACTCCACTCCACTCCACTCTCTATTCTATTCTCAACCAAAATTGTTCAGAAGTCACTGTAGGCAGGCTGTCTAAATATGACATGTATTTAACTTTTTCATCTTTGAAAGTCCCCATTTCTAAGAAGCCAGTAATGCTGCTATTGAATCATGCTGTTTGAAAAGGATGTGCGCATTACATTTATTTAGCATCATATAAATTATCAACCCTCCCCCTCCTCCCAAAAAGATCAAGTAAACCATTATCACAAAAAGAAATATATCTATGATGACCCAAATTTGAATTTTTGGCATTATTTGGCTCAAAAGATGTGAACAGAAGTGCAGATAGGCTGACTCCTATAGGCCATATAAATTTACAACAGAATAAGTGTATTTCCAAAAGGGATTTGTGAAGAGTGGGATTGATATTCAAGCTCATGTCTCCAAATTTTATCCAGATCTAATTAGGTTTTATATCTTACTGCTATCATCTGTGCATAAAACATGTTCCCCAATCTCTGGCTGTAATGGACATTCTGCATAGCTAAAAAGAGATATTGTAGGATCTTGTCAGCTGATCAGACTGTTATTTTTAGCCAGGGATCATTGAGTTTATATTAAAAGACAAGCATGAAGGACGCTGCCTATGCGAGACAACTGTCCTCAGGCTGATTTGAGTGGTCCGCTGAATACTTAAGAAAGTCTCCAAGGTTTTTCACCCAATCAATTGTAATACTTCAATCAGCCTAAATAAGAGTAATTTAGGTTCATTTCTAATTTCTAATCTCAATGAAATTAACACAGTTAAAGAACTAGCAAACCAATTATGACAGTAGAACACGACCACAGAGGCTGCAGTTATTTGGAGATGGAGAGGTAAGCTAGCGCTAAGCAGCGAGGAATATTTTTCAGCAAGCATGAACAATTTTTAAGAAAAAGATGCTGAGACTGGAAAGAAGGGAACTGCAATTTGCAGGGAGATTATTTAGCCTAACAGTAACAGAATAGTCTTCCTGATTTTTGTGCATTCCACATGGGTTGTCTGATACCTCCCAGCCTTAATAGTCAGTTTGATCTAGTTTTTGATTGTAATACTGAGATTTGTCACCCAACTCATCCAGAAGGCACTGGCTTGATTAGAACAGCACTGAAAAGCCAATAAGCCTAAGTAAAGTTAAAGTCAGATGGTACTTTATTTATTTTTATTTATTTAATTGTTTATATTTCTATACCGCCCTTCTCCCGAAGGACTCAGGGTGGTTTACAGCCATGTTAAAACAATATTTACAAACACTAAAATAATTTAAAATGAAATATATAAATTTAGGCTGACTCCTTAAAACCCATTTAAAATTCCCAATTAAAACTATCAGGCCAGTCCTGCACGATGAAACTTGATAAACTTGATAAACAAATGAGAAAACATTTGCTAATTTCACATGCAGGAACCTGGGACTTTCTTTGCAGCTTGTATATATACAATATTGTTTTAATTTTGCATTATTATATGGAGCCAAATTCCTGTTCTTGGATTTCTGAAGATATGGACAATGCAGCAAACATCTCTGGGAGCAAATGATTTAGGAAAGAACATTTGTTTTTGAGGCCATTCAATATTGGATGCCCTAATCTGAAACAGAATCATAGAATAGAATAGAATTTTTTATTGGCTAAATGTGATAGGACACACAAGGAATTTGTCTTGGTGCATATGCTCTCAATGTACATAAAAGAAAAGATACATTTATCAAGAATCATAAGGTACAACACTTACTGATAGTCATAGGGTACAAATAAGCAATATCAATATAAAGAATTATTATAAAAAAGAGAAGGAATCATAGATCATTTTTTTAATACAAGCAAGTGCGTTTCAGAGAAATGTCTGCAGAAAGAATATAAATGTCATATCCAATGTGCAAAGATTATAGTTTTCTTTGGAACTTCAGTTTCATTCATCACTCTCCCTATTTTTATTATAACCCACATCTACACAAGCCAGCATGCTTCATGATAACAGTAGAACAAACTACAGAAGACATCCCATCTAAACTTAAGAAAGAATTGGCCAGGGAATAGGTTTTACTGCAGAATTACTGAGCAGTCCTACAATCTTGACTAGCATAGTTAATAATGGGAACTGTTGGGAATTGTAGTATAATTGAGCAATAATTGAAGATCTGAAGGTTCTATTTCTCCAGCTTGTATTCTCAACAGATGAAAGTAGATTGTTATGACTGATTTATATAATTGATTTATAGGGCCACCTAACTCAAATAGTATGGCTCTGAGAGGCATACAACAGAAAAACTAACCAAAAGAACCATGTAATATTAAAATATATACAATATATAAAATATAAGATGGTGGCAAAGCACAACAATAAAAACAGTTAAAAGAGGACAACACTTAACTGAACACAAATTCCTGGGATAAAAGCTAGGAACTATTATGACTTTTCTGGAGGTGTACAGAGTTGGGCCCAGGGGTGGAATTCAGTTGGTTCATACTGGTTCAGGCAAACAGGTAGTTGTAACCTGTGGGTGGACCCCGCCCCGGCATTATGCTGTCCTATTTAACTGCATTTTTTAAGCCACGTGAATGATTGCAAGTGCGCGTGCAAGCAAAACACATGTGCAGAAGGCTGCTCACATTTTCGGTGCCGGAGCAAACCAGTTGTTAAATTATGTGAAGCCCACCTCTGGTTGGGCCTGTTGTGTATCAGAGGGATAGAGCAGAAAGGCATCCTTTCTATGAAATATTAATATTTAAAGAGGGAATCTTCAGTATGTCCTCCATTTGGGAGCATATACGGCAGTCAAAAATCCTTGGGAGAAGGCAGTCTCACAAATAACTTGATCCTATTCAATGTAGGGTCTTAATTATAATAACCAATGTTATTGGTTGTAACATTGTTATAATTACAGCATTTATCTCCTCATCCCATATGCCATCTCTTATCTATAAACAAATTCATAAAACATCCCTTTCCAATCCTGGTGTCATCAGAATGTCCATAAAGAGTTGCCAGAAATATCAACATATCTGCTTTAATTTGATCAAATAAACCAATATTATGTTTACATTCCTTCCTTTTACTTCTAACAATTCTTTCAAATATTGCTGTAGGATTTGATTTCTCTTCATTTCTTTTTGTCCTATCATAAAGCGTTCTTCAAATTTTAACAAGCCTCTTTTGCAAATCCTGTAGAAAAAAATTATCCAGATCACTCTCTTAGTTGTCATTTGTATTTCCCTTTTAAATTTTAAAATCCCAGACAATTTCTTTTGTAGATCCAGTGAAGCATCCTTTTTTCAATCACTCTAGCAGCCTGTCAGTTGCAAAATCCATTTTTGATACCATCTCTACCTTGCAAATAAAATTTGACATTTCTTTTAGACATCTTTTGAATATATAGTAGTTCTTCATAGAAGCAAGACATCATTATTGATATTGTTGATTTAATGGCTACAATTTTCTGATTCCATTATTCAGAAGCCTCATTCCGTATTTTTATTGTTAGAATATTTTGCATCATCTTTCAAATATCTTTCCTGCACCTAAATTCTTTAGTCTCTTCAACATAACAGTTTTTAAAATCATGAAATTCTTTATCTAGCTTATATCTTGTAAAAACCAAAACAGGATCTTATTTCCCACACAACACTTTTTATGCTTTATAATTAATTACAAATCTTATTGTAAAAGCTTCAACATTCCAATTTTATCTGGAAACTTAGTCCATTTATAACTTTCTAGTATTAAAATCTATTTAGGTTTTTTTTGCTATTCATTTCAAATTCTTTAAATTATTAAGTTTATGATTAACATTTTCTTTCATTCAGGTTTAAAAGCAGACTTATCCATCATTTTCAAACTTGCTATTTCAAGGGTCTCTAATAGCTTAGAAATAGTTAATGAGCTTTTTCAAAAGTGATTAGAAAGTGAAGTTTGTGAACTTAGTGTCTTAATAGTCACTGCAGTTGTGAGCAAGATGACTAATTCCATTGTTTCCTGGCACTTAAACTCAAGGAAAACTGTCCTGCAGTCTTCACATGGAGAGTAGCTGTCTGGAAAACATGTGGGAGATCTCCACTATGTTTTTATCTGGAAAGGTTTCAAGGAATTGGTCTATTCACCAGTTCCTTGTTCTTTGTTATGGTTGTCAATTCTGCCAGCCATTTTTTTTAAAATAGAGTGATACAGGTTAAAGCAGGAGTGTCGAACTAATGGTCCACGATCTGGATGCATCATGCATTGGCCATGCTCATCCCCATTTTAATGAAGGGGAAAAAAGTCACGGTACATGACGTGAGTTTGACATCGGGTTAAAGTATTACCAGTTCCAAGATCAGTAAGATCCATGCCTATTAGAGATCATTTTTTTAACAGAAGGTTGGTCTATTTGAAGCTCTAGAAGAACCTGGATAAAGTGGATTATCTGTGCTTCCCCCCTTCAGCTGATCTCCAGACCTGGTTACAACATTGAGAGCAGAGGTGGGTTTCAGCAGCTTCTTACTACTGGAGAACCAGTAATGGAAATTTTGAGTAGTTCAGAGCACCAGTAAATACCACCTCTGACTGGCCCCACCCTCAACTATTCTCTGCCTCCCGAGTCCTAGCTGATCAGAAGGAAATGGGGAGTTTGCAATATCCTTCCCCTGCCACACCCACCAAGCCATGCCATACCCACCAAGCCACATTCACAGAACCGGTAGTAAAAAATTTTGAAACACACCACTGACTGAGAGGGTACTAATTGCACTTCTGAGAGGGTACTAATTGCACATTCTTGATGACCAAGTATGTCAGTTTCACCTATTTCTGCATCAACTGACCCTGCTCAGAATAATTTAGTTATCTCTCAGTTGGGTTGTTATAATGCTCTGGGTGGGACAAGTTGCAGAATTCAGTGATGTGGAAGTTTGGATTAAGTAGTATTCTGCAACAACGTGAAATAAACTTATACAAATAATTATATCTGATTTTAAAATGTTATATGGCGGAACCTATGGCATGCGTACCACCTGTGGCACACAGATCCATCTCTGCGGGCACGCAAGCTGATGCCCAGGTCAGCTCCACTACGCATGCTCACACGCCTCCCTCTGGCCAGCTGATTTTCAGGTCTCTGCTGGGAGATGCACGTGCATGCGTGGGGGGCGGGGGAAGCGCAGGGTGGGTCACGTGCATATGTGGGGGGATGGGGCCAGCATTATGGGTATCAGCAGATGCATGTGTGCTGTTGCACGCGCGCTTGTGCTTTTGGCACCCGAGAAAATAAAGGTTTGCCATCACCGTTATGGGATATAACCATAAAATATTTGCATTTAATTAACTGAAACGTCTTACTGTGTTTTGAACTTGGGCCAAGAACTAGAAGACGACTGAAAGAAATCAGATTTAGTCTAATATATCTCTTTCTGTTGGCTAATATATAAGAAATGTTCTTCCACATCATTCGGAATAAGGTTGTTTTTGAAGCCTGTTAATTTGAGACAAGATGACAAATTATAGCAAGAGAGATTGGCTGCTCAATGGCCTTTGTGAGAATGAAGTAACAACCACCATGATTACATCAGGATCAAAACAGATTTTTATTGCAGGGTTTTTTCCCCCCTATCAAGCAATGGCTGATCAAGGAGCTGATGAAATACAGTTTCAGATTTATGAAGACTAAGGTTTCCTCAAATTAGAAGCGGTAAGGAATATAAGTCACACTGATTTCAGCTCAGTAACAAATTTGTCAAACATATACTTTATATAAATAGGCTGGTAATGATAATGCCTTTCCCAGCAACCTGTACAGGTGAAATATTATTTTATTTTTCAAGGCCTCTCCCTGGATGGGAGAGGCCTTGAAAAATAAAATAATATTTCACCTGTACAGGTTGCTGGGAAAGGCATTATCATTGATGCTTGGATGACTAGTGATTTCCTACAGTTAGCCTCTGAGCATTGCTTATCCTTATTTGTCTTGCACTTAAAACAATCAAAATTTATTTACAACATGTATGCTTTTTGCTGATTCAGGAAGAAGAAAACTTAAACACTTAAGTACAATTCTATCATTAGGTATGCAGATGTGATAGACTGCTATGTGAGTGTTGTCAAAAGTCATTAGAGAATGGAAGTTGAAGGATATGCAGAAACTTATGAAAACAATGCAAAATGCTTTTATTAGGGGTATCTATTAATCTGAATGTGCATACTACAAGTATTTTGACTGTTGTGGTGATGGCTTCTGACAACTTTAAAAGGTATTATCTGATTCTCTTTTCAGAAACAAAGGACATGATCTTGCCTTTCTCGTTTGAAAAGTCCCTTGCTTTAACTCACTATTTTATCTTTGAAACACTTCCAGCATTTCAAATGGCCCAAATTGGTTGTTTAAATGAGATACAGGCCTTTTTGTACTGATGTCACTTTTATGAAACTTCACCCACAAAAGTTATTTTAAATGTATTTTTTTGAAACCATGCAGAAGTTTTGTTTTGGTGGTCCCTTGATAGTTGGCCCCAGTGGTGAGTTCTAACCAGTGTTACCACCAGTTCGCTTCACACACGCGCTTTGCGTGTGATCAGACCAGAGAATGCACGTCATGGGCAATCTTGTACAATATGTTGGTCAAAATGCAGTATTGCAGAGAAAGTCTATCCACAGCCTGACAGGACTCAAGGTTGACTCAGTCTTCCATCTTTCTGAGGTTGGTAAAATGAGGACCTGGATTGCTGGGAGCAATATGTCAGTTCTGAAGTGAACCTGGCTGAAGCCATCATAGTTGCCACAAGCTCTGAGAGGGGGAAGGGAAGGGGGAAGTAGATAGACTGGCTAATCCGTCAAAAGTTTTCTTGTGGGAACCAAGATCATCTTAACAGGTGGCTGTGCAAGGAGGAGAGAAGTGACCAAACAGCCTGCCAGCACTTCATTGGACAATGTGACTGGTGACACGTGGGGAGAGAAACTTTTACTTTTTTAAAATTAGGTGAAAACCGTGGGAACTTTTAGAGTTGGTTTTCACTGGCTGTGCCTATATGATGTGTCCAGTAAACATGTTCTTTGCGAAATCTACCTGCCTCGGAGTTCTGCTTTCAATGGGTGCATTACTTGGAACACTAAGACAATATGCTGCATTGTAAACCACTCAGTGGTTTTCTGACACTAAAACTGGTATGATTTAATTTTATCATTCTTAAAGATAGAAGAAGATACCACAAAGATAAGAAATTAACAAAACCCTTGTATAACTGTATTTTATTTTATTTATTCATTTTTGGGAAGGAACTTGCATTGAGAAGTTTACAAAAGGATAGAAAACATGTTGGTGATTAACATCCTGTTTAAAGTATGAATTTGATGGAAATATTTTTTATAGTAGTAAAAATAAACCTAGTTAAATAGGTAACCTGCAATCTCATTGAGGCTACCCATAGCATAATGAAAATAATTTCATTAAATCCTCGTAACATGTCATAGGTTTCTTCAAATGGAAGGGTAATGGTTCATGACATCTATAAGCTTTTTAATTTCATGCAATATGAGCAGCATAATCAGTACCTATTAAAGTCTATCAACTAGCCCAAATGGACTACCTGCCTTAGATTTGCCTACTCACATTGGATTCACCTGATTCTAAAATACAACATTTGCACCATATCAAGAGTAACTACCTGTTAGACAATTGCAGAACTATTTGGATGCAAATACACGCTTCAATGCCTAAAATCAGAAGGTTTGATGCTAGGCCTTGCAATTTGTCATAAATTCTCTTTTAAGCAATAGATTAATCTTCAGTTCACCGAATTCTTCAAAATTAAATATGAGAGGAAAGGAATTAAAAAGATAAATGATCATGTGTTCTGTCAGTGGATTTTGATAGAATCAGCGCTGTTAAAGTTCATCACCAACTAAGATGCATGGATGGAGTGGGCTAGCTTTTATGCCTGTGCAATGGATCATAGATTCATTCTGACAAAGTGATTCACGCTGTGGAGGCTGCATGATCCACTTCATCAAAGTGTAGAGACTATCTGATTTGCTTCGATGATGTGTGTGTCCTTGAATTGCTTAAACTAGTGTTGTGGAAGTAACTCCTCTCAGTCTTCTCCACCAATGCTTCCAGGTTCAGTGGTTGTGGGCTTCTTTAAAGGGCATCTAAAGTGGCCTAACATAGAAGACCTTTACCATGTTCACTAAAAGGTGTGATACTGGAAGAAGTGTCTCTGTCCTGTATCAGGGGATGGAAAGATTCCCCTTGTTGCAATTGTGGTGCTGATATGCAAACTATTAGCAATAGCAATCACATTTAGTCTTATATACTGCCCCATAATGCTTTGCAGCACTGAGTGGTTTGCAATGCAGCATATTGTGTTAGCGTTCCAAGTAATGCACCCATTATTTAGATATTTTTTTCTTTTTCTTTACTATATTATTATTTTTTCTTTCTTTTCTTTTTCTTATTTTTTACCCTTTCTATTTTTCTTTGATTCTTTAACTTTCGTTTGTATAGGTTTTTTACCTTTTTAGTTGCAATTTTTAATTAAATTACAATTAAAAAACCTGAGCAAATTCTCCTGCTATAAAAATGCTTACTTTCTCATACGGCAAACAGAGGCGTTGAACTAAGTTTCAGTATTTGTACATGCTAGCATTTAAAAATTTTTTTTTAAAGCATATACATGTGCATCAAATCCAGTAGTTTCTGCTTGAAAACTTTCACTTACGCTATACAAATGCCAATAAAGATTTTATATCAACTTGTGATGGTTGCATTTAGTTGACAGTTCCTGCAACAGAAACAGCTGCCACATTAATGGTCTCTGCTTGGTTTATTCTTCTGGTTGTCTTTCCTTATCTTGCTGTTTACATTTGGCCAGAGGCAAAAAAATATTAAATCGAAAGAAACATCTCAAACTTCCCACAATGAAAGGGAAATAATCGTATTGCCTTGAAACAGAGATATGTACCACCCCATAAAGTTTCAGTAGTAAGTAGCTAGATATTGCTGTGCAAAATGTTCATTTATTAGTAGCAGCTGAGTAGAACGTTTTATGAATTTACTAGTGTTTTAAAATATAAATATCTTGTGCTTGCACAACACTAAAACTATGAAGCAACAAACAGTAAATGTGACTTCAAACCACTGCCTTGCTCCACACTGACTGAACTGTTTTATATTTCAGAAAGAGTATGACCTTAATTACCCAATGTAAATATTCCTCAGCAGATTTCACTCTGCAATCCAATGCTAAAAAATTATCCTAAACATACAACCAGTTGTTTAATGACCATTTGAACTTACAATGGCCTCTGAGAGTGTGGCTATCATAAAATATAGTACCACCCCCAGAAGTCATATGATCATAGTGTGGGTGCATGGCAAAATGTTTGCATGTACAAATGGTTGCCAAGTACTCCATGATCATTTAATCCCCATTAAATGAGCTTTGGTGGTGCAGTGGTTAGAATGCAGTACTGCAGGCTAATTCACTGCTCAGTTCAGGAGTTTGATTCTGAACGACTAAAGGTTGACTCAGCCTTCCATCCTTTCAAGGTTGGTAAAATGAGGGCCCAGATTGTTGGGGATAATGTGCTGACTCTGCAAACCACTTAGAGAGGGCTGTAAAGCACTGTGAAGCAGTATATAAGTCTAAGTGCTATTGCTATTTGCAATCCTATCTGCTGGCTTCCCCAGAAAGTCAATGGGGAAGCTGACAGGCAAGGTTGAGAGGTGCTGCACCTGAAGAGAGGACTCTGGGGGCTGGTTGAAAATGCTGCTTGGTGAAATGGAACTCAGACCTTGAAAAAGCTGAGCTCTGTCCTGCAACCCACCAGAAGAACCGAACTTCTCTGGTAGGAGGCAGAAACAGAGCTCAAATCTCAAAAATCTGAGCTGTGTTCCTTCATGTGTTGTTCCTTTCTACACATAGATGGAAGCTGAATTCAACAGGCAGTTCTTCGCTCTGTCCACTTATGATAAAGGAGATTGCTTAATGATTACAACCAAGAGTGCTGGGATTGCAGTTGTTGAGTGAATTAATTATATGGTCATTTTACTTAAAGTTTTTTTTAACAACTAGGATTCCAGTCACAATTATAGTTGTAAATGGATTTTTGTTAGAAGTAATTAAATATAGGGCTTAAAACTACTTTGATATTTCATGACCGGTGGGTCTAAATCAACTAGATAAATAGTGAAATAGAGAAGCCCAAATTACTTAGATTTTTAGACTTAAAATGCCATTATAAAACTAGCACAGTGAAAACAGCTATCTTACATTTTAGAAGTCCAGATGGGGATACATTTTGGAAAGAAAGTTTATGTGGCATTATAGGTAAATGTTTAGCCTTGCTTTTACATTAAATGAAAGAGGATCAATATCTGTGCTGAATGTGGGTCATCATAAATCCATAAGAGGATTGGCTAATATATTCTTCCGTATGAGAAAAGATCCTGATACTGAAAGAAAGCAATAAAATATGAAATTCTCTTTCTGCCTTTTTACTGGTTTCCATGCTTGATTTTTTCTCCACAGATTGGAATCTTACAATTGTAGAAAATATATTAAAGTTGGTGGTGGGGTGGTGGTGGCAGAAGAAGTCAGAATTCGAAAGATTCATAATGCTCTGAAACCTTTTCTATGGCCTCAACAAATGAGAATTTTATATTAATATTATTATAAATAATAATAAATAGAAAAAACAATAATGTACTTCATTTCTATTCTACTAAGAAGGTTACAGTCCTATATCTTAGACTGAGTTAGAGTTGCTGGATATCATTGTTATTCAAATTAATATTTTAGTGCTCAGTAATAAGCCTATCCAAGAGAGCTTTTCTCTAAGCACAAATAAAGTAGTATAATAACCTGAATTATGAAACACATTCAATGTTCAGATTTTTCCTTGACCTTGTATTTTAACATCCTACAAGTGAGTTTGCAAAGTTGTTATTTCCCAGAAATAAAGCTTTTTTTTTGTAAAGTAAAGAAAACGTGTAAGATATAATAAAAGCAGGAATTTGTATGAAGAGAAACACTGAACAGGAGATTAACCTTAATTAACTGAATAATAGGCCTGTGAGACTCAGGCATTGTCTGACTCAGATTCTCCTTTCAATTTGGAAAAATAGTTTTGTTATGTTTGCATGTTCTAATAAAATTGTTGAACTGGATTGATTCAATTCAGATTTCCAAAACCAGTTTGGAAGAAGAATAGCACAAGTGCATCTAAATTATTCAAGCAGTTTTAGAGGCATTCATTTTCCAAAATTAAATTGACTGATTTTCTTTGAAATCCTTCATGGGATGGAACTGATTCTATTTCAGAAGGAGACAATTATTTCTTCCTCAACTTCTCAGTGCTCTAGAACAGGGGTCTCCAACCTTGACAACTTTAAGACTTGTGGACTTCAACTCCCAGAATTCTGGGAGAACTCTGGGAGTTGAAGTCCACAAGTCTTAAAGTTGCCAAGGTTGGAGACCTCTGCTCTAGAACAGATGCAGAAGGGTAGGAAAATGATGCTCCACTCTTCTTTAATCTGATGTGGTGAAAACACAAGTATATATACATTCTTAATGTATATCCACAGAGTAGAATGAATTCTGCAGGTTAGCAAGAGATTTATAAAAAGTTCTAAATTTCATAAAACTTCATCTGTCTGTCACTATGATTTTTTTCTTCCCTGTGGAGTCATATTGAAACAGAATACTGTAGAATGCTGCAGAAAACTTATTTTGTAGGAACTACCCATGCTTTACCCAAAGCGTCAACTGCACTAACTGGTTTTTCTTTGAAGACGTTTCGCTTCTTATCCAAGAAGCTTCTTCAGCTCTTCTTCAGACCCGGACCTGGATGACTGAGCATCTCCATAGATATATATCCATGCTTCACTTTAGGCAAACAGTGTTTGTACATTTATGACAATATAGATGACAGCAGTGCCTTTATTATGTGAGTTGCCATGGGGCAAAATGAGCCAAGGGGATCGGCCATTCAGGAGCTACACTACTTCAGGAGCTATTATTTGGGTCAATATAAAAGGGGTGAAAAACGATATTGCCATAGGTCTATACTATAGGCCACCCAACCAAACAGAGGAAGTGGATGAACTTTTTGCTAGTCAGCTAACTAAAGTATGTAGGAAGCACATCACAGTAGTAATGGGGGATTTTAACTACCCTGACATCAACTGGGAAACAAACTCTGCACCAAGTGGAAGATCCAACAGGTTCCTAACAAACCTAGCAGACAACTTTGTTTCCCAAAAAATAGAGAAGGCGACAAGGGGATCAGCCATACTGGACTTAATTCTCACTAACAGAGATGAAATGATAGAAGGTGTTGAAGCTACAGGAACCTTGGGGGCAAGTGACCACGCAATATTGGAATTCGACATTAAGCAAATACAAGTAGTAGAACAAAGTCAAACTAGAGTCTTGGACTTTAAGAGAGATAATTTCAATAAACTTAGAGAGAGCTTGAGAAGGATTCAATGGATGAGAATCCTCAGAGGAAAACGACTCAAGAAGCTTGGGAAATTTTGAAAAGTGAGATTATAAAAGCGCAGTCTAACACAATACCAATGAAGAAGAAAAATAATAGATCTCAAAAGAAACCAGCATGGATGCATAAAGAACTATCTGACATATTGAAAGACAAAAGGACAAATATAAAAAGTGGAAAGAGGGCAAATAACTAAGGCAGAATATCAGCAAATAGCCGAGCCTGTAAAGATGAAGTGAGGAAAGCTAAGGCTCACAATGAACAAAGGCTAGCGACAAAAGTAAAAATAACAAAAAGCTTCTTCCAACATGTTAAAAACAAGAAAAAGTTAAGGAAACAATTGGCCCATTGCTGGGAGAAAGTGGCAAGAAGATGACAAGCAACAGGAGAAAGCAGATCTACTTAACTCATATTTTGCATCTGTCTTTACACAAAAGGAACAAAAACAGCACTACAAAAAACAGATTAGAAACACAAGTTAAAATAGGGAAGAAAATGGTAAGTGAACACCTGTCTACCCTAGATGAGTTCAAATCACCAGGACCGGATGGATTACACCCCAAGGTTCTGAAGGAACTGGCAGACGTGATCTCAGAACCACTGAACTATATCTTTCAAAGATCCTGGAGCACAGGGGAGCTGCCAGAGGACTGGAAAAGAGCTGATGCATTTCCCATCTGCAAAAAGGAAAAACCAGATCCAGGAAACTACAGACCTATCAGTCTGACCTCAATACCGGGGAAGATTCTGGAAAAGATAATCAAGCAACGAATCACCGAACACCTAGAAGCAAACAAAGTAATAACCAAAAGCCAACATGGGTTTGTCAAAAACAGATCATGCCAGACTAATCTTATCGCATTCTTTGACAAAATGACAAAATTAGTAGACCAGAGGAATGCTGTCGATATAATTTACTTGGACTTCAGTAAAGCATTTGATAAAGTAGACCATAACCTACTACTAGATAAAGTAGAAAAATGTGGGTTAGACAGCACCACCACCAGATGGATTCGTAACTGGCTGACCAACCGCACTCAACGTGTAGTCCTCAACGGAACTACATCTACATGGAGGGAAGTATGCAGTGGAGTACCCCAAGGCTCTGTTTTAGACACCAAGCTGGCAGGAATAGCCAACACTCCAGAAGAAAGGCTCAAGTTACAGAAAGATCTTGACAGACTTGAACATTAGGTGCTATCTAACAAAATGAAATTCAACAGAGAAAAAAGTAAGGTTCTACATTTAGGCAAAAAAACCCAAAATGCACCGGTACCGTATATGTGGTACCTTGCTCAATAGTAGTACCTGTGAGAGGGATCTTGGAGTCCTAGTGGATAACCATTTAGATATGAGCCAGCAGTGTGCAGCAGCTGCTAAAAAAGCCAACACAGTTCTGGGCTGCATAAAGAGAGGGACAGAATCAAGATCTCGTGAAGTGTTAGTGCCACTTTATAATGCCTTTGTAAGGCCACACTTGGAATATTGCATCCAGTTTTGGTCGCCACGATGTAAAAAAGATGTTGAGACTCTAGAAAGAGTGCAGAGAAGAGCAACAAAGATGATTAGGGGACTGGAGGCTAGAACATATGAAGAACGGTTGCAGGAACTGGGTATGTCTAGTTTAATAAAAAGAAGGACTAGGGGAGACATGATATCAGTGTTCCAATATCTCAGGGGTTGCCACAAAGAAGAGGGAGTCGGGCTGTTCTCCAAAGCACCTGAGGGTAGAACAAGAAGCAATGGGTGGAAACTGATTAAAGAAAGAAGCAACTTAGAACTAAGGAGAAATTTCGTGACAGTTAGAACAATTAATAAGTGGAACGACTTGCCTGCAGAAGTTGTGAATGCTCCAACACTGGAAATTTTTAAGAAAATATTGGATAACCATCTGACTGAGATGGTGTAGGGTTTCCTGCCTGGGCAGGGGGTTGGACTAGAAGGCCTCCAAGGTCCCTTCCAACTCTGTTGTTATATTATATTATATTAATAAATCCTTTGAAAGATATTTGGAAATGTGTGGGAACTATATGCATTTTTCCCCATCTTCAAAAATTGCTCTTGAATTTCTCAATATGCATGCATAACTTTGGAACACTACAGGAAACACTTTTGCTCAGTCTTGAAAATCTGCTTTAATAACTCCTAAAGAGAGGATTTGTAAGGCATTCCCATACATTCCAAAGCATCTATTTCAAAAATGTGCATACCTATCACACAGCATCTTTACAACTCACCCAGGTTTGTATAATTTGGAAGATTCCAAGGAAGAAATGGCAAGACGTTCCTTTCTACTTATGCTTGCCAGTATGAGCAGCATAAGACACAATAGCCACGTTATTAAAATAGTATTAACATGATTGCGACTAGGATTAGGATTGCGTACTGAATTTCTAAGTTTGTCACCTAGTGTGCAACCAAAGAAACAGATAATACAGCTGCTTCTGTATTTACTTAGAACGGTGTGCATATTGTTTGCTTCTGTTTTGATAACTCAAAATACACCAAGAAGGTTCCAAGGCATTCAGGTGAGATAGGTATTATAGAAGTAGGATAAATAAATAAAAAAATAGATATGGTCCACCTGAACAATTTTTGATACAAGAGATTTGTTCAGAAGTAGTGATGCATTTTCTTGAAAGAAGCCTCCAGGTATCTACTACATGGTAGGATAAACCTGAACTTATTTTTGTCTTGGTGTTTACTGACCTGCATAACACTGGAAGCAAGGATTTACTTCTGACATTTTTTAATCGCTAAAGGCCTTTCAGAGTTTATGAAAACTACTGTCCTCATTTTAAGTAGTCGTCAAAAGGTTAATTAGTTAACCGTTAGTTAATTAACTAACTGTACTTAGTTAATCTAATTAACTAAGTACATACTTGATGGACATTACCTTACAAATGACCCCCATCCCGTTAAAGACCTTGGAGTTTTCATGTCAAATGATCTAGGTGCCAAAGCCCACTGCAACTACATAGCAAAAAAAGCTCTAAGAGTTGTAAACCTAATTTTGCGTAGCTTCTTTTCCAAAAACACCACACTACTAACCAGAGCATATAAAACATTTGCTAGACCAATTCTAGAATACAGCTCGCCTGTTTGGAACCCTCACCACATCTCTGACATCAATACAATTGAACGTGTCCAGAAATATTTTACAAGAAGAGTTCTCCATTCCTCTGAAAACAACAAAATAAATTATCCCACCAGACTTGAAATCCTAGGCTTAGAAAACTTGGAACTCTGTCGCTTTCGACAAGACCTAATTTTAACTCATAGAATCATCTATTGTAATTTCCTTCCTGTTAAAGACTACTTCAGCTTTAACTGCAATAATACAAGAGCAACCAATAGATTTAAACTTAATGTCAACCGCTTTAATCTAGATTGCAGAAAATATGACTTCTGTAACAGAATCATCAGTGCTTGGAATACTTTACCTGACTCTGTGGTATACTTTACCTAACTCTGTGGTCTCTTCCCATAATCCTAAAAACTTTCTACTATTGACCTCACCCCATTCCTAAAAGGACTATAAGGGGCGTGCATAAGTGCACAAACGTGCCTACCATTCCTATCCTATTGTTTTTCTTTTCTTCTTCCTATATATATATATGCTTATACCTCCTAATATTTACTCATATATATGTTTATATACTATATAATCTTTTTGTATGATACTTACATATATTGTTGTGACAAAAATAAATAAATAAAAATAAATAAAAAATAAAATTTGTGTATCTAGATATTTATCTGATCCAAATTACCAAATAATATTGATCATGCTGCAGAAAGGAAAACAACAACTAAAATTAATTAATGGACACCAGGGGTCTTGCAAAATACTGTAGCAGTTTATCAGCACATAAATAGATGGATCTGTTTCAAGACAGAACATATTTATATATTTGTAACAAATATGAAAAGTTATTTCTTAAAAAGGATGTCTTTTAACATTATTACATATGGTAGTTCATATATATATATATATATATATATATATATATATATATGAACTACTCATATATATATATATATGAGGAAATGCAAGATTATAAAAATTTCATAGAAGATACAATTAACAAATTATGCTAAGTTTAATTCTCACTCAGACTTGGTTAATGCAATTTTTAAAAGCTAGCAGATGGTTTGTGAATTAGCCTACAATAAATTATAACACTTATATAGACAGTTATGTACCAGGAACTGCAAAGAATCCAGGCTACAGATGACCCTTCTGATTTTTAATAATCTCTGTAATTGATGTACAGGCAAAAAAAAATAAAAATACACAGATGTCTAATGTGGTTTCTTGATGAAGCACAAATCACTTCTATTTACTCAGGCAATGCTTCATGGTCCAGTTCATTTCTTAATTAAATACATCAAGATGCACAAATGGCATTGAAAAGAATGTTTAGTGTGCTAGATGTTCAGCTGGGGGTTTTAGATACTTTCCTTGCTTCTCTAAATCCTGACTGGTTTATCATTTCCCTTTAAAACATAACTAAAACACATTTAATCCCCGTGTAACGAAAGACATCGTGGCTTCTCCTTAATTTGTTTTTATTATCTGCTTAGAATATTAAACTATGTTATCAAATATAGGAAGTTATACATCAAGGATTTTTGTAAAAAGAACCAGTGGGATTGTGGTTAGGTAATGCTTAGCTGAAAAGTGTGGAATAATATAAATATTATAATCCTTCAATATATATTTTATTTGGAAAGCTAACATTTAACTGGATATGGCTTAACCTGGACAATTCCATCGACAAATTGCATTAGTTTGGCCTTCTCAGCAAGCAGCTTTGTTGCATTTTTTTTAAAAAAAATGATGGGTGTCATATCGTTGTATCATTTTGATTCATGGTAAAAAGAATGATTCTAAGAAAGGAAGAACAAATTTAGACAATATCATTTATATATTATATTACTAAGATAACAAAGATTGGCTAGTTAAACAGTGAGGATCTATAATTGTAAAAGCTGCATTTTGATAAAGAACTCCGTCGCCTTCGACAAGACCTAAATTTAACTCACAGAATCATCTATTGTAATGTCCTTCCTGTTAAAGACTACTTCAGCTTCAATTGCAATAATACTAGAGCAACTAATAGATTTAAACTTAATGTCAACCGCTTTAATCTAGATTGCAGAAAATATGACTTCTGTAATAGAATCATCAGTGCTTGGAATACTTTACCTGACTCTGTGGTCTCTTCTCATAATCCTAAAAGCTTTAACCAAAAACTTTCTACTATTGACCTCACCCCATTCCTAAGAGGACCATAAGGGGCGTGCATAAGCGCACAAACGTGCCTACCGTTCCTGTCCTATTGTTTTTCTTTTCTTCTTCCTATATATATATATATATATATAGGTCTTTGGTTGTTCGGGTTTTCTCCCGTGTAAAATTGGAAGTGTCTTGGCGACGTTTCGACGAAGTCTCATTCGTCATCTTCAGGCTTCAGCTTCGTGCTTCTGGGAGCAATGTGTGATTGCAGCTGTTTCTTCCTTTTTAACTGCTAGTGGGGGTTTGAACTGATTGGGTGGGAGCTTGGCTGTGCTCTGATTGGATGTGGGTTTTTTTGTGCTCTGATTGGCTGGGGGTGTGTCCTGTTTGGGTGGGGGCTTGGTTGTGCTCAAATTAGTCTGAGTTGCAGGGGGATCTGAGCTAGTGAGCTGCACTGCTGCTGTTTGGCTTCGTGTTTGTGGTCATGCTACATCTTCGTAGTGGGTGTCAGTCTGCTGCATGTATGGATTGGAGGGGTTTGAAATGGCTAATGTTGCAGCTGCGGTCTGGCTTCTGGTCCTTGGTCGTGCTTCCTGATCAGTGTGGGTTTGGGTGTGCTTTCTGGGTGGATGTGTGGTGGTGACATCCTGTGTGGACCTCGTGAGTGTGGGTCTGGTGTCATTCCTCGTGTTAGGGACACGTTTGTCAATAAGGGCAGGTTTCCAAATGGCTGGTAGGCGGAGGTATCATCTCGTTTGTTCATGCTGTGTGGGCGTTTTTCTATCTCGATGGCTTCTCTGATTATTCTGTTGTTAAAGTGTTCAGTTTTGGCGATAGTTCTGGTCTTTTTAAAGTCAATATCGTGTCCTGTGACTTTAAAGTGTTGGACCAGGGAAGAAGTTGGTTCCTCTTTTTTGAATGAGTTCTTGTGTTCTTCAATGCGTGCACTTATTCTTCTGTTGGTTTGTCCAATGTATGTGGTGGGGCAGGCGGTGCATGGGATTTCATATACTCCTTGATTTTCTAACTCAATTTTGTCTTTGGGGTTTCTTAGGATGGTGGATATTTTTTGGTTTGTGCAGAATGCTGTCTTGATGTTATGTTTGTGGAGGATCTTGCTGATATATATATATATATGCTTATACCTCCTTATATTTACTCATATATGTGTTTATATACTATATATTCTTTTTGTATGATACCTACATATATTGCTGTGACAAAATAAAATAAATAAATAAAAATAAATAAAGATAGAAGATGGAGCCTTTAAATTACGGAGTTTAAGTTGATTGTTAAGGGTACCATTAATTGCAAAAAGACTTATTCAAATGATCCTAGATGACATAAAGCCTTCCTTGAAGAGATGATCAGTAAGAATAAATTGGACATATTTTTCTGTTTTACTATGCTAAGTTGCCCAGAGAAGCCCCACTGTGATATAGGCAGCAAATAAATTTAACAAATGAATAAAAATAAAATAAAATCATGGACTAATATGAGCATTTGTCCATAAGGTTGTCATGGTTCTGGCTTGACTCAATTGCATCTGAATAATTCATGTAGTTATGAAGTTATTGCACATTCATTCAGGTTTATAACTGCTAACCTCCAGAAAATGATGACAAAATATAATTTTATTACAGGTAGAAATTATGAGATCATCAAGAATAATATTCAAAATAGATTTGATGGAGCAATATAATGAACCCTATATGAATGAGCATATTACAAAAATCAAAACCAGGTGTTAATTCCTTTTCATAAAAACTTTGTCATTTCCCACCAATTATCTAGTGTGTAAGTCTGTTACTATTTGTTGATTTCCATAGAACCACCATAATTGAAAAGCAAGGCAAAGCAGTGAAACCAGTTTATGGGTTTTATTTCACTGACTTGGATGATCATAGTCTGATATGTTCACTGATACTCAAGTATAGTTTAGACTCCTTGGCATATTTTGCACATCCTCTTTGTAACCTTAGTTTTCTCTGCATATGTTTGATTCTTCACAAAAAGAGGGCAAACACAACCATCATAGTATCAAAACTTAGAAGAAGAAATGTTTCTTTTAGTAACTGCAATTAATGCACAATTTAACAACTTTAGAAATATATTTATAAAACTATGACAGTCATTTTTACTTCTTTTGAATATATTAAAGTAAAATCATTTATATGGGTCAAATATTTTCTCTTACTCCTAAAAACAATAAGATATGAAGATTTCCTTAGTATCCGTTCTTTATAAATGTTTGCCATTATTTGGTTTTAATTTACAACCAATTTGCAAAAGTTGTAACTTTCAGCTGTAAAAGAATTTATTCCATGGAACATATTAAAGAAATCATAGTAAGGCTATTTCATTAGTTATTTGTGACTAAATGAAACACTATGTAATATAGGAAGCAAATTAATATACTCCAAAATGAGCAGGAAATATGACCTCACTTTGTATCCTTGAAAATTATATAAAATCTATTCATGTTAAGGCTGATGGTTAAATGAAACCATCTTAGATGTTCTGGGGTGCACAAATTATATTAAAAACTATCATTAATATTTAATCTATTGTTCTGTAATAGATTTTCACTTTCCCCCCCAAATGTTTGGGAAATTAATTATTTTAATATATAATTCTTATTCTCTGTCCTTCAAAGCTTATACTCATTTCGTAATGATTTTTCAGGATATTCTGAGTAGGCATTGTCCATCTCTCTCAGCTAACAAGAACCAAGAAAAACCCATGTATATTGTTTCTCAAATAAGGAGATATATTTAAACACATATGATAAATTAAATAGTAAATATTATGCGCACTAATCAGTTCCTTAGAGTTGGCCTTAATATTAAACTACTTATCTTAAGCACAACAACTTGAGATATTGACATGAAAGCCTTTCAAGTCCAAAATATTTGAGCTCAAAATGCCGCATCTCCGATTTGCTGGAAATGGTTCTATATGTGTGAGGGATAATAATGCATTTCCAAATCATTTTTCCGTGAAAGTCTCCAGCTTCATATTCAGGAGGAAGGTTGGTGGCTTGTGAGAAGCAGAGTCAAATCAAAATCCTGAAAGTTGTAGAAAACCAATACTCAAAGCAAATTGCCTTTTGTTGAACAAGAAAGCAGAATTTCTCCGGAAACTGCAACTAATTTCCAACAAGATGCATGGCACAAAGTATTCACAAGAGATTTTTTTAAAGGAAATTCTCACTTCTTAAGAACTTCTGATGAACTATGAGCAAAAAGGAGCATACAGCATATGAAATTCCTCAACCTGATTTTTATCTCTGTCTCTAGATGTTAGCCAACACAGAACCTTTAGTATTAGAGAGAGTATAACATTTATTACTAGAGATAAAAGACAAATCTAGGTAATTATATCCCTTGCTTGTGAATCTGCCACAGCATGCAACTGGCACTATAGAAGGGGAGTACTGGACTTGTGGAATCTGGTGTAAACCAAGAAGGCTGTTCCACTTGTTAATAAATAATGTTGCACATTCTTCCTTCTCCTGTAGACTCTGACTTGAACTCAGTAAAGGCTTCCTAGAACACAGCTGGACTATATATTCAAATGGAGCCGTTTTAAGTCATTGGCTATCAATATAAGAGTGTGATGTTCACACCTATAGCAGTTTAAAACTGGTGTTTCTTTTTCATGTTAACAGACATCCTACTTTAGATGGGCCTTGGAGCAAAGGGCCAGTGGACTATTAGCATGGAATAAGTCAACTCACCGCAGGGCAACTCGCCATGGCCAACTCACTGCAGGACAATTCAACAATTTAATTATTTAAAATAGTTTAAAAATATTTTAATTTTTGTTGTTCACATTTCATTTTGTACCTCCTTTGACATCCTTTCTTTAATGATTCTATTCCTCTAGTTCTTCAATATTAGTATAACACTTGTTCTGTCGCAAGTTGTCCCATGGTGAGCAGGCCATGGTGAATTGTCCCGTGGCGAATTGGCTTCTATGAGTTGGACATGGCAAGTTGACCACAGTTGGCTGTGGCAAATTGTCTTAGACGCCTATTAGCATAATCAGCATTTCTGTTCCAAAAAACCCCACGCTCTTTAATTTCAGAGGTAATAACAACCACCATAACTTCCTGCCTTTACAGCAGTGGACTTAATGTTTATTTCATATTGAGTATAACCTAGTTGTCCTGTGATTGATCCACTTTTTCAGTTAATAGAGGAAGAAAGATTGCTTCAACAAGCTAGCGGTTCTTAAGCTGCTTTCCTGAGCAGTGTGCTGCTCGCTTACCAAGCAGGAGCTGTGAACTAACAAGCTCCTCTTTCTGACCTTAATCAGTTGATAGATGTTTCCTTTCTCCTCCCATGTGGTTCATGCCTCACTGCCAAATGACATTATAAGGGAAATTGCTTGTGCTACTGTGTACCTTTCTATGGACTTCCCCCATTGTTCGCCTAAATGTCCTTTTCTTCTCCTTTAGAAGCTAAAGAATTTAACAGATTTAACAGATTAACAGGGTTGGAAGGGAGGTCTTCTAGTCTAACCCCCTGCTAAAGCAGAAAAACCTGTACCATGTCTGACAAATGGTTGGAAAATCTCTTTTTAAAAACCTCCAGTGTTGGAACACCCACAACTTCTGCAGGCAAGTCCCATTTCATTGATTAATTGTTCTAACTGCCAGGAAATTTCTCCTTAGTTCTAGGTTTCCTTTTGGTTATTATTCCCTAGACCAGGATGAACAGTCCAAGGGGGTTCTAAGATCTGACCCTAAAGGCAACTCTTTTATAAGTAGATGCCATGACATTTCCTGCTTGCTGATTTGGCTCGGGGTGAATGATTGATGATGCTGTAAGTACTGCATTTTCATTAATAAGCCCTAGTTAGTTATAATTATACTGACAACATTTTTTGTGGTCACCTTTTTTGAAATCCAATCTGCAAATTCTAAATTTGCAGGTTGGATTTCAGAATTGCAGCTGCACCAGTCACGATGTAGTAATGGCGTATTTTCAGTCCTATCAAGAAATAAACATTTTTAGAAGTTCTGACTTACTGTCCTGGACCGGATTTCTTTGGCGTAGAGAGGTTTCAAGAATTCCGAATCTCCTTCTAGCTTTAAACCTTTTTCTGTAATCCTTAGATTTCCCATTCCATCCTGAAATATAGAAAGGAGTCCCATTACTATGATTTTATAAAACCGAGGTTTATAAAAAACAACAAAATCTTAAGAGAAAACACCACATAAGTTTTGCTGTCCAATCATTCTTTTGGCATAGGTTTTGTAAGAAAAATGTGTTTTAAACAAACTAAAATTCATGTCTCTAAATAAGACATTTATTCAGGTGAATGATGTCATCTGGGAGAGGAGCTCTAAAAACAAAGTATTCTGCACACTGAATGACCCTCTTTCTGTCTGCACAACTCGTTTTTTTGTTTATTAATAACCTCACTTTGCCCAAACAACCTTACAAATATCTTATATAGTTAAATATGCTCATTAGAATTCTACAATTCTACAAAAAGAAATAAAAATAATGTTCAAGTGCCGAAAAGCAATTTACCAGAATGAATGTTTTTATACCCCTCCTTAATCTGTAGCTTTTTATTTTACTTTGTGAAATTTAGCACAGGGCTGAGCATCATTCTTTTGTGGATGGCTACATCTCCTTAGAAATCTATAGATGACCACATGAAAATGAATGCTAAGGCCATTACAGTTTTTTCTTTTGCCTCCTTCTTCTTTTATCTCCTTTCACATGAACTAGATTAGAATGAATTGCTGTTGACAAAGATCTGAACTTGAAAGTTCAGAAAGTTTTAAAGTTAGGCTGAGGACTAATCCTTTCTCTAGCCATTAAATTTGATAGTGAAGCAGATTATCAAGAAACTTGTCATCTGCTATACCGGTTAAAACAATTCTTATGGCTTAAAGGCTTCAAGGGCTCCTATTCCCTTGAAGTTCTGTTTCTAAGGATTTTGCCAACAACTCCGGTATCCAGAAGTTTCAAAATAAAGTGCATGGATAGTTATATGCACACATAGGCCAATGCATATTAGGCCTCTGCTTTGTGAACTGCATTACTTGTCAGTCTGCTTCTGGATCCAATTCAATGTACTGGTTTGTGGCATGGGACTGGGCTATTTGACTGCCTTTTCCTGTTTATAATAATAATAACATATAATAACATAATAATAACAGAGTTGGAAAGGACCTTGGAGGCCTTCTAGTCCAACCCCCTGCCCAGGCAGGAAACCCTACACCATCTCAGACAGTTGGTTATCCAACATTTTCTTAAACATTTCCAGTGTTGGAGCATTCACAACTTCTGCAGGCAAGTCGTTCCACTTATTAATTGTTCTAACTGTCAGGAAATTTCTCCTTAGTTCTAAGTTGCTTCTTTCCTTGATCAGTTTCCACCCATTGCTTCTTGTTCTACCCTCAGGTGCTTTGGAGAACAGCCCGACTCCCTCTTCTTTGTGGCAACCCCTGAGATATTGGAATACAGCTATCATGTCTCCCCTAGTCCTTCTTTTCATTAAACTAGACATACCCAATTCCTGCAACTGTTCTTCATATGTTCTAGCCTCCAGTCCCCTAATCATCTTTGTTGCTCTTCTCTGCACTCTTTCTCGAGTCTCAGCATCAGATTTCGCACAGAAGGCATGCTGCAGTTATCTTTGGCTAGGAATAAAACATTTGCTGGGCTCCAAGAGCCATGCCGTCTCTGCTATGGAACCCACCTTATGGACTATTCTTCCTCCCGCTGAAATTAGATTTGTTCCATGGCTTTCAATATTCTGAAATATGTCCAGTTCTGGCACACCCGTGGAACTGGACACTGATCTAGAGTGCTCCATTGTTGAAGGAGCCATTTTTATTACTTCAAGCATGGGATTTCCAGTTTTTTTAAAGGATATTTATTATGACAATCTTTTATATTTGTGTTTGCTATTTTTATATTCATGGTTTTTATCTATTGTTGTGCCCTTTTAAAAGTCATCTTGGGTGAGATGGGTGGCTATATCAATTTCATAAACAAACAAACAAATAAAGCTGACAGGCGGGACCAAAACAGTAAGAAGTAGCACATATAGTACGATATATGATGTAGCATCGTCAATGCTGTATAGTATTTGTGAGCAAGAGATGGAGAAAGTATGAAGCATTGGAGAAAGTATCAGAAGAACAGTGGGCAACCAAGTCAGAGAGCAGTAAGAGGCCTAAACAGCTTTACATGGGAGAAGAAGTAGTTTGTGGTTCTAAGCCAGGAGAAGAAAGACCACAGGAAAAAGGTCTGACTTTCAGTGGTTTTTTTTCCTCCTCTTCTCTTGGCAGACACAAGCAGAATAAATACATTTTGGAAGGGTAGAGGAAAGCTGCTTTGACTAACTGTTCCTTCAATCATTCAATATACCCGGTTTCCCCCAAAATAAGACATCCCCTGATAATAAGCCCAATAGGGCTTTTGAGCGCATGGCAATAAGGCCAAGCCCTTATTTTAGGGTTCAAAAAAATACAAGACAGGGTCTTATTTTCGGGGAAACACGGTAGTTTAATTTTTCTATTTTACCTGTGCATTAAGTACATACTATTAATACTTCTGTACACAGTTTCTAATAGTAAATGCTATTAAAGTTTCACAATATGAGGTGTGTGAAATTCTTTTTCTTATTGGATGCCCCAACAAAGAAGGAAGATCCTTGCCCTTCCCCTTCTCATCCCTCAAAACTGTGAGCAGGTTTAGTAGCAGACATGAAGAGAAAAGGAGTTGAAAGATAGCCTGCTTTGAATTTTTTAAGAAAAGTGAGGACTTACTCTTGGGACTGATTTTAGGACTACAGTAGAGACTGTATGTTATTTTATATTCTTAGCCATCATGATTATCTTAAAACCTTCTCAGTCTAGCATTGTTTTAGCTTCTCAGCTCTGGGAACCTAAGCTAGGTTAATTCCTAAAATTGTGCAATTAATTCAGTGGAAAAAATACTTTCCAACAAACAGAAAAAGTTGTATCCAAGTCACTGCAGAAGACTGAAATAAGACTACTTCTTCTAGAGATGCTTTAACTATATATTTTCAACATGGAACAAAACTTCTATTAAAATGTAAAGCAAACACAATATGTTAGAATTACATATAATTTTTTCTTTGCAATTTGTATGCACTACACTAAAACAGTAATTAGAGCCATAACATACTCTGTAAACCTAAGTATCAGCTATGTAATTAAAGAAGACATATGGAGCTAATTCATTCATTCTGCTGCTATGTTGAGTGTGAGAAAAATGGAAAAGGATACATGCATTGGAAATGCCATTTCTGATGGTATAAAGTTATAAAAGGGAAAGTTAATGGATTCAGTTGATAATCTTGAATCTGTTCAGGCAGGAGAATAATATCCATAGTAGACTTTTGACAGAGTATTATCCTTTTCTTTTCATTATTACCCATGTTTATCAGAATGTTCATAACTGGAGAGTACTTATGAAAAGTACTATAGGCCCTTTTCATCTTTCTCTCCGTAACAGACTTTCAGGGGTAAGAAAAAAAAGAAATAAATAAAATATGAGATGGTTATAAATGGAAGATAATGGGTACTCCCACATGATGGTGGTCCTTGTCTGCATGATTTTGATTCCTCTGGAACATTTAGCCTCTGTGGAATTTATAAACAGCCGGATGGTCTAAGAATCGGCATTATTGAGAGCCAGTTTGGTCTAATGGTTAAGGCACCAGGCTAGAAAGTGGGAAATTGTGTGTTCAAGTCCTGCCTTAGCCCTCAAAGCCAGCTGGGTGATTTGGGGCCAGTATACTTACTCTCAGCCCAATGGTCTGAACAGGGTTGTTGCTGTGGGGAAAATAGGAGAATGAAGGTATGGTGGATAAGTTTGCTGACATAGAATAGAATAGAATAGAATAGAATAGAATTTTTTATTGGCCATGTGTGATTGGACACACAAGGAATTTGTCTTGGTGCATATGCTCTCAGTGTACATACATATTTGTAAAAATAATAAAAGTGGGAGAGAGAGAGAGAGAGAGAAAGAGATCAGTGCTATACTGTCTACTTGCCACCTGTTCTCTGCCCTCTACTTCAAACTTCAGTGTTATTCCCCTTTACTAATAAATTAAGGGGAAAAGAATTATTTTGCTGACTTTTCCTGTTACTGTTTCCTGCTACTGTGATGGCATTTCTCTTCTGTCTCCTCTGTCCTCTTCCTCTATATAACTTCAAGCATGGACATCCTGGAAGCTCTGCTTTGGGACTGCTGCACAATTTTGCTTCCCACATTATGGTAAGGTTGAATATGGGAGATGGGCATTACAGATATTCTATTAGTATGATCATAGCTGTCTGGGGGATTCTGGGAATTGAAGGCCACGTGTCTTACACTTGCCAAGTTGAGAAACACTGCACTAGATCATCCTTCCTATTGGCAGGAAATGTATCCAAGCCATTCAGAGTCTGGAAGTGTCCTACCTATGTGGATGTTGTAGCCATAAAATTATGTGAATGAATTAAGCCAATTATTCAATAACAATTTAATCTTAAAATAACCATGCAAGCACACTTTTCCAGTCTCTTTTTACATCTCCGTAGAAAAAATTCCCCAAATATGCCTCCAAGATCCAAAAAAGAGAAAAACATATTATATTAAGACAGTAAGGTCACTGAGACTTAAGGTACAGTTAGAAAGAACAAAGATAAGTGAATGAGTTCCAGTATAAATGAAGTTTGAGTTTTGTTTCATGTTAGCCGTATTTGGGATCCCACCAGTCATCTTATTTGGTGTGTGTACAGAATAGTCTCTTCTCATATTATCTTTTACAAATTTTCTTCAAATGTTATAAGAAACTGTATTCTATGTATCAATAGGCTTTTCCATATCCAAGTAGAAATGTTTTCTGCACAAGGCTCTCTGAATCCTGCCCAAGAATTTGGTAGTAGAATTTTATAGAGAAAAAGTGGCTTGATATTTATTACATATTTGTCTATTTTTTAAAAAAAAATGGTTTGCAAGAGTTGTGCAAACTTTGTTCTGTATTAGGAAAAGGATAGGTCTTCTAAAAATGAAACCTAAAAAATGTTGCAGGCAACTAAGAAACCATAGATGCAAAATGAGATTTTTTTCCTCTTGCTGAACAACATTTATTCTTCTCTAGTTGACTGGTATTTCATTTTTTTAAAATTAGGATTCCTCAGGAATATTATCAAAATTAGCAAGTTTCTTGGCAGTCAAGAACAAATCAATTAGGTCCTGAAGATTTAAAATCATTTAAGAGATTTTTCTTGTCCATCTTTTTATTGGTCTGAATTTTTTTTTTCATATTTTGTTTTATATTTCTATTCACAACCATCAGATAGAACATCAACCTCATGTTCGAAAAGACTGAGCCAAAACAAGATATGAATAGCTTTGTCTTTTCTCTGTTTACCTATTAGTAATGTACTGATTTTTCATATTAAACAGCTGATATACTGGTTCCTTTTTGTTGTCTCAGCATCAACATTAGCACATTTTGAGTTTTAGCATTCCTAGAGGCATACATGGGGGATGGGGTGGATTTTAAAAAAAGTAAAGAGGGCTGGTGCAGTGACATGTTCCTGCATCTTCACTTTTAGTTGATATGTCCCCCTGCAGGTACCATTTGCTCCTGATTCCTACAGCTCTGGATTACATATTCCAGCTTCTCTATAGTACATAGTTTGTTTTCAGATTTTTTTAGTAGAATTTTTTTGTGAAATTTGGATTCTTTTGTTGTCCTCTATTTTCTCCCCACTAGAATAATTAGCAAATATGATTTTCAGGATTACTTTTTACAACATGGCCACAATGCTGCTGGCCAAATACAATTGACCATCTACTTGCTGGTCTGTAAGACTTGTTTTCTTCAAGCCATCCTTGAAAGTTGTATCCTTGTAATGAAAAAGCCTATTTTGGCTCAGTCCTATTTTACATTTAAACATCCATCATTTTAGCAAAAGTACATTATAGTATATTTGGAATATAATATACTATATGTAATGCACTACTTCTAAATCAACAAGTAATTAAAAAAAACACTATCAGGTAGCATTTTCAGAAGCTGTTTAGACTTCAAACAAAGACATATTTGAATAACTTTTGCAGATGCAGCCATAAATCATAATCAAGTATAGATGAGATCTATCCTTTTGTCTCTATGAAACAACCAGATTCAGCAGAAATGTTTCGTATTTTCTTTTTACATTGCTTTGATTGTTTAATTCTTGGCTGCTATTGCTTACTCACTGAACCACATGACAAAAATGAATCTACAGGGTAAAATTACTAGCTGAATATCATATCCAGGATTAAGAAAAAGCAGAGGAAAATAGGCAGTTTTAATTATAATTGGAAAGAATACCAAAGTATAAAAAAATCCTCATCCTCAAATACATTTTGCGCACAATATGCATAGAATAAACATATGCTCAGTAACATCTGCAGTTATCTCATGCCAGCTTTTGCTTTGTCAATGAGCACATTAGAATGCTCAAATGGCCAAACCCATTTTCAGCTTGGAGAATCTTATTTTCATAAGTTCATTCATTTTTGGATTTTCCTAGTCAATGTTCATCTTAAGTGTGTGAGTAAAAGCCAACTGGATTTGGATAAATTTCATTTTGGTTTGTAGTCTATTGCCATAATTTCATTTCCTAAGGTGGATCTAAAATCAGCTAATATTTTTCTCTCCTTGCTGGAAAATGTAGTTCACTGCTGGATTCAACTTTTATTTGAAACCTTGGCCATTATGCTATTTGCTTTAGGGCAAAATCCAACAGCCATTTAATGACTGTAGACCAATTTCTTAAGCAAAGCAAAGGAAGTGTAAATGGTGCTTTCTAGTTAATTTTGCAATTAACTTAGAACTAGTAAATATGTTTTTAATGACAATCTGTAATGGAACCTCTACAAATAAATCAGTTTATTTTATGCCCCAAATAATCCTTTCTCTTTTGCTTTCTGTATAAATATTATAGTATATTTCTCATATTATTCTTTAATTATTATTATGGATACAGGGATTTTATCTTAAACTGCTCTCATGTCAGACCACAGTGCTATGATATACTGGACAAAATTACTGTGACTGTTAAATATATTACCATTTTAAACATATGTAAAAGCATTTAACTACCAGCATATATCAAGCTACAATATGAATTTGAAATGATTAATTCTAATCAATTTTATATTAGCTCCCCACTTTGAAAATTGTCCCCAACAGCTAGTAAAATATTCATGGTGGTTAGCAACAAAAAGTCTTTAGAAAATAGCATTAAACTATAGTTATATAGTTAATATTTTATATTTCTATATTTAATAAATATAAAATGAATATAAATAAATTCTATATTTTCCATGCTATTAAGGTCTTATGATAGTTCCAAATCCATCCTTGTATTTATAATGGAGCATTCTATTCTAATGGAATATTCTGTTCCAGTAGGTACTGTAAAATTATTCATTATTAAAATGAATCCTGTCTGTATTATTGCCACATTCCCCAGTACTGATAGTAAGATTTTTTCACTAAATTAATTCTCTAAGCTAATAGGACTATGAACTAACAGAGCTTAAGCAACAACGTAACGTTACCTCCCACCTATTCAATTCCTTCATTATTGAGAAACACTAGACACAAGAACAGGTTTTTCCCGAATGCCATCACTCTGCTAAACAAGTAATTCCCTCAACACCATCAAACTAATTACTAAGTCTGAATTATTATTAATCTTCTCATCGTTCCTATCACCCATCTCCACCCACTTATGACTGTATGACTGTAACCTTGTTGCTGGTATTCTTACGGTTTATATTGACTGTTTTCCTAATATGATTTGATTGCTTATTTGTTCCCTATGACTATCATTAAGTGTTGTACCTTATCATCTTGATGAATTAATCTTTTCCTTTATGTACACCAAGAGCATATGTACCAAGACAAATTCCTTGTGTCACACTTGACCAATAAAGAATTCTATTCTATTCTATTCTATTCTATTCTATTCTATTCTATTCTATTCTATTCTATCCTATCCTATCCTATCCTGTCCTATTATTATTTAATGCTGTAAGTAAACTTGTCCCAAATTCTATAAATGGAGGCAAAATAGTATAAAACCACTATTTCCTATAATAACATTGTCTGCTAATATGAGAACCATGCCAATTATTATTAAAGCCAGAATCCCTTGAAAAAAGGAAAAAAGGATTATATGGGGATTCTGAATACATGAAAAGAGATTGCAAGCAAACATATAAAATACAAGGATATTTTTCTTGTTAAATTCTGGATCAATGACATCAAAGTAGGCAAGAAACAGCAGATGTTATTCTTCTGTCTATTGACAAAAGGTTGCCTAAGATATTAATAAGTGAATAATTATTCCCTATCTATATTAATGCTCAATCAAACCAATATTGATAGCTTTTCTACTTCTTTGTTAACAAAATGAGCAAGAAGTAGCTTTTCTGATAAACAAAAACAACTTTTATTGAAAACAGAAAGTGAAAAGGAATTGTCATGCAGCCCTGCACATAAGCACACCTGGAAATAATAAAGGTATGGATAGTATTTCTTATTTTTAATCCAAAGTGCATGGCACAAACACAAACTTTTTTCAGGTTTTTCAAGTGCTACTCTATGATGCATATTTTGATGTCAGTATAAATAAAATAAATGTGCTTATGACTATGTTTATACGGTAAATGACCACCAGTCCTTTTCAGATAACTCATTTTAAGAGTTTATTTGGTATACAAATGGCTAGTTTGTATTATTATGAAAAATCAAAAAGTTATGGTTTGATGTTAATGCTTTTTTTTTTACTGCAACAGAGAGAGTCAGAAGTCAATGTGTCAGCGTTCCAGAAAAAGACCCCAACTCCGAGTAAAAACTCCGAAGCAAGGATCTTTCAAAGTTCTATTTACTAGGATAGGTAAACTGGTACATCTGGAAAAACCCAAATCTGAGAGATGTGGGTTTTCCCTCAGTAAATCAAAACCCCCCAAACCATCCCCTGACTCTGCAGTCGATCACATGCTTCAATTGCCATCCGTCCCACCTTGAGACAGCACGCTGACCACTCCTTCTCCAGGTGCAGGATTGGCCTGACTTTGACCTACATAGAATGCTATTATGTCTAAAGACAATCCCTCTACTAAATCCCTCCTCCTACTTTCCCACACATGAGAAGGTGGCAGCACGGAAGCTTCTGGCCTAATATGGCTTCCAAAGCTGACACAATGCTTCTTCTTTTATTTTCCCCAGTTTTTCCACACTTTTCTCTCCTCTCCCCCTTCCCCCCACTGCGTTTTCCTATTTACTTTTGTATTTTATCTTATAACTTAATAAACTATTAAGAGTTTATTTGGATGGGAACTTATTTTAAATAAAATTCCCTTATCTTGAGAAGCAACTCAAACATTCTTCTTTAAGAAACTACTAACCAGCAGTCCAAGAATATGCTGTACGGTAATATTTATTAGGGTAGCAATTAAAGCTTTGGAGAAACAATATTCATACAGCATTCCATGTCTATATCTGCAAAATATAATACTATGCACAAAATTTTCTTTCCTGTGACATTCTACAGAAGCCAAAGTTTAATTTTGAAAAAGTAGGATAGAAAGATCTTCGATGCCTTTGAACAATATTTCCACTAATGACACAAACCTCACAACCCCTTGGATATTCAGCCACTTGTAATTGTTAAAGCTTCCTTCAATACTTTACTTCTGGTTTATGCACAAGATTAACCAATTACTTGAAATAAAGGGAAAAGAAATGAAACAATTATTTTGCAGGCATGAGTTTATTAAGTGTGAGATACATTTGTAACCAAGAGTGCTACAGATCTCTCAGAGAGGCTGTATTTTATCCCTTGACTGAGCTAATTTTCTACTTCGGCAATCAGCTGTCTTACACACCTTCTTTAATGAATACATGTTCCTCTGATTAAATTAACATTTTTTGTCTATCTAATTAGCCTGAAAAAAAAACACTATGCTGAACTGATCCAAGAGCTACTGTAATGCTACTCATTACTGTTCACTAGTGCATGTTAGCTCCCTATCATTTTCAACTCAATAGACTAATGGTCAGGAAAACATTAAGTTTGGTTAATTTGGCTTTCCATGCCAATCATTATGCCAATCAAGTCTCTGAATTGACCCTTTAGGATAGAGACAGATGCTTTAATCTTACTGATGAATTCATTAGCTTCCATCACTCTACTTGCCAGGTTTGTGGGATAGGAATATAAAACTGAAGCTGGTGAAGTAGACTCTTACATTACACTTTAGTTCATTCTTTTTTCTACCAATGTTCTTAGGAAATGTCTGATCAGAGTTATAAATAAAACTATGTTTACTTATACTTGGGTGCATTCTTAAATAATAGCACCAGAAAGTTATGGAAGCACCTTAATACCTCAGTGATCAGCTAATTAAGTCAAGCCAGAGAATGAACCAAGTGAGGAGATTGCTGTCATGTAAGCAAGCCTTAGCAGAAACTATTATAATTCAGAGCACAGATGATTAGAGAAAGCCCCTTAAGTCAATGGAACTCTTAGATGTCAAGTATAAATATCATCTCCTGCTTGCTGAAGGATGGAAACATTATTATTCACTTTTGCAAGTGGCTATTCAGTCGAGCAGATTCAAGTTCAAAACAACATGTACTTGTTGGTGAAATGGACTAAAAGCTTCAATTTGACTCTGTAGCACCTTATGAAATAAGCACCATACAAAGTAAGAAATACTGCATGAAATACATTTACAACAAAGTAATAATCACACGTTAAATTTCTTTTAGAAATAAAAAAACCCAAGAGGTTTGTTGATCTTGGGGCATGTCTAAACAACACTAGCCTTGCCATTAAGGACTAAGAAGTGTAACCTTAATGTGTTCACTCTTTTCATTTGCAGTGTTGTGCTGCAAATGCATCTAAAGATAATTCCCAGGAGTGGTGTAAACAAATGAACAGGGACAGGATAATTATTTCCTTTAACAGGGGAATGGCAAACTATCCAGAATTGTGGGTTGTGAGAGGGAGAGCAGCAATATTCTTGTGTATCATCATGACACCTGTTTAGCTTGTAGGGTAACAGGGATATCAGGGTCTATATCATTTTGCTAAAAATTCATATGCATCAAAACGGGGTTTACAATGTCCTCCTTAGTATATTCCGATCATTTAACAGTCTCTGCCTCCCATGCAATCAGTATTTCTGTCTCTTGAAGATAAAAGTTTAACCCATTAATCAGATATTCCATCACCTTTAAATTAGATTGTATTAGCACTAATGGAAACTGATTTTGAAAACAATAGAAAGTACAATATTATTAAATTAGTGGTTCACTTTCCTGTATTACCATTTATTTATTTATGAGATTTGTATATTCACACACAAAAGAAATGACTCTGGGTGGTGTACAGTAGGGGTGTCAAACTCACGTCGTCACGATGTTGTCGCATGACATATCACAACTTTTCCCCCTTTGCTAAAATGGGGGTGTGCATGGCCAGTGTGTGACACATCTGGCCCCGGGGCCGTGAGTTTGATACCCCTGGTGTACAGCTTGTATTTCAAAAAGCAATAAATATATAAAAGCAGTCATTATTAAAAACTATAAAAATTATTAAAAAAACCCTTAAGAACAAGAGAAGATGATGTTAATCACAGTAAGGGAGCCAAGATCTATCCAGTCCCTTGGGACCCCCAGGTCAGATAGTCTTGCCAGGTGTTGAGGGACTTGTAGAATGCTAAAAAGAACAAAGCTAATCTCTCTTCTGGGGGGAGAAAATTTCACAAGGTGGAATTGGCAGAGAAGATCTACCTCCTGAGATTGGTTAGGTATCATTCCCTGAAAAATGGGATCTGCACCATGCATCTCTGCCAAATCTGATTGGATGGGCAGATATAATTGGAAAGAGAGGATTCCTCAGATAACTGGGCATGATGCCATTAATGACTTTAAAGTTAAAACCAGCATCTTGAATTGGATCTAGGTTGAAACTGGCATCCATGGCCTGTTCCCTATCTCCCACCATATCTCTCCCAGCCCATCACCACCATAATATCTTGCTCCATCCCCTCAATAGAATAGAATAGAACAGAATAGAATTCTTCATTGGCCAAGTGTGATTGGACTTGACTTTGTACATAAAAAGAAAAAAAAGACATCCATCAAGAATCATAAGATACAACATTTAGTGATAGTCATTGCTTACTAAATAAGCAGTCCAATTAAACTAGGAAACAAATAACAATTTAGATTGTACAGATACAAGCAACAAGATTATAGTCATTAGTGGCAGGAGATAGGTAATATGTAGGATGAGAAGAATAATAGTAATATAGTCTTATTAAATAGTTTTCCCGGTGTTGTGGGAATTAGTTGTTTAGCAGAGTGATAGCATTTGGGAAAAAACTGTTCTCGTGTCTAGTTGTTCTGGTGTGCAGTTCAGTTACTTGCTGAAGGGTTTGTTCGGCACTGGGATGATGTTCTGTCTCCCCTCGCCTCCGTCCAAGCGATGGCTTAATTAGCCAGCACTATCAGCTCTGGCAGCAAAATAACGAGTGTCTGCCAAATGTCTCTGTTATCTCCCTCGACGCCGATGAGTCACCCAGGAACAAACAGTACTTCAGCTCTTAGTTAAGCAGTTAATTTGCCTGCTATGAAGAGGTACAGCAGCTGTGGGGTGTGGCTCCATGACTCAGCACTTCCTAGGCCTGCCCCACCCCTGCTTCTCCCACCTCTCCTGCCTACGAAACCTAGGGTCTAGCCAGGCCTGATTGCCATCAGCTGGGTCTGGAGGCGTGGCCTGTGGGGGGAAAGAGTCAGGGGACAGAGGCCTCATTATCTCCTCCACCTGGCCTGCCTCTGGCTCCTGGAGCCGAGCCAGGAAAGCCGGTGCTCCCGATAGCCCTTCCCCCTCACTTTCCAAGTCACTTTCTGGCAGGGGCCCCAGCTCGGGGGGTGCAGACACAACAGATGATAGTAGAGCATTTGAAGCAAGAAGGAACATAGCATATATCTAGTGATTTATTAAAGATTCAGGTGAAGATGGGGGCCAGTTGGTCAGCACAAACTTTTAAGCATGAAGGAGTTATCTTGTCTGTGCCTGGTGCTTTTCCTGGCTTTTGTCTGTGAAATAGACCTTGCACTTCATTTTCTGTAATGTCCAGAGGTGGTGGGCCCAATGGGATGGGGTCAGCTTGGCTGTTGTTGGTGTGTCTGAGATGGGGATTGTGGAGATGGGTGGCAGTAGTTTTCTCTCAAACCTACAGTAAAACACAGTCAGGTCATCTGCCAGATTTTCTTCAGCATGGGAAGGTTTGCTGTAACCGGTGATATTTTAAAGAGTTTTCCACATGTTGAGAACTGATTCCTTAGCTTTTCAGAGTAGCTTCTTTTTGCTGCTCTGATCTCCCTTGTTAGTGCATTTCTGGCCTGATTGTACAGCATTCTATCACCTTTTCTTTCGGCTTCCTTTTTGGTACGACGTAGCTGCTTAAGTTTAGCTTTGAACCAAGGTTTATTGTTACTGTATATTCGCAGGTTTCTGGTCAGCACACATAAGTCTGTGACTTCCCCATTTCCAAATCCAGTCCCCTTAATTCCCAAGATTGGCAACCTTCCACTCTCTTCATCAGCCATCACTAGAAAGAGAAGCTGGGCACCCCAAAACACTGTAGTTTCACCATCTCTTCCACTTTCCCCCACATAATGGAGAAAGAGGAATGGTACTCAGGCAATTGTGGGAAATACACATTCCAGCATCCCAGTCCTTCGTCAATTAGATGGAAGCTACATTCCCCCTCCCCTCTTCATGGCTACAGGAGTGAAGAGAAAAGACTTCCATGTGGGAGGGGGGTACAGTGATCTGCTACTTTACTGCAATTCCTCAACCTGGCCACTGCCTTTACTGTCTCTCCAAAGGCCAATATCTAACAACAATGCGTATCTAACAAAAGATGGACTATTCCTATAGTGCTACTGAGTTTGAAAATATAGTTGTTATGGCAAGTGTAGCAAAAGAATGAAAGCAGCCCATCTTCCAGTGTTGGCCATTCTCTGGCCTACTCCTCAGGCCATTCCTCCAAGAAACAAGCTGAGTGGTTCTCCAGAACAGCCCAAGGAAGACCTCTCAGCAATAGATCTTTTCAAAGGAGCCAAGTCAGTCCAAAAAAGCCACAAAAGTCATAAATGTGGTCAGCACAGTCAGTATGGCCAGTGTTGTAAAACAGCAAGTGCTGATGTCCTCCAACCTGAAGTCCTCCAACTTGCACAGGTTGGTGGATTGTCTGAGCAGTCCAAAACAGTCCTTCGACAGGACCTGAGTTTAACTCATAGAATCATCTATTGCAATGTCCTTCCTGTTGAAGACTACTTCAGCTTCAATCACAACAATACAAGAGCAAACAATAGATTTAAACTTAATGTTAACCGCTTCAATCTTGATTGCAGAAAATACGACTTTTGTAACAGAGTTGTTAATGCTTGGAACACACTACCTGACTCTGTGGTCTCTTCTCAAAATCCCCAAAGCTGCAACCAAAAACTGTCTACTATTGACATCACCCCATTCCCAAGAGGTCTGTAAGGGGCATGCATAAGAGCACAAACGTGCCTACCGTTCCTGTCCTATTGTTTCCTTTCATTATATCCAATTAATATAGCTATTATATACTTATGCTTATATATATGCTTATATATTATTATATAGTTACTTTCATGCTTATGCTTATATATACTGTTGTAACAAAATAAATAAATAAAATAAAAATAAAATAAAATAAAATCCTGGCTTTCATTCAGGTTGGTAAGTGCCACCCCAGAAGCATCCCTCCAAACAGACACATAAGCCTGCAGAACACAAAATGACAAGACTCCCTCTCTCTCTCCAGCATCTTATATTACAAGTGCTAGTTCATGAAAATTAAATGCCAATTCTCTTAACTCTGGATCAATCATGGACATTACTTTTTAAAATTCTGGCCAAATGTGTCTGATTCTTAGAGATGGTCTAGACTTGTCCCTGTGGTTTTCTGGGCAAGGTTTCTTAGAAGTGGTCTCCTTCCTAGACCTGAGAGAAAGTGACTAGTCCAAGGTCACGCAGCTGACTTTGCACCCAAGGTGGGACTAGAACTCACAGTCTCCTGGATTCTAGTCTGATGCCCTAACCACTACTGGTTCTCATCTATTATTTATGACGTTCCAAATGATCACGTATTTCTGCCTGTTCGATTTTCTAATTCAAATGCATATACCCTTATCAACAACACAGATCGTAATTCGAGTTGTGCTGTTCCTGTAGTTCAAACCACTAACAGGTGCAATATGTTATGAATGCAATGCTTTCAACATTATGTAAGCTCACATGCATTACTTAAATTAGGAAGGCAATGGCATATTTATATCACAATTAAAATGTTAAGTATTCCCTCAGGCACCATTCCTCCCAGTTATTTTATCTAAAAGTGAATTAATCTTCTAATATCATGGAACTGCATAACAAAAATGTTTGGTTCTTTAAGATTTAAGTTGACGCTGTAAGAAACTTTTTTTAAGAAAAAGAATAATATTTCAAATTACAAAATACAGTCATTTACCCCATAACCCTATTACAACTATGATTTTCAAAGTGAAGTGAGATACACTAAAGAGTCAGTAATTATATTTAAAAGGTAAGATGCAGCAAGATGGGCAGCAAGCAAATTTAATAAAATAAATAAATAAAATAAAATTATGCTTATCCCTCTCCTGTTCATTTCTACATAAATATCTTGTTTGTTCAGTCGATATAGCTAAACAAGCTATATTTAGTTGCAATATTTGATTACATTTTACTATGTTTGACTTAAATATCCTTACAGAGTTTTTATAATGTATTTTTATCCAAAACAAGTTATTTATTTCAATAATTAATTTTACCCTAGAAGAGTGAAGGCTAACCTTTTCCAGACCGAGTGCCCAAAGCATGCGTGCGTACCTGAATGCGTGCATGTGCCCGAACCCCCAAAATGAAATGCACACGCGGCCCCCCTGCACGCACTCTCTGTGCAAGTGCACATGCTGCCCCACCTGTGCATGCATGCTCCCCCACCTGCGCTCCACCCCCTGTGCGTGCACAAGCCCACCACATGTGTGCATGCCCCCTTGCACATGTCGCGCCCCCTGTGCATGCGCATGTGGGCCACACATGTGCCCCACCTCCCGTGCATGTGCAGCAGAGAACCAAAGACCAGCTGGGCAGCAGGAGGTGTGCACGCATGCGCGGCAAAGCTGAACTGGGTTGACAGCTCACATGCCCACAGAGAGGGTGCTGTGTGCTACCTCTGGCACATGTGGCATAGGTTCGCTATCACAGCCCTAGAAGGAGCTACATGTTTCCCCAAAGTGTAACACAATATTAAGCAAGTTTATCTGAAAGCAACTGATAGCAAAAATCCCTGCCCACCCTCCAGCTGAGCTGCGTGATCATCAGATTTTTTTTTTTACTTTTTTACTTTTAAAAGCATTTTTTTCTTCAGCTGAAAAAATGCTTTTAAAAGTAAAAAAAAAAGCCTCTGATGATTGTGCAGCTCAGCTGGGATCATCAGAACTCTTTAAAAGCATTTTTTCTATAACCTCTTCGACCGACTCAGCTGGGATCGTCAGAACCCTTTAAAAGCTTTTTTCCCTCTGGCAATCTCAGCTGAGTTGCCTGATCATCACAGGCTTTTAAAAGCTTTTTTTTTACAACCTCTTTGGCTGAAGAGGTTGTAGAAAAAATGCTTTTAAAAGTAGAAAAAAAAAAGTTGGCTACACCCACCCAGTCACATTACCCCCCCCCCAAACCACACCTACAGAACTGGTAGTAACAAATTTTACATTTCACCCCTGTATTAAACTCATCTAGAAGCACAACAAATTAATTGGATTAATCACTGCAAAATCATCACAAGAATTGTCTATTACAGTGATGGGTAACCTTTTCCGGACCGAGTCCTCAAAGTGCGCACATCAACCCTCTGTCAGGCCTGGAAACCATACTAGACTTTAGGGTTCCAGACACTGCCACATTTTTCCCTGAGGGGAAGAAGGGGGGCTGAGGGGTATGGTAACATTCTTCAAGCGGTCAAGGTCGGATGGTGTTCACATCTGCAGGAAGAGTGGCAAGAAGATATTCGAATGAACTGGGAGAACGTGGGACAATGTGACCATCAAAGGGGTCAGGGGGGTGGGACTCTTGGGGTTTGTATAACTGGGAAAAGAATCCGGAAATTCAGTTTTGGAATTTCACTCATCGTGTGCCAGTTTCCTCATGCTAGTAAAGAACTCTGAAAAACAATGGCTTCTGAGTTTTTTATGCAGAAGAGGTTTTTCTGGAACCTTGACATCCCCAAAATGCAATGCGTGCGTGGCCCTGATACATGCACCTCACCCCCACGCATTTGCACAGCCCCCTGCACATGCCCCTGCACATGAGTGTGTGGTCCCCCCACATGTGCCCCACCCCATGCATGCATGGCAGAGACCTGAAGACCAGCTGGTTGGTGGGCGGCATGTGCGCATGAGCGGCGGAGCTGAACTGGGGCGACGGCTCACATGCCCACAGAGAGGGCACTGTGTGCCGTGTCTGGCACACATGCCATAGGTTTTGCCATCACGGGTCTATAGTTATATAGAACTATAGTTTTCATAAGTCATGTCCTTGGAGAGACAGTTATGATCATTATTAAATCAAACCAGAGGAAAAATTGGTATAGTAGAGAGCTTATTGCATTACAGAGAATCCCTTTCGTGTCTGAATGATATAATCCTTTAGCATCACAGCTGTCAAGAAAAATATCATTTTTATAGATATTGGCTGAATGCTATAGATTTGGACTTTTCCATTTTCTGTGTGTATGTTTATATTTCACATCTTATTTAGTGTTTTGAAGAAAGAAAGATGACAACAGAAAGTTATCAACAAAATACACACTAAAGTTTTTTGGTTTTTTTTTGGATTTTTAATTTTGAAAACAATTGAATTTAGTATTCAAAAAAGACAAGCCGTCTAAAAGTAATTTTTCAATGCTCTGCACATCGCTCCATTATGCATAGCTATTCAGAGGCAACCCCATTGCATGTTTCCAGAAGGCTTAGTCAAAATTAACTAGGGTTCACATGTAATTTTAAATTTCAGATAATGCAATACTGAAGTAAAAGTTTCCTTAGAGCCGTATCAGAACAGATGATGGAATGGCTTATAACATTAATGCTCATTTAGACATATGCTCAAAACATTTACAGTAGTGTTGGGTGCAAACAAAGGAAATATATAATCATGTTTGCTTCAAAAAATAATTCTTTAAAATATTGGTCTATATTTCTACTATTATTTAGTATAAAAGGACCTAGCATAACAAACATTCTGGGATTGGCATACAAACATTCTTGGATTCAGTTTCTGGAATCTCCAGAAATAGCTGAGAAACAATCCTGTTTGCTTGAAATTTTATCAGCTCTATAGATAAATTCTGGATGGATTATAGGAGTGTAGTCTAGTCTGGATTATAGGAACTTCATATATGTTGGGACTAATTGCCATGATATACTGTATCTTATATTTCAATTGCTCTATGGCTATGCATTTGACTCATGCAATCTCTTGAAGGGGGCTATCACTGCCATCATTCACTTCGCATGTCTTTGGAAGAGTTACAACTGCCACAGAAAGTCTACTTTGCAACCCCATAGCTCATCCTTAAAATATTTTCAAAAGACATTAGACAAAAGTTAAGAAAATAAGTCTAAGAGTATAAACAATTTGCAGGCCTAGGAACATAATGTTGCTCCCTAAGCATCAGCTTCATTTCCCTTATTTGAGCAATTGCACATTCTTTTTAAATTTATTTATTTAACAAATTTATGGGATGCCCATCTCACAAGAGTGCAGCTATGCAGCTAAATTTATGGAGAATAGATGCCATAAATCATAGCATCTTCTGTCTTAAAGACACACAGTTTCAAAATAAGACCGATACACTTCTAGTGAAGTATGCTGGATATTTTACTGGCAGCAAGTTAGTGATATTCAGTATTACAATAGTAAAGACATGAAACAACTCAAAGATTGGGCCTTGAAAGCTTTCTTCAATAAACATATGAGATTATATCTCCAGTCCTGGATGGTGAAGTTCTATGTTGAACATTTTCAACGCACATTTTAAAAGCATCTTTCAAATTTTCACAGATTATACGGACACTGATGCACTTAAGTACTTCCACTTCTTATCCTTATGCTACATTATTAATAATCTCTGTTTTTTCATTTCCCTATTTCTTACTTAAAAGTATGAATCATATAATAACATGGAGAAGGAGTGGGGTAGGAAGTAAAAAAGAGAATAGAAAAGTGGTATGGAAAAGTTGAAGAACTTTCAAACAGCTTTCCTATCTGTCAAATTGACCAAGTAATATTCTCTTCCACTTAAGTATATATCAAATGCAAAGATGAAGATTTTCTATGATTTGGCTTTTGAGGGATGCGTGCTTGTGGGCTTCATTTGAAATACAAAAATCAAACCTTGGACAACTTATTTATTGTTCCATGAAAGGTCCTTACTTTTATTAAATGTTGAAACAATTCTATTTTAAAGAGAGCATTTTAAGTTTCTAATCACATATTGGTTTGTACTATGTGCAATTAAAAACAGTATGACTTTCACATTGACACTGATTGCTAAAGTAAAGCTCCTATGATAATACACATATTGTCAGTGTCTGCATTTTGCTCTGAAATTAAAAAGAAATGAATCAACAGGGAAAACAGCTTTTAATTTAGGGAAATACTACTTCAAAGGAAAATTGCTATGGAACTACATTAGAGAAGGCCATAATTCCTTTAATCAAGACATGTAATTTACTTAAATAATGTCAATCTCAATCACTGTGTACCAGTGAAGATCTACAATTGCCTTCTCTTTGTGAATTTTTCCTACTATTCAGGGTAGCATTTCTATGCAATCTGGCAAATATGGCATAAAATCCAGCAGATTTTTCATATATGTTTGACAAAAAAGCCCCAAAATTGAATATGTGAAAAATACAACTTATTTTTCAATACACGAGAATATATGTATCTCAAGGTTGCAAGCAAACACCAAGATCAGAGAGTAGCAAGGACTTTACAATTTATGTTGCCTCACTAGTGAGTTTATTTCTTCTTTACTCCTTTGTTATCTATTTGTTGACAGATGTTTCCAAAATGAGAGAAGAAATGGCTTAAAGAATGGTGAACAGAAAAATTCCACTTAACAACCAGAAGACGTATCAAGCAGGCAAATATTGGCAAGATCCATATACCTTGTGGGGGGGGTGAGGAATCCTGCCAATCTCCATCCATGGAATAGAATAAATGTGGAATAGAATAAATGGAATTAAAACAATGTATTATTCTGTTTAAGTTCAGCGTGAAAAGCACATGCTCCTTTACTTTCTTTGGCGACATATTCTGCATTATTTCAAGCCATAGGCAGAATAGAACATTTATATTCAATGCTTTTCCAAAAGAGCTTATTCAGAGTTTCGCTTTAAAAAGCTATCCTTCCTTTATGGCAGGAAATGCACTCATGCAAATACTGACAGTTCAAAAGAGTTAATTCAAATTTAAAAAATTGGGAGAACTAATGGGGACATTTGAAGGTATGTTATTTTTTCCCTCCTCTGTTTGTACAGATGAGGGAGAAGAAACTGACCCTGTCTATCTTTTCTTTGGCTGAATTATTCCAGGAAACATTTCCTAAGTGAATCCATGAATTGATATTGACCTTGAAACACTTTCAAATTACATGAATTCATTCAGGTTTTGATATTAAACCTGAAGGCGATTATCAGAGCTGAGGGCAGCATATTTATGTGAAAAGAAATAGTGTTATGAGCATTTGCTGGAGGCATGATTCCTCAGTCTGAAAGGAAGAGTGATCTTGATGGACAGCTACACAGGCTGCATGATCTCTGTGGAACTCCAGTATAAAGGTGACCTAATACAGGTATTCCACCTCCATCTGTATTGTGATGTTCTCTCTGTTCTCTAAACCAGGGGTCTCCAACCTTAGTAACTTTAAGGCTTGTGGACTTCAACTCCAGAGTTCCTCAGCAAAGCTGGCTGAGGAACTCTGGGAGTTAAAGTCCACAAACCTTAAAGTTACTAAGGTTGGAGACCCCTGCTCTAAATGACAACGCTCGCAGGATCCTGTCCTGTCCTACAAGTTCAAGGTCATATTCATAATATGGATGATATTCATAATATATCAGTACCTGGATGAAACATCTATCTTGATCCGTTCCAGTCTGGTTTCCGGCCTGGTTACAGCATGGAAACAGCCTTGGTCGCGTTGGTTGATGATCTCTTGAGGGCTTGGGACAGAGGTTGTTCCTCTGTCCTGGTCCTATTAGATCTCTCAGTGGCTTTTGATACCATCGACCATGGTATCCTGCTGCGCCGGCTTGGGGGACTTGGAGTGGGGGGCACTGTTCATCGGTGGTTCTCCTCCTACCTCTCTGACCGGTCGCAGACGGTGTTGACAGGAGGGCAGAGATCGGCCCTGAGGCGCCTCTTATGTGGGGTGCCGCAAGAGTCGGTCTCTCGCTTCTTCTGTTCAACATCTATATGAAGCTGCTGGGTGAGATCATACGTGGTCTTGGGGTGAGTTGTCATCTATACGCTGATGATACTCAGCTCTATATTTCCACCCCTAACCACCCCAACGAGGCTGTTGAAGTGATGTCCCAGTGCCTGGAGGCCGTACGGGTCTGGATGGGGAGGAACAGACTCAGACTCAATCCCACCAAGACCGAGTGGCTGTGGATGCCGGCGGTCCGGTACAGTCAGCTAATTCCATCGCTGACCATTGGGGGCGACCTATTGGCCCCCACGGAAAGGGCTCGCAATCTGGGCGTCCTCCTGGATGTACGGCTGTCTTTAGAAGATCATATGATGACCGTCGCCAGCGGAGCTTTTCATCAGGTTCGCCTGATACGCCAGTTACACCCCTTTCTGGATCGGGCTTCCTTATGCACAGTCACCCATGCCCTTGTTACATCCCGCCTGGACTACTGCAACGCTCTCTACATGGGGCTCCCCTTGAAGGGGACCCGGAGGCTTCAACTGGTCCAGAATGCAGCTGCGCGGGTGATAGAGGGAGCACCTCGTGGCTCCCGTGTGACACCTCTGCTGCGCAGTCTGCACTGGCTCCCAGTGATCTTCCGGGTCCAATTCAAGGTGCTTGTTATCACCTTCAAAGCACTCCATGGCTTAGGACCCGGGTATCTACGGGACTGCCTACTGCCACCAGTAGCCTCACACCGACCAGTGCACTCTCACAGAGAGAGCCTCCTCCGGATACCGTCAGCCAAACAATGTCGGCTGGCGACCTCCAGGGGGAGGGCCTTCTCTGTGGGGGCTCCCGCCCTCTGGAATGAGCTGCCTCCGGGGCTTCATCAACTCCCCGACCTCAGGTCCTTCCACCGCGAGCTGAAGACATTGTTGTTTCGAAGAGCAGGATTAGCGTGAACATAGTTTTAAATTGGGGTTTTAAATCAGGGGTTTTAAACGGGGTTTTAAATTTGTATTTAAAAGTTTTAGGCCATCAATTGAATAAGTTTTCTATTCTTTTTTTGCTGTTTTATATGTATTATATGTTTTCTGTTGTTTTTATTGGCTGTGAACTGCCCTGAGTCCTTTGGGAGAAGGGCGGTATACAAATATAATAAATAAATAAATAAATAAATAAATAATGTGGAGATGGAAAATAAACCTTGCTTGCTATGAACAAGAAATTTCATTTAGAAAGCAGTGTGCTTCCATTGGTATGTACGTGTTCAATTAATCTGGAATCTGAAGAGAAACCTTTGGGCTTTGATGGACAGATCTGCTGAGATTAAAACAGTGCTTTTGTGTCACTATCTTTAATAAATTTGTATAGTTTTAAATAATTTGAATGGAAATGTCAAAGAGGGTGAGCACTGAACCCATCTTCTACTGCATTATTCAAGTCCTAACTCTCTTGGACAACTATACATAGGTTCAACTGATTGTGAGTACTGCTTTTTTTCAGACTTCCTATGGAGACATGTGTACTTTGGAGAGAGATAGGGCAGAATTCTTGTCTCCTCCCCAAGAATACCTTTCCCAACTTTCAGACAGATGCCTGAATGGGATCAAAAATTTCCCACATAGTTCCTTCCAGATGTAGAACATTTTTATTTCCCATCAGTATTTGGTGAAGATTCTTATAATATATTATGCACACACTGTATCTTGTGTCATTCAAGATTCCAAGCTATGGAATTCATTTATTCATTATTCTCTCCATCAACTTCAAGTTGGGCCTTTTGAGTTGGTTGATTATGATTGTAAGCATTCTTTAGGTATTTTAAAAATGGCTTTTAATTGTTTTATATTAGATTTTGCTTTCGTGTCTATAGCCATAGGTGCCTTAGGATGGAAAACCAAATTACAAATGAAATAAAAGTTTTGTTTATATTCTGAAAATGAATATGATCTCTGACCCAGATTTTTCTACCTTAATCATTGCTTTTAAACAAAGCAAGATAAATACAGCTGTAGAAGAATGAATTCTATAGCATTTTCTACATCACCAGGAAACCAAACAAATGGATCATTGAACAAATCAAGCCAGAGTTCTCAATCAAGGCAGAAATGACCAGGCTCAAATCATCCTGCACTGGACACATTATGCAACTTTTTAGAGAAGGTTCAAATACTGGGAGAGGTGGAATAAAAGAGAAGATGATGATCAGCATGATGAACCAGATCAGAGACAGATTATTTTGGAGAAAATCCATATACTGACTAAGAATTGACACTGACTTGATGACACATAGTCATTATCATGAATTATGTATTGTTAGCATATGGAATTCTTTTCCAAGGGAGCACAATTTAACATTTATTGATATGCCTTTAGGCTTTCCATAGTACTACAGTCACATTTTTCAAAGCACTGAACATGTTGTCATTAGGATAATATTTAATAGCTAAAAGGGAAAGTAACTCTCTTTTTAAAGGCATATATTCATGTAAAAACATTAAGGGTCTCCTTGCTGGATTATACATATAGTTCATTCTGTCAAATGTTTTCCTTGCTATAGTGACCAGTCCAGTGGTGGGTTGCTACCAGTTTGGTGCGGATTGGGTGAACAGGTAGCGGTGGCAGCGGGAGACTCCACCCAGACATCTCTGTGCATTCGCAGAAGTGTTGTGCATGCGTCCACAAGCAAACTGATAGCGAAAAAAATTGAAACCCACTACTGGAGCAGTCCCAAAGAAAGGTCCTGCCAGGAACTAATATATTCAGATGTATCATGCCTGCGAACCTGGGGACTTATTAAAACCTGCAGCTGATTCCTGCAATAAGATTCAACTTCCACAAATTCATTTAATTCTGTTTTAAAGCTTTTTAAAACAGTAAGTACAAATGTCCTTTCTGGTGCTGTGGGAGTTCCATGAAGAAATAGTATCTTTAGTGTGTTCCAAAGCTATTGCTAGCAACTTTTACTTGGTGAGAATGCATTACTTGATTGAAGTATTAAAATGAAAATATAAGGTATATTCTAGCTATATTACAAAAGAATCATAGAAAGGAAAGACCGTCAAACTGTGTGTGTGTGTTTCTCTCTCTCTCTCTCTCTCTCTGATCAATATAATCCTATTTAAGATGGAAGCCATACATTACTCTTGCTACAGATCTACACCGTGAAGTCAAGGCTAATGGTGTCTAGAAAAGTTGTTGATATTGGTCTTGAGTTGAACTGCTTTTGTTATAGTTACATTCAAAAACAGTGGATGTGTTCCAAGTATCTTCTGTTAATAGGTACCTTCTGTTAAAAGTTGTCACTTTTGTACTGCCCACTAAAACATGCTCCTCCCATACAAATGGTGGCCTCTCTCATGAAATACAAATACAAATGGTGGCCTCTCTCATGAGATTCCAAAAAGCCCTTTAAACCTGACTTCGTATTCAGGCCTGGAGTTAATGCTTCTGGGCGGGGGGGTTGTCATGCTTTGTTTTAGTAATTGCTTTAATATTATATTTTATAAGTTGCCTGGAGTCCACTAGAGAGGGTGGTTTTATTGAATTTATATATTACAATTACTGTTAATAGAAATATATCCTGCTGCCGACAATGTTTTGAGATAGCATCTTTTTTGCAAAAGATTATTCAGTACTGATTCAATAGGAAATTCTTTCCTTATGTTCTCATGTTGTTTTCTAAGCATTAATTAGTCATCATTTAATGCTTAGCCATCAAGAGACATGATCTTCTATCTCTCATGTCCATCCACGAAGACTCAAAAGGACACAAATTTGATCTAACCGGGACCAGAGTTGTAACCCATGTGAAGTCAAGGAGAGAAAAGGAATTCCTGGAAGCCAATAAATAGACACATGACATTGACTCAATCTACCAACCACCCAGAATAAAAGAATAACATCAACCGCGATCCTGAAGGCAGCATTTAAAGTAAATGAACAGTCACGCTGCAAAGTCACAACTTGACAGATCACAAGAAATCGGAGCACATCACACGCAGCCAATCTAATCAATCTGAAACCAGACCATGACATCATCAGAAGACATCCTAACAACAACACCAGCACTAATTTACATCACAGAGATGGTACTTAAAACCAAGGACTATGACTCAGCAACTACAGCCAGCCAATGACACAATCTGAAATCAGACCAGGACTCAGAAAGGTATTTAAAGGCCAGTGCTCCCTTAGACAAGCACAATCCAAAGTGCATTGAAGATGTCTCCTGGAATGGGGATGAAACGTTTGCAACCAAATCACCAAGCTCAGAGCTCAAACCAACAATATAACTACTAACCCGAGCTAGTAATATTCAAAGACATTTCATAACCATCATTGTTTGAAGCAATAACCTCAACAAGTATAAGATACTTCTCCTTCTATAGCTCTAACATCTTCAGCAGGTGGTCACATCTGACTAAATTTATCAAGACTCCAAAGGCAAGCTGGGTCATGCCCTATTATTTCATGAATGGGATATTATCAGGATATTCACAGTTAGATGCTACATTGGAAAATTTCCTTCTTTTTTATTTATCAAATGTATCAAATAAGAGAGCAGGTTTAACCTAGTGGTTCAGGCACCAGTATAGAAAGTGGAGATCATGGAGATCATTGTGGCACAGTGGTTAGAATGCAGAATTGCAGGCTGCCAACTGCCAGCAGTTCAATCCTGACTGGCTCAAGGTTGACTCAGCTTTCCATTCTTCCGAGGTCAGTAAAATGAAGACACAAATTATTGGGGGCAACATGCTGGCTCTAAACCGCTTAGAGATGACTATATAGCACTATTAAGCAGGATATAAAAATAAGTGCTATTGCTATCATGAATTCAAGTTCTACCTTAGCCATGAAAGCTGGCTAGATGACTTTGGGTCACTTTTTTGTCAGCCCAATTCATATCACAGGGCTGTGTGGAAAATAGGAGGAAGAAGATGTGTTGGAAAGGTTCACCATCTTAAGTTATTTGTAAAAATAGTAAAGGTGCGATACAAATAAAATAAAAAAATATGACTGGCCTTCTCATGAGAATGATTTCATGAGTAAGAGGGTGGAAAACATGTCACTACTGTTCACCAAGGAAACACAAGGCCATGAAGTCCCAAGGAGTTGACTCAAACCCAAGTTGACTTCTTGATGAAAACTGTTATTGAATGCATATGCATTTATGCACCATGTATTGAATTACTTTTTCCCCATATAGAAGCACTAATAAAATGAACTCATGATATATGCTCCAGATGTAACAGGTACACTTGAAAGAAGCCTTTCTCTTGAAAAAAAAATAGGATTAATGGCTTTAGGATTAATGGCTTTATTTTCAGATTTGTTCTTAATGCCTTTGGCTGTACAGTTAATTTCAGATTGTCCCATTATTTTCACTTACATTTAAAAACCTCTCCTTCCAAAATGACATAAAGACATTCACCTTTCCTGAGAAAATGTTATTAAAACACAGAGTAGTAGCATATTCAGACATGATACATTTGGAAGAAGGTATGGTTTATGGGTTATTAAGTATAATGTAACTAGTGCTATATCTATAAAAATAAAGTCAGCTAGAAAGTATTAAAATGAATTAGTATGAATAGATGAGGGACTGTATATAATACTAGCAGTTCGGTACTACATATATAAACATTAAATAATGTTTAACATAAAATAATTTAACGTAAAATGTGGAACTGCCATTAAAGTAATTCTAACTAATTAATCCTAAGAGTTTTTATTAATAGATTCCACAATTACAGTTGGCAAAGAAAAGGAACAGAAAACAAGCTAGGAATCACTTTCTCTAAGCCCAACCTAATTTACAGGGTCATTATTACGGGGAAATAAAAGAAGGGAGTGCTATGTATGCTGCTTTGAATTTCTGAATAAAAGCAGAATATAACTAAATCCATTGTTGTCAGGCAGATTGATGTTTTGTCCCTGATATATAGTTATTCTCCAAGGACTCCTGTAGTTGTTTTTAGAAACAAAAAAATCAACTGTGGGACTCCGCTTTCCCGCGCTCAGAAATTTAAATTTTGATTAACCTTTGAGCAAAATATCCTTTATATACATACTGCTTTAACTATAAAATACTTTATGATTAGGAATCTAAAACTGAAAGGAATTTAGCCTGGTTAGACAACTTATAATTGGTCTTTGACTAGAGGCAATGTGAGCATTTTGTTTTGACTGAAGCAGAGTTTCTCATTCTGAGCGGAACCAACCTAAAACACAAACAAATGTTTCAGCTTTCTTCTCCTTTTTATGCGTGTGTGTGAAGGGGACTCACTTTTTCAGTAATCCAAAATAGCCTGAGGTTATGAATGACAGATACCTCCCAGATAATAATATCTCATTGTCCTAGAGGACCAAATCCCTCCAATTTAAAGTCTCCAAAATAAATGCACACCAGAGAACAACACAGGCACTTTATATTTTAATTTCTAGGAAGATATTTTTTTTTTAAAAAAAATACTATTGGCTTCTCAACTGTCCATCATCACAAACTCATTTATCATAAACTTTAGTCATGTAAATGTATGCAGAAGATGTACCATTAATACATATTTATTAGTGACATCTAGAAGTTAATAAGACACCATGAAATTGCATAAATACTTGGCCATCACTAAGACACAAAGCTACTAGAGACAACATCATAGATTTGAAAATTAAAAGGACCAAACAGAAACAACAGCTCAACTGTTCAGCAGTAGTATCAAAGCAAGTGCATGAGCATTTGAATCAGATTAAAAAGGGATGGAGTGGGGGGAAAAAACCCAGTACTTTTGGTTCTCTCAACTGAAGGATCAGAACACCCACTCAATGAAAAATAAAGAAAGCAGTGGTGGGTTTCAATTTTTTTTACTACCGGTTCTGTGGGTGTGGCTTGATGGGCGTGGCAGGGGAAGGTTACTGCAAAATCTCCATTCCTCCCCACTCCAGGGGAAGGATACTGTAAAATCTCTATTCCCACCCCACTCCAGGGGAAGGATACTGCAAAATCGAAATAAATAAAATAAATAAAATAAATAAATAAAATCCCCATTCCCTCTCCACTCCAGGGGAAGGATACTGCAAAACTCCCATTCCCTCCCCACTCCACGGGAAGGATACTGTAAAATCTCTATTCCCACTCCACTGCAGAGGAAGGATGCTGCAAAATCTCCATTTCCTCCCGATCAGCTGGAACTTGGGAGGCAGAGAATAGATGGGGGCGGGGCCAGTCAGAATTTTTACGGTTCTCTGAAGTACTCAAAATTTCCGCTACCGGTTCTCCAGAACTGGTCAGAACCTGCTGAAACCCACCTCTGAAAGAAAGGTAGTTTAATTTTACTTCACTGTTGGCAATGACACCACAGTCTCCACTATGCTGAATGGCTGTAGGATCTTCTGGAACAGAAGGCTCAGAAGGCTGGCTGGGGAATTCTAGAAATTGAAGTCGGTGCATCTTAAAGTTGCCACGGTTGAGAAACACTATTCTGAAGAATAGAATACCCTATTCTGGTTTCAACAATTTCCACTATTGAAGGAGACACTTTATTCCAACTGCTAAAAAGAACAGCATCTGCACTGAGATGCTGAGAGTCTCATATATTTCAGAATTGTACTTCCAAAAGGAAAAAGTCCTTATGGAAAGGATTTGACTAATCTGGTTTGGGTAATCTCATGCTCCTTTTCCTTTTCTAGATGGAATCTCCACACCTGATTCTTATATGCCTCTATTGCACCATCCCCCCTTTTATTGGGAACAGATCCCAATGACCTGTCACACATTGATATTACTTACTTCCACCTCTCATAATACTTGACAACACAGTATCAACAGTAGAAACCTTCAAATTTCTGGGTTCTATCATATTGCAAGATCTCAAATGGACAGCTAACATCAAAAACATCATTAAAAAAGGACAACAAAGAATGTTCTTTCTGCGCCAACTCAGTAAGCTCAAACTGCCCAAGGAGCTGCTGATCCAATTCTACAGAGGAATTATTGAGTCTGTCATTTGCACCTCTATAACTGTCTGGTTCGGTTCTGCAACCCAACAAGAAAAACACAGACTTCAGAGGATAATTAGAACTGCAGAAAAAATAATTGCTACCAACCTGCCTTCCATTGAGGACCTGTATACTGCACGAATCAAGAAGAGGGCCGTGAAAATATTTGCAGATCCCTCACATCCTGGACATAAACTGTTTCAACTCCTACCCTCAAAATGACACTATAGAGCACTGCACACCAGAACAACTAGACACAAGAACAGTTTTTCCCCGAAGGCCATCACTCTGCTAAACAAATAATTCCCTCAACACTGTCAGACTATTTACTGAATCTGCACTACTATTAATCGTTTCATAGTTCCCATCGCCAATCTCTTTCCACTTATGACTGTATGACTATAACTTGTTGCTGTCAATCCTTATGATTTATATTGATATATTGATCATCAATTGTGTTGTAAATGTTGTACCTTGATGAACGTATCTTTTCTTTTATGTACACTGAGAGCATATGCACCAAGACAAATTCCTTGTGTGTCCAATCACACTTGGCCAATAAAATTCTATTCTATTCTATTCTATTCTTATTGTGTCTGCATGGATGTATTTTTGATGTTTGTTAAGATGGCTTATGTAAATAGTAATTATATTTACAACCTGGAAAAGTCACTGTTAGACCTCTATCTTGTTCTGAATCTTTGAGCAGAACACTGTAGCCCGGGCATAAGATTTTTATATTTTCCCAAAGTAAGATCTATGATTCTGACATATTGAAATATATGCACATGTATATTCCCAAAAAATTTTCCATAACAGAAACTGAAATGAATCTGGTCACAGCAGATATTACCTAATCTAAACCTCAACTATTGCTAAATTTAAAAGACTCTCTCTATATACATAAAGCCTGATGAAGTATACATGAAACATAAAGTGTGTTACAATATTTAGGTTTAGCTATTAGGACTTTGAACCTTAAAAGATGACAAAACAGCGGTGGATTCTATATAGCTCAGCAGCTGAACTACTGTGCTTTTAAGATTAATTTCCAGAGAGTAGTGTGCTGTTCCTTCAATGTGCTTAATCTGTTTGAAAGGGCAAGAAAGAACAATCGGAAAACTAGATGTTCTACCCTGAACTCTTTTAACTTCATCTCATAGCAATATTCTCCTTTAATCTGGCACTTAATATTGTCTCATTGTATGCAAAACAGTGTACAGTGTTGGCCTATATTTCTGGAACAACAAGTACAGTGTGCTGAGCTGCAAAAGATGCATTGCCTCTCATGTCCAGTGACAACAGGTCCGTGGGAGGAAAACATAATTACTCTGTTGTCCTTTCAGCAGATTCATTGTGCAGATTGACAGATGACAATGTATAGACATTGTCTGAAGCTTGCAAAGTTAATTAGTTTGTCTACAAGACATATCAATGTCAGCATCCCATCTGATATAAAGAACAGTAAGCACTGATAAGATTTTAAGATTTACATTTTTTTAAAAAAAGTTTATATAATCTTTTTTTTTAAATGAAAGGAACTAATGAAAGTGAATACCTACAGTATTTCACTGTGTATTCAAAAGCATCTTTTTAAAAGCAGTAGCTTAAAATATCACCAATTTCCTACACTACTAGTTTCAAACAATTTTTCCACATGAGTCACTAGTGCCCTCTTCACCTTGAAACAATAGATGGTTACTGATACATATAGCTTACTGTTCGTTTCATTTATGTGTATGTGTATAGTATTGTTAACATCTTTTTGTTGTCTGTTTTCCTTCAAAATCCTGGATGTTCACAACCCTTCTCAATGGAAAATATAATTTTGGCATACTGTGTTTCTGATGACTTGCTATTTGGAAAAGTGAAGGTTGAGCCAGCAGTGCAATAGAATATAGATTCATAGAGTCTGTCAGGTGCATTTTAACATGTAACAACTGAGGGTTACAGGTGCAGAATTTCTGAGAAAATTCTAAGGTTTTTCATACATCACAGCCATCATCTAAGCCCTTTTTGCCAGTACATGGGAAGAGATCACAGCATATTCCTTTGAAACATCTGGCAGGGGAGGAAAAAAAGATGGCAGGGCAGCAAAGTCTAGTGAGATGACAGAACAGGTGCCTCAACTGTCTGACTGCTAGTTCTGTTAACATCTCTTGCTGTAGGGAAAGGAAACAAAAAAGGAGTGAAAGTTATTTTTATCTTAGTCACTCCCAGGAGTAAAACAAAGGTGATTGACAGCAAATATTGGTGGTCAGTTTGTATCACAAGCCTACTGAAATAGGGGTTTAAACATTCACAGGAATGTCAGCTTCTTTTTAAATATATTTCTCAATGCTTTCATGAGTCTCAGGCAAGACTTGTAATGGAGAGATAGGAAACAACCAGGTAGAGTTGGCCTCAGTTCAACAAGAAGGCCCATTCCATATACAGTACTTCTGGCTAAACAAACATTTGTAATGCTTTTCATATGGAATTACCTACATAGATATATATTTTTAAAGACCCATTAGTAGCACATGTCATACCACCAATGTGTTTAGTTGAAATAAACTATGAAAACAAAGTTAATATAAATGCATTCCAAGATGGGGAATAAATAGAGCTTGGAAAACCTAGCAGTGCAGCTCAAAAAGGATGTGTAAGGAAACACAGTAATTGAAGACTAAATTATATTTAATTACATTTACAGAGTTTCCATTTTTTGCACATTTTTATTAAAGTGTTTTCAATATAATTTCATAGAGAATCATGACACATTCTTATACTGCAAAATGTACTCCTTATCCAAATCGCAGATAGTGAAATGAATCCGATTTCTTGGCTTTAAAAATACATGGTTTTACTTGGCTTTATGGACATGGTTCTAAAGTCCTCATTTAAATATAGTTACCAAAGATGGAGATAAAGCCAATGACCTATGAAGAGTCCTGGGTCAAGTGCCTTGTGGGGTGTGACCTACTTCCTTCTCCGACTCCTAAGGGTCTGCAGTGACCATCATGGACTTCAAAATAGTCAATTGGGTGATAAAAGGCCCTGACACTTTTTTGTGAGAATTTCATGCATACACAAAGGACCAGGTCATCATTTAGCAGGTCATGTCCATCCTTTGTAGCCAATGACTCTCTCTGCAGATGCTCTTCTCCCTGCTTCTTTCTGATTTTTCTACACCACTGATTCCCACATCACTGCTTTCCTGACATTATTGTTTCTCTTGGGTTCATTCTTTGCCACATTACTGTTCTGCTTCCATTCTTCAGCAACGAGAGTATTGTTCCAGTTAGCCATTACAGGTTGCAGCTTAAGACAGAATGTTGAAGGGCAGTATATATATGGGACTATGAGAAGTAAAATGAGATGCAAAATGTTTCTAAAATGTTTTTTTAGTACTTCAGTTTTCAGTGTACCCATAAGGCTGGGCCAGCTTATTAATTATTACAGTGATAATAGGAAAAATATAAAACTGGCTGAAACTTCAAAGGAATGATTGGTGTGGCATTATCTATATTTAGATAATGGGGATATTTGATGCCTCTCTAACTACAATACAGGATTCTGAATTTGCCTTCCTATGATACAGACTTCAGAGGATAATTAGAACTGCAGAAAAAACAATGGCTACCAACCTGTCTTCCATTGAGGACCTGTATACTGCATGAGTCAAAAAGAGGGCTGTGAAAATATTTACAGACCCTTCACATCCTGGACATAAACTGTTTCAACTCCTACCCTCAAAATGACACTATAGAGCACTGCACACCAGAACAACTAGACACAAGAACAGTTTTTCCCCGAATGCCATCACTCTGCTAAACAAATATTTCCCTCAACACTGTCAAACTATTTACTAAGTCTGCATTACTATTAATCTTCTCATCGTTCCCACTACTCATCTCCTTCCACTTATGACTGTATGACTATAACTTTGTTGCTTGTATCCTTACGATTTATATTGATATTGATTGTTTCCTGATTGCTTATTTGTACCCTATGACTATCATTAAGTGTTGTACCTTATGATTCTTGATGAATGTATCTTTTCTTTTATGTACACTGAGAGCATATGCATCAAGACAAATTCCTTGTGTGTCCAATCACACTTGGCCAATAAAAAATTCTATTCTATTCTATTCTATTCTATTCTATTCTATTCTATTCTATTCTATTCTATTCTATTCTATTCTTTGTCACTAGGAGTACTTCTGACTTCATTGATTTAATTATAAGTCTTTTAATTATATCAAGTTATTACAAATTTAGTAACAAGTTTTATCTTAATCACTGTAATCCTGCAACAATGGCAGCTTTTTACAGTTCTTCTGGCTCAGCATTTAAATAATATGCAGATGACCCAATGCCCTCAATGGCAAGTTACAGCATAAGCATAATCACTGACCCCTTAAAGGTGACATTAGCTTACTTCTGAATTTGCAATGATTTTTAAATAAAGCCTCATACAATTTCTCTAGCTCAAATAACAAAAGTCTTCCGACACACTATGAAATGAGGCTGTGCTTATCCTCTGCTATAGATATATGCTTATTATGGAATAGAGAAGCATCTGTTTTTGAAATGTGGGGTAATATTTAAGTCACAATTAGCTTTTAAAATAAAGTACTTCAGGCAAACCTACTTAACCTTCATAATCTAAAATATAATTCCACTTCTTAGATGAGCTAAGAAGATGACAATAGGAGAGATGCAATTTATTCCAAATTTCAAGTGGCAATTGCAATGCAAGAATGGTTTCAATCACAATAAAGAGACAGTTTCTATACTAACATTTGATAATTACCTGGTCCCTTTATTAGGACCCAGGCTAAGAGACTTAATGGTATGGTACTCCACAAAAATTGGTTTTTTATCAATTTGTCTACAAAATTGAATTCACTTTATAAGTGCTGCCATTCTCAGTAATGAAGCTGGGTTTCTATATTCTTTTCCTACACTCCTCTGGTTGCTTTGAATTAAGATTAAGTCAACAGCAAAAAAAAAAGGAGGTGGGAAATAAACTATTATTTTATTGATTACTTTGTATTCCACATTTGTGCTTGGGCAAATACTCATAGTAGCTAAGAGATTTAAAACAAAAACATTGCAAAGCCTTCTCCCTCAGTATAATGTTTTACTGCAAATCTGAGTTCATGTGTTCATGTGAACATATGTTCATATGTTCACCTATCTAGTGGTGGAAGGAGCCAAAATTGGTTATCAAATTTATTGAAATCTGATGGTTTTAGCCAAATAGTAGGGCCAGCGTGTTTGACCTATGCTAGATGAAAGCAAAGAATTCTCTATATTTCTTGGCTACCATCTAATGGACATTCAGAATTTGGCAATCCAGACCCAACAGTTTTATTACATGATCTAACCGTAAATGTATATGAGGAAGTATATTCCTCAGTTCTGGGAAGTAATTATCCATTTCAGTGTAGCGAAAATATTCTGTTTAGCTCATGACTGTCATGTTCACGCTATCTTTCTGGTTTGAAATCTCTTTCAACAGCTGGAACTCTTATATTATATAGGTCCCTGGCTAATGTGCATACTGATTCTAATAAGCACGATAGCAGCCTTCTAGAAGCACTTCTGCATTAATATTGTATTCTGCAAGCCCCAAACATCATGCCAGCTCTTCTCTAAACACCTGATTCTAACAAAGCAGACTATATTTTTGCATAATGGCTTCTACCTGATACTGCAAGAGATGTCTGTCTAGAAAGACCTAGAAAAATGGTACAAGCTATTGGAGTGAGTTTGTCAGAGTTGGGTTTAAGATGGGAGGTCATACAAATCTTTTAAATAAATAAATAAAGCTTCAGAAAAGAATCATCATTTAGGTACAGGCCTACTTCACAAACTTCATCATGACCAGTTAGCGTCAAGTGCAAAAAAGGTCATCCTATTTTTTAAAAAATTGGCTCTGTTCAAAAGGTGATCCCTGATACTGACAAGCGATAATACAAGGATGTTCACACAGTCTCATGTATGGGCTTTTTAAATATAAAGGTAAAGGTTCCCCTCACACATACCTGCTAGTCGTTGCCGACTCTAGGGGGTGGTGCTCATCTCAGTTTCACAGCTGAAGAGCCAGCACTGTCCGAAGACGTCTCCGTGGTCATGCCTTTGGCATTGAGTCTTCATGACTCAATGCCAAAGGCGCACGGAACGCTGTTACCTTCCCATCAAAGGTGGTCCCTATTTTTTCTACTTGCATTTTTATGTGCTTTTGAAACTGCTAGGTTGGCAGAAGCTGGGACAAGTAACGAGAACTCACCCCGTTACACGGCAGCACTAGGGATTCGAACCACTGAGCTGCCGACCTTTCGATCGACAAGCTCAACGTCCTAGCCCCTGAGCCACCACGTCCCTTATATGTTTAAATATACAAGCTTTTAAAATATAAACATTAAAAGCAATTCACTAAATGCTATTCTTGATACTAGGGAAGAAATTGCAGTACAATTGTACAATTAACATTGTACTGTAATAAAATTATTCTCTTATTAGTTTCTCTGCAATGTAGAGAAACTTTATAATACCCACCACTCTCAATAATCAGGTCTGAATTGTTTTGAGGCTGTGTTTCTGTAGTTATTCTCCATGCTCATCAGGTTGCTTTGAATTAAAATTATTCTCAGTCTTATCCTGAAACTGGTTTATGTTTCATCTTTGGTGCTCTGGTGCATGCAGAGATGTGAAATTATGTGGGAAGATTACATAGGATGTTACAAACTTTACAAACTTTTCTTTACATGCAGTATCAGAGTATCAGAATGAAAAAATGAAGAAGAATCAGCTATGTTTCTTGGAAACCTAATAATTTAGTTTCTGTCACAGTCAATGATGTGTCTGTTAATGGATAGAGATGGGAAAACTGACTTTTACATTTGTTTGTACCATTTATCTTTTACATTGCTATATAACCTTTGTATTACAAAACAGATGCTTTAACACTCTGGCATAATCAGTAATTTAAGTTTTTCCAGAAACAAAGCAAAAATTATTCTGGTGCCTTCCCATCTAGACCACTTTCATTATTCTCATCCACTTGGTTAGAATAAATGCTAAAGTACTATTTCATTCAAAATAACGTTCAAATGGCAGAAGATTTTTTCTGCAGAGGTTAATGACCAGTATTAACCAAAAGAGTCATGTTTGAAAAATGAGCAGGCATTTCAACTGTTAAAATAAAATAAATGATATTCTTTGTAATTTCACATTAGAAAAATTGTATTTGCTGTACTTCTTCAAGAGAAATTGAATTCTTCCGAATTAATTCCCACATATCACTGTAAGCTGAATAACTGCATAAGCTAATACATCTCTCCTTCTGTCTTGCATGGGATTGGATTAATGAATTTTTGACAACATTGCATGAAATTTTGTCAGTCCTTACTTTTTTTATGTACTCTTTAAATTAATATCTTCAGACTGAACTGCAGAGTCTTATTTATTCCAAATATTTACTTAGTTCCTTAAATTTGTAAGCAAATCTTAAATTTCAAGTACAAATTAAACTGGGATGGATGAAATTGTCAATTTGAATGTCTCTGAATTTTATAAGCTTCTGCTTGGTTAAATCTTTTCCTGCTTCACTCTGTAATTTCCTTTTTTAAAAAAAAAAGTCTGCATGGAAATAGAAATGAATTTTCATGCACACTTTGCTGACTACATATATTACTCTGTACCCTTTTGCTATATACATTTTGAAAGCAATTTTCATAATATACTGCATGTAAAACTGCACAATTTGTTTGATGTGGCATTTTTCATTAATATACATATTGGTACACATTTTCCCATCCATACTTGATTCATCAAATTTGGACACCACATAGCTGGGAATGTTGATGTATTGTTGACGTATAAATATTACATCCTTCTTTAAAATGAGCAGATCATTTCTTAATTGGAAAAAAATGGTATCGACAGAATGTATCATAGTGAAATTCAAAGCACAGATGATAAAGAGAGTTAGAGAACACTACTGTGACATATTCAGAAACTCTGACTGGCATGTGATAAAAGGAACATTGTGCATACAGCAGGAAAGATCAAAACTATGGAACTGTAGTAGAAAGCAAATAAAAGAGGCAAGGACAAAGCAATTTAACGGACAGCATGTGGCATGGCCAAACATTATAACTGAAGGTGTTTTTCCCATTCCAAGTTCAGAATTCATATGCAATTTGGATTCTCAGCTCCTGCTTGAACAGCAAGTGGCAGATGTGATGAGGGAGGGGGGCTTTTGCACAGGTTCATCTTTTGCACTAATTATGCCCATTCTTAACCTGGAAGTCTTAGTCAGTTCCTATCTGGATTACTGCAAGATGCTCTGCAAGGGACAATCCTTGAAGAGCATTCAGAAGCTGCAGTGGCACGAGTAGTTTTGGCATTTCTTGTTATGCCGATGTAATACTGTAACTCTGTGAACTGATCTGAATCTGGTAGGTACAATTCAATGTGCTAATCCGCACTTAAAAGCCATCTACAATGAAGAACCAGGCTACTTGTCAGACCAACTTTCTTCTCTTGTTTCTTCCCAGTCTATTACATCTAGTAGAGATGTGTTATGTTCCTTCTTGCTTCAAACGCTCTACCATCATCCCAGTGCCGAAGAAGCCCACCATCAAAGAACTGAATGACTACAGACCAGTTGCTCTAACATCTGTAGTCATGAAAACCTTTGAAAAGCTAGTGCTTTCCTACTTGAAAACCATCACGGATCCGCTGTTAGACCCCTTGCAATTTGCATACCGAGCAAACAGATCAACAGATGATGCTGTTAATATGGCTCTGCACTACATCCTACAGCATCTTGAGTCTCCAAAGACCTATGCAAGGGTCCTTTTTGTAGACTTTAGTTCAGCATTCAATACCATCATTCCAGACATTCTTCTAACTAAGCTAAACCAGCTACAGGTACCGGAACAGACTTGTAAGTGGATCACAAGCTTCCTAACAAACAGGAAGCAGCAGGTGAAGCTAAGCAAGATCACATCAAATACCTGTTCAATTAGCACAGGGGCCCCCCAAGGCTGTGTGCTCTCCCCACTTCTCTTCTCTCTGTATACCAATGACTGCATCTCCAATGATCCATCTGTTAAGCTACTGAAGTTCGCAGATGACACAACAGTGATTGGTCTCATTCGAGACAATGACGAATCCGCATATAGACAAGAGGTCGAACGACTAGCCTTGTGGTGCAACCAAAACAATCTGGAACTGAACACACTCAAAACCGTAGAAATGGTGGTAGACTTTAGGAGAAACCCTTCCATACTTCCACCTCTCACAATACTAGACAACACAGTATCAACAGTAGAAACCTTCAAATTTCTAGGTTCTATCATATCGCAAGATCTCAAATGGACAGCTAACATCAAAAACTTCATTAAAAAAGGACAACAAAGAATGTTCTTTCTGCGCCAACTCAGTAAGCTCAAACTGCCCAAGGACCTGCTGATTCAGTTCTATAGAGGAATTACTGAGTCTGTCATTTGCACCTCTATAACTGTCTGGTTCGGTTCTGCAACCCAACAAGAAAAACACAGACTTCAGAGGATAATTAGAACTGCAGGAAAAATAATTGGTACCAACTGCCTTCCATTGAGGACCTGTATACTGCACGAATCAAGAAGAGGGCCGTGAAAATATTTACAGACCCCTCGCGTCCTGGACATAAACTGTTTCAACTACTACCCTCAAAACGATGCTATAGAGCACTGCACACCACAACAACTAGACACAAAAACAGTTTTTTCCCGAAGGCCATCACTCTGCTAAACAAATAATTCCATCAACACTGTCAAACTATTTACTGAATCTGCACTACTATTAATCTTCTCATAGTTCCCATCACCAATCTCTTTCCATTTATGACTGTATGACTATAACTTGTTGCTGGCAATCCTTATGATTTATATTGATATATTGACCATCAATTGTGTTGTAAATGTTGTACCTTGATGAACGTATCTTTTCTTTTATGTACACTGAGAGCATATGCACCAAGACAAATTCCTTGGGTGTCCAATCACACTTGGCCAATAAAAATTCTATTCTATTCTATTCTAGAGACAGCCTACTCTGGGTCTCTTTGACTAAACAACTTCATGTGCATGGACTCTGGAGTTATAACTTCTCAATGGCAGCATCTTCCCTGTGCAACAGATTCAAATGGTGATGGGAGAGATGAGCACTGCTACTATTGGGGATTAGTTTTTAATAGTTTATCCTTAGGCTCTAGTTTAGGGGGGGGTCCCTTGAATGACATGGGCAGCTATATGTATGATAAACAAAGAAGCAAATAAATAAACTAATAATTTTAAGTTTAACCAGAATTTTCCATCCTTTGCTTCAAGTTCATTCCAACCATCCAATATTCACATCCTGCGTAGGAATGCTGATATTTTCTTCTCTATATGTGATTAAGGGAGAGGAAGAAAGCCCATGTTTGTGTTTTAAGGTACCAATCCCCAGCATCAACCATCCTCAGAAATCTGGATATTATCATAGCTACTGACCTTTTGTAATGTTGTCAAAGGGCACTGGGGGTTCTTTTTCTATTTATTTTTCAAGAACTGTACAGCTCTAATGCAAATACAAACCTTTCTAATTTTAGATCCAAGTACCAGAACATTCCTAATTGTCACCATATTGCTATTGATGTTATCCTGTATCCAATTTTATATTGATTGTTTCCCTATGACTATCATTAAATGTTGTACTTATGATTCTTGACGAATATATCTTTTCTTTTATATACTGTGAGAGCGTATGCACCAAGACAAATTCCTTGTGTGTCCAATCACACTTGGCCAATAAAAAAATTCTATTCTATTCTATTCTATTCTATTCTATTCTATTCTATTCTATTCTATTCTATTCTATTCTATTCTATTCTATTCTATTCTATTCTATGTTGTCTCCTTCTGTAAAGCTTGCATTCCTTGGTGGTTCTTCCATTCTTGGGAGCTTGGCAGAATAAATCTGCACCCTCTTCTATCTGTTAACCTTCATGTATTTGAAGATATAAGGAAAGTAATTATGGCCATCATTATTGAGGATTTCTTTTTAGAAAGACATAAACCATTTTCAAGAAGGCCTAGGTACAACAGGTATACTGAAACGAACAAACAAAAAAAGAAACAAGTAGAGAAATAAAAAGAATTTCTCTTTTTAGAAATAAGTTGAGACGATATTGTTTCCCAAGTTTCTGCTAACCTGGCAGTCAGATGAAACAAGAGTGCAAGAATGGGTTTCAAGAGATTTGAACTTGTGTGAAACTCTATCTTGAAGGGAAGGGGATCAAGTGGTGGGTCCCTGTCTTACTCTAAAAAGAATCTTCCTCAAACTGATAACTGTAGATGGTAAGAAATATAAACTAACACAGGTGTCTTCATAGTAGTCTGTGCAGTATAGATCTTACAAGGAAATCTGTACAGAGACCACAAAAACGTAAAATCTGATTTTTCTATAATGCATAACTCCTCTATTATTTCTCTCATCAATTTCTGTCCATACTTGTCAGTGTTTTGGCTTTTTCTACTTCTACCGTAATATTCTTTTCTCCAAAGAAGCATGGCATAGCATAGCAGGGAGTGAAAAGTGATCAAAAGAACCATCTTCTTCAGAAAGAATGAGATCGCAAGTTCTGTTTTTTGCCTTTGGCTAGCACTATAGATTACAGGGGGAAAAATATAGCTGAGAAAATAGCTGCATGTTAAATAGAAGACTCTAAACAACACAGGATGCCCTAAGGAAATGCTTTCCCTAGTGTAGTATAATCCTATTTTCTACATGACCTTGACAACCAAATCTACACTCTAGTATTCTAAATTCCTCCATTCCTGCCTTTAGCAAGTCGAACTTCTGTAATGATAAATGCTCCTTGGAAAAATTAATTAAAAATTAATTGTTTTGCTTCAAAAATCTATTTAGCAATAGCAATAGTGCTTAGACTTATATACCATGTCATAGTAGTTTACAGCCCTCTCTAAGCAGTTTAGAGTCAGCATATTGGCCAGAAAGACCCAGAATCGTGGTCTAATGGTTTGTAACTGTAATGCCTCAGCAGATAGCCAACCATTGCTGATCTTACATGCTAAGCAGAATCATCGTTTTTTTGGAGCCTTGACTGTACATGGCTAATTGGGATGACCTCAGGAATCTACATTGTTGGCAAAATTGGAAGAAATTTCTGAGAAGTAGGCACTAGCAAGCCATTTTTATAATGCTGCTGCGAACATCACATGGATTTTGGAAAGTTTGACGCAAGGACACCTGTACCTTTATGTACAGCAATACCTTGCATAAGTACTTTAAAGGTCTTTCAAAAGAAGATGGGGAGATACAAGAGATACCTACAGTGTCCCTTTGTTTCTGCCTACTGTAACATTTTGCTCTACCTACAGTGGCCATTTCTGTTGTCTCTAAGATTCACTGGACAATGGTTGCCATGGGATACTGTACATTTTTTCTCTTGAAAGACAGACTTTTTCTCAGCCTCTTACAAGTTGCTATGGATAGGAACAAAGAGAATTTACATAGGGCATTTTTCAAATTCATTTTATGTCAGCTGCAACACAAGCACTTTTTCCATATTTTCATAGCAATGGTGGTGTGCTTAAGAAAACCTTCAAGTGACACAACAGAATATATAAAATTAAACCTGAAGTGCTGTTTCTGCTACTGTCCTAGCAACAATCAGCACTATGATATGTGTGTGCGTGTACACATACATAATACACATTCTACACATACATACACACACACACTTGTACACACACAAAGAGTAGCACTCATTGTCTGACACATCTATTGAAGTAGTGAAATCCATATTTTTTTACTACCGGTTTGTGGTTGTGGCTTGGTGGGCGTGGCAGGGTAAGGATACTGCAAAATCTCCATTCCCTTCCCACTCCTGGGGGAAGGATATTGCAAAATCTCCATTCCCATTCTACTCTTGGGGTAAAAATATTGCAAAATAGCCATTCCCATCCCACTCCTGGGGGAAGGATATTGCGTAATCTCCATTCCCACCCCACTCTGGGGCCTGCCAGAGGTGGTATTTGCCAGTTCTCTGAACTGCTCAAAATTTCCGCTACTGGTTCTCCAGAACCTGTCACAACCTGCTGGATTTCACCCCTGATCTATTGTATCTATATATTTACACACACAGACACACAGACACAGACACAGACACACACACACACACACACACAGATACAATTCCTTGCAAGAGCATTACATATTCCATATAGTCAAAAGGAGTTTGTTGAGTTATGTTGAGAGCAGTCATTCATTTTAGGATGCTTTTCATTTGGCAATATGAGCAATAAAACTGAGTTTTAGACAAAGAATAACTATTAGAACCCAAGTTCTAGTCATGTAATATATATTTTTTTATTTATTAATCAAATTTATATATATGTCAATCTACACAGAAGACTCACAAATGATTAAAAACAATATAAATCAGTAAACCAATGCATAAGTAAAACAATAAAACCATATAAAGTGGTTATGTGGTCACTGACAGTGAGTGGATTGTCATAAAGTTTCATAAATAAATAAACAACAAACAAACAAACAAACAAACAAACATATAAATAAATAAATAAATAATGGGACTAGATATTCAAATTTTTATTTCTCATTTCCCCAGTAGTAATTCTGACTCTGAATAAGTACTTGTCTCCATTCCATATTGTAGAACAGAAAGCTACAGTTTTATCTTTTGTCTTTTTAATTTTTTATTCTACAGTTACTTTTCTTCTGTTGATAGGTTGGTAATCTGTACATACATTAAAGAAAATCTATTTTTTCCACAACAGATATATATCTTTTCTAGTATATAACTCTGCACACAGAGCAATATATATAAGACTATGTGCTGGTTCAGATTATGTTAAAGTATAATTTAATTCAGGGGACACGGTGGCTTAGTGGGTAAGACGCTGAGCTTGTTGATCAAAAGGTTGGCAGTTCAGCGGTTTGAATCCCTAGTGCCGCATAACGGGAGGAGCTCCCATTACTTGTTCCAGCTTCTGCCAAACTAGCAGCTCGAAAGCACGTAAAAAATGCAAGTAGAAAAATAGGGACCACCTTTGGTGGAAAGGTAACAGTGTTCCGTGTGCCTTTGGCATTGAGTCATGCTGGCCACATGACCACGGAGACGTCTTTGGACAGCGCTGGCTCTTCAGCTTTGAAACAGAGATGAACACTGCCCCCTAGTCGGGAATGACTAGCACATATGTGCGAGGGGAACCTTTACCTTTTCCTTTATAACTTAATTCATGTTTATATTTAAATAAGCACAATTTAGTCTAATATTCTTTTGAATATTTATTTATTTATTTGTTTTATTTATTTATTTATTTATTTATTTATTTATTTATTTATTTATTGGATTTGATAAACAAAAAATATCCAAAAGTCATGCTTCAGAGGTTTAGAGGAAATTTTCTTTTGTTCTAATATTCAGAAGATTGATATTATTACAGGGAAGGAGAAAACACATGAAGGATTATTGGTGACCATTTGAAAATTCTATCAGAGTAGCCAGTGAGTAGAAATTAATTTGGGAAAAGCAGTAATTAGTTAACATGGAAAATTCTATTGTTTTAAATTACTCAAGAGATACAATAAAGAGCAAAAGACAGAAAAGAAAGGGAAAAGGATAAGTTTAATGTGATATATAATTAAGCACTGTGAAAAGAATTAAGGATGCAGTGCTTAATAAGCATTTAACTGTAGTTTCCTATACTAATAAGGACTTAAAATAAAAGATAACCTTAATATCAGATTGCTGCATATTGTACAGCAATTTAACATGTAAAATTACAATTTAATGTAATCTATTCTCCCCAAATGGAATGAGCAGCATTTTCAAATGAACAGAATGCTGTAGAAATAAATAAATAAACAAATAAATAATAGTTAGTTAGTTAGTTACTGGAATCTTATTGAATTCAATAAATAAAAGTGGACTGTCTTTTCTTGATCACCTGATCACCTTAAATTCATAGATTAATTGAGTTGGAAGTGGTCATTTCACAAATCCAGTCAATGCAGAAATCCAAATCAAAGCAACTTTTGACAGATGGTTGCCTGACCTACTCCAGAGACTATCTAGTGAAGAGAAGCCAATTACTTGTCTGGGAATCAGTTCCTTTGTAAGATTGCAGTAATTCACCTCCCATCTCAATCTTTTTTTTTCTAAGGCTAAATCTTTCCTGATTCCTCAGCCTCTCATTATAGAACCTAGTCTCTGGAATATCCTCATTGCTATTTTCTGAGCCTGTTCCAGTTTGCCAGAATATTTCTAAAAGCTGGCTACACCTGAACATAATATTTAAAGTGGAAAATGTAAAAAATGTAGAGGAACTACATTTCCATCAAGAAAATTGATGAAATAATTGTAACATAGATCTTGATAGAAAGTTTTCCATCCAATTGAGAATTGAGGAATATTAAAAGATACAAATGCTGGCAGAAAAGGAGTGGGTAGTATATGGTTTGTAGGAAGAATGAATGATTGTTGAAAAAATATAAACAGCTACATAAATAAGAATCTACTTCTGCTGACTTAGTTACATGGAAATAACACTTGGATATGTTAGAAGCAGCACAAAAGCACCTTAGGCTGAAAACTTTGGGGGGAGGGGAAAGCTATAGGAATTTGCTGCTATAGGATATTTGACAGATAGCCACCAGCCTCTGTTCAAACACTTTTTAGAAGGAAACTCCACCAACTGCCTATGAAGTCTATCCTATTATTGAATAAGTTTGTCTCATCTGCAGCTGAAATCTACTTTTTGTACGTTTTAGCCCATTGGTTCTTATCCTATGTTTCAGAATAATTCTGAATAATTAGTCTCATCTTCTGCACAACAACCCTGCAGATATAAAACAGCTGTTGGGTCTCTATGAAGACTTCTTTTTTTCCAGCACACCCAGTGAATGAATTGTTACATGAATGTTTGCAACAATAGAAAGGTAGAGATATAGTGAATGGTTGGATGTAAACTTTTGCTTTACTTTTCTTATCTCCTACCTTTAATGTCCTTGGCTTACTATATCTTACTTTCTTTTTGAGCTTTGCATAACTTTTCTTGGCACAAAAAGGAGTAGACTAATGGGTATTCTGTAGGTGTGGATAAATTTAAAGTATTCTACATTTCTTCTCTTTCTATTTATTCTGTTTATTTCTAACACATTGCATCCTTCAGATCCTACACAGTTGTCATGGGAGGCATCTCAGAAGATCTCCACTATACCTATTAAATCATTCTTGCCACCATGTTCTAAAAGTTCAAGCTCACAGAAAACATGCAGATATACCTTATTTGTTTTCTATTTGGGGGGGTTTTTTGTTGAGGGGGATCTCAGGGTACTTAAATATCTTTAGAAGTTATATTAGTCACTGAGAAGGCCCTAAAACAACTTCATCCTTATCGGGTCTATGCAAGCATACTAGATGGATGGCTATATAAATTAGATAGATAGATAGATAGATAGATAGATAGATAGATAGATAGATAGATAGATAGATAGATAGATAGATAGATAGATGTTAGATAAATACTAGAGATTATGTTCAACTTTTTAATCACCTACATATCTACATACAGTTCATGAAGTAAGTTTATAGATCTCAAATATACCTTTACTTTTACCTTTTACCTATCTATATCTATATCTATATCATCTATATCTATATCTATCTATATCCTCTCTCTCTCTCTCTCTCTCTATCATCATCATCATCACCATTATCATCCATGGGAGGGAGGTGTCCTGATCTCCCCCAGAATCCTTGACACCATATCTTGTTGTTCCCAACAGAATATGGCCAGTGCGGCAAAAATTCTTGTAGCATAGTCGATTAGCAATAAAATTGCTCTTGAAACTTTTCACAAGTGATTCTGGTTGCTTTTGCAAGACAAGTTCAGCTGACGGTCTCTACTTCTAGTAATCTACAAAATTGTTTCTCAAAGAAAGAAGGAAATTGCCTGAACATTTGATTACAAAGTGATGCAGGTATGGTGGTTCATTTTTTTATTTATTTATAATTTAATTTCTATACCGCCCTTCTCCCGAAGGACTCAGGGCGGTTTACAGCCATATTAAAATACAAATATAAATAACAATATTTAAAAACAAATTAAAACCAAATATTTAATGGCCAAATCAATTAAAACGGTCTAAGACCGATTTAAAACCCGTTTAAAATTACAATAAAATATTTCTTAGGCTAATCCCGCACGATGAAATAGTAGAGTCTTCAGTTCACGTTTGAAGGCTCAGAGGTCAGGGAGTTGTCGTAACCCCGGAGGCAGCTCGTTCCATAGGGCCGGTGCTGCCACAGAGAAGGCCTTCCCACTGGGGGCCACCAACCGACATTGTTTGGTCGACAGCACCCTGAGGAGGCCCGCTCTGTGGGAGCGCATAGGTTGTTGGGAGGCTATCGGTGGCAGAAGGCGGTCTCGTAGATAACCCGGTCCTAAGCCATGGAGCGCTTTAAAGGTGGTAACCAATACCTTGAATTGCACCCGGAAGGCTACCGACAGCTAGTGCAGGCCGCACAGGATGGGTGTTATATGAGAGCAATGTGGTGCTCCCTCTATCACCCGCGCAGCTGCATTCTGGACTAGCTGGAGCCTCCTGGTGCTCTTCAAGGGGAGCCCCATGTAGAGAGCATTGCAATAGTCCAGGCGGGAAGTAACGAGGGCGTGAGTGACCGTGCGTAAGGAGTCCCGGTCAAGGAAGGGGCGCAACGGGCGAATCAGGCGAACCTGATAAAATGCTCCCCTGGCGACGGCCGTCAAGTATTCTTCTAAGGACAGCCGATCGTCCAGGATAATGCCTAAGTTGCGCACTTTTCCCCTGGGGGTCAATACTCCCCCCACAACAGTCAGCGATGGCGTAAGCTGACTGTACCGGGACGCCGGAACCCCCAGCCACTCTGCCTTGGAGGGGTTGAGCTGGAGCCTGTTCCTCCCCATCCAGACCCGCACGGCCTCAAGACACCGGCCCATCACCTCGATGGCTTCGTTGGGGTTCATGTTTCAGTGCACGTTAATAAGTTAATAAACAATGACTGGCCAATTAATTCTGTCTATTAGAAAAAAGAAGCTGAACTTTCAGTCTCAACTAGGGTCCCCTTTGACTAGACTTTACTATTGTTTGCTATTTAGAGCAAAAATTGGTTTATGCTTAAGATGGCCCAGGAGAAACAATTAACATGGAATAATGCTAGGTGATTAGATTTTATTCAGAAATAATTTTAATGCAAAGTAATTAAAACAAAGCCCATTACTTTAAATATTTGATGTCTAATACATCTTTCCTACTGCATTATCCCATGATTATCTTTACAAAACTATAATGAAACAGGTAGCTTTTCCACAAGAGAAAATAAGTATATTAAAAATAACTTTTCCTAACCAATTAAAAATTATCTCCAAAATAAAGCAAGGTAATGATAATAGTTGGTATTTAAATAGTGCAAATTAGCATTCATTTTATAAAGCATTTAATCCTATATCTGGATTTTTATACAAAAATTATCATCCACCTTTTATTGGGGTCACTAACATTGCTGAAATAGTACAGCACATATCAGTGTCTATGTAGAGATACTGAAATAATAATCCGAAATGCCAAAAATGTTACACCAAACGTATCAGAAGAGTGTATTCCAATGGCTCAGCCTACTGTTAATAATGATAACAACCTATGGCATATCAGCACAAATGTGATTACAATAAACATTGCTGTTGGGTCTTTGTCTAATATCAGGTGATGCTCATGGAACTTATCTACCAGTTACAGTAAAATAGGGCATGGGTCAAGGGTAACAAGACCCATACTGTATTTTTTCCTGCAAATGAGCTTTCTGAATCTTCCCTCAAGAACTGCTGATGGCAAGATATCAAATTGTATTAGCATAAAAGCCCTGTCGAATTTTTGACCGGTGAGATGCTCAAAGCATCTAAGTGACAGGGTTTAAAATGATTCTTACGACATCTCAGCTCAACTCAACTCCGAATATGGAGTTCCATATTCAGAAAACTTTTGGCCATGATCTGTTGATAAGATAAAGCCAAAACACTTCAAGAAATATCCATAGTGCTGCAGTTTGTCAACATTGCCTCTTTTCAGGAAGATTGATATTGTAGCTATTGATCAGACTTTGAAACCAAACCTTGTCATAGAAAATTAAGCCTTAGCCAAGAGCTGAATTTTTATTTCAGCCATTTACTTCCCTTAACACCTCTTTTCTATGGGGATGAGAAAATATCACTTTGTTAAAGATGGTAAAGAAAGGTTGAGGGGAAGACTCCACAGTTTATCTCCTTGGCTGCAAGCAGCACATGTATAATACTGTATGTGTGGTTGCATTGCTCACTTCCCTATTCTCTGCCATCTGTTACTCTTCATATTTCCTGAATACTCTCCTTTCACTAGAGTAGAGTACAGCACCAAAAGAAGTGTGAGAATTAGCTCATGTAGAGCAAGTATCGTCTTTTGAATTAGACCCCAGTTAAAACATGTTCAATGTTTTAAAGATACTTAAAGAATTATATGGAAATGAAATCGTTTCATTTACAATTTGTTTTTCAAATAATAAAAAAGCTAGATAATTTCTAGAATCTTGGCACTCTGTCTAATTAGCCATCAATAGACACATAGACATAAACAATATCTACATACTGTGCCAAAGAGACAATCAACAAACTAAAAAGGGAACAAAAAATCCAAAACACCTCCCCACCAATAATCAACACCCAAATGTACACAGATTAACATCAGTCCAACAATCAAATAAACAATACCCCAATCAAGGAACTGCCAAAGAAGTCAACAATAAACAGCCTTATCAAAGAACCTCTAAAACCATCCCAGGGCAAACCGCTAGAATAGAAACTGAGAGCAAACCCACTTCTTATTAGCACTGATGATGTTACCTAGTTTGAATAATAAAACGTCTGCAAGAAAACAACCAAGTTTAGAGAGCACTATGGACTCCTCATTTCAACCTGAGCTACAAATATTCTTCCTTATTAATTTCATTCTACAATCACTACGAAAAGCCTGAAAAACAAAAACTAATCAACACAAGTGTTAGGAGCCGAAAACTGCATTCTAAAAAGCTATGATTTAATATAATTTATCATCTTAAAGACCATGGACACCCCTATATACACCCCTACACCCCTACCCTATTCTGTAAATTGTGCCATTTATTAGTCAAAGATATACACTCGGTAATTCATAAATGTAAGCCCTCTCCCATTCCAAAAATATATACCAACATTGTATGGCAAAGGAATAATGTCAGCAATTTTGTCTCAGGAATAGATCAAACTTGAAGAATCTCCTTGAATGTCCAGCCAGGTGAAACCATTAATGGGTAGGAACTATTGTAGATGAGGGTGAGTTTGTATATGCTTGTGAATGTAGCCATCTTAGCTTTCCTCTACTATCCCTAAGGCTACCCACCCAAAACCTGTATGAGTTTAGCACCACAGGCTAGCACGGTCACTCATTAAATTACAATGAGTGCTCATTATACCCAGTAAATGCTCATGGTATTTTAATGAGTACAACAAACATTCTTCTGGGAAAAGCTCACTGCAATAAAAGCTTAGGTCTACACAAGAAGTTATTTGAAAAAGGCAACTAATGGTAAGTACTTTCAATTTTTCATACTGAAATTTTGAATCAAGCATCCAGAATGAGAAGAAAGCATACAATATGTCACATAAACACATAAACCCACACAGACAGACAAGACACTAGAATACAAACTGACAGCAAACAGCACTCCTTATCAGCCCTGATGATGTTACCTAGTTAGGGTAATGAAATGTCTGCAAGAAAACAAGCAAGCTCAGAGAGCACCAAGGACCCTTCGAACACATAATGTTTACTTATTTTACTTTGAACTTCCGGTAATATTACACTACTAATCAGAGCATACAAAACATTTGCTAGACCAATTCTCGAATACAGCTTGTCTGTCTGGAACCCGCACTGCATATTGGACATTAATACAATTGAACATGTCCAGAAATATTTCACAAGAAGAGTCCTCCACTCCTCTGCTCACAACAAAATACCTTATGCCATCAGACTTGAAATTTTGGGCTTAGAAAATTTAGAACTACGCCGCCTTCGGTATGACCTAAGCATAGCTCATAAAATCATCTGCTACAATGTCCTACCCATCAATGACTACTTCAGCTTCAACCACAATAATACATGAGCACACAATAGATACAAACTTAAGGTAAACTGCACCATGGTTTCATCCCCAAAACCCCCAAATTTTAACCTTAGACTGACTACTGTTGATCTCACCCCATTCCTAAGAGGTCTATAAGGGGTGTGCATAAGACCACCAGCATTCCTACCGTCCCTGTTCCCTTTAATTGTATTCATTTTATGTATTCAATTCATGCTTATATATATTATCTAATATGTACGCGACAAATAAACAAACAAACAGACAAACAAACAAACAAACAAACAAGCTCTTTCTTGGGCTTTGGGATATCTCATTTTTTTAAAAATCACTCCCAAAGGCATAGGCTACAACATTACAATTTGATTTTTTTTTACGGTTATGAGACAAATATTTTTATTTTATTTTATTTTGTCACAACAGTATACACAAACATCAACGTAAAACAATAACACATCATATAAACATATATATAAGCAAAAGTATCCAACAACTATATTAATTTGATATAATGAAAGGGAACAATAGGACAGGAACAGTAGGCACTTTTGTGCTCTTATGCACGCCCCTTATAGTCCTCTTAGGAATGGGGTGAGGTCAATAGTAGACAGTTTTTGGTTGAAGTTTTTGGAATTTTGAGAAGAGACCACAGAGTCAGGTAGTGCGTTCCAAGCGTTAACAACTCTGTTACAGAAGTCATATTTTCTGCAATCAAGATTGAAGCGGTTAACATTAAGTTTGAATCTATTGTTTGCTCTTGTACTGTTGTGATTGAAGCTGAAGTAGGCTTCAACAGGAAGGACATTGCAATAGATGATTCTATGAGTTAAACACAGGTCTTGTCGGAGTCGGTGGAATTCTAAGTTTTCTAATCCCAGGATTTCAAGTCTGATGGTATAAGGTATTTTGTTGTTTTCAGAGGACCGGAGTACTCTTCTTGCAAAATATTTCTAGACGTGTTCAATTGTATTAATGTCAGAGATGTGGTATGGGTTCCAGACAGGTGAGCTGTATTCAAGAATAGGTCTAGCAAATGTTTTGTATGCTCTGGTTAGTAGTGTAGAGTTTTGGAAAAGAAGCTGCGTAAAATTAGGTTTACAATTCTTAAAACCTTTTTTGCGATGTAGTTGCAGTGGGCTTTGGCACTTAGATCATTTGATATGAAAAATCCAAGGTCTTTAACAGTGTGGGGGTCATCTGTAAGGTATTTCTGGGACTTACCCATAGTACTGCCCATGTTGTTACAGTTTTTAGAGCTCACTAGTCAAAAAAGAGCCAGACTTTGCAGATGGTCTCATGCAAGAGTAGTATATAACTCAGCTGCAAACTGTGTTTTGTCAATAGAAAGTTTCAGTTCCCTATTAAAAGGTTCTTAGACAGGACTGCAGACAAGGTTCTATCTACTTGGCAGATCATAGCCTAGATAGATAGAATTGTGACATATGCCAAATCAGAGTTGTAAATGTGTTTTGTCAAGTCTGAGGAGATCTAGAAAATGCAGAACTGGGTAGTACACATTTTTGGGCTGGGATCTGAATCAGTAACTTATAGTGTACCACACCAAACTGGTTAAGGACACACATGTTTAAAGCAGCCAAACCATGTTCATAAACCTAATAGCACAAAAGCTCTGGAGTTCTACCGAATATTGTGCATACCCAGACCATTATTTCTTAGGCAGACCCTCATTTCACCAGACTATGTAACAGTTTTGTGCATATATTGGAGGCATTTTTTTAAAATTTTCAGTCCTTACTTAAGTGTCTCATTTCCCCCCTTAGTGTTTTAATTTTTATATCCTTTTTATGCCCCACAATCGATCTAACATATTTCAAGCAACTAGGGAAGGGTTTTTATTTTGATATAGGAAGGAAAATGAAGGGATACTGTACTGTTGCTTTCATATAGATATTAGAATCTGTTTTATTTTCCCTCACTTGGAAAAATGTTCAAGTCATTTTGATACTTTCAATATCTCTTTCAATATCTCTTTTGCTTCTCTGATGTTCCAAAATTCTGGTTCACTGAAAACAAATATATGTATGTATGTATGTATGTATGTATGTATGTATGTATGTATGTATGTAGGTCTTTGGTTATTCGGGTTTTCTCCAGCGTAAAATTGGAAGTGTCTTGGTGACGTTTCGACAAAGTCTCATTCGTCATCTTCAGGCTTCAGCTTCGTGCTTCTGGGAGCAATGTGTGATTGCAGCTGTTTCTTCCTTTTTAACTGCTAGTGGGGGTTTGAACTGATTGGGTGGGAGCTTGGCTGTGCTCTGATTGGATGGGGTTTTTTTGTGCTCTGATTGGCTAGGGGTGTGTCCTGTTTGGGTGGGGGCTTGGTTGTGCTCAGATTAGTCTGAGTTGCAGGGGGATTTGAGCTGGTGAGCTGCATTGCTGTTGTTTGGCTTCGTGTTCGTGGTGGTGCTACATCTTCATAATGGGTGTCAGTCTGCTGCATGTATGGATTGGAGGGGTTTGAAATGGCTAATGTTGCAGCTGCGGTCTGGCTTCTGGTCCTTGGTTGTGCTTCATGATCAGTGTGGGTTTGGGTCTGCTTTCTGAGTGGATGTGTGGTGGTGACATCCTGTGTGGACCTCGTGAGTGTGGGTCTGGTGTCATTCCTCGTGTTAGGGACTCGTTTGTCAATAAGGGCAGGTTTCCAAATGGCTGGTAGGCGGGAGGTATCATCTCGTTTGTTCATGCTGTGTGGGCGTTTTTCTATCTCAATGGCTTCTCTGATTATTCTGTTGTTAAAGTGTTCAGTTTTGGCGATAGTTCTGGTCTTTTTAAAGTCAATATCGTGTCCTGTGGCTTTAAGGTGTTGGACCAGGGAAGAAGTTGGTTCCTCTTTTTTGACTGAGTTCTTGTGTTCTTCAATGCGTGCACTTATTCTTCTGTTGGTTTGTCCGATGTATGTGGTGGGGCAGGCGGTGCATGGGATTCCCCCATCAGCGAAGAAATCCAACAAAGAATCATTCCCAGAGAGAAATCATCCAGATGCCCTAAGCTCTACGGCCTCCCCAAGATACACAAAGAAGGAACCCTACTCAGACCCATAGTCAGCTCCATAGGCTCACCTCTACAAAACCTAGCCAAATTTCTCGCCAAACAACTACAGCCCTATGCAGAATCCATCGCCTCACATGTAAAAAACTCATTCCAGTTCATAGATATCATTAAGAAACAAAACTTACAGCCCAGCGACCTACTCGTGAGCTTTGATGTTATATCCCTCTTCACCCAAGTGCCAATCAAAGAAGCCTTGACAGCTATCCAAAACAAATATAACCCCCCCAAGCACATCCTAGATCTGACCAACCACTGCCTATCCAACACATACTTCATCTATAACGGACAAAAATACAAACAAATAGAAGGCGCACCCATGGGATCACCCCTCTCACCTGTCATTGCCAACCTCTACATGGAACACTTTGAAACCCAAGCACTAGAAAAATCTGATCACAAACCCAAACTCTGGCTCAGATACGTAGAGACACCTTCATAATCTGGCCACACGGGAAAGAAAAACTTGACAACTTCCTCACACACCTCAATAGCCTACACCCCAAAATACAGTTCACCATGGAAACCGAAGTTAACAACCAACTTCCCTTCCTAGATGTCTTAGTCTACAAGAAACCCAATGGCTCCCTAGGACACACCATCTACCAGAAGAAAACACACACAAACCGCTATCTGCACGCACTCTCACCACCACCCAGCACAGATCAACTCCGTAGCCAAGACACTCATCTCCAGAACAAAATGCTTAGCTGACGAACAACACCTAAAACCGAACTACACACTCTCACAAACGTACTAACATCCAATGGATTCCAGAGAAATAAGATTACCAAACTAATCCAAAAGAACCCCCACTAAAACCCAAGACAGAGAACAAGAAAATGGCACAGCCCTCCTCCCATATATAAAAGGCACCACAGACAGAATCAGCAAGATCCTCCACAAACATAACATCAAGACAGCATTCTGCACAAACCAAAAATATCCACCATCCTAAGAAACCCCAAAGACAAAATTGAGTTAGAAAATCAAGGAGTATATGAAATCCCATGCACCGCCTGCCCCACCACATACATTGGACAAACCAACAGAAGAATAAGTGCACGATTGAAGAACACAAGAACTCATTCAAAAAGAGGAACCAACTTCTTCCTGGTCCAACACTTTAAAGTCACAGGACACGATATTGACTTTAAAAGACCAGAACTATCGCCAAAACTGAACACTTTAACAACAGAATAATCAGAGAAGCCATCGAGATAGAAAACGCCCACACAGCATGAACAAACGAGATGATACCTCCCGCCTACCAGCCATTTGGAAACCTGCCTTATTGACAAACGAGTCCCTAACACGAGGAATGACACCAGACCCACACTCACGAGGTCCACACAGGATGTCACCACCACACATCCACCCAGAAAGCAGACCCAAACCCACACTGATCAGGAAGCACGACCAAGGACCAGAAGCCAGACCGCAGCTGCAACATTAGCCATTTCAAACCCCTCCAATCCATACATGCAGCAGACTGACACCCACTATGAAGATGTAGCACGACCACGAACACGAAGCCAAACAGCAGCAGTGCAGCTCACCAGCTCAAATCCCCCTGCAACTCAGACTAATCTGAGCACAACCAAGCCCCCACCCAAACAGGACACACCCCCAGCCAATCAGAGCACAAAAAAACCCCCATCCAATCAGAGCACAGCCAAGCTCCCACCCAATCAGTTCAAACCCCCACTAGCAGTTAAAAAGGAAGAAACAGCTGCAATCACACATTGCTCCCAGAAGCACGAAGCTGAAGCCTGAAGATGACGAATGAGACTTCGTCGAAACGTCGCCAAGACACTTCCAATTTTACGCGGGAGAAAACCCGAATAACCAAAGACCTACATACAAACACCCGCGAAAACCTCAAAAAACATATATATATATACATATACATACACACACACACACACACACACACACACACACACATATATATAGTCAGCCCTGGAGGCCATCTTTTCTTTGGAACTTCAGAACTGCCAGATTTAGTGCCTGGGAAAATGGGAGGGGCAATTTGCAAGGATTAGGTGAAGATATATAACCATAACAACATTCTTTTCTCTGGGAGTCATGGATGTTCAGCCTGCACCTGGGTAGGAGTGACTGGGGGCTGTCTCCAGTTGGACGGTGGATTGATTGGATCAAGTGATGGACATGTGGGTGCAGGAGATGGGTCTTTGACTTTCTTTTGGGTGGGAAAAACCTGGGAACATTCAGATTCAAGTTTTCCCAGATGTGCCAATATGGCAGCTTTAATAAAATGGATCTTTGAGGAATTGCTAGCCTCGGAGTCTTCTTTAGTTGGAAGTGTTATTTGGAACCCTGACATACATACATACATACATACATACATACACATACATATATATATATATTACAAATGACTTCACAGATACACTTTAACAGATGACTTGCTACACATCTAGCAATTGACTGATTTACTGGGTTGTGAAAATTGGAATGACCAAGGAGATTGTAACAGTTTTATAATAGAAATGAATGTTGCACACATAAAACTAACATTTGAATCCTGTACAGCAGTATGATGATAACTTCAAAATAAGTGCATCTGGAAAGCACTGAAGAATCTAGCTATTAAGCATGGGAATATATATATATTAGTGCATACAAGATTTACTGCTTGTATGCACTAATTCCAAAAATACAATTCAGAATAAACCAGGTCTTTTCTTATCAGTGGTTTAGAATGATTTTACAATTGATACTATCTCCTAGTCGTTTGCAACAAGATACCTGTCTTGATATGGGTTTCACTAGAACTTGGATAGCAAATGGAAAGGAAGGGATGTAATCAGGGGTGGGATTCAGCCAGTTTGGACCAGTTCAGGCAAATCGGATGTTAATTTTAATCTGGTTCACTAAAACAGTAGTTACAAGGACTGGCAGATCACACTCACTCTGCCCCTCCCCTCCCTGGAGTCTCCATACAGCCCATTTTGGATGCAAGGTAAGTGCAGGGCCCGCACAGAGGCTCTGGGAGGGCAAAAAACGGGCCTACCGCAAGTCCCGGAAGTCTGGAAATGGGCCCATTTCTGGCCTCTGGAGTGCCTCTGGAGCCCAGGGGAGGCCATTTTTGCCCTCCCAGAGGTTTGAGGAAAGCCTCTGGCGCCTGGGGAGGGCAAAAAACAGGTTTATCGGAAGAACCAGAAGTCTGAAATGGGCCTGTTTCCGACCTCTGGAGGGCCTCTGGAGCCTGGGGGAGGCCATTTTCACTCTCCCAGAGGCTCTAAGAAAGCCTCTGGAGTCTGAGGAGGGTGAAAAGGGAACGTTGTCTTACCTGAACGTCCCTTCTTGGAGAGGGGAAAACGGCCGTCAGGATTGGGTAGAATCTCCTCATTGCTAATTGGACCGAGTCTTTAATTTGTTGTTTGTGGTCCCAGCCTACTCCTCTTTCTTTCCAGCTTTTTCGGCGAGGATTTAACTGCAGGTCGTCGTGTTGTACTGAAATGAGAGAGAATTAGCGCCCTCCCGCCCCTGAACCCAGAATTGACAGTCGCCTTGGGTGGGCTGACGGCCGTTTTCCCCTCTCCAAGAAGGGACGTTCAGGTAAGACAACGTTCCCTTCTCCCAGTCGGGGAAAACGGCCGTCAGGATTGGGACATACCAAAGCCCTATGTCTTACCGGGAGGGTCGATGGCGGCTAGTCATTGTTGTTGTGAAAAAACCGTCTGTAGGACACGTCTGCCAAACGCCGCATCAGCCGACGCATAGGAGTCCACCCGGTAGTGTCGAATGAACGAAGAGGGGTTGGACCACGTCGCCGCTCTGCATATCTCCTCAATTGACGCCTGGGCTCCCCAAGCGGCAGAAGATGCTGCGCTCCTGGTAGAGTGTGCCGTAATCTTGCGCGGCACCGGGAGAGACTGACTTTCATAAGCTGTGGCTATTGCTGCCCTGATCCACCTGGCCAAAACCGACTTGGTCACCTTCTGACCCAGAGAAAGTGGTTGGAACGAAACGAAGAGAGCCTCCGTCTTGCGGAAGGTCGATGTTCGATCAATGTAAATCTTTAATGCCCTCCTAACATCTAGAGTGTGCCACACCTTTTCTAAATGGTGCCTAGGATTTGGGCAGAAATTAGGCAGTACGATTTCTTGCGTTCTATGGAATTGACTATTAACCTTCGGGAGGAAGGTAGGGTCCAGACGTAGCACCACTCTATCATTGAAGAACATGCAGAGGTCCTGCCGAATTGATAAAGCCGACAGTTCCGAAATCCTACGGGCCGAGGTGATGGCTATCAGAAAGGACACCTTCAGCGACAGAACACGGAGGGAGGCGTCTCTAAGTGGTTCAAACGGTGTCTTGGTCAGGGCATTGAGCACAGCGTTTAATTGCCAAGATGGGAAGCGGTGCACCACAGGAGGGACATTGTTAGCCCCCCGGAAGAATTGTTGAATGAGAGGCTCTTTTGAAAGCAATATAAGCGAACCACACCTCAGGACTGACGAGATTGCCGCAACTTGTCTCTTGAGTGTATTGGTCGCCAACCCTGAATCGAGCCCTCGTTGCAGAAAGGCTAGAATATCTAAGACAGAAGCTGATGAGGCCACTATACCTTGAGGAGCACACCATCCTTCGAACGTGTGCCACGTGGCCTCGTAAATCCTTTTGGTCGAGTCTCGGCAAGAGGCTAGCATGGTGGGAATCACCTGACTTGGAACTTTTGCACTCGTTAAGACGCTCCGCTCAATCTCCACACGGCTAGGCTTAGCCATTGCGGATCGGGATGTTGAACTGGTCCCTGGAAGAGAGACACCTGGTTGTCCGGAATCCTCCAAGGTTCTCGGATTGACAGAGTCATCAGGTCCGCAAACCAGGGTCTCCTGGGCCAGAAGGGAGCGACCAGTATCAATTCTGACTTCTCCAAGAGGAGCTTCCGTATTACTCTGGGGATCAGTGGGATTGGTGGAAAGGCATATAGTAGGCCCCGAGACCAGATGCTGCATAGGGCGTCCACTGATTCCGCTCCCCGAGAAGGGAACCTCGAAAAGAACCGAGGCACCTGATTGTTGGTCTCGGAGGAGAATAAGTCCACCACCGGTAGCCCGAAACGGGATGACAACTCTTGGAAATTCTCTGGGGACAAGGACCATTTTGACTGGTCGATAGTCTGACGGCTGAGGGAGTCCGCCATGCAATTTTCCGTCCCCGCAATATGTTCTGCTCTTATTGAACTCAGATGGGATTCGGCCCAATGACCTAGCATAAGCGTTTCCGTCATCAACGAGCGAGAGTGAGTGCCTCCCCATCTGTTTATATGCGCCTTCGCTGTCATGTTGTCCATGAGGATAAGGACATTCCCGTCCCGGATGAAATCCTTGAAGGCCATGAGAGCCAGACGGATGGCACGTAGCTCTAGAAAGTTGATGCTGTGGCGGATATCTGCTGGGGACCACTTGCCCTGAGCCAGGTGTTGATCGAGGTGGGCTCCCCATCCTGACAGACTGATGTCGGTAGTGATGACCACTCTCACTGGTTCCCTGAAGATAGATCCTCTGGCTACCATCTCTGGGTTCCACCAAGCCAAAGAGTTGACCACTTCCCGCGGAAGAGTTACCCGTCGCCTGGAAGGACAGAGTCGGCTCCTCTGGTGTGGCAAGAGAAACCACTGCAGGGGCCGACTGTGGAGGCGAGACCAAGGGATAATATCGTATGATGATACCATCTTCCCTAGTAGCTGGGAAAGTTGGTCTAAAGGGACTGACTGTGAAGACATAGAGATGCTAGCTAACTCAGTTAAACTAACCTGACATTCAGCCGACAGGTAGACCATTGACTTCTGTGAATCTATCTGAGCCCCTAAATGGACGATGGTGGTAGATGGAAAAAGATGACTTTTATCCCAATTAATCGAGAACCCGTGTGACTGTAGTACATCTAAGGTAAGGGAGATATCCCTGTTAGCCCGTTCTTGAGATGTTGACAGAATGAGAATATCATCTAGGTAGGCCTGAAGCCTAACGGGTATCCCCCGAATGTGGGCCATTAATGCTGCCATTACCTTAGTGAAAACTCTGGGGGCCGAGGACAACCCGAAGGGCAAGGCCCTGTATTGATAGTGAATGCCCCTAAAGCAAAACCGGAGGAATTTACGGTGCTCTCGTCTAATGGGAATATGCAGGTAGGCTTCCGTCAAATCAATGGAAGCCATATAATCTCCCGGCCGTATGCACTCTAAGATGGAACGTAATGAGTGCATTTTGAAACGGCGGTACACGATGTATTTGTTAAGGGCCTTAAGGTCTAGAATGGCTCTCCAGCCCCCCGACGGTTTACTTACTACGAAGAGCCTGGAGTAAAAACCTTGTTTTAGTTGATCCGAGGGAACCAATTGAATAGCCCGGATAGCTAGAAGATGGTTGACCGCAGACTCCACGAGGGAGACGCTCGAGCTACGGTTGGAAACCGGGCAAGGTAAGAAAACCGTCGGAGGGGTGGAGATGAACTCTAAGGACAGACCTAGCCGAACGGTATCTAGGACCCACCTGTCTGAAGTGGAAGAACCCCATTGGGAAGAAAAATAAGCCAGCCGGCCTCCAATGGGAAGATTCCCTACGGGATTATTTGAAACGGCTGAACGGTTTGCCCCGACCCCCTCTGAATGGATTGCGGGCGGTGAATTTTGACCCTGTTCTAACCTGGTCGGCTCGCTGGGAATTTCCTCTGTAAGGTGAGAATCGCTGTCTTCGAAACCCCGAACGTCCAAATTCCTGGCCACGAAAGGAAGAAGAAGAAGAGGAAGTCGTGGGACGAAAATAGGGCTGTTGACGTAGTTCCCCTCGCCGCAATAAAGATGGCAACACCTTCTTCTTGTCCTTGGTTTCTACTAGAATCGGGTCCAGAGAGGCCCCAAATAAGTGCGAGCCTGCATAAGGGGAGGATGCCAGACGCCACTTATTCCGGGTATCCGCACGCCAATGGCGGAGCCAGAGGAGCCGGCGAGATGTAATCGTAGACCCGATAGATTTCGCTGAAAAGCGGGCAGCATTCAGAGTGGAATCGGCCGAAAATTCTAAGGCTGCGATGACCTTGTTAAGGTCCTGATGAGCTCTCACGTCTGCTGTTGATATGCGGGCCTGAAACTGCTTGAGCCACATAATAGAAGCTCTGTTGAAAAATGAAGACGCCATGGAAGACCTGACGGCCCAGGCCGAGGCTTGATGGGACTTGACGAGGGATTGGTCCGCTCTCTTATCCTCTGGGCGCAGGGCCTCATTTTCCGGACCCGTGACATGTGAGGCCGTTGTTAAGGCGACTACTGGAGCATCCACAGTGGGCACCTGTAAGATATTTTGAGATCCGGGCGCAATTGTAGAATTTTTGTCCGTGGTATTAGGGTTAGAACCTGAGCCCGGATGAGACCACTGTCGCTGGCCCACGTCCACGAACATTTTGGGCGCCGGGATGGTCTCTGTCACCACTGAGGGTTCCACAAAGAGGCTAGTTGAGGTGCTAGGCAGGGACTGAGGATCTGTCAGAGGGCTTTGGACAGCACCTAAACCCGTGGTTGCTAAAGCCTTAAACAGAAGGGACCGAAACAGATGGGGTTTGAAGAGCCCCACGAACGATGGTTGATCCGGCCCTAGCCCCTCGTCCTCCGACAATGCCTCTCCGGCGTCTTCCTCCTCTGATAATGAGGCCTGACTGTCCTCCTCGGTGGATTGCTCCCTATGAGGCCTAAACAAGACTGATTCTGAAGTGGAAGTTTTACGTGCTCCTTCCCCCTTACGTGATTTGGGGGCAGAACTGGGAGCAGATTCCCTATGCAGAGACAAGGCCAGTTCCTGGCGTATAGCCTGCTGAATCATCAGCCCAAAGGAATCAGGAAGTTGAAAAACTGGCAGTTGTGGTAATGCGGCCTCTGGATGTCGCATAGGGGCTCCTGCGCCCTGGGCCACGTTGCCTGACTGGTTAGGAAAAGGGCCTGGAGTATGTTGAATTTCCGACTCAGAAAGAGTGCGGAACAATGGGGCCACTCCAGCCTGGGCCGAAAGCCAGGGAGATGTCCTGTCTGGAGACCAGGATCCAAACCCCTGGGTTGATTGAGTCATGAAACTTGGGCTTGGAGGGTCAGGGAGGTCTGCCTCATCCCTCTTTCCTCTTGGAGAAGGGGATCTGTGGGCCCTTTTGGAGGCCTTAGTAAACACCCTCTCCAGAGCCTTATGACGCCTCTCCTCTGCCCTAGCCCCCTTTTTTGCCCTGGTCACTTTCTTACCCCTGGGAGGGGAAACCCGAGGTTCAGAAGATGTGCCCTCCCCAGGATCAATTTGAAAAATAGCTTCTGGGGTTGAAGCAGGCAACTCTGGCTGGGAGTTACTGGCGTCCGCCATCTTGAAATTTTTTTTCCCCCCCGCCAATTTAGGACCGCCTTGGCCTACTTACAGACTGTAGAATCCTGTGGAGGCTGCAGGAGAATCGGCCCACTAACGTCCAGCTGGATTGATTAATTGAGAGCAGGATCCAAGCGGCCAAAGGTAAAATGTCTCTCTCCGTTGTTGTTTTTTTGTTTTTTTTTATATCGGCCGCACGCCCCAGAGGTCGCCGCTCGAATGCCGGTGAGATAGAGCGAGCCGCTAGCCTGTAGGCATCAAGCGCGGCTTATTTTAAAAAACTCCCTGAGCGTTGGTGGTAGTGGGAGTAAGGCCAGAAGCTCCGTGAGGCATTGGTGGCAGTGGGCAAGGCCGTGAACTCACTGCGGCGTTGGTGGCAGTGGGCAGCGAGAGAGAGAGAGAGGCAGGGAGAGCCGCTAGCCGGGATCGCGTCGGGGACTAGCCCGTGAGCCTGCCGATTGCCTCCTCACCGTTCCGGATCCAAATGCGGCTCTCCGCGCTTCGGGGACCCGCCCGTGAGCGCTTCTCAGCTGTTTGGCTGGCCGGCAAAAAGTTAAAAAGAAAAAAATTGCCGAAGCCGCCCTCAGCGGGCTCGGGAGCCAGTCCCTTCTTCGCTGAATTTAAAAAAAAAATATTCAAAAAATTCAAAACATTCAAAAACAAACCACAAACAAACAAAATTGTAAAAAAAAAATTATAAACCTGAAAAAACCTCAAACTCCCTTTCCTAAGCCTGAGGTAAAAATTACACGTCCGGTCCAAAGCTAACCGAGTCGAAAAAGCTGGAAAGAAAGAGGAGTAGGCGGGGACCACAAACAACAAATTAAAGACTCGGTCCAATTAGCAACGAGGAGATTCTACCCAATCCTGATGGCCGTTTTCCCCGACTGGGAGAACATAGGTGTGGCAGGTGCCTGTATATCTGGATTCTGAAGTCCTAGAGCAATTTAACTTCTTCATTTTCTATGACTTTTTCTACTTTATGGTCCCACCAGTTCTTGCTTACAGGCAAATTATAATTCTTGCAGATCTTCCAATGCACCATTGTTGCTACTTTGATGATGATGATTTTCCTTTTCTCCTCAAAGAACAATGAATAGTGTTTTTCAATCTTAAATACATAAGAAAGGAAATCACACTGTCGATGTGGCATTCTCGTTCACTATATATCCACCAACTTTTAGGTCACTTGCGTAATAACAGTGTAGGACAGTGTTCATTTTTAGGAATTATTCTAACCTTTTTCTCTGTGATAAGGTTTGCTGTATAGACAAATTTGGTGATTTTCCTCTCCAGCAAGGATGATAGATAACTGTACTTTTTATTATACTGACAACTAGGACTAAAAATAATGTAAAGTATGAAAACTTAGCATTGCATTTTGTTTGTTTTTCTTTCTCATTTTCTTACAAACAAGTATTTTCAAAGGTCAGCAACTATCTAGGGGAAATGTTTATTTCCTAAGCTGGACCTCTAACTCAAGAAAGCCTTTGACAGAGTGCCTCATGATATTTACCTTACTGAAATGTTAAAATATGACTAGATGATGTCACCATTTGATGGACGCAAAGTTGGCTGAATTATTGCACTGTAAGAGTGCTTGCCAGTCTCACACACACACACACACACACACACACACACACACACACACACACACACACACACACAATTCATCTGAAGAGAAATATTGAATAGAATCCCACAGGATTTTGCATCCTGTGCTGTACAATATTTTCATCATTAATGATTGGAGGGGGGCACTTATAAAGTTAGCAGATGACAAAACTGAGTGGAATGGCTAATACCTTACATGAAAGGGATAAGATTTTAAAAGAACTTTCACAAGGGCTTGGTATAACAAATTATAAGACCCATGGTGACAGAATGCTTAGAATGCTATATTGCAGGCTCTGCCCATTGCTAAGAATTCGATCCTGACTGACTCAAGGTTGACTCAGCCTTCCATCTTTCTGAGGTCACTAAAATGAGGACCCAGATTGTTGGAGACAATATGCTGACTCTGTAAACTGCTTAGAGAGGGCTGTAAAGCACTCTGAAGTGGTATATAAGTCTAAGTGGTAATGCTATAACACGTTATAACCAACTGCTGAGTTTTAAGCAGAGTAATGGCTAACTTTATACAAATCTTTCAAGATTTAAAAACAAAAGGCTAACCTTCATCTGGTACACAACCAACTTTAAAATGGTAAGGTGGAGTATAGTCTGAATCAGTGGTGGGTTTCTACCAGTTCGCCCCTGTTCGGGTGAACCGGTACTGGCAGTGGTGGGAGGCTCCGCCCACCTGCCCGGACAGCATCACGGATTCTCTGCACACGTGCACGCTCCCAATTCCGAACCAATAGTAAAGGTAAGTGGAACCCACTACTGGTCTGAATGTATGCAAATGAGTGAAAGAGTGGAAAACAGTAAAGTCCTATAAGCTTGAGGTATTCCACATTTTTTCCGGTTAGATTCTTTAAGAACTGCCTTGGAAGAAAGAGAAGGGAAATTTAAGCCTCGAAGCTACTAATGAAGAAAGCCAAAACATTGCAAAGCATTGTGTGGAACTCTTAAACTTCAAAATGTTCAGTGGAACAGGACAGACCCACAAGGAAATGTTTAGGTGGTGGTCCAAGGTGTTGAATGGAACTGTTTTATTTTAGAAATTTTATCTTTTTTTTTTAGATTTTTTAAAATCTTGTCTTTATTATTTTTATAAATAACTCATGATGGCAAGCATATCTAATACTCCCTCCTATTTTCCTCACAACACTGTGATGGTTGAGAGAAAAAGAATGACTGGGCCACAATCAACCAGCCTAAGGCAGAATTAGAACTTAAGAGTTACCTGGTTTCTATTCTGATTTCTTAATCACTAGCTTAATCACTAGAACTCCAGAATTAAAGTACAGATCCACTAATCATCATGTGAATTAAGAAGAGAGAAAATAGATTCGCCTCAAGTCTTGCCTACGACCAATGCCTGAGCTCATTTTAACCATTCTTGAGATCCAAATGGTTAACTACTATTACAGTTGTATGCCCTAACTTTAAAGCCCAGAGAAAATTTGTTATGTACAAGTCTTTTCAAGCAAAATATCATCTACTTACAATTGTGAAATTCATAACTTTGAGAATCCAGATGGTCATGGCAAGATTCACCAGGATTAAAATCATTAGAAGTAGCACAAAGAAATAGAGGCACCTCTTCCGCCAACCATAAATCCCCACTTTGTATACATGTGGTCCTTCTGAGCTCTGCATGGTGCTTCTCTGGGCATACTGTTCTTGAGGCATCTGGAAAAGAAAATATAACCAGACATCATAGGCAAAAACTGTAGACATGATGAGACTATGTATTCCTTTATTTAAATGATTTAAATGGCTGCCCATCTCACAGGAGTGACATGAGGCAGTATACCAGGATAAAACAATAAGCATACCACAAATCTCTAGGTGACCAAAGTTAATACTATCATCCTAACCACAGGGGTGAAAGGGTAACAAGGGTCAGGACAATCCAGAGGTATGGAATAATGCTTTTTTGAGTGCAGGCACAGTTTGTAGGTCCAACAAGATGGTACCTGGCATATGTCCTCTCCAAGATCTGGTGACAGAAACAATGGAAGTCTTGCAAATAGCCTCTTAGCAAGTGAATATAAAATAATGCATTTTGGAAATACCTGTGTAGATAATATATCTTTTTTTGACTTTGGACTGTAATGCAAATACAGATGTTTCATTACTGAGCTGTAGAAGCCTAATTTTTAAAAAATGTAGGTGGAAAAGAAACATTTATTGTCAAAATAGTGTTATTTATGGTATGGTTATGTTCTCCTTTCTTACTTATTCCTTTTTTGCTAAAATGCAACTCCCTCCCCAAATCTAAATTTGAAATGGAGAATAATTTAATTTGGTTTATATTGATAAAATGAATCGACCTAATTCATGCTTGCAGAGAGAGAGAGAGAGAGAGAAAAGGACCTGTATGCAATCATTACTCAGATTTCATCACTCTCTGGGTTTTGCAATTATATTTTTTGCTAGTACAAAAAATATTTTTTAAAGAAAAATATATGTTAAAGGCTATTCTGTATGGCATGGAAAATAATGTGGAAATGTACAAGTCAGCTGTTTGTCAGTTTTTAATTTTTAATTTATGTAAGGTAAAGGTAAAAGTAAAGGTTCCCCTCATACATATGTGCTAGTCGTTCCCGACTCTAGGGGGCGGTGCTCATCTCTGTTTCAAAGCCGAAGAGCCAGCACTGTCTGAAGATGTCTCCGTGGTCATGTGGCTGGCATGACTAAATGCCAAAGGCACACGGAATGCTGTTACCTTCCTACCAAAGGTCGTCCCTATTTTTCTATTAGCATTTTTTACATGCTTTCAAACTGCTAGGTTGGCAGAAGCTGGGACAAGTAATGGGAGCTCACTAGGGATTCGAACCCCTGAACTGCTCACCCCATTACGCAGCACTAGGGATTTGAACCGCTGAATTGCCGACCTTTTGATCGACAAGGTCAGCATCTTAGCCACTGAGCCACTGCGTCCCTATTTTATACACACACACACACACACACACACACACACACACACACGTATGTATGTTTTCGTAGGTTTTCACGGTATAGGTATGTAGGTCTTGGCATATTCGGATCTTTTCCCGTGTAAGATTGAGAGTATCTTGGCAACTTTTCAACGAGGTCTCACTCATCATCTTTAGGCTGGTGGATTCCAACGGATTCCAAAGAAACACAATTACTAACCTAATCCGAAGGGAGACACCACCCAAGAACCAAAACACAGAACAGGACAGCGGCATCGCCCTCCTCCTGTACATCAAAGTACATCAAAGGCACCACAGATAAAATCAGCAAACCTCTCCACAAACACAACATCAAGACAGCCTTCTGCACAGACCAAAAAATAGCCAACATCTTAGGAAACCCCAAAGACAAGATCCATCTAGAAAACCAAGGAATCTATGAAATACCATGCAAAATCTGCCCACCACATACATTGGACAAACTAATAGGAGAATAAACGCATGCATCTCAGAACACAAGAACGCAGTCAGAAAAGAAAAAAAAAACCTCCTCCCTTTTCCAGCACCTTAAAACCACAGGACATGAAATTGATTTTGAAAGAACCAAATTAATCTCCAAAACTGAACACTATAACAAGAGAATAATTATGGAAGCCATCGAAATAGAGAAACACCCCCACAACATGAATAAACGGGACAACACCTCCTGCCTATCAGACATCTGGAAACTAGCCTTAGTCAACAAACGAGTCCCAGCCACGAAAATTGACACCAGACCCAGAATAACACACGACTCCACCACCAATCATCCTCACCAGATTCAAACCCAAACCCATCCCACAGACGAAACACAACCACCATCCAGAAGCCAGACTATGCTGGCACCATTGGCTGCTGCGCCCCCCTCCGATCCCCACGGAGCCAAACCAAAACCCGGGATGCTGCATCACAGCCATCTGTTCAAGACATCACATCACAGAACACCAGAGGCCACAACACCAAAGCTCAGCACATTACAATACAACCTACTACCCAGGATGTTACAGCACACGACTCAGGAGGTCACATTCCCAGAACTCAGGACATTTCCAGGAAGCCCATTACCACTACAGGAGGTCACATTCCCAGAACTCAGGACATTTCCAAGAAGCCCATTGCCACTACAGGAGGTCACATTCCCAGAACTCAGGATGTTTCCACACAGCCCATTGGCCAGGTCATTGCAGCACGGAGGATTAGGACCACACCCACACAGGATGCTACAAAACAGCCGACCAATCTGCAAACTCCCACTCCAACTACCAATCAAGATGCAACCACACACCCAAACAACCCGCTCACAGAAACACTCCCCACCTCCCCACCAGTATTTATAGAGAGATGGCAGCTTCGACCATGCTTTGCTCACACAAGCACAAAGCCGAAAGCACCAGCCTGAAGATGATGAGTGAGACCTCATTGAAACATCACCAAGATACTCTCAACCTTACACGGGAAAAGACCCGAATATGCCAAGACCTACATACCTATACCCGTGAAAACCTACGAAAACATAATGTAAAGTCCATTTATTAATATGTCTAAGCTCATACCTGCCAATCAAGAGACTTAAACAGAGGCTTGAGTAAAATAGCATTTAATCTTGATCAAGCTTAAATGGTTAGCTGTTCCGAACATACTCAAGATACATGCAAGGAAGAACTACGGACTCATGACAGAAAGCCATGTTCTCTTATACACAAAAAGTCATAAATCCTCAACTCTGGCATCTGCGTATTCTGGAATCTGGTTTGCATGTTCCCATAGTATAAGTCAGTGAATGTAAACTAACTTCTGGATTTACATCGGGTCACACAATAGTAAGGGTCAATGAATGTAATCTGACTTCTTTCTGTGGTGTTATCTTTTCCATTTGTCTTCTTAATTACCACTTGATTTCCTGGAGGATGACATACACGTTCTCAGCCAGAGTGGGGTGGGGAGAGATCAAATGATGGACTCTGACAATTTCCAGAGACTGTCATTGATGGGATGAGGTATCAGTAACAATTCAGGAATTTAGTCAGTTTGACCTCAATAACCATCCATGATGGCATATTTATGTTCTAACCACAAAAGGGCACAATATATATATGTCAGTGTTATGGGAAACAGATATTTACCATGTGCAGTTATACAAACAAGAGACCAAGACATCAAATATCATTTAGCAAGTTTTCTCCTAAGTATGTATGTTCCCTTCAATACATACATGTGTGTGTGTGTGTATAAAATAGGGGCACAGTGGCTCAGTGACTAAGATGCTGAGCTTGTCGATCAAAAGGTTGGCAATTCAGCGGTTCGAATCCCTAGTGCTGCGTAATGGGGTGAGCAGTTCAGGGGTTCAAATCCCTAGTGAGCTATAATATATATATATAGTTTATGTACTGACCTTGAAATCAAGTAACATGGATTTATGAATATAAATATATGTGAGATTGATACTAAATAATGAAAAAAGGGGTTGATCTAGTTGTATTTGGGTCAGAAGTAACCAGGATGCAAAAGGACTGCAGTAAGAGTTCAAACTGATTGAAACCTCTTTTTGAAAATTGAGCAGATTGACCCCTATCCTGAGGTCAGAAAGAAAACAACCATACATCCAATGACTGGCAAGGGCCAGAATGCCTAGGCTTTAAAGCCTGGAGCAGACATATATGAAAAGCTTGATTTCTGTGTTTTGTGGGGGACGGGCATACTCTCTGTGCAAATACAGCATTTAAGTCAAGAACACTATGAGCCTACAATAAAGCATAATCTAGTCATGTCTTCCCTCTGAACCACTGCTTTAAGCAGATTGCTAAATGTCTGGGCAGTCAAGATTTATAGCTGAACCTACTGAAAGTCTGACCAGGGCTCTGTATTAGACTGGGAAGCAAAATAAACAAATGTGAAACTTCTCTGTGATAGCTTTATGAAGATGCACTGCAGATGCTATTTCTAGTTATCCTAGAAATTCCCCTATTAAGTCATTTGTTTCAATAACTTTACTATATATGGTTGTATTATAAACGACAGAATGAACAATCGTTACTTAAAAAGAAACAAACCAGAAAAATATCAAAATGTTCAAACATCTAGAAATTGTACAAGATGTTTGCTTGTTTTTACATCCTATATTGCTCCCAAGCTATTAAATTCACTCAGAATGTCTTTACTTTTTCCTCCTTCAGGGAAGAACTCACATTCTTCTTTACTGGCTAGGCCTGCTCAGTTTGAGTTAGTTTTAACAGGGACGTTAATGTTTTCTTTTCCTTTTTAAATTATTTTCAGTTGTCTTAAATGCCATATAAGCTGAAATCCTAAATGCATGTGTATGCCTTTAAATTGGTGTTGACTGCTGGCGATGGCCTGGACCTATATGGACTGCCTGGATTTAAATGTTTTTTAGAAGTGATTTGGCATTTCCTGCTTTTTTTGAGGCTGGCTGAGAGAGATATAATATAGTTGGATGGAGAGATAAGTCTGGTTTGTGTGTTTTTGTGTGTCCATAGAAGTGTAGGAGGGGCAGGTTAAAAGAGCTTTCAGTGACCTTACCAAGATCTTTCACTAAGAAGAATCATCAGTGGATGAAAAGCAAGGGTGGACCTGTCCTCCCATGCTTTTATGGACCACTCAAAACACACAATCTATACATGCCTCTCTGTTTAATTGTATCGTTACCAGGATCCCTCAACCTACAAAAATGCTAAAGAATTGGCAAAAAACCTTGGACAACTCATAGAGGGAAATAAATATTCCATGAACTCCCCACTGTAGTGTCTTCAAAGAATCAAAGATGTGACAATAAATGAAGATGAAACTGTGATCTTATTTAATGTTCACAACACTCTTTACATCCATAGTCCTAGAATTAACCAAACGGGATCCAATCTGAGTTGGTCACTGGGACCAGAGATTTATTCTTCCAAGCTTTTGGATCTGTGCTGGAGCCCAACCTAAGGGAACTCTCCAGGGTGTGTGCTAAACAGTCCATGGCAGCTTTACTACATAGTACATCTGCCCTAACCAAATATACCAAGATTAAAATTCCCAGAATCATGGATCTCATCAGCTTTTGCCTAATCACATACTTTCAGTTTGGTGGACAAATATATCAACAAATCAAAAGAACCCCCATTGAACCACTGCTTTCAGGACTCATAAGGGTGACCATAATGCATTGCCTAGAATCTATAACATTCCCACAGATCCAAAGTATGGATCTGATATGTAGGTGATACCTTTGTCATAAAAAAAGAACCAACTAGAGAACACACAAAACATCTTCAAAGGAATACAATTCATAATAGAAAAAGAAAACAACAACATGCTACTCTTCTTGGGTATCCTCATCATCAGAGGCAATGATAGTAAATGATTAGAAAGGCAAGTCTGTCATAAAATTACCTAGACTAACTCAGTGGTCCACTATCAAACTAACAACCTAACCTCCCACAAGATAAGCTGTGTAAGAACATGTAAGAACACTACTTAAACAATTACAAACACACTTCACCAACCCTGGTTCCCTGAAAAAGGAAACCGATCAACTATACAACATCTTTCAAGAAAATGGGATAGCCATGCAGCTTTGCTCACTCAACCCAATGAAGCACAACCAACACAAGCTGTGAAAAGTATAATACTACTATACATCAAAAACTTCTCAGAAACAACAACCTCATGGGATCACTGTAGTACTCAAACCAACTAAAGCCCTGAAAAATATCCTAAGTAAATCCAAAGACTCAGGAGACCCAGAAGAAAATACAGAGGACATCTACAACATACAGTATAAGCACTGTAACAGCCAGTATATGGGATAAACAGGCATCCACGAACACCAACCAGCAATCAGAAGACATGATGAAAACCCCTTAATTTCACAAGACATGGATACAAACTAACATCAAGATTAACACTAGACCAGTAATCAAGAAATGAACAATACCCCAATCAAGGAACTACCAAACTATGACATCAAGCTAACAACAAATAACATCCTAATGAAGGAACCAAGACCACTCTCACCAACACTGAGAAGGCAGGCCAGTAGCATATAAAATGAAAGCAAACCCAACTCCTTTGTAGCACTGATGATGTTACCTAGTTTGATAATGAAACATCTGCAAAAAAACAACCAAGTTCAGAGAACATTAAGGACCTCACATATAGAAGAGTCCTAACCAAAAATTCAGTGGATCATCTATTGCAATTGCTTGACTTCTGCATGAGACTTGAACATGTCATGCATTTCCCTTGCTATCACTCCCTATCACAGCAAAGATCATTAACTAATGTTAAGATAAATAAAGTAATACATGTTACCATTGAAAGAAAGGATCCCATAAGGTAATAGGACCATCATCATTATATTATCTATTAAATAACTGCTATTGTTGCCTGAAACATGCTACCCATCAGGAAGCAATGGATGGGTTCCGATTGTTGTGTCTCGTCCGATCTCACCACCACAGCCGGGGTCTGCTTATCTGCTTCCGAACGCTGAAGAATGTCCTAGCATGCCTCCCGGCCCCAGCCCTGGCTCCATGCCCAGACAGGCTGAGGAGGGGGCATCTCCTGGCCCCAGCCCTGGCTCCATGCCCAGACAGGCTGAAGAAGAGCAAGTATCTCCAGCCCCCAGCTCTGGCTCCATGCCCAGGCAAACGGAGCAACTAGACCCCTCCCCCTCCTCCACAGCATGTGAGCCTGAGGAAGGTCTATTATCAACAGCTGCCAATTGGAGTGACCCTCGCTTCAGAAGAATTGATAGGCGGCGGCGTCAGAAGGAAGGGAGGGGCAGGCCTGGATAAGTGCTGAGTCATGGAGCCACACCCCATGGCCTATATAAAGGATCTGCTTTCTGGCAGTCTCTGAGTCAGGCAAAGTTTAAACATATCTTGCTGAAGTCACTTTCTGGTCTCCTGCCTGCCTTGAGGACTTTGCTAGGACGGGTCAGGAAATCCGAATCAGGCTTGCCTCTGCAGCTCTGCCCAAAGTCCTAGCAAAGTCCTCAGGCAGGCAGGAGACCAGTAAGTGACTTCAGCAAGATAAGTTCGACTTTGCCTGACTCAGAGACTGCCAGAAAGCAGATCCTTTATATAGGCCATGGGTGGCTCCATGACTCAGCACTCAAACCAACTAAAGCCCTGAAAATATCTTTGGCATATGCTCATTGGCAGGATTCTAAGCAAAAAACTGCAGCCTGTAGATGCTTAATGAGCACCTCGGGGCTATCAGTTAACTAAATCAAAATGTAAATGAAATAGAAAAGTCCTTTATCTCTGATTTCAGAAGGCAACCAGTTCTCAGATTGTAAATAAATACAATCCCCATGCTCTATGCCAATAATACAATCACAACTAAACAATGAAAGTTTCAAATAGTGTTGGTTCTAAATTAACAGTCTGAATTCTGCGTGCCTGTTGCCTCTTCTTCAGCCCAGACAGAGAAGTAAAATGCCATGACCAACTTAGGCAAAGAATCTGCAACGCTAACTTTATTTATAATCAGCCCGATGCAAGGAGGACAGCTTCAGGTCTGCTCTAAGCAATAGGAAAGAAAATGGCAAGATGCCAAAGAGAGGCTGATTGAAGCTGTAATCTTTTACCCACTTAACTGGGAATAAGTCCATTCAGCTCAGTGACTTTACTTCTAACCCTTTAGCAGTAAATCTCAGTCTTTCTAGCTTATTATAATGTCTAAGGCCACAGCAGTAAGATTTATTCTGGTGGCAAATTGTATATAATGTAATTGGTACAGTTCTATCTTCTGATCCTGTCTGTATGAAAAGGAATATTGGTGGTTATTTGATTAGGAAGTGTTAATTGCCTAAGAGTTGTGCTAATTGCAAGGCTTGTGCAAGGGCACTATTAGAAAGATAGAAAGAATGTAAGACATAGTTTCTACACATGAAGGGGATGGCAGAATGTTATTGACATACCTGTTTTTTTGAACTTTTTCTTCATTGAAAAAAATATATATGAGCATGTACAAGAATAAAGCAGAATAAAAGAATACAATATTCCACTATTTAGCAAGTAGAACCCTGAATTATCTTATTTGGGGAGGGGGGGTTGAAGGAAACTAAGGTTTTTTTGGGGGGGGGAGATTTTCACTTTCTCCCTGGAGTTATAATGACAACTTGATATGCACTGAAAGAACCTTGTTTACTCCTACAGAAATATCACATGACAATTTGATGGGATGTAAGGAGTGAAAAGTGAATGCAAAATGAAAGTGATAAAAATGTGACAAGAACAAATGGACTGGAAAAATGATGCCCCCCTTTTAAAAAAAGTTAACCACACAGATATTTTAAACTACACGTAAGTCTTCATAAATAAGATTCTTGAATTCCAGAGGGAGTGAAATTCAGCTTATGGACCATCTTGATTAAATAAGTAAGTGCTGTTTTTCCTCTAATGGGAAAGCCTCTCAGAAAAATGGCTACAGGCAGGTATAAGATTCTTGAATTCCAGAGGAGTGAAATTCAGCTTATGGACCATCTTGATTAAATAAGTAAGTGCTGTTTTTCCTCTAATGGGAAAGCCTCTCAGAAAAATGGCTACAGGCAGGTATAAGATTCTTGAATTCCAGAGGAGTGAAATTCAGCTTATGGACCATCTTGATTAAATAAGTAAGTGCTGTTTTTCCTCTAATGGGAAAGCCTCTCAGAAAAATGGCTACAGGCAGGTATAAGATTCTTGAATTCCAGAGGGAGTGAAATTCAGCTTATGGACCATCTTGATTAAATAAGTAAGTGCTGTTTTTCCTCTAATGGGAAAGCCTCTCAGAAAAATGGCTACAGGCAGGTATAAGATTCTTTACAGATCATACAGTAGATTCTAAACCATGTCATAAAAGAAACATGTTACGCTATATGGAGTTTTCCCCTTTTTCTTGACCACATGCAGAAATATTTTACTGCAGGAAAGTACAATGAAATGTGAAGTTAAAATATCCCTTTAAAAGTAATATTATAATATTAAGTGGGCTACTCCAAATTTTATGTATTTACTGCCGAAAAGACAGATTGTAATGTAATCAGCAAGAAAACAACATGTGACTTTTCATGTATTCTGAGTGGTTTCGATTTCTCTTCTGGGTATATTGTGTGAAAAGACACTTTTTAAAAAATTACTCACCGTCATTTTATTTACACTTTGTATTTTTTATACAGGAAAGATATTTTGGAGCAAAACACATAGTGTTTTAAAATTGCCCTGCTGAATTTAAAGAAGGTCCTTCTAGGATCAAATATAGCCCTAATTGCAGTGAAGTGTTATTTACTTCATACTTCATAATATATTTTGATATCCATGCATTATTTACTTTTGATTTAAAAAATACATAGACTACAACCAGATGTATTCACCTTTGCGTTCAACTTTGTATTTTTATACAGGAAAGATATTTTGGAGCAAAACACATAGTGTTTTAAAATTGCCCTGCTGAATTTAAAGAAGGTCCTTCTAGGATCAAATATAGCCCTAATTGCAGTGAAGTGTTATTTACTTCATACTTCATAATATATTTTGATATCCATGCATTATTTACTTTTGATTTAAAAAATACATAGACTACAACCAGATGTATTCACCTTTGCTCAACTTTGTATTTTTATACAGGAAAGATATTTTGGAGCAAAACACATAGTGTTTTAAAATTGCCCTGCTGAATTTAAAGAAGGTCCTTCTAGGATCAAATATAGCCCTAATTGCAGTGAAGTGTTATTTACTTCATACTTCATAATATATTTTGATATCCATGCATTATTTACTTTTGATTTAAAAATACATAGACTACAACCAGATGTATTCACCTTTGCTCAACTTTGTATTTTTATACAGGAAAGATATTTTGGAGCAAAACACATAGTGTTTTAAAATTGCCCTGCTGAATTTAAAGAAGGTCCTTCTAGGATCAAATATAGCCCTAATTGCAGTGAAGTGTTATTTACTTCATACTTCATAATATATTTTGATATCCATGCATTATTTACTTTTGATTTAAAAATACATAGACTACAACCAGATGTATTCACCTTTGCTCAACTTTGTATTTTTATACAGGAAAGATATTTTGGAGCAAAACACATAGTGTTTTAAAATTGCCCTGCTGAATTTAAAGAAGGTCCTTCTAGGATCAAATATAGCCCTAATTGCAGTGAAGTGTTATTTACTTCATACTTCATAATATATTTTGATATCCATGCATTATTTACTTTTGATTTAAAAATACATAGACTACAACCAGATGTATTCACCTTTGCTCAACTTTGTATTTTTATACAGGAAAGATATTTTGGAGCAAAACACATAGTGTTTTAAAATTGCCCTGCTGAATTTAAAGAAGGTCCTTCTAGGATCAAATATAGCCCTAATTGCAGTGAAGTGTTATTTACTTCATACTTCATAATATATTTTGATATCCATGCATTATTTACTTTTGATTTAAAAATACATATGAGCATGTACAAGAATAAAGCAGAATAAAAGAATACAATATTCCACTATTTAGCAAGTAGAACCCTGAATTATCTTATTTGGGGAGGGGGGGTTGAAGGAAACTAAGGTTTTTTTTGGGGGGGGGGGAGATTTTCACTTTCTCCCTGGAGTTATAATGACAACTTGATATGCACTGAAAGAACCTTGTTTACTCCTACAGAAATATCACATGACAATTTGATGGGATGTAAGGAGTGAAAAGTGAATGCAAAATGAAAGTGATAAAAATGTGACAAGAACAAATGGACTGGAAAAATGATGCCCCCCTTTTAAAAAAAGTTAACCACACAGATATTTTAAACTACACGTAAGTCTTCATAAATAAGATTCTTGAATTCCAGAGGGAGTGAAATTCAGCTTATGGACCATCTTGATTAAATAAGTAAGTGCTGTTTTTCCTCTAATGGGAAAGCCTCTCAGAAAAATGGCTACAGGCAGGTATAAGATTCTTTACAGATCATACAGTAGATTCTAAACCATGTCATAAAAGAAACATGTTACGCTATATGGAGTTTTCCCCTTTTTCTTGACCACATGCAGAAATATTTTACTGCAGGAAAGTACAATGAAATGTGAAGTTAAAATATCCCTTTAAAAGTAATATTATAATATTAAGTGGGCTACTCCAAATTTTATGTATTTACTGCCCGAAAAGACAGATTGTAATGTAATCAGCAAGAAAACAACATGTGACTTTTCATGTATTCTGAGTGGTTTCGATTTCTCTTCTGGGTATATTGTGTGAAAAGACACTTTTTAAAAAATTACTCACCGTCATTTTATTTACACTTTGTATTTTTTATACAGGAAAGATATTTTGGAGCAAAACACATAGTGTTTTAAAATTGCCCTGCTGAATTTAAAGAAGGTCCTTCTAGGATCAAATATAGCCCTAATTGCAGTGAAGTGTTATTTACTTCATACTTCATAATATATTTTGATATCCATGCATTATTTACTTTTGATTTAAAAAATACATAGACTACAACCAGATGTATTCACCTTTGCGTTCAACTTTGTATTTCATTTAAATACATTTTTATATGAAGCTGTCATCTCTCCCATAATTTCAATGAAAGATATCAGAAATGAAAGAAACATCAGATTCTGTAATTCAGAATTATTACTTTTAATTCAGAAAGTATTTCTCAGGCGTCTTCTTTTATCAGCTTCTATTTTCTATTTTATTTCCTGTCCAAGAGATTGAAATATTTTTTTCCTGACTGTAAAAGCTGATGTTGGCGTTCAATGAATTGAGATTCTTAAGTTAAAAACAACAGTGACCAAACATACAAATAAGCTGCTCAAAAAATAAAGGGAACACTTAAACAACACAATGTACAGTAGTTGAATGTGCTGACAACACAATCACACAAAAATTATCAATGGAAATAAAATTGAGCAAGCCATGGAGGTCTGGATTTGGAGTTACATTCAAAATTAAAGTGGAAAACAACACTACAGGCTGATCCAACTTTGATGTAATGTCCTTAAAACAAGTCAAAATGAGGCTCAGTAGTGCGTGTGGCCTCCACGTGCCTGTATGACCTCCCTACAATGCCTGGGCATGCTCCTGATGAGGTGGCGGATGGTCTCCTGAGGGATCTCCTCCCACACCTGGACTAAAGCATCCCCCAACTCCTGGGCAGTCTGTGGTGCAATGTGGCATTGGTGGAAGGAGCGAGACATGATTCCCAGATGTGCTCAATTGGATTAAGGTCTGGGGAATGGGCGGGCCAGTCCATAGCATCAATGCCTTCGTCTTGCAGGAACTGCTGACGCACTCCAGCCACATGAGGTCTAGCATTGTCTTGCAATAGGAGGAACCCAGGGCCAACTGCACCAGCATATAGTCTCACAAGGCATCTGAGGATCTCATCCCGGTACCTAAAGGCAGTCAGGCTACCTCTGGTGAGCATATGGAGGGCTGTGCGGCCCCCTAAAGAAATGCCATCCCACACCATTACTGACCTACTGCCAAACCGGTCATGCTGGAGGATGTTGCAGGCAGCAGAATGCTCTCCATGGCGTCTCCAGACCCTGTCACCTCTGTCACATGTGCTCAGTGTGAACCTGCTTTCATCTGTGAAGAGCACAGGGCGCCAGTGGCGAAGTTGCCAATCTTGGTGTTCTCTGGCAAATGCCAAACGTCCTGCATGGTGTTGGGCTGTAAGCACAACCCCCATCTGTGGACATTGAGCCCTCATACCACCCTCATGGAGTCTTTTTCTGACCGTTTGAGCAGCCACATGCACATTTGTGGCCCACTGGAGGTCATTTTGCAAGGCTCCTGTAAAGGCAGAGGTAGCGGTCCTGCTGCTGGGTTGTTGCCCTCCTACGCCCTCCTCCATGTCTCCTGATGTACTGGCCTGTCTCCTGGTAGCGCCTCCATGCTCTGGACACTACGCTGACAGACACAGCAAACCTTCTTGCCACAGCTCGCATAGATGTGCCATCCTGGATGAGCTGCACTACCTGAGCCACTTGTGTGGGTTGTAGACTCCGTCTCATGCTACCACTAGAGTGACAGCACCACCAGCATTCAAAAGTGACCAACCATCAGCCAGAAAGCATAGGAACTGAGAAGTGGTCTGTGGTCACCACCTGCAGAACCACTCCTTTATTGGGGATGTCTCGCTAACTGCCTATGCTTTCTACCTGTTGTCTATTCCATGTGCGCAACAGCATGTGGAATTGATTGTCAATCAGTGTTGCTACCTAAGTGGACAGTTTGATTTCACAGAAGTGTGATTGACTTGGAGTTACATTGTGTTGTTTAAGTGTTCCCTTTATTTTTTTGAGCCGTGTACAAAATATACAATTTGCTCTTGGAATACTGTAGTTAGCACCAAATCTGCTGAATACCTTTGGATGTCTCTAAAGAAGGAAGGAAGGAAGGAGGGAGGGAGGATGGGTCTGTGTAAGAAGTCAAACCATGAAAATAGGTCTGGTGACAAAATATTTCAGAAGACATAAAAAAGAAATGGGGTGAGATGGGGTGTATTGATCGTTACACTGACTGTGAGTAGTTCAATACCTCTGATTCAAGAGATCTGTCTGTTCAGAGAGAGAATGAAGGTTATTAAACTAAATTTGGTTTGTCCAATTCTGCCTAACTGGTTTTTATCCCCCACTACAGAAATGTGTATGTTTGAATTTGATGCACTACAAAAATATTGTCATGTTTTACATTCTTATATGTAAGCACAAATGTGCACTCTAACGTGTTTGTGACAAGTGTAAGTGTGACATCATAGATATGGAACTGGCTGTAATTTTCTATTATGTAAACAGTGGTAAACGTTCACTGTCTTGTAATACAATGTTAGGAAGTCTCCAAACAGTCTCTTTAGGAATGGGGCCAGTGGAATGTTAATTCTCAACTCTGCCATGGCCAACTCCTCTTGCTCTGCACACATAGACTCATAAGGTTGCAAGTGGAAAAGAGTCCAGATGCTGTATTAGATCCCACTTGAGGCACCACAATTGAAAAAAGGACAAACCTGAGTTAGTTCAGAAGAGGACTATCAGGATGGTAAGGGAAGGCAAACCTTAAGAGGGCCTGGATAAGTTTAGCCTACAAAAAAAAGTCAACCAAGGGAAGATATTTATTTATTTATTTATCTCCTTAATAAATTTATAAGGCTTCCCATCTCATATACACAGCTTTGGGTGCTAATACAAGTAGTCCTTGACTTACGAAAGTTCATTTAGTGACTGTTTAAAGTTATAATGGCACTAAAAAAGTGACTTATGATGGTTTTTCACACTTATGACTGTTGCAGCATTCCCATGGACACAGGATCAAAATTTGGACACTTGGCAAATGGTTGAGATTTATGATGGTTGCAGTGTCTTGGGGACTACAAGCAAAGTCAATGGGGAAACCAGGTTCACTTAACAAGTGTGCTTCAAATTTAACAGCTGCAATGTTTCACTTAACAACTATGGCAAGATTAGTAGTAAAACTCACTTAACAACTGTCTCGCTTAGCAACATAGATTTGGAGCTAATTGTGATTGTGAGTCAAGGGCTACCTATAAATAAAATGGTATAAAAATAAATAATAATAATAATAATAATAATAATAATAATAATAATAATAATAATAATAATAATAATAATAATTTAATTTTTATACCGCCCTTCTCCCGAAGGACTCAGGGCGGTGAACAGGCAAATAAAATAATACGATACATTTCAATAAAAACACTATTTAAAAAACTTATTCCAATAGCCTAAATTTAAAATACAATACAAAATATAAAATAAACTCCAATAAAATCCATATTTAAAAAACCCTATTAAGCCAGTCCTGCTTGAAAGAATAGATATGTTTTAAGCTCGCGGCGAAAGGTCCGGAGGTCTGAAAGTTGTCGAAGTCCTGGGGGAAGCTCATTCCAGAGGGTAGGTGCCCCCACAGAGAAGGCTCTCCCCCTGGGGGTCGTCAGCCTGCACTGTTTGGCTGACGGCACCCTGAGGAGGCCCTCTCTATGGGAGCGAAATAACATAAATAATACTAAACAGTAGCTGAATGCTTATGAAATCACATCTTCAATATATAACTATGACCAAGAAACTGACTCAAAATACAACCAGGGCTGCAGTCCTGATAGCAAAGTCAGATTTTTAATGGACTGCAAAAGGCCAGCAGAGTCAAGGCAAATCTAATCTGGTATAGTAGCTGTCTTTTACATAGAAGTAAGTTTAGGACTAACAAACTGTTCTAGGAAGACATAAATATTTGGGTAATGCAACCAATAATAATACTAGAGTTTGATTATTTTTTATTAATAGGTAGATATTTGTCCTGAAATTATCTTGCTTTCTTTTCTTATGGATTATTACTTGGGCCTGTTTAATTTCCAGCCCAGCCATCAAAGCAATTTAAACAAACATGGTACCATGAAAAAAAATCAGTTCTAGATAATCTGTAGAGTATTCTTTTTCCTCCATTTGATTTGATTGATGTATTTTGCTTAATTTATTTTATAGTCTGTATTATATTTTATAGTCTCATTATCCAGACCCCATGTCTCTCATTTCAAATTAACCCATTAAATATACCCATTTTCTGCCTTTATTTATATCTACAGTCATTATTTCTCTTTAACCCATTTTGTTAATAATAATTTCTTAATAGGATTTAATCTATTTTATGGAGTGATCACTTGTTTCTTTACTTCACCTAGTAATGACTTCTTGCTATTTTATTTAAAAGTTGACTGTAAAAACTCCTTTTCCTATACCTCTCTATTCTGGATTTTCATTCTGCTCATATATCCTAAAGTATTAATATCAGCACACTTTACACAGTTCTATAGCCCAGTTTAACTGTTGCCAATTAATGCATAAATATGGCTTCTGCTGCCCATATATTATTAATTCAGCTTTTTATTTTAATACAGCTTTGCCTCTTAAGACAAAGTAGAGCAAGGGATACGCTCAGAGCAGAAGAAAAAATACATGTTGAACAGATCTGAGAAAAAAAACCTTTTCTGCTATTGCAGTCTGAGTCTAGACAAACAAAAAAGAAATGGAAGGGTTGTTTCAAAGTACTTCTCATGCTGTGCAACCACTTTTAAAGAAACAGCAAACAGGCCAGCTAAGATTTAATGGTCACTGGTGAGGAAAGGCAATAAGCCTTAATGCGCCAAAATAGGGCATGGAGTAACAAGACACACATTCACTTGTCATTTGCAGGAGAGAAGCCCGACTTTTAAAATAATTTGTTCAGGAAATATTTATTTGGCAAAACATTTCATGAAATGAAAAGTAGCAGGTGGTGTTGAATGGAGTAGCTTGGAGAAAAATAAAGTTTTCTCCAAAACTTTCTTGATTTATAGGCTACTGCAATTTTATTATAAATGATTGTATTATTTTGCCCCAATTCTGGGTAAACACAGAAAAATAAATAGAATTGTAGCCTTATTGCCTTGTGTTTTACATATGTACTGTTTACTTTAAAAAAAAAATGCTCCAAACTACTCAGCTTTTGCCTCACAGTCTCTTTGTAAAGCTATAGCTATATCTGCATATTGAAGCTGCATTGATAGCAATTTGTGAAACATACTAACTAGCTGATCACATATTCTAATAGGCAGAACTGTCCAACTTTCTCTAGCTCATCCATACACACCACTGTGTAAACTTTAAAAACAGGATTCTGTACTGTTGGGTGGGAGGTTCGACAAATATGCATGCCCACTTAAAGAGAAAGCCTCCGCTCCGGCCCTCTCTGCAAGAACTTCAGTAGAAGTTGGAAAGATAATCAGCCGATCCCTCTGTAAATTAAGTGGCAGATCTCCAACTTCTTTCTCTGTTAAGTGAGTACCCCGACGGGTCCCTCTATTTGTAAAACAAAAGAGCAGCAATGCCCAAGAAAGCTGTATTAAGAAAGAATAAAAAGCCTCTTACCTCTTCTGGGGGGCAGGAGCCCAAAGAACACAACAAAATCCGGGATATGCCAAAAAGGGGGCCAGAAGGAAGGTGCCGTGTTGCTTTCAGAGGAGCGCAAGGCCTACCCTGGGTTCAGAAGCTGCCCCTGTCATATTTTCCAGCAGCAGAACCGTCGCCAAGTCCCTGCCCAGCCCGAAGAATTTCCTGAACAGCATTCCCCTTCTTTCTCTAACTGCTTTGAAACCACACTCTGTCTTTTACTTCAATGAGGCTTTGTCAGGCCAAGTTACAGCTACTGGTCTGGCTCCAGATAGCAATTGAAAACACATGTGTTTTGCATGAAAGCCTCCCCACATACTATCGTGCCGCTGCGCCAAACACAGGGGACTGGCATGTTTCGCATTTGGAAGGCTAAAGCCAATCATTTCTGCAACAACTGTATATGCTATTTTTATTTCAAGACTGCTCTACGCTTTTCCTTTATTGCAAAACCAAGAGAAACTTTTCTTAGTGTTAACTTCTTTCCCTGACCAAACCTGCAGAGAGAGATTCAGATTCTTATGCTGTCCACCACCTCCCTTTACCTAGCTTTTTCTTGTGTTTTAATTTCAATTGCGTAAAGCGAGGTTTATTTTTAGAAGCTCTAGGCTCTGCTCAGCACATTGCTGTGTATCCTAATCTTGACATGTAGCACTGTAAGCTGAATATACTAAAAATACTACAATTATGCCTGAGCACTTGGATTCTTCTCTACTGTGACAGTCTCTCACAATAATTCCCAAAACAGCTTTTTTTAGATTGCCTATAGGAAAGTTTGGGTTTAGCTTAAATTATGGGAGAGACATATGCTTTATCTTTTGTCAAATGGCTCTCCTTGATCTTTTTCAGTTCCGTATGATACCATAGATCTAGGTTTGTTTTTTAAAAATACTTTATGTTTCTGTTACTTCAGATACTCATACTGATAACATACAGATCCCTCTCCTCTCCACTCCTCTCCTCTCCTCTCTTTTCCATTTCGTTCCTCTCCTAAATTCTACCAGAAAGGTGGGGGGGAAGCTTATTTGAAAAATCCCAAGCAGATAATTATTGATTTTTTAAAAAAAAATACTATTTTTTTCCAGTGTGTTGTCATTCAGTGGAATCTCCATATTAGTTAGTCTTTAGATGGCTGGATGAAAGTGGTACTTATTTCATATTTATTCCACATGTATGGAATAAATACACATTCAAAGGAAATAGTGAATGGTACTATTTCTTACACATTTTCTATACTCTGCATGGCATTGCTTAATTTGATCGGGAGTAGTAGGATGGGGTATGTTTCTACGTCTTTTCATGCTGTCCAAAATTTTAGAATTTTTTCAAAAATATTAAATCTAATGGAACTGCCTTGTTTACTTTATGAAGGAGACCAGTTCTTCTAAATGAATCCTCATGCAAACTTATATATGTAGCAAATAATTTTGGTTCACCTAACATGAACATAAGATTTTTTTTAATAACATTTAAAAGCATTTGAACATACCTGTCAGCCAACTTTACATCTCAGTTCAGGTGGCTGCTATTTATGGAGTTCTTTCTATAGTGAACATTAATTTTACAAATAATACACCCACATAACAAATATAAACTTATGATTCGCACACTATTAACCAAATAAATCCATCTATGCATTTTAAAGGCCAAAAGATTTAGATAAGGCCAGGGATCTCTGTCCTGCCTACTGAGCAATGACTATAAAATTCCCAGAGGGATGGTGATGGAAGCCATTGTAAAGTCTACTTACGTGGAGCATGACATAAATAACATCAAAAGTTCTCTCTGCTCTGAAAGCTTAAGGGAAGGTTGCCAATGTGTATCCTTTTGATAAATACAAGAAACTGAGATATTTGTGAGGAGGGGAGCATGACAAATAATTGAACTATGCACTTTAAATCTTACGTAGATTTGTTTTACATTTTATTATTAGTGATCATTTCAACATATTAGCGAGATGCTAAGTTTTGGAGCCAGACATTTGCACTGTGTACTGTGTTTGTGGCAGAAAGTATCATTGCAAGGAACAGTTAGACAGGAGAGTCACTTTCCTTAGTGACTTGCTATATAGTGCAGGCTGTGGAAAAGATGCAGATCAGTAAGTTACACAGATGTATTTCCTCCAAGCTTTTATATTCCTACATCTAGTTCTATAAAATGCCAGAGGGGAAAGAATAATCTATATTTTTGGATATTCACTGACTAAGCTAAGTACAGCATTCCTAGTACCCTTGGTTGAAAATATAAAATGAGCATGTATTACATTCATATGTACAAAAGGAATGCTATTATGGCGGGGGCGGGGGGGAGAGAAAGAAAGAGGGAAGGAGAATTAATGAGCATGTCTTCAGGTAAGAACATGAATATCTCCTGATTATTTTCTTGGAAGTGGTTTTCCATGGCCTTCTTTTTGGGATTATTTTCTCCAGCTAAATCTGTATTCCTGCATTTATCGATGGCTTCTCATTTAGACATATAGCTATTTAAAGAGAAGTTCATTCAAGATGTAACTTGCTATAAGAACAAGATTTATATACTTGCTTAATTTTTAAAGAATGGGGTGACAGATATGTGCTTCCATTAAAATTGCCTCACACAGTTTCCTATGACACACAGAATTGGGGAACAGTGTTTTGTGGAAACAAAGATTGAATTATTCATATCGTTGGTATCTTTTCAACACACAGCTTTTTCCTTTGGCTGTCTGGAATCTGAAAATCACACACACACATAAACTTTTCTACAAAAGTAATCCAGAAAGTTACAGTAGCACTGGGAAATAAGTAAGTCTGATGCAAAGTGTCAGGAGATTTACTTGGAGAAAGAAATAAGTACTAATAGTGTGACTGTATTTATCTACAATTGATAAAGGAGTCAGAAACAAAGGAAGACGACGAAACGTTAATCCATTATGGGAAGAGTTTGGGGACCATTGGTAAATACAATAGAGTCCACAAAGATCTCCAGGAAAGAGGGGAAGGTTGTACGAAAGAATAGAGAGGGAAGAAATAAAACTCAGAATTTGGGGAAAAATATACCTAATGGGATCTGGGTGCAAGTCACTTCACATGGATAGTTACACCCAGACAAATAGGCAGAAGAGAAAAGAGAGAAGTGGAAGTTTGCCTGAACAGAGAAGTAAAAAAGGAAAAAGGAAAAAGGAATAAAAAAGCATAAATAAATAAATAAATAAATAAATAAATAAATAAAAAAGAAAGAATAAAAAAGCAGGAATAAATAGTTTAGGAAGTTCAAAAAAATTGGATTGGTTGGCAATGTGGATAGAGTCTGAAAAGTTTCAGAATGTGCGACACCCCTTGAGATGATCATTACCAAGAGGAAGAGAAGCTGACTATATTCAGGCAGGCCAGGATAGAAGAAGTTGAAGAATAAACAACTTAAAGATAGAGTAAGATACACTGCTGCATGAAACTTATGGAGGGAAGCATGGCTGCAATCTTCTTTACCAAGGGAAATGAAGGAAGAAAAGGGAAGGAGGGAGAAATCTTTCAGAGGATTTACTGAGTGATTAATTTTCATTGAATTCAATAGCTACTGTTGTTTAAAGTTCTTCTTGTGTGTCTATTTGGTTCTGCAACCCAACAAGACAGACACAGACTTCAGAGGATAATTAGAACTGCAGAAAAAACAATGGCTACCAACCTGCCTTCCATTGAGGACCTGTATACTGCACGAGTCAATAAGAGGGCTGTGAAAATATTTACAGACCCCTCACATCCGGACATAAACTGTTTCAACTCCTATCCTTAAAATGACACTATAGAGAACTGCACATCAGAACAACTAGACACCAGAACAGTTTTTTTCTGAATGCCATCACTCTGCTTAACAAATAATTCCCTCAATACTGTCAAACTATTTACTAAATCTGCACTACTATTAATCTTCTTGTTATTCCCATCGCCCATCTCCTTCCACTTATGATGGTATGACTGTAACTTTGTTGCTTGTATCCTTATGATTTATATTGCTATTGATTGTTTTCTGATTGCTTATTTGTATCCTATGACTATCATTAAATGTTGTACTTTACGAATCTTGATGAATGTATCTTTTCTTTTATGTACACTGAGAGCATATGCACCAAGACACATTCCTTATGTGTCCAATCACACTTGGCCAATAAAAAATTCAATTCAATTCAATTCTATTCTATTCTAATCTATTCTATGCAATATGCATGGGTGCATGTATGCATGGTGATTATTTGTTTCTTAATGCAAGCTGTACAGTAAAATATAGCTGTTCTTGTCTACTCATGAGTACAGATACATTTTTCTTCATGGGAGAATGTGGCTGAAGTAATCCATTAATTCTCCCCTAGCTAGTTGGACAGTAGGGAGCAGGCTTGTTTACAGAGATTTAGAGAGAAGCTAAAAGAATCCTACTAGAAGATTCTCTGAGGAATCAGTTTTTTAACTCAAAACCAGTTACTACAAGAACTATACAAATATGAAATGTGAAAAAGGGAAAGAGAGAAAAGCATGATCCCAAGATCCATTGTAAGTGTTTCATATAGTGGAAAACAACAGTACCAAATTGTGTATGATTTACGCCAGTTACACAATAGTGAAAAGACAGATTTTGGTTTCGTTCTTCCAAGTAGCTAGCTGGGAAATTCTGGGACTTGGAGTCCACATGTCTTCAAGCTGGCAATGTTAAAATAACACTGGGTTAGAGAATTAAATCATTAAATTGTTTGAAAAGTAATTCACAACCTGGTTTTTCCTGGACTAAAGCCAAAAAGTAGGCAAAAAAGATATTTTAGTACAATTTGTTATCTGGTAATAGTATTCAAAATTCCCTTTTTGTTGTTGCAGGAATAGGGTATGGACAGTCTAGAGAAAAAAAGGACTAGGGGTAACATGAAAGCCGTATTCCAATATTTTGAGGGGCTGGCACAAAGAAGAGGGGGATAACTTATTTTCCAAAGCACCAGAAGGCAAGACAAGAAGCAATGTATGGAAACTAGTCAAGGAGAGAAGCAACCTGGAATTAAGGAGAAACTGCTTAACAGTGGAACAGCTTGCCTTCAAAAGTTGTGGGTCCTTTATCACTGGAGGTTTTTAGGAAAAGACTGTTTGAAATAGCGTAGGGTCTCCTGCTTGAGCAGGGGGTTGGATTAGAAGACCTCCAAGGTCGCGTCCAGCCTCTATTCTGATTGATTGACCTCCTGAGAGCCAATTTGGTGTAGAGGTTAAAGTACAAAGCTAGAAACCAGGTAACCGTGAATTCCAATTCTACCTTAGGCATGAAAGTCAGCTGGGTGAGTTTGGGCCACTCTTTCAGCCTCAAGAAACAATCAATGGCAAGCCATTTCTGAAAAGCTTTGGCAAGAAGACTACAGGGTTTTCTTGTCCAGGCAGATCCCAGGAGTAAACATTGACTCAAAGTCATAAACAAACAAGCAAGCAAATAAATTGTACAGTAATAGTTACATTTAAGAAATCACATGCCATACTTGCATTATTTACTCAAAGTGGCTTTTAAAAGAGTAATGATAATTTATAAAATATATTCAGTTTTTTTAAAAAAAAAACTGATACAAGGGTATCAGTATAAATAAAAAACATGCTTCTTGGTGGAGACCAAATGCCAGAAGAAAGATATACAGTATTAGAATAGAATAGAATAGAATAGAATAGAATAGAATAGAATAGAATAGAATAGAATTTTATTGGCCAAGTGTGATTGGACACACAAGGAATTTGTCTTGGTGCATATGCTCTCAGTGTACATAAAAGAAAAAGATACGTTCATCAAGGTACAACATTTACAACACAATTGATGGTCAATATATCAATATAAATCATAAGGATTGCCAGCAACAAAGTTACAGTCATACAGTCATAAGTGGAAAGAGATTGGTGATGGGAACTATGAGACGATTAATAGTAGTGCAGATTCAGTAAATAGTCTGACAGTGTTGAGGGAATTATTTGTTTAGCAGAGTGATGGCCTTCGGGAAAAAATTGTTCTTGTGTCTAGTTGTTCTGGTGTGCAGTGCTCTATAGCGTCGTTTTGAGGGTAGGAGTTGAAACAATTTATGTCCTGGAATTAGAATTAGAAGAAAGACAGGCAATTCTAAAGTGGGACAATTTCTGTAGCCTTGGTAATATAGAATAGAATAGAATAGAATAGAATTTTTATTGGCCAAGTGTGATTGGACACACAAGGAATTTGTCTTGGTGCATATGCTCTCAGTGTACATAAAAGAAAAGATACATTCATCAAGGTACAACATTTACAACACAATTGATGGTCAATATATCAATATAAATCATAAGGATTGCCAGCAACAAGTTATAGTCATACAGTCATAAATGGAAAGAGATTGGTGATGGGAACTATGAGAAGATTAATAGTAGTGCAGATTCAGTAAATAGTTTGACAGTGTTGATGGAATTATTTGTTTAGCAGAGTGAAAAAACTGTTCTTGTGTCTAGTTGTTCCGGTGTGCAGTCTCTATAGCGTCGTTTTGAGGGTAGGAGTTGAAACAGTTTATGTCCAGGATGCGAGGGGTCTGTAAATATTTTCACGGCCCTCTTCTTGATTCGTGCAGTATACAGGTCCTCAATGGAAGGCAGGTTGGTAGCAATTATTTTTTCTGCAGTTCTAATTATCCTCTGAAGTCTGTGTTTTTCTTGTTGGGTTGCAGAACCGAACCAGACAGTTATAGAGGTGCAAATGACAGACTCAATAATTCCTCTGTAGAACTGAATCAGCAGCTCCTTGGGCAGTTTGAACTTACTGAGTTGGCGCAGAAAGAACATTCTTTGCTGTCCTTTTTTAATGATGTTTTTGATGTTAGCTGTCTATTTTAGATCTTGCGATATGATAGAACCTAGAAATTTGAAGGTTTCTACTGTTGATACTGTGTTGTCTAGTATTGTGATAGGTGGAAGTATGGAAGGGTTTCTCCTAAAGTCTACCACCATTTCTACGGTTTTGAGTATGTTCAGTTCCAGATTGTTTTGGTTGCACCATAAGGCTAGTCGTTCGACCTCTCATCTGTATGCGGATTCGTCATTGTCTTGAATGAGACCAATCACTGTTGTGTCATCTGCGAACTTCAGTAGCTTAACAGATGGATCATTGGAGATGCAGTCATTGGTATACAGAGAGAAGAGAAGTGGGGAGAGCACGCAACCTTGGGGGGCCCCTGTGCTAATTGTACAGGTATTTGATGTGATCTTGCTTAGCTTCACCTGCTGCTTCCTGTTTGTTAGTTGAATGCAAGAGCTGGTTTTTCATGTTGAAAATGCTTGACCTCTGAAGTTAAGCATGCTTTTTATTTGACTTAGTCATTGTATAGAAAATGAGCTAAATCAACATGTTGGCAATACTCCCACAGCTAGCTTAAATTATTGTAAGTGCAGGCTATAGTGCACTGAATGCTTGGTTATTATTAAATGATATCAGAGTTAAGTTTTCATTACATTCGGGAACACTCAACATAAGTTGATCCCATCCAAATGTTGGGCCTTCTGCAGCACACATAGATGCTTTGCCCTGTCTCTCTGCCCCCACATGTTACATTTATCTGAATGCCAACAAGATTACATTGAGTTCATGAGTAAAAATTCTGGCCTCATTTTAATTATGTAAAAATACATTTAAAATGTATTTACTTGCTTCTTCTCCACCCATTTTTTTTTTTTGGGAAAAAAAAGTATATTGTCTGAAGAAAAAGCCCAGGTAGCTCTTTTTTGTTATCATGTTTTGCTTAGTCCTAATAAAAGATATGACCTAGCTATAGATTTGTATTCCTTCTTGCAGCCTCCAAATTGCTTTTTTATGTCTCCTTTAAATGGCTCTCCAAGGGCCCAAGCAGAGATCTGGAACACATTTGAAGGCTTCTCTGTTTATGGGGCCATTCAGCCCATCATTATATATTTTAACTGTTGATGACTCTTTGAAGGTATCTGGAACATAACCTATTACAAAAGTCCTTTATGTGAATATGTCAGGTACTTATCCTGGCATTCAGTTGACTACCTAGATACCTACCCCCAACTTTCAATAGGGCTGAGTTTTTTTTTTTATTATCAAACAGTGCTTGTATTGTATGTATCGAGCTATCATATCTGGGCTATAAAATCCATATAGGCAGTAGATAACTGCAAAAGGACACAGGCCATTCCAAGTATCCACTGCCAATTAGTGGTTGTCTGGTTTTTACAGTCCTTTTACAGATACTTAAGTCCTAGCTAGCATGTGCAGGTGAAGGGAAGGGAGGGCAGGACAAAACTGCTTTATCAATGAGCAGATTTGCTGGAAAAGACTGGGGTGGTACCTATTTTTATCAGGTATGTAGTTGCTATGGGAACTAACTGGTCAGCCAACTGTTTCTCAATAGGTGGCTCTATGAAAGATTTTCCTGGATAAGAAGAATTTTGATACAAATCAATAGATGTTTCTATGTATTATCTGCTCACTAAACATACTGTAGACAAGGTTTCAGTAAGAAAGGAACTGGCATCTGATACGAGATATAAGAGTCTAAGAGTAGTATTTGTTGGACTACAGGGTTTTTTTCTTTGTTCGGCTGATAGATTTGTAAAGAAATGTACTTATTACAAAATGCCAATCAATTGCTCTTTCCAACTATATGCCATATGTTCAAAAATATGGCAGATGTTTGCATCAGCATATGATTCCTTTAAAGGCCACAGATAAAGAACTTCAAACACAAATGTGCCAGTCATGAATGACAGACAAAAGCACTCTTTTGAAACAACTCAATGTCTATTTAACTGAAATAGAAATGTTCACTACCTCCCTGCTTTTTCAGCAAATAAACTGTAACCCTGCATGGGGAAAAAAAACCAAGAAAATCCACTCATTACAGACACAGAGCAGTAATAGCATTGTATGACAAAAGAAATACAATATTTCACTTTCCATCAAAACAGGGAAGACAATTTTAATTTGAACTATTTTCTATTAATTGTTCTATATATATGGCATACTGCTCTACTTTCCTTTTCCTATTGATCTTCTACTGTAGTGATGCTTCTGCAAAAGTTCAGGCTGGTCCTATCCTAAAAGTAAAAAAAGCCAAAGGCTGCTATATATAAATTATCAAGATTTGAAAGTGCTCCCTGATCCTCAGTTGTCACTAGATTCATAAATGCTGGCAAAAACCACTTTTACACAATATCATCTGATGCCCCAGTGATTCCTTTTGAAACCAGTTGAATTTGATGATGAGGAAATCACACTTTATTTGCTGCTATCAAAGGGATTGCTGCCATCACTATGAATCTATCCAGTAATAAAGATTACAACTAAGGATCACCTTCTCTTATGTTAAATATTTCATATTGCCACAGTAGATTAAATGCTAGATACTGGATGCCCAGAATAAAATTCTAATGTTTCCTAACTACCGCTAATCTTAAATATAGTAGGAACTGAAAATCAAGAGAAAAGACTTTTCAGTCTTCATGCTTCACTAAACTAATAAAAATTAATATGAAGATAGAGAAAATCTAGAAAGGCTGTATGTATGTACGTTCCAGCATAACTTTGGAACATCTCAAGCAATTTCAACCAAACTTGGTACACAGATGACTTACTATCTGGAAACAAATACTATGGGGGTAAGACACCCCTGGTGGGTGGGTGGGTGTGTTCCAGCATAACTGTCGAATGGCTTGTCTGTTAAGGAGAGTGAGTGCAGTGTCCTAGAGCGGCCATTGTTTGTGATGTCATGGGAGGAGGAAGGGAGAGCCTGGGCCATTAAGGAGAGTGAGTGCAGCATCCTAGAGCAGCAATTGTTTGTGATGTCAGTTCCTTCGCAGCTTCCTCTGGAAAGGCAGCCATGACATTCTCCCTCCAGTGGAGCAATGGGGAAGCACCTGATGGATTTGGGGCAAAGTGCCAGGATTGTAGACAGGGTGTGAAAGGGGAGTGCATGGGAAGGGGAAAGAAGAAGGCAGGGATGATGGGCATGGGAGTAGGGAGAAGAAAGGTCCCTCTCAATGGCTCCCTATCAGACAAAGGCTTCGATGTCTATAAATACCTGGGAAATGCTGGGTTACTAGCTAATTTATTATAAGACAGCCTCATCTTAAATTTATTTTCTTTGCAATATTTAAAGAATCTGTAGCCAACAAAGAGGTTATTTACAGAGACACACCTTATAGCTGATGAAAGATTTTATGAAGGTTTTGAATGAATATTTTTGGAAATCATGCCTCTGGGAGAAGCAATTTTATGTAAACACCGCGTATGTGCCGGCAGAATGTCATATTAACATAATTTTATGCATTTAATTTCATAGAATATTTGCAAAAGTGAACAGAAGTAAAACTTCAAAGGTCATAAAATATGAGCATCAACTTCATGGAAAAGAGGATCAAGGAAAAGGACATATATCTTTCGATAGCAATTGTCAAATGTTTTTAGTAGCACATGATGAAATTAATTGGATGAGCACAGAATAGCTAGAGTAGGTCTAGGAATGCTGAACTTAGCCACTACTTCTCCAGAATAATTTCTTGAATCCCTATCCAGAATCAGTCCTTTCCAGCCTTACACACATACTTTTGTTGGCACTTTTTCCTTTTTCCTTCACTGGGAAACAAACTATTACTGGAATCAGTACTGACTATTTCTCCTTTCTCATTCATTTCCTTATGCTGTTCTCTCTTCCTTTTTTCTGACAACTTTAGCCCTTTTTTTTTAAATTTACATTTATATCCCGCCCTTCTCCGAAGACTCAGGGCGGCTTACAGTGTATAAGGCAATAGTCTCATTCTATTTGTATATTTACAAAGTCAACTTATTGCCCCCCAACAATCTGGGTCCTTCCCCTTCTGTATTTCTCTGGGATATATTTTTTGAATGCCTCCATCCACCCTCTCTTTTAAAATGTAAAATCAGTGGTGATATTTGAACCGGTTTAGTACCAGTTTGGTGGCTGCGCATGCGTGCTGTGTGCCAAACACATGCTGCGCACGCACATGCACAGTGCGCACCACGCACCAAATGCAAGATGTGCACGTGTGCAAGTGCAGTTCACACCAAAAGGAGGCATGGGAAGGAAGGTAAGTAGAACAGCACACACACGGGAGGTGTGATCAGCTGTGGTGCGCGATCTTTGGAGCCTTTTTAAAAACATTTTTAAAGCATTTTTTTACTACCTTCTTGGGCGTAGGTAGTAAAAAAATGCTTTAAAAAAGTAAAAAAAAGGTTCCGACAATCGCGTGCCATAGCTGTGATCGTCAGAACCTTTTTTTTACTTTTTTAAATGCATTTTTTACTACCTATTCGCCCGAATAGGTAGTAAAAAATGCTTTTAAAAGATAAAAGAAAGGCTCCGATGATCACAGCCGAGGCAATCGTCGGAGCCTTTTTTATCTTTTAAAAGCATTTTTTACTACCTATTCGCCCAAATAGGTAGTAAAAAATGCTTTAACAGGTTTTAAAAAAGGCTCTGACAATTGCACACCACAGCTGTGATTATTGGAGCCTTTTTAAAAAAATTTAAAGCATTTTTTACCACCGGTTCCAGAGAACCGATAGTAAAAAAATGCCTAAAAAAAAAAAAAAAAAGTTCCCATGATCACACGTTGCTCAGCTGATTGTTGGAACTTTTTTTTTTTTACATTTTTTACTTACGGTTCGGTAAACCAGTAGCCTTTTTTACTACTGGTTCAGGTGAACCGAACTGAATCAGTAGCATTTCACTTCTGTGTAAAATCCATGGAGCAAGATGGCACCTAAAATGAACAATGTTCTAATGATAAAAGCAGCACATTGGCCTTACTTATTTTGATCTCATACAACTTTTTCATCACTTTCAAGATGACCAGCTATTTACAGCTAGAAGAGACAACCTCTGAATTATTTAGTTATCCAGAGATACCAACTATATGTTCCAAAATGCAACACTATTTTAATTGTTTATTAATAACTATCTATTCAATAAATACTGCAACATCACAGCTGTTTAAGGTAACATAGACCAAGACTTAATAAATATATGAAAATAATAATTAAAACTAGAATATTCATTTTGTTTGAAAGTCTTTTTTTAAAAAAAAATCTGCAAAGCAATTTTCTTCCTTTGACGAGAAGAAGATTCCAAAGACAGAGGATTAAGATAGTATATCACGGCAAGCCAGTGCATCGACTGGAAAAGTTTTATTTATCTTCTATGATGGAAATAAATGTTATAGAACCAATATGGTGAAAGTTAGAATAATAAGATAAGACATGTCACGTGCTTGTTTATTGTACTTTATTAAAAATAAAGTTGGTTATTGATAGTATTTGCTATCAATAAATCAAATTGATATGCAGATAGTAAGAGATGAATACAATAAAGAATTAGAGCTTCCTATAATTCCAAGAGAGTAACTTCTGTAGTAATAGAATCAATAGAGCTTAACCTACGACTTATGCAACAAAACTAACATTTAGAATTTATCAGACTCTATAACGTTTATATAGAAAAGAATTGTCCAGGGTAGCATTTTGTTGGAGATTTAATATGGACAGTGGTACTCTAAAACATAAGTTTCTACAATGTCCTATACTTACTGAGTCTGGGGAGAAAGCTGGGGAGGTATATAAATGTGACTGTGTGACAAATGTTAAAATTTTCAGAATTTTCTTGAATTACATGCAATTTGACAATTAGATAATATAAATGGATTCTCTGTGTCCTTATAGTTAAAAGACTGATATTGCATAATTGGAAAGATAAATTAAAGCATTAAACAACAATAATCTAGGTATTAGGTACCCAGGTTAAGTGGAATTATGTTCTCTCTGTCTCAGATATGACATGCACAGCATCTTTGATATAACTTTGATTTCCAACACAAAATTGGTATGGTATCTTACAGTTAAAAGTATGTAATACAACAGAATCGAAGCCCCAAGAAGATATAGGTCTGGTCAATCCCAGATGGAAGAATCCGTACAGCTCTGTTGGGAAAGATAGGGTGTAACTAATAAATAATATGCACCTTAAAAAAAATAGGCTCTGGAAAGTAATCAGCTTTATCGTGTTCGTATCTTATTTTGCTTTAACCACTGTAGAGATCACATTACATGTTATCTTAAGAATATTTCAGTAGTTTAAGATAATTTCATGGCTGAATGAGGATTTAAACCTAGATACCTATTTATCTCCACCATATTTCTCTAGAAATGAAGCCTGCTAATGTCTCTAGATACCAAGGTGTGAAAATACTGCTTATTTAACAAAAGGGAACTATGCTGCTGTCAGAGTGAATTATCAGCAGATTAAAATGAAGCACAGAGATTTTTACGAAAATAAATCTTAAAAGAATAATTCTGAAAACATTTTGATGAACATATTTCTGATATTTTGCACAACCCTGTTTTCACTTCCCCATTCCTCCATAGCAGTTTTTTTAAAATGATATATAATTATTTTCATAGTTGCCAGCCTGCAAGGAACATAAGGAACATGTTGAGATTGCCACATGCCAATTAGTGCTCCCTTCAATTGATCAGTTAGAGAGCATCCACAATGTTCAGTTATTTCCCCATCCATTGATTTTCTTTGAATTTCCATAGTCTAGTCCTGAGGATCAAATCAAAAGCATCTTTAAAACTTGCATAGTCTTTCCCTCGCCAACCGCTGTCTGAAGGTACGCTTTTCAATTAGAACAGTGTTTTTCAACCTTGGCAACTTTGAGATACATGGACTTCAACTCCCAGAATCCCATAGACCTTGTATGGTTGAACTTTGATGCCAAAGTTGAGAAACACTGAATTAAATTTGCAAAATTAAATTTTCTTTGACTACCCTCCCTTAAATCCTAAGATAGGTAAAAAGAAAAGTGAAATGGGGCATTCTAGTGCAGTATAAAGCAAATAAATTGGAATGCTAAATAAGACCTTCCCGTACTCAAACTTCTTTTTTTAGGTCTCCTAGTTGATGAACTAATCAAAACAGTAGTCTCTTTTTTTCCTTCCTTCCTTCCTTCCTTCCTTCCTTCCTTCCTTCCTTCCTTCCTTCCTTCCTTCTTTCTTTCTTTCTTTCTTTCTTTCTTTCTTTCTTTCTTTCTTTCGTTCTTGCGCTGGGTGGGGGATATGGATTGAGTTTTCAGTTTGGCAGGTTATGAAACTGATTAATCTCATAATTACATGGAAAGTAGTGATTAGAATAAAAATCACTATTTGCAGTTGTAATAGTAAGATAATTATTAGCAGCAATGCCAATGAATGCAGAATTTCCAATATTTATAATATTGATTAAGAATGCAGTGCTGGCACATACTTAAATTGTGTAAGTTTTTGACAAACATGTTCTGTAGATATAGTGAGGAATGAAATTACTGCTCAATTTTTTTTTCTGGAACCAGCAATTAATAACAACAGCAATTTTCTAATCAGTATGCACTGTAGCCACAAAATACTGTATCTGATATATATGGTACTTCAAATACTGAAGCAATGCTGATAACAGAATTTTTTTTTCTCTCCATAGAATTAATTTCCATGCTTTATAGAACTACCTCTATCTACTCCGATTTAGTAAATCTTGCCATGATTTGGTAGATCTATTTAATTAACTCCATATTACAGATCTATATCTGCAACCATCCCTTAAGTTTATGGCTAATGTGACCATGGAATGATGAATTCTGGATCTTAGCAGAAGTTCCATGGTGGCGCAGTGGTTAGAATGCAGTATTGCAGACTAACTCACTGCACATTCCAGGAGTTCGATTCTGAGTGGCTCAAGGTTGACTCAGCCTTCCATCCTAAAATGAGGACCCAGATTGTTGGGGGCAATATGCTGACTCTGTAAACTGCTTAGAGAGGGCTGTAAAGCACTATGAAGCAGTATATAAGTCTAAGTGTTATTGCTATTAGCAAGATAACTCTTTAGGACTTTTAAGTTTACCCTTTTAACCTTTTACAAATTTTAACTAATTTTAACTTTATCAGCTTTACCATTTTAACTTATCTACATATAGAGAAAAATGTAGTTTACTAAAAGTTGTTTCAATGAAGTTTATATTATATAGAACTTACTGTATGCCATTAGTAGAATTCCTTGTGCCTTGCTGAGCTAATCTTTTATTATAGGGGGAAATTGCCAAATAAAATATGGATGCCTATAAAATTATATTCATATTACTCAGCTGCTGAAAATGTTTTATTGCAAATTTGTAAAGCTGAACATGCAAATAAAACCATCTCTGGAAAATACAAACTGGAATAAAATATTGCCTTATTACACCTTTTTTCTTGTATCTTCATTTCTCTGTAAACTAGTTTATTCTAACTGCGAACCCCATTTTTATGTACAAGTGATGGAATTACTATAATATCCAAGAATATACCTGTCTCTCATAAACATACCTGCTGTAAAAGTTACAATCATATTCTGTTTCTGACTTGTTCTGTTTATTTTTTTGAGGGGGAAATGTATTCGTGGATGACTTACAACATTCTTCAAGTCTTCTGGGACTTTCTATCCAGGTTAGCTGTTACTTTACTACTTCAACAAGCTAACCATCATTTTCTTGATTTAGTTTTTTACAAGTCCATGACACAAATCATTTCTAAAAAATATCCACCCCTACTGCCTTCCAGCTCGCAAAATAAATTGGCTCAGCAACTATTTTTGAAGGCAAGGAAGAAAAAAAAAGAAGACATTTTATCCTTGCCATTTTGGTTATACAGAAAGAAATAGAATCTCCTTCTGGCCAGAAATAATTCAAAGCTTCTCTGTGGGGTTGGGTTTATATGTTTTTTAACAGTTACATAAGAGAAAAAAAAATATGTATATGTGTGCAACTCTGGCAGATTTTGAATCAAATGTAAAACCAGCTTCCCAATAAACACCTCTAACTATAGAGTAGGTGATAAACCACATTTCTAGATGTTTTTCTGACACAAGTTTTGATTCTGCGGAATAACTTGTAACTCGACAGAAAGTTTGTAAATATCTTCACTTTGATTCCTGTATTTGAGGAACAAACATATTCAGTTGTAGAGACTTCTCAGCTATAGAATGCCTTCTGTTAGATCTATTAGATCTTTCTATTTGTCATAAGAATTAATACTACTAATTCTAACACAACTGCTTAATACAGCATTTGTTCAAAAATAAAAATGCATTTATCACTTGTATGGTAACATTTAGCAGCTTCTCTAATTAAAATAAAAGAAAATTTGAAAGTTTAACTAATAGGATCTGTGTCCTTGTTTAGTTTCATGATGTTCTGCTATATTTGCACTAATATTTTAATTTGGAAAATACTCTCAGATACTTCACCAATTTCAAATCTGTTTCAGTTCAAAATCTGCACATCAAGAGTAAGGTTTGTTCACTTTTAAGTCACCAATAGAAATCATGGATTGATTTTTGAACTAATAGATATTTCTTAAGCAGTTATGTATGGCTGATTAACTGTTATACAATTATTGTAAAGGGATAAAGTTTGACATCAAAAGGGCATGAAAACTTTTATTTCTGAAAATGTGGGTCTCTGGATTCTCCAACTATGATACCTATTGCATCTCTCCCAATTTATAAGCCCCACCCCCATTGCTAGCTAGAGGATATTAATAAGGGGAAAACACAACAGGGTCAATTATCTTCCCTGTAATTTATAGAACTATCTCTATCTACTCCGATTTAGTAAATCTTGCCATGATTTGGTAGATCTATTTAATTAACTCCATATCACAGATCTATATCTGCAACCATCCCTTAAGTTTATGGCTAATGTGACCATGGAATGATGAATTCTGGATCTTAGCAGAAGATCCATGATGGCGCAGTGGTTAGAATGCAGTACTGCAGACTAACTCACTGCATACTTCAGGAGTTAGATTCTGAGTGGCTCAAGATTGACTCAGCCTTCCATCCTTGTAAAAGGTGTATATACTGAGCTATGGTTCTGAATTTCTCATTGCAGAATTTCTGGAAGATAAGTTTCTTTCATTGGAAAGTTTGAAAGCCACAAGTTTAGCTTGCCTGTCTGATATTTTGGGATCATCTTTATATTATATAATTTGATAATATAATATAATATAATATAATCTTGATATATTAAGGATAATGGTTGAAAAATTCAAACTAGGTCAGCCAACAACTTGCAAATGGAATTCTCAGGTACTTTCAAGAAGCTTTTCCAGGGACTGAGAACACATCTCAAACTGGAACTCACAATATTCCATAGAAAAGTTCTGAGGTTACTTAATTTGAGATGTAAATGTATTTTCCCCATGTGCCTTTCAGTTAATGTATTGTTAATAACATCAATCAGATATTCTTAATGATTTGAGTTCTACTGCTAATAAGGTATAATGTAATATTTTAAAATATTTCAATCAAATCATATTTTGATGTTATTTATTAACATCATCCTCAGATATCTTCTTTAAAATTATTTATCAAAATTATATTAATAAATAAAAAAATCTTTGCATAGCAACTGAACAATTGATAACACTGAATGGCTAATAGGCATAATTGATTGATTGACAGACAATACCATCAAGTCAATGTAGACTCCTAGCATCCACACAGATTTTTTTTGTTTGTTTACATTTATACCCCGCCCTTCTCCGAAGACTCAGGGTGGCTTACAATGTAGATTTTCTTCATGGTTATCTGACCCCGACTTCCAACAGTGCAGTCATGGTCACTGCAGCTGAGTCCATTCACCTTCCTTCTACCTTTCCAGTATTATAGACATCTCTAGAGTTAGGTCTGGGCATAATTTGTCTAAATTAAGATAGTCTGTGTCCTGGGTGAGAATTCTGGGTTGATTTTTTTGAATATCCAATTTTAACTTCCATAGAGTGTTACATGGAGTACCATGGTTTATGTGATTCCCCCCCCCTCTTTATAGATATAGACTTATCATGCATTTGAATATTTTTTCCAAGGGCTTCACGGCTGTTCTACCAAGTGCTAAGTCTGCATATTTCTTGACTCTTTGTTCCTTTACTATTGATTGTTGATCATAAATATGACTTCTGTAACAGAATCATCAGTGCTTGGAATACTTTACCTGACTCTGTGGTCTCTTCTCATAATCCTAAAAGCTTTAACCAAAAACTTTCTACTATTGACCTCACCCCATTCCTAAGAGGACTATAAGCATAAGCGCACAAACGTGCCTACCGTTCCTGTCCTATTGTTTTTCTTTTCTTCTTCCTATATATATATATATATATGCTCATACCTCCTAATATTTACTCATATATGTGTTTATATGCTATATAATCTTTTTGTATGATACCTACATATATTGTTGTGACAAAATAAATAAATAAATAAATAAAATAAATAAATAAAAGACAGAAGCTATCTACCACTTTGATATCTCTATTGTCATTTCTAAAGCTGGTTGTTCTGCCTAATGCAATAATACATTATCTTAAAAGTGTTAGAGGGTTTGTGGCTTAATTAATTAATTAGTATGGAAAGTGCATTTCGCTCTATCTTTGAAGCAGATTGTGGATTCTGTTTAGCAGTTACATTTTTCTTCTAACAGAAAACCATTTCACCATTTTCTAGAAGCAAGTTCTAAATTAAGTAAAAGCTGTGATGATAATGATTATTATTATTACCAACAATTTCATCATCTTATGTTTGAAATAATTTATGAACTGCTGTACATATTAAAACATTCTCTCCAATGCCAAAACAGAGTAGTGGAATTGAATGAATTGCATTTTCTAATTAAGAATTGTTGCTGAAATGTTATTTAGCAATATTCCTTAATGTAACTATTTTGTGCTTGTAAATTAATAGTCTTTATCTTGCTGTTAAGATATGCCACCTCTTTATAAGTGATAGTGCAGTTTTTGCAACTAAATTGTACATAGTTTGCAACAGGAAAGTAATCATGGGGCTCTACAATTTCTTTAGGCTCGAACTGCATTATTTTCTACAGAGTACAGTTATTTTATTAAGGAATATGAAATGATTCTTAAATCCATTATTATATGAACTTTAGAACTATTGAAACCTCTCCGCTAACAAGACAGGAAATTTAACAAGGAGCACTTATTAGTAACTCTATTGTCTTTTACAGAGCCATGATTTCAGCACAAAGTTACCACAATTAACTGTTGAGAATCCTTCCCATTTATAAAAAACTCATTAATTTCTTCATGGGTCCTGGATAATATGGAACCTCAATATGGAACAAGCTGAACCAGGACTCTGTATGATTTCATATATGGAGAAATAAGAAAAAAGGATTTCTATTACCTGCCAATTGGTCACATGCAAATGCACATACTCAAATTCATTATTTTCTAGTTCCCCTACAAGATGGATTGTTAATGAATATTTTTTTCAGACATCAACAGGAATTTTTAAAGACTAATTGTGAACAACTGTTTTTTGTGCCACACATCCTTAACTTTCTCCCAGTAAATCAGCAATTGTCCTTTTTCTCCAGAAAATATATTTACTAAGATTCTATTTGTTGAGGGAAAAATCTCACATTCAGTTCCTTCTTTTTTTCCTTACTTAATATTTAATTTTCTGTCCTTGTGATTATGCTATAAAATCAGGAGAAACACATGTTTACATCAGGCAACTGCAGCTGTGTAGAAAGTGCTTCAAAAGAAAACAAGAGAAATATCATCAAACATTTATCTTTCTGAAAAATATCAAGTGGAGCTTATTGCCTTCCTTGCCCTGAACAGAACATTATGGCATTTCCCATAATTTCTGGCTATCCCAATTCTTAAATCATTCTGAAAACTGAAATATTTGTTAAGAAATAGTTAAACATTTTGCATTTTGCACATTTTTGCTTAGGAAATCAAGGAAATCTTCTGAAGTGGTCTTACAATTTATTGTTTAAAATAGAAGGAGCACTCTTTGTCAAAGAACACATCAAAAATCTCTTGAATTTAAGAACAAAGGAAACTAGTTTATACTAAGTCCATCAGCCCATCTTGCACCTTATTTTGAGTATTTGGTCACAGTAGCAACTAGGTTTTTATATAGGGGCTTTTACCTGGAGAAATCAAAGTTTTAACTTTGTATCTTCTGCATGTAACTAGCATTCATCCACATACATTCTACTTCCCAAAGATCAATCTCTGGATTTTAGTTTTAATGAAATTATTTCAATTATTCAATTCTATTATATCTGGGATTCCAAGGTAAGTCTCCTACTCAGGCATTATTTTTTTTTTTTACATTTATACCCCGCCCTTCTCCGAAGACTCAGGCTTACAGTGTATAAGGCAATAGTCTCATTCTATTTGTATATTTTACAAAGTCAACTTATTGCCCCCAACAATCTGGGTCCTCATTTTACCTACCTTATAAAGGATGGAAGGCTGAGTCAACCAATATTGACAAGACCAAGTCCGAATCATTCTTTTCAACGGATTTACTTTTTATTACCAATAGGATAAATAATTGATTACATCTCTCTCAAACATCTGTAACATCTAACAAATGGTGAACAACAAACATCTGTTTAGGAATGGCTTGCAGTACAGCTACAATGCCAAGTTTAAGAACTATTACATCTGAAAGATAGGATATGGTATGCCATCTTTTTACCAAAACCTTTACTGACTATAAAGCTCAGAATTTGCTCAGAGCAAAATAACATTGTTTTTTTCTGAAAGAGGAGCAAGAAGAAAGCACAAAACACGGGATATTCTCTATGCTGCTTGATAATAATTTTTTATTTTTTTAAAAAAAGGAAGAAAAAGAGCGTCTTTTAAAATCTGGGTTTTAATTACTTCACTTGATTACCTATTTCTTGGAAAGAGAGCAGTGAACAAATGTTTACCTTTGTATGGATGGTGCCATAACTACTTTGACACATCTATATCATTTTAGCTTACATTCATTCTTGGCTTGTGGACCTTTGTGCTGTGATTAATACAACATGTAAGCAATGATAATGGAGTAGAAGGAGAACAGTCATTTACTGAGTTTCTAGAAGTCCCTTTTGCTTGTCAATTTATCAATCAAGTTGCTCTCTAGTGGTAGCAGGTCAAAATTCTGAAGGGCCATCTGTCAATGGAAATCAAGAGCATGCACAAACACATCATCTTTCCTAAAAACACAATGCACACACAATACACATCTCTATGCAACAACATACTTCTCACAAGCTATTGAAAAGTGATTTGTTCACCTTTCTGCTGAAATTAGAAGCAAAAACAGAGTAGTTCTGTACTCTGCCTAAAAAGAAACTTCATGAAGCTTTCATTCCCTCCTTGGGAAAGAACACATCAAAAATCTCTTGAATTTAAGAACAAAGGAAACTAGTTTATACTAAGTCCATCAGCCCATCTTGCACCTTATTTTGAGTATTTGGTCACAGTAGCAACTAGGTTTTTATATAGGGGCTTTTACCTGGAGAAATCAAAGTTTTAACTTTGTATCTTCTGCATGTAACTAGCATTCATCCACATACATTCATACTTCCCAAAGATCAATCTCTGGATTTTAGTTTTAATGAAATTATTTCAATTATTCAATTCTATTATATCTGGGATTCCAAGGTAAGTCTCCTACTCAGGCATTATTTTTTTTTTTTACATTTATACCCCGCCCTTCTCCGAAGACTCAGGGCGGCTTACAGTGTATAAGGCAATAGTCTCATTCTATTTGTATATTTTTACAAAGTCAACTTATTGCCCCCCCAACAATCTGGGTCCTCATTTTACCTACCTTATAAAGGATGGAAGGCTGAGTCAACCTTATCCAAGGCCAGACCCACTTTCCTTGCATCTCACTCAACAACAGTTGCCGAATTTGGATAAATAATTGATTACATCTCTCTCAAACATCTGTAACATCTAACAAATGGTGAACAACAAACATCTGTTTAGGAATGGCTTGCAGTACAGCTACAATGCCAAGTTTAAGAACTATTACATCTGAAAGATAGGATATGGTATGCCACCTTTTTACCAAAACCTTTACTGACTATAAAGCTCAGAATTTGCTCAGAGCAAAATAACATTGTTTTTTTCTGAAAGAGGAGCAAGAAGAAAGCACAAAACACGGGATATTCTCTATGCTGCTTGATAATAATTTTTTATTTTTTTTAAAAAAGGAAGAAAAAGAGCGTCTTTTAAAATCTGGGTTTTAATTACTTCACTTGATTACCTATTTCTTGGAAAGAGAGCAGTGAACAAATGTTTACCTTTGTATGGATGGTGCCATAACTACTTTGACACATCTATATCATTTTAGCTTACATTCATTCTTGACTTGTGGACCTTTGTGCTGTGATTAATACAACATGTAAGCAATGATAATGGAGTAGAAGGAGAACAGTCATTTACTGAGTTTCTAGAAGTCCCTTTTGCTTGTCAATTTATCAATCAAGTTGCTCTCTAGTGGTAGCAGGTCAAAATTCTGAAGGGCCATCTGTCAATGGAAATCAAGAGCATGCACAAACACATCATCTTTCCTAAAAACACAATGCACACACAATACACATCTCTATGCAACAACATACTTCTCATAAGCTATTGAAAAGTGATTTGTTCACCTTTCTGCTGAAATTAGAAGCAAAAACAGAGTAGTTCTGTACTCTGCCTAAAAAGAAACTTCATGAAGCTTTCATTCCCCTCCCTTGGGAAAGAAAGCAAATCAAATTTAATTTTTGCTGCCTCAAATAAAGAGTTCTGCTTTTGCAGAGAGGAAACTAAGAGCTACAATATTTGGATGCTGAGGAAGGTGCTTGGGGTTAGAGTTTCCTTCTAATAAAGGATTTCCATTGATCAGTTTTTCTTGTTACATAAAGCAGTTTTGCTTTTTCCTTTATCCTCACCTTTCCTCCACCTCTGCCTTCCACACACCTTTGTTGTCCACAGTATTCTCAGGAATCGTCAAAGTTTAAAAATGTCAGTACTCTTTCTATTCTGTTCTTCAAAGCTTCAAATGCATGGCACAATATAGGAAAACAAACCCATCAGGACAAGATTCAGTAGTCCACCTGCATTTAAAAGATAAAGGGAACTGTTTTGAAGACAGAGAGAGCACCACTGGTTTGAAAGAGGGGTCAAAGAGGCCATTTATGTCAAAATTGAATAGCCTTCTCTTAACAGAGGGGGAGGGATATGACATCGTCTATCTCAACACAGTCCTTTCAGCAGTTCCAAGAAGGCTCCATACCCATTTGCACTACTCATGTGACCCTGAGGACAGAGATAAACCTCCAAGTGGCCTCAACGACTCTGCATAAGAATGCAAGTGACCAGCTGTCTGCAAGGAATATAAATCCTTCCATTCCCCACCATCCAGCCAGAGCTGAAGAAGCTGCTTGGATAAGAAGCAAAACGTCTTCAAAGAAAAACAAAAAAGTCCAGTTGCCTCTTGAAAAAAGCACCTTTGGGACTTCAAAGCTTAACTTTCACTTCCACAGGGTGTCACAGGGAATAGCATAGTTTATACCAGTGCTCCGCAGACCCGGGTTGAGAACCATTGGCTTACACAATTCTAATCTTTCCAGGTATAGACACAACAAATACAAATACAAATACCTTTTTCGAGGCCTTCATGCTCCTCTACCAAGTGCTACTCTGCAGATATTTCTTGATGGCTTGTCCCTTTAAAGTTGATTCTAAAAGGCAGGAGCTATCCACCACTTCAATATCTCCATTGTAAGTTCTAGCGTTAGTTTTTCTATCTGTTTTCATTAGCTTGGTCTTCCTTACATTTGATTTTTGTCCTATTTTTTTCACTGACCTCCTGTTGTGCCTCGCCCGCCCCCCTCTCCGCAGGCGGGCCCCTCTCATCTCCTGTTATCTCAGCCAGGGACTGATAGTGCAGACGAATGGCCTGGCATGCCTCCAGTCCCCAGTCCTGGCACCATGCCCGGACAGATGGAGCAAGACGAATGGCCTGGCATGCCTCCAGCCCCCAGTCCTGGCACCATGCCCGGACAGGCCGAGCAAATAAACCCCTCCCCCACAGCATGTGAACATGAGGAGCCTGAAGCCAGTCACGAGCTGGAATTGCCAGCAGCTGGAGGGTGGACGGATCCATGCTTCCGGAGAATGGAGAGGCGACGTCAGCAAAAGGAAGGGAGGGGCAGGCCTGGATAAGTGCTGAGTCATGGAGCCACACCCAATGGCCTATATTAAGGATCTGCTTTCTGGCATTCTTTGAGTCAGGCAAAGTCTAATTTGGATTGCTGAAGTCACATCTTGGACTCCTGCCTGCCCTGAGAACTCTGACAGAGCTTTGGCAAAGCTGCAGAGGCTTTGTGGCCATGCTTGATACAGACTTCCCCGACCTGGCCGTCAGAGGAGGAGTGGGACACGACATCTCCCTACCTTTTATAATTAGAGCTTACAGATCATGTGGATTTTTTACTGCCAGCATTGTGCAAACTATTGATCTTTCTTCCTCCAATTTTAAAACCATGTTTATTCTGTACTGGGAACTAGAGGGTTGAAGAACTGAAGTGAGGCAGAATATGAAGGCTAGCAACTTTTATTTCTAACAATGGTTGCAATAACAAGGCAGCTAACAGAGTGCCTGCTCAGCTAATGGCAACAGCTGAGATCCTATTTGACAGCTCCTTTTATACTGAGCTGTCAGACAGGTGGCCAATCAGGATTCAGCACAGCGCCCCTAGGGAAGCGAACTGGAGTGAAGACATAGCACTCCTTCCCACCTAGAGGGCATGCGTAGTCCTTTAGGTAGGCAGGGTGGTGCCTGGTTCCCCCTGATCTTCTCAGTTCAACTTCAGTGGCTGGAGTGGGAGGATGGTTCCTTGTGGCTCCTAGATTACTAGGACACTGAGTCACTGCTTCTGTCGACATCGATCTCGATGGAACCCAGTCTGGTTCCAATGGTAAGTCTGCCATTCAGTTGACATCATCCGACTCCACATTGCTTGGTGGGCTAGTGTTTGTGGTGCATGCTGGCGTCAAGTTTGGAGGTTTTCTGGACTGATGCTCCTCCACCCCCGCAACTGGTCAATGTGACACCTCCATAATTTGCCATCCTCCAGTTCGACTTTGTAGGAACAGGGTCCTGTGATTTCTACTATTTTTCCCAGTAACCATAAAGGGTTGCCTGAGAAATTCTTGGCATAGACTAAGGCCCCTAAGTTAAAGGCCCGTAGTTCCCTGGTTGAGTCCAGAGGCTTCTCTGGGGCATAACTGGGATGTAACCTGTCAAGGGTGGTCCTCAACCATTGGCCCATTAAGAGCTGGGCTGGGCTGTAATTAAGAGGCATGGAGTGGCTGTTTTGTCCCCAGGGGCTATTTTTCCCAGTGCCTCCTTGGTGGAGTGCACCATTTGTTCTACTTACCCATTGCTAGATGGGTCAAAGGGGGCTATCATGGTATGGCAGATCCCTTGCCCAGCTAGGAAAATTCTGAATGGTGCTGCTGTTAACTGAGGGTTGCGAATAGCTTCTGAAGGGCCCGTATTATGGCCTCAGACATGGTAGATACCATAATAATGACTTCCAGCCATTTAGAATAGGCATTTACGACTATTAGGAAAGTTTCCCCATAGAACAGGCAATGTTATATAATAATAATAACAACAACAACAACAACAACAACAACAACAACAACAACAACAACAATAATAATAATAATAATAATAATAATAATAATAATAATAATAATAATAATAATAATAATAATAATATTTTAATTTGTATACCGCCCTTCTCCTGAAGGACTCAGGGCGGTTAACAGCCAAGATAAAATACAATGAAAACACATACAATACTAAAAACAGACATTAAAAAACTTATTAAATTTGGCCCAATTTTAAAATACAATCAAACCCTATAAAATTAATAAAAATTAAAACCCATAAAATCAACTAAAAAATTAAAATTCAAGCCAGTCCTGCGAGACGGAATAGATAAGTCTTAAGTTCGCGGCAAAAGGTCCGAAGGTCAGGTAGTTGTCGAAGTCCAGGGGAAAGTTCGTTCCACAGGGTAGGAGCCCCCACAGAGAAGGCCCTTCCCCTGGGGGCCACCAGTCGACATTGCTTGGCTGACGGCACCCTAAGGAGTCCCTCTCTGTGAGAACGCACAGGTCGATGGGAGGTACAAGATGGCAGTAGACGGTCCCGTAAGTATCCCGGTCCTGAGCCATGGAGTGCTTTAAAGGTGGTAACCAATACCTTGAAGCACACCCGGAAGACAACAGGCAGCCAGTGCAGTCTGCGCAGGATGGGTGTTACATGGGAGCTCCAAACCGCTCCCTCTATCACCCGCGCAGCTGCATTCTGGACAAACTGGAGCCTCGGGGTGCTCTTCAAGGGGAGCCCCATGTAGAGAGCATTGCAGTAATCCAAGCGAGAGGTAACCAGAGCATGAGTGACCGTGCATAGGGCATCCCGGTCAAGGAAGAGGCGCAACTGGCGAATCAGGCAGACCTGATAAAAAGCTCTCCTGGAGACGGTTGTCAAGTGATCTTCAAAAGACAACTGCCCATCCAGGAGAACGCCCAAGTTGCGCACCCTTTCCATCGGGGCCAATGACTCGCCCCCAACAGTCAGCCGCGGCTGCAGCTGACTGTACTGGGGTGCCGGCATCCACAGCCACTCCGTCTTGGAAGGATTAAACTTGAGCCTGTTCCTCCCCATCCAGACCCATACGGCTTCTAGACACCGGGACAGTACTTCGATAGCTTCGTTGAGGTGGCCTGGGATAGAAAAGTACAGCTGTGTATCGTCAGCGTACAGTTGGTACCTCACCCCAAAACCACTGATGATCTCACCCAGCGGCTTCATATAGATGTTGAACAGGAGAGGCGAGAGAATCGACCCCTGCGGCACCCCACACGTGAGGCACCTCGGGGTCGATCTCTGCCCCCCTGCCAACACTGTCTGCGACCGGTCAGAGAGATAGGAGGAGAACCACCGATAGACGGTGCCTCCCACTCCCAAACTCCCCAGCTGGTGCAGCAGGATACCATGGTCGATGGTATCGAAAGCCGCTGAGAGGTCTAATAGGACCAGGGCAGAGGAATAACCCCTGTCCCTGGCCCTCCAGAGATCATCAACCAACGCGACCAAAGCCGTCTCCGTACTGTATCCGGGTCGAAAGCCGGACTGGAACGGGTCTAGATAGACAGTTTCATCCAGGTATTGGGGTTATTGACGTGCCACCACACTCTCTACAACCTTCGCCACAAAGCGAAGGTTGGAAACAGGACGATAATTTCCTAAAACAGCTGGGTCCATGGAAGGCTTCTTGAGGAGGGGTCTTACCACTGCCTCTTTCAAGGCAGCAGGAAAAAACCCCTCCAACAAAGAAGCATTTATAATCCCCCGGAGCCAGCCTCGTGTCACCTCCTGTGTGGCCAGTACCAACCAGGAAGGGCACGGGTCCAGTAAACATGTGGTGGCATTCAACCTCCCCAACAACCTGTCCATGCCCTCAGGAGTCACAGGGTCAAAACTATCCCAAACAGTCTCAACAAGACGAGTCTCGGACCTCTCACCTGGATCTACCCAATTTTGATCCAATCCATCCCGAAGCTGAACGATTTTATCGTATAGATAACCGTTAAACTCCTCGGCACGCTCTTGTAATGGGTCCTTCCGCACCTCCTGTTGAAGGAGAGAGCGGGTCACCCGAAACAGGGTGGCCGGGCGGTTATCTGCCGACACAATGAGGGAGGAAACGTAGAAATGCTTCGCTTCCCTCAATGCCACTAGGTAAGTCCTACTATATGGCCTAACTAGTGTCCGGTCAGCTTCCGAACGGCTGGATCGCCAAGCACTCTCTAGGGATCTTCTCCGGCGTTTCATCTCCCTCAGCTCCTCGGAGAACCAAGGAGCTGGTTGAGACCTACGCCGGGTCAGAGGCCGCAAAGGCACGACACGGTCGAAAGCCCCAGCCTGTTCCCAGGCCGTGACTAGTTCTTCAGCCGTGCCACGGGCCATATTCTCAGGAAACAGCTCAAGCTCCGTCAGGAACCTCTCCGGGTCCATCAGGCGCCTGGGACGGAATCAACGCATTGGTTCTGTCTCCCTGCAGTGTTGAGTAGCGGTCCGAAAGTCCAGACAAAGAAGAGAATGATCTGACCATGACAGAGGCTCGACAACTAAATCATTTAAAATCAGATCATTCAACCACTGGCCAGAGATGAAAATCAAGTCTAGGGTGCCTCCCCCGACATGGGTAGGGCCGTCCACTAATTGAGTCAGGTCCATGGTCATCATGGAAGCCATGAACTCCCGGGCCGTCGAGGATGCCACACCAGCTGATGGCAAATTGAAATCCCCCATGACCAACAGTCTAGGGGTTTCAACTGCCAACCCAGCCAGCAACTCCAACAGCTTGGGCAGGGCTGTTGTCACGCAGCAAGGAGCCAGGTACGTGATCAACAAGCCCACCTGAGTCCTATGACCGCACTTCACATAGAGGGATTCACAACTAGCTATCTGAGGCACAGTGGTTTCCCTCGGTTCCAGGCTTTCCTTGATAATGACCGCCACCCCCCCACCCCTACTTGGGCCCTTGGCTGATGGAATGCTTGGAAACCTGGTGGGCACATCTCCACTAGGGGGACCCCCCCTTCCGTGCCCAACCAGGTCTCCGTAATGCCCATAACATCCGTGGTCCCCTCCTGAATTAGATCTAAAATCAGGGGGGCTTTGTTCACCACAGACCTTGCATTGCATAACATCAGCCAGAGGCCCAAGTCCTGAATACTCTGGCCACTCGGGAAACGGGAAGAAATCTGAGGGCCCGGAGCACGCGATCGCTCTTAAATAGCGAGGGCGTACCCCCGAAACATGATATGGCCCCCCTTCCGCCATATCTGCCTCTCCCACTTACCGTGTCAATAGGACAGCCCTGGTGAACTGGAACGGAACCCTCCCCCGTCACCCTCGGACCTGTTACCTTAACGCCGCGAACACACGTTGGACATGGCACCCTCCCCGATGGGTTTCCGTCCTTGCCCACCCGTCCTTGCCCTCCCCCCTTTAAAAAACCCTTAATTAAAAACTTATTTAAAAACCCTCAAAGATTCTTCTTGGACGCATGCCACCTCTCTGGGTCCCAAGACCCTTCATTAAGGCAGGCCCTCGATAACGTGGAGGGCCATTCTTGTGAGGCGGGGGAATCTCGCAAGCGAAGAAGTTCAGTAGGTGAGTATCTCATAGAGAAAAAGGTGACTAAAAGGTGGCATTGACCCTGATTGATAAAGATGATAAATAAAATCTATTTCAGCTTAATTGGGTCCATTTAGGGCCTGGTGTAAGATGGAAAAAAAAAGTTTGCCAGTCAGTCTTCCAAGGTAAAAGCCCTGGCAATAGTCGAATAAAAATAAATAGTCTGATGGATGACAATCACAGACCGCTTCAAAGCACACAGGACCAGGATGTCACGGACCATAATAGGGGTTGACACAGCCCGCAGAATATATCTCCCTCGTCCCTCCATTTCCGTTGTCACCTCCATCACTCCGTCCCTCCACATGACACAGCCCCATTCTAGGCATTCCGGAACAGCCCAACCAGATTACATCCCCGAGGATCGCATCAACCTCTGTCTTCCCCACCAACGTCCTCAGGCAAGGCAGGAATTGTCCGGGCAGCCAAAAATTCCAAAGATCGACAGAGAACGGCCAGGGCGGCAAAAAACGCCGCAGATGGAACCGCCGTCGCTGAGAAGTCACAGCTGCAGCCATTGGAGAATCCCAGCTGGCGATGGAAGACCTTATCGGCTGTGGGAGAAACCCCCTCACCGATAGGTAAATGCTCAGCTGGAAAGATGCCATCTGAAGAAGCCAATGGACAGCCGCCACCAGGGAAGCCGCCAGACAGCGAACAAAAATCTTTGTGTTGCGGCCTTCAGGCCCCCAGGCCAAAACGGCTAGGGCAGGCGGGACAGGCCGGCTGGGATGCTAGGCCGGGACGCTAGGCCGAGACGCTAGGCCAGGACGCTAGGCCGGGATCCTGGGACAGGCCGGATCAAAATGCCGCCCCCACGCGCCGATGGAAGAAGCCGATGAACAGCCGCCGCCGCCAGGAAGCCGCCAGACAGCAAACAAAACCTTTTGTTGCGACCTTCAGGCCCCCGGCCAGAACGGAACGGCTGGGACAGGCCAGGCCGGATCAAAATGCCGCCCCCACGCGCCGATGGAAGAAGCCGATGAACAGCCGCCGCTGCCAGGAAGCCGCCAGACAGCAAACAAAACCTTTTGTTGGGACCTTCAGGCCCCCGGCCAGAATGGAACGGCTGGGACAGGACAGGCCGGGACGCCACCCCCACGTGCCCAAAATGGACGCCACCACATGCCGCTCGACTCCCCGACTCAGTTCTCGGCGACCAAAGATTTTTCATGAGACCCGGAGGTCTCATTTGGTCACCGAGGCATTCCCACATCGAGTCGGGGGGCAGAGCCGGCCCGGCGGCAGGTCCGGGCGCCGCATCGGCTCAGGATCCTCTAGCCCACCATTCCTCGGAAATCAAGATGCCACCATTTCGCACAGAAGAATATGAATATTCATAGAACATTGAATATATAAAGGAAGAGTATACAGCCTTTGCTAACTAGGGACAGTCTTAGAACAGGAGAGTATTAACTACTTCTAACAATCTCCTTTCTAGGGAGAGTTAATGTGGGGTAGGGGAAGGGAAATAACATTAACTTGTCACAAATCACCATTCAAAGAACACAAACTGTGTAACTTTGTAACTGCATAAATATTTAATTACATAATTCATGTCATTTGCATAATGAGATCATGATGTATGCAATGTCACTGTGATTGGTTCCAGACATGGATGCTTCTTTCAAACATGTTTTTCTTAAAAGTTCAGGAATCCCAGGGGGTCTGCTACACAGAAATGGGAGGCAAATATTCACTTTACATTTTAATGGTATTGTAACGAGAACTCACCCAATTTACACTTCCTCAAACTATTTCTGATCTGGACTGCATGGAAAAATACTGGAACATGCAGATACTGTTCATCAGCTAATACTGACTCTGTAAATCATTTAGAGAGGGCTATAAAACACTGTGAAGCAGTATATAAGTTTAAGTGCTATTGCTATTAAATTTTGCCATGAAGTTTGGAGCGCAAAATAGTTACATATAGCAATATAGACTTAAAACTGAATGTTTAAATATTACAGTTAATAAAATTCTTGGAAATATTAATGTAATCTTCCTGTGATCAGGAAACAAGCAAGCTATCATTACTGATGTCAGGAAACTGTTTTCCTCCTTAGGCAAGATATTAGTACACATAAATCTCATAAACTAAAGACAAAAATGATGTTCCTAGGGCTAAAAGTGACCTTGGAGGTGGTCTGGTTCAACATCCTTGTCTAACCAAATGCCTGTTCCAACTTTATTTTAAAACGTCCAATGATGTGATTACTTCCAACTCCAGGAAGCCAGCTGTTCCACTGATTAAGAGTTTTCACTGTCAAGAAATTCTTCCTTATTTCAAGTGTGAATCTCCCTCTATAAACCTTCCACCTTCTGGTCTTGTCCTATTCTCAAGTACTGTGGAGAATAAAACTACACTTGCTTTCCTGTGACAATCTTTCATTGTTTTGTCTCCATTTAGCCTTCCGGGATGGCTGGAACTTCAAGGACTCATTTAGTGCCACCATAACTTTTAATAATCACTGAATAAGTACTAGTTAGCCAAGGATTCCCTCTACAGTAATAAGCCTTTATGATTATGCAGAATGTATCTTTTATTTTTGCTGTTATTTAAGCAGCCTTCCACAATATAAATACAATATCCAAATATGTTGAATTTTAGTTTGTGCTATTTCTGTTAGTGTTGGATGATAGAATATGTACTCCAACACATTTGGAGAGCAAATATTACCTAATTTGGGATTATTGTATTCAAGGTTGTTTTGTGCTAAGGAAAGGATTAGAGCTAAATAGATGTTATTGCAAAATATATATGAAAGACAAGGAAACTGTTCTGTTTTGCAGTGAGCAAGCTGAAGTGTTAGGAAAATCTTTGGCAAGCAGTTATTCGTCCAGATTTCTGGGTGGTGCTCTTGCTCCAAATCTGAGATGTGTTTGTTCCTTTGTCTCAATAATTAATGGGTTGGCATCCATTTATTTAGTTGTTGTTTGATTGTTAGCCACTTTTTTTTTTTACAGAAGCTTATGGTGGCATATTTGGTTCTCTATTTGGCTATTTGCCAAATCTGTAACAAATAGCCGAAGCAGGAGATCAGTTGAAATAAGAGGCAGCAATTGGCCCTTAAGTAAAGTATATTTGACATTATATTGGTTTTTAGGAAAAGTACCTTGATTTTCTATATTGCCCACTCTACTGTTTTAAATGTTTCACATCTTCTATTTCATATCAAATATCAGTCCTGGATATTTCACATCTTGAATAGAAAATATTTTGATGCTAGAGCATGACAGAAAATGTTTTGTAGGAAGTAAATGTAGAAAGCTACTTTGTTCAAGGTCAGACTGACTAATGTACTTAGTTAAGTATCCTCTATTGACCAGAATTTCTTCTTCTATCCCAGTCCTACCTGCAGAGATCAGGGACTGAAAGCGAGGCTTCTGTACACATTCTACACCTGTGTTCTACCTAGATAACTTATCCTCTAGTCAATTTGACATTTCGGCTCCATCAAACATTTTTTCTAAAGCACTCCTTACAGTGAATTGTTTCAATTTATACCCATCCTCTTTTTTTTCCTCCCCAAGAGCTAACAGGTGCCTCCACTTGTTTCTGTTCAGGCACTGCATAATACTGAGCTCACTGCAGTGCCATAAGACTGTGTATTTTCCTTTGTTCAGTTTGCTATTTCAAAGGTTGCTCAGGGCTGGTTTCATGTTGCACAGCAGGTTTCCAGAAGAAAGCAAGAGCATCTTGAGTTTCTGCACAACATTAAAGTAACTAGAATATTGGGATTAACATCCAATTAACCCTAACTTCCTATGAGGCACTGCCAAGGTTCACAAGTGACTGCATAGACTCTTTTAAAGAGTTAAAAATGTAAAAATGTTTGCTTTCATACAAAGGCAATTAGCTGAATTAATTAGAATGTTTCTGTTCCTTTCAGTCCAAACCATGCTGACCATGTTACCATTTTCACAATGAAATACCCCTGCAGACAATAAGTTGAATCCTTTTCCAATCGTATACAATAGATTATATTCTACACAGTTGTTTGCTTAGTTTATTAAAAAAAAAACAAGCAAAAACAACTATTCATATCTAATCTTTTACTGACACTTAGAAGGAAAGGATCTGAATATTTACTTAAAATAGAACTAATTCAACATACAAAGATCCTTACTGCATTATTGTGCTCCTAAATATATATGGCATAGGGTTTGGAATAATCATCATCATAATCAATATTGAGTCATCTCATTATGTTGCTGCTTGAGATAATCTATGCTATAAGGTAGATTGGGACTTTTCATTTAGTTAGCATTAGACAACTGAGATATTTCCTTATTTAAACCAAAAAAAACCAGAATGATCATGGGCAGGCAAAAAAGCAATGGGAAGAGGAAACGACTTCCTTCCAACTTCTCCTAGTATCCTTGTGGGAAGCTGGCATGAACATCAGAAATCTTCCTTCCTTCCTTCCTTCCATCCATCCGTCTGTCAGGGTTCCAAGCAACACCCCCAATGAAGTAAGATTCCGAGGCTTGAGCTTCCTCAAAGTTCCATTTTATTAGAGATGTCATATTGGCACATCTGGGAAAATCAGAATCTGAAAGTTTCCAGGTTTTCTCACCCAAAAGAAAGTTCAAGTCCCTGCCTAATGTCCATTGCATGATCCAATTAGGCACCATCCAAAACCTGGAGATACCTCTGTCACCTCATCACAACTGTAGGGCAAGGCAGCCTTGACTTTCTGAGAAAGAATGTTATTTTGACTATCTATCTTCCACACTCCATACAATCCCCCCTCCCAGTTTCCCACAATAGAAAATGTGGCAGGCCTGAAGTAAAAGATAGCTTTCAGGTCTGACACCTCCCTCCCTCTCTCCTTCCCTCCCTCCTTTTTCTTTCTTCCCTCTTTTTTCTCCTTCCCCCCTTTTTCCTTTCTCCCTGCTTTTCCTTCCTTCCTCCCTCCCTCCCTCCCTCTCTCCTTCCCTCTCTTCCCTGTTTTTAAACATTTTAACAACTGTAAACCATCCAGAAATGTTGGGTCGACTACATATACATTTAATAAATTATTACCAATAATACAACTGTAAAGCAATCTGACTTCCTGGGGCACTGGATAGATCACAAAACACAAATAATTTTGTCTTCAATTTCTCATTATTGCTGTCTCTGACACTTCCTCTACCTGTCTAAATATAATACTAGTCAACAAAGTAAAAAACTAATGTAGGGAGAAGCTGAAGTTTGAAAAATATTATTACTATCAATGAGGCAAATATATTGGCTGCTATGATGGAAGATCAGACTGTAAAGGGCAATTTTCAGAATCTAAATGAGCTATAGTTACTTATTAAATATAACTATATCCATGTGCACACATGTAAAGGATAAAAATACTATTAATTATTTGATTCAATCCCCACTTTCCCACTCTGGCAAACGCAATTATAAACACATAAGTGATAATTATATCAAACAGAAAACTAACAGGGGCTTATTGATACACATGGAAAAAGAGACTGATATTGCCAGTAATATAGAACTCTGTTCCTGCATGTGAATAGAGCTGCCTTTCACTTATTCAGGTTCAGATCTAAGGCTAAAAATTAACTACTTAGATTGAAAAAGGAATAAGGTAATGAAGGATAACCATGCATTGATATTATTTCAAAGGCGTTGTAAACAGGGCCTCTTGGCCAGGTTCAGAGTCAACTATGTCTGCAATGCCAAGAGGTTATAAATTACTATGGACTAAAATAATAATACTGTAATTTCCATTCATTGGAAGCACTGATATTATCTACAAGTCTTTCCAAGTTAGTTTATTGATTGTTTCCTGATTGCTTATTTGTATCCTAAGACTATCATTAAGTGTTATACCTTATGATTCTTGATGAATGTATCTTTTCTTTTATGCACATTGAGAGCATATGCATCAAGACAAATTCCTTGTGTGTGGCCAATATACAATAAAATACACAATACCCACTTGGCCAATAAAAAATTCTATTCTATTCTATTCTATTCTATTCTATTCTATTCTATTCTATTCTATTCTATTCTATTCTATTCTATTCTATTCCATTCTATTCTATTTATATCAATGTGCTGTCATATCCAGTCTTTTCACATCTCATTTTAAGGAAGTCTCTATGAAATTTTGGAGAGCCTCTGCTCCTTGCTGAAGACAATGGACCAATGGCATTCAGGGTAGTTTCTTACACTGAGCTTAATGACTGGATTTTATTTAAATCATATTAAACTTCATGATATATAACAGCATCAGGTTCTCTGGACATCTCTATCAATAGTATTCTTGACACATGGAGGAGATAACTACATCTCATCTTTCCTTTGTAGTGAGAGTACATAATGCCTGAGGGTGAAAGAACCAAAGCATATTTTTAATGATAGTATTCAAGTATTTCTATCTGATGGATTATTACTATTAAGACAAAATAATCTCAAATGTAGCCATTGTTCTTTAAAGGCTGTCTACTCCAAAATAATTCTCCCATTTCTATAATGTTGCTGCTATTTCCCATTTTTTCTGGGGAACCAGCTTAAGAAAGTACACATTAACTGAATGGGTTAATGATACAACATACATACAAAATCAAAAATCATGCAGATTCTTAAGACATAGTCCTATATCTCTGAAGAAAAGAACAGAATCCTAAAAAATAATATTTCTGTGACTTACAAATCCTGAAATATATATCCATAGTCAAAATTTTTCCGAACAAATCATAAAACAAGAAGCTCTCTTTCTAGCAGTCTTAAATCACCCTGACAGTTACTATGAGTGTAAGCATGGAAGACAAAAAATTTAAAGGGGATGATGAAGAATTAGTTGATTTCAGACAGAAATACCATAGGATCTGCTTCTTTAATATATGGATTGAATTTTAAGATTCAGATATAATAATGAAAAGATGTGACTGCTCTGTAAATATAGATTATAGAGGTCATAACTGAAGATCAATGATCATTTATACTATTATGTGGGGAAGAACAATATTTTGAGTCCAACAGCTTAGTTTGAAAAACATGGTTCCATAATCTCAAAAAACATCCTTCCCCATTTTATTTCTTCCTATGGTCACATTGGCTGCGATTCTGGGAGACAATCCAATATCTGAACAGCAACAGATTACGAAATGCTGCTTGCAAGAATAAATTATCACATTTCTTTATGACTTTTAGGCTCATTACAACCTTCCACCTTCTTAAACTCCTATGCATTATCATGTCATTATCAGTATATTTGGGAATGCCCTCTTGTGACTCCAAAACACATTGCAAAAAACAATCCCTGCAAAAATCAGCTTTTGTGAACAAATTTAACTGAAGTCAATATAGTGCATATTTTGCATGTTGGAAGATGACATACAAGCTAATCTTGAAATATTCTGATATATTACCAACCAGGATCTTATTTATAAACTAACTGTAATTGATTTTATTTAATTTTAAAGAAGAAGGAACGCGGTGGCTCAGAGGCTAAGAGGCTGAGCTTGTCGCTCGAAAGGTCGGCAGTTCACAGGTTCGAATCCCTAGTGCCGTGTAACAGGGTGCGCTCCCGTTACTTGTCCCAGTTTCTGCCAACCTAGCAGTTTCGAAAGCACATAAAAATGCAAGTAGAAAAAATAGGGACCACCTGTGGTGGGAAGGTAACAGCGTTCCGTGCGCCTTTGGCATTGAGTCATGCCGGCCACATGACCACGGAGATGTCTTCGGACAGCGCTGGCTCTTCGGCTTTGAAACGGAGATGAGCACCGCCCCCTAGAGTTGGGAATGACTAGCACGTATGTGTGAGGGGAACCTTCACCTTTACCTTAATTTTAAAGGCCTTCTGACAAATTAAGAATAAGAGACTTATCCCAAAGGTGCTTTCTTTCAAAAGGCAATTGGAGAGCACAGTTAAATGCTAACAACCACATGACAGCAAGAAATATTAATGTTTCCGTTCTCCACCATTCAGTCTCAGAACTGAAGAAGCTTCTTGGATGAGAAGCAAAACGTCTTCTAGGCAAAACAAGAAAGCCCAGTTGGCTTTTGAAGGAAAGCACTTTTGGGACAACCATGACCTGGATGACTGAGAAACTCCAAAGACAACAAGACTTTATTGAAGGCGGGAATAACAATGGGCAACTAATTGTCTGTTGCTTTATAAAGAAACCTTTGAGTAGTAGTATACTAGTATAAAGATCTTCTGTGTCCTGTTACCACTGAAATTATTTCTGAAATGTTTTCAGTCTTGAAGAGGTCATCCATAAGATTCTATAAAAACTAATAAAAAAATAACCTTAGATATGTAAATGTTGATTCACGCAATGACTGTAATGCTCAGTCTGTTTTTTTCTGACATTGAAAGAAGTGTTAGTCTATAGTAGCAAAACGTCAGGAGGAGTCTGGTAGCCCCTTTTCCGACTCATACATTTTATGGAAAGGCTTTCGTGAGCTGTACTTCCCTGTAAGTCAGTGGCCAATGATCAGAAGTACCTTGACCAAATGACAGTCAATCACTGCAAAGACTAAGGGGAAACTACCAATTCTTCCTTTTGGAGGTCCGGGGTTGAAAGGAGGATGCAAAAAACCTTCAATGCCTGATCGTGTTCAAAACTACCTGTGCCTTTCTGTCCTTGCTTCACTCTATGTGACAAATTCTCTAGAATTCCTAGAGCAGCCCCATCACAGGGCATGTATGCCAGTAGCAGGAAAAAGAACTTGAACCCCCTGTATTTGTCTCTTCTAATTGAATAAAAGAGCTGATTAAGATCAGTTTGGCCTAAAACAACACCAATATACTTTGGGTTTAAAATCAATCCTCTCTATAGCCTGGAATGATTAGCTCTGAGGTCTACATGACTTATTCACCCTACCAAAGGCTGCAGTTAGTGTGTTGTTTTAATCCAGGAAACCAGCCTGAGCTTTCTTTGGACATGCATGTATGGAGATATCTGTTCTGCCAGTAATAAGTTTACCAAGAGGATTCCTGAGATTGCATTGGTATTCTGTTTTTTCCCCCCAAAGTAACTCTTTATCTTAAAACATTTGCCTTCCTCATCTAATTCTAATGGTTACCTTTTGCTTATTCCCTTGCTATAGAAGGCAAACATTTCCGATAATCAGAGGACTTGTTTGTTTGTTTGTTTGTAGGACTACAGAAGGATGCTTACTTTTATTAAGGCTTGAAGCAAGAGCAGTCAATAGATTGAGGGTGATGTTTTATTCGAAATGTGTATTCCACTAACACATTCCACACAACTCTCCTTTCTCTCAAAGTTATATAGACCCATTAACATAGTATCTGATGTCACAAATACTTTAATGCATCCTTGCAGCGTTCCTTGAAGTAATGAAGTGCTTACAGAGAGGGAGAGAAAACTAAATGACTTGTCCAAAATAATCAGTGAGGCTGTGAAACAGCTCTCTGGAAATTAAAAATGCTGCTAAGACCATTACTTGTGTGCAAGGTAATGTTGTTCTGAAAAGTTTAGGCTTTAACTCACGCTGCTTTTTCAGCCTGCAGCAATACCCATTTTTCTAAATGTGTCCATTCTGTGATGCTCTTTTCCACCTCAGCCTAATAATACAGGCTGACAATGTACATTACGATGTGGATAATATTACATTCTCTTTCAGTTTTGTCTCTGAAGACACAGTATATCATTTTCAGTGTATGCATCAGCTTGACAGAAAACAAACACAGGAAGTATCAGTATATAAAAACTTCCTTGGGGAAACCTGAAACATAAACCATAAAGAGTGCAGTTGTTGAACTCTAGAATGAGTATCACATTCAACCCTTACACATAGGTTTCTGAGGAAGTTGCCACTCAATAATTTTAATAAGCAGAAGTAGGAAATTGTTAAATAATTGGGGAGCAATACTTTAGTTGTATTTCATTAATTAAATATTAGTATAATTAAATGTAAAAAATAAATAAAATAAAATCGCACCATTTTTTTTGCCCTAGCTTTGCTCGCATCTTTAATCTGCCTACTTTTCAGAGTATGATCTTTGGTGTGGATCACAACAGTTAAATGCAAGCCCTTCAGTCCACTCTCTGGTGATGCATATATGCTTGTTCCACATCTAATAGCCCCAGATGTTCAATCTCCAGGGCTTCTAGGCTGATTTGAAGATCTGAAGGAAGCTTTTATTGTGTTCACCTAATGGCTCAATTAGGTAAAACATGAAACAAGGCAGAGCATCGGAGTGACCTCTGTATCTCTGATGTGGTACAAAGATTTGTATCTGCAGTCAAGCCTAAATTTAATAGCTAAATCATACTCTGAATCATAAGACTGAGTGACTCTGGGTTTGGGGTTCTTTGGTTCATGAGAATTGCCACCTTTGGTCTTGGATGGGGTGGCACTGCCCCAAACAAACTGAGTGCATAAACTGGGTGTTCTCCAGGACTCACAATTCCTGATTGAAAAGCAGGTGGCAGTCATGGCCAGTAGGGCCTTTGTGCAACTGTGGATTGTGCACTTTTCTGGAGTAACAATTCCTACTCATGGTCACTCATGCCCTACAGGACCTCCTGTCCTGACTATTGCAATATTTTCTACATGGGGCTAAATAATTAATTAAAAAATGATGCATAGCATGAAAATTCTACTTTACAATAAGATACAGGCCCACCATCTTGGAGAGCTTCCACTTTTCCACTCTTTTCACTTATTTTCCAAAATATTTCCCCATAAAGAATTACCTTAAATAAAAGAGGAAAGTGAGAGCTGAAAAACAAAGAACAAGTGATTTGCATACTATATATGATAGTTCTGAACAACATAAAACTCCACACTGCTTTCTCCCCCTCAGTCACATGACCTCTTTCTGGGCACTTGCATTTAGGATTGGATGCAGCATCCTGCTGTCACATGACCATGATTGGCTTTGCTTATTGAATACATGATTCATTTAACAACTTCAGGAACTTGCTTTACAACTATCATAAAAATGGTAATAAAACTGAGGCAGGTCACATGGTAGCCCTGCTTAATAACTGCCCTTACAAAATTCTGTACCCAATTGTCATAAACCCAGGACTATCTGTGTAAAGGGTAAAAGAGTACTTTAAAACTGTAGCAGAAAAAACACACTCAGAAATCATACATGCAAAGGGAGGAACATGAGTACTGAGTGGCATCTTCTGTCTTGCCCTCCTAAAAATGAATGGTGGCACATTCTGGAGATGGGCAACTGGGCAATGCATCTAAAATGTAAGTCTCTCTTGTTCTTCAGTGCGTCTTCTGACTATGTTTAGCATACTCTGTACAGTCTGTTGCCATGGCAATGCAAATTTCCTAACTGTGGAGAAGATGGTTTATTAGCTCAGCTGAATGGACAAAGGATCCTCCTTCAGAAGTTAAATGGTGGAAGGAATATGTGTGAAGACGCATATGCAGCCTGGTGTATGGAAATCAGAGTTGCCTATACTGAGAAGGGCAGTGAATTGTAGTAGAATAAAGCATCTACAGACTTCTCAAAAGTCATGGGAAATTACTTATAGTAAACCTGTCATCTGTCAATATGATGATGAATGCTTTCATGTTAAAGCTCCTATTGATGAGCCACCTCTGGTTGGTGAGTCTTTACTGAATAGTCTTCTTCCCCAGTGATAATGAAGGTAAGTAAAAAATAGTGCAGTGTCATTCTCACTGTCAGCTCTTTGAGTTAGGCCAAGTCAAGAAAAATGCATGACAGGGATTTCAAGAATTATTTTTATTGTTGTAAATAATAGAATCTTGAAAGTCTGTCCAAGTTTTTCTCTGCCTTATCATATGTTAAACAAACCAAGATGGTGGGATTTTGAATTCTTTTATCACCTGTCCCTAGAACACACTTTACATGGAGCTACACTTGAAGAGCATTTGGAAATTACAATAGGTGCAGAGTGCAAAGTTTTGGGGGGCCCATAGGTAGCCTCTGTAACATCACTGCTCCACCAGCTGCATTGGCACTGGTCTGCTTCTGGGTACAATTCATGGTGTTGGTAATCACCTTGAAAGCCTTCATGGCATGGGTCCAGGCTACTTGAAGACTGTCTCATCCCAATAGGACTGTCCCTTGGTGGCAGAAGAAGCATGTTTCAGGTCCCATCAGCCAGGGAATTCTGGCTGGTCGGGTCCAGGAGAAGAGCCTTCTCTGCTGTCACATCTGCCCTTTGGAACATCTTGCCTTCAAGAGTGATGTCAGCTCCAATCCTCCTTACCTTCCATAAGAGATTAAAGACCTGGCTCTGCCAGCTGACTTGGGATTCCAATGGAAGGGTTTCACACAGGTGGTGACTGTAACAACAGATTCCACTCTCTCCCCTTTTCATCATACGCCCTCCCCCACATCTTTTTAGCTAGGTTGATTTTATAGTATTGTTGTGATGACCCGGGGCATGGCATGGAAGCAGTACAGCCAGAGAAAGGTCTAACTCCCTTTTATTGCTCCAACTTTGTCCCCAAATGTCCCCACATTAACTACAAGTCCTGGAGCTAAGCTCTCACATGCACCTTCAACAGCTTCTGGCAGCTAGTAGCCCAGTAAGCAAAGTTAGCAAAGCAATAACCAAGGTCAGTAGTCCAGTGAGCAAGGCAGAGCACAGTAATCTCCAGACATCAGCAAGTGCACACGAGGCACCACAGATTCAATACTTGTTCCTGACAAATGCCCCTTCCCACAGCATTTCCTTAAGTCTCAGTCCCCAGGTGTGCCTTGTGAAGAAGGGTATGGCAGTCTCCTCCCGAGTAGCTGGCTCAGTCTGCGCTGTTCTCGCCTTCTCGCTTCTCTCCTTGCTCGAGGACCAGAAGCGGGTGGTCCTTGCTCCTCGCCTGAGTTCTGTCTCTCCTGCTTACTGCCTAGCCCCCCTTGGTCCTCCTGCCCCTGTTCTTCCCTGCCTACAAGCTGTTCTGAAAAGCCCTGGCCTCTGCCATTCTCCCTTTTCCTCTGAAGCCAACAAAGCCGCCCCCTTGCTCTCTGTCGTCTCCCGTTCCGGCTCATCTTCCCCACAGATTCAGGCTTTGATGGGGGCATGACAATGGTATTTATATTATTATAAATTATACAGTTTCATCTTTAAATACTGTAAGCTGCCCAGAGTTACCATGAGGCAAGATGGGTGGATAATACATTTTACAAATAAATAAATAAATAAATAATCTTTGCTGCAGGCGTGCTTAACAGCTTGCTCACTTATTCCCTATTCCCTACATTCCTTCCCACTCATAAACTTGGCTTTCTTTTTAAAGACAGCATATAGAATAGTCTCCCAAAATGCCTCCCTCCTGATAAAATTGCTAAAAGGTTATAAAATCTCATGAAGGGATATCAGACTCTCAAGCTATTCTACTGCACTGGCATACAATTCTTGCTGTCTCATACAATCTCATGACATTTCACTGATTTTTAATGGCTATCGTTGACACAAGAGGCATTGTGCAAAAGCAAATACTGTCTACAAGCAGAAACACATGCATTACTCTCCCTGTGTCACAAGCTATTCAAAGGGATGATATGGTAGTTCTTCCAATCTGAAGAAGTCCTGTTGTTGTGAAGTTCATCTGTGGATGGATATGGAGGTGGGCCTGCAGTCCCATGCTGGAAGTACAAAGTCTAGCACAATAGGGCCATTGTTGTAGTAACTGTGGGCATAGGAAAACATGGATCTTCTAAACAGCAATATAGCAGAACAACAAATTACAAAAGATGCAACTGAGGTCAAAAGGTGTGGGCACAGGGGAGGGAATAGCTGTAGGGTTTTGTCAGTCTCTAACAACATAAAAACCCAAATGTTTACAGGGAGGGAGAGACTCAATCCAGGAGTCCTGCAAGAAATAGCAATAAAGTTGGAGTGAAGAAAGAAGTCTAACTTTGGAGAAACAGATAGCTGAGTTTATGGAGATGTTATGAAGATACTCCGAGAGCGTATGCATCAAGGCAAATTCCTTGTGTGTCCAATCACACTTGGCCAATAAAGAATTCTATTCTATTCTATTCTTAATGGAGTAGATGTTCATTGAGTATATAAATTTCAAAAGTATTTAAAAGACTCGTCTTCATATGTAGATCAGGTAAAATGATATTATTAGTGCACATCATTTTTCTTGTGTAATCTTCATAGAGAAGGTCATGTGAGATTTGTAGAGCTTACCTTGTATAACATATTTATAAATCCATTCAAATGTGCCTAATGCTGTTTTTGAGTCACAGATGACCTGTTTTATTATTTCAGGAAGAGGCCAAATGGTGAGTCCTTGGTCAGTAAAAGGAGAAAACCACACTCTGCCTATGCTCAGAGACAGTTTGTAAATTTTCATTGGCTAATAATATATGTATGTATATATATGTATATATATGTATATGTTTTCTGAGGTTTTCGCGGGTGTTTGTATGTAGGTCTTTGGTTATTCGGGTTTTCTCTTGCGTAAAATTGGAAATGTCTTGGTGACGTTTATGTATATATATATATATATTGTTAGCTATCAGGCCCAGACTCAAACTGTAGATCTCTAATCACACATTAATCAATTCTCACATGAAGCCATTGTGTTTATTGTTTAAGGTAAAGATAAGGCTTCCCCTCACACATACATGCTAGTCATTCCCGACTCTAGGGGGCGGTGATCATCTCCATTTCAAAGCCAAAGAGCCAGTGCTGTCTGAAGACGTCTCCATGGTCATGTGGCCAGCATGACTCAATGCCAAAGGCACACAGAATGCTGTTACCTTCCCACCAAAGGTAGTCCCTATTTTTTTTACTTGCATTTTTTACGTACTTTTGAACTGCTAGGTTAGCAGAAGCTGGGATAAGTAACGGGAGCTCACCCCGTTATACGGCAGCACTAGGGATTCGAACCACTGAACTGCCGACCTTTCGATCGACAAGCTCAGCGTCTTAGCCCCTGAGCCACCACGACCCTCTGTTTATTGTTTAATAGGCTGTTCATCTGTTAATCAGGTACAGATTTTTAAACAGTCCTAAAATGAGTAGCTGGTTTGCTATAACAGTCCTCTAATATATCAACTACTTTTAGTACATAAGCTTTTTTTTTTAGAAAAAGTTTTAAGCATGCTGTCATATTTAAAAACAAACATCCCCTCATCCTGCCAGTCACAAAGATGTTCAGATGCTCTTTAGAGGAGAATCATCCTTTCAACCCGCAACATTGTTTTTGTGTATGTTTTCAAATTTAGACGGCACTTGCAGTCCCTTTGAGGTCTCTTTTGAAATGTAGTCTCTAAGTAAAAAGCCATCTACAGTAAGCAAAACAAAACTGAAAATAGAGGCAGATTATGGCCGATTATTTGTTAGTAATTTTATAGGAGAGTTTTATCAATCTAGAGAAGAATTTGGAAAATGGGCACTTGTCTGCAAGGGCCGTTGCTCTGGGCTGCTTAGAAGTCTGTCCTCCTGTGGCCTCATTAACTGAACTCTCACAAGCGAAGCAGCAACACACTGCCCCAGATTTCCACAACCTGAAACTGACATTTCTAATGTACTTTTCAGTCTTCAAAAACAGCAATTTTTAAAATTTTACAATAGCTTCCAAATATCCCCAGTTCAGGCAGTGTAGAGAGAAGCCACTGGGCCTCTGTGGCTCAGACTGCTAATGCAGTCTGTTATTAACAGCAGCTGCCTGCAATTACTGCAGGTTCTAGTCCCACCAGGCCCAAGGTTGATTCAGCCTTCCATCCTTTATAAGGTAGGTAAAATGAGGACCCAGATTGTTGGGGGCAATAAGTTGACTTTGTATATAAATATACAAATAGGATGAAGACTATTGCTAACATAGTGTAAGCCGCCCTGAGTCTTCGGAGAAGGGCGGGATATAAAAGCAAATTTTAAAAAAACAAAAAACCCATGTTCTTGTTAGACATGAGTTTGGATTCTGACAGAAGAAAATATCTGCAGTTTAGGGTTGAACTGTGAACTTTGTGCTGCTCTCTTGAACTTCCTGGTTACCAACAACCACCAAATTCAGAGACCACAAAGAACAATAGTGGGTTCCACTTACCTTAGCTACTGGTTTGGAACTATGAGCGCGTATGTGCTTGCTTTGCTTGGGCGCGGCCCTCTATGCATGCGCAGACCATCCGTGATAACATCCAGGTGGGTGGGCAGAGCCTCCCGCTGCCACCACTACCAGTTCACTTGAACCGGAGCGAACCGGTAGAAAAAGGACAAAAAGGACAAATATAAAAAATGGAAAGAGGGGCAAATAACTAAGGCAGAATATCAGCAAATAGCCCGAGCCTGTAAAGATGAAGTGAGGAAAGCTAAGGCTCACAATGAACAAAGGCTAGCGACAAAAGTAAAAAATAATAAAAAAAGCTTCTTCCAACATGTTAAAAACAAGAAAAAAGTCAAGGAAACAATTGGCCCATTGCTGGGAGAAAGTGGCAAGAAGATGACAAGCAACAGGGAGAAAGCAGATCTACTTAACTCATATTTTGCATCTGTCTTTACACAAAAGGAAAAAGCAATCCAACCTATCAAAAACAGCACTACAAAAAACAGATTAGAAACACAAGTTAAAATAGGGAAGAAAATGGTAAGTGAACACCTGTCTACCCTAGACGTGTTCAAATCACCAGGACCGGATGGATTACACCCCAAGGTTCTGAAGGAACTGGCAGGCGTGATCTCAGAACCACTGAACTATATCTTTCAAAGATCCTGGAGCACAGGGGAGCTGCCAGAGGACTGGAAAAGAGCTGATGTAGTTCCCATCTTCAAAAAGGAAAAAAACAGATCCAGGAAACTACAGACCTATCAGTCTGACCTCAATACCGGGAAGATTCTGGAAAAGATAATCAAGCAACGAATCACGAACACCTAGAAGCAAAACAAAGTAATAACCAAAAGCCAACATGGGTTTGTCAAAAACAGATCATGCCAGACTAATCTTATCGCATTCTTTGACAAAATGACAAAATTAGTAGACCAGAGGAATGCTGTTGATATAATTTACTTGGACTTCAGTAAAGCATTTGATAAAGTAGACCATAACCTACTACTAGATAAAGTAGAAAAATGTGGGTTAGACAGCACCACCACCAGATGGATTCGTAACTGGCTGACCAACCGCACTCAACGTGTAGTCCTCAACGGAACTACATCCACATGGAGAGAAGTATGCAGTGGAGTACCCCAAGGCTCTGTTTTAGGCCCAGTACTCTTCAACATCTTCATCAATGACTTGGACGAGGGGATAGATGGGAACTCATCAAATTTGCAGATGACACCAAGCTGGCAGGAATAGCCAACACTCCAGAAGATAGGCTCAAGTTACAGAAAGATCTTGACAGACTTGAACATTGGGCGCTATCTAACAAAATGAAATTCAACAGTGAAAAAAGTAAGGTTCTACATTTAGGCCAAAAACAAAATGCACCAGTACCGTATATGTGGTACCTTGCTCAATAGTAGTACCTGTGAGAGGGATCTTGGAGTCCTAGTGGATAACCATCTAGATATGAGCCAGCAGTGTGCAGCAGCTGTTAAAAAGCCAACACAGTTCTGGGCTGCATAAACAGAGGATAGAATCAAGATCACGTGAAGTGCTAGTACCACTTTATAATGCCTTGGTAAGGCCACACTTGGAATATTGCATCCAGTTTTGGTCGCCACGATGTAAAAAGATGTTGAGACTCTAGAAAGAGTGCAGAGAAGAGCAACAAAGATGATTAGGGACTGGAGGATAAAACATATGAAGAACGGTTGCAGGAACTGGGTATGTCTAGTTTAACAAAAGAAGGACCAGGGAGACAATTGGCCCATTGCTGGGAGAAAGTGGCAAGAAGATGACAAGCAACAGGAGAAAGCAGATCTACTTAACTCATATTTTGCATCTGTCTTTATACAAAAGGAAAAAACAATCCAACCTATCAAAAACAGCACTACAAAAAACAGATTAGAAACACAAGTTAAAATAGGGAAGAAAATGGTAAGTGAACACCTGTCTACCCTAGACGAGTTCAAATCACCAGGACCAGATGGATTACACCCCAAGGTTCTGAAGGAACTGGCAGACATGATCTCAGAACCACTGAACTATATTTTTCAAAGATCCTGGAGCACAGGGGAGCTGCCAGAGGACTAGAAAAGAGCTGATGTAGTTCCCATCTTCAAAAAAGGGAAAAAAACAGATCTAGGAAACTACAGACCTATCAGTCTGACCTCAATACCAGGGAAGATTCTGGAAAAGATAATCAAGAACGAATCACCGAACACCTAGAAGCAAAAAAAGTAATAACCAAAAGCCAACATGGGTTTGTCAAAAACAGATCATGCCAGACTAATCTTATCGCATTCTTTGACAAAATGACAAAATTAGTAGACCAGAGGAATGCTGTTGATATAATTTACTTGGACTTCAGTAAAGCATTTGATAAAGTAGACCATAACCTACTACTAGATAAAGTAGAAAAATGTGGGTTAGACAGCACCACCACCAGATGGATTCGTAACTGGCTGACCAACCGCACTCAACGTGTAGTCCTCAACGGAACTACATCCACATGGAGGGAAGTATGCAGTGGAGTACCCCAAGGCTCTGTTTTAGGCCCAGTACTCTTCAACATCTTCATCAATGACTTGGACGAGGGGATAGATGGGAACTCATCAAATTTGCAGATGACACCAAGCTGGCAGGAATAGCCAACACTCCAGAAGATAGACTCAAGATACAGAAGGATCTTGACAGACTTGAACATTGGGCGCTATCTAACAAAATGAAATTCAACAGTGAAAAAAGTAAGGTTCTACATTTAGGCCAAAAAAACAAAATGCACCAGTACCGTATATGTGGTACCTTGCTCAATAGTAGTACCTGTGAGAGGGATCTTGGAGTCCTAGTGGATAACCATCTAGATATGAGCCAGCAGTGTGCAGCAGCTGTTAAAAAGCCAACACAGTTCTGGGCTGCATAAACAGAGGATAGAATCAAGATCACGTGAAGTGCTAGTACCACTTTATAATGCCTTGGTAAGGCCACACTTGGAATATTGCATCCAGTTTTGGTCGCCACGATGTAAAAAGATGTTGAGACTCTAGAAAGAGTGCAGAGAAGAGCAACAAAGATGATTAGGGGACTGGAGGATAAAACATATGAAGAACGGTTGCAGGAACTGGGTATGTCTAGTTTAACAAAAAGAAGGACTAGGGGAGACATGATAGCAGTGTTCCAATATCTCAGGGGCTGCCACAGAGAAGTGGGAGTCGGGCTGTTCTCCAGAGCACCTGAGGGTAGAACAAGAAGCAATGGGTGGAAACTGATCAAGGAAAGAAGCAACTTAGAACTAAGGAGAAATTTCCTGACAGTTAGAACAATTAATAAGTGGAACAACTTGCCTTCAGAAGTTGTGAATGCTCCAACACTGGAAATTTTTAAGAAAATGTTGGATAACCATCTGACTGAGATGGTGTAGGGTTTCCTGCCTGGGCAGGGGGTTGGACTAGAAGGCCTCCAAGGTCCCTTCCAACTCTGATGTTATGTTATGTTATGTTAAACCCACCACTGATATACATACAGAAATATGAGGACTGAATTTGGAATAGCTGATTTTTGTCATTATTAAGAATAACTGTACCTGCAATAAACTTTACCATTCTATCCATGTGTTACCTTGGCTTCTCATGAAAGCTGGTGAATAGGATTTGAAGTACTTGAAAATATTTTTTAAAATAGCTTGAATAAAGGCTGAAGAGAACAGGTACAAGGAATGATTGTGGTTAAAATATTCAGCTCCCATTGTTGAGGTTTTCTGTTAGTCTTATAAAATAGAGACAAAAGAGAACGACCTTTTTTCTGTGTGGAATTTCAATAACTAGAAGATTGTTCCAGAGAATACTACTCCAGTAAAAGTTTATTCACACTGTCTTAATTTCTACATCACCAGAATGAACAATAATATATATGTTGGTTTTTTTTTTACAGACAGGAATGGATGACATTGCACTTCATTTGCTTCTCAAATGCAACTCAAAGATATTTTCCTGATGCTTTTTAAATGTGCAGTTTATATTGCTTTAAGGGTTCCTTGGCCATGTGCTTTGTTGCCTAATCCCAGCAATTCCTAGTTTATTCCAATCCTTATGATTTATATTGATATATTGATCATCAATTGTGTTGTAAATGTTGCACCTTGATGAACGTATCTTTTCTTTTATGTACACTGAGAGCATATGCACCAAGACAAATTCCTTGTGTGTCCAATCACACTTGGCCAATAAAAAATTCTATTCTATTCTATTCTAAAAATTCTACAGAGGAAGGAATGCACCTCATTTTATTTATTTATGACAGTTTTGCTGCTTCTATTAAAATGATTCCCTCCCCCCACACCCATAGAACAGTTTGGTTAAGGCACTGAGTTAGAAACTGTGAGACCTTGAATTTTAGTCTCATCTTGGGCACTAGCTGGAGGTCCTTAAGTCAGTCATATTCTCTTGTAGTCCTCTGAAGCAAGCAACAGCAAACTACTTCCAAAAAATCTTGCCAAGAAAACTCCAAGGTCCTGGAACTTGCCATGAGTCAAGGCTGATTGGAAGACACAAACTAACAACTCTCCCCTCCATCTCTTTAAGTCCAACAATCCATCATTCCATCATTTCTGCATTCCCTTATCTCTCTGAGATAAAAGATTCATATATGTGTAGTGAGAGTTGTCCATAGAAACATAACAATAGACCATTGTTTTCATAGACTAGACAACTGGGAGGACATAGCAACTGGCAAATTGTCCAGATGGGGGAGCCTGAATCCTTCTCAATATGTTGCCAAAGTTGACAGGTTTTTCTTCAAGCCAGTTTGGAACTGAACTACCAGGATCATAAAAAAGGAACAACTTAAAAATGTAATACAAATATGCCCTAAAAACCTCACATTCCAGCAATATGATAATTAATTGGGTACCTTCAAGTCAGACTCAGTTTCTAGTTAGTTCCATGTGAACAGATATCCATCATTTTGACCTATCTTTTTGTAGCCTTTTTACTGAATCTCTTCATCTCATCCATCTACATTATCTGCTGTCACCCACATTATCTGCTGTCTTTCCAATCTACGTATTTCTCTGAACCCTGTTAAGAACAGTAGATTTTTTTTTCTCCAGCTCATATTCTGAATTACATACCCAAAGTACACAAAGTCCTGCTTGCTTATCACTGCTTCAAAAAAGCAGAAAGTTTATATGATGGAGGACGGGTTGGGTTTAATAGGAGTCCATGGAAATTACACGTAGTTTTTAGTATATGACTCCAAATCTATGACAATATATGCATGGCTTGAATAAATGTAGAGGTCATCAAAGAAGAGATTAATTCCAAATAACCTACTGAGTAGTAGGGAAAAAAAGGGTAATTTATTATCACAACAGATATCTAGCAGACAACTGCTAGTCTCTCATGGTCAATGCTGCTTATTTATTTTTCAGAAGCAGGTGTAATGAAGGTAGTGGGTTTATGACTTCCCTTTTCATTGCACAATAACCTCTAAGATTCAAAAGCTAAGATTTTTGATACAATCTAAAATTCTCATGCCAGAGGGTAATATAAGGTAATATAGGGTATAATAAGGTAATTTAAAAAAAAGTATAGAAATGGCATGTTTAATTTTTATATACATATTTGATCAGTTGCCAATATTTTATTACATAGAGGTTCACAAATACGCATTCAAGGAAAAAATAGAGCAAAACATTATCGCATTTATTATTTTAATTACCAGTTGTCCTGTGTAATTATACATGTTCCTTCAAATATATGTGTAGTTGGGTGCTTTTTAAGTTGTTCAGTAATTTATACAATTCTTTGAGAAAGCAAAATGTAAGTTTATCCTATTCAGGTCATCAACTGAAGCAGCTTTTAAAATAAAGCAAACAGGATTTTTAGCTAATGCATGGGCAATATGTCATAATTGTCACAAAATGACAAAGGGTGTAAATTGGCATTAACAGCATGAACCACAGAGACAAGATGGAGGCTGCAGTTTTACAAAGCAAATATTCCAGCATAAAGTTCAGTGGTTCAGTTCTAATAAGAAATGTGTTTCTATATTTGCCCTGGCAATTTAGCCCTTCAGAACAAAATGCATTTAGAACAGATAGCAGAAAGAGTAAATATTTATCTCTTGACACTAAAAGAAAGGACAAAGCTGACAGGTTTTTGAGGCACTATGAGGTAAACGATGCCAAATCTATCATGACAAAGAGATAGTAAATGAGATGGGAAAAGCGAAAATGGAACATTAAGAAAGTATGGAAATAGAAGGATTTCACGTTAATAGACACATCAAAATGAAGACAATTTTCTGAGCACAATCAGCTAAAAGCTGCTCTCATTTCAATTAAAGAGGCCCCCTCTTCCACAACCCTTGCTGAGTATCTGTCATCTTTAAATGCACTCAAAAGGGTTCTGGAAGAAAAAAAATGTTTATGGAAAGACATAAGGAAGACATGTCCTTCCTTAAATGTGGAATTTAAGGCCCTCCCCCCAAAAAAGAATGGATAGGATGGAAAAGTGTCAAAAATCCTGTGCAATTTTCAGTTTCGCAAACATTATTTCACTGTTGTCTACAAGTCATTAAAGAAATAAACTCCTAGGCAACTAAAGTTTTATAAATCTCAGGGAAGCTGAAATTTACCATCCTTTTCCTTATGTCAATAATTATAAACTATAGAGAATAAGAACACATTAAAATATGACTCATGTAGCTTGAGGCATATCTGCCAGCTTTATTTTTAAATCATTCCTGGGGTTCACCTGTACCTGGTCAATTGTGGTGGCAGTGCAGCAGGTAATCCATGTCACTGCTGAAATAGATCGATTTAAAAATATTCCTACGCTTATAACCCTAACGGTGGCCCTGGTTATTGGTGACAATCAGTGGAACAGTGGAACTTTTAAGTCTGGAAGGACTATAATGTGGGAAAAAGTAGAACATACATTCCTTCTTAAGGTAAGCAAGGTTCCACAAAGTGGCAAAATAATAATAATATTAAAGCACGGCAAAACTAATTCAGATTTAGGGAATCCTTTTTTATCTATGTAAATCTATCTTAGGAAAATAGAGATCACTAAAGATGTTTGATAAAATGTATTTTGTGATTTTGGGTTAAAAATAAATTTATGATGAAGTTTTAATTAACTGCCCCACGTCACTGGGAATTGGATGGCATATAAAGGTAATAATTTATTTATTGTTTATTATTGTGTTTTCTCAAAATAGTTGCTCATAAATTTCTTGTCTAACATAAAACCTAAACTGTTAAATTAAAAACAATATATATATGAAAAGGATTTATGATGCAGCTACTTCAGTTATCTGAAATGGCCACTTGTCAGGCCTCCCAGGTAAACCAGACAGGAAACACGACCAATTGAGCTAATTCTACATTATTGTGAGGTCACACATTAACAGAACCTTGCAAGTCTGAAATCTTCTGCAAATCTCCTTTATAGTCTGAGAAACCAGGGAAGGTTCCTTCTGAGCCTCTTTCTCTGCCTATTATGCAGCTGCAGGATATGCCCTCTCTTATCTGACCCTACCCTTGGCAACACTTCTTCTCTCATTTTTTAAGGTCTTTTTCAAATACTATCACACTGCCTCAGTTCCTTTTCTACAACTCATACTATAGAAATCTGACAGTTATTATGTGAATGTTATATTAATTTTTGGAAACCTCTTTTAGGTTGTTTTAACATGTTAAAGTTAATTAATTTTAAATTCAAATCATGTGTTTTTAATTAATTTTTTTAAAGGATGACTGAAAGGTAAAATAAATGCATCTAATATTCCCCTGCCCAAAAGAAACAAAAATGTATTTAAAAAAAAACAAATGCATCTGTTAACTTCTAAATTAATGTAAGAACTAAGACAGAAATCCAGAAAAGACATTTTTAAACACAGCCTCCACTCACAATTTCAATATTTTCCTCCTAAATACCAGATCTTTAAAATTTGGCAGGCATCACTGAATCAAATTGATCACCTCACCCCTCCTCAGTCAAGTTTTGATCTTGTATAACGTATCAGTTTGTTCAACAATGATCAAATGCTAAACCTTTTCTCAATTATAAACTGCATGATTAACAGCAACACTTTTGGGAGCCCTTAATTATTTTTGAAAAGTATGAAGTTATGAATGTATACATTTACAAAAACAATTCAAAATAAGCTAAAATTCAACAATAATGCAGATGCAAGTGTCCTACAATAATTATTTCTATAAGTGACACCTAAATAGATGGAAGGTCCTTGTATATACCATACTATCTAGTTCAAACAACAAAAAGAACTTAAATGTTGGTAAATATATGTTTATAATTTGGGTTTCCTCATTTCTTAATGAGTTGGGTCAATTTTTTCTTATCAGGCAATTTCCAAACTTTTCCCAAATATTTTCTAAACCATTTCCTGACAAATTAAAGGCTGAACATGAAGAGGCTGCCACCTCCAGACTAGCTGTGGATCAAGGAAACACAGATAAAGTTTGATTTAACAAAGTTATTATCTCCAATGAAAAAAGAAAGAAGTAAATACTTCAGCTTCAATCACAACAATACAAGAGCAAACAATAGATTTAAACTTAATGTTAACCGCTTCAATCTTGATTGCAGAAAATATGACTTCATTAACAGAGTTATTAATGCTTGGAACACACTACCAGACTCTGTGATATCTACTCAAAATCCCCAAAAACTATCTACTATTGACCTCACCCCATTCCTAAGAGGTCTGTAAGGGGTGTGCATAAGAGCACAAACGTGCCTACCCTTCCTGTCCTATTGTTTCCTTTCATTATATCCAATTAATATAGTTATTACATACTTATAATTATATATATGCTTATATATTATACAGTTATTTTCATGCTTATGCTTATATATACTGTTGTGACAAAATCAATAAAATAAAATAAAAAATAAAAGAGAATTCACCACAATGACTGATTTTAAAGACTGTTATGTTAGCGTTTTAGGGATGCAGTGGCTTAGTGGGTAAGACGCTGAGCTTGTCGATCTAAAGGTTGGCAATTCAGCAGTTCGAATCCCTAGTGCCACGTAATGGTGTGAGCTCCCGTTACTTGTCCCAGCTTCTGCCAACCTAGCAGTTTGAAAGCACGTAAAAAATGCAAGTAGAAAAATAGGGACCACCTTTGGTGGGAAGGTAACAGCGTTCTGTGACCTTTGGTGTTGAGTCATGCCGGCCACATGACCATGGAGGCATCTTCTGACAGCGTTAGCTCTTCGACTTTGAAATGTTCGAAATTGAGATGAGCACCGCCTCCTAGAGTCAGGAATGACTAGCATATATGTGCGAGGGGAACCTTTACCTTTATGTTAGTGTTTACGGGATCTTCTTCCAAGAAAATCACATAGTCACATGGATGAAGTTAACAGAGATTTAGTTGGACTTAGAAATTTATAGAAGATATGTTGTCAGACAGATAAGGTACATCCATGGAGCCAGTTTGGTCTCCTGTTTGAAATACCAGGCTAGAAAATGATAGGCCATGAGCTGAAGTCCCAGTTTAGCCATGAAAACCAGCTGGATGACTTTGGGCCAATCACTCTCTCAGAGCCTCACCTACAGAGTTATTGTTGTGGGGAAAATAGGAGGAGGAAGGTATGTTAGATATGTTCAATGCCTCGAGTTATTTTAAAAATAAAAATAAAGGCAGGGTACAAATAAATAAGTGAAATAAATGTGCATTCCCCTACATACTCTCCAATGTATGGGGAAGCCTGGACTACTTAATTTATTTGTACAGTATTTGATGCTATCCACACATGTAATTTATAGAATAACAATGCCATTTCATTATATAGTAAAAGGTAAAAGTTCCTCTCGCACATATGTGCTAGTTGTTCCCGACTCTAGGCGGTGGTGGTCATCTCTGTTTCAAAGCCAAAAAGCCAGCGCTGTCCAAAGACGTCTCTATGGTCATTTGCCCAGCATGACTAAATGCCAAAGGCACACGGAATGCTGTTACCAAAGGTGGTCCCTATTTTTCTACTTGCATTTTTTACCTGCTTTCGAACTGCTAGGTTGGCAGAAGCTGGGACAAGTAATAGGTGCTCACTAGGGATTCGAACCCCTGAACTGCTGACCTTTCAATTGTCAAACTCAACATCTTAGCCACTGAGCCATAGTACAATCCAAAAAACTAGTTCATCTAGCTAACCCAATAAAACCATAGGAATATAATATATAAATAAATAAATCACATAGATTAAGAGAAGAAGCCTATTGGCAACCGATGTATTGCCTTTAAGATCCTCATAAAGAGCTGACTGCTGAATTTTGAACTAATTACAGTTTTAAATTGTTTTCAAAGATAAAGTCATGTAAAGCACATTGCAGTAGTTTATGCAAAGGGTGATGAGGGCATGGGTTATTATCAGTAGGGGCATTTTAATTTTAATGTAGATCCTAAGCCGATAGTATTTGGAAAAATTATTTAGGCCACCTAACTTTCATTGTATCTCTACTGCAACAGAAAGGTCAAATTTCCAGAAAAAATAATGAAGTTACAAACATATTTATTTCAGTTAAAATAAACTATTCTGCTTTCTCCTCATGCCCAGAATTGCCATTTCACATCTACAGGCACTGAGCAAAATAAGAGACCTCATGCCTTTGAAGGCAACAAAAAGAAAAACATTCAACTGACATAACTAGATCATCAGATTCTGATTAGACTTTGTCTATTTAGTTCCTGTAGTATCACATGTATTGACTTATTAAAATGAAACTGTTCATTCACTCTCATCAGAGGAACCATATCAAAAACAAAATACATGATCTTGTTTACATAAGCTAAATCATGATTAATGTATACCATATGGGAGCGTGTGCTATTACTAATGAATAGTTCCCTCTATGGCAACTGATAATAGGTTTGCAAAAGAGACGAGTTGGCACTTATCAGAAGAATAGGATAAAAGATCAAAATAGAATAATAGCCAACTGGCTAGCAACTCCAAAATAGCAACATTAGCAATTAGAATGAATACAGCTTTCAAACGAAGGTTCAAATGGGGCAGAACTATTTGGATGGCTTTCTGAACAGATGCCTGGGACAGCAATATTTATGTCTGCTTCTCTCTTGGCCTACAATAGGAAGCCAAAGCTGCGCTTCAACAAATAACTTTCAACAGCTTGAAAAAAGCCATTAAAAGATTGAACGTTTGTCTTCCTGAAATTATTTATAAATCTAACCAGGTAAGAAATTTAGAGCAAAAACCAAGTCAGATCAAAGAACTTCTATTACCCAATCCAGAGAAAAAAATTTGAGGACAGAAGCCACTGCTTTTCATCCACATACCCTTGAAATGCCAAGACCCATTTATTTAATAACACTTAACTGAACTCATTAGTCCCTTTTGATATGTTTTTTAAAATGGAAATCTGTAGTAAATCTATTCTGGATTATGCATGGCATAATGTGTGCAATTCTTCATACTATTAAAACTGAATTTCCATCGGCTGAGTTTGTCAATTATTTTTATTACCCCTGCCAATAATAATGTAACATGCATCGAAGGTATACAACGTTGTCCAGGAAGAGGACTTTTGCTGTTTTTTTAAGTGGTATGCTGGGGTTCATTTCCCAAAAGTTATGAATGTGGTAAAAGTGTGATAAAAAAACCAGTTTAATTTTTATGTAAATTTAATTGCCATTCAATTAAATAATCCAGAGAAATGTATTTCATATCAAAAATTCCAATTTGATAACAATTTTTGGAGGTCTCTGTAAGACCTAAACCTGCGGCTGTGTGAAAGAATGCAGACCTGGATTGGGAAGGGAGAAAGAGCGATCAAACTGTTAAGGAAAGATTTATGTTATTCAGTCTTGAAAAAGGGAAACACATAAGAAAAAAATGCAAAACATTGGATGCATTTGTTTTAAGTTGGAGTAGAGACAACTGTCAGTTTTCCTTTCTGTTGCTGACAGAACAAATTTTGTTCCTCTAATATAGATGGTGGACAAAAGATTGGATATAAAGGGTATTCAGCCAAATTTGAATTGGCTAGGTTATTAATACGGTTTCACAATCAGTTAATTTGTATCCATTTTAATGTAGTGAATAAAGAAACTGGGAGGTCGTGAATTCTACCTCTGCCTTAGGAACAAAGCCAGCAGGATAATCTTGGATCTGTCTCTCTCAGCCCTAGGAAGAAGGCAAGGGCATATGACTTCTGAAATCTCCCAAGAAAATTGCATGGACTATAGGCTCAGTAAAACCAAAGTTTCAGGCTAACAAGCTGACAGAAGACACTTAGGAACCAAACCATTGATGGCCTGGGTCAACTGAGCATTGCAGTCAGTGAAGTTTTAACCAAGAGATCTGTTGGATCAGCAAATTTCCTCACTGCAAACTGAGATATTTATCATATCTAAAGGCTGCCATGGATGAGTTCCAAATCTCACTCATGCTTCAGCCAGACAGGGATGGGCCTTCTAACAATAGCACTTCATGTTGAATGAGTCATAGTTGCTTTTTCACCCCTAGAGTAAAACTAGTGAAATGCATGAACTGCTTGGGCAGATATTGTCTGACCCATGGAAGTTAGCTTTTGGATGATTAGATCATATCTGAGAACAATCCATCTAATTCAGGCAACGAGGTAGTGGAATAGTATGACACATGGTACACAAATTCCGTATTCTGTCTTGCTTTCTGAGCTGCTGGTGTTATTATGGTTCGGATGTTTAGACTGGCTTTGGCATTTTTATTCACCTATTGAGTCCTTCCCAAGTACCTGGGATAGGCAGATGTTCACTAATGTCTATGGAGTTGTCCACTAATGTTTAAGGTAAGATTGTAGGATGTAAGTTGTTCCAAGTAAAGTTGCCTTTTGCAATTGACTAACTGTGATATTGTCAATGCCGATGGTGTTCAAGTGGTGCCCCAGAAGTTTTGGGATTGCATCCTAGGTACCTATTATTTATTAGTACTGTTTCCTGTCCCATAATTCTATTTTCAGGTCTTTGTATTTTGTGACTTTCTCCAGTTCTTGCTCTTCTATTATGTTGTTTCCAGGTACTGCCATGTCCATTATCCTGACTTTTTCATCTTTCTTATAACAATTGTTAAGTCAGAAGCAAGTGCTTGTCTGTTTGAATTCTATAAGTCCCAGAGAATTTTAGCATCTTCATTTCCTAGTTATCTGATTTGTGATCTTACCCACTCTTCTTGCAGGCAAGTGATATTTCTTGCAGATATTCCAATGTACCATGGTTGCTACTTTGTTGCTGAACAATTACCCACAACAGCCTCACCTATCAGAAAAATTGTTTGAGGCCACTGAAACAATGACACACTTATAGAGACAACCCTGAAGAAAGCCCCAAGAGAAATAAATCCCATACTATTGGCAATGGCAAGAAGAAGGCAGAAGCAGCATCCATTAGCAGAAGAAATCAACAGGCCAAATTATTGAGAGCAGCAAGAGATGTTGCAACAACTGTGCCAAAACCATTGTAGCAGCAGCAATTGAAACCAACAGTGTCAGGACAGCAGGGTGGCATCCATTATAAGTTGATTTAATAGTGGTGAAGAAGAATGTGACAGGACAGCTGATAGGAGCTGTGCTGCCCTGCACAGTCATGCAGAGCTCATCCTGCATGTACAATTTCTTGGAAAAGGTATGTGTGAGGCAGATAAGGCATTAAAAGATTAATTCCAGGGGAGTTAGCATTGCGTGTAGAGAATAGCACATTGGTGACATATAGAAGTGAGGTACTATGACTGAGGATTTGGTATTAATTGTAGATAGAAGAGACTGAAGACACTGAGGTAGACACCAGCTCATAAAGTTTAAAAAGACATCAGTTTAGCAACAAGTGGCAACCAAAGTAGCCAGCCAATATGGTAAGATCCGTAATTGGCTGATTGTTTCTGGCATAATGTCCAAGAAAGGCAAAAATACTAAGAAGACTAACTGTGGAAAGTTGCAGCGTTTAGTGGCACAACTAACCAAACAGGAGGGTGTTTGGAGGGTGACAAGAAGGACAAGAGAGAACTCCTGTCTCTTTAATGTTATTCTTTGGCACAAGCACCTGGCTGTGAAAGTAATTGGCAAAGTAGTTTGAGCAAGAAAGGAGGAAAGGAACCGTATTTACTACATCCATGGGCAAGGAATCCCAGCTGTAGCAAACCAGTAGATTTGGCACTGTAGGAGAAAAGGAAAAGGCAGGCAAGAAACATCTTTGGAGTTCTGGCTAGAGAAATAAGGAAGTATATGACAATTCAGTTGAGGAAGTAAGAGACAAGGTTAGGGATATGGTAGATTGCCATATACTAGCTTAGAACAAACTTTAAAGTGAAAGTCAGTGAAATATATAATCAGAGAATGGACAGGTGAGAAAAAGCAACCTTTTATGTATCACATTTGTTCAACAATATAAATGAAATTCATCAGGAAAAAAAACACCTCTATGTGATTACTATACCAAACCTCACAATCAACTAGAAAAATAAGGGGGATGGCAGTAAGAAGAAAATATGGCTACCATCCTTTGAAATATAGTCAAACTGCATCAGGAACATTAATTTCAGGCTCATATTCAGATAAGACATCATCAAGGAGAATTTTTCAATGGTAAAACAGGGAAAACAGACTTTCATATTGGAGAGAAAAAAACCCAAATCAGAAAATCAGACTGAATAATCAAATCTAATCAGATGGCTCTGAAATGATTGGGATATTTTTGCATTCATGCAAAAATACCTTTTCTGAATTTATCTTAAAATCTATATGGAATCAATATAATTTTATAACAAGTGTCTACGTCAAATTTTCCCAATCTATATGAATTGTCTAATTGAATAAAATCAAATTGCTGAATCAAATCCATTATTCAAATACAATTTTTCCTGATCACAGAAGTCAACTACTGAAGTCTTCATTTTTCTCTTGCATTATCCAACCCCAATTGTATACTATAGAGATTTCAATTAATTTCATATATTCTTCTTGGATGGCAGTTCAGATATTGGGCATATATTGGGAATATTGGGAATCATGTAATAACTGAATAAGGATACCAACTTTTGTTCTTCTTTCTTCTTAAGTTGGCCTAATGCATTGCTAGACTTGTTTCTCATGTTCTCAGAACAAAACCCCTTTAAACATGTAATACATTTTGTAATTGCCACTTGAATATTGGCAGTGTATAAGAGGTAATATTTTTAGAATCTCTCTGTAGCTCAAGGCAAGCTTCTGATAAACAGCCAAAACATCTTCCAACATGAAACCAATAGACTGATTCCAAATGACAGCTGGACTGGTAGTTTCAATTCTACTTTTCTTTTGATGGTCTCACTAATTATTCTTTTTTTTTTTTTACAGTGCTGAGAAAAAGCAACCTTTTATGTATCACATTTGTTCAACAATATAAATGAAATTCATCAGGAAAAAAAAACACCTCTATGTGATTACTATACCAAACCTCACAATCAACTAGAAAAATAAGGGGGATGGCAGTAAGAAGAAAATATGGCTACCATCCTTTGAAATATAGTCAAACTGCATCAGGAACATTAATTTCAGGCTCATATTCAGATAAGACATCATCAAGGAGAATTTTTCAGTGGTAAAACAGGGAAAACAGACTTTCATATTGGAGAGAAAAAAACCCAAATCAGAAAATCAGACTGAATAATCAAATCTAATCAGATGGCTCTGAAATGATTGGGATATTTTTGCATACATGCAAAAATACCTTTTCTGAATTTATCTTAAAATCTATATGGAATCAATATAATTTTATAACAAGTGTCTACGTCAAATTTTCCCAATCTATATGAATTGTCTAATTGAATAAAATCAAATTGCTGAATCAAATCCATTATTCAAATACAATTTTTCCTGATCACAGAAGTCAACTATTGAAGTCTTCATTTTTCTCTTGCATTATCCAACCCCAATTGTATACTATAGAGATTTCAATTAATTTCATATATTCTTCTTGGATGGCAGTTCAGATATTGGGCATATATTGGGAATATTGGGAATCATGTAATAACTGAATAAGGATACCAACTTTTGTTCTTCTTTCTTCTTAAGTTGGCCTAATGCATTGCTAGACTTGTTTCTCATGTTCTCAGAACAAAACCCCTTTAAACATGTAATACATTTTGTAATTGCCACTTGAATATTGGCAGTGTATAAGAGGTAATATTTTTAGAATCTCTCTGTAGCTCAAGGCAAGCTTCTGATAAACAGCCAAAACATCTTCCAACATGAATCCAATAGACTGATTCCAAATGACAGCTGGACTGGTAGTTTCAATTCTACTTTTCTTTTGATGGTCTCACTAATTATTCTTTTTTTTTTTACAGTGCTGATAAAAATGATAGCTCACAAATTGTTTAGTCTTTTTTGTTTAGGGGGATAATACATCTTGTATTAACACTAACTAGATCAATGAAATGAGATGGAAATGCAAGTATCCAAGAAAAATTTCCAAATCACTCACAAATAGACATGAGCAATAAACTGTTTTTGGCTTGTTTTAAATGAAACTCTCTCTTCCATTGTCAATATCATGACATTAGAGAGAAGGAAATGGTGGGAAGGAATCTGTGTACAACAACCATGTGAATCCCAAATGTTTCCAAGCAAGCATTAAAGTTATCTAAGAAAAACCGAACAGAGACTTAGATACATTTGGTAATACTTATAATTGTTGCTTTCCACAGGGTAGTCATAATGCTAAAGATGGATTCTATCACTCTATGGAAGAATAGCTAACTAATTGTGGCATAGGCTTCACTATCTTGAATAATGTATTATATTAAAAGTAAATCTGGCACAGATTTTAATTTAATTTGGAACTAACGTTTAGACAACAATATAGTATATGAATGTGTACCTCATCCAAAATGTAGGTTTCTCTTTACATAAAGTCTTAATATTTCAGTTTTATAGAACTTCTTCAATTATAACAGTCTTTTCATAGTATGGACTAGACAACCCAGAAGCCATTGGGTTATCATTTCATAGTTTCAAAGATTGTCATTGTTTCAATGATATCTCCTTATCCAAATAGAGAAACAGAATGAACATGAGTGGGCAAAAAAACCCAAAACAACAACAACAAACCACTGGCATGAGCTACTTTTAAATGCTGGCTTCCCCATTGAGTTTCTTGATGTGAATCTGGCAGACAGTGTCAGAAACCTTCCTTCCTTCCTTCCTTCCTTCCTTCCTTCCTTCCTTCCTTCCTTCCTTCCTTCCTTCCCCCACCCTCCCTCCCTTCCTTCCTGGAGAACAATAAATAAACTACATCATTTGAATTACTTTTGCTTTTCCTGAGACTCCAGATCTCACCCAAACTAGCTGTGCATTTATTTCAATTGTCTACTGTACCTTTTTAGTTCACTTATTTGGTATTAAATAAGCCCTTGTTCTTCAAGTGTAGCAACAGAAGAGAGAGAAATGTTCCAATAGAAGAAAAAAAAAGGACGAACTAGGGAAGTTGTATGAAACAACAATAATATCTTCAAAGGAATGAAATTCTCAAGGCAAGAAGAAAACAACAATATACTACCCTTTCTGAATATCCTCATCAGCAGAAGAAATGACAGCAAATTATAAACACAAATCTATCAAAAAACAACCCACACTAATCATTACCAAACTAAGAACCCAACCTCCCACAAGAGGAGCTTTTTCAGAACATTATTCAAATGCACTAAAGCAACCCAAAAGACCAGAAAAAGGAAGCAGACCTTTTATATAACATCTTCCAACAAAATGGATAACCATAGAACTTTATTAAAAATGTGCCTGATCATTCAATCCACTATAGCAAAATTAACACAAACTATGAAAAGGATAACATTATCCTAACCTGAAAAATATTTCAGAAACCAATTTTCAGAAACCAATTCAACATGGCATCACTATAGCACTGTAGCACACAAACTAATTATTAGAGCAGACCATCTCTAATAAATAAAAAAACCCAGTAAAAAAAAAAGCAGGAGCCATCTACAATCTACTGTGTAAGGACTGCAACACTGCAGTCTATATAGGACACTATATAGGACAACCAACTAGCAGAACATATCCATGAGTACCAACTAGCAGTCAGAAGACATGATGAAAACTCTTGAATTTCACAAAATATGGACAGACTTAAGCATAGTTTCAACTAGAAAACCATGACCATCCTAGACTTAGCCAAGTCCAAAAACATTAGAGAATTCCTGGAAGTCTGACAAATCAGCTATCAATAGATAAAATGGAGATAAACCACATTTACATACCATTCAAAACAGATAATGTACAAGTGAAGAAGGGACCAAAAAGACCACAAGAAAGATATTAGCAAAATACTACCTGTGAATACAAGATTCCATAATAATAAGAGAGAGAGAGGGAGGGAGGGAGGGAGAGAGGAACAGCAACCTAAATAAGACAGGGTTCATCATGAGGAGACTGCTGTCACATCAGAGATAAAGCCTGAAATCCAAAAATAGAAATTTAAGAAAGTGGAAGAAAAGATTTAAAATTCTGTGAAATCATTCACACAAAGATAGAAAACTAACCCAATGGAAGTAGTAGATATATGGTAGTACGTATGCAGGATATATTGGAGAATAGCACTGGTAGTATGGACTCCTAATACAAAAATATCCAAGACTAATTTACGAAAATGTGCATCAGTATTTGGATAAAAGTGTTGCCTTTAAAGTCACCTGATCAGTGACTTTATTCAAATAAATAAAAGTGTTACATGCTATATATTAAAATACTGAAAATTTTAAAATGTAATAATTGTTGGACAATACATTTAATATAACAATAAGTACCATCTAAGTAATATCTATAATAGTATAGTATAAGTACATGGAGAGAGATATGGACCAAAATGAAAAAAAAATTAAGATTAAGGAAGAGACCATATAGAATATTATTTTTTATGTTGAAACTTTTGGTTTTAAACCTTTTATCTATAGCACTAAAATTGTACCCACTTCTCGAAACACAATTTTAATACCCTATGTAGACTTTGAATATTTACATGTATAGATGTTTATGTGTCTGCAATTTTACTCATGTAGACCAAAAACGTCATGATGGTTTAACTGTAATCCTAAATTGTATTAGCTCCCTTTCCATAGTAACAATATTCAGATATGGTAAAATAGTATATCATCTTTTTAACTATCTACCAGAAACCAGACAATAGTTTTCAATAGAAAACTATTGAAGAAAGTTTTCTGAAAATCACTCTGCTTTAGCATTTTCTCAGAACAGGTATATTCTGTTGCTCAGTTGGCACAAGCCAAAGATAAGGACTTTGAAAAGGATACTATGCATGCAGCCATTTTGTCTAGCTACAGATTCACAAAGTGCAGTGCTCATAGGAAACCTGATAGTCAGCAACCTTTTGGTCAATATGTAATTAAAAGTTGGCAACAAATATTAAGAGCACACTGGGTATGTTTACAAAGATCAGCATGCTTAGTGGAACTACTATATATTAAATATGTATAACCCCTTAAGGGGACTCTTTCTCTACCTTCTAAGCACATTGTATGCAATGTTTAGATAAAATATGTGCTGTGGACTAATATTTACGGTGAGAATTCAGCAGATTATAGTATATATATATATATATATATATATATACTCATCATCATCATATATACTCACTCATCATCTTCAGGCTGGTGCTTTCGGCTTCGACCTTCTGTGGGCAAAGCGTGGTCGGAGCTGCCGTCTCTCTATAAATACTTTAGTTCCGCACTGTCCGCCAGAATATATATATGTGTGTGTGTGTATATGTATGTGTGTGGGTGTGTGTGTGTATGTGTGTGTGTGTGCATGCGTGTGTGTGTATATATATATACATATACATATACATATACATATACATATATATATATATATATATATATATATATATATATATTTATATATATATATATATATATATATATGTAGGTCTTTGGTTGTTCGGGTTTTCTCCCGTGTAAAATTGGAAATGTCTTGGCAACGTTTCGACGAAGTCTCATTCGTCATCTTCAGGCTTCAGCTTCGTGCTTCTGGGAGCAATGTGTGATCGCAGCTGTTTCTTCCTTTTAACTGCTAGTGGGGGTTTGAACTGATTGGGTGGGAGCTTGGCTGTGCTCTGATTGGATGGGGTTTTTGTGCTCTGATTGGCTGGGGGTGTGTCCTGTTTGGGTGGGGGCTTGGTTGTGCTCAATTTAGTCTGTGTTGCAGGGGGATTTGAGCTGGTGAGCTGCATAGCTGTTGTTTGGCTTTGTGGTGGTGCTACATCTTCATAGTGGGTGTCAGTCTGCTGCATGTATGGATTGGAGGGGTTTGAAATGGCTAATGTTGCAGCTGCGGTCTGGCTTCTGGTCCTTGGTCGTGCTTCATGATCAGTGTGGGTTTGGGTCTGCTTTCTGGGTGGATGTGCGGTGGTGACATCCTGTGTGGACCTCGTGAGTGTGGGTCTGGTGTCATTCCTCGTGTTAGGGACTCGTTTGTCAATAAGGGCGGGTTTCCAAATGGCTGGTAGGCGGGAGGTATCATCTCGTTTGTTCATGCTGTGTGGGAGTTTTTCTATCTCAATGGCTTCTCTGATTATTCTGTTGTTAAAGTGTTCAGTTTTGGCGATAGTTCTGGTCTTTTTAAAGTCAATATCATGTCCTGTGACTTTAAAGTGTTGGACCAGGGAAGAAGTTGGTTCCTCTTTTTTGACTGAGTTCTTGTGTTCTTCAGCAAGCTCCCAGAAGCACGAAGCTGAAGCCTGAAGATGACGAATGAGACTTCGTTGAAACGTCGCCAAGACACTTCCAATTTTACGTGGGAAAAAACCCGAATGACCAAAGACCTACATATATATATATATATATATATATATATATGTCTTTGGTTGTCCGGGTTTTCTCCGTAAAATTGGAAATGTCTTGGCAACGTTTCGACGAAGTCTCATTCATCATCTTCAGGCTTCAGCTTCGTGCTTCTGGGAGCAATGTGTGATCGCAGCTATTTCTTCCTTCACATTGCTCCCAGAAGCACGGCTGAAGCCTGAAGATGACGAATGAGACTTCGTTGAAACGTCGCCAAGACACTTCCAATTTTACACGGAGAAAACCCAACAACCAAAGACCTATATACAAACACCGTGAAAACCTCAGAAAACATATATATATATATATATATATATATATATATATATATATATATATATATATATATATATATAAACATCATCTCCAAGATGAGGCAAAGCACCTATTAATTCTTCTTTTTAACACAACAGCATTGTTATAAACAATTTGTTGAGTTTCAAAAATTCATGGCAGAGTGGATAAAAACAGTCTGGATAAAGAAATCATTACTACTAATGGTGCTATTCATCATGTTTATTATTGATGAGAGAAAAAGAGAGACAACACACATCAGCATCTATTATTCCCTTCCATGCTAACTGAGCACATTCTACACCCTCTAGAGAATGACACACACATCCAGAAGTCTCCTATAAGTACCATCCAGCCATTTCGTTATATAGAGAACTCAGTTGGTCAGGACTTTATTTCGTTTGGACCCCACCAATGTCGCTCAATGATATCAGCCTAAGAAAGACATCATTGTGCAAAGCCAATTTTTGGAAGAGATTTTCTTGCTGCCGATGCCGAGTTAAATGTACTGCTATCATGATGGCATTACAGTAATTGGGAGGGTGTTGTATCTGAGCAGCATTCTGGATAACATAATGACTGAACAGCCTAGGATTATTATTTTACTATGGGATCTGTGCTAAATGACTTGATGCCCCATTAAGTCACATAGAATAAAAGAATCTGTGGTCCCCAATCTTTTGGGCATCATGGAGAAAGGTTTTTCCATGGATGGGAGGGGGCGTGGTTTTGCATGCTGGCTGCATCCCGCTTGTTTGCACAGCCTGGTTTCTGGCATGCTATGGACTGGGAATTGGGGACCCCTGCTGTTGAGGTTGGACCATGACCTTTTCAATGAGGTAGAAGTACCCCTACATGGAAGAAAGAGTTTATAATATGAATCTAAATGAATGTCTCTGTCTTCTTAAATGTAATAAGCCACGAAGATCAAAGGTCAAGTAAATAACTTGTCCAAAAGAACCTGAACAGAACCACAGATGCTGCTGTACTCTGACCTGCCAAACCCCCTGACCTTATAACTAAAGTGATCAATTTTTATCCTCACAATATCTAGTCAACATTCCACAGTAAACTATGAGAGTTCTGTGTAATTGCATCTAAGGTAAAGGTAAAGGTTCTCCTCACACATATGTGCTAGTCGTTCCTGACTCTAGGGAGTGGTGCCCATCTCCGTTTCAAAGCAGAAGAGCCAGCGCTGTCCAAAGACATCTCTGTGGTCATGTGGCTGGCATGACTAAATGCCAAAGGCATACAGAATGCTGTTACCTTCCCATTAAAGGTGGTCCCTATTTTTCTACTTGCATTTTCTAAGTGCTTTCGAACCGCTAGGTTGGCAGAAGCTGGGACAAGTAATGGGAGCTCACCTTGTTATGCAGCCCTAAGGATTCGAACCACTGAACTGCTGACCTTTCAATTGACAAGCTCAGCATCTTAGCCACTGAGCCACCGTGTCCCTACGCAGTGCAATAAATAAATTGCATCTATTTATTGGTAATATAGTGGAATTAACTGAATATCTTCACTCAGCAGAAATGGAAGGGGTTTTCCATCTCTAGTACAGCCTGTGAAGGCACCCTTGAGAGGTAATACAGGCAAGAAACACAGCCAAGAATACTAGCTCTATCTTTATTTTAAGGTTACATTGTCTTGCAAATTTCTCTTCCCCTCGCCTTTACAATCCAAGAAATGTTTCTGAGAGGTTTGCCTTATCCCCATTCCTTCTCTGCAGTCTAGACTGCAGCCCTTCTTTCTATCTGCAAAGCTCATTCCCACAAACCATTACATCTTGTGATGTTCCAAAATTTGCCTCAAGATTGGAGAAAGCCTCCAAAGCAGATTTAGAAAATGTAAGTGATTATAAAGGAGAAGGAAGAGCCAACAATGGTTATAAAGCCTCTCCTTATGATACTAAAGGCAAACAAATGTTAAATAGTATGGTGTCACACCTATTTACCTATTAGAAAAGGCTGGTTACTTTATGGAACTTTTACAGGTTGTCCTTGACTTACAACAGTTCATTTAGTGACTGTCCAAAATTACAACGGCACTGGAAAAAAGTGACTTATGACCATTTTTCACAATTATGACCTTTTCAACGTTCCACGATCACGTAATCAAAATTAAGACGCTTGGCAACTGGTTCATACTTATAACCGTTGCTGTGTCCCAAGGTCATGTGATCATCTTTTGCTATCTTCTGCCAAACAAAGTCAATGGGGAAGCCAGATTCACTTAACAACTGGGTTGCTAACTTATCAATTGCAGTGTTTCACTTAACAACTGAGGCAAGAAAGGTCGTAAAACAGGGCAAAACTCACTTAACAAATGTCTCATTTAACTACAGAAATTTTGGGATCAATTGTGGTCATAAGTCGAAGACCACCTGTACTTCCTTGGAAGTAGCTGAGGAATGGAAACATTAAACTTATAAAAGGATTTTTTACTGTAGGTGACAAAAAAAACCTAAGGAATTAGATGGAATGTACCATGTTAGACAGATAGCAATGTAGCTTTTTGATGCTGGTGCTAATGCAAATATCACATGCATTTGACAATTAGGTTACCTTAGATTTTGTTTAAAAAGTCTGGTTCAGTTTTGAGTGTTGCTTTTAACAATATATTAATATTCCATCTTTCTGTTATGTATGATGGTTAATAAATGAAAAATACATTGCGGTATAACTCTATTAGACAGAGATATACTATATATATATATATATATATATATATATATATATATATATATATATATATATATATGTTTTCTGAGGTTTTCGTGGGTGTTTGTATGTAGGTCTTTGGTTATTCGGGTTTACTCCCACGTAAAATTGGAAGTGTCTTGGCAACGTTTCGACGAAGTCTCATTCGTCATCTTCAGGCTTCAACCTCAGAATATATATATATATATATATATATATATATATATATATATATATATATATATATATATATATATATATATATATATATATATACTCTATAGTATATAGAGAGATATTCTATATATACTATACATATAGATATATTCATTGCTATATTTAAATCCCATACAGAATCAAAACTCACTCATTTGAAATACAAGCAAAGAACCATATAAATTGCATACATGAATTATTTTGGATATATATAAGTAGCTGTTCATCTGTTACAACTCAAGTTTTCCATATTTTTAAAAACAATAGTTTGCAAAACAAAATTATACAATATTTTCAAATATTTAGTACTGTTTCCCCCAAAATAAGACATCCCCTGATAATAAGCCCAATCGGGCTTTTGAGCGGAGGGTAATAAGGCCAAGCGCTTATTTTAGGGTTCAAAAAAATATAAGACAGGGTCTTATTTTCAGGGAAACACGGTAATGATACAATTATTAAAAATGATATTGCTAACGTGATATGTTCTTTATCCCAAAGGATCTCATTTCTAATCATCAAGGTCTTGGTTAATGCTATGAAAATTTTAATAAAAGTATTGTCTGTGGCTTAAATAAATTGTACATAATATTACACTGAGGTACCACCTCTCTAAACTACTACAGGTAGACTATTTCATGTCCCCCTGGCTCATGATAAGGAATGGTACATTTAGATATTGTACTATCCAAAAAAATTTAGAAAAAGAATCAGGGTGCGCAAACATTTTAAGCCCAATTTAGTTTTTACTAAACTCTTAATTATAAAGGTATTAATTATAGTGCTAGATATTTCAAAAGAACTGATGTTCCATAAGATCTTTTCAAAATGTTTTGACAATCATTTTTAATATTTAGTCCAGACAGCTTCTGCATTAATTTGCATGGTTCTGTATCATATACTAACATGATAACTTGCAATTCTGAGTCATCGCTGTCTTAAACGTTTATACTTAGGTTCATAATTCATTATTTGTAATGCTGAGAAAGATCACAGAAATACTTCCAATGTCTGAATAAATTAATATATTGGCTGATAACGTATGGACATTTTTCTGGGATGATACAGAACATACTGAACCATTTATCTAATAGGTGCAATTAGACTTAATAGATTTTTTTTTGTTGAACCCACAACTAAATAAACACTTCTAGACTGGCTGCCTAAAATTGCAGAACAACTCTGACTCACAGCTTCGTCATCACTGGGTTTTATAGAACTCAAGAGTCTGATATAATTGTCATCTTAAACTTACAAAAATAGATTCTGCAATTTTTATGAGTGATGACAGATATGCTTTGGTTTGTTTACATGAACATTGTTCTTATATATTTTGAAAGTGTGAGCCAAAAAGTTAAACAGCTGTAAAAGCCTGAGATTAACTTGAAATCTGATGCATTTGTTTGTTTTACCTTATATTCATACTGTACTTCACTTACTAGCTTAGATATGTCAGCCTAAAGAATTACAATTGTTTACTATGCACCTGAATCTTACTCATCTAATCAGAACTGCTATATATTTATGAGAACATCACATCCCTAAGAAATCCAAGTAAACCCCACCCCCACCCACCCCATACACAAAATCTGTAAGCAATATATTTATTGCTTTATATTTCACATTAAAGACTCTGTTAATAGAATAGAATAGAATAGAATAGAATAGAATAGAATAGAATAGAATAGAATAGAATAGAATAGAATAGAATAGAATTCTTTATTGGCCAAGTGTGATTGGACACACTTGTTCAATTGCATCCGATTATGTTCAGTTGCATCTGATTATGAAATGAATCATTCTATGTGTTCAGACTTTTATTGCTACAGCAACCAATCAGATGACTTTGAGAAGTTCATGCACAGTATTGCCTTCCCACTTAAGCTGCCTGGCAGCTAATACTCAAAGGAATACAATCATCCATACCGAAGGTAATATGTAACTTTTATGATTTATAGTAGCAATCATCAATAACCTGATTTGCCAAGACTGAAATCCCTTTTAAATCTAGGTAAAATAATTACTTTACTGATAAACTCCAGAATAATGCACTGCGTGTAACAGTTTCATTTTACCTGTCCCAAATTCCCATTATTCAATTTGTTTGGATTTTGCGAGGGGGCAAAGAATCAGTCAATTTCTTCACATCCTGTATAATTTTATATATTTGTACAAGCTATAGATACCTAATTGTTTTAATCTTTCCCCATAGGATGCTGTAATTGATCATTACTTTGGAAACCATTTTCTGCCTTTTTTTCAGTTTTAAGATTCTTTGAGAAGAGTACGAAGTGTGGTTAAATTGTAAAACTGGAAATGTTTTTTTTAAAATATATTTTTTCAATATTCCTTTTCATTACTTAGCATCCATCAAAAAGTTGATTTCCCCACCCCAAAAACAGAGATCAAGTTTGAAACTGGCCCAGATTTAGCTGCTATAGAAAAAACAATCCAGGAAAAATGTCCTGATGAATCATTATTGTTATGTATTCTTGTATGTACCTTTAAATATTTGGGCGGGAAATCAGCACGTTGCTGATTGGACGAAGCCGCCAGTAGAACTGTATAAAAGGAGAGGTTTTCCCCCAGCCTGTTGCTGGGTTCACCATATATTAAAGAGCTGTTGTCACTACCCTGGTCTCCAGCCTCGTTACTTCCAGAACTTAACACTGGCGGCGGTGGGATCTCGAGGCTAAGGAGAACCAGAACCGAGCTGAAGCACGATAGACCGAACCCAGCAAACACAGGGCAGAAAAGCGGAGATGGCCAGTTACACTCCGCCCGCACCGTTTGACCCGGCTAAGAGAAATGGGGAACGATATGACCCGCTTCAAAGCTTTCTAGAAGCCAACGAACTGCAAGGAGTTCCAGATAACCGCAAAAGGGCTTATTTCTTAAGCCACTGTGGTCCGGAGGTCATTGATATCGCGGAAGCCCTGGCAGAGCCAACGCCGTTACAATCGGTGCCGTGGCCAACTCTACAGACCTTACTAAAAAACCATTTCGCGCCAATGCCGTCCAAATACGTGCGGTGGTTTGAATTCGGAGAGCGAAGGCAGATGGAGGGCGGATCCATCGGTGACTACATGGCCGCCCTAAGGAAAGCGTCCAAGGACTGCGGATACCGCGACTAGACGAGGTGCTCCTCGAGCAGCTCATCCGAGGGGTCAGAGACATCCGTTTGCGGCGACGGCTGCTAGCAAAGAGCAGCCTAACGCTGGCCAACGCTCTGGACGAAGCCAGAGCACATGAAATGTCCACCCAAGCGGCGGAGACACTGCAAAAGCCTCTCCCACCAAAGGCGAGCGCAAAGCCAACTCCAGTGCACCAGGAGGAGGTTCAGACCGAATCCGACGGTGAAGATGAGGAAGGGGTCTGCCGAACCGAGAAACGCGACAAAGGGGACCGAGACGAATGCGGAAGCTGCGGAGGTCAACACCAGCGCCAACGCTGCAAGTTTAAGGACGCAACATGTCGGCGGTGCGGGAAGAAAGGGCACCTAGCTCAAGTTTGTCGAGCGGCCCAACCTTCCCGCCGAAAATTCAAATCGGCCAATCAGAGCGCGGAATCGGCAAGGCGACCCGCGATTGGCTCAAACAAAAAAGGCGCGGATTCAAACCAAACGACTGTGGTCATAGGCCGCGCCTCGACCCGAGTGGAGAAGAAGATCTTCACCAAACCAAAAATAGAGGGAGTACGGTGCCGGCTCGAAGTAGACACGGGATCAGCGACCACCATCATGTCCTGGGACACTTTGGCGAAGCCACTGCCGCCAGTCGCGAAGCGCCACCTGCAAGCACAACGGCTACGAGTCCACGACTACCAAGGGAATCGCATCCCTGTTCGAGGGACCACCTCCGTCCGAGTCGAGTACGGACCACACAAGAAGACCCTGCCCATCACGATCGTCGAAGGGACCCTGCCCAGTCTGTTGGGACTAGACTGGTTTCGTGCCCTGGGCATGGGAGTTACAGGCATCTACAGAAGTGACTGTAACCTGAAAGGCATTCTCTTTAACGAGTTCAAGATGTCTTCAAGGACTGCCTGGGCAAGTACAAAGGACCCCTATTTCCTTCAACTTAGACCCCCAGGTAGCTCCCATTAGGCTTAAGGCGAGGAGAGTCCCTTTTGCCCTAAAACCAAAAATTGACAAGGAGCTAGATAAGCTCATAAATCAGGGGATTTTGGTGCCAGTCGATCACGCAAAGTGGGAGACGCCAATCGTCACCCCAATAAAACCAGACGGGTCAATTAGAATTTGCGCTGACTACAAGGCGACGCTTAACAAAGCCTTACAGAAAAGCGCTTACCCGGTTCCCGTGGTGCAACACTTGCTGCACTCTTTGGGGCGAGGGCAAGTCTTTGCAAAGTTAGACTTGGCCCAAGCCTACCAACAACTGCCCGTGACGCCGCACAGCGAAGCCCAAACGATTGTAACTCACAGGGGCCTTCAAGTGCACCCGATTGCAATTTGGGGTGAGTGTGGCACCAGGGCTGTTCCAAAACCTAATGGAACGACTTCTGCAAGGGCTCCCAGGGTAGTTCCTACTTGATGATGTCCTGATTTCAGGGGAAAACGTAGAGGAATTGGGGGAGCGGTTGAGAAAGGTTCTGGGCATTTTCCGGACAGCCGGATTAAAAGTCAAGGTAAACAAATGCCAGATAGGGGTCGAATCCGTCGAATTCTTGGGCTACCGGATAGACAAGAAAGGAATTCACCCCACTGAGAGCAAGGTCAAGGCAATTAGAAAGGCTCCAGCGCCCAAAAACAAAGCAGAGCTACAGGCATTCCTGGGGCTAGTGAATTTTTACGCGGTTTTTTTAAAAAACAAAGCGACCGTTGCTGAACCGCTGCATAGGCTTTTAGGAAAAAATACTGTTTGGTCTTGGGGAAAGTCGGAAAATAGGGCTTTCGAAGCAGTAAAAAACCTGCTCTCAAGTGACAGCCTGCTCATCCAATATCATAACTCATTGCCCCTAGTGCTGGTTTGCGATGCCTCCCCTTACGGGGTGGGGGCTGTACTCAGCCATAGACTTCCAAACGGCACAGAAGCCCCTATAGCTTTTTACTCTAGAACGATGTCCTCCCCAGAGAGGAACTACAGCCAATTAGATAAAGAAGCACTAGCCATTGTGTCAGGGTGAAAAATTCCACGAATATGTTTTGGGCGGATTTTGAAATCGTGACTGACCACAGACCGCTACTAGGGATACTGGCTGGCGACCGCAACGCCTGTGGCACTTTCGCCACGCTTGACCCGATGGACTATTTTCTTAGCCGCTTATTCTACAAGCTGCAGCATCGACCAGGAAAAGAAGTGGGGCATGCAGGCGCGTTAAGCAGATGCCCACTACCAGGGGCCATCGAAGACCCCACGCCGGGACGCCCATCCTGCTTATTGACTCTTTGGACTCTGGCCCAGTCACATCTAAGGAAGTGGCTCGGGCATCATACCGGGACATTATGTTAAGGACTGTACTCGGTTGGGTACAAGAGGGCAGCCGCTGCGGGCAACGCTTAAGGAATTTGTTAAAAACGGGATGAGCTCTCGGCTCAAGGGGTGCCTGTTATGGGGTGATCGTGTGGTAATCCCGATAAATTAAGGGAAAGGTATTGGACCTCCTCCACGAGGGCCACCCAGGGATCGTAAGGATGAAGGGGCTAGCGAGAAGCTATGTGTGGTGGCCACTCATGGACTCAGAGATTGCTGAGAGGGTGGGAAATGCCAGGCTTGCCAAGAGTCCAGACCTCTACCCCAACGGCCCCAGTCAGGAATGGGAAAAACCCCGAGGGCCCTGGTCAAGAATCCACATTGATTTTGCTGGCCCTTTCCATGGCCAAACTTTCCTAGTGGTTGTCGACGCATTCTCTAAATGGTTGGAGATCATACTCATGAAATCCACTATGGCCGAGGCAGTAATCGCAGCCCTGCGCCACCTATTCGCACCCCACGGGTTGCCTGACACTCTGGTGTCCGACAACGGCCGCACCACGGCAGCCCAGTTTGAAGAATACTTGGCAGAGGATGGCATCCAACATGCCCTCTCTGCGCCTTTCCACCCTGCGTCGAATGGCCTTGCAGAGCGTTCCGTCCGGAGCGCTAAGGAGGCATTGTCCAGGCTCAAGCCAGGTGACTGGCAAACAAAGATAGACTTCTTTCTGGCCGTTCAGCACAGAACCCCAAGCACTGCTACAGGCAGAAGCCCAGCCGAATTATTGATGGGACGGAAACTCCGGTGGCCACTTGACTGCTTGAATCCCCATTACACACCAGAGGGTTACAAGGGGAAATAGACAAAACAAGGGAATTGGGCATAGGCGACCAGTGTGGGCCCGCAACTATGGGGACGGCCCAAGTTGGCTCGCAGGGCAAATAATAAAAGCAACCGACCCAAAGTCATACTTGGTCGAATTACAAGACAACCAAGTATGGAGGCGCCACATAGATCAGATAAGGAGACGAATAACTGAACAAACCAAGCCACATGAAACAAATCATGACCACTCCTTATTTGAACCCACAGCTGACCATGACCCGGGGGAGGCGCAAGACTTAGCTGAGGTCCCGGAGGTCCAGCGACGCCATCAGGTTCCCGAGGGAAAACAGCAGGAAAATTACAAAGTAATCCAGGCCGGATGGCCAAGAAAAAGAGTCTGCAAATAATCCAGGGCCCGATGGCCTAGAGAAAGAGCTGGGAGGAGAAAACAGACCCTCCGAACAGCTCAAAACACCACCCAGGACTGAACCGCGCAGGTCTGAAAGAACTAGGAGACGCCCAGGTTATTTGCGTGACTACGTCGAAAAATAACATGTAAATAAAATGCAAATAGAGGCAAAGTGTTTTCTGGGAGGGGAGGAGTGTTATGTATTCTTGTATGTACCTTTAAATATTTGGGCGGGAAATCAGCACGTTGCTGATTGGACGAAGCCGCCAGTAGAACTGTATAAAAGGAGAGGTTTTCCCCCAGCCTGTTGCTGGGTTCACCATATATTAAAGAGCTGTTGTCACTACCCTGGTCTCCAGCCTCGTTACTTCCAGAACTTAACAATTATCATTGAGGCAATTCCACACTACATTAGAATATTGCTGAATGTAGATCTTAAACATGTTAGTGTCCACTCTTTGCTTCTCAATGTTTTTGTACATACTTATGAATGAAAAATAGTAGATAAACAATGCAAATTTTACTACAAAGCAAATTTAACAAAATTAAAAATCCAGAAAATAAAGAAAGAAAGAGGAAAAAGAAAAAGAAGATTGGGATTTTAATTTTCCTTTTACATCATCTTCTTTTTTTTTTTAAATTTATTGAATTTCCAAAAGTTAAAATACACAATTCAAAAAGCACAATATACAAAAATAAAATAAAATAGAATAGAATAGAATAGAATAGAATAGAATAGAATAGAATAGAATAGAATAGAATAGAATAGAATAGAATAGAATAGAATAGAATAGAATAAAATAGAATAGAATAGAATAGAATAGAATAGAATAGAATAGAATAGAATAGAATAGAATAGAATAGAATAGAATAGAATAGAATAGAATAGAATAGAATAGAATAGAATAGAACAGAATAGAATAGAATAGAATAGAATAGAATAGAATAGAATAGAATAGAATAGAATAGAATAGAATAGAATAGAATAGAATAGAATAGAATAGAATAGAATAGAATAGAATAGAATAGAATAGAATAGAATAGAATAGAATAGAATAGAATAGAATAGAATAGAATAGAATAGAATAGAATAGAATAGAATAGAATAGAATAGAATAGAATAGAATAGAATAGAATAGAATAGAATAGAATAGAATAGAATAGAATAGAATAGAATAGAATAGAATAGAATAGAATAGAATAGAATAGAATAGAATAGAATAGAATAGAATAGAATAGAATAGAATAGAATAGAATAGAATAGAATAGAATAGAATAGAATAGAATAGAATAGAATAGAATAGAATAGAATAGAATAGAATAGAATAGAATAGAATAGAATAGAATAGAATAGAATAGAATAGAATAGAATAGAATAGAATAGAATAGAATAGAATAGAATAGAATAGAATAGAATAGAATAGAATAGAATAGAATAGAATAGAATAGAATAGAATAGAATAGAATAGAATAGAATAGAATAGAATAGAATAGAATAGAATAGAATAGAATAGAATAGAATAGAATAGAATAGAATAGAATAGAATAGAATAGAATAGAATAGAATAGAATAGAATAGAATAGAATAGAATAGAATAGAATAGAATAGAATAGAATAGAATAGAATAGAATAGAATAGAATAGAATAGAATAGAATAGAATAGAATAGAATAGAATAGAATAGAATAGAATAGAATAGAATAGAATAGAATAGAATAGAATAGAATAGAATAGAATAGAATAGAATAGAATAGAATAGAATAGAATAGAATAGAATAGAATAGAATAGAATAGAATAGAATAGAATAGAATAGAATAGAATAGAATAGAATAGAATAGAATAGAATAGAATAGAATAGAATAGAATAGAATAGAATAGAATAGAATAGAATAGAATAGAATAGAATAGAATAGAATAGAATAGAATAGAATAGAATAGAATAGAATAGAATAGAATAGAATAGAATAGAATAGAATAGAATAGAATAGAATAGAATAGAATAGAATAGAATAGAATAGAATAGAATAGAATAGAATAGAATAGAATAGAATAGAATAGAATATTCTATGTGTTCAGCCTTTTATTGCTACAGCAACCAATCAGATGACTTTGAGAAGTTCATGCACAGTATTGCCTTCCCACTTAAGCTGCCTGGCAGCTAATACTCAAAGGAATACAATCATCCATACCGAAGGTAATATGTAACTTTTATGATTTATAGTAGCAATCATCAATAACCTGATTTGCCAAGACTGAAATCCCTTTTAAATCTAGGTAAAATAATTACTTTACTGATAAACTCCAGAATAATGCACTGCGTGTAACAGTTTCATTTTACCTGTCCCAAATTCCCATTATTCAATTTGTTTGGATTTTGCGAGGGGGCAAAGAATCAGTCAATTTCTTCACATCCTGTATAATTTTATATATTTGTACAAGCTATAGATACCTAATTGTTTTAATCTTTCCCCATAGGATGCTGTAATTGATCATTACTTTGGAAACCATTTTCTGCCTTTTTTTCAGTTTTAAGATTCTTTGAGAAGAGTACGAAGTGTGGTTAAATTGTAAAACTGGAAATGTTTTTTTTAAAATATATTTTTTCAATATTCCTTTTCATTACTTAGCATCCATCAAAAAGTTGATTTCCCCACCCCAAAAACAGAGATCAAGTTTGAAACTGGCCCAGATTTAGCTGCTATAGAAAAAACAATCCAGGAAAAATGTCCTGATGAATCATTATCATTGAGGCAATTCCACAGTACATTAGAATATTGCTGAATGTAGATCTTAAACATGTTAGTGTCCACTCTTTGCTTCTTAATGTTTTTGTACATACTTATGAATGAAAAATAGTAGATAAACAATGCAAATTTTACTACAAAGCAAATTTAACAAAATTAAAAATCCAGAAAATAAAGAAAGAAAAAAAGAGGAAAAAAGAAAAAGAAGATTGGGATTTTAATTTTCCCTTTTTGCGCATCATCTTCTTTTTTTTTTAAAAAAAATTTATTGAATTTCCAAAAGTTAAAATACACAATTCAAAAAAGCACAATATACAAAAATAAAATAAAATAAATAAAACAGACAAAGATAAACGCATCAAAATTACATTACTCATAACAGCTTTTCCTACATGGTATCTCTTACCATGTTTAATCTTTATATACAGATTCTACTTCTAAATATCTCTATAAACCAACATTCTTATTTAAATAATCTTAACCTCTATTCAGAATTCAGTCTCATGACAAAAATCTCGCTTAAGTTTTATGCTTACTCTCCAGAAATGCCATCTCTTCTATATTCAATAGTACTCAGTATCTTCCCTCTCCTTCATTTCCATCTATAATCTGTCAATTTCTGCACATTCATATATTGTTTTTATTATAATTTGATCTGGTGGGATATCCAGATGTTTCCAATTCTGTGCTATCACAATTCTACATGCCATCAATATGTGTAATATGATTTTTTTTTTTTACATTTATATCCCGCCCTTCTCTGAAGACTCAGGGCGGCTTACAGTGTATAAGGCAATAGTCTTGTATATTTACAAAGTCAACTTATTGCCCCCCCAACAATCTGGGTCCTCATTTTACCTACCTTATAAAGGATGGAAGGCTGAGTCAACCTTGAGCCGGGCTTGAACCTGCAGTAATTTATTTATTTATTTATTTTTCAAATTTATATACCGCCCTATCTCCCTAAGGACTCAGGGCGGTTCACAGGCAGTTAAAATACATATAAATACAGATTAAAAAACAACAATTAAAAAACTTATTCTATTGCCGAATTTAAAAAACAATATAAATAATAAAAAACCCCTTAAAACCAATAACTTTAAAATCTAATCCAGTCCGCAGATGAATAAGTGTTTTAAGCTCATGACGAAAGGTTCGGAGGTCCGGAAGTTGACGAAGTCCTGAGGAGTTCGTTCCAGAGGGTGGGAGCCCCACAGAAGGCCCTTCCTGGGTGTCGCCAGACGGCACTGCCTAGCTGACGGCACCCTGAGGAGTCCCTCTCTGTGAGGCGCAGGTCGGTGAGAGGTATTTGGTAGCAGTAGGCGGTCCCGTAAATAGCCCGGCCCTATGCCATGGAGCGCTTTAAAGATTGTCACCAACACCTTGAAGCGCACCTGGAAGGCCACAGGTAGCCAGTGCAGTCTGCGCAGGATAGGTGTAACACGGGAGCCCCGAGGGGCTCCCTCTATCACCCGCGCAGCCGCGTTCTGGACCAACTGAAGCCTCCGGATGCCCCTCAAGGGGAGCCCCATTTATTTATTTATTTATTTATTTAATCGTATTTATATACCGCCCTATCTCCCGAAGGACTCAGGGCGGTTTACAGGCACTTAAAAAACACATAAACACATAAATACAATATAAAAACAATTAAAAAACTTATTCTAAAAGCCCCAAAAATTAAAAATATAGAAATAAAACCCAATTTAAAACCCATAAATTTAAAATCTAGCTCAGTCCTGCGCAATTAAATAAGTGTGTTTTAAGCCCGCGGCGGAAGGTCTGAAGGTCCGCAAGCTGACGAAGTCCGGGGGATAGTTCGTTCCAGAGGGTGGGAGCCCCACAGAAGGCCCTTCCTGGGTGTCGCCAGACGGCACTGCCTAGCTGACGGCACCCTGAGGAGTCCCTCTCTGTGAGGCGCAGGTCGGTGAGAGGTATTTGGTAGCAGTAGGCGGTCCCGTAAATAGCCCGGCCCTATGCCATGGGCGCTTTAAAGATTGTCACCAACACCTTGAAGCGCACCGGAAGGCCACAGGTAGCCAGTGCAGTCTGCGCAGGATAGGTGTAACACGGGAGCCCGAGGGGCTCCTCTATCACCAGCGCAGCCGTTCTGGACCAACTGAAGCCTCCGGATGCCCCTCAAGGGAGCCCCATGTAGAGAGCATTGCAGTAATCCAGGCGAGACGTCACGAGGGCGTGAGTGACCGTGCATAAGGCATCCCGGTCTAGAAAGGCGCAACTGGCGCACCAGGCGAACCTGGTGAAAGCTCTCCTGGAGGCGGCCGTCAAATGGTCTTCAAAGACAGCCGTTCATCCAGGAGAACGCCCAGATTGCACCCTCTCCGCCGGGGCCAATGACTCGCCCCAACAGTCAGCCGAGGACTCAGCTGACTGTACCGGGATGCCGGCATCCACAGCCACTCAGTCTTGGAGGATTGAGCTTGAGCCTGTTTCTCCCCATCCAGACCCGTCGGCCTCCAAACACCGGGACAGCACTTGATAGCTTCATTGGGGTGGCCGGTGTGGAAAAGTACAGCTGGGTGTCATCAGCGTACAGCTGGTACCTCACACGAAGCCACTGATGATCTCACCCAGCGGCTTCATATAGATGTTGAACAGAAGGCGAGAGAATCGACCCTGCGGCACCCACAAGTGAGGCGCCTCGGGGCCGACCTCTGCCCCCTGTCAACACCGTCTGCGACGGTCGGAGAGATAGGAGGAGAACCACCGATAAGCGGTGCCTCCACTCCCAATCCCTCCAACGGCGCAGCAGGATACCATGGTCGATGGTATCGAAAGCCGCTGAGAGGTCTAATAGGACCAGGGCAGAGGAACAACCCCTATCCCTGGCCCTCAGAGATCATCCTGTGACCAAAGCCGTCTCCGTGCTGTAACGGGCGGAAACCGGACTGGAGCAGGTCTAGATAGACAGTTTCATCCAGGTGCAGAAACTGATATGCCACCATACTCTCTACAACCTTCGCCGGGCGAAGGTTGGAGACAGACGATAATTACCTAAGACAGCGGGTCAGGAGGGCTTCTTGAGGAGGGCCTCACCACCGCCTCTTTCAAGGCGGCGGAAGACTCCCTCCAACAAGGAGGCACTCGTAATCGCCTGGAGCCAGCCTCGTGTCACCTCCTGAGTGGCCAGCACCAGCCAGGAGGGCAGGGGTCCAGTAAACACATGGTGGCATTCAGCCTACCCAACAACCTGTCCATGTCCTCGGGAGCCACAGGGTCAAACTCATCCCAACAAATGTCACCAAGACCACCCTCAGACGCCTCATCTGAATCGCCGCAATTTTCCTCTAGACCGTCTTGAAGCTGAACGATTTTATCATATTGATAACCGTTAAACTCCTCAGCGTCCCTGCAGCGGGTCATCCCGCTCCCCTGGTGAAGGAGGAACGGGTCACCAAAAGGGCGGCTGGGCGGTTATCTGCCGGCGCAATGAGGGAGGCGTAGCAACGCCTCGCTTCCCTCAGTGCCACTAGGTAGGTCCTAGTATAGGACCTAACTAGTGTCCGATCAGCCTCTAAAGCGGCTAGACCTCCAGGAGCTCTCTAGGCGTCTTCTCCGGCGTTTCATCCCCTCAGCTCCTCGGAGAACCAAGGGCGGTTGGGATCTGCGCGGGTCAGAGGCCGCAGAGGCACGACACGGTCTAAAGCCCCAGCCGCAGCCCGTTGCCAGGCTGCGGCTGGTTCCTCTGCCGTGCCATGAGCCAGACCCTCAGGAAGTGGCCCAAGCTCCGTCCGGAACCTCTCCGGGTCCATCAGGCGCCTGGGGCGGAACCAACCTTGTGGTTCCGTCTCCCTGCGGTGGTGGGTGGCGGGCAGGAAGGCCAGGCGAAGGAGAGTGATCTGACCATGACAAAGGTTCTATGACTACATCTCTCAAATCCAGACCCTCCAACCACTGACCAGAGATAAAAATAAGATCCAGAGTGCCACCCCCGATGTGAGTGGGGCCATCAACTACTTGAGTCAGGTCCAAGGCCGTCATGGAAGCCATGAACTCCCGAGCCACTGTCGATGACGAGCCGGCAGATGGCAAGTTAAAGTCCCCCATGACTAAAAGTCTGGGGTCTCCACTGCCACCCGGCAAGCACCTCCAGGAGCTCGGGCAGGGCAGCTGTCACGCAGCAAGGAGCCAGGTGCGTGACCAGCAAGCCCATCTGACACCTATGACCCCATCTCACAAGAGGATTCACACCCGGCAATCTGAGGTACAGTGGTCTCCCTCGGCTCTAGACTCTCTTTAATAGCAACCGCCACCCCACCCCTACCCTGGGCCTCGGCTGATGGAATGCACGGAAACCCGGTGGGCACATTTCGACCAGGGCACGCCCCTTCAGTGCCCAACCAGGTCTCCGTAACGCCTATAAGATCCGGCGCCCCTGGATAAGATCGTGTATTAGGGGCCTTATTGGCCACGGACCGTGCGTTGCATAACATAAGGCGAAGGCCCAGGCTCTGAGGGTCTTGACCATCCGGGAGCAGGAAAAGTCAGAGGGATCGGGACGCGATCGCTTGCAGACATCGAGCGTGACCCCTAGACCGATACGATCCCCCTTCCGCCATATCTGCCTCCCACTTACCGTGCAAATGGAACCACCCTCACAAAGGAACACATTCCCCCCATAACCTCCGAACCCACTAAATAATCGCCACGAGCGCGAGACTGGTTTCCCTCGACGGGCTACCCCAACACCCGCCCTAACCCTCCCACCCCTTAAAATGCCCTATCTAAAAAACCCCAAAGGCTCTTTCTCTTCGCATGCCACCTCTGTGGGTCCCAAGACCCGTCATTGAGGCCGGCCCTTGGTAGTGAGACGGGCCATTCCTGCGAGGCGGGGGCACCTCGCAGGCGCAAGAGTTCATGTGCAGCGTAACGCATAGAAAAGTACGAATCGGTGAGGGTGCTAAGATGGTAACATCCCAGATGGTAAGACGTTAAAAGATGGATCCTCCAATGGATGTCCAGATGTCAAAGAGGACAAATAAAGCTGGAACCAGATAAAGATGATAAGCCCAGGCAAACAGGCCGGCAGCCTCCATGGTAAACCTATGGAAAATGTTTCTACAGAAGGTCTTAATCAGGTAGAAATGGCTGTCAGTCTGTTCATAGTCCATAGTCCAATCCAGTCCAGTCCACTCCAGTCCAGAAACCCGTGGGTATAAATACCTGACGACCCAGCTTCGATGGTCAAAAGTCCGGGGGGGGGGGAGGAAGGAAGGCCATACAGCAAAAGGCAGATGAACAAAGCACGATGTAATGTGCCAAAAGTTGCAGGCTACTGTGTTCTATATTGTATATTTTATTCCATTTTCCCTTCCAGAATGCCCAGTAGGAATAGTTCCTTTTACCCCCCTATTTTCTGCCCTGTTATTTCATCCAGCCAGATTTTTATCTTCCCCCAAAATTTCTTAATCTTAGGGCAGGTCCACCACATGTGGTAGAATGTCCCTTGTTTGTGACCAAATCTCCAACAATTCGGGGACCTATTCTGAAACATCCTGGCCAATCTCGCTGGTGGCAAATGCCATCTATAAAACATTTTGTACAGATTTTGCGCATCTTCTAATTTACAATATTTATAAACATTTGGACCCCTTAAAAGACAGACTGTAGATGTTTACATTTGTTGTACTGTATAATATATGCTTAGTGTGAGAAACATTATTGTTTAAATTTGATGATTATTTATTTTTCATATTTAGGAAAAAACCATATCTCCCACAGGGGGACTCTAGGTTGTGTACAATAAAATATTAAAAGTGCAAAAAACAATATATAAACTTCAGTTATGAATATATCCTTTAATTTTGACATTTCTGCAAGTTTAAGTTCCTAATCACATATTGTCAGAATTAAATCGTTCTTCCATGATTGGGCAAAATTTATTCTTGCTCCTGATTGTTTTACTTGCAAAGCAGGCTCTGAAGTGGCATTAATTCAAGTATCTTTTCCATTTAAAACCAAAATGTGGGTTATATCTGCTTATTAGACTTATATACTATATTTCAGGGTAACATATAAAGCACTCCATTTTCCAATTTCTCATTAAAACAATTTTTGAATAGGCTGGGCAGACAAAGTATAACTGACCAAAGTCAGCTAGTTACTTTTCATGACTAAGAATGTAAGGTCTACTTTTCGCTGTTGTAGTTCAAGATCTTACTACACCACTCTCAAACTATAACTGGTTCCTGGCTCACCAGTTCATTAAGTCACCAAATTAATGCAGTTGTAATAGTTCAGTAATTTATTTATTATTATGCCATTTTAGTGTACTCATATAAATTTTTTCCTTATTTGAATTCCTGTAAAAAGGTAATCAGAAATTGATTTTGGAAGTTTTCAGCTAAAAAGCCATTTCCAGGATTTCTGCATTGTTTCTTTTCTCATTTCACACGTATTTTAAATGTAGCATTACAATTGGAAGTAGGTCTGAACAGGATTGACTTTTATTGCTGCCTCAAACTGAACTTTTTAAAAGTCTTAGCACATCCCATCTTGATAATGATCATTCCAACTAGCACAGAAATATACAATCAAAAGAGGCTTCATATAGATTTTCACCTCTCTTATTATCTCTGGCATTTGAAAAGGCTAAACAAAGCAACAGTGACTTTTTCTTCCACAAGTTAGTGACAGTCAAACTTACAAAGTAACAGATGTCATTTAAACCAGTTAATTTTTTAATCTTTCACAACAAGCCAGATGCCTTATCTGCTTCATGGTTTCTAGGCAGCATATTTATTAATTCGCTAAATTTCACTATCCACTCTCTTAGAAGGTGAATATGTTATCCTATGAAGGTCTGGACTTATCCCTGTGGAACAGGGAAGCTGAATACTTTAATTCAAGTTTAATTGAATGGTTTATTTTATGAAAACATTTGAGCTGCCTATCATTACTTCTGCTGCTGAGTAACACATGTTAGAACTGATCTATTTTAGGTCTTTTGGCGGATCCACATTCAGTTGCTGCTCTTAGTGTAGCCAAATTTTGTTTTGTTTATAGAAGCAAACAACCCTTTGGGTTTAACAACCCAGAATTTTGTATGGCAGATGTAGATATGACGGTGGTAGATTTGCTTTGCTATGTCATGTCTTGCCTTCAATCTGTATTGTTCTAAGACACTAATAAATACTGCTACTATATTATAAAATGTCTATGCATAGTCATACCAATAAAATTTAGATAGCCTTCAGGCCCATAAGTATTTATTTCAACTGTTTACCTCTCACCTGTCAAGATAACAACTTCCTAGCAGCAATATAAAAATTATAAATAAAGACACAATATGGAAACTTTCTACTAGTCACATAACAGTAGATATCAGTCTAAGAATCTGCCATTCCCAGAAATGGAAGTAATATATCCAACCAAGCGGGCTTTTCCAGTAGTTATACTTTGCTTTCCTAGTTTCTCTTCAGGGAATCTTTCCCATGGAGAAATTTGTGGTAATTGCCCTGTGAGGTGGCATCCTTCCCACAGAAAAGTTTGTGGTAATGGGTCTTTGGGATGGGAGGAAATGTCCAACTGAGAAATCTTCATAGTGTGTTTTTTTTTTACTGTATTCCTGGATCTTCCAACAAATAAGTAGATTTCTTCATTAAAGTGCCATTTATATCTCACTAATATTTAATGCTTTAATAACACCACAGTGGTGATATAGATAATTAGGCAGTTTGCAAGGAACCTACAACCTGTAATGGGTTGATGATTATTTTTGTTATCCTTAAAACAGCAGGTTCATCCAGGGATACAGCCATTCACTTATGTAATTAAGTTTAGAGCCAATACACTATGTGTCAAACATTTTAATAACACTATGTTTTGCCATGAGCTGCCATTTTTGGAGATTATTGTGGGACAAATAAAAAAATCCTCTCTTTCACATTTTAATTTCAGAAATTAAACTTTTGAGAAAGACTTTTTTTGTTTAAAAGGACCTGACAGTCACAAAAACAGAAACACCTAACCCATGCTTTTATAAATTTTAAAAATGGCCCCAATAATGAAGCACCACAAAATGACTTTGTGGCATATTTGCCAAAATAACTCAGTTTTGTATAATCGTTTTTGATTTAAAAATATACAAGAAAATTAGTTGCCTTTGTATCACCCAATCATAATGCATTCTACAAACATCCACCTACACCATTCTATATTTGATGTATCTCATATGAAATGTTCTCTGTATACATGGATTTCATTCTAGCTGTCAGATTTATAAAGGTTTTATATTGCATGAAATTCTCTTTTTCACCTTTCAAGAGTTGCTTGCGAAAATACCAAGATTGCAGTACATCAAGCTATCTTCTAGAATTAAAACATATCTGGGAAAGATTTTTAGTATAGTGGCCAAACAACTACTTGATTATCATTACATAATTTATTGATGGGTATATTTTATGCTTACATTAGGATTGTATTTTTTTATTTTCAACAATGTATTCAACAAAAACCATTTTGCTGATCTTTTTGAGAACATTTTATGCATAGATATATTAATTATCAGACATTATACTTTACTGTATGACAAAGTGATGGATTGGGTGAAAGCTTTATCAGGACAATTTGATTGGAATACTATACGTTGCAAATACGACATGATGACAAGATTAAGCATGAAATCTGCTGAATTTGCAACTTGGTAAAGAAAGAATTAAGACCCATTATTTCAATGGTCAAGTCTAAATAATTTGACATATTATGAAACACTGTGAAATACTATGCTACACTGTGAAATAAAAATGAAATACCAATTTCATAATTTAATATTTTACTTGTGCAATAAATGCATATATTTTTAGCAGTGACGTGATTATATATGCAATACCATTCCATAGTATTTGATCAGGTCTTTAACAGTTCTTCAAGCAGAAGCAGAATGGTCATCATTCAGGGCTATTTTAATGGATCCTTTATGGATCAGGGAGTAAACTAGATGGTTTCTAAGATCCCACCAACTCTGTTACTTTATTGTGTGTAATAAGATCGGTAAAGTTGGAAGAAATCTTTTTTAATAAATATGACCTCCTCTATTTGGGAGCTTGATAAGCATTAAAATGGTTCTTTCCTTATAGAATCTAGCCTTAAATAAGTCAGACTGATTTCATTATCCAAGCAGTCATCAGAAAAATAAGGCTTCTTCCCATTACTATCAGTTGTCTATCAATTAATATCAAACTTTAACTTGTACTTGCCTCTCAATTTTGAGCTCAAGAGAGTCATTATTCCTGCCTCCCTACAAACATGAAGTTCTACTGTGGTTGAAAAATTAGAATGTTATACTATCATCACAGTTTTCATAGGAATTTATATGCGAAATAAGAAATTCTAACAGCCAACCTATTTGCATCAAAGGTTAAAGCATTTTGCAAAATAGATAAAAAGACAGCAGGTACTGATTTCTTATTTGGAGGGGGGAAAGCAGCAATTCCTTGTTAAAGTTAAAATATTCAAGAGCTGCCATAACTCAGAAGAAGGACATTGAATTATGATTTTTGTAAACTTCTATTAGTCAACTGGCAAAAGTGCTGATCAGGTTAATATTTTCCCTGTTCGCCTGCAGTATTCTGAGATCAGTGGGAAGGAAGACAAAGACATTCTAGAAACATTACAGATGGAAGCAGTAGTATTCAAGTTTCTTGGTACATGAACTTTGAACATTTCAGTGGATATTACAATGTAGAGATATTCCATATGCCATGGTTTGTAAAAAAACAACAACTTTCTTTCACAACCATAAGGAACCAATTAACATACTAGTTTTTACTACTATATATTCCAAATCTAAAAGTTAACTCCCTAATAAACCCATGAAAGAAGGAATCTAATCTACTGCTGTCAGTTCCCAACAAGGTACAATATCACTGATGTGATATCACCATTTCAAAAAAATTATACCCAAATTTATTATTTATTATGGAAATAAAATGCTTTCTTTAAAAAAAAATCCATAGGAAATCCCATAGCTAATGTTTTCATCTTTTAAAACAGCCTATGAATAGAAAGAATGTGAAAAAAGACAGCCAAAAGTAGTGGATAGCTTTTGCCTTTTATGATCAGTCATCAATAAGAGTAGTATTTAGTAGAGCAGCTATGAAGGCCTTGGAAAAGAGATTCAAATGCTGTGATATGTCTATGCTGGGAAAGATCAGAATGATGCTAGTCATGATACTCCCTATGACACTCTATGGAAGAAAAAGTTGGACTTTGAAGAAACAGGATAGGAAGAGCATTTGAACTTTGGTTTTGGAAAAGCCTCCTAAGAATACCATAGATCTGTGATGGTGAACATATGGCAAGCGTGCCAGAGGTGGCACATAGAGCCCTCTCTGTGGACATACATGCCATTGCTAGCTGGTCTTCACGGGTGCTGGAGCGCTGTAAAATGCCTGAAAACAGCCTAAAAACTGGCCTAAAAACAGTCCCCAAAACAGACAAAAACGGACAAAATACAAGCATGCGTGCACCAGCCAGCTGGTCTTCTGCTTTCCAGTGCTCCAGCATATGCGAAGACTAGCTGGCTGGCACACATGCATGTGCCAGAAACCTGAAGACTATTGGGCTGGCGTGCGCATGTGCACACACATGCACGAGTGTTCCAGTTTGGTACTCAGTGCTGAAAAGGTTCGCCATCACTGCCATAGCCAGTCAAGAAAACTAATCAAATTAATCTACAAACAAATCAACCCAGAGTTATCACTCAAGGTACAAATGATCAGGGCCAAATTTTCTTACTTCAGACAAATTGTGTGAAGCCCTAACTCTCTGGAGAAGGCCCTAATGCTGCAAAACGTGGAAAGAAAGATAAGAAGAGGATGACCAGCTGCAAGGTAGAGGTACTCAGTTAGAATGGTGATAAGAGCACCATTGCAAGATGTGAAATACCAACTTAAGGACATCATGGAGATAAATTATCTATTTGGTCACTAAGAGTAAACAATGACCTAATGGCACAAAATCAAAATCAAAAAGAAATCTTAGTTGCTAACACCTTTCCTTGGCATTTGACTTGGTTTGCTTTTCTTACTAATACTGTTTCTTTGCATGCTCCCTGGTTGGTGAATTTGCTTATGCATGTATGACTGAAAGTTATAATCAAAATAAACTTGGTAGATTATAATCTTAAATCAGATAAGCACTTCCATTTGTTCCAAGCAAAAGAATGCTAAGTGTTGTAGCCATTCCTTATTCCTGCTCTTAATCATTTTGATTGGCTTCTCTGTACCACTTCCAACTTTGCAGTATCCTTTTAAAGGTGATTAGAACTCTGTATAACATTCCAGCCAGAGTTTCATCACAGATTACTATAATGGCATTATTTCATCAGCAATTCAATCTTCAGTTCTCTTTGTAATGATTCAAAAGTGGGAGTTTGCCATTTTCACAATTTTTTGACACTTTCATAATTTTGTGACGCCAAGATCTCTTTCCAGGTCAATCATTACTATGTAAAATTTTATTGAAGTATAGGTAAAGAAAGAGGTGGTGTGCCACCATTCATTATTTTATACTTGTTTACCTTGCATATCTACCAATTTTCATTAATTCTCTTGGAATTACTCAGATTCTCCTTCTTGAGTTGACTCCTAACTGTAAACTTGGCCACTTCACTGATCAAGCCTACTTCATATTTACATACTTCATATGTAATGTAATTCATATTTACATTACAGTTTAAAAGAACCAATTTCTGGAGGAATCCCTCTTTGCATATCTCCTAAGTATGAGAATTGCCCTTTTATTCCTCTGCATGCTATTTTGTAACCAATTGCCAACTTATGAAATCACCTTTCCTCTTATCACACAGCTGCTCAGCTGAGTTTGCTCAGGAGCCTTTCTTGTAATATGGTATGAATATGCAGTGAATTAATATTTTATGATTTCTAATGTTGTGCTTTACATAGCCTAAATAACATAAGTGGGAAGAATAAATGTTGTTAAGTAAATTGACAATATTCCACTGATGAAAAGTAGAATTTCCTCGTGTTAGAATAGTGCAGCTTTCTAATGGATTTTCATCAGCAGCTGAATATTGGGAATACAAAATGACTTAATTTAAAATGTTTAACAAGAGTTTTGTAACAGATTTTTTAAAATCCTATTTAAGTTTTTTTCCCCAAAGAATACAAACAAAATGAAATCTATTTTAATGCACAATTTATGAGAGAGGAGCAATCTGTTATTCTCAGATGTCTGTTAAATAAAAAAGGAAGCCATCATAATAATTTGTCTCATTTATATAATTATAACATTACATCAGTGGTGGGTTTCTACCGGTTCGCCCTGATTTGGGCGAACAAGTAGCAGCGGCAGAAGGCTCTGCCCACCCACCTGGATGTTATCACGGACGCTCTGCGCATGAACTTTTCTTCATTTAAGCTTTATTCCTGAGGACTTCAAAGACATAACCATGAAGGTACCTTTGCCTTTTAGAAAAGTGTTGTTTTTAACATCCCAGTCTGATACTTCCTGATGAGCTTGTTTATTTATTATATTTTAAACCATCCAATAGTCAAATATTTCTAGGCAATTAACAACAAAGCACACCAAAAGAAGAAATCCAATTCAAATTAAAACATAAATCAAACCAAATAAATGCCACAGAAGCTAGGTAGCAGCAGCGAGGCCATCATGAAAATCTAATACAAACAAATTCAAATACGATTACAATATGACAAACGTGCTACTGGGGCTCTGGCTTTTCAAAACAGCTAAATTGGGTAGATGGTGCCATTTAATTGGGCAACAGGAAGGAAGAGGTATCATTTTTAGCCTTTCCCATTTAAAAACTTGGAGAAGTGTTAGAGCTGACACCACTGCCATCACAATTCACTTTAAACTATTGGATCACACCATGGGGACCACTCCAAACATAATCTTCAGGCAATTAAAAACTGAGAGATGAAATACATTTCTTCATAATGATCCCATATTTTTTCAGAGGGTTTTAAACATACTTATAAGATTTTTAATTACTTCTCTGCATCACATGGTGTATTTCTAGGGTTTGGTTATACATTTACAATGGTAGCACCACATGTCTTGTAAATAATTCATTTATATTATTCAGCAAAACACAGCTAGTTTTAGATAACAAATGACTAATTTGTTCTGTAGAAATAATATAATCCAAAGCAAAGATGTAGATCTGGCCTAACAGTGCAAATGTTAGAATAAGCAGCTTGCCTCTGCAATGTAATTTCCTGTTCCCCAAAACCATTAAACATAGCGTGCTTCTTTTCTTATCTCTTTCTGTCCAGTCAAGTTCTGTCTTACTTGATATGCCATTGCAAAGCTAGTAAAATCTCTCATATTTAAAACATAGCAGTAATGAAATAGAACAGGATATTTCATTCAAGGTCAAGAAGGAAATAAGATCAAGATAACAAGCTGTAACTGTGCTATGTTCTGACTTTCTTGCTTATAAATATTCAGAAAGCATTGGATATTTGTTTTTCTGGTTACAAATGCATGCTTGTAGCTGTTGCCTACCAATCAAATCAACAGATAATCTAATACAAGTACAGTGTATTAAGATATTGCTATATAAATGATTAATTAATAACAGCTATAAGCAAATGCTTAAGATTTTATCTCAAACAAAAAGCAAAGAGTTAATCCAAGCATAAGTGTATACCTTGGCAAGCCTGATGGTTCAGAGTTGTTGATCCAGATTTTGTTTTCAGAGCAACATTGGAGTGAAGACAAATGATGTTCCTCAGGTTACCGCCAATGAGAAATCAGTCTTGAGTGCCAGAAGCTTGATCTTCTGTGTTTACACACCCATGTGGCTTTGCCTGAGGGGGACTATAATTTCTTCTAATTCTTTAAGAGTCACAGAAGGGGAGGGAGGGAAAGAGAGAAATTCTAAAGTCATTTGTTTGGTTGATTCAGAATAAAACGTAAAAAGCATCTGATGGAATAAAATGTAACACGAAGAAAGAAAGCTTCTGATAGTTCATCATATATGACACAGTTTTCACAATAATCACTGAATTTAAGAATTCAGGTGCAGGACTATTAAATTTTTCTTTAATACTTTTTTCCCTGTGAGATAATTACAAAATGAACAGAAATGGAATCTGTTTTATTGTCATTTGAAATGACAAGTATAAATTGACATCAATACCAAACCTTCAAATAATACGTTCAAAACAAAAATGTATCGTTCAAATTACAGATTTAAAATTTAAAACCTAAATTGAACAATACACCTACAATTTCATGCCTTGCATGATATGATTGTTCTGATACTTTTTTCAATTAAGCATAGATAAGCACAATGCACTGGAGACATTCTGAGAGAAAGAGAGTCCCATGTGCAAAAGATACAAATGCAAATAAAAGGCAAGAGGTCATAATTTACAAAGGACAGAGAACTCCTCTTAGGCTATATGTAATTGCTGTGAAGTCATAAATATAAATTATTTCCAAAGTAAACTTCTTAAAATGCTCAAAGATCTCTTTACCATGTAATATATTGTAACCCATTGTTCATTATATGGCAGAAAAATAGTATTCCCAATGTTGGTAGCACCCAACTTCATAATTATTCATAAAACAGATATTTGCCTAGATCATAATGCTCGGATTTCACTTAAATTCCCAATTAAAAAGTTATTCCTTATAATAGCATTGATAAAAGCTTGAGTATTCTCTGCTTTGGAGAGAATTGGCTTAGTTCACTCTGATCTATGATTAGTTCTCAGAGAAGAACAAAGGATAAGATCTGCCCAATATTTGACTTTGATCTGCTTCAAGAGAACTTTGAACTGAAACCACATGTTTTTGAGATTGATTTGCAGAAAGATCTGAGGTTTTTGCCTACGCTGCTTATGTTGGGCTTGTTTGGAAAACCCTTGTCAGCCGCTAATTACTTTTGCCAATATTTTATCTCTTTCTTCTTCCAAGATATGAGGTCCTGCCATCATCACTGCTAGAAGGAAGATTGAATAGCGCTCCTCTGAAGAGTGTCTCTGTCGAACCCTGAGAGAATAAGTAGAATCAGCTTCATAATAGACTTCATTGTCTGTTCTAGGGTGAGGATGTACTCGTACCTCTACTAATTAGTTATCATGAAACCTTGAAGGAGAATTTTTTCTTCTTAGTTGAGAGCTAGTGTTAATCTCCAATTTTTTTTTTTGCTGAATTGCCATTGTAATCCGTTGTTTAATATAATAGTTTCCACTGTTTACTATGTTATATGAATTACCCAATCATGCAGATTTTGTGTTGGAGTATACACTGCAGTCTTTCTAAATAATTATATTGATTAATATGGTGATACAGCTAATTGTAGAATAATGGTGCAAATAACTAATGATAGAATTATAGTTAAAGCATTCTCCAATTATGCTTGTTAATGCAATTCAATTTTCTGAGTAAAACTAGGGAGTGTTTATGCATCAAAAGTTTTCTATAAACACCATCAACAATATAGTCCCTTTTCTGGAGATCAAACAAAGGTCTTTCTAAGGGTAAATATGAAACAATAGAATTCCACCTCCTCCCCCTCATTCAATTGCTCACTCACTTGCTTCTTCATAACAATTCAAGACACAAGTGAACTTCAACTTGTGTTCTTCAACAAAATGGAATGTCGCCTCACATTAACAAGGCAAAGGTTATGCAGACAAATTTGGATGTTGCTGTATTGTTGAAGTCCTAGAAATATCTTATCTCCTCAATATTTAATTGATAACTGGTTTATATTTTAAAATAAGTCTTCTTCTGCATTCCAAATTAGAATGGAATCATTTTCTTCTGAACATGAAGACCAATCAAACTAGCTAAACATTATCGGATTCCAGAGCTAAAACCACTGCTTAAAATTTGGGGGGAAAAAAGTTTGCAATTACCGTATATACTCGAGTATAAGCCGATCCGAATATAAGCCGAGGTACCTAATTTTACCACAAACCTGGGAAAACCTATTGACTCGAGTATAAGCCGAGGGTGGGAAATGAGGCAGCTACTGGTCAATGTAAAAAATAAAGATAGAGCCAAGTAAAATAACATGAATATTTATTTGAACGAAAAACAATAAAAGTGCAAAAGGGGGTCCCCAAAAAGAATATGGTATCAAAAATACAGTATCTTTAAAAGTAACAGCAACCAAGCTAACGAGCGCTAAAATCCCTCAAAACTGGAGTTCTCCTCCTCATCATCTGTTTGTCCAAACAGAGCTTCAGCTACTTCAGCTTCTGTGATGTTATCCGCATATCGTTGTCGTCATCACTGAGTTCACAGTCGTCATCATCACTGCTGTCACTCTCATACAATGCGCTGTCTTCACTGCCATCCATAGCATTACTAATGCCACATTTCTTGAAGGCACGTTGCACCATGTCCTCTGGAATATCTTCCCATGCATCACGAACCCACTGTGCTATTAGTTCTATGTCTGGCTTTCTCAGATTTCCAACTTTTGTCAGACGAGCTTGACCAGATGTCATCCATTCATGCCACATCCTTCGCACATGGTCCTTGAAAGGTTTATTTAAACTGACATCTAGGGGCTGCAATACAGATGTAAGCCCACCTGGAATAACGGCCAAAGTGACTTGAGATGACTTTGCCAATTTTTTTATGTCATCAGATGTGTGGGCTCTGAACATATCCCAAACTAACAGTGATCTTCTAGTCCAGTCCCCACTCCTCAAGCAAGAGATCCTATACTGTTTCAGACAAAGGATTGTCCAGTCTGTTCTTTAAAAACCCTCCAGGAATGAAGTGTCCAATAAGGTTCAAATTGCAAGTACCGGTAGTCCTCAATTTAAGACTGCAATTGAGCCCAAAACATTGTTTTGTTATTTTTCCCTAACCGTGTATGTATCCCCCTGCCCTCCATTTTACGTCAGGCTGCCATCAAAGCGAAGCACGGCTGAATATTATTATTATTATTATTATTATTATTATTATTATTATTATTATTATTATTATTATTATTATTATCATTATCATTATCATCATCATCATCATTATTATTATTATTATTATTATCATTATCATTATTATCATTATCATCATTATTATTATTATTATTATTATTATCATTATCATTATCATTATTATCATTATCATCATCATCATCATTATTATTATTATTATTATCATTATTATTATTATTATTATATGATGATGATGATTTTTTTGCATTGGACAGAGCGAGCTTCAGTTTACCAAACTTTGTATCTTTTAATGAAACGTGTTAGTCTGGAAGGGACTGTTTGAACTCACAAAACACTTGCAACTTTTAGTTCCGTGCTGAGGATTTTTGGAAAGCAGCCCAGCAATATTTATTTATTGCTCGGACTGCTCTTATTTTCACTCCCCTTTTCTTTTCTTTTCCTTCCTCCTCCTCCTTCTCTGCCTCTCTTTCGTCCCCCACCTCCCGGGATCCTTGCGGGTCGAAGGTTCTGCCCTGCCTTACACCAGCCGCCCACCTATGCCAAGGTCTCCTGGCTCTTTCGCTCTCTGTAAGCAGCGGCTTCTCGGCAGCGTCGCCCCCTCCCTCCATGGATCGGCTCCTTCCCCAGCACTGAAGGCATCCTTAGGAATACACCTCCACCTCCAGGAAAATAAAAGAGGCAGAGAAGGTAAATCGCCCGCCCGTTCGGAAAGGAAGGAGAGGACTCCAATGGAAGAAGGAGAGGAGAATTACCAATAACAAACACAAAGCGCTGGGTTAGAGGTGCCTTGTCATGTACAAGGAGATCAGAGAGGGCAACCACCATGAAACAATAATCAGACTCAAAGCAGGCTGCTTATTTGCCATTTGCTCTGGGTAGAACGGGTTTTTAAAAAATTGGTTTGGAGAAGGAAAGCTAATTTGCTGATCTCTGCGAGGTCGGTTTCTTTTGCCTCCTTCTTCTTCCTCCTCCTTCTTCCCACCTAGCTTGCAATGCCCCATCTCCTCCTCCTCCTCCTCCTGCCCCCCTCTCGGGAGAAATTGTTTGTTCTTGCCGTATTTCTCCGCTTTCCAAGAGGCTTTTCTTTTCACCTCTTTCTCCCCACCTCCCCAATTTCCATAGGGAAAAAAACCCTAGGAAAACTTGGCAAAAATAAAATAAAATAAAAAGTACTGAGTGCAAATGTTTTTTTATACTGTAGTTGGAGTTTTCCACGTTTCTTTCACATTCAAGGCAGCATTCTCCCCATCCTCGCTGCTTTTCCAAAACATGCTTTGAAACCTTTGCATTTTATTGGGATGTATTCGTGACAACGCCCCTCCGCCCCTCCGAGGCGAGAGGAGGGCAGTAAGAGGCGAGTGACAAACAAATAAAAGAGAGTTCTTCTGCCCCTTGGCGTTTGACACACTCGCCGTCCTCTCCAGCCGAAATTGAGTGCGGCGGCAGTGGGGTGGGTGGGTGGGTGGGGAGGCCGCCGTGAAGTGCCGGCTGGGGAGCCGGGATTGAAGTGCCGGCATGCTTTGCCAGCTCGGCCGGCTCGTTTTGGGCGGCGGCTGGCCTCAGCGTTTTCTTCCGCCGCTTTTGATGGCGGCGGCGGTGGTCGGCGGAGGCGGAGGGGCGTTCGACATTTCGCCCCTCTCACTCGTCCTCCTCTTGCCCGCGGTGGGGGCGGAGGCGTTGTCACCTCGCCCTCCTCTCCAGCGAAATTGAGTGCGGCGGCAGGGGAGGCCGCCGTGAAGTGCCGGCTGGGGGCCAGGGCCAATCCCGGGCTCCCCAGCCGGCACTCACCGACCCCCACCTCGCTCGACTTTCGAGGAGGCGAGGGTGACAACGCCAAGCGAGAAGAACTCTATTTGTTTGTCACTCTCGCCTAGGCGTTGTCACCTCGCCCTCCTCTCCGGCGAAATTGAGTGCGGCGGCAGGAGGCCGCCGTGAAGTGCCGGCTGGGGGCCGGGATTGGCTCGGGCTCCCCAGCCGGCACTTCACGGCGGCCTCCCCACCCACCCACCCACTGCCGCCGCACTCAATTTCGGCTTTCGAGAGGAGGCGAGTGACAACGCCTCCGCCCACCGCGGGCAAGAGGAGGCGAGTGAGAGGCGAAATGTCAACGCCCCTCCGCCCCCGCCCCTCCGCCGACCACCGCCGCCGCCATCAAAAGCGGCGGAAGCGCCGAGGCCAGCCGCCGCCCAAAGCGAGCCGGCCGAGCTGGCAAAGCATGCCGGCAGCATTTGGGCTCGTCCTGCCGGCCCAGCTGTTCCCGAGGGCAAAAAACCCTCTCCCTGGGTCGGCTCTGCAAGGGTAGACTCGAGTATAAGCCGAGGGGGCGTTTTTCAGCACAAAAAACGTGCCGAAAAACTCGGCTTATACTCGAGTATATACGGTATGTTCTCTGTATTCCACTATGCTTTGCAATTCGGTGTTTTGCTCTCATTTTTCACCCACTAGGGTAAAACAGGTAACACAGAGGATGATGCTATTTTTTTTCAAAGTTTCTGATAGTAAGAAGCCAGAGGGTTGCATTTACAGCTCCCCAAGGAAGAATAAGGGAATGATATTTTTATGTAAGAGACAAAGTAGGTCTTCTTTCCAGCTATTATTCAGTCTCAGGCCAGGACTCCTAATGAGCTTTTCCGACTTTGATTGTATACTGGAACAATCAACCACTGAAATGAAAATATGCACTACTGCTATTTCAGTTGTGAGCTTGGGAAGAAGAATTCTGTAATAAAGTGATGAATTGTGTTTATTATTTCCACTGTATCTTCTGCACTATTTTTAAGCATCTTCTTCCTTTGTAAATTAATATCCCTTCAAAAGAAGGGATATTATTCAGAGAAAACACAATATATTCAGAAAAAGTAAAATATAATACAATATAGAAGTCTACCCTGATATCATTTCTCCACCTGATACTTTTTCAATTAAGCATAGATAAGCACAATGCACTGGAGACATTCTGAGAGAAAGAGAGTCCCATGTGCAAAAGATACAAATGCAAATAAAAGGCAAGCGGTCATAATTTACAAAGGACAGAGAATTCCTCTTAGGCTATATGTAATTGCTGTGAAGTCATAAATATAAATTATTTCCAAAGTAAACTTCTTAAAATGCTCAAAGATCTCTTTACCATGTAATATATTGTAACCCATTGTTCATTATATGGCAGAAAAATAGTATTCCCAATATTGGTAGCACCCAACTTCATAATTATTCATAAAATAGATATTTGCCTAGATCATAATGCTCGGATTTCACTTAAATTCCCAATTAAAAAGTTATTCCTTATAACAGCATTGATAAAAGCTTGAGTATTCTCTGCTTTGGAGAGAATTGGCTTAGTTCACTCTGATCTATGATTAGTTCTCAGAGAAGAACAAAGGATAAGATCTGCCCAATATTTGACTTTGATCTGCTTCAAGAGAACTTTGAACTGAAACCACATGTTTTTGAGATTGATTTGCAGAAAGATCTGAGGTTTTTGCCTATGCTGTTTATGTTGGGCTTGTTTGGAAAACCCTTGTCAGCCGCTAATTACTTTTGCCAATATTTTGTCTCTTTCTTCTTCCAAGATATGAGGTCCTGCCATCATCACTGCTAGAAGGAAGATTGAATAGCGCTCCTCTGAAGAGTGTCTCTGTTGAACCCTCAGAGAATAAGTAGAATCAGTTTCATAATATACTTCATTGTCTGTTCTAGGGTGAGGATGTACTCATACCTCTACTAATTAGTTATCATGAAACCTTGAAGGAGAATTTTTTCTTCTTAGTTGAGAGTTAGTGTTATAATCTCCAAATTTTTTTTTGCTGAATTGCCATTGTAATCCGTTGTTTAATATAATAGTTTCCACTGTTTACTATGTTATATGAATTACCCAATCATGCAGATTTTGTGTTGGAGTATACACTGCAGTCTTTCTAAATAATTATATTGATTAATATGGTGATACAGCTAATTGTAGAATAATGGTGCAAATAACTAATGATAGAATTATAGTTAAAGCATTCTCCAATTATGCTTGTTAATGCAATTCTATTTTCTGAGTAAAACTAGGGAGTGTTTATGCATCAAAAGTTTTCTGTAAACACCATCAACAATATAGTCCCTTTTCTGGAGATCAAACAAAAGTCTTTCTAAGGGTAAATATGAAACAATAGAATTCCACCTCCTCCCCCTCATTCAATTGCTCACTCACTTGCTTCTTCATAACAATTCAAGACACAAGTGAACTTCAACTTGTGTTCTTCAACAAAATGGAATGTCGCCTCACATTAACAAGGCAAAGGTTATGCAGACAAATTTGGATGTTGCTGTATTGTTGAAGTCCTAGAAATATCTTATCTCCTCAATATTTAATTGATAACTGGTTTATATTTTAAAATAAGTCTTCTTCTGCATTCCAAATTAGAATGGAATCATTTTCTTCTGAACATGAAGACCAATCAAACTAGCTAAACATTATCGGATTCCAGAGCTAAAACCACTGCTTAAAATTTGGGGGAAAAAAAGTTTGCAATTACCGTATATACTCGAGTATAAGCCGATCCGAATATAAGCCGAGGTACCTAATTTTACCACAAAAACTGGGAAAAACTATTGACTCGAGTATAAGCCGAGGGTGGGAAATGAGGCAGCTACTGGTCAATGTAAAAAATAAAGATAGAGCCAAGTAAAATAACATGAATATTTATTTGAACGAAAAACAATAAAAGTGCAAAAGGGGGTCCCCAAAAAGAATATGGTATCAAAAATACAGTATCTTTAAAAGTAACAGCAACCAAGCTAACGAGAGCTAAAATCCCTCAAAACTGGAGTTCTCCTCCTCATCATCTGTTTGTCCAAACAGAGCTTCAGCTACTTCAGCTTCTGTGATGTTATCCGCATATACGTTGTCGTCATCACTGAGTTCACAGTCGTCATCATCACTGCTGTCACTCTCATACAATGCGCTGTCTTCACTGCCATCCATAGCATTACTAATGCCACATTTCTTGAAGGCACGTTGCACCATGTCCTCTGGAATATCTTCCCATGCATCACGAACCCACTGTGCTATTAGTTCTATGTCTGGCTTTCTCAGATTTCCAACTTTTGTCAGACGAGCTTGACCAGATGTCATCCATTCATGCCACATCCTTCGCACATGGTCCTTGAAAGGTTTATTTAAACTGACATCTAGGGGCTGCAATACAGATGTAAGCCCACCTGGAATAACGGCCAAAGTGACTTGAGATGACTTTGCCAATTTTTTTATGTCATCAGATGTGTGGGCTCTGAACATATCCCAAACTAACAGTGATCTTCTAGTCCAGTCCCCACTCCTCAAGCAAGAGATCCTATACTGTTTCAGACAAAGGATTGTCCAGTCTGTTCTTTAAAAACCCTCCAGGAATGAAGTGTCCAATAAGGTTCAAATTGCAAGTACCGGTAGTCCTCAATTTAAGACTGCAATTGAGCCCAAAACATTGTTTTGTTATTTTTCTCTAACTGTATGTATCCCCTGCCCCCATTTTACGTCAGGCTGCCATCAAAGCGAAGCACGGCTGAATATTATTATTATTATTATTATTATTATTATTATTATTATTATTATTATTATTATTATTATTATTATTATCATTATCATTATCATCATCATCATCATCATCATTATTATTATTATTATTATTATTATCATTATCATTATTATCATTATCATCATTATTATTATTATTATTATTATTATTATTATCATTATCATTATCATTATTATCATTATCATCATCATTATTATTATTATTATTATTATCATTATTATTATTATTATTATATGATGATGATGATTTTTTTGCATTGGACAGAGCGAGCTTCAGTTTACCAAACTTTGTATCTTTTAATGAAACGTGTTAGTCTGGAAGGGACTGTTTGAACTCACAAAACACTTGCAACTTTTAGTTCCGTGCTGAGGATTTTTGGAAAGCAGCCCAGCAATATTTATTTATTGCTCGGACTGCTCTTATTTTCACTCCCCCTTTTCTTTTCTTTTCCTTCCCTCCCTCCCTCCTTCTCTGCCTCTCTTTCGTCCCCACCTCCCGGGATCCTTGCGGGTCGAAGGTTCTGCCCTGCCTTACACCAGCCGCCCACCTATGCCAAGGTCTCCCTGGCTCTTTCGCTCTCTGTAAGCAGCGGCTTCTCGGCAGCGTCGCCCCCCTCCCCTCCATGGATCGGCTCCTTCCCCAGCACTGAAGGCATCCTTAGGAATACACCTCCACCTCCAGGAAAATAAAAGAGGCAGAGAAGGTAAATCGCCCGCCCGTTCGGAAAGGAAGGAGAGGACTCCAATGGAAGAAGGAGAGGAGAATTACCAATAACAAACACAAAGCGCTGGGTTAGAGGTGCCTTGTCATGTACAAGGAGATCAGAGAGGCAACCACCATGAAACAATAATCAGACTCAAAACGGGCTGCTTATTTGCCATTTGCTCTGGGTAGAACGGGTTTTTTTTAAAAAATTGGTTTGGAGAAGGAAAGCTAATTTGCTGATCTGCGAGGTCGGTTTCTTTTGCCTCCTTCTTCTTCCTCCTCCTTCTTCCCACCCTAGCTTGCAATGCCCCATCTCTCCTCCTCCTCCTCCTCCTGCCCCCTCTCGGGAGAAATTGTTGTTCTTGCCGTATTTCTCCGCTTTCCAAGAGGCTTTTCTTTTCACCTCTTTCTCCCCACCTCCCCAATTTCCATAGGGAAAAAAACCCTAGGAAAACTTGGCAAAAATAAAATAAAATAAAAAGTACTGAGTGCAAATGTTTTTTTTATACTGTAGTTGGAGTTTTCCACGTTTCTTTTCACATTCAAGGCAGCATTCTCCCCATCCTCGCTGCTTTTCCAAAACATGCTTTGAAACCTTTGCATTTTATTGGGATGTATTAGTGACAACGCCCCTCCGCCCCTCCGAGGCGAGAGGAGGCAGTAAGAGGAGGCGAGTGACAAACAAATAAAAGAGTTCTTCTAAGCCTTGGCGTTTGACACACTCGCCGTCCTCTCCAGCGAAATTGAGTGCGGCGGCAGTGGGGTGGGTGGGTGGGTGGGGAGGCCGCCGTGAAGTGCCGGCTGGGGGAGCCCGGGATTGAAGTGCCGGCATGCTTTGCCAGCTCGGCCGGCTCGTTTTGGGGCGGCGGCTGGCCTCCGGCGTTTTCTTCCGCCGCTTTTTGATGGCGGCGGCGGCGGTGGTCGGCGGAGGGGGCGGAGGGGGCGTTCGACATTTTCGCCCCCTCTCACTCGTCCTCCTCTTGCCCGCGGTGGGGGCGGAGGCGTTGTCACCTCGCCCTCCTCTCCAGCCGAAATTGAGTGCGGCGGCAGAGGCCGCCGTGAAGTGCCGGCTGGGGGCCAGGGCCAATCCGGGCTCCCCAGCCGGCACTTCACGGCGGCCTCCACCACCACTGCCGCCGCACTCAATTTCGGCTTTCGAAGGCGAGTGACAAACAAATAAAAGAGTTCTTCTCGCCCCTTGGCGTTTGACACACTCGCCGTCCTCTCCAGCCGAAATTGAGTGCGAGCGGCAGTGGGGTGGGTGGGTGGGTGGGGAGGCCGCCGTGAAGTGCCGGCTGGGGAGCCGGGATTGAAGTGCCGGCATGCTTTGCCAGCTCGGCCGGCTCGTTTTGGGGCGGCGGCTGGCCTCAGCGTTTTCTTCCGCCGCTTTTGATGGCGGCGGCGGCGGTGGTCGGCGGAGGCGGAGGGGCGTTCGACATTTCGCCCCTCTCACTCGTCCTCCTCTTGCCAGCGGTGGGGGCGGAGGCGTTGTCACCTCGCCCTCCTCTCCAGCCGAAATTGAGTGCGGCGGCAGGAGGCCGCCGTGAAGTGCCGGCTGGGGGCCAGGGCCAATCCGGGCTCCCCAGCCGGCACTTCACGGCGGCCTCCACCACCACTGCCGCCGCACTCAATTTCGGCTTTCGAGAGGAGGCGAGTGACAAACGCCAAGGCGAAGAACTCTATTTGTTTGTCACTCTCGCCCGGCGTTGTCACCTCGCCCTCCTCTCCAGCCGAAATTGAGTGCGGCGGCAGGAGGCCGCCGTGAAGTGCCGGCTGGGGGCCGGGATTGGCTCCGGGCTCCCCAGCCGGCACTTCACGGCGGCCTCCCACCACCACTGCCGCCGCACTCAATTTCGGCTTTCGAGAGGAGGCGAGTGACAACGCCCCTCCGCCCCTCCGCCCCTCCGAGGCGAGAGGAGGCGAGTGAGAGGCGAAAATGTGACGCCCCTCCGCCCCTCCGCCCCTCCGCCGACCACCGCCGCCGCCGCCATCAAAAGCGGCGGAAAGCGCCGAGGCCAGCCGCCGCCCAAAGCGAGCCGGCCGAGCTGGCAAAGCATGCCGGCAGCATTTGGGCTCGTCCTGCCGGCCCAGCTGTTCGAGGGCAAAAACCCTCTCCTGGGTCGGCTCTGCAAGGTAGACTCGAGTATAAGCCGAGGCGTTTTCAGCACAAAAGCGTGCGAAAAACTCGGCTTATACTCGAGTATATCTGTATGTTCTCTGTATTCCACTATGCTTTGCAATTCGGTGTTTTGCTCTCATTTTTCACCCACTAGGGTAAAACAGGTAACACAGAGGATGATGCTATTTTTTTTCAAAGTTTCTGATAGTAAGAAGCCAGAGGGTTGCATTTACAGCTCCCCAAGGAAGAATAAGGGAATGATATTTTTATGTAAGAGACAAAGTAGGTCTTCTTTCCAGCTATTATTCAGTCTCAGGCCAGGACTCCTAATGAGCTTTTCCGACTTTGATTGTATACTGGAACAATCAACCACTGAAATGAAAATATGCACTACTGCTATTTCAGTTGTGAGCTTGGGAAGAAGAATTCTGTAATAAAGTGATGAATTGTGTTTATTATTTCCACTGTATCTTCTGCACTATTTTTAAGCATCTTCTTCCTTTGTAAATTAATATCCCTTCAAAAGAAGGGATATTATTCAGAGAAAACACAATATATTCAGAAAAAGTAAAATATAATACAATATAGAAGTCTACCCTGATATCATTTCTCCACCTGATACTTTTTTCTTCTTCCTTTATTCACACAGCTCCCTCTTTTAATACCTTATATCTGTGGTTTTTTTAAAACTTGGCAATTTTAAGATGTCTAGACTGCAACTCTCAGAATTCTCCAGCCAGCATCTAATATCCACCTGGTGAACACTCTCATTCATCCTTTGTTTCTTTTCACAAAACTTTACTAAATTTCAAAAAAGTATAAAATGCAATAAATCAAAAATAAATAAATAAAGTAAAAGCAATATTGGGGATTGCAGACAAAAGAGGGGAAAAAACTTTGAAAAGAAGTAATTTTCAACTTTCTTCCATATAGATTAAAATCAGTGAGACTTTGAATCACAATAAACCATAAGAAACAATCATTCTATTATTATAAACAAGTCTAATCATCAATACCCAAGGTTAAAATTTCATTTCTTTCAGTTTCAGTCAAAAAATCCAAGAGTGGTTTCCAAGAAGAAACCAAGTTAGATAAAGTATTTTCTTTAATTTTGCCCTCTCCACCAACTCCATTAATCTCAGCATCCATTCCTCTATTCTGGGTCCTTCCATCTCTGCACTTAGAGAAGTCTTGCTGCTCTTGTAATGTATAAGAACAAAGTTCCATTTTGTTTTTCCAATGTATTTGTCCACACGTAAAACTTCTGGCTTTAGTTGTACGTTCACTTTAAGAATTCTCTGACTTAAAATACATATCTGAATTCAATAAGTCTTAGCTATCTTACGTGTCCACCAGAGAAAATAAAAAGTGCCTTTCGCCTTCATTCTTTGTTGTATTCTTTTTCAGTGTCTTTTCATTGTCTCAAGTTGGCTATGAATAATATAGATATTGATTCTATCTCTGTCTTCTACGTTGTACTCTATTGAGTCTGATTCAGCCAAAAAGACCTTTCCATAGTTTTTTTGGTTGTATTTTCCCCATTTGTTTCCAGGGCTCTCAGATTATTCCATTCTTCTTAGCTCTCAGTTTCAGAAGACTGATTGGTAATTAAGCGACTGGTGCCCATATACCGATCTCGTAGCAAGGGTTGCCAATTCCTATTTCATGACATTTGAAGGATGGCAAGGATGAGAGGTGGCTGTGCTCCTGAATCATCACTGACTAAAAGGCAGGCAGAGGATTCTAAAAATATTTCTCCCCTTAACCATAAAGTTCTGTGGCCTGAAAAAGTTGGAGAATTTTTTTTGCCGCCTTCCTATTTCACATTGACCTTAAACCGTTGAATGTTCTTATCAGTCAGTGTGGGGTTCAGTATTATCTGACCTGAAAAAGGAAGCTAGAACCGAATCCAAAAGAGACCAAACTAATGGCAAAAGATAGAACAAAAATCGTTAGAAACTTAGAAACTAACAACCTACTCTCCAATAAACAATTTGGTTTCAGGAAAAAATTATCATGCAACTTACAACTTCTTCACTGTAAAAACATATGGACTACAAATCTTGATCAAGGCAAAACAATAGATGCAATCTACATAGACTTCTGCAAAGCTTTTGACTCAGTAGTACACGATAAACTTCTCCTAAAACTAAAATCCTATGGCATTTCAGGACCCCTTCACAAATGGATATCTGCTTTTCTGTCTAACAGACAACAAGTGGTCAAAATTGGCAATGCTCTATCAAATCCTGTTCCTGTCAAGAGTGGCGTTCCTCAAGGCAGCGTCCTTGGACCAACACTCTTCATACTATACATTAATGATCTTTGTGACCATATCACAAGTAATTGTGTTCTCTTTGCTGACGATGTCAAACTATTTAACACCACAGACAATGCATCTATCATCCAAAAAGACCTTGATCATCTAACCACTTGGTCTAAAACTTGGCAACTCAAATCTCAACCAGCAAATGCTCAGTCTTACATATTGGAAAAAGAACCCAAACACTAAGTACATACTTGATGGACATTACCTTACAGATGACCCCACCCGTTAAAGACCTTGGAGTTTTCATGTCAAATGATCTAAGTGCCAAAGCCCACTGTAACTACATAGCAAAAAGGCTCTAAGAGTTGTAAACCTAATCTTGTAGCTTCTTTTCCAAAACACTACACTACTAACCAGAGCATATAAAACATTTGCTAGACCAATTCTAGAATACAGCTCGCCTGTTTGGAACCCTCACCACATCTCTGACATCAATACAATTGAACGTGTCCAGAAATATTTTACAAGAAGAGTTCTCCATTCCTCTGAAAACAACAAAATACCTTATCCCACCAGACTTGAAATCCTAGGCTTAGAAAACTTGGAACTCCGTCGCCTTGACAAGACCTAAGTTTAACTCATAGAATCATCTATTGTAATGTCCTTCCTGTTAAAGACTACTTCAGCTTTAATTGCAATAATACAAGAGCAACCAACAGATTTAAACTTAATGTTAACCGCTTTAATCTAGATTGCAGAAAATATGACTTCTGTAACAGAATCATCAGTGCTTGGAATACTTTACCTGACTCTGTGGTCTCTTCCCATAATCCTAAAAGCTTTAACCAAAAACTTTCTACTATTGACCTCACCCCATTCCTAAGAGGACCATAAGGGGCGTGCATAAGCGCACAAATGTGCCTACCGTTCCTGTCCTATTGTTTTTCTTTTCTTCTTCCTATATATATATAGATGCTTATACCTCCCAATATTTACTCATATATATGTTTATATACTATAAAATCTTTTTATATGATGTTGTGACAAAATAAATAAATAAATAAATAAATAAATTTGACAATAAAGATATTGAAGTGGTGTAAAGTAACAGAAAGTCAAGAAATAGGCTGTAGACTCTTAACACTGTAGAGTAGGGATGAAGGACCTGGAAAAGATATTTAAGTGTCATCATTTTTATATAATTACAAAGAGTAGAAAAGCAACTGTTTTCCTGTGAGACTCTATGGAAATGGAAGTTGGACTTCGAAGAAGTAAGACTGAAGCTTTTGAGCTTTGGTGTTAAATAAGACTTCTGCAGATACTATGGATAACCAGAACACAAAAACAAATGGAGCAAATCAATCTGAAGTTCTCATTCAAGGCACAAAAGGTCATTATATCTTGGATATAGTATGCAAATCCCTAGGTATCAGGACAAAACTCTAATGCTGGTAAAGGTAGAAGGAAAGAGAAAAAGAGGATGACCAACAGCAAGTCATTATATGATTATTATTATTTTTTTAAAGGTAAAAAAAATGGTGGATGGACTCAGTTACAATGGCAATGGGTACACTGTTAGAAGACTTGAATGGCCAAGCTGGAGACAGGCTTTCCTGGAAAGAATCCATTTAGGTGGTTTCTAAGGGATCATTGAAAATCAAACTAACATTCATCAGTAAAAAAGAAAAACATTATACATATTTATACATTTTTATGTAAGTGAAATGGATACGAAGCAGTTTAAAACAAATTATATGTGAATATATATAAAGTTTATTTGTGATTGTAGAATGAAGCAAGCATAAATCTTGTAATAAAAAAGAGTTAATAACTGGATACACATACTAGTGGAAAGTTTTCTATGCATTCTCCAGAAATGATTAGATTAGATTAGATTAGATTAGATTAGATTAGATTAGATTAGATTAGATGTATTGTCTGATGGTCAGTATTTACAGATGTTAATGTAGTAGTGTAGTAGTGTTTCTTCTTTTTTTAACAATTCTCTGAAATTCTTTGTTAAATTCATTGGTGAGATTTTTGTTTTTCTTAGCTTTGAATTTCTCTTCCTTGCAATTTCCATTGTTTGTTTTGACATCTAGTTTGGTGGTGTTTTTTTTACTGTTTCTTCATTTTTTATATTTCCTTTTCACATTATTTCTATTTGTAGATTACCTTACAAGATGAAACCTAGGTATGGGATTCCCTATGTGTCTCTAATCTACAAGGAGGGAAATTACTTGACCATCCATTCATATCTATTTCTTTTTTCAAAGTAGAGTACTAGCTTTTATGGCAATAGTTCTGGTTTTTTTTTAACCTGAATTAATGCATTTTTTAACCATACTGAAAGAAACACATGAAGGACAGTATCAGGTATATCTTGAATGCTATTGATTTTATAATCAGAGTAACAGGAAGATAACTGATCTTTCTTAATAAGGAGTAGGCTTTTGATAATTTGGAATGGTCTTTTATTATTATATCTCTGAAGAATATGTATTGTATCTGACTTTTTTCATATTGATAAAGAATAATCATAAAGAACATAAAGCCGCCTTCAACATGATCTGAGTTTAACTCATAAAATCATCTATTACAATGTCCTTCCTGTCAAAGACTACTTCTATTGTGGCTCCAGCACCCCCCCCCCGCCCCCGGGCCTGGCCCCTTGCCAGAAAGTGACTCAGAGAGTGAGGGGGAAGGGCTGTCGGGGCTCCCCTCTGCAGGGCTGGCCTCTCTGGCTCAGCTCCAGGAGCCAGAGGCAGGCCAGGTGGAGGAGGTGACGAGGCCTCTGTCTCCTGTATCTCCCCCCGCCTGGGCAACTCTTCCAGACCCAGCTGTGGACAATCAGTCCTGGTTAGATCCCAAGTTTCGTAGACAAGAGAGGTGGGAACAACAAAAGAAGGGGTGGGGCAGGCCTAGAGAGTGCTGAGTCACGGAGCCACACCCCACAGGGTATAAAAGCAGAAGGGGCTGCTCTACTACTTCGTGACAGACAAAACAAACTGACTGGAGAAAACTTGAGCTGAACTATTTGACTGAGCATTTGACCTGGATTGCTGTTTGTTCCTGACTTCCTGGTTGCTCCGGTAACGAGCTTCTGTGACGCCGGCATCAGGGAAGATAAAGAAAACCTTGACAGACATTTGCTAGTCTGCTGCCAAAGCTGATAGCTGCCATGGACTAAATTGCTGGCTAATTGAGTCAGTTCACGTGTCTCCCGGACTGAGGTGGGGGGGGGGACAGAACAACTTCAGCTTCAATTGCAACAATACATGAGCACACAATAGATTTAAGCTTAATGTTAACCGCTCCAATCTTGATTGCAGAAAATATGACTTCTGTAACAGATGTCAGGAATTAAATTAGTAATTCAATAACATAGACTGAAATTATATGCTTCTGATTCTGCTTTTAACTATTTATTCAGCCAAAAATACTTTTTAGAATTTGATAGAATAAATATAGTGATATGGTTCCGTGATACTGGATCAATAAAGATTAAACTCAAATGTTGACATGGCACTTAACTGAGGTAGATAATAAAAAAGTGAATTAAACAATGGGGTTTAATGCCACTGCTGAATAAACCAAAACCAAAACCAAACAATATCAATGAAATGGCTTGGAATTTACTTGACAAAATGAACAAACACTTATTTTTTAAAAAAGTATTCACATCTGGAAAAATATGAATATGAAGAAAATTCAAAACTGTATGGGATATGAAGAAATGCATTATTAAAGTGAATACTGCACCAAGACTTAATTTTCTATACTAAATGAATGCAATAAAAATTGAAAACAAGGTATTAAATAACAGACAGAAAATGTAAAAATGTAAAAAAATGTATAAATGTATACATAAATGTCTAATAAATGTAGAATCTGAGTTTCTATTAACTTAAAATCTTTAGTTGCCTGGATAGAAATGACCAAAATTCTAATTCTAAGTGAGATCATCTGACACCATGGGTTGAAATATCATCAATATGCTGATGACACTCAGTTTTACATATTCAACTCTGATGAGCCAAGCAATTTTTTGGCTGCTTTTCATAATGCCTGGAAGCTCTCAGGGTCTGGATGGAGTACAACAGCTGAATCCAGGCAAGACAGATGCAAGATGTGGATGCAAAAGACCTAAGGATCTGGTTGTTTATCATCATTATGGGGTTGCACTACCCCGAGAGACCTGGTGCACAACTCCTGCTCAAAGAATAGATGGTTAAGAGGACTTTTGCGCAACTTCATGTTGTGCACCAGTTGTATCCCTAACCTGGATTGTGAAGCCCTGGTCATGGTCACTCTTGCCCTACTCATCTCTCAGTTTTACTGGATTACTGCAATGAGTCTACATGAGGCTACCCTTCAATAGTATTCAGGAGCTACAGCTGGTCCAGAATGCAACAGTGCTCACCATTCTAGAACCCCAGTTGTACATGTAACACTGCTACTGCATGAGCTGCATTTGTTATCAGTTTGCTTCTGGATCCAATTCAAGGTTGTTACTTTTAAAGCCCTATATGACTTGGGTCTAGGGTACCTGAGGGGGTGTCTCTCCCCAATGGGATTAGTCTACCCCACTCGAGCCAGCAGAAGAGCCAGCTACATATCCCATCTGCTAAGGAATCCCAGCAGGTCAAGAAAAGAGCATTTTTTTTGCTGTGGCCTCGATCTTGTGGACTGCTTTACCACTGGAGGTGAGAACTGTTCCAGCTATTTAGCCTTCCATAAGGGTATTAATACTTGGCTTGAGGCCCATCTTCATTTCTGGAGGTGGATAATGGGGTAAGAACATCTCATCCCCTGCCATCAATCTCTTAGTTTTGGTTTTTGTATAGTTTAAAAAAAATAATCTGCATATTTTTAATATTTTAATATATTCTTTAAAACAATATTTTATAATCTGTAAGCCACCCACAGTCATCTTATGGGAGAGATGGGCGGCATAAAAATCAAATAAAAAACAAACAAACAAGTAAAACTGATATCCATATAGTCCTCAGTTATTAAAAATATTTGTAGTTTTTAAAACAATATATCATTTACTTAAAACAAAGAAATGAAATAATAAAAATTTAAGTCTAATTCTATGATGGCTATAAACTTCTCAATAATCCACTTTATTTTGATTGTGGGTTTTTTCTCTCCATTTTCTTAAAAATGGTTAATGAAAATGTAACTATAAAAAGCTTTACATTAAACATGTAGATGTACAAAGAAAAGGAAGATGCATTTTGAATCAAAACAGAAATTGCCAGGTTTCAGGTTGTCACTGGTTTGCTACAACAGGTCATTCTTTGCCACATTTCATAAAAAAGGACTAAGTAGAAGTTTCAAATAATATTACAGATTATAAGAAACTCTAATTATTATCTTCACATGCAGCCTGATGGAAGGCTGAAGTTTAAATACTCAGTTCTGTAACTCAGTCAGAAGAAAAGAAAATAATGACCATAATACAGGGGGAAAAAACATAAAGGGACTATCATAAATTATTGGCTAGACTTCTACCTGTTGCTACCTAATTAGTAAACTTTAATTATTTGATTTAACCCAACATAATCAGTGGACTCTTGATGTAGTACAATTTGAAATTTGAAATCAAACAATCAAATAGTCAAAAACGAAATTCAGAGATAGTCTAAAAAACACATTTTAAGCAATCAAAGAAGAAATAACGAGATAGATGCATTCAAAAAGATTCTTGAATAGCTGTTTTTAATAACTTCTCAAAATCTAATAATAATGAGCGAGCTACTTGAATTTCACAACTACAGGGTATTCCAAAGCACAGCATCATCACAGAGAAACTGTGTCTATAGACTAATACTCCGTTTTTCCTGAACTAACACATTCTCTTGGGAATTTACCATGGACAAGTCAAAATAAGGTAGAAGAATTACTTCTGGAGGCCTTTCCCTTCCAATCTACTAAGTTATCCACTTTTTCGACATTCTAGTCTTTAATCAAAGATTGTGATAGTTTCTTGGTCCACAACTTCTTTCTCAGTTCTATCTCTATTTTTAAAAAGATCAGCCTTTTCCTTTTTTGAGAAGAAGATGGGGTGGACTCTGTATTCAGCCTGAGTTTGAATGTGGCCAAGAGGCAATTTGTCTATCTCTATGACAAGGGCAAACAAAAAAAAAGTTTAAATATATAATTTTTCCTTATTTTTCAGCAAACCTGTTTTTCTTTCAAAGTGATATACACTCAAATTGCACAGTTCACTGTTACTATGACTGACATTAAGCCTTTGAAAAGTAGATTACATTTTCTTTGACAAACAGAGTGATGCCATGCAGGAAACATGATTCTCTTGGCTGAAGCAAAGAGGCAATCTGATTTTCTTCGACAGTAATGCGCATCAGTACTACAAATCATTTTGGGTCAGAATTGTGAGAAAAGGCTCTTTCACTGTTTTCAAGCAAGCCAATATTGAACAATATGGCTGCCCTTGCATTGCTCTTTGGAGTGAAGGGAACATCATGGTTTGTATGATAGCTTTGAGGAAATGCTTTATTTAAGCCCCCATCCAACCAAAGCATCCTTTCAAAGATTTCACCCCCAAGCAACATATCTAATATGTAATATAACTATCAGCTAAATGGATTTACCTCAGAAGTATCTACTGCCTGATACAACTGGTATTAGATGTCTGGCATTGTCTTAAAGAAAGAAACAATTGTTGTGAGCTTGGTAATTAATGGTTTCTATTTCATCCTAGCCATGAAATCACTGGAGGGCGTTAAATACAATATTCCACAAAGTAGCCTTTTCTCTTTAGCACTGAAAAAAATGGTGTATGCCTGCTTTATAATGGCATATTATAAAGCCTGGGAAGATAATACTCCTGAATCACTCCCCACGTTTGGTTGGATAGCAAAAGGAAGTGATTTTTCGTGAACAATATGTGAACACTTCCCAAGTTGCCTTGAAGCAGGTGAGATTCCTGGGAAGAAGAGACATATCTCTGAAGAACAGAGGTATGATGTTAAGTAAGCAAGCAAGCAAGCAAATAAATAAATAAATAAAGATTATGCTGCAAACGCTTTAGAAAAAGCTTACCATGTAATGATTCATTACACAGAATTGTGAGTGAAATATTTAAAACTAATCTATCATCCATTCATAGCATAATTAATGGTAAGATTTATTGCAGAGTGCTTTGTTTCCTGTTTTTCTAATAAAGAAAAGACAAATATACAACTACACAGTCAGCATCAACTTGAGCTCAGCCCATTAGATATGGAAACCTAAGGCTTAATTGCTTGATTTAAATTTGGTTAGTAAAAAATGCATACTGTAGCATTGCTCACTTAATTATGTTAATTTATATCAGAAAAGCTAAATTTACAAAGGCAATACCATTAATTATTTATTTTGCCATTCAGGCCAAATATATGTTACTCAGCTAATTAGCTTCCTTAAGTCTCCCTCCCTCTAAAAAGCTCCCAACTTTATAAATTGATCTATATATATAAAAAAACCGAGGCTGCCTGTCTATATAGCATTTTTCCCCCAGCTGCTTTTTTTCTATTTTGTTTACAACAGGAGCAAGGCTATAATCATTTCAATGATAAGAATAAGGACATAACTTCTTAAGCACTGTAAGATTAGCTACTGGTTCTCCCTTCCAATGGAGAGGTAACTCTGAAGTCTTACTAATGCTTCTCTGGGATGGTCATAAATTCTACAACTTATGGGGGGAAGTGCAAATAGGGCATGCATTCTACATGGCGTATTATTTTATTTATTTTATTTCATTGATTTATTTTGTCAATCATATATAAGATAACAGGTATAAATATATAATAAACGTAATTTGAATACATGAAAAGAATAAGTAAAAAAGGAATATTAGGACAGGGACAGTAGGCACGTGGGGGTTTACTTATGCAGGCCCCTTACAGACCTCTTAGGAATGGGGTGAGGTCAACATTAGACAGTTTAAGCTTAAAATTTGGGGGGTTTGGGGAAGAAACTACAGAGTCAGGTAGTGCATTCTAGGCATTGACCACTCTGTTACTGAAGTCATATTTTCTGCAATCGAATTTGGAGCGGTTTACCTTGAGTTTGTATCTACTATTTGCTTGGGTATTGTTGTGGCTGAAACTGAAGTAGTCATTGATGGATAGGACTTTGTAGTAGATAATTTTATTTATTATGTTTAGGTCAGACTGAAGTCGGTATAGTTCTAAGTTGTCTAAGCCCAGAATTTGGAGTTTGGTGGCATAAGGTATTTTATTGCGAGCAGAGAAGTGAAGGACTCTTCTTGTGAAATATCTCTGGACTCTCTCAATTGTATTTAAGTCCCTGATAAATAGCTGGCTTATTTATTTACCCTCTCTGAAAATAATGGTTTTATATATATATTTTCTTTTTTGGGGGAAAAAAAAGCTTCACAACTTTTATTGCAGCAAGTAACAGGAAAAGATAATTCCACCAGCTGTATTCCACCCCCCCACCCCCTGATTTCTTTAATTCCACAATGGTCTACTGTTTCCAGTGACTTAAATGGAACAATTCTGCAAATAGGCATATCATAACAGGAATAAATCCAAAAATATTTCTAAACTCTTCATCAGTTGTTCAACATTTGTTTTTCTACAGTGGCATTTTTTTTCTATTTTCAGTCTCTATGTGCAGTATTTGACTAATTAAGTGCTGATTAAGCTTTCCGTGATGTAGCTCAAAACCCTTTTGATATGGGGTTGGTGAGGGAGAACATATGTGAGATGATCAGCTATATAAAGTAAGTAAAATGTAAATGATGTACGCAAAAATCAATGAACAATGATTTAGTGTTAAGGACATTCTCTGAAAAGAAAAAAAATGAAATGATGGAAAAGTGAAATAGCAGAACATGATGCAAGATAAGTTATTGGTTCCAGATCAATGAGGGTCAGTAGTAATAAACAGTATACTAGAGTAATTCCAATTAAAGCCTAAGAAATGTTTATTCTGTATAAATAAAATGAGTTCATATCCAGTAATATTCTTGTACTTTCATGTTAAAAGATCTACAGTGTGGGCAACTGCTAATTTTGGAATTCTGGAATAATTCCAGAATACAACAAATCTAAAGAAGATAAAATACACTGAAATGAAATAATTCTTGCAAAAAAAAATTAGCTTCTCTGTCTCACAACAACAATCTATCAGTAATCCTTCTAATTAACACTCAAATATATTTTTAGAAATTCATGGTCTACTGTTACTGAGGGCACTGGTTTCATTAATATTTTATCTTTCATTCTTCATGAGTTGGGTAGCTAGAATGCTCAATGAACATTTATGCAGGCATGTTGATAATAAAATAGAGTACTAATGGCTGCAACAATTAGCATTGCATTAATATATGAGAAAAAGCCAATCTGCACACTGTCAAAAAGGATACTTTAATCCCATTTGACTATGTGTTTAAATTTAAGAAGCAATCTTTTCCCCTCTATACTTCACCATTGCAAACTTGATCCTTAAATGTGAATGGAACAACTGATAAATTAAAACTTCCGTCTTGTATCAAAATAGCATTTCTTTCAAAAAAGAAAAAAAAATCCCAGCAAGCTGGCTACAGTGGTGATGAGAGTACCATTGGAAGACCAGATTAGGGATAGAAAATCTATCTGTACAGTCACTAAGACAATAAAAAAATGACTCGATGGCACAAAGATAACCAATCACTCCACAATTAACCAAGCCAAAAGACATTACTATGTATTTGCCATTATTTGCATCAAGTATGATCAAGTCTGTCTGAGAAGGAATGTGAGCATACAAGCAGGCAGACAATATAGATGGTTGACTTAAATAAGGAAAAGGTAGTTATGTCCCAAATGAGTATACACATCTCTTCACCATGAAAATGATTGGGATTCATTTACAAGAATACAATTGCCTCTTGAAAATGCATCTTTGGATTCTCCACCATTATTCTCCACTATTCAGTCAGAACTGAAGAAGCTTCTTAGATGAGAAGTGAAAGATCTTCAAGGAAAAACAAAGAAAATCCAGTTGCCCTTTGACAAAACACCTTTGAGAGTAGGCAAAAGGTTTCACTGCTTCTGAAAAAACAGGTTTCATGTGGCTGAATTTTCTACAGACTTGATTATTTATTGAGGACTATACCACTATTTGGACTACTCTAACATCATTTTACATACTTCATGAGCTACTTCCAGGCACAGCTGCCAGGCACAGCTTCTCACTACTAGGATGGCCATTCCCCTGGGTTAGGATAGATAAATCAATCAATCAATAAACAAGCAAGCTGACAGATCTGTAGAGTGTTAAAATGTGAGGGATGCAGCAGAAGACTAGTCACAGGCACATCAATAATGCCCCTTCGACCTGTCAGTAATGCCCCTTTGATAATAAATGTGGCATGGGAACTGCTATCTTGTTGATGACTAGCATTTCTATATCTACAGTAGCCTCCATTCTTGGTTGTTTCTGGTTGTTTATGTTCCTTGTTTACTGATTTACTATGGCTAGTTGTCTCTTTTGGTATTGTTTGGTTATATTAATCTTACTGGAGGAAGGGAAAGTCTCTTTGGAGCATTACATAATAAATTATCAAAATCGCAGATGACACAAAACTAGGAAAAATAGCTAGGTTTCTGAAATGAAAGTCCAGCATGCGGGCAGAAAGATGGAGTGATCTGGCTTGCCCATAGTTTAAGTAAAAATCATCTGAGCTTCCTAGTAGATCATAAGTTGACACTGAACCTGTTTTGTGATGCAGTCGCTAAAAGGATAACTGTCATTTGGCTATGTATTAACAGGAGGAAGGAACTCATATCATGGGAAATAATTATTCCATTCTACTCTGCCTTGAGTAGACTCGTTCACTCTTGATACGTAGGGAAGATCAGAATCAATGGGTTGAAATAATGGAAAGTAAATTCAAGTTAGCTACTAGAAGGAACTTCCTGATAGGAAAAAACCATCAACAAGTGGAACACCCATCACTACAGGTCCCCAAACAAAAGCCACCGTAAAATACCTTGGAAGATCCTGCACTGAGCCAGGAGGTTAGAATAGAAGACCTCTGAGATCCCTTTCGACTCTGATTTTATGATTCTATGACCTCATGTGATCAATATTTTTAAACAAAAACAGTATGTTTATAAAAGGAATACTCAAAGAATAATAAAAATGATTAAGGGTGTTTAATTCCCTGCCCTATTTTCTTATATAGATCATCTTTTAGAAACAACTTCAGCGTATTTCTCCTTGAGTCTGAAAGAAAACCTATACAAATGAATATGCATTCTTGTGAAGCACTGGCATAATAGGAATGCAGAGGCTGTGCAATACACTGCAAGCAGATGTGAAATATAATTGGTTGTTCACAGATGATTTATGCCTTTAGAATTAGAAGCCCATTATTTGTTGAAATATTCATACATTTCCAAAAGGTTCCTCAAAATCCTTCATGTTTTTTTAAAAAAGTCGAATTGAAAACACAGTAAAACTTCCAGATGATGACATAAAACTTTAAAGACCATAAAACACCCGTCATATAATAAAGTAACTGAAGATCAAAGGCCTGTGCATATGGGAAGAAGCTATTATTTATATATCTTGCCTCCAAAATCTTTTCGTTCACCAAATGATTTGAAGTTAGGTAGTTGGTATGAAAAGGCCATTGCCGGGAGTTTACCATGAAACAAGCAAAACATTTAGTAGTAACTAACACTGTTAACACTGTTTCTATGTATCAGGGGTGTTCAGAGGGTATGTCATAAAAGTCAAGATGTTGGCTGTAATGGTGCCATCGAAGTTCTGCCTGTTTTGTTCCGCCTGGTACTACAATACCACAATGTCCATAAAAAACTTTGTGCGTCTCAGCTGCCATTTTGCCTTTTTTTTTTACTGCATCCTACTATGTAATTGCAATAATCTAAAAGATAACTATCAGCAGGTAAGATTTATTTTTACCCAGAAAATAATGCAGCCAGAATTATGTCCAGATCTGATTAATGGAGAATCAAACCTCTGTGAAACAAGGCTAACTCTTCTGAAGCTTTAATCTTTCAAGATTAGTGTTGAGGACATGAGGGAGATCTAGCCCTGGCCCCTCATATGTGGGGTGCCCCAAGTTCAGGAGCAGTTTTTTCACCCTTTCTATTTAACATCTGCATGATGTCTCTTGATGAGGTCATTTTGCAGCATGATTATCCATTATTCTGATCATAAAGGCTGGGCAAGTTAAGGTGCTAACCCAATGTCCGGGGAGGTTGTGAGGGTCTGGCTGGGAGAAATATGCTATGATTCAACACCCGCAAGACAGAATGATTCAGGATTTCAGGTCTCCTGGATCTAGAGAGTTACCAATTTAACTACCCTTTAACTCTTGACAGTTGGGGGTTTCTGCTCAGCTTTTCATAGATTCATCTTGTGTGTCAACTGTATACATTCCTGGACCAGCTGCACTTATGATCACACATGCTCTAGTCACTTCCTTTTTGGACTACTGCAACATGTTCTATAAGGGGCTGTCCTTCAGGAAAACATCAACTGGCCCAGAGTGCAATAATATGTAGAGTTTGGGGCAACCCATGATTTGCCCATGTTACATCGGTTTCCAGCTTTGTTCTCAGTGCAATTATCTAAGTGCTAATTATCATCTTTAAGGTCATGTATTGCATGTGGCCAGATCATTTGAGGGACTACTTCTCCCTCAGGATATCTAGCCAACAAACTAGACTGAATGGGTAGGCTTGTCCAGGTTCCCCTCAGTAAAAAGTTCCCACCTGGTGGAAATAAGTCTTTTCCATAGCTGTACCTATCCTACAGAACAACCTAATATCAGAGATACAGAACACCCTCAACCGCCTTGCTTTCTGGGAATCCCTTAAAACTTGGCTGTTTCCTCAGGTATTTGTTTAGAATAGCTAGTGAGCCAAGTATCTGTGTTTTTTAGAGAATAATGTTATGGCATTTGATGAGGTGTAAATTCTTTTTAAATCAAGTACATTTTATTTAATGTACTTATTTATTTTAATTTATTTATTTAATTTCTTTATATCTACTTGTTAGCTGACAGCAAATTGTTCTATTAATAGCAAGCTGTTTCACTTCTAATCATGGTTAGTACTTATCCAGCCTATTATTTTATCCAAATTCACCTTCACCACCTACTTAGCATCCAATTATAAAAGATACAGAGATAGGTATCAAGAGCAAATACAAATAATTTTCAGATCACACAGATCAAATAATCCTTTAACATTATTATTTGTATCATTATCATCATGCACTTGCAAGCTTACTTTTATTTACATGTATACACATATGAACAACACTTTGAAAATGCACCAAATATCTATGTTAATAGCACTCCGTTTTTTTAAAATCCTGTTAAACCATGGTTTAATATTAAAAATGAACCATGCCATAATTTATAGATACTATATGTTTTCTGCTATTTTCTGTTAATGGTTGCAATATAAATCCATTCATATAGCAATTGATGTTATAGTATCTAGAATACTAACATTACCTTACCACAACTCAGCAGCTCATAGCCCAGCAGCCTGTTACAGTACAACAGCCAACTCATCAGTTCACCTGATGTCCTCTGCTATTTGAAGCATACAACAGATATATGATGAACTATTAAAATATCCATTACAAAATAATTGTTTCCACTTGGATCTCCAGACACGGAATTTCTTTAATCAAGGGAATATTCCTAACTTTTAGTGGTGTCATCATCCCCATCCATCAGTTTGTTTCTTCATGATGCAGAACAGAAGACGGATCACCTGATACCCTACTTTCCATCTCTATTCTCCTAATATTATATACACTAAAGGCTGCTGCTTTGATAATTGTCCATGCTATTTGCCCACAGTATAGCTTCAAGTGGCTCTGGAAAGTTCTGTACCTTTTGACTTATGTAGATCTACAGATACTATAAAGTGTTCCTATTGTTTATATGTTGTTCTCCTGCTTTTGTCTGCCCTTGGTACTATTTTTGGCAGCTGTCAAATGATTTGCATGTTTGTTCTGACCTGGATGTAGAGAATGTCTGGGAGCATTCCAAGTGCAAACTAAACTGCCAATTACCCACTGTAATTTTCCACAAACTTGATCTCATCCAATGTGTTGGATCATAACTTTCATTATCCCCGTCACCTTAGTTTGGGAGTTACACTCATGGGCTTTTTAAGACTGAGCAGTTTGAGGACAGAACATTAAACATTAAACCATTAAACTATTTCCCCTTACTACACACACACACACACACACACACACACCACCCCTTCCTGCAGCATCCTATGCTGATGCATTTTTTTTCCTCTGTTGGTGTCAATTGAAGTTAATGGCCCATTAAATGGGAAAGTAAATCCTAGCTGATTAGTTTTACTGCTATAAATGGGAAGTGTCAATTATTTGATCATTTCAAATACTGAACTGTAGGCTAGGGTCCTATGTGGAAGGTCCATGGCAATTACTTCCCTTACGCATGTTCCCTCTTCCCAAAAATGTTTTGTCTAAAGGGCACTACTTTTTTTAAAATAGTATCAGAAAAAGAAAAGGCACAAAATACCAAAATACTTATATTGTCAAAAAAGGAACCCTCCCAAAAAAGTGAAAATACTACAGAAAATAACAAAACAAAGTATGTATCATTACAATAGTAAGCAGTTACAGTTCTAATGCAAATTAACTAATGCAAACATTATACACGTGTATCTCTCTATGTGTATATTTCTAACACACTTACATAACTACTGTGCTTTCTTTTCAAACTTCTGCATTCTGCATAATTGATTCCCATATTTCATTACACTTATCCATACAAAGTCTATGTTTATAGCCAATATGTTCATAAGAAGCAAGTGTAAGCAGGTCTTCAATTCACTGAATAAATGGGGCCTTACATTTATTTTTTTCGATTCTACAATATCAGTCTTTTTAACTGTATAAAAATTTAATAAATAAATAAATAAATAAATAAATAAATAACCTAGTTGGAGTTGGGGTACACCAACTGCTAGTGTAACAATATCAAATGGAACACAGTAAGATACTAAAAAGCTGAAAACGTTTGTAAGCTTGATTGCTCTTTCAGTCCCAACAAAAGTGAAAGGCAAACATCTATTTTGAACTGTAAAACAGCAAAATAAATGAAAGGAATCATAGCATGCTCAGGAGAGCCGATTTAGCCACTATAGTCTGTCTTAATAAAAATCTTTAAAATCACTAATAATAAGATTATTTGTGTTAGGTAGAAAACTGTCTCATTTGCTAAAAGGCAAACTTAAAATACTTTGACAGAACAGACAAGAGAAACAAGTTTCCAAATTATTCAGTAACAATCTGAGAAATCCTGTGTTATAGCAGGGGTGAAATCCAGCAGGTTCTAACAGGTTCTGGAGAACTGGGAGCAGAAATTTTGAGTAGTTCAGAGAACCTGCAAATACCACCTCTGGCTGGCCCCAGAGTGGGTTGGGAATAGAGATTTTGCAATATCCTTCCCCTGCCATGCCCACCAAGCCACACCCACAAAACCAGTAGGGGTAAATTTTGAATTTCACCCCTGTGTTATAGCAAGGAGTCAGGATGACTAGATGATGAGAAAGTATCTGTTGAGGAAAGATAATATGCCCTTTTGAACTGAAATGTACTGATTAATGTATGTGTCAAATCTTGGTGATTACATAGACAGATTTTCTTTTTATTGATGTGGCTTTCTTGGTAAAAATCAGGAGTAGTTTACCATTGCTTTCTGCCATTCAGAAATGCTACCTTGTCACTAAAGTGATTATCTGCTTCTAGTTGCTTACCCAATATACTGTAGGTGCCTGTTTGCTTTAGTGGGCAGCTGGGATCTCCAAGCCTTGGATAATCTGCTGAGAATATATGTTCTTGGCATCTATTCCCTACATTTATTCTTCATATAATATATTTATAATATATATATTATAAAAGCCCAGTCTAGCACAATACCAATGAGGAAGAAAAATAATAGATCTCAAAAGAAACCAGCATGGATGCATAAAGAACTATCTGACCAATTGAAAGACAAAAAGGACAAGTATAAAAAGTGGAAAGGGGGGCAAATAACTAAGGCAGAATATCAGCAAATAGCCCGAGCCTGTAAAGATGAAGTGAGGAAAGCTAAGGTCACAATGAACAAAGGCTAGCGACAAAAGTAAAAAATAACAAAAAAAGCTTCTTCTAACATGTTAAAAACAAGAAAAAAGTCAAGGAAACAATTGGCCCATTGCTTGGAGAAAGTGGAAAGAAGATGACAAGCAACAGGGAGAAAGCAGATCTACTTAACTCATTTTTTGTATCTGTCTTTACACAAAAGGAAAAAACAATCCAACCTATCAAAAACAGCACCACAAAAAACAGATTAGGAACACAAATTAAAATAGGGGGGAAAATGGTAAGTGAACATCTGTCTCCCCTAGACGAGTTCAAATCACCAGGTCCAGATGGATTACACCCCAGGGTTCTGAAGGAACTGGCAGACGAAATCTCAGAACCACTGAACTATATCTTTCAAAGATCCTGGAGCACAGGGGAGCTGCCAGAGGACTGGAAAAGAGCTGATGTAGTTCTCATCTTCAAAAAAGGAGAAAAAAAACCAGATCCAGGAAACTACAGACCTATCAGCCTAACCTCAATACCAGGGAAGATTTTGGAAAAGATAATCAAGCAACGAATCATCGAACACCTAGAAGCAAACAAAGTAATAACCAAAAGCCAACATGGGTTTGTCAAAAACAGATCATGCCAGACTAATTTTATTGCATTCTTTGACAAAGTGGCAAAATTAGTGGACCAGAGGAATGCTGTCAATATAATTTACTTGGACTTCAGCAAAGCATTTGATAAAGTAGACCATAGCCTACTACTAGATAAAGTAGAAAAATGTGGGTTAGACAGCACCACCACCAGATCGATTCGTAACTGGCTGACCAACCGCACTCAATGTGTAGTCCTCAACGGAACTACATCCACATGGAGGGAAGTATGCTGGGGAGTACCCCAAGGCTCTGTTTTAGGCCCAGTACTCTTCAACATCTTCATCAATGACTTGGACGAGGGGATAGATGGGGAACTCATCAAATTTGCAGATGACACCAAGCTGGCAGGAATAGCCAACACTCCAGAAGATAGGCTCAAGTTACAGAAAGATCTTGACAGACTTGAACATTGGACATATCTAACAAAATGAAATTCAACAGTGAAAAAAGTAAGGTTCTACATTTAGGCCAAAAAAACAAAATGCACAGGTACTGGATATGTGGTACCTTGCTCAATAGTAGTAACTGTGGGAGGGATCTTGGAGTCCTAGTGGACAACCATTTAGATATGAGCCAGCAGTGTGCAGCAGCTGCCAAAAAAAGCCAACACAGTTCTGGGCTGCATAAACAGAGGGATAGAATCAAGACCACGTGAAGTGTTAGTACCATTTTATAATGCCTTGGTAAGGCCACATTTGGAATATTGCATTCAGTTTTGGTCACCACGATGTAAAATAGATGTTGAGACTCTAGAAAGAATGCAGAGAAGCACAACAAAGATGATTAGGGGACTGGAGGCTAAAACATATGAAGATGCAGGAACTGGGTATGTCTAGTTTAATGAAAAAAAGGGGAGACATGATAGCAGTGTTCCAATATCTCAGGGGTTGCCACAAAGAAGAGGGAGTCAAACTATTCTCCAAAGCACCTGAGGGTAGAACAAGAAGCTATGGGTGGAAACTAATCAAGGAGAGATGCAACTTAGAACTAAGGAGAAATTTCCCGACAGTTAGAACAATTAATCAGTGGAACAACTTGCCTGCAGAAGTTGTAAATGCTCCAACACTGGAAATTTTTAAGAAAATGTTGGATAACCATCTGTCTGAAATGGTGTAGGGTTTCCTGCCTGGGCAGGGAGTTGGACTAGAAGACCTCCAATGTCCCTTCCAACTCTGTTGTTGTTGTTGTTGTTGTTGTTGTTGTTGTTGTTGTTGTTGTTGTTATTATTATTATTATTATTATTATTATTATTATTATTATTATTCATCTCTCCCAGGAACACTCACCTCCCCCACAAAGAGAATAACTTCGTTGGAATAACTTTACTACAAGTTTAGTATAACAAGAAAATCTTGAAAGACCTATCAAAGGATATTTCAATCAGTAAACTCAATAATGTTTTAATGAAAACTTGATTTACAGGTTTCCATCCACAGAGACTACAGTGAACAATAAATATTATGCAAGAGAACACACAAAAGATAAGACGTAATCATGCAGCATATGTTATTGATCTACAGGAAGATTTATAATAGAACTATACATTAATAAGGGATAATTGTATTACTTTTGCATTGACCATCTGGGATAAAAAATGTTCCAGATAAAAAAAAATTATGTACTTTGCTGAATGGAATTCAAATTCATTTCTGTTTTCAGGAAATGCTTCAATACCAATACTAAATAAATTATTGTTATCACAACTTGTTGTCTAATGGGTTTAACACTAAGCACTGATGAATGCTGACAATTTCTCCAGCTTTTACTAAATGAGTATGAATGAAATTATCTTTTTAAAGTTTTAGACATTAGATGTTATATAGCAATGATCCTAGAGAAGGGAAAAGAGATATAAGTAGAAAATGCAATCTTAATGCATAAACCTAATCTATAATTTCATTATTTATTCAGTTTGCATTTGGAAACTTTCACTTCCACTGCTGTATAATCAATGTATCATGACTCCTGATTGAACCCAGGTAGACCTTGTGCTACCCTAAAAAGTGCATAGATGAAAATGAATTAGATTATGCTTGATTTATAGCAGAATTATGACTGCTTTTCCCCTAGGATCTCTCAGACTGATAATTTGTTCCCCACTAATACATGATACCCATTCTCCTTGAATCAGGCCAATCAAGACCAAGCCCCTACTACAAGGACATGATACAGCTATAGGTTTAGCCATGGCAGAGTGGTTAGAATGCAGAATTGTAGCTAATTCTGTCAACTGCCAGCAGTTCGATTTTCACAGGCTCAAGGTTGACTCAACCTTTCATCCTTCTGAGGTTGATAAAATAAGATTGTTGGGGACAATATGTTGACTCTTTAAACCGCTTAGAGAATGTTGAAAAGCATTATGAAGGAGCATGTAAGTCTAAGTGCTATTGCTATAGTAAAGAACTGCCAGCCAAAAAAAGCTCCTAGACACTCTTTCTCCACTGAGAGCAATCTTTTCTGGAAGTTAACCAACAAAACACACTGCAGTTAACCAAGTTACTCACTTTCTTTCAAGCGTAGCCATCTTTCTTCCAGGCTGAATTAGCTCTTTTTGGTCCTTAGAGCAGTAGTCAGTCAGAGATATTCCTGCTTGAATTTGTATTTAATTGTTCCATAGAAGGAGACTATTTCTGCTTTTTTGGCAAACAATCTGCCAAATGATTCCATGTATTCCTTACTGTATACTCACCCAAACACTTGCTTATGAGATGGGTGGCTCTACAAATTAGATAGATAGATAGATAGATAGATAGATAGATAGATAGATAGATAGATAGATAGATAGATAGATAGATAGATAGATAGATGGTAGATAATGAAGATAGATGAGAGAGAGAGAGAGAGAGAGAGAGAGAGAATAGACAAAAAGACAGACAGATAATAGATAATTTGGCACAGCTGGAAAGGTAATCAAGCTGAGCATTGAGCATTTTAGGAATAGAATAAGTAGACAAGTTTATCAGAATTACTTAAGAGATTTTATGGATATTATCATTCAAAAGGCCAACGGTTACCAGACTATTTTATGATCATTAACAATTCTGTATTCAATGAACTGAAGTCTCAGCTGAATGAATTCTCTATTCACTGAAAAGCTTATAAGAAGAATTTGATTCAACATTAAGATAGTTCCTATTCAAGTACACTAAGGCTGAAACTAATGGTAACTATGAGTGAGGATTCTGTTAATTGGGCTAGGCAGATGAGCTCTTCTAGCCATAGATTATCATCCATCTCTCTTCAGGGGCCCTTCACCCTTTCTTTATCTTTCATAAGGCTGGAGGGAAAAATTTACCAGAGAAATATTCTTCCAAAAGACAAACAAATTATGACTTCCTTTCCTACATCTAGACAATTTTTACATCTGAAGTAAACAGCTGTAACAATGTGTGATATTCAATATTCCTACCACCTTAGATATAGCAGGATTCACTGGTTTGAAATCCAGATATATATTTGGATGAACCTTGTAGGACTTTTTAAAAATATATTCAAAATCGGTGCTCTCTAACCACAGAAAAAGAACAGTCAGGAGAAGTAGGAGGGGAAGTTACAAAAAGATACGTTAATTCTCTGAGAAATATTTAAAATGGAGGAAAACAACTATGTAATTTTCACTCAGAATAATATATTCTCATGAAAAGACTGAGGTAACTATATTTTTCTATAGAAAAATAAATAAATCGTACCTCTTAGCTTACTGCCATCAAATTGTTTTCCCGGGCTTTCAGAAATTTTATGGTTTTTTTTACCACACACACATTGATTTGAATCTTTTCTTTCTTGAACAGTCTTATATCATCAACCTACCATGTCACAATTATATGTTATATAATTTAGTCCTGACCTCTCAATCCTTGTCTTACTAATGGATTTTAAGGCCATTTTAACAGTTTATAACAATTTATAACTGAGTAACCCTTTTTTAAAAAGCTAGGCTCATAACTATACTAATATCGTATTTTCAAAATAACAAAGAAGCATAGGTCAGAATAGATTCTAAGTATATTTTTCCCCCATACTCTCTCAGAAGGTTAATTTGTAGAATATTCACTGTAGGAAGCACTTTACCTGGCTTTAAGGAAAACCAAATTAATGGGGGAAAAGCTTTAAAATAGTTTAATGGACTAAATACAATAGCACTTTTACGGACTAGCAACTGTGCTATAACATGAAAATCGTGCAGAGAAGACAGAAAAAGATAGAGATCAACAGCAAAGAAGAACTTGGAAATTCCAGATAAATCCTGGCAGTTGAAGTCTTCCTTATATTAAAAAAAAAAAAAAGCAGAACATTGTATTTGAAACACCTGAAAAACAACTTATATAATAAGATGAAACTATGATGAATTCATTTTGCTGATCATACAGTTGCCTGACTTCTTAAAAACCTCACATCTGACACAGCAGTGTCAAACATCATCCTGAATGTAAGTGTGATGTATTCTCTGCTTAGAAAAATCATCAATATGGAATTTTCTCTCTCCCTTTTTAATGAATTCTTGTTCAATTTTTCTGCCACATGCAGAACCACTGGAGAGGCATGATGATAATATATGTAGCAATAACACTTAGCAGTAGACTTATATACCGCTTCACAGTGCTTTACAGTCCCCTCTAAATGGTTTATACAGTCAGTATATTGTTCCCAAACAACAATCTGGGTCCTCATTTTACCTATCTCAGAAGGCTGAAAGGCTGAACCTGGTGAGATTTGCAGGCAGCCAAATTGCAGGCAGCCAGCAGTCAGTAGAAGTGCATTCTAACCACTACACCATCGTGGCTCTTAAAGAGCTTTTAAAGAGAATTTGCATGATACTGAATACATATGTTTGGCAAAATATCCAGATAATTTTAATTGCGCTTATTACCATTACCTGTTGGGAAGGGTAAATTTAGTTTTCACACATTCAAGTTTACCTCTGGGCATTTAGCTGAACATCTATTATTGTCTTGAATAAGGAATTTAGAATTTGGGGGCTTAGTCTGAGAGTAATTATCTCAACCCATTTAAACCTTAACAAACACTCTTTCTGTTGGAATTGGTTTCAATACATGCCCTTAATGCTGCAAGCATGTATTGGAAATATTGGGCCAAAGATTTAACATTGCCCAGTTTATCCTTGAAAAGCTTACATTATGATAATCTCAGTTTAAAAATAGTTTAAAAATTGGTTTCGTGAATAAACTGAGCCTCTCACAATGGAAAAAGGATAGCTCCTCTTAGAAACCTACCTGAAGCACAATACCAAACTGAAAATACCTGAGCCTGAATTCAAATATTTTCACATCAGGGTTATTTTAAGAGAGAACGTGAAGCTGTTATAAGCTATTTCCGAAGATCCAATCCTGTTTTCCCAAGCTTGCATGGAAATTACATTTTCAAAGCATAGCATTTCTTCCTCGTCTTATCTAGCATTCCTGATTGCTGCTCATGACAGTGGAAAAGATCTACAAAAATGCAAGCCTTATAGGGATTATTTTATGGGTTTTTTAAAATAGTTTTCAAAGCTTAGCTCCTTCATCCCTTGAGAAAGCTTTTTTAAAAAAAGATGTTACTTTTTCCTCTTCCAGTGTTTGAATAGTTTGTATTTTTTAAAAAGAGTGAAAACATGACCTTCCTGTCACAATTTTCCTTTCCATCAGTGCTGTTTTTTAAAAAGCTGAGTACAATGCATCTTCTTGCATTTCTGTAAAATATGTTACCATATATACTACACAGACACAGACGCATACACACACACACATCTTCTTGGATTCGATAAATAATATGCAATGATGGAGGATTACATGTCTGCCAAATTTTTATGTCAAGCCTAATATATTGTGGAATAATATTTAAGAGACTGAAAAACTAATATTTGTGAGATGCTTCAGATTATAACAACTGGATGTGCAATAAAGTACAACTTCTTGAGAAATTTTTTTGGCATCTGCAAGCTATTTCAAGTGTATCTGCAGGACTTTGATAGAGGATAATTTGTCTAAACATTAGGCATAAAATATTTTTTTCTTGCAAGTTTTCCCTTAGGGACAACTCAGACAAACTATTCTTTCTGGTAGAAGCAGAATCTTCCATCTTGGATTAAATTGTTCCTGGCTGAAGGCAAGGAGGATTCATGGGTGATGGCTCAAAAAAATCAAGATGTCTGCTGAAACCGTGTGATCCGTAAATCCCACCTCTTTTTTACATGTCTTGACTTTTTTTGACTTCTTCAAAGATGCCTCAAGTTGAAGACCAATAGATTTTAGCAGTACATTGTGATTGAAAAATAATAAATCAACAATTGATGGGTTATTTGCTACATGAATCATACTAACTATATTATTATTATTAGAGTACGTTTGGTCTAGTGGTTAAGGCACCAGGTTAAAAACCAGAAGACTATGAATTTTAGTCCCACCTGAAGTAGGCAATGACAAACCCTTTCAAAATCCTGCCAAAAAAATTAGTCCAGGCAGTTGCCAGGAAGCAAAACTGATTTGAAGATACACACACATACACACAGCATTCTTATTAGTGAAGGTTAATAAGTCATAAGTCAGTATTAATAAATTAGTTCATGTGCAAATAGGAACTTTGGCTTTTTTGTATAACTGAAAGAAAAAAGGCATCATTAAAGACCCTACCTAATTCAGATGAATGTTTGAGATAAAGTGTTTTTGCTATTGCAAATTCTTTTGAAAAGGACTGATTCTAGATGCTATTTCAAATACTAATAATGTCCCTGTTTTTTTTTAATATAAGTTGCCTTTCATTTGATTTCCACATTGTCAGGAACGTTACATTTTTTTCATCTCTTTGTTCATCTCCATTACTTTGTACATTGGATGTGGCAGAATACTATGGAGGAAGGAGAACATCCAGCTCATTTAAGGAATCAAAGGAGCCTCAGCAAGCATTCCATGTGTACTGTGAGCTCCATTCAATCGATTATTTTATTTGATTAATGCTCATTTAAGTTTTAAAATAAAAGATTAACAAAATGCCATTTAAATTAAAATACCAAAACAAAAGTGAACTCTTAATCACAACAATTAAGATATAAATAATCAGAAACAATCTCCCTTATTAAAAATGCATCCTAGAGTGGTTACACTGCAGGATTTATTAAATGGTTCTTTATTTTGTGAAAATGTATCTGTTTATTTTAATTATAACCTTTGACATGTGTTGAAAAAGGGGAGCTTGAGTTATTAGTGTTCTCTGAGCTTATGTCTCTTCTTGAAGATGTTTTATTACCAATTTAGGTAACTCCCTCAGTTACCTAGCCTGATGATAAAACAACTGCAGGAAGAACAACAAGCTCAGAAAATGCTAAGAACCCAATTATTCAACCTTGAGCTACACATAGTCTCCCCTATTACAAAGTGAACTTGCTTCAAGAGGTTCACAATATGGGTCAAAAATCCAGCACTGAAAAAAATGGGAAGACAGCATTAAGCAAATACATAATTAAATGAAAGCAATATTTTCTTTAAATCCTTACATGGCTTGGGACTAGGTTATTTGATTGTCCACCTCTCCCCAATTACAGCTACAAAACCCACCACAGCAGGAGGAGAGCCCTGCTGTGGGTCATAAGTCTCAAGGAAATACATCTGGTGGGAAAAGGTCCTTCTTCTCTGTGTCAGCTTCCTACCTTTGGAGCATCATTTTTCCAAAAATAAGATTGGCTCCCATTTTGTTGCATTTCCTCAAGGGGTTGAAGCCATAGTTTTTTCAGCAGGTTAAGGTTAGAGCCTGTTTGTGGCTGATCAAGTGGCTTGTTTGATTCTGTGGTCATCACCATGGGATGTGGGGTTAAATTGGAACTTTTAACTGTGGATTTTTAATATTATATGCCACCTGGACTCCCTGTGTGTGAGTTGGGTGGCTATATAAATTTGTTTAATAATTATTTTTTTTTGGTTCTGAAAAAGTAAGATCTTCAACAGTCTGCTAAATAGTGAAAGATTCATGGAGATAATAAGAATGATAATAACGCCTCATGAAAAGCAAATGATTGAAAGGCTAGCAATTCCACATAGATCAGTCTTCACTAGTAAAACTTGATGTTCCTTGGAATAATTTGGAAGTTGAAATGGACTTTGCAGTGCTGCACTCTATCCCTGACATTTAATGTCTACCTTCCTCTTAGGGAAGTTAACATCCTATTCAAATTAATTGCAAAAATCATGAGTAGTTATCACTTCAGAAGTAAAGATGATATAGGAACTTAATAAGTTTTGGGAAATTCCTGAAAACAATGGATTAGCTCTTCTAAAAATTAAGAGAGAAATGGAAAGGAAAGCACCAATCCTTAGCAACACTAAAAATAAGCTATTCCCTCCTCCCAACAGTTCTGATTTACCAAAGGATACCAAAAGACAAGCAGCTTTTGCAGTCATGGATCAGTTATTCTTAGAGGTAAGTGTCGTCCTTGGAGAAAAATTGTTCTCAAAGCTGCTAAAAGGCATTCCAACAGCATCTGGAGTGCAATATTTAGCTTTTCAAAACACTTTTTGATTGCATCTGAAGCCTGGACTTTGAAAAGCTACTGCAGTCACCAAATGACAGATGAATTAACAGAAGGCTCACGGAAAGCAGAAAGTAGCAAACAAATAGTCAAAGTAAACCTCCCTTTTATAATTTGAATATGTTAATACATTTCACTTATATTTTGAAATGGTTGTTACTTAGGGGAATAGAGTTGGATAGACTATCACTATCCACCAAATTGTTTCCTTCTTGTTTCAGAATGCAAGTGGGTTCATCTGCTTTTCATTTCTATTTTCAGCTATTGTGTACACTTAAAGATTTAAAGCTGGAATAACCAAAAATCACTTATTTTAAAACTGTTCATGCTACATACCCAAATACTATTTCCTGTGGCTCTGGAAAACTTTGTCCCTTTTGACATAGATAAATCTAAACATAATATAAATACTTGTCTGTTATTTATGTACCGCATATTGCTTCCTACTTTTGCCTATCCTTTGCCAGTTCACCGTTTTGAAGTTTCCTGACATATAATAAATAAATATCAATCTATATTTTGCTAGCTATATTGAGGCCATATATATTTGCTCTGATCTATCCCAAGATTTTGCCACTTTATGAGAAAAATATCATTGATGGCTTGCTGAAGTCCAGGTATATTACGTCAGAACAGCATTTCACTGATCTTCTAATCTAGTAACTTTAACAGAAGAGAAGATATGGTTAGTCTGAACTTATTTATCCATAGCAAATCTGTACTGACTTTTGTTAATTGCATGTTTTGTAAACTTCACATTGAATTTGTCCATAAAACTTATCAACCTCATGTTCTCTTGCAACAGTAGTTAGAGCATAAACTTGGATAATAGTCATATTAAAGGGCTGTCCATAATGTCTAAACATATCCATTGTCTTTTCCTTCTTTCATTTTACACATTGAATTTTCCTACTCATGTTCAAAATATGTTAGTTTCTGCTTGATTATCATTCCCTGAAAAAATCAATTTAGATACATCCAATAGCCTAAGCATCTTTCTCATTCTGGCATTATGTATACAATTGAAGGGCTTCCTTTTCAGGGAAGGAAAGTAATATACCTTTTTGTGTTTTTCTTCTTCAGACCTTTATTAATTTTTGGCTAGCTGAGTGATCTCATGTTTCTCTGCCAGTTATGATATCCACCAGTTCATTTAGCTTTTCTGTGCATGAATGGCTTATTCCTCTTTGTAAGAGCTTATGCAAAATTTTGCTTGTGTGGAGGATTAATATAATTCTTTGAATAATTGTGCCTTTGTTTTTGTATTCCCCCTGTTCAATATAGGTATATTCACTGGCCTTTTCCATTCTCTAGGTCACAGAATTTGTTGGATATTTGTTGACATGGACCAGTTAATTCTTTATTGCCTCTTGTCTTGCAACTTTAAACAGTTCATTGGTGTTTTGTCTCTGTCTGTTTGACAGTTGGCCTATTGTCTCTCATACATCACCATCTAATGAAATTGGTCCCCCAATGTATTATCTCTCTACAAAAGTTTTTGTCATTCTTTAATCTATTTACAAAATGTTTCATTGTCTTCAAATATTCCTTTACCCCAGGCCTTTATCAAATCAATTCTGTGATTACTGTTGAAAGTTTTTATCATAGCTATATATTTTTTCTTGAAAAGATTTTTTTTCGTTTCTTTTATTTGTTATATTCCCCTATTGACTTTCTTCATTGAACTATTTTTCATGTGCCTTACTTGATGCTAGAAACCTGTGTTCACTTACTGTATTTCTTCATGTGGTCTATGATTTTCAAGTTTATCTTTCTGCGACTATAATGATAGCTTATCCAGAAAGCCATTTGGAATTTTCCCTATCTGAAATCTGGGCATTTTTTTTCCTGCTTCAGTTTTCATAATATTGTTTAATTTCTCTGATTTATTTTACATAATTACCTCTGCTAAATCTTTTCTTAGATTGATGTTATCATCTGACTCTATGTTAATATGGTCTTACTGGCATATCTTTGCCTTTAATTTTCCAGTCCAGCAGCCATCACTATTTCATCATCTATTCTGCATTCTGCACCTGGAAATTAACTTAATTGCATTCCTCTTTTTCTGGTTTTCTATTATGTGGTGTTTTTGAATCTATGTTATTCAGTTGTGAACATTTATGTCTAGAGTCTGTATTTACATTGCTTGTAAGACATATTAGTGATAAACAAAGAAATATTTTAGAAAAACACAATTAACAAACCTCCTGTAATATTGCATTTACATAAGCTATATCTTGTAATTATAGGGTTTTCCATTTCTCCCCCATTAATAGTTCTATATTAAATTTTGATATTTCACATAGACTCCTAAGTAACATATCATCTAATCCTCTGAGTTAGATTAATATATTTAACTCTGTTTAAAGTCACTTATTCTTAAGACCCCCTCTGTTAACTTTGTTTTGATAATTTAAGGTTCATCACATTTTATATTTCAGTAATATATTGTTCTTTCAATACTGCCTATTGTGACCAGACTTCCTAGTAGCTTTGATCTAGCTATGTCATTATCACCAGATCTAGTTTGAAAGTCTGATGCTTTTCCACAATAATTTAAAGAATACTTTCGAACTGGGGTGAGGATCTCATACTCTGATATTCACATTCTTTTAAACATTACGGCTATGTCTACTCCTTTTTATCATCAATATAGAAGAGGTCTGCCATGGCTTTATTCTAGGTGGTTGGTTTCTCTTATGTTTCTTCCTTTGTGAATTATTTACTGATTGTAATCCACAGACTCCCTTCTCTTCTTTCAACTAGACTGAAAAGAACAGTTACTAAGAGTTCTTACTTCTGAGACAAAGGCCACTGAAGGAGCTAATTTCATTTTCAGCTTCATATCACTTCTAGAAATTGGAAATATCATTTTCAGCTTCATGTTATGGAAAATACCATGGCCTTGGTATGCATGACTTAAGGAATGCTCAACTCCCAATGACTTTCAGTACTTATATGATATCAAAAGGTAGAACAATAAGATAAAAGAAATTCACAAGAGTACAAAGTTCTACAGGACCTCATCAGCCACCTACCCCAAGGCCCAGGAAAACAGCAAGATTTTCAGTGATTTTTCAGAATCGTCACAGACTGTGACAGTATGTGGGAATGATCTTGGGAGTCAGGAGGAACAGCCACAGACTAGTCAAATGTAATGCAAAAGGTATCTCACCCCAAGAAGAAAAATGCACGAGGAAGTATTTCCGAAAAGATCCTACCATTTTTTCTGGAAAATAAAAAATAAAGGAGAGAAGTGTTTTCATATTTGCAAATTCTGTTATTGTATCCCTACGATAGTGTTAGTACTTGGCTTGTGCTTCTTACCTGGACTACCTCAAAGGCCTGACAAGGTAGGAGTTATACAGATCTCTGAAGTAAAGCTCTTCTATAGAGCAGGTACCAGGCATGCAATCAAGATCTCATTAGGCATTGTTTATTTAAGGAAATTTGAAGGGTACTCACTCTGCCAAATTTCATTGGCTAAGGAGAAACTATTAGAAATAGGCAATCCATCAAATACACTGGCCCTGTGCCATGAAAACCAGATAGGTGGTAACCAGCAACTTTAATTGCACTAGGAACCAAATGAGCAACCATGCGGCTTGTAGAGCAGTAATGTCACATGAGCACATCAAAGTATTTCCAATATCACCCACGCTGCTGTATATCTGACCACCTATAGCTACTCAATGATCCTCATACACAATGCAATGCATTAGTCCATACAGCATTCCAATTTGGAAAAAGGCACCACTGGCATATTAGATGAATCTGTGCAAAAGTCTCTAGGCCACAGCTGCTACTTGTTCTTCAAGCTGGAATTGTGAGTTCAAGATGATCCCCCCCCCACTCACACACACAATTGTGCATCCAAATTGATCAGAGATGAAGTGAAAAGCACAACTTAAACTCAAAATAATCTGAAGGGAAACAACTAAGACAGTGACTTAGTTTCACAGGGATGTAAGTGAGAAGGCAAAGTAAAATCCAACCATACTTGCAAATATAACAGCCCATAAATTTTGATGAGAAGACTCTGATTCATGCCTAGGAAGGAAGTCAACTGTCCAAGAACCTGACAGAGAAGCTTAGTTAACCTCTTCAGAGAATCTTGACTAATCTCAAAAAGTTAGAAAGGGTGAATGACATTCTTCCAGCATAAAGAGTTAGTTCTTTGATGGAAAACCACCAAGGAAAAACTGCAGCTGAAAACTAGTTTAGGAAACTATAAATACATCTGAAGAGAAGATCATAACAAAACAAAATGACAAATTATAAATTTGTCAACAAAATGGACAAATTAACAATGGAGATCAAAGAAAGATACGACTCAGATTATTACAAAGTGTGGAACAGGTTTTATACATGGTTAGAAAACAGAAATCAAATTAAGAAATAAGAATATAAAGTGAAATTTGATATTAATACACAGGACATAAATGTAAATAATGACCCTGCTTACAAAAAGGTTAATTATGAATATTTAAAAATAAAGAGAAGGAGCAGGAAGATAAAAGTTAAGAGTAAAGACAAAGTCGATGTGGAAAGTTGTAAAATTGTATATATCTGTTGTTAGTATCATAGTTCAACATTTGATGTAAGTGTGCGTGTGCTTTTTTATTTTTTATTTTATTATTATGTGTTTGGTTTTAAAAATGTAAAATACTCAATAAAAATATTTTTTAAAACTATCTTTACCTTTTTTCATTTATCAATTAGAACAGGGGTCCCCATCACCCGGGCCACATTCCACAGCTCATGCAACCCAGTTGCCCTCTCCCCTCCTCAGCCAGCATGCCAAGCTGCAAAGGTTGGGGACCACTGAACTAGAATGCTATATATGCAAATGATCATACTATAGACTACTTTTATTTTTTTAAAAATCTATGCTTTTTGACACATTTAAAAATGTTTGCACACTTTCTGGCCTTTTGGAATTCAAGATTAGCATCTTTAGTCCTTGATTTTTAATCGGGCGAACTGAACTGCTGGGGAATTATATTATTATTATTTTATTTACACAAAATGAGAGTATACACAGTAAACGAGATAACTATGCTGGATTTCGTATCACAGATCACTAGTCGAACACTTCCCAAGCGTTTAGGACTGCGTGATGTATCAGTGAATTATGCAAGCAGATCCCAGTAAGGTGGCCTTCTGCAGCTGACCAACGGAGATCTTGTCAGCGCCAATTGCTTTTAAGTGCTTGCCTAGGTGTTTAGGCACAGCTCCCAGTGTGCTGAGTACCACTGGAACCACCTGCACTGCCAGAGTCTCTGCAATTCAATTCTCAAATCTTGATATCTGGTGACTTTTTCAAGTTGTTTCTCATCGATTCTGCTGTCACCAGGTATAGCAATGTCGACTATCTACACTTTTTTCTTTTCCACAATCGTGATATCTGGGGTATTGTATTCCAAAACTTTATTACAGGGACGTGCTGAGGATTTTGTACAGTATATGTCTGATAAAATCGCTCAGATTCGGGATGGCTTGGACACTGATTGGATAGATCCGGGTGGGATGGCGAGAAGAGTCTTGAGAATGTTATCTGGGCTGAGTTCGATCCTGTGACTCCCGACAACATGGACAGGTTGTTGAGTAGGTTGAATCCCACCACATGTTTATTGGACCTGTGTCCCTCCTGGATGGTACTGACCACACGGATGGTTACACAAGGCTGGCTCCTGGGAGTTACCAATGCTTCTTTGTTCGAGGGTGTTTTCCCCGCCGCCTTGAAAGAGGCGGTAGTGAGGCCCCTCCTCAAGAAGCCCTCCCTGGCCCCGGCTGTATTAGCGAACTATCGTCCAGTTTCCAACCTTCGCTTTCTGGCGAAGGTTGTTGAGAGTGTGGTGGCATATCAGCTTCCTCAATGCCTGGAGGAAACTGTCTATCTGGACCCGTTCCAGTCCAGTTTCAGACCCAGATACAGCACCGAGACGGCTTTGGTCACGTTGGTGGATGACCTCTGGAGGGCCCGGGACAGGGGTTATTCCTCTGTCCTGGTTCTATTAGATCTCTCGGCGGCTTTTGATACCATCGACCATGGTATCCTGCTGCGGCGGTTGGAGGGATTGGGGGTGGGAGGCACCGTTTATTGGTGGTTCTCCTCCTATCTCTCTGACTGTTCGCAGACAGTGTTGGCAGGAGGGCAGAGGTCGACCCCAAGGCGCCTCACTTGTGGGGTGACTCAGGGGTCTGTTCTCTCGCCTCTCCTGTTCAACATCTATATGAAGCCGCTGGGTGAGGTATCCGTGGTTTCGGGGTGGATTATCATCTGTACGCTGATGATACTCAGCTGTACATTTCCACCCCGAACCACCCCAACGAAGCCGTTGAGGTGATGGGCCGGTGTCTTGAGGCCATGCGGGTCTGGATGGGGAGGAACAGGCTCTGACTCAACCCTTCCAAGACAGAGTGGCTGTGGGTTCTGGCGTCCCGGTACAGTCAGCTTACACCATCGCTGACTGTGGGGGGGAAGTACTGACCCCCAGGGGAGGAGTGCGCAACTTAGGCGTTCTCCTGGACGATCGGCTGTCCTTAGAGGAACATTTGACAGCCGTCGCCAGGGGAGCATTTTATCAGGTTCACCTGATTCGCCAGTTGCGTCCCTTCCTTGACCAGGATGCCTTACGCACGGTCACTCACACCCTCGTCACTTCCCGCCTGGACTATTGCAATGCTCTCTACATGGGGCTCCCCTTGAAGAGCACTAGGAGGCTCCAGCTAGTCCAGAATGCGGCCGCACGGGTGATAGAGGGAGCACCACATTGCTCCCATATAACACCCATCCTGCGCGGCCTACACTGGCTGCTGGTAGCCTTCCGGGTGCAATTCAAGGTTTTGGTCACCATCTTTAAAGCGCTCCATGGCTTAGGACCGGGATATCTATGAGACCGCCTTCTGCCGCCGATTGCCTCCCAACGACCCGTGCGCTCCCACAGAGCGGGCCTCCTCAGGGTGCCATCGACCAAACAATGTAAGCTGGCGACCCCCAGGGGGAGGGCCTTCTCTGTGGCAGCACCGGCCCTGTGGAACGAGCTTCCTCCGGGGTTACGACAACTCCCCGACCTCCGGACCTTCAGACGTAAACTGAAGACTTTATTATTTCAGTGAGCTGGATTAGCCTAAGAATAAAATATTTTAGTTAAATTTTAATGGGTTTTTAATCGGTCTCTACCTTTTTAGTGACTTGGCTATTATAATATTTAGTTTTAATTGGGTTTTATATTGGTTATTTATTATATTGTTTTATTTTAATATGTCTGTGAGTCCTACGGGAGATGGTGCGGTATAAAAGTATGATTAATAAATAAATAAATAAATAAATATCAGTCTGTATTCAGAAATCCCACAGTAGTTTTGCATACTCATTTTCAATCACTTTTTCAGGCTTATGATCCCACCAGTTCTTTGCTACAGGCAGATGGTAGTTGTGACACAAGTTCCAGTGGACCATCTGAGCAACTGTGTTGTGATGTTGTTTGTAGTCGGTCTGAGCTATTGTCTTACAATAGCTCAGTATGTGATCAATGGTTTCCTCTGCTTCTTTGCAGAGTCTGCATTTGGGATCATCAGCAGATTTTTCTATTCTGGCTTTGATTACATTTGTTCTAATAGCGAGTTCTTGGGCTGCAAGAATCAGGCCCTCTGTTTCTTTCTTCAATGTTCTGTTGGTCAGCCATAACTAGGTCTTTTCTATTATTGTTGTTGTTGTTGTTTGTTCCAAGTGATAGACAAAAACCAATCTGTAATTATTCTTCAGACATCATTTGCCCTTTGTGTGAATGACAAATTTCATTCAGCTCATTTCAATAGAATCTAAGTGAGGAGGAAAATACTTTGGCATTGGCTCTGATGATGATGTTATCCATTCATTCATGTTTGATTGTCGATGATTCTGTGGGCCAGAGCTCTCTACCTCTTTCAATCCTGCACTACTTGTTTGAATTGTCTTATGCTCTGGCTGGTGTCAGCTTTGATGGTGATCAGCCACCGTGTTCTTTGACAGCCTGGTGTCCTTTTTCCGCTAACCCTTCCTAACATAATTACTTTCTCCAATGAATTCTTCCACATGACATGCCATGGCATTGGCTCTACTAACCTTCAAAACTTTAGAATTGAAGCAGAAGTACACTGCAAATGCTTTACTCTACATGCTGCAAAGCCAAAAGGCTAATCGCATGACCAATTTCTGTGACAAGAAAGAAAGGAAGGAGAAAGAGGAAGAAACTAATATTTACCCAAGCCACTTTTCAATTCATTTGTAAAGCTGTTCATTCTTTAGAAATAACTTTTTTTTCATACGTCATCTCACAGGATATAGCTAATAAAGCTTTTCTGTCTGTTAGTCATACTATACAATTCCTGAATTGTAGGCTAGCAGATGCCTGACATCTCAATTCTGTCCACGTCGACTCAAATATCCCCATGAATTAAATGGGCTTTTCTCCCCCAAATGTGGATATGAAGTTACAGTTTGAGTTATGATTGGAACCACTTGCTTGATACAGTGAACAGAGAAGAAAACTCAGTTTAGGAATCATTAAAAGCCATCTGGGGAACAGCTTAAAAGTAGTTACATTGAACTTCTCTCATTATATGGTCACAAGTCAAAATAATAATTCTGAAATAATATAGTTCTATTAAGAGGAGAAACTTAATGAAAGCTGATTGAAAAAGCTTTCGGACAGCTGCTCATATCAGAACTGAGTCTAATAATGACATTAACAACTACCATAGTTTTAAAGTGATAGGAGTACATTAACTTGTGTGCCCCCATTTTAAATAAATGGACTGATACCACTATTCGATAAAATATATATTTTGCAAGTATTTTAAAAAGGATTCTATAGCAGGTCTGTTGAATAAAGCCGAATTGCAGAGTGCTGAGGAGTTTAACGGCTTCCAAAAGGGGGAGAAAAGTTATATTTTTTAAGGAAATATAAACAATAATGAATATTTGATACACTTTAAATCTAGAACCCACAAAAAGTTATCTTATCTGAATAGATGTGTTATGATGTGCAACTTCTGTTCCAAGATGTCTGCCTATTTATAAAATGGCCTTTTCATTATTAATAAGTTTATAATTGTTTTGAGGGCCAATTAATCATATTGGTGAGGTTTGTATTTGTTTCCTAAAAATTCAACCAATTAATAATGTACATTTATAGATTTGATTTTATTTATCAATTTACATGTTACCTCAACCCATAGTAAATTTAGGGAGTTTAATGAAAAAAGATGCTAGGAACATCTCTAAATTTGAGTATTACATCCATCACAATTTCGACCTGGGGTTGGGTTGGGGGGAAGGAAAATAATTTTAACTACAATACTAATCTTAAAAAACTATTGTTCTCACTGCTCAGCAGAATAGAAATCGTTTAACATTATTGATAAAATACACAAATCAATGTAAAAATAAATTACTTGGAAATACAGGGCAGTAGTAGAAAAAAATGTATAAATTTTCTGTTTTTAATTGGATTATCACTGAAAAAAATGACTTATGACCATTTTTTCACACTTATGACCATTGCAGCATCCCCATAGTCACATGGTCAAAATTCAGATGCTTGGCAACTGATTCATATTTATGATAGTTGCCCAGGGACACGTGATCACCTTTTTTAAACTTCTGATAAGCAAAGTCAATCTGGGGAACCAGATTCACTGACCAACCATGTTATTAACTTAACAACTGCAATGAGAAAGGTCGTAAAATGGGGCAAAACTCACTAATGTCTTATTTTGCAACAGAAATTTTGGGCTCAATCATGGTCATAAATCATGGACTACCTCTATATTATGCAAAAAATAAAATAAAATAAAAGTAAAAATAACCAATGATCAGTTGCATTGGTAGAAACTGTGAAGGAGAAACTAAAAATGCTCACTTTTCCCTTAAAAAGTTAAGTACAGATGACACCTAACTCTTTCTTTTTGTGAATAAATGCAAAGGCATAATATATGGCCTTGATGAAATTGAGGCTTAATTCTGACAAAATAGATTTACCAAAATTCAAAAAATTAATCCAGCATAGAGAAATATCTATTCTAATCAGAAATATACATACTAGGTAAATTAATAATGCTTCATATCATGATGACTTCCAATTTTTTAAACATATACTTTAGTAATACATTCAACCATATAGCTGTTTCTAAAACCATATTAGTAAACTAAGAGAAGTTAAATCTGTTAACAGGACAGCAATGAGGCAAGTCCATATAATATACACAAAGGACCTTCTTCCACCATAAAAAGTTAACATCCCATTGTAAATATTTTTAAGGTGTCTGATAAAGATGAAAATGTATATTGTGGTATGTAATTTATTCATAAATATTTAAGAACTCTTAACTATTGATTTGTTGATATCAGCTGTATCTGACTGGCAATAAACGCATCTATTTCCCAATAGCCCATGAAATCCTTAAAAAAAGTGAGAAAAATAATATTTAACTATTATCCAAATGATTAAATTCAGCATGTAAACATTATACTCATGTTTACTTTATTTTATACTTTATTATACTTTCACCCAAGCAACTTGAAATATGCTTTGCAGTCTTTAATGCTGGAAATTCATTCGTTGATTCATTCATCCATTTGTTTGTTTGTTTGTTCATTCGTTCGTTCATTCATTCGCTATAGATGCCCATCTGAATCAATGACTCTTTGTAAGAATTCAAAAATATATATTACAATTAAATACTGAAACATTTTAAAAGAATAAACAAACAACAGAAAACAATAAAACATCCAAAATAAATAAATATAGATAGTAGCTGAGATGCTTGATCAGTTAATAGTAAAGCCAGCAATCTAGGCTCAGAAACATGGCCAGGGTTGGAGCCATTCTAATCTCCCAACGGAGGGTGTTCCATAGAGCAGTGACCACCTCAGAAATATAGGTTTTTATTAAAATGGAACCAAAGCCCTGACATTATATCAATAGTCATGTATTAAGCTTCAATATATACTCTTAACCGTTTTGAAAATTGGTCATTTGTATTTCATGCAGAAATTAAAAATTACATGCCCCATGATAAAACTGGAAGTTAGCAAAGTTAAGAACTCCTAATGTAAATTAAAAATATCTAGGGAGTTGTCCCTGCCATAAAAATATTCCTAAAATATTCATAATTATTTCTGAGATATAATATATCATCCAATATGAAAAATTGGGTTTAACTCTAGCTGTTTGTATGTCAGAAATGCCCTTTGATTGTCTTAATGATACCAGGATAAAATTAAACATAAGAACAGACAAAGGACATTCTTGATAAGTTCCATGAGATATCTTGGTAATTTGAAATAATTCTATTTTAATAAAATTGGCAATAATATTCAACAAGTAAATTGGTTAACTTGCCCAATCAGCAGAATCTTTACTAACCTTCCAAATCAGAGTTATATAAGCTACATTAAAGGAAAGTGGCAACCTTTTATTCAAGAAAGAATCATTATAAATCTTCAACAACAGCAAAAGAAAAAATGCTTTATACCATTCAATGTGATAGCCCCCAGGATTGGAACTTTTCTTGTTTTCACAGATTTAATAATGTCTATTATTTCTTGAAGTGATAAAGCTGCAACTAGATAAACAGTTGAGTCATGTGTAACCTTTGGACAAAGTAAAGTTTAAAAATCATGCATGTTTCTCATGGTAATGTTTTAAACATGAATACATTTTTAAAAATAAAAATAAAAGAATGGAGGAAGAGGAGGAGGAGATACATCCACTATTTTTATATTCTGAATATTTCAATGTGTAAGTTTAATATCTGAATATGGATCAAAATTGCACTTATACCTTGCAGTCTTTATAGCAAGAAACACTGGAGAATTATGGTCAAAAGAAACCATGCCCCTATAAGGGCTGAATATTTGCTAAATGAGGCATAAATGGCTATGTGATAGGGGTGTTTCTGCTCACTGGAAAATAATAAACGGTAGTATGTCAAGTAGCATTTGAACATGGTAGGAGCAAGGAAACAAAGGTAATTTCCAAGGATTAAAATATATGGAGATATATGTTGACTCGTGTTACCTTGAAAGGAAATCGTATTATGGGTAATTATGTAAATGTGGTATCAATGAGATTGAAATTTATAATTTAGATGAAAGAAACAACATAATCTGACTTGTCTCCAGTGATATTGACTGATCCATATAACAAAGTAAAATTCCATCCCATCACCTAATTCAAAATAGGTTCCAACAAGAATGTAATAAACATGCTACAATTATGATATGGAACTGGAGTTATTTCTTCAGGCCATTTGTTGGCAAATGGGATTTTAGATTTTTATTCCTTTATTATTTTTATAAATAAGTCAAGGTGGCAAACATATATAATACTCTTTCCTCCTCCTCTTTTTCCTACAACAACAATCCTGGGCTATGACAGAGTGATGACCCAAAGTCACCCAACAGTTTCATGCCTAAGGCAAGGCTAGAACTCCTAGTCTCCTGGTTTATAGTCTAGACTAGAGTGTTAACAGTTAAATCAAACTGGATCTACTTTACAAAATGTTCTGCATTACAAAATGACTTCCTTGCATATAATGGCCATTTCAAGCTACTTGTTCCAGAGAGTGGTAATATAATAATAGGAATCAGATGTGAACAAAATTCATCTGTTTCTTTCATGTGTTTTTGTTTGGAACCAATCCAATAAAAGCATAATATTCTCCAGATGTCCTTGTATATTATGCTAATATTGGATTGGTTTCAAATCTTCTGACTTTCCCATAATTAATACTCACAGAAGAAAGGAAAGAAAATTCATTAAGGATAAATGTTTTAAATGGTAGCAAATAGAATAATACTCTGGCCAAAACATCCATGAGTAGGAAAATATTGAATATATGGATAAATTTGGGTGGGGAGAGATCCTGTGTTATCTCATCAATACCAGGATACTTCTGTTATCATCAAAAACATGTGGAGTGCTGTTGTGAATGATGCTTACAATAATGTAATTAACAAATTCTACCATTTTTAATTTTCTTACTACCTCACAGTTTACACCATTATTCATTCCAGCTGCAGAATCTTAAAAGAGATAGCAAAGACACTGTACCTTTAATGAAAGATTATTAATTTTATCCTTTGTTCCATATGATTTTGCACAGAGACCCACTTTCCTTTGCAGAAACATATCTCAACCTTCCTATATGACATCTGGAATACATGTTTTCCATAGTGACTAAGTTTGGAACAACTGTTATTGCTACAGATTTTGTTATAAGCATTTGTTGCAAACCCTGGAATTTAAAAGAGAAAATCCTGCATTGGTTTTGTCATTAAGCAATTGGATCCCCTTGTAAATCTCTTGTTTTCCTACAGAAGATGTTCCATTCTTCTAAATATATATCTATACTAGTTTATTTATACACATGGAGACACCCCTGATCATATTGTTTGTGCTTGTATTTTTTTTCTAAATAGATCTCCAGTTAATGAAATTTCCATCTGAATCCCAACCTCAAATTATATTAGACAACCGCTAAAATTACTAGTACTAGATTGGCCTGTCCTGAAACTGAACTAGACTGGAAGATCTCTGTAAATATCTGCCAGTCAGAACATTTTACATGTCCCAAGTAGCGATCCTGATGACATGTTTTAACTGGGACAGAGAAACATAGCTTATTTGAATAGCTGTTAGGTTTGTTACCCCTTACTGCAGTATTAAAAATCATTCCAGACTTCCTCTCACAGTATTTCCAAAAGGTTATTCCATCGTTTTCATAGAGCACTTTAGGATTGTTCCAATTATGTGAGCAAACAAAGAAACGGGCAAAAAAACTTAAATCACACTGTCTCCTCTTTTTCACACATACTGTACCTATATCCAGAGTAGTTCACATGTGTATCATCACAAGCTTTATTCTTGTTTTGTAAACCAACTGGTGAATGATGGTAACTGGAGCATTTTACAGCTACTGCTCTAATATTTGGCTGAAAGGTTATTTTGTACGTTCCGTATCTCCTATTACTTCGCTGCCACTTTACCTCTGCCTCGCTTTCATTGGCTGATTTAGCGTCTGTCACATTCAACAGTTGGCAAAAATCACTGACAATTGTTATTTCACAAATGAGGAATACTATTGTACCTTTCTATCCTTTATATGCTAACAAAAGCCTCATGAGCAAAGCAAAAGATAAAAACAGTTCTGTTTCCAGTTGCGTTCCCAGCGCTTCACAGCTCTACTTACTTTGAGATGCTGATCCACTTGCCAGACGGAGGGATGAATTCCAGCCATACTGTGGGAATTACGTTGAGTGCCAAAATTTCCTAGAGCAGGAATGCTGATTAGCTCAACAATCAGCATCAGACCTGAGAAACGCAAAGCAAGGTATCCGGTAAGTTATTGGAAAGGTGGGGAGAGCAAGTGCTGGATTTAAACTGCAGTAGGTGTAAAGGGGACTGTGGTCTCATGTGGACTGAGGGCAACTAACTGCTTCAAGTGGCATCAGCCTAGTGTGCAGTAAAGATTCTTATGGAGCTGTGTTGTGCTGAGCATGTCAGTAGCTTTTGCTGAGTTCGAGCCGAGGAGCCTGACACATTCACCGAGTTGGCAAAATCCCTTCATAACCCAATACAGCTATTGCTATGAAACAGAGAGAGAGAGGGAGAGAGGGAAAAGGAAGAGTAGTAAAATCAAAAAAAATATTTTCAGTTCATTACTGTTGCTTTAGTTTGGAGACATTACTATTTTAAACAATTGAAAAGGCTTCAAAATGAGGTAACAGAATTGAAGCCCTGCCTTTAGACTTCATGGGGGTGTGTGTGTGAAATCTGCTAAAATATATTGGCAATGAAATCCAGAAAAAAACAATGTTCAGGCTCACCTAAATAAGTAACTAAAAAGACTGCCGAATTGAAAGGTAAAACATTGCTTCAAAATTGTTTACTCGCCAGAAGATCTGTATATAAATCCTGCAAAGAACCCTGAACCAATAATTTGCCCTGGAAATTATACCTTTCTTCATTTATGCCTAGCATTTCTATTCACTGACTACTAATATTCTTCAGCAACATCATATATTTATCATCTTCATCATCATTTCTAGATTCAGTCATTTCAAGGCTCAACTGTCATGCATTCAGTGATTCCAGTCCATATATTTTATGCTGCTGTGAGCTGATGATTCTTTCATTATTGCTGCGATCAAAAAGGCAGCAAAATTAATAACGTCCATAAGTAATCAACTGGAACATCCAGTTAATATAAAACAAGCCTAGGTTCTAAATTAAGGAACATACATTTATTTTCTGTACAGCCTAAGTGCCACCCTTTCCAGGAAAACCAGATAGGAAACATAATCAGATCAACTAATACAAGTTTATTATAAGGCTACCTTAATAGAATCTTGCAAGTCTCCCACCATTTCTTTTACAGTTTAAGAAATTAGGGAGGGTCCCTTCTAATTCTCTTTCTCTGCTTATTAGGCAGCTGCAGGCTATGCTCTCTCTTATTTGACATTTCCCTTGGCAGCATCCTTTTCCTTCCTCTCCCAAGGTCTTTCCCACAAACCATTATATTAGGTGACACTTTTAACAAAATGCCTGCTGTTGTAAATGCAAGTGCCTTGTAGACTCAGCATGTGTGCTAATAAAAGTTACTGTATAATACAGTTCAAATTAAGTTGTTGGAATCCTATATTCTCAAATCAGCAAAGTTCAAACATCAACACACATACACACACACACACACACACACCCCAGTAGTAAGAGTGACAAAGTCAAAAAAGCTGTGAGCTAATTACCATTTGCTTTCATTTAATAGTGTTACTATTGCTTTCATTTAATCGTGCTATTAGGGTTCAACAGGCCCCCATAGAAAATGCTTTTGGGGAGTCATATCTATTCTTGGGTATTCCCTTTACCTATTATTGTCTTATTGCTATCCCCTCTAGAGTGCTTTTTCTTCCCATCCCTCTTTCCCCCGTCTTCAAAGCCTTTCCTCTTCTTTCTTTCCTTCTCCTCTTTATTCTCCTTCCATTTTTATTTAAAGAAATTTTGATCACCTTTTCCTTTAAAAATGTAGATGTGTTCCGGGAACAAAGCAGCAGTTGCACATCTTTATTTCTCCAAAGGACCTCTTGGGGGGTTCAGGTGACAGCTGGACAGTAACTCTGCTGACTATTATTTTTATAATTACTTTTAAAATGTTTGTGGTGCAGAATTAGAGAACTTCTCGGCTACAGGATCTTGGACGTGTGCCCAGCAACTCAGCCATAGCAGCAAACTGCTTTCATGACCGTTAGACATCTAAGGTGCAATCATAATATGTTGTCACAATCATTACATATCTCTTCTACAACTATGAGTAGGTCATAACTCCCATATTAGATATCTCTACATTATCATTATATATCTCTTCTACGACTATGAGTAGGTCATAACTCCCATATTTGCCCACTATCACCTACCCCTGATGTGCTTTTAATCTGCTTACATTTACCACTTTTCATGGAACACTTACCTCAATAATATTGCACTCTGTTCTAATGCCAATGTGCACAGGTTAACAATGCAACAAACTATTTGGCCCAGCAGTCATAACTCAAAGATAGGAGTCACTTGATGTACTCTTTCAACTATCGCTGAAATGTCTATGATACACACTTTCAGATATTCACTTTGCAGTTAAGTCCTCTCCTGGGAACTCTCTTAAATGAAAATAATGCTCCTGATAAATCAAAGACACTATTGTTGTGAGAGACAATTATTAGAGAGAAAAAGTATCATTATTATTGCACATGGTACGGGAACCTGTACATAGATATTCTCAAATTAAAAGGTTTTTTTTTAAAAAAAACACAACTAAAATATTCTAAGCTTTAAATAAGAAAGCACACAATAGAGCTTGTTAGTTTTTCTGTACACATGGTTATCTCAGGGATAAGCAAGCATTACAGTAAAAGAGCTATAATTAGTGCATATATAATACAGAAATGCAGGATGACTGGAAATGTGGGCTTTTCCAAGTATTACAATGCATGTACATTCATTGAAATGAATGAATCCTATAAATAAGACTTTGGCTGCCTGTGTCCAGCCTGGGGCATTGGCTGTGGAACAATGTTGGGGTGGCAGTGGTGATGGTAGGGGGAAAGGATGTCACATTGGAGAGGAGGGCAGAGTTGCAGCAGAGGATGTGGCTATAGCAGGGGTGGGGGCATGGCAGCAGTGGTCCTCCCCAACTGTCCCAGTGTCAGCATTCCAGAAAACCCCTCCTGCAGAAAAAGACTCCAAAGCCAACACCTTTCAAAGTTCTTTTACTGGCACAGTTGGATGAAAACCAAAACTGGGGACTCCAGTTCCTCCCTCAGTAATACAAACCCCAAGATCTCCACCCTCATGACCCCTCTGCCGGTCACATGCTCCAATCCTCAACCACCCCATGTCGAAGCATCACTCCAACCACTCCTTCTCCAGATGCGAACCCAGCCTGATCTTGACCGGCAGGAAAAAATGTTGTTATCTCTAATCATCCCTTGCACTACCACTCTCCTCCCCTTCTTTCCCACAGAGGAGAATGTGGCAGCATGTGGAAGCCTTCGGCCTAATATGGCTTCCAAAGCTGACACCCAGTTTCTCAACTGGCCCCTTAGAAAATTAATTTCCCACTCCTGGTATTAATAAACTTACACAAACTCTTTTACTCTTTCCTGATTTCAGAGACCTCATAATTGTTAGAAAAATAATCTTCACAATGTTTTTTCCCCCCAGATGGAAGCGCTTTAGGATATCTGTAATTTTTAAAATAAAAAAGGTGCTAGTTAATACAGATAGCCCTTGCGCTACGACTGTAATGGAGCCTGCAGTTAGAGTCTCAAGTTGGGACAAACGTTAAATAAACTGCCTCAACCAGCCATCCCTGTTCTCCTGTTTGTTAATCAAATGTGTGGGGTCACTAAGTGGAGCAGGGATGATGCAGGGTTTAGGGAGATCCTGGGAGGCCTAGTGCAGGCATAAGCACACCTGCCTTGGGACTTCCCAGGCTTCCCCCATCCCCAGAGATATCTCAGGTTCCATTTCCCCATCTCATGTTCCTTGGGTGACACAGCTGATTGTCACGCCAGCAAGAAACAGGAAAATGCTGGGAGTGCCTGACATTACTGGTTCTGTCACTGCCCTTCCTTCTGCCAAGGTACCCCTGCCTTTCTGGGGCAAAATAAGGATCCGTTCCCTAGCCTTTCAGAGCTTTTTACTCTGATCCGTTGGTCTTCAGGAGACTGCTAACCTCTCCTGCCTCTTGCTTGCCTTTAGGAAACCAGATCTTGCATGCTGAGGCAGGAGCTTCGGGATGAACTTCTCACAACTTTTGTCTTGCTTTTAACTCCCTTCCTCCTCTTCAATTTTTAAGAGAGTTAAGTTTAGTTTTAGGTGCTAAAGCTAAGCTCCCAACCTCCTCTTTCTAATAAGTAGCCTGTTTAAAAACCTTATCTTGATTCCAGGCTGAAGAGTAAAGGAAAGGAAGCAAGTAAGCAAAGAAACTCTTTCTGCAGCTTTTCCCCTTGAGGAATAGTGGCAACAAAAAAAAAAAAAAAATCAGTGCAGGAAGTTCAGCCATGTACAGCAATAAAAAGAGGACAGAAGCTGGATGGTTGCAAAGTCTGTCAGAATCCCTATAAGGCCCAGTGAGGAGTCGCCTTGTATGTGAGTGGGCTAATTTGGGAATTGGCATAGAATTAATTCCTTTTCAAACAGAAGATAGTTACCAGGGTATTTAGGAGGGGCAACTGAAAGTTTCTCATACATGTATCATTATCTATTATTACTCTTAATTCTGACTAATTATGGAGGCATCTCTATTTAAAGGTAAAGGTTCCCTTCGCACATACGTACTAGTCGTTGCTGACTCTAGGGTCGGTGCTCATCTCCGTTTCAAAGCTAAAGAGCCAGCACTGTCCGAAGACGTCTCCGTGGTCATGTGGAAGGCATGACTCAACGCCAAAGGCACACGGAATGCTGTTACCTTCCCACCAAAGGTGGCCCCTATTTTTTCTACTTGCATTTTTACGTGCTTTCGAAACTGCTAGGTTGGCAGAAGCTGGGACAAGTAAGGGGAGCTCACCCCCTTACACGGCAGCACTAGGGATTCGAACCACCGAGCTGCCGACCTTTTGATCGACAAGCTCAACGTCCTGAAGGGAGCCACCGCGTCCCTTCATCTCTTCATCTCTATTTAGGGCCCTGTAAAGAAAGTCAGAAAACTTTCTGAACGTGCATGGATGAAAGATATCTTTTAGTGATATGTACAGGTAGTCCTCGACTTATGACCACAACTGAGCCCAACATTTCTGTTGTTAATTGAGACATTTGTCAAGTGAATTTGGCCCCATTTTACAACATTTCTTGCCTCAGTTGTTAAGTGAATCACTGCAGTTGAACCCGGTTGTTGAGTGAGTCTGGCTTCCCCACTGACTTTGCTAGTCAGAAGGCCACAAAAGGTGATCACATGACCCTGCGACACAGCAACGGACATAAATATGAATCAGCTGCCAAGCATCTGAATTTTGATCACATGATCATGGATGGGGATGCTAGAAAGGTTATAACTGTGGCAAAACGGTCATAAGTCACTTTTTTCAGTGCTGTTGTTAACTTTGAACGGTCACTAAATGAACTGTTGTAAATTGAGGACTACCTAAACAGCAAACAGTGAATTATCTTTTAATTCTGTTGACCCAGGAGCAAATCCAAGGCAAGGTAGAAAAATAACTGCCCTACAAAATTAGTTTATAGCCCAATTCCCTAATGGAGACATATTTAATACATTCCTCTATAAAGTAATCACTTGGCAGATTGCCAGGACTTTAACTCATAGTTAAACATAGTGGTCTCAAAGCTGAAATTGCTTCTGATTTTCTTTTAGATGAGGTTACTGTTCTTTAACTTCTTCTTAATCATGCTGTATCTTTTCTATATATTATCAACACCATCAATATATTTCCAAAGGAGAAAGTTAATTTCAAATTATGCTATCCCAAGCTATAACATCAGATAAAACTTCTGATGTAAGAATAACTCTCTGTAGCCTTCCAGTCTGGACTGAAGTTCCAAAGTTCCCACATGATGAGGGAGGTAAATTTCTCACAGGAAGCCTTACTCCTTAGTTTTGTAACAACAGATTTGTATGCTACATAACAAACAAACCCCACTAACATTTTGTAAATAAGATTCAGTCTGAGTAAGCCTCCTTAGGGAAGCCACGCTTTAATGAGAACTGCTAACACTCAGAAGTAATAGCATGAGATTCCTCATAAATAATTTGAGGCCATACAATCCCCAAATTCCTTACTTCTATTTATATATGCAGACCTTCACTTAAAGCTCTTGAATGCAGAGATGTGCTCATGTTAGGATGTCACCTTTCCATGCCATAAATACAAAAAAAAAAACAAAAAAAACAACAACGAAGCAGCTTAGAATGTTTTAGTTCTCAAACAATTAGTCTCCAGGCCCAACTTCCTTGATTTGGAATGGGTTTAGAGGGGAATCAGAAGAAGGGATCTGGAAACTCAGCTATCTATGGAGCATATGCACCAAAGACAAATTCCTTGTGTGTCCAATCACACTGGGCCAATAAGAATTCTGTTCTGTTTTATTCTATTCTAGTTAAAAGAGCTAGAGATAACTTAGTTTGCCAAAAAAAGAAGAAGAGTGAATGGAAATATGACAGTAATCTGCAAATATTTAAAGGCCTGACATATGCAAGAGGAATTGGGGGGGGGTATCCTTGACTGAAATGAGAACAGGACAAGGACTTTGGGTTGAATTAAGATTGGAGATTCAGGTTGAATTTCAGAAAACCATTCTATTTTGTAGTTGGAGCAGGAATTGGATTGGACTAGGAGGATGTAGATTTCTTCCCAACCTAAACATTCTGTGTTTGTGCAGCCATAAAGAATTATTCAGCCCAAACACACAAAATGATAGTGAGTTCAAGACTCAAGAATACATTTCAAATCCACTAATATCCCAACTTCCATTACTGACTGGATTCCATTACTGACACATTGAGCAGATACGTTGGAGAGGAACAGAAATTTCAATGGAGGGATTTTAAGAATAGGATTTATGTAGGATATCTTATCTATTAATTTTCAGATAAATTGGTTAAACTCCTGCAATAAATTGGAGCTATGTTTTATTCCAACACCTCATTCCAACCTAGATGTTTACACCCATAGCTTGAAATATATATTTATATTAGATTCTCACTGCCTGAACTGCACTTCTCAAACCTTTAGTGACCTAGCTTAAATTTGACATAAATGGATTTTCATTCTTGCCAAGCTAAACTGAAGATATGTAAACATCTGGAATTATTCAATGTGGTTGTTATCTTCATTGCAATAATTTTATTATTATTTATTTTATTCATTAAACATGAAACTCAGTCAACTGGACATTTAAAAATGTGTCATAAATGCCATTGACTGGTGTTAATGGTTGATACAGGTTGCTGCCAGCGTCCTAGGTATCAACCAAGTATCTTCTTAAAATATATGATGTTCCAAGTAGCACAGTTTTTTGCAATTCCGCTGGTGTTATTGCAGGAACCTGCCATTTCTTGATGTGTTTTGTAAAATTCTTGGACGTGGTACCAAGTGCCCCGATGACAATGGGTGACATTTTTTATCCATAACCGTGTAGTTTCAATGACCAGGTTGTGATATTTTGTGATTTTTTCCAGTTCTTTTTCTTCAACTCTGGCATCTCCTGATACAGCAATATCAATAAACTGTACGCTTCGGTCCTCGATAACCGTGATATCTGGCATGTTGTGTTCCAAATGATGATTTGTCTGTATTCAAAAGCCCCACAAGATCTTCACCGTCTTATTTTCGGCAACTTTTTCCACTTTATGTTCCCATAACTTTTCAGATACAGGTAGGGCATATTTTTAACATAATGACCAGTTTATTAATTTAGCAACTTGATCAGGGGTGAAATGGTCCTGGTTCAGATCACATTGGCCTGATTGTTGAACTGCCTGATCATGAGCCTTTTTTTTTTTACTTTTTTTTTTATTCAAAAAGTTTTACAAAAAATTTTTTTCCCGCTTTCCCCCCAACCCCCCTCCCTTCACTAATACCCTCCCCCCTCCCCCCTGGCTTCCCGGAAGAAGCACAAGGTATAGTTAAAAATAAAACAAACATATGCTAAGAAAATTTTCTCCCAAAACTATTATACCAATTTTTCCTCTCTAGCTCTGACTTCCTCCTAACATAACCAAAATCCTTCAAAAAAATAAAAAATAAAAATAAAAATTAAAATTAACAATTAACAATAGTAAAATATATAAATCAATAGAACAAATTAATCCTAAAGTATTTAAAACCAGCTAAAGCATAAAAATCCAATCCAATTCAAAAAATATGTCCCTTATAACTCCTATAACCATATAATTTCCCCCCCATGTCTTTCTTACATAAGATCTTTTGAGAATATTCTATTTAAAATTTAGTGCAACACCTTATAAAATTTCAATACAGAAAATTACAATATCTATTCAACTTTACTCCTTCCTCATCAAAATCCAGTATAGATCCAAATATCTAGTCTTTTATGATAGATATAAAACATATAATCAACCCATTTCTTCCAGATCTTCCTCACAAATTGTCTTTCCGGGACACTAATATTTTTGTCTGTTAATATTTTAAAAAAACCTTGTTTCAAGGATAATACTTTTGTCTCTTGCCATTTTTTTGATGCATTAATCTCTGTCTTTCCTTCATTACTCCTTTTAAAAAGTCAATCACAATATTTCCTAGTAATTCCTTATGTCCAAGAATCCAAAAATTACTGCCGTATATTCCATCAGTCCAAAAAGAGAACTCTTGGGAAACATTAAGCTTGTGAGTCTTTTCCGTTCGAGGGACAATCTCCTGTAGCACAAATTCAGGCATTTCATCCAAACTATTTAAAGAAAACTTCTTTACATCAACTTGTTTCTTCACGATCAAATCTTCATATTTATCCACTTTTATTTGTATCTCCTCCATTCCATTTTCCGAATGATTGCACTGGTTAATTTGCTCCAAGCTCTCATCCAAAACGTCCCCATTTTTTATCAATTCGTATTTTTGAATAATTAAATACATACTTTCTGTATAGTCCTGTATAAAGTCTCGAATCCATTCTTCTGAAAGAACCTCCATGACAAAGTTCCTGCTGAGAATCCCCTTATAAAGTACTTAAACAATGTAATATAATCCAACAGTCCACAGTCAAACACAATAAGATAAAATCTCCATTCAGTTTCGATTCAAAAGCAAGGCTCCCTTTGATGTATCGCTCTGCTTTCAGTTTCTCTAAAACGAAACTGAAGGGGGGGGGATTTCTCTTTTTTTTAAAAAAAAAGGTAGAAGTCAGAAAATCAAAAATACTTGCAAACCAATAATTGTTCACTCACGCTTCTTCCGTCTGCTTTTAGTAACCACAAAAAGAAATCAGTTGTTAGCAGAAGTGGACACCTTCCTCTTTTCCTGCTTTTTCAGGAGCGCAGTGAATACTGGAGGTTGGGGGAGGTTTCAAGGGGATTCGACCTTTCAGGACTTTGCATTACAAAAACAAAGCCCCTAGGGGAATCTACCACAATTCCCCCCCCTTGCTCTTTCTCTCTCTTTCAACCAGAGAGGGAAATTAAGCCAGGATCAGCTGTTATCACCGGCTTTTACCATATTCAATGCGGAGTGCCATAAATTAGCACCCAGCGAGAAAGGTGGCGCCACCCAGAAGCCCCCCCCTTTTTTTTACTTTTAAAAGCATTTTTTATAACCTATTTGTCCAAATAGGTTGCAAAAAATGCCTTTAAAAGGTAAAAAAAAAGGCTCTGATGATCACAGCTGAGCCGTGCGATCGTCAGAGCCTCTTTTTTTACTTTTAAAAGCATATTTTTACAACCTATTTGGCAAATAGGTTGCAAAAAATGCTTTTAAAAGTAAAAAAAAAAGATTGTGTGCCACAGCTGATCCACACACCCCACGCGCTGTTCAACTTACCCCATGCCTCCTTTTGGCATGCACTGCAGGCGTGCACCTCACATTTGGTGCGTGGTGTACATTGCGCATGCGCAGCCAGCGAACCGGTAATAAACCAGTTCAGATTTCACCACTGAACTTGATCATGTCTAGCTTTGTAATCAGTTTGGGCGATTTTGCTGCACTCACATATTAAGTGTGAAACAGTTTCAACTTTGTCATGGCAAAGTCAGTAGTTTATTATTATTAATAATAATACCCATGTTTCCCCAAAAATAAGACCTTGTCTTATATTTTTTTGAACCTTGAAATAAGTGCTTGGCCTTATTTTCTGGGAGGTCTTATTATTTTGGAGTGCATGGAGCAAGATGGGGCTCCTCTTGCTGTCTTATCTGATTCCCAGCTCTGTCTCCCTAACCCTAACCAGAGGAAATGGTTGCTCTGCAGCTGTACGTGCATTTAAATATTTTTGGGGAGGGCTTATTTTCAGGGAGGGTTTATTTTCCGGGTGGAGCTTATTTTAGCGCATGCATTCAAAAGCCCGATTGGGCTTATTATCAGGGAATGTTTTATTTTCAGGGTAATAGAATAGTAGTAGCAGTAATAGTAGTAGTAGTAGTAGTAGTAGTAGTAGTAGTAGTAATCATCATCATCATCATAATCCTGAAAAAGTGATTGAAAATGAGCATGCAAAACTACTGTGGGATTTCTGAATACAGACTGATAAAGTTTTGGAACACAAGACCCTGGATATCACGATTGTGGAAAAGAAAAAAGTGTGGATAATCGACATTGCTATACCTGGTGACAGCAGAATTGATGAGAAACAACTTGAAAAAGTCACCAGATATCAAGATTTTAGAATCGAATCGCTGAGACTCTGGCATAAACCAGTGTAGGTGGGTTCCAGTGGTATTCGGCACGTTGGGAGCTGTGCCTAAAGACCTAGGCAAGCACTTAAAAGCAATTGGCGCTGACAAGATCACCGTTGGTCAGCTGCAGAAGGCCACCTTACTGGGATCTGCTTGCATAATTTGCCGATACATCACACAGTCCTAAACGCTTGGGAAGTGTTTGACTAGTGATCTGTGATACGAAATCCAGCATAGTTATCTTGTTTGCTGTGTATACTGTCATTTTGTGTAAATAATAACAATAATAATAATTTCCTTTGGTTCATTCCTGAAAAATAGACATGGCTAAAAAATTAAAATATTTGTTCTATATTCATGCTTGGAGATGTTTAAAAAAATGAGCATCATAACATAAATAGAGGAAAAAAACAAACTGTCAGATTAATCTGGAAGTTAGATTCTTCTCCAAGGTGACCAGACATAATCATCTGTCTTCTGGAGACCCCATTGCCAGAGCCTGTCAGGACACTCATTTGTCATATGCCACCTCATACAGTGGTCCTTGAATTGTACATACACATTAAAACAGAACAGTAATTCAACAATCATTCTTCCAGACGTGTCAACTGTGAAGTATATAATCTAAAATAACCTAGGCCAGTTCATCTGAAGTGCAAACAAGCAGTTGGTATGCATCAAAAAAATTCAGTAAGTGACTTTCAAAAAGTATTGCATCTGCAATGAGAAAAATATTGAAGTTTGAATGAGAATTCCAGAGGGGTTATCAGAAATGTTAAGTTGTACATATCATTTGTCAATCTCACTGCATTAGCAGCTTTTAAAATATACTGACAAGACAGGGTAATATTTCTTCCTGTTCTCCTTTTCTTTCTAAACAAATCCCATGTCAACTTTAATTACACTGTCAATTGCTTTTGTCCTTTAAAAAAGGTCTTCTCTCAGCAAAACTACAATCAGCAGTAAGAGAATCTATATCTTAGGGTTTTTTTAAAAAAATATATATATCCAGAAACATAAGCTCATTTTACTTTATTAAAGTTCAATGGTTATCTTGTGATTAAAATGTGATTAAATAAATCTTATACATAAATTGGAAAGACATCCAAATTAGAATAGGGAAACATACAAGTAGTGGTCAGCTTGTGACCATTTCTTTAGCAACAATTCAAAGTTCCAATGGCACTGAATGAATGATGGTTTACAATTGTTTCTGGATTTTCTGGACTACAACATCCCTGTGATCATGTGATCGTGATCTGGGTGCCTGAAACCAGTTTGCATTTATGACCAGATCCCAAGAGCTCCATAATCATATGATCACTATTTGCAACTTCCCCAACCTCCATGGCACCTCTCATGTGCCCCAGGGGTGAGTTCTACTTACCTTTACTACCAGTTCGCAACAGGAGTGTGCATTTGCAGATCACCCATGATGATGGATGATGTCATGGCGGGTGGGCGGAGCCTCCTGCCAGTTTTACTACCGGTTCTATAGAACCGGACCGAACTGAGGGCAACCCACCACTGATGTGCCCTCATACACCCCTGCACATCCTCCCCAATTCTCACAGGGAGGAGGCCACATAGGGAGCCAGAGCCCCAGCTACCTGCCTTTTCCAAACATGACTCACACTTTGCCTGAACTTTTTACCTTGCAAATCCTCAGGCTCTGTCTGGAAACTCCTTTGGTGCATCAGTTATCTGACGTGGGATGATTGAGCAGGCCCCATCTCCCCCATGGAGAAGAATGATGCCAGCATGGCTGAAGACCAGCCCTATCAGGCTAAACCCAAGAATTACAAAGAACAATTCAGTCAGGGTTCACTTCTTTATTTGCTTACATATGTCAGACAGAATCTTGCCAGGCTAAATTCTTACAACTCTCATCCTAATGGATGTACCTGATGGATTCTAGGGAGTTGCTATCCTTCTACTTCTTGGGTCCTCTATCCAGCTCTTGACTGTGTTGCCTCTTCTCTCTCCTGCTTCTGGAATGTACCCCCTCCTTCCTGAGAAACTGTCGCTTCACTGTAGTCCATCACACCAACTTCCCCTCCCCCTGGGTATCATTTCTCAGACTCCCAGAGTGATCTCTCCATAGCAAATGATTGATGTAAATGTCTTCCACTACCAGATCTAAGCTCATGTAGCAGATTTAAAATAATAATTTGCTTTAAAAATATATAGCGAAACAATGGCAACTCTGAAAATATTGCTAATAATGGACAGCTAGAATATATGGGGAAATTATAAAGACAAATATTGGGGAGAATAACAAGAGTTTAGAACTCCTGCATCTTCATTCTCAGATCATATTTCATATTTTTCACAGAATTTGTAGATTGCATAGCTGAAATGATGGTAACCTTGGGAACATTCCTAGTATGACAATAATCTTACCTATATTGAACAATTTTTTTTCCCAGTAATTAAAGTCTTTGTCATACTTTTCAGCAACTACTCACCTAGGCACTAAAAACATCTTAGATTTTTAAGTTGTGAATAAAGCTACATATATATTAAACATATTGTTTATATATACTATTTGTTTCAAGAAAATCAGAACAGACCAGGGAAGAACTCCAGACTGTTACAAGTGGTGGAGCCAACCTGGCCATGAGAGGAGAGAGCCATGGATTTTACAGTAGAATTCCCAGAGAGTGGGGGAAATACTCATTGAAGTTTTGCATAAAGAGATTGGATCATCTCAGCCGTGCTTGCTTTTGATTAGGTTCATCAGTCGAAACATTGACATCAACCCAGAAATTTTTTTGTATTCACACAGCATCCTAAAATTAATTAATTGATTATTTTAAAAAAATCAATTTAAACACCAGGAAGGCAGACCCTGGTTAATTTTTTTTTTAAAAATCCAAACAGTAGAGTTAGTGGAATCAATTAGTCAAAGGAATTATCTTGGGGTTAGCCTGGTTTACCAAGTACATTGGCAAAGATAAACTGACAAAGATATTTGTCAACTGGACAATGGAATGACAAGCAGCCTTTGAGAAATTTGACAGTATGCTGATATACTGAAGTACAAGCTGAACACCCATTTATGGGTGATGCTGTAATTTTGTGTTCATGAATGGAATAGGGATTTGGATTTTTTCCCCCAACTTTTTATGATGTTGTACATTAAATTCTGACCTGAGGATATAGAAAATAACAACATACCACAGAAATCTTCAAAATTAAATGCCTAGTGACTTAACATGGTGATGAGGAGATAGATGTGACACTATGTATAATGTTAATGAATACTTATTTGCCACAGATACCATTTTGTTATTTATATAGGAGCTTCACTAATGAGCAAAAATCTTGCTTGCAATCCCTCTACTAAGCTAATTTAATATGCACTTCCTAACTCACTCTAGTTTTCAGTTGTAATTCTACCAAAAACTCTCCAGGCACACTTAACAAGCAGATACCCCTGTAGTTAGAGCATTCATTTTTTTACACTTACTTTTTCTTTTTGCATAGGGAGATAAGATACCTAAGTCTAGTCATTGGGCAAAGATGCTACTTTCACATTAAATGAATTGCACAGCTACTCCATATACAATCCATGGCCATATTTAACTTTTCTCCAATTACACTTTCAATACCTGCAGCCTTACAATTTTTCAACATTCTCACAGCATGTATGACTTCATTATTTGCTTTAATTTGAACACTATTTTTATAGCATTTGTTTCAATTCCACTGTTCGGCATTTCATTATCACATAAATTTCTAAATAACTCCTTCAGCACTTTCCATACCAATTTTTAAATAACTTCTTCCATCAATAGCCCAATCATTTTCTTGCTTTGTTCGTAACCATCCATTAATAACATTTAGCAGAATAATTTTTCTCCTTGATTACATTCAGCATGTTGCTCAGTGTTTCCCAAATCTCATCTTTGCTTCTTTCATTATCAGTGTTTACTGAAGCATAACAAACATCACCAAGCTATGCATTCCAACTTTCCCACATATCCATAGCAACTTAGATGGCATGAATTAATATTTTCAGTAATACAGTTTTACCCTTTTATTTACATTACTTTTATTCTTCTTGTTGTTGTTATGGTCTCAGAGTTTTTAGAACTCTTCTTTGGAAGTAAGGTTGGAAATAAGGTTAGATAGATTGGAGACAATCTATTGATTTAAGATTGAGATTGTTTTAAGATTATGATAATTTTAAGATTGTTTTAAGATTAAGATTGAGTTTAAATGGACTCCAGAGGATGGTAGAGGACAGGAAGGTCTGAAGGAACATTGCCCATGGGATCACGATGGGTCAGACATGACATCACAAGTAACAACAACAAGAAGATTGGAAAGATGAATGTAGAAGAGACAGAAGTGGGTACAAATTGCAGGTAAACTGAAAGAACTGGACAAAAGTGAAAGAAGACAAGAGAGGATATTTGGATGTCCGGTGACAGATGCAACTACATCAAGAAAGGATAGTTGGACAGAGTCTGATTGACAATACCTGGAAATATCTTACATCATCTTCCTACTTCTTATAAGACTATCACTCCCGCCCCAAGTCCTCGCCCAAGTAGGAGAGGTACCAAGTTAGCACCAATATTTTATTGTAACAAGCCACTAGCTGAGCTGAAATTTTTGATCATTTAGAAAACTTAACTGGGATGGCAGTGACGGAGTACATGACTGAGTCAGAAGAAGAAACTGATGTGAGTCCATTGGGTGTTAGACAAGGGAGCTGATTCAAATAGAAAAGACTACCACAGTAGATGAATAGATAGGAGACAACATGGGAGACAGAGATAATGGCTGGAGCAGTGAAACATACAGAGGTAAATGCAAATTAAAGCTAAAGGACAAAGACAGATGTGAAGAAAGAGAGCATAGAACAGTAAGGACTATCAGGATAACTACTAAGACAAACTGAGGAAGATTTAGGCATCTCACTAAGCTGTGGGGGGAAAGAGAATTTTGAGGGAACTGAAAACAGGACAATTAACAGATTTGATTTGATTTGAAACTGGGAAACTGTGATATCTAGTGCTGTTTTAGGCAAAAAGCCAGCTGGGTGACCTTGAACCAGTCACTCTCTCTCAGCCCTAGGAAGGAGGCAACGGCAAACTAAAACTTTGCCAAGAAAACTGCAGATCTAGGCAATCTCTGAGAATTGGACATGATTGAAAGGAAGAAAGAAAAAAAAATAATTGGTTGGGGAAGATATGCGGGGAGTGGCTTGGCAAGTCCTTCCACAGAAAGGGAATAGTTGGGTGCCTATTTCTCCTATTCTGGTCAGTTACTTACCCCAATATCCAGATGTGGATTGCTGATAATGTTGGAATCACAAATATTTCTGAAAAATTCCATGTCTGTGGGTAATAAGATCATATACAATTACAATTTGGTTTCAAATAGTGAACAGATCTGACCTATATTATCAAATGTATGGGGGTGATTAGTGATATTGCTGTCTCTGAAATCTGTCTTGCCAAATTTCAAGTTCTGCATCAGCCACAGTCCCAAGGTATAAGTGAAAAGGGATGGCAAGGGTACTTCTGTGGCGGTAATAAACCATTAATATGTTTGTAACAATGGGCCAAGGCACATCATTGTGTTTGTGAAAGGCCCATCTTGCTATACAACCCTACCTTTGTTGCCTTCAGGCAGTTACTGATGATCTGTAATTGACATAAAGGTGAGTTATTTGGCACGATCCGATCACTCCTTGATTACTATAAGACTCATTCCTATTGAGAACTTCCAATCAAAATTTTTCACACACATAGACTGCCCCCCTCTTTTAGGAAGGGCAGGCATGGGTTGTCTCAAAGAGATTGTCAAAATTGATCTTAGGATGGAAGATATGCTTGCTGCCTTGAAAAAAGTTGGTGGAGCACTCCCTTTTGAACAGAACTTCCTGGGATTCAGCAAACCTCGATATTGGCTGCCAAGTCTCCAGCTATCCATTATTGTGAAAATAGATGAACTTGGGCACCTTGGCAGAAAAATTAGTGGATGTGGGGAAATGGAGAAAGTTTAAGATATGCAAATACTGGAAGAAAGTTAGTGGTTAGTTATGTAATCTTATAAGATGGCTGAGAAAGATATGAGAGGACTTCTAGAAATGAGCAGATAGCAAAGTTCATTAGTGGTTTTATCACTAAAACAGTAGTTCACTGTAGGGTGCAGAAAGCCTGGGGAGATTCAACACTTTCAAAGACACTCTGACTTAATTGAACTCACTAATGAAAGTGAGCTGGACATTCCTTTCACATTTTCTAAGATTCTGTACCACAAATCTAATTATTCCATTAAAACTCTTTATAGAAGCCTATGTGATGCTTGCCTCCTTATCTGTGGCCTGCTATACAGGTTTGACAGAACTGTTGTAAGGCATAAATGTTTGTTGAAAGAAGTAAAATAGCTTTGGATAGGACTTGTATTCCGTTACGTGGAAATGAGAATTAGTATATCTAGTTTTGCAAGGTTGGCAAATTCAGGATGCGAGGACTGCTTGGATTTCTGGAAAGATCTTTATTGCTAATAGGCTAATGTAACAAAACCTTAAGAGCCTGACAAGCAATTCCCCTGCTCAACTTTAATCTACCTTAATTAAAGAAAAACAGCTCTGAGTCCCTTTCTTATGCTTTCTCCTTCCCATCTCAAGTGTGTCATTTGCAAGAATCCTATTTCTTTCCTATTTTCTACATGTCTGAGAGGTCTCCATACCACTGCAGTACCTATGCATATATAAGATTACATCCCCAAAGTACCTGGGCTAAAGTTAGAAAATTAATGCGAGCTACTATTTGCCTACAATTTTGAACAGCAGTCCAATCTGTTATATATTTATTGTGAATTTTATTATTTATTTATTTATTATTATTTATTTTATTTGTCAACAAATACAAGAAAACAAGTAACAGAGTAGACACAGATATGGACATATGAAAAAATTTTGGCACAAAAAAAAGGAATATATATTGACAAAACATAGCCATAAACACATAGAATGATTACATATAGTTGGGAACAGTAGGACAGGGACGGTAGGCACGCTGGTGTGCTTATGCATGCCCCCTTAGGGACCTCTTAAAAAGCATGAAAGGTCCACAGTAGACAGTTTATGGTAAAAGATATGGGGATTAGAGAGCAGGATCAGGTAGAGTGTTCCAGATATTTATTACTCTGTTGCACAAGTCATATTTCTTACAATCAAGATTAGAGCGAATTACGTTGAGTTTAAATCTATTGATGGCCCTTTTATTATTATGGTTGAAATTAAAGTATTCAATTACAGGAAGAACATTTTGGTAAATAATCTTATGAACTAAGCATAGATCAAAACATAAACAACGTAGTTCGAGGCTTTCTAGACCTAAGATTTGGTATAGGGAATTTTATTTCGAGCAGAAGATTTGAGAACTCTCCTAGTAAAACGTCTCTGGACTCTCTCTAATGTAATGATGTCTGAAATACTGTGAGGGTTCCAGGCAGGTGAACAGTAATCAAGTAATCAAGTATCAACTTATATGAGGATGCTTCTAAGCATATAGGAGATCATAGAGACCATAGTACTTCTGCATGGAATAGAAATCAGTATGTGCAATACTGAGAGTTGCCATTATATACAGTAGGTGAACTGTGTTAAATCAGACAAATACAGTAATTCTGGAGAAATTATGCAATCTAAGTAGGTGTAGTTTGAAAATTGTTAACCATCTGGAGGAAAAACTGGACTTCTTTCTAAGTTCATTAATGTAAATAGAATTGCAAAAAACTAAACTTTGGTTCAATCTATGACCTCTACTAATGCATACAGAAAATGTAGTAAATGCAACCATAAACTACAAACAGGATCATATAATCACCAAACTATATAAAGCTTCCAATTCAGCCGAAGGATCACAAAAAGAAGGAATATAACTTCTAAGTCAGCAGAAGCAGAGCAAGGAAATTTTAACCTGACCACAAAAAAAGTGAGAACAGACATATCCAAAGCACACTTAGAAATACTTCCAAAAAGTCCAGTATCAGAGACATATCATGAGTGACCTCATGGCACATGGATATACAGATAGCCAACTGATATAGGAAACTAGAAAGCATGTAAATTATGTCCCCACATAAACAACCAACAACAAAAATTAAGAAATAGAGAAGACTGTTTTGTTTTCACAGTCTATTTTATTTTCACACAATACTGATTCACCAATACAAAAAGCAAATCTTCCTACATTACTTATAGATGATTTTAAGATCTCGGAAAACATGCCACTCTTAAATCACGCTGCAGTCCCTCTGCAGCCTCCTCTGAGCACAATTGTTAAAACAACAGTGATGTTATTTTGAAGCAGGAAATACATAAATGCCCTAAAGGATTTTCCCTTGAGAAAAATCAGGAAAGTAAGGCTTCTGATTGACCATTCCCCATCTGTGTAATCAGTCACCTACTGTGGCTTTGTCTTCTCCCATATGCCAAGTGTGGTTGCTGGCCACCTAAGGGTATCAACCCCTGGTTTATAAACTATAAGGGAAGTTTGCATGATCTTTCTATATACCAAACTAATATTTTATTGTATTGAACAAAATCCCTTGATTCTATATAACAAATAATTTGTACTGAGATGAGAAAGATGTGGATCATCATGTAAGTTATTTATAGCACTCACAATTTTTTTTATCCTTCAGTATACTATCTCCTCCTACATACATGAAAGTGGGACACAAATTTCTTTCTCTGTGTTACATACAGTACATTACAATACTGTAAAAAAAAACGGAATGGAAAATTGAAAAGGAAAGTGGAGGAAGATGAAACAGCAAAGGTCTAAATGGAACTATTACCATAAAATAAGAAACAAAATGAAGCCACGTTTTGACAAACCCTATCTTACATTTTTTTTAATGTATTTTAAATACAACAAAAAGATGCCACTTTCCTTAATTCCATGACATTGCTGGGACACTGTAATTCCTACTTTGGTAGATAGAATTCTCATCACCATAAATTAATTGTAGAGACAGATTACTACAAATCTTAAATTACGGGGATTTTTTTAAAAAAAAAATACATTTGGCATGTGATAATAACCATATTATTCTCTACATTCATATGTAATGGATGGGGAAAAAGTTGTCTTATTGAAGACAAACAAAGATATTATTCTATTGTAATAGAAACCTTTTAACAAAACTGCTTATTCCACCATTTCTTTGGATCCTACTAAATTGCAGGACTTTGTTCAAAACAAAATGGAAAGACCTAGAATAAAATGGAGCAATTTGAGCAGTGAAGAATACACCTGTAATTCAATTTCATGGCACCTGGTTTCACTATATGTTACCATTGCTGTACTGAAAATCTGTCTGAGTGTAACAATTCTTACCTTAGTAAGCCAAATTCTCAAGACACAAGTGAGCTTTAAATGGCAAAGATTACAAGCAATAAGCAATTTGTACCACTTCCCTAAGGTTTTTTAAAATATCTCTTTTTTATTTCAAGAAACTCCTAGGAACAATTTTAAAATAATTCTTGATCATTAGTGCCACAAATATGCTTGGGTTGCAGAAAGTACCAGAAAGGAAGCTGCACCCCACCCCCAAACTAATGAAAGAAAATGAGAAACTTAGTTGTTGATGTAATGGAGAGCAATTATAAAACAATAGAAGAGAATAGAAGAATCTCAACCATAATTTCAACTGGGAAACTGTAAACATCCTAAATGAAGCTAAATTTAAAAATGCTAGGGAATTCCTGGAAGTTTGTCATTCAAATAAATCAGCTATGAACATGGCACATAGAAATGAACCATATTCACACACCATTGAAAAAAGACAATAAAAAAACTAAGAAGGAAACAAATAGACCAAACCATCCTTCTCTAGCAAGCCACAGCCAAATAAGCAGGGATTAACCTTAGACAAACAATAAAGAAGAAAACAATAACCCAATCAAAGAAATGTCCAGGAGAAAGCCATAACCCCACCATCATTGGTAGAGCAACATATATAAACAGGAAGCAAATCCCACACTCACTAGCACTGTTGATGTTACCCAGTCAGGTAATTAAACATCTGCAAGCTCAGACAGTATCAAGGACTACGAATTTTATAACAATTTATCTTTTGCTGCTATTTGCAAAGCAAAATAAACAAAAAAATCAGTGAGAAATGGGATCAGAATTTCCAGTGGAGTCATAGAGAATTACATAGGTATTTGTGATGAATGTAGATTATAGGTGTTCAATTTCTTGGTTTGCCTGAGCCATACAGAGCAGAGGAATTGTCTGGGGCCAGACTTTCTCATACTGTACAGGTAGCCCTCGATTTACAACCACAATTAAGCCCAAAAATTATATTGTTAAGTGAGAAATTTGTTAAGTGAGTACTGCCCCATTTTACAACTTTTCTTCTCACATTTGTTAAGTGAATCACTGCAGTTGTAAGTAACACAGTTGTTAAGTGAATCTGCCTCCCCCATTGATTTGCTTGTCAAAAGTATGTAAAAGGTGATCACATGAACCCGGGACACTGCAACCGTCATAAATAGGAATCAGTTGTCAAGCATTTGAATGTAAATCTTGTGACCATTGGGATACTGCTAAGGTCTTAAGTGTGAAAAATGGTCATAAATCACTTTTTCAGTCCTGTTGTAACTTTGAACAGTCACTAAGTGAACTGTTGTAAGTTGAGGACTATCTATAAACCACTGTAGGCTAACTGCACTTACGGTTCTCAGAACTGTCGAACTGATTGCAAGTTAAATTTAGAAAAGATAGTTGCTGTCTTATGACATGCCTCCCAGTATGTTTATATTTGATTCCTATCAATGCTATTGTCTCAACTGCTAAAATTGTAACTAAATTGTATCAAAAATTTGGGTATAGCATTTACCTGATCTGGTAGAGCTATAGGTTTATCTTTAAATCTGCAGCTATCATATAGAAATGTATAGAAAGAAAATGAATTAATTCTGCTTAACAGCTCTGATATTTATCCTTCTGTGAAAAGGGAACCATAACCTTAATGTTTTCCGATTTCATTAGTCCTGGCCATTACGAAGGTACAACATTAATGAAGTATGCTATAATAGAAGCAGACAGCAAGTGAGAAACTTATCCTCAGCAGTTTATAAATCTAATGAATATGCTAAAAACTTTTCCTTCTAAAACCTATTTTTCATTTTTACTTCTAATGCTGCATTCGTGAATTAAACTAATTGTGAACACCACCACACAGAGAGAATAAATTAACATCAATTACATTTTGGTGTAAAAGAGAGTATTGCAGGCTAATTCACTGATCATTGCCAGGAGTTCGATCCTGATGGGTTCAAGGTAGACTCAGCCTTCCATTCTTCTTAGGTTGGTAAAATGAGGGCCCAGATTGTTGGGGACAATATGCTGACATTTGTAGAATGCTCAGAGAGTGCTGTAAAGCACTATATGCTATTGCTATTGGTATCAGTTACATTTTTATTCATAAAACTTGATAAAATCCATTCCCAAAAAAACCAATGTGATTGAGTACCATCAAGTTTCTCCAGGTACGAGGAAAATGGTGCTTAAACTCAGTGGAAATTAACTAGCTGTATACCTGAAGTTCCATAATCTATACCAGATTGTACTTTCCTGCCTTAGTAAATGCATTCTATGCTGCACTTCATTAGAGGTGCAACATATAGATGAGCAGCAGAATGAAGGCATCACAATGCACATATGATAAAATATTTGCAAGCCTGAATTTTAAATGTAATAAAATTTTCTAAAGAGGATAAAGAGTAATAATATATTCAAATTACCGTATTACTTTGTGGTTCCTTTGTTTTATATCAGTAACAGAAGCCAGAAAAGAGAAATTCTTGACCAAGATAATTAACTTCAAAATTTTAATACAATCTCTGTAGTTTCCATCATATCCCAGAGCAAGTGAATAGAGGTACCTGATGGTTTACAGCAATGTTTCTTAACCTCAGCAACTTTTAAGATGTATGGACTTCAATTCCCTGCTGGCTGGGGAATTCTGGGAATTGAGGTCCACACATCTTAAAGCTGTTGAGGTTGAGAAAAACTTTTTTTACAGCACCAATGCAGAAAATCAGTCAAGACACAAAGAACTGTAAAGTGGCAAACATAATGTGATGATTCTTTCTCCCAAACACCTATGGAATAACTCTTTTAACAATTTCTAGAAGGCCAACGATAAAGGTGCCAATCTGATCTTAAGGCGAAGAGCGTTCCAAAACATGACGACTGCCACAGAGAAGCATTACTTATGAGCCCTGGCCCCATTCTCCTTTCCAATATTGAGACAATTTAAAGATATTGGTTGGAGAGTTTTACTGGATGAGTTTACGTGAAGATGTCAGTACAGAAAGCATTACAATGCCAAATTGTACCAGACCTTATAGATCATTTGGGATTGCATCTGAAGTAACTGGTAAACAATTCTTCAACCAGAAAATACATGTTGGGTAACTATACTACACGGGTGTCAAACTCGCGGTGTCACATTGCCGTCACATGATGTTTCATGTTTTCCCCTTCGCAGAGTTGGGCTGGGTGTGGCCCGTACATGACACATCTGTCCATGGGCCGCCAGTTTGACACTTCTGCTATAGTGGCTTTGATTTGCAAATGCATGGGCCATTATATTTTTCACTAATTACAGTTTCCAGGAAATCTTCAGAGGCACTGCATGCATGGAAATAATCTAAACCAGGGGTCTCCAACCTTGGCAACTTGAAGACTTGTGGACTTCAACTCCCAGATCCTGGGAGTTGAAGTCCACACGTCTTCAAGTTGCCAAGGTTGGAGACCCCTGATCTAAATAACTGTGGATAGAAATACAGGTTACTATGTCAAGTGACCCCTACTCCAAGTAATGCTGCACCTGTAACACCGGCCCACGCTGGGTAAAAGCCCTCCCTCAACAAAAGCCCTCCCTCAACCTTCTTTTAAGAACAGTGGCACATTCAAGTGTCAGTGCTGGAGATGATTCTTGCTTAGGTTCAATTTCAACTTATTTCATTCTGGCCAGAAACTGGTTTGATACTTCCAACAATTTCCAGTTCAGCTTGGGTATATAGAAATATACCCAAGTATCCTCTAGGTCAGTGGTGGCAAATCTTTTCGGCACTGAGTGCTGAAACAGGAGCATCGCGCCCGTGGGGAATGCCAGAAACCAGAAGAGCAGCTCCCCAGCACACATGCGCGCACCAGGAAGCTCAGCTTCCAGCTTTTGGTGTGTGTATGCACACTGATCACCTGGTCTTCCAGTTACTGGCACGCATGCACGCGCTAAGATCAACTGGCCGACATGCATGCGTGTGCTGGAAACTGGAAGCTCAGCTTCCAGGTGCGTGCATGCAAAGATCAGCTGGCCAGCGTGCATGTGCAAGCCAGAACCTGGAAGAGCAACGGGTGATGGCTGGCATGCCTGGAGAGATGTCTTTGCATGCCACTTCCGGCACACATGCCATAGGTTTGCCATCACAGCTCTAGATATTCACAGAATATTGCTTTCTTGACACCTGTCTCAAAAAAGGAAGGCTGAAGACAGGGCAATAATTATCTAAAACTGTCAGGTCCAGGGGTGACATTATCAATCAGCTGATTAATTTAACTTATACCCATCTTACAGCAGCACTACTGCCATCATGTCAATCACCTTATCTACAAAGGCATCCATAGAAACAATCAAAGGGAAAAGGAGCAAATGATGAAACAACATTCCAAAAACTGCAATGCGAGTTCCACCCCTTTTGTGTACGATTTTCTACATATACAGTATATGAAATGGGTAAATCTTATATGAAAGAACAATGAAGCTTTTGTCTTTTTGAGAAAAATCTCCAATCCAGCAGATGCCCCTGCTTAACTAGGAATAATTTAATAAGGTTTACTTCCATACAGATATATATATATATTGGACGGTAGTGCAAGCCAGAACTTTGATTATTTATTGTTCTGTTCAAAATAAAAGCAAAATAACAGTGCCAGGCCAAGATAAAAAAATCACTCTGAAGGAAATTCTTTAATGTGGTTATCCAAGAGCCATCCTTGTGCTTCTTTCAAAATGACAGCTGGCACCTGTGGCCTTCTGTGAAATACTTCTGACACTGATGGAGTGGGACAGATGGCCAAATTGGCAGAAAGTGCCATATTTGATTGATAAAGCATTCTAAGTGTCACAGGCTTGTAGACTGTCATTAACATTCAATAATTCCTCTGCAAAAGAGGTAGATCAACCAGCATAACACAGGTACTAGTAAAAATATGAGCAGTTGTAAGGTGGTGTAAGGAAAACTCATGCTCTTTTATTTATCTAGGGACCTTGTTTTTTTACCAAGCAAAAATTAAAACCCGAGCTTGCAGCATGCTTCCCTCTATAAAGACATAATTTCATTCCTCTACTCATAAAAGAATCCCTTATGTCACCAGACTTGAAATTCTGGGCTTGGACAATCTGGAACTGCACCACCTGAAGTCCGATCTAAGCATAGTACACAAAATTATCTGCTACAATGTCTTACCTGTCAATGACTTCTTCAGCTTCAACCACAATAATACACGGGCAAACAATTGATACAAACTCAAGGTAAACCACTCCAAACTCGACTTCAGAAAATACGACTTCAGTGGCATGGTGGTCAATGTCTGGAATGCTCTATCTGACTTAGTTGTTATAGCCTCAAACCCACACAGGTTCAACCTCAAACTGTCTACTGTATTCAGTAGACATAAAACCAGTGGTGAAATGTAAAATTTGTTACTACTGGTTCTGTGGGCGTGGCTTGGGGTGTTAATGTCACTGGGTGAGCATGGCCAACTTTCTTTTTTTTACTTTTAAAAGCATTTTTTCTACAATCTCTTTGGCCGAAGAGGTTGTTAAAAAAATGCTTTTAAAGGGTTCTGGCGATCCCAGATGAGCAGAGGCTTTTTTTTTACTTAAGAATAGAATAGAATAGAATAGAATAGAATAGAATAGAATAGAATAGAATAGAATAGAATAGAATTTTATTGGCCAAGTGTGATTGGACACACAAGGAATTTGATTGTTGGGGGCAATAAGTTGACTTTGTATATAGTATACAAATGGATGAAGACTATTGCTTGACATAGTGTAAGCCGCCCTGAGTCTTCGGAGAAGGGCGGGATATAAATGCAAAAAAAAAAAAAAAAAGGTGTTGTAGGATGTAGTGCAGAGCCATATTAACAGCATCATCTGTTGATCTGTTTGCTCGGTATGCAAATTGCAAGGGGTCTAACAGCGGATCCGTGATGGTTTTCAGGTAGGAAAGCACTAGCCTTTCAAAGGTTTTCATGACTACAGATGTTAAAGCAACTGGTCTGTAGTCATTCAGTTCCTTGATGGTGGGCTTCTTCGGCACTGGGATGATGGTAGAGCATTTGAAGCAAGAAGGAACATAACACATCTCTAGTGATTTATTGAAAATATGGGTGAAGATGGGGGCCAATTGGTCAGCACAGACTTTTAAGCAAGAAGGAGTTATCTTGTCTGGGCCTGGAGCTTTTCCTGGCTTTTGTCTGTGAAATAGGTCCTGCACTTCCTTTTCTGTGATCACTAGGGGTTGTGAACCCAATGAAATGGGGTCAGTTGTAGGAGGCTTGGCTGTTGTTGGTGTGTCTGAGATGGGGGTTGTGGAGATAGGTGGCTGTAGTTTCCTTTCAAACCTGCAGTAAAACTCATTCAGGTCATCTGCCAGTTGTTGATTACCTTCAGCCTGGGAAGGAGGTTTGCCATAGCCGGTGATATTTTTAAGAGTTTTCCACATGTTTGCTGGTTCATTTGCTGAAAACTGATTCTTTAGCTTTTCAGAGTAGCTTCTTTTTGCTGCTCTGATCTCCCATTTCTGGCCTGATTGTACAGCATTTTATCACCTTTTCTGTAGGCTTCCTCTTTGGAATGTCGTAGCTGCTTAAGTTTAGGTGTAAACCAAGGTTTGTTGTTTCTGTATATTCGCAAGTTCCTTGTAGGTACACATAGGTCTTCACAGAAGCTGACATATGATGTTACAGTATCTGTGAGTTCATCCAGGTCTGCAGAGGTATCTTTAAAAATATTCCAATCAGTGCAGTCAAAACATGCCTGTAGCTTTAATTTTGATTCCTCCGTCCAGGTCTTCACTGATTTAATTATTGGTTTTGTGGCTTTAAGTCTTTGCCTGTAAGCAGGTACAAGGTGAATCATGCAATGATCAGAGTGTCCTACAGCTGCACGTGGTAAAGACCGATAAGCATCTTTTAGTGTTGTGTAGCAATGGTCTAGAGTATTCTTGCCTCTGGTGGGACAATTGACATGCTGAAAGTATTTTGGTAGCTCTTTCCTTAAGTTTGCCTTGTTTAGATCTCCCAAAACAATGGCCAGTGAATCAGGGTGTTTGGCTTCAGCCTCCATGATTTGGTCAGCTAGAGTTCGTAATGCCTTGTTTACACAGGCTTGTGGTGGGACATAAACAGCAATTAGAAGAAATGAGGAAAATTCACGAGGCGAATAGTAAGGTTTGCAGTTGATAATTAGAGTCTCTAAATTGTTGTCACAGAATTTGTAAATTATTTTAAAATCTTGACACCAGTTTCTATTAATATATAGACATAAGCCTCCTCCTTTCTTTTTACCAGATGTTTCTGATCGTTCAATCTGAAACCCTGGAATGTTCAGGCTGCTATTTTCAATTGATTCATTTAACCAGGTTTCAGAGAAGCATAGGACTGCTGAATTGCGAAAATCAGAATAGTATTTGTTTAAGAGGAGTATTTCATCCATCTTATTTGCAAGTGAGCGTATATTTGTTAGGAAAATTGAAGGCAGAGGAGTTTTAATGCGATTTCTTAGCCTGATTAAGATCCCAGATCGTTTACCTCTCTTCTTTCTCTTTCGTCGTTTGGTTTTTTTAGTAGTCCATGGCTCCGTGGGAATTGCCTCCTCCTGTGTTAGAATCTCCTCCGTGTTTGTAAAGACAGGCGGGGGTGAGATCAAAGAAAGCTGCTCCTTAAAGAAATGTTCCTTAATTTTTAGCAGATGGTCTCGTGAGTAGGAAATCCGTAGTGAGTCACAGAGAACAATTAGAAATAAAGAAACAGTTAGAGAGCATTTCACCGAGGCAGCCTTCGTCAGCGCCAAATAACAACAGAGTTGGAAGAGACCTTGGAGGCCTTCTAGTCCAACCCCCTGCCCAGGCAGGAAACCCTACACCATATCAGACAGATGGTTATCCAACATCTTCTTTAAAATTTCCAGTGTTGGAGCATTCACAACTTCTGCAGGCAAGTCGTTCCACTTATTAATTGTTCTAACTGTCAGGAAATTTCTCCTTAGTTCTAAGTTGCTTCTTTCCTTGATCAGTTTCCACCCATTGCTTCTTGTTCTACCTTCAGGTGCTTTGGAGAACAGCCCAACTCCCTCTTCTTTGTGGCAACCCCTGAGAAATTGGAACACTGCTATCATGTCTCCCCTAGTTCTTCTTTTCATTAAACTAGACATACCCATTCCTGCAACCGTTCTTCATATGTTTTAGCCTCCATTCCCCAAATCATCTTTGTTGTTCTTCTCTGCACTCTTTCTAGAGTCTCAACATCTTTTTTACATCGCGGCGACCAAAACTGAATGCAGTATTCCAAGTGTGGCCTTACCAAGGCATTATAAAGTAGCACTAACACTTCATGTGATCTTTTTATGCAGCCCAGAACTGTGTTGGCTTTTTTGGCAGCTGCTGCACACTGCTGGCTCATATCTAAATGGTTGTCCACTAGGACTCCAAGATTCCTCTCACAGGTACTACTATTGAGCAAGGTACCACAAATACTTTTAAAAGCATTTTTTCGACCAAAGAAAAAATGCTTTTAAAAGTAAAAAAAACAACCTCTGATGATCACGCGGCTCAGCTGGCCATGGGGGGGGGCAGGGATTTTTGCTACTGGTTCTCTGAACCACCCGCCACCATCGCTACCTGATCGGGCGAACCAGTCCGAACCGGGAGCATTTCACCCCTACAGCAAACATATATGAATGATCAATATCAGGATATTAACAGGATGCACAGTATTAGAATACTAATTTTAAAAATCTTTTTCTTGTCTTTTAATAAGTCTTCTACTATTTAACACATCTATATCCTGTCATTGTATAAAAAAGATTATAAAAATGGGGAAACTTGATGGTAGCTTGGGAAACAATATTTTCCAATTGAGAAGTCTGACACTGTAGTCTCTTAGAGTCAAAATAGAAGTTTTGACTCCATCAAATCTAAGTCTGCTTCTCATGCCTATTTCCAGGGAAAAATAGGAATGGATTTTTAATCATCCTATTATGTCACATCAGGTAGACCTGCTCCCAATCCCTTCCCACAAACATTGTGATAATATTTTTTATTGTGGGAGTAAAAAAAAAGGATTTAGAAAATGGGAATTGTGGTTGTTGTATTGTGGGAATTAGAAAATGTGCCATTTCTATGGTAGCGCCTGCACTATGGACCATTCTATAGTTCACAGGCTTCCATAAAGTTGTAATGACCTGTTTTTTTCTCCCATGTATTGAGAGAGATGATGGCATGTTACCATGAATTAGTGCCAGGTTTTTCTTGTTTTAATGTTTCATGTTTTAACCAGTTATGTTTTTAAAATGATTTTATATGCTCTTTCATATTTTTGATTGGGAGCTGTCCAGAGTTTGCTGAAAGATGGCAGCTATATGCATGTTTTAAACAGACAAAAAAAAATCCCTCTGGAGAAGAAACAAGAAGGGCTATGTAGCAAATTTCAAAAACCACTACAGAAATATATGCAACCAAATAAAAACTGAATACACCAATTACTACACCAAGCAAGAAGAAGACCTTCTGCGCACAAATTCCAATCGTGCTTTTTATAATTTTGTAAACAACAAACTTAAAGACTCGAGATCCATCCCACCACTAAAAGATTCCAACGGCAAAGAATATAATGATGAAACAGTTAAAGCAAACCTCATCAACACATTCTTTGGCTCAGTCTTAGTTAACAGTAATGACATTCCCCAATCGTATCAACAATGAGTACAACAACCTAACACATATAGATTTCACAGAAGATAATGTTGATAAAGCTCTTCACAAACTGAAACCATCCCTATCTATTGGACCTGATGGACTATGTGTATATTTCTTAAAAAAGCTTTCCACTAATATAGCAGAACCCCTAAGCATAATCTTTGAAAAAGCTTTCATGACCAGTTCCTTTCCCAAACTTTGGTCACTAGCCACGGTGACCATATTACAAGTAATTGTGTTCTCTTTGCTGATGATGTCAAACTATTTAACACCACCAACAATACAGCTATCCTTCAAAAAGACCTTGACTTTGTATCTGAATAGTCTAAAATTTGGTAACTCCAAATCTCAACCAGCAAATGCTCAGTCTTACATATTGGAAAAAAGAACATAAACACTAAGTACAAGCTTGATGTACATTACCCTACAGATGACCCTGTTAAAGACCTGGGAGTTTTCATATCAAATGATTTAAGTGCCAAAGCCCACTGTAACTATATCGCAAAAAAGGCCTTAAGAGTTGTAAACCTAATCTTGCGTAGCTTCTTCTCCAAAAACACTACACTACTAACCAGAGCATTTAAAACATTTGCTAAATTCTGGACCAATTCTTGAATACAGCTCGACTGTTTGGAACCCATACCACATTTCTGACATCAATACAATTGAACGTGTCCAGAAATATTTTACAAGAAGAGCTCTCCACTCCTCTGTATACAACAAAATACCTTATGCCACCAGACTTGAAATCCTGGGTTTAGAAAATTTAGAACTACGCCGCCTTCGACATGACCTGAGTTGAACTCATAGAATCATCTATTACAATGTCCTTCCTGTCAAAGACTACTTCAGCTTCAATTGCAACAATACAAGAGCTAACAATAGATTTAAACTTAATGTTAACCGCTTCAATCTTGATTGCAGAAAATATGACTTCTGTAACAGAGTTGTTAATGCTTTGAATACACTACCTGACTCTGTGGTCTCTTCCCAAAATCCCAAAAGCTTCAACCAAAAACTGTCTACTATTGACCTCACCCCATTCCTAAAAGCTCTGTAAGGGGCATGCATAAGAGCACAAGCATCCCTGTCCTATTGTTTCCTTTTGTCATATCCAATTAATATAGCTATTACATACTCATACTTATATATATGCTTATATATTGTATAGTTATTTCATGCTTATGCTTATATATACTGTGTGACAAAATAAATAAATAAATAAAATAAATAAAGGCTTTTCTGGTTTCGAAGCTAAACGTTTTAAAGCAACGAAAGGTAAGATATGGATGTTCTTGAGTGCACACAGACAAAGATCTGTAGAATTGTCTGGAGGTTTATGAAAGAGATCCACCATTGTCTTCTTTTGGGATGTTTTTCAGCTTTCCAGTCTATGCTACAGCTCTGGGATTGTCTGGTATTCTCCCATCCATGTAGTAATCAGGCACGAGCCTGCATAGCTTCCAAATGCAGGTAACATCTGCTAGGAACTGCTTCCTGCTGTGATATATTTCAAGAACATTTGTTCATAAATTAAGAATATACAACCTGCTTCCAAGAGCACTGAATTTCATAGCAGAAGCATTATACAAAGCAGGAGGCATTTTTTCCTTCCAAGAGTTATATTTTGCTTTATTATTTTACTTATATTTTATGCGTTCAGTATTTTAAACTCTTCTTTCCATCCTAAACTTTTCAAACAAAAGACATTTCACGGTGATGTGAAATTGAGATGTAGATTGAGTGAGGCTGAGACAGCATGACTGGTTCAAAGTCACCCATCAGGTCTCCATTCTTAATCTAATTCTTTAATCACTATTTCTTACTGGTTTTTAATAGTTTAGTAGAGCCCAAGTATGGAATACTTTTCCAGATGCTTATTGGGGAAAATGCCAGTGCTAACTTTCCCACATCACATTTCCTTTTTCTGATTATCATGTAATACAGTGCAAGAAACCATTAGAAATAGTTTAAAATTTCCTGTCTCACCTGTATCAATAATATATATCTTCCTCAGTTTCAGGTCTTATACCAGAAGTCTATGAGTTTGAGGATTCTGTACGGTATCTTTGCTAGTCTATCACAGTACTCTTCTGGGCAGAGAGCTTTGATATTGTTCCTGGAAAGTATTGGGGCCACTCTCCAAGCTAAGGATCAGAACTCCAAATACTCTTAACACCATTGGTCTTAACCTTCCACATCCTTTCTAGTTCCTCTTTCAGGTCATAGTAATTCTCCAGCTTTTCATCCTCCTTCTTCCGGCTGTTGCTGTTACTTGGTATTGTTACATTTATCACCACTACTGTCTTCTGGTTCTTGTCCTCTACCATGATGTCTGGTTATTTGTCCATTACCGCCTGTTCTTCTTGCTTCTTCCACAGAACCTTAGCCCTCTTATATTTCATAACTTCTGCAGAATCTTCTATCTGGACATGGGAGGGTATAGTTCATACATTGGTCCAGAAGTTCCTGTATAACACCAGCTACTTGGTTGTGCCATTCAGTATATGCTGTTCCTGCCTACATCTTACATTCTGCCACTATGTGTTCGACTGTCTCTGTGGTTTTTCTGCACCTTCTGGTGTAGTAGATCCCTGCTGTTATGGATCTGCTACTTAATGCCTGTTCTTGTGCTACTACAATTAGTAAGTCAGTTTTGTCTTTTAATCTAACTCTTTCCAGCCATTGGAAAGATTTCTAAATGTCTGTCATCTCAAAACTATCTGTTGATAGTACATTCCATGCAGAATTTTGTTTTGCCATAGCGCTTTCTCTGCTTGATCTTCCTCCCATCCCTGCTGCTGCTTCAGGCATTTCCTCATCAGCTCATTTTTGGGTGCCATCTTAATGATGTACTTCTGGATGCTCTGGATTACATCAAGGACTGTGACTTTGACGTACACCACACTGGGCCTGTCCTCTTTTTGGTTATGTACAGTCTCCATAGATGGAAACCTTTTCAAGGAGCTTCCAGGTCTTCACATTGGCACTGTCCTTCTTCAACCAGCTTACTATAAGAGGAGATCTGAAGACTGACAGGGTTAATGGCATGGATCTTGTACTTTCCATTGAACTAGTTCTTCTGGACTTGTCTTATGCTTTGTGAGTACTTGGTTGTTGTTGTCTTCCTTGCCTACTCTTCATAGTTCCCATGTGACTGTTAGATACCAGGTACTTGTAGCTGGTCTGTATGTTTATGTAGTCTGCTGGTAGTTCCACTTCATCAGTCTTAATTTTACTATCTTTCTATTGTCTCTGGCCATATTTCTGCAATATGGAAGACATCCCAATGTGCTTGCTTTTGATCCATGTCAGGTTGATCAGCAAGTGCACTGAGTACTTGTTCACTCAGCAGTAGTGACAGCGGGAGGCTTCGCCCACCCATCCGGACATTTCTGCACATGCGCAGAAGCATTGCGCACCTACGAGCAAACTGGTAGCCACCAAAATTGAAACCTACTACTGAGTTTAATGCCATCCATGTAGAAAAAGTGGTTGATGATAATTTCAGTCCAGTTTGAAATATGTTTGTGTGTGTGTGTACATGCGTGTGTGTGTGTGTGTGTGTGTGTGTGTGTGTAAAGAAGCAGACAATTATTTTGAATTCAGGTAAATTTGAACTAATGAAAGATGAATAAGATGCCTCTCCTGATTTTTCTCCTCAGTGTAAATGCTGCTGTTGTGTATTTTTTCACATTCATCCAGATACATTTGTTCCTAATGCACCTACTTTACTGTATTAGAAAAAAGCTCAAACTCTTTTGTATTTTTCTAACTGATATTACCTTGACGAGTTAGTTTGGTGTAGTAATTAAGGCACTAGGAGACTAGAAGTTATAGTCCCACCTTAGGTACAAAGCCAGCTAGATGACCTTGGGCCAGTCACTCTTTCTCAGCTGTGTAAAGATAGCTATGGCAAACCATTTTGAAAATCTTGCCGAGAAAACTTCAAGGACTGGTTGAGGTCGTTACCAGGAGTCAACACACAGACACAGAACAAAAAATAAATTATTGTGAGTTAAACTTTTAGCTACTCATCAATATGAGTAGTAAGAGAGATAATGCCATAACAACATACAAAAAGCTCCAACCAGATCACGCCAAAGGGATCTTGAAATGAAGCTGTGACCTAGAGTGAGGAATGATGATATGGTATAAATTTTCAATTCTCAGACTAGATCAGATAGCTAATGCACCCCATCAAACACTGTCAAAATTTTCTTTTTCAAGCTGCATTTTAATTCTCATCTTCCTAGTTCAGAATGTTGAGAGAAATACTATTTAAAGATTAGTAGAAGATGCTATTATTTATGTTATCATCTTAATGTGAAATGTAATTTGTTGACATGAATCCATCATTCCAGTATTTATTTTAAATGGGATTGCTTGTCTAATCCATTACAGAACCAGATGAGAACTTTTCTTATATCAAGCAGGCTATGTTTTAGAAGTGTTGTATAGCAATATAAGCACATGAGCAGTGTCATAATACATTGGATCCCTGGCCCATCTTTCCCAGCAATGTGTTTTTACAATGGCCAACCAACTGCACAAGGAAATCCATAGTCACCCATCGGATAGTCTTCAGAAATGCACACAAACTCAGCAAAACTAATAGCTATTGAATCCCATAACTTCCATGACTTGGTCTGATCCTTTTTTTGAAAGCAAATTGGTAGCCAGCATCTCATAGTAGCATATACCAAAACGTAATTATGTGTTTTGTAGAAAAAATATATTTTCCTTTTGCCTGTTGTGTCCTTTTTATGGATGCATTTTCTGAAAGCCAAGGAAAACATATTTTGTAGATCTCTTATCTGCCTATTGGAACTTCTGGGGAAAAAAATAAAGTACTGTGCTGCAAAATCTTTCTTGTCACTCAGATAGTGAGACCCCTTATCTTTTTGTGTATTCACCTTTTGAAGATGACAATAAATTTCCAGATTATACACTCCTGATTTCACATTTTTTTTACAAAATTAATAGAAAAACTATCCCCCTACCCACCCCAGGAAATGATGCAATATTTAGGAAGGGGTTTCTTCCCCCACTTAATTCAGTTCGATTAATAAAGTTCACCCTTCATTCCAAAAATATAGACCAATACTAGGCAGTTTGGCAATGGGAAACTCCTTCATGTTCATTTGCTTTCAAACAGTTTTCCTCATGATAAAAATATATAAAATTGCTTTTGTTATAAAAAAGCATTATACTTCTAAAATGCTAGAAAAATAATCAAATATGCCTACTGATAATGGTTTTGCTGACAACAGATACTGGGTTTGATCTCCTCCCTTCAGGAAGCTTTCATCTTCTCTAAACTGAGGATTTATAATAAAGTATTTTTGTATCAAGGATTCCAGTAACAAATTTTGAATTAAAAAAATATGTCTCAAGAGAGTTGAATGTCACCACTCTCAATACAACATTTTGAAAACTGAAGTGGGATGCTAAATATATTCCATTATTGTCTAGGACTGTTACACTAGACAGTCTTACTTTTTTGGATAATTGAATTATCTCCCATGCCATATTTGCATTTACTGCTTCTATGATTCCTCTTTCAAATGTACTTGGGAGCAATAGTGGCATCATTTTTGCAGAATAAAAGCAACTATTATACTGACAGTCCTCATTTCTGTCATTTAAAGCAATGTTGTCATCCGGAAAATCACAGACTGTAACTGTTGTCTCTTATAAAGCAAATTTCAATTGCATTGTTACAGTACAGGACTGTTACTTCATAGGCATTAAAACTTACTCCACTTTCTCTACATAGCATAAATGTACAGTAGGACTCTTCTTGATTGGCACCACCAAATAAGCTAGTTAGAGTTTCAAGCTTATTCAAAAGGCAACTTATTTTTGTATACAGTTTTAACATGAAGATGCTGTTGAACACAAAATCCTGTAAGAGAAAAAAATCCTGTGTAAAGGCTTTCCACTATTCAGTATTGTTTACTGCCATCAAAGTATTAAGTTTAGAAATTTAAATGAACATCAACAACTACATAATGTATTTATTTATCTACAGATGGGGAACATGATGGAAAGTTGATAGCCTGGGTTTGAGACCCAGCACCACATGATGGGTGAGCTCCCATTACTTGCCTGCCCACTTAGCAGTTTGAAAGCATGTAAATGTGAGTAGATAAATAGGTACCATTTCAGTGGGAAGATAACAATGTTCCATGCACTTCAGCATATAGTCATGCTGGCCACCTGACCACGGAAATGTCTTCAGACAACACTGGTTTCCTCAGTTAAGAAACAGAGTCTGACCTAGGGTCAGACATGACTGAAAAGGGTAAACCTTTAGTTTCCTATTAGAAACCTATTTATCTATTTAATTTTCTATGGTACTCTCTTTCAGAAGAATCTGAATGGCTTCCAACACATCATCAAGCAGGATTTAAAACTAATACTAAAATCCATTCACAGAATTGTAACTACCACTATTCATTCATAATATTGCTTTACTCATCTCATCTTTTCAGAATTTTTACAAACTGTAAAAGAGGAAGAATTATTCAAAAAGATAGGGAAGTTCAGTGAGAATTTTTCTAGCTGTACAACAAAACTGATGTTTTTGCTCTAGCAATATTTCAAATATGAAATAATTGTTACTATTTACTCCATAATGGGTATTTTATTAACAAATTATTAATATACATGGCATCATTTATACAAATCTTTAGCACAGCATTTATCCAATTTGCTATTCAAACCAGTATTCTGTATCAACTATATACTTTGCAGGCATTAAACAACAGTAAAGTTATTAACAAAGGGACCACAGGAGATTGTTGATTGACTGTGATTGGAAATCAACTTACTGGTCTAATTATTCTTCAGTTTAATATCAACTTCTTCCTGTGTATTTCACTAAAGTGTAAATTATTCTGCATATAATAATTTTTCCAGTAAATGAACTATGGAATTTTCAAAATGGAAAACCCTAAGGGAGCAAACTCCAATGGATTTCAACAGCACTGTTTTTAAAATAACAATAAAAAAGCTATTGATCCGCTGGTGCATAAGGACAATTGAATTTTGTGATTTCACTAGTGAATTTGTGTGCTCTAACTATATCAACATTATCTGACAGCTGACATTGAATGTTTATGTTTTAGCATTGATTAAAAATGAGACCATAGTTCAACAGAAGAAGACATCTTAAGGCCAACCCTGTCATATCTAGTTAGTTTTAAAACTGGGAAGTACATTGCACAAGAAACCTTGGAGTAATAACGTTAGTCAACACTGATTGACAGTGGAGACAGATACAATAAATTCAGCGATACTTTTGTTACAAAACAGATATACTGCAACACAGCCTTTCTTAAAATTATCTCGAAAAGTATTTGGTTGTTTCTGTTTTCTCAGAGTGCTTCACATATATGTTGCTTTTGTTGCTGCTATTGCTCGTTTTTTTAGGTGGGGACATTTATGTATATTAACACTAACTGCATTTTTTTATGTGGGGGGGGAAGTTTATTATTAATCTCTTTGTATTTTCTGATTTCCAATGTTCACTTCCCCCCCCCCATTGAAATAAATAATTATGATCAAAAGAAAGCAAAATAGTAATTTTAGCCATCCCCAGAAGAATAAGAGCTACTAGAAACAGATATATAAATTCATAGACTAGATATAAGACAAATACTTCCCTTTTTAAGAATTATAGATTCTTTCTTCCCATTCTTCAACCAGGGACTATGATATGCATGACATATTTAGACTTGGACCACAATTAGAATATAATGATCTACATTTTTTTCTTTTTCTTTCCTACTCTAGTGTTGACCAAATGATTTTTTCCATTGAAACCACAAGTCAATCATTTAACTATTTGGCTTATCAACCACTTGGTACAACAAAGCCGATTTCACTTGGCTGCAAATTAGGAGTTGTCTGGATTTATCCAGCCAAAATGCAGTGAGTGGATAAATGCTACTAAAGAGCTGGAAAGGGTTTTAATTTCCCTAAGAGTATAAATATTATGAAGTTTTATGAAGAGATTGAAGGGTTTGGAAATGTTTAGACTAAAGAAGAGAGCTCTTTCAAGAAAAGGACTCTTTCAAAATCTGAAAATATAGCACACGAATGTGCAGCTTGTTCTCTACCATTCTAAAATATAGGATATGCAATACTGGATTTAAGAGACCAGGTTCTATTTGAAAATTAACCAAAGTGTCCTAACAATAACAGCAAACAGAAGCTGGATAGATACTGGCTGCAGATGCTCTAATCTGAATTGCTAATTCCCACAGTACTGTTTTATGTCTAAGTATATTTACCCATGTAGTTTACCCATTGCTATATTACTATTATCCTGCTCATCTTTTCTATTACCTTCTTATTGGTATTAGTATTATTATAATTATTATCTGCATTGGAGACAAATTCCTTGTGTGTCTAATCACCTTTAGCCAAATAAAGTATTGCATTGCATTACATTGCACTCTACTCTACTCTACTCTACTCTACTCTACTCTTCCATTTCAATCTGATGACTTTATCTCTTCACAGTAGAGGAAAACCATCTATACTGTCAGCCTTCTCAAAATGTATCTTTCCATAACCATTTTTTCAGATGACATTTTCATGTTTCTCATACCCATACATGAAATGGAAAAAATAAAATACATTCTAGATTACGCCATGATGTAAACCAGGGATTCATTCTTAATCATATAAAAACAGAGAAAACAATATCATCTGAATGAACTTTCTGAAAACAGAAGGTAATTTATTTTCTTTAGATACTCCTTTAATAGTCATGTAATACAGAAATAAACATCTACCCAATACTTTACCTAGTTGTATAATTCACTGCACTAGTTGTATCGAAAAACTTCACTTCCTTCCGGATTGCAAATCAAATAATTACAATCAAAATAATCTAAAATCAAGGAAGGCATAGCTCATTAATACCAGTGAAGAAATTTGTTTTCCAATGGGCTTAAAAGAACTAGATCTCACTATTGTATCTTACATATAGCTAATTGTCTACTGACTGTAGCTCAGGTAGTTCTTGACTTATGATTCATTCATTTAATGATGGTTCAAAATTACAATGACTTCAAGAAAAATGCACTCACAACATGTGCTTGCACCACCCCTTGGTCATGTGCTTGCAATCTGGGTGCTTTGCATGTGGCTCAGATTTATGAATGGTTGTAGCATCCTGCAGTCATATTACTGTGATTTGAGACACTTTTTACCAATTTCTGGCAAAACCCAGCAAAAAAATGCTGGTTAGAAAAGATGGGTTCACCTCATAGCTGCATGATTTACTTAATAACTGCCATGAAAATTGTCATAAAATCTGTTCTAACTCAACTTATGACCTAATGACTTCTAGTGGAAATTCCATCTGAATTGCGGTCACTAGTTGAGAATTACCCATATAGGTAAAAGTTCTGATCTTTCAGTGCAGAAAAACAGGATTGCTACAGATCTTAAATGAAAAGCAAAGCCTTACAAGGCATAATTCAACAGTCTACCAAGCCATATAAATCATTTAATCAATCAAGTTGCCAGCAGTTTGGGGAGGAGAGGAACAGTGCCACAGCTCTTGGAAGGTGATATCCTTCCAAGAGATTCCTTGGCCTGCAGCCAAGAATGATGCCAGGAGCCATTTCTCCTCAGCCTGACTCTCCCCATCCTCAAAAGATGAGATGTCCGTAAGGCCTCTGATCCACAATTTGCAAAAGTTTTTTTTTTTTAATTTGCATTTATATCCCGCCCTTCTCCGAAGACTCAGGGCGGCTTACACTATGTTAGCAATAGTCTTCATCCTATTTGTATATTTATATACAAAGTCAATTTATTGCCCCCAACAATCTGGGTCTTCATTTTACTTACCTTATAAAGGATGGAAGGCTGAGTCAATCTTGGGCCTGGTGGGACTAGAACCTGCAGTAATTGCAAGCAGTGTTAATAACAGACTGTCTTAACAGTCTGAACCACAGAGGCCCCAATCAACTGTCTTTTTCTACTGACATTTGAAATCCAGCAAGAAAGGGAATAGGACTGGGGTCCTCTTCTCTCCTCTCTTTTCCTCTTTCCCTGTTCTCTCTTTCCTTGGAGAGCAGCAGGAAAAACTTCTCCTAAAACTAAAATCCTATGGCATTTCAGGACCCCTTCACAAATGGATATCTGCTTTTTTGTCTAACAGACAACAAGTGGTCAAAATTGGCAATGCTCTATCAAATCCTGTTCCTGTCAAGAGTGGCGTTCCTCAAGGCAGCAACCTTGGACCAACACTCTTCATATTATACATTAATGATCTTTGTGACCATATTTCAAGTAATTGTGTTCTCTTTGCTAACGATGTCAAACTATTTAACACCACTGATAATACATCTATCATTCAAAAAGACCTTGATCATCTAACCGCTTGGTCTAAAACTTGGCAACTCCAAATCTCAACCAGCAAATGCTCAGTCTTACATATAGGAAAAAAGAACCCAAACACTAAGTACAAGCTTGATGGACATTACCTTACAGACGACCCCCATCCCGTTAAAGACCTTGGAGTTTTCATGTCAAATGATCTAAGTGCCAAAGCCCACTGCAACTACATAGCAAAAAAGGCTCTAAGAGTTATAAACCTAATCTTGCGTAGCTTCTTTTCCAAAAACACTACACTACTAAGCAGAGCATATAAAACATTTGCTAGACCAATTCTAGAATACAGCTTACCTGTTTGGAACCCTCACCACATCTCTGACATCAATACAACTAAACGTGTCCAGAAATATTTTACAAGAAGAGTTCTCCATTCCTCTGTAAGCAACAAAATACCTTATCCCACTAGACTTGAAATCCTAGGCTTAGAAAACTTGGAACTTTGTCGCCTTCGACAAGACCTAAGTTTAACTCATAGAATCATCTATTGTAATGTCCTTCCTGTAATGTATCTTTAAAAGTTTTGGCGGGAAAATAGCACGTTGCTGATTGGTTGAAGCCTCCGGCTAAACTGTATATAAAGAGAGGTTTTTCCCAGCACTGGCTGCTGGGTTCACCATATAGTAAAGAGCTGTTGTCACTATCCTGGACTCCTGCCTCGTTATTGCCCGAATCTAACACTGGCGACGAAGGTGGGATCTCGAGGCTAAGAGCGCCAGGAAAAGAGCTGAACTCACCAGAAAGACGCGAACCCAGCAAACAAGGGGCGGAAAGCAGTGATGTCCGGCTACACACCGCCAGCGCCATTCGACCCAGCTAAGGAAAAATGGGGGTCATACATGGCTCGTTTCGAGTGTTTCCTCGAGGCGAACGAACTTCAAGGAGTTTCAGACAACAGGAAACGAGCGTATTTCCTGAGGCACTGCGGTCCAGAAGTTTTCGACACCGCAGAATCCTGGCGGAGCCAACGCCGTACAGTCGGTACCGTGGCAAACTCTGCAGACTTTATTGAAAGCCCATTATGCACCAACGCCGTCCAAGTATGTGCAACGGTTCAATTCGGGAGCGAGACAGCAAGAGGCGAGTCCATCAGCGCATACATGGCCGCCCTGAGGAAAGCCTCAAAACATTGCGAGTACCGAGACTTGGATGAGGCATTGCTGGAGCAACTCATCCGCGGGGTCAGGGACATCCGTTTGCGGAGGCGGCTGCTGTCTAAAAGCAACCTAACGCTGGCAAACGCCTTGGACGAAGCCAGGGCTCACGAGATGTCTACCCAAGCGGCGGGAACCCTAAAAAAGCAGGTCGCACCAACGGTTGGTGCGAAATCAACCCCGTCCACAATGAAGAGGTCCAGGCTGAGTCGGACGGTGAGGAAGAGGAAGGAGTCTTCCACACCGGGAGGCCGGAGAAAGAAGACCGGGGTGACTGCGCGAGTTGCGGAGGGCAACACCAACGACAACAATGCAAATGGAAGGATGCAACTTGTCGGCGGTGCGAAAGGAAGGGGCACCTAGCACAGGTCTGTCGAGCACCCCAACCTTCCCGCCAAAAATTCAAACTGACCAACCAGAGCGCGGGAACGGCGAAGCGGCCCGTGATTGGTCAGTTCAAAAAAGGCGCGAAGTTGAATCAGACTGTCGTGAGAGTGGGTCACGCATCAACACGCCTAGAGAAAAAAATCTTTACAAAGGCAAAGATTGAGGGGGTGCCGTGCCGATTGGAGGTGGACACCGGCTCATCGATCACGATCATGTCCTGGGACAATCTCGTGAGAGCCTTACCCGCCATCGCAAAGCGCAAGCTGCAACCACAGAAATTAAAGGTACAAGACTACCAAGGGAATCGCATCCCTGTTCGAGGGGTAACGTCCGTCCACGTCGAGTATGGACAATACAAGAAAACTCTGCCCATCACCATCGTCGATGGGACCCTGCCAAGCTTATTGGGACTGGACTGGTTCCGAGCATTGGGCATGGGAGTGACTGGAATCTTCAGAAACGAAGTCGACCTCAAAGACGCACTCATGAAGGAGTTTGAGGACGTTTTCAAAGACTGCCTGGGCAAGTACAAGGGGACCCCTATCTCGTTTAACTTAGACCCACAAGTTGCCCCTATTCGTTTAAAGGCCAGGAGGGTCCCGTTCGCTCTAAAGCCCAGGATTGACCGGGAACTGGACAAGCTAGTAAACCAGGGAATATTAGTGCCAGTTGACCATGCTAAGTGGGAGACCCCTATAGTCACCCCAGTCAAACCGGACGGGTCGGTCCGGATTTGCGCTGACTACAAGGCAACGCTCAACAAAGCATTGCAAAAGAGTGCTTACCCCGTTCCGGTGGTACAGCACTTACTGCACTCATTGGGGCAAGGGCAAGTTTTTGCCAAGCTAGACTTAGCCCAAGCCTATCAACAGCTACCCGTAGATAGCAGCACAGCCGAAGCGCAGACAATTGTGACTCACAGAGGGGCTTTTAAGTGTACCCGGTTACAGTTTGGGGTTAGTGTGGCTCCAGGGTTATTTCAGAACCTAATGGAGCGGCTGTTGCAAGGACTACCAGGGGTGGTACCATACTTCGACGATGTATTGGTATCCACCGAGAACCTGGAGAAATTAGGGACAAGGTTGCAAAAAGTTTTGGGCATTTTCCGGTCTACCGGTCTAAATGTTAAGCTGAACAAATGCCAGATCGGGGTTGAATCGGTGGAATTCCTGGGTTACCGGATAGACAGGGAAGGGATTCACCCCACTGACAGCAAGGTACGGGCCATCAGGAAGGCCCCAGCCCCAAAGAACAAAACGGAGTTACAGGCATTCTTAGGTCTGGTCAACTTCTACGCGGTATTTTTAAAAATAAGGCAACAGTAGCCGAACCGCTGCATAAATTACTAGCAAAGACAGCTGCATGGTCTTGGGGAAAGGCGGAAGCTAGGGCATTCAAGGTAAAGAATCTCCTATCGAGTGATAGCCTCCTTATCCAATACAATGGCACGCTGCCATTAGTATTAAGCTGCGATGCATCTCCCTACGGGGTGGGGGCTGTGCTCAGCCACTGGTTGCCAAATGGCACAGAAGCCCCTATTGCATACTACTCCCGAACCATGTCATCAGCTGAAAGGAATTATAGCCAGCTTGATAGGGAAGCCTTGGCTATAGTCTCCGGAGTAAAGAAATTCCATAGACCAGATAAGGAAACACATAACCGGTAAATCAGAAACAGACGAAACAGGCCCTGACTACCCAACGAATGAATCCACAACTGACTCAAACCCGGGGCAAACGCGAGACTTATCTGAGTTCCAGAAGGTCCAGCGACACCAACCGGCCCATCCTGAAGACAGCGGGGACGACGCTACAAATAATCCAGGGCCGGATGGCCTAGAGGAGGAGCTGAGAGGAACAAACAGTCCCTCCGGTCAGCTCGACTCACTCCCAGAAAGTGAATTGCGCAGGTCCGAAAGAGTCAGGAGACGCCCAGTCTACCTGCGTGATTACGTAGAAAAATAAGATGCTAATTTTATGCAAATATTGGTAAAGTGTTTTCTGGGAGGGAAGGAGTGTAATGTATCTTTAAAAGTTTTGGCGGGAAAATAGCACGTTGCTGATTGGTTGAAGCCTCCGGCTAAACTGTATATAAAGAGAGGTTTTTCCCAGCACTGGCTGCTGGGTTCACCATATAGTAAAGAGCTGTTGTCACTATCCTGGTCTCCTGCCACGTTATTGCCCGAATCTAACACTTCCTGTTAAAGACTACTTCAGCTTTAATTGCAATAATACAAGAGCAACCAATAGATTTAAACTTAATGTCAACCGCTTTCATCTAGATTGCAAAAAATATGACTTCTGTAACAGAATCATCAGTGTTTGGAATACTTTACCTGACTCTGTGGTCTCTCCCCGTAATCCTAAAAGCTTTATCCTAAAAATTTCTACTATTGACCTCACCCCATTCCTAAAAGGACCATAAGGGGCGTGCATAAGCGCACAAACGTGCCTACTGTTCCTGTCCTATTGTTTTTCTTTTCTTCTTCCTATATATATATATGCTTATACCTCCTAATATTTACTCATATATATGTTTATATACTATATAATCTTTCTGTATGATACTTACATATATTGCTGTTACAAAATAAATAAATAAATAAATAAATAAATAAATAAATAAATAAACAAACAAACAAACAAACAAACAAACCATGGCAAGAGATTGAGTAAGCAGTTCTGCTAAGTGAAGAAGTGCCCCGGATGAGTAGGTGAGTGGTTTCTGGGGGCTTGACCTGACACAGGATCTCTAGGCAACTAGGGGCAGCCTCACTCAACATATCCTCTCAGGAAGCAGCCAGGCAAGAGAGATGAGGCAGGTTGGGCTGGGCACAGCCAGAGGAGAAAGAGAATGAAGAGAGTGATGGGGAAGTTGGCCACCACTGGGATACAGTGTGTGGGATCTGGGAGGCTTTGCAGATTTCTCTAAAATTGTGGCACCAGGGTGTGCCCGGAGCCACTGCAGGCAGTTCAGGGAAGCGAGGAGCTGATAGGGTACTGAGTTGTCCCCATGTTCAGCTGGCCAGGACATGTTCTGTGCCAACCCAGCCTTGCCCACACAGTGCACTAACACAGCTGTGCCAACTTGAGCACAACCATTTGGTCACCCTGACTTGGCTGTGCCCAGATTATCCATGCTGAATCATCCACAACAACCCAGTCATTTCCACTCATCCACACTGGCCTGGTCACATCCTCCCAGCCACAACCATCTAGTCACACCAACTTGGCTACACCCAGTCATTTGCATTGAATCATCTGTGCTGACCCAACTCTATTGGGTCAGCGCATGCTGACCTTGCCATGGTGAATTGTTCTAGGCCCAGAGCCAGGGGGCTGGAGTGGCTAAGACCACTGAAGGCCCCAAGCATCTACTTCAGCCCTAGCGCTACCCCCAGTGAGTGCTGCTATGCAGGGTAGTGAGTGCTGTTGTGCACTGTAAATGCAGACAGGATGTCAAGTGCCTGAATTCTGATCATGTGACTGTGGGGCCACTGCAACAACCATAATTCAGGGACTGGGTATAAATTCCATTAGTTCAGCACCACCATAACTTCAAACAATTGCTGTTGTGAATAGTTAAAGATGAATGGTTGTTAACAACCGTACTTCTATAACCATAGTAGAACTAAAGCTGGAGCAGAGATTTTCCCTTAGAAGAAACAGATCTGCTGGTGATTTTTTTTTTCTGAATGTTTCTTCTTCCTGCCAACTTTAAAATGTCACCAAAAGAAGCTCTTCTGACAGAAAGAAACAACTCAATCAGACAAAATAGATACATCTTCTTTTTCCAATTCTAATATAACTTGTTTTAGCAAAAGTCTAATCTGTGCATTGCTTCCACTGAAAGAGAGACATTGGAGTTCTTGTTTACGGTCGTATTGTCTTGCAGGACAGTTGAAAGCATGGTCAGGGAAAAGAAATTATGCAAAATTCACTCGTTCGCTTCCATGAGCTTGGGGATATAAAATACACAGAACTTAAATTTCTAAAGACAAAAATTTCAAAACCTCTTAATCTATATGCCACCAATATTTTTGTAAAAAGCAAATATTGGCATATTTGCAAAGTAGTTGTTTAATTATAAGATACATTCCTATTTATGTTGGCAGATTATTGGTATGATTTTTTTCTTCTTCTTGGTAAAATATCCAGTTCTAATTTAGCATCAGCTGCTCATATGTATGCCTTTTCTAATCATGAGAGTCAGAAACACATTAGGGCAGCTCAACAGCAGGTGTCAACTCAGCAGCAAGCAGAACCAGATCTTAAATTGGGCTAGTCAATGCCATGATATACTAATTATAAACTGAATATTCCCATGAAGCCATTTAATTTATCAATTTTTGCCTTCAGATGTTTCTAGATGTTTTGAATTCCAACTTTCATTTAATTAAAACCTAGAAGTTTCTTGGGCAGACGCAGGCAACGCACTGCATCTTCTGAAGGTCATGTAAGAGTGGTTGGCAGAAAAACAAGAGAGAGAAAAATCCTCAACAATAAAGGGAAAATGGAAATGACAGAAAGTTTGTTCAGTTCATATCTTAGCACAGACTTCTCAGATTGGTGCTTCTCCACGTAAATGTGCAAATCAAAACACAAGTTTTCTTGTTTTTCCAAATTTTGTAAAGCAGTTTTCCATAAAGAAAAAATTATATAAAAATGTGTGGGTCTGAAAAAAAACCCCTCTCATGCTGTTTGATTAAAAACAGCAAATAGAACTTTATATCATTCCAAAGTTGCTTTTTTCAAAACGGAACGAGACTTTGTTTTTCCTTGAAGTCATTTTGCTTCTCATCCAAGAAGCTTCTTCAGTTCAGGCAAAAGCGAAACGTCTTCAAGGAAAAAACAAAGTCCAGTTGTTTTCTGAAAAGCATCTTTGGGACAACCATAACCTAGATCAAGGCTGTCGAACTCCTGGCCCACGGGCCAGATACATCACGTGCCGGTTTAGCAAAGGGGGGGGGGAAGTGCTGATACGGCACGTGATGCTTCCGTGATGACGTCAGTTTGACACCCCTGACCTAGATGAATTAGGATCTCATAGACAATTGTATATTATGTTTCAATATAACAGACAAGATATTATAATATTTATCTATTTATATAATGGATTAATTGTGCAATAATGCCTGCATATTGTAAGAAATGTGAATGAGATTACATAAAAATGTTGTGGTGTTTTTTTGTTGGTTTTGTTTTTTTAGAAAAAGAACTTATCTGCATTAGGAACTCTGCTTATCTAGCAACAGATTGGGCTTGTTTGCATGACACATTAAGCAGACAGTGGGGCTTAATAGGAAGTTGTGCACAGCTGTTTAAATTTCCACCAAAATGTCTGTATGTAAAAGCATGACCCTGAGACTTTGCTGGAAATAATAAAGTTGCTATGTTCTGTCAATTCTACCTGGAATATAAAACCATATGTATGCATTGATTTTACTATCACTTAGTGATAACCAAAAATCTGGCAATTTTACATTCACGTGTTATTCTAAATCACAGAGCTGATGTCTATGGATGACCGGGATAAGTAGATAGCATGCTGGTGCATGATAATAAAGGAGAATGGTTTAACACATCTTCGGAATATGTGCATAAGTAGCTGTGTGAATGCTCTTTGCTGTCAAAATTAGAACCCAGCATATGTTTAACCATTGACAGTTTCAGAGTGATTTTATAAAAATTTTTTTGCACAGCTCAGTATTCTCCTTAGTGTGCAATTATTCACTTCTGCCATCTCTCTTGACCTATTTTGTCATTCAGAAATAGGGCATTCAATGCACTGCACAAGACTTTCATAAAATAATAATAATAATAATAATTTCCAGAGCTGTTATTATAGCATTCTGTCTAATTAGTTATTTCTTAAGTTGACACAAAACTAGCATATTTTTTTAAAAGGTCACGTCACATTGCTTTAATTTCACAAAGTAAGGGTAGTTTTTACAAAACACTATTTTTTTCCAGAAAACAGAAAGAGGAAGAGACCATTTAGATTAGAAAATGCAATAAAAGCCATGGCATTTTCCCATTTGACATATTAAATAGAATGCAGACTTCCATGGATTGTCTTTGTCCCAGATAGACATGCATATACTACATTTATTTATTTACCATATTTTCACACTGCCCATCTCACCTAAGCAAACTCTGGGCAGTTTATGATTAATGAGAGAACTGCAAGCCAATGACAATTCAAAGTATGTCTGCAAAATAAGCTCCAGTTCTTCAGACAGCAGTGATGGATGAGAAGAGTGACAGTGTAACAATACTGACCTTTTATGCCCATCTTTAGGGATGGGTTCATTCAGTCCCAAATGAACAGAATTCAATATTTTCAATATTTTGATGAATTCTAATTTAGCCGTTTTAACACAAGTATATTAAGCTTGTTTAAAACTATTGCTACAAAAGATTAATACACTGGATCCCCATTTTAAAATTGGAAGGGTTTCTTGCTGCTTTTCAATGGTAGGATAAGGCCAGTTGAACTTAGCCATGAAGATTAAATGTATCTGGGCCATGTATTTTGAGAGCCAGAAAAGTCTACAGAGTAGTCTGGGTACCAGCAGTTGCTAGTTCACACTGTCGCACTATCCAAGGAGGCAAAATAGCCTCACACCCACTTCCAATTGTTGATCACACTGTGACTGGCTGTAAACTGAGGGCATACACCATTCCAGTATTTTTTTTTAATATAAACAATGCTGCACTTCATTGGTTAGATGGCCTAGCCATTGGTATTTGAATATAAATCTTTTTAATATTTAAATTTTATTGTGTTTTACTAATCTAGATGAAATGTTAATATGTATTCCTACTCCATATATAATATGCCATACACTAAATAATAGTAAATAAATAGTATCTGAGCCACTCAATCTCAAGACAAAAACTTCCTCTCGTGATCATTGTTGTGCAAAATAATATTGTAATGAAACTCATAAAAACATGGATGTGGAATTTGGGCATCCAGGAGTTTCAGTATTTGCTATTTCACTTTTAAAAACTTGATTAGTTATATATATATTTTTAAAAGGATAACTTTTTGTTAATGACTGTTGATATCCCTGGATGGGTTTGCTAACTTGACATTAGGATATAAATAACTGCACAAGGAGTCCTCGACTTACAACGATATTTGAGTCTGGAATTATGGTTGTAAGTCATTGCAGTAATAAATCGAGGCATCCATGGGACTGGAAGTAATTTTACAGCCTTTTTCATAGTAGTCATTAAGTACACACTGTGGCTGTTAAGTGAATGGCACGTGCATTAAGTGAACCCATTCATTTGAATATGTGGTTTTTGCCAGAAATTAGTAAAAAATGCTAGTAATGGCAAAAAACAACAACAACAAACCATCATGAATCACATTCTGAATGTTACAGTGACTCATAAAGCTAACTCACTTGTGGCTGCCAGGGAGGGTTGCAACCATTTACAACCTGTTCCTTGGGTGTCATAACTTTGAACAGTTTTAAAACACTGGTCATTAAGTTAGACCTACCTTCAATGAACTCCAGTTATTAGATTCAGATAAAGTGAATTTTAATTAGTTATTTAAAGACAACAAGCTAGCCTTACTGAAATATACTTCAGTGTGTGTGTGTGTGTGTATAGTATATATAAAGTGTGTATGTGTGTATATATACTATAGTGTACACACACATATAAACACACACGCACACACACACACACGCACGCATATATATACACATGCACACTTTATTTTAGACATTGTTTAGGTCTATGATGCAGTGATTTGGGTAGTGAACAGACAGCCTCCCCAGCTTTAATAAAGAGCTAAAAGTATTACAGTTACCATGCAGTGATTAAATATAAAAGAACAGCACAAGATACTTGAAACATTATGTCAGCTCACCTATCTGAAATCTCTAATTTTGTCAATGAGAGCCTGTTTGCCATAGTGGTTTAGATGTAAGGTTCTAGAACCTGAGAAACTATAAGTTCTAGTCAGGGGTGAAATTCACTTACTTTCCCTGCCAGTTTGCAAATGTGCGTGCATGCGTAAAATCTTCTGCACGTGTGCAAAGCCTTCTGCGCATGCACAGAGGCTGAAAATCATCACAAAAAAGCGACGTGATGACATCCGCATGGGTGGGCAGAACCTCCCACAGCCACCGCTACTGGTTGCCCGAGCCAGATAGAACCGGCTCAATTTCATCCCTGGTTCTAGTCCTGCCTTGGGCATGAAGCCAGTTGGATGACCTTGGGCCAGTCACTCACTCTCAGCCCTTGAAAGGAGGCAATGGCAAACCATGTCTGAAATCTTGCCAAAAACCTGCAGGGACTAGAGTAAACTTTGACTCAAAGATACCGCCTGCCCTCCCCCACCCCCAAATAACCCTATCAAAAATGCAAGTTTTTAGTTTAAAAAAAAAAAGCAATAATGCCAAAGTGAAATTATTTATAGCTTAAGTTTTAAAATTAAGTTTACCATGCTTCCAAAGGGCCATTTAAGAACTAAAGATAGTGTTCCAAAATATATTTAACAAAACAAGAAAATAAACCATATGTGTTTATAACAAAGTGAAAACATTTTGGATCTTATTGAAACTGCATGTTGATGTGACTCATTTCCCTTGAAAAGTATTATTTCAGTGTCAGATCAGAGATAAAACCCTCAATATGGATTATTTCAAACTCTGCACGGTTGAAATATTTTGAGGTAAAAGCATTTTGCACTTTTCTGTTTTAATTTGTCATCTCGAAAGTAAACTGGCAACAACTTTTGTTCTACTTTATCATATACTCCAAGGCAGACATTTATTTTTCTCTTATTCCCATCACACCATGACACAAACAAGAGAATTATGTTGGGTCATGAGAATATACAACCTTGGTATGTCTTATAAGCTAGTCATTGGCTTTTAATAAGCCATTTTTTAAAAAATCATGGCTTCATGACCAAGCTACATCAATTTCCATTATAATTCTAAGTTATAATGGATAGATTTGTGTACCATGATAAAACAAGACAAGAATACAGAATAGCCTTGTTTTATACAAAACTAGAATTTTCCAAGTCTAGACTCAAATACTCAGAAGCAATGAATATTAACACAAATATGAATATAGTAAGCCAAGAAGGATGATGCATAAGGGTATTACTGGAGAGAGAAAAAGCCATTGAACTGCATATACACAATAAAAAGATGGATTTTTGCCCCATATAAGTATCTGGGGCTGAATAATATCTGGAATTGTCTTCACTGATAATCACAGCTGTTCGTAACAAAACAAAAAATAACATGTTATGGAAATATTTGCAGAAATTGCTGTTGCAAAGAACAGATCCCTTTCAACATTAACTTCTTGTTCATTCGCCCAGGAATTTTAAATCTTGTTATTTACTTTTATTTATTTACTTTCAATCCTACCTTTATTGTTTTTATAAATAACTCAAGATGGTGAACATACCTAATACTCCTTCATCCTTCTATTTTTTTCTACAATAACAATCATATCAGGTGGGTTGGCCCAAGAGAGAGTAACTAGTCCAAAGTTATCCAGCTCATGTCAAGACGGGATTAAAATAATTCCTAAATAAAACTCTCTCTCTCTCTTTTCTATTTTCCTCTCTCAAGGCTGGTGCATTGCACTTTCTATTTATAATCTTATCTATAGACTCTTCATGTGGGGAGGGGAATCTATTCAAAGTTATTTTACTTCTTGTAGATATAATTTTTATCTCATTGGAAGACAAAGTGCATTTCCTAAACGGTTGTAAACTACTGGGAGGGTCAGGTTACACACATTGAGAAAACCAGTCACCTTTGAAAATAAATGGGATTTTGTAATAATTACTATATGTAATAATTACATATATTGACTATGTTGATGATAACAACAGTCAGAAGCAGTCACTGGCAATGTCTGAGTTTTGCTAGCAACAGCTAATAAAAGTTAATGTGTTTTCATAAAATGTGTTAATCAGAAAAGGTGCTTCCAGCTTCCTTTCAAATAAATAAAAAGAAATGTAAACTCTTAATGGGGTGCTGCCTTTGAAGACGACAAGAAAGGAATACACAGAATTGTTTTCCTTGAGCAAATGAGAAAATAAGTTTATTGCTATAATCACAGATTATAATATAGATTTTGAGTAAGAACCTTCCAAATGTAAATATTTTTTAATTTTATTTTGTCACGACAGTATACACAAGCATCAACATAAAACAGCAACATATCATATAAGCATATATATGAGCAAAAGTATGAAATAACTATATTAATTTGATATAATGAAAGGAAACAATAGGACAGGAACGGTAGGCACGTTTGTGCTCTTATGCACGCCCCTTATAGTCCTCTTAGGAATGGGGTGAAGTCAATGGTAGACAGTTTTTGATTAAAGCTTTTGGGAGTTTGAGAAGAGACCACAGAGTCAGATAGTGTGTTTCAAGCGTTAACAACTCTGTTACAAAAGTCATATTTTCTGTAATCAAGATTGAAGCAGTTAACATTAAATTTAAATCTATTGTTTGCTCTTGTATTATTGAGATTGAAGCTGAAGTAGTCTTTAACAGGAAGGACATTGCAATAGATGATTCTATGTGTTAAATACAGGTCTTGTCGGAGTCGGCGGAGTTCTAAATTTTCTAATCCCAGGATTTCAAGTCTGATGGTATAAGGTATTTTGTTGTTTTCAGAGGAGCGGAGAACTCTTCTTGTAAAATATTTCTGGACATGTTCAATTGTATTAATGTCAGAGATGTGGTATGGGTTCCAGACAGGTGAGCTGTATTCAAGAATAGGTCTAGCAAATGTTTTGTATGTTCTGGTTAGTAGTGTAGAGTTTTTGGAAAAGAAGCTACGCAAAATTAGGTTTACAACTCTTAGAGCTTTTTTTGCTATGTAGTTGCAGTGGGCTTTGGCACTTAGATCATTTGACATGAAAACTCCAAGGTCTTTAACGGGATGGGGGTCATCTGTAAGGTAATGTCCATCTAGTATGTACTTAGTGTTTGGGTTCTTTTTTCCTATATGTAAGACTGAGCATTTGCTGGTTGAGATTTGGAGTTGTCAAGTTTTAGACCAATCGGATACAAAGTCAAGGTCTTTTTGAAGGATAGTTGTATTGTTGGTGGTGTTAAATAGTTTGACATCGTCAGCAAAGAGAACACAATAACTTGAGATAAGGTCACAGAGATCATTTATGTATAGTATGAAGAGCGTTGGTCCAAGAACGCTGCCTTGAGGAATGCCACTTTTGACAGGAACAGGATTTGATAGAAATCAGCGTTAAATTAAATTAATTTAAATTAAATTAATTTAAATTTAAATTAATTTAAAATTAATTTAAATTAAGTTAAAATTAATTTAAATTAAGTTAAATTATGTTAAATTAGCGTTCTTATTCCACAATACCATGTTATAATCTAATGCATCTGTATTTACATAATGGCGAGCATCTGAATGGAGAAAGATAATACAGTATCTAAAACTGTCCAGTTTCCACATTTTTCAGAAATAGTTTTATTAATTTCCTTTGATTAAGTACTGTACTCTTACTTAGCAGGCTAGATATCTCTGCTTATTCTCTTTAAATACATTGTATTTAAATACAATGTTGTAATGATTCAAATCATCTTTCCAGGAGGAATTATCATTTACTGAAAACAGTTTCTTTGATAAACTAAAAACTTTACTTGGTATTCATTTAATCTCAGTAATCATCACAGATAAATATATATAATACTTAATAACAATTAGAGATTTACTGTCTGTGAATAATAAACAGCTGGTACAGAAGATAAAAATATCTACTTTTTAGATTTTTTTAAAAAAAACAACAACTGGGGGGGACGCACTTTCAAACTTTCAAGATTCTGTTAATATAACCTTGTAGTAAGGTTAAAGCTACTACTTCTGGATATACTCCTTGTCTGAACTATCTAATAAGGATAAAAGTGGAGATGGTGTGTGATAAGCCATATGCACAACTCCAGAACTGTACAGGATTGTATTGGTCAAGTGAGAATGGAAGTCCCATATCAAGCAGATATGGAGTTGTGATGGCACAGTGGTTAGAATGCAGTACTGCAGTTCAGCAGTTCGATTCTCAACAGCTCAAAGTTGACTCAACCTTCCATCCTTCAAAGGTCAGTAAAATGAGGACACAGATTGTTGGGGGCAATATGCTGACTCTGTAAACTGTTTAGAGAGGGCTGTAAAGCACTGTGAAGCGGTATATAATTGTAAGTGCTATTGCTATTGCTATGGGGAAGGGGGTGGGGGGATCAGGTTATTTTTTTTTTAAAAAAAACCTCTGTTGTAAAAAAAAACAACCCACTATAGATACAGTGGGGAAACTTCCACTGAATGAAGTGGTGTAAGTTTTGAAGTGTCTCAAATTTCTTTCTCTTAAAGTGAAGTTTATCTTCAATACTTTCATAGATCTGGTTTTAATTTGGATTGATAAGCATTTTTCTAATTGTTCTAGGTTCCAGTTTCAAGATCATAATAAACTGAAGCTTATCATTGTGGTTTCCTCATTGGAACATGCCACACAGATTATGACAAGATTCTGGTGTATATGTTGTTGTTGTTAGTTGCGAAGTCATGTCCGACCCATCGCAACCTCATGGATAACATTCCTCCAGGCCTTACTGTCCTCTACCATCACCCAGAGACCATTTAAACTCATGCCAACTGCTTCAGTGACTCCATCCAGCCACCTGCCATCCCCTTCTTCTTTTGCCCTCAATCGTTCGTATATATGTTAGTAATAACCAAACATTCCCTTATTTATTTGTTATATGAACATATTGTGCGTCAAAGACTCCAAAGATTTGTTTAGAGTTTTGAAATCTATTCATGTTGGTTTTGGATAATATCAGAGTGTGAAAATGAAACTGCAACTTCCTATTAAACAACCAGAAAGCCAACTTTTCAGACCATCTATGGAGAATCTTCATTATCCAGGTCATGGTTCTCCCAAAGGTGCTTTTCCAAAAGGCAACAGAACAAAAAAGCCCAGTTACCTTTTGGAAAAGTTCCTTTGGGACAATTTTTGGTATTGGTATTATAAAGCCTTGGGGGAAAAATATTTCAATTCCTACCCTCAAAATGACCCTAACCCTAGACACAAGAACAGTTTTTTCCCAAACGCCATCACTCTGCTAAACAAATAATTCCCTCAACACTGTCAAACTAGTTACTAAGTCTGCATTACTATTAATCTTCTCATCGTTCCTATCACCGATCTCCTCCCACTTATGACCGTATGACTGTAACCTTGTTGCTGGTATCCTTAAGATTTATATTGACTGTTTCCTAATATGATTTGATTGCTTATTTGTTCCCTATGACTATCATTAAACCTTATGATGACGAATGTATCTTTTCTTTCATGTACACCAAGAACGTATGCACCAAGACAAATTCCTTGTGTGCTCAATCACACTTGGCCAATAAAGAATTCTATCTAAAAAGTACGACCTAATCCTAAATCCTTCCTTTCTTCAATAGGTCAGTTGGACTTATGACCTCTTCATACTCTTCATAACATATTGCACATTTCAATCCAATAGCTTTAACTCTAGTCTATGTTTATATTTCAGTCATAGGAGGCTGAAATATCAAGGGGTCAGCCTCAGGTGATACAAAGTGCAACAAATTTTGGTATCATTAGAGTTTTTATTCAGAAACCTTCATGTCTGATCAGTCTGGTTTATTGAAAAAAATATCCCAAGTAAGGAATTAAAAATTGATCTGGTAATAAACATAGTGCAAAATTATATTTTTGTCCAAACGTGACAAATACTGGAAAAAGAGATGCAGTTCACATAATCACAGTTTATTGTCACCATTCCAGAAGTTTTACCACGGTGCTTATTTTATCAGCCTCGGCATCTTAATTTAATGATGCCTTTCCCAGTTAATCATCCAGGCAGATCTGATGAAACTGCAACCTTTCTCTGATCTGTCAATAGAAACCTCCAGAAAGGCTGACAAATTCTGTTTAATTGCAATTGCTGTAAGGGTGCTAATTGCTTAAGTATAATATGTTAATTAGGAAGACATACTTTTTTTTTATTGTCAGATCTTGTAATAGTTTTTTTATAGACTACTATGCAGTTCAATTAATCACTTTTTAGGTTTACCTTTAGTAGGATTTGCTCTCTTGCTTTTCTTTTCTGCTTGTTAAGTGAATTATATTTTGAACAATTAGTCAAAGTCCAGCCAGCAATCAATAAATCAATCAATTTGTAGAAGGGCTAGCACAAAGGCTTCCTCGATGACAGGTAAATCAGTGGTAAGTAAAATATATAGGATTTAAATATGCCCACTTGTTCATGTACATTGTCACCTGCCTTTACCATCTGTTCACCATGGACTTTTGTGTCTGTATGAAAATGGGCTTTCTTAGGACTCTAGGGATTATTTTTCCCCATAGGTACCCAATGGTTATTCCCATAATGCCTGGTTCTGCAAACTAATGCACAACTGAATAGATCTTAAAGTAAAAAAAAAAGTCATTTTAAAGAGTTCTGTTCCCACTTCTAATCAGTTTTATCTTTTACAAAAAGCTACATTTGCATCTCAATTATATTCTGAATTAGATAACAAGCTTTGGCTGGCAGAACAGGCTGACCTTTTAGAAATGTTCAAAATATTTCCAGCAAGCAGAAGTGATAGCAGAAAACATATCTTTAAAAGGCAGGCACACAAGCTAAATTCCATAAGATAAAGGGAACAAATTGTCTTTGGTACTGACAGCCAAATTGTGCAGCATATATATTCTCAGCATTTAACCATTTTGCACAAAACATCAACAAGAAAAAAGTTAGGTGTAAGTTTTCTGTTTTGCAGTCAAATCAAGTATTTGCTTTTCATATAAATATTTATTTTGTATGTCAGCTTTTACATCTTCTTTAATTATGACTCTGATTTGCAATGACCCACCAGTAAACTTAAAATGCAGCATTGGCAAGCATAGAAAAACCTTTAAAAAAATCTATGGGGCCAAAGCCACCATCCCATCCCATTTTTTTTTCTAGCATGCATACAATACATCACTGAATTCTATACTGGGGTTCTCTCCCATTAAGAGTAGTGCAGTATGGTGGACATTCAACAGCTTTGAAAAGTATTTCAAAATTTTAGTTAGTATGAAATGTGAACTGTTTGGGACTTGCCTGACCATTCAGTCCTAGACAACCTACATTAGTTTCAAATTTGTTATGTACACAATATATTTGACTCCATTTTTTTCTGTGAAATGGCCCACAATTTAAGATCTTTTGTGTGAGTTCTATTATACAGTAAATATCAATATTAATAGAGGTTGGGTTGGCAATAACACAAAATAGGACTTCTATAGCAGCATACTAGTAATGAAATACTTCATTGTAAGATGGGATTTAGTTAGTTAATGTATAGGGAGCATAGACATTCATGATTTAATGAATCAATATTGATTCAAGAGCTTTTCATTAACTATTGGAAATTTTTCTGAAGTTCTGACATCTTTTGAGTAATTTCAGATTGATAGTATTAATAGGAGTGACTATTAATGGTATGACATTTTTTCTGATATCATGTTTATTAGGGCAGTGGCCGTAACCTTTACAGCTTGGCGGCCTGGGGGGAAGAGTATGCGCGCTGACCCGCTGCTTGCGCAAGTTGAGCTGCATATACACACATGTGCGCCAGCCAGCCTCTCACACAGCTCATTTCCAGAGAGGCCATGGGCCAGATTAGTAGTAGTTGGGGACCCCTGTATTAGGGTACAGACCAAGCATGACTGTACACTACCTACCAGTGCTTCTTGTTATACTGTCAATCCACATTCCCAGAGAGATGCTGGAGTATCACTTAGTACATCTTTGCTGGTGACAGAAAATGTTTGATTATTTCAAACAAATGATATAAACTGGGGGGGGGGGGAACTCCAGTACAATCTATGAAGCAAGACAAGAAAAATCATAATACTAGCATTTTTCATGAGAAACAGAATTTCCAGTAATTTTAATGCAGCACTGCATTCTAACCACTATGCCACCATTGCTCTTTGCTTGACCATACAGTCCTAGACAACCTATATTAGTTTTAAATTTATTATGGACACAATATGTTTGATTCCACTTTTTTGTATGAAATGGCCCACAACTTAAAATCAAATTGTTACTTCTGTAGAAACTTGTAAAATATCTAAGCAGGAATTTATACTGAGTTCATAATTCTTTTTTTATTTCTTGTGCTAAAGTTTCATGTTCTTATTTTTCTATGCAAATTAAAAATTGTGGGTAATTTCAACTTTCATTCTCTACTTCAGGTTGCATTCAAGCAGATTCCTACAATTTCTAATATTAATTTGAAATAATTATCCAGTTCCTTTTTGGGACAAAGTCTTCTTTAAAAAGATAGGCTGTGATAGGCTGTCTTTACCTTATAAACTGACCAGAGCATTATATTTCTCTTAATTTTTTCTACTAATTGAAACTAAATTGCAGATTTAAATTTTCCTAACTAATTTACAAATTGTATCCTTTGAGCTATACAGCTCTTTAATTATCTTCTTTATCAGTGGATGTTTGTACAGTATTTTAACACTTAAAGATAAGATGGCAGCTACCCTTTATCTTCTCTCTTTTTTAAGGAATAACCTTTTGTTTATCTCCTATGAGATTGGTTTATCTCTCAAAGGGAGGGAGAAAGAGCTACATTTTCTACTTATCACAGCCCCTTGATATAAAGCCAGGAGATTATACTTTGTTTTTTTACCTTTTAATCAGCAAAAAAGCAGCATGATTATTTTTTTATAATGTTTATGTGGCTGTTCATCTCAAAAAACATCACTCTGGGCAGTGAACCAAAAAAAAAAAAAACCCACCATAAAACAAATAATATTATAAACATGGTTTCCTGGCTATATTGCTAATCTGCCAAGTATCTTGCTCCTACGTATATTTAATATGGATGTTTTTATTATTTTAACTGTAATATTTTTAACTTATTGTAAATGGTAAGTGAACACCTGTTTACCCTAGATGAGTTCAAATCACCAGGACCGGATGGATTACACCCCAAGGTTCTGAAGGAACTGGCAGACGAGATCCCAGAACCACTGAACTATATCTTTCAAAGATCCTGGAGCACAGGGGAACTGTCAGAGGACTGAAAAAGAGCTGATGTAGTTCCCATCTTCAAAAAAAGGGGGGAAAAAACAGATCCAGGAAACTACAGACCTATCAGCCTGACCTCAATACCAGGGAAGATTCTGGAAAAGATAATTAAGCAATGAATCACTGAACACCTAGAAGCAAACAAAGTAATAACCAAAAGCCAACATGGGTTTGTCAAAAACAGATCATGCCAGACTAATCAAAGTGACAGAATTAGTGGACCAGAGGAATGCTGTCGATATAATTTACTTGGACTTCAGCAAAGCATTTGATAAAGTAGACCATAACCTACTACTAGATAAAGTAGAAAAATGTGGGTTAGACAGCACCACCACCAGATGGATTCGTAACTGGCTAACCAACCGCACTCAACGTGTAGTCCTCAATGGAACTACATCCACATGGAGGGAAGTATGCAGTGGAGTACCCAAAAGCTCTGTTTTAGGCCCAGTACTCTTCAACATCTTCATCAATGACTTGGACAAGGGGATAGATGGGGAACTCATCAAATTTGCAGATGACACCAAGCTGGCAGGAATAGCCAACACTCCAGAAGATAGGCTCAAGATATAGAAGGATCTTGACAGACTTGAACATTGGGTGCTATCTAACAAAATGAAATTCAACAGTGAAAAAAGTAAGTTTCTACATTTAGGCCAAAAAAACAAAATGCACCGATACCGTATATGTGGTACCTTGCTCAATAGTAGTAACTGTGAGAGGGATCTTGGAGTCCTAGTGGACAACCATTTAGATATGAACGAGCAGTGTGCAGCAGCTGCCAAAAAAAGGCCAACACAGTTCTGGGCTGCATAAACAGAGGGATAGAATCAAGATCACGTGAAGTGTTAATACCACTTTATAATGCCTTGGTAAGGCCACACTTGGAATATTGCATTCAGTTTTGGTTGTCATGATGTAAAAAAGATGTTGAGACTCTAGAAAGAGCAACAAAGATGATTTGGGGACTGGAGGCTAAAACATATGAAGAACGGTTGCAGGAACTCGGTATGTCTAGTTTAACTAGGGGAAACATGATAGCAGTGTTCCAGTGTTCCAATATCTCAGGGGTTGCCACAAAGAAGAGGGAGTCAAACTATTCTCCAAAGCACCTGAGGGTAGAACAAGAAGCAATGGGTGGAAACTAATCAAGGAGAGATGCAACTTAGAACTAAGGAGAAATTTCCTGACAGTTAGAACAATTAATAAGTGGAACGACTTGCCTGCAGAAGTTGTGAATGCTCCAACACTGGAAATTTTTAAGAAAGTGTTGGATAACCATTTATCTGAAATGGTGTAGGATTTCCTGCCTGGGCAGGGGGTTGGACTAGAAGACCTCCAAGGTCCCTTCCAACTCTGTTGTTGTTGTTGTTGTTGTTGTTGTTATTTATTATGTACATAAAAAGTTTTAATAAAAATTATAGAAGTTATACAAATGAAAAAAAAAGATGAATGATGATGATGATGGTGATGATTTCTATGATGATTACAATGTCACCAATTTATTCAATCATCATTTCCTTGAGAACCCAAAGCCTGACAGAGTCAGCTTTTGAGAGACTTCCAGAAGGACATCAAGCATCTTTGAGGGATGATGTGGTTAGTGGCATGGCAGAATAGGCTTATGTCCTATATCATTAAAGTATTATTTATGAAATACTGGTACTATAGGATGAAAATTAATGAAAGGTCTCTGGAAGACAAATGATGCCAGGAGCAACCACTAAGTCACCTGTTTAAAATAGGAGGCAGAGCTATGATATGAAGAAGGCTTCTGAGAGAGGAATTTTGAGACCTTAAGTCTTCCATTCTACAGGTTCAGCTATCCACTACATTAAGCAAATTTGGCTTAGACCTTCTTCTCTGTATTCTGATAAATTTGGAATCTTGTCCAGCTACTCGACCTCCGTACTTCCCGACCTCCGTACCTTCAAGCGGGAACTGAAGACTCTGCTATTCAATCGGGCGGGACTAGCCTAAATATTTATTTTAATTTAATATTTAGTTTAACTTAATTTTAATTGAATTTTAATTGTACTAATTTATTTATAATTTTATATTCTAAGGGTTTTATATCGGTCTCCGACCGTTTTAGTTTAAATTGGCCGGTTAAATATTTCATTTTAAATGTATTTTAAATTTGGGATTTGTATTGTGTATCTATGTGTTTTAAATAAGGCTGTACACCGCCCTGAGTCCTTCAGGAGAAGGGCGGTCTAGAAATCTAATAAATAAATAAATAAATAAATAAATACTCTGGAATAGAGTGATGCCAGTAGCTCGTAGAAAGTAAATATAAGGCTTGGAAATTCAGTTAATGTTCTGATCCTTTTGTTCAGTTTTCTATAAGAATTATCAGGAATCTTTCACAACTGTTAATGTGAATTTATATTCTGTTACTATATAAAAGGAAGACCCAGACAGATGGTCTAAAATTCCTTTGAGTACTAGAGGTTAGGTGGAATAAATGTGATTAAACTGAGTTTAACTCTTAGGTTGGTTTTCACTTTGAGAGTCCTTTCTACATTTATTCCAACTTATTATTTAAACAAATTTGTGGAATTCTGAATAAATTATTTTGGCAGGTCTACTTGTGCAAATTTTAAAGTGTAAATTGTAAGTATCAACTGGAAAAAGTGGTTTTAATTTTCTATACTTTCAGGCTGGGTATTTATCTTAGCTTTAGTTACAGGCTGGAAAAATTGACATCAAAATTTAATTTTTGGGGGGGGACTAAAGAAATAATGATAAATTATTATGGTTGGTTGCAAAGTCAGCCAGATGTTTAGATTGGCTTTAGCATTTTTGTTGACCTATCAAGTCTTTCTCAAGCACCTGGGGATAGGCAGATGTTGTAAATGCTGATGGTGTTCAAAAGACTCTCCAGATGTTTTGGAACGGTACCCAAGATGCCTATTATTATAGGTAATATCTTTGCTCGCTCTTTTTCTCTTTTCTTTTCTTTTCTTTTTTTGTTACATATACTTTACTTCTATTCTACAAAGATCTCTTTATTTTGTGAGTTTATCTAGTTTTTTCTCTTCTACAAGTAGTTCTTGACCTATGACCACAATTGAGTCCAAAATTTATGTTGCTAAGTGAGAAATTTCTTAAATTAGTTTTGCCCCATTTTACAACTTTTCTTGTCATGTTTGTTACTTAACAAATCACTGCAGTTGTTAAGATAGTAACATGATTGTGAAGTGAATCTGGCTTCCCCATTTTCAGAAGGGTATAAAAGGGATCACATGATACCAGGACACTGCAACCATCATAAATATGAACCAGTTGTCAAGCATCTGAATGTAAATCACATGACCATGGAGATGCTGCAATGGTCATAAGTGTGAAAAATGGACATAAGTCACTTTTTTCAGTGTTGTTGTAACTTTGAAAGGTCACTAAACGAACTGTTTAAGTCAAGGACTACCTGTATTCTACTGTCTTCATGTATTGCACTAGCCAGACTTTTTTGTCTGTCTTATCATTATTTCTCGGAGTATAAGACACACCGGAGAATAACTTTAGTTTTGGGGGATGAAAATAAGAAAAAAGCTGATTGGCAGGTGGATTGGCCTCCCAGAATACCCCCAATCAGCTGTTCCCAGAGGTGAATTTTAGCAACAGGTTCCTTGGTTGTGAGCTCAGTGCCTTGCTTTTTTTGCTTTTTTTTTCTGCCTCTGAAACTCCATTTCAGAAAAAACATTTTTCTGCCTCTGAAAGCCTCCAAAACAGAACTTCAGAAAAAAAGCCTCTGAAGCTCTGTTTGGGGGCTTCTTTTCTGAAGCTCTATTTGGCGGCTTTTTTTCTGAAGCTCTGTTTGGGAGTGTTTTTCTGAAGCTCTGTTCTGAAGCTCTGTTTGGAGGCTTTTTTTCTGAAGCTCTGTTTGGAGGCTTTTTTTCTGAAGCTCTGTTTGGGGAGTTTTTTTTCTGAAGCTTCTTTCAGCCTCTGAAATCTCCATTTGAGAAGCTGTGTGGGCTACATTCGGAGTATAAGACACACCCAGATTTTCACCCTCTTTTTTGGGGGAAAAAATTGCATCTTATACTCCAAAAAATATGGTATTAAGTCTGGAATATTATGCAGCAGGGACTTTTCTGTTTGAATTCTAAAGTTCCATAGCATAATAGATTCTTTACTATCTATTAGTTTGTCTACTGTGTGGTTCCATCAGTTTTTATTGGAGGCAAATGGTATTTCCTGCAGATATTCCAATGCACCATATTGCTACCGTGTCATGCATTGCTTGATAGTCAGTGCAACCTTTTTAAAAAAAATAAAAATAAAAATTTAAATTTAAGCTTTATTACATTTCTACAAAGAATAAAATATGAAAATATTAACAAAAATTGAAAAGAAAAATAGGGAAGGGCAAAGTGCAAGGAATAAATGAGAAAAAAAGAGAGAAAGGAAAAAAGAGAGCAACTTCTGTCTTTCTTTATATTAGCCTCCAAACTTTAACACTGATAAATTCCACAAATTCAGAAAGTATGGTTCTTTCTAAATTAATATATTTATATATTTAAGCTTGTCTCATTTGGGATAATGAAACTGGTAATGCAACAATTTATGGCAATATTTCTGAATTTCAGCAATTTTAAATCCCAGAATTAGAGTAGCACCTATATTATTGCACCATTACATATGTCAATTGATAGCCTGAATAAATAAATAAGTAAATAATACAGCTTTGGAGTTACTTGCTTTCATCAATTCCCCTTTCCACTAAATTAGCATTTCTATGACTAATTTATTTTTATTTTTTTATTTTATTTTGTCACACAGTATATATAAGCATAAGCATGAAATAATTATATAGTATATAAGCATATATATAAGTATGAGTATGTAATAACTATATTAATTGGATATAACGAAAGGAAACTATAGGACAGGAATGGTAGGCACGCTTGTGCTCTTATGCACACCCCTTACAGACTCTTAAAAAAGGGGTGAGGTCAATAGTAGACAGTTTTTGGTTGAAGCTTTTGGGATTTTGGGAAGAGAACACAGAGTCAGGTAGTTTATTCCAGGCATTAACAACTCTGTCACTGAAGTCATATTTTCTGCAATCAAGATTGGAGCGGTTAACATTAAGCTTAAATCTGTTGTGTGCTTGTGTATTGATGAAATGATAGAAGGTGATACAGGAACCTTGGGGGCAAGTGACCACGCAATATTGGAATTCGACATTAAGCAAATACAAGTAGTAGATCAAAGTCAAACTAGAGTCTTGGACTTTAAGAGAGCTAATTTCAATAAACTTAGAGAGAGCTTGAGAAGGATTCAATGGATGAGAATCCCCAGGGGGAAAACAACTCAAGAAGCTTGGGAAATATTGAAAAGTGAGATTATAAAAGCACAGTCTAACACAATACCAATGAAAAAGAAAAATAGTAGAGCTCAAAAGAAACCAGCATGGATGCATAAAGAACTATCTGACAAATTGAAAGACAAAAAGGACAAATATAAAAAGTGGAAAGAGGGGCAAATAACTAAGGCAGAATATCAGCAAATAGCCCGAGCCTGTAAAGATGAAGTGAGGAAAGCTAAGGCTCACAATGAACAAAGGCTGGCGACAAAAGTAAAAAATAACAAATAAAGCTTCTTCCAACATGTTAAAAACAAGAAAAAAGTCAAGGAAACAATTGGCCCATTGCTGGGAGAAAGTGGCAAGAAGATGACAAGCAACAGGGAGAAAGCAGATCTACTTAACTCATATTTTGCATCTGTCTTTACACAAAAGGAAAAAACAATCCAACCTATCAAAAACAGCACTACAAAAAACAGATTAGAAACACAAGTTAAAATAGGGAAGAAAATGGTAAGTGAACACCTGTCTACCCTAGACGAGTTCAAATCACCAGGACCGGATGGATTACACCCCAAGGTTCTGAAGGAACTGGCAGACGAGGGGAGCTGCCAGAGGACTGGAAAAGAGCTGATGTAGTTCCCATCTTCAAAAAAGGAAAAAAAACAGATCCAGGAAACTACAGACCTATCAGTCTGACCTCAATACCGGGGAAGATTCTGGAAAAGATAATCAAGCAACGAATCACCGAACACCTAGAAGCAAACAAAGTAATAACCAAAAGCCAACATGGGTTTGTCAAAAACAGATCATGCCAGACTAATATTATCGCATTCTTTGACAAAATTAGTAGACCAGAGGAATGCTGTTGATATAATTTACTTGGACTTCAGTAAAGCATTTGATAAAGTAGACCATAACCTACTACTAGATAAAGTAGAAAAATGTGGGTTAGACAGCACCACCACCAGATGGATTTGTAACTGGCTGACCAACCGCACTCAACGTGTAGTCCTCAACGGAACTACATCCACATGGAGGGAAGTATGCAGTGGAGTACCCCAAGGCTCTGTTTTAGGCCCAGTACTCTTCAACATCTTCATCAATGACTTGGACGAGGGATAGATGGGAACTCATCAAATTTGCAGATGACACCAAGCTGGCAGGAATAGCCAACACTCCAGAAGATAGGCTCAAGTTACAGAAAGATCTTGACAGACTTGAACATTGGGCTATCTAACAAAATGAAATTCAACAGTGAAAAAAGTAAGGTTCTACATTTAGGCCAAAAAAACAAAATGCACCAGTACCGTATATGTGGTACCTTGCTCAATAGTAGTACCTGTGAGAGGGATCTTGGAGTCCTAGTGGATAACCATTTAGATATGAGCCAGCAGTGTGCAGCAGCTGTTAAAAAAGCCAACACAGTTCTGGGCTGCATAAACAGAGGGATAGAATCAAGATCACGTGTTAGTACCACTTTATAATGCCACACTTGGAATATTGCATCCAGTTTTGGTTGCCACGATGTAAAAAAGATGTTGAGACTCTAGAAAGAGTGCAGAGAAGAGCAACAAAGATGATTAGGGGACTGGAGGCTAAAACATATGAAGAACGGTTGCAGGAACTGGGTATGTCTAGTTTAACAAAAAGAAGGACTAGGGGAGACATGATAGCTGTGTTCCAATAACTCAGGGGCTGCCACAAAGAAGAGGGAGTCGGGCTGTTCTCCAAAGCACCTGAGGGTAGAACAAGAAGCAATGGGTGGAAACTGATCAAAGAAAGAAGCAACTTAGAACTAAGGAGAAATTTCCTGACAGTTAGAACAATTAATAAGTGGAACGACTTGCCTTCAGAAGTTGTGAATGCTCCAACACTGGAAATTTTTAAGAAAATGTTGGATAACCATCTGACTGAGATGGAGTAGGGTTTCCTGCCTGGGCAGGGGGTTGGACTAGAAGGCCTCCAAGGTCCCTTCCAACTCTGATGTTATGTTATGTTATGTTATGTTATTGTTGCAATTGAAGCTGAAGTAGTCTTCAACAGGAAGGACATTGTAATAGATGATTCTATGAGTTCAACTCAGGTCAAGTCGAAGGCGGCATAGTTCTAAATTTTCTAAACCCAGGATTTCAAGTCTGGTGGCATAAGGTATTTTGTTGTATTCAGAGGAGTGGAGAACTCTTCTTGTAAAATATTTCTGGACACGTTCAATTGTATTGATGTCAGAAATATGGTATGGGTTCCAAACAGTCGAGCTGTATTCAAGAATTGGTCTAGCAAATGTTTTATATGCTCTGGTTATTAGTGTAGTGATTTTGGAGAAGAAGCTACGCAAGATTAGGTTTACAACTCTTAGAGCCTTTTTTGTGATGTAGTTGCAGTGGGCTTTGGCATTTGATATGAAAACTCCAAGGTCTTTAACAGGGTGGGGGTCATCTGTAAGGTAATGTCCATCAAGCTTGTACTTAATGTTTAGGTTATTTTTTCCAATATGTAAGACTGAGCATTTGCTGGTTGAGATTTGGAGTTGCCAAGTTTTAGACCATTCAGATAGAAGTCAAGGTCTTTTTGAAGGGTAGTTGTATTGTTGGTGGTGTTAAATAGTTTGACATCGTCAGCAAAGAGAACACAATTACTTGTGATATGGTCACAGAGATCATTAATGTATAATATGAAGAGTGTTGGTCCAACAACGCTGCCTTGGGGAATGCCACTTTTGACAGGAACAGGATTTGATAGAGCATTGCCAATTTTGATCACTTGTCTGTTTGATAGGAAATCTGTTATCCAGTTGTGGAGGGGTCCTTAAATGCCGTAGGATTTTAGTCTTAGGAGAAGTTTATCATGTACTACTGAGTCAAAAGCTTTACAGAAGTCTATGTAGATTGCATCCATTGCTTTGCCTTGATCAAGATTTGTAGTCCATATGTTTTTGCAGTGAAGAAGTTGTAAGTTACATGATAGATTTTTTCTGAAACCAAATTGTTTATTAGAGAATAGGTTGTTTGTTTCTAGGTGGAAAGTAATGGATTGGTTGATGATAGATTCCATTACTTGCAGGTGACGCAGCATAGAGAGATTGATCTGTAATTTTCAACTAGTCTGGGGTCTCCTTTTTTGAAGACATGGATGACTGTGACTAGTGACCAAAGTTTGGGAAGGGAACTGGTCGGGAAAGCTTTTTCAAAGATTATGCTTAGGGGTTCTGCTATATTAGTGGAAAGTTTTTTTAAGAAGTATGCACATAATCCATCAGGTCCAATAGATAGGGACGGTTTCAATTTGCAAAGAACTTTTTCAACATTATCTTCTGTGAAGTCTATATGTGTTAGGTCGTTGTACTTATTGTTGGTACAATTGGGGAATGTCGGGTATGAGCCATTACTATTAACAAAGACTGAGCCAAAAAATGTGTTAAAGAGGTTTACATTCTTTGCCATTAGATTCTTTTAGTGGTGGGATGGATCTCGAGTCTTTAAGTTTGTTGTTCACAAAATTATAAAAAGCACGATTGGAATTTGTGTGCAGAAGGTCTTCTTCTTGCTTCGTGTGGTAATTTGTGCAATTAATAATTAATTAATTAAATATTATTAATTAAATAATCAGTAATTAAATGTTCAGTTGGGAACTTGAATCACAATTGCTTTATTTATCAGTGAAATTGCAATTAGAACTCCTGAAAAAAAGGTCCAAGAAGAATGTATCACATCTGAGAATATTGAAATTATGTCCTTGTCACAGCTTCTAAAATTTTTAATTCACCAATTTCAGTACTGCAAAGCAAAAAATAAAAATAAAATCATGTATCTAGAAATACCCACTGGGACAAAAATGAACAAATATGCAAACTCTGTATTTTTTCATGAAAGAAATGACATATGTTTCTATTCCTTATTCCTCATGGGAATATTTCTCATTGTTAGGTAATATGTATAAGAATAAAGGTATACAAGTCTGCACTACACTTTTTCACACACACACACACACACACACACATGAAAATTACTGTATTTTGCTATATAAAACAAAAAGAAAAATAAACAGTTGCCTTTTATAGCCTATTGGGAAATTTTAAAAAAATGTTTTTATGTGGTATTCCTACGTTGCAGTAACTGATTAACTATCCTAAAACTTAACACTAAAATAATAACTCATCTTCCTTTGCAATACAGATTGTTGAGAAAATGAGGCTTACATTTTACTACCTTCAGAGTGTGTCAGATTGGCACATCTCACAGGATGATGGATCTGAGCAAGGCACTCACATGAAATGATTTAATTACATACAAACTAAAAAATAATATAAATTGTGCCTCAGGGCTCAGTACTCTCTCCACTCCTTTTTAACATCTACGTGAAACTGCTGGGTGAGATCATTTCGTCAGCAGAGGCTGAAGTATCATCAGTATGCTGATAATATTCAACTTCATATCTCCATCCCTGGTGAGCCAAGTGATGCTGTGGCTGCCCTCTCGTGGTTCCTGGAAACTGTGGAAGCCTGGATGAGGGAATAACAGGCTTTGGCTGAACCCTGGCAAGACCCAGTGGCTTTGAGCACATGGGTCTTTAATATCTTTAATTCTAAATGGGGTGGCACTACCCAGACAGATCCAGTCCACAACTTGGGGTTTTTCCTGGACTTGCAACTCTTGCTCAAAGAGTAAGTGGTAGTCACAGCTAGGTGTCTTGTGCACCACTTGTGGCCTTTCCTAAAGTCCCTGAGTCCCTGTGCTCAATCACTCAAGCCCTAGTCATCTCACATTTAGACTACAGCAATGCACTCTACATGGAGCTATCCTTGGAGAGCAATCGGAAGCTACAGATGGTGCAGAATGGTACAGCCCCTAGAGTGGCCCATGTTAAACTACTGCTACACGAGTGCTTCCAAGTACAGTATTGGTTATTACATTTAAAGCCATGAATGGCATGGGTCCCGATTACTTCAGAGACCATCTCATCCTCATAGGACTGGCACACCCCACTGTGCCTGAAGAGGGAGCATATTGCAGGTCCTGCCAATCAAGGCTGGCAGGTTCAGGAGAAGTCTTCTCTGCCCTTTGGAATATCTTACCCCCTGAGGTGAGGTGGCTCCCATCGGATTTTTCATAAGAACCTTGAGTCCTTGTTCTGCCAGATGGCTTGGATCCCATTGGGGGAGCTTCAAACCGGAGCTGTTTGATTGAAAGTTAACCCCATCTACCCACACACACACACACCCCCCAGTGCTTTTGGTTGCATCCTTCTCCATCTTTTAATATTTTAATATGCTTCTCTTATGATTTTATTGGGTATGATTTTAATCTTTTTTATGCTGTAAGTCTCTTTGAAACAAGATGGGTGGGAAATAAGTTTCAAATAAAATAAATAAAATAAAATAGACTTTATTTTTTAAAGAGTAAGAAATTAGATTCAAGCTTATATGATCCGTAAAATGTCCACATTTGGAAATAATGTCTTTTATACTTTTCTAACAAACTGCATTGTCTTCTTGAAATCTGAATGGAACCAACACACATGGGTGAAGGGATTTTTTGACTTATAATAAAGTCCCAATAAATTCCTCTCTTTTATGACTTCAGGTCACTGTCAAAACAATTCTCATTTCCCCAAGCAGCAATAGACTTCTATCTTTTCCTGAGTCTTTTATAATCTAAACAGATCTCTACATTACCAGCCCTGTGAGAGCCTTTGGATAAAAAGAGCTGTCCCCTAAATCTCCTCAATTTACCAGAGCCTACAGATATGAAAAAATAAATACATGCAGTTTGAAAAGTTGAACGGCAGGAAGGAAAAAATTCTAATAGCTCTCATAAACTCTGAGTTCACATTTAGAAATGTAAAAAATCAATTTGATAAGAAACAGAAGTGCTTCTTTTCAAAATAATGGATGTAACGATTCTATAAAGATCCGATGAATAATATATTTTTTTATTTTTGTCACTTTATATACAAGTACATATATTGAAAGGAAACAATAATGGAATGGTAGGCACTTTTGTGCACTTATGTACGCCCCTTATTGTTAGTTATTGTTAGACATGAAGTAGGTAAACTTTTTTATAGTTTTAGTTTTAATATCTTTTCAGTTATGTTCACTCAGAATGACTAAACGTCTGAAACACAATTAGTAAGGAGAATATTCAATCATTTCAAATTGACAAAATAAAATTTAGGATTAATTAACAAAATCCTTTTAAGGATAAATATCATAATTGAACAAAATATTGCTTAGTTGGCAAACATAGTTAAGTCTTAACTTCAAATTGAGAGATCAGGCTGGACTGTGGAAAAAAAATCAGGTTTATAAAGCAAAATATTTCACACAAATGTTATTGTATTGAGATCCATCATTGAAAATTCAATACAAATCAGTGCTAACACAAAGGCTAACTAGTACAAGAAAAAACTGTGTGCATTCAGACTCTTCTACCAAGAGGAATCAAAGGTATTAAAAGATGGCTGGAATCCAAAAATTTGCCAGGTACAAATCATATTATATTTATGAATTATGATATTAGACAAATTAGGGTTATCTAATTAGGGTCCGTGGACTGGTACCAGTCTACGGTATGTTAGAAAAAGAGCTCTGCAAACAAGCAAAGCCCCATCTGCAGGATGCAGGCAGCACACAAAACCATACCCCCTCTGGTTCTACAGAACCAATCCCTGGTGCCCAAAAGGTTGGGTGCCACTGAATGAGGGTGTAGTTTTGCTAATCTAAATATAAGTGGAGCTATGTTTCAAGCAGAGTTGATGTTCCAGATTGTTCCTGGCAAGAAAGCTGTTCTGACTTTTGACTTGACTTCTTGTGAAAAATAACCTGGATGGTACATTCATATTTCAGATAAAGACACATTACTAGCACATTCTGTTTGATCAGTTGGCCCACCAGATTACTCTCAAACTTATTCTATAGTCAACACCCAATTGCCTTCTCTGGAAGAGCTTGACCTCAAACATCAGAAGAGTCAGTTCCTCCCTGGCTTTTAGAAAGTCCATTAAAACATGGCTATTTTACCAGGCCTGGTAGAATATGGCTATTCTACAGGGATTGGAATGCTGTGATTGCAGTGACAAATGGTGTTTTCATTTCTGACTCACTGAATGTAGTGTCCTTATTTTGTTTTTGTTTTTTAAAGAAAATCTTTTTTTTCCCTTTCCAATTGGTTTGGCCCATGGGGATTATATATATTGTTATATTTAATTTGGTTTTTAAACTGAATTTACAAAACTAGGGATTATATGCTAATCAAAGTCAACTCTGATTGGAGTAGTTTATAAGACTTGTAAATAAAATAAATAAAAACTGTTCTTTTGCAATATTTTATGTAGCTATCAGTTATTGAGTGAATTTCTTTCAATCGGTTTTGACAGTTATCTATGTGTACTAACCTATTTTTTTGCCAGGGTAGACAAGTGAGTTGCAAAACACACAACTAAAAAGTCACTGGTTCTGGGAAGAGAGCGTATTAGTTCCCCATTAATGATGTTCCCCATCACTGTGGTGAACCCCACAATGAAATACAGTTAGAGAGCTTCCCTTCAAACTCAGGGATGGGGTTATTTTTTGCTGTGCGTCAATTAGGAACCTGTAATTGTAAGGGACGTGGTGGCTCAGGGGCTAGGACATTGAGCTTGTCGATCAAAATGTCGGAAGCTCAGCAGTTCAAATCCCTAGTGCTGCTGTGTAATGGGGTAAGTTCATGTTACTTGTCCCAGCTTCTGCCAAGCTAGCAGTTTCGAAAGCATGTAAAAATGCAAGTAGAAAAAATAGGGACCACCTTTGGTGGGAAGGTAACAGCATTCCGTGCGCCTTGGCATTGAGTCATGCCGGCCACATGACCATGGAGACGTCTTCGGACAGCGCTGGCTCTTCGGTTTTGAAACGGAGATGAGCGCCGCCCCTAGAGTTGGCAACAACTAGCAAGTATGTGCGAGGGGAACCTTTACCTTTTAAAATTAATATAATGAGCAGATGCACACTGGAACTGGTCTTCCTGGGTAGAAATGATCACTGAAGAGAGGAGGAGCAATTTAAAATGGTGGATCATGAGGAAGAGAAAACTAGGGGGGATTTGGATGCCAAGACATCTGTAGTAGAGGAAAGGGCATCTACCACTTTCAAGAATGGATGAAGAACTATCACTACCATATAATTTTATGTTTTCCTAAAAAATAAATCCCATAGCAATTCATAGAGCCTTTATCTAAGAGAAAATTAGCAGGCAACAAATATTATCAGAATTGGTAATTAGATAGTTCAAGTCAAGCTTGACTATTTGCAACTACACAGACACATCCATGTAACTTTCTTGTGAACAATATGACATGTAAGAATATGTGCAGTGTTAAGTTGAGCTGATCTATGAAGTCTTCATCAGTTTTCCTGCTGCATGAACTTTTTTTCCTTCTCTTGCTTGCAAAGTTCAGAATGAATAACATTAGGGCAGCAGACAAAAATGATACAGTACGTGTTTTTCTCACAGCCCTTTATTACAATCTTGAATATTTTATTTTACAGACAGAAAACCTAGTCTCTGCCTGATTGCCCCTCATCTCTTATAACAAAAGGACTTACAGCATGTCCTTTTCCATTTCAACATCACTTTCCTTTCTCCTTAGTAAAAAAGGAAAAAAAGTTTAAGCCATGCTCTGAAAATTATCTACATGTGGGAACTGTCACCTCTTATTACTTTCAGAGTAACGAATCAGTTCTGGTCAGCATAATCCTTCTCTTGAGTAACCTTCCCATCAAATAAAGGACAGTTATAGATTCATAAAGCAGAGGTCACCAAGATCAGGCAGCCATGAAACAGCTTGTTACAGATATAGCCATGAAACAATGGATTTATATCACTAGTGATAGTGCGGAGAACGAATCTATACATACTCCCAATAAAACCAATGAGCCTTATTCCCAAGTGAATGTGCATAGCTGCCTGGGATAGCTGTTTGACTCCTGATACAACAAGAATTACTTAAAAGCAGCTGCTAAGTTTCAAACAATATGATTGTCCATTAAGTAAGTCCTTTAACAAGTTACTATCAAGGACAATAGGAGTCACTGTCCTGGTCTATTTTAGACTTTTCTTAAATTGCATTTACAATCTTGGGGTATTAGATGTTAGCTCAAAATATTAGACCTACCATCACCTATTGTGGAACTCAGTTCATTAAAGAATTGCTTCAATGAAGAGAAAATGCAAGTTTTACTAATTTTCCTACATTCTATGTTCTCCAAGACGAGATTGTCTCTTACCCTCCAAACTAGCAGTTGCCTTTATTTAGAGTCCCTTCTGTATTTCTCCCAATGTAACTTAGAATCCAGTTTGTTTATGAATTTATAAAGCAATTTTAATGATATTTGTTGTTGTTAGTTGCAAAGTCGTATCCGACCCATTGTGACCCCATGGACAACATTCCTCCAGGCCTTCCTGTCCTCTACCATCCTTTGGAGTCCATTTAAACTCATGACTACTGCTTCAGTGACTCCATCCAGCCATCTCGTTCTCTGTTGTCCCCTTCTTATTTTGCCCTCAATCTTTCCCAGCATTAGGCTCTTCTCCAGTAAGTCCTTCTAATTCATATTGGATTTGGATGAAATTTACAACCTGGTAAAACTTTGTTTTAAAAAAAATAGAGATAGAACTTGCTTGGAGATATAGAATTTGCTATCAGGAGCAAATTACTTATAATTCTATAGTATTAAAATAGTTACTTTTAAAAGAGTTTGCAAAACAAAAAACTTAACTGAGCAATAGATAAAGAAGTTTATGGCAAAATTTATATTCCATAACTGGGGAAGTTGTAGCCCTCAAAAAGCAGTTTTTGTAATAGATAATCTTTAAACTACAGAATGAAAGGACATTTCCAAAGAGTGTTTCAAAGGCATAGGCATAGGTAAAGGTAAAAGTAAAGGTTCCCCTCGCACATATGTGTTAGTCATTGCTGATTCTAGGGGGCAGTGCTCATCTTTGTTTCAAAGCCGAAGAGTCAGCGCTGTCCGAAGACGTCTCCATGGTCATTTGGCCGGCATGACTCAATCCCAAAGGCGCACAGAACGTTGTTACCTTCCCACCAAAGGTGATCCCTATTTTTTCTACTTGCATTTTTTACGTGCTTTCGAAACTGCTAGGTTGGCAGAAGCTGGGACAACTAATGGGAGCTCACCCCATTACACGGCAGCACTAGGGATTCGAACCGCTGAACTGCTGACCTTTTGATCGACAAGCTCAATGTCCTAGCCCCTGAGCCACCACGTCCCTTCAAAGGCATAGAAAGACCCAAATAGAAGTCCTCTGATCATCCATCCATCCATCCAATATTGAGATCCTGAGACATGAAGAATTTAATAAATCAAGTTAACATTTTGAATTGGGCTTAATGTGGCCTACTGGATGTATTAAAATATATATTTCAAAGTAACTCCTTTATTTAAGCCATAGGCTTCACAGGCAGCTTAACACATTATATTTATATTTCATGAAGTAAACTCTCACTCTCTGAAGTCACAATATTTCACAGAGTCTTAATTACACAGAAATTCTACTAAAACAATATTGACATTGTTTTTATTAACAAAATAAAATATTATGTAAATTGAGCAGCCTAACATAGTATACATATCAAATCACAAATAAACTAGAGTCGCCTAGAACAGCTAGGAGTTGTTAATAATCATTATAGTTTCTTGTCACTCTAATAAAGCACATGATAAGAATGAGTAGGAGTTCTTCAGATGGAAAAAAACACAAGCACTTAAGTCTGAATTTTATTTATTTATATCCAGCCTTTATTGTTTTTATAACTAACTCAAGGTAGTGAACATACCAAATACGCTTTCTTTTTCTTTCCCCTACAACAACAATCCTGTGAGATGGGTTAGACTGAGAATGTGACTGGCCCAAAGTCATCCAAATGGTTTTCATGCCTAAGGTTGGATTAGAACTCACAGTCTCCTGGTTTCTAGCAAGGGCCTTCACCACTAGACCAAACTATCCAATTTCTAATAAATTACTGTTTTTGCAGCTAGTAAAAAATATAGTAAGAGATATTTCAGTTATTCTACAATACGTAGAAATGTAGTAGATTCAGTTTTACAGTCTATTATTTGTTCAAGATAGTTTATTATAGGTTGAATTAAATGAGGTCATGAGTATCCCTTGCAAGAATCACTATTTAGGGTTTGTCAGATAGGAAGTATATATGTATTAAAATAAAGAAGTAAGAATCAAGTAAGGATAGACATACGACAAACTATATAAAAATTCCAGAAGGAAACCATGAGATCTTTCAATACTAAGAATATCATTCAGCTTGTCCTACCTCAGGGCCAAATACACATACACACACACACAAATGTGAATTTGTCCAAGAAGAAAAAACTCAGTATCTATTGTAATTTTAAGTACTTTTGAGTCACATTAAGATTTATTTCTAAGTTTTATCTCTTTTCTCATTTTAGAAATTCATGCTATAAGCATTGAATTGCCAGCATGCTTCGAAATGCAATTCAGGCTTCTGATTGTTACCTATAAAGTCCCCAGAACATAAGGCCAGATTATTTGTGAGGCCACTTATCTCCCATGATTTTGGTCCAGCTTGTAATATGCCAATAAAATCCATTTACTTGGATTCAGGAACCATGCTTTCTCTGTTGTGGTGCCTACCCTCTTAAATGAGATCCTCCTAAAATCCTGTTGGCATTCCATAAAGGCTTAAATATTTTGTTATTCTCCCAGACCTTGGATTGAGATGGATGAAGGTTGTTGATGGATGTGCCTTTATGGTTATTTAGGGTTATATAGCATTAATTGGATCCCATATTGTTCTATATTGTACTGGGTTTTTAGGATGTATTATCAGAGTCAGCTGAAGTGGCAGTATAGCTGAAAGAATACATCTGCTAATCATTTTTATTTCAGTTCTTGTATCCCTACATTACATACACTCACCTTATGCCAGTAGGAGAGATTTTGTTTTCCACATACACATTCATAAATGACTTAGTGTTACATAACTGCAAAAGTAGACAGCAAATAGGTAGGTGGCGAAAAACTCAGTAACACAAACTACACAGACGGAGTTCACCTGTTCCAGTAATAGTTTATACAAAACAAATATCCACACTCTTTATCCTTTGTTATTACTTATTCCAGTGCAAAAAATAACGAGCTATTACTTACCCACAAGCAGGGATTTAAATATCTCAGCTAATACAATTAATAAGATCAGACGCAAACAGAAAATGAGGATTTCATATATGAACAGATTATAAAATCATCATATATTTTTATGTGTCAGAGAAAGAGAAGGGGTGTGTATGTGTGTGTGAGAGAGAGAGAAAGGGAGATCTATACATTCACACTCAAATATCGATATTGCCACAGGCAAAAATATAAAGCAGCCTGATAATATTTTTCCAGTCATTACTTTACATGGTACGGTAAGTTTGTTTACAAAATAAACAAACACTGCAATTGCACAAAGACCCATATGGTTTGGTGCTATTTTGAATAAATTGAAAGGCATTTCTTAGAGCCCGGAGAAAAAAACATAAAGCACAATAAGTGGAAGGTCAAAGGCATACGTTTACTAATTCTCTCTTGGTGTTTCTTTTGCAGCATCATGCTCACTATACAATTGGCTATTTCAAAAATTTTAACATTTGACATTTTAGATGAAATGTCAGCAGCATTACTTAGAATCTCTTGATGTTATATCTTCAGAATTAGCAGTACTAACCCTTCTTCTCATATCCTAGAAAGGGACAGGAAAGAAGCCTTATTAGGAACACCACCACACCAGGAGAATGCAGTCTTGCAGACTGACTCTGCCCACTGTCAGGAGTTCGATCCTGATCACCTCAAGGTTGACTCAGCCTTCAATCCTTCCAAGGTTGATAAAATGAGAAGTCAGATTGTTGACTTCCGCTTGGCACCACCTTTCTCGCTGGGTGCTAATTTATGGCACTCCGCACTGGATATTGTAAAAGCCAGTGTAAATAGCTACGAACAGCTGTTCCCGACTTAATTTTCCCTCTCTGGTTGAGAGAGCAGGGGAAAGAGCAGGGGGGAGAGTGGTAGATTCCCCTAGGGGCTTTGTTTTTGTTATGCAAAGTCCCGAAAGGTCGAATCCCATTGAATTCCTCCTATCTCCAGTTTCCAGCGCGTCTCCTGCAACAGCAGGAAAAGAGGAAGGTGTCCAAGTTCTGCTAACAATTGATTTCTTTTTGTGGATTTCTATAGCAGGCGGAAGAAGCATGAGTGAACAATTATTGGTTTGCAAGTATTGTTGATTTCCTGACTTCCTCCTTTTTTAAAGAGAGGAAAAAAATTTATTCCCTTTCCTTAAAATGGCATTTCAGACTAACTGCAAATAGACCGATAGCCTTGCTGCGAAATCGAAACTGAATGGAGACTTCATCTTATTCTGTGGGATTCTGGATTGTTGGATTATATTACGTTGTTTAAGTATTTCATAGGGGGATTTTCAGCAAGAACTTTGCCATGAAGGTTCTTTCAGAAGAATGGATTCGTGACTCTATACAGGATTACACAGAAAGAATGTATTTAATTATTCAAAAATACGAACTGAAAAAAAATGGGGACTTTTTGGATCAAGGCTTGGAAGAAATTAACCAGTGTGATCAGGACTTAAATGCACTGGAGGAGATACAAATAAAAATGGATAAATATGAAGATATAATTGTGAATAAACAAGTTGATGTAAAGAAGTTTCCTTTAAATAGTTTGGATGAAATGTCAGAATTTGTGCTACAGGAGGCTGTCTCCCAAACCGAAAAAATTTACAGGCTTAATGCTTTTCAAGAATTCTCTCTTTGGATTGATGGAATATATGGTAGTAATTTGTGGATTTTTGAACATAAGGATCTATTAGGCAATATTGTGACTGACTTTTCAAAAGGAGAAATGAAGGAAAGACAGAGATTAATGCATCAAAAAAAATGGCAAGAGACAAAAGTATTATCCTCTGAATTATTAACAGACAAAAATATTACTGTCCCTGAAAGACAATATGTGAGGAAGATCTGGAAGAAATGGGTTGATTATATGTTTTATATTTATCATAAAAGACTAGGTATTTGGATTTATACTGGATTATGATGAGGAAGGACTAAATTTGAATAGCTACTATAATTCTTGGTATTGAAATTTTATAATGTGTTGTATTGTATTTTGAATAGAATATTTTTGAAAGAGTTTATGTAAGAAAGACCTGGGGGGGGGAAATTATATGGTTATAGAAGCTATAAGGGAGATATTCTTTGAATTGGATTGGATTTCTATGCTTTAGTTGGTTTTAAATACTTTAGGATTAATTTGTTTTATTGATTTGCATATTTTGTTACTCTTAATTGTTAATTTTTTTATTTTATTTTTTTTCTTGAAGGATTTTGGTTATGTTAGGAGGAAGTCAGAGCTAGAGAGGGAAAATTGGTATAATACTTTTGGGGGAAAATCTTCTTAGCATATGTTTGTTTTATTTTTAACTATACCTTGTGCTTCATCCGGGAAGTCAGGGGGGAGGGGGGAGGGATTAGTGAAAGGAGGGGGGTTGGGGGAAAAGGGGGGGGAATTTTTTTTTTGTAAAACGTTTTGAATAAAAAAAAAAAGAGAAGTCAGATTGTTGGGAGCAATATCTGCAGAACACTTTATGTGTTGATTTAAGCTTCCTTCTGCATAAAGTTGCCAGATTGCAACGCAACAATCTTGCTTCTTCATTTAAAAATTCCATAGGAACTAATGAAATTAATAAATATGTTTTCTGCTTCAAATAGAGCTGTATAACAATTTGAAATGGTATTTCGCAAAGGCAGAGGTTTGAGGGAAGTGCTATCTTGATGTTGTTATATAAAACAACATGGCAACTTTAGAATAGAATAGGATTTTTATTGGCCAAGTGTGATTGGATACACAAGGAATTTGTCTTGGTGCATATGCTTTCAGTGTACATAAAAGAAAAGATACTTTCATCAAAGTACAACACTTACTGATAAGAGCAAAAAAACCAACATTGCAGCCTCTCAGAAACTTTTGCAAACAGATGTTTTTCAGCTTCCTCCAGACTATATATAAAAACCTTTGGTGAGCACCACTTGTTGAAGCTTTTTTGGTAAGTCATATTGTGGAACAGTCATCTTCTCCGATCATCTTCTCTAACAATCCTTTGCCAAAGCCTTTTGTCAAGAACAGTGCTGAAAATACTGTAGCAAAACAGAAGTACTTCGTTGAAAAACATCACATTGATTTGTTTTGCCAACAAAGAGAATGTCCTTTCCATAGTAGAAATGTCTTCTTCAATAAATATGTAAGTTGCCTTATACAGGCTCATTTTCAAATTGTGATAGTCATTATGAGCTTTTAGCAAACCCTTTCCATGGCACTAATGTCATTCTTCAGGTTCTCCTCTGCCAGTTCCCTCCAACTCTGCTTTCTCACACATCTGTGAATATGTCTTCCTTCTACATATGTGCTTAAATAATTGAGAGAGGGAAAAGAATTATCATGTCACTTACAACTTCTCCACTGCAAAAACATATGGACTTCTAATCTTGATCAAGGCAAAGCAATAGATGCAATCTACATAGACTTCTGCAAAGCTTTTGATTCAGTAGTACATGATAAACTTCTCCTAAAACTAAAATCCTACGGCATTTCAGGATCTCTTCACAATTGGATAACTGCTTTCCTATCAAACAGAAAACAAGTGGTCAAAATTGGCAATGCTCTATCAAATCCTGTTCCTGTCAAAAGTGGTGTTCCTCAAGGCAGCATTCCTGGACCAACACTCTTCATACTATACATAAATGATCTCTGTGACCATATCTCAGGTTATTGTGTTCTCTTTGCTGACGATGTCAAACTATTTAACACTACTAACAATACTACTACCCTTCAAAAAGACCTTGACTTCGTATCCGATTGGTCTAAAACTTGGCAACTCCAAATCTCAACCAGCAAATGCTCAGTCTTACATATTGGAAAAAAGAACCCAAACACTAAGTACAAGCTTGATGGGCATTACCTTACAGATGACCCCCACCCTGTAAAAGACCTTGGAGTTTTCATATAAAATGATCTAAGTGCCAAAGCCCACTGCAACTACATCTCAAAAAGGTCTCTAAGAGTTGTAAACCTAATCTTGCGTAGCTTCTTTTCCAAAAACTCTACACTACTAACCAGAGCATACAAAACATTCGCAAGACCCATTCTTGAATACAGCTCACCTGTCTGGAACCCATACCACATCTCTGACATAAATACAATAGAACGAGTCCAGAAATATTTTACAAGAAGAGTTCTCCGTTCCTCTGTAAACAACAAAATACCTTATAACTCCAGACTTGAAATCCTGGGATTAGAAAACTAGACTCCAACATGACCTGTGTTTAACACACAGAATCATCTATTGCAATGTCCTTCTATTAAAGACTACTTCAGCTTCAATCGCAATAATACAAGAGCAAACAATAGATTCAAACTTAATGTTAACCACTCCAATCTTGATTGCAGAAAATATGACTTTTGTAACAGAGTTAACGCTTGGAACACACTACCTGACTCTGTGGTCTCTTCTCAAACTCCCAAAAGCTTTAACCAAAAACTGTCTACCATTGACTTCACTCCATTCCTAACAGGACTATAAGGGGCGTCCATAAGTGCACAAAAGTGCCTATTGTTTTTATTCATTATATGTGCTTGTATATAATGTTGTGACAAAAATAAATTAAAAAAAGAATAATTACAGCTGCATAGGTTAAGCTATTCCTGAATGAATGGAAGCTTTCAGAATTTTTAAAAAATCCTGTTTCTAGTTTACAGCAGGAAAAAGTTGTAACAGGAAAAAAAATGGATTTAATGCTATGAATCTTCAAGACATGGAAAACTAGAAACAAATATTCATAGACAAATACATTTGCAAGCTTCAAGGCAAACATGGGAGAAGGGAGGAAACTAACATAAGCTTCATGTTTAGTTGAAGGGGTTTTTTTCCTGCAAGAGCCCAAAAGTCCTACCTCTTTTTATACCAATATAACCAAGATTCAACAATACTAAGAGGTTCTTCTCCATTTGGTGAATTTGAACGAGAATGTTCTTGATCAGAAAATACACACCTTAACAGTATATTAGTTGTTTCCTGTTTGTAAAGAACAGAAAGCACCGTAATTATTTATTCATAGGTTTAAATGCCAGCTTTCTTCCTAAAGTTCAAAGATAGACCTTACATTTAAAGTACACAGCGTATGGCCCTTGGTCACAAGTGTAGCCCCTCCAGAAACTGTCATCGCGTTGTCAGTGTTTTGTCACAAGAGAAGAAAAAGAACTGCACTGTATTTCACTCATCAATATTAAATTTTATGTTAAAATTCAAGTACATTCAGTTATTCTCCAACATGACATTCAAAGGCCAAGTGCTCAAAAACTGTTTGACTTCTGACATACATAATACCCATTTTCTCCAATTATATGCTAACAGCAACAAGTCTGTAAAGTTTGTTCCACTGAGAAATAGTGAAGGCTTAAATAGTACTGACTCTTTCAAACATTGAACGGTTTTTTTTTTCTGAGAATAGCATGGATAGCCAAGGGGAAAAATGGATCATAAAATAAATCAATCAAGAGCACAAATGACCAAGCTCAAAATATTATATTTTGGGCATATTATGCAAAGAGCTAGTTCTCTTGAGAAGTCTATATAATTCCAGAAAACATGGAAGGAAAGAAAAACACAGGTGGAAAGGCGGATGGATTCTATTATAGTGGCAACAGGAAGACATGAAAGGTGAAAACAAATCATTCTGAAGAAGATCTATATCAATGATGGCTGATAACATTTTTGACATCACGTGCCAAAAGCGGGGGTGAGTGCAGGGGGAGTCGCGCATGTGCATGCCCACACCCATAATTCTATGCCCCCGACACATGGACGCATGACCCCCCCCCCATGCTTCCCATGCTTTTGGCACGTTATGCTCTCCCCAGGCTCCTAGAGAGGCTCTGGAGGGCAAAAACCACCTTCCCTATCCCCCTGGAGGCCATCCGGAGGCCAGGAACAGCCTGTTTCCCGACTTCCAGTGGGCCCAGAAGGCCTGAAAATCAGCCGGTCAGTGTGCGCATGCACACCAGAGCTGAGCTCCCATATCCACCGATATGGCTCCATGTGCCTCCTGTGGCACTCATGCTATAGGTTTGCCATCACGGATCTATACGGTCATTAAATGTTGAGACTGATGGCACATGATTGATGGCATCAATCTATTAAGCATATAGGGATAAAATTGGGATGATCATCATAGTAAGTAAAGGAAAAGCTTAATCTTTCACTCTTCCCCCTTGCTTTTTTTATCCACTTCTAAGGTAAATTGTATCCACCCTTTGAACTGATAAAAACTATCCTAATATGAAATTTCCCCATGGCTTATCCCTATCTGGTCTCATTTCAATGTACTGAAATCCCTAGATATTTGTCCAAAATAATGGATGACAGTGTCTACGAGTGTACACGTTTTTAGAATCTTACTCCTAGATAGTGTTAGAATAATGAAGAAAAAAGTGAAAAGGATACGAGACTGTATGTGAAAGTAAGTCCTTATTCTGGAATAAGAGTGACCAATTATGAGAAAGATATCAACAGTTACTTCCATGTATTTGTTACCCAAAAGAAAAATATAGCAATAGCAATTAAAACAGGGGTGAAATCTAAAAATTTTCCCTACTGGTTCTGTTGGTGTGGCTTAATTGGTGGGTGTGGCTTGGTGGTCAGGTGACTGAATGGGCATGGTCAATAATAATAAATTATAAAAATAATAAAGTATACAAAACTTGGGAAGCACTGGTCTACCTTCTTTAAAAATAGAGACCCCGGTCTACCAATTGCCTTTTACTGACAAGCCCCGGTCTACCTTCTTTAAAAACAGACCCCGGTCTACCAATTGCCTTTTACTGACAGGCCCCGGTCTACCTTCTTTAAAAATAGAGGCACCGGTCTACTAGCTGCCTACAGCGCTGATCAGCTGTAGTACGGCCCTTTGAAGTGCCGTGGCAATCATTTAAGGCCGTTTGCAGCTATATCACCACCGAGAGCTTCAGGGACAGAGAAGAGGAACAGCGAGGCATGGGCAGTGAGGTGGGGGGGCAGGGATTTTTGCTACCAATTCTCCGAACTATCTGCCCCCATCGCTACTGGATCTCGTGATCTGGACCGAACCGGGAGCATTTCACCCCTGAATTAAACTTATATATCACTCCATAGTGCTTTACAGCACTCTCTGAGCAATTTACAAATGTCAGCATGTTGCCTCCAACAAGCTGGCTTCTCATTTTAATGACCTTAGAAGGATGGAAAGATGAATCAATGTTGAGCTGGTCAGGATCGAACTCCAGGCTGTGGGAAGAATTAACCTGCAATAGTGCATTCTAACCATTATGAGACCACAGTGGTTAAAATCTAGAATACAGCTAACATCAGCAAAGACCCAGGCAACATAGAGATACTTGAATAGTCATTTTCATTCATTCCTAGTCTCTGAATAGTCCAGATACTTATGTATTTTCTTATCTCATTCCCAACCAGCCATTCATATCCTTTCCCTGGAATATGCTCATTCAAAATGTTGAACAATTTAAACAACAATGTATTAACCACTAAGCCACTAAGGGAAGCAGTATGCAGTATACTAGTCTCCCTTTATTTCTTTGTCAGTAAATACAAATTTAACACAAAATAGTTGGTCATGAAAGTGACTGCTTGTGAAGGCTCCTGGATTGGGGCTGAAAGGCAAAAGGGAAGCAGTATGCTTCCTGCCAAATTTAGGTAGACCATGTTGCTTCAATAGGAAAAAACCCACTTAATCTTTCCCCTGGTACAGCTGACAAAACGAGGAGAACCTGTGGCTTAGTGGTTAATACATCTGCCTAATATGCAAGCAAGCCCAGGTTAGAATCCCAGAAGGGTATGGCTAGCTGATGAGAACTAAATAGCTTGAAATAGATCTATACTAGTCTCACTTTATTTCTTTGTCAGTAAATATAAATTTAACACACACACACACACACAACACACACTGTATATTAAAAAATTAAGGGAAGATAAAAAAGTATAAAAATGAGTACAGAATGAAGAGAGGAGGAAGGAGGGAAGAAGAGAAGAGAAGAGAAAAAATTAAAGCTTCCAATTTCCCCTTCAGCAAATTTATGTATAATTACAAGTTACCACTTAATGTATGATTACAAAAAACTCATTTTTTCTATTATCCGTTTTTTTCTAATCATCAAAGCCACAAATCATAACTGCACTTTTTCTGTTTCATTTAAAAAGTCTGTAAGAGGTTTCTAGTTAGCCATAAATGTAGATATTGTCTCTTCTTTAATCAAAGAAATTAATTTACACATCACTGCAACTTTCATGATTTTCACCAACTATTCTTTCACTGTGAGCAATGCCAAACCCTTACCACTTATAATAATCTTGTTGCAGTTGTTACATATATAAAAACAATGATTTATTTTTCTCGTTGCCCGTCCATTAGTCCCCAAACAAAAGTCTCTGGTTTCAATTATATTTTAACCTTTAAAATCTCATGAAATAATGCTTGTATTTGTAACCAATTGTTTTAGCTTTTTTACATGTACATCAAACTTGATAAAATTTCCTTTCAGATTGTTCAGTAACAAGCCAGTGTTATAACAAACACTTTTATGTTTATATATAACTCAAGGCAGTAAACAAATCCACAACTCCTATATTTCCTCCTATATTTTCCCCACAAAAACCACCCTATCAGATGAGTTGGGCTGAGAGGGAAAGTTACCCAGCTGGCTTTCATGGATAAGGCAGGACTAGTACTCAAGTCTTTTTTGTTCCTAGCCTGGTGCCTCAGCCACTAGACCAAATTGGCTCAGTCTAAATTAAGTCTAAGTTAGGCACCAGGCTAGAAATCAGGAAATTGTGATTTCTAGTCCTGTCTTAGTCACTGTCTCAGTCCATCCCATTTCACAAGGCTGTTGTTGTGGGGGAAAAAGTAGGAGAAAGGACTGTCAGTTATATTCATTAGTTTGAGTCATTTATAAAAATAATAAAGGCAGAATCTAAATAAATAAATAATTCCTTCACTTGCTCTTCTATCTCATATTTCAGCAAAAGTCCATACACTTTAATAACAACATGTTTATTATTACATGTAGTACTCAACTTACAACCATTCATTTAGTAATTGTTCAAAGTTACAACAGCACTGAAAAAAGTGACTTATGATCATTTTTTCCTATTTATGACTGTCGCAGCATCCCCATGATCACGCTTGGGACCTGGCATGTATTTATGAAAGTTGCAGTGTCCCAGGATCATGTGATTATCTTTTGAAACTTTCTGACAAGGAAAGTCAATGGGGAAGGTAGGTTCACTTAACAACCGTGTTCCTAACTTAACTGTGATGATTCACTTAATAATTTTGTCAAGAAAGGTCATAAAATGGGGGGACTCACTTAACAACTGTCTTACTTAGCAATGGCAATTTTAGGCTCAATTGTAAGTTGAGGACTACCTGTAGTGTATAATTCTGCTTCAAATTCAGTGTTACATTGTTCAAAACCATAAAATCTTTTATCCAATTTAAATCTGTCTGACAATAGTACATAAGAAAACCATGGACAAGTATATCCTTCCTTTGTCAAAACCTCTCTTATTTTAAAATCTCCTTGAAAAAATTCTAGTACATCATGATAAGCTATCCATTTATGTTTACATATAATTTCTCATCTACAGAAAGTTTTTTGCATTGAAAGCCACAAAAGTGCTTTCAGGCACAATCCACCCAGATTTATATTTATTCCATTCTCTTAAGAATGATCTGCCTGACATAATGGTTTTTGAAGTCTATATTAACTTTAGCTTTTTCAGACCGTAGATATCTATGCCACCCAAATCTCAAAGCATGTCCTTCTGTCTCCAATAGCCTCCTATTCTTTAACAGCACCCGCTCTGTTATCCAAACTTATCTGCAGGCAGCAATAGATAATTTTGAATCTTAAAAACCTAGCCCTTCTCTTTTCTTTGCACCTTATAGTACCTTATAACTCATGGGTTTCCTCCTCCTCCGCCATATAAATTTAGATATATCCTTCTGCCATTTGCTTACATAGGACACCAGTTGTCAAAACAGGCATTGTTGAAAACAAAAACCACATTCTATGTAAAACATTCATCTGAATCACAGAAATTCTATCCACCAGTATCAATTGTATTTTGTCTCGTCTTGACATATCTTTCTTAAGTCCACTCCATGTCTTATCATAGTTATTTTGAAATAATATTTGTCATATTTCATATTTGTCATTATTATAACCAAGTATTTTATCTTCTTCTCAATTGTAAAACCCATTTTATTCAGCAATTCTGTTTGATCATGTATATTCATGTTTTTTGTTAACATCTTCTGAGGAAATTCTGTTGCTGTGTCAATTGCTTGTCTTTCCTTACGGGAATATCTATGTGTACAAAATTTATATACAAATAAAAAAGCTCAGCAGAATAATTTTTATTAAGTTCAGGGGGAAAAAAACTTGAATAAATAAGTATGTAAGTAATATATTACCAAAAGTTGTTGAGTACTTTATTCATCTGAGCTATTTGAAAGGAAGAGAACTCATGTTCAGCATTCTAACAATGCTTTACCACAGAACATTGAAATTTGAAGCAATAATTCTCTTCAAAGTAATGAATTGGATCAGGACTTTGGACTATTTTGTAGCTTTTTGAAGTACTTTTCAAATGTGATTTTTTCTTCTCGTTTCTGTGATACAGCTCATACTTACAATCATAACCACATTTAATCTTATCTTCCTTTCACAGCAATTGTTAAGCAGTTATAAAGCAAACACAGGAGTCATTAAGTGAATACTTGCTGGGGTCATTAAGTGAACCTACTGTTTGATATGGGGCAATTTTTGCCGGAAACCAGAAGTAAACACCTGTTTCTGGCAAAAACATAATTAATTGTGGTCATGTGACCATGAGGTGTTACAAATAGCTATAAATGCAGGCCAGTTACCAAATGCCCAGAATGCAGACATGTGATGGGGACGGGGGATGATCAGAACTTTGAATCCATGTTGTTAGTCTCATTTTTGGATCCATCATAATTTCAAAAGGTTGCTAAGTGACCAGTCATAAATGGAGGTGATAATATTTTGCAGATTAATTACATACATGGAGAACTCATACCAAATGCAACCTCTCAAAATTTCAAACACATTTAGCAGTAACACCCTGTGGTTACTGCTGAGTATCCTGGCAGCGTATGCCTCATCTGGCAGATTTCCTCAATCTTAAACTCAATGTCTGGGCTTAAATGATAAATTCCCAGTAATAGCCTATTAATAGGAGGAAAGAGCTGACATAAAATAAATCTAGATAAACATTAAGAATGGTTTTATGCTTTTATGGATATTTGCACATGAGAGCATATGCACCAAGACAAATTCCTTGTGTGTCCAATCACACTTGGCCAATAAAATTCTATTCTATTCTATTCTATTCTATATAGATTAAACATATAGATTAAGCATATCAGATGATAATGTACTGAAAGAATATATTAGAGAGACAAGAAAATTCTATTGAAGAAAAGTATTGCTAAAAAAGTATTCTATGACTTGCTTCTAATAATTCAATGTAGGCCATTTTCCAAGAACTCATTCTAAACTTCCCCTATTTGTCAAGCTGGACTCCTAGGGATCAGTTACGATTGTTGCTATTGTACCAACCTCCCTACTATATAGCAACATTCCTGTCTGAGCAACTTGACTATATTTTTGGACTGGTAGTGGGGTACCCCCAGACTTCTGATTGTAAGGGACTTCAATCTGTCTTTGCTAGAAATGAGGTCTGAGGCAACTGTGGAGTCTTCTTCTTCCATGTCAGATCAAACTTTAGACTGCCAAAGTGAAGCCAGCTTCTTGGCTTTGTTGTTAGGCAAAAATAATCATTTTGGTAGATGTTTCCGGTAGTAGCTGACATACCAGCAGATAGGACGACTCTGCATGTCTCCACATTCACGGATCAATGGATGGATGGATGGATGAATGGATGGATGGATGGATGGATGAATGGATGGACGGACAGAGACAGACAGACAGACAGACAGACAGATCCTGTCAGCAGAGCATTAATTTTTCCATACCAACTAAAGCTACTAGCTGAAGCAATGGAGAGATGGATGGAGAAATAAAATGTGTATTGTGTATTGTGTAAAATGTGTATATTGCATTCCTCAGCTCTCTTTTTACACATTTCCTCTTGCTGACCATATTCCAAGTTCCTGCTTTAAGAGATGCTGCACACACAAACACACTGCTTTGTGTAAAGGGAGGGTGTAGGTTAGCCTGAAATCCCAAGCTTTTGCCTTTATTCTTGTTAAATATGAAATCAATTATCTATATTATAGTTGGCCACTTTCAGGGTTTTAAAATAAGCATAATCTTGCAAAAAGCTAAAATTCATGCACTGCCATTTCAAAAAGCCAAATCTCTACTTAAGGGGGAGCTTGTTAACCTTTTTCTGATAATTTTGTCATGGCTCCCATGGCATGAAACTCCAGACAGCTTTTAGAAAATTTGCAAAAGGACAAGCAGAACTGCCAAGTCAGAACTGTGGCACAAGTTCAGAAAGAAAGAGACTGGCTATGCAAGAAAGGGAAGTGTTATAGTGATGTTTTAATTCAAAAAGAAACTTCACTAATCCCTGGAAAGATTTATTACCTATATAGAAAAAAGGACTGCAGTTAGCTACACAATAAGCTACTGGATTCCTAAGGTGCAATTTAGAGTATAAAATGATGGACATCTAGTCCTAAAAACCCAGAAGTCAGTCAGAACTTTACTCTTACCTTTCATTTGATTTAAACATTCAGTAGTGCTAAAATGAAAATGCTGTGTAAGGGGAAATCTATAGAATAGACCACACTAAGTATCTTTGCGGGCTTGAAGTTATTCATACAAAATATTTGTAGAAAGGCTTTTCCTTCCCAATATGCCTTGTTAAAGCCAAACAACCAAACTGCAATGTCTTCAATCTTTAAAAGATAGGATTGAAAATCCAAACAGATGGTTTGAGTTTGTCCAATCTTTAGGAAAATGGAAAGGTAGCTATTTCTTGCTAAGCTCACATTTCAAGCTGCAGATAACAGAACTTTCTGAAGAGCACCACACATTAGTAACCATGACAAAATTAATGACAAAGGTGCTATTTTTAAAAATGTATATGCCACCCATCTTACTATCCAAATGTATTTATTGAATCAGTATGCTACCATCTAGCTATGATCATATTATTAAAGAAGCAAATGATTTCATAATTAAGCTTAATGCCAGCAATGATTGTTGAAGTTGCTCACACAGAATGATTAACCAACGATGCACTGCAGATGCATCCTTTTCTCAACTTATTGAAGAAACCCCAATTTTTCCTACATTATTCTACCATGTTTCCCCGAAAATAAGACACTGTCTTATATTTTTGAACCCTGAAATAAGTGCTTATTGCCATGCACTCAAAAGCCCGATTGGCCTTATTATCAGGGGATGTCTTATTTTGGGGAAAACAGGGTATTAAATAAACTATTTTACAAAAAAGCAGAAAATAGATTCTAAACTTCATAAAGAAGTGATGGTAGTGATAATGGGGAGTTTTATCTATTACATTTACTGACCTACTTCAAAAGACTCAAGGTAGCATGTACAAATGCAACATTTATCAAATATGTAAGGTAAAGGTAAAAGTTTCCCTTGCACATATGTGCTAGTCGTTCCCAACTCTAGGGGGCGGTGCTCATCTCCATTTCAAAGCCGAAGAGCCAGCGTTGTCCGAAGACGTCTCCGTGGTCATGTGGCTGGCATGACTCAACGCCAAAGGCGCACGGAACGCTGTTACCTTCCCACCAAAGGTGGTCCCTATTTTTTCTACTTGCATTTTTACGTGCTTTTGAAACTGCTAGAAGCTGGGACAAGTAACGGGAGCTCACCCCATTACACGGCAGCACTAGGGATTCGAACTGCTGAACTGCTGACCTTTTGATCGACAAGCTTAGCGTCCTAGCCCCTGAGCCACGGTGTCCCCAATCAAATATGTAGTGCATGTATAAACCAACATGACTGAGGTCACACATCCAAAAGCTAGACTTTCTTGCCTAAGTATACCACATTGGTTAAATCTTATCAGAGTTTGTTTGTTCATAGGAATTAGTCCCCTAGATTCATAACAAATATTTCTGTAGATAAGCTGTTCCTGCTAGAAAAGCAACAAAGCAAAGCTTTAGTTTAACACATTATTTAAAATAAATAAACCATATTTAGTAAATACTGAATTATACAAATCATGAAACATTGAGCAGTGGATTAAGGACATAAGCAGTTATTGCAAAAAAACTATAGATCTATGCCATCTATGTCATGAGATTATATCAGGCATAATTTCTGTAAGAAAATATTCAGATATTGCATTTTATTTTGCAACATCATGATTAAAAAAGCATAGGATACACATTTAGACAAGATGCATGACATCACCAGAAGCTTTCATGTATTAATATTGAAATCATGAGACAGGACCAGGAAAATTCCTCTCCTCCAACCCCATCTATTCATCCCAGAATTCCAAAAATTAATGCTTTAATGCCTATGAAGCATCATTTTAGTTATTTTATTTCATTATTTGCCACCCATCTCATTTCAAAGTGACTCTGGGCAGCTTACAGAATTAAAAGCATTAAAACTATAAAAGGTAAATATTTCTAAAAGGATAAAAATAAGGTTACAAGCAAAGATAAAATTATAGTTAAAAGAAGGGGAAGGAGGGAGCAGAATGTACGGGTGGGGGAGGTAGAATTATATCATGCTATCTTGCTAAAAAGGATATAGACCAATATAAATGATAGACACCCTCTATTTCTATTCATAGTAATAAGGATCTATTGTTAATCACTTAGATTTAAAGGAGAAAATTCATTTTACATCACCAAGGCAATAGGACAATTTCAGTAGTAACAAAGACTATTGGTTTTCTTGTTGAAAGTATACAGGGCAATTTTTTTATAGCAAGCTATGCTATATTATAAAAGCTATTTGGGATAACAAGATGATACGTTCCTGTTGGGACCTATAATAGTTTTGAAATTAGGTACTTATTTACAGATAAGCTATGTGCAGACAAAGATATTTGGTTATAAGACGGCATGTTATACTACAGAGAAAATTGACTGGCATTTAATAATAGTCTGAAAATCAAATTATATAGGCATCAAGGAAAAATGCAACTCATTTGTTCAATTTCTAGAAGCAAATACTACATGCAATTATTCCTTGTTGTAGATAAAAGAATGTTATTATCAATTTAAAATGTCAGATTAATCTTATAATTCATTTTGAAAGAACAATCTGAACAATCATGAAGTCAAAGGCAATGGATGCATTTGTACAACTTCTTCGGACATTACTAGAAAAATCTGTGACCTGTTGGGTCATCTTTGAGAGAAAGGTAGTGAAGTAATGAGACCAGAATGAACATTAAATTTTAGGTTGACCATATTTTTTTATCCCAATGCTAAACAGTCCCCTAATTTAAGAAAAATATATGCCAAAGCTACAAAAATAATTGGTAAATGAACTTCAATAATAAGTCAATATTTACTTATTAAACAGATAAACAAAGGACTATAGTCCTTTGGCAAATAGGGGGAATGACTTCCAACTTCCTGTTGGCTTCTTCACTGGTTTTGATTGACAGCAGCTTTCAGGGATCATTGGAAATCACAATAATGTGACCTCGGGGATGCTGAAACAGCCACAAGTATTTTTAAAAAAACTGGTCTGAACATTGCGGAAATTTCAATTCCACATAACTAATGGCTTCCAGATTTGTTATACATTCTTTAAGTTAGCAGATGTTAGGTACCTTGATTAAAAAATTGTTGGTATAATGTACTTTTGGGCTAACTTGAGGGTACAAGCAAACAAACAGATAAACACAATGAGAGTTTAATAATGAATAGATTATTTGTTAAAAAGAAAACACTGCAGTAAGTTATTATTAATGCATAACAGCAAAAATAGATAACAGTCAGCATTCTACTGATCTTATCATACTATATTCAAGCGGTCTCTAAACTATATTTTCTCATATCCTATTAATGGTCTGCTAGAGACAAGGAACAATGAAATCACTGTGCGCTTGAGACGGTTTTTAAATATTTCACTTATTGTCAGAACCTCTAGAACTACTCAGTAGGTACCAGTAGAACAGATTTAAATAATGCATAAGGAAGATCTAAGGATAAATCTGATCATAAATGGATTTTACTGAAAACAATAAAACGTAGAACGTTGATTTTGAAAAATTAAGACTGACTTAAAAGAATATTTACTGTGGGGCATTTCATATTTTATAAAAGTATATATTAAGATTTTGAAATCATATACTAAGATTAGAAATCATTACATGGGATAGTTTTGTAGATTAGAAAATAAACAAATGAAAAGAGAGTGCTTGAACAGAGGGAACCAGAGAGAACTAACAATTACATTTAAAGAAGAGATCCATTAATACAGTTATTTAACTATAGAATAAATTAAAGCTGCTATATTGTCCCCAAATTACTTATCAGATTGCCTGATACTATAATAAAGGATATAGAAGAACAGCATATTTTATTGGATAAAACAGAGACGAGGGTTGATCTGAATGTGGATTTGGATTTTTGAAAAATGCCTGATTACAAAAATAATATCAAAAGCAATGCTGTGGATGTAATAATGGATTTTTAATGCCAGCATATGAGTGATATGGAAAAAGTTTCCACAATGGATTTACAAATGAAACCATCTGACGTCTTAATAAAAAAGGATATCCCAATAACAAAACAGAAGAGTGACTTGGAAAACCTTCCTATCTTAGATTTACAGAAGGGAAATATTAAATTTACTGTATAAAACTGTTCCTGAGAGGAGACAAAGAAAAAATGACAAGGCTTTGGTTTCTGGGATATTATTTGACTGTAAAAGTCAAGTAAACAGAAGGAATTCAAAGTGGACTTGTTTGATCAGGGTTAATCTATATATTAAAGGTTTCTTAATATATTTTTATCCAGAAATGAACAACAAAGCTTTATAAATAGGGAGAGATTCCTTTAATTCTTAGAGAAAGTGATAAATTGGAATACAAAATGAATTTATTAGATTAAGGTTAAATTATCTTACTATTTCTGGTAGCTCTTAATAGACTTTTGACTATTAGAATTGAAGGATAAGTTTTATAATTTTATTATTAAAATACTATTATTTTAATAATAAAATTATATTAAAATACTGAAATACTAGAGAAGGTGTTAAATTACTATTTTTTATATACATCTGGAGGAAAGGGTGTCATCTTTTATGTATCTTTTTATTTTCTACCTCTTTATACTTTTTCCTTTGTTTTTATATTTTATATTTGTATTATATTTAATACAAATCTTAGTTTACATTAGCCTTTTCTCTTTTTATTTGAAACTTAATAAAAATTATTACAAAAAAAATGATAAAATTACTCAGACTCATTAATATTGCTTGGCAAGACTATACCTAGCATGTAAAAGGTTTTGGTTAAGATTTTGGTTACCACCTTTAAAGCGCTCCATGGCTTAGGGCCCGGGTACTTACGGGACCGCCTGCTATTACCTTATGCCTCCCACCGACCCGTACGCTCACACAGAGAGGGCCTTCTCAGGGTGCCGTCCACCAAGCAATGTCGGCTGGCGGTCCCCAGGGGTAGGGCCTTCTATGTTGGAGCTCCTACGCTTTGGAACGAACTTCCCCCTGGTTTACGTCAAGTGCCTGATCTTCGGACTTTTCGCCGTGAGCTGAAAACGCACCTATTTATTCAAGCGGGACTGGCTTAAAAGTTTTATTAAATTTTTAATTGGGGCTATTTATATTTTAGGGTTTTAAATTGTTTTAAATTCTGGCCGTCTCTGTAATATGTTCGGTTTTAATCTTGTTTTAATGTGTATATTGTGGGTTTTATTTGGCTGTACACCACCCTGAGTCCTTTGGGAGAAGGGCGGTATAAAAAACTAATAAATAAATAAATAAAACACATACTCTGGTCACATCAGTCTGAATAGTGTTAATGTTTGACTCATGAATGAGTAGATTAAAATTTTTATATCTGTTTATCCCACATTATTGTGCTGATGATTTTTGAGTTTCAGTACATAAACCAGCTTTACCTCTTCTGAAGGAGAAAGAACCAATGATAGTGGTGCATGTACTCATAACCTGAAATGTATCCTTTGGCTGGGACAGTCCATCAAGTTTTCCAGGAAGTGGAAATAACTCAGAATGTAGCATCTCAAGTAGCAAGTGGCTCTTTCATGTGTCCCGACTCCCAAGTAATACTTTTATAACCAGGTACTGCACCTTACTATCTCATATATCCTAGGCTGTAAAATCTGCATACAGATTTGGCTATTTATTTAGGACTTAAACATATAGCAATAGCATTTAGACTTATAGTGGTTTACAGTTATTGTGTTGTGCCTCGTCCTCCCTCCTCTCCTCAGCCGGGCCCCTCCCGCCTCCTCCCGGGCCTGCTATCAGATTCAGAGTCTGATAATGAAGAGGAACGGCCTGGCATGCCTCCAGCCCCCAGCCCTGGCACCATGCCCGGACAGAATGTCAGGAATGAACAAACAAACCTCACTCCTACAGCGTGTGAGCAGGGAGCCAGCCACGTGCTGGAATTACCGGCAGCAGATCCAGAGGAAGAGAACCCACAGTGGGAAGATCCCCGCTTCCGAAGATCTGAGAGGCGACGTCAGCAGAAGGAAGGGAGGGGCAGGCCTGGATAAGTGCTGAGTCATGCCCCACAGCCTATATAAAGGATTAGGTTGAGTCAAGCAACTTTGAGTCAAGCAAAGTCTCATCTGGTTTGCTGAAGTCACAACTTGGATTCCTGCCTGCCCTGAGAAATCTGAAAGGAATTTGGCAAAGCTGCAGTGGCTTCATGGCCACACTTGATACAGACTTCCTAGACCCGGTCGTCAGAGGGGGAGTGGGACATGACATATTGCCCCCAACAATCTGGGTCCTCATTTTACCAACCTCAGAAGGATGGAAGGCTGAGTCAACCTTGAGTCGCTCAGAATCGAATTCCTGCAGTGAGTTAGTCTGCAGCAGTGGTAGGATTCAGCCAGTTTGCACCACTTCGGAAGAACCAGTTGTTAACTTTCTGAGCAGTTTGGCAAACTGGTTATTGGAAGAAATCATTAGGGCAGAGAACCTGTTGTTAAATTAATTGAATCCCACCACTGGTCTGCAGTACTACATTCTGACTATTGCGCCACCACTGCTCAGTAGTAAGTCTTCCCTGTGTAGAATTCTACTGTAGGTGACCACATGAACATGCCTAGCAACAATATGTAAATGTTTAGGCAGTGTCACCTTCTGAGATGTTTTCTCAGCTTCCCAGTCAATTCTATAGCTCTGAGATATCATAGTGGCCTGTCATTTACAAACTACGCAGGTCTGATCCTATTTAACTTTATTTATGATCAGGCAATTTGTCTAGCAGGTGCCATCTGTCATAAGTAACTCCAAATATTTTTATACAAAAGAACTGTTTATTGGAAGAGCCACAACTATGCCTCTCAGACCCTGGAAACTGTTGGGTAAATTATCTGAAATTTATGCATTTGATATGTGATATAGGATCATCAAAAATGAGGAAGAAATTATTTTCAAATATTTTACAGGATCGTAAAAAAATCAACTGCTTATCAATGCTTGAAAATCATCCATTAACTTCTGAACTATAATTTTTAAATCATAAGTCATAATAATTCAAGGTCTCAATAAACATTAGGTAGATCCAGTGAAATCAAGGCACAATTTAATGACAAATATCTTATTTTTTTATCCATTGTTAATTATTAACTTCAAACCTATCTTTTTCTTTTCAGATCTAGCACAGATTTAATTAACAACTTAATAATATGCTATGTGATACAATTAAATCAACAAACATATATTTTAAATAGAGTGTTTGACATTTATTTAAGACAAGTTTCCTGTCCAACATCTTTCAAACTGTACATTTTGATGATTGTTTGCAGTTAGGAAATAAATATAAAATAGTATGTACTATATTCAGATTAACAACCTAGGCACCCAATAATTTGAATAAATATTTAGGTATAAAACTGCTTCAGCTGTTTTGTGTGTGTGACTTGCCGTGATCACCATATAACCAAGTCATCAAACGATCTGCTGCAAAACATATTGAACCAAGAAAAGAACTTCTAGCACCGGCCATGGAGTCCCAGCAAGGCTTCTTCATTTTAAACAAAAACAATGCAAAGTTCCTACAGTGTTCATTCATTCTTTTATAGACCTTTTTTTCAGCAAGAAATCACAGCTGTGCTTGTGAGAAGTAATATGAAAGCAATTCAGAATAGGAAATAAAGCTGAGCACACCTGGGATTGATTGGACACAAACACCATTTAGACAACAGATGTGAGGGGGAGGGGCAACTTACCTACTCTTTTAAACAAGAATGGGTGTATTCATAACTGAAATAGCCTTACATTCTTGCCTGAAATGTTTACTGGATTAAAACTTGTGCTAACCATTATGTGGATTGTTTAGTGCTGACTTAGTTTTTTGGGGGGATTCCAGAATTCTAGTGCAGAGGTCTCCAACCTTGGCAACTTTAAGCCTGGTGGATTTCAACTCCCAGCCAGCTTTGGGAGTTGAAGTCCTCCAGACTTAAAGTTGCCAAGGTTGGAGACCCCTGCTCTAGTGTATCGACTTAAACCACTTTTAAGTAGAAATTTATGGAACAGGAAGAGTTAAGTTTACAATGAAAAAATACATTTCATAATTTTAGTTTATGGACATGCCTGCCTGGGACCTGGATATTTTAAAGACATCTCTATCTTGAGTGCTTAAGCTTTAAATCAGATTTGTTTTAAAGAATCGAACATTCTTGAAAATTTCTTTCACACTGAGTTTCATAAAATCAGTTATCACAGTTATAACTATAGTATTTAATCCAAGATCATAGTATAAAATACTATAACTTGTCCCTTCCATGAATAGCACAGTTGCAAAACTCTAGGCATTCACCAGATAGTGAATAAAGATTTTCTGTATTTGTTAGCTGTATTTTTAAAAAAGAAATGCAGAGAAAATATATAAAATAATTAGAATAGAATAGAATAGAATAGAATTTTTATTGGCCAAGTGTGATTGGACACACAAGGAATTTGTCTTGGTGCATATGCTCTCAGTGTACATAAAAGAAAAGATACGTTCATCAAGGTACAACATTTACAACACAATTGATGATCAATATATCAATATAAATCATAAGGATTGCCAGCAACAAGTTATAGTCATACAGTCATAAGTGGAAAGAGATTGGTGATGGGAACTATGAAACGATTAATAGTAGTGCAGATTCAGTAAATAGTCTGACAGTGTTGAGGGAATTATTTGTTTAGCAGAGTGATGGCCTTCGGGAAAAAACTGTTCTTGTGTCTAGTTGTTCTGGTGTGCAGTGCTCTATAGCGTCGTTTTGAGGGTAGGAGTTGAAACAGTTTATGTCCAGGATGCGAGGGATCTGCAAATATTTTCACAGCCCTCTTCTTGATTCGTGCAGTATACAGGTCCTCAATGGAAGGCAAGTTGGTAGCAATTATTTTTTCTGCAGTTCTAATTATCCTCTGAAGTCTGTGTTTTTCTTGTTGGGTTGCAGAACCGAACCAGACAGTTATAGAGGTGCAAATGACAGACTCAATAATCCCTCTGTAGAATTGGATCAGCAGCTCCTTGGGCAGTTTGAGCTTACTGAGTTGTTATGTTGTTATGAAGTTGTTGTACCAAAAGAAATAAAAATGAAATATAATAGACTAACAAATCAATAGAAAAACACATACATAAATGGATTATTTTTAAAAAATTAATCTTAGCACTTTTCCATCTCTACTTTCAAAGAATACACATACACAACATTAAATCATGGAGACAATTCTTACTTCCAGACTTCCATACATTTACTACATATTTTATTCCAGAAAATGCAAGCAATATGACTGTGTGAAGTTTTAGCATATAAATACGATTAAGCGTTTATTTCCACAGGCAAAAAGCTATTTAGCCTACAAATTTTTTTGTAAGGAAAAAAAATTGAACAATGCAAACTACAATGTAATTTGAACATAAAAATTCATCAGTGTTATATTTTCTTCACAGCTTTATTAGTACAAATGGAACAGAGGGAAGAGTATGTAACTCAACACAGCCAGAATTAGACATAACTTGTAATATAAACAAGTTACAAGTTTATAGCCTACAAAGTATTCTTCTCCTTTGTTATGTTTGCAAACATGAAAGTAAATTAAGTCCTCCCATACCATTGATATGATCCTCATTAATTGATTAAGGTATGTTTTGTTTCTGCAATCATTCACACTTTTATGTTCAAAGAGGATTTTTCCATACCACATCAGAGAATATGTTTTTTTTATGGCATTCCTGCCAAGTTTAGCTGTTACAAAGCCTTATGCTCCATTAGCACTTGCCAAGGACAGCTTCTGTAGCTTCCCATAGCTTAGGATCTCACAATGTCTAAAGCTTACAATTCAGATTATTCTTACCTATTAAATATTAAATAACTAGTTTTGTTATTATATAACTACTAATATTATTTATATTATTATTGCTTGGATGCTATTTTTTAATGGATGCTATGAAACCACCATTCTTTAAGGATATTGTAACCTAAGAAAGTTTACCTATGAGATAGCAACTGTGAAATTCAAACCATATTCACCAAGTTAGGTGGAAAATTAAATTAATTGAGAGCTTAAGTCACTTAAAATATAACATGTCCTCTTCATTCATGAATCAATTTGCCAAGGGATTCTGGTCCAAAACATGTTTACAATCCTAATGGTAAATTGAGCTGGTAATTTAGAATCTCCCACATGAGAAAGCAGTAAGTACAAAGTACACCTTCATAAGTCAGGTCTATCACTATATTATGTCAATTCTCTCTGCGGGTATATGGCCAGTACCTTTAGATGTAACTCAATTAGTAAACAGAATAACAGAAGGGACCTTGGAAATCTCTTAGTCCAATCCCCTTCTCAGGCAGGAAGCCCTTTACCATGTCAGACAAATGGATGTCCAATCTCTTCTTAAAAACTTCCAGTGTTGGAGCATCCATGACTTCTTGAAGCAAGTCGTTCCACTAATTAATTGTTCTGTCAGGAATCTTCCCCATAGTTCTAGGTTGCTTCTCTCCTTGATTAGTTATTTTGTCAATTGTCAACTCCTTGATTAGTTTTATTTTGTCAATAAAAAGAGCATCTACCGAATTTCCAAGCAATAGATCAAATTATATTAATTCCAAGCTAAGATTTATGGCTTTTTGATGACATCAAGCACAATGCAATTATGGCTGCACATGGGCTAGATTTTAAATGTTTCAATGGACTGATTCCTTGCATCAAAAGTTCCTTTATATAGTTAAGAACAGCTGGGGCTGCAAAGATGTGTGAAGATTCATAACAGAAAACAGATATACAAACAGAGATGACCACGTGGTTGGTCTGATTTTATTGTTGATATAGGTAAGATTTATATATTTTTATATTGTGGATTTTTAATGTTGTAAGCCTACCAGACTCACCTTTCTCTGGGAAGCAAGGGTGGGAATATGTTAGGAGAATTGTTGCTTCATATGTAGGCTGGCCCCTTAGCAGGCTTCCAAAGAAAAGGTTTTCACACTTAGCAATAGCTGATGTTGTTAACAATATGTGCAGTTTTTGAAGGAGTGAAATAGTAGTGAGGGAAGGTAGGCAATGAGATTTTTAAAGCAGAACCAATCCTAAGCAAAAGGTGTAAAACATTAAAACTATTTTCTGCTTGTTTAGTTTTATTAGTAAAATTATTATTTTAAAACAGAAACTCACTGTGAAAATTGCCAAAATATTCCTCACATCATAAGTTTACTAACTATATGATATTTTAACTTTTAACAAAGCACTTTTTAATCTGCATATTGACAGCTAAACACCACTTATTTCTTAAATAAAAATCTCTACCATTCTGGTAATGCTAGCACATATAAATTGGCATCAAAAAATTATCGTGCTACAATTGACCAAATGACATTTATATTAAAAAGCTCTTTACAATTAATACCTTAAAAGCATCTATAAATTTTCAAAGAGGTAAAGGGAATTTGCTTAAGTGGTAATTCAGACCAGATGTACTTTTTCCAATAAATAAATAGGAAATGCTAAAGCTTGACAGATAATTATTTTTAAATTTATTCATATTGAAACAACATATGGCTGCCTAACTCTGGCAAGGTGACACAGGGTTAATCACTCACAATTTATTTAAAAGACTATATATTCTATATATAATTTCCTGCCACACTGCTAACAATAGGTTCTTAATGTGAATTCATTGGATATAGTTATCTAAAGTGCAAAAGTCCATGAGTTCAAATCCAGGACCTATGGAGACTGCAAATAACATATATTTAAAGGTAAAGATAACAGTTTCCTGCCCAGTTGTTTCCAGCTCTAGGAGATGGTGTTTATCTCCATTTCTTAGCCAAGGGAGCCAGTGTTGTCCAAAGACATTTCCACATGACTATACAGCAAGGCGCATAGAACACTGTTACCTTTCCACTGAAATATCTTTTATCTACTCGCATTTACATGCTTTCAAACTGCTGGATAAGCAAGGAGACATAGCAAGTAATGGGAGGTCACTATGTCACATGACACTTGGGTCTTGAACCTTGTCAGCTTTCTAGCTAACAAGCTCAGCATCTCTTAATTGCTGAGCCACTGTGCCTCCATAACAGAGGTGAGTTTTACAGAACCGGCAATAAAAAAATGTGAAACCCACCACTGGCCCATAATATCTGTTTACATATGGCCAAAGAATAACAAATAGAATGAAATGGTCATCCATGGCTTCCTGTAACTATTATTGTATATCTGTATGTTTGTATATTTGTAACAGCGTTCCGTGCGCCTTTGGTGTCTAGTCATGCCGGCCACCTGACCACGGAGACGTCTTCGGACAGCGCTGGCTCTTCGGCTTTGAAACGGAGATGAGCACCGCCCCCTAGAGTCGGCAATGACTAGCATGTATGTGCGAGGGGAACATTTACCTTTACCTTATGTTTGCACTATGACTATATACTAAAAAGCACATGGAGATAAGTTTTGCTCTGGGTTACATGATCAAGAGTGATATGTGCTTAATGATGGAAAGGTCAGCCGAGATTCAAGCCAATGTCCTACTCTCCCCTATAGGGAATCATTGGGGGTACTTCTTTTCTGCATTCATTTTCTTTCTCTGATGAGATCAGGCCTATTTTCAAGGTGTGCCTTCTGTGGGCTTTTTTCCATTTGCCCTGAAGTGATCCATTATGTTCTGTTTTGAAAGAGTGTATTCTGCTGATGGACAGAAGCCTTCATCCCTTTTACATAGTTTTCCTACTGACCATTTGTTGGGTTGGGAGGACTAAAGAAAAACAATACTGCTTTATCAAATGCATAATCCCTGGCACTTGTTGCATTCTCTGAAATGCAGTTTCTCCTGAAATCCAGATGGTCCCCACTTTATTGCTGTTATTGAAAAAGTGGTGAAGACCTAGTTTTCTCACCTTTGGTGGGGAAAAGTAAGACCATTGCTTCATTCCATCTGGTCTATTGCACTTGCTGTCTTTGAAGTTATAGTAATATTTTTATTGTTGTGAGCCTACCGCCATTGGAGTCAAGTGGCGTGCCACTTTTATTACTGCTAGTATATGTATTTATGTATATGCTTACGCTTCCAATTTTCTATGGCTCCTAGTGATTGTTAATAGAAGGACAAAATTACCCAAATGGAATCAGTTCTTTCTCCCTGGCTTTTCAAAACCAATTGCAATATCAGATTGAGGCTGGTATTCCTAAATATAAAGTCTTTGAAGGAATAGAGGTCCTTTCAATGCTGAATATCTCTATCAAGTACTGATATCCATCTGCAAAACCTTAAATCAGTGATGAGCAGCTTGAAGTTCTACAGCATACCATATATGTCTCCACCAAAGCCTTGGATTTAACCTATAAATATTTTCTAAGCTGTAAATTAGAATGTGAGAAGAATAAATTATTAAATACATAGGAAGTAATGTTAACTATTCTAAATTAAATTACATTTAGCTTAAATGAACTGAAATTGTACTAGTCTCATCTTTTTTGGAATGTAGCCTATGATCTACCACTCACAGTATTAGAGCTTTTTTTCTTCTAAAAATATAATAGGTTAAATTGAATCAACCGTATCATCACAGTACAAATCTTTTGTGTCATTTGTGTGAGATGGGTAGCTATATCAATTGTATGTATGTATGTATGTATGTATAAATAAACAAATAAATGTTACTGATGTTATCATAATAATGAAAGATGGGGATTTTCTTCAAGCTGAAACCCAAGGTGATTACATGCTATCAGGTCTTCCAAAGGTGCATCCATCATTGCCACTGTAACTCAGTCCATCCACCTTGCTTCCAGTTCTTCAGCTATTTACTGCACCAGCTTTCACCAAATTGCTTCCCAATTTGTTCATTTCTTAAATAAGGTAACCATAACTACAAAACGAAAAATGCAGGCACTGCCCAACTTGCTTTCATTGCATTAAAACATCACTGAATGAAGTACAGATGATATCCAGAAAAATAGCAAGTTTCCTTGATTGAGAGAATTGTTCTGGGACAAGATCTGAAAACTCAAGTTGATAATTGAGGAAGTAGAAGACCCCAGCACAATTTCAAATAGATGTCTGTCCACAGGGAATTTCGGCAGGTAGTTCTGGAAACAATTTAATTATCCTGGAAGCATTTCTTTCCAACTGGGGAGAATTAGCTAGGATGAATTTAAGGAAAAACATCTTAATTAATTAATGAAAATTTCTAAAATATGGGTTACTATAAATAGTGAGCTTCCTGCAAAGGGTGTATTATTATGTCTAGAAGGAGAGATAGTCATTTTTCAGGAGATTCTTTAATTTAAATTCCTGTATTAAGTAAATCAGTGGATTCTCTCACTAATTTCTTTCTCCCAATCAACTCAACTCTGACTCCTGGAGATTACAGCATCAAGTCCCTGCAGTTTTCTTAATAATACTTGCAGAAATGCCTTTGTCATCATTTTATACCTAAGTCTGAGAAAGTGATTGGCCCAAAATCACCAAGTACCTTCAATGTCTAAAGCAGGACCAAAACTCACAGCTTTCCAGCTTCTATTTCCAGTTTTAAACACTCAACCAAATTGGTTCTCCTCAGTTAAATCGTTTCTTCCAAATTTGAGATTTTAAATACACTTAATCCAGTGGTGGGTTTCAATTTTTTTTACTACCGGTTCTGTGGGTGCGGCTTGGTAGGCGTCGCATGGCTTGGTGGGTGTGGCTTGGTGGGCATGGCAGGGGAAAGATACTATAAAATCTCCATTCCCTTCCCAATCCAGGGGAAGGATACTGCAAAATGCCCATTTCCTCCCAGCTAGGGACTTGGGAGGCAGAGAATCTGGGATTTGGGAGGGACTTGGGAGGCAGAGAATCAAAGGGGGTGGGGCCAGTCAGAATTTTTACTACCGGTTCTCCGAACTATTCAAAATTTCTGCTACCAGTTTTCCAGAACTGGTCAGAACCTGCTGAAACCCACTTTTGATTTAATCCTAAATGACTAAGTACCTGCATTTAATTAATTTCACCCTAAAATGTGAAATAATGTATTTTCAACATAAATATTACTGTAAATAATGGGACTTTTATTATTTGTATGAGTTTGCTTTAAGTGGTGATGCCAGTCCTGCATCACTTTACTATGAGACAGAATTTTTTAATGACAGTATTCCACAAACCAAATGCAATCAATGTTTGAAAAAGAGAGTAACATGAGCTTTGCCACAAAGTTGTACATATTTTATTTATATTTTATATTCATATTTAATTTATTGTATGTGTAAAATAAATTAAATTTATTTTATAATTCTGGTACTTCCTAGAATTTTGAAATGTTTGTTATGTACCTGCATGTTTTTTTATTTTATTTTAATTTAATTGCTAATTTAATCAACTGCAGCACAAAGGGAAGAAAGCTATTCAAAAACTATTAAATTAATTGATTTGAGTAGAAAAGTTATTCTACCCTGGTAGAAATCAAAGGCATGTAGAATCCACCTGTTTTCACTGAAGATGAAGAAACTATTGATCTTCAGAGAAACAATAATATAACTGTTATTAATAGCAATAGGACTTAGACTTACATACTGGTTCACAGTGTATTACAGCCCTCTCGAAGCTACTTACAGAGTCAACATATTGCCCCCGACAATCTGGGTCCTCATTTTACTCACCTCAGAAGGATGGAAGGCTGAGTCAACCTTGAGCCTGGTGAGATTTAAACTTCCAAATTGCAGGCAGCCAGCAGGCAGCAGAAGTAGCCTGCAGTACTGCACTCTAACCACTGCACCACCATGACTCATTAAGCTGTGCAATTGGTAATAAATTTCATAAACTCAATGCCATGCCAATTTATAATATATAGTCAGGTTAAAAATCTCATTTATGTGTAGATGGTATATCACTATTCCTAACTTTGTAGCTTTTAAGGAAAAAACAGAATATTGTTTTATTGGCAACTACAGAACAATAACTGGGCAGTCCACGTGCAGAAAATGCTGAAGTTCAAATGGATTGAGAATAAATTAGAAGCAAGAAAAATAATATAGAATCTCTTCATATTTCTAACTTAGACATCTTACCTAATTAACAGTTCACAATATTTTTTCCAACACCCAGAATCTTATTCTGACAACTTTAAAATGTTAATTACTCACCTAATGTTGTTTCTATTCCCAGTGAAAATCACAAGCACTTGACCTGTCACACTGATGGAGTGAAAAATACACTTCAAGCATTATAGATATAATTGAGTCCTGCATGAATGTAGTATCATGACTGAAGAAATGCAAATTTTACTTGAAGCTTGTCTAGCATTTATATAAAATATACTAGGATTGTCCAGCCTTCAAAAATGATTCAGAAGATATGGCTGCTTTAAAAAATCAATTTATAATGCTAGGAATTCTAACATAAATAGACCCAACACAAAGAAAAGAAGCAGTCTTACTTTTTCTCACTTCTTCTGTGCTGGAGTAGTCCAGAGATATTTTGATAACGAACGTGGCTGGTGTTGTTGATTCATTATATTTCTCTTTACAGTAATGTGCTAAAGGACTTCCAGTTGACCAGAACTTTCTAGTCACTCACTTCTACACAATTCTACATAATCTAAATTGCCTCTTACATGTCTCATTTGCCTCTTATGTGTCTGATGCCTGGTGATAAAATTATGGAATGTTTACCAGTGGTGGAATTCAAATTTTTTTACTACCGGTTCTGTGGGCATGACTTGGTGGGTGTGGCTTGGTGGGCATGGCAGGGGAAGGATATTGCAAAATCTCCATTCCCACCCTACTCTGGGGCCAGCCAGAGGTGGTATTTGCCGGTTCTCCAAACTACTCAAAATTTCCGCTTACCGGTTCTCTAGAACCTGTCAGAACCTGCTGAATGGCACCCCTGATGTTTACCAAAGTGATGTATGAGACTTTGAGAACATAATATAGTCAAAGTTACAAATATGAAAAATCTCATTCATTTATATAAGTAAGGGTTCCATTTCACATTATCTTTACAGCATTTATCAAGAGTATTCATTAACCACAAACCCAGGCTTTGAAAATTACCTAATCCAGAACTAAGAATTTTCGATTCAATTAAACAACTATTTGGAATGTGTCCCACTAAAATGGCACTTCATTTGTCCCATAGTCTAGCATAAGAGAAGCCTATGTGACTGTAACTTTTTTGTTTGGGAGAGCAAATAAGATTATATTTTCCAGAATATAATACTGTAGTTCTTTAGAGTAAGGTCAAAGTCTGCCAAAAAAATGGATGCATAAAGAACTATCTGACAAATTGAAAGACAAAAAGGACAAGTATAAAAAGTGGAAAGAGGGGCAAATAACTAAGGCAGAATATCAGCAAATAGCCCGAGCCTGTAAAGATGAAGTGAGGAAAGCTAAGGCTCACAATGAACAAGGGCTAGCGACAAAAGTCAAAAATAACAAAAAAAGTTTCTTCCAACATGTTAAAAACAAGAAAAAAGTCAAGGAAACAATTGGCCCATTGCTAGGAGAAAGTGGCAAGAAGGTGACAAGCAACAGGGAGAAAGCAGATCTACTTAACTCATATTTTGCATCTGTCTTTACACAAAAGGAAAAAACAATCCAATCTATCAAAAACAGCACCACAAAAAACAGATTAGGAACACAAGTTAAAATAGGGGAAAAAATGGTAAGTGAACATCTGTCTCCCCTAGACGAGTTCAAATCACCAGGACCAGATGGATTACACCCCAAGGTTCTAAAGGAACTGGCAGACAAAATCTCAGAACCACTGAACTATATCTTTCAAAGATCCTGGAGCACAGGGGAGCTGCCAGAGGACTGGAAAAGAGCTGATGTAGTTCCCATCTTCAAAAAAGGAAAAAAAAACAGATCCAGGAAACTACAGACCTATTAGCCTGACTTCAACACCAGGGAAGATTCTGGAAAAGATAATCAAGCAACGAATCACCGAACACCTGCAAACAAAATAATAACCAAAAGCCAACATGGGTTTGTCAAAAACAGATCATGCCAGACTAATCTTATTGGATTCTTTGACAAAGTGACAAAATTAGTAGACCAGAGGAATGCTGTCGATATAATTTACTTGGACTTCAGTAAAGCATTTGATAAAGTAGACCATAACCTACTACTAGATAAAGTAGAAAAATGTGGGTTAGACAGCACCACCACCAGATGGATTCGTAACTGGCTGACCAACCGCATTCAACGTGTAGTCCTCAATGGAACTACATCCACATGGAGGGAAGTATGCAGTAGAGTACCCCAAGGCTCTGTTTTAGGCCCAGTACTCTTCAACATCTTCATCAATGACTTGGATGAGGGGATAGATGTAGAACTCATCAAATTTGCAGATGACACCAAGCTGGCAGGAATAGCCAACACTCCAGAAGATAGGCTCAAGATACAGAAAGATCTTGACAGACTTGAACATTGGGCGCTATCTAACAAAATGAAATTCAACAGTAAAAAAAGTAAGGTTCTACATTTAGGCCAAAAAAACAAAATGCACAGGTACCGGATATGTGATACCTTGCTCAATAGTAGTAACTGTGAGAGGGATCTTGGAGTCCTAGTGGACAACCATTTAGATATGAACCAGCAATGTGCAGCAGCTGCCAAAAAAGCCAACACAGTTCTGGGCTGTATAAACAGAGGGATAGAATCAAGATCACGTGAAGTGTTAATACCACTTTATAATGCCTTGGTAAGGCCACACTTGGAATATTGCATTCAGTTTTGGTCGTCACGATGTAAAAAGGATGTTGAGACTCTAGAAAGAGTGCAGAGAAGAGCAACAAAGATGATTAGGGGACTTGAGGCTAAAACATATGAAGAACGGTTGCAGGAACTCGGTATGCCTAGTTTAACGAAAAGAAGGATTAGAGGAGACATGATAGCAGTGTTCCAATACCTCAGGGGTTGCCACAAAGAAGAGGGAGTCGGACTTTTCTCCAAAGCACCTGAGGGTAGAACAAGAAGCAATGGGTGGAAACTAATCAAGGAGAGAAGCAACCTGGAACTAAGGAGAAATTTCCTGACAGGTAGAACAATTAATAAGTGGAACAACTTGCCTGCAGAAATTGTAAATGCTCCAACACTGGAAATTTTTAAGAAAATGTTGGATAGCCATTTGTCTGATATGGTGTAGGGTTTCCTGCCTGGGCAGGGGGTTGGACTAGAAGACCTCCAAGGTCCCTTCCAACTGATATTATTATTATTATTATTATTATTATTATTATTATTATTATTATTATTATTATTGTTATTGTTATTGTTATTGTTATTGTTATTGTCATCATCATCATCATCATCACTGAATCTTATGCAAGGCTTTCTGAGTTAAGTTCCCAGAACATAGTATTTAAATGTTCTTGTAGCTTCTTTCTGAATAGTACATAAAATATCTGTTGAAATTTACATCAACCCTTAATTTGTCCCAAATTTCAGACAGGTAGGCTGAGAGGTATGTGACAGCTTGTAGTCACCCAGTGTTCCCTGCTGTCCTATGAAATGTATTGCCAGCCTGGCATGTTATTCTTTTTAGCTCTGAATGTAGAAGAAATAGCCTATTTCCCCATTGGTGAAAAAAAAGAGGGGGAGGGGAACTATGATATAGAGCAGGTAGAGAAAATTGGAAATGGAAAAGGAAGAAGATGGATGAGGGTGATAGGTGGCAATTCAAAAAGGATTCTAGACATCACTGACTGTTAAAGATTTGTTGAAGACTCTTGAAATGGAGATGAGTGAATGTTCTGGGGAAAAAAGCCTCTGAAAGAAGAATGGGCACAATTGAAATTGGATGTAATAGCAAAATCTGGCAAGTCCAATAATGTTGTGCCTCCTCCCCTTTCTTATATTCCAGTGAATCTGGGCATCCTCTGTCTGAGAAGTTTGCAAATATTATCTCCTTTTGTACTTTAAAAATTCTTCATCTCCTTTTGCCTAGGCAACAGACCCTGCTTATTTCCATGAGGATCATCTTCCTTACTCTTAACCCTGACTCTCCTTCCTTCCCTAGAAATGCTTAAAAACAGTCTGGATGGCTGTCTCTTCAGGATGCTGCAGTAATGGATTCCTGCTGTGGGATCAGTGATTTACAAATTCCCATGCACTCCTTACATATTATTTATTATCTGTAGGACCAAAAACACACTGAGAGGCACACAGTGGCAGATAGAAAAGAAAAAGGCACACCAAAGACAGTGACCATCATGCATAGAATTGAAAACAGACCAAGGGACCAGTTTCTAGAGAAAAAGATAAAGATGATGGTAGCAGGTGGGAGGGAGATGGGCAATACTTCCACATTTCCATTGCATTCAGTGCTCAAAGTTTTGGAAGCAATATAAAGGCATTCCACCTAACTTATGTTAAAATGCTGTGGGGGGAAAAAGTACAAACTGTGGGATCCTTGCTGCTCTCTGAGCTTGGTTGCTTTTCTGCAGACATGTCATTATTCAACTAGGCAACATCATCAGTGCAAAGTACCAAACCCATCAACCCTTTTCAGAAGGCCTTGAAGATTCTGCAGTAAACAGAAACAAAAGCCATCACCCCATTTCACAAAAGGCGACTGAAAAGCAGAAAGCCAGCTGGGTGCACATGCATATGTGTGTATGTGTGCATACATGCAGAGTAATCCAGGACTTTGCATGAAGGCTTCTTGGTCATACGAAGGAAAAGGGGAAATGGACTAAACTCTTGTCAATTTCCCCCTATTGATTTTGTCTGAGTTACTAAGAGAGAATTACAAAATTATCAGGCTATAATTTTCTTTATGGAATATGAGGATAAGTAGCTATGGTAAAGAATGAAGCAGGAGTTAATTCAAATAGGGAACTGAAACCACAGTTCTGGGAGGGAGGGAGGGAAGGAAGGAACCTAACTTTGCCTCTCTCTGTTACTGAGCCAGAAATAAATTATCTCAGCTTTCTAACACTGCTGACATACAGTAATCCAGAGCTGCTTTCAAACTGACAGAGAATCCTTGTGGAGAAATGCTTAGAGGGTTTTTTTCTTTTACTCCTGTTTAAGTGAATGGAGAAAATACCTAAATTGCCTTGAATCAGGAAATTTATTTATTTATTTATTTATTTATTTATTTTGATTTTTATTCAGGATTTTTCTTTCAGAATTGCTAATGTTCCAAGATACATGGTTATGAAGCAATTTATTTTATAGCTGGCATGGAAAAATCCAAACTTTCCAAAATTCAAGGGGTCTCTATGATAAGAATATGGCATTATGCTTTTCCTTTTAATACTTCCTAATACAGTATGCAAAAATTCTACATTGCATACAGTGTAGAAAATCCATAAGCTTGCACTATAAAACAAAATGCCAAATTAAGGTCATTAGGACTAAAACATGTTTAAGATATATTGAAAAAGCAGGCTGTGGTAGATTGGATTATACAAGTTACTGGATGATTAAGCATGGCTATGATTTTGTATTATTATTTATTACCTTGGGGCTGTCTGTTTATGTTGTAATTCTTGCAGACTCACTGGCATTAGTTTTGCTATAAGTTTCAATGACACAAGGAGCACAAAAACTTACTCCTTCCTTTGATGTCTTTTGTTTGAATAATAGAAATGAAACAACACAGACAAGAAGCTGTGTTAAAAATGTCACTCTGAAAGCTTCTTCCATCATTATTAGTTGTAGGTCTACTGAAGAAAGGCATACTGTATCAGCTGCAGGAAAGGAAAAAGCGTTGAGCCTCTTTCTCAACTGAGCAGTTAATAAAATCACATTTTCAACACTAGCTTAAAGAATTTTCATTTAAAATAGTCTTGGATTGCTACACAGGCCATTACATTCCGCACTGCCATGCAGCAAAATGTGAAATCAATAGTCATGGAAAGCCTGCTGCTGAAATGTTAACTTTATATAAAAGAGCAAGCGAATAATCTCCAAACTGTCCTTGTCCGCATGCAAATATTCAGGTGATAAAGAAAGCTGGAGTGACTGTCTTATATTTCACACTGCTGCTGCAGTTCCCAGGTTATGCAACCACCACCCAAAGAGGTCTGCCTATGATAACAAACACCATTCCAAGGACATGCAACATTGTGATGCCTATCAACATTGATATAGGATGCCAATTAACATAGATATAGGATCAGCCACAATACAGAAATGAGATAACATTAAAAGAGAAGTTATTTCTTTTTCTTTTTCTGATCATTATGTTAGCACTGCTAGCGCTGGAAAGCCAGTTTAGTCTAATCTAGTGCTAGCCTGCTGGCATCAGGCTAGAAACTAAAAGACCATGGGTTCTTCTAGTCCCATCCCAGCCTTAACCATATGTAGGAAATGTCTGTGGGAGATGTTGGGTCCAAAAAGGCAATGAGAAGGGTCTGTAAATGACCCAGCAGAGGGAGCTAGGCTTTTCTGTTTCAGTCATGACAGCTGAGCAAAATAAAAGGTGAAAGAGGAACTAAGAAGGAAGGCAGCTGGGGAAGGCTGCTTGCTGTTACGCAAGGCAATATTTAGGGTGACAAAAAGTATAATAAATGGGGGGGGGGTAGGTAGATAAGGTAGTGAAGGGAGCTGAAGCAGTTGCAGGTATGGGTAAACACCTGAATAACAGAGTTGGAAGGGACCTTGGAAGTCTTCTGGTCCAACCCCCTGCTCAGACAGGAAACCCTATACCATTTTAGACAAATGGTTATCCAATCTCTTTTTTAAAATTTCCAGTGTTGAACCATCCGCAACTTCTAGAAGTAAGTCATTCCACTGATTAATTGTTCTCACTGACAGGAAATTTCTCCTTAGTTCTAGGTTGCTTCTCTCCTTGATTATCTTCTATTATTGATTCTTGTCCAGCCTTCAGTGCCCTGGAGAATAGATTGATTCCTTCTTGTTTGTAGCACCCCCTTAGATATCGAAACACTGCTATCATGTCACCCCTAGTCTTCTTTTCATTAATAATAATAATAATAATAATAATAATAATAATAATAATAATAATAATAATAATAATAATAATAATAATAATAATAATAATAATAATGTTTTAATTTGTATACCGCCCTTCTCCCGAAGGACTCAGGGCGGTGAACAGGCAGATAAAATACAAACATACACAATAATTAAAACAACCCTTAAAAAACTGATTTAAGCTTGCCCGAAAATTTAAAATGACAATACACCCCATAAAATTACCAAAATTTAAAAAACCATCAAATTCAATTAAAATTTAAAGGTAAAATCAAGCTAGTCCAGCCATACGAAATAAATAGGTTTTAAGTTCGCGGCGAAAGGTACTAAGGTCAGGTAGTTGTCGAAGCCCGAGGGGAAGTTCGTTCCACAGGATCAGAGCCCCCACAGAGAAGGCCCTCCCCCTGGGGGCCGCCAGTCGACACTGTTTGGCTGACGGCACCCTGAGGAGTCCCTCTCTGTGGGAACGCACCGGACGCTGGGAGATAGAGGCCAGCAGTAGACGGTCCCGTAAGTAGTCCGGTCCTAAGCCATGGAGCGCTTTAAAGGTGGTAACCAATACCTTGAAGCGCACCCGGAAAACAACAGGTAGCCAGTGCAGTCTGCGCAGGATAGGTGTTACGTGGCAGCTCCGAACCGCTCCCTCAATAACCCACGCAGCCGCATTCTGGACTAGCTGAAGTCTCCAGGTGCTCTTCAAGGGGAGCCCCATGTAGAGAGCATTGCAGTAGTCCAGGCGAGAAGTAACGAGAGCATGAGTGACCGTGCATAAGGCATCCCGGTCCAGGTTGGGACGCAACTGGCGGATCAGGCGAACCTGATAAAAAGCTCTCCTGGAGACGGTCACCAAATGATCTTCAAAGGACAACCGACCATCCAGGAGACGCCCAAGTTGCGTACCTTCTCCATCGGGGCCAATGACTCACCCCCGACAGACAGCCGCATCTGCAGCTGACTGTACCGAGGTGCCGGCATCCACAGCCACTCCGTCTTGGAGGGATTAAGTTTGAGCCTGTTCCTCCCCATCCAGACCCGTACGGCTTCCAAACACCGGGACAGTACTTCGACAGCTTCACTGGGGTGGCCTGGGGTGGAAAAGTACAGCTGAGTATCATCAGCGTACAGTTGGTATCTCACCCCAAAGCCACTGATGATCTCACCCAGCGGCTTCATATAGATGTTGAACAGGAAGGGTGAGAGAATCGATCCCTGCGGCACCCCACACATGAGGCACCTCGGAGTCGATCTCTGCCCCCCTGTCAACACCGTCTGCGTCCGGTCAGAGAGGTAGGAGGAGAACCACCGATAAACGGTGCCTCCCACTCCCAACCCCTCCAGCCAGCGCAGCAGGATACCATGGTCGATGGTATCAAAAGCCGCTGAGAGGTCTAATAGGACCAGGGCAGAGGAGTAACCCTTATCCCTGGCCCTCCAGAGATCATCCACCAGTGCGACCAAAGCTGTCTCCGTACTGTATCTGGGCCGGAAGCCGGACTGGAACGGGTCTAGATAGACAGCTTCATCCAGGTACTGGGGCAGCTGACATGCCACCGCACTCTCTACAACCTTCGCCGTGAAGCGAAGGTTGGAGACTGGCCGGTAATTCCCTAAAACAGCTGGGTCCAGGGAAGGCTTCTTGAGGAGAGGTCTCACCACCGCCTCTTTCAAGGCAGCAGGAAAGACCCCCTCCCGCAAAGAAGCATTTGTAATCCCCCGGAGCCAGCCTCGTGTCACCTCCTGAGTAGCCAGTACTAACCAGGAGGGGCACGGATCCAGTAAACATGTGGTGGCATTCAGCCTACCCAGCAACCTGTCCATGTCCTCAGGAGTCACAGGATCAAAATCATCCCAAACCACCTCAACAAGACGGGTCTCGGAACCCTCGCCTGGATCTACCCAATTTTGATCCAATCCGTTCCGAAGCTGAACGATTTTATCGTATAGATAACCGTTAAACTCCTCGGCACGCCCTTGTAGGGGGTCCTCCCACCCCTCCTGTTGGAGGAGAGAGCGGGTCACCCGAACAGGGCGGCTGGGCAGTTATCTTTAAACAAGATATACCCAATTCCTGAAACTTTCCATATGTTTTTGCCCTAATCAACTTTGTATAGTAACCTGAATTTGCATCATTTGACCCCAGGGACGCTGCAAGGGCTATAACTTCAGGCAGGGATGTAAGTCCATTTTTTTTAACTACCATTGTAATTTCAAAGGGTCATAAGTTAAGAACTATCTATGTACATAAAATTCTTTCAGTTTCCATAGTAGGTTAAAAAAAATGGGCCCTAGTGTTCAAGAAAACGATACATTAATAGATAAACAGTTTCTACATTTTTAAGTCCAATGAAGTTTGAAACAATATTACAGTACTGTATATGCTTTTAATATAGAAACATAATTCATATATTTGGAACCAAATAATTTAGAATGAATTAGCTGAATACCAGTATCAAAAACATGACAAAAATCATGGGAGTAATATACAACTGTGCCACTTTTATAGCATAAATCAGCTCAATCTGAAGCTAATTTCTCTGACTGAAGAAATAAGTAATTAGCCTTACTGTTTTAAGAAAACCAGTAACAAAGATGAAATGTGAGAGCAAATTTGTTTCTTGACTTTATAAAACTTATAAGGTGTATATTTTTAATTGTAGAACATGTAGACATTATTCACTTTAATAGCAAAACCAATTTCTAAACTAACTCAATATGTTGTGGTTACAGCATTTAATAACTAATGATTGATTTTTTTTTAATATGGATTTTAATAGAAAATGTTTAAATAATGTACCAAAGAGCATGGTCACTTATGGTTTAACCAAACATGCTCTTCCAATCACAAATTCTTTCTATGTAAAGAAGGAAGAGGAGGAATAATGCTTTTGTGAAAACATGCCTTCATCAAGCTAAAATAATATTCAGTACATTTTTAGATTTTATCCTCTCATCTTCCCAGATTGATTATTTTGTCAATTTTTAAAATGCATAGCAGCCAAATATACAGTAGATTGGAGGTTGGGTGTTTTTTTTTGTTCTTTATTGTCTTTCTGTAAACTGGTGATCTGATGGGTCTTTTCACTGATAATAAAAGAACTAGCAGACAGCTATTTATCAGTGTCCTGAATCCTAATTTGCCTGGCATTTTATTACTAGAGTCTTCTTTTGGACTTCAGGTTGTTTTTGTAAAGTTATATTGATTTTAATTCTTAATTTTCCATATTTGTATACACCTTAGATTGGGACACGCTATAAATATCTTAAAACAAACAAGACATACTCTTTTAGAAACATTAAAGATTTAAAAAATACTGGGTAAGACCACAATTAGAATATTGTGTCCAGTTTCAGTCATCACAATACAAAAAGATGTTGAGACTCTAGAAAGAGTGCAGAGAAGAACAATAAAGTCACAAAGAAAAATGGGGGCAATCTATTATCCAAAATACCTGAGGAAAAGACAAGAAATAACAGATGGAAACTTTCAAAGATAGATCTGACCTAGCACTAAGGAGAAATTTCCTGATAGTGAGAACAATTAATCAGTGGAACAGCTTGCATTCAGAAGTTATGGGTGCTCCATCAGTGGAAGTTTTTAAGAAGAGATTGGACAGCCATTTATCTAGAATGGCAGGGTATCCTGCTTGAGCAGGGAGTTGGATTAGAAGATTGCCAAGGTCCCTTCCAGCTCTGCTGTTCTGTATTCTGAAATCATTATTTGGTTCATTAATAAATTCATCTTGTGGTTTTGTGATCACTATTCTTAGAAATAGAAATTGTACATATTTTAAAGCTGATGGAGGACTTCAAAGTAGATGAAGCCACTATTTGTTGGGTGAGCATTTATTGTGACTATTTTAGTCTACACTATAGCTCTCATTTTGCTCCCTACTTTGTGGAATGCACAAAGGCTATCAAGATTGGTTCTTCCAGTAACCTTTTGAGAGGCTTCCACCAATAGTAGTGACTATACTGGAAGCATATTTTCCCACTGCAATAACATTTCTAATTGTTAGTACATACGGTTTTAAGTTTTAACTCTAGTTAAAGAGATGAAGAATATACAGTTCTAGCAAAGTTACCCAAAGCGTTCTATCCTAGTGCTATAAGAAAGATCTATACTGCAGTAAAGAAAGATATATATTGGGAGTAGTGTTTTCAAGAATTTTAGAATCTGCAAGCTCCAGAAATGAAAATAGAGTGAAAAAATAATGGACTATGATAAAACATAAAGGGGAACAAAATAATGACAATAGATACAGAAACCAGCCTTAGTATTAACAATGAAGATTCTGAAGTAGTGGATAGCTTTTACCTTTTAGAATCAATTATCAACAACAAATGGTTTACTCTGTGACAGTGGGTGAAAAAGGAAGTTAAATTTTAAGAAACAGGATTGTCATCTTTATATTCTGTTGTTAGAGAAAAGTCCTCCAAGAACAGAAATCATAACATAAATCAACCCAAATGACCAGACTAAAATTACCATATTTTGGACACATTATGAAAACATCTCTTAAGTAATTTTAAGAAGTCCATAAAGCTGTTTGACTTTAAGGGTTTAGTTGTTGTTTTATTTAAACAGCACACCGGTTCAGGGCACAAACCATAAAAGAAGCGTAGAAGGCTGAACCTGCTGAAATTTGGTCCTTAACAAATAGAGAATTCTACACTATGTCTTAAAACATCCATTGGACTCATAACAATCAAGATAGTCTTTGAAAAAGCTAGCCTATAAATTCACTTCCAGGTTTATAGTTAAAACAATTAATTTTTATAATTACTAAAATTAAAGTTCACTGTTTGCCAAAAGCAATAATGTGGAATAAAGGTGCATTCATAGTAAATTCCTTTAGCAAAATATAGAGATAGTTAATTCATATGAAACTCTACCTTGGCCTTATCTTTTGCAGAAAGCAGAAAACATAGTTTGTCTTGCATTATCTGTAATAAGATAGACAGTCCTTCATTTTAACTAGGTGCCACTGCCAATATCAGTCCTGCTGAATGAAAAGCCAATGCAGTGCTTTCTTTTCCCTACAAGTAGAATGAAACCTAGGGAGACCTGAGGCAATTAATTATACTTTCCACCAGCTGGCAGATATTTTGTATTCAGTCTGTACCTTGGTAAAAATTATGGCAGCAGATTAGACTCATAGCACAATACATCAAGGCATCAAATGACCTACTTCTACCAAGCTGCCAACAATTAGTTATTAGCACCATGCTTCAAACCACAACAGTAGTATTACAATTCATTTGAACCTTTTTCTAAGAAGTATGGAATTTGGCAAACTACCTCTGAAAAACCTTGCCAAGAAAACTGCAGGGACCTGTATAGGCAATTTCCAAGAACTGGACAGAACTGAGTGGGATAAAACAATTTTTTAAATCCTAGTAACTCCCAAGAAAGTGCATTTTTCCCTTTCTCAATTTATGAAAACAACAAAAATGCATTTTATCACTAAGATTTTTTAAAAAATTATAATGCTGATTTTAATTTACTTCTACGAGTCTTAATCTTTAGTTGATTCAAATATTGCTGATTTCTTTTCAATTCTTCGTTATCCCATCTCACAAACTTTTTCAAGATCTTAACAAACCTCTTTAGTTGATCCAATAAGTAAATTTTCCAAGTCATTTTCTTGGTCTATCATTTGTATTTTCCCTTTAATTTTTAAAACTTCAGCCAGGTTTGTTTATTTGTTTTGTATATCCAAAAAAGCCTCTTTTTCCAAATGATTCTCTTGGCCTGTCAGTTCCAGTTCCATGTATTCTGTACCTTCTATCAGTGGTGAGTTGCTGCCCGTTTGCCCCTATTGGGAGGCTCTGCCCACCCACCCAGACGTCATCAAATACGATCTACGTGAGCGAACTGGTAGCAAAGGTAAGTGAAACCCACCACTGCCTTCTATGTCTTTGTCAGACAAAATTTGTTCCGTATCTGTCATTATCTTCCTTTGGGCCTACTTTTTATATTTTGTGAAAACTTAAATTACCTAAAAGTTAATTTTGCTGCCAGTAACATGCCAAGCTGGGCTATGAAAGTCACAATTGTTTATCTTTAGCTGCTATTCAGCAGAAGGGGCAACAATAAGTATCAGAGTGAATATGAAACAGGAAGACCATCACCTAATTTTCTGGGTGACAAAATTAGTTGTCTTCTGCCTTTCTTCATTATAATGTTTAAATAAGAAAAGAAAGAAAACTGCTATTAAAGAATTTTAAAGAAATGAGCCAATCATACTTCAGTGGCATTGCAAGAACACGTTTCACCATAAAGAGATTACCACTTTCATAAATAACAAATAGCTCCATTTAATTCACTTTGAAACAAATCAGGCTTTTTATAATTTACCTCAGAAAATCCTTGATGTGACTTTAAATCAATAATTGATCATCGTGGATTGGCTCTTGGAATCAGTAAGAAATTTTATCTTATTTTCTCAACTAAGGAAATTATCCAGAAAGTAATTAGTTTTGGCTTGACAACTCAATTTGTCTGGAAAATAAGGTCATGAAGAGGTTATAAAAATAAGGGACCTGTATATTACTGTTAGGTGCAAGAAAGTAGGAACCGGGACAGCGTTCAAAAGTACTATGAGTTCATTTCATGCTACTTATAGACAAGAATCTGATTTACCAACTGTCAAGGCAAATTGATGCGACGTTAACAGTCAATGGGATTCACAGGGGGCTGGACTTAGGTCTCTTGTGGGAGTGTAGCGATTCCAAATTGATGAAACATTTGACCCACTCTCGGGCTCAGCCGGTCCATCTAGTACAGCCACATAATAAAGTTATGCAGACTTCAAAAATAATGCAAAAGAAATGTTTTGAACTTCACCTATTCATTAAAACAGCCTGGGTTTCTTCTTTATTTTTGTATTTATATAAATGTCAATTTCAAGAAATATAATTTTGATATGTGGACAGAGAATTGCTAAAGTTATACAATTAATGTTCAATGTTCAGCAACAACATAGAGTTGTTTTTATGATATAAAAAGCAATATGGTTTGTTTTAGCCAAATACCAAAATCTTTACTTTTATTTATATTTTAAAAATAAAATAAAAATAATATTAAAATTAATATAAGTAAATATTTAATTTCTGCTTTCCCCTTCTTTGTAGCTTTGCAGTAGCTATAAACTGCAAGCTATAAAATAAACTTTAGAAATCATACTCTTAAGCATTTGTATTTACCTTGTTATGTAATATATAAAACTGTGTATATATATATATATATAAGCCATTCTTGCTTAAATTTAGTTAAACTTACTTATGTTTATATACTGTTAAGTTTTATCATGCTACATGTTCTCCAAATTTAAGGTCTCAATCACATATACTATGCCTTTTTTTACAGTGTTGTGAGATGTTTTCCTTACAGCCAAATATAACTTAATACGATATCATATTTTAATTGATATGTTTTGTAATTATACCTAGTTAAAATGTGGTTTCATTTCAAATTTGATTTCTTTCTTAATGATGATGTGTAATTATTTCAATAGTCAGGATTGTTTGCATGTCTATCTCAAATAGTAGAACATTCCGTCTGTGTCATGGCATTTACAGCATTTATTAATATATGATTTGTCTATTTTAGCAATTGTTGAGGTTGTATATCATCTGAAAAACTCTTTCTCTCAAACCTCAGCTTGGGGTAAATTTTATAGTTATACAGTTTTTAACAGCGTTGTATTAGAGCCCTTTTATTAAAGTTCTGCATCCAGTTTAAAATACATGTTTTTATTTATTCTATCTCCATTTCATATCCAAGTAGCTTCTTGTTTTTTGTTTCGAAACTTTGCATGAGTGGGGGAGGAGGAAAAGATGATGCTGCTTTAAGGAGTTAATGAAGCAATTCTTAAAATAATCATATCTTTTTCTCAGATTCACATGGATTCCTGAAAACAGATGGTGGTATTTAATGAAGAGTACAGTGCTGCTGTGTTACATGAGGTCCAAAGCATTTGTGAACCATACTTACTGCAAAAACAAACTGCCAAGCTTTGGTCTTTTATATGTTTTATATGTATTAGGCAGAATATAGAAGACTAAAACTCTGCAGACTTTTAAGAGGATGTTTCACTCCAATGAGAACTTGAACAAGCACCTTCTTCTGTCAAAATTGCTTCACAAAATAATGTAGTCATGCTACACTGATTTGCACTTTTATGAATCCTCATCCTGCACTTACAATCACTGTCTTTTCTAAAAATTCTGAACACTTAGAATAATAGTAGGCTGTAGATAACACAAATTGCCTCATGAAGGTATATCACATTGTTTCTTCGCACCATCATGTGATGGATCATTTTGTCTTCACAGTTTGAAGCAATTCATCAGGGAAAATTATTTCCACAAAATCATAGTTTTTTACATGCATAAACATCTTCACACATTGAAAACACATACTCTGTAATACAGCACAGTCTAATTATAATTAGAAAAGCAGAAATGGATATGGAATTAGATGTTGCTTACAACTCATATCCAAATCTACTCTCCCTTTTTTTTAACTTTTGTGTCTTATTGTGAACCTACTTTGAAGTTCATTTAAAATGTGTTGTTTGGAACTAAATTAAAATCCTATATTATAGGATCTTTTAAGAAGGAATTAAAAAAACGAATGCACAGAAAATAGGAGAAATGAGCACATAAAGAGCTACTCTTGATCTCCTAACCATGATGAGCAGACCTGGTAAAACTGGCTTATCTACATCATTTCTCTCTTCCCTTTTAACATTTTGAGATTAAAACAATGAACATTCCTTATCTTTTTTGTTTAACTATAATTATTTGTAGAATCCTTAGGCATACATCATAACTCTAATGTATTTTTGTTCAAACCAATACTACTAAAGAAATCAGAAAATCATGTTCAGCCCATATCTAAGTAAAATGTGCGATGGTGCAACAAGCTCAATATGTCTTTTTCATACTAATTATATCATTTCCAAAAATGACAAATAAAGATTAGAATGGCAATTTTGTTCCCTCTGAAAATGCAAATCTCTTCCAGACATTTTTGTCCATGGCATTACAAAAGCAGAATATCAATGTACAGTAAAGTACATTGTATATAAATGGCTCATGATTCAACTTTTGGAATCTTTAAGTACTATTGCAGAAAATTCCTGCCTATGAATCCAAAAAATTGCTATCTATCAGTAAAGCATAAAATAGATCAGAATCTATTTATTAGGGGTGAAATCTGAAAGGTTCTGGAGAACCAATAGTGGAAATTTTGAGTAGTTTGGAGAATCGGCAAATACCACCTGGCCGTTGTGCGTGCGCGGTGCTGGTGGACTGCGCATGCGTGAGGTGGCACACGTGCTGAAGGTTCGCCATCACACATGTGTGAGGTAGCACGCATGCCGGAGGTTTGCCATCACGCATGCGCGATGGACCGCTGCACTTTCGGGGTTGCCAGCACCGCATGCGCGACGACAGCTGGCCGGCACACATTTTACCACAGGAACATGATGGGAGCCGGCGAGGGCACGCATTTGTCTCAGGACGGTTTTGCTTGCCACTTCCGGCACGCGGGCAGCATGAGAGAATGCGGAAGGTTCGCAAACGCTGACCTAAGATGTCTTGGTAAAATTCAATTAAAAAAATAACGATAAGAAGAATGATTTAATGTCTAAATGGATAGAAACAACAAATGATTATGAGCCATATTAATTTTGGAGGCCTCGAATGTACATTTTAATACATCCACATATCTTTTATCCCTCTTGGCTTCCGACAGCAGCTAAGGAGGTGACATGAAATTGGGACTATGTGGTTGTGTTGGCCTTTTTTACAAAAGGGAGTGGTTCCACCAGCCTTCAAGGGGGCGATAGTATGTCCCTTCCTCAAAAAGCTATTACTGGACTCAAAGGTCCTGTGTTCCAGTTGCTAAACGACCGATTGCAACTTGAGAACTACCTGCATTGTTTGCAATATTTGTAATTTTTCACTAAATGCAGTGAAAGCTACATTATTACAACAAAAATATCTTTGTGAAACTTCTAACATTTTTATATTGTGGCATCTGTTTTCGTAGGCCAGAAACTATTTTTCCAGTTAGGTTTGGGTGAATGTGAGTCTACTTCTTTTTATTTTAAGGTTAAGCAAAATTGGAAGAAATAAAATTAGAAAGATTTGTAGTTTGTCTTCAAATGCTATCAGAAAAGAAATTATATCAGACTAAATCTAGTGCTTCTTTGAGAGGCTGTCCCTTTCTCATGCAGAGATGGGTACCACATACAAACAAAAAACCAAAACACCACACTTATATACAATATGTTTTATACCATTCTAGCTGTAAGTGCTGAACACCATTTTTTCATTGAGGTAAAGATGAAAAATATAATAAATGTCTTATCTTCAAGCAAGTAATACATTTTTTTAAAACTAATCATTTTTTAAAACTATTTTTTCTTTCTCTTAAAACAACTTATCTATGGGTTTAACCATATATTTATGTTGGATTATTTGAACATATCCATAGAAAATTATTATCATTGCTCCCACTCAAAATGGTAACTAGCAGGTCAGCACATACATACAGCTCTTAATGTTGCAATTATTAATCTTTTTATCTGTTACAAAATAATTTACAAAATGTTTTGAAGAAATGCATTCTAATTAAAATGACAAAATGACAAAAAAAGTTTCTTTAGTTTTAAAAAGAATTAGAAGAGGGAAGTAAAGATTTAGGTTATGCATCAAACTAATTCTTGTGACAGCATGTGGAGTATCATGCTACATAATTGGGCAAATTACTTTGGAAGTTTTCTGTCATTTTTAGTATCTAATAAAATGAAATGTATGAAAAACCTTACCTGGAGCAAGAAATGATGTAACATACACATCTGGTGGTACCAAGATTTGCATTTACACTGACCATAATGTTGTAGTGATTAATTATTCTATTTCCTAGCCTTTGCCACTGAATTTGAATGCCAAGATACTTAAACAACCAAGATGAAGCAGCCAAATGTTCACTAAACCTTTGAAAAGTCAATTTGTGGTGAACATCTGGGTCTTGCAACTTATCTAGAAATTGGTTTCTGTTATAAACTTTATTTATTTATTTATAGAATTTATATTGCCACCTATTCGCTCATGGTGACTCAAGGCAGCTTACAGAATATAAAACCACATTTAAAACAATAAAAACTAACAAAAAGAATCAAATAAATTAATATAGTACAATATAACAAAATCATGCATGTGCAGAGGGTCAAAAATGGGATGTAATGATGTCCCTGTGGGTGGGCGGAGCTACCGGTTCACATGAGCTGGATAGATCCAGCTGGATTTCACCACTGGGTTCCCTCGAGGTGCACTCACTTAGTGACAGCAGTCCTAGCAGTCAAGTAGATGCTATAGCATGGTGTAAGGACCGTTGAGATGAGCATGGCTTGTCAGCTGAGGGAAAAGGCCTACAGAGTTACTGCAACATGAGTGTTGCTGCACTGGAGGTGGCTGCTGCCAGGTGAAGGAGGATATGCACACAGCCACCATGGCGCAAGTGCGGTGGGAAGCCACGGGTGCCTGCTGCCAGGTGGGGAATGGTTCACAGATAACTGAAATGGGTGAGTTCAATTCAATTCAAATCTTTATTGTCAGTACACAACATATGTACAATGAGATTAGTTGAGCTCCTTCAGTGCACCTCCGAACACATACAACTCACAGTGAAGACAGAAAATCCCTAACCCAATAAATCATATTAACAAAACACCCAGTCCTATTGCACCAATGTGAACATGTTACACATTGCTCCAGCCCTGCAGTCCATCATACTACGTAGTTATGATGTTATTTCTCATTCAGGAGTCAGACAACCCACAGATAAAAACGGTTCAGCCTTTTTGTGCAGCTGGCTATACTTCTATATCTCCTTCCCGATGGTAGGAGGGTAAAGAAGTGGTAACCAGGGTGAGAGTCGTCCTTGAGAATTTTCCTCACTCTTCTAAGGCAGCGAGCCCTAGCGATCTCATCTAGTGGTTTCAGGGTACAGCCCACGATGTTTTGTGCTGTGCTCACCACCCTCTGTAATGTTTTTCTATCCGCGGCTGTCAGACCAGCATGCCATACCATGATGCGATAAGTGAGGACACTTTCTATTGTGGACTGGTAAAAAGAGGTCATCAGTTATTGTTCCACCCTGTTTTTATCAAGACCCTAAGGAAATGGAGTCTCTGCTGGGCCTTCCTGGCCACGTGGATCGTGTTGTTTTTCCAGGTGAGGTCTTTGCTGAGATGGACTCCCAGGAATTTAAAGGAGGATGTAGCATGTCCATTGCTTCACATGGACATGCTACAAAATATAAATTCTCCTAAATCTCATACTCCATAGCCAGGCTGCTCAAGAGAAAAAGTGACAGGACTGTGAATAACTTATAGGAGCATCTTAAAGGCTTCCCCACCAGTTTCCCTATTGACTTTGTTTATAGGAAGTCAGTGGGAAAATCACAAATAGTAACTACATGAACCATGGAACATTGTAGCTGTTATAAGTGTAAGCTGATTGCTGAGCACCGGGACTGTGATCACATGAGCTTGGGGCTGCTGAGATAACTGGAACTTTGAGCACCAGTCATAACTAACATTTGTTCTGTGCCACTGTAACTTTGAACAGTTACTGAAAGAGTGGTTGTTAACAAAGAACTACTGTATTAAAATGTAATTTTATTTTGTTGGCTGGTTAACTTTGTGTTTTTTATCATTTATGATTTCATGACATATATCTATCTATCTTGAGAATTATGGCTAAAGGACAAGCAGAAATACTGTAATAAATATTTAAAATCATAAGGAGATTTGTCACATCAGTTTATTGTTAATTGACAGGCATAATAAAATAAAGGCAAAATGTTTTGAAATAGAAAGAAATAAACCAAGACTTTCTTGTCCAAAATGCAGTACCTTTGGTATCAGATAATGAGTTAACTATATTCCAACTGTATTTTTATCTTCAGAAAAGAGGTTACACTATAACTCAAAGTGTTCTCATTGAACTGAGAAGTATTGTACAGAACTAACACCAGTTAATGCTGCAGGCAGGCAGTTGAAACTTTAAAATAGCCTTAATATAATTTGTACAGATAGTCCAGTAATTCCATCCAGTGGTCAATTTGCATAATAAGAATTTCATAGTCCTACTCAATCTTCTTTTGCACTTTCAAATTTGCTCAGGAGGGTTTCCCAAACTTGGAAGATGTGAGGATAATATAGAAGAAGATGAAGTCATTACACAATTAGAAGACATAGCTCTGTTGTTCAAATGCAATTGGGTACAATCCATTATTTTATATTCAGAGGAAAAGACCAGTGTACATATAGATCTTTATAAAATCCTGACAATAAAAAGCAACATGTATTTGGCATGGAAGGAACAGCCTATTGCCAAAGACAAATGCAAGAAATGATAGGGAAAAGATAGAAAAGATACATGTCCATCCCCCTCCAATAACTTCTGAAATATTGACCTCACCCCATTCCTAAGAGGTCTGTAAGGGGCGTGCATAAGAGCACAAACGTGCCTACCGTTCCTGTCCTATTGTTTCCTTTCGTTATATCCAATTAATATAGTTATTACATACTCATGCTTATATATATGCTCATATATTGTATAGTTATTTCATGCTTATGCTTATATATACTCTGTGACAAAATAAATAAATAAATAAATAAATATTTGCGTTCTGAATTAGAATTCATTCCCAGTTTGATAAATAAAATCTTATTGAAAATAAGATTAAAACATTCTTTCTGAAAAATATAATCTTTATATAAACATAGATGATAAGAAAATCTGTAAAGAAAGGTATGAAAAGCTCAATGAAACCTGGAGATTGAAGTACAAGGAGCTTTTTAAGGTCTTTGTGATTAAAGAGAAAGCAGCTATATATTTAGTTTAGTATAATGTATGACATGCTGCTTAAATCTTGTTTTCTCATTCAATTGATGCTTCAGAGCAGGTCTCTTAGACTGAATTAAAATCTTCTTTCTTACTGGCATTGTCAGGACTTGAGAAAAGTTAGCTTCAAGGGTTAATTGTTTGGAACAACTGGTTATGTGCCCAGTTTCTTGACTGTGTGAAGAGCCCCATTTCCTGGTTGTATTGAAATTTATGGCTTATAATATTTCTCAGTTGCTGTATTTGTTTGCTTTTTGTATTGTGTTTTAATTGATTTAAATTGAGTTTATGATTGTTTACCACCCAGTTTTGTTTGAGCCTAGCAGCCACACTGTGCTACCCTGCTCACACACACACACAACAAAAAGTTCTAGGTAATTTATTCAAGTCACACCCCACCAAACAGGTCCTCAGGTGGAATACATGTTGAACAGGTCCAGTTCCCAAAACCTGGCATGACAAGTGGAACTAGGCGAGTCCAGTGCAAAAGGCCCAAACGAAGTCAAAGAGAGCAATCCAAAAGTCAGAGAATGAAGTCATGAGATACATGAAAACACACAGCAGGAAATTAGACATATTGTTCCAGTGATGCTCAATTCCTCAGGGCGGGATTATATAGGTGATGCTATGTGGTGCTTCACAGAAAGCGAGGTTATCTCCTCTCAAATAATAGAGCCAATTGACATTGTGTCTCTCCCTTAACCACCCAGTGCATCCTTGGATTGGGAGGAGGTATGAACTTCACCTCCTTCTCATCCTAACTGCTGGCAACTGCTCTTGGTTCCTCACCTGGAGCCTCCTGATGAACTTGTTGCAGCTGTGGCTGCCTCAATCCCCAATCTGAGTTCCCACTTAGCTCCATGTTCCCTTCTCCCAATTCAGCCCCTCCTCATCCTTTGAATTCTCATCCGGGATGGGGTCTGGGGGAAGATCCATGATACAAATTTGTTTGAGACCCAGTACCCCAGAAGAGGGACGCGGTGGCTCAGGGGCTAAGACAGCTGAGCTTGTCGATCAAAAGGTCAGCAGTTCGGCGGTTTGAATCCCTAGTGCTGCCGTGTAACGGGGTGAGCTCCCGTTACTAGTCCCAGCTTCTGCCAACCTAGCAGTTTCAAAAGCACATAAAAATGCAAGTAGAAAAAATAGGGACCATCTTTGGTGGGAAGGTAACAGCGTTCTGTGCACCTTTGGCGTTGAGTCATGCCGGCCACATGACCACGGAGATGTCTTCAGACAGCGCTGGCTCTTCGGCTTTGAAATGGAGATGAGCACCGCCCCCTAGAGTCAGCAACGACTAGCACGTATGTGCAAGGGAACCTTAATCTTTACCTTTATCCCCAGAAGGAAAAAAAGGAGTCTTCTACAACATACAGTGCAAGGACTGTACATAGGACAAACAAGCAGAAGACTAGCAGACTACATCTATGAAAACCAACTAGCAGTCAGAAGACATGATGAAAACTCCTTAATTTCAAAATACATGGACTCAACCATAGTTTCAGTTGGGAAACTATAAGCATCCTAGATCAAGCCAAGTCCAAGAACATCAAAAAATTTCTGCAGACCTGGCAGTCAGACAAATTGGCCATCAACAGGCATATAGAAATAAACATCCCCATACCATTCAAAAGAGACAATCAAAATCCCCAAAGGAAACAAGAAGACCAAGGCACCTCCTCACCAGCAATCAATCCATATGAGCACCAAAATTAATACTATACCAGCAATCAAGTGAACAATATTGAGTGAACAATAATGAACAATAAGTGAACAATAATGAGTTAGTGGCATACGGCAGCAGCCAAAAAAGATAATACAATCCTTGGTTGTATAAACAGAAGCACAGAAACAAAATCACGTGAAGTATTAGTACCGCTTTATAAAACCTTAGTAAGACCACACCTGAAATACAATATCCAGTTTTGGTCACCACATTACAAAAAAGTTGAGTCTTTGGAAAAAGTGCAAAGAAGAGCAACTAGGATGATTAAAGGCCTGGAACCTAAAACATACGAAGAACAGTTGCAGAAATTGGGCATGGCTACTCTAGAGAAAAGGATTATGGGTGACATGATAGCAGTATTCCAGTATTTGAAGGGCTCCCACAAAGAAGAGGGGGTCAACTTATTTTCCAAAGCACCAGAAGGCAAGCCAAGAAACAATGGATGGAAACTAATCAAAGAGAGAAGCAACCTGGAATTAAGGAGAAACTTCCTAACAGTGAGAACAATTAACCAATGGAACAGTTTGCCGTCAGAAGTTATGGGTGCTTCATCACTGGAGGTTTTTAAAAAGAGACTGGACAGTCACTTATCTCAAAGATATATGGTCTCCTGCTAAACTTGGACTCTTGCTTGGACTAGAAGACCTCCAAGGTCCCTTCCAGCTCTATTCTGATTGAAATACTCCAATCAAGGAACTACCAGCACAAGCTAACAGTAAACAACAGCGTAATCAAGGAGTACCAAGAAAACTCCCATCAATGCTCTCAACAGCAAGCCATTAATATATAAAAATAAGAGCAAATCCATTCCTTTCTGCCACTGCTGTGTTACTTACTTTGGTAATGAAAACTGCAAGAAATCTGCCAAGCTAGAGAGCACCAAGAACCTCATAGTTCAACCTCTTCTGTTGGTATCACTTGTTTGAGATGGACAGTCATATAAATTGAATAAATAAAAAAAAGTAAACTCGAAAAGCAAACATGACTAAATGCAAAATATGAATCTAATTACCTGTATTAAATCTCCAGAATTCAACATCTCATTTCAAAAAGGCTGGATATAGAATTACATCTTAAATGTCACAGGATTTATTCTTACTTGAATGAAATTCAGTGACAGGATTCTGTGGGGAAAATGTGAAAAAACAGCTCTCATGCTATTAACACTGTGAATTGGATCTTAATTGTGTGATTGTTGCCACACACTCCTCATTAAATTATTTGCATACAGTAATTTATTTGAAATACAACGTTTATATGTGCCTCAATGAATGACAAAGGATTACTCTTCCTTCGGAACAAAAGAGTTTATACAATGACTAAGCATCTCTAAACCACATTTTATATCATCATTAAGGACCATTATCTAGGTTCTAAAAGGGCCGGTTTAGCTCAGGCTGGTAAAGCCTGTTATTAAGAACACAGAGCCTGCAATTACTGCAGGCTCGAGCCCGGCCCAAGGTTGACTCAGCCTTCCATCCTTTATAAGGTAGGTAAAATGAGGACCCAGATTGTTGGGGGGGCAATAAGTTGACTTTGTAAAAATATACAAATAGAATGAGACTGTTGCCTTATACACTGTAAGCCGCCCTGAGTCTTCGGAGAAGGGCGGGGTATAAATGTAAACCAAAAAAAAAAAAAAAAATCTTTTTATTTAACAAATGGAGAAACATTTTTAATGTGTCTTGAGATTTATTCACTGTAAAAAGATTTTTTTGTTCTCAACAATTTTCTAAAACTTATTTATTTATTTATTTATATTTATTTGATTTCTATACTGCCCTTCTCCCGAAGGACTCAGGGCGGTGTACAGGCAAAAATAAAACAAACAGTGCAATATATAATTTAAAATGCAATTAAAAAACTTATTTTAAAATTGGCCTGAAAATTAAAATATACAGTGAGCTAAAAACCCCATTTAAAATTAATTAATAAGAATTTTAAAAATTTGATAAAATTCAATTTAAGACAGCCCCGCGCGAATAAAAAGATGTGTCTTCAGTTCGCGACGGAATGTCCGAAGGTCAGGTATTTGGCGTAAACCCGGGGGAAGTTCGTTCCAGAGTGTGGGAGCCCCCACAGAGAAGGACCTTCCCCTGGGGGCCGCCAGCCGACATTGCTTGGCGGACGGCACCCTGAGAAGTCCCTCTCTGTGAGAGCGTACGGGTCGGTGGGAGGCATGTGGTAACCCAAACTTATAAAACTTATAAAACTTATAAAATTTATAAAAGCATAAAAACTTATGCTTTTATTGTTATTCAATCATATATGAATTTATTCTTGTGACCTACCTTTTATATATGAACATACAAATGTTACACACATAATAATTTGGGTGGGACAAACCTACTGAATCCAGTAAGATTTGCTTTTGAGTAGATGTTTAAATGATTTACCTGTAAATAAATACCTTTTACAGAATTATTTCTGAAAAAAATTAAAAGGAACATATCCAGAGATGGGATTCAGCCAGTTTGGACCACTTCAGGTGAAGTGGTTGTTAAAATTCTGCACAGTTCAACGAACTGGCAAATCCCACCACTGGCTGGTGCTGCTCCACTCTGCTCACCCCACCCCACCTCTTACAGCCACTCCTTTTCTCACCTCGCCTGGTTTGGCCACTCGCTTGCCTTGCTTGCCAGCCTTCGCCAGTACTCAGTAAGTAGCCTAGACTCATGCCCATGGCCCAACTGCTCTCTGGCTCCTTCTCTGCTTGCCTGCCTTCCCCCCTAGCCTACCACGCAGCTCCCACACCCTACCTGCCTCTGGATCCTTCCCTGCTTGCCTGCCTTCACCCCTTGCCTGGTAAGTTGCTGTCATGTACAGGGACAAAGGAGCCAGGTGGGGGCCTTTCTCTCCTCCCTCTTTTGGGCAGCTTTAGAAAGAAAGAGCTGGGAACTTAAAGCGAGGCATGCCCCGCACGCCCTGCTTTGCTTCACCCACTCTGCTGGCAGCTCCAGGCTGGGAAGCATTTTGGGCAGCATTTCCCAAAATGCTGGCCACACCCCCAATTACCGCCTTCCCTTCCCTTCCTGCCATAGCTGGTAGCAGAGAGGAAGATGAGCCAGGTTCAGCCACCACTGCTCATCCCTCTCCCCCAGCCACATCTCACTCCTGCCCTGACTTGCCTGTCGGGTTGTGGGAGTGCCTGGCCTCCCAGCCACCCCCTGCTCTCTGGAATGGCAGCAGCAGGGAACACGGGAACACCTGGCAGCGGGGAGGGAGAGGGTGGCTGCTAGCAGAGAGGGGAGCGTGCAAGGTTGGTACTTCTGGGATGAGGTGAACCAGGAAGCATCTGGATCCAGTTCACCCAGTCTCTCTTCCTCTAGAAGCTATGTGTCGTCCAACCGGCATGGATGGCAACTATGTGTTGCCAGTGCTTCTGCTAGTACACCAAGGACATTGGCTTTATTAAGGTGAGGGGGAGGGCAGCTGTGTAGGCCCGAGACATGTGCTTTTGGTTGCCCACTGACACCCCCTTCATTGCCCAGAGTTCTCTGGCAATGACCCCCACCCTGTTAAAGACCTTGGAGTTTTCATATCCAATAATCTAAGTGCCAAAGCCCACTGCAACTACATCGCAAAAAAGGCTTTAAGAGTTGTAAACCTAATCTTACGTAGCTTCTTCTACAGAAACACTACACTGCTAACCAGAGCTTATAAATCATTTTCTAGACCAATTCTTGAATACAGCTCGCCTCTCTGGAACCCATACCACATTTCAGACATCAATACAATTGAACATGTCCAGAAATATTTTACAAGAAGAGTTCTCCACTCCTCTGAATACAACAAAATACCTTATGCCATCAGACTTGAAATCCTGGGTTTAGAAAATTTAGAACTACCCCGCCTTCGACATGACCTGAGTTGAACTCATAGAATCATCTATTACAATGTCTTTCCTGTTGAAGACTACTTCAACTTCAATCATAACTTCAATACAAGAGCAAACAATATATTTAAAATCAATGTTAACCATTTCAATCTTCATTACAGAAAATATGACTTCTGTAACAGAGTTATTAGTGCTTGGAACACACTACCTGACTCTGTGGTCTCTTCTCAAAATCCCAAAAGCTTTAACCAAAACCTGCCTACTATTGACCTCACCCCATTCCTAAGAGGTCTATAAGGGGCATGCATAAGAGCACAAACGTGCCTACCGTTCCTGTCCTATTGTTTCCTTTCATTATATCCAATTAATATAGTTATCACATACTTATGCTCATATATATGCTTATATATTATATAGTTACTTTCATGCTTATTCTTATATATACTGTTGTGACAAATAAAATAAATAAATTTTTTTTTAAAAAAACCATTCATGAAGTGCACAATCTGGACAATAAAAAAAATATGCCCATGACATCTCCTAGCTCTAACGGTCATGTGCAGGCTAGGGAAGTAAATCTGAAAACATGTGTAATGTAACGAGAACTGGTTGTTAAATTATTTGAATCCCACCCCTGAACATATTGTGTTCCAGGCTGATATTGTATATCTTATTTAATATTTGTACACATGAAATATGCAAAACTCTCAGGGGTCAATAGCTAAGATTCCCCCACCCCCCAGTCCTAGTTGTGAAAACTACTGTTTTGCAAATGTCTACATTCCGGTAATATCACACTGTTTGTGACTAAATTGAGACGAAAGTGTCAATGATCCAGGGATAAAGAAACAGCAACAAAGCATCAAACAACGCAAAGTTTTCTTCTAGCTTCAAAGAATCATAAAAATTCTCTGTAATGGAAGTGAGCCTGAACAAATTTAAAAAGGAATGCAGAAAGAATTGTATTTAAGGATAGAGGGGAATTTATCAAAATATTTGACACCATAAAACTTCAAAAAATATGAATTAAACTATTCTTTAATATATGTCACCAAGTTTTTCAAAAAAATAATAGTTCTATACATTTGACTTTTAAACATTTCAGTGGAACTTTTGCTTTTTCATGTGTGTATGTGTTTTGTCAGCTTTGGACTCCTGACAACTGCTTGGATTAGTCCCTGAAATTGTTTTGGCAAGATTTACAGAAAAGGTTTGTTCTTGTCTTGTATTTAGGGCCTGCAGTTGAAGCTCAAGTACTTTGACCACCTAATGAGAAGACAGGACTCAATGGAAAAGACTCTGATGTTGGGAAAGATTGAAGGCAAAAGGAGAAGGGAATGGCAGAGTATGAGATGGTTAGATAGTGTCATTGATGCAATGAAAATGAATTTGGACAAACTCCAGGAGCCAGGGAAGGACAGGGGAGCCTGGCTTGCTATGGTCCATGGGGTCACAAAGAATCAGACACAATTTAGTGATTGAAGAATAACAACCTTCTTAGGCTAGGAGAGAGTGATTAGCTCAAAATCATCTGGTTTTGTACTTAACACAAGACTAGAACTCATGGTTTCCCGTTTTCTAGCTTGATGCCTTAATCAGTACACTAACTGGGCTCCCTTTTGCTTCATATACTCATTCTGCAATATCTAACATTCCTTTTCTACAAAATTAACAACTTTTTCTGTTTTTTCTTTCCTAAAAGCTTTAATACCTTGTGGGAAAAGGCAATGGGAAACATTCCTCTATTTCACCAGGAAAACCACATGGGTATACAAGATAAAGTGTCAGATGATGGGCCTCTCAGATCAAATAGCATTCAACATGCTATTCTGAGGAGTAGCTGAAGATCTTTCAGAGTACTAATGGTATTTATGATGAGCTATATAAAACCTTTGGGATGTCTGATACTGTCATATAGAAAAAGAAAATCTGACGTTATGAAGAACAAATTACAGTGGAACACAATGTAAGAAGCATGAACGTGGGAATACTCAACACAGTGAAAGATGAAATGAAATGACATCAGGCATCAATGAATTAAACTGGACTTGAATGTTTCAATGAGAAGATCACACACTTTGCTACTCAGGATACACATATACAAACACAAAAAAATAAGGAACTCATTGATTTCAAGTCAGGAAGAATAAAGCAAAGACAGCACTTATAATACTGTGGTGGAACCATTGGCTGAAGGGGAGGACATCTGTTTAGGGGGAATTAAGAGGCACTCCAGCTTACTGTCTGTTGGAGGAGGAGGAGGAGTTTTATTGTTCAATTCAATTTGAAATTCACAGAACAGAACAACCAAGTGGGTTTGGAGACAGGAATAAAAAAGTTGGGGATTTTAAGGATAAAAATGTAGTTGAATTCTATGGCCTAGGACCATGATGCCGAACTTATGGCATGCGTGCCAGAGGTGGCACACAGCACCCTCTCTGTGGGCACGTGAGCTGTCACCCCAGTTCAGCTCTTCCACACATGTTCAGCATCTCCCACCGGCCAGCTGGTCTTCGGGTCTCTGCCACGCATGCACGGGGCCACATGAGGGGACTTGCATGTGCATGCATGGGGGGGTGCAGGTGCATTGCATTGGGGGGGGGGTTGGCTGCACACGTGCATTAGGGCACACACACTTTGGCCACTCAGTCCAGAAAAGGTTAGCCATCACTGGCCTAGGAAATCAAAATGAAGCAAGGGAACAACTTATACTTTTTTGTCAATCCAATGTTTCTTTGTTGCCAATGCAGTCTTCAAACAACCAAAATGATGCCTGAATACATGGACATCAACACCTTCTACACCTGAGACAGAATTATTGGCTGAAAGTCACCCAGTTGGTTTTATGCCTCAAAGCAGGAGTAGAACTTGAAGTCCTCTAGCCCAGTGCCTGTAACCACTGCTTAAAACTAAACTAGCTTTCATATGCATTTGAATATATGATTCAAATCAGGTATTTGAAACAAGAATATATTTTCCCAACTTTCACCATCCTCATTCATCTCAGATATCCAAGTAGTCCAAACATTGTTTACAGTATTCTCTAATTTGTTTTCCACTCAGCCATTCATATCACTTAACAAGATACAATAGTATTTTTTTCCTGCTAATAATAAGAATAATATTGTTCAGTTTCGGAACATTTTATGCAGGATGCCACTATTAAGTTTTATTTATTTATATATTACACATATCTTGAAGCCACTGGTTTGCAATCTAATTTCTTCTTGAAGTATAGGTACAACTACAGATTTTTAAAAAAGAAGCACATAAATTCCCTTTTTTTAAACTTAAAGAATCATTTAAACAAAAATGATTTTAAATATAGCTATCTGCCATGCAAGATTGCTCAATCAGAAAAATCTTTCTCATTCAGTGCATCTTGAAAAATGGATAGCATATACAATATGTATGTGACCGTGAATGAGACCTACCAGCTTCAATAAAATAGCATTTACTCAAACCAAAATAGAATTTAGTTCAAATAATTCAGGCCATAATGTTATAATTAGATGTTCTGGATCAGCAAGTTTTAATGAGGTTAAAATTATGCACATCAACACTTTTTAATACTAAAAGGATTTACATTCTGCAAGATATTCTGGCATGATATTTCCAAATCAAATAACAAATAAAGATGTATTATTTGCCTATCATTTTGTACTTCTAAGGTTATGATTTACTGGTTCTATGAATATAAAATATATACTAATTTAAACATAAATAAAAATTGTCTAAAGCAACACGTTGTCATAGTTTCCTGGGGAAAGAAGATAGCCTGTCAGTTATTTTGAAGAATGCCCCATTAACTGTTTTTCATTTTAAACTAGGCCCTGATGAGTTTTTCTCATTTTACAGCTTTTTGTTATCAGCTGCCCAAGCATACAGGAACTAGTAGCAAGTTTATTTCACATGGCAGTCTCAAAACTTGACAATGTGGCAGAAAAGAAAATAGAATCTGGCTAATGCACCTAAGAGGTAGTCATTTATCATGCAATCTTACTTACCATATGATGTTGATTGCTGCAAAGAATAGGATGCAGACATTCAGGGGCAGAGAATAGTACAGCCAATGGAGATAGATATTTCTAATTAAAAAAAGCCTTTTGTTATACTTTTATTCTATGAGCTAAACCTTACTCTGGTACCTTACCTACATGGCCTGAAAAAGAGTATTTGGAATGGGGGGAATTATAACTGCCTCATACAACAACCTTTTGCAGTTATGACAGGGATAAAAACTCTGTGATCAGTTAACGTTTTTACAACCATTGCAGATTTTTAAAGCAAAAAAAAAAAAAAAAAGAAAAGCTAAAGACCATAAGCACAGTTATGACTTCACTTAACACCCATTTTGCTTAACAAACAAGTTGCCAGCCCTAATAGTGGTTGCTAAATGAGGATTACCCGTTCAACATTCAGATGGATGATGTAGCCAAGAAACTTGTCTTTCATTCTCAACTTTTATTACTACCTTCCTAATGGACAACATAAACAGTTATACTAAACATTGATATTTTCATTATTAATTACATTTACGACGCTTACATTGATATTGAAAAGCATATATTAATTACCTTTGTATCTTTTTTTTTAAGACCCTGTTATCCCTTTTATGAGGATGGACTTGGGGCAACTAAATGGAGTTGCTGCACTTCCTGATGCCTAGACAGATTTTACAGCAGTGTTTTTCCTCTCGTTGCTCTCTGACAGAGAAACATCTATTGCTGCTTATTGCACTCTCAACCTTCCAAGTGGGAGGCAAGTGTCTTCACCTCTAGGCCACAGCACTTCTCTTGATTATCTTTATATCATATAATCCCAATATAATTCAGATAGACTCAGCCAAATGCTACTGCCCTTGCCTTTCCAGATGAATGGGATAGACAGAGAGGAAGTAATAAAATGAACTCACAGCCAGTTAAGACTCCAAATATTATAGTTCTTTGGGTCGTACAGATGTGAGTCTCAGCTTCATCGATTTTTGCTATTGCAAGAAACTTCAATATTTTCTTCAGAGGTATATAACCCAAACCCCCAGAAACACATGAAGACTTAGATAGAACTACCCAAAACGCTCCAAAATGTTTACCTTTTACCAAATTGTGTTTTTACTGTATCAGAGGAGAAAGTGTTAACTATATAAATAATATTTAATCTTAATTGGATTTTAAAATTAGTGAAATAAAATTACATTTAATTTCACTAAAGGTGAGGCTTTTGGCCCATGATGTTTAGAGTCAGTGCACTATGGCTCTTCACTCAGAAGCTTCCAAATCTTTGTAATATCTCATTGTATTTAATAAATTTTAAGATAGTTTTCTTGTTCTTATCTAAGTTTGCAGCATCATTTGTTTTAGACTAGTTGGTCTAAAACTTAGCTCACACTCACAGTCTACCTGGTCCATAAGTTAAGTCCTTAGTTCTGGTGGCAGTTTAGCTTCCATATTATAAAATGGGCTTGATCTCATCTTCTTTCCAGATCTTCCAGGTTGCAGTGAATCATAAAATTCTTGAGCGAACATGCATAGAAGTCAAATATATATGTTAAAAAAATCTTAATTTACCTCCTTAGGAAAAAAATGCAAATCAGGTTAACCTTTCAATTATAACTGAGTTTGATACCTATAAAGCAAGTTTAATTCAAGATCTTATATCATTAACATGTTATATAGGTGTTTCTCCCCCAAAGAAAAAGTCTTTAAAATATTAAACAATTAAATCATTCTCAAATCATGGGATTCCTAAGACTTATTGTCAGCTTTAAAATATATATTTTTTCCTGTTGTATCAACAGTATTAGACAACAAAACTGTGAATGTTCCATTGCCGTTTTGATCTCTGCAGTAACCTTGAGACTCTGAGTCTTTGGGATAAAGATCATGGAACATTGGAAAAAGAAACTGTAGATGCATTCCAGGGCAAAAGATTATTGTGCTCAATAAGAAAATTATTAAATATCACATTCCCATTGAAATTGAACTCTTCTACAAAAATCAATAGATACAAAGCATATGCAAAGCTCCCAAATGCATTCGTTTAGAAACTATGAAGCAAAAATAAATTATCTCTGAAGCAATCTAAGTTTATAATGTCTAAGGGGGAATTCTAATGTTACGTGTCTAGTTTTTACTTGCACAATAGTGTAAATTACTCCCTCTTGCAGACTTCCTCCCTCAGATCTGCCCTATGGGATTCACAATCCCATAGGGCAGATTTGAGTTAATCTAATGAGGCAGGAAACTACAAGGAGGAAGGGCTATTTGATCCAGCAGTAGTTTCCATCCCATTGGTGGAAGGAGTTTTTAAAAACTATCCTAAAACTGCAATTCTTTGCATGCTCAAGAGTAAGAGCCATGTAATCCACTGGGTTTTATATTAGAATTGGTAGATAGACTGCAATATTTGTTTAAAATTTTACCAAAGCTTGTAATATTTTTCAGTTAATACTTCCGCTCCTTCCAGTAGCAAGCTACTTTCAAAGAACTGAACCTGTCGGAGGTCATTTATAAAGTGACTTAAGTTATGCTAATACTGCATAAAAGTGAATGAGATCATTCACTCTGTTATAACTTGAGGTCACAGCCAAAAAGGCACTTCAGTTGTCATCAGTATGCCTTTATTTGCAACAAAATTCCATCAGAATGAAAAGATGTGAAATATAGTAAAGAAATTTTGTTCATAGATACTAGTCCAAGTCCTAGAACTTAGCATTTATTACTAAGAATTGCAAAAAAGAATGTTTAAATGTATTTTATTGCCAAGACTCTTTGGTAACAGGAGGTATGCCACAAGATTTCTACACCTGATAATTTTACAGAGTAGGGAAATTCATGGAAGTTTTTTAGTACAATTCAATATATGTTTTCAAGTTTCTTGTCAAACTTAAAACTTATTCCTTCTAAGCCATTGGCAGATTTATTTCTAGATGCTAGAATGCTTCCAAAATATAAACAAAATCCAAAAATGGCAACATAAACTGAATCCATTTAAGTAAGTTTCTATCAGCACTATTAGCTTGTAAGATGCTTTTGCCAATATATCTTTCCCCCATTATCATGTTATTCTGACAAATTTCCCTGATGTTAAAAACTACATATTGGAGCTGTTAAAATCAGATACAGTCTCAGAAAGACATCAGAAAATTATTAAGTAAGTTATTGAAAAGACTGCCCAGCAATCCAGAGTTGTATAATTCATGGCTGAGAGATTTTGTGACTGAAAGGCTATTATTTTCCCAGAGGGATTGCTGCATAACATTTTGCTGAAAGCAAGAGAAATGCTCACAGAGAGGTATATACTTATCAACCCACACCCACCCTGCTATTTAAATCTTCCATTCCTTCAATCAAAATGGCATGTCAGCTTCCCCCTAAGTTCATGCCACCCTTTCAGGACATTTAAAGTGATTCAGCTGGGAATTTACTATTGCACAGCAGCATCCTAGGAAGAAAATGACATCTCTCACCAGTGGTTAAAAAGAAACACAGATTGTGCTATTCTTTTTACCCCTTCTATGTGCTATTTGAAACTAGGACAAGCTTCAAATAATTGGAAGTCCAGCCTTTTTGTTCATATATTAACTCCTCCACCTGTTGAACAGTATGGATCCATCCATTCAGGTTTCTCTGAGGAAAAGGACACAAGTAGCAGAATCTCATTCACTAGGATCTTTCACGGGACACTTGGATTTGTCCTAAGACAACCTTGATTTACTTGCTGTGACCTCCTTTTCTTACTTGGATTATAGGCACGCTGCCTCCAGTTTAACCGAGACTGAAAACCCACAGAAGACCGCTTAAAGCCGGAGAAGAGCATTCCCGATCGTTAAGGCAAACCAGGCAAAGGGGTGAGGGGAGTCAGTTTTCTCGCAAATGTCAGTAGATCATATAAGCCCCCACCTTCCAAATTACAACATCCCGCCGATGCATTATAAAATCCGATTTTCCACTTTGGAATGCAAATCAGGAAGCTGCACTCCCGCGCGCAAAAACGCGCGCCTTACGCGCGTGAGCGCGCACACATACACACACAAAAACCCCTAAGAACAGGAGAGGGGGAGAGAGAGAGAGAGAGAGAGAGAGAGAGAGAATGAATGAATATCTGTTATCCTCTAGACTCGGTACCCAAAACAGAAGATGCAAAGCTGAAAACGTTACAAACTCCGGGCAATGTCAAATTCCTGGCTCCTGGAGAAGCAAAGAGACGGCCGAGGATTTATAAGTAACTGTTATAAAGCAGCCTCGTTCATTGCAGCCGATCCAAAGTAACTTGATCCCTCCTCCGCTTTCTTTCCCCACTTGACCCCAGCCGCCCCAACTTGTTTCCAGGTTAACCCCCCAACGAGTCAGGCTACTCACCCTACCTCGGTTGCTGGAGGGTTGCTGTTGTTTTTTTCCCCCAACTTGAGCGCCTCTTCTCCAAACTGCGTCCAGAATGGATGGGACAAACGTGCCTTTCGGAGCGGGGGGGCGGGGAGCTCGCCTGTCCCGAGCAACGCGAGTACTTCAGCAGCGCCCCTTCCAGCAGAGTAATTCCATGGAGAGCGGGGAGGGGGAGGGGAGGGGAGACCGTGGAAGCGCGAAGCGAAGCGCGAGTCGAGCGAGCCCGTTAGGAAATCATGGTGCCTCCTGCTGCGGGGCCAGTGGCGCGGGCAGCTTCGGGCAAGGAGGAAGCCAAATGCTCAGCCGCCTCTCTCTCTCTCTCTCTCTCTTCTTTCTTTCTTTCTTTTTTGGTAGCTCCCGGGGAGAAGCCCTCTTCACGCCCGGGCAGCGCGGGGCATCCTCGAAGGAGCGGGAGCCCAGGCGAGGGCTGCTGCCTGTCACAAGTCCACCCCGCTTTCGGCACTCAGCGCATGCTGCACTCACCCGGATGCTGCTGGTGGGGCTGATGCCTTGCCTGGCGAAACATCGCTGTGGGGAACACACCTGGACCCGCTGCTGCTCCTGCCCCTGCTGCCGCCGCAACCGCTCGGCAGGCCGGCAGTCTAGGAAAAAGAAGGAAATTCCCACTTTCGCTGTCACCTTCCTCTTCCTGGCTCGCCTTGCCAGCTGCCGGGCTTCCCCTGGCGCTCGGCTCTCCCCTCCCCGCGCCTCAGCGGCACTCTCCTCGCTTCCTGCCTGCGGGATTCCTGGCGGAGTCCAGCGAAAGAGACAGCACTGGCAGAGGGAACACAAGGCGCGTTTAACGCCAAGCTCGCCTCAGCGGCGTCGGTGGCGGCGACGGCAGAGACAACCACCACCGGCAGCTCCAACCAGCCAGTAGGAAAGCCCCCCCCTTCCTCCTCCCCGCCCCCCCCCGCGCCTTATGGCTTTCCCACGTGCTGCGTCTTTCCCCGGTTTATGTTGGCGGCGGGGGGGGGGGCGGCGGGGAGAGAGGCCAAAGGGGAACAGCGTCCAGCGGCCGGGTGTTCGCTCGCGCCAGCCCCACCCCCCTCTGCGCGCCGTGCTACTGGGACTTTCCCCTGCCGCCGATGCCAGGAATCCCGCTTCGCCAAGCTCTCGCATCCTTGGAGGAAATGGAGGGAAAGGGTGGCCCGCCTTTCAAAACCTGCAAAATCGGGGGCCGGAGCAAGCTTTCTCTCTCCCAGCTCACCTGACGCTACTCGCGGTCAGTCATCCCGCGAGTTCGTGTATCGCTAAGTGTGCAGGCAGCATTTCAACTTGTTTGCTCCTGGTTGGAGAAGGTCACCTAAGCTAGGCATGCATGGGACAAGCATGATAACCTGAGCAGAGTACTCTCCCCCCCCCCATATCCCCCCTCATTGACATCTTCAGGAACGGTGGTGTGTGTAAATATGTGTGTTTGTGGGTGCAACTGATACCTCTTGCAATGTGATGCTGAAGTCAGGCAAAATGTTGTCTCTCAAGTACTTGCATGCAAGTATGAAATCACATTATTTGCATAGGTGGGCATCCCTGTGGTTTCTTTCCTAGGCTGCTGTCTGTCCTCAGGACATTACCTTCATCTGATTTCTAGCCCATGAATGAATGGGTTTTACAAGATGGCTACATCCATTTTTAAGGAATGATTTCCCCTTTCAGCTAGCAAGTAACCTGTGTTAGTTTCAAGGTGAGTGTATTTTGACATGCTTCACTGTATTCTGTTTATACTACAGTTTGATAGCCTCTGGGGGGGGGGGGAAGAGGGTGGATGGTGGGAATACCCAGCATCTATTGGCCACTTCAGGCAGCAACACCAGATGCAATCATACTTCCCTCCGTTGGAATCCTGCCTCTATTCTCTCCCTTTTCCCTCCAGTAAGAAAGATCAAAACAAAGCAGCAACTGCACTTTCAATGTAGTGAATAAGGAAGATGACCTTGACAGTGATCATTTATTTATTTGTTTATTTAATTTATATAGCCACCTATCTCACCAATAGCAATTATGCCTAAAGCAAAAGGGACTGAAGCATTTTCAAAGTCCAGAATGGCCAGAAAGGGCTCAGATGCATACAGTCTTCGCTGATCTATAAGAAGTAGGAGGAGGAAATACAACACAGACTTGTAAGATTTTGTTATTGTCATAAAATCTCAATAAAATTACTTTTGGCTTCCTTGTGGAACTAATTTCCTAATCAAGCCTACCTTGTGAGGCTGACATATAAGTAGTTCTCTACAATCTGCCAAACATCTGGATGAATTATCTTGGGAAGAAGGGGAAGAACTGCAGTCAGGGCAGTGGTTGGATAAGGGGCAGCTTATCCCTCCCTTGAAATCATCTCAGGAGGGACCCTCTCCAGTTTCTTGGGTCATAAAGCGCAGGGGAGGAATACATGGTACTTTCAGACTTGCAAGATTCTGTTAATAAACAATAAAATACGGCTGTTTTTTCTTGGTGTACTTGCCTGGGATACGTTGCAAGGCTGACATTAGTAAAATGAGAGATTGGCTCTCTCAAATTTCAGGAACCCCCATTTTACGTGCTGTTCTCCCTGTTGCTAATCAGCTGTCAGACAATCTTGTTTTGACAGTGGGTTTAGCATGCTTTCAAAATTCAACAGTTTCACTCCGCAACCTCACTTCCAAAACAACTTCTATGACCAGCTGATTGGCAATAGGGGAGAGAGGGAGATGTTTACTGAAGCAAGAAGCCTACCAGTTGATTGTTAGAATTATCCAATAAAGTGGACAGAAAGTAACTCTCTCTGTTACGTTACTGCAGAAAAACTGCAGCTGCTTGTAAATGCAAACCATTGTTTTGATCCTCATTTCCGGAACAACTATTCTGCCCTGCCTTCCATATAACAGCCCTTCAGAAGAGAACGATCACGGCTCCTCACAGCCTTCTGCAGACTATCTAGTTCCTCCAACCATTTCTCATTGGGTTTTCTTTCCTGTCGTTCACCCCACCCCCAACTTGTCATCATTCTTTTTTTTTTCTCCATTGGAAAAAATTGCAGTTTTTCAATGTTCCTTCCAGGGTGCTTTAGTTGTTCATAACAAGCAAGACAGCAGCCATTATATCATGAGTGAAGCTTTTGCACATGCATGACAGTTGACACAGCTAGAAAATAGGTAGAGCTTTAATTAATAACAGAATAATAACAGAGTTGGAAGGGATCTTGGAGTTCCATCCCATGCTCAAGCAGGAAACCCTAAATCATTTCAGATGAATGGCTGTCCAATCCCTCCTTAAAAGCCTCTTGTGATGGAGCATCCACAGCTTCTGTAGGCAAGCCGTTCCATTGATTAATTGTTCTCACTGTTACGGAATTTCTCTTAGTTCTAGGTTGCATCTTTCCTTGATCTGTTACTTCTTGTTCTTGCCTTCAATTATGATGTCACTATCACCATCTTTTTTGTTTTGAGCTGCACTCCAAATCTAGAACTTTGCATTTGTCCCCATTGGAGTACATCTGGCTAGTTTGGACCCATTTGTTAAGCTTGTCAAGTTCCCACTGAATTTTAATACTGTCTATAAGACGTTTGCTGCCCTTCCCATTTTTATGTCATCTGTAAATGCACGATTGAAGTTTTGTTATCATCCAAATTATTAATTTGCTAAGCAGCACAGAGCCTGACTGCAGTTCAAGACTTCCTTTCAGCTTGAAACAGAGCTTCTGAGGTACACTGTTTAGATAGAATTGTTCAGCTAGCTTTGGTTATTTTCTCATAGAAATTGAAGATACTTCCAATCCACTTGAGAATAAAGTAAAAAATAAAGATGGGGAGAGGGCTGGGAAATGAGAAGCTTTCCCTGCAAAGTAAGAAATAATTCAGACAAATGAAAAATAAAATTTAATACAGCAGGTGGCAGCATATAGCTGACTTTGGCTATATTTAGGAAAGACTTGGATGGGAGACCATGGAGAAATTCAAGAGTGAAAGGTTAGACTGAGAAGCAAAAACACATGGGAAGCAGACACACAGACACACACACACACAGTAATTCCGGACAGAGGCAATGCTAGATTTCCATGCTGCTTAGATGTATCCTTCTTCAAGGATAAACATCTGTTGTCTTCTCAAGATGAAACAGATCAAAAATTATCCAATCCACAAAATCTTCCTATAGCTGAAACTATTAATGTGGTTACTTTCTGGATTCAGATATTCCCAATTAGATTCTTTTATGTGTACTCTCTAAATAGGGATTTTTTTTTCTATTGTGTTTCTTCCAATGTTATTGTTTTTAATACCAAGATTACAAAAGGGTACAAAAAAATAAACAGTGGTGGAAGCAACAAAATACTAAAGTCAATAACAAAAAATAGAAATGCAATCTTGGGACAGAAAAAAAGAAATAACATTAAATTTCCATAATAAAAGAATAATTTGTTGATACATCCCATGTGAACTATGAATTCAAAAGGGTTTTTCAAACTGACTGTAACGTCATTCCACAGTTTCGGGCAGTCCAAATCAAACATGACAATAACTCATTAGTTAAAATTTTTCAAAACAGAAAAACTTACTTGCCATTTTCAAACTGGGATTATCCCAAGAGGAATAAAAAAAAAACTTAAGAAAATAATATTTATAACAGCTTCCCCAAATCCCCTGATGCCTTTAATAATGGAAATGAAACAATAAAAATAAAATGAAATGAAAAGATAGGACAAGACAAGATAAGATAAAAGACTATAGAAACCAAATAGATGTTATTAGAGATAATCCTCAAATGGCAACTACAATTGGAACCAGAATTTCCATTGCTAAGCAAGGGAGCATTTAAGTAACTCATGCTTCATTTTATAACCTTTTTGGCCATGGTTGTTAAGCAAATCACCATAGTATTAAAATGAATCATATGGTCTTTAAACCAATCTGGCTTTTTCCTATGACTTTGCTTGTAGGAAGTATTATGGGAAGGTCACAAATAGCAATCACATGATCCTGAGATTTTGCAACGATCATAAATACATAAATACATTCCAGTTGCCAAGCCCCCATTTGATCACATTACCATGGAGATTATGTAAGAGTTGTAAGCCACTTTATTCAGTGCCATTGTAAGTTTGAAAGGCTGTAAATCGAGGACTATCTGTAAAACAAAGTGATCAAATAAGAACTTAGTTGTGCCTATAATGGTTTTTCAACTGGGCACTTAAAAGTCTATAAATAAACAGAAATCAATAACAGCTTTATGTTGCGTTAAAACAGAAAATCAGGAATAGTTATAATTTAGACAAAATCTAGGGGCTTGTCCTTGACATAGAAAATGTTTTAATAAATTACAGATCTCTATAAATATCTTAAAAGGTATTAAAACTGGACTATCTCTTAAGTATGTAAGTAATTTGGAATAATACTTATTCATGGAACATTTTTCTTTTCTCATAAGTTCATTTAACTATTTGTTTATATCAGATAAAGAGTTTGATAAAGTCACATTTACAAACAATATAGTTTATTTCTGATAATTATTCCAGGAGAATTAGAGTAAAAAGTAGCATTATCATGCTAACTACCACGGTACCATGGATTCATTAGATCCTATAGAAAAAATGTGAGACTTATTCCAATTACTGAAAAACCTGAGAATTCACCTAGGTATTGTACTATATTAATATATATCAAAATAATAGTTTCAAGGGGCGCGGTGCAGGGGTGAAATCTAAATTTTTTTCCCACTGGTTCTGTGGCTTGGTGGGCGTGGCTTGGTGGGCATGTGACTGGGTGGACAGGGCCAACATGACATCACTCACGTCACTCTTTCTCTCTCTCTCCCTTTTTTCCTTTCTTTCTTTCTTCTTTCTCTCCCTGTCAGCCCTGCTGTGCTGGGACTGTCATTTTGGTAAGGACGGCAGCCGACGGAGCCATCTGCCCCACATTCCAGCCTAATAGCCCAATCTTTACCTAATAGATTCATAACTATATTTAATATAATTTAAATATTTCAAATTCATTTTTTTTGCAGATCGGCCATCCAGACTGAATAAAATTTATCAAATAAAACCTACAAAGCAGAGCCTATAACTGCACTTGCACTATTTTGCTATCAGCAATATATGGGTTTTGCCAGCCGCAAAAACAAATTTTGCAACAGCAAGAGTTTCCTTGGGGTTCTTATCTGCTAGTAACAATTTCATGTAGAACACTTCAGTCCATCTGAGATATGGAATTAGAAGAGGTTAAGAGGTACCATAGTATGTCTCCATAGAAATTGCAACATAACAGAATATGAGTTTGTGTTTCAATAATCTCAGCATGCCTACCATCCCTGTCCTAATGTTCCCTTTAATTGTATTCACTTTATATATTCAATTCATGCTTATACTTATATATATTATCTAATATGTACTCAACAAAATACAAAAAAAATATATGAAGTTTTATAAAGTTTTCCTTCCAGCTCTGCTGATGGCATCCTACTGAATTGCAGGATTGCAATTGAAATTCATTGCTTGTGAATTGATCTAGGTAGAATGCCGCTTTGAAATGTGCATTCTTATGTTCCAGTTGTGCCCTTGACAAGAGGTTACCATAATCTGACTATAATTCTGTCTATAATTAAAGGAACCTTTGTTTAAGCGTCACCATTGCCTGATCTTGTCCCATAAGCAGGAATCTCTTGAAAAATCTCATTTGCATATTTTTTTTCCTCAATTTTGAATTTCCAGGCTGTATGATCAATCAATGTTAGTTCAATCAGAACTTGGGGTTAAAAGTGAACCAATATTTAATTGTGCAAACCATACCCTTGTTTTGACTTTGATAAGTCCTGTCTCCAGCCTCAAGGTAGGCATTTTGCCACCTGGAATAGCTTTCTTAAGAATTTCTACTGTATCCTTTCCAAGTTCTGGTAATTGATTCCTAGGTTTAACTGGGCTCTGTATAACGGCTAGGATAATGTCTTAGCTTCAGAAAGCTTGAGGGCAGATGGTATATATTGGGCACTTCTGGAGAACAAGAAAGAAAGAATTGCTGCTCAACTCCTCTGGGCATGTGGTGCTTCGCGGAGTGGTGAAGCACAAATCCCAAGAATTGAAGCTGGGAATCTGCTCTATTTTCTGCCTTCAAGAGTCCAATGCAATTTTAAAAAAACATGGCAACTCTTAGAAAACTACCTATCTGAACTAATGATAATTTACACAGAAGCAAAGGTTATTATAGGAGGATATTTTAAGACTTGGCCCAGGTGACTTGGTCCTATATTCAAAGTGCCACAAATACCCTACATAAATGTATTTGTCACCAATGTTGGGAGGGAGGGAGGGAGGGAGGAAGGAAGAGCACTGAGGGAGGGAGGGAGGGAGGGAGGGAGAGAGGAAGGAAGGAAGGAAGGAAGGAAGGAAGGAAGGAAGGAAGGAAGGAAGGAAGGAAAGGTTGGTAAACTCAGTGAGGAACCTGGCAAGAAAATCACCAATTTTATAATTGCACTTAGTGTACATTTGCTGCAAAGAAAATTAGAAGTTATTCTATTTCTTTTCATCCTTTTTTGTATTTTTTTTTTTACTGTATACTACTTTGCGTTAGTTTTTAATCTTCCTCACAAAATTATTAATAACAAATAATAAAAACCCAATAGATTATATAACCTTTTTCTGAGGATTTGTGAACTTTCTAAGACTTTGCAATAGTAGGTGCAAAGGATGATAGGATAGAGCTAGTAGATATTCCCTTTCTATTGGACCAGAAAGGGTGCTATTTTCAGAACATTAATAAGACACAGCATATTATCAGCATATAATAGCTATTATATATATTCAACTATTCCAGTTTTATTTCTATTCCAGAAGAGCCTTCAACTTCTTAATAAGAGAGGCAAGTCATTCCAATATTGTATTAAATATAAGAAGAAATAAATGAAACATTGGCAAGTTCCACTGCACATCTTAATAGATTAAGAAATAATTACATTTGTGATAATATTGGCAAAAAGATTAGGATACCATATATGGATCCAATTAACAGAAAAGAAGCCCATCCTTGGCAAAAGCCATTATACATTATCAAAAATCTTTTGAACTGGAATGCAATGAAATCATCAGTGTTGGTTCCAGTTTTTATTAATGTGTATCTAAAATATAAATTAATAATTTAATATTATCTGAGACCCGTCAACCTTTCATAAAAAAATACTGCGCATGAAAAATAATCAAATATAATATTATATTTGCCAGGTATGCTATCAAAATCTGACATAACATTCAGCAAGGAGATCAAAGAGTGGCTCAAAATTATCTAGCCAGCTTTCTTGGCTGAGGAATAATTAGAATTCACTGTCTCCTGGTTTCTAGCCTGGTGCCTTAACTACAACTAGATCATATGATTGGAGAGAGAAAAAATTGCTAGATATCCTTTACCGCTCACTGGATAGCCATCAGGATATTTTCCAGTTTTTATATTTTTAATAGTATCTATATTTCTAAAAAAGGTAAATAAATAGCTTACTTTGGCAGGCTATGTTGCATCAATTTCTTCAGTAACCTTTTTATTATCATAATAATTAATGAATAGTTATTAATGAATATTAAAATATTAAATTATCAGATTAAAAAGATTTCTGAATCATTTATTTTTTAAAGTTACTACACTCCTAGGAAATGATGTATTCCCATTAATGTATGTTTGACTACCCTACAGTATAAATGTAAAATGTTTCTTGTAAAAAATAACTACAATTTTTACAATTTTTAAATTACCCAACTTAATATTTGAAGATCTTAGTATCTTAGTATCTCTTCGAACAATATGTAAAACCTTTATATTCCCTGAAGTCCTGTAACTAGAATTGTAAGTAAAAGACTTCACATTGACAAAGCCATATTTCCATAAGTCAAATAAACAAAAACAATCAGTTTAAAAAATTAAATAAAAGAAAATGAAAAATTACAGATCAATAAAATTAAGAATAGAAAAAGATTTTAAAATAGAGAATATTATAAAGCTAAACTGAAAAAAACTAGATTTACAATTCTTACAAATACACTAAAAATTCAATACAGTTGCGTGCCCTAAACCAAGTTGGTTAATCTGTTGTCTAAATAAAAAATATTAAGTGTTCAATAAGACTCCTATCTTTTCATTTCAGATAACCCAAAACGTCACACTTTTTCCTTTGCTCTTTCATAGCAGAATTCATAGATTCCCTCCAAAAAAGAAAAAAAAATCCTATTCTATGCAGCTGCTAGCTAAACTTTACTAAATGGTTTGTAGAGCTGGATCTAGAAAATGAATTATCTTCCTTGCATTCAGTTTCAAAAATCCTATAGATAGACAACATGCAGAATGTGGTGCCATTCTCTAGATTTCAAAAATATCGCAACAAGAAAATAGAACTAGCTTTTGTTCAGAATAGAAATGAAAATTGAAATTATACTTTTAAGTAGTGTTGATTTCAAGTTAATATTTTAGTAATAAGAAATCACAGTATAATTTTTTCCCCAGAGTTTATCTTACTCATGTTGGATTCTAAAATCCTAAATGATCCTCTAAACCGGGTGTCAAACTCATGGCCCATGGGCCAGATGTGTCACGCGCTGGCCATGCCCAGGGAGTGTGACACCCCTGCTATATACTTTGCAATTAGGTTACTCTATTCTGTATACTTTTATTTCAAAACTGTTTCCACATTCATGGCACTATTTTGTAGCATTTTGAAACTAAGTGATTGTAATTTCACATGACTGAATCAGCCAAGGTTGTTGGTCATTGTTTTCTAATCTAAAATATCAAATCTGAAGTTCACCTCCAGGAAGTGTATATCTGCATAAATGCAGAGATTGTAAAAGTGTATAATCCTATGAAATTACTGTTAAAAAGGGAGACTACACATAGGTTTATTTATTCCTTTTTAGTTGGTTTTATAGCTTTTTCAACCTGCTTAAAAAGCGGTTCTCTCTCTGAAGAAAAAGGAGAGGAGATATTTTTTTTCCTCCTCCTCCTAACTCAAGTGAAAACAAGGTAGTAATTTAAAGGAAGAAAAGTAATATGAGTTTTCTGCTGATAAGTAGAGCAGTAAAGATCAGGAGATAAACAGAAATGAAAGTTGTAAATCATTCTTTTGTCATGCCGATGGAAATCTTAATTAGTATCTACCTCCATCATGTTCTAATTTGCCCTAAAGATGCACAAATATTTTTCTGCTGTAATAAACATTATTGTAAGTAATTGGGCCAATAACAACAGCTGGTGCTACCCTCCTTTAAGTGAATTGCTGTTTTGGTTAAAACAAATTATTTTGCATGATTTTCTGGTGTGGGTTTTTTTTTTTTAGAATAGAATAGAATAGAACAGAATTTGTTATTGGCCAAGTGTGATTGGACACACAAAGAATTTGTCGTGGTACATATGCTCTCAGTGTACATAAAAGATACGTTCATCAAGAATTCTAAGGTACAACACTTAATGATAGTCATAGGGTACAAATAAGCAATCAGGAAAAAATCAATATCAATATAAATCGTAAGGATTACCAGCAACAAAGTTACAGTCATACAGTCATAAGTGGAAAGAGATTGGTGATGGGAACGATGAGAAGATTCATAGTAGTGCAGATTTAGTAATAGTTTGACAGTGTTGAGGGAATTATTTAACAGAGTGATGGCATTTGGGAAGAAACTGTTCTTGTGTCTAGTTGTTCTGGTGTAGCGTTGTTTTGAGGATAGCCTTGTTTTGAGGGTAGGAGTTGAAACAATTTATGTCCAGGATCCGAGGGGTCTGTAAATATTTTTACAGCCCTCTTTTTGACTCGTGCAGTATAAAGATCCTCAATGGAAGGCCGGTTGGTAGCAACTGTTTTTGATGCAGTTCTAATTATCCTCTGAAGTCTGTGTCTATCTTGTTGGATTGCAGAACCAAACCAGACAGTTATTTTTATTTTTATTTATTTTATTTATTTTGTCACAACAATATATATAAGTATCATACAGAAAGGTTATATAGCATATAAACATATATATGAATAAATATTAGGAGGTATAATCCCGTCTGGATTATTGCAATGCTCTCTACATGGGGCTACCCCTGAAGTGCACTCGGAGGCTTCAGTTGGTCCAGAATGCAGCTGCGCGGGTGATTGAGGGAGCTACACATTGCTCCCATGTAACACCGCTCCTGCGCAGTCTGCACTGGCTACCTGTGGTCTTTCGGGTACACTTCACCTTTAAAGCGCTCCATGGCTTAGGGCCTGGGTACTTACGGGACTGCCTGCTGTTACCTTATGCTTCCCACCGACCCGTACGCTCACACAGAGAGGGTCTTCTCAGGGTGCCGTCCGCCAAGCAATGTCGGCTGGCAGCCCCCAGGGGAAGGGCCTTCTCTGTTGGAGCACCTACCTCTGGAATGAACTTCCCCCTGGTTTGCGTCAATTACCTGACCTTCGGACCTTTCACCGTGAATTGAAAACGCACTTGTTTATCCAAGCGGGACTGGTTTAATTTTTTAAATTTTTTGAATTTTAATATTTTAATTGGGGTATTGTATTTATGGGTCAAATTTGACGGTTTTAAATTTTCGACCACTAATAGAATATATTATTTTAACTGTTGTTTTAATCTGTATATTGTATTGTTTTAAATCTGGCTGTACACCGCCCTGAGTCCTTCGGGAGAAGGGCGGTATAAAAATCTAAATAATTAGTAAATAAAAATAAATAAATAAATAAATAAATAAATAAATAAATAAGCAAGCATATATATATATATATAGGAAGAAGAAAAGAAAAACAATAGGACAAGAACGGTAGGCACGTTTTTGTGCTTATGCACGCCCCTTATGATCCTCTTAGGAATGGGGTGAGGCCAGTAATAGAAAGTTTTAGGATAAAGTTTTTAGGATTATGGGAAGAGACCACAGAGTCAGGTAAAGTATTCCAAACACTGATGATTCTGTTAGAGAAGTCATATTTTCTGCAATCTAGATTAAAGCGGTTGACATTAAGTTTAAATCTGTTGGTTGCTCTTGTATTATTGCAATTAAAGCTGAAGTAGTCTTTAACAGGAAGGACATTACAATAGATGATTCTATGAGTTAAACTTAGGTCTTGTCGAAGGCGACGGAGTTCCAAGTTTTCTAAGCCTAGGATTTCAAGTCTAGTGGAATAAGGTATTTTGTTGTTTACAGAGGAATGGAGAACTCTTCTTGTAAAATATTTCTGGACACGTTCAATTGTATTGATGTCAGAGATATGGTGAGGGTTCCAAACAAGAGAGCTGTATTCAGGAATGGGTCTAGCAAATGTTTTATATGCTCTGGTTAGTAGTGTAGTGTTTTTGGAAAAGAAGCTACGCATGATTAGGTTTACAACTCTTAGAGCTTTTTTTGCTATGTATTTGCAGTGGGCTTTGGCACTTAGATCATTTGACATGAAAACTCCAAGGTCTTTAACGGGATGGGGGTCATCTGTAAGGTAATGTCCATCAAGTATGTACTTAGTGTTTGGGTTCTTTTTTCCAATATGTAAGACTGAGCATTTGCTGGTTGAGATTTGGAGTTGCCAAGTTTTAGACCAAGTGGTTAGATGATCAAGGTCTTTTTGTTATAGAGGTGCAGTTATAGAGGTGCAGATGACAGACTCAATAATTCCTCTTCTTTTTTTTTTACTTTGAATGGCTTTAAGGTAGGAAAAAAGACATGATGCCTGTTCTATCACAAAAGATTCTTTGGAGATAATTATTCAAGTCTCATTAAGTTAGATGTATGCTGCTAGGTTGGCTTTTATGTTGATAAAGGAAAGCTGACCTTAAACTGAATTTAACTCATGGGCAAATCCTGATGGTTGTTGTTTTTTTCCTGGAAACAGAATAAAAATAGGTTGTCATTACCTTTTCTTTTTTTAAAAATTTCTCAGTTCTGGAATTTCCCCGTGGTTTCCTGACCAGATACTACTCTGACCTGATGTGCTGATACAAACAGTAGCAAGATGCTGCTGGGATTAGTTTTGTTAGGTGCCAGATAAAAAGTCCAGAGATATTTCACAAGAAGAGTCCTTCACTCCTCTACTCGCAACAAAATACCTTATGCCACCAGACTCGGAATTTTGGGCTTAGATAACTTAGAACTTTGCCGTCTTCAGTCTAACCTAAGCATAGTGCATAAAATCATCTGCTACAATGTCCTATCAGTCAATGAATACTTCAGCTTCAACCAAAACAATACAAGAGCACACAATAGATACAAACTCATGGTAAACCGATCCAAACTAGACTGCAGAAAATACAACTTCAGTAAAAGAGTTGTCAATGCCTGAAATGCAGTGCCTGACTCTGTGGTTTCTTCCCCAAATCCCTAAAACCTTAACCTTAGACTGTCTACTGTAGACCTCACCCCATTCCTAAGAGGTCTGTAAGGGGTGTGCATAAGCACACCAGCATGCCTACCGTCCCTGTCCTAATGTTTTCTTTTATTCATATCCTTTACATGTATTTTTAATTATGTTTACACTCATATCTGTCATAAAATACATGCTTGATGAAATAAAATAAATAAATAAATAAACAAAAATAAATAAAAAGCTGTTTTTTGCCTAGATATTTTTAACACCATGGTCAATTTTATTTAGAAGGGGCTCATTTACTGAAATTCTGACTTTATTACATTCTGTACAGTTCTGCTGTTTATATATTTTTTTAATGTAGATGGTTGTTTTTTTAATTGATAGGCATTCTTGTGATACCCTGAGACTGAATCACAGGATAAAAATACATTGAATAAGTAAATAAAGAAGCAAAATACAGATAAAAGAGACATGGAAAGCTCACTGGGTACTGTCTGATAAAAGGAACAAAGTTATCACTGTGCCCTTGTTTTGCAAATATACTTGCATCATCATGAGCGAACCAAATAAATTTGATATCACATCCTAAATTCTGCACTTGTTTTCCACCAATAAAATGAAATAACACTTGAAGGTTTGTTTGTTTGTTTTTATGGAAAGAAAATGAATGGAAGTTGATGGAGACTTTCTGTGGAACAACTTGAGAAAAATAGATATTAGGATTAAGCCGTTAAGGATGTTTATATTAAAAACAGAACATAAGGATTAATATATGTATATGTATGTGTATATGTATATGTATGTATGTATGTGTATATAAAGTATAGCCTTTATTTGTCATTGTACATCATGTATACAATGAAATTGATTATATGTGTGTGTGTGTGTGTGTGTGTGTGTGTGTGTGTATTTTCTCTCTATATATATAGCATCGAATCAGAGAAAGAAAAATTGATGGGATGAGAAGAAAGTTCTAATCAATTTTCATTCAGCATTAAAAGAATAAATGAATAGAAGATGACACTTTTTTTTTTACTGAAACTAATGCATTAGTTTGGTATTTGTGGAACAATATAAGATTATATCTAGCTAGTAGTTCTGACTAGCGGAATGACATTCATCAACGGTATAATTCATCTCCAAGTCCCTTGTCCTCTTTCTGTTGTTTGGTACATCTCTAGAACAGATGTGGGAGTGAAGATAAGAAAGGAACATTCCTTTGTTTGAAGAAGAATCTGTATGATCATGGACTTAACCCTTTGTTAAGTAACCCTTTGTGTATGTAACACCAAGTCAGATACCAAAAACGCCATACTGACCTCAGAGTAACTCTGAAATTAAATTTTAATGTGGGCAAAATTGGAGTCTGTTTGTAAATCTGTGAACATGAATGTAATTATAATGTTTAATAACAATTCAAATTCGATTAAAGGTAAACATAAACAGCATAAACTGTTTTAGAAAAATAGATTGCAATGTGAATTAGATTTAAGGATTTGGTTTGCAAGAAGGATTGAAAGAAGTCATACAAGCAAAACACAATAAAAAAATCCTCAATGTCTTCATGTGTTGCAGTTACTACACTTGGCAAACATAATTGGCAAAGGATACAAAATCATTAAATCAGTTTCGGATCCATTCCTTTTACTGCTTGAGAGGTAAAAAGAAAATTGAAAGGCCTGTTAAAACTAGAGATATCAATCAAAAAATTGCATTCCCTTTTAAAGGGAATGCAATTTTTGCCTACCTGGCATTTTTTTACCTACCTGGCATAATATATAGAGAGAGTCATTAAATGAATCACTGCAGTTAAGACAGTAGCAGGGTTGTAAAGTGAATCTGATTTCCCATTGACTTTGTCAAATGTGACCACATGACCATGGCACACTGCAACCGTCATAAATATGAGTCAGTTGCTTGAGTGTCTGAATTTTGTTCACATGACCGTGGGGATGCAGCAATGGCTGTAAGTGTGAAAAAATCGTCAAAGCCTTTTTTTAGTGCTGTTATAATATTGAATGGCCACTAAATGAACTGTTGTAAGTCGAGGACTACCTGTAATAATTCAAAATATTGTGACCATTGCATATTGTGTTTGGCCAGATAAAGGAGGGGTTACCAAATCTTAGATTTGTGTCTTGTGTTAGTGGAACATATAGCTGAATAAATGAACATAACGTAAATTCTGCAGTGAGAAGATAATATTCATGATTCATGGGCTTGTGATGACCCACCATAACGCTCCAGTCTCTCACACATACATCCATACCTTTCTCTTCCTTAGTCACCCTAATTCTAAAATTTTGGCTTAAGATGGAAGTAGTAGTGCAGGAGAAGGATAGAACAAAGATGCAACAGATCTATATCTCCTCAGTATGGTTGCTGGCAGGTTTATGAATTAATTTTCTAGATGCAAAACTCTGTAGATGGCTAGTTGCAGAGGTTGGGGCAGCTTCATTAGCTGTTTCAACCAAGTAGGAATGATCTCATAATTTTCAGAATAACAAAGGTGGAAGTAAAATATTTTGCTTTTAGCAAAGCATTGCTAAGCATTTGGTCATCCTCACTAGCACTTCAAAATAGTTCCCAGTCATTTTAGGATATTATCCCCAAACTTTGCAGTATGTTAGATAACTCTGGACCTCAAAATGTTGCATACCCATGGTTTATCTGTTTTTCTTATTTTAAATCAGGGCATGTAAAAAAATTTCATACTCTATATTCATATAACAGCAAAGGAAGGTATTCCAGAATCAGTAAAGTATCAGCACAGGTGATCTTGATTTATGACCACAATTGAGCCCAAAATTTCTGTTCTTAAGTGAGATAATTATTAAGTGAATTTTGCTCCATTTTATAACTTTTCTTGCCACAATTGTTAAGTGAATCACTGCAGTTGTTAAATTAGTAACATGGTTAACTTTGTCAGAAGGTTGCAAAAAGTGATCACATGACCACGGGACACTGCAATTGTCATAAATATGGGTCAGTTTTGATCACCTAACCATGGAGATGCGGCAATGGTGGTAAGTGTGAAAAACAGTCATAAGTTCAACAGTCATAAGTGCTGTTGAAACTTCTAATGGTCATTAAATGAACTGTTGTAAATCGAGGACCACCTGTATTTAACATTCAGAATGTACTTCAGATAAAAAACATATTTGGGATCACAAAGTGTGACATGTAAAATGTTTCAGATTTTGGAATAGTAAATTGAGCATTACCCAGCATGACTGAAATCCAAAAATCCTCCTTTGAAGAAGGCAACTTCTTAATTGTACGGAAGCCCCCTTAAATGAGATGCTGAAGAAATAATGCCCAGAAGACTGCTATTCCGTGGAAGCCTTGGCAAAGGCATCGAAAAATTACTTCAATTTCATAGTGAAACCTCCTGAGGCTCATCGTTTATCACGTAACTCCTCAGAACACTTGCAGCTAAGAGTCCGATATTTCAGAGCTCACAGGAATACCTAATTGGCCACTAGAGATCCCACTTAGAAGAAAAGTCTGTTTGGGAAAAGAGTTCTTTTCAAGAGGAATGAAAGGTCATAGCTGTAAACAAAGAATCAACAGAAGATGAAGAAGAATAGACATGGCTGCAGCTGTTTAAATAAACTTTAATCTGAAACTATATCTGGTTCAAGGCCTTCAAATATACATTTATACACTTAGGAACTGTAGTTATTTTGGGACCTTGAACTTGTAGAGAACCAATTTTAAACTTGCACACAGTAGGTTTAACAATTCACCATTTTATCCAATTATTTATTGATAGTAGAAAGTAATAATGTTTAAATAAAATAGTAAGTCCTTGGACTTGAATTGTATAAAGGAGGCATGTTTGGCAATTAAACCACTTCCACATGACCTGCCTCTGTAGAATTCTGAGGATCTGCTGGCAGAACAAGGTGCCAGATACAAAAGTCCTCTCCAGAGCAGGCCATCAGTTCACACCCTGCTGAAGAAAGCCCAGACACTCTGGGCAGGCCATGTTGCAAGGATGTCAGACCATCACATCCCTAAACAGCTCCTCTATGGTGAGCTATCTCAAGTAAACGATCACATGGGGGACAAAGGAAGTGATACAAAGACACGTTAAAAGCCTCTCTTTTTTTTTATTTGCATTTATATCCCGCCCTCTCCAAAGACTCAGGGCGGCTTACACTATGTCAAGCAATAGTTTTCATCCATTTGTATATTATATACAAAGTCAACTTATTGCCCCCAAAAATCTGGTTCCTCATTTTACCTACCTTATAAAGGATGGAAGGCTGAGTCAACCTTGGGCCTGGTGGGGCTTGAACCTGCAGTAATTGCAAGCAGCTGCTGTTAATAACAGACTGTCTTAGCAGTCTGAGCCACTCAAGGACTCCTTCAAGTCCACTGTGAATATTGACACCACCTCCTGGGAAACTCTGGCACAAGATCGATCGACATGGCACACGCTGATCCAGCAAGGCTGCCAGACATCTGAGGACAGAAGAACAACCATAGCACAAGAGAAGCAAGCACTCTCCAAAGCCAGAGCTGCAAATGTTGCAACAATGGTGCCCACACATGTCTGCCCATATAGGCCTTACCAGCCACCTGCACACCAATGATTGGTTGTTACTGGTTCACCCCAGATTGGGCGAACCAGTAGCAGTGGTGTCGGGAGGCTCCGCCCACCTGCCTGGACATCTCTGTGCATGCACAGAAGCGTCGTGCACATGAGCGCATGCACACCCAAGAGCAAACCAGTAGCAGCCAAAATTGAAACCCACTACTCAGCAGACACATCATGCACATCCCACAACCTGTTAGATGCCAAGGTCTTCTTTGAACACAATGGACAAACATCAGTAGGCATGACTGACATTTTAGAGAAGTATAATTTTGAGATACGTTTGTGGCATAATTAGTTATCAGGGAAGGATGTTTGGAATGCAGTGCGATGCAGTAACAGAAGCCACATTGATGTGGTAGTTTTGGGGAAATGCTCCATCTATTATGCACATTAGTAACAGGAGAACTTGATCAAAGCCACTACACTAAACTAACAATTGTTATTAAGGCAATGACAGGATTAGCCATTTGCAGCAAAAGGCATTCTCAGAGGGCCAATTACATTTAAATTTGTATTTAGCTCTCACAAATTTTAAAAGACAGACTGCCTCTTTCTGTGAAGTTTTCCCCTTAAGTACATGCATGAATCTTTGAAACAGGCAACCTTCAATGCAATTCTTTATGTCAACACTAGCAAGGAGAACCATTTTCTGTTATTTTAATCCCTCCTATGAATATGCCTTTTGCAGTCAATATTTTTTAGGGAGGAGATTCATCTTTGCATTTAATAAAAAATAGATTATTTACTATGGAAGTGCTGTCTCATTGCTGGCCCTTGTTCAATATATAGCATACAGTATTGCAGGTAAACTCTACCCACAGCCTTGAATTCGATCCTGATGGGACTCAAGGTTGACTCACTTCCATCCTTCCAAGGTCACTAAATGAGGACTCAGATTGTTGAGGGCAATAAGTAAATAAAGTGTTACATTGTAAACCACCCAGAGGGTGCTGTAAAGCATTATGGGCCTAACTTTTATTGCTGAATGCTATTCCCAAACTGAAAGATGAAATTTGTTGCAGTGAAATAAGTACCGGTATGGCTTTAAAGAAATGTCCTGAATTAAGACTTTTTTTTTTTTTTTGCAAAAAAGGCAAAGGGAGGATTTTGCATCCCAATTTATTGTCACCACCCATTTTGGTTTTGCCTGATTTATGAAATAATGGCAATTATTTATGACTTCTAACTAGCAAATCTTTCTTTGCTTCTGAAGATATACCTTAACATTCACTTTTATAGATTACCTTGTCAATCTGAGTAATAACTAAGTTTTTAAAACAACACAAATTGTACAAGTGCACTGAAGCTTCTTTTGATGTTTTTGAAACAGAAGTAGTATTTTTCTATGAAACTGATCTAAGATTTGCAAAGTTCTTTTTCTTCATTTCAGTTTCAGTAACTACGATGTGCTCTTTTTCCACACTAATGATGAATACATTCTGATGAATGAATTCAATTCTAGGAGAAAATGGTAACAGAGCAGAGACTTCTATATTTTCTATATAGCAGTAAGACAGAACAAGAATACCATACATTTTATTTGATAAGAGTCATCCACCTGAAGGCACCCTTAAAGAAGATGTATTACCTGGACTACTGCAGATCATCATGTTATATTCTGTCCTAATATGTAATTTTGTATATTATGAACATAGCCAATACAAAGTGTAATATTTTTCTTCATTAGAAGGGAGCTTACAGTAACTGTGGACTCCTTGGTGCTCTCTGAGCTTGGTTGTTTTTCTGCAGATATTTCATTGCCCAACTGCATCTGCAAGAAAATACAAGATCTGCAGAAAAACAACCAAGCTCAGGGAGCATGATAGTTCAGTCCTGAGCCACATACAGTATATTCTCTTCTGTTAGTTTACAGCAGGGGTCCTCAAAGTTTTTAAAGGGGGGATCAATTCACGGTCCCTCAGACGGTTGGGGGCCCAGACCAGCTGGTGGGTGTGGCTAGGTGATCATGTGACTGGGTGGGCGTTGCTAGGACATGTGACTAGGTGGGTCTAGCCAATTTAACAGTCCATTAAACGATGCACACAAAGTAAAGTTTAATTTTTGTTGACTTTTCTTTTTACTAGATCATTTTTTCAGTTGTTTATTAGTAGAAAACTCAGTTTTACAGCAATTCTTCTCAGTTCCAAGGAGCTTACAATCAAGTCTCTCTTTCTCTCTCTGTGTGTGTGTGTGTGTCTTGTCTCTCTCTCCCTCCCTTTCTCTCTCTCTCTCCCCTATCTCTTTATCTTCTGGAAGCGGGTAGGTGAAAAACAGGCAGTTTTTGCCGGTATTTTTGCCTCCTGGGGCATCTGTCCACCCCATTTTTTTACCTCCCCCACCTCCAGCAACATTTTGCAGTAAAAAAATTGTTAACCTTAATTTTCAGTTCCAGCCTGCGGGGCTCATGAAGGTAAATCCTGCGCTCAGCTGAAGAGTAGGCAGAGCAATGTGGGCAGGGCAGCCTTGTGGTCCTCCTTGCGCCGGATTAATGGCTTTGGCAAGCCTCATGTGGCCCGCAGGCCATAGTTTGAGGACTCATGGCTTGTAAGGACATAGGAACATGCTTTTGACCTCTTATACAGCAGGTCAAAGGACAGACATTCGGGGTTAGAAAGTATGAAGAACAAGTTTGGGTTCCTTTTACTTCCTATGACACCTAAACAGTAGAAAAACAACCACCAAAACAACCGATGAATCCATTATAGATGATCAGTTGCAGAAATGACCACTAAAAGTAAGATCTTCAGAAATTTTGGTTATTTCTGATGGGCTTTTAGACCAGCATAAACAGGGCAGATTTTAGAATTTACCTTTCAATATAATTTTTCATACATTGTCACTGATAATATATTAGATGTTTCAAGCTGAAATGAGAAAATAGATAAACTGCCCCAATCCAATTATACATAGCAAACTACTGATTTTCAAATATATGTGTTAGATGGAAGATAATTCATATCTATGCACATTTTAACTACAAATCTGAAATATCACAGTGTTTTCAGTCAAGAATTCATTGTCCTTTTCTGCAACAGAACAGATAGCCCCATTTCTGCAGCATCCATATAAACAACATTTCCACTATCTGATCACGAGTTCTAGTAGACAAAATATTTAAAAAAAAATTACATTCTGAACTTTGCATTCCTTTGCTACTTATGTTTTTCCATCAACTACTAAGTCCATCTCCATACTATAAAATATATATAAAGGACACCTCCATAATTTCTTATATTCTAAAGCTGACTTTGGTTTAATTTACTAGTAGGCCTAATGAGTTAGAACCCTACAAATGATGGGACTCAAGGTTGATTCACTTCCATCCTTCCGAGGTCACTAAATTGGTTTCAGAACCTTCCTCATCTGACTAACAAAACATTAGGTGAGTCATATTGCAAGAATGTGTGTGGAAATAAGTAAACAATAGTATATCATCTGCTTTTTCTACACATTTTTTTTTAGTACGGGCCATCCGTATTGTTCTATGTCTTGAAGTGGCTCAAGTCCCTTTCGGGCTAAGGAGAAATAAATATCGAAACATAAGTATTTAGATGTTAGAAATTTCTTGATATAACCACATTTTGTGGGCATATGTTGTTCTTGCCATGAACTGGATCTGGCAATATTGTGAGATTTTAAGCATTAAACAAGATTTTTTTTAAAAAATCACACAAAAAAAATCTATTTAATTTTGGATTTTGGGTGAGAGAGTGCTGTGTTAATAATTGCAGGAGTATGTGATAGGCTGAAAAGCTATGTATATATGTATGTATGTATGTATGTATGTATGTATGTATGTATGTATGTATGTGAATCCCATTATTAATACCTCTAGATGAGTCAGGGCTCATATTAGGAAACCATGGGAAGATAAAAACCCAGTAAAGCTCTAAACAGATTTCACTCTTATTGGCTATTCATGAACGATCATGGATACTTGTTTTTGATGCTTAGGTCCAGTGGGTGGGAAAATGAGAAGTCAATGACAGGAACCAGCTTCTTAATTGAGCAGTGTCTCATCTTTCTTTCTTGAGTGAATGCATGACTCAGTAAGAAGACATCTGCTGCTCAATCTGCTACAGAGGCTGATGGTTGGCGTTCCCAGAAACAAACTTTTAAAGTCAACCAATCTGTAGCCTGAGGAGAACACTGATAGATTTTGCAACCTGTCTTACAAATAAATTACAACAGAACAAGAAAAGAGAGGAAATTCTTTAAGTTAAAAGAAAATAAATACTTTTTATTTTAAATTTTGTTTAGACTTTAACATTTTGCAAATGAAAGCTTATTTCGCTTTTCTGCAGAAACCTGGGATTGGTGCATGTCTCCAATCACATTCTTGAAAGGAGGTGTGTGTGTGAACAAAGAATAGTACATACAAGACAAAAAGCAATCAGAGAGTGATAGTAACATCAGATTATATCAGATTATGCTTATATTGGCCCAAGGCAAAAATCAGATGGGGTGTGAAACAACATCTGATGTCTATACATCAGACAGTGGTGGGTTGATATTGGTTTGCCCCAGTTTGGGCGAACTGGTAGCAGCGCCGGTGGGAGGCTCCACCCATCCACCCAGCCATCATCAAATATGCTCTGCACATACACAGAAGCTTCTGTCCATGTGCAGAAGTGGCACATGCGTGAGCGAACCAGTAGCAAAGGTAAGTGAAACCTACCAGCAATTACTTAGGATGGCTCCATGGTTGCCATAAACTCTGAATCTGTCTCATGTCACCACTTAGAGATCAAATACAAAGGAGATGTGTCTGGATATATACATCTTCTTTACATTCTACTCATTCTTGGCCTTGTCTTTGTCTTAGTGTTCCTATAAATGCAGGAAGTTCTGACATTTGTATTTTTCATTTTCTCTATTGTTTACAATTATATTTAGGAAAATGCTGTTTAGCGATGTGCATTTAATTTCCTTGCTATGTGTGCTCTGAATGGGAAGCTGTTGCACTGAAATTGTTGGCACTCAGAAAGAAAAAGGCTGTCATGTCTTACTGTCTGTAGCAGTGTCTGTTTGCAAACAGAACAACAAAAATAATGAGAAAAGTCCTTCTTAGTTGAAGGCTCAGTTAATTAAGCTGTCCTTTTTAACATCCTTAAGGAATTGTCAAATTAACTAAAGCTGAATTCAATTAATATGTCAAAGGGTATCTCTCCATACCCATTAGTCATTATTGACAATACTTGAAATTAACTCCATAATTTGACCATTCAAGAGAATCTTAATAAAACATTGTTCTTCTAAATAATTTCAAAGATGTCTGTTTTTGTTTGTTTGTAGAGCTAACAAATATGAACCATCAGTACAATATAACAATTAAACAAGATGAAGGAATTTGTGAATACATTTATTTTCATTGATTCCATACAATGTTGCTAAGGATTGGAGCAGCTATTCAGGAATTCTAGAATAATTAATCCACACACATCTGCAGGATATGAGATGGTAGAAGGCTGATTTCAACATGAGGGTTTTTTCTTCAATTGTTCCATGGTTAGTTGCTCTACGGCAGCGAGAAGGCATTTGTGCAAATCCCAGGGACATAGAGCACCCCAAATCACCTTGCTCAAACCCAATGTTTACCATTAAAATGTTGTGACTCTTATTTGGCCTTTGAATAAAGCAAAAAGGATATGTTAAGCCACAATGCCCTTTTTCTGGACACCAAGACTCCCTCATGCCATAGTTTCTCCCTTGTTAACATAATTGGATATTCCTTGAATGACCCTAGGAGGCTCAATACAAAAGATTATAAAGTTGAAGAAATGTACCTGCTTTGTGGCTAGACATGTTTCAGATGCTATATCACTTTCTAGGTCTCATTTTATTCCTGGATTTATTTAATTTACATCCTAATGGTGGCTAATTACATAAAAAGGAAGATATAATAATAAAACTTTTAAGTATAAACTATAAACGATGGACTATGGAACTATCAGAAGCCTCTATCGGTTTTTGACACTTGCTCTCAAATTCTCTCACCTCTCCCCAGTTACAAGCTCTTTCGGTTATTTAGAAAATTGAATACTTGAAAGGGCCCAAAATAGTAATAAATAATCCATTTATAAAAGTGTTTGGTTTCCTATCAAAGTGAAAACCTTTACCAGCTTGAAACTGGAATTGATAAGATCCCCTCATTCATGCATTACTTGCAATTGCTCAATACTCTTTGAGTAGGGGGGAACAATGTTGAGGTAGGATGGAAGGGAGGAATAAATCTATTTTTCCTCTTTTCTTCACATCCATCCTGCCAGTCTTTTGTTGGCAAAGTTTGAATGACGCTGGAGCATCTTAGAAAAATAAAACCATGTTAATAAGAAAGGAAAAAGGGCAACCATCAACTTAAAAGGCACTGCACAGGTTTAAAGTATACAAACTAAGAAATTGTAGGAATAGAAATCTTGTTTTTTCTTTTCATATAGTCTGAGCTTAGTTGCATTTGTTGTGAGGCATGAATGTTTAGGAATGGTGGGTTTAATTAATAAAACTAATTATCCAGATTAATGTACAAATTATCCTTCTTACTAATACATAATGTTCATAACTCTACACATGCTATGAGACTTTTCAGTTGTATAAAAAAACAAGACTGGTCACAGAATTTTAGTTATCTCCATGCATCATGCTTCAAGTTAATCATGGAATATCCATGCAAATTCAACTTCCCATTAAGCACTATATGGCCCATTAAACAGATCTATATTTATCTGACTTTTTTAAAAACAACAACAACAACAACAACTCACACTATAGTTAGCATTTATGTGAGGAATAGCAAGTAGCAAACAAATTGTTTTGTTTAATTTGAGATGTATTTGGATTATGGGGCATATATTTCCAATGGTTGTTCTGTATTTACAGCATGGCTGTCTCGTTACACCACTGCACTATAATTGTTTGCCTGCTGAGAATGATAGCAGCAAAGTTACTTTGGGTACTATTACAACTAATTATAGTCTTGCTTTGGAATTTAAGGGCCCCCCTGCAAAGCTCTCTTCTCACCATTTACACGCAATGGACAGGAATGCATTTTGAATGCTGGATGTAATTTTAACTTCCTGGCAGGCCACTTCCTGATGCATGGCACTGCAAGCTATTTTAAAGTTTTGCTGCCCAAATTGTCTTCTGGTTTACTGGACTTTCAATTCTCAAAAGGGAATTTGAAATCAAATAGGACACTATTTCCCAAGATGCAAAAAGTTATTGCATGCCTTTGTAATTCTCTCTACATATATCTGAACAAATGTCCCACTTTATTTAACTGCATTAATTTTGTATGCCGGAAAATATGCTGTGTGCACATATTTAAAATATGTGCATTTAAAAAAGAAGAAAAAATCTTCATTTGTGCCAAATGTACAAATCTGCTACATATATTTCCCCAAATTACATCATTTCTCATGCAAAAACTGACAAACAACCTGTTTGTTAAAAAGATAACTCAGAGGTAAAACACATGGAATCTCTTCTATACAACACCTACTACAATGTTTTCATATATTAAATACATTATATTATGTTTAGTACAAAAACATACACATTGTTTTCTGTGCAGGACTCGGAACATGGGCTTCTATTCTGATAACTCCGGTTCCACACATCTTAAAATTACCAAGTCTGAAAAACACTACTCTAAAACATGAAACTAGATGAAAAAGTAATATGTATATATTAATGAGTACAATCTTATCTAGGGAAGGGAAGGGATTCATTTATCTTATTTACAGTGTTCAAAATATATGGCTACTCATGTCATACAAAATTCTAGGCAGGGGACAACAATCTGTGAAACAATTAAAAAGGAAGATCTCTTTCCCCACACATACACACCAGATACCAGCCCAAATATGTTCACTTCACCATAATATTCTTATCTCCAGGTAATTATAATGGTTGCAGAATTATCCAGCCTCCAAAAAATCACAGAAACTTAACAGGAATGGTCAGGGGTAGGATTAGGATTAGAGGAGTTTTTGGTTTACAATACTGTATTCTTCTCATCTCAAGGGGATGTTAAACTACACCCAGGAACAAACAAAGTTCTGCACAACAAAAAATTGTTTCAGTAAAGACATCCTATCACAAGATTTTATTCAAACTTATTATATACACCGATTTAATGCTTTTTTCAAAGTGAACTAGATATTGGTTTCAAAAACACTAGCATTAGTCCTATCCTCCACATCTGGTTGATTTAAATCACGAAAGAGACCTGATATTTGCCAGCTGTGTGTTGCAGGTTCTGTCACCCACAAGTGTATGACAGGTTTTCTCTGACTTCAACTGACAAGGGGGTTCACATTGCTCTAAATATTTGCTCTTTTTAATTCTTGGAGAGAGTGTTATTACAAGTGTCAAAAAATGTAGATTGCTTTGTTTGAGTATTTATGACTTTTCAGGTTCTTTCTATTTTTAATATTTCTATAAACAAGTACAGAGAAGCAATGGAATGACTTTAGGGAAAATATACAGTGATAATTAGTAAAACAAGTTTTGTCCAGGAAAACAAGGAAGTCTGAGAAAGAAACTCAAGATTGCCTTATCTTAACACTCTTTGGTATAAGAGAGAACAAGAAAATATGTTCTTAGGCTTTCAAGAGTCATGTTAAGAGGTGATGCCCATAGAGGGAAAGCTGATGTGAAGGACCACAATGAGGGAGCAGTTTCCCAGGAAGGAGGGAGCACATTCCAAAAAAAGGAGAAGAGGGGAGGCAAGAGGCAGTACAGCCCAGAAATGGATAGGAGACAGAAATTTTGGATAAGTTCTTTCTAGAATCTCTCAGAGTCTATTCATTAGTCTGAAAGTAGTAAGGATTTCATCTGGCAAGGTTCTGTCTGTTATGTATAAACAGAACAAGAACTGAACTCTGGCTAAATTGTACCATGTTACTCTTGGGCTTAACCTGACATCTCTGTTATTATAGTCCATGGATGTCAAACTCACAATGGCACGCTGTCTTCACATGATGTATCATGATTTCCCCCCCCCCTTCGCTAAACTGAGGGTGGGCATGGCTAGCATGTGACGCATCCAGCCCACAGGCCGCAAGTTTGACATCTCTGTTATAGTCCATATCAATAAGAGCTCTTGTATTTTTTTGTGTCTCTTTCCTGTCATCCTTGCCTTGAAGAGCTGAAAAATAAATCAGGATTTTGTTTGTTTGCTTGTTTTACCAAGCAAATCACACTTCATAAAAGTCCAGCAATAATTTAAAAAATCCAGTTAGTGATAATTTCAATGTGAGTAAGACCTGGAGTTATTTTCATTTACTTTTTAAATATCCTTGTTCATGATGTTCGACAAATGTTGAAGAAACAGACACAAGTTTAGAGACTTTTTCCTTAGTCTCATTTTGCTTTGAGAATCTCCTTAGTTCCTTATCAAGAGGGACCAAACAAAAAGTCCCAAATCAAGAAGGATAGCCTATATTGGTTATTTTTATTTATCCCATACTGAGGTGAAATAAAAACACATATCATAATCTATATAAAGAAAATAGAAGCTAATTTCTTTTGGGGGAAAAAGGATTACTAGACTACAGAGAGACAATGATGTAATGAACCATTGCCTTAATATTATCAGTTAACTAAATGATCAAACTTGCAACTCCACCCTTTATAGGTAATCAGTATCCTTTGCCACTTCACAAAATGAACTTCCTGTAGGTTTCAGATTCCCATCCAAAAGGTAAAGATGAGGGTTAGCATTGTAAAGCCTTTCTAAACCTAAGGTGTAATAATAATAATAATAAAACACCTAATGCTGAGCCATTGAAAGCTGCAGTATAGGTTAATCCATATCAGGATACCCAAATAATTCGCTGCACAAAAGGATATAATTTTCTCAAGAGCTAAAGGGCAGTTTCCTGACTGACAGGATTGCTTGGTGTCAATGTATTAGAGAAAGCACAAAGAATTGGAATAAGTTTGGTTTGCAGCTTATAAGTTTCACAAAAATTGCATCTCAGAAGTTTACAAAAATTACTAAATGGAATCTAGAACCTACTACAAACAGAAGGAAGCAAGAAAATTGCTTGTTGAAATAATAATTGGGACACCTTCCCTGAGGGCTTTTGTAAATATCTTATCTTTGTATGGAATTAAGCCACACTTATTGGTTCGTTGCTTTGGTAACAGATCTTTCCTTTCTCCATCAAGGCCATGCTCTATACTCTCTGCACAAAAAAAAGGAGATTTAACACAATAACTATTATACAATGCCCTTAACTATTATACAATACCCATAATTTCAAACGCCAGCAAAATACAATGCCAAAAGTCACTTGATTGTAGGTTGAGTGGCAATAGAAATACAATAAATAAATAAATAATATTAAGATCATCCAAGGAAGCTTAGAGCTCTTCATGGAAAAAGAGATGCCAGATGTTGAAGTTGGCTTTAGAAAAAGCCAAGAAACACAAGTCATTATTGCTGATGCCTGCTGGATAATTAAGAAAACTAAAGACTACCAAACAAATGCTATGTGCTACATTGATTATAGAAAAGCTTTATGGCAATCATGTCAAGCTGTGGAATATGTTTAGAAAAAAATATAATGTTGGAACACCTCATTGTCCTCATGAGAAATTGGATCCAGTCTTTATGCAGGTCAGAAAGCCACAGTATTGGCAGAAGATAGTGAAACAGACTGAATCCAAGTTGGCAAAGGAGAGAGATAAGTTTCTATACTCTCTATTATTTGTTCAACCTACATGCTGAATATATATTAAAGGAAGATGGATTGGAAGAAGATGAGGAAATGGGATCTTAGAATGGGAAAAAGAAATATCAATAATTTTTGCTATGCTGGTGACATTGCTCTGATAGTGCAAATGCTAAGATCAGAAAGCTCTACTAATAAACCACAATGAAGAGCACAATGAAAAAATGGGACTAAAATTAAATATAAACAAGATATACCTAATGACCCTCCAAAAAAACCTGCCATAGAGATGATAATTAAGATACCAAAATAGTAGGCAGCATCCTTTTTTTTTTTTATTCAAAAAGTTTTACAGAAAAAATTCCCCCCCCTTTCCCCCCACCTCCCCTCCCCCCTCCCTTCACAACCCCCCTCCCCCCTCCAACTTCCCGGAACGAGCACAAGGTATAGTTAAAAATAAAACATATGCTAAAAAAATTTTTGTCCCAACTTAATTATACCCCTACAATCATCAATTCCTAACTTCCCCCGAAAACAATAAAAAATAATACATCATAATCATTCAAAAACAGTCTGATAACTCTTAGTCTGATATCTATTTTGAATATAGTCAATCCATTTTTCCCATTCCTTTAAGTATCTTTCTTGCGTATTGTCCTTCAAAAAGGCTGATATCTTCGCCATCTCAGCCAAATTGGCAACTTTCAATATCCATTCTTCTATTGTAGGTACTTCTTTTTTCTTCCAGTATTGTCCTATTAGTAATCTTGCTGCTGTTATTAAATTTAAAATCAATTTAGTCTCAATTACTGTACAGTCCGTAATAATTCCCAACCAAAAAAATTGCGGCAGGAACTTTATCTTAAATAAATAATATTCTGGATGGGGAGAAACAGGCTCAAGCTTAATCCCTCCAAGACGGAGTGACTGTGGATGCCGGCATCCCGATTCAGTCAGCTGCAGTCGCAGCTGACTGTTGGAGGCGAGTTACTGGCCCCAAAGGAGAGGGTGCGCAACTTAGGTGTCCTCCTGGATGAACGGCTGTCGTTTGAAGATCATTTGACGGCCGTCTCCAGGAGGGCCTTCTACCAGGTTCGCCTGGTTCGGCAGTTGCGCCCCTTCCTTGATCGGGATGCCTTGTGCACAGTCACTCATGCGCTCGTTACCTCTCGCTTGGATTATTGTAATGCTCTCTACATGGGGCTCCCCTTGAGGTGCACTCGGAGGCTTCAGTTAGTCCAGAATGCAGCTGCGCGGGTGATAGAGGGAGTTACGTGTAGCTCCCACATAACACCGCTCCTGCGCAGACTGCACTGGCTACCTGTGGCCTTTCGAGTGCACTTTAGGTTACGACCTTTAAAGCGCTCCATGGCTTAGGGCCTGGGTACTTACGGGACCGCCTGCTGTTACCGCATGCCTCCCACCGACCCGTACGCTCTCACAGAGAGGGACTTCTCAGGGTGCCGTCCGCCAAGCAATGTCGGCTGGCAGCCCCCAGGGGAAGGTCCTTCTCTGTGGGGGCTCCCACACTCTGGAATGAGCTTCCCCCGGGTTTACGCCAAATACCTGACCTTCAGACCTTCCGTTGCGAACTGAAGACTCATCTTTTCACTCGCGCGGGGCTGGCTTAAATTTTATCAATTTTAAATTTTCTATTAATAATTTTAAATGGGGTTTTAGTTTATTATATATTTTAAACTTTTTAGGCCAATTATAAAATAAGTTTTTTAATTTGCATTTTAAATTGTACATTGTATTGCCTGTTTTTTACTTTTGCCTGTACACCGCCCTGAGTCCTTCGGGAGAAGGGCGGTATAAAAATCAAATAAATAATAATAATAATAATAATAATCTTCTTTTTCAAAACATTTTGTAAAATCCACCAAATTTTTATCCAAAAGGCCTTTATATCCTTACAAGTCCACCAAATATGAAAATATGTAGCATCATCACAATTACATCTCCAACATTTTGCTTGCATATCTGGGTACATACAAGATAATTTCTTAGGATCTAAGTGCCATCTATAAAACATTTTATAAAAATTTTCCCTCAGATTCTGTGCCTGCGTGAATTTAACATTTCTAACCCAAATTTTTTCCCAAGTTTCCAATAATATTGGCTCCTGAAAATTTTGTGCCCACTTTATTATACAGTCCTTTACCAAGTCCCTTTCAGAATCTATTTCAAGTAACACATTATACAATCTCTTTATATGCTCCTGAGACTGATTTCTAATTTGCTTTACCAAATTTCCCTCGTTCTGCTCTATACCAATTTTCTGATCTTCCTTTCATCTAGCATGTAGTTGCTCATATAGATAGAATAGAATAGAATAGAATTTTATTGGCCAAGTGTGATTGGACACACAAGGAATTTGTCTTGGTGCATATGCTCTCAGTGTACATAAAAGAAAAAATACGTTCATCAAGGTACAACATTTACAACACAATTGATGATCAATATATCAATATAAATCATAAGGATTGCCAGCACAAGTTATAGTCATACAGTCCTAAGTGGAAAGAGATTGGTGATGGGAACTATGAAACGATTAATAGTAGTGCAGATTCAGTAAATAGTCTGACAGTGTTGAGGGAATTATTTGTTTAGCAGAGTGATGGCCTTCGGGAAAAAACTGTTCTTGTGTCTAGTTGTTCTGGTGTGCAGTGCTCTATAGCGTCGTTTTGAGGGTAGGAGTTGAAACAGTTTATGTCCAGGATGCGAGGGATCTGCAAATATTTTCACGCCCCTCTTCTTGATTCGTGCAGTATACAGGTCCTCAATGGAAGGCAAGTTGGTAGCAATTATATTGAAACCAAGTATAATTTTTCCCTTCTTCTTTTAGTACGTGCAGAGATTTTAATTGCAAATTACCTCTTTCAGTATACAAAAGATCTTTATATGTAATCATTTCCTGATTCTGTTCTATATTTATATTCTCTATTGTATGTCTAGGACTTGCCCATATAGGAACCTTATAATTTAGTTTGTAAGAGTATTTTTTCCAAACACGCAGAAGAGCAGTTCTTAACACATGATTTTTAAAGGCCTTAGTAGGCAGCATCCTTCACTTAGGATCAACCAGCAATAGAAAAGGAGCAAGCAGTGAAGAAATACACTGCAGATTAACACTTGATACAATAGCCATGAAGGTCTTGAAAAAGATATTCAGAGGCCAAAATGTATTTATTTATTTATTTTTTAAAAAAAGGAATTGTGTAAACAATGATATTCCCTGTTATACTTTATGGAAAGTAAAGTTTAAAAAAGCAGGATCAGAAGAGTATCAATGCTTTTGAACTTCAGTGTTAGAAAAGACTCAGGAGAATACTGTGGGTAGCCAAGAAAAGAAACAACGGATCACTCAAGACATAAACAGCCCAGCTCAAATTATCCTACTTTGGACATATTATGTGAAGACCCAGCATGCTGATTGGGGAGTTCTGGAAGTTAAGGTCCACATATTTTAAAGTTGCCAAGGTTGAGAAACACTATAGAATATACTAAATGACAATGGTCACACTCAAAACGTATTTAAACACATTTCAGTAAGGAGATTCCTTCCCCCCAAACAACCAGGTCTTGGTAATATATGCCAGATTGGTCCTCTCATTCTTGGGTTTCAGGTTGTTCTAAAGTTCTAATAACCAGGACCCAAGGTTGAACATTTCAGTCTTAATACTAAGATGACCTTCCCCAAGGACAGCCAACCTCTGTCTCCCACCATACTACCTACTGTTTATTGCTGTCTGATAGAACCTATCACCTCTATCTCTCATGGTCCCTCCCCAGGTCAAAGAGAGGTAATACATGAAATAATAGCATAAAAGAAATAGCACAATCAATTCTTCATTAAAATTACATTGTTCGTAGTTATACTTTGAAGATTCAAGTATTGATACAAAAAAAATCTTAGCGGAAAATACAATATAAATTTTCTGTAAGTAAATCCTACACTATTATGTAGTTAATTATTTCTATTTGTTGACACAAATGAAAGTACATAGAAGGTTTCCATGTAAGGGCAGGATTGAAAGAATGCAGAATATTTATATTTATATTTATTGAACTTTTTAAACCTCTGTTGCTATTAATGTTTAACTTCTGAACTGTTTTTAATATTGTTTTTAAGGAGCCATGGTGGCACAGTGGTTAGAACGCAGTATTGCAGGCTAATTCTGCCCATTGCCAGGAGTTCTATTCTGACTGGCTCAAGGTTGATTCAGTCTTCCAAGGCCAGTATTGTTATCAATAAATTCATCGGCAGTTGTACTCAAGGATTAATGTATAATATAGGAATATAGTTAGATGCTAAATGGTATGTTAACAAATAAGGAGGAGTACTGAAAACATTTTTGGAGATTAAGGAAACATTATAGTAAGAATATGACCTATACATTCCACTTTACAGAGAAGAAGCTGTTATATATATATTCCACAGCAAATAGAGGTTTAAGAAATGCTAAATCTCAAAGCTTTGATTCTGATTGCATTGTGTAAGAAAAGCCTCCTAGAATAACCAGTGTTGCTGTTTTTCATTGTCTTCTAAATTCAGAATTTGCATAAGTATAACTAAAGCCATACTTTTTATCTACTGTATGCCTATTTATTTAATTCACTCTTATAGAATGAAGAACAAGCAAAAATGATTTCTTAGAGCCTTATTTGCCCTGAGCAGAATTACCGTGCAGAGACTGGCAACACAGCTAAAGTCTCCCTTTTGCTTTTCTTCTTCCTTCCTTCTTCCCTTTAACTCCTTTTAAAAGGTTTCAATTCTCTGTCTTTAGATAGCTGATGCCCAAATGTATTTATTTAAAAAATTTAAATGGCTGCCTGTCTTAAAATAACTCTTGGCTCATAACAACACTAAAAGTATTAAAACCAAATAAAACCTAAAAACCCAGCACCTCAATCAATCTCTTAGGGTCTCCCTCTGTAGCCCCCACCACTCTACTCCATTGTCTGGGGGGAAAGCCAGGTCTTAACAGCCTTCTGGAAGGCTAGGAGGATTGGGGCCTGCTGAATAACCAGGGAAGAGTGTTCCATAAGGGCAGCCACAGAAAAGGCACCTGGAGTGTGTCCACTCTATCTGAGCTAATGAGAAGGGCAGAAATTCTTAGCAAGGGGTGGTCCCACAAATAGCCTGGTCCTATGCCATGGAGGGGTTTAAAGGTAAGCCCGATCCCCTTGAATCGCACCCAGAAGGAAACTGGAAGCCAGTGTATCTCACACAGGAAGGGCGCACATTTTGCACTGCATTTTGGACCAGTTGTAACTTTGGCCTTCAAGAGCAGTTGAAAACTTCAACAAGTATGGAATATGGCTGCACGAGTAGTAAATGGTATTAAATATGCAACACATGCAACGCTACAACTGTGTGAGCTACATTGGTTACAGGGTGTTTCTGGGTACAATTCAAAGTGCTAGTTGTCACCTTTAAAACTGTACATCCATGGGACCAGCCTATTTGTTGGACTGCCTTTCTTTTATTGGGTTACCTGAGGAATTGTCTTTTCCCAATAGTTTCTAACTGTACAATTCAGTCCAGCAATTTGGTTGGGTTGCAATGTTGACTAGTAAGAACCAGAAGATATGCCCTCTCTGTTGTAGCCCCTACCCTTTGGAATATCCTTCTTTTAGTGATTGGGATGGCCCAAATCCTGTTGGCCTTTCATAAGGCTATAAAACCTGCTATGTGCCCAGGCTTGAATTCTGGGGACAGAAAAATAGACACAAAGAACTCAAGAGGTATCGAGTTGCTCAGTTCAGGCCTGAGACAAGTCCTTTGTCCATCCAGCTCTTAGAACTATAGTTCATGCTCTGATTAGAGGATCTAGTGAGGATCCAGTGAATTTGCCACACAATCAATATGCTTCTTGAGCTGATCCAAATGAATACTTAGCATGCTTATGATGTATTCCTCATATTGGGTGACTCCCAAATGCAGGACTTCAATTCTCAGAATTCCCCAGTAGGATTGTAACAAATGAGAAGTTGAAATTTGCACAACCAAAAAGTACCCTAGATCTGGAATACTGATATAGAAACTGATTCAGCACTGTCAATATATCAGATTCTGGTATATTTTATCAATCGAAAAAATATCTTTATATCAGGGTTCCGACCGATGTCCTAATTACATCATGAGCCTTGAGCCAAGCTTCAAAAGAAATCCAGTTATTTATTAGGAGTTTCATGTCGGCATGTTCCTAGTGAAGCCAACTCTGACCTCACTTAATTTACATCCAGGTTCTGACCCTGTTTTTCCCTTCCCCCAAAGTTGTGTCATCAGTCACATTCTCCAACAAAGCAATTTTGCAGGTTCTAGAGATCACTCCCCTCTAGCCACTATGGGTAACCGTGGAGATGGCCTTGACAGAGAGATGGCTGGAATGTGTTTTTGTTTTGACTGAAGTGCTCCCTTGCTGCAGCTGCTAAGTTCATTTTCCCACCCCGCTTGCCTATGGCAACTCAAGAACAGGCCAGGGATGCTTTGTGAGTTGACACTTTAAGCATGGCAAAGATGTAAACTTTTCCTACTTTTCAGCAAAGTGAAATCCATATCAGGCAAAGCATACAAAATTTATTTATTTATTTATTTATTTATTTATTTATTTATTTATTTATTTATTTATTTATTTATTTATTTATTTGCATTTATATCCCGCCCTTCTCCGAAGACTCAGGACGGCTTACACTATGTCAAGCAATTTATAACAGGACGTGCACAAAAGCTGACTTCTGCCTGATTAATTATTAATTTTAATGCGTAGAAATTAGCAAGATTTGGATTGGTCTTCAGTTACGCTAGTAAGCTTCATAATAGCATACTGCTACCCCACCCAAAGGTAACCAGGTAGCTATTAGACTAATGAAAGCTAGTCTGGGAATGAAATGCCTGCAAACAAACAATCAAACTGAGAGAGCACAATGACTCCTCCGTTCAACCCTGAGCTATGAAAATTCTTTTCTACCGGAGCTGTGTCTTGCTTAGCCTTCAGACTTTTCTCAAAGACGTCTGGAAGAATTCGGCATCACCTCAGATGCCTATTATTTACCAGCACTTTTCAGTAAAGTTGCTAGATAAAGTGCAGGATTCCTTTATTGAGTTTCTTCTATTGGCTTTCACAGATGTCTCTCACCTAGCTCTTAGCTGCTTCTTCCTTCTTTGTCTGCCTGGCAGTTATTACTAGTCTGAATGTCGGCTCTATATAAAAAAAGAGAAAGACAAAAAAAACCTGCCCTGTCATCTTGTCCAACTTTCTTCTCTCTCTGTTAGTCTGCCCAGAATTTTTGAGGCCTGGATTGCTTATTACCACTCCACTCTCCACTCTCCTCTTTGTTCATTGTCTGGAGTCTCTTTCTCTTTCTTACCCTTTGTTGCTGTCACCTCTCTCACACAGAGGTTGATATTTTGGGGAATTTCTGAATCTACCCAACCAATGTGCCTGATTCAGGGAAGGTAGGACCTTTCCCTTCCCAATGCCTTACTTTACTCTTGGTCTTCCTCTGCCTCTCCTTTTCTCACATAGGTATAGTTCTCACATCTTTCTTCTGCTTGATTTCAATGAAGTTTTCTGTGGTCAAATCCCATCTACTAGCCAGGAAAGGAAGCAAATGCAGACGGATATCAGGGAGTATATTTAAGTCAGCCTCGGGTAAAACAGAAGTTTAGATACCGTAACGGTGGGTTCCAAGCCAGATTTGCTTTAGTTAAAAGATTTTAGTAAAGTAGAATATTTTGAAAGTCCTTTATTCCTGTGTATCTTACATCTGAACCAGGGATGAAACTAAAATTTTTCCCTACAGGTTCGGTGGGCGTGGCTTAATTGGTGGGCGTGGCTTGGTGGTCAGATGACTGGGTGGGCGTGGCCAATATCAATAAATAATAAAAATAATAAACGAAGTATAAAAAACAATAAGAGGTACCAAAAACCAACTTTTACACTTTACACACACACACAACACAACTGACACACACACAATACCACATACAGCTTTCTGAGATTTTGTGTGTTTGTGTAGTTAGAGTGAAACACTACAGAAACACACTAAATCTGAGAAAGCTGCACAAATATTTTATTTTATTATTAAAGTTTGTGGACTTCAGTTCCCAGAGTTCCTCAGCCAGCAAAGCCAGCCAGCATTAGTTGCTCAGTGATGAAATAGATTAGCTAAGTTTAGATTAGTTCTGTCTGGTGCTGAAAGTGAAACTGGGGCTTTCGGGCTGGGAAAAAAGCCATGCGGTTGATCAGTAATCAGGTAAGTGCCTTAGAATCTCTTAAAAGGAGGTTTTCTACATGTTTTCTACAGAAAACATATTTTTAAAGGTTTTGCTGATGAGGAACTGAGGTGAGATCGCCAGAGGAGCCTTGAAATTAAAAAAAAAAGTTTAAAGGCTCTGCCGATCTCAGCTGAGGAGTGGGATCCTCAAAGGCTTTTTTTTACTTTTAAAGGCATGTTTCGGCTGAAGAAAAACCTGCTTTTAAAAGTAAAAAAAACAAAACCCTCTGCTGATGGTACGGCTCAGCAGAGGCAGGGGGGACAGGGCCAGGGATTTTTGCTACCGGTCCTCTGAACCAGCAGCTGCCATCGCTACCGGATCACGCAAGCCAGTCTGAACCGGGAACATTTCACCCCTGATCTGAACCAGGGGTGGGTTCTACTTACCTTTACTACTGGTTCACAACGGGGCCACACGCAGAAGCTTCCTGATAATGCCCAGGTCAGTGGATGGAGCCTCCCACCAGTTTTATTACCAGTTCTTGCGAACCGATCTGAACTGGGGGCAACCCACCACTGATCTGAACTATGTTGCTTCTCCCATAAGCTGAATTCTTCCTCCTCTCCTGCTTGTACACATTCTCTCACTTTCTTTGCCATCTTTCTTTCTGTCATCCTTTTCTCGTCTAGACATACATTGAGCTTTCAGGTGCTTCACTTCTTTAGGCTGTACTTCATCTTTTTCCTCTTCCTCCTCAGAAAGCTAGTTGGATGTTTGCCTTTTTCTCTAATGAACAGTTAGTTTCTCCTAACAGTCTCCTGTTCCTTTTTAAAACCAATGAACTTTGATTCTTGCTTCTAGAAAGGAGGTTACCTACATGAGGCTGGATATGTTCTTCTGGTAAAAACTTGCCACAGATAGCTGATGATCTTCATTAGAACATCAAGATGATCTGTAGAATACCCTTCCTCCCAGGATCTGACAGGCCCCCACTCTCAGCCATATAAATAACAACAACAATAACAATAATGGTAAGTAAATTTTATCTCTTATTGAGATTGTGGAATATACCTAACAAAATATAACTAGTCTATGAACCTAAATTGAACAAATATTGTACAATGCACATAAAAAGGTAGGCTATAGTGTTAGCTCTGTAGTGTTCTGAAACCAAAACCATGAGTTCTAATGCTATATGTATTCATCATCTTCTTTTAACGACCTCATAAACTCTTGCAGGGTGGAGTCTGGGCAACTGAATGGAACTAGCAGAGTGTTATAATGGCTGGATGCCCTTTCTGTTGCCAATGCAGAGTTTGTTCAATAGATATATTCTCAGTATGCTTAGAGAGAGAAATATCTGCCTCTATCTAGGATCGAACTCACAGCCTCCTGATTGTGAGGCGAGAGCTCCACCTCTAGGCCACCACACCACTCTGTACAATGCTACATTGTATTGTAAAGTTATAACTCGTCTGAAAGCACATATTCCCTCTCTTGCCTTTACTTTCTAGAGAACTAGAAAGGGTATCTTCTGAGATGCTTTCTCCACCTCCATTCTTCCTCAGATTTTGTTTACGAGACCATTATCTAGGCTAAGGCTTTTTCTCCTATCTCCCAAGATTATGCTCACAGCCCCATTACATGTGGCATTGGAAAGTTAAAGTAGTAAAATGCTATTTGAGGATCATGCTGTGGTAAGACCATACAGTGGTCAATTTTATCTGTACTTTCAAAGATCTGTAACTGAGAGGAAATCCACTTTGGAATTTACAGTTCAAAGCTCTGAAATTGGAGGCCTTTCAACTAATTATTGAAATAACACTAGAGGAAATGAGGGCAATGATGCAGGATAAAGACATTTGTCTGAAAGAGTGCTGAGAAAAAAAATATGAGGAAAGTAGCAGAAAAAGGGACACCTGGAAGAACAGACAAAAGGAAGTCAAGGAAATCTATTATGTGTTAAAGTATCATCAGCAAACCTAGGTTTGCCGGTGACTAACAGAATCCTTTAATTCATTGAGAATTATAATTCTATTCAATCAAAAGAGAAAAATTACAAAAGCTTTAAGGCAAAGAGCCAGTACTGGCAAGGAAGATTAGATAAAAGCTAACAGAGAACATTGAATCTATTCCAGAGGTTGTATAAAAATTTGTCCAACAAAACTCAGAAGATATGCTGAGAATTATTATTTTATACTGCTGTTGCCCAATGTAGGTGCCAACTTGCTTTAGCTGGGAATACCTATGGCATACATCCCCTACATTCTTGGCTCATGCTTCCCATGAACACACCAGCAGGACCACAATGAGGCAATGCAGAGCGACTTGGGGAGAGGGACAGAAGACTATTATTATGACTTCACTATTGAAAATTCGTAAAAATATTTGATTAAAATCCCATTAAGTTTACAGAGAAAGATAAATGGAGTGAAATTAATTTCACTTCAGCAATGCTGTAACTCTTGGAGGTATGACATTAGGCATTTTAGTGAGAAGGACAATTCTCTAGATTTTCTTAATCTAATTTATGCATCAACTTTTTTTTTTTACTTTTAGCTTTATCATTTAGTATTTTAAAAGCTATAATATATAAAGGACAAAGGTGGAACATGAAATAAGAAGATATTGTGTGACACTTCACAAGAATGGACCATTCCTTACTGTCTAAAATAAAAAAGGTAACATTTGGGAATAGAATGGTAGGTGAAGAAAATAAGAATAGCCAAATCATCAAAAGGAAAGGGATGAACATCAGGGGTGAAATGCTACTGGTTCGGGCTGGTTCGCCCCAACCAGTAGTAAAAAATGCTACCGTTCACCCCAACCAGTAGTAAAATTGCTTTAAAAAGTAAAAAAAAAAGTTCCGACAATCAGCTGTGCCGCACGATTGTTGGAACTTTTTTAAAAACTTTTTTTTTTAGCATTTTTTACTACCAATCGGCTGTGCCTGATTGTCTGTGAGATTCCTGCTTGTTGCAGGGGCCATTTTGTGTGAACTCCAGCTGCTTTTGCATTGTGTGTGAGGCAGTTGTGCAGCTTTTGTATTATTTGTGTGTAAAGTGTGACAGTTGGTTTTTGAGCTCTCTGTGAGGTTCCTGCTTGTTGCGTGTGTGCGTGCGTGCACGTGCAGGTACACATACGCACACACACACACACACACACACACACACACAGTGCACAACTACTTTACAATATCCTTAATATCATATGCCAACAAAATAATGCTCAGGATCATCCAACTCAGATTAGAGCCCAACATGGAAAAAGATATACCAGATAGTCAAGCTGGCTTTAGAAAAGGCCAAGGAGCACAAGACAATTATTGCTGAAGTATATTAGATAATTGAGAATCCTAAAGAATATTCCTCCAAAAGTAAGCATATGTTTCATTAATTATAGCAAATACTTTGATTTTATATTGACCGTGTCAAGCTGTGGAAATGTCTTAAAAAAATATGGGCTTCCCAGAACATCACATTGCCCTTGTGAAAAATGTATATATTGGCCAGAATATGGTGAAAAAGACTGGCTTCAGGTTGGCAAAGGAGTGTGACAAAGATGAATACTGACTGCGACAAAGATGAATACTGACTGCATATTTATTCAACCTATATGCTGAATATATAAGAAGGGAAACTGGAATGGAAAAAAATGAGTATGGTTTTAAAACTGGAAGAAATATCAATAACCTGTGTTATACTAAGGATACTGCCTTGATAACAAAAAATGCAAAGGATCTGCAAGCCCCAGTATGAAATTTAACATAAAGACAGCCAAACTAATGACAACAGATAGAACAGCCAGCCCTAGTATTGACAATGAAGTTACCAAAATGACAGATAGTTTTTTATGAAAAGGTGAAAAGCACTGAAATACAAGACAGAAAAAAAGGCACCAGTTGTAAGTTATGCTTTAATTTTCAAAAAAAAATTATGGGGTGAAACTGGTATTAAAATGTTTTAAGCAAATACATAGACATACCTGCAGTGATTTATTTTTTAAAAAACAATTCTAATAGTCATATCCCTTTACTTTTACTTTTACCCTATGACTATCATTAAGTGTTGTACCTTATGATTCGTGACAAATGTATCTTTTCTTTTATGTACACTGAGAGCATATGCACCAAAGACAAATTCCTTGTGTGTCCAATCACACTTGGCCAATACAGAATTCTATTCTACTCTATTCTATTCTATGCTATGCTATGCTATGCTATGCTATGCTATGCTATGCTATGCTATGCTATGCTATGCTATGCTATGCTATGCTATGCTATGCTATTTCTTAGTTTTGTTGTTGTTTTCAAAAAATATGCACCCACATGCCTATTTGAATGACGTTTCTAATTTGATGGACTTTTGACTATGTACCAAATATACTTTCTGACTCCTTCTAGTCTAGAAAAGTCTGCCAGCTATATAGCTCTTGAACCTGACATTCTTCATTCTTCTACTTATTTCCTCTGTGGTTGACTGATTTCTGTTTGATCAACTTCAGACAATCTGATTACTCTTCCTTGGCATTCACAGCATTTTTTTTCTTTTCCCCACTTATAGAAGGCCAACACTTGAAATGGGCCGAAACATTTTTTTTTCTTTTTCAAAAAGTGCTACATGGAGGACTTCCAGTATGCTGTGACACCCCAGCCACATCCTGCAAAAGACTTCTAGTTTCTTTCACATTCCTATCACCAAGGCCATTCACTGGCATTATATCAGCTATTCCAAACCACAGTAACTTTCTTTTAAATTCCAGATAAGGAAATTTTAGAATACAGGCTTTGACAGAAACATAAATGTTCATCTGAGCTTTTAGCAAAGTTCTATCTACAATGATGGGAAGACCTCAGATGGCTTAGAATAAACTCTGAAATCTAGCTATTTTTCTAAAAAAATTTCTTTTATCACTTTTCTCTCATTACCTTACTTCTCTTGCTATTCTAATGGTCATTTATTAGAGGAAGAAAGACATACTGTCAGCTTTGGAAGCCATATTAGGCCGGAAGCTTCCGTGCTGCCACTTTCTCATGGGTGGGAAAGTAGGAGGGGGGGATTTAGTAGAGGGTTTGTCTTTAGACATAATAGCATTCTTCCAGTCAGTCACGATCAGGCCAATCCTGCATCTGGAGAAGGAGTGGTCGGAGTGCTGTCTCGAGATGGTACAGTTGGTGATTGGAGCATGTGATCAGGGGATGGTTTTGAGGGTTTTGATTTACTGAGGGAAAACCCGGACCTCTCAGATTTGGGTTTTCCCAGATGTGCCAGTTTACCTATCCTAGTAAATAGAACTTTGAAAGATGCTTGCTTCGGAGCTTTTACTTGGAGTTGGCTTTTTTTCTGAAACGCTGACACATACATTTGAAGCAGGGGTGGGCTGCTGGGGGTTTGCAAGGATTCAGGAGAATCTCTAGCTAATATTCTGTGCAGTTCGGAGAACCCCCAAATCCCACTCCTGGCTGGCCCCTCCCCTCCCAGGAGTCTCCATGTGGCCCGTTTTGGATGCAAGTAAGTTCAGGGCATGCATGGAGGCTCAGGGAGGGCAAAAAATGGGCCTAATGGAAGTTCAGGAAGGCCCGGGAAGGAGGTCCAGAGGGCCTCTGGAGCCTGGGGAGGCCATTTTCGCCCTCCTGGAGGCTTGAATAAAACCTCCGGAGCCTGGGAAGGGCAAAAATGCCCCCTGCCATGGTGCAGGAGGCCAACTAGGCCATGCCACCATGGCCACACCCACCCAGCAACTGGGCAGAGAACCCCTTGCTAAAATTTTTGAAGCCCACCCCTGATTTCAAGTGTTCTTCTGGAATTAGCAGAGAGTAATAGTATGGAATAAGTGTGTGTGTGTGTGTGTCAGAGAGAGAGAGGGAGGGAGGGAGGGAAAGAGAAAAACAATTATTCTAGATATTTAGAGTGGGAAGGGCGAGAAAGAGAGATATTTATCCCTTTATAAATAGAGTAACAATAGAAGAAACTTACAAGGGAAGAAAAGCTCAATATGAGATCAGAGCGGAAATTCTCTGGTTTAGAGCAAATAGCACCAGAAAAATATTTTTACATTCATATATTAACTTATAAGTGAACATTGCAAGTAGGTCACTTTTTTATTTCTAGTACAAATATTAACATTCTACCAAGATTCTGTGCCATGCAGAGAACTATTCCTGGTTCTGAAGACTATGTTACTAAAGATCGTTTTATCTGCCAGCCTCACATGTAACTGTGATGTTGCTCCTTTACTACTTCAGCTTTGCCAGAAACTGCTATCATATTGATATCTGCAGGAATTTGGGAATTTGGGAAGAGGGACAAGAAAGCTGCAACATCGAATGCAAATTGAATTGCTTGCATAGTGCACATAGATAAAACGTATCTCACCACCCATTTTGTTTTGTTTGCAAGTATGTCTTATTGCTTAGTGGCATATTTCAGCCCATACAAGCATCTTAACAATCAATTAGACATTTTAAATTGTGAACATATATAAAATATTGGTCCATCTGGTTTTATTAAATGTTATATATGTTCACAGAGTCCACAGTGATGTGCAGCATATTTTTGACTTTTCAGGTTGGAATTTTTTCCAGCCAAACTTGGAGAGGCCAGAGACTAAATTTAGGGCTTTGGCAGGAAAAGGAAAAGTCTAACGCTGAGCTGCAACCTTTTCCTGTATCCTGGAAATGCTAGTGAGCATTGTGGAAAGTTGCAAGGGAATCTGTAGGTAGCATTTTTGCAGTAGAAATGTTGGGGTGGGTGGGAATACAGATATATTAGGCAAGGATTTGGAGTTCAGTTTGTATTTCACCCTGAGGTGAAAGTTTAAGAGAGGAACAAAAATTGTTCTTGCTTTTGTTAGAGATGCGCTTGTATTCTTTGAAATATGAAGGAACAAAAAACAGGAATAGTTCTACAAATTAATGAACATATATTCTGGTAGCTAGAACCAGATACTAATTACATTTACAGTGGCAATTTCTGTTTAACCAAAAGCAAATTTCCTTATCAACAGCATATAGAATAGAATAGAATAGAATAGAATAGAATAGAATAGAATAGAATAGAATAGAATAGAATTGAATTGAATTGAATTGAATTGAATTTTTTTATTGGCCAAGTGTGATGGAACACACAAGGAATTTGTCTTGGTGCATATGCTCTCAGTGTACAAAAAAGAAAAGATACATTCATCAAGAATTCTAAGGTACAAAACTTAATGATAGTCATAGGCTACAAATAAGTACCGTATATACTCGAGTATAAGCCGAGTTTTTCAGCACGTTTTTTGTGCTGAAAAACGTCCCCTCGGCTTATACTCGGGTCTATACGGCTTATACTGAGTTTTTTTTTTAAGCCCTCGGCTTATACTCGGGTCTATACGGCTTATACTCGAGTTTTTTTCCTTTTTCACATTTTGCGGACGGCACGAGGAAGCCCTGCGGTGCAGTGAGAGGCGGGCGGGGAGCCAGCCTTCTCAGCTGAGGGAGGAGGTTTCCCCAACCGGTGGTGCCTCATTTCCCACCCTCGGCTTATACTCGAGTCCCCAGTTTACCCCAGTTTTTGGGGTAAAATTGGGGACCTCGGCTTATACTCGGATCGGCTTATATTCGAGTATATACGGTAATCAGGAAATAATCAATATCAATATAAATTGTAAGGATACAAGCAACAAAGTTACAGTCATACAGTCATAAGTGGAAGGAGATGAGTGATGGGAATGATGAGAAGATTAATAGTAGTGCAGATTTAGTAACTAGTTTGACAGTGTTGAGAGAATTATTTGTTTAGCAGAGTGATGGCGTTTGGGAAAAAACTGTTCTTGTGTCTAGTGGTCTGCAGTGCTCTATAGCGTCATTTTGAGGATAGGAGTTGAAACAGTTTATGTCCAGGTTGCGAGGGGTCTGTAAATATTTTCACAGCCCTCTTTTTGACTCATGCAGTATACAGGTCCTCAATGGAAGGCAGGTTGGTAGCAATAGAGCAAGAAGACATTTTTTTGCATAGATTGAAAGGAATGTTCACTTTATTTTTTTTCCCAATGTGTTTGACTATGTCAGCTCTACATTATTGTTAAACCAAGCTTTGGTTTGCATGCATGAGTCTTGGGTTCATTTTTTTTAAAAAATAGAACTAAAGGAATATGCTGTATTTCCTATGATTCTAGGTGGATGTCAGGTGAATGCACTTCAAGAGCAGAGAATCTGTTTTCTTGCTGGCAGCTGATGGCCTTCGCTTCTCCTATTTCTTTCAGGCAGGGTTAAGTTGAAGCTAAAGCTTTATTGGAAGCCGCTACTCATCTGAATCATGAATTTTCGGTCAGTGGCAGCTGGTTATCGATAAGGATTAAAGCAGCAGCCAAGATAAAGGTAATGATGGGATGTTCCCTGTAGGAAACATCCTTATGCTTTCTGGATACATCAGATTCAGTTTGTCACTATACAACCTCTTAATGGTGTCTTTTTTTTTTTTTTGGCAATGGCACATTTTTGGAATAGGAAAAAGAGGGAAGGGAGGGAGGGAGGTATAATCAAAGTTTGATATTGCCTATCATAATACATACGAAATTACATGTAAACTGAGAAAGTACCAATAGAATATTGATTTTTTTTCTTATATACATTATTTTTAGTCAGTACTTGAACACAAAACATTCCCTTGTAATTATACTTTTAAAACTGGATCATTTATTGTTGTTTTTCCAAAGATTTAAAAGCATCTGTTTAATAGAATGAGGTAATGCATAAATTATGGATATTGGATAGGGCCATGAGCCATGCTCCATAACTCAAACATAATTCAAAAACAAAATTGAGGTGCCATTAAACAGACTGAAAAAAAGATTTCTCAGTGCCAGGATGGTGTTATCCCAGCCATCCCAGCCAAAAGATGCAATTATTGGGGGTTTCCTGAATTCGACATGATCTCATAGAAAGAAGGGAAAGGCTGCTTAAAAAACAATCACCTGACAGTTCTGGCATAACAAGCTGTCATTGAAAACACCTTTTCTGCAAGGTACCAGACAGGGACAGAAAAATTGCCATTGTAGTTGTAATAATAATCAACCCACCTTGTAGCCAAAGACAACGAGCACTATAAAGAGATCCAACAAATGCAATATTCTCAAATTCTCTGTTCACTGCAAACCGTGCCATAAATGAGAATCTGAGGGGTCTCTGAGATTAGGGAACTGATCTGACGAACATCATTCAGCAGTGATTTGCATAGTTTGAGTCATAAAAACAATTCTCAGTTTGTCTAACTGTGCTTGTATTAAATGTCAGGTCAAACATTAGTGACAAAGAGAAATACTGCCATAAGGCACAATGGTTTCATTCTGAATTGATTTCATCATACTATGTTGGCATATATTTTCATAAAGTATTTGTCTTTTTGTCATTCTTCACTTAACATATATTGTATTGCTTTATTGCTATTGATTTTGCTTTTTATTTACTGGTATTTTCACCCCCCCCTTCTATTTATGAAGAGTTTTAGAAATAAACCTGAATTTCTGTTGCAGAAGTTTCTGTGGAAGTAAAGCCTAGGAAGTATAACATTAGGGAAAAGAGATCAAATATCTGAGTTTTGTAGTTATAGAAAATGGAATTCCACCAATACAAAAATGTACAAAAAATAATAGTTTTGTAACAATTATTTGTAAAAAGTACAAAATGCATTACGGTATATCAGCCTGGTCAGAAAATAAGAAAGATCAGGCAGGTTGCAGAAAAGGTTCATTTCTTTTTATCTTTGTTGAGTTGTGGGCATGTAGAGACCAATTTAGGCTGAAATTCTCAGCATTTTTTGAAAACTGAATGTCTTGTGTACATTTGCGCCAAATATTTCTCTCGGCATAATAGATCTGTACAGTACAGTATAGTTAGCAATCTCACCTAAATATATGTCTTTTGCTCAGGATTCATGGCCTTACAAAACTTATCCATGAAATACTTGTTTTTTTAAAAAAAATGAATTACTTGAATTGCATCACATAGAATAAGAATAACCACACAAGCCTAGTGTTAAGTACTCTACATTGTCTTGAGAAATGCAACATAGCCTTCTTGTTTTTAAAGATGCCACCCAGGGTTGCAATGCTCCCGGTTCGGACCAGATCTGGTAGCAATGGCGGCAGGTAGTTCAGAGAACTAATAGCAAAAATCTCTGGGGCCCCCCCATGCCTAGCTGAGCCACGTGATCGTCAGAAGCTTTTTTTTAACTTTTAAAAGCATTTTTTTTAATAACTTCTTCATCCAAAGAAGTTGTAAAAATGCTTTTAAAGGGTTAAAACAAGGCTCTGACGATCCCAGCTGAGGTGCCTGATGTCAGAGACTCTTTTTTTTTACTTTTAAAAGCATTTTTTTTAAAAGGTAAAAAAGGTGTAGTCTGCTAGGCAAAAAATGGGGGGTGTACGCAAAAAATGGGGTGGGGGATTCGTTTGAGAAAGAGAGAGAGATGGAGGGAGGGAGGGAGGGAGGAAAAAGGAGAGGAAGGAAGGACTACAAACCTGACACTAGACACAGCTGGTGTCTAGTGGATAATCCAGGGCTGGAAGGGACCTGGGGGTTATCTAGTCCAAACCTGCTCCAGCAGGACATTGTTAGTGAGTTTCTGTCTTTTGATTCTCCAGCCACATAGCCATGCCCACACACTCACATGACCCCCCCACCAAGCCACGCCCACCAAGCCACGCCCACAGAACCGGTAGGAAAGAAATTTAAATTTCACACTAATGCCACCTATAAAGAATAGGAGTGAGAAACTTAAATAACACTTGAAATAATAGAGTTGGAAGGGACCGTGGAGGTTTTCTAGTCCAACTCCTTGCTCAAGCAGGAGACCCTATACCCATGATAGTGACCCTACGGCACACATGCTGTCGCCAGCTGCTGGTTTCTGGTATGTGCATGTGCATAGGACAGCCGGTCTTTGTGCGCACCGGAGCGCTGAAAACCTGAAGACCAGCTGGCTGGTGCTCATGCGTGCACGCTGGACAGCTGATCTTCGCGCACGCCAGAGCACCAAAAACCTGAAGAACAGCTGGCTAGTGTGCATGCATGTGCAGGCCATCAGGTCTTTGGGTTTCCAGTGCTCTGGCATGTTTGCCGGCCATCTGGTCTTCAGGTTTCTGGAGCTCCGGTGCATGCGTGCATGTGCATGTGCCCAGATTGGGCACTTAGTGCCGAAAAGGTTCACCATCACTGCCCTATACCATTCCAGACAAGTGGTTGTCAAGTCTCTTCTTAAAAACCTCCAGTGATGCAGCACCCACAGCTTCTGAAAGCAAGCCATTGGACTGGTTAATTGTTAATTGTTCTTACTATTGATTGTTGAACTATTAAACTATTGTTAAATTAATTTAATTGTTTAACAATTAAAATATCAGTTAGTTGTTAACAGTTAATTTTTAAACTGTTAATCTCCATTGGTTAATTGCTCTCACTGTAACAATTTATAACATATAATATATAAATATTATTTATAACAATATATCTGTTATAAATAAAAAGGGTTTTGGCTAATCAGCCAAATAACCCCCACACCTAGAATATCATACAAAAAATGAATACCATCAGTGAAGTTACCCTTGGATATTTTTAGAGTAAATACCTATGAGTCTATTAATGACTGATCTGGACTTCATAATAGTATCAGAAGTCTCATTCTTTTTGTTGTTTCAGCCAGTTATATTCCATGAGAGTAATTTCAGAGTTTGCCTTTTAGTGTAGTAGCTTATTTGTACATTTTGATTAATCTCTAGATGTGGGACTAAGAGATTTAAAGGCTTGCTTCTGTTATGCTTCCCTAAGTAATATGACCTTACAGTCAACAAATCACAGATATTCCCTTTACTGCTATCCATATCCGTGGATGTTGAAGTAGAATTCCATATTGAGAATGAGAGCATGTAGTCGCTGTGACAGCTATTACTCAACTGATCAGCAAGGTTGCTTCAGCTGATCTGACTGAGGATGCAAGTATTCTGTTTCTCCTGCCCCATTCCAAGTGTGCCCCTCACTACATGCTGCATGGAAGCTGCATGCTTCATGGAAAATGATGTCCAGCCTAGATTGGAGTATACTATTCTTTGGCAAGGATATACAGTAGCTGCACTCCCACGCTAGGACTTCAAATGAACATTCCTTGCTAATATTTGATATCAGTTCCTATCTCAGTGATTGGTCTCATTCGAGACAATGACGAATCCGCATATAGACGAGAGGTCGAACGACTAGCCTTGTGGTGCAACCAAAACAATCTGGAACTGAACACACTCAAAACCGTAGAAATGGTGGTAGACTTTAGGAAAAACCCTTCCATACTTCCACCTCTCACAATACTTGACAACACAGTATCAACAGTAGAAACCTTCAAATTTCTGGGTTCTATCATATCGCAAGATCTCAAATGGACAGCTAACATCAAAAACATCATTAAAAAAGGACAACAAAGAATGTTCTTTCTGGGCCAACTCAGTAAGCTCAAACTGCCCAAGGAGCTGCTGATCCAATTCTACAGAGGAATTATTGAGTCTGTCATTTGCACCTCTATAACTGTCTGGTTCGGTTCTGCAACCCAACAAGAAAAACACAGACTTCAGAGGATAATTAGAACTGCAGAAAAAATAATTGCTACCAACTTGCCTTCCATTGAGGACCTGTATATTGCACGAATCAAGAAGACGGCCGTGAAAATATTTACAGACCCCTTGCATCCTGGACATAAACTATTTCAACTCCTACCCTCAAAATGACGCTATAGAGCACTGCACACCAGAACAACTAGACACAAGAACAGTTTTTTCTCGAAGGCCATCACTCTGCTAAACAAATAATTCCCTCAACACTGTCAAACTATTTACTGAATCTGCACTACTATTAATCTTCTCATAGTTCCCATCACCAGTCTCTTTCCACTTATGACTGTATGACTATAACTTGTTGCTGCCAATCCTTATGATTTATATTGATATACTGATCATCAATTGTGTTGTAAATGTTGTACCTTGATGAACGTATCTTTTCTTTTATGTACACTGAGAGCATATGCACCAAGACAAATTCCTTGTGTGTCCAATCACACTTGGCCAATAAAAAAATTCTATTCTATTCTATTCTATTCTATTCTATTCTATTCTATTCTATTCTATTCTATTCTATTCTATTCTATTGCTACTTTTATTGACATCCAACAAATTAAGTTATGAATTTTTATTTTATACATATCCATATTTAAGTTATTCTGAATAAATCAGGTAAGATCAGGGTGATGATTATCCCTCATTTCTTTTTCTTTCCAATTGAATAGTGATAAACATTGGGTTTCCGCTTCTTGAATCAATATAAAAAAGGAGGTGTTTTCTTAGTCCAACATTAGTACAATCTGGGAATAAGCTCAACAATCCTTGTCCTCCCTAAAAGCCTTCTATGGTTTTTAGAATAGTTTGGCCATCTGATTTTTTATTTGGGAACTCAATTGCCTGTACCAAAACCAAAGATGGCATTTGATATTAACCGATTAGTTGGTTTTTAAGGACATCTGTCTTAAACGCATTTCTATAGATTGGCTTTTACCAAGTACTCCAGATAGAACAGACTTACCCTGGGATATCCAGCTATTTCATTAAAAGAGTTGGGAGGGGAAGGGAGGGAGGAGCATAAAGGAGGGGAGGGGAGGGAAACGACTGTACCAGCCTCAAAAGGTGAAATAATAACAAAGGAAATTATTAAGGAAGCAAATATAATGATCTACTAAACAATTTTACAAATTGATTTTCTCTTCTAGTTTTACTCTACAATAATATTGTCTAATGACTCAATGACACTAACCACTTAAAGAACACTGATTGACCATCCCATTGTAATTTTTTTTCTTTTTGATTCATAACCTTAACTAGCTGATGTAAAAGTCATTTACTGATTACCTCACAGACAACAGCAGGATTTGAACTGCCTTTTATATTATATTCTTTTGTCTGGTAAGAGGGAAATAATCATCCCATGCTTTAGGTTATAGTTTGGAATATAGCATGATTTAAGATTAGAAATGCTCAGATTTGCATGAAATTCAGAACTGTTAATGCTAACCCCTGTTACAAAAAGTATTGGTCTAGTTGTCTAGGAAAAACCATAGATATTGTTTAAAAAACAAACACAAAAAAGGAATATTCATAACTGTAAAGTCATCAAGATGCTATTCAGGAACTGATATTTTTTCCCCTGTAGGGAAAGGAAACGTTGACAGAACTAGAGATGATAGGGTGAAACGCTAATGTTGTTTCATTAAATGAATTGTGGAGGCTGGGATAAAAACAGAATCCTCAAAGTATAATTTCTTTAAATACCTTGTGCTTAAGATTCCCCTCTAGGCAACTTTTCATCTTTCTTCCTTTTAAAAAGCAGCATTAAATTTTATAAGAGTCCCAATTAAGCTGATAACTTCCTTCAAAGTACATGCCGGCTTAGGTGAAATGTGATACATTAACACTGATGGAAGATTGCCCATAAAAGCTTTTTAATTTTTTTTTTAAAAAAATATTCTTCAGGAATTCACACTAATTTGATTGATGTATTTTGGGGGAAATGGCACCAAAAATGCTGAGGTTTAAGGTCAGGCTTTAAATAAAGTTGAAATGAATGGGTGAAAAGCATATCTACCAGGCTTTGAAATACAATCAAAAGCCCCCATATCTGTAGAGCTAGACTATAGCTTTTGGACCTGAATCCTTCTTAAATTTTAAGATGAAGTTAAGCCAAGATGTGAAACTAGTGCCTTTTATTTGGTAGGCAGTTTATATTCTGAACTTCTGTAATTGAATACAATTAAGTGAAAAAGATCTTAAAGTCCAAACTTAGTGGAGGATTAAGGCATGTAATACCTGGGCAGTTCCATTCATGAGATACACAGCTGAATAGTGTATTAGATTCTAGTTCAAGTTGAACTAGAAGCCCTGGATAGGAAGACCAGAAATATAATGACAATGAATCACGCCTTCATCCATGAAGTGATGTTGACAGACTATCAGTGCTACTCACCATAGAGGAATGGTTGGTGAACATGTTGGGATTTGCTGAGATGGTTAAATTGATTTCTTTGATCAGAGAAAAGACAATATCTGCAGTTTATTTATTGCTGACTTCAAACCCCTTACGGACCTTTTGAGTAAAACAAAACAAACCCTGAACTTTATGGGTTAGATTAGATACAACAGATTATTTTAAAAAGGAGTTATATTGCAACCATTCTGTTCATTCTACCATGATGTCTAGCTGGGTGGCCAGTAACTGTCTGTCCATCTGGATCTGGAAGTCCCACATGATCTTAGCCCTGTTTTTTTCCATTTGGATTTGGGAAAAGATAGGTTGATGATAGATGATAGATCATGGAGGAGGAGGAGGAGGAGGAGGAGGAGGAGGAGGAGGAGGAGGAAGAAGAAGAAGAAGAAGAAGAAGAAGAAGAAGAAGAAGAAGAAGAAGAAGAAGAAGAAGAAGAAATATAATAATAATAATAATAATAATAATAATAATAATAATAATAATAATAATAATAATAATAATAATAATAATAATAATAATAATAGAGAGATATGGAGTCCATTTACTTTATGAGTTTTGAGAATTGGACAATATACAAATTTTATAAATAAATAAAGTGAGTTGTCCTAGATAGAACATGGATTGTTGGATTTCATCATTCTCAGATTGACAAATTGCCATGGAAATTGAGCACAAGAACAGAAGTATAAAATTTACCCTTGCATATCAACCTATTAATCTTTATATCTTTGCAGGTTTATATAGAAATAAGGTTCTTAATTTCAATCAATCTTATATAAATGCATATAACGTAAAACTTTATCATTTTTACTCATTTTTAAAAAAATCTATATAGAATAGAATAGAATAGAATAGAATAGAATAGAATAGAATAGAATAGAATAGAATAGCATTTTATTGGCCAAGTGTGATTGGACACACAAGGAATTTGTCTTGGTGCATATGCTCTCAGTGTACATAAAAGAAAAGATACGTTCATCAAGGTACAACATTTACAACACAATTGATGATCAATATATCAATATAAATCATAAGGATTGCCAGCAACAAGTTATAGTCATACAGTCATAAGTGGAAAGAGATTGGTGATGGGAACTATGAGACGATTAATAGTAGTGCAGATTCAGTAAATAGTTTGACAGTGTTGAGGGAATTATTTGTTTAGCAGAGTGATGGCCTTCGAGAAAAAACTGTTCTTGTGTCTAGTTGTTCTGGTGTGCAGTGCTCTATAGCGTCATTTTGAGGGTAGGAGTTGAAACAGTTTATGTCCAGGATGCGAGGGGTCTGTAAATATTTTCACGGCCCTCTTCTTGATTCGTGCAGTATACAGGTCCTCAATGGAAGGCAGGTTGGTAGCCATTGTTTTTTCTGCAGTTCTAATGATCCTCTGAAGTCTCTGTGTGTCTTGTTGGGTTGCAGAACCGAACCAGACAGTTATAGAGGTGCAAATGACAGACTCAATAATTCTTCTGTAGAACTGGAGCAGCAGCTCCTTGGGCAGTTTGAGCTTACTGAGTTGGCGCAGAAAGAACATTCTTTGTTGTCCTTTTTTAATGATGTTTTTGATGTTAGCTGTCCATTTGAGATCTTGCGATATGATAGAACCTAGAAATTTGAAGGTTTCTACTGTTGATACTGTGTTGTTTAGTATTGTGAGAGGTGGAAGTATGGAAGGGTTTCTCCTAAAGTCTACCACCATTTCTACAGTTTTGAGTGTGTTCAGTTCCAGATTGTTTTGGTTGCACCACAAGGCTAGTCGTTCGACCTCTCGTCTATATGCGGATTCGTCATTGTCTCGAATGAGACCAATCACTGTTGTGTCATCTGCGAACTTCAGTAGCTTAACAGATGGATCATTGGAGATGCAGTCATTGGTATACAGAGAGAAGAGAAGTGGGGAGAGCACACAGCCTTGGGGGCCCCTGTGCTAATTGTACAGGTATTTGATGTGATCTTGCTTAGCTTCACCTGCTGCTTCTTGTTTGTTAGGAAGCTTTTGATCCACTTACAAGTCTGTTCCGGTACCTGTAGCTGGTTTAGCTTAGTTAGAAGAATGTCTGGAATGATGGTATTGAATGCTGAACTAAAGTCTACAAAAAGGACCCTTGCATAGGTCTTTGGAGACTCAAGATGTTGTAGGATGTAGTGCAGAGCCATATTAACAGCATCATCTGTTGGGCAAACAATATTTGGTAGTGTATTCTGTGAGTTTAGTATTTTGCTTTTTGAAATCCAATTATATATTCAGTTTTATGCCTATACAGACAAAGGATTTACAAAACAATTGCATATCATATTACATATTACTCTGTATACCCGTTGTCTGCAAGCAATGTATTCTGCTATAATAAACCATGCAAACTGCTTGTACTTTAATAATAAACATAGGCTTTGATGGTATGGGAAAGGAGATCAGAATAAATCCAACCTGACATTTCTGTCAGATGGGACTTCAGCCTCTTTCCAGTCTGCCTGATGCACGAGGAATTTAGCCAAGGTTTGGAAGAGAAAGGATTGCATTGTACCTGCTTAATAGTAAATGCCAGAGGAAGAAGTTTTAAGTAGACATATTTCAGAAGGTCACATCCAATAGAATGGCATTTCAGTTGGGAAGCTTTTAAGCTGGTATAGAAAATCTAGTTTATGTTTCCTTCTTCTTCAGCTAAGATCTCATAGCTCTATCCCTAGGAAAGGTGGCATTTCCATTTATATATATGTGTGTGTGTGTGTGTGTGTGTGTGTGTGTGTGTGTGTGTGTGTGTGTGTGTAGTCTTCTGTTCCACAAAGCTCTAGGCATCTCTCAAGTAAATAATTACAGCTAAAAATATTGTCTAAAATATAAAACCATAAACCATGAATTATCAGCATAAAGGAAACAACAGCAATAATATATCTGAAATATTAAAAGCAGCAATTGACTAAGAGCAGTCATGTATGGATTCAATTTCCATTCGCAAACTCACTTGTATTTTTATCTCTAAGTCATAATTCAATTGCCTTTTTGGAATGAGATGTGGAAGAAGGATGTAGAAATGCTGAATGCGTTTTGGTGACATCAAATGTTCTCCCACAGCAGTTTTATGTAGATGTTAAATGTTTTCAGATTTCTGTAAACTGAAGGATTAGATTTATTTATATAAATATTACACACACACACACACACACACACACGTGTACATACATACAAACGAACAAATTAATATAAAATAAGAAAAAGAAAGAAAGCAAAGAAAAAACGAAGTATAAGAAAGGAAATAATAAAAATACAAAACTAAGAAAAATAGATACAAAGAAGTAGGTTACAATATCTTCTTTACAGTAATTATAATTAAAACTATAAATTTACATTTTACTCTATGGTTACAGCATAACTCTCCTCTTTATATAATCTATCATCTAATCATTATGATCATAAATCATAAGTTCAATTTTTCTTAAGCAGAACATCCATAAGGGAATTGCAATCAGCAATAAATTTAGACATTGTCTTTTCTCTGATCATAGAGGTCAATTTAGCCATCTCAGCAAATTCTATCAACTTCATCAACCATTCCTTCACTCTGACTAGTGCCAAATCTTTCCATCATTGTGCGTACATCATTGTGCATCTTGCTACAGTTTTCATGTACAAAACAGTGTTTCATGACTGTTTTTTGTTGTCCATCAACCCCAACAGAAAAACTTCTGATCTCAAATATTGATAAAATCCTCTGAATCAATGTGTTTATTTGAATCCAGAATTTTCTAGCTATTTTACACAACCACCAAATATCATAAAATTTCCCTTCTTATTGTTCACATCTATAAATTCTAGAGATTTATACATTCTAGAGATTTTTTTTCTGGTGACATATACCAACAGTACATGATTTAGTAAAACTTCTCTTTAAAATTATAGCGTAATGTAAATCTCAATTCTTTCAATTACATATTTCCCCATTGTTCCATGTGTGAATTATAGCCAACATTTTAGGTCAGTTTATCATATATTCTTTCATTTGTTTCTCTTCTGTTTCAAATTACCATAAAAGTGTATATATTTGAGCAATTACATGTTCATCATTTGTACACAAAGTAATAGACTCCTATTCTCCATTTTTGCTGTTTTTCTAGTGGTTGCTATTTTGATATCATAATCCAAAGATGGAAGTATTTTAAACAAGGGTTCCCTTTTTTTCTCTTTTGTGTTCCTGTGCCCTTAATAATTCCATTTCAAAGGACACACCATAGTTACAATAAGCATCACAGTCTGGTTTATATTATCTTTATATGTCTCGTGTGATTAGGTTGCTGGGTTGGAGATTAGCAAGCCCATGTTTCCATCTCCACTTATATTATATAGTTATTTCATGCTTACGCTTATATATACTGTGTGACAAAATAAATAAATAAATAAAAAATAAAATAAAAATGTTCGAGACACAAGTGTTGCTGTGGCTTGGTGAGCTCCTGTCATTTGCTCCAGCTCTTGATGGGGACATGAAAGGAGCCCCCACAGGCATCCCCTGTGCAATGGTTAATCTTTTGTTTGCTAATCTGTTTGCTGGTTAATCTATTGCTGGCTAATCCTTTCAGGTTGGAACCACCTTAAACGGTGCCTCCAACATGAACGGTATGGGACCTTTACATTTTGTTTGATAAAATCCATCAATTGTGTAGACTCTTTGCTAGTAATCAGGTAAAAAAAAGTTCAGTTTGTTGAATTTAATTCAATTTTGAAATGCAGCCCGTACTATCTGGCTCAGGTGAACAGGTAGGGCTGGCAGTGGGAGGCTCCGCCCACTTGCCCGGATGTCATCACATACCATTTTTGACACACTGTGCATGCGCAGAAGGTCCTGCACATTCGCAGAGGTGTCATATGCATGCTCCCATCTGCAAACCGGTAGCAAAGGTAAGTGGATTTCACCCCTGATTTAATTCCAATTTATTTAAAAACACTTTCACCCCAAAATAATCTTTCAGAATAACTGTCCCCTTTATCTATTTTAAACTTTCTTATATTGATTCCTTGTTATATGTTTTGCCAATATGTTTTTTAATTTTTAAAAACCTTTCTTCTTTTGTAATCTAGAAAGAATAATAAGTCACCAAGAGGAATTTTTATTCTTATGCTCAGAAAATTTCTCCTTAGCTGTAAGTTAAGTTTAAGGTTAAGAAATGAGATTCCTATGAAACTTATTTCCATATCGACTGCATTATGGCTGTGAAATTGATTGAAATCCCACAACTCCCAGCCATTCAACTCATGAGCAGACCACAAAATATCAGTCCCAACAGGCTATTCATAAGGGGCAGCTGTCCAGAGTGCAAATTAGTGATCACACAAGCTCTCCTTTTTTTCTGGAGAGAATTCTCCACCCAGAATTTGCCATCTGGCTACCATTCTCTGGCTCCATGCCACTCCTGCTCCTTCAGAGACATCTAATCTAAACATCTATATGAAGCCGCTGGGTGAGGTCATCAGTGGTTTCGGGGTGAGTTATCATCTGTACGCTGATGATACTCAGCTGTACTTTTCCACCCCGGACCACCCCAACGAAGCGGTTGAAGTGCTGTCCCAGTGCCTGGAAGCTGTACAGGTCTGGATGGGGAGAAACAGACTCAAGCTCAATCCCTCCAAGACGGAGTGGCTGTGGATGCCGGCATCCCGGTACAGTCAGCTGCATCCGCAGCTGACTGTTGGGGGCGAGTTAGTGGCCCCAAAGGAGGTGGTTCGCAACTTGGGCATCCTCCTGGATGGACAGCTGTCTTTTGATGAACATCTGGCGGCCGTCACCAGGAGGGCCTTTTACCAAGTTCGCTTGGTTCGCCAGTTGCGTCCCTTCCTTGACCGGGATGCCTTATGCACAGTCACTCACGCTCTGGTTACGTCTAGGCTGGATTATTGCAATGCTCTCTACATGGGGCTGCCCTTGAGGTGCACCCGGAGGCTGCAGTTAGTCCAGAATGCGGCTGCGCGAGTAGTAACGGGAGCCGCTCGTGGCTCTCACGTGACATCGCTGCTCCGTAGCTTGCACTGGCTTCCTGTGGTCTTTCGGGTGCGCTTCAAGATTCTGGTAACTATCTTTAAAGCGCTCCATGGCTTAGGACCCGGGTACTTATGAGACCGCCTGCTGTTACCTTTTGCCTCCCACCGACCCGTACGCTCTCACAGAGAGGGTCTCCTCAGGGTGCCGTCCACCAAACAGTGTCAGCTGGTGGTCCCCAGGAGTAGGGCCTTCTCTGTGGGGGCAGTGACGCTCTGGAACGAACTTCCCCCTGGCCTGCATCAAGTGCCTGATCTTCGGACCTTCCGTCGTGAGCTCAAAACATATTTATTTATTAAAGCGGGACTGGCATAATTATTGATGAATTTTAATTGGGTATTCTTAATATTTTTTAAATTTTAAATCTAAATTTTAATAATCAGCCTTTAAAATTTGCTCTTTTTAAATGTTGTTTTAAATTGTATATATTTTGTTCTTATTCTGGCTGAGTCCTTCGGGAGAAGGGCGGTATAAAAATCTAATAAATAAATAAATAAATAAAATAAATAATTCACCATGAGTCCTCACTGGAAGTTCCCAAAGGACAAAATCTCTAATAGTTGTTTCTCCAGTATCACCTCTGAATAATGACTTTTCCAAAACACTAAAGTACTATCATCCCCTCATATCGCCAATTCTTACAATGTGCAAAGAGAAAAAGAGATCCAACAATAAATCTCTGGGAATAAGAGATAACATTGTATCCAAAATTGCTCACCATTCTATGGTATTTTTTAATATTGATTCCAGATTCCATAGTGCCATTGGTCACATATGAAATGGCTGAATACAGATAGCAATAACTAAAGTACAGTGTGAACAAAACAGAAACATTTCTCAAAATGTTTGACTTTAACTGACAATGGTAAACATTGTTTTCTCTTTTTTCAAGTTCTTATGCTTCTATATAAAACAATGACATAGTATAATTCCCTGTCGAATTCTTACAAAGAAGTTTTAAAAGGATATATTAGTAGAATCTGATCTGCAAAATATCAGTTTATCTTTCTGTCTAATTGAGAGTCAGATGCTTAATGAATGGAAAAAATAAGCTTAGCTATGCAAGACAAATCAGATCAAATTCTGTATGAGCATTCTGTAGACCATTTATATAAAATTTACAAAGTAAACATAACAGTGCAAATAATATAAAACAACTCCATCAGAAATACAACAGAACTGGAGCTTGCCATTTCCAAAAGATCAAAAATATTAAAAATTTTACCATAATAAATAAGTTGGATTAAATGCTTGTATTATCATTGCATGAAAACCAATAGTTTCTTCATTTCAGAACATTAATTTGCTTTCTGTATTTGAGATAACTTTATTTATCATGACAAAAGAAAAACAAGAACCTTTTCATTATACAGTGAAAGCCACTATAGGGAACTATAATGAACAAAACCAACTATGTAATTAATGCTAAGTGTGCCAATAAAACATCCAGCTCAGACAATTTAAAAATTTAGCACTTTTTGCAGTAACATTCAGACTCTTTATATTTTCTAGTTACAATCTAATAAAATACAATTCAGAAAAATAATCAAATCCTAACAAGAAAGAACAACATGAACTGTAAAAATTTCCTGCAGTACTTATTTTTTCAAAACCTACAATTTACTTCTATTCCCGTGGTCTAATGCTCACAATGTTATCTAATCATTCAGGTTTGTATTGCTTTATGAAGTACCAAATGTTATCTTTAGACAATACACAGGTAGTCCTAAACTTACCACCACAACTGAGTCCAAAATGTCTGTTGTTAAGTGAGACACTTCTTAAATGAGTTTCGCCCCATTTTACAACCTTTCTTACCGCAGCTGTTAAGTAAATCACTACAGTTGTTAATCCAAGTGGAAAATAAATGTTTGGATATATTGATCTGGAAGGGCACAATCAGAATCCTATCAGAATCTTCTGTAATTTTCACATCATTTTATTGTCATTATGTTGTACTTAAAGCTTCTAGAGCTTGATGGCTTATTAAGTCATTAAATAATGTATGTTGTGCAATTAAAATGGAATAATAAAGATCTGAAAATTAAAATTATGGCATAAACCAATCATGGTGGTCCCAATGATTATCAGCACACTGGATGCCATAGCAACAAATCTTGGATGGCAGTTACAAAATCTGCAGCTTGACAAAATTTGTATCTGTCAATTGCCAAACTGTCTGGATCCACACATTTACTACTGATATGTTCATAGATTATGATATCTTGGGTTCTTGGGAGGAACTTGATCAGTGGTTGGATTCAAATAATTTAACAACCCGTTCTCTACCCTAATGACCGGCTGGGTGGGTATGGCCAGGGTGTGTGAGAGGCAGCACTCAGCCCCCTGCACCCCCCTGGGAGCAAAAATGGGCTGCAGGGGGGATGCAACCCACACACCCCGTGCTCCATTTTGGGCCTAGGAGGCCTCAATGAAGCCTTCTGGGAGTGAAATCAGGCCATGGCGGGTCATGCTGCATCCCCCCACCCGCATCTTATTTTGAACCTAGTAGACCTCCCTGCACTTACCCGGGAGCCAAAATGTCTCCTGGAGTCCTGGAAGGGGTGGGGAGGGGAGGGGCAGGGAGGGGAGGGGCAGGGAGGGGTGGGGCCAGCCAGCAATTTAACTACCGGTTCACCTGAACTGGTCCGAAACAGCTGAATCCCACCATTGAACTTGATGTATATGAAGGTCAACTCCAGCTAAAGAATTAGCATCTGCAACTTCACATTGTTTTGAACAGATAATGATGATAATAATCTCCACAATTAGCATCTTCACAGACAGTATAACTTGAAGATGAAGATTCTCAGTCATCCAGGTAAAATTGTCTGGAAGTTCAGTCATGGCAACTGGGCTATTTTTCTTGTTGGTTCAAAAGTTTTGCTGCTTATCCAACTAGCTTCTTCGTCTGAGCAAGTTGGTTAAGGGGACTCCATATATATCCTCACCTAATCCTTAGGTGAGTAGGCGCAGAGTTGTTGGGATGCAAATGTTTCAACTCCTAAATCCTTTACTCTAGCTGGTTGTTTAGTGTGGCCTCCCTGGTGAACCTGTGAAGTGGTATTAATCTTCCTGGGGACTGATTAAAGAGCAGCATAAAAAAGTAGGGAACAGGTTATGTCTGAGGCCTCCACCTCTATTGAGAGAAGGATTTCCATTTTGGCATAAATGGATTCCTTCACTCTTCTCTCAAACTATTTACCTCTCCTGTCCAAAATGTGAAGATTATTGTCCTCAAAATAGTGTTCTTTTTCTTTTAAATGAAGTAATACTGATGATTCTGTTTCTGTGGTGTTGCTTATCTAATCACCTGCTTAGCTGCTGCAAGAAGATCACACAAACTGACTACAAACAATAGCATGGCAAAGTAAAAACAATGGTGCATTGGAAGATCTGCAAGAAGTACTCCTTGGCTGCCAAGAACCAGTGAAGCCTCAAAATAGAGAAAGTAATAGAAAATGGAACTCTAGGATTCCAGCAGATAGGCACATGCCACATAATCACCCAGCCTTAACAACTGTAGATAAGAAAGACCATAAAAAAAGCATGGATAGTGGATGTGCAGTACCTGGAGACAGCAGAAGAGAAGAGGAAGAGCTGGAGAAGATAACAAAATACACAGACCTGCAAATAGAACAACTGTGGCAAAAAGAAGCAAAAGTAATATCAACAATAATAGGAAGCCTTGGGTGTAATCCCAAAACAATTGGATCACAACTTGAGCATCAGCAGCACTGACAATTTCACCATCAATCAATCTCAAAAGGCAGCTTTATTTAGAACTTACTTAGTTTACATCCTGCGATATCTGTAACACCATTAAACTTCCACATCTGCCTATCCCAGGTTCTTGGGAAGAACTCAACAGGCAAGCAAAAATGCCAAATCTGAACATCTGGCTGACTGTGTGACCAACCATAATAATATACCAAAACATTTAAATGAACTGGGCTCTGGTGGCTCAGCAGACTAAGTCTGCTTGCAATTATTGCAAGTTCAAGTCCCACCAGGCCCAAGGTTGACTCAGCCTTCCATCCTTTATAAGGTAGGTAAAATGAGGACCCAGATTGTTGGGGGCAATAAAGTTGACTTTGTATATAATATACAAATGGATGAAGACTATTGCTTAACACAGTGTAAGCTGCCCTGAGTCTTCGGAGAAGGGCGGGATATAAATTCAAATAAAAAAAAAAGAACTGATAAATTCATGTATAACTATGTCTTTTGTCTTATCGGCTAAGACACTGAGCTTGTCAATCAGAAAGGTCAGCAGTTTGGTGGTTCAAATCCCTAATATAGGTCTCCTGCGTGAGCAGGGGGTTAGACTAGCTGACCTTCAAGGTCCCTTCCAACTCTGTTACTGTTAACTGTTTATTTAACTTTTGCTTTTTTATTTCTTTCCTGTATGTGCATTTCAGATCTCTGCAAGAGTTAAAATTGCTTTAGCGACACTGCAAAATTCCTTTTGTAACTTTGTGGAGGTTATCATAGTGTATAAGATTACGATCGAGAACAATGAATGGCTCTAGATAAGAACTGAGCAGCCTGTACAAGGCAAGCAATTTAAGTAGCACAATCCACAAGTCCATCAATATAGATTAAAATTTACCGATATGAATGATTTGCAGAGTTTGTTTTTCAAATATATGATATTCTGTACATGTATTAAAAAAGGGGGAAATTAAACATTTTTAATTAAATGATTTTTCTCCTTTTCTTTATCCACACAAGATGTGAAAATAAAGGATCATATATTCATACAGGGAGCACTGATGTCCACAACAAAATCTCATACTTTTTCTAACCGGTGCTATGCTGAATTAGGGGAATGGCATTCAAAATATGAATGAATTCCACAAAAAACTGGGGGGGGGGGAATGTCACCTTAATTTTCTCCCCAGAAGCTGTTCCCATTCTACAGTGCCACAGTTGCCAATGCCATCTTTTTTTCTTTCTTCCAGAGATCACCAAACCAAAAAAAAAAAAAAATGCACCCTACATCTGTCCTCTCTTTCATTTGTCTTTTCAACAGATTCTTCTTCATCAGTCTGAAATTCCACATATTTGATTCACACTCCTTATTCTTTATAGGTGGACAAAAATGCTAAAAGCCCATCTAAACACATGGCTGAGTGATTAACCATAGTAATAGTAGTAGTAATAATAATAATAATAATAATAATAATAATAATAATAATAATAATAATAATAATAATAATAATAATAATAATAACAACAACAACAACAACAACAACAACAACAGCAACAACAACAACAACAACAACAACAACATCACTATCAAACAACATCTGCCTATCCCAGGTTCTTGCGGATGACTTGATAGGTGGATAAAAATTCCAAATCCAGTCTAAATATTTGGCTGACTGGGCGACCAACCATAATAAAGATGGGAAGAGGATGTTCCAGGTGATTGGGTGTAATTAACTGGGTGGGTTTCCTTCCTGACAAAAAAAATCACAAGACAGATGGCCCTGAAAAGGTTGCACAGATTCCTTTTCTTGATTACTGAAAGAAATTCCATGGAAGAGCCAAAAGTATGTGCCTACTGCATTGACAAACAGCAAAAAAATGGCCTATTAAGAGTCCATGACTCATATATAAATAAATAAATAAATAAATAAATAAATAAATAAATAAATAAATATGTTAGCTTATTTTATTCATTTGTTTGTTAGTTTGTCTGTTTGTTTATCATTTCCTGCCTTGATTATTTTTTACAAATAATTCAAGGCAGTGAACTTATCTAACATACGTTCCTCCTCCCCTTTTCTTTTGTCTCTTATTAAGACACAAATCAGCAATGCAAATGGGGGTCATTTTTAGGGGATGTTTACCCAATCTTACTGTGGAAAAATTATCAAGTGAGGGTTTTTTCATAGGGCCTTCTGTGAAAGAGAAATGGGAATTTCCAAATCCACAGAAGGATTTGGCCTCTGGGTTCCAGAAGAAGATGGGTCCTCCTGCAAAAGCTGGCAAAATTTCTGGGAATTGAAAAAAAAATATCTGCCTTTGTTAATCTTAAAACTACTGGAGGTTTTTAAAAAATGAGATTGGGTGACCATTTGTGTGAAATGGTATAGGATTTCCTGCTTGAGCAGGTGGTTGTTCTTGAAGATCTCCAAGGTCCCTTCCAACTCTGTTCTTCTCTCTTATCAAGAAAACAGTTGGTCCACTAAAGAGGTAAGATGGCAAGAAAGTAACAATCAGTAGAGAGAAAGCAGAGCTGCTTAACTCATTCTTTGCATCAATCTTCATGCAAAAAGAAAATATAGCCCAGCCTACCAAAAACATAACTAAATGACAGACTAGAAATAAAAATTTAAATAAGCAAGAAAATGGTAAGAGAACACTTGTCTGATCTTGATGAATATAAATCATCAGGACCTAATGAATTACATCCCAGAGTTCTGAAGCAGCTGGCAGATGTTTTCTCAGAACCACTGTACCATACCTTTCAAAAATCATGGCGCACCAGGGAACTACCAGAGGATTGGAAAATAGCTGATGTGGTTCCCATCTTCAAATAAGGAAAGAGAAAAACAGACCCAGGAAACTACAGACCAATCAGCCTAACATCAATACCTGGGAAGATACTGGAAAAATAATAATAAAAAAACCTATCTGTGAACATCTAGAAACAAGTTATAACTAGTAGCCAGCACGGGCTTGTTAAAAACAGATCATGCCAAACCAATCTTATTCATTCTTTGACAGAGTGACTAAATTAGTAGAAATGCTGTGAACATAGTATACTTAGACTTCACCAAGGCATTTGACAAAGTAAAACCACAACCTACTTCTTGGTAAACTAGAAAAATGTGGGGTAGACATCATCACCACTAGATGGATTTGTAACTGGAACAGTGTTATCATGTCACCCCTAGTCTTTCTTATTTTCCAACTTATTTTCCAAAACATCAGAAGACAAAACAAGAAACAATGACTGGAAATTAACCTGGAATTAAGCAGTAATTTTCTAACAGTGAGGACAATGGTTATTTGCCTTCAGAAGTTGTAGGTGCTTCATCATTGAAGATTTTGAAGAAAAAACTGGACAGCCATCTATCTGAAGTGGTATAGGGGCTTCTGCTTTAGCAGGGAGTTGGACTAGAAAATCTCCAAGGTCCCTTCCAGCTCCATTCTGAATGAATAATTGAATAATCCTTTTAGTATCATTTAGTATCATTTGAATTGTGTCTATAGAGTGAGTCGCAGAAGGCTATTGAAAGTTCTCCATTGTTTTTCCAGCTAGGTTTCTTTGCAAACTTGAAATCTGTCATTATATGTCCCACAAGTTCCAAAACTTGGGAATGTTATTGATGTATTGTGAGTATCTTTGAAAACTAGCTAGCCCTGGTAAATCCCATTTTCCAAAAAAAATAAGTGGTGAGAACTCTACTTTCTCTAGCCTTTCTAGTATTTTCCCACAACTGTAGGTTTACTTTTTCCAGAGAAACTGAGGGTCAATCCATTGTTGTGACAGGAATTGACCAACCAGCTTGTCATCCTAGGCTGACATCATGGCTGAGAGTGACTTTCCCAAAGTCACCCATCTGGTTTTCATGCCTGAAGAGGGTCTAGAACTCATAGTCTCCTAGTTTCTAATTTTAACATTAGATCAAACTGGCTTTCAAACTGTCCCCCCCATGTTCCATATTATGTCCAGGTTCTCTCTTTTTTTCCTAAATGGACTCTTTTATGCCATTGGAGTATAATTGCCTACAACTTTTTTTCTATTACAAGACTGACTGAAAGCATTTTTTCCTGGAATCTTTCTCCACTTACAGGAAGCTGTCAAGAATTCAGCCTGGGACCTTCTTTATGCAAAATATGTTTAGACCACTCATTTACTGATTGGATTGAGCCTTACCTACAAGGTAATCCACAAGCCATCTATGTTTAATAACTTAATCCTTTAAGTCAAAGCAATTATACTGTAAATTTTTATATACCTTAACTTAGAATATTCCTTTCTGTCTGGCTTTATTTAGCTACCGCCGGAGAAGACGTCTAGAGAGCACCTGGAGGTCCAGCCGTTCCGAAGCTGATCGGACACTAGTTAGGTCCTATTCTAGGACCTACCTAGTGGCAATGAGGGAGGCGAGGCGTTCATATGCCTCCACCCTCATTGCGTCGGCAGATAACCGCCCGGCCACCCTGTTTCGGGTGACCCGCTCCCTCCTTCATCAGGAGGTGCGGGATGACCCGTTGCAGGGACGTGCTGAGGAGTTTAGTGGTTATCTATACAATAAAATCGCTCAGCTCCGGGATGGTCTGTACCGAAATTGGGATGATCCAAGTGAGGGAGAGGAGAAACGTCTTGTTGAGTCCATTTGGGATGAGTTTGACCCTGTGGCTCCCAAGGACATGGACAGGTTGTTGGGGAGACTTCACGCCACTACATGTTTACTGGACCCGTGTCCTTCCTGGTTGGTACTGGCCACTCAGGAGGTGACACGAGGCTGGCTCCAGGAGATTATCAACGCTTCTTTGTTGGAAGGGTTTTCCTGCCGCCTTGAAAGAGGCGGTGGTGAGACCCTCCTCAAGAAGCCCTCCTGGACCCAGCTATTTTGGGTAATTATCGTCCAGTCTCCAACCTTCGCTTTGTTGCGAAGGTTGTAGAGAGTGCTGTGGCGCGACAGCTACCCCAATACCTGGATGAAGCCGTCTATCTAGACCCGTTCCAGTCCGGCTTTCGACCTGGGTACAGCACGGAGACAGCTTTGGTCGCATTGGTGGATGATCTCTGGAGGGCCAGGGACAGGGGTTATTCCTCTGCCCTGGTCCTATTAGATCTCTCAGCGGCTTTTGATACCATCGACCATGGTATCCTGCTGCGCCGGTTGGGGGGATTGGGGGTGGGGGGCACCGTGTATCGGTGGTTCTCCCCCTCTCTCTCTGTCCGGTCGGAGACGGTGTTGACAGGGGGCAGAGGTGGGCCGCGAGGGACCTCACTTGTGGGGTGCCGCGGGGTCGATTCTCTCGCCTTCTGTTCAACATCTATATGAAGCCGTTGGGTGAGATCATCAGTGGCTTTGGGGTGAGATACCAGCTGTACGCTGATGACACCCAGCTGTACTTCTCCACCCCAGGCCACCCCAATGAAGCTGTTGAAGTGCTGTCCCGGTGTGTGGAAGCCGTACGGGTCTGGATGGGGAGAAACAGGCTCAAGCTTAATCCCTCCAAGACGGAGTGGCTGTGGATGCCGCACCCCGATTCAGTCAGCTGCAGCCGCGGCTGACTGTTGGAGGCGAGTTATTGGCCCCAAAGGATAGGGTGCGCAACTTAGGTGTCCTCCTGGATGAACGGCTGTCGTTTGAAGATCATTTGATGGCCGTCTCCAGGGGGGCCTTCCACCAGGTTCGCCTGGTTCGGCAGTTGCGCCCCTTCCTTGATCGGGATGCCTTGTGCACGGTCACTCACGCTCGTTACCTCTCGCTTGGATTATTGTAATGCTCTCTACATGGGGCTCCCTTGAAGTGCACTCGGAGGCTTCAGTTAGTCAGAATGCAGCTGCGCGGGTGATAGAAGGAGCCTCGTGGCTCCCATATAACACCGCTCCTGCGCAGACTGCACTGGCTACCTGTGGCCTTTCGAGTGCACTTTAAGGTGTTGGTTACTACCTTTAAAGCACTCCATGGCTTAGGGCCTGGGTACTTACGGGACCGCCTGCTGTTACCACATGCCTCCCACCGACCCGTGCGCTCTCACAGAGGGACTTCTCAGGTGCCGTCCGCCAAGCAATGTCGGCTGGCGGCCCCCCGGGGAAGGTCCTTCTCTGTGGGGGCTCCCACACTCTTGAACGAACTTCCCCCCGGTTTTCGCCCAAAACCTGACCTTCGGACATTCCGTCGCGAACTGAAGACACATCTTTTTATTCGCGCAGGGCTGGCTTAAATTGATTTTAACAAATTTTTAAATTCTTAGTAATTAATTTTAAATGGGTTTTTTTAGCTTATTATATATTTTACTTCTCAGGCCAATTTTAAAATAAGTTTTTTAACTGCATTTTAAATTTGTATATTGTACCATCTGTTTTATTCTTGCCTGTACACCGCCCTGAGTCCTTCGGGAGAAGGGCGGTATAGAAATCAAATAAATAAATAAATAAATAAATACCTATGTACAACATTTTCTAATATAAGGTAAAGCAGTACAATTAGATAGGGTGACAGAGTAGGATCTAGCTGAGAAAAAGAACATAATATTTCAGTTTAGGATTTAGAGGTCATGTAGTATAATAGGTTCATTTAAACACACCACATATAATTATTAGAATAAAGTGAAGACTCGGGAAGCATAATTTATAATTCGCTGTCCTATTCATTTTTTCCATAAAGCATCACCAAAAAGAGATTGGATGTATTAATTCACAATATTGGTACTAATTATATAAACCATTAAAACTGTGACCTTTGTTGTCCTTCCAAACTTATTCTCTGAAGGATCAGTGTTCTTACTTTTAATCTAAATCCATCTTATTTGTCTCACTTAATTTCCCAACTGTTTCCAATTATAGTTTCCCAGATGTGGATCTATTGTGACTCTTTCTAGCTTACCTCCATAGTTTCTTTGGGAGAGATGTAATATTAAACTTGTGCAGTACAACTCACAAATTCAGACTCCAATAAATTATGAAGGACTATAAAATAATAAAATAAATCTTTGGCTGCAAAAATTGTACAATAGGGTCAAAGTTCCTGCAGGCTGTTGACCTGCGTTTTCCTTTCTTATGGATTGTATTCCTTTCTTATGGATTGTTCCCTGGAACTTTAAGAGGGCAAAGTACCACACCTGTACTACAGGCTGATAAAAAATAAATGCTGAAGACCCAGTGTGTGGATGTTGGTGGAAGAGAGAGAGGTCCTAAAGTGTCAGTCAGGCTTGGAAGAGATGAGACCAAACAGACTGGGTAAAAAGAGACTTGGAAGCCACCACAGCTGAAAAAGGAATAACAAAATCTTATGCAGGTAGTCCTTGACTTACTACCATTCATTTAGTGATTGTTTAAAATTACAACAGCACTGGAAAAAACATGATTTATGACCATTTAGATACATTGCAGCACCCCATGGTTACATGAGCAAAATTGGGTGCTTGACAACTAGCATGTATTTAGGACAGTTGCCCTGTTCCAAGGTCATTGGATCACAATTTGTATCCTTCTTAGTGGGATTCTGACAAGCTAAGTCATAAGGGGGACTTAGTCAAAAGGTTCTGGAGAACTGGTAGCAGAAATTTTGAATAGTTCGGAGAACTGGCAAATACCACCTCTGGCTGGCCCCAGAGTGAGGTGGGAATGGGAATTTTGCAATATCATTCCCCCAGGAGTGGGAAGGGAATGGGGATTTTGCAGTATCCTTCCCCTGCCATGCCCATCAAACCACACCACACCCACCAAGCCACCGAACCAGTAGTAAAAAAAATTGGATTTCACCACTGGTTGGAAGGTAGAAGAACATACAGGGCTAAGTATAGGATAAAGGGACATTAAGCCCTGAGTAAATCCCAGTCCTTAAATGAGAGGGCTCGGGAAAGGAGTGTGGCACTCCTGCCTTATTGTTGGTAAAGGTGATTAAAAGAGAAACCTGTAAGTTGGTTAAGTATTGTAATTTTTCACTTATAATTGTAATATTGCCACTGTAGGCAAAGTAGATATATCTTGTATATACAATGCAGTGGTGAAATCCAATTTTTTTTACTACCGGTTCTGTGGGCATAGCTTGGTGGGTGTGGCTTGGTGGGTGTGGCTTGGTAGGCATGGCAGGAGAAAGATACTGCAAAATCCCTATTTTCACCTCACTCGGGGCCAGTCAGAGGTGGTATTTGCCCGTTCTCTGAACTACTCAAAATTTCCGCTACCGGTTCTCCAGAACCTGACAGAACCTGCTGGATTTCCTCCTGATACAACCAGTATATACTAGTAATGTTATATTAATGTATAACAGCATATATTAGTATATATACTGTTTAACAATGAAGGTTCAATTAGGCTGAAGGATCAATTGGGAAGTCAAAATATAGCCAAGAAAAAGGCAGGGGGAAACAGCTGCTCTTGTAGATTATAAATCCTTGATTTATGAATGGTTGTTTAGCGCCTGTTTGAAATTATGATAACTTCCCCAGAGCTACTTATGGGACCTATATGTGAAGTTCTCATGGGCAGGGCCTCTGTGGTCATGTGATTGCACTCAGCAATTTATGTTTGCAGTCTCCCACAGGCACGTGATCAAGATTTATGATATTTTCTGCTGGAAACTAGGATTTCATCTGATTTCCAGCAAAAAAAAAGGCCGATTGCAGACTGCACTGATTCACTTAACAACCACTGCAAAAAACTTTTGAATCCAAACAGACAGACATCTGGCCCATAACATGCCTGACATCACTATGTCAAATAGGAAAAAAAAAAGTCAGGTTCACTGATATTGTAATACCAGGTGATGCATGAATGGAAGAGAAACAGCTAGAAAAAATAACTGTTATTTGCAAATTGAAACTGAGCGATTGTGGAGGAAGAAATCAATGGCGGTACCAATAATAATAGTAGCCCATAGGAGCAATATCCAAAGGGCTACCCAGATACATGGAAATTCTGAACTTATTAGACCTAAATATTCTGACTTTGCAAAAAAAACACCCTATTTAGAACTACCTACTGGATATACTTTGATGTTACCTTAATAGCTCTTAGATCAGGAGCGTCATCATGGTGTCATCGCATGATATATCGTGACTTTTTTCCCCTTTGCTAAATCAGGCATGAGTGTGGCCAGCACATGACACATCCAGCCCACAGGGTGTGAGTTTGACACTCCTGTCTTAAGTACTTAGCTAGGACTTGAACTGTTGAGTTTTTTACCAGTAGATTCAGATGTGAACTGAACTGAAAGTTAACCAATAGTAACAACAACAACAATAATACAAGGGAACAGTAAAGTAATACTATAGGTATCATGTGCCCTACCATGCACATTTGCTTCTGACTTACTGCTCAAACTGCGCTATGTGCCAGGAGATATGGTAAAATATGCCAGATGCTAACACATACTCAGTTAATTAATGTATGTCTCCAACAACTGGAGGTTGCTCAGCTTCAAACATAGAAGAGGGATTATTGCTATAGCAACAGCTTTATTTTTCTCCCCATTCTGGAAAAAAAATCTCATACATTCTAAATTTGATACATATATCTCCTTTTCTCAGTCACAATTTCTGTTTTTGTAGATTTGCTGCTTTCTGGAATAACACAAGAGCACATATTATAGACATTCATTACACAAAATTGCGTCCAATTATATTAATACACATACATATGAAATAGTGTGCATTTTCTAAGTGTGGGAAATGTGACTTATTAATATACTCATTAATTTGGCTTTTCTGTAATTGTAGCCTAGAGGTTTGCAGTAGAATTGGCAAATAAGTCTGGCGCAGACTGGTATTCATTCATTTATTCTTCCATTCATTGAATTTGGAGCCCATTGGATTATTTATTTATTTATTTATGTTTGTTTGTTTGTTTGTTTGTTTGTTTGTTTGTTTTACTACCCACCTCACAGTTTGGGGCAACTCTTGGTGGCTTACAAAAGTAATAAAACATAGAGATATAAAAACAATTATCAATATAAAACAGATCAAAATTATGAAAGATTAAATACAGAATATTTTTAAAGACCTCTGGAACCTCATTAGGGCGACAGTCACAACATTTTTATGTATGTGGAGGCATCATTTCAAAGGGCAGGTGATGCATCAGAGAAGGCATGCTTCCTGGTCCCCAATAGGAATACTGAATCATGCCCAATACTGCCTGCATCACTGCATTGTGGACCACCAAGTGGTCTTCCAAGGCAGATGTGACACAAAAGAAAATGATTGGGGGAGAAGTGGGGGCGGGGGGAAAGCAAGTTGGATATCTTAAAATTATTTTCATTACAACCTGTTGAAGTGGCCTCATGGATCAGCTTGCTGCTTAAGCAATGGTTGGATCGCTTAAGCAAATCATGGAATAGAATCACTTCCCTTTCTAATGTGCCTGTTAAAAAGGTTAATATCAAGGGATACTTTATTATGTTGCTTCCATAAAGTTTAGAGTCTTTGAGAGGAACAAAAATGGTTAAATTATGACATGTGAAACTTATTCCTATTACTAAATGGTTTTTCTGGAAATCTGTCTTCAAGATTTTAACTATATGCTGTTAACATACAGTAGTATATTTTGGGGCTGCATCCTACATCAATATAATTGATCCAACTTAACCACACAGAAGTCTGAGGGACTTCTGCTCACATGCATGCCAGAATTCACTCTTATTGAATCAAAGTGCTTCTCCACTTGGGTTCTTTCCAGTCCAACCTTTAGAAACAGGATGTGGCATTGCATTATGATAGCAATAATCAAGTGAACTTCTCTTAATTCCCTCCCTTCTCTGACCTCTTATATGTCTCCCTGAACTACTCTGACAGGCCTTTCAAGACTGATAAAGTGCCTGATCAAATTTCCCCATCTCACTGATAGTTAATCAAAGCTGAACCCGTGATCCAAATGCACTGGCATCTCCAGCAAGATCAGATTTCATGAAAATAATGAAATTTTCATCATGATGTCACAATACAAACTATGCCATTTACATACATATGTGCAAAGTAACAATACAAGCACAAAAGGGAAGAATTTGTGTTTTCACGATCCATGTTTCTTATTTGCTCCCGTTGAAGTTCATGTTCAGACTTTACACATGAATTATTCCAATAGAATAGAATAGAATAGAATAGAATAGAATAGAATAGAATAGAATAGAATAGAATAGAATAGAATACTTTATTGGCCAAGTGTGATTGGACACACAAGGAATTTGTCTTGGTGCAAACACCTTCAATGTACATAAAAGAAAATATACATTCATCAAGAATAATAAGGTACAACACTTAATGATAATCATAAGGTACAAATAAGCAATCAAATCATATTAGGAAACAATCAATATAAATTGTAAGGATACCAGCAACAAGGTTACAGTCATACAGTCATAAGCGGGAGGAGATGGGTGATAGGAACAATGACAAGATTATTAGCAGAGCAGACTTAATAAATAGTTTGACAGTGTTGAGGGAATTGTTTGTTTAGCAGAGTGATGGCGTTCGGTGAAAAACTGTTCTTGTGTCTAATTGTTCTGGTGTGCCTAGCACTCTATAGCGTTGTTTTGAGGGTAGGAGTTGAAACAGCTTAAGTCCAGGAAGCAAGGGGTCTGTAAATATTTTCATAGCCCTCTTTTTGACTAGTGTAGTACATTGGTCCTCAATGGAAAGCAGGTTGGTAGCAATTGTTTTTTCTGCAGTTCTAATTATCCTCTGAAGTCTGTGTCTGTCTTGTTGGGTTGCAGAACCAAACCAGACAGTTATAGAGGTGCAGATGACAGACTCAATAATTCCTCTGTAGAACTGAATCAGCAGCTCGTTGGGCAGTTTGAGCTTTCTGAGTTGGAGCAAAAAGAACATTCTTTGTTGTGCTTTTTTGATGACATTTTTGATGTTAGGTGTCCATTTTAGGTCTTGAGATATGGTAGAATCTAGAAATTTGAAGGTCTCTATGGGAGGGTTTTTCCTAAAGTCTACCACCATTTCTACGGTTTTGAGTATGTTCAGTTCCAGATTATTCTGGTCACACCATGAGGCTAGTTATTCAATCTCCCATCTATATGCAGATTCATTATTGTCTCGAATGAGACCGATCACTGTTTTGTCATCTGCGAACTTCAGTAGTTTAACAGATGGATCATTTGAGATGCAGTCATTGGTATATAGAGAGAAGAGAAGTGGAGAGAGCACACAGCTTGGTGGGGGGGGGCTGTGCTAATCATACAGGTATCTTATATGATTCGGCTTAGCTTCACCTGCTGCTTCCTGTCTGTTAGAAATCTTATAATCCACTTACAAGTGTGTTCAGGTACCGCTAGCTGGTTTAGCTTAGTTAGAAGAATGTCTAGAATGATGGTTTGTTTATTTATTTTATTTATTTATTTTGTCACAACAGTATATATAAGCATAAGCATGAAATAACTATATGATATATAAGCATATATATAAGCATAAGTATGTAAACTATATGAATTGGATACAATTAAAGGGAACATTTGGACAGGAACGGTAGGCACACTTGTGCTCTTATGCACGCCCCTTAGTTTAAACTTTTAGTTTAAACTTTTAGTTTAAACTATAAACTTAGATTATAGTGTTGAATCCTGAGCTAAAGTCTACAAATAGGACCCTTGCATAGGTCTTTGGAGATTCAAAATGTTGTAGGATGTAGTGCAGAGCCATATTAACAGCATCATCTGTTGATCTATTTGCCCAGTATGCAAATTGCAGGGGGTCTAACAGCAGATCCATGATGGTTTTCAAGTGGGACAGCACTAGCCTTTCAAAGGTTTTCATGACTACAGATGTTAGAGCAACTGGTCTGTAGTCATTCAGTTCCTTGATGGTCGGCTTCTTCGGCACTGAATTAAATTTCATTTAATCAAATGAGCTCTTGTAAATAGCCTAATTATGATATGCTTTCCTCTCAGACTTTGTAAGTGTCTATCCTTGACTATCATTTGAATGTACAGTTGATTTTTGGACTCTACAATTTTAAAAATATGCGTTTTTTTCTCATTAGAACTTTGGAGTGTTTTGTGGGTTGTTGTTTTTTAAGATTGGAGGCCAGAACATTTTTTATTCTGGGAGAAAATTGATTCAGTGCCTTATTACTCCATAATAATATATACTTATTAGGGTAATCCATGCTTCAAAAATTATATAGTGGTGTTTATTTTTTATTCATTAAAACAGGAGTCTCTCTTTTAGTGTGAGCCTGAAAATAGATGTTGCTGTTGAAAAAGGCATACTAAAGATTTTTCCTTTAAAGATTGGTTCATTAAAGCAGCAACATACTTTTGTCAAGCTTGTATGAAAGCTTAGTAAAAATCATTTTTAAAACTTGGCTGGCTGATTAGCCTATATAATAAATAGATCCTAACTTGCTCTTCCATTCATGCTAAAGGGGCAATTTCTATCAACTCCATCTGCATCTTTGCCCCTGGACCATTGTCCTGATTATTTCAAATGTTCCAACCCTTTAGGAGCAGATATCTGGGGAATACAAAGAACTGCAGAGACAATGAATTGCTTAGATATTCTGGCCCATATATGTAAATTTTAATCATCAAAGCTTTACTGCTCATAGAATTATGTGTATCGTTAACACTTCTGTATACAATATTCTGCAGTTAATTGTATGCATATCCCATACAATAAATAGAGCAGATGATATACTGATGATGAAAAAAATGGTTACTCGAGGTGGGCCTGGGATTTTAACCTTCATTGTCTTAATTTTCCTTCAGTAGTGTGAAGGAAGTAGTGTGGTATGTTACTGATTTATATTATCTTTCTGAGAATTGCTAGGTGACAAGTTTTTGCTTTTCATCTTCTCTGGAAGCCCACCAATATTTATTGAGCATGATGCATCTTTGGCGTCCTGGAACAATATTTATTTTCATCAAAGCAGGTAAAGCAATTTATGCAGAACCTATTATTAATAATGGCTCTTTATCATTTCTGCTAAACTGCGTCCAACTACAGCATAACTGGGTAATTATAGAGCTGTCTTAATCTAAATAGTTCTCTGGGATACTCTGTATCAAGTCATTTGTTAGTAGCTTGTATCTACAACCTGAAGATGGGGGATACCCCCAGAACCAGGGTAGAAAGCATGCTAATATAACTAAAAAGTGGTGAGGATTAACTTTTGTGCACCTGTGCAGAAAGCTTCCTAATTAAACTGAACAAATTGCTTCTAAATAAAGTGCTGCTTTCTATTCCCACTAAAGGCTTTTTACTACTAAATTTCCATTTTTTGTCTGTTACAAGCCATTAAAAGAAGAATTGTAATTTAAATCTAGGTAGTAACAATCTTTATTTTGTGCAAATAAAATTTAGCAGAACAACTGCATTTAATGTGATCATAAATTATCAACTGCTGCAAGTGATCTTTCTTCTCCTCCACCCCTTTTCTTTAAGCAATGTAACTCTCATTGCATAGACAAACTGTGCAAGGAGAGTGAAGTAAATATTGCTCTTATTATTAAAAAGTGGGCAAGTGTTTAGTAAGATGGCTCCTGGTTAGTTTCCCCCTGTATGTTGATCTGGGAGAGTTCCTTGGTTTAATAAACACTGCAGGAGATGAAATCTTAAAAGAGATGCCTAAAGTAATGAGGGTGAAAAAGGAGGAATAAAGATAACTGTACAAGGACATGGATGCTATTTAGAGTTTACTATGACATAAAGAACTTACTGCTTAGAACCTATATTAACTAGAGGCTACCGCCCAGCAGCCTTGGGTAAGGTTATATATTTCATGCATAACAGATGGATGTAGAACATTTATGGAGAAGAACATCCATAAATGGATCTGGCTCATCTGCTAACAACATTGTGGATAAAATCATTCATTTTACTAAATATTAGATATCTGATGGGCAGAACTCAGTTAGAGAAAAGGGAAACAACATGAACATCTGGCATTGATTCAAACCTGTGAACTCTGAAGAAGTTGGCAGGGTACTCTGTGAGATGAACTCTGTCAGTTGTGGGCTTGATCCTTGTCCTACCTTGTAGGAGCTACCAGGGAGAGAACAAAGATTAGTACAGGTGTAGCAAATGATTCATTCAAAGGGAAGATAATTATGCCAGCTGTGAAAGAGGCACAGATGTACCTTCTCAACAGACTATCCCTTTATCCAGCCAACATAAATAATTGTGAGTTCTTTCCTACTTTCTTTTTGTAAAGAATTGTGATGTGAACGTGATGTGAACATGGATTGTTTGTATCCTTTCCAGTGAAAGTGCAGCAGGGATGAAATGTAAAATTTGTTACTACCAGTTCTGTGGGCATGGCTTGGTGGGTGGGGGTAATGTGACTGGGTGGGCGTGGACAACTTTTATTTTTTTTTATTTTTAAAAGCATCTTTTCTACAATCTCTTCATTCAAAGATGCTTTTAAAAGCCTGTGATGATTAGGCAACTCAGCTGGATTCGCCAGAGGGAAAAAAGCTTTTAAAGGGTTCTGACAATCTTAGGTGGGATCGCTAGAGGAGTCTTTTAAAAGCTTTTTTTTACAACCTCTTTGGCTGAAGAGGTTGTAAAAAAAAATCCTTTTAAAGGGTTCTGACAATCTCAGCCGAGCCGCGCGATCATCAGAGGCTTTTTTTTACTTTTAAAAGCATTTTTTCGACCAAAGAAAAAATGCTTTTAAAAGTAAAAAAAAAATATCCGATGATCGCGTGGCTCAGCTGGGGCGGGAGGAGCAGGGATTTTTGCTATCAGTTCTCCAAACTACCCGCCGCCATTGCTACCGGATCACGCGATCCGGTCCAAACCAGGAACATTTCACCCCTGAAGTTCAGGCTCAAGTATAGGATAAGTATAAGTAACTGTTCTGGTTATCTTTGGCCATTCTGGATCTGTAGTAAGATTTCAGTGGGGGACATCGTTCCGAGTCCTGCTTTGCCTATCAGAATGATTCAGTGTAATTGTTCATGGTAGTCTCTTTCAATGGCTGTGAGGGTTCAAGACTGTTCCACAATGGTTCTGCTATTTCCTGAGTGAGTGTTTCCCTTAGCTGTTATTGGGAGAAGAGAGCTTGGCATCCCCCAATTCTATATGCAACTAGTGATGAGAGAGACCTTCTGTCATTTCAAGTGAAGTGTCATTGACATACTAATTATTCCCTGATGTATGTCTCTATCCTAGGCTACACATGAGATCTGGTGGAAATCTTGTGTTGTTGCTGTCTGAAGGCTATAAGAGACTAGATGGGACAAGCTTAAGGTCAGAATGAATCCCAGAAGTGCCATTTCTTAAGAAGCATATGGTTCCCACTGGACCTTTAATTCTGGAAGTGGTGGTATTACAGATCTGTATATGGATCAATAAGTAAATCTATAGCCTGGGGATCCTACTCATAAAACAGCAGGTCGAAGCTGTAACTTGAAATGTCTTTGCTTACCTTTGATTGGTATATCAATGTGACCTTTTCTGGATCAAGCAACAATTACTCAAACTTCTAATGTGGTAACTTGTTCCATAGCAACATGACCTGACCACTTAGAATCTACAGCTGCTGCAAAAGTGTAGCTGCTCACATGCAGACAGACCAACACCACTATAGCAGAACAATTACCTTTTAGAAGTTGCATTGGTTACGACTTCATTTCCAAGCCCAGTTAAAGATGCTTTATGATCACCTATAAATCCCTTCTTGTAGAAAAAGACCCTTCCTTACTACCTTTGTGGCCATCTGATCAAATTATAATCTGCTTGATGGAGCTGGGAGCCTGTGAGTACCAGAAAAATATCCACAAGCTTAGACATGACCATATTGCAATTCTATGGAAAGACAGCTAGCAGGTATTCCCCACCCCCCAAAGGAGCATCAAGATACTGATTGTTATAACTGCTAGATTACAAACACATTATGGGTTTTTAAAGTACAATTAACTAACATTGTAGTGTAGCAATCATGCACTTCTGAAGAAAGCAATATTTTTATTTCACTCCAATATGTTTGCACATTTTTTTAAAAAAAAGAAAACCTAGAAATAAATAATGTAATATGAACTTGACAGAACAATTCTTTGAAGAGTTCTGACTGATGTAGACCTTGTCCACTTCTGGTAGCAGATGAGGACTAGTTTTTGAGGCAAAATATAACTTTTATGATTAGATATTTTCCTATTTATGGCTAAACTGTTGTGCTGAATTATTTTAATATTTGTACCCAAGAGACCTTGTAGAAATCTATTGCTACGAGTAAGCTAGAAACAGTTGTCAGTATATCCTTTGCCATGAGAATGCAGTTTGTTTTTTTTAAAAAGATGCATGTTATAGATATTTTGTTCTAGCAGGGAAAATTAAACAAACATCAGATCTCAGTTGAATTATACGTTTATTAGGAAATAACATTATAAGAGGGTGTGCAAATTTTCAGTTTCTCCAGTACCAATCTTCAGAGTATCAGGAAAGATAAATACACAACACATATTCATGCTGTGACTGAATTGCTATAACAATTGCTTAGAAATGAGATTTCAAAGAGTCAGGTAGATAATACTTTGAGATTTGAGAATAGACTGTGCTCCCAGCAGTGGATACTAAAAATCACAAAATCACAAACCATCACTTTACCTCTAGTTTGTGCAAAATGATTGTATTTGTTTTTAAAAGTTAGGGCTGACAATTTGACTGTTAACGCAGATTACTCTTTGAAAGAATAAAGGATAAATTAAAGAAAATAAACTTCAGAAGTCTACTTGGAACTGGACAACCATAGTAACTGAATGTGGTGAAGTCTAGTTCGGACATAAGTTTTGTTTTCAAAAGTAACAATGAGACAGACTGTCCAGAAATGCCTCTTCTGAAAGAGTTGAACAGCCATTCTTCCACTCTCAGACAAGCCTTCTTGTAGAGAAAAAAAATTAGAGATTCTTACATACCTCAGCTTTGTTATCTCCAAAAAGATGGGGTATAATTGCAGCAAATGAAGTATTAAAAGAAGCTGCATTGTAAACAGGCTGTTGACATCACTGTTGTAGGTGTATTATTGCTTAGTCTCTTGTGGTAAGATGGCCTTCTCTGAAACTTAGATAATGTCCAAAACTTTGTAATTGAAGCTAGGCTAGGAGGAGGTAAAAGAATACTAATGACTAGCTCATGTCTTGTAGGCCTTACACCATGTCTAAATTCTCTCCCTTCCTGCAATTTCCTGATCTTTTGAAAGCTCTGTTACCATCAAAAGGAAGCTCTGGCCTCATCACCTTTTCATTTGCACATAAACAGTTGGCACAATATGGTGTCTATCTTTTCTATGATTTGGTGGTTGGGAAAATCATTAGCTTACTTTGTGAATTCTGAGAATGGGAAAAAATGCATTATTCAATGCTTTTCATTCAAAGTTCCTTTTCCCCCCCTCCTTTCCCTCACTGAGCAGATGTTTATTTTAAAGTATGAAAGGAAAGATATTACAAAAGCTGACCTCTCTCCTTCTAATCTAGCTGGCCTAAAATTATAATATTTCAAGGAAGCCTTTTGCAGTGTAATTCAGGAATGATGAGGGGTTTTTTTTTCCCCTTTTCATATATCTAGCAATATATTTGGCACTGAACCCATCAACATGACAAAAAGTATATGAAGTACCTGATGCTGTATGTGTATCGTGAGGTGAGTCATCCACTGCATTACAGGATTGGGCATCACTGCTGCTCTTTAACTAGAATTCTAAACAAAATTACAATGGGGTTTAAGCAGCAGCTGCTCAACTACATACATCATAGTCAGCTATACATATGCAATGTCTAAGAGACGTTATGGTGTAATGGAAGTCCTTGTCATATGAGGAAATGTTTGGCTTCTAGATATAGTGTAATTGAGTAGTGGCCTCTACTATTTGTAAAAATCTATGGCTGCAAAGAAGTATTTTTTATAATAGCATTATGACAGTCAGCTAGTATATGTATAATATTCTTGGCTAAATCTGCTTAATCTGCTATAAACACTGCAATCTGCTACAAATCATGCCCACATGATTTCATATTCTCTTGATTCTTGTCATAGGGCTCCAGCATCAGCAGGGGCACAGTGGCTCACAGGGTTTGAACACTGGGCTGACAATTTGCAAGCCCATATTTGAGACCCAAGTGCTACTGTGCAAAGGGGTGAGCTCCTATCATTTGCTCCAACTCTTGATGACCTAGCAGTTCGTGCAAACACAAGTATATAAATAGGTACCACTTCAGTGGGTTTATTAATGGGGACATGAAAGAAGCTCCCAACTAGGCATCCTCCAGGCAATGGTGATGTCATCAGCTGATTTTTTTCCACAACAGAAGCACCTCAATGCTTTCGACAGAGAAAAAAATCAGCAGATCAAAACACATCTTTTTTTACAGCAAATCAGGGTACTGTAGTTTAATATTGATTTACTAAAGCAGACTTAGTAACTGAGATGTCATTTAACACACTGAGTTTTCAGAACCCATGCTATTTGTAAGAAGAAAGAGACCCAGTGTTTGATTTCACTATTAATTCCTAAACCAAGGTTTAGAAAAATAAGATCTGAAAGGAACAGCTATCGTTTCTTTGGATAAAAACATATTCACATCACTCTCATTCATCTTGTTGATTGAGATCCATAATTAGCAACATATAGCATTGGAATAGCAACCGAAGTACTTGATATGGGACCTTTCTCCTGGGATCAATTAGTTTCTCTCTTTTGGAACAAAGAGAAGGGAGGAGGGAGGGAGGGAGGGACGGAGGGAGGGAGGGAGGGAGGAAGGAAGGAAGGAAGGAAGGAAGGAAGGAAGGAAGGAAGGAAGGAAGGAAGGAAGGAAAGAGAGACTTTGCATTGGCTTGATTCCAATAAAAGTCTCTTTGATAGCTATGCTGTACTGGCTTAAATTTTAGTGAAATGAAAGATTTACAGTCCCAAAGGTGCTTTTTTCAAGAGGCAACTGGACTTTCTGGTTTTTCATTGAAGACATTTCGCTTCTCATCCAAGAAGCTTCTTCAGCTCTGACTGGATGGTGGGGATGGTCAGAACTGAAGAAGCTTCTTGGATGAGAAGGGAAATGTCTTCAAAGAAAAATCAGTAAGTCCAGTTGCCTCTTGAAAAAAGCACCTTGGGACAACCATGACCTGGATGACTGAGAATCTCCATAGAAAGATTTATAGGTATGCTTAGGGAATTAAAGACAAAACTACCAAAGGAATTTAATCCATGGCCAAGAACATGCTCGGAGAACATCAGAAGTTTTATATTGCCATAGTTAACATCCTTTAGAATTTCTGGGCAAAACCACTATGATGTAACATGCTCAAAATATGTGCTCAGAGATATTGCCCATATAATTACATCTCTAATGTAATATATATCCCTGTTACTTATTTCCCAGCAGGTTCACATTAAGTTGATATTTCAACTTCTCCATATTCTTTCTCTTCTCATACTTAAATTCATGATGAGAACAGCATATTTTAAGTGGTATAATCTCTTTTCTTTGAAAACAATAATTATTGCCATGGAACATCCAGAATTTTCAAAGCAATCTCTGATGGTACTGCTGATAGACTAATTCATTCATGTTGTGAAACATAATGGGTCTTTTTTTTAAAATCCATTTTTATTTCTTCTAGCGAAAAAACTAATTTTTTGCTTCTGTTTAGCAGGAATACTACAAAATAGGGATGATTCATTCCTTTAACAAAGCTAGACTTTTGTTATTCTCCAAACTCTTCTTCCCCATCCCCAAAGTGTTTTGATCTTATTTTGCAGATACAAGATGGAAACTGCTGAAGGATAGGCGGAGTAACATTGATAGTTAATAAGCAACTTCTAAGGATTTGCTGCTGCTTAGAAACAGGCTTCAACTAATACTATGGGTGACTAGAGCAAGATTAATCACAAGAACTCTGTGTGCCACTTCATAAGATGACTTGCTTTCTCATAATGGAAACATGGCCCTCAGATGTAAAATTCTATTGGATTGTTACTTCAGAAGGACTCAACTCTCATGAATCTGCATTTCAAACAAAGAGTTAGATATTGCTCCCAGTAAAGTAAACAAAATGGGAATCATGTATTATACTAAATATCAGATGTCTCTTGAAGAAAAGACAGCCCTATATCCGCCCAATAAAAAATAAATGTTGAAATAATTGTAATAAAGATTCTGTAGCATCAATGTACCGTAAGTTTAGCTTTTTATTGTAGTCGTAGTGTTTATATTTCATATTTCTATAATTATTACTGTATTTTATTATATATCTTGTCTTTTTATGTACACAGAGAGCATATGCATCAAAGACAAATTCCTTGTGTGTCCAATCACACCTGGCCAATAAAGAATTCTATTCTATTCTATTCTATTCTATGCTATGCTATGCTATGCTATGCTATGCCATGCCATGCCATGCCATGCCATGCCATGCCATGCTATGCCATGCCATTCCATTCCATTCCATTCCATTCCATTCCACTCCACTCCACTCCACTCCACTCCATTATGGACCACCTGCTGTTACCTTTTGCCTCCCACCGACCCGTACAGGGGCTTCTCAGGGTGCCGTCCGCCAAACAATGTCGGCTGGCGGCCCCCAGGGGTAGGGCCTTCTCTGTGGGAGCTCCTACGCTCTGGAACGAGCTTCCCCCTGGGTTACGTCAAGTGCCTGATCTTCGGACCTTTCGCCGTGAGCTGAAAACGCACCTATTTATTCAAGCGGGACTGGCTTAAAATTTTAGTGGGGTTATTTATATTTTAATGTTTTAAATGGTTTTAAATTCGGCCACCTTATAATATGCTTGTTTTAATTTCTTTTAATGTTTATAATGTGATTTTTTACATGGCTGTACACCGCCCTGAGTCCTTCGGGAGAAGGGCGGTATAAAAATTGAATAAAATAAATAAATAAATAAATAAATTATATATACGAAAAGCCATCTAGAGTCCAGATGAATTGAAGCAGCATACACCTTTATTTAATACTTAGTTGTATCCCCTTTTGTTATTTTTACAAATAAGTCAAGGCAGCCAACATTTCCAGCACACCTTCCTCTTCCTATTTTCCCCACAATAGCAATCCTGTGAAGTAGGTTGGGCTGAGGGAGAGTGTTGACCCAAAGGCACCTAGTTAGCTTTCATAGCTAAGATAGAAATTGAACTTGCGGTGTCTCACTTTCTAGCCTGGTGCCTTAACGCTAGACCAAATTGGCATTTCATAGAAAGAAGCACAAAAAAAAAAAGAATAAACAAGAAGAAATTAGTCCACAGCAGTGGTGGGTGGCTACCGGTTCTGACCGGTTCTCAAGACCCGTTGGCAAAAATCTGGCCAAGTTCGCAGAACCGGTAACGATTCCCAGCTGGCCATGCCCCCGAACTGGTTTCCTTGGCCAAAGAGGTTGTAAAAAAAAGAAGGTTTTAAAAGGCTCCTCTGGCAATCCCAGCTGAATTACCTGATTACCAGAACCTTTAAAAAACATGTTTTCTACAAGCTCTTCAGCCTTGAGGTTGCGATCATCTGGGCTGCCATGAGGCAAGCCTCATGTGATGGTCAGAGGAGCCTTTTAAAATCTTTTTTTCCTCTGGCGATTCCAGATGACTTTCCTGATCCTCACAGGCTTTTAAAATCACTTTTTTACAACCTCTTACAACCACCCATGCCCACCCAATCGCCCCCTCCCACACTTACCTATAATTGCTGCTCCTTTCTGGCTCGCAAAGCCATGCTTTCCTTTGGCTTTTGCAATCAGTTGCATCAGCTAGCAACTGATTCTGCCTGCCTAAAATCCATCTTCTTGGTCAGCAACTGAATTTGCCTGCCTCAATTGGATAAGTAAACTATTAAAAAATAGTTAATTGGGTTTCTTTTAAGGAGTTGGGTTTTTAGACAGCAATTAAAAGTTAAGGAAGTTTTAAATTTAGCGGCTTTTATCTAAAACGGGTCTCTAACCTTAGTAACTTTAAGGCTTGTGGACTTCAACTCCCAGAGTTCCTTAGCCAGCAAAGCAAAGAAAAACAAAGCTGGCTGAGGAACTCTGGGAGTTGAAGTCCACAAACCTTAAAGTTACTAAGGTTGGAGACCTTAGTCTGATCTAAAAAATATAAATAAAATAAAATAATAAAATAAAATATGTGTGCAGCTTTCTGAGATTTGGTGTGTTTCTGTAGTGTTTCAGTGTAACTACACCAACACACAAAATCTCACAAAGCTGTATGTGGCATTGTGTGTGTGTATGTGTAAGTCAGTTGTATTGTGTTGTGTTGTGTTGTCATAAAGTGTGAAAGTTGATTTTTGAGCTTTTTGTGGCTGTGTGAAGTTCCTGCTTGTTGCAGGGGCCATTTTGGGTGAAGTGCAGCTGCTTTTACATTGTGTGTGAATCAGTTGTGTTGTGTTGTGTGGGTGTTAAATGTGAAAGTTGGTTTTTGGTACCTCTTATTGTTTTGTATACCTTGTTTATTATTTTTATTATTTATTGTTATTGGCCACGCCCACCCAGTCACATGATTGCCAAGACACTCTCACCCAGTCACATGACCATCAAGCCACACCCAGTGTGACATGACCATCAAGCCACACCCACAAAATAAGCCACGCCCACAGAACCGGTAGTAAAAAACTTTAAAACACACCCCAGGTCCACAGGATATCTTACATATGATTAATATAATCCCTACAAAGCAACTACCATTTCATATCGCTGAATGAAAGGACCTCAGCATGAAAAAACTACCAATTGCTAAACATCTACCTTAATATTAACTTGAAAAACTTCTAAAGTTTGTGGACATCCAAAATACTGCCTCTATCGAGTGAGATAATAAAAAAAAATACAAATAAGATATCCAAATTAAATAAAATAAAGAGAGCCTATGAGAGAGGCTGTTCCATAGGGACAACACCAGGGGACAGAGAAGGCATACCTCTTAGGTCCTGCAAGATGAAATTATTTTGCACAGTGATGGGATTCAATTTTTTTTTCTACTGGTAAAAACATTTTTTTACCAGTATTTTTTTTTTTACTACTGGTTCTGTGGGTGTGGCTTGATGGGCATGGCAGGAAAAGGATACTGCAAAATCCCCTTTCCCTCCCGATCAGCTGGGACTCAGGAGGCAGAAAATAGATGGGGGCAGGGGCGGTCAGAGGTGGTATTTACCGGTTCTCCAAACTACTCAAAATTTCCGCTACCGGTTCTCCAGAACTGGTCAGAACCTGCCGAATACACCTCTAATTTTGCAGAAGGGAACTGGAGGCAGCCCACATTACTGCATCTGGTAGAACAGATGGAAAGCAATGTAGACAGGCAGTGCCTCAAGCATTTTGAACTAGATCTGGAAACCTACTGTGAGTCTGATGGTGTTACTTATTTGTACAGTGTTGTTTCATGGATGTTCTGCAGCATTCTGGGCCAGCTGCAATTTCTGATTGCTCTTCAAGGGTCACACCATATAAAGCACATTGCAATAGGTCACATTAGATTGTGCCATCTTTTCAAGAGATAACCCTGGAACTACCGGAGTACCCAATGCATAACAGCAGCTCTATCTTGGTTTACTTCAATTTTACTTTCATTAATCCCATCAGTATCTAACCTCTAGGTACATAGACAAGATAAATTTTGGTGGGCTTGAGCTGAAGCTTGTTCTTCCCCATTCAGGCCCTCACAGACTCCAAGTATTTATTTTATTTATTTATTTATTTTGTCACAACAATATATGTAAGTATCATACAGAAAGATTATATAGTATATAAACATATATATGAGTAAATATTAGGAGGTATAAGCATATATATATATATATATGTTTTCTGAGGTTTTCACGGGTGTTTGTATATAGGTCTTTGGTTGTTCGGGTTTTCTCCCGTGTAAAATTGGAAGTGTCTTGGCGACGTTTCGACGAAGTCTCATTCGTCATCTTCAGGCTTCAGCTTCGTGCTTCTGGGAGCAATGTGTGATCGCAGCTGTTTCTTCCTTTTAACTGCTAGTGGGGGTTTGAACTGATTGGGTGGGAGCTTGGCTGTGCTCTGATTGGATGGGGGTTTTTCTGTGCTCTGATTGGATGGGGGTGTGTCCTGTGTTGGTGGGGGCTTGGTTGTGCTCAGTCTAGTCTGTGCTGCAGGGGTATTTGAGCTGGTGACCTGCATAGCTGTTGTTTGGCTTTGTGGTCGTGCTACATCTTCATAGTGGGTGTCAGTCTGATGCATGAATGGATTGGAGGGGTTTGAAATGGCTAATGTTGCAGCTGCGGTCTGGCTTCTGGTCCTTGGTCGTGCTTTATGATCAGTGTGGGTTTGGGTCTGCTTTCTGGGTGGATGTGCGGTGGTGACATCCTGTGTGGACCTTGTGAGTGTGGGTCTGGTGTCATTCCTCGTGTTAGGGACTCGTTTGTCAATAAGGGCGGGTTTCCAAATGGCTGGTAGGCGGGAGGTGTCATCACGAAGCTGAAGCCTGAAGATGACGAATGAGACTTCGTCGAAATGTCACCAAGACACTTCCAATTTTACACGGGAGAAAACCCGAACAACCAAAGACATATATATATGTCTTATATAGACATATATATATATATATATATATATATATATATATATATATATATATATATATATATATTTTCTGAGGTTTTCACGGTGTTTGTATGTAGGTCTTTGGTTATTCGGGTTTTCTCCGCGTAAAATTGGAAGTGTCTTGGCGACGTTTCGAAGTCTCATTCGTCATCTTCAGGCTTCAGCTTCGTGCTTCTGGGAGCAATGTGTGATTGCAGCTGTTTCTTCCTTTTAACTGCTAGTGGGGTTTGAACTGATTGGGTGGGAGCTTGGCTGTGCTCGGATTGGATGGGGTTTTCTGTGCTCTGATTGGCTGGGGTGTGTCCTGTGTTGGTGGGGGCTTGGTTGTGCTCAGTCTAGTCTGTGCTGCAGGGGTATTTGAGCTGGTGACCTGCATAGCTGTTGTTTGGCTTTGTGGTCGTGCTACATCTTCATAGTGGGTGTCAGTCTGATGCATGAATGGATTGGAGGGGTTTGAAATGGCTAATGTTGCAGCTGCGGTCTGGCTTCTGGTCCTTGGTCGTGCTTTATGATCAGTGTGGGTTTGGGTCTGCTTTCTGGGTGGATGTGCGGTGGTGACATCCTGTGTGGACCTTGTGAGTGTGGGTCTGGTGTCATTCCTCGTGTTAGGGACTCGTTTGTCAATAAGGGCGGGTTTCCAAATGGCTGGTAGGCGGGAGGTGTCATCACGAAGCTGAAGCCTGAAGATGACGAATGAGACTTCGTCGAAATGTCGCCAAGACACTTCCAATTTTACACGGGAGAAAACCCGAACAACCAAAGACATATATATATATGCATATTTATATATATATATATATATATATATATATATATATATATATATATATATGTTTTCTGAGGTTTTCGCGGGTGTGTGTATGTAGATCTTTGGTTACTCGCGTTTTCTCCGCGTAAAATTGGAAGTGTCTTGGCGGCGTTTCGAAGTCTCATTCGTCATCTTCAGGCTTCAGCTTCGTGCTTCTGGGAGCAATGTGTGATTGCAGCTGTTTCTTCCTTTTTAACTGCTAGTGGGGGTTTGAACTGATTGGGTGGGAGCTTGGCTGTGCTCGGATTGGATGGGGGTTTTTTTGTGCTCTGATTGGCTGGGGGTGTGTCCTGTTTGGGTGGGGGCTTGGTTGTGCTCAGATTAGTCTGAGTTGCAGGGGGATTTGAGCTGGTGAGCTGCACTGCTGATGTTTGGCTTCGTGTTCGTGGTCGTGCTACATCTTCGTAGTGGGTGTCAGTCTGCTGCATGTATGGATTGGAGGGGTTTGAAATGGCTAATGTTGTAGCTGCGGTCTGGCTTCTGGTCCTTGGTCGTGCTTCATGATCAGTGTGGGTTTGGGTCTGCTTTCTGGGTGGATGTGTGGTGGTGACATCCTGTGTGGACCTCGTGAGTGTGGTTCTGGTGTCATTCCTTGTGTTAAGGACTCGTTTGTCAATAAGGGTGGGTTTCCAAATGGCTGGTAGGTGGGAGGTATCATCTCGTTTGTTCATGCTGTGTGGGCGTTTTTCTATCTCGATGGCTTCTCTGATTATTCTGTTGTTAAAGTGTTCAGTTTTGGCGATAGTTCTGGTCTTTTTAAAGTCAATATCGTGTCCTGTGGCTTTAAGGTGTTGGACCAGGGAAGAAGTTGGTTCCTCTTTTTTGACTGAGTTCTTGTGTTCTTCAATGCGTGCACTTATTCTTCTGTTGGTTTGTCCGATGTATGTGGTGGGGCAGGCGGTGCATGGGATTTCATATACTCCTTGATTTTCTAACTCAATTTTGTCTTTGGGGTTTCTTAGGATGGTGGATATTTTTTGGTTTGTGCAGAATGCTGTCTTGATGTTATGTTTGTGGAGGATCTTGCTGATTCTGTCTGTGGTGCCTTTTATATATGGGAGGAGGGCTGTGCCGTTTTCTTGTCAAACATGAACATGAAGGGCCAGGATAGCTCGGGCAATAGAGAAGCCTGTTATTAGAACACAGAGCCTGCAATTACTGCAGGTTCGAGCCCGGCCCAAGGTTGACTCAGCCTTCCACCCTTTATAAGGTAGGTAAAATGAGGACCCAGATTGTTGGGGGGGCAATAAGTTGACTTTGTAAAAATATACAAATAGAATGACACTATTGCCTTATACATTGTAAGCCGCCCTGAGTCTTCGGAGAAGGGCGGGGTATAAATGTAAACAAAAAAACAAAAACAAAAAAAACATCAGCAGTGCAGCTCACCAGCTCAAATCCCCCTGCAACTCAGACTAATCTGAGCACAACCAAGCCCCCACCCAAACAGGACACACCCCCAGCCAATCAGAGCACAAAAAAACCCCCATCCAATCAGAGCACAGCCAAGCTCCCACCCAATCAGTTCAAACCCCCACTAGCAGTTAAAAAGGAAGAAACAGCTGCAATCACACATTGCCCCCAGAAGCACGAAGCTGAAGCCTGAAGATGACGAATGAGACTTCATCGAAACATCGCCAAGACACTTCCAATTTTACACAGGAGAAAACCCGAATAACCAAAGACCTACATACAAACACCCGCGAAAACCTCAGAAAACATATATATATATAGAAGAAAAGAAAAACAATAGGACAGGAACGGTAGGCACGTTTGTGCGCTTATGCATGCCCCTTATGGTCCTCTTAGGAATGGTGTGAGGTCAATAGTAGAAAGTTTTAGGATAAAGCTTTTAGGATTATGGGAAGAGACCACAGAGTCAGGTAAAGTATTCCAAACACTGATGATTCTGTTACAGAAGTCGTATTTTCTGCAATCTAGATTAAAGCGGTTGACATTAAGTTTAAATCTATTAGTTGCTCTAGTATTATTGCAATTAAAGCTGAAGTAGTCTTTAACAGGAAGAACATTACAATAGATGATTCTATGAGTTAAACTTAGGTCTTGTCGAAGGCGACGGAGTTCTAAGTTTTTAAGCCTAGGATTTCAAGTCTGGTGGGATAAGGTATTTTGTTGTTTACAGAGGAATGGAGAACTCTTCTTGTAAAATATTTCCGGACACGTTCAATTGTATTGATGTCAGAGATATGGTGAGGGTGGTTTGGCAAGCCAAAGTACTCTAACAGAATGTCAACAGCTTCCCTAGGTCAGCCAGGGACAAAGATAAATAATAGAGGATCATCATCATCATACAGATGATAGTGTACCCTATACTGATGGAGGACTTCTTCCTGCATAAGAGAGAGAGTAAGGAGAGAATAGAGACCTGAGTCAGCAGACGTTTGGGGCTAGAATGTTCTCCCCAACACCAGCTGGAGGAAAGAAGCAAACAGCTGCAAAATAGTACCGCCCTATTCTTAACTCTTATGCTGGCCCAGAACACTGTGTATGATGATTTGAAAGCCCCTGATAAAACAAAGAGGTTCAAGATGGCCACACTATCCTAAATCTGCCAATGATCATCCAGCACAGGGGTGAAATTCAGCAGGTTCTGACAGGTTTTGGAGAACCAGTAGCGGAAATTTTGAGCAGTTTGGAGAACTGATAAATACCACCTCTGGCTGGACCCAGAGTGGAGTGGGAAGGGAGATTTTGCAATATCCTTCCCCCAGGAGTGGGGTAGGAATGGAGATTTTGCAGTATACTTCCCCTGCCATGCCCACCAAGCCACGCCCACCAAGCCATGTCATGCCCACCAAGCCACACCCACAGAACCAGTAGTAAAAAAAATGGGATTTCACCACTGATCCAGCAGTGTGATCAAGGCAGTCTCAGTACCATGACACAGTCTAAAATCTGACTGAAAGGGTCTATTGAATTCCATAATAAAGTGACTGTATTATATTATATTACATTGTGTTGATTGTACATTATTATGCATCGTATATATTTTAAAAATGTCAGATTGTATTAACTTTCAAAGATAGATGGCTGCAAAGGTAGGTCTTCCTTGTGGCAGGATTGTAGGGTTGCCAACACCAATTTTGGAAACAAAATAATACATTGAATCAGATGAAAGATACGTGGATGATCCTACTGTACAGCAGAGGTCTCCAACAGAGCCTCACAGCTGGAAATGAGCAGCAGGCAAGTGAGCAAAGCCGAAACCCTTTGCACCTCAGTCAGCGGAAAAATTGTCTTCCACAAAACCAAAAAGTTTGGGGACTGCTGAGGATTGATTCAAAACTGGAAAAATATATAGCAAAATACGATTTATTTATTTACTAAATAAGCATAAAATAGAGTTTTTATGGAACTATAACTGGTTTTATTTCTCTGACAGAGTTTAGATTATTCAGTCTATAAAGGTTAGGATTGCTGGTGGTGAGATTTTATCTTTGTTTCAACAACCACTTACAAACAGAGTCTGAGCAACTTAATCAACTGCTCTGAACCCTTCTGAATTATTCTCAGGAGGCATCTGTTCCAAGGAGTATCTGCTCTATCTCGTTCACCTCTTTCATTCTACCTTTGGTATTCCATCTGTTCCTTCTCTGAGGTTACTGAGGTTGTAAACAGAAGGGAATGGAATTAGCTCCTGAGCAGAAATACAGTATGAGCAAAAAGGTCAATTGCAGCTGCTAACTTTTCATAGGGCCTGTCAGAGAGACAGTGTGCAAGCAACAATTAAAACTACGGCACTACTTTCCACAAAAAAAAAAAAAAAAATGCAAGGAAAATCACATAACGTATTTATTCCTATGAACAAAACTGAGAACCTGGACAAGGCAGACTTTATAGACTTCTTTCAATCCAACCATTAAAATAATTAATACTTTTCCACAATGAATTATCTTTAATTTTTACAAATCAGATTTACATCTACTTGGGTAATTTAAGGCAATTTAACAGTAGTCCAATATCTGAAAATAACTCATCTTCTCCTTTCGTAGGAGATCAGAGAATAAGATTTGGAATTACTGCTAGTCCTGTTTACTGGTTTAGTCCTGTTTACTGGTTTACTGGTTTAGTGGAACCATTTTTATGGTTTTATGGTTCCAATAAAGGAACCATATACCATTTGTTCATTGACTGTTCCAAATTACAGTAGTACTGAACAAATTGTACTTATGCCTGGTCCCAGAGTTATGGCCATTGAATGTCATCAAAATTCCTCACTTGCCAGTCTTTCCACACTTATAACTGCAGGAGTGCTTCAATTCCCCCTCTCTGCCCTTTTGGTCGTGCTTCACAGTGGCACACTTCAGCAGAGGCAGCACTATAGGGCTGATGCAGATGCCTTCAGGGGTATCGGCTGGCTGCCCCTATACCCCCCCGGCCTCTGATTGCCACTGAAGAGTGGTTCCTCAACCTCCATGCCATGGCCAGGTACCCCATTACCCTAGGACAAAGCCTCCATCATCCCTGTCACCCCCACCGCCTTCCATTTCACAGGTACTGCTGCATCTAGTCTCAAACCTTGGGGTTTGCCTTACCAGGGGGGAGGGACAGTCCTGGTGGTGTGGGATGCCGGCGGCTGCAGCCATGCGCCAGAAAAACCCCGTTGGAGCACCAATCAGCTGTGTGACTAGAAGGCAGCCAATGATCACCTGTGTAACTGGGACACCCAACGATCAGCTGTGCAGCCACACGGAGCTGGTGAGCAACTTCTGGGCAAGGCCTGTGCTGGCGGAGGGCATGGCTTGCCTATATAACCGCACTGGGAGGCGGAGGCTAATTCCCGATTGCATCTGTTTTGTGACCAGTGATTTTTGGAGCTCATTTGTGTGCCTGAATCTGGCTTAATAAACCCAGTTATCACCCGCCTTTCCAATGATTTGGAAAGTTTGTGAGGTTTTCTGAAGCCTCCGGAGAAGGCTCCACCCACTGTTTCCCAAATATTGTGTGCCATTCTCATGATGCTTCAGAAGACTTCAGAACTTTTTTTAAAGGCTTTCTGAAGCATTGCAAGAATGGTGCACATAATTTGAAGGATGTGAGCCAATAGCTTCCTCACGTAGGACCAGATTGGCATGCCTCAGCAGCAGCACAATGAAGATGGTAAAAATCAGCAAGGCATGGCAGGACCTGTGAAGTGCAGGGCAATGGGGACCACTTGGGCTTTGTGATGTGGTACTGAAGGGCTAGCCCCAGTGAATTATAGGGGGTTAGATTTAAAAAAAAAAAAAAAAGATATAGTCTGACTCAGAATAAAACAGTTCCTGCAAGTTAAATGCAACTTTATTCTGTGTTTAAATCAAATGTGCCCTCACATTTTTCCTTCAAAGAAGAAAAGAAGCATGACACTGTTGCAAATTTTGGAAGCTCTGTGGTTATCAATGACTTCTCATCGATACGTAGGTAACTACTCATAGCCTCTCACATTTTGTCAGATTTTCATCCATGTCCCTTAATTCTTTCAGTGATGTTCTAATATTCAACTACAATTTTTTAAAGTATCTGTTGAATTCACTTTTGGAAGGAACCATCACTCACTACCCAAATTAAGAAGCAGTCATCACGTCTTGACAATCTTTCTCTCAAGAGACCTTTCTCCTTTCTCTGGTGCTCCCGTATTTCATTTTTCATTTATTAACAACGGCATGAAATGCTTAGCATATGAGCTCTTAGTTCAAAGCCGAAGGATAGTGCACTTTAAGCTAATCACCTCTTTTTGGGGAATTAGGGGGAAAAAAAGGAAACTATCACATTTGAATGCAACGTGTCTATAATTGGAAAGAATCACAGGGCATCAAAGGAAAAATATCAAGCAACAGAATAAAAAAGGCTGAATGAGAGGAGTGGGGAGAGAGAACAGAATTTAACTACAGGAATTGAAATCAGTGAGATGCATTACAATGCAACAGAGAAATATTGCCATTATTATTGAAGGGACTGGCAAAATTGATAGATAGAGGTTATAATTGGTAGGTGCTTAAAACCACAATAAACGTTCAGTTAGAATGCAATAATAGGAAAGGCATACTGGATCCTGAAACAATGTGACAAAAAGTATCTCTAATTATACACTGATAATGTCTTGAACTAGCAGCGAGTGAGTGAGGAAAATGGAGAATGGGGTCTCCTATAAATAAAGAATAATGTCAAGGAAATGAGAAAGAGGCAGAGACAAGAGAAAGAAAACCCTTTCTTAAAATAAAAGCAGTTTTCTTCTTTGATGTGTGCATTCATCCAAATACACTACTGGTAGTTTGCCTTTGAAATGAGTTCAAAAAGATGCTGTTGGAATGATTCGGATCTAAAAGCTGACCAGAATTGATGTCACATTTGAGAACTCTTCACTTAGTACAATGAGAAAAACCAACATTGCACGGTTGGTACATCCCTTTGGTTCTTTACAAGGTACTGAAAAGTGGGCTTTGGGGATACTAATGGCAGGCAGAAGACAGCTCCTCTTTTGCATAGCCAATAACCATGGAAAAAAGAAGAGCAGGTGAATGGATCAGCTCCTTGAAACTCCTATCTGCATCAAGGACAGGACAGGACGGGACAGGACTGTACTAGACTAGACTAGACTAGACTAGACAGAAGGGACTTGGAGATTTTCTAGTTCAACCCCCTGCTCAGTCAGGAAACCTTATAATATTTCAAACAAATGGCTGTCCAATCTCTTCCTAAAAACTTCCAGTGTTGAGCATTCACAACTTCTGGAGGAAAGTTGTTCCACTGATGAATTGTTGTAACTGTCAGGAAATTTCTCCTTAGTTCTAAGTTGCTTCTGTCCTTGATTAGTTTCCATCCATTGCTTCTTGTCCTTCCCTCTGGTGTTTTGGAGAATAGCTTGACTCCCTCTTCTTTGTGGGTTTCTTCCGTACAGAATCTTGTAAAGAGATTGTAAAATAGCAATCTCCAGGATTTGGGAACTCTCGGAACTGGAAGGGAAATCATATTGACTAAGCTATAGTTTGGTAGCTTCAGAGGGACACTGGGTTCATTTATTTCCTCTCTTAATTACTTTAGGAAGCTGACTTTAATTGACTTTTTAGATTAACTTTAAGATTGATTGATTGACTCTTCTAGGGCAGGGGTTTCCAACCTTGGCAACTTTAAGCCTGGCGGACTTCAACTCCCAGAATTCCCGAGCCAGCAAAGCTTTGCTGGCTGGGGAATCCTGGGAGTTGAAGTCCGTCAGGTTTAAAGTTGCCAAGGTTGAAGACCCCTGTTCTAGAGAGCAAATTTTATTATGTCTAGATAATCTGCTTCTACGCTGGATGAAAAAAGTTATATGTAAATTTAAAGATTAAAAAGAAAAATAATAATTTTTGAATAACAGCAAAGGGGGAAGATTAGAATGTTAATTTTGGAAAATTAGGGGACTAGATCAACTTGAAGGCATGCCCAACACTTTATTTAAAAAAATGCATGAAGTTTTTGAAATGAATTGTAAAAAATCTTCCCATGGGAGAATTTTGTTGATTGAAAAATAAACAGGTGATAACAGGAAACCTGAAGGTTGTCTAAAAGAAACCACAGAGAACTAACAAGTGTTGTGCAAGTGCCAATGGGGGCTTCCTGGATTTGAGTTCTCTGACCGATAAATGAGGAAGATTGGCATGCACCGGTAGGAGTGCATTTCTCATAATTTTTCTGTATTCTCTTACTAGTGCATCTTGCCTTCATAAAGCTGGCAGTGCTCAGAAGAGGAAGCCAGCAAGTCAGAGTGATTTTAATACATCCGCTTATAATCCTCATGGTGTCGTTGAATCTGATTCTAACTGACTAGTATGGCAGCTATTAAACCATATAGGGGCACAGTATTGTGCTGCAGAGAAAACCAATCCTAGTGCTATAGACCTCAGCATGGCAGCTGAAGCTCCCCATTTAGTTCCACATAATTTCTGGAGTATGTTGTTCCTAGTATTGATTTTTGCTGCCAAATTCTCTATTTTAATTAGATTAAAATATTTCAGGTCCAGGGATGGTTGCCTTTGGATTACAGAACTAAATGAAAAATTTGTTATTTAAGCAAAATATGAGGGATCGATATGGAATAAAAGGAAACATCTTAAACAAGAAGAAACCTAATTGTGTTTTAAAATGTCCAATTTATTATTTGTGATTTGTAATTGTATTAAAGAATGATTTCCAGAGGCAGAGGCAGAATGTAAGAATGGAATAGCGGACTATTCCCACAAAGATGGTTCTGTTGATATGATTGCACGACATATTTAGAAAGGATTTAATAGCTGCTCTCAGAATTATGTTAAGAATTTAAGTAGAGAATGTTAACATTTATGTAAAAATACAAGTGACAATTATGCAAAAATTCATAATGATGTTTTGAGGAATGGAGGGAAAGATTGTAGAATAAACTGGGATAAGAGGGAAATGAGTGTTATTATGCAGAGGAAAAAGTTACTTTTTTTGTTTTTAAGAATAAGTAAGGAATAAAAATGATTGGTAATAAAAACTTCTAAGGAAACAGTTAAACACAATGGAGGAATAATTGGGGGAAATAAGTAGTAATTACCTTTTTAAAATGTCGAATTTTTTGTTTTGTATCAAAATTGATTAGATGGAAATTTTTAAAAAAATATATGTTATTTAAAGGCAGAGGAAGATGATAAGAGGGAATGGTCCTTGTGAGTTCAGGACTATCCCTAAGTAAGAAAGAAATTGTCTATGTGATCGCTGGGCAGTTTTAAGAAAGAGTTGTTAGATGGTCTGACCTCTGATTAAGTAATATAGATATAAGGTTCAGATTTGTGAAATCTAAGAAGTTAAATAGAAGATTCATTAATGTTTGGGGAATTAAATATGGGGACTAGACTTCATTTAAATATCTTTCAGAATGGGATGGAATTGATTTTTCTTTTTTATTATATATGTACAAATAATAATTAAATTTAAGAAGGAGAAGAAAATATATTGTATTAGACCATAACAGGGAGTGAAAATTAATATGCTCAAGGATGTACCTGACCAATAATCTGTTCACAGTGATTTTTTTATTATATTTATAAAAAATAAAAAAAATTCCAAAAAAAAATTAGATTAAAATATTTTTAAATGTTTTTTTTATTGTCTTGTAGGCTGCATTATTAGCTGTCCCAGTCCTCACGCTGGGTTTAAAAGATGGCAGATTAAGAGTTGCAGAAATGGCATTTTTAAATCCTATAAATTGCCTTGAGAGATGTATAGACATAAAAGGTGGATACAAATATAGGAAAGATGTAAATAACATTTATATTCAGTTCACTCAGTGGTGGACTTCTGTGATGTTTGTAGGGGTCTCTCATTTTCAGCTCAGCCGACTTTTGGTCTCTGCAAGACAAACCACCAAATAGGCTTAACTGAAAAAAGTTCTCCCTCAGTTATGAAAATGGCCCCTGTGGATTTTCTTTCTTTTTAGAGATAAGAATTAAAATAGAACAAATTAATAGATAAGTAGGGAGGGGAAGCGCGGGAAGGAAAAATGTAGAGGTACTGACTGCTGATGGCTAAAATGGATTTTTCCTTCCATTTTAAGGCTTTCCTTTAAAGCCTTAAAATAAAATCTCTTAAAATATTCGCCAACCAGTAATTATGTATAAATGTTGCAATTACTTTTCTCAAAGCAGCTAAGTGGCAGGTGGGGAAAAACTGAAACCCACTTAGGCAAAACAAGTGCAAAAGATCTATCTACAAATCAGATGAAACTACCCGCAGCAACTTTAAGTCTGAACATCCAGAAAATAAAAATCATTTTAGAAATTCCTTGATTTACCTGCCTCTTCCCCACCCCCTCCCCTCCCCCACCCACCCCAACATTAGACACCAGTTTCAAATCAAGAAAGATGATAAAGGTCAATCTAAATATAGAATTAGCAAAATCATGTTTTAATTTGCTGGCTTTACAGATGAGAATTCAGATTTTTTTCCCCCTGACTTCTATAATAAGGTTAGACATTTGTAAATTAATGTTTGTCACATAGGGAATAGGGAAATCTCTCTGTCTCTGTCTCTGTCTCTGTCTCTCTGTCTCTCTCTCTCTCTCTCTCTCTCTCTCTCTCTCACACACACACACACACACACACACACACACACAGAGGGAGGGGGAGAGAGAGAGAGAGAGAGAGAGAGAGAGGAATTATAATATAATATAATATAATATAATACAATACAATACAATACAATACAATACAATACAATACAATACAATACAATACAATACAATACAATACAATACAATACAATACAATACAATACAATACAATACAATATAATATAATATAATATAATATAATATAATATAATATAACAACAGAGTTGGAAGGGACCTTGGAGGCCTTCTAGTCCAATCCCCTGCCCAGGCAGGAAACCCTACACCATCTCAGTCAGATGGTTATCCAACATTTTCTTAAAAATTTCCAGTGTTGGAGCATTCACAACTTCTGCAGGCAAGTTGTTCCACTTATTAATTGTTCAGGAAATTTGTCTTTAGTTCTAAGTTGCTTCTTTCTTTGATCAGTTTCCACCCATTGCTTCTTGTTCTATCCTCAGGTGCTTTGGAGAACAGCCCGACTCCCTCTTCTTTGTGGCAACCCCTGAGATATTGGAACACTGCTATCATGTCTCCCCTAGTCCTTCTTTTTATTAAACTAGACATACCCAGTTCCTGCAACCGTTCTTCATATGTTTTAGTCTCAACATCTTTTTTACATCGTGGCGACCAAAATTGAATGCAATATTCCAAGTGTGGCCTTACCAAGGCATTATAAAGTGGCACTAACACTTCACCTGATCTTGATTCTATCCCTCTGTTTATGCAGCCCAGAACTGTGTTGGCTTTTTTAGCAGCTGCTGCACACTGCTAGCTCATATCTAAATGGTTATCCACTAGGATCCCTCTCACAGGTACTACTATTGAGCAAGGTACCACATATACGGTACCGGTGCATTTTGGTTTTTTTGCCTAAATGTAGAACCTTACTTTTTTCACTGTTGAATTTCATTTTGTTAGATAGCACCCAATGTTCAAGTCTGTCAAGATCTTTCTGTAACTTTTTTTGGGAGGGAGGGGGGGAAAAGGGGGGGAAAATGTCTTTGTTTTTTTTTAAACTCTTTCAATAAAAAAAAAAAGATATTTCTGTAACTTGAGCCTATCTTCTGGAGTGTTGGCTATTCCTGCCAGCTTGGTGTCATCTGCAAATTTGATGAGTTCCCCATCTATCCGCTCGTCCAAGTCATTGATTAAGATGTTGAAGAGTAGTGGGCCTAAAACAGAGCCTTGGGGTACTCCACTGCATACTTCTCTCCATATGATGTAGTTCCGTTGAGGACTACACGTTGAGTGCGGTTGGTCAGCCAGTTACAAATCCATCTGGTGATGGTGCTGTCTAACCCACATTTTTCTACTTTATCTAGTAGTAGGTTATGGTCTGCTTTATCAAATGCTTTACTGAAGTCCAAGTAAATTATATCGACAGCATTCCTCTGGTCTACTAATTTTGTCATTTTGTCAAAGAATCCAATAAGATTAGTCTGGCATGATCTGTTTTTGACAAACCCATGTTGGCTTTTGGTTATTACTTTGTTTGCTTCTAGGTGTTCGGTGATTCGTTGCTTGATTATCTTTTCCAGAATCTTCCCCGATATTGAGGTCAGGCTGATAGATCTGTAGTTTCCTGGATCTGTTTTTTTTTCCTTTTTTGAAGATGGGAACTACATCAGCTCTTTTCCAGTCCTCTGGCAGCTCCCCTGTGCTCCAGGATCTTTGAAAGATATAGTTCAGTGGTTCTGAGATCACCTCTGCCAGTTCCTTCAGAACCTTGGGGTGTAATCCATCCGGTCCTGGTGACTTGAACTCGTCTAGGGTAGACAGGTGTTCACTTACATTTTCTTCCCTATTTTAACTTGTGTTTCTAATCTGTTTTTTGTAGTGCTGTTTTTGATAGGTTGGATTGTTTTTTCCTTTTGTGTAAAGACAGATGCAAAATATGAGTTAAGTAGATCTGCTTTCTCCTTGTTGCTTGTCATCTTCTTGCCACTTTCTCCCAGCAATGGGCCAATTGTTTCCTTGACTTTTTTCTTGTTTTTAACATGTTGGAAGACGCTTTTGTTGTTATTTTTGACTTTTGTCGCTAGCCTTTGTTCATTGTGAGCCTTAGCTTTCCTCACTTCATCTTTACAGGCTCGGGCTATTTGCTGATATTCTGCCTTAGTTATTTGCCCCTCTTTCCACCTTTTATATTTGTCCTTTTTGTCTTTCAATTTGTCAGATAGTTCTTTATGCATCCATGCTGGTTTCTTTTGAGATCTATTATTTTTCTTCTTCATTGGTATTGTGTTAGACTGCGCTTTTATAATCTCACTTTTCAAAATTTCCCAAGCTTCTTGAGTTGCTTTTCCCCTGAGGATTCTCATCCATTGAATCCTTCTCAAGCTCTCTCTAAGTTATTGTTTCTGATTGTACTATCCTTCCTTCAGACAAATATTTATCATCTGAATAAGGTATTCTACATTTGCCTTCTAGTTAACTTTAGCAAAATTCCCAAGGAGCCTAGGGTGATGTGAGGGCCTTCTTGAGAGAGTTGCTTGCTTGTGCTTTGCTGCTGTACAGTGACAGACTGCCATGAACTATTGGGATGGTGGTGATGAAGCGGGAAAAATGCTTGGGGTAAAATGAATGTAAGTGCTGTATTTCCTCAAGATGCTGTCTTAAGGTCACCTAGCTGGAAGATGGAAGGAGCCAAATACCAAACTACACCTGGACTGACCGTTATGAAAACATGTTTGCATTTATTTGTCATGTATGTATTTTATGACAGATACAAGTGTAAACATAATTATAAATACATGAAAAGGATACAAATAAAAGAAAACATTAGAACAGGGACGGTAGGCGTGCTGGTGTATTTATCCATGCCCCTTACAGACCTCTTAGGAATGGGGTGAGGTCTACAATAGACAGTCTAAGGTTAAAGTTTTGAGGATTTGGGGAAGAAACCACAGAGTCAGGTAGTGCATTCCAGGCATTGACAATTCTATTACTGAAGTTGTATTTTCTGCAGTCTAGTTTGGATCGGTTTACAAGTTTGTATCTATTGTGTGCTCTTGTATTGTTTTGGTTGAAGCTGAAGTATTCATTGGCTGGTAGGATATTGTAGCAGATGATTTTATGTACTATGCTTAGGTCAGACTGAAGACAGCGAAGTGCTAAGTTGTCTAAGACCAAAATTTCAAGTCTGGTGGCATAAAGTATTTCGTTGTGAGCAGAGGAGTGCAGGACTTCTTGTGAAATATCTCTGAACTCATTTGATTGTATTAATGTCCGATATGCAGTGTGGGTTCCAGACAGATGAGCTGTATTCAAGAATTGGTCTGGCAAAAGTTTTGTATGCCCTAGTTTGCAGTTCAATATTACCAGAGAAGAAGCTATGCAAGATTAGGTTAGCAACTTTTAATGCTTTTTTAGCAATGCTGTTACAGTGAGCTCTGGTACTTAGATCATTTGAGATGAGTACTCCAAGGTCTTTGACAGAGTGAGGGTCATCTGTTAGGTCGTATCTGTCCAGCTTGTATTTTGTGTTCTCATTTTTTTTTTTTTTTTGCCAATGTGTAAAATAGAGCATTTGTTTGTTGAGATTTGGAGTTGCCAATTGTTTGACCATTCTGACACATAGTCAAGGTCTTTTTGTAGAGTAGCAGCATTGTCAGTGGTGTTGAATAGTTTTACATCATCTGCAAAGAGAATGCAGTTGCTTATATTATGATTGCAAAGGTAATTTATATAAAGTACAAAGAGTGTGGGTCCTAAAACACTGCCTTGGGGGACACCTCTGTTAATAGGTGCAGGGTTAGATAAGGCGTTTTCTATTTTGACTACTTGCTGCCTGTTTGATAGGATTGCAGATATCCACTTACACAGGAATCTGGAAATGCCATAAGATTTTAATTTTAGAAGTAGCTTGTCTTGTACCACTGAATCAAAGGTTTACAGAAGTCTATATAAATTGCATCTATTGATTTACCCTGGTCGAGTTTTGAAGTCCATATGTTTTTGCAGTGTAATAGTTGCAGATTGCAGGACAATTTTTTTCTAAAGCCAAATTGCTTGTTAGAGAGTAGGTTGTTAGTCTCTAAGTAGAGGGTAATGGATTGGTTTATGATTGATTCTATAACTTTGCAGGTGACACAACATAATGAGATTGGTCTGTAATTATCAACTATGCTGGGGTCACCCTTTCTGAAGATAGGGATGACCATGGCCAGTGACCATAAGTTAGGTAAGGAGCTGGTTCTGAAAGATATTTTGTAGATTATGCTAAGTGGTTCTACTATGGTGGTTGAGAGCTTATTTAGGAAGTAGGCACATAATCCATCAGGGCCAATCATTAGAGATGGTTTTAGGTTGCATAGTGCCTTTTCAATGGCATCTTCTGTGAAATCGACATGTAGGAGATCGTTGTGAGTAGTTATGATATAATTGGAAAATGAGGAGCATGAGCCATTGCTGTTTACAAAGACTGAACTGAAGAATGTGTTGAAGAGGTTGGCCTTAACGGTTTCATCATTACAGTCTTTTCCATTTGGTCCTTTTAGTGGTGGGATGGATCTTGAGTCTTTAAGTTTGTTGTTTATGAAATTATAGAAGGCCTGGGTGGATTTAGTGCGTATTAGGTTTTCCTCTTGTTTGCTGTGATAACTGATACATTCTGCCTTTATCTGTTGGCATACGGCTTTGTAGCAACTTTTGAAGTTAGCTATGTAGCTAGTTTTGTTTTTGCGCCAAAGAGGGTTTTTTGTGGTCTGAAGCTTCCTTATTGTTATGGGTAATTTATTTTTCCTGGTTTTGGGGGTTATTAGTGGTATGTATAGTTTGATTATTCTTTTGAGTTCTTGCAAAAAAATGTTATAATGGTCTTCGGCAGTGATGCAGCCAGTGAATAGAGTTTGCCAATCAAAAGATGAAAGGTCATCAGTTATGAGATCATAGTTGGCTTTTCTAAAGTTATACTTTGGGTTTCCGTCATTATGATTGTCTATGCAAGGATGTAAGTTGAAATAAAAGTCTATCATGCTATGGTCACTGTTGGAAAAGAGTTCTTTTATTTGTAATCCATACATTGAATTGAGTTGAACTTAGGGGTTATGGTGTGTGATTCTCAATTCTGCCTTTGCATTACTGCAATACATTTGATCACTAATAAAACTCTCTCTTTCTCAACAAATAGAGCTAAGGAGGGGTGAAATGCTCCCAGATTGGACCAGGTCACGTGATCCGGTAGCGATCATGGCCGGTAGTTCGGCGATCCGGTAGCGATCATGACCAGTATTTTGGCAATCCAGTAGCGATGGTAGAGCCCGAGTGTCATTACTTCTTGGTTTTAACCAGGAAGTAATGTGTTTTTTACCTTCTGCACATGCGCAGAAGTTCTGCATGCTCATGTGAGACGCACAGGTGGCATGTGCACTTCCGACCCGGTAAGGAAGGTAAGTATATTTCACCCCTGAGCTAAAGATAGTTTCTACTTAGAGGTTTAAGTTCTGGCAGGTCTGATAGCTGCTGAATGTTAGTGCATATTTTTTTTTAAAAAATGTTTGATAACTCAGTTTGTGTAGCTCCTAATCTGTGAACTATTGAACATCTCATACCTGAATAGGCAACACACTGTTTCTTAAACTTGACAACTTTAAATAAGATGTGTGGACTTCAGCTCCCAGAATTCACCAGTCAACATGTGCGGAGTCCAAGTCCAAACATCTTAAAGTTGTCAAGTTTGAAAAACACAGATATAATAAATTCGGAAGGATATTGAGTCAAGGACAGCCTTCAGATGCAAAAAAATCTATTTCTCATATTATTAGAGGTCCCTATTGGGGATTATAGAACTATATGGCCAGTGGATCCTGATGAGTTCTCCACAACCATTACAGAGTAAATTGGGCATGTTCTGCCATGCTCTAAAATGTGCCACTGGCAATGTCTGAACATGACCTTACGGAGAGAAAAATATTCATTGAACATGAATTGTTTTAACTGAGCCCTTTCCAAATTAAGCAGGTGTGGCTCACATGTCATCTCTAATTAGGTTTCTATAATAATTATGCTTCAAGGATGATCTGATTCATGTTCCTATCTGTTACAGTATTTCATCTGAGCTGAAAGGTCAGTAATTTTTTATTAAAATGTTGGCTCTTAAAATAAATTACTGCCCTCTTTAGTGACTGTTCTGAGAGGAAGTTGAGATGTTTTTTCATTTAGGGAGATCCACTCAAGTTGAAATCTGATCCAGGTAATGCTCTCACTCAGAACTGTCACTAATAATTATGGCATGCATTTGGGATGGAATGGTTATTCAGCACTGTAGTATCTCATTAGGGCCACGAGGCCTCAATGGATGAGATAATGGCTGATGATTGACTGTGATAGTAATAGGCAATATGAAATACATGCTATTAGCATATATACACATTTTCAATTAGCTAGTAATAAAAAAATTAAATACAATGTAGTCTGAAACTTCAATGAGTGAATTACAGTACTCTCATTGTGTACTGTAGGTGGTTTAAGCAGGTGATATCTGCATATGTACAAAGGGATAAAAATACAAGTCAATATGTTAGTCACAACTATGCCATCAAAACCTCATCCATCTTTAAGTTCCCATGATACATATAAAAACGGGGCATCTTGAATTTTTTATCTCTCTGCAATATATGCCCCTTGTTATAATTATTGTTATATTGCTATTGTTATTACTTTCACATTTTACATGAAAGATGTTCCAGCTAAAAGAAAATCCACAGGAAGCACATATTTGAATCATGCACAAATAACTAATAAAATGATCATATGCTTGTGTACCTAGAAGGCTGGACAGCTCAAGGACATTAAGTTTTACTTTTGGACGAATTTGTGAGGATTGTACTGCAAGTTGCTATTTTGGACATTTTAGAAATGCCTGAAAACTCATGAAAGTTTCCATCAAAAAAATTCATTTGATGGATGAAATCCCAATTATTTATTTTATTTATTTATTTATTTTATTCAATTTTTATACCGCCCTTCTCCCGAAGGACTCAGGGCAGTGTACAGCCAAGTAAAAAATCACAGTATAAATATTAAAAGAAATTAAAACAAACATATTATAAGGTGGCCAAATTTAAGACGAATTAAAATATTAAAATATAAATAACCCCAATAAAATTTTATAAAATTTTAGGCCAGTCCCGCTTGAATAAATAAGTGCGTTTTCAGCTCACGGCGAAAGGTCCGAAGATCAGGCACTTGACGTAAACCAGGGGGAAGCTCGTTCCAGAGCGTGGGAGCTCCCACAGAGAAGGCCCTGCCCCTGGGGGCCGCCAGCCGACATTGTTTGGCGGACGGCACCCTGAGAAGGCCCTCTCTGTGAGAGCGTATGGGTCGGTGGGAGCAGGCGGTCCCGTAAGTACCTGGGTCCTAAGCCATGGAGCGCTTTAAAGGTGGTAACCAAAATCTTAAATCGCACCCGGAAGACCACAGGAAGCCAGTGCAGACTGTGCAGGAGTGGTGTTACATGGGAGCAATGAGTTGTTGAAATATATACATAGTTATTGAAAGGTCCTTTAAGAATAATTGGCATATACTGTTGGGTTATTTTATTATTTTTGGTTTGACAATATATTATTTCTGCATTGACCCATGCTACTTAATCTCTTTTCCTTAATCTGTAAATATATAAACATTGTCCACTTGATGTAGAAAACAATTCACATTTTTATCCACAGTGGATGTACAAAGGATTAATAGCTTCATGAAAAGCTATGTTGATGTTGACAAACTATCCTTGAGGACACATCTTAACTGAATGATATTCAATAATTGGATTACTGCAATGCTCTCTACATGGGGCTCCCCTTGAGGAGCACCCGGAGACTCCAGGTAGTTCAGAATGCAGCTGCGCGGGTGATAGAGGGAGCCCCTCGTGGCTCCCACGTAACACCTCTCCTGCGCAGACTGCACTGGCTGCCTGTGGCCTTCCGGGCGCGCTTCAAGGTTTTGGTAATTATCTTCAAAGCGCTCCATGGTATAGGGCCGGGCTACTTATGGGACCGTCTGCTGCCACCGATTGCCTCTCACCGACCCGTGCGCTCTCACAGAGAGGGACTCCTCAGGATGCCGCTGGCCAGGCAGTGCCGACTGGCGACACCCAGGGGAAGGGCCTTTTCTGTGGGGGCTCCCACCCTCTGGAACGAGCTTCCCCCAGGACTTCGCCAACTTCCTGACCTTCGAACCTTCCGCCGCAAGCTTAAGATACATCTATTTATTTGCGCAGGACTGGACTAGAATTTTTAAATTTTAAATCTGGTTTTAATGGGGTTTTATTATTTATATTTCTATTTTAAATATTCGGCCTATTTAATAAGTTTTTTAAATTAATGTTTTATTCTGTATATATATATATGTTTTATTTGGCTGTAAACCGCCCTAAGTCCCTAGGGAGATAGGGCGGTATAAAAGTACGAACAAATAAATAAATAATGAATTTTATTTATTTAGGGTTTTTTCTTCTGCCGCCCTGAGTCTTCGGAGAAGGGCGGGATATAAATGCAAATAAAAAAAAAACTTATGGCCCAACTCCTTTTTCTTTTTCAAAACCCTCTATGCTTGAAGACAAATATTTCTTGACCGTCCTGATAAAGATAAAATTCATCTTCCCAATGGCAACTAGATATATTACTATGCAGTTCCAGACAGCAAAGTACATTTCTTAAATTTTGAATGACTTTATCCACGGTCACTGTTAACAATCATATTATTGAGCATTAGAATTCAGCACTGGATCAACAGCGGCTAATGAGATTTAATTTTGTCCAATACTGTTCTTCCAGATATGCTCTTGAACCTTAGTCATTCATTTTTATTCCATGTGGCATTCATCCCAGTCCATTCTTGTCCTTAGTAAGTCATCCCTTCTCAAGCATATTCTTTCTTGTCCAGAGTGAATGGAGCATATCAAGTATAGCAATTATTGAGATAAAAATAAAAATATTTATTCAGCCTTTCTGAACTTATACGAAATGAGTTTTGAATGATTTGGGGGCTCTTGGCCTGCAGGATCAGGAAATACAGCTATCATTTTTAAAAAATATTTTAAACTCTGAATTAGAGGAATGCCAAATGATCCCTATGGTTCAAACTGCCAGTGAAAATTTGTCCCTTTTAGAAACTGTAATGACACAATAATTACTACTGTTTAAGCAGCAGCAAGACCAATAAAAGGTATAACAGTGGTTTATGAACCTTACCCAAGATTGCAAATTTTCAGTTATTTGTAAACATCCAGTTTCCTAGCATGACTATTTTTGATACTAAGATCACCATGATCAGATGGGCCATCTAAATGTTAGCGATAAAGTGAAAGTGTTAATCTACCCCGGAAATGCAAAGTAGATTAATATTGGAGCATGCATGAATAATAGCAGCTAATTTCTGTCTGAGTTTAGAAATTGCAGTAGCTTCTGATATGGAGATGCACTTCAATATTTTATCAGCTTACCGAACACAGTTCCTCTGCTTATTTTCTGAGTTAATAGATAAAAGGAACTAAATAAAGCAGATAAAATTAGCCAGGCTACTAGAATATGTGTATGATTGATTTCTGCTAGATTGTAAAGGTGAGTAATAATTTCCCACAATTTCCATTTTTTTCTTAGCATTTTCCCACGAAGGCAGAGTTTTTTCCTTTTCTTTTCCGGATCAACAAAGTGTGAATCCATTAGGTATGACAAGAATTGATTGACTGATTGACTTGTCACTCAAGCCTGACATTGTGGGCTGATAGAGTGACTGTTCCAAAGTCACCCAGTTGGCTTTATGCCTAAAGCAGAACTAGAACTCACAGTCTTCTAGCCTGGTGACTTCACCACCGCACTAAAATGGCTCCTCAATTTTCCATAATTTACATAATGATGAAAAAACAAATAATATTTCCCCAATGCGTTAAAAATGCAATCAGAAGCTATGTTTGTAGAATTTAATCAATCGTGAAGTTTGGTTACTCTGAGTGCAGCCACAAAATCTTTCCGTTAAGCAAATGTCTTTGGTTTTTTTTTTAAAACATGCATTTCAAATTCAGGATGGATATTATTTTCAGTAGAATTAACCATAAAAATATAGCGGTGCCCTGGCAGTTTTTATTATTTTTGGTGATGGACATGTAAGGAAGGTAAGAATGATTGGAATCAAGTATCTATTTTAATTCAGAGAATTCTGAAACTGAATGTACAACTGAAGCCAGAGCCTTTCTTTTAAGTGTAATGGATAGATAGAAAAAAACTGTGGAACTTTGATATGACAACAGCAGCAAGGTTTCTCTATGCTGAGAGATGGAAGGACTCACATATATCCACAATGGAATGATGGGCTGGGAAGATTAATGGAATTGGCAGATATGGCAAAATTGACTGCTTTGTTTAAAGAAAAAGTTTTATCTACAGTTGGAAATCACTCTTGGATTTATTGCTTGAAACTGAAGGAAATTAAATTTTAACCTTGAGTTTTGATGATTAGACTTGTTTATAATGATAGAAGTACTGTTTGTTATAGTTTATTCTAGTTCAAAGCCATATTGATGTTTAGGTTTTTATCAGCCTTGAAGAAAGTCAGTTCTTTCTATAGCTTTTCCCTCTTTTTGCCCTCACTCCCCAATTTTGCTTTTCTCCTAACCTTTCCATTCTCCCTCTCTCCCCCCCTCTCCTTTTTTATATTTTTTTTTCTGAAATTTAATAAAATTTTGGGGACTTCCGGTGGCGCCACCTTCTTCGCTGAGTTCCTAATTAAGGGGCTCCGTACTGAACATCGTAAAAGCCAGGAAAAGCCGGCTTTAATCTCTTTCCCTGGATGAAAAGGAAAAGATAAGAGCTGCGGGGGTGTGATGGTAGATCTCCCCAGGGGCTTTGTTTTTTATTAAACAGAGCCCTGAGGGTCGAGTCCCATAAATCATCCTGCCATAAGCTCCGACTTCAGTGCACTCCTGCAAAAGCAGGAAAAGAAGAAAGTGTCCATCTCTGCTAATTGTCTTATCTTTATGGATTTCTATAAGCAGACGGAATGAGCACGAGTGAACAACTATTGGATTGCAAGTATTTTTGATTTCCTGACTTCTACCCTTTTAAAAAGAGAAACTTTTTTTCTTTGTTTCAACTGACTCTTTAAGATGGCGCCTGAAAGGGAGTGAAAGTAAAGAATGGAATTTTAAACAGCCTGTGTAACTAAGAAGATAAGAAATGTTATGTGTGGATTCTAATGAAGTGAAGTGAGCTCTCCTATACTTAAAGGGGAAAAGAGAAGTTTCTAGACTTATATTTTGTGAATTTTAAAACTGAAATGGCTACTAACCACCTAAGACTGGGGGTAGAAGGGGTTCTGAACCAGCTTTAGAAGATTTGATTAAAGAGCAAGGGAAAGTGTTTGAAGAAAGGTTTAAGGAGATTATGGATAATAATGAGAAAATAAGAGAAGAAATAAAAGAGAATAATAAAAAAAATAAGAGAAGATATTTTGATGGCTTTTCAAGGTTTGGCAAAAAGACTGGAGGTGGTGGAGGAGGAGGTGCAAGAAATTGCTCAGTCAAATCAGCAAATAGAAAATAGAATGGGGGGAATGCAAATCAAATTGGACAAAAATGAAGATCAAGTGGTGGTGATGCAGTATAGAATGATGGAAGGAGCTCTGAGAATTAGGGGCTTGAATGAGAAGAAAGGGGAAGATTTAAAAAAAAATTATCAGAAGCTCTGGCTGAACTTATTGAACCTGATCCACAAGAGGTTGCTTATCAAATTGACAAAATTTATAGAGTTAATTCCTGGATTGCTAGGCAGAAGAAACTTCTTGAAGGTTGCCAATTTGGCTGAGATGGTGAAGATATCAGCCTTTTTGAAAGACAATACGCAAGAAAGATACTTAAAGGAATGGAAAAAATGGGTTGACTATATTCAACGTAGATATCAGACTAAGAGTTATCAGACTGTTTTTGAATGATTATGATGTATTATTTTTGATTGTTTTCGGGGGAAGTTAGGAATTGATTATTGTAGGGGTATAATTAAGTTGGGATGAAAATTTTTTAGCATATGTTTGTTTTATTTTTAACTATACCTTGTGTTCGTTCCGGAAAGTCGGGGGGGGGAGGGGGGTTGTGAAGGGAGGGGGAGAGGAGGGGGGGGAAGGAGGGAAAATTTTTTGTAAAACTTTTTGAATAAAAAAATTTTTTTGGAAAAAGTGGGAATATAATCACTCTTCCTTCTTATACAGTTGTATAGTATACAATAAGAAACATTGGCAGAAAAAATTAACAACTAAGGATCAGGGCTGGACGTTCTCAGTATGGGAAGCAACAGGTTCAATAATAAAATGAACCTATTGACTTTCCATAGAACAGCAGAGAAAGGAAAGCCAAACTGAGATTCCGAAGTTTGATAATGAGCAAGTCCTTGCTTTTAAGCAGGCACTGAAACAATCCTACGGCAGACTCAAGCACTAGATGGATTTGCAGGCAGAAAATCTTTTCAGGCTCTTAAATCAAAAAATCCACTGTCCTACTCTATCCCGATTTGGGGGTGCTGTAAGTTATAGCTGGAATTGGCAGCTGGGAATGGATGAAGCTCAATTGGGAGTTTATGGTTAAATCTCAAGCATTAACTGCTCAACATACCAAGGTTTATGTTGAAAGTAACTGCAGGTTCATCCTGTTGACAAGCTGTCCGTGTAAGCTGTTGATAACAAGCATCCACACTGACCAAAAGAAACAAACTAAAAATATAGCGTGCCTTGCATTGGGAGCTGCATTTTTTTTTCTAAAAAAATCTTGTGCTTTATAGGCAGAGTCTCATGACACTTAGGCAAAATACATATATAGAAATACCTAAAGTATTTCTTATCAATATGATGTTATAGCAGTTTTGTCTAAAGAATAGCCTCAGGTGACATTCTTGATTGGCCCTTATCTCATCAGTAAATTTGATCATTATTTTAGAATAAAATCAGAACTAGCTTTAATAACTTATTTGTTGAATTTAGATACCGCCCATCTCATTCACAGAGTGGCTCTGGCAAGAATCAGTTAATGATTCTTGATCTGTATTCATTTTTTTAATATGGCGTACGTATTCAGGTTTGTAACAGAATTGGTCTTTGCACCTTTTCAAACTTGTTTTAAAATTATATTTAATAAAGAAAAATAAGTTTGCCACTTTCTGGATAACCTTCAGTTCAGACTTATCTGAATTGGACAATCATTCTGATTGCAAGGAGCCCCATTAGCCGACCTTCTCCCCAAAGGCCCTCCAGCGCTTTCCAATAATTTCTGTAGTCAGCTCGGTTTTGCTCTTTACCTTGACTGCATGCTTCTTTGGCCTATCTGCCCACGTACACAGCAGCCCTCTAGGGAAGAAGAGGGAAATACTAAAAAACTTTCTAGGTCAATTTTAGCACAGAAGCACTGAAATAGGCTATCCTGTTTCTCCCAATTTGGCTGAAAGTAGGCATAGATATTAGGCAGAGATCAAGAAGCATATTGCATTAGTGTGGTCACTATGCAGACTAAACAAGAGTTGATATAATGATTAGAATTTTAGATTAGGATCAGGATGACCAAGTTAATGACCATCCTAGATGATAGAAATTCAGTAGGTGCGTATAACCAGTGACTTAGATTTAGACTAACTTTATTGTCAATTTAAATATACACTAATCGGCATACATTAAAATGAAATTTCATTGCATACAATTCTCAGAGGGTCTCCACCTCCAATATATATACTACATAAACATGACAAAATATAAAGAAATAAATAAAAATATGCATATACCCACATATATTATATGTCACAGAGAAACAACACAGTCTACTTCGGATGTATACATGTACATGGTGAGAAAGATGAATCTGGTGAGTTTACCAGATGGATGGCATAGGGAAGACCTGAGTGCTGCTGTGTGATGGGGTGAGTTTCCAACATTTGCTCCAGCTCCTTCTCACTTAGCAATTTGAATGTGAGTAATCATGAGTAGATAAATAGGCACTACTTCAGCAGGCAATTAATTTTTTGAGCAGTGTATTATGGTTTAAATCTTGAGTTAAGTCTTGGAGGATTCATGGCCATGGACTGTGACTGCAAAAGGTATTTAAAAGGGGTCTGTGATGAAGAAAAGGTTGAGAACAACTTTATTAACGCATGGAGTATGTGAAACTCATAGATTTAGCCTGTGGAGCTGCCTCAAGTCCACTCACTATACTAAAGCAATCTGCTTCATAGCAGTGTCTCAGGAAAGAAAAGCATTGTGTAATCAAGACCATCAAGATTGGTTGTTTCATTTCCTCTGCCTGCATCTGCCATATCAAATAACTCCATTAATAACTTCCAGTGATCTGCTATGTATGTGGAAGAAATTTTACCCAGAAATGGACAGAAATGTTTTTTTTTCTACTTGCATAGCAGATCACTGGAAGTTATTAATGGAGTTATTTGATATGGCAGAAGAGCTGTGATACAGCACCTAGAGCAAACCATCAAAGAAGCTGACTAACATACAGTAATCCTGTTCTCTCTCCCAATAAAGAACATCAGTCATGACAATCGAAGTTGTCTCCCTGCTATACGCTGGCTTAAAGCCAGCCTGAAATAGGTCTAGATCAGAAGTGCATGATCTGAAGTCCATGGTATTACCACCATCATCACTGCTCAAAAATTTTGGATATGACTCCCAGAAATCTCTAAAAGTTCATATTGTGATTGGTAATGTGACAGGAAGGAAAATCATTAATGATATTATTTTAATTGCAATCAAACATTAATACAAATTGAAATCTATTTTTGTGTTTATCCTGGACTCACTATTCTGCCTTTATACTATTCAGCATAATTCTGGCATGCGTTCAAATGCTAAATGTGTTTCTTGGCTTGGATAAATTCTGCTTTAGCTAATACGCTTCTTCCAAGCATATTTATAATTGATCAATCACTAACTCTATCCTTTTGCCCTGGAGAGGGATATTTGCAACTGGTTAATCAAAACTTCCAAATCCAGAGAGGTTGCATCATTATCTCTTTCAAAATGCTGGTACCATAATCTTCATATAAACAGATGTTAACTATTTCCTTGCATCATCCAATTAAACATCTCTTGCTAGGGCTTAAGAGTCCAAGCATCTAGAGAACAGGGAGCTGATGGAGCTGATCCCCACCAGCACATTTTCCACTTATTCAGTCCATAGTGACTGTAAATGATCCCTAGACTCCAATCAGAAAATGTGAATAATTTCACCCCTTAAGCAATTTGCACTTTCCAAATGTTGAAAATTGCCAATTTCTTATAACAGGCAAATGTTTTTAATAAGGATAGCATCTGATAGATTAGCACTACTTATTTACCGCCCTGTTGCAGAGACTTGCACCCCAAACCCAATTTAATTCACATTATTTCTGAATAAATTAAATCTAGAACCACAGTTGACCCCAAGATGCTGCACTATGTCATAAATACATGCTTGCCAGTTGCCAAGTGGCTGAATTGTGTGACTGTGCGGATGCTGTGATGGTGGTAAATACAAAGACTAGTTGTAAGTCACTTTTTTTCACTGCCATTATAACTTTGAACAATTGCTAAGCAAATGGAAGTCAAGGATTACCAGGTATGGACTTCAATTTCAACAATGGTTAGTCGGCATGAATCAAATATATACATTCAGTTTAAAGAGGAAGGCAGATAGAACTATCATTCTGGACTATGAAAAGGATTACAAAGAAAACAGGAGCAGAGGTCTCCAACCTTGGCAACTTTAAGACTTGTGGACTTCAACTCCCAGAGTTCCTCAGCAAGTTGGAAGTTGAAGTCCACAAGTCTTAAAGTTACCAGGGTTGGAGACCTCTGTTTTAGAGAGCCATGGTAACACAATGGTTAGAATGCAGTATTGCAGACTAATTCTGCCAACTGCCAGCAGTTGGATTCCCACTGGCTCAAGGTTGACTCGGCCATTTATCCTTCCAAGGTTGGTAAAATGAGGAGCCAGATTATTGGGGACAATATAGAGAGGGCTGTAAAACACAGTGAAGTGGTATATAAGTCTAAGTGCTATTGTTATTGCTATAGCTTTCCTTTCTGAAATCATTAGAAATGAGTTGAAATGCTTTTAAGCCTTGGATGAAGATTTTAGTGCCTCTCATTTTAAAAGAGAACACCAGGCCAACTGAACTTGATTGTGTACACGTAATATAATCTGTGTCCTTCCACGGCAAGCATTTTTTTAATTATGATGCATGCTCTTAATTATCATATGCATACATACAGTTGTGGGTCATCCTGGCATAAATTAGAGTTCCATAATAATTTATGATTTTAATCAGATCATCCATTACTAATATATGGAGGAGTGAAACAATTAACTAAGTATTTTATACACATAAACACATACACATACGTCTGCAGACTGGCACTTTGTGGAAAGTAAAGGGCAAATAGACACAACAACTCTTTTCATTTTTATCCCTCACTCTCTTCACCTGAACCCTTGGGTCTGCAGGAACAACTGCAAGGGTAAGGAAAGAAAGGAAGAAAAATAATACAGATCTATCCCAGCTGCCTTTTTTTGTAGTGAAAACAGAAGAATGGTATGGATTCACCTAGTTGAGAAAGAGAAGCAACCTGGAACTAAGGAGAATTTTCTTGACAGTTAGAACAATTAATCAGTGGAACAATTTGCCTCCAGAAGTTAAAAAAACACTGGAAGTTTTTAAGAAGAGATTGAACAAACATTTGTCTGAAATATGTATAGGATTTCCTGCCTGAGCAGAGGGTTGGACTAGAACAGGGGTCTCCAACCTTGGTCCCTTTAAAACTTGTGGACTTCAACTCCCAGAGTCCCTCAGCCAGCAAAGCTGGCTGAGGAACTCTGGGAATTGAAGTCCACAAGTCTTAAAGGGACCAAGATTGGAGACCCTTGGACTAGAAGACCTCCAAGGTCCCTTCTATCTCTGTTATTCTGTTATTCTGAGATCTCAGTAATTACTGTCAACAGGGATTTGTGAAACTATGTAGTCACCCGTTTTTCCCCCTGGACCTATGAACACTGCACTATGTTAGTTGAAACTAGAAAAGTGAAGTGAAGCAAGCAAATGATAAGACAGATTCTTCACATACTGTACATAGATATTATAATCTGTAATAACTTCAGTCCAAATGAAAAGATTGTTGTTTTAATCTGATATTGACTACACTGCAGGGGAACTAGAAATTGAATGGGCGTGGCTGTCAAAACTGAACAATGGTGTGGAAACACACAGCTCTGATTCTAAATCTGGAATAACATAAAGGCTCCATATGAAAGAGCCTTTGCTTTACATTCTGGGCATCTTGAATAGGACAAGAAAACAGGAAGGAGCACAGCCAATTATTACTGCCAGCACCAAGTGAGATGGGCCAAGTATGACTCAATAGAAGGCTGCCATGTTGCACAAACATTCATGTGGCTACTATCAATGGCCACTCTTAATCATGGGAATATACTGCCTCCAGATCCCAAGACGGCATGGTTTAAATACAATTTGTTTGAAAGCAATAATGGAGACAGTCTTTTTCCAATGTCTTTCTTGACTGCAGTTTCACCCTCTCCAGCAGAGCTTTTCTTATGCGCCTTTTAATAAAATATTTTCATATTTTCAAATCTTTTTGCCAGGGAACTCAGATTGCAAATGCAGATTTTTGTATAATAAACAATGGTTCATTTCAGACATTTCTGTTGAGACCATTTCTGTTCTCCTTCAGCTCTGCTTAAATTATGTGCTGCATGTTATTTATTATTATCTCATGTTACATTTATTATGTTTTTCTATTACTTGAGACCTACTTGAGGTAGATATTATATACGAAAATACATTAGCAGATTTTATATGCATGATCCAAAAAAATAAAGAAATCCTTGAGTTTAACTCAACCCCTTTAATTTCTTTTATGAACAACCGTATAATTTTATTGTCAACTACTTCTGGTTTAAATTTTTAAAAAATCACAGTTTTCCTTACAATTCTGGAATTTCCAGGGTTTCTCAGGTAAGTGTTAATTAAGTCTTACCTGCCTCTTCTTTGCAATTAGCCAACCTGCTTGCATCAATATTCTCTAATGAGCATACAACCAGATGGACCTATCTGGTCTAAAAAAATCAAATATATACTATAAGCAGATTTCAGCAAAAGCTGCATGTCCACTGGAGAGTGATTCCCTATAGCAAAGGTCATCTGTAAACTTGAAATTTATCCAAGATTTATGTAAATATATTCACATCTGTATTTTTTAAAAATATTTCTGTGGGAGAGTGGGTAGGTGGGTGTCTGCAAGTCTTTGAATAGCATATTCTGAAAAGAAATGGACCTAATTTTGAGATTTTGTTGAATCTATTAATGTGATCTTCAGTTCTGAAAGAAATAACCTTCAGATGCACATTGGTAGGGAGGAAAAGCTTATTTGGGAGAACCCATGTTAATGCATATCTATCTGTGAACCTGTTTTCCAGAAATCAGTGCAGAAGTATTCACATTAAGCTCAACCACTCTCCATAGATCTTAATTTGCCCTTGTATTGCTGCTAAATTCCTTTCTTAATAATTTTCCACTCTCCTTGAAGCTCATTGTGCAAACAATATTGATGCAAGCAGGTTAATAACTATTGATGTAGCTATGTAAATAATTATTTCACTATCCATGGATCAGTGTCCTCCCCACTGCCCATTAATGGACATAGCACACTTAATCACTGTTTCCCAATGTCTGTGGATCTCAATTCATCCCATGAACTTTTAATAATTCTGAATATCTAATCACAGTAATTTCTCACTGTCCAAAGCTGCAAGTTCACCCTATGCTTCGTTCTGCTGTTCTAGTTAATCATTTTAATCTCTCAGTGCTCATGACTGTGAAATGTGTTGACTGCTTTAATGGCTCACCATCCCAAAACACGGGTCTGAAGTGTATCTCTGTGCTTCTCATAAAACAGAGCAGAAGAGTTATGAGTCTTTGGTCCTAAAATCAAATCAAATTTTTAAAAAAAGTTTCTACCCCTAGCATTTTTTTTAAAGGATCACATCTTCTGATTTTCTGCACCATTCTGCACTTTAATCTTTTGGAGTGTTTCATCACTAATCGTCTCATCAAATTCTTACTATTGGATAGAATGGGCTAAAATGCATAAACCAGGTCAATCTCCTATAAAATGTACCTGTTTAAAAACATCAAAAGTTTTTTAATTTATTTTTAAACCTGTTTTAAGAGTGGCACAATTCCTATTGGTTTTCTTGAGGCATTGCTTGGAGTTGGGATGGGGTGGGATAGAGGCCTAGAACGTAAGTTGGAATCTGTTTTTTTTACTTAGACTTTAAAGATTTCTAGAACAGAGGCCTTGTGCTGGTTCTGTGATCATCCCCAAAATAGATGCCTGGTGGATACCCAGCACAGCAGGCTTTCAGTGTGTGTTATGACATCTCCATAGCTGGCACACTTAGAGAGTAAACTATTAGACCAGCAAGAGTTATAGCATCTTTTGTGAATCCCACAATACAGTCCAGAATTTGAACATTCACATATCTCTATCTATGTATCGGGCCCAAGAAACCAAGTAACTTTGAGGAGTTACTTCAGAGTAATTTATTGTTGCTCATCCATAGAGAGAAATCTTGACAGATTAAAGCACTTATTTGCATAACTACTAGCCATACCCTGCAGACAGCTAAGGGGAATCTGCCTTTGCTCTCTTTCTACATACTTGGTATGTAGAAAGTTTCTTTGTTTCTTTGCTCACTGGCAAAGGGCCCCTCTCTCCTGCGCCTTGGAATGGCCCACTTTTCACCACACTATGTCAGCTCTAGCTACCTATTTGCCATTAGTATCATAAAGATAGTAAAGGCAGAGGAAGTAGCTCCCTTAGGCCTGAAGAAAGTGATTTCTGACAGGTTCTCACACTTTTGACCAGTCCTCACACTTATGACCGGTCATCATTTATGCCTGTTGCAGCATTTTGTGCATAGGGACTACTCAGAGGGCTGAAAAAGTTATTTTTGACCTGTCCTCACACTTTTGACTGGTCCTCACACCTACAACTGTCCTCACATTTTACATTTTGCACCCTATCTTGTAACCATGGTGAAGAGAAGCAGTTGTGAAATGAGTGACATGGTTGTTAAAAATGCTGCAATGGGCATAAATGTGAGGATGGTCATAAGTGCGAGGACCAGTCAGAAATTACTTTTTTTAGCCCTCTGAGTAATTTCTATGCCCATAGCCAGGGCCACCCGGTCACATGAGCAGCTAGGCTTGCCCACCTAGTCACATGAGCAGCTAGCCACGCCCACCCAGTCACATGACCACAAGCCACACCCCAAAATAAGCCACGCCCACAGAACCGGTACTAAAAAATTTAGAAACCCCCCCTCCGGTCAATGGTGTCCCACTTTACCAATGTTAAAATCTGGTCACTATACTTATAGCTTCTACAAACCTGATTGTGGGATAGGCCTATGGTTTCAGGGCTGTGACTGGAAACAGTATTCTGAACCCTTTGCCGTTAATAGGGCTATAACAGAAGAATGGTGCAAAAGAAAAAGGGAGCTGTGAGAGAGGGAAGGAGAAGATATCACCAACATAGCAATGTGATCTTTGCATAGCCTAAAGCAGGGGTGTCAAACTAGATTAGATTGAGGGCCCCATCAGGTTGTGTTTGACCTCGGGAAGCCAGGGTGAGTGTGGCCAGGGTGAGCTTGGCTAGCTCGACATCCTGCAGCCTGTGTGCAGTCCTACCGGGCTCCATTTTTGTCTGCAATGGCATCCTGCAGCCCTCTGCCAGCAAAAACGGATCCCGGGAGGGCTGCTCCATTTTTGCTGGCAGAGGGCTGCAGGAGGCCATCACAGCTGAAAACAGAGCTCAGGACGGCATGCAGCCTTCCTGAGCTCCGTTTTCAGTGGCAGAGGCACTGCGGCCTGGTCCTTTGCTGTTTTCAGGGTGGCCCCATGGGCCTGATCGAAGCATCCTGTGGGCTGGATCTGGCCTGCAGGCCTTGAGTTTGACACCCCTGGCCTAAAGCCTTATATGGATGCTTTAGCTTAATTCCTCTTGACTTCTGAATTTGCTCCCAGCAGAAGAGCAGGAAGCCTCAGCTTTTGGTTACAAGGCTCCTTTTATTCTCCTTGCCCATCAAACTTTTCTATTATTTCTACTCCTAATTTCCTACTTGTCTCTCAAGCCTAAAAAGCATACTCCCTCAATGAAAGGTGTCAATCCCAAACTGCGACAGGCAGTGTATACGTGAACAGAGTGTATAGAGGACTGCTATGTACATGTTCAGATTGGCCAAAGGAAGGGACTTTGAGTGAAGGATCTTGTGGCAGTTTGGCATCTGAGTTCTTTTACCATTGGCAACCATCTGCCTTGGGGTCAGAGCTCTGTTTACAGCCTGCTCTCCACCAAACTGTTTATAGAGCACTGCACACCAGGACAACTAGACACAAGAACAGTTTTTTCCTGAAGGCCATCACTCTGCTAAACAAATAATTCCATCAACACTGTCAAACTATTTACTGAATCTGCACTTCTATTAATCTTCTCATAGTTCCCATCACCAATCTCTTTCCATTTATGACTGTATGACTGTAACTTGTTGCTAGCAGTCCTTATGATTTATATTGATATATTGACCATCAATTGTGTTGTAAATGTTGTACCTTGATGAACGTATCTTTTCTTTTATGTACACTGAGAGCATATGCACCAAGACAAATTCCTTGTGTATGCAATCACACTTGGCCAATAAAAATTCTATTCTATTCTATTCTATAGACGAACCTGATAGTTGGCTTGTTTCACAGATAACCAATATCAATGCAGTCTATGCAATAGTGACCTCCCAGCAATTGTGCCTGCAAAACAGATCAATAAAAAGTGATTCCAATTCTTGGTGTTTTGTTTGAATAAATACATACTATTCGGTCTACCGAATAAACATTACAATGCAGACTTAGCTAGATTTGCTCCTATTAGATGCATGCTTGTACAGACAGAATTCTTTATAATCTCCTGCTGACTATAAAGAAATATCAGCCAGCACATTATTCCGTGAACAATCATTGTATTCATCTTTCAACTGCTTTTCAAAAGTCAGCCAATTTCTTGGAAAATGAATCAGGCATCATGTCCCTTTCTGTCTATCCTGTTTTCCCCAAAATAAAACATCCCCAATAATAAGGCCAGTCGGGCTTTTGAGTGCATGGCAATAAGGCCAAGCGCTTATTTCAGGGTTCAAAAAAATGTAAGACAGGGTCTTATTTTCGGGAAAACATGGTATTAGGGTTGTGCAATGCTTTGGATTTGTTGTTTGTTTTTTTAAAGGTGTTATATAGGATGAAAACACCCCTTGTCTGCAACTCTGTATGCCACCATGTCTTGCCTTGTAATTGTGCAGCTGCCACAAGATCCTAGGAAAAAAGATGCCCAATTTCAAGAGTTGCAGACAGGTGCTCCATGGACATTCTCACTAGCTTTAAAGCACTATTTTGGAATTTGAATCCAAAACACTGTGTACCCTTAATAAACTCCACACAGAAAAATGAAGATGGAGGAGATCATTGTCTTCCCTAATGGTTATATATTTAAAACATAACCTTGGATTTTGTGATTCACCAGATTTGCTAAACACCTTGTTAAATTTTGTTTGGGTCTCCCTGATCCCTCTTCTGATCCTTGATTGCTTTCATTAGCTGAGAGTTTAGATGATGATGATGATGATGATGATGATGATGATGATGATGATGATGACGGTGATGATGATGATGATATTAATAAATAAGAAGCAGTATTAATTTCAATTTGGAGACTGTTCTGACTTGATGAACAAATCTTGGCTGTTATTTGGAAGTACAAATTATTTCCAGTCTATGGCACAAAACTATTTTTCAATTTACAGAGAGATCTGCTTTTAAAAATTACCAAAATAAACAGAATTAGTCTGCTAGAAAATTAAAAATAATAAAAAAAGACTTTTAAAATCTCTTTTTGGAAGTCAACAGCATCTTCTGCACAAAAATATCACAAAATATGTGGCTATGTGACCTATTTACCAACCATAAGATTCAGACTGGAATAAGCACACACCTCCCAATTTGACTCCAGGGTTAATCCAAATTAACATGTTTCACATTTATATCCTTAAGAATTATTGGTGGCTGTAACACTGCTATTTGCAGTTTCAAAAAAGAACTTGCTGATCACCTACACTTTTTGTGTATGCATACACACGCAGACTTCTGTTACAAACTGAGGGCTGAGAATCTCTCTGAGATTCTTCAGGAAAAGGTAATTATGGGAGGCTACTGCCACTTTGGCTGAACTGACTTGGTGGGTTTTATCTCATATTTTTTGCAGAGAAGATGGTGGGAAAGAGATATTTGGGGCTACATTGGAGGTGTTTGTAAGCAAGCCCTTCTTGTTATGTCAACTTCTGTGCCTTATTTGTCAAATAAACACTTTCTAGCGCTCTGCTTCCTAAGTCCACCAAAATCTACCCTCAAAATATTCCTGCTTCTGAGCTAGGAAAACTAGCAAAGATAATTAAATACTTGAATATTCCTGTGATATTACTTCAACATTCCTTCCACAAAGATGTCTTGGGGATTAAATTGAAACTACTGATTGTGATTAGAAGCCAAAACTCTCAATAACAAAATGTCAATCTGGTTCCCCCCTCTGCAGGATAAACTTAAACTTAAGATGTAGTGAAACAATATTTATTTTGTTAGATTTTATGCCTAGAAACTCAAGGCAGTATGTCCTGTGGGGTAGGCTGATTAAAAACTGACCACTCTGAAGTATTTCTAGCAGAACTATCTGGTTCTGTAATAGCTTTACCCATGCTTCTGACGTGAAAGCAGCACCAGTTCAGTTTAATTCATGTGTTGACTTTGAACTGTAATGTCCTCAAAGGTAAACTATGTATTAAAATCAGCTGTGGACTCCTGCTTATGACCCCACCTGTACCTATAGTTAATACTATGATGACAAAATATAAGACTTCCTTTGAGGTGGTACCCCAATTACGGAGCTCTCTCCCAAGGAAAGTATAACTGCTACCACATTGCCTGTATATAAATGTTTAGGTAGACTTTACAGAGAAAAACTAGTACTGAACAAGAATGTGTCACTTTGAGCCACAAGATTAGCAGCATGTACGTAAATTTGATTAAAAATAAATAAATTTCCTTTCAAAGGAATTTTCCTTAATTTATGTGTTGTGTTTCTAATACTTTTTGTCAACTTAGTTCATTGTTTATTCTTTTATTAATGAACATTTTAACTGTATTAATGCTGATTCATTTCTTTATGACTACAAATCTCTTATTTTCAAATAGAGATAATGATAGGAGACAAATCCAATGATAAATGAGTAACAAAAGTAAATAGATAATCAGTATTCCTTAAAATCAGTGGTGCTTTTCTAAACATCACTGTGTTTTGTAGCATTATCTTCCAGCTAAACATGCTTAAAAGACCACATGCTGAGAATCATAGTGATTATTAAATTTGTATATTGCCTAACTCTGGCATCACCCTGGTAGAACTAGTTGAAATGTCTATCAGTAAAGAGTTATTAGTGGAAAGCCCCAAAGATGCATTTTCAGGAGGCAATTGGACTTTCTTGGGTTTTTTTAAGACGTTTCACTTCTCATCCAAGAAGCTGCTTCAGCTCTGACAGGATAGTGGGGAATGGAAGGATTTATATTCCTTGCAGACAGCTGGTCATTTGCATCCTTTTAAAGCAGGGGTGTCAAACTTGTGTCATCATGGCTATTTCAGGTGACATATCACAACTTTCCCCCCCTTCACTAAACCGTGTGTGGCCAGTGGGTGACGCATCTGGACCACGAGCCGTGAGTTTGACAGCCTTATTTTAGAACAAGGGTAGTCAACCTTTTTATACCTACTGCCCACTTTTGTATCTCTGTTAGTAGTAAAATTTTCTAACCGCCCACCAGTTCCACTGGTTCTACAGGTTCTACAGTAATGCGCCGTGTATCGTCGTCTGCGCATGCCTCTCGCACATCGTGGATTGGGTTTGGGGGGCGCCGGCTACCACTCTGCTTGTCTGTTACAGCTGAGTGATGTGGGGAAGATGCGCAAGCTATTCTGGGATGAGGGTCTTTTGTTTGAGGTTGCACTATAGCGCCATTTAGTTTCACTTACGTAATGTGAACTAAACTTATGCGCGGGCAATACAAATAGTATATTTTCAGAAATTTATATCGTCACAGGGAATTTTATGAAAACCTAATGAAAATGTTTTTAAATAATGCTATGAAATTTTTTTTAAAAGTCAATTAAATTAAAAAAAAGGAAAGTGCTTCAGTATCGGACAAAACCCCTACCGTCCACCATGAAAGCTGGAACACCCACTAGTGGGCGGTAGGGACCAGGTTGACTACCACTGTTTTAGAGGATTGTTGAAGCACTTGGAGGTTTATCTGCATCCTCAGGGTCACCTGCGTAGTGCTCCTAGTTTCTGTAGTCTGCAATTTTTTCTCTGGAAATCCATTCCTGTTCCCACACTATTCAAAGGGTGTTCATCCCAAATTATATAGCTAAAAGTCTGTAGAGATTCTCAGTCATCCAGGTCATGGTTGTCTTAAAGGTGCTTTATCAGGAGGCAACTGGACTTTCTTGTTTTTTTCTTTTCTTTTCCATTATTAGTGGAAAGCCATTCTGTTGTACCTATCAAGCTTACCAGGGAATTGTGAGCTCAGTGTGTCAACCAACCTATCTCAGTGGCATAAAATGGGGTAACTGCTGTGTGCCATTCTGATCAATTTGAAGTTAGAATGGGAACAAAAGGACACAATAAAGTCTTTGTTTTTCACCTGCAAAAGTCTGAAGAATGCCATGATAGGGAAAATTAATTGAGAAGTTGAGAAGCAGATAAATTAATACCTGCTATACATAAGATTATTTATGTTTTCTTAATCCCTTACATGCAACAATGTTTATTCAGTTTAAAAGAGGTTAAAAGTGCAGTGCAGAAATTAATTGGCTTGTTATGGGAAGGATTAGAATTTGTGTATGATTTGCTAAGGAGGGATAAATAATCATTTAAAATTCCAATCATGAATGTTTGTATTAGTTGAAAGAAACGAGAGTGCTTTCATTTCTCAGTCACAGCTTTGAGATGAACACACACACACAAACAGCTAATACAGAATATCATTAATCTAGAATTTAAAAAGCAAACACATGAATTGCTGTACAGATGAAATGCTGCACAGCTGAAAAAGACAAATTTAACTTAAATACCAATTTCAGCCATTAGTAATTTAGCTATCACTAGTGAGAGCCAGCTGTTTTATTTGGCTCTTCTTTTGGTATTATTGTACCAATATTGACTGTTCAACTTCAAGTGAAGATAAGTAGAAACTATTTCCAATCTGATTAAGGTTGTTATTTAAGCTGATATGGCTGCGGACAGAAAAGACATGCTTGGCATGAGTAGGGATGTTATACACCAATTTGTGATTCCTTTTCCTGCATTATTTATTCACCCATGATAGCTTTTATCTTTCAACTTTCTCTTTAGAGTCCAAGTCAACAGATGCAAGGCTGTCTTCCCATTTGAAATTAATTTGGCTAAAAGTATTAAACCCCGCATCATCCAATGAGCTCAGTGATTAAGTGGGAACTCTGATCCTAATTCACTACTTCCTTAACCACAAAGGTATCCTGGTTCTTCAAGAGACTTCTATCTCAGCTTGTTTTTCATTGATACAGCAGCAAAAAAAGAAAGAAAAATACCCTCAAAGGGCAGACTCAATGGTCTCTTTCTGCCATCAATTTTCTATGTTTCTGTGATACAGGCAATATTCACTCCGTATGCTGCAACCTGGTTTCTGAATTAACCTGTTTTCATCATTCACATAATTCATTGAACTCTACATTAACCAAATGGGCAGGATTTGTACACATGGGAAGTCACAGAAAAATTACCATGATTATCTTTAGTCATGCTTGGAATAATGAGCATTCTCTGGGCCTTTAACTGATCTGGTTAAACATGTTACAGTATATGAACAATGTATATAATTTGCATTAATACTGTTCCTAGTTGCCAAAAGAGGATAAAAAAATCCCTATTCTATGCCTTTTGTGTTCTAACTTTTACATCATTATTAGCTCCCACTAAGGAAAAAGCTACTTGTCATTCTGGATCACCAAGCAATTTTTTTTCAACTGAAAAAGCAGGCTAGCTGCTACAACGGTGTGAAAACTATGGTGGGAGCTTTGAATCAAGGATGCTTTAACTTGATGGGCCAAAACTAAGCTGATGTTACTTGGGAGCCAAGAATGCACTCAAGCCATCATCCATAAACGTCACACGCCAACATAAACTTCCCACACAAAACAGCTTTAATTTTCTTTAAAGCAAAACTGATCATCCAGGACAGATAATATAATACAGATTTGGTCATCTATGTTATGTGATTAAAAAATCCCACTTATCTATGTAACCTAACCTACATGCCAATTTTGTTGATAGTATTTTTTTTTAATGTTTGTTGATCTTGTGGACTAATACTGCATCAGGGACAATTTTCAGCAAATGGTTTGTTCATCCACTATTCATATCAGCTACTTAAGTAGATCAGATCACGTCACAAAATAGTGTGGAAATATTGAAATACAAGGACACTTTCTTGTAAATAAGAGGCTTCACAAAGCATTTTTACAGCATTGCTGCAAATAAGCAGCTAGCTTCAAAGCATTTAAAAACCGATGTTGCTTGCTATCAAAGTAAGTTAACTCTTCAGTGTAGTAGCCCCTGCAATTGTTTACTAATCCCACGTACAAACTTAGGTGCAGCATTGGCTGTTCAATTCCTCCTCTCCAATCTGATCTCTAAAGAATCTACAGTATTGCTTAATTTCTCCTGAATTTTGTTTTTGCTTTGTCTAATCTTTATTTATTTATTTATTATTTATTTAATCATATTTATATACCGCCCTATCTCCCGAAGGACTCAGGGCGGTTCACAGGCGCTTAAAAACATATAAATACAGAATAAAAACAATTAAAAAAACTTATTTTAAAGCCCGTTAATTAAAATATACAAATAAAACCCAATTAAAACCCAGAAATTTAAAATCTAGCTCAGTCCTGCACAATTAAATAAGTATGTTTTAAGCCCGCGGCGGAAGGTCCGAAGGTCCGGAAGCTGACGGAGTCCGGGGGGTAGTTCGTTCCAAAGGGTGGGAGCCCCCACAGAGAAGGCCCTTCCCCTGGGCGTCGCCAAACGACATTGCCTCGCTGACGGCACCCTGAGGAGACCCTCTCTGTGAGAGCGCACGGGTCGGTGAGAGGTATTCGGTAGCAGTAGGCGGTCCCGTAATCAATTGATTGGTATTTTTATTGCCCAATTCTTGGGCAATAAATGAAATGTACCATCCTTTCAGGGGGTTTTTCTCCATTTCATTTGACACTTGCCTATTTTTGTCCCATGTAACAGTAACAGAATTGGTAGGTCATCTAGTCCAACCCGCTGCTCACTCAGGAGACCTATACTAGGGATTCAAACCGCCAAACTGCTGACCTTTCTGATCAACAAGCTCAGTGACTTAGCCACTGAGCCACCTAGCCTCCACCATGTTTTAGGTGCTTGCACCAATTTTTTTCTCCGAAGTTGTGTTTGATCAATAAATCATTCCTGGTGACATCTGCAGCTTCAAGATGTCTCTTCTCTAAATATGTTGAGATTTTGAAAAAAATCTTGCCATTTTTTTCCTTCACATCCCTCCAAACAACAACAACAACCTTGTGAGTTGGCCTGAGTGAGAACAACAGGCCACTCAGCTGGTTTTCAAGCCTAAGGGAGGTCTAGATCTCAGTTTCCTGGTTTCTAGGCCAACATATTCATCATCACAAAAAATAATATCATGCACAAATCACAAACCTTAGCATAATTTTACTTGTAAATAGCTTTAATAAAAAATTTGTTGTATTGTTTATTTGTGCTTGTGCACTCATATCTAAATTCTCATGCTGGAAACTCTTAACATGGCCAAAGTTGAAAAGCAGCTTGTAAGAAAATAGCTTAAAATATTTTCTGCAAAGCAAGCCTGAAGAAATATGTGATTTTAGGCTGCAAAAAGAGTGGTTGATAATAAAAGGTTCACAAAGAAGAGGGAGTCAAGCTATTCTCCAAAGCACCTGAAGGCAGGACAAGAAGCAATGGGTGGAAACTAATCAAGGAGAGAAGCAACCTAGAACTAAGGAGAAATTTCCTGACAGTTAGAACAGTCAATAGGTGGAACAACTTGCCTGCAGAAGTTGTGAATGCTCCAACACTGGAAATTTTTAAGAAGATGTTGGATAGCCATTTGTCTGGAATGGTGTAGGGTTTCCTGCCTGGGGGGTTGGACTAGAAAACCTCCAAGGTCCCTTCCAACTCTGTTATTATGTTATGTTATGTTATTTCTCTTTGCTGCCAACCAGTGGTTGTCTGGTTTTTTTCATCCCAGAGTTTAAATGTTACTGAAATAACATATGTGGGGCGAATACCTCTTTTGAATGTTTTCATAGGCCTTGGTGAATAAGCCATTAAAAAGGAAAAATATGTTATTGTTAAAGCCAGTAACTGTATTTAGCTAATAAAATTTTGGTTGTATGATGATTGTAATGCTAAGATGATTTCAGTTTGCACCAGAACTTTACTAAGGGCTTCTGGGACAGAAAGATTTTAAAAATGCTTTATCCTACGTTTTGACTATAAAATCATTTAGAGTTATCCCAAATCTATTTTTTATTCTAAGACAAAAGTTAGAGGACTTTATATTAATAAAATCTGAGATTTTTAAAAAGTTGCAGTTCCAAATGTTTAAAAAAGTACCGGTACATTGAAGCCAAATGAGGTAATGATTAAACCCAAGTTTTAGAGTCCATTATTGAAAGATTAAATTTGTTTCTATCACTACTATTGTGATTACTATTACTACTATTACAAAGCTATTCATTGTGACTATAATAAAAAACAACATTCACCCCTCCCTAGTTAATTTTTATAATTAAGGAACATCAAATGTATTTCCCATTCTGAATGATGCATGTTTTTTGAATTACTCAATAATTCTTTAAGGTTGCTTAAATGGCTAAACTTTGCAGTTTTACATTTGTCTTTACACTGATCTGAAACTTCTTATTTATCACAGTTATTAATGGATCAATTAGGACCTAGAAGTAGGTGATTCATAATGACTTCATAATGACTTAAAGTCAATCTTAAAACTGCTTGCTGAAATCTACAGAACCCAATTCATTCAACATCAATACATGCAGAAAAGAATAAAACATGACTTCCAGTCACATTTTGCTTTAAAAATCAGGCAAATATTGACAAATATCTTCGAACTGTTTGATCTGCTCTCACAATGAAGTGATATCTGCAGGATGACTTGTTCTGCTTTTGGAGCTTACTAAGCAAATTTTGTAGGTTTAGTTGATCTACTCAACCAAAGCAAAGCTCTGTTCCTCATTAGAAGAAAGCAGGACAAATCTTCCAGAAGGGCTTTGTAAAATTAATGAGAAAGAGCTGGCTGGTCTGACTTTGAAAAGGATAACCTTTTATATTATTAAGGGGGCTTAAGGTCTAAAAAAGAAAAAGAGGACTCTTTTGCATCCTAATTTATGCAACATTTGTGTAATTGGTATATTCCTTGGTCCAACAAGCCCAATTTTTATTTTGGTTGGGATAATAGCAGGGATAATAGCAACTGTGATGCCCTCCAACTCTTTCAAGATTGGCTGCTACTCCCAGATAAGAAAGCAGCATCTCCCTGTCTCAAGCAGGATCTTCCTGAGCAGAGATGCTTAAATTAGCAGGTAGCCAAGAGAGAGGTCCTCACCACTCTCTCCCCCTCTCTGAAAATCACTGGGGGATTTTGTTTTTGGGAAAGCCCCAGACTGTTCTCTGTGATGGAAGGGAGATAAGAAAGGAACTGTGTGCTGAGGTGGTAGTAAGGGTAAAAAGAGAGAGCTAATATTCTCCTTCAGTCTCAGATCCAAATTGGAATTTGCAAGAAGAAGGATTTTCCAGATAACAAACTGGTACAGTGCTTACATCTTTTATGAAGAGCATTTATTTTCTAGATGAATAGGAAAAAGGCAGCTAAGAACTGTGCTCTGTGTGTTTAAGTCTAATTTATAGTCCTTGGGGATCATTGTCTCAGTTCTGGCCTGTTTTATACCAATTGGCACTACTTTACATCAGGCATATTTCTAAATGGGAGACCATCTTGAGATTTGCACAAAGCTTTACATTTTGAGTGTTTGGTGTTTGGTGTTGCCATAACAAACAAACTTTCCCCCACCTTTTTTTTTAAAAAATAAAGCCTGATTCTGTTTATATCTTCTGAGACTAATCTATCTCTCCAATGACAGGAAGGGGAAGAGAGGATAATTTTTCTAGTTGCTATAAACTGATACCCTTTTTAAGCACTGGTGGGTTGATCCAGACAGTTACTACGGACTCCGGCAATACAAGTAGTCCTCAACTTACGACCACAATTGAGCCCAAAATTTCTGCTGCTAAGTGAGATGGTTGTTAAGTGAGTTTTGCCCCATTTTACGCCTTTTCTTACCACAGTTGTTGAGTAAATCACTGCAGTTGTTAAATTAGCAAGATGGTTGTTAAATCAGAATCTGGCTTTCCCATTGACTTTGCTCATCAGAAGATTGCAAAAAAGGTGATCACATAATCCTGGGACACTGCAACTGTCATAAACGTGAACCTATTGCCAAGCATCCAAATTTTGACCACATGACAATGGGGATGCTGCAACGGTTGTAAGTGTGAAAAATGATCATAAATCACATTTTTCAGTGCTGTTGTGTCTTTAAACAGTCACTAAATGACTTATTCGAAGGCTGTTAATTTTCTAATCAGAATAAACTGATTTATTTTATAGATCAACTATATTTTATAATTACTTCAACAATAAAGATCTTTAAACTGTTGAAGTCCTGGTTTTCCATAATTGTATAAGTGAGATTAAAATGGAGATTTAACAAATTTCATTTAACATAGTAATCAATGTAGGCCATGATCTTTCAGTAATGTTTACTCACAAATAAAGTTTCAACAGAATAAAGGTCTATTCCAATAAAAACACTCAAATTGGTTGAACTTCCGATATGTCAGGTTGGCCATTCTAGCTCTTTTGCAGGTTTGTCTGCAGTTTGAACCAGATTGTTGTGATCATGCAGGCATTCCATAGCCAGCATTTTTTTAACGAAGAAAAAAAAATCCTGCAAGCTCCTAAAAGTTGGAGAATGCATAAACGAATAAAACAGCATGCATAAATTCCATCTCTGCTGCTGTTGGCTGAAGCTAGTTGAGGAAAAGTTCGGAACAAGGAAGAGTCAATTAAACACATGCTGCTGCCTGCCAGGCAGGTCATTTTAATGCTGTTTAAAGCATTTTCTGCTATATGGAGTTGGAGTTCATGGATTATAATATAATGACATTGTTTCTATACCTTCTATGTACATTAGAGTTCCTTTCTCTGTCCTGTTGCCAAATGCAAACAAGAGCATTGGATATATGCATCATTAAACCACGAATTCATGCTAAATACATTGCAATAACCAAGTTCACATATGATGGTATTGATGAAACAAATAAGTGTCAAGTTTATATGTTACAGTTTGGTTGACAAACATGAGTCACAGTGAATATTTTCTTACAACATGCTGCATCACAATATATTCAATTCTGTTTTAGCCTAGATTAATCTGCTTGTAAAACAAGCCAGGTTGTTGCCATGCTGATCACATTTATGATTTCCAAACACTATAATACTTTGCTTGCTTATTAATTTCTTCACAGAGGTTGCCAGAGGCCAACAGAATGTTATGTGCCTGCAATTGTAAGACAGTCTAGTCAGTAGCCAGTAGTTCATTTTTGCTGTTGTTTTGTTTTCAAAGAACCGTTTTGAAATGGATCTACCGTTACTGAGGATATGAGTTTTTATGGGTTACAAATAGGTGGAAAGAAGAAGCTGCAAAAGGCATGTTTCTTTTTATTGTCTGTTAGCTAGCTTTCAGCATAGACTTTCACGGAGACATAGAAAAATCAATATGTGAGACCCCAGTCTAGAAAACAACTTGAGTTTCTTCATTCCTTACAACAGATCAATATTTTTTAAAAAATCTGTTTCATCAGAACACAACCCACTCAAAAGTTCCAAATGGAACACACTTAGAAAATTTTGTTCCAAGCTTCCTCCTTTTCTAATTTTGGAATACCCTCATTTCACCTCAGGATTGCAATATTTTACTGCAATCCTCATTTAATTTCTTGTTGTTAGTCTTGGCTGGAGGATTAATAACAACCACCGCTCATTTTTCTATAAGTAGCATCTCAATTATATCTGCAATATGATTATGTTCTATTATGGGTTAAATGGCAGGAGGAAGAGAAAAGCTTTCATTATTCTCTATGAAGATCCTTCTTTATTATATTACCATATTTATTTTCAGAACACATGAAAAAGATAGGTAGAATTTAGTTCACAACTTTATTATCATAATCAACATTCCCTTCAAAAACATGGTTCTTGAAGTTTCATGAAAGGAATAATTCATGGTAGCACAGTATTATGGAGCACAACCAATTAAAATCATGTATAGGTGGCATTTGACTCCAAGTTAAATTGAAGGAAATGTATCTAAACATATTGGAAGTGCAATTTCAAAAGGGCCAATTAGATGTATGGTGGTATCATTCCCCAGAAATCAGACACCAATAATTCTCATTAAACATATGAACTCAGTTTCTATTAACTTTATTGCCATTACTTCTTCCACATTTTAAACAAGATTTTCAAAAATAACTAATCTATTGAGATTATCCATAATTTGCTGACCTGAACAATAGTAAATATTCCTAACTGGGTCTAACTGGGGGCAATTATCATTTTTAAAAAGCAATCATGTCATTCTAATTCATGTCTGGAAAGTATGGTTTGGATGAATGAATCATTTCTCTTTCCAACCTTCTTTTCATAAACATTAAGCTCCGCTTTCCTGACATGATGTGATGTGGAAAATGAGTTGTCTACTTGATGTAAGAAGCAAAAATCTACTCCTTGGCTTTAAATAACCCAGAGGCAAATTATCTGTAATAGTCATTTAAAATAATTAAATATATTGCAACTACTATAACCACAGATTGGTCCATTTAAGAGGAGCACAGTGGCTCCTCTGGTCAGGACATTGGGTTGACAACTTGCAAGTTTGAGTTCGAGACCTGAGAGCTGCTATTGACTGGGTGAGATCCTGTCATTTGCTCCAACCTAGCAGTTTGAAAGCATGTATTTGCAAGTATGTAAATTTGAAATTTGAAAGCATGTATTTGCAAGTAAATAGATAGGCACCACTTCAGTGGGCACATTAATGGGGACATGAAAAGAGCACCAAACCAGGTGTTTTCCTAGGCAATGATGATGTCACCAGCTAACCCTTTAAACTTGGAAGTGCCTCGGTACTTCCCACACAAACGCACGTGGTCCAATTAAGGAATTATCTTCCTAGGAAGAAGATTGCCAGGTACCCAGGTTGATATATTTTGGGCATGAGCCATTTCTCTCCTTTAGTCTTTCCTCAGAATTCAGGGCAATGTATATAATATCTCATCATCTTTCTTGGAATTACAACTGTTTAGAGGATTTGGGTTGAGGAAAGGTGACTGGCACAATTTTACTTAGCAAGTTCTGTGGCTGAAGTTGAAGTTGAACCTGATTTTTTCCAATGCTTTAACTACCCTACCTGTAGGAGAAGAACAGGCAGAGCCTAGGGGTGGAATCAAGAGATGAATCGGCCTGAAATCATTATGTTCCCACAAGCGATACAAGTCCAGTCTCCCCTTGAATTCTGTTAACTGTCATCTAGTGCCAATTTAGTGCTGACCATTAGTTGACTAGATTCTTGTGTATAGGCAAGACTAATAAATCAGCTTAACTGGAACTTAGAATGTGATTCTGATCCTTTGAGCCTGACACTACACCACGCTCATTTGAAAGCAGCTTTTGATTTACTTCTCCACAGGAGCTCATAGAAGAAACTGTCACCTTCAACTACCAACCACCACCTCTTTCAGCTGATGATGGTGCTCTGTAAGGGCATGTTAAATGTAATCAGTAATGACCTGTCTGCTCCCATTTCCACTCAAAAGGCAGTTAAGCAGAGGTGTTTTCTGGCATGTGACAGTGGGTGTGGCTTGATGGTCATGTGACTGGGTAGGCTTGGCCAACTCAATGTCTCTCATGTCAAGGGGTACCTCACCTGGCCCCTCCCCTCCCAGCCATTCCTTGTCACACCCACCCTCAACGTATTTACAGTTCTGCAAAAATGTTGTTCACCTTTTTTCAACTTTATTATCTACATACTATAGATCAGGGGTCTCCAAACTTGGCCACTTTAAGACTTCTGGACTTCTGGTGGCACAATACTGGAAGAAGGAACAACTGCCTACTATTGAAGAATGGACACTAAAAGTAACAAACTTAGCAGAAATGGCAAAAATTTCAGCATATCTGAAAGACTATTCACAAGAAAGATATATATAGTGGAATGGAAAAGATGGATAGAATATATTCAAAACAAATATCAGACTAAAAAGTATCAAATAGCATATGAATGATTAGAAAGTAATAATTGTATTTGTATACAGTATTTTCTTTTTTTAATCTTTTTTTTATATGAAACAAGGGAGTTATGGTTCTAGGGGAGGGATGGGAGTTTATGAATAATTAGCATATTTTAGCTTATGATTGGTAAATGCTATACCCTGTATTTTCTCTGGGAAGCTGGGGGGGGAGGGGGGGTTGGGTAAAGGGGGAGAGGGGGGGAGGAGGGGGGAGGAGAAGGGTAATGAATTGTTAAAACTGTGGTAAAACTTTTTAATAAAAAAAAGACTTATGGACTTCAGCTCCCAGAATTCCTCAGCCAGCTTTGCTGTCTTAAAGTCTTAAAGTGGCCAAGGTTAGAGACCTCTGCTATAGATGCACTTTCATGGACCACTGAAAGGAGGAAATGGCTCACATGCTTTGCCCAAGAGTGTGATAGGAACAGGCTTTTAAGGGGTGTTAGAAATAAGTGGGGCGGGGAAGGGCAAAGTATTTTCCAAAGCACCAGAAGGCAAAACAAGAAGCAATGGATGGAAATTCAACAAAGAGAGAAGCAACCTAAAATTAAGGACAAACTTCCTGACAGTGTGAATCTATATAAGTTTCAGTCATAATTTCACATATAAAATAGCCATTCATGTAATACAACCTGCATATTGTTCAAAACAATCATTAGTATTATGGCTGATATTTGACAGCAAGCCTAAAATCTCCATTCCCTCCCCACTCCAGGGGAAGATTACTTCAAAATCCCCATTTCGTCCCCACCCCACTAATCTATTCTGGGAAGGAATAAAACTCCCCCCTCTTCATTTCCCAAATAAAATATCCCAGATAATTAAGGAATAATCAAGCTGCTAGCAAGGAACCTGCCTGGAATTCCACATTCCTGCCAGCTGCATAAAGGAAACTTTGTAAGCAGAAAACAGAGTGCTTAGAGATCATAGAAAGTGGAAGCCGGAAGTTCAGCTCCATTTACAAGCAGGCAGAAAACTCATCCAAGACAGGATACTTCATAATGGAAATCGCCCAAATCTTTTTAGAAACACAAAGCCCATGTTGCACAAACCCCAAAACTTCAAAAACATTGAACCATATAAGAATTCCTCCTCTTATCCAATTTGTTGTTCAGCTGACCCAGAAAGGAGCTTCTAGCCACTCTGTCAATTTAAAATGACAGCGTTTCCCACCCCCTCTTCTTCTTTGCCAAGCGATCTCCTGGCTGAGAAGCGAGCCAATCATTTGGGAGGCTTCTTGGCTTCTCAATTTAAAGGGACAGTGTCCTGTTTTTTTTTTCTCTTCTTCGACAAGTGAGTCTTGATTTTTTCCTTCTAGCCGATCAGCTGAGAGTCGGGAGGCAGCAATAGGTTGGGGGCAGGGCCAGGCAGAATTTTTACTACCGGTTCTCCGAACTACTACCGGTAATGTTTACTACCGGTTCTTGCGAATTGGGGAGAACCGGTAGCAACCCACTACTGATGTCGGCACAAGCCCATGCAAAATATGAATTCATTGCTGAGTTTGGCCCATAACTCAGTTCCCATTCCATTCTTTCACTGATGATGCCATAACTTGATCTCCATTTCAAATTATACTTTGGCAAAGCTTTTTGAAAGTATCATCTTGCTATGAGAAAAAAATAGAAATTAATTATTCAAAAATTAAGGAGGATGTATTCATCATTGCCACCTATTTTGATAGAAGAAAAACTTAAATGATAGCCATACTGAACAGGTAAGACTTTTAAATATCTAAGCATCTATATGCAATTCTTTTCTAGCACTTCAAGACATCAAACTGGTTACCTTGATAACATGGCCACAAAAGACAACCCATGAAGCAATCAGATTAACAAGTCATTAGGGCAATAACCATGCTTCTGCAACACTTAAAATATATAACACTAAGTTGTTAAACATTCTGCAATATTTTACAACTTTGCTCATAAAGGCATGCAACTGCTCTAGAAGCAATTCAGTCAAAATTTTTGAGACTGTTGTTTCCATCCAATCTATATACTTACTACCCTGTTTCCCCCAAAATAAGACATCCCCTGATAGTAAGCCCAATCGGGCTTTTGAGTGCATGGCAATAAGGCCAAGAGCTTATTTCAGGATTCAAAAAAATATAAGACAAGGTCTTATTTGGGGGGAAACACGGTACTAAAACTCTCCCATATGAGATTCTTCTGTTTTAAGTATTAGTCTAAACAAATATTTGGAAATGAGTCCCTGGCCCAGTTTATTCTGACAGATAAGTATGCCTTCTCATAGAAAGAACAAATAACTTCTGCTTTGTCTTACTTTAGGCCTCTCAATCCATGTTTTACATATTATGGGACTAGAAAAAAATATCTTTGAGGTTAAGCAGCGAATTTTGTTGTTCTTTTACTTAGATCTATAAAATGATATATATGATCATTACAGTCTTGTCACCCCTGAATAGTTTCACAGTACTTTTTTTTTTTTTTTTTGCCTCATGTAGGAGGGCATTCATACTAAGATTAGATATCTTGCCCTCAAATATGATGGAGTAGAGATTTAACAACACATCTCACCACTATGTTTTCATTTGGATGCAAACAACGAGACAGATGCTCAGAGCTCATTTGTTTCTTCCCACCCCTATTAACATAACATAACATAACATCAGAGTTGGAAGGGACCTTGGAGGCCTTCTAATCCAACCCCCTGCCCAGGCAGGAAACCCTACACCATCTCAGTCAGATGGTTATCCAACATTTTCTTAAAAATTTCCAGTGTTGGAGCATTCACAACTTCTGAAGGCAAGTTGTTCCACTTATTAATTGTTCTAACTGTCAGGAAATTTCTCCTTAGTTCTAAGTTGCTTCTTTCCTTGATCAGTTTCCACCCATTGCTTCTTGTTCTACCCTCAGGTGCTCTGGAGAACAGCCCGACTCCCACTTCTCTGTGGCAGCCCCTGAGATATTGGAACACTGCTATCATGTCTCCCCTGGTCCTTCTTTTTGTTAAACTAGACATACCCAGTTCCTGCAACCGTTCTTCATATGTTTTATCCTCCAGTCCCCTAATCATCTTTGTTGCTCTTCTCTGCACTCTTTCTAGAGTCTCAACATCTTTTTTACATCGTGGCGACCAAAACTGGATGCAATATTCCAAGTGTGGCCTTACCAAGGCATTATAAAGTGGTACTAGCACTTCACGTGATCTTGATTCTATCCTCTGTTTATGCAGCCCAGAACTGTGTTGGCTTTTTAACAGCTGCTGCACACTGCTGGCTCATATCTAGATGGTTATCCACTAGGACTCCAAGATCCCTCTCACAGGTACTACTATTGAGCAAGGTACCACATATACGGTACTGGTGCATTTTGTTTTTGGCCTAAATGTAGAACCTTACTTTTTCACTGTTGAATTTCATTTTGTTAGATAGCGCCCAATGTTCAAGTCTGTCAAGATCTTTCTGTAACTTGAGCCTATCTTCTGGAGTGTTGGCTATTCCTGCCAGCTTGGTGTCATCTGCAAATTTGATGAGTTCCCCATCTATCCCTCGTCCAAGTCATTGATGAAGATGTTGAAGAGTACTGGGCCTAAAACAGAGCCTTGGGGTACTCCACTGCATACTTCCTCCATGTGGATGTAGTTCCGTTGAGGACTACACGTTGAGTGCGGTTGGTCAGCCAGTTACGAATCCATCTGGTGGTGGTGCTGTCTAACCCACATTTTCTACTTTATCTAGTAGTAGGTTATGGTCTACTTTATCAAATGCTTTACTGAAGTCCAAGTAAATTATATCAACAGCATTCCTCTGGTCTACTAATTTTGTCATTTTGTCAAAGAATGCGATAAGATTAGTCTGGCATGATCTGTTTTGACAAACCCATGTTGGCTTTTGGTTATTACTTTGTTTGCTTCTAGGTGTTCGGTGATTCGTTGCTTGATTATCTTTTCCAGAATCTTCCCGGTATTGAGGTCAGACTGATAGGTCTGTAGTTTCCTGGATCTGTTTTTTCCTTTTTGAAGATGGGAACTACATCAGCTCTTTTCCAGTCCTCTGGCAGCTCCCCTGTGCTCCAGGATCTTTGAAAGATATAGTTCAGTGGTTCTGAGATCACGTCTGCCAGTTCCTTCAGAACCTTGGGGTGTAATCCATCCGGTCCTGGTGATTTGAACTCGTCTAGGGTAGACAGGTGTTCACTTACCATTTTCTTCCCTATTTTAACTTGTGTTTCTAATCTGTTTTTTGTAGTGCTGTTTTTGATAGGTTGGATTGTTTTTTCCTTTTGTGTAAAGACAGATGCAAAATATGAGTTAAGTAGATCTGCTTTCTCCCTGTTGCTTGTCATCTTCTTGCCACTTTCTCCCAGCAATGGGCCAATTGTTTCCTTGACTTTTTTCTTGTTTTTAACATGTTGGAAGAAGCTTTTTTTATTATTTTTTACTTTTGTCGCTAGCCTTTGTTCATTGTGAGCCTTAGCTTTCCTCACTTCATCTTTACAGGCTCGGGCTATTTGCTGATATTCTGCCTTAGTTATTTGCCCCTCTTTCCATTTTTTATATTTGTCCTTTTTGTCTATTAGTAAATGTTTTAGTTGGCCCTAACCAGTAATCTTGAATTTTGTAGTAAGAGATAATCACAGTGGAATTTCTATGCAAGATGCAAAATTTTCCATCGTTGCAATCACTATTAGGAGAGACCGGGTCTGAGTTATTTATAGTCACAATGGCTTATGAAGAGATTGTTTTTTACCTTTTTAATTTTTTTTGTCAATTTACTCTCCTTTATCTGCCTTATTTTTAAGTTAACTTCTTGGTCAATGACAATGACTATGAAAATGCCATAGTGACTCTTTTCTTCATTGTGTCATTCTATAAGAGTTTAGTATATTGTCATTTTTTATTTAGGATTAGAAATATTTGTATTGAAAGGCAGAAAATATGAATATGTATGTGTTTGGGGTTGATGTATATGCACTGTGTATATGCATGTGTGTAATTTTGGTGAGATAAATAATTATGTTCTGCTTCCAATTCTATATGTTACTGTGTTATTTCATTCATATAATTGTTCATCATTGTCAAATTATATGATAAAATATGGAGAAAACCCTGATAAGGGAAGGATTCATGTTGTTGTAGTGATTCAAGAAACTAAGATCTCAGATCATATTCCTGTTCTTTATATTCTCCAAGCTAATTAATTTTAATTTCCAAAAACACTTTTCATGGGACTATGGTTTTCTTTCATGGATAAGATTGGAAGTGTAGAAAAAAATATTACCACCTGTAAGGAAGTATTAATTGCTTGTAACAAATCAGTTTGGTTCATAATTATTTTCTACATGAATTCATTTAGAAAGCTGAAAAAATGTAGATGAGAAAGAGAAAGCGTAAAGTTGACAAAACAAAACTATCATGTCCTACAAACACCTAGCTAACATTTAGGTACAAGACCTTTCCCCATTGGTTAACATAACCATCATTCCTTCTTTCCTATTTTGTATGTAAGATAACAATGGGGCTTTTTAAAAAATCAGATAAATTAGTTCTTTTTTTTAAAAAAAATAAAACATTATTTTCAGTTTCAAGATATGTAATGTGTTTTAAGGTCTCTTTTCCCCACATCCCATTGTTCTATTTTTGATAATTGCAAATATAAATAGGACATAAAGAAATCCACTCTACCTATAAGGCAAATAATGAACTGAAAAATTACATGTCAATGGTGAAGAAATTATCTGTAGCCAGGGTTGATTTCCTTGGTGTCAAATGTAATTTTCAATTAGTGTGGTCCTCGGCAGCTGCTTTTGTTTCCTTGTACAGTGGGAAACAATAGCACATATTGTGAAAGTAGTAATTTCCAACCGATGAGCTTTATCATGATGGGGAGGATATTAATCCTTCAGTCAGGTAGACCTATTGATTATATTCAGAATAAATTTCAGGGATTTCCAGAAACACTGCTTCCATTCTTTTGTAATCATCCTACTGCAAGTAATTTTAGTGCATTTTATTGTTCTTCATTTTTGAAAGAATGTAACAAATAAATGGAAGAATCGTGTACAAGTAATACAATACTGGCAGATGAACAACAAATCTGGCCAATCGTAAAGTTAAATATTTGAATGCTTCATTAAAATATAATTTTATAAGATATTTCATATCTCTTTTCTAATTGAATAGTATATGCCTTTCTTAAAACTTAAGTCCGAAGGGCTTGGTTAATACAACCAATCCCTAGAAAAGACTGTAAGTAATAAACAACATTGTTAATCAAACCGTAAATTATACCTCATATTAATGCACAGTACGAACTCTGAAACCCAGATATTGGATGTGGCATGATTCCATGTATACCGCTGTAGTAAGCATGGTTTCTAGTTCTGCAAATATTATTAAGATGTACCTTCTTTCAGAAACCACATACTGTTTATTGCTGAACTTTTTGATTACTGCATTGAAGTCCATGACACAAAAGCTTGCAGTTGTCCTATACAAACCACACAGCTGGAAAAAAAAATGTAATCTATTTTTTGCTTATGCCAGAAGGAAATCAATGCCTATGCTGTGACAATACACATAGATAAACCCTAAAAAGAGGACACTACAGTTTGCCATTGTTTTCCGCAAACAGTGCTCTGATCAGTTGATGAAAAATCCATATTGGCATATTTGTTCGCAACAAGAAATACTCAATAGTAGCTGAACAGATATGAAGTAAAATAACAACTTTAGAATCTTTAGGATGAAAAGTCAAATAAGAAGAACTAGATAAATTTAGGGAATCTGGAGGTAAAGACATGTGTTGAGTAGACTATCTAATGTGTATGTTTTTTGTGATCTCTCTTACCTGGTCCATAATGGGTAAGAGGTGGTTAGAATGGATTATTGCAGGCTAACTCACTGCTCACTCCAGGAGTTGAATTCTTAGCACAGTGGTTCTTAACCTTTATAGTGCTGCGACCCCTTTAATACAATTCCCCACAATGTGGCGACCCCAACCCTAAAATTATTTTCGCTTTGAATTTATCGCGCCTGAAGCCATATTGGCTAGCGATCTGAACTGCTTGTGATTGCCTTGAGGACGGAGGCATTAAAGCAGAGACTCCTCCCCTATTAAGTTTATTGTGCCTGAAGCCAGATTAGGTTAGCGATTGGGAGCGATTGCAGCTGGCTTGAGAGGGAGACATCAGAGCAAAGATTTCTCTCTTTTTTAATTCATCGCGCCTGAAGTCGAATTCGGTTAGTGATTTGAAGAGCCTGCAGCTGGCTTGTGGAGTCAACCATTGGAGCGCGATTCTTCAACTCACAAATATACTTCCCATATTTCCGATGGTCTTAGGCAAACCCTGGCAAATCGTCATTCGACCCCCAACGGGATCCCGACCCACAGGTTGAGAACCGCTGTCTTAGCAGCTCAAGGTTGACTCAGCCTTCCATCCTTCTGAGGTTGGTAAAATGAGGATTCAGATTGTTGGGGGCAATATGCTGACTCTGTAAATTGCTTAGAGAGGGCAGTAAAAGTACTGTGAAGTGGTATATAAGTTCCATTGCTATTGCTATTTGTGGTTCCAAGAAATCAATATTCTGCACTCTAAAATGATTTTAGAGCACAGAATAGGGGAAAGGAATCAGAAACACCTAAAACTACCTTTTGCAACCTGAAGTTTTAAATGTTGGTATTTGGGTCTCATAATCCTGCAGACAGCATGGCCATTATATATTTAAAAAGTTACTCCAGGGTATGTGAAGGATCCCAGATTGGAAAAGGTTACTAAACAAGCACTAAAAGCCTTATTATAATTTTCCTAAAAGTGTTACCCTCAATACAAAAATCTGTCAAGGTTCCAGAAAAACCTCTTCTGCATAAAAAAAACTCAGAAGCCATTGTCTTTCAGAGTTCTTTACTAGCATGAGGAAACTGGCACACGATGAGTGAAATTCCAAAACTGAACTTCCGGATTCTTTTCCCAGTTATACAAACCCCAAGAGTCCCACCCCCCTGACCCCTTTGCTGGTCACATGGTCCCACGTTCTCCCAGTTCATTCGAATATCTTCTCGCCACTCTTCCTGCAGATGTGAACACCATCCGACCTTGACCGCTTGAAGAATGTTACCATACCCCTCAACCCCCCTTCTTCCCCTCAGGGGAAAAATGTGGCAGCGTCTGGAATCCTAAAGTCTAGTATGGTTTCCAGGCCTGACAAAATCTCAAAGATTTTTCTAAAATAGTCCCTGAAAAAGAAAGTGATATGCATCAGGGGGACATCATGAAGGTTGCTCTGTGTTGTAATAATCATCCTTTAGTTATTTTTGGTTTTCTTCCCAGCAGGAGAACTTATATGGGGAAAAAAAATGGCCAGAGAGAACATGTTTGAACTCTATCAATTAGATACTCCTATGGCTAATTAAGTCTTCTTTATTGTGATAAGCTGAAAAGTTTTTTTAAAAAAGTTTTTTTAAAAAAAATGCCGAGCTCAAAGTTCTCCATGTTTGGGCTATGCAAATAAGTCCATGATGCTAATTAAAACCAAGGAGAAGAGGAAAATATGCTTTTATTTTCATGCTGATTTATTTTCAAGATAGCCCAAATCAGCAGAACATGTCATAGATATCCACATACCTTGGAGTGGTTATTTTTTGACCTCCTAATGTTAGAAGTCATATCACATACAAGTTCAAAACTCAACAGAAACATATTGCTGGGATTGTCTCCTACAGGTGGATATGCTAGATGAGGGAATAGTTGACTTTAAAAAAATATTTGATTGTAAAATTGATAGGACTGCAACTTTTAGAAATCCCAACCATACTAAAGATTCAATTTGATGTGATTCAAATAAATATATATGGTACAAATTGATAGAAGCCAGTTGGAATAGAAAAAGGAGCAGCAATGGGAGCAGGAATTCTCTGGGAGGCAAGTCACTGAATTGTACCTTACAAGCTAACCCAGTCGCTAAAACAGCTAGAAAGGCTGCATTTTTGACATTTGGAACATCTTTTGATCAGGTATCTATGGAGATATCTATGGAGATTGTCAATCATCCAGGTCATGGTTGTGTCAAAGGTGCTGTTCATAAAGCACCTGGACTTTCTTGGGTTTTTTCCTTGAAAACATTTCACTTCTCATCCAAGAAGGTGGATCAGGTGACCCTGAGGCTACAGATAAATCCCCAAGTGGCCTCAACAATTCTCAGAGAATTAACAACTGACTTTCAGTTGATCAGATGACTAGAAAGAATGCTTTCATGCCCCACCATTCAACCAGAACAGAGGAATTTTTTTGGGTGAGAAATGAAATATTTTCAAGGAAAAAACCTTTGGAACATTTTGGTCAGATAGTTTCAGGCTGTTATTTGGGTATTTTGAGTCAAATTTTAGTATTTTACTTCCTTGAAGTTTCTTTAGAGCCTTGGTGGTACAGTCGTTAGAATGCAGTATTGCAGGCAAACTCTGCCAGCTGGCAGCAGTTCGATCCTGTCTAGCTCAAGGTTGACTAAGCTTTCCATCCTTCCTAGGTCAGTAAAATTAGGACCTAAATAGTTGGGATCAATATGCTGACATTTATAAACTGCTCACAGAGTGCTGCAAAACACTATGGAGCGGTATATAAGTCTGAGTGCTATTGCTATTATTCCCAAACTTAAATCCACTCTCCAAGAATCACTCCTCCCAAATTACATCCACTTCTTTCTATGATGTTGTGATATTGCTGGTAATGTCCCTGTAGCTTTTATCAAGGAGTGAGAGTTGTGCTCTCTGACCCTCAAAAAGTTGTTCAGTTTAGTTTCAGTGCTTTTATTTATTTCTTGATTATTTATTAAAACATCACCTGGAAATACCTAGCACCTTGAAATAGAGACTAAGAAAATGTTTGTTATTACAGTTTTCATAAGAACCATGAATAATTCCTTGTATTTTTGTAGTTCAAAGGGATATGTGGATAACTATCTGGAAAATTGCAAAAAACTCAACAGTATTTATGGTACAGTGAAAAAAAATTGGTATCAGCACAGAAGATAACTATTTACTGTCAGCATACTGCCCATTCAATTCAAACCATATTGAATTTTTAGGTGCTGGACTGTGTTAGCAAATATAATCTATTGTTAACTTTTATCTTGGATCCTAAAAGAGACAGACAAAATGTATATCTTTCATCTCCATATCTGCATTCTGTAACTACAGAGCAGTAAAGAATAAAGTAAGCAGGGTTTGAAGAGTTCTGTTCAAAGCTCTCTTTTACTTAGATTCACAGAAGATAACATTGTTTGGACAAATGACTTGAATTTCCCCAAGCAACTGTAATAAATAATGTGTACAAGTAATAAAAATGACAAAGGAGTTCTTTGTGAGAATAAATGGTTCTCTCTTACATGGCTGTGTAAATCTTTGAAGGGTGCTTTGCTTTTGTGATGTTTTCTGTGAACCCTTTCCCCAACATACCTTAGAAAGCAGAGCCTCTTCACTTCCAACAGCTAAAAGAAATAACCATGATCATGCTCTACTTTGCACCCCCCTTCGGCATCCTTAGGACCTCAAGTTAAACGGGAGACTCTTCACTGAAGAAATTAAGAGGAGAACTATGATATGACACTCTTCTGTCATGCCCCCATCGGAGTCTGAATTTGTGGGGGAAGATGAGCTGGAACAGGAGCCGACAGAGATCGAGAGGGTGGTTCCAGAGGTGGGTTTCAGCAGGTTCTGACCAGTTCTGGAGAACCGGTAGTAAAAATTCTGACTGGCCCGGCCCCCAACTATTCTCTGCCTCCCAAGTCCCAGATGATTGGGAGGAAATGGGGATTTTGCAGTATCCTTCCCCTGCCACACCCACAAAGCCACACCCACAGAACCGGTAGTAAAAAAAATTGAAACCCACCACTTAGTGCCTCTGTTGGCCTTGGAGGAAACTGGGGAAGGGCAGAGTTTTCAAGATTAGAAAGGCTTGCAGACAGGAGAGGCAGCAGGAGAGAGGGAACTCAGGCAAAGAGCAAGGACCACCCCTTTCTGATCCTAGAGCACAGAGAGAAGAGAGACGGTGAGACCAATGGAGACTAAGCTGGCCATGAGGGAGGAGAGTGCCCCTGCCCCCTCTTCACAAGGCACACCTGGGGACTGAGATGTAAGAAGGTGCCAGTGGGAGGGGCATTTGTCGGGAACAAGCATTGTTCCCAACACTGGAATAATGTCTGGAGATTACTGTGCTCTGTCTTCTGGGAGTTGCCCGGTTTGCCTGCTTCACTGAACTTCTTACTTTGGCTACTGTTTGGCTAATCTTGCTTACTGGACTACTTGCAGCCAGAGGCTGCTGAAGGTGCGTGTGAGAGCTTTGCTCCAGGACTTGTAGTAAACGTGGGGACATTTGTGGGCAAAGTTGGAGCAATAAAGGAGAGTTAGACCTGTTCTGTGGCTGTGTTGCTTTCATGCAACATCTCGGGTCATCACACACTTCTCTTGGTGTTCTCTGAAAAACAAGCACAGAAACTTCTTTCAGGTTTTCCTCTGAAGAGAAAACAATAGGAAGCTTAGAGATGACACAAGATCACAATACTTTCATGATTCAAAACTCTGTCAGGATGAATGTAAGATCTCCACACCATCCTCTCCTTGAGAAGAAGGGTATGCCATTTAGGGAAGTGTTGCCCTCACAGCATTCCAATTATCGTGCCTCAGAAATGTTTCAGAAATGAGGCTAGCAAAGTTGTCACCTTCCCATGGGGACAGTGGCTTCTGCTGCAACTGTTGGAGTAGAGGAGACAGGAATTGTGCCTGTCACTCTCCCCTACAACCCCAGGCTCAGACCTCTGGCTGAAAACTGTCCAACGCTATATGGATACAACTAGAAACTATGAAGTAACAATGGTATATAATTTGCAGCAAACAGGCAGGTAGTTGTCATTATGTATAGACACTGCTTCAATGAAAGATCAGGGATGGTAGCAGAAGTATAAAGGCAGGGTTTGCCATGATAGGCAAACCAATATCAGTAGAATGACTTTGTTGAATGCATTCTTCAAGGTCACTCCTCCTTTTAGAGCCAAAATAGAATGAATAAACAAACTAACAAACAAACAAGCTTCTGGGCAAGATTTTATTCTACCTGGCAGCCAGAGGAGAAATATCCATGAAGGTATGTGTATGGACTGGAAGGGACAATACTACAGTGGAATAAATGGAGGCCTGAAAGTCATTGACCTAGCTCATGCTCCTCACCAGATAGAGAAGGCTTGTTATATTTTTCCACTGAAAATACCACTTTCTTGCCAGATGTTTTTGACTGGGCCATAGCAGCAGGTGGCCCAAGTTTTGTTGTGAGGGCATGTCCTCAACAAACAGAAAGGAAGCCATCATGAATCTGAGGAAGTAGGTTTGTGGATGAGTCATGAATCATGTCCTTCAAAGGAAAATGAAGCAATTTTATCATAGGTGAAATCCAGCCAGTTCTCACCGGTTTGCCCGAATCATTAGTAAATTGCTTAGGCAGCTCGGAGAACCGGTTAAAAATAAAGTGCAAGAAGTTCTCTGTCTCTCTCTTTCTCCCTCCCTTCAGTTAATAGCTCCACTTAACAGTTGCAGCTGGAATGCTGCAATGCTCTCTACATGGGGCTCCCCTTGAAGAGCACCCGGAGACTCCAGCTAGTCCAGAATGCGGCTGCGCAGGTTATTGAGGGAGCCGTTCGGAGCTCCCATGTAACACCTATCCTGCGCAGACTGCACTGGCTGCCTGTTGTCTTCCGGGTGTGCTTCAAGGTGTTAGTTACTACCTTTAAAGCGCTCCATGGCTTAGGACCGGGATACCTACAGGACCGACTACTGCCAACGTCTATCTCCCAACGACCGGTGCGCTCTCACAGAGAGGGGCTCCTCAGGGTGCCGTCAGCCAAGCAATGTCAGCTGGCGGCCCCCAGGGGGAGGGCCTTCTCTGTGGGGGCTCCTACCCTATGGAACGAGCTTCCCCCTGGACTCAGACAAATACCTGATCTTAGGACCTTCCGCCGCGAACTTAAAACCTACTTATTTCGTCTTGCTGGACTTGCTTAAAGTTTATATTATTAAATTGATTTATGGGTTTTTAAATTTTTTAGTAAATTTTAGAGGGAATATTTTTATCTATAAGAGCCAAATTAAATAGGTTTTTTAAGGGTTGTTTTTAGTTTTGTATTGTTGTTTTCTTTCTGTATTTTATTTGTGGCTGTACACCGCCCTGAGTCCTTTGGGAGAAGGGCGGTCTATAAATAAAATTATTATTATTATTATTATTATTATTATTATTATTATTATTATTATTATTATTATTATTATTATTATTATTATTATTATTATTATACATGCTGAATCAAGTCAATAAACAACAGAAACTGACAGGATTAGGGCAGGGAAAGCAGGGGTTAAATACTCCCAGTTTGGACTGGATTGCCTGATCTGGTAGATATGGTGGCGGGTGGTTCAGAGAACCAGCAGCAAAAATCCCTGCCCTCCCCTATGCCCAGCTGAGTCACACGATCATCAGAGGGTTTTTTTTTTACTTTTAAAAGCATTTTTTCTTTGGCCGAAAAATGCTTTAAAAAGTTTTTAAAAAGCCTCTGATGATTGTGTGTCTCAACTGGGATCATCAGAGGCTTTTAAAGGCATTTTTTACAACCTCTTCTGCCAAAAAAATGCTTTTAAAAGTAAAAAAAAAGTTGGCCATGCCCAGCCAGTCACATTACACCCCCCTCCCCCCAAGCCATGGCCACAGAACTGGTGGTAACAAATTTTACATTTCACTCCTGAGGGAAACCCATCAATCACCCATCCAGGGATGGGATTAACCTCTTCCCTTGAAGAAGAAGGACAAGATTACAAACATTTTCATTATAAAGAGTATTAAGTAACACTTCTGTGATCAGCTGATACTCCCTGGAGTTTCCCAAGGCCTTTTATAGCTGCTGCAGTTTGGCTACTTCTTGTTTCTTCCTGGGGGAAAAGATACAGGAGGGGACAATTATGCAGCTTGATCATACAGGCTGTGAATTTAATGCATGTGTGGTCCAGCCAGCTCTATTGTTTCTGCTGTGAAGCACTCAATTTATAACATAAAGAACATAGAATAATAGAGTTGGAAGGGTTAATGACTTTTGGCAGTATGCCCAGGCTTTCAAGTAGGCTGAGCAGCTGCTCTTAGTTTTCCTCTCAGCTGCTGTTTGCTTTGGGGTTGACTTTTTTTAAAAAGGGGAATGGGTGTTTTAAGTTTTCTGCATTGTTTTAGTAGTTTAGTAGACTGTCTGCTTGGGGTGTACTTCCCTCACTCTTTTTGAAAGCATCTAGTAATGGAGCACCCACAACTTTTGAGGGCAAGCTATTCCATTGGTTGATTGGTCTCACCCTTAGGAAATTTCTCCTTAGACCTAGGTTGCTTCTGCCTTTGGTTAGTTTCCATCCATTGTTTCTTGTTGTGCCTTTTAGTACTTTGGAAGATAGATTGACTCCCTCATTTTTGTAGAAGCCCCTCAAATTTCCTGACAGAACAATTAATCAGTGGAACAACTTGCCTCCAGAAGTTGTAAATGCTCCAACCCTGGAAGTTTTAAATAAGAGATTGGATAATCATTTGTCTGAAGTGGTGTAGGGTTTCCTGTCTAAGCAGGGAGTTGGACTAGAATACCTCCAAGGCAGTGGTGGGATTCAAGTAATTTAACAACCGGTTCTCTGCCCTAATGATTTCTTCCAACAACCAGCTTACCAAACTGCTCAGAAAGTTAACCACCGGTTCTCCCGAAGTGATGCGAACTGGCTGAATCCTACCACTGCTCCAAGGTCTTTTCCAACTTTATTATTCTGTTGTATTCTAAATATTGGAACAGTGCTATTTTATTGTGCTATTTTATTGTGAGTTGGACTAAGGAGAAATTTTGAATTTCACCTATGAATTTTATGCTGGACCTCCTGCTAGGAGTATGTGAATTTATCCAGATTTGATAGACTGGGAGGGGCAAGATTCAATGCAAGTTGGTAGTTCAGAATTTGAAGTCAATGAAAGTACCTCTGATGCTTTGCAACACCACAGAACCATGATGGCACAGTAGTTAGAATACAGTGAGATGAAAGAGGTATTTGTAAGCAATGAAAGAAATTACTCAGAAATTGGAGTAAGAGTTCTATAAAAAAAGTTTTTCTTTTTAATATAGATGATAAACTTGTACAGGAAGGTTATACAATTAATGTTATTTTTATATTTCTTATTTAATCTCTCACAATATTGTACTTTATGGATAAAACTGTGAAATGAGTATTGAGTTAAGTGACAGAAATTAAGGCAAATCATTTAGGTAATGAAAAAAGAATGGCTAAATAATCTCAGTAATTAATCTGTTGGGGCTGTAACTTGTGTTTTTTTCCATAGTAACCTTGTTTTCTTAAACATACCAGTAGCCTGGTCATGAAAGGGAAAAGGGAAAAATTCACAGTTTTTGAGTTCTAGTACCAGTTGGCTCAGGTCAGCTAAGGCAGAAAAAGCAAATAATAAGCTATGCAGACAGTTCTTCAACTCAAGGCTTCCTTCTTATAGACCAGTATGAGATTTTTTCAATCCTGGTTTGTTGAACAAGGCACAGTAGCTTCATAGACACAGGAAGCTATGTCATAACAGCTGGGCTCATATATCATCCTTGGCCATATAGAATAGAATAGAATAGAATTTTTATTGGCCAAGTGTGATTGGACACACAAGGAATTTGTCTTGGTGCATATGCTCTCAGTGTACATAAAAGAAAAGATACGTTCATCAAGGTACAACATTTACAACACCATTGATGGTCAATATATCAATATAAATCATAAAGATTGCCAGCAACAAGTTATAGTCATACAGTCATAAATGGAAAGAGATTGGTGATGGGAACTATGAGAAGATTAATAGTAGTGCAGATTCAGTAAATAGTTTGACAGTGTTGATGGAATTATTTGTTTAGCAGAGTGATGGCCTTCGGGGAAAAACTGTTCTTGTGCCTAGTTGTTCTGGTGTGCAGTGCTCTATAGCGTCGTTTTGAGGGTAGGAGTTGAAACAGTTTATGTCCAGGATGCGAGGGGTCTGTAAATATTTTCACGGCCCACTTCTTGATTCGTGCAGTATATACAATCAAATCCCATAATGGTTTAACATGGTACATAAACTCAACCAGCACTTTAGGCAGGTAGACATATGGGAATTGCTGGATTTTTAACATGAATCTCTTGCATTTGTAGACTTACTTTGCAAAATGTAGTCTTTGGTTCCATCTCAAAAAAACTCATGGCTGAAAAGTTATTGAACCCTAAGTTATTGAGTTTTAATTTTTCACATTAAAAGTAATTGAAACAAAATGGGGTTTTATGCCCAGATCTATTTATTTGGGTGACTTATTGGACTAATCTTCATGTCATATAAAAAAGAATATACTGAGGTTGACTCAAGTTGCATCAATGCTTCAGAAATAACCTAAGATTAAAACCGCATGTTGCCAACCAATGTACCTTCCTGCCTTTATTAAACTCCTTCTTAGGAAAGATGTAAGTTCATAATAAATCCCATTTCATTTTTTCTTTTGTATGGAAGCCAATGTTAATGAAGTAATTTTGTTCAATTCATGGTTAGACATTGTAAGCAAATGATTTCACAGTTGGAACTCAAGATAATACCTACCTAATTTCCACCTGCAATCTGAGTCATAAAATTAGCCCAGTCTACTTTAGAAGGTTATTCCATGATGCTCCAAAATGCTTCATTTTTTTCTCGTTACTTTTCCAAGTTCAATTAAGATTATTTTTTTATTATTGAGGAACCTAATCATGTGTTTTCAGGGGATTAAATCAAAGTCAAAACCTCACTTTCCCAAATGCTGATATTTATGAAATAAAATTTGTATATTTTTTTTTTTTACATCTTGTGTCACTGTGGGATCAAATGTGGAGAGCATAATTCTATCAAAGTCATTCAAGGACAAATATAATTTAAACTGCTACTGAAACTTTAAGAACCATTGACAAACTTATAAGGAGAAAACTTACTGAGTTATCTTTCTCACTTCTCCCTCAAAAGTTATTTGTCCAGGAATTTCATTTCGCATACCTGTATCTATGTGAAATATGGCCATTAAGTTTAATTTATAACATTTAAATTGATTTTAAATCCTTTATATCAAAATATAATGCAAGGACATTATCATAGGACATGGGCCAGGATAGAACATAGTATACTTATACGTGCCTCTAGTACACTTTTTAATCTGTTCTGCAATAATATGTAACATGTATAATTCTGAGAATACTTTGCCATTTAATTGGTTAGTTAATGATCGTCTTTCACCTCAGCTTCCTGCAAACCTAGCTCCAGGCCAGTAATTACTGGCAGGACAACTCAGCTGTCACTTTCTCTGAGTTAGAATGAGGACACACTCACAAAGTTTTGGCAATGAGGAAAAGATTGCTATTTTTATTTTACTTAAAGGATTCTAGCCAAAAATTGAGTTGGAATCTTCTTCATTGCCATTCAAGCTGAAAACTAAGAGTGGGGAAAGGGAAGGGGGAACCTGTAAATTGCCAATAATGGCTGTTATTAAATATATGAAGAGGCTAGAGGAGACAAGATGCTTTTTGAGATGAAAAGGATATTTATTTATTTTTAAAAAGGTCACTTAGAATCAGGGGTGAAATCCAGCAGGTTCTGACAGGTTCTGGAGAACCGGTAGTGGAAATTTTGAGCAGTTCGGAGAACCGGCAAATACCACCTCTGGCTGGCCCTAGAGTGGAGAGGGAATGGGGATTTTGCAGTATCCTTCCCCTGGAGTGGGATGGGAATGGAGATTTTGCAGTATCCTGCTTCGGCCCCTGCCACGTCCACCAAGCCATGCCCACCAAGCCACACCCATAGAACCAGTAGTAAAAAAAATTGGATTTCACCACTGCTTAGAACTCAAATCATAAAAGTAAATCATCTAGAATTGTAATTTAAACCTTCAGATTTGAAATCCAGCACTTCAATTTCTGTCAGATTGTTAGCCAGCATGTTAAATCTTCCATTCACCAATATTAATACTCCTCAGAGTCATGCAAAGTGATTCTGTCCTGGCTCACACCACTTACTATGTTTTCATTCTGTTTGTACATGTTAGTCAGCCAGAATCTTGCATATGAATTGGTGTCCATATAAATTTATGAAATAAATAAGGGGATGAAAATAAGAAAAAAGCTGATTGGCAGGTGGATTGGCCTCCTGGAATACCCCCAATCAGCTGTTCCCAGAGGTGAATTTTAGCAACAGGTTCCTTGGTTGTGAGCTCTGTGTCTTGCTTTTTTTTTTTTTTTGCTTTTTTTCTGCTTTTGAAACTTCTGAAACTCGGTTTCAGAAAAACTTATTTCTGCCTCTCAAAGCCTCTGAAACAGAGCTTCAGAAAAAAAGCCTCTGAAGCTCTGTTTGGGGGCTTTTTTTCTGAAGCTTCGTTTCTTTTTTCAGGCTCTGAAACCTCCATTTGAGAAGCTGGGCGGGGCTACATTCGAAGTATAAGGTGCACTCAGATTTTCACCCTTGTTTTTAGGGGGGGAAAGGTGTGTCTTATACTCTGAAAAATACAGGTAAGTAAATTTATCTCTCAATAATCTATATTTTGATTTCTTATGCATTGTACTGCACATCAGATGTGTAAATACGATCACATTTATTTCTCAATTAGCAGCTCATCAGCATAAGCAGTGCTTTCAATCTTAATAAATGTTTGTATCAGGTACAACTGTTGTTAGTACATGAATTAAAATAATTGAATGCTATTAATGAAGCAGCAATATTCTGGCTTCAGATAAAACATATGGTTAATTTCATTATATACAGTACCAATAATGCTTACAGCCATACACTGAGTGAAATGAGAACTGAATCTATGAATCTGCTACATAAGATAAATTCATTGAGTGTGAATGATTCCAGTTATATTCTCCACAGCAGAGTAATCCCAAATTGTCGGATTAGTTTAATGATTAGAGACAATATAACCTTCCTTCTTAATGTGTGTTGCAATGATACTTAGTTATGCAAAGCTGATGATAAACAAGCAATCCCAGAGTGTAATGGATAATTTGAACAAGGTAAAAAGACCATGAAACTCGACATTCTGGTGGTGAAGAAAATAAATTACGAATGAAGCAGCAGATCCATTTTTCCTAGGGAACAGAATTTCCCACTGAAATTATGTATACATGTCATGCATAAATAAATGTAGAATATACAACTAGAGATCTCTGCACCATGGTAGGAAGGTTAGAGACTGTGGGAAGTGCTAGTCTCCTGCATCTTTTCCTTATCACGTCTGGTTATTGGGTATTTGTCTGTTTACTTGTTTGTTTTAATTTAAAATTTTTGGAAGCGGATGCCTTCAAGTCACTTTATATCTCTGAATTAACCGCTGCAGGTTGCTGGCAAGATTTCAAAAGTGATTTGCCCTTGCCTCCTTCCTAGGACTAAAAGAAGATGACTGTCCCAATGACCCAGTGGTGAAATCTGAACCAGTTTACTACCGGTTTGTTGGCTGCGCATGCACGCTACACATGTGCATGTGCAGTGTGCACCGCGCACTAAATGCAAAGTGCGCGTGGGAGCACGCAGTGCACACCAAAAGGAGGCATGGGGTAAGTAGAACAGCGTGCTGGGGGGGGGGGATGATCAGCTGTGGTGCGCAATCTTTTTTTTTACTTTTAAAAGCATTTTTTACAACCTATTCGGGCGAATAGGTTGTAAAAAAATACTTTTAAAAGTAAAAAAGGCTCTGTTGACCACGCAGCTCAGCTGTGATCATCAGAGCCTTTTTTTTAACCTTTTAAAAGCATTTTTTTTAAAGAAGCGGCAAGCGGGCAAGCGGGCAAGCGGACAACTGGGCAAGCGGGCAACTGGGCAATTGGGGGGGCATGGGTGGGGGGCAGGGATTTTTGCTACCGGTTCTCTGAACCACCCGCTCCCATTGCTACCAGACTGGCTGATCCGGTCCAAACCAGGAGCATTTCACCCCTGCAATGACCCCCCTGGCTTTGTGCCTCAGATATGACTAGGACTGACAGTCTCTTTGTTTCTAGACTGATGCTTTAATGACACCAAACTGACTCTCTTAATTTAAAGCATTACAAAAGCAGAACTCCAATCTCTATCAGCAACTTTATTTTTAAGAATGTCTAAAGCTTCTACACAGACCACACTGATTTTCTTAGAAACTAGAAATTAAAGGGCAGAGGTCTCCAGAGGTCTTGGCAACTTTAAGATTCGGGGACTTCAACTCCCAGAATTCCCCAGCCAAACATGTGATATCACACTGGTTCTACTTCATTTCAAGCAGACATGTTATTATTTTTTAAAATCAATATTTTATTTATCTTAGCACTTCTGAAGATTCTATTTCTTCTGTTTCCTTAACAAGCAATTTGTTATAGACCTTGCCAACTAGGTATTAACTCTCATTTTTTCTGGCAAACCCCAACCAATTTGCATCAAACTTTGATACCTTTAATTATTTCTCTCTAATGCAGACTTCTGAATTGCATAGTGGTATTCTTCTTTGCAAGATCTTAAGCAATACTTCGTGACATGAGCAATTAGTGAAATGCATCTTTAATGTATACATGCTATTGCATCTAATTTCTTGTTCTGAAGTTTCCTTTTTAAAAAAAAATATATCAATTTTTACTATGTCTCTTCTCCCTTCCCATTGTGTTGAGATTCTATTTCAATTAAGTGCATTGAATCTGCTTCTTATCTTGGTGTTATATCTTGACTGTATGTTTTCCTGGTCAAATCTTGCTGGCACACTTGTTCCTGAACATTTATTTATTTATTTATTTATTTATTTATTTATTTATTTATTTCAATTTTTATACCGCCCTTCTCCCGAAGGACTCAGGGCGGTGTACAGCCTAGTAAAAATACAATGTATAAACATTAAAAAGAAGTTAAAAAGAAATATTATAACGTGGCCAAAATTTTTAAAACCATTTAAAATCATAAGACATAAATAACCCAATAAAATATCAATCCAGTCCCGCTTGAATAAATAGGTGCGTTTTCAGCTCACGGCGAAAGGTCCGAAGATCAGGCACTTGACGTAAACCAGGGGGAAGTTCATTCCAGAGTGTAGGAGCTCCAACAGAGAAGGCCCTTCCCCTGGGGGCCGCCAGCCGGCATTGCTTGGCGGACGGCACCCTGAGAAGGCCCTCTCTGTGTGAGCGTACAGGTCGGTGGGAGGCAAAAGGTAACAGCAGGCAGTCCCGTAAGTACCCAGGTCCTAAGCCATGGAGCGCTTTAAAGGTGGTAACCAAAATCTTGAAGCGCACCCGAAAGACCACAGGAAGCCAGTGCAAGCTGCGCAGGATTGGTGTTACATGGGAGCAACGAGTCGCTCCCACTATTACCCGCGCAGCTGCATTCTGAACTAACTGCAGCCTCCGGGTGCACTTCAAGGGCAGCCCCATGTAGAGAGCATTGCAATAGTCCAAGCGGGAGGTGACAAGGGCATGAGTGACCGTGCATAAGGCATCCCGGTCAAGAAAGGAGCGCAACTGGCGCACCAAGCGTACTTGGTGGAAGGCCCTCCTGGAGACGGCCGCCAGATGATCGTCAAACGAAAGCCGGCCATCCAAGAGGACACCCAAGTTGCGCACCCTCTCCGATGGGGCCAATAACTCGCCCCCCACAGCCAGCTGCGGCTGCAGCTGACTGTACCAGGGTGCCGGCATCCACAGCCACTCCGTCTTGGAGGGATTGAGCTTGAGTCTGTTTCTCCCCATCCAGACCCGTACGGCTTCCAGGCACCGGGACAGCACTTCGACAGCTTCATTGGGGTGGTCCGGGGTGGAAAAGTACAGCTGAGTATCATCAGCGTACAGATGATAACTCACCCCGAAACCACTGATGACCTCACCCAGCGGCTTCATGTAGATGTTGAACAGGAGGGGCGAGAGAATCGACCCCTGAGGCACCCCACAAGTAAGGTGCCTCGCGGTCGACCTCTGCCCCCCTGTCAACACCGTCTGCGACCGGTCGGAGAGATAGGAGGAGAACCACCGATAAACGGTGCCTCCCACTCCCAACCCCTCCAACCGGTGCAGCAAGATACCATGGTCGATGGTATCAAAAGCCGCTGAGAGATCTAACATATCCTGGCTTACTGAATTGCACCTGTCCATCATCTATTTCTTATTATATATCCAGTTTAATTCCAAAGGACAAATATGGTATTCAGCATTTATGTTATCTGAAGCAGTGAAATTATTTTCTTGCCAAACTTTTTTCACTTCCACCTCCAAGTATCTGTGCTGGCCAATCCAAATAAAACTGTAATTCCAGGTTCCTCTTTTCCACCATTTTTGGCATTTCAATCAAGAATTACATCTATTCTAGATGTGAGATGGGTAGTGGTGGGCTTCAAAGATTTTAGCAAAGGGTTGTCTACTTGGTTGCCGGGTGGCCATGACCATGTGGGTGTGGCCTAGTCGGCCTCCTGTGCCACCGGGGTGTGTATGTGTTGTTTTTTACTTCCCTGGGCTCCAGAGGCTGTCCTAGAGCCTCTGGGAGGGTGAAAACAGCCTCCCCAGGCTCCGGAGGCCCTCTGGACCCTGGAAATGGGCCCTTCCTGAACTTCCAGTAGGCCTGTTTTTTGCCCTCCCCGACCTCCACATGCACCATACACTTACCTGCATCCAAAACGGGCCATGTGGGGACTCCTGGGAGGGGCAGGGTGAGGTGAGCAGGGCCAGCAAGGAGTGGGGATTTGGGGGTTCTCCGAATTGCACAGAATCTTAGCTAGAGGTTCTGCCGAACCCCTGCGAACCCCCAACAGCCCACCTCTGGAGATGGGGCTTCCCTAGATGACCTATCAAAAAGTGCAGTTGATCCAGAGTACATAGCTCAGTATGCCCATGTGATGCCTGCAGTAGTTGCCAATAGGTTATGTGCACAATTCAAGGTGCTGGTGGTCACTTATGAAGCCTTTCATGGCCACTTGCCTCCCATGGTATTTGCCAGTCTGATAAGATCAGATAGAGTTTGTACACTTTGGGTACTCCAATGAAATAATGCCATCTTGGAGTAAGGTATTTTGGGGGTCCAGGGTAGTTGGTTCTTGTGAAGTTTGTCCAGCTGTTTGATTCTTTTTATTCTTCTGTAATTTATTGGGTTATTCCTGAGCATATATTTAACTGTTTTCTCTTTTGAGTATTATTGTGACTCTATTCCTTTATATTGTCTTGTGTTCTGAATGGTTTATCACATAATGATTTGATTTAAAATGGTCTATTCTAGTCCATTAGTCTAGTCTTATTATACAGCATCTAATTTAATTCGCTTCCTTTCTGCTTTGATAATTAAAGTTGTCCTTGGGTCATCCTTCTCACTTCGTGTGTTCCATTTATTTATTTAATATACTTACTTGCTGTTTCCTATGCTAAAGCATCTTGAAATTGTCTGCAATAAAAGCAGCAATAAAGGGTATCATAAAACAGTACATTAAATGATATAAAACAATATTCAGTGAAACATTCTTTTAAAAGGTTGGAGGAAAAGAGGAGGCGGCATTCTTTCCACATTCATATTGAGGAGGTAAAGCATTGAATCTTTAACAAGTACATAAAAGATGTTACAATAATTGCCCACCAAATTTCAAGGAGAACAGTATGCTTGAATGTAGATGCCACCACAGACTCACTCCCTATCACCGCCATTTCCAGCCACGAGATGGCATTTCTCATGGCATGTAATTATTACCTCAGGGGAGGACCACTTTCTATAACAGCAAAGGCAGGTTTCCAGGTATTCTGATGCTGGGTTGTTTAGAGTCCTAAACGTCATAACCAAACTTTGAACCTGGCTTAGTAGGTAGTTGACAATCTTGGGCAATTGCTTCAACAGAAGTATAACATATGTTCCTTCTTGCTTCAAACGCTCTACCATCATCCCAGTGCCGAAGAAGCCCACCATCAAGGAACTGAATGACTACAGACCAGTTGCTTTAACATCTGTAGTCATGAAAACCTTTGAAAGGCTAGTGCTTTCCTACCTGAAAACCATCACGGATCCGCTGTTAGACCCCTTCCAATTTGCATACCGAGCAAACAGATCAACAGATGATGCTGTTAATATGGCTCTGCACTACATCCTACAACATCTTGAGTCTCCAAAGACCTATGCAAGGGTCCTTTTTGTAGACTTTAGTTCAGCATTCAATACCATCATTCCAGACATTCTTCTAACTAAGCTAAACCAGCTACAGGTACCGGAACAGACTTGTAAGTGGATCACAAGCTTCCTAACAAACAGGAAGCAGCAGGTGAAGCTAAACAAGATCACATCAAATACCTGTACAATTAGCACAGGGGCCCCGCAAGGCTGTGTGCTCTCCCCACTTCTCTTCTCTGTATACCAATGACTGCATCTCCAATGATTCATCTGTTAAGCTACTGAAGTTCGCAGATGACACAACAGTGATTGGTCTCATTCGAGACAATGACGAATCTGCATATAGACAAGAGGTCGAACGACTAGCCTTGTGGTGCAACCAAAACAATCTGGAACTGAACACACTCAAAACCGTAGAAATGGTGGTAGACTTTAGGAGAAACCCTTCCATACTTCCACCTCTCACAATACTTGACAACACAGTATCAACAGTAGAAACCTTCAAATTTCTGGGTTCTATCATATCGCAAGATCTCAAATGGACAGCTAACATCAAAACATCATTAAAAAGGACAACAAAGAATGTTCTTTCTGCGCCAACTCAGTAAGCTCAAACTGCCCAAGGAGCTGCTGATCCAATTCTACAGAGGAATTATTGAGTCTGTCATTTGCACCTCTATAACTGTCTGGTTCGGTTCTGCAACCCAACAAGAAAACACAGACTTCAGAGGATAATTAGAACTGCAGAAAAAATAATTGCTACCAACCTGCCTTCCATTGAGGACCTGTATACTGCACGAATCAAGAAGAGGGCCGTGAAAATATTTGCAGATCCCTCGCATCCTGGACATAAACTGTTTCAACTCCTACCCTCAAAACGACGCTATAGAGCACTGCACACCAGAACAACTAGACACAAGAACAGTTTTTTCCCGAAGGCCATCACTCTGCTAAACAAATAATTCCCTCAACACTGTCAGACTATTTACTGAATCTGCACTACTATTAATCGTTTCATAGTTCCCATCACCAATCTCTTTCCACTTATGACTGTATGACTATAACTTGTTGCTGGCAATCCTTATGATTTATATTGATATATTGACCATCAATTGTGTTGTAAATGTTGTACTTGATGAACGTATCTTTTCTTTTATGTACACTGAGAGCATATGCACCAAGACAAATTCCTTGTGTGTCCAATCACACTTGGCCAATAAAATTCTATTCTATTCTATTCATATACATTCAGGATCCTTATCCAACAATCCACTCAACTGAAGAACACACAAGGCAAATAATTAAGATTACTTTATTTGGACAACAACACATCCAGCCCATCAAATTATGTAAGGTGATGGTAAACAAAATAATTGTATATTTTGCTTCCTTTATCAATAACACTGCCAATGTTTTAGACTATTTTGTGTCCGGAATCAACTTCTAAAGGCAAGCAGTGTCAGCTGATGTTGTTGCAAATTCTACATGAAAGGGTTGACTGACAGTCAAAGTATATAATGTCAGTGGGTAGAAACATTAAATTTAAATATAAATGCAAATTCAAAGAAGCTAAATATGGTTTTCAAGTTAGTTGTCTGACCAACATAGTAAGATAATTCTTAACCTGGGGTAAATAAATGATACATATTCTGGTGGGGAGGTTTTTTAGGCCATTAACATCGTTATTTGCTATTGACAGAAGTGAAAAGAAAGGAAATATACTTTATTTGGTCTGCTGATATCACTATAGTAAAAAAAAATCAGAAAATATAAAAAGACCTTTTGAGAATTCAGAAGAAAATTAAACATTGGTGGTATTCACCCTGCTGGAGATTGTAAGGTAAAGGTAAAGGTTCCCCTCGCACATATGTGCTAGTCTAGGGGGCGGTACTCATCTTTGTTTCAAAGCTGAAGAGCCAGTGTTGTCCAAAGACAACTCCATGGTCATGTGGCTGGCATGACCAAACACCAATAGCGCACGGAACACTGTTACTTTCCCATCAAAGGTGGTCCCTATTTTTCTACTTGCATTTTTTACATGCTTTCGAACTGCTAGGTTGGCAGAAGCTGGGACAAGTAATGGGAGCTCACCCCATTATGCAGCAGTAGGGATTCAAACCACTGAGCTGCTAACCTTTTGATCGACAAGCTCAGTGTCTTAGCAACTGAGCCACTGCATCCCTTGATGGAGATTGGAGGAAAACATTAAATTCAAGCAGATATAAAAGAACTGATAAACTGTATCTCAAATGAATCTACTTTAAAAAATGAAAAAAATATGGTACAGTATTATTGTTTCTGGTCCCATTTTCTGGTGATGTAATATCATCATAGTGAAGAATACAAGAAAACACTCTTTTGTGGATTGATCTTGTGAAGTGCTTTTCATGGAATGAGCAAAATGCACAGAGTTTGGTTCCACTTTTGATCCTACAACCTTATTGGCTCAAGCCCTGGACACATTATCCAGAAGACTATTTAAGGCTGGTGCTTCCTTTTTAATATAAAGATTTTATTAAAAATCAGTTACACAGACCAAAAAAATAGAAAGTGCAAAAAAAAAAAGAGTATGTAATAAAGAAAAAATAACAGAATAACAGAACAGAATAAAAGAGTTGGGACCTTGGAGGTCTTCTAGTCCAACCCCCTGCTCAGGCAGGAAACCCTACACCATTTCAGACAAATGGTTGTCCAATCTCAATCTCTTAGCCTTGGAGCACTCATAACTTCTGGAGGCAAATTGTTCCTCTGATTAATTGTTCTAACTGTCAGGAAATTTCTCCTTAGTTCTAAGTTGCTTCTCTCCTTGATTAGTTTCTACCCATTACTTTTTAGTTCTAAGTCTCCTTGATTAGTTTCCACTTCTTGTCCTACCTTCATGAGGTTTGATGAATAGCTTGACTCTCTCTTCTTTGTGGAAACTTCTGAGATATTGGAACACTGCTATCATGTCTCCCCTAGTCCTTCTTTTAATTAAACTAGACATAACAAATTCCAGCAACCATTCTTTATATGTTTTAGCTTCCAGTCCCCAAATCATCTTTGTTGCTCTTCTCTGCACTCTTTCTAGAGTCTATCTTTTTTACATTGTGGCAACGAAAACTGGATGCAGTATTCCAAGTGTGGCCTTACCAAGGCATTATAAAGTGGTGCTAACACTTCACATGATCTTGATTCTGTCCCTCTGTTAATGCAGCCTAGAACTATGTTGACTTTTTTGGCAGCTGCAGCACACTGCTAGCTCATATTTAAGTGATTGTCCATTAGGACTCCAAGATCCCTCTCACAGTTACTACTATTGAATCAGATACCACCTATATCAGGGGTGTCAAACTGAATGCCGCGGGCCGGCTGGGAATAGCAAAGAACCTGCCTGTGGCACGTCTGCTAGTAAAATGGCATTTGGACCTGGGCAGCCTACTGCATTTTCGGCCTGGGCAGCCTCCCCATTTTCGGCCTGGGCAGCCTCCTGCATCACTCTGCCAGAAAAAATGGGGCATGGGAGGGCTGTGCACACCCTCCCCATGCCCTGTTTTGGCTGGCAGAGTGCTGTAGGAAGCGTCCATCCTGTCTTCCCCTCCTCTGGTCGGCCCACAGAGGACAACTACAATGCTGATCCGACCCTCAAAGAAATCCAGTTTGACACCCCTGATCTATATTATACTGCTGCATTTGGTTTTTCTTGATTAAATAGAAAAGATAAGAATATAGCAAAGAAACTGAAAATAAATATATAAAGAAGGAACTTTGTCAGAAGTACAGTGTTAACAACTTATACCAGTCTCTTAAAATACAGCCAACAATCTCTTCATCCCATATCTTATCTATAAGCAGGTTCTTAAAACCTCATCATTCAGTCCTAGCCAGAAAAAGTCTATCAAGGATTACCAAAAATAACCGCATATCTATTTTAACCTTGAACTAAACCTACTTTTATCCCTTCCTTTTACTTTTAGCCATCTTGATCTTTAATCTCTTCAAATAATATTCTAGAGTTTGTTTTGTTTACATTTTTCTCGGACATTGTTCTTTTCCTTCTCAAAAACCCTTCAGATCCTTAAAAAAAATCTCGTTTGAAGATCTAAAATAAGAAAATTATCCAAACTATTCTGTTGATCTACCATTTGTATATATCTTGTAATTGCTAAGACATCAGCCACTTTCATTTGTAAACCTAGTGTAGCTTTTCTTTTCATATCATTTTTATAGCTTTTCATTTTTGAATCCATGTTCAGATCTGTCTCAGTCTTATCCAGTAAAACGTGTTCCTCTTCCAAATAATTTTTTCAACAGAGACTGTCTACAGGGAAAACATTGCCTAGAGACATCTAGTTTACCATGAATCCTCACAGGAAGTCACATAGCCAGTCCTTCTTCGTGTGATGGCTACTTTTCCAAAGAAGATGTTGTCAAAGTATGAGCTTCCAAGAAGTAGGGTCAGATGACATATTTAGAATATTCTGTGGTATATAAAGTTAATCACAAAACCATTATAACATAGAAGGAAGAGGAGTGCTGGAATCAAAAATTTGTTCTAATTAATGATTTTTATTTTCTTTAATAGTGGTGGAAAAAGAACAAAACACAAAGAAAGTTATTATGGGAAATTCTTAAAGTGGCAAAAAGGCATAAAATGCTTTTAAAAAATTAAATAAAAACAGAAAAAAGAAACAAAGTACAATGTAATATTGTAATAATTTATATTTACTTATCTAATGTAAATATTATTCCAATGCACATATATTCGTTTCTACTATGCTAATATAACTATCATTCTTTTAATATATACAGTGTATTTTCCAAAGGTCAAAGGAAAGATAGAGCAATGATTCCAGCTATTGCAGTGAAAGAAAGAAACTTCAATAGAAATAAATGGTCAATTAGTTAAATTCTATTCAGAATTATAATGCAAACCAGAGAAAGTATTAAATGAAGATACAGAACCCTTTTAAATAAAATTAACCTACCGTGTTTGAATGATTCACAAAAGCAGCTTTCTTTTCCTGTTTAGCTCCAGTATTTAAAGTAGAGATTAAATAAATAATTTTTAAAATGGCAAGTGGTTAAAACACCAGGATTGGATGGATAGATTCCTTATAGAGTGGTATAAAACATTTACAGAACTTTTAGTGCCAAAACTATGTCAATTGTATGATGTGATATTTGATAAGGGAATTTTATTTGCAGCATTTAATCAGGCTTATATTACAGTTATACCAAAACCAGGAAAAGTTACACTCTATGTACTAATTATCATCCAGTCTCATTGATTAATGTTGACACAAAGATCTTAAATGCAGAGTTGGCAATTAGATTATTGCAAGTGACATTGTTTGTTGTTAAGATTGCTCATCAAGGTTTATAAAAAACAGTCAAGCAGCAGACAATATTAGTTGTAGATTTAATAGATTTGAATAAAAATAAAGCTCAGTTTATAATTTTATGATTAGAGGCTGAAAAAATTGACAAAATATATAAACAATACATGTTTGCCATATTAAACAGGTTTCGTTTCTTTCTGAATTCATAATGTGGATCAAGATATTATATATTATATATGAGTGGGTAGAACAGAATAGAACAGAATTCTTTATTGGCCAAGTGTGATTGGACACACAAGGAATTTGTCTTGGTGCATACACTCTTGGTGTACATAAAAGAAAAGACACATTCTTCAAGAATCATAAGGTACAACACTTAATGATAGTCATAGGGAAACAGTCAATATAAATCTTAAGGATACCAGCAACAAGGTTACAGTTATACAGTCATAAGTCGGAGGAGATGGGTGATAAGAAAGATGAGAACATTGATAGTAATGCAGACTTTGTAACTAGTTTGACAGTGTTGAGGGGATTATTTGTTTAGCAGAGTGATGGTGTTCGGGAAAAAACTGTTCTTGTGTCTAGTTATTCTGGGGTGCAGTGCTCTATAGTCCTCAATGGAAAGTAGGTTGGTAGCAATTGATTTTTCGGCAGTTCTAATTGTCCTCTGAAGTCTGTGTCTGTCTTGTGTAATGGTGTAATAGTTGCTAAATGAATGATTGTAAGTCAAAGACTACGTATTATTTAAGCTTTAAGATGGTGTTTGCTTTTTTTTTTTTTAACACAACTGCATTACACTGCTGACTTCTTTCGTGTGTGTATGGTGAACTAGAGTTTTGAAATCTTTTTCACAAATTCTGTTGTCAGCCTGTCCTCTACATGTGCTTTGATTTCTTTTTCCTAAGTGAAGCTTTTTGTATTATCTCGGTGAGGGAGGGAAAAAAACATTCTTGGAGGCCAGCCTGCTATTAAATAGGATGGCACTGCCACCTCCCAGAGAAATAGTGTGAGTTGAGAACAGCAGTCAGGTTGTGCTATATTCTCAAGTTCGTCTGTTGTCATCAACTAGCAACAAGCTTCTCTCCACTGAACAGTTTTAGCATAAGCTTCAATTGATAGGTTCACCCATTCTGAAATTTATTTACATACATATACTCTCAACCTTACCATGTAGACTGGACAGGAAACACAACTAGATAGGCTAATTCTACTTGATTTTAAGGCTTTATTAGAAAAATCATGCAAGTCTGCTTGTACAAATCTTCCCTGCCCCATTGTGTTTTTTGTAGCCTAATAAATTATGAAGGCTTCTTTCTGAGTTTCTCTATCCATTATGCAGCTGCGGGCTCTAATGCCTTTTAACTGGTCATTCTCTGGACATCATCTTCTCTGCCCCTTCTCCTAAGGTCCTTCCCACATACCATTATATACACAGAAAAATACAATATGCAGAAGCAACACAATGTTTTGAGCAGTCTTGAGTCCAGATTACACGTACGTGCAGCTAGATTCTGGTGTAAATTCAAGGGATTTACAGCAGATGTAAATAGTTTACATAAACACATCACATCACATCACATTTAACTCTCTGCTTAGGAGAACAGAAAGGCAGAGATTTTATTTTCAGATAATCCAAGAAAATAAAACACTAGGAACGATCCATGTGTAGTCGCTCTCCAGTCTGAAGTAGTGTATATAGTAAATAGGATTGCAGGTGGGTAGAGGTAAAATACTGATTTCCACAAAGAATCAGTCTAGCTGCCTTTATACAGACCTTACTGCTGGCTTGACAAAAATCACACTTTTTTTCTTTCAAATAAGTGGATTGAGTTTTTTTGTTCTGCTTTTCCTAATTTGCAATGTGTTGGTGGACTCCTGACCTTGTTTAGCTCAAGTTCTGCATCTACTGACTCAACCTGCACCTGTGACTCCTTAGATGTATTCTCTCTGGCTAATTTCTTCTGGTACAGTGTGTGCAATCAGATTTTGAGTCTGATTCCTTACCCTAATCCATTGGTAAGTCTCCAAACAGGGGGTCACGGCTGATTTTTCCATTATGGATCATCCATTTTTTTTGAAAAACCAAATATCTTTTGATGAGAATTAATCTAATTTATGTTGGAATCCATAATCTAAATGCCACAATATCTAGGCACCTGAGAAATTCAACCAGTTTTATTCTTGGAAATTATTACCATCTGGGTTATGATAATAGTCTATTTTTTTCCCTGAGACAGAAGACTTTCTTATCCATTTGTTATTTTAATGAAGAAGAGTCTCATCATAACCCTTGTTAAAGTGCCATTAAACAATTACAAAAGAAACAAAGATGTTTGAAAGTGAACATTAAAAGTAATCTCTGTCCATCAGAGCAGAAATTATAAGCTTCAGAGAAGCTTGAAGAGACAATCCCCAAAATAAAATCATTACTCTGCTAATGAAATTGTAGCATTTTTTAAATTGTTTTGGACACTAATAAGTCTTTTCACGCATTTTAATTCTCGACATAGTTGAGGCAAAAGGAAGAGAAAAAAAGGAACTGTTATCAATATAATGTCCTCATATATATATATATATATAAAATTGAATATTAAACTTGTGTGAGATTAAACAACTTTAAAGGAGGACAGGAGACTAAGAAAGAGAACAACATTTCCAAAGTCTTCCTGTCTTGTGCCAACAAGAACAAATTGAAATATTAAAAGCTGGTTTGATACAGGGAAGGGAGGAAAGATTGCTAACTTGATTCTGGTAATTAGAATCTTAAGAAGGATAGGACAAGGTAAATCAAGCTTGCAGTCTATAATTTTAGGGCTGTGCAATACTTCAAAAATTATTGAAGTATTCAATACTATGATTTCACTTTTTATTCGCGCGGGGCTGGCTTAAACTGAATTTTACTAAATTTTAACTTTTATTAACTAATTTTAAATGGGGTTTTTAGTTCATTGTATACTTCCAGGCCAATTTTAAAATAAGTTTTTTAATCGTATTTTAAATTGTATATTCTACTATCTGTTTTATTTTGCCTGTACACCGCCCTGAGTCCTTCGGGAGAAGGGCGGTATAAAAATCAAATAAATAAATAAATAAAAAAATAAATAAATAAATTTGGAACCTGAAAAAGAGTTATGATTTCACTTTTTAAACCACTTACATTTTCCTTCACATTATGATAAAAGCAATGAAGGAAAAAGCTATGGATGAACTAATGAAGAATAATTCCAACTGAATTACTAGATGTAAGTATATAAACATGCATATAGATTCAGTACTAAGCAAGCTTCAGTTTTAGACGTCATAGTACTGTAACTATGTAGAATGTATGTTTTAATTTGTTTATTTATTTAATTTGTTTATTATTACTTTATAAACAACCCAATACTTAATACTCATTCCTCCTTCTGTTTTCCTCACAAACCATTGTGAGATAAGTTGGGCTGAGAGAGAGTGACTGGTCCAAAGTCACACAGCTGGCTTTCATGCCTACAGGAGTACCACAACTCACAATCTCCTGGTTTTTAGCCTGGTGTCTTAACAACTAGACCACACTGGCTTTCTTCTTCCTCACTCTGCCCCAATTCTCCTGGGTCATCAGGCATTTGCAGTTTGCAGTCTTCCTCAAATGCTCTTCAAAATTATATATGCTAGGATAGAATTGTCAACTTCAAACTGAACCTGGCCGTAGCCATCTTTCTGTTCCTCAGTTGCCACACAGAGGTAGAAGGAGGTTGGAATGCATTACTAGATACAACAAAGAGCTTTCTCATGAGAACCAATGTCATCTCTACTGGCAACAGATAAGGCTGGGGAAGTAGTGCCTGAAGAGCCCACCAATTAACCCAATTGGCCAATGTGACCTGTGACACTTGGGGATGAGGTTATTTCCTAGTTTAATTATACTGAAACAGCAGGAAAAAAATAGATTTGGTTTTCCATTGGAGCTGCGCTGATATTATGTACTCATTAAAGAAGACCTTTGAGAAGGAGCCAAGTCTCAGAGTTCTGATTTGCTTGGGTTCATTAGTCGGAGCCTTGACATGAATATTATTTGTCCCATGCACACTTAATGTTGTTATAGCTGTAAACCTGGGGAGGTGGGGGGTGAATAGTTCAATTATTCAACTTATTTATAAAACTTCCCAACGTATGTATGCAGTCCACAGGACAATCAGATCTTATGTGGCTTCCAAAAGTTCCCTAGATGTTGCCCCCAGACTCATGCCATCACCACTCTTCAGAACCTGCTTCCTTGTTTTCATTCCTGTCCTTTCACCTACTGATTTTTCTCCTTCAAGCTGCTCCTTTCTCTGTGCTAATTGAAACCTGTCAATAGACAACGTACCTGAAACCTGTCAATATTTTGATAACACAGATTTTTTCCCCATTTAGTCCAATTTGTTCCTGAATATTTTTTTTCTGAAAGGTAACAAATTAGGACAAATTGGACCACTTGCTTACCTTGCAAGGCAGACTGAGGTATTTTATGCAGATGAACATTTCACAGCATAAACACATAACGAATTATGCATAGAGTTGCAATTCATAATTGGCAGATCCAAAATAAATGAACAGACCTTGATTTGACAAGGCTGAATGCTCTTTCCAGATGTTCCAATCTGAAAGGACTGATTGATTTCAGCAGAGCACACTTGACAGTCACCTGGCTGAGTGCAAGGCAAGCAAGCAGCTTGATGGCACACATTTGTCTAGTGCAATGGGTAAAGATTTCCAGTTTCTACGGATTTTTGTCATGTATCATTACTGCTTATATTAAACAGGAAGTTTTATATTTCATGGATGTATAAAGAAGCTAAAATATTTTGGTTACAAATACATTACATTAATTCTGAAGATTTTAAAAATTAAAGTACAACTGAAAATGCAGATTTTTCTTCTGGGACTAATGAATAGGCACCTATTCATTATATACATGATGGGACTTGTAGAGATGGCTAAATTAACTTCCCTGATCAATATATTGTGTGGTGTGTGCGTGTGTATTGATCAAGGAAGTTAATTTAGCTATCTCTATAAATCCCATTTTGTGTGTGTGTGTGTAATAGTTGCCTATTCATTAGTCCCAAAAGAAAAATTTGCTGTTTCAGTGGTACCTTAATTTATATGTGGTAACTGCAGTGAAATTATTATATGCTCAAAAGTAGAAAAGTTTGACAATGAAGCTTGTGAAGATGATGGGACTTGTAGAGATGGCTAAATTAACTTCCTTGATCAGAGAAAAGGCAGTATCTAAACTGATGATTGATTGGAAATGACTGAATGAATCATTTCAATGAATTTCAATGAAATTCTACTACAGTAGAATTTCTGCATAAAATGGAAAAATGTGAACTTAATACTTATAGTTTTGATGAATAGAAAAATGGATAATAGAAAAAGTAGGGGGGGTTGTAATCATAGAATAGGAGATAATTTTGTAATTGTATTTACTGCAGATGAAGTCAGAAACTTCTATTTCTTTTTATTACTTTTCACTGTACCTTTTTTTTCCTTCTCTCTTTCTTTCTTTGTTCTCTTTCTTTCATATTAATATGTGTTTGTTTTATGTTTTCCTCAAATCTTTTAAATACTGGTTTTTAAATGGCAGTAATTCCCAAATTAACTGGGGTGGGAGACAATGTCAGCGTACAACTATTGGACATAATGGTGCTGTCCTGCGTGTTTAGTTTAATCAAGTATCTTTGGCTTCCTTTAAAAGATTATTTCTGTTGAATAAATATAGCATGACAAATTTTGCTCTCCAATTGAGCAAGGAATGAGAATTTCCACCTCTGTTGAAACTCTGGACAATGACATCTATCTTATTGCAGGAAATGTGAGAAAAATTACACATCCAGAGTCCCATAGTATTGCCTGCAAATTATGGCTAGTGCAGATCCCTTGACTCAAAAGATTCCTGATCCAAGTTTGCATTTTGGGGATGAGGCAGATGTGGTTGGAAAAACATTCATGCCTATCTAGCAGAGGTGGGTTTCAGCAGGTTTTGGCCAGAACCGGTAGCGGAAATTTTGAGTAGTTCGGAGAACCAGTAGTAAAAATTCTGACTGGCCCCGCCCCCATCTATTCTCTGCCTCCCAGGTCCCAGCTGATTGGGAGGAAATGGGGATTTTGCAGTATCCTTCCCCTGGATTGGGGAGGGAATGGAGATTTTACAATATCCTTCCCCTGCCACACCCACTAAGCCATGCCATGCCCACTAAGCCACGCCCACAGAACTGATAGTACAAAATGTTGAAACCCACCACTGCTATCTAGCTGCTCCATTATTTTCTTCCCCAGCTTACCCAGCAAAAAATACCAAAGCAGCTATTGGGTAAGTAGTCCCTTCTTTTCCTCAGAGGCACTGGAAAGCTCTCTAATAATCCAATGTAGAATAAGCTCTACCATAAAAGATGTCACACCACCTAAGATAAGGTTAGTAAGGAAGACACCAGGGAAAGACACTGAGAATTTAGGATTTTGGCTTGGCACAAATGGAGATGTCTATCTGTAACAGAGTTAAAAACTGACAGATGAGCGGCATAGCATCAGCAGTAGTATTCAGCAGGATCTGACCAATTCTGGAGAACCGGTAGCTGAAATTTTGAGTAGTTTGGAGAACCGGTAAATACCACCTCTGAGTGGCCCCGCCCCCATCTATTCTCTGCCTCCCAAGTCCCAGCTGATCAGGAGGAAATGGGGATTTTGCAGTATCCTTCTCCTAGAGTGGGGAGGGAATGGAGATTTTATAGTATCCTTCCCCTGCCATGCCCACAAGCCATGCCCACAGAACCAGTAGTAAAAAATGTTGAATTCCACCACTGCATAGCATCACAATGCAACCCATTCCTCCCTTCCTGTTATATGGGTGTACAATAAAATGCACAAGAGCAGTAAGACTTGACTCCTGACATTGCACATACTATCTTGCAGATTTTTCACACCCGCTACCCATGGTATAACCACTGGTATAGTATAACTTAGTAAACATGTATTTATTGAATGTTGTTTAATGTACAATTTGATAGAGAAGAATAGAAAGAAAGACTTCAGCAAGCAGTATTGTATTTCAAGTGAATATTCCTGAACTCCACAAACCCAAAGCTCACCAGTTCCTGATATTTTTCATAGGAATATTTTCTCCCTAGCTCATGCTGGCAGCAATTTGTCTGAATGATCCGGCGGATAGCAGAAACAAAAATTGACTACCCTTCTTGTTTCACCAATCTGAATTAATCCTGAAGATTTTAAAATAAGTTCCATAGAAGTTAGGTGATAGCTCTTCTGTTTCCTGTATATAGGATTTGGTCAAATCCACATTCTGTGGAAAGTTAGGCTATTTCAAGTATGAATTTCTACTTTGCAAAGCCAGGCAAGGCAAACTATTTCTGAAGTAGTCAGAATTAAATGGCAATGTTGCAAATTTTATGTCTAATTTGGAGCTTTGGAGCACATCTACACATTATGCCTTTTCTTTCATAGTGATAGAATAGAATAGAATAAAATTTTTATTGCCCAAGTGTGATTGGACACACAAGGAATTTGTCTTGGTGCATATGCTCTCAGTGTGATATATATATATTCACTCAGCAATCATGAAAAATGTAAGAATAGAAGAACCAGCTCTAGTGGACTAGGGCAAGCTTTATCTTAATTCAGCATCTGGTTTCTCACAGTAGCCCAAACACAATTTCTGAGCTGTTCTCAAGCAGGAGGCGGAGATCTTCTACCCCTGTTCCCCTACAACTTGCCTTTAGAGTTCTAAGAAGATACCACAATCATAATCCTACTGTGCTGGTGCAGTGGTTAGAGTGCAGTACTGCAGGCTACTTTTGCTGCCTGCCGGCTGCCTGGAATTTGGAAGTTCAAATCTCACCAGGCTCAAGGTTGACTCAGCCTTCCATCCTTACAATTTGGGTAAAGTGAGGACCCAAATTGCTGGGGGCAATATGCTGATTCTGTAAACTGCTTAGAGAAGGCTATAAAGCACTGTAAAGCATTATATAAGTCTAAGTGCTATTGCTATTGCTTCTATCCCCAACCCAGTGTTAACACTGAGACCTCCAATCCAATACCCTTTGATAGATTTCTCTCCAAAAACATACTCAATCCCCTCTTAAATATATCCAGGTTAGTGGATTTCGGAGTAAAGGGTCCCCATGAGATAAGATAAGCTTATATTGGTACTTCATTGGGATGCAGCATGGGAAACCTTCTTTCATTGCTGCTATCTTTATCCCCAAAAAAGAGTTGAATCATTTCAAAGGATTCAGCATCTGCTCCATGCTTTCTGGGTTCCATATAAGATGCTGAAATGATGTTTCTTTGGATTCTGTATTGCTGGGGCATCTGCAGTGGGACCAAGTCCACTGTCAGAAGTTCTAGGCTAAGAGCAACAGAGGAAGTAGTTTCTTTACATTTAATTTACCTCCAGGCAACCAGTTGTCTGACTTCTACTTATGGAATGGAGCACTGCATTACACATACACACAATCATACAATTATTGCTGGAAACAACAGGAAATATGATTGTGGGATCTTTTTAGAAGTTGTCAGATGTGTCAATTGTAAAAATATGCTTTATGCTGCCGTAGTTAAATGGGTGACCCATAGCTGCTAGAATTATTTTGTAAAAAAAAAACACTATATTACAAAGTTAGTTTAGTAAAACACTTAGTTGTTTCAGCAAGTTCTCGAACTGTGACCGCAGGCTCTCAGTACATCCATCAGCTTTCAACTTAATTATATACAAAAATGCTATCTACAAGACAGTTCTCTCCTCAAAAATAATATATATATTTTATAATCAGGTTTTCAGGTAAGGCTATGAATTGTTTTAAGGCAGTTTCCTTAGTTTTTTTTAATTTCTTAGTAGTTGCTGAATTAATCTGATGCTCATTTGTATCAAAATCAATTTTACCTTTATAAAATGGCCTAGATACTTCACATTTATCAATAAGCTCTTTTGGAGGTGTTCCCTCTCTCTCTCTCTCTCCCTCTCTCTCTCTCTCTCTCTCACACACACACATGGTATTGATAAAAGGCACAAGCCCTTTTTAGATGTTTACTTAAATGCACAAAGAAATGAAAGCCATGGAAAAAGAGTCAATACTATATTCTGCCACCTCCTATCTAGAGTACAGATGGATTGGGGAGGGGGGGGTATCAGAAATAATGTTAATTGTTCAAGTAGTTGAATTTGGTCAAATCCCAATCTGAACTGGGTGTATTTAAACAGCAGGATTCTTCTAGAGTACATCCTTATTATTAATGCGTATTATTTCTCTTTTAATTGTGACTCTGAAGAGCTAATTTAGAAATAGATTGCAAATGACAAAATATTATCATTTGCTCAACAAAAGCTTGCTGAAATTATCAATTTTGCTCTTAATTGAGTAAAACGGGCAAAATCATTAACAGGAGGGGAGAACACCCACAAGTATCATAGTGTTGTTGCATAAATCTTATATTTGGACTATTATGTGCATTTTTGGTTGGTCTGTCTCAAATAAAGATTGACAAATTTGCAAAAAAATAAAAATAAAAATGAAGAGGGAGCATCTAGGCGTTTTACTCCCTCTCTTCCAATCTAAGAAGTGTTGCTGGGCTAAAGTAAAGCAGAATATTAAGGATCAAGAAAAGAGAGGGTTTTTATTTTTCTGCACTGCTTAATTAACCTTTCCAGAAAACTTGGCAAGGAATACCAACAAAGATGGCTTTAAAAGGGATTAAATGAATTCCCGGGGGACTTGGAACCTCTAGATTCATAAATGCATGTTTCTATGAGATGTCAGAGGAAACAATGGGAAACAGCACTCCCCATCAGTCTTTCTGGTGAGCTTTCAGGGAGAGCTGGCAGGACACCCTATGAAAAAGATTCTTGGCACTTAGAATGCTGGTAGAGATTAAAAATGAGGGAGGGGGAGGAGATTTTCAGGGAGAAAGTGACTGGCAGTAGAAAGCTTCAACACCCTGTTATTGACTGAATCTAGTGGCGGCAGTTTGTTGTCAAAATTGTCTAATTGTTAAAATTACACAGAAGTTCACTGGGCAAAAATATTTATCCAAGCTGTTGCTCTTCCTATAATTTGGATAATTTTTTTAGAGTTAAGAATGCTAAGATATATTTTCTATTTCACTCTAATCGTGCCCACCAACTTGCAGCAGACACTCGTGCTAGGAGTAATAAGGGTATTCGTGGGATGTTGGTGTCAAAAAAGTCAAAATGGCAGCCACAGCTCAAAGGTCCCACTACTTTTTAATGTTTGCTGCATGCACAACACAAAAAAGAGCAAAAAAGAGGCAATATCCCTGATATTGGAGCAGTACAAGCCATGTTATTGCCTCTGGCTATAGTTCTGTTGATCTTGTTATACTACAGCAACTTATTTCTACATACATTTCACTGAGAAAATGAGATGTGCCTTGATATATTGGCAAAGTCTTACAAGATTCAAAGGAAAAACTTGGGACTTTTCCTTATGAACAAGCTAAAATGCTACTTCCCAGCAGAGAAATATATGGCATAAATAATGCTGCCTCCACTGCCAATCACTATTCTGCCACTCTGAATTATTATCTACAACCGCATGCAAGCATTTAGGCTAACCCGGTCAGTCTATATGTTCTGATGAATTTCAAAGTGAACAGAAGCTGACATAACCTCCACATGGTGCAAAGTTAAACATGACAAGTTTCTGCAAATGTGAATGCATTCTTGTTATTTTTGTGAAGATGTTGAAGCGTCAGAATGAGAAAATTGTGAATATGGACAGTGCAAAAAATTCATCTTTTCAGTCAGTACTTTGTAACATCACCTTGGGGAAAACAACAGCTTCCAGACATTTTCTTGTAAGTAACAATGGGGTTTTTTATTCTTTACCAACTCTTTGCTGCAGAAGCTTAAATATACAGTATTCTTAGATTTTATTGCATGCATTCTATTAGGAGCCAAGCTAAGGGAAAGGGATTGTAAAAACTGTAAAAATTTCAGATGCTAAAAGCCAATTTATTTTGGTGTTAAAATGTGGTTCCTGCTGCATGACAAAGAAAAGGGATGTTCCCTGGCCTCACTAGGAGCTGGTCTGCCAGATTGGGGCTCAATTAGTAGTTTTCCAGAAACAAGATAAAGAGTTGGCCTTCTCACCAAATACTCAGTAGGTAACAGGACTCCACGGGCAGAGTGGGGTGCCTAGTTGGCTCTTATATCAACTTCCAGTACTTAAAGAATGGAGATAAAAGTTCATATATTATGGAATTTGTGCTCATATGAGCCTCAGTGGTGCAGTGGTAAGAGTGCAGTACTGCAGGTTACTTCTGCAGACTGCCGGCTGCCTGCATTTTGGCAGCTCGAGTCTCATGGGCTTAAGGGTGACTCTGCTTTCCATCCTTCCGAGGTGGGTAAAATGAGGACCCAGATTGTTGGGGGCAAGATTGTTGTGGAGCCCCCTAACCCCTGGGCCTGGCCCCCTGCCAGAGAGTGACTCATAGAGTGAGGAGGAAAGGCCATCAGGACTCCCTTCTGCAGGGCCGGCTTCCCTGGCTCAGCTCCAGGAGCCAGAGGTAGGCCAGGTGGAAGAAATAATGAGGCCTCTGTCTCCTGTATCTCCCCCTGCCCAGGCAATGCTCCCAGACCCAGCTGAGGACAATCAGTCCTGGTTGGACCCTAGGTTTCGTAGACAGGAGAGGTGGGAACAACAGAAGCAGGGGTGGGGCAGGCTTAAGAAGTGCTGAGTCACAGAGCCACACCCCACAGGGTATAAAAGCAGCAGGGGCTACTATACTACTCCGTGGAGAACAAATCAACTGCTTAGAGAGAACTTGAGCTGAAGTACTGTTTGTTCCTGGTTTCCTGGTTGACTCGCCGGCATCAAGAAAAGATAATGAGAAATTTGGCAGATGCTCGCTAGTTTACTGCCAGAGCTGATAGCTGCCATGGACTGAATTGCTGGCTAATTAAGTCATCACTCGTGCCTCCCGGACTGAGGTGGTGGGGGAGGACAGAACAAAGATGCTGATTCTGTAAACCACTTAGAGAGGGGCTGTAAAGCACTATAAAGCGGTATATAATTCTAAGTGCTATTGCTATTCTGGGATAAAGTTTGAAGGCATACTAAAATGTTGCTTCTCCTCCCAATTCTGTTCTTATAGCAACTAGCTCTGATTGTACTATGCTTTTGGAAGCAAATGCAGGTAGTCCTCAACTTACAGCAGTTGATTGAGTGACCGTTCAAAGTTACAACAGCACTTTAAAAAATGACTGAAAAATTCCATTTGATTAATCTCCACAATTATTAAATAGCATTTATAATTCATAAAAAGGGTAGTTATTGGAGGCGTAGCATGGCAATGCTTTCTTTCTCTCAGATTTTTTTTTCTTGCTATCACAATCTGGAGTATAAAGGTAAAACCAGGAATTCTAAGGATGAGTGGTGCACAATAACCTCAGCTACTGCATTTGATGGACCTAAAGATGAATACCTTTTACAGCAAAGTTTCCTGCTCTGGAGCTGAGAGAATTTGATGTATACACATATCCTCATGCACCAACCATGCCAACTCAGCTGTCCTAAGGGAATGCTTTCCTTGGAAACACTGTAAGCTCTCTAAGAACAGAAAAATGCACAAAAATGCCACATTTTGCTTGGACCCCCAAGTTTAGTTGCAGTGGGAATAGCTGAAAATATTAAACCAAGCATAGTTGGAAACTATTTTTTCCTATCAATAAATAAGTAAATAAATCTGTTTAATTAAGCAAAGATGAACGGGGTTATTTCCAAAACAGGGTGAAGATTTTTCTAATACGAATGTTAAAGAGAAACAGACACAAAAATTGCTGTGCAAAATCTCTCTCTTTCTCTATTCAGCCTCTCAGGTAATGTTCACCCCTCAATTAAGTAGAGCAATTAAAGATTGTCTCATTGCCTTCTTTAATTTGGTGTCCTCCAGCTGAGTTGGGAGTTCATTTTTTAAATATTTATTATGCATTTGTAAGCTGTATGATTAATCACTTTGGTGTAATGGTTAAGGCACCAGACTAGAAACTAGAAGACTGTGAGTTTTAGTCCCACTTAAGTACAAAGCCAGTGACTTTGGGCCACTCACTCTCTCTTAGTTCTAGGAAGTATACACTGGTAAACCACTTCCAAAATCTTAACAAGAAAACTGCAGGGACTTGTCCAGTCAATTACCAAGAGTCAGGACAGGATAGGGCAGGATACCAAAAGAAAGAACATAATATCATGAATAAAAAACACTATCCTGACTTTGACTTATGTCCAGAGACAGTGTCCCACAGTTGACTCTGACCATAATGTCACTAAATTTGTCTTCCTCAACAGACTCAACCTTAGATTAATGCATTTCAGGTGGACATCTCTGCAGGAAGTTGGGTGCCCTATATGAAGTTCAAATAAGGCCAGCGTTGATTTTCTATTCTTGGGGTGTCCATGGGGGGACTGAATAAGACATGGGCATCAGCCTCATGTTCAAAGCCCCATCTCTTCTTTCATAAATTGAATGTGCAAATGCATATAAAAACAAAGTAAAGCTTCACCTGTGTCATCATGACTCTCCTTACTTTCCTGGCATTCTGTGGCTCTTCTGCATATCCCTAACTTATAAAGAGGGCTACAGGTTTTTTAAAAAGTTAATTAATTTTATTTTTATTGAAATAGCAATCATTTTAAATAACAACTGTGGCATAATAAATATCATCTAACACATTGTATGGATCTGGCCTCCTATAAAGCCTAAACATTATTAAAACCGCTTGGTTACTAAAAATAAGGCTACTTGGAAAACTAGAGCCTTGTTCCATACTAGATAGAATTTGGCTATTTGGTGTTGATTATGGAAAGGCATTTGTTATGTATGAAACTATTGGAGGGAAATTTAGGCGAGAAAATACACATTGCCAAATGGTACCTCAGCTAGGTGGGTATAAAAGGACAGTGGTTTAATTTATTTAAATAAATAAATAAATAAATAGTGCCAGTTGTTGGATTTTCACCCTATATTAAAGACCTGTTGTCACTGATCTCATCTCTTGCCTCCTCATTTGCCCGATTCAACATTGGCGACAAAGGTGGGATTGAGGCTGGCACAGAGCTAAGAAGAGCGAGCAAGTCACTCTTGAATCCAACCAAGCGGCACAACCTCGACGAAGACCAGGCATGGGATGTCTGCCTACATGCCTCCAGCTCCATTCGATCTGGCCACTGAAAAGTGGGGTTTGTACATGGCCCAATTCAATTGCTTCCTCGAAGCAAACGACTTTCAAGGACTACCGGACAATTGGAAGAGAGCCTACTTCCAGAATCACTTTCCGAGCCGACGCCAGTCCAAACCGTTCCCTGGCACATTCTCAAGGAAACCCTCAGGGTATACTATGCCCCGATGCCATCCAAATTCATACAGCAGTACGAATTCTGCCAGCGGCTGCAGCCCAAAGGCAAACCAGTCAGTACTACATGGCCACCCTTGCAAGGCTGCGACATACTGTGGGTACCGAGATTTGGATGATGCGATCCTAGAGCAATTAATCTATGGAGTGAGGGATATACGGCTACAAAGATTACTGTCAAGGTCCAACCTAACCCTACAAGTCGCAATCGATGAAGCAAGGGCACATGAACTATCATCAAAAGCCGCAGAAACACTTCAGAGACCAGGCACATCTAGCACATCGGCAAATGTGGCTCCAGTTCACCGAGAAGAAACTAAGCTCGAAATCTAAGAGTCAGAAGAAGAGGTTTTCAAAACAGATAAAGCGGGATGAGATGAAGAAGATGAATGTGGTAGCTGAGGAGGAAATTACCAAAGAAACAATTGCTGATTCAAATACGCTGCCTGCCGGCAGTGTGAGAGAAAGGGACACCTGTCAAGAGTGTGCTAGGTGAATCAACCTTCCTGCCAAAAGAATAGAGCCGAATGGAAACCAACCAATCAGCAGCTGCCCTCATGCCTAAGGACCCAAAATGGTCCCTTTAAAAAAGGCGCGAAATCAAATCAAGTCCACATCAGCCAAGCCAATGCCAGCCTAGAGGAAAAGATTTTCACCATGGTTGGCATCGACAGCAAACAAATAGAAATGGAGGTCGACACCAGAACGTCCATCACAATCATCTCCTGGGACAACATCAAACCGGCACTGCCACACATCAAGAAAGAAGCCCTGGAATACCAAAGACTTCGTGTGCGAGACTATCAAGGGAACCACATCCCTGTGGAAGGAATTGCAACCGTGAGAGTGACCTACAGCCAACATAACAAACAACTACAAGTGACCATCATTTGAGGGAAACTCCCAAACCTCCTGGGGCTGGACTGGATCAGAGCCCTAGGGATGGGAGTCTATGGGGTCATCGGAATTCACGCCATTAACCAAAGCCTGAAGGAAGACCTTCCATGAGAGTTCCAAGACATATTCACCGGCAACCTCGGCAAGTATGTGGGGACCCCCATTGCCTTTAACTTAGACCCTGGGATTGCCCCAATCAAACTAAAAGCAAGGCAGGTACCTTTCGCACTAAAGCCCAAGATCAACCAGGAACTGGATAAGCTAGTCAGGCAAGGGATACTAGTTCCCATTGACCATGCGAGATGGGAGTCACTAGTTCCCATAGTGACCCCCATAAAGCCCGATGGGTCTGTCCACATCTGCGCGGACTTCAAAGCAACCCTAAACAAGGCCATGCAGAAGAGCGCCTATCCGGTGCAGATAGTGCAACATCTATTGCACTCCCTGGGGTCAGGAAAAACATTTGCTAAACTTCACTTGGCGCAGGCATACCAGTAACTGCTGGTAGATGGCACCACAGCCAAAGCACAAACTATAGTAACCCACAGAGGTGCCTTCAAATGCACCCGGTTACAATTTGGAGTCAGCCTAGCCCCTGGACTTTTCCAAAACTTAATGGAAAGGTTACTGCAAAGAATACCAGGAGTAGTACCATACTTTGATGATGTCCTGGTATCGGCAGATAACCAACAACAACTGGGAGACAGACTAAGGAGTGTCCTGACAGTCTTTAGAAATGCAGGACTTCAAGTCAAGCTGGACAAATGCCAAATCAGGGTACTGACAGTAGAGTTCCTAGGATACCAAATAGATGAAGCAGGCATCCACCCCACAGAGTCCAAAGTCAAAACCATCCAAGAAGCACCCACTTCACAAAACAAAGCAGAACTGCAAGCCTTCCTGGGGCTCCTAAACTTCTATGCCATCTTCCTGAAACAAAAAGCCACAATAGCAGAACCCCTACATAGACTCCTAGCTAAAAAAGCACCCTGGGTCTGGGAGAAAGTTGAAGTGGCTGCATTCGCTGGGGTCAAGAAATTACTAACAGAGGACAGCCTATTGATTCAGTACAATAATACTCTCCCACTTGTCCTCCTCTGCGATGCCTCACCCTTTGGAGTGGGAGCCATGCTGAGCCACCGGCTGCCCAACGGGTCTAAAGCACCCATCACATATTTCTCCCGAACCCTGTCCAGTGCTGAGAGGAATTACAGTCAGCTGGACAGAGAAGCCCTGGCCGCCGTTGCTGGGGTCAAAAAATTCCATGAATACCTTTCCGGCAGGACATTTGAACCAGGGGTGAAATCTAAAACTTTTCCCTACCGGTTCTGTGGGCATGGCTTAATTGGTGGATGTGGCTTGGTGGTCAGATGACTGGGTGGGCGTGGCCAATAACAATAAATAATAAAAATAATAAACAAAGTATACAAAACTATAAGAGGTACCAAAAACCAACTTTCACACTTTACACACACACAATACAACACAACTGACTCACACACAATGTAAAAGCAGCTGCACTTCACCCAAAATGGCCCCTGCAACAAGTAGGAACCTCACACTTTCACATTTACACACACACAACACAACTGACTCTCTCTCTCTCATACATACACAAGCACGCACACACACACACACACACACAATGCCACATACAGCTTTGTGAGATTTTGTGTGTTTGTGTAGTTAGAGTGAAACACTACAGAAACACACCAAATCTCAGAAAGCTGCACAAATATTTTATTTTATTATTATTTTTATTTATTTTTTTAGATCAGGGGGTCTCCAACCTTAGTAACTTAGTTTGTGGACTTCAACTCCCAGAGTTCCTCATTCAGCAAAGCAGGAAGTCAAAGCAAACTGTAATCAGTAGCTGAAGAAAAGCAGGAGCAGTAATTATAGGTAAGTGAGGAGGGGGAGTTGGCTGGGCATGGGTGGGGGCTCTTGTAAGTGGGGGCTGTTAAAAAGTGAGTTTAAAAGCCTGTGAGGATCAGGAAACTCCTCTGGGATTGCCAGAGGAGGCTTTTAAAACCTCTTTTTTTCCCGCCCTTCGGCTGAAGAGGGTTTTTTAAAAAAAACTTTTAAAGGGTTTTGATGATCTCTGCTCAGCCCCGTGATCATCAGAGGGTTTTTTTTTTACTTTTAAAGTCATGTTTTTGGCTGAAGAAAAACTTTTAAAAGTAAAAAAAAAACCTCTGCTGATGGTACGGCTCAGCAGAAGCAGGGGGCGGGGCCAGGGATTTTTGCTACCGGTCCTCCGAACCAGCAGCCGCCATCGCTACCGAATTGTGCAAGCCGGTCCAAACCGGGAGCATTTCACCCCTGATTTGAACTCATTACATACCACCGCCCCCTACTAGGACTGTTGGCAGGGGACCGACCCGCACCAGTAGCCATGTCACCGAGACTGACAAGGTGGGCTATTTTCCTGGCGGCATACTCTTACACCCTGGTCCACTGCTCTGGCAAAGACTTGAGCCACACCGATGCTCTAAGCAGATGCCCACTGCCAAGGCTGGTGGAAGACCCAACCCCAGGAAAACTAGCACTGCTAATAAACTCTTTGGACTCCGGTCCCCTTACATCAGCAGAAGTAGCGAGGGCATCCAGAAGGGATTTTATTGTTAAGACGGTCATTGGCTGGGTACTGAGGGGTTGGCCTAAGGAACCAGTACCAGGAAAATACAAACAGTTTCTGACGAAACAAGGTAAACTGTTAACATGGGGGGGTGTTATTGTAGGGAGATCACATTGTTATACCAGCAAGTATACAAGATAGGGTATTGGAAATATTGCATGAAGGACACCCAGGGATTGTACGGATGAAAGGGCTGGCAAGGAGTTATGTGTGGTGGCCACAAATGGACAATGACATCTCTAAATGGGAGGGAGATGTCCCCAATACCAGGAACCCAGACCCAACACACACCCCCAGGAAAAGAATTGGAGAGACCCCGAGGCCCCTGGCTCAAATCCATATAGACTTCACGGGATCATTCCATGGCCAAACATTTTTAATAATAGTTGACGCTTTTTCAGTGGCTAGAAGTATATACCACTGCAGAAGCGGTCATTAGAGCCCTCAGAAAACTATTTGCTACCCATGGGCTACAGGACACCCTACTTTCAGAATATTGGCCCCAATTCACTGCAACCCTTTTTGAGGGCTACCTGGCAGAGCTGGGCATCTGCCATGCCCTCTCGGCCCTGTACTACCCGGTTGCAAATGGTTTGGCAGAACGATTTGTTAGATCCATGAAAGAGGCATTGGCACGACTAGGGCCAGGGGATTGGCAGGAAAGAATAGATATTTTCCTAGCGGCCCAACACCTTGCACAGCCACAGGCCTCAGCCCAGCTGAGTTACTGATGGGAAGAAAGTTAAGGTGCACATTGGATAGGTTGAACCCCAATTATTCCCCGGATGGGTACCAGTAGGGAGGAGAAAGGACAAGGGGTTCCAAACAGGGGATCCAGTATTTGCAAAGAATTATGCCAAAGGCCCCACATGGCTGGCCAGCATGGTAGAAGGGATCACAGGCCCAAAGTCCTACACCATGGACATGGGCAACGGAAAAATAGAAAGGAAACATATAGAGCAACTGCGAAGGCGGGTAGAACAAACACCAAAGAAGCCAGTCCCTGACTACAAACAAATCTCTCCAACAGCTAACTCAAGCCCGAGGGTACCGGAGGACTTACCTGAGGACTTCAGTGTTCAGCGATGGTCTCCACCACAGTCAGTTCCAGCCGATGACAAAACTGCCAATAATCCATTAGAAAGTGAACAAACAGCCGCCAATAATCCAAACCAAGAGGGCCCAACAGAAGAGCTGGGAGGAACAGAAAGTACCTCCGACCAGGATGCCTCCCCGAACAAAACAGAATTGTGCAGGTCAAGTAGACACAGGGAACGCCCTAGCTACCTGCATGATTACATATGCAAATAAATGTAAATTTTGAGCAAAGTGTCTTCTGGGAAGGGAGTGGTGTTATGTATGAAACTATTGGAGGGATATTTAGATGGGAAAATACACGTTGCCAATTGGCTGGTACCTCAGCCAGGTGAGTATAAAAGGAGAGCTGTTCCCTGGTGTCAGTTGTTGGATTCTCACCCTATCTTAAATAGCTGTTGTCACTGATCTCGTCTCGCCTCCTCATTCACCTAATCCAACAGCATTTACCCTTTTCTTTTCTAGAGAAGCATATCTGAAAACTGAGGCTATTGACTTTATCTTCTGGAATCATTTGGAGTTTACAATGCTGAAATTCAAATTAATTAAAAATGGCCATACACGAATGTGTATTGGAACAATTTTGGCATTAGAGCCCCAAATCTGGAACAGACTTCTTAGCTGGACACTAACTAAGTTTGGGAGGGGGGAGAGGTCACTGGGCACATTTGGACATTGCAGTATGTACCTTATGTTCTTTAAAAATTTCAGCAGGTTCTGACCAGTTCTGGAGAACCGGTAGTGGAAATTTTGAGTAGTTCAGAGAACTGGTAGTAAAAAATCTGACTGGCCCCGCCCCCATCTATTCTCTGCCTCCCAAGTTCCAGCTGATCAGGAGGAAATGAGGATTTTGGAGTAACCTTCCCCTGGAGTGGGTGTGGGAATGGAGATTTTACAGTATCCTTCCTCTGCCATGCCCACAAAGCCACATTCACAAAACTACGCCCACAAAGCCAAGCCACACCCACAAAGCCACGGCCACAGAACCAGTAGTAAAAATCTTTGAAACCCACCACTGGCATGTTTCTATCGCTAAATGTTATCAATATCAATATTATCCTAGTATCAAGATAACCTATTTGTTGAGGATCTGTCCTTGTAATGTAGCAGTGCCTTCAACTCAGCAACAAGGATGCAGCTGGAAAGTGAGCTTTTCCATTGGAACATACAACACAGCTTCCTCTGCAAATATTTGGATGCCTGAAAGAGTAGGCCACCGGCAGGACTCCAATTGGCCTGCTATAAGACTATCCCTCCCAATAGGCATAAAGCCTCAGGGCCATTTCTGCTTTGGTTGCTGGAGAGAATCGGTCATCACAAATCTGGTTGCCTCTCTTCCAGCCAAATGGGAATAGCAATCTGGTGGACAATATTCCATGAAGTTGCTATTCCTACCAATAACATCTGTGCTACCTCCTATTAAATGATCCCTTTTTCGCCTTTCTTTTCTCCTTTTCAGAAAACATATTGACTTGCCAGAGAGAAGAACAAACTGCAAAGAGAACAGTGTAGTTTTCCTCTTCTCCAGAAGCAGGGATCGTTCAACCTCCTTGCTTTTTCTTCATGAACTTTAGCTTCATACCTTGCCCTCGTGTGAGACTGATTTTGGAGATGAAGAAAAGCACAGCACCATAGCAGCATGGGGGAAAACCTATAGTGATTGTGAAGAATTCAAAAAGACCCATTGATTAATAGGCCAGGTTTTGCTTCCCAAGTCCCAATACTTTTTATGATTACTGTATACTTTTCGGAACACTAGTAAGCACTAGTGATTCAGCATTTTTATTTCCATGGAACCTGCATGAGACTTAGATGGGTCCCAAATCATTAAATAAAAATGATGCTGAAGGCTAGTGCTTTTCTTCGTTATATTTTCTTTGTCATATTTTCACTTTTTTAATTGGAAAGATCTTTAAAGAATTAAAGTCAGGAATGCCTGTTTTCTTCTGCTTTAGAGAGTTAAATCTGGCTTCTTCAGTGCTGGGTTTTGTTGTTTCTTTTTCTTTTTGTTTGGGTTTTTTTTTTCATTGTGGGTGTTGTTGTTGGGGGTTTTTTGCTGGGTTTTTTTTGGCAATAAAGATAAATTTTTATGCTATTGGCCTTTTCCAGATTACTGCTTTTAAGGAATATTTAGCTACATTGCAAGCTGCTAGTTCCTGAGTTGTGTTGTAAATATATTGCTTAGGCTGCTAAACTGTTATTTTATTGCATGCCAATTTACTATTTATAAATCAATTTCACTCTATTAAAAGAAAGGCTAGGGCTGAATTGCAAGAAAAAGATAAATAAAATTACGCCCATGTTCACACAGTGTTTCTTCCAGGAAATTAGTATCCAGTCTCCTGCTGCCAGATTTTGCAGACGTTTTATTTCCTGTGAGTGAACTGCTGTGTTCACTGTTTGAATTGTTTTTGTAGATTTATATAACTTTTCCAGCTGTAGCCTGAGAGATGAAAACTTTCCAACATTATAAACAGGTTTACTATAACCAGCAGCAACTGGCCTGTGGCCTGTGACAGGAAGCTTGGCCATGCCTTGATGAGGCCCTTTGGAGCACAACAGCGATGGAATTCTTCTCACTTAGATAAAAAGGCAACATGATTCTCCGTGACAAGGCACTTCATATTGCCTTGAAGCCTTAACTGACCATTCCAATAATGCTTCTACAGAAAAGCAGCTACTGGAATGACCTGGGGGAGGATTCAGAAGAGAGAAGAGGCAAAGTAGTGTATTGCGACCACTTCATTCCCGTATTAGGGGCAAAGAAGCCATGCTATCTTCCAAAGCAGGTGTTTTACCTTTTTCAAAAATCTGCACAGCTACTTCCAAGAAATCAAAATAATAATAGAATAACAGAATTGAAAGGGACCTTGGAGGTCTTCTAGTCCAACCCCCAATACCATTTCAGACAAATTGTTGTCCAATCTCTTCTTAAAAATCTCCAGTGTTGAAGCACCCACAACTTCTGGAGGGAAGTCATTCCACTGATTGAGCAAAATAAGGAGCTAGTGAATGAATAAGATGAATAAATTCCTCTCTGAATAAGGAAGAGACTTGGAAAATGGCCACATGTGCTCCATACATTAGCTCCTCATGAAGAGAGTGTAAGAAAGTGGTCTTTGGCTGGTTTTAGAGCTCTGGGAGCTGAGGGATCACCATCTTTTCTCAAGCCATGGATGGCGCTTTTACAAGGATACATGGTTTGGATACTTCCTCTCTTAATCACTTCTGGAAATTGCTAGTTAATTGCTTTTTGGGTAGAATCTTCAAGAACGGCAAGTTTCATTCCGCTGGGTGAGTCTCTTTCAATCCTTAGCAAAAGAAGCTTTATGCAAGTTTAAGTTTTAAAAAATATTTTGGAATAAATAGCAACAGGATGATTAGAATATTGATTCCGAAAAGTTATAAACAGACTAAAGGACCAGATTAATTAGAAATAAGATTTTGAGATAAAGGTTTTGAAATAAATTACAAAAATCCTTCCCGCAGTAAAATGTTGTTATTTACCATTCTATAAAAATGTAAAGGTTTTAAGTTAAGCATAAGAAATCTTTCCATGCGAAAATGCTATTAATTGAAAAAAAATGGGACTTTGAAGGTTAAACACTAGAGGTAACCAGAAAGAATTAAACATTATAATTAAAGGAGAAAAGACCCACTTACACAAAATGGAAAAAAAATACTCTAACTTTGGACGAGTTCAAGGATATTTAGGAACAATGTATTCAGAAATTGATTTTAAGATTGTCTGCTATCATAAAACTGGATTTAAAAGAAGTTATAGAAAAAGAAAGAGGTTTCACTGGACACAATCAGACAGTGATTCAAATGGATTTGAAAATGATAGATTACAAGAATGATATGGAAAATATTTTACACTAGATATACAGTTGAAACCAGATTACGTCTTAATAATTAAAAGAGGTATACAAATAACAATCAGAATAATGACTTTTCTAAGAGACTGTTCTAAGAATTTTCTAAGAGATAAAGAGAAAATGAAAAGAAATCAATTTCTGGGGCTCTAAAGAGTTTTAAATTATTTAAAGATATTTTATATTGCTAAAAGTAAAGGGAAGATATATAGAGTTGGTTTATTTGATCAGCATTAAATTATATGTGTTATTTCTAGTAACTCTTAATGGACTTTTGCTGATTAGGACCAAATGATGTGGCTCTAAGGTTTTATTTATAAATAAAAGAAAAACATCTTTTGCTGTAGTATCAAATAAAGTGATAAGTTACTGAAATTGTTTGAAGGAGAAGGTCATTTCTTTAGATATATATATATATATATATATATATATATTTGTTTTCTGAGGTTTTCACGGGTGTTTGTATATAGGTCTTTGGTTGTTCGGGTTTTCTCCCATGTAAAATTGGAAGTGTCTTGGCGACGTTTCGACGAAGTCTCATTCGTCATCTTCAGGCTTCAGCTTCGTGCTTCTGGGAGCAGTGTGCGATCGCAGCTGTTTCTTCCTTTTAACTGCTAGTGGGGGTTTGAACTGATTGGGTGGGAGTTTGGCTGTGCTCTGATTGGATGGGGGGTTTTTGTGCTCTGATTGGCTGGGGGTGTGTCCTGTGTTGGTGGGGGCTTGGTTGTGCTCAGTCTAGTCTGTGCTGCAGGGGGATTTGAGCTGGTGAGCTGCATAGCTGTTGTTTGGCTTTGTGGTCGTGCTACATCTTCATAGTGGGTGTCAGTCTGCTGCATGAATGGATTGGAGGGGTTTGAAATGGCTAATGTTGCAGCTGCGGTCTGGCTTCTGGTCCTTGGTCGTGCTTCATGATCAGTGTGGGTTTGGGTCTGCTTTCTGGGTGGATGTGCGGTGGTGACATCCTGTGTGGACCTTGTGAGTGTGGGTCTGGTGTCATTCCTCGTGTTAGGGACTCGTTCAAAAAAGAGGAACCAACTTCTTCCCTGGTCCAACACTTTAAAGTCACAGGACATGATATTGACTTTAAAAAGACCAGAACTATCGCCAAAACTGAACACTTTAACAACAGAATAATCAGAGAAGCCATTGAGATAGAGAAACGCCCACACAGCATGAACAAACGAGATGACACCTCCCGCCTACCAGCCATTTGGAAACCCGCCCTTATTGACAAACGAGTCTCTAACACGAGGAATGACACCAGACCCACACTCACAAGGTCCACACAGGATGTCACCACCGCACATCCACCCAGAAAGCAGACCCAAACCCACACTGATCATGAAGCACGACCAAGGACCAGAAGCCAGACCGCAGCTGCAACATTAGCCATTTCAAACCCCTCCAATCCATTCATGCAGCAGACTGACACCCACTATGAAGATGTAGCACGACCACAAAGCCAAACAACAGCTATGCAGCTCACCAGCTCAAATCCCCCTGCAGCACAGACTAGACTGAGCACAACCAAGCCCCCACCAACACAGGACACACCCCCAGCCAATCAGAGCACAAAAAACCCCCATCCAATCAGAGCACAGCCAAACTCCCACCCAATCAGTTCAAACCCCCACTAGCAGTTAAAAGGAAGAAACAGCTGCGATCGCACACTGCTCCCAGAAGCACGAAGCTGAAGCCTGAAGATGACGAATGAGACTTCGTCGAAACGTCATCAAGACACTTCCAATTTTACATGGGAGAAAACCGAACAACCAAAGACCTATATATATATATATATAAAACCAAAGACCTACATATATATATATATATATATATATATATATATATATATATATATATATATATATATATATATATATATATATATATATATATATATATATATATATATATATATATATATTCTTTTTCTCTTTTATTTCTCTTTTTCCCCTCCAGAGTATTTTTGCTTTCTTTTCTCTTTTTTATATTTTTCTTAATTTGTATTAGTTTTTTAAATATTTATAACTGTAAACTTCAATAAAAATATTATATAAGAAAACTAAGATCTGCACAACCATAGGAAGCTACATTTCCAGAAAAATAAAAGATTTTATTGTCAATGGAGGAATTCATCCAGGTCATGATTGTCCCAAAGGTGCTTTTTCAAGAGGCAACTGGACTTTCTGGTTTTTCTTTTGAAGATGTTTCGCTTCTCATCCAAGAAACTTCTTCAGATCTGACTGGATCCTTCTATTCCCCACCATCCAATCAGAGCTAAAGAAGTTTCTTGGATGAGAAACAAAACGTCTTCAAAAAAAAACCAGAAAGTCCAGCTGCCTCTTGAAATAACACTTTGGGGACAAAAGGCCTGCTTTAGAGTTCACGTGCCTATCAATATAGCTCTACGTGCCACCTGTGGCACGCATGACATCACAGTCTTAGATAGACCCACATTTTCTGATTAGTTAATGGACCCTATCCAGCTTGCTAGATAGTAATGATCACAGAAGTATCAGACTGACAGAAGAAAGTGTGGGGAACATTACAGGCAAAAGAAAATCTGACAGAAACTGGTTCTCATTAAATACTAGGTCCAGTCTGAAGAGACTTCAATCCACTCCATTGAAAGAAAGAAAAACAATGTTTAGGGAAGCAGCATGGTTGTCATTCCTAATGTCTGAGATCCATCAACAGGGATCTGTGCAGTGGAGGATAAAACTTGTAGATGGAGAGAAGACAGCAAATATTTTTCAATTACAGAAGAGAGCCATTTTCTACTTCAAACAGAATGGAATTCACAGGAACCCAGGGCTGAGTACCAGAAGTTAAAACACTTCAGAACTCTCTCCAGTACACAAGAACAACACTGTATCTTTTCTTTGAAGAATAAAATGTTTATGTTTCTAATTTTGGGCATAATGAGAGGAGTTTTGTTCCTACATCATACAAGTTTTAAAAAGGCAAATGTGCCTTTCACTTCCAAATCACTAACCTCGGTCTGATCTTTGAAGCACTCATAAGTGAGTGTACATTTTATGATGACTTTTGCATTATGATACAAAGGGCCAGAATTACTAGAGAAGATGTTTCTGCTGATCTTCAGTATCACATGAACCATAAAACTAAACATTTGAGCATATTCAAAAGTTTTAATGTTCATTCATAAAATTTCCCTTGCATTCAGAGTTTCTATTAGGCTTAATATGTTTCTTGTTTTGACAGTTACATTTCTATCCATTTCTATCTAGCTATGTTATGAAAGTTTTCCATCTACATCTTGTCCTCAGAATAAACACATCATGTGTACTCTTCCTATTGTCGATCCTTAGAACCAGAGCTTTGTTTTTCTTCATATTTGCAAAACATGAAGTGGATAACATCTTAGATCAGTGATGGCTAACCTTTTTGCCATCGCTCGCCAAAAGCGTGCCCACATCCATAATTCTATGTGCCCCACCTCCCTGCGTTCCCCCCGCTTATGGCACAGTGGGCCCAGTAGGCCCATTTTTCACTCTCCCCAGGCTCCAGAACCTTTCTAGGAGCCTGGGGAAAGCAAAAATAGCTTTCCCCACCCCACTCCAGAAGCCAGAAACTGTCCATTTGCTGACTTCCGGTGGGAGCAGAAGGCCTGCTTTAGAGTTCACGTGCCTATCAATATAGCTCTACGTGCCACCTGTGGCACGCATGACATCACAGTCTTAGATAGACCCACATTTTCTGATTAGTTAATGGACCCTATCCAGCTTGCTAGATAGTAATGATCACAGAAGTATCAGACTGACAGAAGAAAGTGTGGGGAACATTACAGGCAAAAAGAAAATCTGACAGAAACTGGTTCTCATTAAATACTAGGTCCAGTCTGAAGAGACTTCAATCCACTCCATTGAAAGAAAGAAAAACAATGTTTAGGGAAGCAGCATGGTTGTCATTCCTAATGTCTGAGATCCATCAACAGGGATCTGTGCAGTGGAGGATAAAACTTGTAGATGGAGAGAAGACAGCAAATATTTTTCAATTACAGAAGAGAGCCATTTTCTACTTCAAACAGAATGGAATTCACAGGAACCCAGGGCTGAGTACCAGAAGTTAAAACACTTCAGAACTCTCTCCAGTACACAAGAACAACACTGTATCTTTTCTTTGAAGAATAAAATGTTTATGTTTCTAATTTTGGGCATAATGAGAGGAGTTTTGTTCCTACATCATACAAGTTTTAAAAAGGCAATGTGCCTTTCACTTCCAAATCACTAACCTCGGTCTGATCTTTGAAGCACTCATAAGTGAGTGTACATTTTATGATGACTTTTGCATTATGATACAAAGGGCCAGAATTACTAGAGAAGATGTTTCTGCTGATCTTCAGTATCACATGAACCATAAAACTAAACATTTGAGCATTTTCAAAAGTTTTAATGTTCATTCATAAAATTTCCCTTGCATTCAGAGTTTCTATTAGGCTTAATATGTTTCTTGTTTTGACAGTTACATTTCTATCCATTTCTATCTAGCTATGTTATGAAAGTTTTCCATCTACATCTTGTCCTCAGAATAAACACATCATGTGTACTCTTCCTATTGTCGATCCTTAGAACCAGAGCTTTGGTTTTTCTTCATATTTGCAAAACATGAAGTGGATAACATCTTAGATCAGTGATGGCTAACCTTTTTGCCATCGCTCGCCAAAAGCGTGCCCACATCCATAATTCTATGTGCCCCACCTCCCTGCGTTCCCCCCGCTTATGGCACAGTGGGCCCAGTAGGCCCATTTTTCACTCTCCCCAGGCTCCAGAACCTTTCTAGGAGCCTGGGGAAAGCAAAAATAGCTTTCCCCACCCCACTCCAGAAGCCAGAAACTGTCCATTTGCTGACTTCCGGTGGGAGCAGAAGGCCTGCTTTAGAGTTCACGTGCCTATCAATATAGCTCTACGTGCCACCTGTGGCACGCATGACATCACAGTCTTAGATAGACCCACATTTTCTGATTAGTTAATGGACCCTATCCAGCTTGCTAGATAGTAATGATCACAGAAGTATCAGACTGACAGAAGAAAGTGTGGGGAACATTACAGGCAAAAAGAAAATCTGACAGAAACTGGTTCTCATTAAATACTAGGTCCAGTCTGAAGAGACTTCAATCCACTCCATTGAAAGAAAGAAAAACAATGTTTAGGGAAGCAGCATGGTTGTCATTCCTAATGTCTGAGATCCATCAACAGGGATCTGTGCAGTGGAGGATAAAACTTGTAGATGGAGAGAAGACAGCAAATATTTTTCAATTACAGAAGAGAGCCATTTTCTACTTCAAACAGAATGGAATTCACAGGAACCCAGGGCTGAGTACCAGAAGTTAAAACACTTCAGAACTCTCTCCAGTACACAAGAACAACACTGTATCTTTTCTTTGAAGAATAAAATGTTTATGTTTCTAATTTTGGGCATAATGAGAGGAGTTTTGTTCCTACATCATACAAGTTTTAAAAAGGCAAATGTGCCTTTCACTTCCAAATCACTAACCTCGGTCTGATCTTTGAAGCACTCATAAGTGAGTGTACATTTTATGATGACTTTTGCATTATGATACAAAGGGCCAGAATTACTAGAGAAGATGTTTCTGCTGATCTTCAGTATCACATGAACCATAAAACTAAACATTTGAGCATTTTCAAAAGCATTTTCAAAAGTTTTAATGTTCATTCATAAAATTTCCCTTGCATTCAGAGTTTCTATTAGGCTTAATATGTTTCTTGTTTTGACAGTTACATTTCTATCCATTTCTATCTAGCTATGTTATGAAAGTTTTCCATCTACATCTTGTCCTCAGAATAAACACATCATGTGTACTCTTCCTATTGTCGATCCTTAGAACCAGAGCTTTGTTTTTCTTCATATTTGCAAAACATGAAGTGGATAACATCTTAGATCAGTGATGGCTAACCTTTTTGCCATCGCTCGCCAAAAGCGTGCCCACATCCATAATTCTATGTGCCCCACCTCCCTGCGTTCCCCCCGCTTATGGCACAGTGGGCCCAGTAGGCCCATTTTTCACTCTCCCCAGGCTCCAGAACCTTTCTAGGAGCCTGGGGAAAGCAAAAATAGCTTTCCCCACCCCACTCCAGAAGCCAGAAACTGTCCATTTGCTGACTTCCGGTGGGAGCAGAAGGCCTGCTTTAGAGTTCACGTGCCTATCAATATAGCTCTACGTGCCACCTGTGGCACGCATGACATCACAGTCTTAGATAGACCCACATTTTCTGATTAGTTAATGGACCCTATCCAGCTTGCTAGATAGTAATGATCACAGAAGTATCAGACTGACAGAAGAAAGTGTGGGGAACATTACAGGCAAAAAGAAAATCTGACAGAAACTGGTTCTCATTAAATACTAGGTCCAGTCTGAAGAGACTTCAATCCACTCCATTGAAAGAAAGAGAGAAAAAACATGATGAGCTTTAATCAAAATGCTGATGAAAAAAGAAGGATAACCTTGGGGCAAGATGTTCTTTTCACTTAGTTCTTGAAGCATAAAATGTGAAACCAATTTGAAAACAGTCAAGTTTTTTTTTTCCCCTGCCCTTAAAAATGGGAAAAGAATGTCTGACAATATTACAAGAGAGCTTTCATCCCCATTGTCTAAGTCCCGCTTCTACTAGGATCCATATGAGCAAAATAATTAGACATACTTGCAGTACTTTGATGGTCATTAATTGAATTACCTTCTCTACTTCCCTCACCCTACCAACATTCTCCTGGAAATAGGTACCGCAAATAGCACATCATGCTGGAGGGCCAGGGACAGGGGTTGCTCCTCTGCCTTGGTCCTGTTAGATATCTCATCGGCTTTTGATACCATCGACCATGGTATCTTGCTGCGCCGGTTGGAGGGGTTGGGAGTGGGAGGCACCGTTTATCGGTGGTTCTCCTCCTACCTCTCTGACCGGTCGCAGACGGTGTTGACAGGAGGGCAGAGATCGACCGCGAGGCACCTCACTTGTGGGGTGCCACAGGGGTCGATTCTCTCGCCTCTCCTGTTCAACATCTATATGAAGCCGTTGGGCGAGGTCATCAGTGGCTTTGGGGTGAGCTATCATCTGTACGCTGATGATACTCAGCTGTACTTCTCCACCCCAGGCCACCCCAGCGAAGCTGTCGAAGTGCTGTCCCGTTGTCTGGAGGCCGTACGGGTCTGGATGGGGAGAAACAGACTCAGACTCAATCCATCCAAGACGGAGTGGCTGTGGATGCCGGCATCTCAGTACAGTCAGCTGCAACCACAGCTGACTGTTGGAGGTGAGTCATTGGCCCCGACGGAAGGGGTGCGCAACTTGGGCGTTCTCCTGGATGGACGGCTGTCGTTTGAAGACCATGTGGCGGCCGTCTCCAGGAGAGCTTTTTACCAGGTCCGCCTGGTTCGCCAGTTGCGCCCCTTTCTGGACCGGGATGCCTTATGCACGGTCACTCATGCTCTCGTCACTTCTCGCCTGGATTATTGCAATGCTCTCTACATGGGGCTACCCTGAGGTGCACCGGAGACTTCAGCTAGTCCAGAATGCAGCTGCGGGTGATTGAGGAGCACCACGTTGCTCCCGGCTAACACCACTCCTGCGCAGTCTGCACTGGCTACCTGTGGTCTTTCGGGTGCGCTTCAAGGTTCTGGTTACCACCTTTAAAGCGCTCCATGGCTTAGGGCCCGGGTACTTACGGGACCGCCTGCTGTTACCTTATGCCTCCCATCGACCCGTACGCTCTCACAGAGAGGGTCTTCTCAGGGTGCTGTCCGCCAAGCAATGCCGGCTGGCGGCCCCCAGGGGAAGGGCCTTCTCTGTTGGAGCACCTACTCTCTGGAACGACCTTCCCCCCGGTTTGCGCCAAATATCTGACCTTCGGACCTTTCGTCGGGAATTAAAAACTCATTTATTCATTCAAGCGGGACTGGACTGATTTTTTAGATTTTTTAAATTTCTAAATTTTAAATTTTAAATTTTTAAATCTTCTGTAATTTTATATGGGGTATTTTAGGTTGGTCAATTTGACGGTTTTAATTCGACCACTATTGAATAGGTATTTTAAATTGTTTTTTAACTTTGTATACTTATTGCTTTTTATCTTGGCTGTACACCGCCCTGAGTCCTTCGGGAGAAGGGCGGTATAAAAGTTTAATTAATAAATAAATAAATTAATAATTAATAAATAAAATGTGCAGCTTCTATAAAACCTGGTGCAAACCTTGCAACACTGAGGTTCATATATCATGGGCTGGTGAAGTTAAGTACTGTATTTTTCAGAGTATAAGACTTTTTCCCCCCTTAAAAGAGGATGAAAATTTGGGTGCGTCTTATACATCGAATGTAGCCCCGCCCACCTGCTGACCCCCACTCTTTGGCCCTGCCTCCCAGAAATTTGCCTCCTTGCAGCAAACAGCCTATTTCAGTTTCAGCTTCAGCACAGCCTGACTAGCACAAGCAGCTGATTGTCGGTTGGATTGGCCTTCCAACCATCAGCTGTTTCATAGCCTATTGCCACCTCTGCATGCCCCATTTTCCGCCCCATCACCCAGAATGGGGAGAAAATGGGGTGCGTGGAGGTCAAAAACTGGGCGTGCATAGGCTGAAAACAGGGCGGGTAATCTGACAATCAGCTGCTTGTGCTAATCAGGCTGTGCTGAAGCTGAAACTGAAATGGGCTTTTGCTGTTTGCTGCAAGGAGGCAAATTGCTGGGAGGCAGAAGCAGAGGCAGATTTTTTTTTCTTGTTTTCCTCCCCAAAAAAGGTAGGTGTGTCTTATAGTCCAGAGTATCTTATACTGCAAAAAAATACAGTATATAATTAGAGTACAAATCAGGAATAATTAAGTCTGTATATAACAATGTGTCAACCATGTCTATTAGACATATCCTTGGACTAATTTAATCCTTTTATTCCAGTACTAGTGATGGTAGATAATTTTAAACTATAGACTTCAGAGTATTATGTAGGGATATGGATCAATTTACACAGGTTTATATCTTCCCTGGGAAAAGCATAACTGAAAATGTATAATGGTCATCTGCAATTAAATGTATGCCAAGCCAGCCATCCCTGATTGGATTTTTTTTTAAGATAGAAGTTTCCCCAATGAATGCTGAAGTGAGCAATAGTATCTCTGATTGGCTTTGACAAACTCATAACAGTCAAAATAGTGAAGCCAGGTCTGTTGCTCTTGCCTTAATTACCTGACATTCCAGAGGTGGAGCCATATGCCCTCAACCTTTGACTGCAAGGCCCAAGCCTTGATCCCAGCCCACTAGTTTTTCACTCGGTTCTCTACATTCTTAGATCTTTTCCACCTTTGCTATCTTTAAAGAGCTACTTTGTTACTATCAGAACCCAAAGAGCCTTTATTTTCCAAGAAAACAGGTTGCTATATGCTACTATCATGTGTACTTTTTTCCATTAGTGTTGCTCTTGTATACATAACCTTTAGTTTCCTTTTGAATGCTAAAAGCTTCAGAAGTTACTATTCTTTATTATATTTGTTAGGGAAAGGTGGAAGCTAATAGCATCATGGAAACCTGCAGGCAGAATGGAGTTGATATGTACACAGAAGCTCCATGCAATTCAATATAAATAAAATAACCACTATATTCATTATCAAACAAGCATGAAATGCCTTCCCACACAGGACAAGCTGCAATGTTTGCGTAATTTTATTGTAATGTATGTTTTTAAGTGAATAGTTGTATCTTCAGGCAAATACATTATTCTTCCCAATAACATGTCTGCTGAATTAAGAAGTGAATCAAATTAACATTTGGGTGAGAAATCAATGATATGAGGAAAATATAAACAAGTCTGTTTGAACCACATCCTTTAAAACACACTGAGTTTTACTAACACAAAGTCTGAAAAATGGTCAAAAATGTGGAATGGTGTAATGGGCAGAGGAAAACTTCCAGTAAAGATTTATATGTGTTAAAAGAACATGTTGCATTTAGAAAATTGTAAAAAAGGAAATAGTTGCTGCTGCTGCTGCTGCTGCTTAGTCAGTGTAAGCAGAACTGAATCTATTTCTCAAGAAATGGCTATGGTTGTTTTTTCATTTATTTTAAAATGCCTTACAGGCATTTGAATTTATTGCACTGAGGTAAAAGAGCTTCCTACTTCAGAAAATAATTTGTCCATCGTCTTAGAAACATATCTCTTTAAGACTCATCGTCACACCTGCATACTACAGTACCAAGATGTCCCATTAATGACTTCTCTACAACTTGATGCACATAGCAGATATGTGCTTGGAACATGCCTTGAAATGTCAAGATCAGGGAACTCTCCATGGGGAAAATATTGACTGCAGATAAATTGGTCCTTCAGAATGCAGAAACACTTCTAAGGCCTCCCACAAGCAACCCAGTCCTCTTCTTAGCTGTGAACCAGTGAGGACTGTGGGCAATGACAGCCTAATATCACACTCCTTGAGCAAACTGGGCATGTAGAAGGCCATCCTGAAGTATTTAAATTTGTTGTGACCTTGGCATCTATCCTCAGAAAGTCTTTCCTCCTTTCCTGGCCTTGCGCTATAGCTATAAGCAGTGCTATTCCATCTACCTTCCATCAGGTGATCTTTTAGGCATGATAGGGACTTTCAGTTTTATGCCCTCTAGATTTATCAGTGCCACCCAAAGATTGGTAATCTTCTGCCCAATTTCTCATTCTTGGGGATAATTGCTGCCACTACTACAGATCTAGTAATCTTCTGCCCAATTTCTCATTCTTGGGGATTATTGCTGCCACTACAGATCTAGTAATCTTCTGCCCACTGAATAAGCATCACTATTTTCCTGCTCTCTGGGTTTACCTCTTATTCGAACAGATGCTCTGTTTTTGCAGCGTAGCCACTCGCACACCCAAATTACACCTTTGATATATCATTTGAATAGGCTGTATACATGAACCGTAGCAATCAGTGCAGATTAAACTCTTTGCTTCTTTACTTAATTGAATACAATATTGTCCTACCAAATTCAGCATCTCAATCTAATGAAGCAGGAATACACAAAGGAGAGAGAGAACAGAAAATAAGAATGAGGGAAAGGTCTTCATGGGAGGCTTTAACTAAAGGTTTGCTGTTTGTCTCACCATCTGTTACTCAGTCGTAGTGTTTCATTGATCTCTTCGAGGTATTGCTTGGAGAGGAAGGAGTGTTGAATAATATTCCCAAAATCCCCAAAACTTTAACCTAAGACTGTCTACTGTTGACCTCACCCCATTCCTAAGAGGTCTATAAGGGGCATGCATAAGAGCACGAGCGTGCCTACCGTCCCTGTCCTAATGTTCCCTTTAGTTGTATTCATTTTATGTATTCAATTCATGCTTATACTTGTATATATATTATTTAATATGTATTTGACTAACTAACTAGCCAACTAACTAACTAACTAGCCAACTAACTAACTAACTAGCCAACTAACTAACTAGCCAACTAACTAACTAAATAAATAAATAAAAATAACCACTATATTCATTATCAAACAAGCATGGAAATGCCTTCCCACACAGGACAAGCTGCAATGTTTGCGTAATTTTATTGTAATGTATGTTTTTAAGTGAATAGTTGTATCTTCAGGCAAATACATTATTCTTCCCAATAACATGTCTGCTGAATTAAGAAGTGAATCAAATTAACATTTGGGTGAGAAATCAATGATATGAGGAAAATATAAACAAGTCTGTTTGAACCACATCCTTTAAAACACACTGAGTTTTACTAACACAAAGTCTGAAAAATGGTCAAAAATGTGGAATGGTGTAATGGGCAGAGGAAAACTTCCAGTAAAGATTTATATGTGTTAAAAGAACATGTTGCATTTAGAAAATTGTAAAAAAGGAAACAGTTGCTGCTGCTGCTGCTGCTGCTTAGTCAGTGTAAGCAGAACTGAATCTATTTCTCAAGAAATGGCTATGGTTGTTTTTTCATTTATTTTAAAATGCCTTACAGGCATTTGAATTTATTGAACTGAGGTAAAAGAGCTTCCTACTTCAGAAAATAATTTGTCCATCGTCTTAGAAACATATCTCTTTAAGACTCATCCTCACACCTGCATACTACAGTACCAAGATGTCCCATTAATGACTTCTCTACAACTTGATGCACATAGCAGATATGTGCTTGGAACATGCCTTGAAATGTCAAGATCAGGGAACTCTCCATGGGGAAAATATTGACTGCAGATAAATTGGTCCTTCAGAATGCAGAAACACTTCTAAGGCCTCCCACAAGCAACCCAGTCCTCTTCTTAGCTGTGAACCAGTGAGGACTGTGGGCAATGACAGCCTAATATCACACTCCTTGAGCAAACTGGGCATGTAGAAGGCCATCCTGAAGTATTTAAATTTGTTGTGACCTTGGCATCTATCCTCAGAAAGTCTTTCCTCCTTTCCCTGGCCTTGCGCTATAGCTATAAGCAGTGGTGGGATTCAGCCAGTTCGCACCACTTCGGGAGAACCGGTTGTTAACTTTCTGAACAGTTTGCCAAACTGGTTGTTGGAAGAAATCATTAGGGCAGAGAACCAGTTGTTAAATTACTTGAATCCCACCACTGGCTATAAGGATATAAGCAGTGCTATTCCATCTACCTTCCATCAGATGATCTTTTAGGCATGATAGGGACTTTCAGTTTTATGCCCTCTAGATTTATCAGTGCCACCTAAAGATTGGTAATCTTCTGCCCAATTTCTCATTCTTGGGGATTATTGCTGCCACTACTACAGATCTAGTAATCTTCTGCCCACTGAATAAGCATCACTATTTTCCTGCTCTCTGGGTTTACCTCTTATTCGAACAGATGCTCTGTTTTTGCAGCGTAGCCACTCGCACACCCAAATTACACCTTTGATATATCATTTGAATAGGCTGTATACATGAACCGTAGCAATCAGTGCAGATTAAATTCTTTGCTTCTTTACTTAATTGAATACAATATTGTCCTACCAAATTCAGCATCTCAATCTAATGAAGCAGGAATACACAAAGGAGAGAGAGAACAGAAAATAAGAATGAGGGAAAGGTCTTCATGGGAGGCTTTAACTAAAGGTTTGCTGTTTGTCTCACCATCTGTTACTCAGTCGTAGTGTTTCATTGATCTCTTCGAGGTATTGCTTGGAGAGGAAGGAGTGTTGAATAATATTCCCAAAATCCCCAAAACTTTAACCTAAGACTGTCTACTGTTGACCTCACCCCATTCCTAAGAGGTCTATAAGGGGCATGCATAAGAGCACGAGCGTGCCTACCGTCCCTGTCCTAATGTTCCCTTTAGTTGTATTCATTTTATGTATTCAATTCATGCTTATACTTGTATATATATTATTTAATATGTATTTGACTAACTAACTAACTAACTAGCCAACTAACTAACTAACTAAATAAATAAATAAATATTGGAATCCGAGAACCATCTGGTCTCCGAGAGGCTAGAAATCCTCATCCCTTCTGAATGGGTCTCCCTCTCAGCCCTTTAGGAAACAGCGGCAGCATCTTTCCTATTTCAGCCTGTCCTTAGCCATGGTTCCTTAAGTAATCTAGACCCATTACATGCCATGCAGGCCTTTAAAGGTGATAAACAACACCTTGAATTGCACCCAGAAGCAAACCGGCAGCCAGTGCAGCTTGTGAAATAGCGATGTAACATGGACCACTCTAGGGGCCCGAAGAATGGACCATGCCGCTGCACTCTGAATCAGCTGTTGCTTCTCAATGCTCTTCAAATAATCATTTGATTTATTAAGAAACAATAGAAATATAAAAAATATTAAAAAGTATAAATAGAAATGTGTATCACTTCCCACATCCGGGAGGAAAAAGTTGATTTGGTTAAGACAGAGATATTTTATTTGTTTCTATTTTGATATTGCTTCTAGTTTTTATGCTAGAAATAGAAAACAAAATTCAGAATTTAGTTTGAAGATTTAATAATTGTGTAGTTATACAACTGGCTTGTAATAATTATAGGTAATATAAAAAGTTGATTTGGTTAAGACAGAGATATTTTATTTGTTTCTATTTTGATATTGCTTCTAGTTTTTATGCTAGAAATAGAAAAAAAAATTCAGAATTTAGTTTGAAGATTTAATAATTGTGTAGTTATACAACTGGCTTGTAATAATTATAGGTAATATAAAAAGTTGATATTGTAATTGTATTAGTATTTCATTGTGTTGGAAATCAACACCTTCTTTCTTGTCTCCATTTTTTTCATCCTGCACCTGCACCCTTTTCATTGTATTTTATGTTATAATAAACCTTGCTGGTACTAGTTTGTTCTCTGAACTTGTTGTTCAGTTTCTGAACATTTCATTCCCAGACTAGGTAACATCATCAAAAGAACTTTGGTTGAAGTGTCTTGTTTCAGCTCTCTTCTGTTTTTATAGGTTTATGTGTTCAGTGATTGACTAGTCTTGCCATGTGAGGGTCATCTGGTGGTGAGGTCATCCTGGCTGGAGGCCATGTGAGTCAGCTGGTGGTCAATGCTGTCATTGGTTGGTCACTTGATTGATCTGACTTCTTAGAGACTTGTAGCCTGGTTTCAGATGTGTTTGCTGAACAGGTCAATCAACAAACACATAGATCTGCAACCAGCCTATCAATCTGTAAGAAATTGGATCAACTGAGTGACCAACCAATGATGGTGTCAATCACCAGCCAACTTACATGACCTCTAGCCAGGATGACCTCACCACCAGATGAACATCAGTTCCAGGCAGGGTGATCCCCACCCCTAGATGATCCTCACCACATAAGACCTATAAAAGCAGAAGAGAACTGAAACAAGACACTTCAACCGAAGTTCCACTGCTAATGTTACTTAGCCTGCTTGTGAAATGTTTGGAAACTAACCAACAAGCTCAGGGAACAAACCACCACCAACATCTATCACCCAAGCTACAAGTATTCTCCACCATTTCTAATAATAAACCTTTATAAATAAAAAATAAATAAAAAACCACAGTAGCCTATGTCAGTGTCAGAGGATGTGGTATGTCTTATCCCATTTTATTTCATAGGTATAATTCTGCAATGGGAATACCAATCACATGTCTAGGAGAGAATCAATAAGTTAACAATATTAAAACAAAAGAAATTATAGGGGGACAGAGCAGCTAGAGTTTATAAGTACCTCACTGATAATAGTTCTGAATAAAATAGTGAATGAAGGTGACTTATTGCACTAAGAAGGATATTGGCTAGGAATAGAGCTATAGCAAGGGAAAGCTCTAATTGGAGTCTAAACCTCTGGTCCCATTGACTGACCGAGACTGAATCCTCCGCTAATTAGAGTCCCTATAGTTTCTCACAATATATCTGTACAGATGACAATAATCCATTCTGGATGCATGGTAAGAATAGATTATGGGGTTAGAACAATTTATGCTGTCTTAATTTCCTCCTAGTTTATAGATTTGAGGAAAGCTAATTAAAAACATCTTTCTGTATAAGGCCTTAAAGGTAAGGCACATTTCGCTTTGGGCACAGTCACAACTGAAGTGGCTTTAGTGTTTCTAAAATGGATGTGATAAGCAGAGGCAAGGTAGATTTCAAGAAGAAATCAGTTGCAGAAAAAATAGTTAACATGCAGTACATTCATTTTGTACTATGTAGACACTATTGAAATGCACTGCAGATAGAATTTCATAAGTGAGATTTGTCACATCACCCAGCTGGAAATATCTTGCCTGCTAAACCTCTTATTGTCATAAAGTTATTAAAGAATAATAAATTTCCTCCTGCCAGTTCTGAATTTCAGAGCTGAAAAAGCTTCATGGATGAGAAATGAAACTTTTCAAAGAAAAAAAAAACCAAGAAAGTCCAGTTGCTTTTTGAAAAAAAAAGCTCCTTTGGGACTATTGGTCTGTTGCACCAACTCATCTTATAAAAATAACTTCAATAGTGCCATCTAACATAAGGATTTCCAGTTATGGATCAATGCTCACTCCAGAGCATTATATTTAAATATGTGCATGCATATAATTTATCCAAAAAAGTTAGTAGAGAATTAGGGTTAGGGCTGCTGCTTGATCCAATTTCCACATAGAGGTTGCTTAGTGACTGTTCAAAGTTATAACAGACATAAAACCAGGGTCTTATGATTCAGATTTGACATTATCCACCACACACTTCACATGATTGTATTGCTTGGCAACCAGTCTACATTTGCAGCCATTTGCAGTGTCCTGTGGTCAGGTGACTGTGATTAATGGAGTTTTTACTAGAAACCAGTATTTGCTTTCAGTTTTTGGCAAAACCGCCTCCCCCCCCCCATTGTAGACAATAGTTTCACTTAACAACTGATATAATTGGTGTAATGTAATGACCTGCTTAATTTCTGGCCTGACTTATGACTGTCATTCTGGGCTCGATTACAGTCCAAAATGTATAAGTCCTTCTTAGAATGAGGCAGATAAATATTTCTTCTTGTTCTCACTCCCCATCTTGAGTCTAGTGGAATGAGAGGCTTTGAATATGATAGTCTCTCCCATAGCTTTTGTTACAGCCCTCTTAGGGTTGTTTTGCTGGGTGATAATGTAACAATCCTAAAACTGTTGTATATTTTAAATGGGAGTTAGGTAGAGGTAGCTGAAGGGCACCAAGTATTGTCATTAATGACATGTGGAAACAAATTTGATGCAAAAGATGTAGCAATTATTCAGAATGCTATGATGCAAAATGTAGTTTCATTCAGAAAGATCTTCAAAAAGAAGAAAAAGTGGGTGCTTTTCAGTTCCTTTCATAGAAAAACATACAAATACCCACCAGCCAAGACATGCTGAAAGGAGGAAGGACTCTTGCTAAGTTTTTGGGTGGATCTAATTAGTCAATTAAAAATTTATTTAGTTCAGACCTCCTATATTCCAATTAGCCCTCACCTGTCATGCATGAAGAATATTGTGGGATTAGCTCAAGGCTTGACTGATCTTATTATGGTATCTCTTTTGAGGAGCTGAGTTTATTTCTGGCTCCACTCCAGTTTACTGGAAGCCATGGAAAAGCAGGAGTTTTCCTCTGAATTGTGATCACTCTGAAATACATGGGTAGTCCATGTTTTGACTGTTAGACTTTTACCTCCTCCACTTTCCTGGATTCAGTTATTATTTCCAATCCCTAACTCAAGAATCTATTCCTGGAGTTCATGTCTGGGCAAATTATCTAAAGTTTACTCATCCTCTTCCAGTCCAGCTGCTTGATTCCTGAGCAAGGGATTGGATTAGAAGATCACCTTCCAACTCTGTTATTCTGTTAATACTGCCATAGCAACTTGTAACCATAGTCAAAGCCATTGGGAAAAGTTGCAAATTTGCCCAGTTGCAAAATGGCCACTCAACTGTCATATCAGCCTTAATTTAGCTAGGATTGTAAATGCAACAAAAGAACGATAGCAAGTCAGTTGGGAGGACTTTGGAACATCTCAGTGCTTCTATTTACATTTTTTTAAGAACTGACCTGTTACATAGCTTCCTAACATGGAATGTGGTCAGAATTTTTAACAGACCATCAGACAATGCCCAAAGACATATGTTGAAAATGGTGAGGGAGCAAATGTTACTTTTTTTATTGGAGTAGAACCTGAGGAGATTTTTGTTACTTCAGAACTAGTGATAACTGAAGGAATACACAATACAGAATAGATGTTGTGGTCCACCAGCAGCCCACTGGCAGCAGAGTCAGACCGTGAGGAGGTTGGGGAGGAATATGGGCCAGTCCTGGAGTCTGGGGAAGGCTCGGAGGAGGGCTCTGCATCAGAGGCAGAGAAAGTTTAGGCATAAGAATTAACATGCTGTGGGAATTATTTGTTTAGAGTGATGGCATGGAGGAAAACTGTTTTTGTGTCTAGTTGTTTTGGCATGCAAATGTTCAACATAGCCATATCTGAAACAGAGAGAATAGTCTATCTCATCTACCTCCCTACTTTATTCATCATGTTTTGAGTGACATGTGCAGAAATATTGGCACTATTTTAAAAAAAGGGGTGGCAGAACACGGTAGTCCCTATTAAAAATTTAAAAATCCCAGCTCATTTATAGGGCAGTGGAAATGTCAGTACAACTCTCTGGATGGCATTAAATTAAAGTGAATGACTTATGTCAGATGATGTTATACTGTAGATGCTATGTGCCAAATCCCTTTCTATAGCATTCGGATCAGTGCAGCTATGGATTGCTGTGACATATTTCACTTGTTATTTCATTTTAAACTTCTTCCAATTTTTATATCCATAAACAATGCTAAGCAGTTTGAAGGGGTTTTTTTTTAAACTAAATTTGATTTTAATATAGATGTGATCTTGAGGGAACACAGAGAACATTATTATTATGAGCTTCCATAATGTCGTTTTTAGGTTAAAGTGGCAGATGAGTAACAATTGCAAACAAGTACTGTCTGGAAGTTTATTAAAGTTGTGATTTCAGTGGCTGTACCATTTTGTTGTAGGGTCCATTGGTTTTGTACTAACTAGCCAAGTTGTTACAGCAAATTTTGTCAATGCATAGTGTGACAAGGGAGGTTGATTTTCAGCTGGATTGACATGCAGCCTGACATTCATTTGAACTGAGAGGCAGTAACTGGCCCAAGGTCACCCAGTGGTTTCCAAGCCTAAGGGAAGATATAACCTTAATCACTACACCATGCTGACTCTCACTAGTGCCTATTAAGGTTATGACACCTATATGGAAATGAGATAGGTGGAGTCCCCCTCTCTCCTCATGGACCTATTAAAAAAAAGAACAGTACAATGTATCAAACTAACTGGAACTATCCATGGGCTCTGCTGACATAGATTTTTCCCGGAAGAAAATGCTTAAGTTGCATCTAATCATGTTGCTTTGTTAGTTCCACCTAAGGACTCTAATAAGATCAGACTGCAGGTCAGAAAGCTAATTGAAGCTGAAGAAGCCTCCTGAGTGGGATAAGTCTTTTTACTTCCACCTTGAAAATCTAGTAACGAAAAAATATATCCTATTAAGGTGAATATTCATTTGTGCGCCACCTGTAGTTTTATAAGTAAATGCAAATATTACAAACCGAAGCCTCTAACGTTTATCTCCAACCTCAAATTTTTCAGTATTCAGGAGAATTGGGTTTGGGAGGACATGACAACTTACATACTAAAGAAGAAGCTTTGTGAGGTGATTTTACCTAATGGCCTACAGCAAAGACATAGGATGTGAAAGAATTTGAAAAGAAAATATTTGGGCCCTGGATTTCTCATTATTTTTATTCCTCATATTGTCTAAATCTGTTTGTCCTACTTGCAAAGGTAGAGAAGTGATCCTGGGGTTTTTGTTGTTGTTTGTTTGTTTGTTTGTTTGTTTGTCTTGGGGGTTTGTTGTTTTTTAGGCTACATCAGAGAACTAATATGCAATCTGAAAACCATATCAGGTCAAATTTAAATGTATAGACTCAACCTTGTTCTCGAAAGAAACTAGTGTTTGTTGTCTTGGGTCCTCTTTCCTCCCTCCCTCCAATTTTCTTTGCCTTTTAATGTAGGAAACATAACAGCTGAATGAATAACGTAACTTTATAGCCACAACTGCAGGGTTATTACCCTGACAGTATTATCCATAAATGGTTTATAATAGAGAAGCACCTCATTTACGCCTGGCTTGAAGAACTTGGGCAACAGCGAATAATTTCTCAATGACAGATAAATCTCTTGCTTAGTAACAAACAGCTCTGAATCTGGAAAATGGGAGAACCTTTTAGTGCCTGGCAGTGGTAAATTAAAGCAGACTTGGCATTTATGATCCAGGCCCTTGTGGCACATCAGAATTGCTTAGGAGAGAATAGAGTTACGCTGAACCCTATGGGCAGGTTTCTAACTATTATTTCTCTGCGGTACTGGTGGCAGAAATCTGATTGAAGAGACATAGTTATTCGGCTAAGAAAATAACCCCTTTAGAACATGTTAATTCAAAGAAGAAAATAAAGATCGGAGAAAGGGAGAAATTGAAGGCATTTCTGAAATGAAATGTGATTTCAGCATATCATAATATAGAAAATACAGCCATTGTGCTACATTCAAGATAAAGTGTATGAGAGCATCGCTGACATACAGTGTATTGTGGCTGATCCCTTTGCCCCAGTTCAAGGCATACTGTCCAGACATAGTTATATTATAGTTAGTTATAATTATAGTTAGTTATAATTATAAAATTATATATTTTATTGGGAATTTTATAAAAGGATCTCAGAACAGTTAATATGATTCCCTTCCTCCCTGATGTGATTCTTTAGAATAGAATTTTTTTATTGGCCAAGTGTGATTGGACACACAAGGAATTTGTCTTGGTGCATATGCTCTCAGTGTACATAAAAGAAAAGATACGTTCATCAAGGTACGACATTTACAACACAATTGATGGTCAATATATCAATATAAATCATAAGGATTGCCAGCAACAAGTTATAGTCATACAGTCATAAGTGGAAAGAGATTGGTGATGGGAACTATGAAACGATTAATAGTAGTGCAGATTCAGTAAATAGTCATGACAGTGTTGATGGAATTATTTGTTTAGCAGAGTGATGGCCTTCGGGAAAAAACTGTTCTTGTGTCTAGTTGTTCTGGTGTGCAGTGCTCTATAGCGTCGTTTTGAAGAAGCCTTGGTTAAAAGAGATTAATTAATCCAAGTTCCTTATGGAAGCCAAATTCTTAATCCAGGTATTCCATTTGCTGCTCTTGGGCATTCAATTTGAATACATTGTTAGTGGCAATTGCTTGTTAAATATGAACCATTGTGAGAATACCCATGTATTGTACCAAAGGTGCTTTTTCAAAAGGCAACTGGACTTTTTTGTTTTGTTTTGCTTGAAGACATTTTGCTTCTCATCCAAGAAGCTTCTTCAGCTCTGACTGAATTCTGACTCCATGACTTGAACGACTATATCCAAAGACTTTATTTCTTTCTTTCTTTCTTTCTTTCTTTCTTTCTTTCTTTCTTTCTTTCTTTCTTTCTTTATTTATTTATTTATTTATTTATTTATTTATTTATTTATTTATTTATAAAAGCAAACAGAAAAACTGGGCAGGTATAATACAAGCAGGAAAGACTCCTCCGTTTTAGCCTGTCAAGTATTATAATAATTATCGGAATAGTATCCAGATATAGAGAAGCAGTAAATGCACACTTACCCACACATCTGCAGAAGGAGTTTTCATATAGGGTGGGTTTAAAAAAAGTTCATATCACAGAGGATAGTCATAATCAAAATGCAATAAGAATGTTTTCCCCATCATTTTATATTGTTAAACCTGATTTTGGTAAATAATAATAATAATAATTATTATTATTATTATTATTGTTGTTGTTGTTGTTGTTGTTGTTGTTGTTGTTGTTGTTGTTATTATTATTATTATTATTATTATTATTATTATTATTATTATTATTATTATTATTATTATTATTATACAGACAAAAGCCAGGAAAAGCGCCAGGCCCAGACAAGATAACTCCTTCTTGCTTAAAAGTCTGTGCTGACCAATTGGCCCCCATCTTCACCCATATTTTCAATAAATCACTACAGATGTGCTATGTTCCTTCTTGCTTCAAACGCTCTACCATCATCCCAGTGCCGAAGAAGCCCACCATCAAGGAACTGAATGACTACAGACCAGTTGCTCTAACATCTGTAGTCATGAAAACCTTTGAAAGGCTAGTGCTTTCCTACCTGAAAACCATCACGAATCCGCTTTTAGACCCCTTGCAATTTGCATACCGAGCAAATAGATCAACAGATGATGCTGTTAATATGGCTCTGCACTACATCCTACAACATCTTGAGTCTCCAAAGACCTATGCAAGGGTCCTCTTTGTAGACTTTAGTTCAGCATTCAATACCATCATTCCAGACATTCTTCTAACTAAGCTAAACCAGCTACAGGTACCGGAACAGACTTGTAAGTGCACAGGGCATCCCGGTCCAGGAAGGCGGATCAGGCGAACCTGATAAAAAGCTCTCCTGGAGACAGTCGTCAAGTGGTCTTCAAAGGACAACCGTCCATCCAGGAGCATGCCCAAGTTGCGCACCCTTTCCATCGGGGCCAATGACTCGCCCCCAACAGACAGCTGCATCTGCAGCTGACTGTACCGGGGTGCTGGCATCCACAGCCACTCCGTCTTGGAGGGATTAAGCTTGAGCCTGTTTCTCCCCATCCAGACCCGTATGGCTTCCAAACACCGGGACAGTACTTCGATAGCTTCGTTGGGGTGGCCTGGGGTGGAAAAGTACAGCTGCGTGTCATCAGCGTACAGTTGGTACCTCACCCCAAAACCACTGATGATCTCACCCAGCGGCTTCATATAGATGTTGAACAGGAGGGGCGAGAGAATCGATCCCTGAGGCACCCCACACATGAGGCACCTCGGGGTTGATCTCTGCCCCCCTGTCAACACCGTCTGCGCCGGTCAGAGAGGTAGGAGGAGAACCACCGATAAACGGTGCCCCCCACTCCCAAACCCTGCAACTGGCGCAGCAGGATACCATGATCGATGGTATCGAAAGCCGCTGAGAGGTCTAATAGGACCAGGGCAGAGGAGTAACCCTTATCCCTGGCCCTCCAGAGATCATCCACCAACGCGACCAAAGCTGTCTCAGTACTGTATCCGGGCCGGAAGCCGGACTGGAACGGGTCTAGATAGACAGTTTCATCCAGGTACTGGGGTAATTGACGTGCCACCGCACTCTCTATAACCTTCGCTGTAAAACGAAGGTTGGAGACTGGACGGTAATTTCCTAAAACAGCTGGGTCCAGGTATTATGAAGTTGCTTGTTTGGGTTGAAAGTATTACTTAGTATTTACAAGAGCTGATAAAAATATAACTAGTTATTTCTGAATATGTTACCTGTTTAGGTATTGTACACATGGAATAGCTACTTGAAATTAGTTACTGCATGAAGATGCAGCAATACATTTATGACTTCCCCAAATGTTTAGAAAGAAAGGAAAGAGATTGTGGAGGAGGAAGAGATTATAGAAAATGTGATAAAACAAGATAATCACACACACACACACACACACTCACACACACAGAGTATCCACATTAGAAATAAAATACAAAACACAAATAAAGATTTAAGACCTTTCAGATTTTCTAAACTGATGTAGGTCTTATCTACTTATCAGTTTTTTTACCCCCTCAGGCTTCAAAACCAGGTTTCTATTCAAAAGCAGGATTTTATTACAGTTATTATTGAGAAAGTCTCACTTACTATCTGAGTTCACATCTTTTGGTACAGTGAACAGTTTCGGGGAGATTAACCAGCTCTATATATCAGAGATCAAAACTGTCCCCACAAAAAACAACAACACCTCATCTGTCTATCACACAATGAACATTTTGCTTCAAATGTGGCATGACAAATCCTATGGACCTTCATTTCATGAGCATCTTCCATATTAGCATCCAATAGAAGAGAATGTATGTATCTCTGGGTTGAATTGTGGAGCCTTGGATGCTCTCTGAGTTTGGTTATTTGCTTGCAGATGTTTCATTATCATCTAGGTATCACTAGATGTTACCTAGTTGCATAATAAAACATCTGCAAGTAAACAATCAACCTCTGAGAGCACTAAGGACTCCACATATTAATATCCCATTATTATTGTTGAGTCTGATATAGAAAATGGAAAGTAAACTTTCAGATCAGCATACAATTTAAACAAGGTGTTATATCTGAGTTTTATATTCTTCTGCTGGCAACTGTAAAGATTTAAAAAGTCAACTTCGGCATCTATACCAATATCTACAACCTGGACAGTTTATCTATCAATGAGGAATAAGAAAAATATATTCTGTCTTTTTTACAATTTTGTACAGTTGATTTTAAAGTATAATATCCCAGTTGCTATCTTTTCATTTACTGTCAATCCTTCAATGGATTCTTCAAAAAAAGAGCTGCCCAGCAGATGAAATAGCAAGTGGAATGTATTAGAATGTTATGTGCAGATATAGAAAGGGTTGTTCTTATTTAAACTATCTCAGGAACATAAAGAAATTCCATTTCAGGAATTCAGTGGAAAAATAGATAAGTCTTGTGTCCTTATATCTATTTTCTTGGAGTAAGCCCTGCTGAATTTTACTGGGTTTCTTTCTGCATTAGTATATATTAGACTGCCTTGTAATATTCCAAACCTTAACCTCAAAACATTATAAAGTTGTATTCTTCCTAGGAACTACATCTCATTGAATTCAATAGGAGGAATCTGAAGTACCGTAAGATCATCCTCTGAAGCCCTTTTTCATATGCCCCCAATACTAATATTTCGAAGGTGGCAAGAAAGCAATATCAATCTCCAACCTGAAATAATAAAGCAGGCTTTAAAATAGCATCCAAAGAAATTTCCAGGAAATTGGAAGATTGATTCATCCATGATCACACTTTTTGCTTACAGCTGTATTTTGTATTATTAATTTTGTGCTGTGGAGTTGACTCCATCGATTTTGTTGTACTTTATCATGTAGATTGTATAGTGCCAAGGTGTTTTTATGGCACCATAATAATATACAATATAATAATAATGCCTCATCATAATCATTATACCTGCAGCTTGTTCTGTGTTTAATAGATCCAATCTAGGTCTGATTTTAAAGAGAGAGAAAAAGAATAGGCATGAGGAATGAAATCCCATGAACTCACATTCACCTATGTACCTAAATATTCCCTCCTCACATGCCTTCTAGTGTTGAAATTTGGCCAAAGAGAAATATATTGGGACAGTGGAATGGGGCATAGGCTGAGAGAATGAAGAAAATAACCTTGATGGAAACATGCAAGAATATTTTCTAGGCAAAAGGTGCTGAAACATTTTTTAACTCCAGAGAAATATTGATGTGGCACAGATAGAGGCTGCCCAGATTCACTGGAATATAAGAAGGGGAAGGAGATGCAGACCTATTATTATAGCCAAGCTTAATAAAAAAAATAGCTATGGCCTTTCTAAGGAGTTGATTTCCTGATCAACTACCTAGTGGGCTGACATTAAAGCAAGATGAGCTTGAGCCACACGATGAATGGTGATTACCACGGCAAGCAGTTGTGATAGACCTTTGTGCAGATCACTGCTTCAGAAATAGCACCATGTTCCTGAGTAGGACCCAGAGGGGCTTTCTCTCTACTGTTATTAAAGAGGATTTTTGATTTGCTCTATCTCTCAGCTCCTGGGAACCTTTCATAGTAACATGCTGTTTCAGTGAAGAAAAGGGCACATTCTCAGTAGGAGTTTGGAAAGCAATAGAGGTCAGCTTTATTTTTATGGCAGCTGGATAAGATGTTTGCTTTAAGCTGAGGAAGTCAAAGGAGGCCCAAAGTTCCTGGCTGCAAGCGATTACTAACTGGCTGAAAGTTGTGTGGCTCAGCTTTTGGCTGGGCTTGCAAACTTACCTCTGCTTCTGCTTCTGAGGTCCAGGCGGATCTGGAAAATAGTCAAAATATAGTCCAGATCATTCTGAGATGTACTTTATACTGAAATCAGACATGCTAGCAAATGGAAAAGTCAGTTGCCTGGAAGAGGCTACTCTGCAATAAGCTTTGTGAAAAGAAATTTCAGTTCTAGCTAAGCTAATGCTTTTCTGCTATTGCATTGAACTTGGTCTTAAAACAAGGGAATTGTGATATGAACACATATACTTTGCCAAGGACCAGAGATAAATTGCTAAATGAGGGACGCTTCTGAAGAACACGTTGCTGGATTAGGAACCAAGCAACCAACAGGGATTAACTTTTTTTTAATTAAAAAAGAAAAGTGTAGTGGTTCTCTCTCAAAGTTACCTGGGGAACCACCTCAAATGAACACTGTTCTAGCTTTGTTTTGAAAATCAGTGGGTGCCCTATCAATATTTAAAATGAGAGCATCCAAAGCGGCCTTCCTACCTCCTCTTCATATTATCTTCCAATTGTTCAGAATGTTTGTTTGTTATTGTTTGTTAATGAAGCAACTAAGCACAGCACGTTAAAAACAATGGGGATCATAAAGTCAGAGCCAGCAAGCAATAGCATGGGAAAATGTTAAAGAAAAGATCATGATTGTAATTGAAATAATTAGATGATACAGCTTATTTGGTCAGCACTGTATACTATGTTTTTGGGGTCTCTCCAGCATGCAACAGCAGCTACTTCTTCACCAGAGCTCTAACTTGCCATCTCTTTTTTTTTCCTTCCAAAAAGGGAAATCCACAACTAATCACTGCATACTATGCCTTGTCACTTGAGAGACACTGATTGCTCATTGCAAAGGATGTCTAATTAAGGCCATTAAAACAAAAAAATCAATCACCGAAGAGCATTCATGAGAGTCTGAAATGGAAACATACACACATACACACTCCTTTATAAAAACTAACCCTATTATTACTGACGATTGATACGAGGCTTATCAAGTGGATAATCCTGCTCTGACAATAAACTTAGCAAAATGTCTTTGCCTGAAAGTAATAGGAATCATGTATTCATCCACATATTTTATTCTTGAAGTCAGCCTTAGTAGACATTTATGTGAGAAATGAAAAGATTTTTGTTTCTCTTAGAAAACTCCATCTAGACTGTCCAGTTAAAGTATAACAGCTAATATCATCAAAGGAGTTTGCTGCTTCAAGAGAACTTGCTTCACCTTCAATTCCATGTACGTTGGGGTATCATTCGGCACTACACTTGAAGGTGGTAGGCTAGTTAGGAGGGCGCAGACAAGCCACAGGATAACAACTTTGTTTTCAAGCAAGTCATGGATTCTCCAGCCTCCAAGGGATGCAACTTTGATCATGCAGTCATAGCCACCATCTTGATTTGTTTGAATCCGTCAGCAGTCAGCCCAGCCATCTGAAATATTTATTTGTCATTGCTTAATGACATGGTTGGCCATGTTGCTTCTCCTTGGATTAAAAACCTCAGTGGATGTTGTTCAACTGGTAGAACGGTTATTCATTTTCCAAATCCAGATTAATATGTTTCTATTCTGTCAGAGGTTTGAGATTATTAAAATTCAATAGTTCCTTTCTGAATGCACATCAGAATAATAGTTCTGTTCTAATATAGAACATCTTATAGGGTTATTTTCTTAGTCCTGTTTCTATGCACTTTCTTTTGTTACTTTTTATAGCTTCATAATTTGCTAGAGTTATATAAGGGTACAACACTATAATCTTTATAGTTTTTTAATCTGTTATAACAAAGACTCCTACAGCTGGTCCATTATAAATATAATTGTTCTAATTATTCTACAGTGGTTCTCTTTTTGCCCCAGAGCTAGCTCCAGTCAGTGTTGGTTGATGGGGGAGAGGTTGGTCCATCATCCAATCTATTGTGAGGTATGATGAGATTATACCCCTTTACCCTTTTAAACATCAGCATGAAATTGCTGGGTGAGATCATCCACCAGTTTGGAGTTTAACATCATTGTTTATATATCATGATTCCAGGCTATACAGGTAAAGCTATCAAGATTTTGTCCTAGTGGCTAGAAGCTATGCAGGTGTGGATGGGGAAGAATCATTCCCAAATCAATCCTACCAAGACCAAGTGCTGTGAGTTTTTGGGCCATCAAGATCCGCAGATATTTCATCTCTGATCTTGGATGGTTTTTCACTTCCCCATTTAAGAGTAATGTGCAATCTGGAAATCTTCTTGGGAGTCACAGCTCCTGTTTGATGAGCAGATGGCAGTTGTGGCCTGGAAAGCCTTTTATGCAGCTTCATCTAGTGTGTGAGTTGAGTCCTTTCCTCAGTCAGAAGCAGTTTCTAACACTCTGATCACCTCATAGTTCATAGCGTGAAGACTGTAATGTATCGTACATGGGATTGCCCTTTAAAACTTGAAAAGCTTCAACTGTCCAGAAAGCAGTAGTGTGAAAAGTGATGGCCATACCTGAGTATGTCCATGAAACATCTCTGGTTCATGAATTGCACTGGTGGCCAAATTGCTTCTGGGTGCCACTCAAGATGCAGGCTGTTACCTAGAAACCCTTCATGGCATAAGGCCAGTTATTTGAGAGATCATCTATATTTGCCCAGCCAATTTAATCTGATTGAGTTGATATGCTCTGGGTTTCTTCAATTACAATGCCATTTATCAGATCTCTGGAGTACCACAGATTGAAAAAGAGCATGAGGGAATGTATAGAATGCTGCCTGCAGTAAAAAGAACAGGAAATAGGATTCTCAGTGCAAAATTATATAAGAATGAATGACATCAAACCATTATGTCTGAGACTTCCGGTGGCATCGCAGGCATTGGAGACGGTCCTTTCGGACCGTCAGCCCCATGATCTTGTTAAAGTCGTTCAGACAGCACTCATCAGCTGTCTGATGGCTTGGAAACCTTTCCCTTGGGAGAAGAGGGAAAAGTGAGCTGCCAGGCAGAGGTAGAGCTCCCCGAGACCCCCAGAAAAAATTCTAGGGGCAAAAAGAGTGAGAGCTCCCTATTTAAGCCTGGCAAAAGCTCCGGATCTGGTATCCTCTGCATTAATTTATTAATGCAGAACAAAATGCCGCAACCATCTCTAGTATCAAGATGAAGATCAATCTTAATTTACTTTAAGCAGATGGAGCAAAGGCAGGAGAACAGGCTTATGTAAGCACCAGACCTCAACTCAATCTTTGAATGGTACTTGAGAAGAAAGGAAATGGCGCCTCTGCTTAATAGGGCATGAAAACGAAAGTTAAGGAAGTCCTCGTTAGCATCATTAGCGCCCTTAACTCTGTTTAAACTTGCTAGATTTTATACTTATGTGAAGAAATGTTAAAGGGAAAAGTTGAAGGACTGCAGAATTGATTTACCCAACCCAAATAAGGAGTTTATGAACAGATTTGACTTTGTTGCAAAGTATAAAGTTTAAGTAAGATGGCTTCTGTGCAATTAAAGCCTGATGTTTTTAAGGAAACTGGTGCCTCGTTAGCTCAAATATATAAATTACAAGAAGAGTTGAAGGAATTTCTAAAGACTCAAATTTTTGCTATAGACCAAAAGTTCAAGGAAATTGAAGAGAAAATAATGAAAGTTAAAGATACTCTTGAAGCTCAGGACGAAGAAATAAAAGAAGATACGGTGGCAGCATTTAAAAGTTTTCTTGAATACACAAATCAGCTGGATGAAAGAGTTGAAGAAGTTAATCAAGTTAATTTGGACTTAAAAAATAAAATAGAGGAGCTTCAGACTAAAGTAGAGACTGCAGATGAAGAACAAATTTTGTTGCAATATAGAGTAATGGAATCTGCATTGAGAGTGAGAGGTTTGAAAGAAAATAAGTGAGAGAATTTAAAAGATGTCTTTGCAGAGATTTTTGCACAGATGATTGGACAGAAACCTGTAGATCTTAAAATGCAAATTGAAAAAATCTATCATGTTAATTCATGGGTTGCAAGAGAAAGACAGTTACCAAGAGATGTAGTGATTTATTTTACAACTAGGAAGATTAGGACTGAGATTTTACAAGCTTCTTATAAAAATAAAACTCAAATATTAGGACAAGAAGTATTAGTGTTAAAAGAAATTCCCTCAAAAATTTTAAGAAATAGAAAAGAGTTTGCTTTTTTGGTGGAAGAATTTAGAATTTGTCAGATACGGTTTAGATGGGATGTTCCAGCTGGACTAACAGTAAATTATGGAGGAGAGAAATATCGACTTAATACGGTGTTTAAAGCAAGAGATTTTTATACTAACGTATTGAAGGCTGGAACTCTACCATTGCTAGAAGTTAAAATGGGAAGAGAAATGGATGTGGTTAAAAAGTGTGAGAAGATAGCAAAGCAAATACAATCTAAAGTAGAGACTGTGGCTAAGGAAGAAAGGTTGAAGATGGACTGACTACAATTAGAACAATTATTGGATGAAGAAATATCAAATATCTTATGAATGAACATTTTTTTCCTCTTTATTATGGAGAAGGGGAGTTGAGGTTATAGGGGAGGGATGCGAATTTGTGGATAATTAGTGTATTTTAGCTTATGATTGTTAGATCTTATACCCTGTATTTTGCTCTGGGAAGTTTGGGATGTATGTATGAAGATGGGTGGGGGGAGGGGAGGGGGATGTATTGAAAAAATTCTTTGTAAAACTCTTTAATAAAAATAAAATAAAGAAACCATTATGTCTGAGAAGTAGAATTAAAGATAATGAATAGAAGAAACTGGAGATAAATACCATACAGGTCTTTATTGGAGTATGGGTTGTTTTTGATATATTTCCTCTGCAACGCAGAAGAACCTGGAATAGGGCTTTCATATCTTGTGTGAAAAAGCCTAGATACCCAGTAGCATTAGACTGTTTTGAATCTCTTTGCTCCCATTTAGTGGTGATCTGGATTTCTGCACCTTAAATAGCTATACTTGGGGGTTATTTCATTTATAAGGTGGAAATTGTAAATTGATCATTCCTTTGCCTTCTGTATACATTTGTATTCAAGACAGATTTCCTATAGAAGAGATTTCCCAATGAAATGCTTACAGTTTACATTTCAGTACCTAGTTTGCCATGCATAAGATGGATTTATAATGTGTACATTATAATAAATTACAATTTGAGACAATGGTTTGAAGAAAATCATTTGCTTGGGAAACTCCAGAACCTTCTAAAGAAATGTCCTCAGGTCATCATAAAGAATGTGGCCTTGCTCTGTCACAAGGCATAGAATTAACTTTTCTATTAAAAAGGATTCTTTTAGAACAATTGGCACATCATGTTTGAAGCGATGTCAGAAGACTATGAATGAGTATTATTATTTTATTTCTTCCAAAATGTCTCTTTCTATATTAACGATGTAAAGAATATGACATTATTTGCTGCTTTGAGTGTAAACATGGAAATGTCAAAACTTTTGTGTGAAAAGAGTCTGTCCAAATGTCAGAAGATTTAGGGCATAATTTGGTAGCATACTACAGATTCACTACCAAAAATAAATACCGTATATACTCGAGTATAAGCCGACCCGAATATAAGCCGAGGTACCTAATTTTACCACAAAAAACTGGGAAAAACTATTGACTCGAGTATAAGCCTAGGGTGGGAAATGAGGCAGCTACTGGTCAATGTAAAAAATAAAGATAGAGCCAAGTAAAATAACATGAATATTTATTTGAACGAAAAACAATAAAAGTGCAAAAGGGGGAAGGAGGATTCCCAGCTCTAAACAAAGGGAAATCCCGGAATGCCAGCGCGAAAGGCGGTGCTCGCGTTCCTCCTCCCTTGCTCAAAAGCCCCAACATGATATTGGAATTGGATGCCATTATATACCTGCTGAGGGGATAATTTGAATAACTTGAAAGATATAAAAGCTCTAAACATATTTGTTTAAAAATCTAAAATCTATACTTAAAATAAATAAATAAATAAAATAAAAATAAATGAATATAAAGTAATAAAGTTCTTTAAAGTTGTAATTCACTTTGCTGCTGAAAAAGAAAAGAAGCTTAACACCTTAAATGGTATTTATTAACTGAAATATCATCAAATCAAATATATAATGAGGTATATTATAATGACCTTTGTTTTCAGAAAGAAGCATGATGGAAGTTTTTCAATAAAGGGGGAAATATAGAAAAAACTTAGTGTCATGCTCATATATCATCTTTACAGATGTTGTTAACACTATACTATGGCAGCATATGATGGTACAATGTTTCAATCAATTTCAGGATGAAAAACTCATCAATGAGGAGGAGGAGTATAATTTATTAACCTTGTATGATATCAGTTTCTCAAGGACTCTAGAAGGACCCGAGGAAGAAATCTCTGCCCCCTCCCCACTTTCCCTTTCCAACCCAGCCTTCCAAGGGGACCCGAGAGGAAGAAATCTCTGCCCCTCCCACTTTCCCTTTCCAACCCAGCCTTCCAAGGGGACCTTTGAGGAGAAATCTCTGCCCCTCCCACTTTCCCTTTCCAAGGCAGCCTTCCAAGAGGACCTCTCGAAAAGAGCTTTCTCCTGGCGTTTACCACCACCACACCCTCCACGCCGCCATCCTAGGCTGGGTTAGAAACAAGGAGGGGGAAGTTCAAGGACCACATCGACGGCACGAGCTCAGATTGCCGGCTGGGGATGATGGGCGCTGCAGTGCGATCTCGGGAGAGACTAGGGGGGAAGAAAGAATGACTGTTTCCCCACACCCTAGGATTGGGGAAAACATTGACCCCCCCCTTAGTTGCGGGAGGAGGGTTGCGCTTCAAAGCGGTCGCCTCCATCCATCAATCCATCCTTCCTTCCTTCCTTCCATCCATCCATCCATCCTTTTTTTTTCCCAGCGAGCGGTGCGTGTGTGTGACATGCAAGCAAGACGTCTCACGGGGCGTGTGTGTGTGTGTTTGTGGTGGGGGTCTCGTCCCAGCCACCCACCCACTCGCTCCCTTTCCTCTTCGGAGCGTGGGCTGGTCTTAGAAGCCGCGCTGGGGGCCGTCGCCTCCTCCTCTTCCTCCACGCCGCTCCTCTTGCACGCCTCAACCCCCATCCCCACCCTCTCCGCGCATGGAGGTCACCTCGTCCCTCTTCGAGGCGGCGGCGGCGGCCCCGAGCGGAGCGCCACAGCCGGCAGCTCCGCTTCCCTCCCACCTTCCTTCTTGCTAAAGGGCCAAAGTCGGCGGTGCCCGGTCGCCGCCGCCGCCGCCGCTCCCAGCGCAGGAGATCGGAGGACGGAGGCCAGGCGAACGGGAACCATCCCGCTTTCCCGGGACCGCTTGTAGCCGCCTCACCCGGCTTTCTCTCTCTCTCCAAAGACGGCCAAGCGCCTCACGCAGCGCCGTCAAAAGCAGTTCGCCAGGCGAAGAAAAGAAAAGAAAAGAAAGAGAGAGAGAGAGAGAATGAAAGAATGAAAGAAGGGAGGAACGGCCCTCCTTTCTCTCTCTCTCTCTTCCAGCGCCAAGAGAAGGAAGGGACTAGGGCACACAGGCGCACACACACACACACACACAAAAGGCCTTTCCTGCCCGCCGCAAGATGCTCTTGGCAGGCTCGGAAGAGAAAGAGAAAACATCATGTTTGAAGCGATGTCAGAAGACTATGAATGAGTATTATTATTTTATTTCTTCCAAAATATCTCTTTCTATATTAACGATGTAAAGAATATGACATTATTTGCTGCTTTGAGTGTAAACATGGAAATGTCAAAACTTTTGTGTGAAAAGAATCTGTCAGAAGATTTAGGGCATAATTTGGTAGCATACTACAGATTCACTACCAAAAATAAATAAATGCAGCGCATATACAAATCTTGCCAATTCTGTGGCTGCACCATATTGTGAACACATCCAAAATATTTTTTAATAAACATAGCTTTCCATATTCACTAGAAGATGGCAGAAGTACCCAGCCAAAAAAAAAAAAATATATCATCCAGCATCATTCAGCAATATTCACTGAAATATTTAGTAATATTTATTTATTCTATTTATTCTCAGTAATATGTCACATTGTGCAAAATAATAACTCTAGTTTATTCATGTTACAAGATTACTAATACGTAAAGTCTAATGCTGTATTGTATTGTACTGTAAATTATTGTAAATCTAACATTACAGATTATTTTCTTTTTAAAAAGTGATCATTTCAAACTACCCATAATTGAGTTCCTCTTAGACATATTGATATTTTATTTATTTATTTTATTTATTTATTTATTTTGTCATAACAATGTACATAGGCATCACACAAAAGATTATATAGTATATAAACATATATATGAGGGAATATAAGGAAGTATAAGCATATATTTATATATAAGAAGAAAAAAAAGAGAAACAATAGGACAGGGACAGTAGGCACGTTTGTGCTCTTATGCACGCCCCTTATGGTCCTCTTAGGAATGGGGTGAGGTCAACAGTAGAAAGTTTTTGGTTAAAGCTTTTAGGATTGTGGGAAGAGACCACAGAGTCAGGTAAAGTATTCCAAGCACTGGTGATTCTGTTACAGAAGTTATATTTTCTGCAATCTAGATTAAAGCGGTTGACATTAAGTTTAAATCTATTAGTTGCTCTAGTATGATTGCAATTAAAGCTGAAGTAGTCTTTAATAGGAAGGACATTACAATAGATGATTCTGTTACAGAAGTTATATTTTCTGCAATCTAGATTAAAGCGGTTGACATTAAGTTTAAATCTATTAGTTGCTCTAGTATGATTGCAATTAAAGCTGAAGTAGTCTTTAATAGGAAGGACATTACAATAGATGATTCTGTTACAGAAGTCATATTTTCTGCAATCTAGATTAAAGCGGTTGACATTAAGTTTAAATCTATTAGTTGCTCTAGTATTATTGCAATTAAAGCTGAAGTAGTCTTTAACAGGAAGGACATTACAATAGATGATTCTGTTACAGAAGTCATATTTTCTGCAATCTAGATTAAAGCGGTTGACATTAAGTTTAAATCTATTAGTTGCTCTAGTATGATTGCAATTAAAGCTGAAGTAGTCTTTAATAGGAAGGACATTACAATAGATGATTCTGTTACAGAAGTTATATTTTCTGCAATCTAGATTAAAGCGGTTGACATTAAGTTTAAATCTATTAGTTGCTCTAGTATTATTGCAATTAAAGCTGAAGTAGTCTTTAATAGGAAGGACATTACAATAGATGATTCTGTTACAGAAGTTATATTTTCTGCAATCTAGATTAAAGCGGTTGACATTAAGTTTAAATCTATTAGTTGCTCTAGTATTATTGCAATTAAAGCTGAAGGAGTCTTTAACAGGAAGGACATTACAATAGATGATTCTGTTACAGAAGTTATATTTTCTGCAATCTAGATTAAAGCGGTTGACATTAAGTTTAAATCTATTAGTTGCTCTAGTATTATTGCAATTAAAGCTGAAGTAGTCTTTAATAGGAAGGACATTACAATAGATGATTCTGTTACAGAAGTCATATTTTCTGCAATCTAGATTAAAGCGGTTGACATTAAGTTTAAATCTATTAGTTGCTCTAGTATTATTGCAATTAAAGCTGAAGGAGTCTTTAACAGGAAGGACATTACAATAGATGATTCTGTTACAGAAGTTATATTTTCTGCAATCTAGATTAAAGCGGTTGACATTAAGTTTAAATCTATTAGTTGCTCTAGTATGATTGCAATTAAAGCTGAAGTAGTCTTTAATAGGAAGGACATTACAATAGATGATTCTGTGAGTTAAGCTTAGGTCTTGTCGAAGGCGACGGAGTTCCAAGTTTTCTAAGCCTAGGATTTCAAGTCTGGTGGGATAGGGTATTTTATTGTTTTCAGAGGAATGGAGAACTCTTCTTGTAAAATATTTCTGGACACGTTCAATTGTATTGATGTCAGAGATGTGGTGAGGGTTCCAAACAGGCGAGCTGTATTCTAGAATTGGTCTAGCAAATGTTTTATATGCTCTGGTTATTGCTGTTGTTATTATATCATAATAATAGCCAGTGAAGTGCAGTGGTTAAGGTGTTGGTTTAAGGCAAGGAAGATCTAGATGTTAGTCCATTGTTAGCCAAGGAAATTTGCTGGGTAGGACTTTGAAGCATTTTCTCTCAGCCCAATCTATTTTACAGGACTGCTGTTGGAATAAAAATGAAGGATGATCCCCATATAAGCTATGTAGATGCCTTTGGGGTTACTTCATAACAATTTCTGTTGTTATCTGTTATTCAATATTTATCATACTCAAACTTAAACATATCAGAGAATTGCTTTCAGCAATAGCTAAAGATGTTTTATCTCCTGGACAGTTGATACAATAATACTGTTCCTTGCACAATACCTTTCCACCTATAAATGCCAGACAGACTCCAAATGATAACTGGAGAGTGCCCTCAACCTGATCTAAGGGCATCTTCTTAAATTTCACCACCATTCTTCAACCGATCGTCTCATTCTACCTAGAGCTAGAACCTGTCCCATTGCCTCCAGCCACATGTAGAACATGGCATAAGGAAGACTCTGACTTAAAGGGTAAGAGGAATAAAGAACATGATAAAGAACATGATTTAGTGAAGAAAGAAAATCAATACACTACATCTTTGCAAAGCTAAGATAAAGGGGAAGAGTGTAATAGATCTGAATGAAAGTTATCTAAACTTGTCGGAAAGGAATTGATGTGCACAAGTAGGAAAATTAAGGTGTAGGCACAGCTATAAGTGCAAAAATGTATGTTAAAAATTATTGATTGATCTAGTTTGTGAGTGGGTGTGGGTGTGAAAGGAAGAAACCATAGTTTAGTGATAATCCTATGTTATGCTCTGATAAATGATGATAAAGAAGAACCAGGGATGTGTTTGGGGAAAACAAAATTGAAACATTCAGCATGAATGTGATCTATGGAGAAAGATATTATGTGGCCCGAATGGATGGCTAATAGTAACAAGACCACAAAGTACAGAAAAAATATTAGAGAATGGCGATTGTTTGGTAAGCCTCTGCTTACAAAACAAAAAACAAAAAAACTCATTTTAAATTCTATTGATTATTTAAATGGAAGAAGAACAAATCAAAAACATGATTAATTGTTTATAAGGAAAGATTGTGAAAATTAATGAAGTATACAAAGGCCTCAATGTTGGGTTGATCATTATTTATTATTGTAAAGAGTAGATTTTGGGGGAAATGGATATTGAAAAAAGGAAGGAAGTGGAAGAAACAGTAGAAAATAAAATGCAGAAAGAAAGGATAATTTTTATATGAAAAAGCACATCAATTCTTCCCCTCCCCCCAAAAAATGACTGGAAAATGAATATAAGGAAAGATTGTGGAAGTTGCTTCAAAATAAGTGAAAAGATTTATGCTAACAGGAATTATAAAAAACAGTGCTTGATGGAATGATATAATACAGTACCTGAGAAAAACGTTTCTAAGAGAATGATTGCTGCAGAAATTAGATGACAGAACATAATATACAAGATATATAGTGAGAAAAAGAAGAGCAAGGAATGATTAAGATTGGAAAGGGCAGAGCGATTTTACAAACTGGAAATAAAAAATAGTTTTGGAAATGGTTAAAAATGACTAACAATGGGTTTCAAGCAGAGAGATTGCAATGAAAAACAAAGGTGATGAACTTATTTGGTAATGCTGGAAAGCACATTTTAAAGTTTTATATCAGAATGGTAGTGATATGTTGAAGAGTAGAACTGAAATAAATGCGGTCAATTTTAATCAGGAACAATGATGAAATGGAAACAATAAATTGCAACTATTAAAAGCTGCAGGTATGGACAACAAAATTAGTGGGCTATTAAACTATGAGTCAAAAGGGGTGTGTATCAATTAGTAAATAAATAATTAGTTGTTTTTTTTTGTTTTGTTTTTTTTGCATTTATATCCCGCCCTTCTCCAAAGACTCAGGGCGGCTTACACTATGTTAAGCAATAGTCTTCATCCATTTGTATATTATATACAAAATCAACTTATTGCCCCCAACAATCTGGATCCTCATTTTACCTACCTTATAAAGGATGGAAGGCTGAGTCAACCTTGGGCCTGGTGGGACTAGAACCTGCAGTAATTGCAAGCAGCTGTGTTAATAACAGACTGTCTTAGCAGTCTGAGCCACCAGAGGCCCTTATAGAGTAGCTATAGTTTGCTTATAGAGTAGCTCTGCGACTTGTGTAATGTGTGTGAGAAGACTTCATCACTACCTGATATTTTCAAGGATGCTGTAATTGTTCCCCGTACAAAGGAAAGGACAGAATGTGAAGTGTACAGGGGGATTAGCTTATGAAGTGTGCCCTGGAAGCTGTTTGGCATTATTATAACTGAAAGAGTAAGAGAAGTGATAATGAGCAAAATTTTGGAAGTATGGCAAGGTTTTATATCAGAAAGAAGTCTTTTTCTTTTTCAACAGATAATTGAGAAATGTATGAGCCTGACCAAGAGAGTTTATTGCTTTACAAGAGCTTGTGGATTTCAAGGAAGGTGTGAAAGAGAGAAAAGATTTGAAATATGAAAAGTTTTGCTTGAAGATTGGTTGCTGAATTTATGAAAAGTGGTAAGTGTAGAAGTATGAATGAAAATAAATGGTACGCTGAGGGAAAAAAAAGTTTCAACATTAAATAGAGAGTAAGACAAGGATTTGTGATGCCTTTTTAACTGCTTAACGTATTTATGAATAAATGTATAAATAATGCTTTATGTGAAATTAGAGGTAGGTAGTTAGAGATATAATGACTTTTGCATATAGTTGATACAGTATTGTTTGGGAATTTGAATGATTTGCGAGAAATTGTGGATGAGTGGTAGGATATAGCAAAGATATAAATCTGAAAATTAATGCAACAAAGGTGTTTGACAGAAAAATTAAGTAAAATGTTGCAAGATATACATAAATAGCAAAAAAAAAAAAAAAGTCCTAAAACAGTTAGATGGGTAGCTTGGTAGGAGTTTACCAAAGATACAGAAATGGATAAAGAAATTTTAAAATATTCAAATTAGGGTAGAATTGTATTGGGTAGTATATAGTCTATTTGGAGAGAGAAAAAGGTTGTCAAAAGAAGCAAAAGTGAAAGAATGTAAGAATGTGCTTCTGCCTGCTTTATTATTAGGAGTGAGCATGGAGTATAACAAGAGAAACACAACTGTAAGTGGAATAAAATGGGGATCACGCAAGCATAGACTTCAGAAACTGTAAGATACAGGATGTATGGTTGCTTAATGTGGATTGAATAGAAAAGTATGTTCATATGGTTGAACATAGAGACAGAATGTGGAAAGTCTGCACTACAAAACAAATACATGACAGAAGAATGAATGGCTTGAGAAGAAAGTGAAGACTGAGACTATGTCATGGGTGCATGATATAGTGTACACTACAGAGTTGGTGGAACAAAGGATGATTTGCTGGGAGAAAAAAATGTAGAGATATAATGACTGTTGTCGTATTTATAAACTAAATATAAATACTGTACCTTTCTTTCTCTTTGTTCTCATCTCATATTGTCAATTTCATACGACTTTTCTGAGCTTTCCATAATGTTGCTCATCCACAAAGGAATAAAGGACATGATGGGTATGTATGTATGTTTGTATGAACAGTATGTATCGTGTTTCCCTGAAAATAAGTCTGGGTCTTATATTAATTTTAGGTCTTATTTTTTGGTTAGGTCTTATTTTGGGGGAAATACGGTACTAAATGCATCCATTTGGCTTACAATCTTAACTGGGGCTTATTTGGGGGATAGGGCTTATATTACAAGCATCCTGAAAAATCATGCTAGGATATTGGAAATTTCTCAAAAACGTTTGCTATGGATAATATCATTACATGGTAATGGTTTTAACATGAAAACATCTGTGAAATATTCATAAAATACTAATGAGTAAGCTATGTGAGAGGGGATAACTTCTTTAGCATAATTTGGTGCCAGGCCTGGCGGTTAGATATAGATAAAACAATATAGTTGTAAGGATAGAAATAGAGATAATGACCTGAATTATTTTCAATCTTTTTACAATAATCAAGCAAAATAAGCAAGAAAGACTAAGAAGTGAATGTTCCCATTCCTGGAACTCTGCAAAACAAACCCAAATTCTAATTATTGGCAGGGAAAGGACCAGTAATTTCTTGTCACCTTCAACTTCTGGACCCTGATTAAGATATCTCAGATGGACACAAGAGCTAGTTGTGGCAGTGACAGAATGATAAGAGAGGACTCAGCCAGAGAAGCCACCTTGTGATGCCATCTTGACCAAGGATTCTCCAAAACCAGGATGGGACAAAATACAACTCTGCAAAGAATAACTAGTCATCTATTCTATTAGCAAAGTCGCTACCCTGGTTTTAAATAAGTGAGACTTTTATTTTGGACAACAGGTGCTGGGAGGTAGCATTTTGTCCTTTGCATCAAGCAGCAAATGCCTTTGGCTGGAATAATGTGCAGTAGGAATGTACAAGAACTTTGCCATAAATTTTGCTGGAAACTAATCTGGACATTCTGTTCCCAGAAGGCTTTGGCACAGCATGAATCCTAGCATCAAAGAACATAATCTTTCCCCAATAAGACATCCACAAAATATTCTTAAATAAATTGCATTCAAAGAGCAATATTTATGTTTGAAGGCAGCAGCTGTTAGGCAATTTGCATGTAAACCTTATATCGTTATGTGTTTAAAAAATTGCAGCAGAGAAGTCCAGCAAAAACAATAGCCTGAATGCAAAGAAACAAAAGCATCTATTATAGGCAGGAAACCTGAAGCATCATCTGTTTCATCATAACTCAAGCTGAAATCAAGGCAACCTTAGTGCTTTCTAATAAACACAAAAAGAGCTGGGATGATGAATACATCTGCTCACTATATTGCAATAATAAAACATATCAAGAACAACCTATAATTTGATAGAATTCTTTCTCAGTGGGATATAAAAAGCAATCCACAGACTTGCATTAATTCACTGGTTTCCAACATTACAACAGAATGTCAAGGACTGATGCAGTAATGTATCTGAAGAAGAAGCATAGAAAGCTTATTAGGAAAAAGCCGGAAGCAAAGAATTCATAGTATGTATCTGTTCATAGAATTTAGATGTCTGTATATTGCATAAGATACAAAGAATCCAGCAGGCAAGAAGTTTAATAATTTAAGGGAATATGCAGGGCTAGGCAGTGAAATCAAGAATACAGCTAAATACAGCTGGGTATTGAATCACTGTCTGTCTAAACCAATATTGCCTCTTGATCCTGGCCAACAACTTAGCAAGAAATGGGTCTTTCATCAACTAAAGATAACAGGAACTTATCAGAGCCATTGAAGCGTGGAGTCCTGAGCCTAGAAAGAAGCCATCTGAAGAACCCAATAGGGTGTTCAAAGCCATTGTACATTTCTCCATGTAATTATTCAATTTGAGATTTGTGTTCTCTTTCCACCCAACAAAGATGCTCAAGGAAATTAACAGAACAAATTATATGTGAGAATGAATGAGGGTTACTAGATATTTAATAAAGCCTGTTGCTTTATACTGAATTTATAGACTCTGGGACACCACATCAATTCTTCATAAGATCATTCCATCAGAATGTAGAAAACAGAGGTGCTCAGGTTTAAATTTTCTGAATTTGTAACAAGTTCCAGAGTGGCACCATTTCTTTTGACCAGAAAGTCTTATAGTCCATTTGAATGCATGATATTATTATTATTTCTTTTATTCATTAAACAGTCAACTGAACATTTAAAAATGTGTCACAAATACCCTTGACTGGTGCTAATGGTTGATATTTGTAATTTCCTTTTTGTTCTACTGGGTACAAACTGTTTTTCATCAGATGATTGAATACTGATTTTGCCAGTACTCTTGTAAAAAGTTTGAATGTTGTTGGCAGACAAGTAATTAGGCAATAGTTGCTTGGTTCTGTGCCCTTTTCTGGATCTTTCATTATCAGGCAGATGTTAACCATTCTTTGCTTGTTGCATTTTGAAGCATTTTATCAAATTGAATGGCCATTTGGTGATGGAGGCTGGTTAGATGTTTTAACCAGTATCCATGCAATTTGTCCAGGCCAGGTGCTCTCCAGTTCTTGACCTTCTTTATTTGTTGTGCAACCATATCAGTTGTTATTACAATATTCTCTATTTTGTTTCGTGTTGCTTGTTTTTGAGTATCTTTGATCCAGGAGGCAGTTTTATCGTGTTTCCACTGGGTTTTCCCACAGTTGTTTCCAAAAGTTCAGAGTTTTTTCTTTACATGGGTGAACATTAGTATAGTTTCGACTTTCATCAAGTGACTGATAGAAGGTGTTGATTTCTTCTGAACTGGACATTTTCATGATATTGTTTTATTTGTCCTTCATATCCTTCTATTTTCTCTGCTGTTGCTATTACAAGCTATTTTAGTTCTTCCATAATTTCCATTACTGTTTTTCCTCCAGGTTGTATTTTTGTGCAAACTATTTTTCAGCTTTTTATTCTTTAGTTTTCCTTCTTTCAAGCATTTCAAATTGCTGACATCTTGTATTTTTTAAAATTTTATTTTCAAGTCAAATTTTCCACTTTGGTGTTCCAGTGGGTTTCTTTTTTGGCATTTTATAACCCATTTGTGCAGTTATAACAGTGGCTGTGTTGGTTTGTTTCATGTAGTATGCTGGATGGAATGGAAGTTAAAATGTTGTTCATGGTATTAGGTCTTTCACTCATTTGCTATGTACTTAATGAATGGCAGGCAGTCTTTTTCTTTCTGTGTTTTCTTTGATGTGGTTTTCAATTTTTTCTTTCAGCATTTTCGCTCAATCACTTAGCTCTACACTTTCAAGTTGTTGCACAGGAAGATTTTTATCCTGTATTTTGGTTTCTTCCACATGTTGGTCAGTTTGTTCAAGTGCTGGAACAGTTTCTTCAGCCTGTACATCATTACTTGTTGTTTTCTTTCTAGCCAATGTTTCTAGATGTTGCATTTCCATATCTGTGAAAACTTTATTACAGATGATGAAACATCTTTGATCCATTAATCTTTGTTCAGTTATGTTGCTTTCTGGGTGTTTTTCCTTCCACAGTTGCATCATTCTTTTTTGAAATTCCTTGGCTGTTGGTTCTGCCTGGTAGTAACATTTGATGATTTCTCGATTTTCTTCGGTTGTCCAAGTTTTGCACTTTTGTCCCAGTTGCTTACAGTTGCACGCCCTGGTTCACCTGCAGTAGCAACTGAGCCCTGAAGCCCATTTTTCGACAGATGTCCAGGAGCCATAGCATCTGACGCGGTCCTTGTTGATCAGGGTGATAATCGATCCGGTATGGAATTTTGTTGATTTCTTCTCATCATTGGTGATGGTAGGTGCCTGGGTTGTTTCATGGTGGCTAAGCCACTACTGATCCAAAGACTGGCAATTCCATAACCATAGGGACTGCACCCGATAGCCATCCAGGCCCAGCCATGGGTGGTGGAAAATGTGGGCATCATCATCATCATCATCATCATCATCATCATCATTATTATTTTATTTACACAAAATGACAGTATACACAGCAAACGAGATAACTATGCTGGATCACAGATCACTAGTTGAACATTTCCCAAGCATTTAGGATTGCGTGATGTATCAGTGAATTATGCGAGCAGATCCCAATAAGGTGGCCTTCTGCAGCTGACCAATGGTGATCTTGTCAGCGCCAATTGCTTTTAAGTGCTTGCCTAGGTCTTTAGGCACAGCTCCCAGTGTGCTGAGCACCACTGGAACCACCTGCACTGGTTTATGCCAGAGTCTCTGCAATTTAATTCTCAAATCTTGATATCTGGTGAATTTTTCAAGTTGTTTCTCATCAATTCTGTTGTCACCAGGTATAGCAATGTAGATTATCCACACTTTTTTCTTTTCCACAATCGTGATATCTGGGGTATTGTGTTCCAAAACTTTATCAGTCTTTATTATTTATTTATTTATTTATTATTTATTTATTTATTATTTATTTATTATTTAATCATCGTCGTCATCATCATCATCATCATTATTATTATTATTATTATTATTATTATTATTATTATTATTATTATTATTATTATTATTTATCTTTATTCATTAAACATGAAACTCAGTCAGCTGAACATTCAAAAAGGCATCACAAATACCATTGACTGGTGCTGATGGTTGATATGGGTTGCTGCCAGTGTCCTAGTACCTTCTTAAGATATATGATGTTCCAAGTAGCACAGTTTTTTGCAGTTCTGCTGGTGTTATTGTAGGAAGCTGCAATTTGTTGAAGAATCTTATAAAATTCTTGGACATGGTACCAAGTGCCCCGATGACAATGGGTATCACTGTTACATGTTTCATCCATAGCCATGTAGTTTCGATGGCCAGGTCACGATATTTCATGATTTTTTTCCAGTTCTTTTTCATCAACTCTGGCATCTCCTGGTACCGCAATGTCAATGAATTGTACGTTTTGGTTTTCCACAACTGTGATATCTGGTGTTCCAAGTGATGATCAGTCTGTATTCAAAAGTCCCACAAGATCTTCACCTTCTCATTTTCTATAACTTTTTCCACTTTATGTTCCCATGACTTTTTGGATACAGGCAAGTTGTATTTTTTACATAATGACCAGTGGATTAATTTAGCAACTCAGTCGTTTCTAGCTTTGTAATCAGTTTGTGCAATTTTGCTGCATTCACATATTAAATGTGAAACAATTTCGACCTTGTTGTTGCAAAGTCAGCAGTTTGGATTGTTGGTGAATTTTTGTATCTTTGCTTTCATGGCATTAGTTTGTAGTGCTTGTTCTTGAGCAGCGAGTATTAAACCTTCTGTTTCTTTCTTGATGGTTCCCATCTTAAGCCATGCCCATGTCAAGTTGTCATCACATTTTCCTTCAATGCTTTTCAAGTGCTGTCCATGCAAAGCTTTGGTTTTCCATCTATTTAATCTGTCATCCAGCTGTTTTTCCTTATATTCTGCCTTTGTTTCTGTTGTTTTTATAATGTTCCCTGTTTTTACAGCCTGCAGCAATTTTTCTGTACTTTTGTTCACATAATCATTCAAACTTCATTTTTCTTCTTCCACAGTTTGATGGATTTGCAATAGCCCTCTGCCCCCTATTTTTCTTGGCAGGTGCAACTTGTTGATGTCACTTCATGGATGTAAAGCGTGGTACATATTCAAAAGTTTGCACGTTTTCTGGTCCAAATTTTCTAGTTCAGCCAAAGTCCAGTTGATGATTCCAGCTAAGTAGTGTATCACTGGAATTGCCCATGTATTAATGCCTTTAATTATGTTTCCAGCATTCAGCATTGATTTTAATATTTTGTGGACCCTTCTGATGTATTCCTTTTGCGTTGACGCTTTGACTTTTCCATTCAAGATGTTATCTGCTTCCAATATGCCTAGGTATCTGTAGCCATCATCCTTTGCTAATGCTTTTACTATGTTTCCATTTCCCAGTTCTATTCCTTCTATTTTTTTCATTTTTCCTTGCTGCATGGATAATATAGCACATTTTTCAAGTCCAAAGTTCATTTTGATGTTGCTGCTGAACAGTTGAACTGTACTGAGTATTGATTTAAGTTCAGTGGGGCTTTTCGCATATATTTTTAAGTCATTCATGTATAGTAGATGTTTTATCTTGCCATGTTGGCTTAAGATTTGGTATCCCAGTTTTGTGTTTCATAGGATTATTGTCAATGGAATTAATGAAATGATGAACAGTAGTGGTGAAAGTGAGTCCCCCTGGAAGATTCCTCGTCTGATGTTGACTTCACCAATGTTCTCCACATTTACTGCTAGAACTGTTTTCCATTTTTGCATATTTGCTTTCAAAAATGTACAAATATTTTTGCTGAGTCCAAAGATTTCTAGACAGGTGTTAATCCAGCTGTGGGGTAATGAGTCAAATGCCTTCTTGTAATCAATCCATGGCATATTTAAATTTGCTTTTCTTCATTTTGCATTTTTAATACCATTTTGTCAATGAGCAGCTGATCTATTATTATTATTATTATTATTATTATTATTATTATTATTATTATTATTATTTATCATTATTAATCACACAGTCAGCCAGATGTTCAGACTGGGTTTGGCATTTTTGTGTACTTATCGAGACCTTACCTGATCTAGATGTTTGATAGTGTTACAGATATCGTCACAGGATGGAAGTTGTTCCAAGTATAGCCGCCTTCTGCAATTGACTGATGGCAAATTTGTCAATGCCAATGGTGTTCAAGTGGTGCTCCAGTTTTGGGATTGCACCCAACACACCTATTACTAGTGATACTACTCTTGTTTGCCTTTGCCACAGTCGTTCTATTTCTATTTGTAGGTTACTATTATTAATATTAATAATAATATTTTATTCATTAAACATGAAACTCAGTCAACTGAACATTCAAAAAGGCATAATAAATACCATTGACTGGTGCTAATGGTTGATAAGGGTTGCTGCCAGTGTCCTAGATATCACCTTCTTAAGATGTGTAATGTTCCGAGTAGTGCAGTTTTTTGCAGTTCCGCTGGTATTATTGCAAGAAGCTGCAATTTCTTGATGTATTTTATAAAATTCTTGGACATGATGCCAAGTGCCCCGATGACAATGGGTATCACTGTTACATGTTTCATCCATAATCACAGTCTTCAAACCACAGGCACAGTCTCTCATCCTTCCATTTAAGATTAATGTTTTGCAGGTCTTCCTAAAATGTTTGGTGCCAGGTGTTCTTTAACCTTTCTTTAGCATGTTAACTGTCTAGCTGAAGACTTTAATCTGTAAAGTAAAATGCATGCCATTTTATTCAATATAACAAATCGCCATTTTATCAACAATGAGGTTTTTTTTCCTAAAATAGATATGTTCTGTCAATTTCTTCAAAATCTACATAAAAGAAATAGAGGAGAAGTTGAAGGGTCCATTCCTGTTCAGAAATTCAAGCAAACAAACTTGATAATGATGTAGAGAGCATGTGTTAAAGTAAGTAGAGCAGGTGTGTTAAAATTAATGGAGTAAGAAATAAAAGAAATATTTTTATTTTAATGCCTACTGTTATCCATCCTGTCAAGGAGATGGTATGAAGGAATACTTCTGAAAGATAACTGCAAATCTTTCAAAAAACACTTGAAATTGTAATGAGGATGAATTTTAATTAATCCAGTTTATCAGCCGTTCCCAACCTTTCCATCTTGGCAAACCGGCAAGGGCAGGGGGAGAGGAGATGGTTCCATGTGAATGGCAGACTCATACAACTGGAGCTTCTCACATGAGCACAAGTGCCTGCCACTCATGCAAGCAGAGCTGCGTGCAAATGCATGCATGCCTGCTGCTTGTGTAGCCCAGATCCAAATGGGCCATGGCCCGGGGATTGGGGGCCCCTGCAGTATATTTTGAGGAAAACAATTCTGCCAAGCATGGTCCTTCCTGAAAATTTCTGGCTTCTCTTTCTGACAATATTCTACTTTAGAAGGTGATGTGGAAACACAAGAGAATCATCTATCCCTGATATTAACCAATAAGGAAAGAAATGAAAGCAGCAGAGGAAGATAATTCTGGTTGATGACCTGAAGATCAGGATTTCATGACCTAAAGTAGTTTTTCTCAACCTTGGCAAATTTAAGATTTGTGGACTTTGACTCTAGAATTCCCCAGCATCCTGATTAGGGAATTCTGGGAGCTGGAGCCCACACATCTTAAACTAGCCAAGATTGATAAACACTGACCTAAGTAACCCCTTCTGCCTCTAACATTATTCTGTTTCCGTGGGCAAAATAGCATAAAATCCAAAGATAACATTCTCAGCTGAAGTAGCCTTAATTGAATTTAGGGCTACATCTTGTGATACTCCATTTCCAGATTTTCTTTACATTATCTGCATTTAATTTTAATTGCATTTAACTACATTTAAATTTCAACCTGCCCCTTATAATCTGGAATATGTCTATTTTTCCAAATAAATTGGATAAAGTATTAGGATAGCCCATTGTCCTGTTTTACCAGTATTTCACTCTAAAACTGATTTTGTAGCTCTTCTGGAGATGTGTAAATTATTTAATTGGGCATTTGGCCAATTGAATCACAATCAATTCATCCTTGATCATGATGTGCACCAGGACACACTTTTTTTTTCCAATCACAGTTTCCCTATTTGATAATATTTTGATGATCAATTAACACATTTATTAAAAGGAAAGAATCAGCAGCATATGAAAAAAGCCATGACGATGTTGAAACAGCAATTTCTGTATCATGATGCCGCTACAAAATTGGTATGATGTTTTAATGTTTTATGATATCTGATAATTTACAATACATAATTAATGTATTTAAAGAATGGATGCATATGTCTTCTTTTGACATAACCTTTCTTCAACACAAAAACAGATGCCCATGAAACTATTATCATACTAAGGACTTCCAAGTAGCATGGAAAACTGAAGATGGGTCTGCAAGTGAGCAGAGCCGATGATTACGGCAGAAAAACAGCCAGTGAATGAATGAATGAACTCCCTGAACACTCTGGATTTAGGGAAGGACCTGGAATTATCCATAATGCTTCATACAGATGCACCTTGTGATGAGACCAATAATGGTCTCCAGCAGGTTTCATTGGTTTCATTCAGCTTTGCCTAAGCTGCAATTAGGAGCCTTCAACAGGGACACTGGGTTCACCCACTTCCTTTCTTAATCACTTTGATTGGATATGGCCTGTAAATTGCTTTTAGAGATTAAGAACTTTCAGAAGGACATGTTTTATTACAAGGGTCCCCAACACTGTATTGGGCCATGAGCTGTTCAAAACTAGGTGTGCTGCTCACTCACTCACATACACATGTAAGTGGGTTTTAGAGAGTTTATTAATGTTCCCCAGAACTTACCTTCACCCAGCCTCAGAACTGTCCCAAATAAAGCTAGCCACAAGCAGGCCAAGATTAGTCTACAAGGCAATAGCCAATAGTCCATAAAACAATAGAAAGTTGCCCTAACAAGTAAGTCCACCAAACAAATTTAAAGTCACCAGGCAAAACCAAAAGTACATCCACAAGAGCTCACTTGGCAAGAAAAGTTCAGAGTCTCCAAGGCAGCAAGTCAAGCAGGAAGCATGAACAAACACACAGCCATAAACCAAACACGTTGTTCTCAGCAAGGCCTCCATCTGCCTGCCATGATAAATAGCTTTCTAGTACAGCCTATCAAGACAGGTGGGACTTTCTCCTGAGTAATCTGGCAGATGTCCTTTGCTCTTGGTCTTTTCTCTGTCCTGCATGCTCTCAGATGCAACACAGAAGGCAGCTCCTTCTCCTCTTCACTGACCTGCAAACTGTCCCCAGCCAAAGCCCCCCATAAATCTCTCAGCTAGCAGTTCAGAGTTATTAATTAACTCACTTCCTGATGTGCCAGGAAAGAACTCATCCTCCCTGAAGCTGGCCTCTGAGGAAGAGTCAGAGGAATCATCCAAGGGAGACATCACACCGGGCCACCCAAAGCGATGGGCAAGTGCATGCATGTGCCCTCATCCCCCCTTACAAATGGAGCTCAACCCATGAGTGCACTTGCCTACCATTTGTGCAGAACCAACCCCCTCCCCCACCCATGAAAGCCAGAAAGATTGGGGAACTCTGTTTTATTACACTGGGTGGTTTTCTTTTAATCGTCACTGAAAGAAGTTTCATGTAAATTTAAGAACTTAAAGACAAAAACTTTTTATTTGAAAATAAGCAGCAGAAGGGCAAGTAAAGTGTTGATTTTGGAAAGTTTGTAAATGGATTATGGACCCAGATTGACTAGAAATAAGATTATGAAACAATTATAAGAATCTTTCCTGTGGTTTCTTTAAAATCCTATTAAAAATATATGAAGATTTTGAATTTAAGCAATTTAAGCATATAAAATCTTTCCCTGAGAAAATGTTGTGGATTAGAGAAAAAGAAGAAACCTTGAAGGCTGGTTACTAGAAGCAGCCAAAATGAACTAAAGATTATAATTAAATGAGAAAAATACAGTACATATAGTACAGTATGGAAAAAGTATTTTAACTCTGGAAGAATTCAAGGATATCTGGCAACAATATGTTCAGAACTTTCTTTTCAGATGGTCCATTGCTATAAAAAGGGATCAAAAGAGGAAAAATAAGAGGATACAACTGAGAATCAGGCTATTTTGATTATGGATTTAAAATTGGCAGGATATAAGAATGATATTGACAAAGAAGTTATACAGGATTTGCAAATGAAACCATTTTGAAGGTTGATATTTTAATAGGACACAGAAATAATAAATCAGAAGAGTGACTTGGATGTGTGGATTTAAACTTGGACAACTTTCTATTTTGGACTAACAAAAGAGATGTATTATACCTATGAATATACATGTGTGCGTGTACAGTATACAGCATATATATTAACATATTTTTCCTTTCCCCTCCCTTTCTTTTTCTCTTTGCACTTTTTTCTTTTTGTATTTTTCTTCAGTATGTGCATCAGTTTGCATTTTTAAATTTCAATAAAAATTATGATTACAAATGAAATAGTATCATATTAAGAAGTGTGAAACTCCAGTGGCTGATGTAATCACTTTGAACTCAGCGATGTCTCAAAGTGTTAATGAGTAATCTGTACACTCAGTATCTCTTTCCACCAAGCATAGACAAAAGAGCTCATGCATTCAACTTCAAATTACAGATTGCATATTCAAAGACAGAAATTTAGATCTAAGGATAAAATTCAGGTTTGGCTTTTCAGCTATGACAAATTGAAAGCATAACAGAGTAAAAAGATACGTTTGGAAACTTCTAAGACAGAATTACAAAGTATTTTTGAAATATCAACACAAGGGATATTTATTTAATTAAAATACAAAAGGGATAAGAGGCTGGAGAAGATGTCTTAATCATTGGCTCTCTCGGAAGGATGTTCAGACTTTTCTATCTTAATTGAGCTATATAAATAATCACCTCTTGACAGGCTGATTGAATAGCTCACCTAAGCAAACAAGCAAAGTGCTTAACTGCCAAGAAGATCCAATGTACATTTGAAAGAAACATACAGAAAGCATCATCTAATCTGTGGAAGATGCAAAACCTGCTACCTCTATCATAGATACGAAAAGAAATCCATATCTTATCCTAATCTACCAAATACAAAAATCAGCACACTTACCAAATCCTCACATTTTATTTTATTTTTATTTTATTTTATTTTTATTTATTTTATTTCATCAACCATGTATTTTATGACAGATACAAGTATAAACATAATTATAAATAATGTAAAGGATATGAATAAAAGAAAACATTAGGACAGGGACGGTAGGCATGCTGGTGCGCATATGCATGCCCCTTACAGACCTCTTAGGAATGGAGTGAGGTCTACAGTAGACAGTCTAAGGTTAAAGTTTTGGAGATTTGAGGAAGAAACCACAGAGTCAGGTACTGCATTTCAGGCATTGACAACTCTGTTACTGAAGTTGTATTTTCTGCAGTCTAGTTTGGATCGGTTTACCATGAGTTTGTATCTATTGTGTGCTCTTGTACTATTTTGGTTGAAGCTGAAGTATTCATTGGCTGGTAGGACATTGTAACAGATGATTTTATGTACTATGCTTAGGTCACACCAAAGGCAGTGAAGTTCTAAGTTGTCTAAACCCAAAATTTCAAGTCTGGTGGCATAAGGTATTTTGTTGAAAGCAGAGGAGTGGAGGACTCTTCTTGTGAAATATCTCTGGACTCATTCAATTGTATTAATGTCTGCAGTGTGGGTTTCAGACAGATGAGCTGTATTCAAGAATTGGTCTGGCAAAAGTTTTGTATGCCTTAGTTTGCAGTTCAATATTACTGGAGAAGAAGCTACGCAAGATTAGATTAACAACTCTTGCTTTTTTAGCAATGCTGTTACAGTGAGCTCTGGCACTTAGATCATTTGAGATGAATACTCCAAGGTCTTTGACAGAGTTTGATAAGACTTGGAATATTGACCAGTAAACTTGCATCCTGCTCCTGCTTAAAGAAAAATTATGAGGACAGTTCTAGAGTTCCAGGACAGGCAGAATTCCATCCATGGAACTTCTACCTCATTCTGTTCCCCAGCTCCTGCAGTTCCCCAGTAGTAAAATATAGCTGTTTCTTGCCAACAGACCTCTGCCTTCTACAGTCACACTACACAGTTCCACAAAGAATGATAGATATAAAGGAAGGACAAGAAATGGGGCAGAATGCAGGGTAGCTATATTTTTAGCACCTTGCATTGGTCATCTAGGAAAAGTGCTGTTTAGATACAGTGAAGACTATTGCTAGGAGTGGCATACTGAATCAAAAACAGTGGTTACATTTGAAAAAGAAAAGTGTCAAAGTCTTAGCAGAATGAGTTTTACAAGGAGTTTAGGGCTTAGAGGTCAAGATTAAGAGATCAGTCCATAGTTGTTGCCTCCCTGGATAAAGCAGACCAAGAAACTGAATTCAATATGGGTCGGTCACTGGAACCAGAGGTTTAGTCATCCAAGCTTGTGTGATATTCTGCTAGAACGAAGTTTCCTGAAGCACAGAGGGGGCGGGGGAGGGGGGAGGGCTGCAGTCAGTTCATTGTTGAAGAAGCAGATGTCTTGGAATTTATTTTTCAAATGGATAGTAAGTTGTGCCTTTCATTTCTTAATCGTTTTAAGCACTATCAATCTTATTAAACTAAGACATACTGTTGTGACCCAGGTTCCTGGACTCGGACTCCTGGACTCGGATGATTCAGAAAGTGAGGAAGAAGGCCTGCTTCTCCTGGGCCCTCTCCCTCCCTGGCACCCACCCAAAGGGAGGAGGAGGGGCCGGCAAGGCCTGATTCTCCCAGGACTTCTTCTGATTTGGCAACGCCCCAAGAACAATTTTGGCTTGATGCAAGACTGCGCAGACGTGACCGGCGTGCGCAGCAGAGGAGGCGTTGGGACAAAGTCAAAGAATGATGAGTCACGCAGTGACACCCACAGAGGCTATAAAAGCAGGAGGCGGGACTTCCTGGCTTTTTGTCTTGGACAAAGCAGTGAATTTGCGCGGGCAAACTGTATCAATGGAGGGAAGAATATATTTGTGAGTAACTCTGGCCTTATCTATAATTTCCTAGTTATCTTCAGAGACTTGGCAGGCCTGTGGGTAGACGTGGCCAGAACATTTATCTATGTAAATAAATTAGAAAAGAAGGCCTTTGACTGACTCTTTGTTGGGAGTATTGGGTGAGGGAAACAGAACACATACTCTTTTTAGTCACCACCTGTTATTCCTTTTTGAAGATCTGTGCCATCTTGGGGGTTTATTATTTATTATTAAACAAAAGGAAAAAGGCTGCTAAGGCAAGCTAAAATAAGGAAGTGTGGTATATCTTTCTTTTAAAAAAATTGATATAAAGTTTCTAGTTCAGGGGTAGTCAACCTTTTTATACCTACTGCCCACTTTTGTATCTCTGTTAGTAGTAAAATTTTCTAACCGCCCACCAGTTCCACAGTTATGCGCTGTGTAATGCACATGCCTCTCACACATCATGGATTGGGTTTGGGGGGGGCACCATCTACCAGCTCTGCTTGTCTGTTATAGCTGGGTGATGTGGGGGGAGATGCATGAGCTATTCTGGGATGAGCCTCTTTTGTTTGCGGTCACACTATAGCGCCATTTAGTTTCACCTAAGTAACGTGAACTAAACTTATGTGCGGGCAATACAAATAGTATATTTTCAGAAATTTAAATTGTCACGGGGAATTTTATGAAAACCTAATGAAAACGTTTTTAAATAATGCTATGAATTTTTTTAAAAAAATCAATTAAATTTTAAAAAAGGAAACTGCTTTGGTATCGGGCAAAACCCCTACCACCCACCATGAAAGTTGGAACGCCCACTTGTGGGCAGTAGGGACCAGGTTGATTAACACTGTTCTAGTTTATTGTTTTCAGTCATTTGTAGCTTGTTCTGCTTGGTGTGGGTGGCTAAAATTTCTGATTTTTTCTTATTGGCCAGCAATTCTTCAGTGACTTTCCAAAAAGCCACTCTTTGACTAAAGAAGAAGTTAAGAAGTTGGGGGAGCAAACTATTAGAGATGTATTTGAAAAATCCTTAAATAAAATCCAACAATTCATAAACCAGCTATGCTCCAAAGAAGTTAAAAAAAAACTACTCAAACTTCTTTAGAGGTGTAAATATGTGTAGAAAGTTACCAAACCACCAAGGTAATTTCACAAGTAGCTGACAATGTAGCTGACAATTGTAATGTCAATTGCAATTTTGGAATATAACTTGATACCAATCTTCATTATTATGGTTAAAATATAAACCTTCCAACACAACTGAAAGAAGAGTTCCCAAAAAATCTGCAACCTTCAAAAGGACAAGTATGGGATTCTTTCTTCATGGACACTACAAGGTTAACAAGTCCTTGAGAAAAAGAAAAGTTTATAACTACTTGATAAACATTCCAGAGAAGAACATGATTTCATTTCATGAAGCTAAGCTGGACGGAGTGACTTAAACTTAATGAGTCAATTTGCATTAGGATGGATTTTATCAGTCTCATATTTGTAATTGAAAGAAATTTTTTAATGTAAAGTGGGTCTGAAAATGCTTTTCCCCCTTTTATATATAATCCTTAAGTAATTCTTAAAGCTTGTAAAAAATTACTGAAAGTGTATTTGAAAGTATCTATGTCAAGAGAAAGTTAAAGAAAAAGATATATTGGCTGAAAGAAAAGTTTAGAGTTTTAAAAAGAATGTATTCAAGAAGAAAAATTTTATTTTCTGAGGGTAACTTGGAGGGACTGATTTAAATTTAATGAGTTACTGTATTTTTCAGAGTATAAGATGTTCTGGAGTATAAGACGCACCTTAGTTTTTGGGGAGGGGGGAAAATTCTGCCTCTGCCTACCAGCATCAATCAGTATTCATCTGGCTAGTGTCCTTGCAGCAAATAGTGAACAGCCAGGTCTAACACAAGCAGCTGATTGATGGGTGGATCAGCCTCTTGGAATACCCTCAATCAGCTGTTCCAGGCTGCAGGGATTGCCACAGACCATCTGTCGTGTCCCACTCCTCCTCTGACGGCCGGGTCGGGGAAGTCCGTATCAAGCGTGCCTCTGCAGCTCTGCCAAAGTCCTATCAATAAAAATAAAATAAAATAAAATAATTGCTACCAACTTGCCTTCCATTGAGGACCTGTATACTGCACGAATCAAGAAGAGGGCCGTGAAAATATTTGCAGATCCCTCGCATCCTGGACATAAACTGTTTCAACTCCTACCCTCAAAACGACACTATAGAGCACTGCACACCAGAACAACTAGACACAAGAACAGTTTTTTCCCGAAGGCCATCACTCTGCTAAACAAATAATTCCCTCAACACTGTCAGACTATTTACTGAATCTGCACTACTATTAATCGTTTCATAGTTCCCATCACCAATCTCTTTCCACTTATGACTGTATGACTATAACTTGTTGCTGGCAATCCTTATGATTTATATTGATATATTGATCATCAATTGTGTTGTAAATGTTGTACCTTGATGAACGTATCTTTTCTTTTATGTACACTGAGAGCATATGCACCAAGACAAATTCCTTGTGTGTCCAATCACACTTGGCCAATAAAAAATTCTATTCTATTCTATTCTATTCTATTCTATTCTATTCTATTCTATTCTATTCTATCAGAGTCCTCAGGGCAGGCAGGAATCCAAGGTGTGACTTCAGCAACCCAGATTAGACTTTGCCTGACTCAGAGAATGCCAGAAAGCAGATCCTTCATATAGGCCATGGGGTGTGGCTCCATGACTCAGCATTTATCCAGGCCTGCCCCTCCCTTCCTTTTGCTGACGTCGCCTCTCCATTCTCCAGAAGCAAGGATCTGTCCACTGCATCATTTCGTCCCCAGCTGCCAGTAATCCCAGCTCATGGCTGGCTTCAGGCACACATGCTATTGGAGGGAGGTTTGTTTGCTCAGTTTCTCCGGACATGGTGCCAGGACTGGGGGCTGGAGGCATGCCAGGACATTCTCCTGTACTATCAGTGTCTGGCAGGAGATGAGAAGAGCCCGGCTGCGGCGAGGGGGGCAAGCAAGGCACAACACCATCACCGCCTCCGTGCCTCATGTTTTTGGGCTCTGTGCCTCTTATTTTTAGCCTCTGTGCTTGCTGTTTTCAGCCTCCAAATGCTTCATTTCAGACCCATTCAAGGCTGCAGGGATCGTCAGAGCACAACGCTGCTGATCACCGCCTCGGCACATCGCATTTTTGGCCTCTGTGTATCACGTTTTCGGCCTCTGCATGCCCAATTTTTGGTGTCTGCATGGCGCATTTTCAGGCGGTTCCAGGCAGCAGCAATGGTCTGTAGCAATACCTGCAGCCTGGATCAGGTCTAAAACGTGATGCACAGAGGCTGACAATGGCCAAAGGGTAGGGGCCAGTGTGTGGGTGGGGCTACATTCGGTGTATAACAGGGGTCATCAACCTTTCAGACCTCAGAAACCACTAAGTTCATAATTTTAAATCCCATGGACCACTAATATGATCTGCCTAATGACCAGCTGGGTGGGCGTGGCTGGGTGGGTGTGGCTAGGTGGTCATGTGACTGGGTGGGCATGGCCAACTGCTTGCCTCCGCGCTAGGGCTCCTTAGGGCCCCAACAGGAAGCCGTTGTTGGAGCTAAGCAGCCACTATGAGAAAGAGCTCAAATCAAATTGGATCTGATTGAGAAGGCGGCTCAGCAGAAGCACTTTACTGAGGGCTAGGAGCATAGGCTTTCCAAGCAGAGGGAAGATCTGCAGGAGTGCAAGGACAGGTCCAGGTGCCTGGGGGCTCAGCGGGCTGAGATGGTCAGCCAGTTCCAGGCCATGATCAGTCCCACTGGAACAAGGTCCTCCAGCTCTTTGCCACCAGTGGCACTTTCCTCCAGCCTTCGCCCAAAGCCCCGCACCAGGAGGCTGAAGCAGATCCCCAGTTGAAATTTTTGTCTCCTCCGACCCACACAAAAAGACCTCGAAGGGGGAGACTGTCTGCAGCAACACAAATGTTTGTTGCACATATCCGTCCCAGAGGCTGTAGCTTGAGGACCCCTGATTTAGTGCAATATAAAAAATGCAAATAATTTTTCTGAGGACCACCAAAATTTTCTCACGGACCACCAGTTGGTGACTGCTGGTATATAAGACACACCCAAATTTTTACTCTCTTTTAGGGGGAGGAGTGTGTCTTATACTCTGAAAAGTACAGTAATTGGAGTTTGTTTAAACTTTTTAGGTCTAACTGAAAGTGAACTTTAAAAGAGGAAGTTGAAGAAAAGAGGTATTAGAGCTTTTTGATCTTAGAAATGCTTTTAAAGCAAAATGTAGTGTTTTAAAATAGATGAAATTTTTTTTCTTTAAGGTTAAAGAATCTGAAAGAATACAGTGAATTTTGTTAATATAAATAGTAATAGTTTATAAAGATTATTAAGTGCAAACAGAAATATATATTATTTCTTCCACAGCAAGAAAGAAAAAACAGAAATGATTAAACTGATTGCTTTATTCAAAGAGGAGAATATATTTAATTAGGTTTTCTATTTGGAAATCACTTCTGGATTTCGTGCTTGTGATGGGAAAAAAATGAAACTTTGACTTTGATTTTGCCATAGTTGCTATAGAAGTGGCTGGTATATACTAGTGTATAAAAGTAAAAAGTTGAGACTATACAATGTTATCTTCTGTTGTGCTAAAAAGAGTTGGAAGTCAACACTTTTTTACTTTTTTCCCTTCTACCCCATATTTTCTTTCCCCCTTTCTTTTCTCTTCCCTTAATTTCCTATTTTTATTTTCCTTAAATTTTATACTTGGATAAAACAATAAAAGTCAGAGTTTTAAAAAAAATGGGCTCCAGCATGAGTACAAAACCTCTGGTCCTGGTGACAGACCTAGATCGGCTGATCCGATAGCAATGGCGGCAGGTGGTTCAGAGAACCTATAGCAAAAATCCTTGCCCCCCCCTACCCTGCCCATGCCCACCCAAAAGCCCGGTCCCCCACTTGCCTGCTTGCTGCTTCTTTCCGGCTTGCTCGCTTTTCCCTCCTGAATGGTAGGAATAGGTTGTAAAAACTGCTTTTAAAAGGTAAAAAAAATGGCTCTGACAATCACAGCTAAGCCGCGCGATCATCAGAGCCTTTTTTTAACTTTTAAAAGCATTTTTACAACCTATTATGTTGTAAAAAAATGCTTTTAAAAGTAAAAAAAAAAAAAGATTGTGTGCCACAGCTGAACATCTCCCCCTGTGCACTGTTCTAATTACCCCATGCCTCCTTTTGGCGTGCACTGTGCATGTGCGCACGCGCACCTCACATTTGATGCATGGTGTGCACTGCGTATGCGTGCACACAGCACGCGTTTGGCGTGTGGCGCGCATGTGCAGCCAGCAAACCAGTACTAAACCGGTTCAGATTTCCCCACCGCTTTCTCCCCTTTTGCCTAGGTAAGGTTCCTATAAAACTTCATCAAGGTCATCTTCCTTCTTCTCTACAGTCAGACATAGTGGACAATTGAATGTATTTTGAAGCTTAAAAACCTGGACTGAAAGGTAAGGATAGCTCCCTCCTACTGTCACTTCCCAGCAACCAGCTTTTGAAGTACATTGCTTATTTTAAGCAGGCAGAAAACAGCCATCCAAATTAGCAACTACTGACAGTCTGATTCTCCACGAACGCTTCCCTTTTAAAGCAATCCAGGCTGGCTGTTGTAATCAAAACTGTTGGCAGAATGTTCCACAATTTAACCTCATGCTGTGTTTTTTTTTTTAAAGTATTTCCTTCCATTGACACTGATTTTACTGCATTTAGTTTCAGTGGGTCACCTTGAGCTCTTGCACTGTGAAAGAGGGAGAAAAAATGATTTCACTCTCTCTAACACTGCACCTAGGTCTATATATACTTCTTTCATGTTTTCCTTTACCATTTTCATAATAAGCTAAAGAACCCCAATTTCTATAATATTGCCTCATAGATCCACTCCAGCTCAGAATACATTTTTATTAACCTCTTCTTTTTTCTTTCTGACCTTTTCCCACTTTCTATATTCTTACAGTGCAGTCATCAAAGCTATTGGATATACTATATCCAATGTCAGCTCATCACAGTTATGTATGAGGGCATTATTATGCCTGCAATTTTATTTTCAATTTGTTTCCTAATGATTCCTAATGAGCCGAGGTGGTGCAGTGGTTAGAGTGCAGTACTGCAGGCAACTTCAGCTGACTGCTAGCTGCAGTTCGACAGTTCAAATGCTTCTTTGCGGGAGGGGGTCTTTCCCGCGGCCTTGAAAGAGGCGGTGGTGAGACCCCTCCTCAAGAAGCCTTCCCTGGACCCAGCTGTTTTAGGGAACTACCGGCCAGTCTCCAATCTTCGCTTTACGGCGAAGGTTGTAGAGAGTGTGGTGGCGTGTCAGCTACCCCAGTACCTGGATGAAGCTGTCTATCTAGACCCGTTCCAGTCCGGCTTCCGGCCCGGATACAGTACGGAGACAGCTTTGGTCGCACTGGTGGATGATCTCTGGAGGGCCAGGGATAAGGGTTACTCCTCTGCCCTGGTCCTATTAGACCTCTCAGCGGCTTTTGATACCATCGACCATGGTATCCTGCTGCGCCGGTTGGAGGGGTTGGGAGTGGGAGGCACCGTTTATCGGTGGTTCTCCTCCTACCTCTCTGATCGGACGCAGACGGTGTTGACAGGGGGGCAGAGATTGACTCCAAGGTGCCTCATGTGTGGGGTGCCGCAGGGGTCGATTCTCTCACCCCTCCTGTTCAACATCTATATGAAGCCGCTGGGTGAGATCATCAGTGGCTTTGGGGTGAGATACCAACTGTACGCTGATGACACCCAGCTGTACTTTTCCACCCCGGGCCACCCCAGTGAAGCTGTCGAAGTGCTGTCCCGGTGTCTGGAAGCCATACGGGTCTGGATGGGGAGGAACAGGCTCAAACTTAATCCCTCCAAGACGGAGTGGCTGTGGATGCCGGCACCTCGGTACAGTCAGCTGCAGATGCGGCTGTCTGTCGGGGGTGAATCATTGGCCCCGATGGAGAAGGTACGCAACTTGGGCGTGCTCCTGGATGGTCGGTTGTCCTTTGAAGACCATTTGGCAACCGTCTCCAGGAGAGCATTTTATCAGGTTCGCCTGATCCGCCAGTTGCGTCCCTTCCTGGACCGGGATGCCTTATGCACAGTCACTCATGCTCTCATTACCTCTCGCCTGGACTACTGCAATGCTCTCTACATGGGGCTCCCTTGAAGAGCACCGGAGACTTCAGCTAGTTCAGAACGCGGCTGCTGGGTTATTGAGGAGCGCCTCGAGCTCCCACATAACACCTATCCTGCGCAGACTGCACTGGCTACCTGTTGTTTTCCGGTGCGCTTCAAGGTATTGGTTACCACCTTTAAAGCGCCCATGGCTTAGGACCGGCTATCTACGGGACCGCCTACTGCCGGCTTCTATCTCCCATCGTCCGCACGCCCCACAGAGAGGGACTCCTCAGGGTGCCGTCAGCCAAACAGTGTCGACTGGCGGCCCCGAGGGGGAGGGCCTTCTCTGTGGGAGCTCCGACCCTGTGGAACGAACTTCCCCTCGGACTTCGACAATTACCTGACCTTAGGACCTTTCGCCGCGAACTTAAAACTTATTTATTTCGTATGGCTGGACTAGCCTGATTTTTATTTTTATTGGATGGGTTTTTAAAATTTTGTTATTTTACGGGGGAGTACGTTTTTTAACATTTTTGGGCATTTGAACTAGTTTTTTAAGGGATGTTTTTAATTACTCTGTGTATTTATATTTTATCTGCCTGTTCACCGCCCTGAGTCCTTCGGGAGAAGGGCGGTATACAAATTAAAATATTATTATTATTATTATTAAATCTCACCGGCTCAAGGTTGACTCAGCCTTCCATCCTTCCGAGGTCAGTAAAATGAGGACCCAGATTGTTGGGGGCAATAGGCTGATTCTGTAAACCACTTAGAGAGGGCTGTGAAGCAGTATATAAATCTAGGGGCTATTGCTGTTGCTGTTCCAAGCATAGAATTCCTTCCTTCCTTCCTTCCTTCCTTCCTTCCTTCCTTCCTTCCTTCCTTCCTTCCTTCCTTCCTTCCTTCCATAGTTAAATTTACTTTAGCCTATTAGCTATACTGTAAGCTATACTGTAAAGCTATACTTTAGCCTATAAACTATACTGTAGCCTGTTCTTACAGTATAGCTAATAGGCTAAAGTAAATTTAATCATGAATAGAAGGACACTAGGACACTCAGTCAACTGTTCTAGCATAGAACACACCTCCCAAACTCTGATTGGGCTAAATGACCTAACCCCATAGTTACTCTTACCTGTTTGTCAATGAAATGAAGCTAAGGCATTTTGGGGGGGACATGGAAATATAGGAAAAAGTCTATATTTCTCAAATGGTGACTTTGGGGCCTCTTTCACTGATAAAGTATAGTCAAAATCACCAATACAGAGAGTTGACTAGGTTGATTTTTGTTGTTGTTAGTTGCGAGGTCATGTCCGACCCATTGCGACCCCATGGACAACATTCCTCCAGGCCTTCCTGTCCTCTACCATCCTCTGGAGTTCATTTAAACTCATGCCTACTGCTTCAATGACTCCATCCAGCCACCTCGTTTTCTGTCGTCCCATTCTTCTTTTGCCCTCAATCTTTCCCAGCATTAGGCCCTTCTCCAGTGAGTCCTTCCTTCTCATTAGGTGGCCAAAGTATTTCAGTTTCATCTTCAGGATCTGGCCTTCTAAAGAGCAGTCAGGGTTGATCTCCTCTAGAACTGACTTGTTTGTTTGCCTTGCAGTCCAAGGGACTCGCAGGAGTCTTCTCCAGCACCAGAGTTCAAAGGCCTCAATTCTTTGGTGCTCGGCCTTTCTTATGGTCCAACCTTCTAGGTTGATTAGATTAGTGTTAACTATGAAATGGAATCAGTGATTATGCCTTAGCCTGTGAGGGTATGCAAGAGGAGCCACAGCTAGGGCAGTGCTTGGTAGCTGGCATATGCTTTCCTAGAATCTCCTTCACACAGTTAGTACCAAACAATGTGCTGGATTGGAATCTTTGCAGGATCCATTTCAGATAAAGCCCTATAAAGTCCAGTCAAAATGAACTAATTGAATGCACCCTCTATTTAATATGGGTTTGTTAAATGCTTTCTGGCAAGTTTTTCACTAAATGCTTAACCCAATCAATGAAAGTTTCATTCATACAAGTCAAGCTTGGTTGATTTAATCTGTTAGCATTTCTTCAAGTGATTATAAGTGAACGTTGTGTTTCAGCTGCAGTCCAGTTGCATCCACCTCACTGTCTCACTTATACTTTCTTCGGGAAACACCACACACTGATACGTTGTTCAGGAAACACAACATACTTGGTAAATTCTTTCCCCCTCACCTTGCAACATACAACCTTGCTTATTTTCTCTCTATTACATAATTCTATGCCATTCTGGGCTCTATTCCAGCTCCATTTCCACCTACTTTCATAGCAATTTATATGATGATATACTGTCTTCCCAACCCCTCTGACCTTTAGCATTTGTTCCAGCTACTCTGAAATATTAAGGTTATGTTATAATGCCTTATACATTGCTGCAATATTAAATCATTACTTTTAAAATACATTTCTGACTCTCTCACACTCATAAACATGAATCCAGGTAGTAGAATAAGTTATCCAAACAAACTCCAGGGTAAAAAGTTAAGCGCAGTTTTTCCGATATGCGTTTAGACAAGCTGCTCTTCTATGTATGCACTTTATGAAACACTTATCAATGCAATTATTATGCTTATTAGTTCTAACAGCTAGATTGTATCCCTTTCTTGTTGACAAACTGCTACAGGACGATTGTTCTGCAGCAACATGAATGAAAATTTTGTCCGGATGTTTTAATACACTATAAATAGCTACAAATGACTAAGCTCTGAGATAGCTCACTATTGGACTGCCAGAGCTAGAAACATAGATTAACGGAGTTAGGAGGGACCTTAGAAGTCATTTAGTCTCACCCCCTGCTCTAGCAGGAAACCCTATACCATTTCAGACAAATGGTTTTCCAATCTCTTCTTAAAAGCCTCAACTGTTGGAGCACCCACAAGTTCTGGAGGCAAGTCATTCCATCTCACCATTAGGAAAATTCCCTTTAGTTCTAGCTTGCTTCTCTCCTAGAACTAAGGAGAAATTTTCTCAAGGTTGCATTCTGGATCAAGCATGCACATCATCACCACAAAGGGACTATAATGAGTGCTATCCTTTCTTACCCTTTCATTTCCCAATTCATTGACATAATTTGCATACTCCTAGGCTGTTCAGTAGAAGGGAGCAGAAGGTCACTGTAAGTAAGCAGATTAGTTGGTCTCTATATCATTAGGTGGAACTAGCAGCCTGTGCATCTAATGGTGTGTGAAATTTACCAGATTAATCCGCTTCCTCCCTTTTCATTGTTTTTCAGAATATAGGATTCATAATGTTTTGCTTCTGTTTTCCTACCCCTTTTTTCCTGACAGTACATGGAAGTGTAGAAAGAAACAAGTATTTGGACTTGTACAATCTGTGAGTGACATAGAAAAGTAGGTAAGGTGTATCTATGATGAGTTTCAAAGTATGTTCCATGTTTATATTCCATATTTTAAATATATATATATATAACCGGAGAGGATCACAGAAAGTATACATTCGGGGAAATTAATGTGCTTTGAAACATTGCAGGAGATAATAGGGGCATATTTCTTTCTTAAAGGTTCTCTTTTGAAAAAAGTGATTTAACAGAGTAACCTACTAAATTCTAGATGACTGACAAGGCCATACTGATATTCAATTGCATTGCTCTAAATACCCAAACTATAATACAATGATGTAACTATTAGACACTATCCCTTCAATTGTACTGCTGAACTTTGGCTGTGCAATCTCTGTAAACTTAAAACATTACAAGCAATAATTTCCTACTGTTTTAAAACCCCATTCCGCTGCAATCTGGGGTGGGGGTGGGGAGATGAAAAAACCCCTCACTAATATTGAGCATAATGTCAACACACCTTTGCCCATTCCTCCTCCTTCTGCACAAAAACTGCCTTTCTGACCTATAACACCAAGTACAGTCCATACTAAACCAAGGCTACAGTCCATGCTTCCTCTCCCAACTGGAATGCTAGTAGCCTAGTTCAGACAGCTCTCATTCTTCTGCTCATTCTTCCTACCAGTACTCAATATTACTCGAAGGAATATTTGCCTCTGTTCTGACCTAGGCTTCCTGAGACAGTAAAAAGCACATGATTAGTCCCCAAAACCCTCTTTTATTTCAACGACTGTGAATTATTGTTCACTCATAGCTTGTAATGAGTCCCAAAGAGTTGGTAAAGAGTCCGACAGAAGTTTGCCACAGTCCTTCATGATAAGGCTGATAAGCACCCACTTTTATCTCCCTTGACATGCTGCCAAAAACCTAACTGGCAATTAGCTTTGCAAGGCCACATGGAGCACAGAGTCAAAACGGAGCTTCAGAATTTAAACCAACCAGCATGAACAAAGTTTCTTCCTGAAAAGGATCACATGCCTTTGCTCCTCCATTATGTCTTATGGGAGGGGCCAATCATCTCCAAGCCCTACTCCCGAGTTGTCCCTTTTGTTTTAACTGTTCTTTCCTTCTGTCAGCTCTGCGCCTGTGCACACTGGGAACAGGCTCCACCCATTCCTCCGCCTTGCTGATGTCTGACTCTGGAGGCTCTGGAGGCAGCACATAACTCCCAAATGGTCCTCTCTGCCTCTGATGCAGAGCCCTCATCCAACCCTTCGCCAGACTCCAGGACTGGCCCATGTTCCTCCCCAACCTCCTCACTGTCCAACTCTGCTGCCAGCTCCACAGGCCACCAGTGGACCATAACAGTCTCTGGATTTTGTCTTCAGCAAAGAATTGGCAGGGGATGAGACATTAACCATATAGGATAAACCCATAAAGCTACACTTCTCTTCTTTGTTCCTCCCATGTTATTTTAATCCAGCTACCACTAACTTGGTTGCCTTCCAGATGCATGGATTTCAACTCCCAGAATTCCCAGAAACACACCTGCAAGTTGGAAAAATCTGGTCACAGTAGCAGAGGAAACTGCTAGAAATTGTCAATCCCTTGTTGTTTTGTTGGGCTGCAAAAAAAACTAAACTAAACTAAAACCCCTTACTTGTAGATAAATGAAACAAAGAACAACCTGCAGGATGCTCCAGTTTACATACCAGCTTCATTTATTGACACAAAGGCCTTTGAGCAAACAAGAAACTAATAAAACCTTTCCCGCTCAATGGGAAACTGACAACATCAGTAATGTTGAGGTTGCTTTGTTCAATGGACTGCATATGAATGAGCCCACTGATTGAGTCATAAAAATGCTGATCATGAAAAGTAGCCTATTTTCTAAGGCAAACAAGACAGCCAATCACACATTCCCATGTCTTTTGTGCGTAGAAACTCATGATATATCAGAAATCATATTTCAAAGGGTAGAGAGTGAAAGCTTGACTTCTCTGGATTAAAAAAAAAGTTAATTAACATAGATATATAGTCCCTCTCCAAAAGTTGGCAGAGGGCAAAGATGGAGAAAGAGTAGAGGTAAGAAAATCTAAACTATGATGAAAATTGGAGCAGAGTTGAAAGGTCATAAGTAAAGAATATTCTGTTATTCATTAATAACAGAATAACAGAGTTGGAAGGGATCTTGGAGGTCTTCTATTCCAATCCCCTGCTTGGGCAGGGAACCCTTTACCATTTGAGACAAATGGTTCTCAAATCTCTTCTTAAAACTTCCAGTGTTAGAGCATTCACAAGTTCTGGAGGCAAGTTGTTCCACTGATTAATTGTTCTAACTGTCTGGAAATGTCTCCTTGTTTCTAGGTTATTTCTTTCCTTGATTAGTTTCGATCTATTGCTTCTTGTCCTACCTTCAGGTGTTTTGGAAATAACTTGACTCCCTCTTCTTTGTGGCAGCTTTTGAGATATTGGAATGCTGCTATCAGATCACTCCTAGTCCTTCTTTTCATTAAACTAGATATACCCAATCCAGCAACCATTCTTTATAAATGTCAAGACTATTTTTGTTTTAGACCCCTTAAAGCAGGAGTGTCAAACTTGATTTCATTGAGGGCCATATCATGGTTGTGTTTCACCTCAGGGGGCCGGTCTGGGCATGGCCAGGGTGGGCGTGTCCACCTCAACATCATTTGTTTTGGGGGCACCTCTGACCGCCCAAGCGCTCTGCCAGAGAATACCGGCTCCAGAGCTCCGTTTTCGGCTGTGACAGCCTCCTGCAACCCTCCTGGAGATCCGTTTTTGCTAGCAGAGGCACCTCAGAATGTCCATCACTGTTTCCAGGGCACCCCCATGGACCATATCTAAGCATCCCATGGGCCAGATACGGCCCACGGGCCTTGAGTTTGACACCTATGCCTTAAAGTGGTTTCTACACAAAGTGTTTTCACTGACACTTTTTATCAGGGCCGTAGCTTGGAGGAGAGAGAGCAGGCTAGATCTATTAGATGTGCTAGATGTGCTCATCTTATTGTCAGTATGGTCCATCCACTATTTCTTGAATTCAGAAATATATGGCATTGTCCTTTATCAGCTTCCAGGCCACTACAAATGGGTCTTTCTTCCCATATTCTGCCTCAAAACTACTGTTTTACATTCCAAAGAATATAAAGACCCTCCAAGAGATCTTCTTCATCATGTTTCATTCCTCTGTAGTAACTTCCATATTTCTGACTGGCTATATAATGCCTACCACACCCACTTCTCTGAAACAGCTGATTGCTGCCCAGGTTGGATGTAACATATTCTCCTTTCCTTCCAGTTCTGGGTTCATTGTACTACAATACTTCCCTTTTTCTTCCTTTTTTAAAAAAAATATTGTTAAGTTGCAATGTGGGCATGTTGAATCAAAATTACACAATTTAATAAATACTACTTCTGTGAAGTTTCCAAAAGATGCCCTAATTGTCTTTGTGAACCCAAAGCATTGTTGCCACAAAGTTTCTATGGTCCCAAAATGGAATGAAGAAATAGCATCTTCCTTTAATCATTACAGGATTGAAGTAGTGATGGCAATCATGCAGGCTGGGTGGGTGAGTGGAGAGAATAAATTTTGCTAGTGTCAGGTAGAATGTGCAAAGAGATATCACACATCTGGGAAAGGTATGCAGATTTATAAAGGACAGTCCAAAAAAGGAGAAGGTAAGCATGGCCACATGGGGGCATACCATATTTGCATGGATGCAAACAGCAAAGGCAGTGGACTAACCAATCTGGGTTTGCAGTGACTGCAGTCCAGACTGGGCACCACTCACAGGCCCCCTTACCAAACCACTGTAATACAGAATGGCTTAATCCGGTTTCAAAAATAACTGGAAGCAATAAGAAAGACCAGAGGATTAAGATGCTATGTGGAATTGCCTTCACTCTCCTTGTCTACTTCGATACCAGTAAGAAGTAATCCTTTGCTATAGGATTTGACCATAGAAACATAGGAAGATATAATAGATATATTAATGGATATTCTTCTATATAAAAGGAAAGGAAACTACATTGTTTGCTGCTCATCTCTGCTGGCTGTGAAAGCAGGGAGAAGGAGCTACCCTGAAAAGAATTGTATTGCTTGTGCTTTTTTTAATTTTTTGTATGAAGAGGAGATGTTTTTAGGTTTAGCTTATAAATCCAAAACTATCTCTTCAGACTTATGTCACATTACTCGTGGTCATGATGCTCTTTTCATTTACCTGAGAAGTCTTCATTCTTATCCATACATTTACTGTATTTAATGATTAAAATGTCTGAATTACTTGAGGTAATCCTTAGCTACAAAATTCAATAGGTGCTCTTTGGTAGTAGGAAAAGGCTAGAGAAAGATTTAGAGAAAGGTGGAGGCATTTTTTTCATTAATTCCCCTTGGGAAGAGAAAAAAGGCATAGGATATTAATATGGCAAAATCCATGAGTGCCATATTTAGCATGCATCTTTGTATTAGTACAAATAGCTATTCATATCAATAACTATGCTTGCTTGGATGCTTAAGTAAAATCCAGAAGTTTACATGTGAAAATTTCCTCATGTCAGAAACTTGATCTTCTGCAAGATCAGTACTATATGTGAAAATCAGTATCTAAATCATTGGACGCCTTTCCGAAACTGTCAGTTGTTTGTCTAAGTGAAGAAGCACAGAATTTCAGTGGGTTATTAGCATTAAACTGCATAAACATGGAACACTCTAACATTTTCAGTGGGGCTCAAAGTGGCAGGATAGTTACACATTTACTCCACACAATCTGCAGTCATAATAACATTTCCTGCCTTTTATCGACAGTTTTTCAAAGTGCTAATGTCAGGCTGTCAATACAGAAGACTTTTAAAAATAATTTCTCTGTTTATGATGTCCTGAAAGCATGTAAAATATTTATAAGATTTGCTTGCTTCAGATAATGATATTTTTATAGAAAGATTTTTTTTAAAAAAAAGCTGTTATTAAGGATAGGAGGAATGTGAATTAGAATACACTAAGCAGAAAAATATGGGCTGTACAAAGGGAGTCAGGCTCAAATTACCCTAATTCAGATATTATGTGAAGACCTCATTATCTGGAGATGGCTCTAATGATGGAAAAGGTGGAAGGAAGGAGAGAAAGACAACCAGAAGCAAGCTGGATAAGCTCAGTTTCAGTGGCAATGACTGTACTTTTGAAAAATCAGATTAGAGACCTGCAGAAAATCTATCAACGTGATTGCTTAGAGTCAACAATGACGTGATCAGCAGCATATCATCAATCAATCAGAAAGGAAGTATTTAAAAACAAGGACAGTAATGTGAAGGAAAAGGATAAACACATGGAAACTACAAATTGGTCATTTGAAAGGACAGTCATACTCTCAACAAACCAAAATGAAATTAAAACAAAGCATGTCACAGCATGCTCGTCAGCATAAGAAAAAAAAATATAGATTGAATATAGATTTTTTTTGCTTAAGTCTTTTTGCTTAAGAATATTAATGTGTATGAATACAACGCAAACATTCTCGGTTGTGCTTGTTTTATATTTGCCAATTATATTGGTTTTTTATTATGATCTTCTTTGTTATTTTGGCTGTTTTGTTGATACTGGTCTTTAGAGTAAGTTATCAATGAAGGAACAGAAGTATTAGTAGAGGAAACTGAATGTCTCTATGTATTCTCTTTGAATGAGATGAGGATAACACAAAAGTGTTCCTACATGGGCATGAATACGCTTGGAGCAGTGTTACCAGAGATTTTCAAATGGAGAATTTCATTCCTCTAGGAGGGTCAAGAATCAACCCCTTTACCTATACAACATTGAAGCTATAATGTTGCTGTGTTTTTTTTCCTGATGAAACTAGCTATTAAAAAGAGGAACAAAGCCAACAGGGCTATACAGTTGAGGTGCAAATACTGGACAATCATAATCAGCAATAAAGAATTAGATGTTTTTTGTTTAACTGTTCACCACAACATAGGAAACATCCAGACCATTTTTCAACATACATCAGATAGCCCTAAGAACCACTGTTGTCTGTTAGGTAACTAAATGTGTCTTTGTTTGGGTTACTAGATAGGCCTGTACAAATCTAGACTATGGTAAGATGGCAAAAAGGGGATACAGAAAATTCTAAATTAAATTAAATTAAATCCAGATTTCTGCAGCCTGGTCTGGTAGTCACTTGACTTACTGTCTTTTAATTGTGTTTCAAATGAGGTATTTCGATATTTTAATTAAAAAAATTATTTTCTATTTTATTGCAATTTTTTTAACAGAAAGGTAAAATATAAATAAAAGAATAATGGATAGATGTATCTGAGTATATGAGAGAAAGAGAATAAATGCAAATGTAGGTGAGAAATATTATGTGATTGAGAGTGTGAATCTAGACTTATATTTATGTTTACTCTTTATTCTATTTGTTTTTACTCAGAGACATAAATTTCACTGAGTGACATAGAAAACTTTCAGAATAAATAGCTTGAATAAATATAGTAGAACTCATTTGTCTGGATTCATTGGACGACAGCCAAAATATCTGAATAATCAGAAGGATACAGTTTGATTTATATGCTGGGGGTGGGGATTGTCCCACACAAGGTGATCTTGAGCAGTCAGTGCATAAAATGTGATCTTGTGAATGAGTCAGATTTACATTTGATAACACAGATGCAGGTAGGCAGAAATCTTTTAATGAGCAGATTTTCCAAGCAAATTAATTATCATATGAAATATTCAGCTGAAGCCCATTTCTGTTTCTTGGTTTTTGCCAGTGATCAGTTCAACAGCATAATTAACAGTATTTAAAGTCTGGATTGGTGGTCCTATGAGCCTCAATCAATGAGAAATTGCAAAATACACTGTTCCTTTTCATTCTGAAGCATAAATCATTCAACGTTTTGGATAATGCACTTTTTGCATTCTGTCCAGTCTAAGTGCCCAAGTCATCTAAGTGCTGATGTCTGCTTGCTTCTCCTGGTTTATTTCAGATTACTTTTCCAAAAAGGAACAACTATCTCCTATAGCTGGTCATGTATTAAAGGCAGACTAGGAAAGGGAGGTTACAGAAAAGAAAGGGAAGGGAAGAAAGAGAGAGAGAAAGAGAATAAATGCAAATGTAGGTGAAATATTATGTGAAGACCTCATTATCTGGAGATGGCTCTAATGATGGAAAAGGTGGAAGGAAGGAGAGAAAGACAACCAGAAGCAAGCTGGATAAGCTCAGTTTCAGTGGCAATGACTGTACTTTTGAAAAATCAGATTAGAGACCTGCAGAAAATCTATCAACGTGATTGCTTAGAGTCAACAATGACGTGATCAGCAGCATATCATCAATCAATCAGAAAGGAAGTATTTAAAAACAAGGGCAGTAATGTGAAGGAAAAGGATAAACACATGGAAACTACAAATTGGTCATTTGAAAGGACAGTCATACTCTCAACAAACCAAAATGAAATTAAAACAAAGCATGTCACAGCATGCTCGTCAGCATAAGAAAAAAATATAGATTGAATATAGATTTTTGCTTAAGTCTTTTTGCTTAAGAATATTAATGTGTATGAATACAACGCAAACATTCTCGGTTGTGCTTGTTTTATATTTGCCAATTATATTGGTTTTTTATTATGATCTTCTTTGTTATTTTGGCTGTTTTGTTGATACTGGTCTTTAGAGTAAGTTATCAATGAAGGAACAGAAGTATTAGTAGAGGAAACTGAATGTCTCTATGTATTCTCTTTGAATGAGATGAGGATAACACAAAAGTGTTCCTACATGGGCATGAATACGCTTGGAGCAGTGTTACCAGAGATTTTCAAATGGAGAATTTCATTCCTCTAGGAGGGTCAAGAATCAACCCCTTTACCTATACAACATTGAAGCTATAATGTTGCTGTGTTTTTTTTCCTGATGAAACTAGCTATTAAAAAGAGGAACAAAGCCAACAGGGCTATACAGTTGAGGTGCAAATACTGGACAATCATAATCAGCAATAAAGAATTAGATGTTTTTTGTTTAACTGTTCACCACAACATAGGAAACATCCAGACCATTTTCAACATACATCAGATAGCCCTAAGAACCACTGTTCCAGAGTGTGGAGCCCCCACAGAAGGCCCTTCAGCCGACATTGTTTGGCGGACGGCACCCTGAGAAGTCCCTCTCTGTGGGAGCGTACGGGTCGGTGGGAGGCGTATGGTAACAGCAGGCGGTCCCGTAAGACCCTTCGTTAAGGTAAGCCCTCGATAGCTTGGAGGGCCATTCCTGCGAGGCGGGGGAACCTCGCAGTCGTAGTAGATCGGCAAATGAATATCTCATGGAGAAATAGGCCCAAAAGTCGTGGCAAAATGTCCATCCTTAGCCGTCAAGATGTACGCCGTCCATGTCTCCACCCCTACGTCGGCAGATTATCCTCTGGACCCAAAATGGCCCCACATGCCGCTCTGCTGTTGTAACAAATTGTCCAAGCCAACCACCTCTCCGTCACTGATGGAATAAATAGCTTGAATAAATATAGTAGAACTCATTTGTCTGGATTCATTGGACGACAGCCAAAATATCTGAATAATCAGAAGGATACAGTTTGATTTATATGCTGGGGGTGGGGGTTGTCCCACACAAGGTGATCTTGAGCAGTCAGTGCATAAAATGTGATCTTGTGAATGAGTCAGATTTACATTTGATAACACAGATGCAGGTAGGCAGAAATCTTTTAATGAGCAGATTTTCCAAGCAAATTAATTATCATATGAAATATTCAGCTGAAGCCCATTTCTGTTTCTTGGTTTTTGCCAGTGATCAGTTCAACAGCATAATTAACAGTATTTAAAGTCTGGATTGGTGGTCCTATGAGCTTCAATCAATGAGAAATTGCAAAATACACTGTTCCTTTTCATTCTGAAGCATAAATCATTCAACGTTTTGGATAATGCACTTTTTGCATTCTGTCCAGTCTAAGTGCCCAAGTCATCTAAGTGCTGATGTCTGCTTGCTTCTCCTGGTTTATTTCAGATTACTTTTCCAAAAAGGAACAACTATCTCCTATAGCTGGTCATGTATTAAAGGCAGACTAGGAAAGGAGGTTACAGAAAAGAAAGAAAGAAAGAAAAGTATCTTTTAGAAGAAGTGATTCAGTTTCAACTGCAGCATAGCTGCTGGTCTTGTTTTCAGTTTCTTTAAGGATCAGATTACTATTACAATAGTAATTTTTCCCATTAGTTCTTATTTCCATGCCTTCTTTAATGATCTTATCATATAATTACTAAAAGAGCTAAAAAGAAAGCATTTGTCAGACTGACTTAATAACTTTCTTCTCTTTTCAAAGGGACGCTTACACTTGTAAAATAATTACGGATTCAAATAGATTGGCCTGTAATTTAAAGGAATATATTCCCCTCTTTGCATGGGAAACTGTGTTAGGATAACAATAACTTTCCAACTTACACTGACTACTTCCCTCAGAAAAAGTGTCTTCCAGATTGGCTGCAACCGTCTTTCACCTTTCAATAACCTTCTCTGACTTGGATAAAAGTCTCTGATGCTTAAACTGTTATGTATTCATGTTGTACCTTTAAATATTTGAGCGGGAAATCAGCACGTTGCTGATTGGTGAAACCTCAACAGAACTGTATAAAAGGAGAGGTTTTTCCCCCAGCCTGTTGCTGGGTTCACCCTATATTAAAGAGCTGTTGTCACTACCCTGGTCTCCAGCCTCGTTACTTCCAGAACATAACATTGGCGACGAAGGTGGGATCTCGAGGCTGAGGAGAACCAGAACCGAGCTGAAGCACGATAGACCCGAACCCAGCAAACCCAGGGCAGAAAAGCGGAGATGGCCAGTTACACTCCGCCCGCACCGTTTGACCCGGCTAAAGAGAAATGGGAACGATATGACCCGTTTGAAAGCTTTCTAGAAGCCAACGAACTGCACGGAGTTCCAGATAACCGAATCAGGGCTTATTTCCTAAGCCACTGTGGTCGGGAGGTCATCGACATCGCGGAAGCCCTGGCAGAGCCAACACCGTTGCAGTCGGTGTCATGGCCAACTTTGCAGACTTTGCTTAAAATCACTGCACCAACGCCGTTGCAGTCGGTGTCATGGCCAACTTTGCAGACTTTGCTAAAACCATTTCGCACCAACGCCGTTGCAGTCGGTGTCATGGCCAACTTTGCAGACTTTGCTTAAAAACCATTTCGCACCAACGCCGTTGCAGTCGGTGTCATGGCCAACTTTGCAGACTTTGCTAAAACCATTTCGCACCAACGCCGTTGCAGTCGGTGTCATGGCCAACTTTGCAGACTTTGCTTAAAATCACTGCACCAACGCCGTTGCAGTCGGTGTCATGGCCAACTTTGCAGACTTTGCTTAAAATCACTGCACCAACGCCGTTGCAGTCGGTGTCATGGTTTTGCCAGTGATCAGTTCAACAGCATAATTAACAGTATTTAAAGTCTGGATTGGTGGTCCTATGAGCTTCAATCAATGAGAAATTGCAAAATACACTGTTCCTTTTCATTCTGAAGCATAAATCATTCAACGTTTTGGATAATGCACTTTTTGCATTCTGTCCAGTCTAAGTGCCCAAGTCATCTAAGTGCTGATGTCTGCTTGCTTCTCCTGGTTTATTTCAGATTACTTTTCCAAAAAGGAACAACTATCTCCTATAGCTGGTCATGTATTAAAGGCAGACTAGGAAAGGGAGGTTACAGAAAAGAAAGGGAAGGGAAGAAAGAGAGGGAGAGAGAGGAAAAGAAAGAAAGAAAGAGAGAGAGAGAGAGAGAGAGATACAAGGAAGGAAGAAAGGAGAGAGAGAGAGAGAGAGAAAGAAAGAAAGAAAGAAAGAAAGAAAGAAAGAAAGAAAGAAAGAAAGAAAGAAAGAAAGAAAGAAAGAAAAGTATCTTTTTAGAAGAAGTGATTCAGTTTCAACTGCAGCATAGCTGCTGGTCTTGTTTTCAGTTTCTTTAAGGATCAGATTACTATTACAATAGTAATTTTTCCCATTGGTTCTTATTTCCATGCCTTCTTTAATGATTTTATCATATAATTACTAAAAGAGCTAAAAAGAAAGCATTTGTCAGACTGACTTAATAACTTTCTTCTCTTTTCAAAGGGACGCTTACACTTGTAAAATAATTACGGATTCAAATAGATTGGCCTGTAATTTAAAGGAATATATTCCCCTCTTTGCATGGGAAACTGTGTTAGGATAACAATAACTTTCCAACTTACACTGACTACTTCCCTCAGAAAAAGTGTCTTCCAGATTGGCTGCAACCGTCTTTCACCTTTCAATAACCTTCTCTGACTTGGATAAAAGTCTCTGATGCTTAAACTGTTATGTATTCATGTTTGTACCTTTAAATATTTGAGCGGGAAATCAGCACGTTGCTGATTGGTCGAAGCCTCCAGCAGAACTGTATAAAAGGAGAGGTTTTTCCCCCAGCCTGTTGCTGGGTTCACCCTATATTAAAGAGCTGTTGTCACTACCCTGGTCTCCAGCCTCGTTACTTCCAGAACATAACATTGGCGACGAAGGTGGGATCTCGAGGCTGAGGAGAACCAGAACCGAGCTGAAGCACGATAGACCCGAACCCAGCAATCCCAGGGCAGAAAAGCGGAGATGGCCAGTTACACTCCGCCCGCACCGTTTGACCCGGCTAAAGAAATGGGAACGATATGACCCGTTTGAAAGCTTTCTAGAAGCCAACGAACTGCACGGAGTTCCAGATAACCGAAAAGGGCTTATTTCTTAAGCCACTGTGGTCCGGAGGTCATCGATATCGCGGAAGCCCTGGCAGAGCCAACGCCGTTGCAGTCGGTGTCGTGGCCAACTCTGCAGACTTTGCTAAAAACCACGCACCAACGCCGTCCAAATACGTGCGGCGGTTTGAATTCGGAGGCGAAGGCAGATGGAGGCGAATCCATCGGTGACTACATGGCCGCCCTAAGAAAAGCGTCCAAGGACTGCGGATACCGTGACCTGGGCGAGGTGCTCCTCGAGCAACTCATCCGAGGTCAAAGACATCCGTTTGCGGCGGCTGCTAGCAAAGAGCAACCTAACGCTGGCCAACGCTCTGGGCGAAGCCAGAGCACATGAAATGTCCACCCAAGCGGCAGAGACACTGCAAGCCGGTCCCACAAAAGGCGGCGCGAAGGCAACTCCGGTGCACCAGGAGGAGGTTCAGACCGAATCCGACGGTGAAGATGAGGAAGGGTCTGCCGCACCGAGAAACGCGACAAAGGGGACCGAGGCGAATCACGGAAGCTGCGGGGTCAACACCAGCGCCAACGCTGCAAGTTTAAAGACGCGACATGTCGGCGGTGTGGGAAGAAAGGGCACCTAGCTCAAGTTTGTCGAGCGGCCCAACCTTCCGCCGAAAATTCAAATCGGCCAATCAGGCGCGGAATCGGCAAGGCGACCCGCGATTGGCTCAAACAAAAAGGCGCGGATTCAACCAAACAACTGTGGTCATAGGCGCGCCTCGACCAAAGTGGAGAAGAAGATCTTCACCAAGCCAAAATAGAGGGAGTACGGTGCCGGCTTGAAGTAGACACGGGATCAGCGATCACCATCATGTCCTGGGACACTTTGGCGAAGTCGCTGCCGTCCGTCGCGAGCGCCACCTGCAAGCACAACGGCTACGAGTCCACGACTACCAGGGAATCGCATCCCTGTTCGAGGGACCACCTCCGTCCGAGTCGAGTACGGTCCACATAAAAGACCCTGCCCATCACGATCGTCGAAGGAACTCTGCCCAGTCTGTTGGGACTAGACTGGTTTCGTGCCCTGGGCATGGGAGTGACTGGCATCTACAGAAGTGACTGTAACCTGAAAGACATTCTCTTTAACGAGTTCAAGATGTCTTCAAGGACTGCCTGGGCAAGTACAAGGGACCCCTATTTCCTTCAACTTAGACCCCAGGTAGCCCCCATTAGGCTTAAGGCGAGGAGAGTCCTTTGCCCTAAAACCAAAAATCGATAAGGAGCTGGATAAGCTCATAAATCAGGGATTTTGGTGCCAGTCGATCACGCAAAGTGGGAGACGCCAATCGTCACCCCATAAAACCGGACGGGTCAATTAGAATTTGCGCTGACTACAAGGCGACGCTTAACAAAGCCTTACAGAAAAGCGCTTACCCGGTTCCCGTGGTGCAACACTTATTGCACTCTTTGGGGCAAGGGCAAGTCTTTGCAAAGTTAGACTTGGCCCAAGCCTACCAACAACTGCCAGTAGACGCCCGCACAGCCGAAGCCCAAACGATTGTAACGCACAGGGGGGCCTTCAAGTGCACCGATTGCAATTTGGGGTCAGTGTGGCACCAGGGCTGTTCCAAAACCTGATGGAACGACTACTGCAGGGGCTCCCAGGGGTAGTTCCCTACTTCGATGATGTCCTAATTTCAGGGGAAAACATGGAGGAATTGGGGGAGCGGTTAAGGAAGGTCTTGAGCATTTTCCGGACAGCGGATTAATAGTCAAGACAAACAAATGCCAGATAGGGGTCGAATCCGTCGATTTCTTGGGCTACCGGATAGACAAGAAAGGAATTCACCCTACTGAGAGCAAGGTTAAGGCAATTAGGAAGGCTCCAGCGCCCAAAAACAAAGCAGAGCTGCAGGCATTCCTGGGATTGGTTAATTTTTACGCGGTCTTTATAAAGAACAAAGCAACCGTTGCGGAACCGCTGCATAGGCTCTTAGGAAAAAATACTGTTTGGTCTTGGGGAAAGTCAGAAAATAGGGCTTTTGAAGCAGTAAAGAACCTGCTCTCAAGTGATAGCCTGCTCATCCAATATCACGACTCATTACCCCTAGTGCTGGTTTGCGATGCCTCCCCTTATGGGGTGGGGCTGTACTCAGCCATAGACTTCCAAACGGCACAGAAGCCCCTATAGCGTTCTACTCTAGAACGATGTCCTCCCCAGAGAGGAACTACAGCCAATTAGACAAAGAAGCACTAGCCATTGTGTCAGGGGTCAAAAAATTCCACGAGTATGTCTTTGGGCGGAATTTTGAAATCGTGACTGACCACAGACCGCTACTAGGGATACTGGCTGGCGACCGCCCAACGCCTGTGGCACTTTCGCCACGCTTGACCCGTTGGACTATATTCTTAGCCGCTTACTCGTACAAGCTGCAGCATCGACCAGGAAAAGAAGTGGGGCATGCAGACGCGTTAAGCCGATGCCCACTACCAGGGGCGACCGAAGACCCCACTCCGGGGACGCCCATCCTACTTATTGACTCGTTGGACTCTGGCCCAGTCACATCTAAGGAAGTGGCTCGGGCATCATACCGGGACATTGTGTTAAGGACTGTACTCGGTTGGGTACAGAGAGGGTGGCCCGCTGCGCCGGGCGAACGGTTCAAAGAATTTGTTAAAAAACGAGATGAGCTCTCGGCTCAAGGGGGGTGCCTGTTATGGGGTGATCGTGTAATAATTCCTGATAAGTTAAGGGGAAAGGTATTGGACCTCCTCCACGAAGGTCACCCAGGGATCGTAAGGATGAAGGGGTTAGCTAGAAGCTATGTATGGTGGCCACTCATGGACGCAGAGATTGCTGAGAGGGTAGGGAAATGCCAAGCTTGCCAAGAGTCCAGACCTCTACCCCCAACGGCCCCAGTCAGAGAATGGGAAAAGCCCCAAGGGCCCTGGTCAAGAATCCACATTGATTTTGCTGGCCCTTTCCACGGCCAAACATTCCTAGTGGTTGTGGATGCATTTTCTAAATGGTTGGAGATCATAATCATGAAATCCACTACGGCCGAAGCAGTAATCGCAACCCTGCGCCACCTATTCGCAACTCACGGGTTGCCGGACACTCTGGTGTCCGACAATGGGCCCCAATCCACGGCAGCCCAGTTTGAAGAATACCTGGCAGAGGAAGGCATCCGACATGCCCTCTCTGCGCCTTTCCACCCTGCGTCGAATGGCCTTGCAGAGCGTTCCGTCCGGAGCGCTAAGGAGGCATTGTCCAGGCTCAAGCCAGGTGACTGGCAAACAAAAATAGACTTTTTCCTAGCCGTCCAGCACAGAACCCCAAGCACGCCACCGGAAAAGCCCAGCCGAATTGCTAATGGGACGGAAACTCCGTGCCCACTTGACCGCTTGAACCCCCATTACACACCCGAGGGTTACAAGGGGGAACTAGAAAAGACAAGGGAAATGAGCATAGGCGACCGGGTGTGGGCCCGAAACTATGGGGACGGCCCTAGTTGGTTCGCAGGACAAATAATAAAGATAACCGGCCCAAAATCGTACGTGGTAGAGCTACCAGACAACCGAGTGTGGAGGCGCCACATAGATCAGTTAAGGAAACGAATAACTGACCAAACCGAACCAAATGAAACAGATCATGACCAATACCAATTTGAATCCACAGCTGACAATGACCCGGGGGAGGCGCAAGACTTAGCTGAGGTCCCAGAGTTCCAGCGACGCCATCAGGTCCCCGAGGGAAGCAGCAGGGAAAGTTCCAAAATTAATCCAAGGCCGGATGGCCAAGAAAAAGAGTCGGCCAATAATCCGGAGCCCGTTGGCCCAGAGAAAGAGCTGGGAGGAGAAAACAGCCCCTCCGACCAGCTCAAAACACCACCCAGAACTGAACCGCGCAGGTCAGAAAGAACTAGGAGACGCCCAGGTTATTTGCGTGACTACGTCGAAAAATAACATGTAAATAAATATGTAAATAGAGGCAAAGTGTTTTCTGGGAGGGGAGGAGTGTTATGTATTCATGTTTGTACCTTTAAATATTTGAGCGGGAAATCAGCACGTTGCTGATTGGTCGAAGCCTCCAGCAGAACTGTATAAAAGGAGAGGTTTTTCCCCCAGCCTGTTGCTGGGTTCACCCTATATTAAAGAGCTGTTGTCACTACCCTGGTCTCCAGCCTCGTTACTTCCAGAACATAACATAAACAATGTAAACATGTTTCTGAATGGCAAATATAACCTTCCGGGTAGCATCAGTGGGGAAAGAACGAAACAAATGAAGTATATCTGTACCTGCAGGAATGTTTCTTCATCCCAGCAGACCAAAAGAGACGATCAAACCAAAGCCAGAGATTGAATGAGTGATTGATTGATTTTGGGTCTTTGTTTCAAATCTGAATGTTATATTTGAATATTGGTCTCTAAAGATATGCAATTCAGAACGAAGAAAAAACACCTCTGACATTAAAAATAATGCTATTACTTTGGCCGTATGACTGACAATGTCAGACCATAAAAGGACGAGTGATAAAATATTCATGTATATATTTCTATTAAGAAGCAATGAAATCTAAAGTATCACAATTTTTAATTGTTTCTGCTCCAGTGAATCTCACCTCTGTACAAGTGCTCTTCTGCAAGGTGTTGTGTGCTCGCAAAGCATTCTGCACAATTACATATGATACAAAAATAGGCAGATGTTTAATCATGCTGACCATGGCTAAACTTGCACTTCACTTTCATTGATTTGTATCTACAAATTTATCCAGGTTCCAAAATGATACTACTATGAGTATTGATAATTGGGGTGGGTGGGGGTGGGAGGGAGTTTGAAAATATTTTGTCATTCAACATATTTAAATTTATATTGGTTTTAAATGGGTTTTATTATTTATATTGTTTTTTAATAATTCGGCCTTGTAGAATGAGTTTTTTAATTGTTACTTTAGTCTGTATTTATATGTGCTTTTTACTTGCCTGTGAACTGCCCTGAGTCCCTTGGGAGATAGGGCGGTATATATATGTGATTAATAAATAAATAAATAAATAAATATTAAAAGACTTCACTTTTGTATGTAAGATATATTACAAACTTGGCTTTGATTGTATGTTGACAAAAGTATAGAAGTAATTAATCACTGTCATATTCTGATTATTTTTTTCCTTCTCAGGTAACAGCCTAAAATTTCCAAATGTCTACAATCCAAGTAATAACCAGGACTAACTTAGCTTAACTTCTGAGTTCAGCCAAGGGTGGCTAGATGCTGCCATCAGTGGAGATAAGATAAGGCACCTATCTCTGTTGCTACTATTAAACTTTGCTTTCTTTTTGCCACAGTCATTCTACTTCTATTTGCAGATAATTGTATTTTGTCATTTTTTCCAGTTCTTTCTCTTCGATTCTGCTATCTCCAGGCACTGTAACATTCACTATCCAGACTTTTCTCTTTCTAATTGACAATTGTTACATCCGGGGTGTTATGTGACTGTTTGAATTCTAAAATCCTAGAGCACTTTAGTTTCTTCATTTGCAATTACTTTGTCTATTTTGCGACCCCACCAGTTCTTGCTTGCAGGCAAATAGCTACTTCTTGCACATCTTCCAATGCACCATTGTTACTACTTTGGCATGCCATTTGTGGTCATCTTGTGCAATTTTCTTGCTTACTAGGCAATCCACTGTTTCTTCAGTTTCTTTGCAGAGGTGGCACTTCTGTCAGTTACTATTTTCTCATTATTATAGTTTGTTACACAGTCAGCCAGATGTGTAGACTGGATTTGGCATTTTTGTCTGCGTATCATGTTCCTCTGAAGGATCTGATATATGCAAATGTTTCTGTTTAATGGTGTTAATGGTATCATCACAGGATATAAGTTGTTCTGAGTAAAGCTGCCTTTTGTAATTGACTGATGGTGATTTTGCCAATGCGGATAGTGGTGCTCCAGTTGTTTTGGGATTGCACCCTAGGCAACCCAATGCATTATTGTTGTCATGGGAGGCTAGCTTGAGAAAATGTACACATTCTGAATATTTAACCTTTTTTCAATTAATGGTGAATAGTTTGGCCAGCTATGAATGAAGATGGGGCTGCTGCATTTTTAAATAGCTGTGCAGAAAACAAAATTTTAGCATTTATAAATTTGCATGACAAACTAAGCCACATCTGCTGGAAAAAAAAATCCTTCTACATAATTATTAAAGGTGAAAGAGTTTCCCCCACTTTTACATCTGCCCACTCTAGTAATGAATGAGTCCACTCTACTTCCAGCTGTTTCTAGTTAATGGTTGCCCGTTTTGTTTAATTGGTCCTGCTCCAGAGCTCTATTCAGAAAGCTATCAGGCAGAAGTTTCAGAGGACTCTTAATAGATAAAATGATGAATGAAAAATGAAACTACAGATTAGTTTCTGAATTTCAGTCTGCCTTTAAAACACTGGGCATATAAAGTACCAGGGAAAAATATTTCCTATAGATAAAAGAGGATGCAAATCAAAGAGAAGAGGAAACTTCAATCCATCCATATTAAACGGCAGTGTATTATTAAAGGCTACATTGGATGTTTTTGAAAACCTTGAATGCTATTGAAATAATACACTGGCCTCCCAGTGATTTCGACTTAACACCGTCACCCATGATACCAAACATGAGTAACTGAATAAAATTCACAGCAGCTTCAAGGCAAGCATAGATAACAACAAACAAGATGCTTTGCTAGACCAGAACATTAAATGTGTCACATCTCATCAGACTGTTATGACTGCAGTGTAAACAGCTTTTGATAGTTTATTCTTTCAGCCTTCCTGCCTTGCCCTGCCCTGCCCTGTTGTGTCTTGCCTTCCCCAAGTCCAGAAAAATATAGTTAAGGTCCTTTGCAATCACTTGCCATCAGCAAGTGATTGCAAATATGCAGATACCATATATTGCCCAGAGATTCTTGCCTTGTCTATGAGGGTAAAAATCCACTTTTTACATATATTTAGCAGTTACAGGAAAATTATAAGGTAAAGTTTCAAAGTATCATTGGAAATCCTAGATATAAGGGTCATGATCAGGAGTTCAGAAAATATGCTACTTGACTACAAAGCTTTTTTGTAGTCTATTTTTTATGAACATAAAAAAAACCCTACCTTATAAAGAGTCAAATCCTGAGGCATTCAGCTTAGCATTGTCTGTAATGGTTAAGGTACTGGACTAGAATCCTGGAGACTGTAAGTTCTAGTCCTGCCATAGGCATGAAAGCTGGCTGGGTGACCAATTCTTTCTGCCAGCTTCCCAGAAGGAAAGTCAATGGGGAATTCAGCAGAAAGTCAGAAATCAGTCCAGCTCCAACTGCTTTTTTGTCTACCCATGGCCTCTCAGATTGGCCATAGCTACTTCCTAGGAAGAATGACCCTTGACTCCATAGGTGTTAGTGAAAATGTACTTTTAGTAGAAATGTTGAGTGCAGCATGAGTGAGGCAAACTCTGAAGGAAAACCGCACAAAACTAATATATTGAAGGCAATCCCCAATGTCTGAAAACCTCCCCCCTCCAAGAGTAGTCCAATCAGGTTCTCTTCTGATGTTTTGGGAACCTGGTGCCTCAGGCGCTGCTGTAAATTCCTTTCCCAGGGCTGGTGTCAGTGGTGGGATCCAGCCAGATCGCACCTATTCGGGAGAACCAGTTATTAACTTTCTAAGCAGTTTGAAGAACTGGCTGTTGGAAGAAATCTTTTTTTTTTCCACTTTACAGGGCTAATCCTGTAAGGAAGGCAGGAAGGAAACATTCTGGTGTTGTTTCTAGCCTAAGCTTTATTGCCCTGAGTACAGAAACTGCCTCTTTAGTTAACCCTTATTACATTGTAACAGCTAAGGTGAAGCGCCCATTGACTTGAGTGACATTGAATTGGTCACACCCACATGGTCACATGACCACCAAGCCACGCCTAGCCAGCTGGTCATTAGGGCAGAGAACTGGTTGCTCAATTATTTGAATCCCACCACTGGCTGGTGTCCTTGAAGGCAGGAAGATGACTGGATGACAGGAATCAGGTTTAGCACCTCTGATTCCTGTTAGTGCCATACTTTCCAAATTCCCATAGCATTTTTTCAAACCTCCAGCACTCTTCCCCTCCCAAACACCCCCTTCCCCCCCTCCTTATGACAGAAAAGATTAGCAACTGACATGGACATTCTGTTTCTCTGTTTAGGTAAGGAAATATCTCTGAAATGATGACCCACTGAGGCATGGATTGTCTAGTCGTTTGTTAAACGTGCAAGGTCATCTTAGATTCAGAATTGACTTTTGTGTAAAACAAAACAAAATGAATTTAAAATCTATGGTTTTGACAATTAGATAGGATAGATTATAGAAAAAAGAGTGTCCATGTAACTTTAGAGAAAGAAGTAAATCTATAATTGTACTGCTGTAAAATTTGGAAGCCACTTCTTTATTTTTTCTTTCATTACTATTTTTCTTCTGTCTTTTCCTTTTCCTTTTTGCTTTCTCTTTTATTTTTTCTTCTTACTCTATGTGAGGTTGCATTCATGGTTACTCTTGGTTTTAATTTCAATAAAATTATTTTTAAAAATGCTATATAGTATTAGGGATCATGCCAATGACCAAATAATAAATCTATTTTGGAAGTACACTGAAATTAACTTGCTAATATGCTGAAATAAGTTTGTAAAGAAGATAGATAATCCTATTAAAGAGAAACACACACACACAAAATTGATGAAAAAGCCTTAGTCTGGTTACTTGCTAACTAATGTGTCCACAAATCACTGATGTCATATTCTAGTGCATTGGTAGATTGAAGTCTTAGTGTTTAATCTATGGTAGTTAATATACCAGATTCATCAAAATCAATTTCAAAGGAAAATGTAGTCAGAATTTTTAGCACTTAATTGGCTGTTAATGGAGCTCAATAATCCAAATAAAAGCATTGAAAAATTCAAGGAACAGGTGTTTCCTCTGGCAAAATTTCAGTTGTCAGACTGAACAGTTCCTTAACAATAATTCTAAGGGCTTGCTTTTATTATTTTTTTCAGATTATATTATCAATTATTAACAATATTAGCATCTGGTCACTTAGAAAAAATATGTCTATATGCTAAGGCTGAACCTTAGCATATAAACTTAATAGTTTAATTCTTACCACTATTGTATATTGTTGAATAGAATAGAATAGAATAGAATAGAATAGAATAGAATAGAATAGAATAGAATAGAATAGAATAGAATAGAATAGAATACACTGTAAGCCGCCCTGAGTCTTCGGAGAAGGGCGGGATATAAATGTAAACAAAAAGAAAAGAAAAGAAAAGAAATTTTTTATTGGCCAAGTGTAATTGGACACACAAGGAATTTGTCTTGGTGCATATGGTCTCAGTGCACATAAAAGAAAAGATACATTCATCAAGAATCATAAGGTACAACACTTAATGATAGTCATAGGGTACAAATAAGCAATCGGGAAACAATATCAATATAAATTGTAAGTATACAAGCAAAAGTTACAGTCATACAGTCATAAGTAGAAGGAGATGGGTAATGGGAACGATGAGAAGATTAATAGTAGTGCAGATTTGGTAAATAACTTAGTAAATAAATTATACAAAAAACTCAACTACTTATTTAACTTTACCTATCTGTATAAGGTCAATATGCTCAATTATGTAGTAAGGGACTGTTTTCAGTACTTCTAGAGCTTATCATTTCTTAAAGCTTTGCATTCAATATACTGAATGAAGTAAAACTCATATTGACTAATAAAATACTACATACAACTGTAATGTGATTGGATTGATTTTGACATCCTTGTAATATGCATCTATATCTCTTCAACATTGTCACCTGCACTGAAGACAACGCTTCTATCAGCTAAAAAGTAGGCAGCAGATTATTCAATGGGGTCATTAAAAATATTCTAATCTGATCATGAACTTGTAGAATGTGTGTGTGTGTGTGTGTGTGTGTGTGTGTGTGTGTGTGTATTTGGAACCAGGCCGCACAAGTGGTGGGTGAATGACAAACACATGCAGTTCCATTTGTGGTGGGCACTCACACAGGAAGCTCCATTTGTTTGAGTGGCAGGTGCTCATGATCATCTGGGAAGCTCCATTTGTGTGAGCAGTGGGTACTCCACACATAGCTCCATTTCCACAAGCAGCCTGAGTAAATGGAGCTGTGTGCACAAGTGTGTGTGCCTGCTGCTTGTGCAGAACCATTGGAGACCCCTGCCCTATAGAATTCATTTTGCTGAGATGATGAAGCTCACCATACTTTCCAAAAGGAACTTTTCAGCATGTTTCAGTGAAGACAGGTTTTTCCCTCTTCTTTAAATTTAAAATGCCATGATGCAGCTAATTAAATGCCTGCTGTAGTTGTTTTTATTCTGATCTTTTCTGCAATGTGGACCACTGAGAGATAAGTTGATGTTAGCAGTTAATGGAAAAGTTTAAACTTGATTGCTCTCTTTTTGGTTGTGATTTTCATCTAACAAAAGTACAGTTATACTGCAAATTGCTCGCTTGTGTCGATGATGGCAATTCACAAAATAAACCTTTCTGCTCAATAAAGCAAGGGGAAGAGCTGAAACATTTATTTCTTCAGGTCTGCCAAGTAACTATCTCAAGTAGAGATGTGAATCTATGACATATTTTCATGAACTATAATTCAGCAGCCCTAGTCAGCATGGTCAGGAGTGAGAAAGTTTGGGACTTATCATTTGATAACCTCCGAAGAGCCATGGATTTTACACTTCTAATTGAATACCATAACCTTATATCAGATTATTTTGGAGTATCAGATAAGTAAAGCCTATTAAACAAAGCTACATAAGATCAGAATGGTAATGCCTTAATGTAGATGTATTTATTAAACGATGCATTTTAAGATTCTACTTGTTCTGTAGCTGTAATCATTACAAAAGTTATTCCCACACGATCAAAAGTAATTACATGATGCAGGTGCTGGGATGACTTTTAACAGACCCCAGAATATAGCCATAGGTTGTCTGGGTGTTTTGAAAGACAAGCAGGCTTTCAATTATGCCTGTTAAAGTCAGGTGCTGTGATCTCACTAAGCCTTTGACTAAATTAAAAATGCTTCTTTGTGTGATCTCTATGCAGTAGCTAAAAGGATTTCAGTTTGCTTACTTTGGGGAAAAAATAAATCACAGTGAGAAGAAGAAGCACAGCCCACACTGTGCTTTGTTCCTATGTTCTCAAAATGGTCTTTGGATTGTTTTTTTCACCTTGTCCTCATTTTATTCAGTTGCTCCAAGGTAGAGATCTGCCATTTCCTTCAAACAATAGCAGCAAAGGAAGAACAAAAGTATAGGCCACTGACAACTGAAGGAATACATAGCTGGCTTAGTTGGACAACTGAATGCAGCATGAAATTCCTGCAATAGTTTTATGGTGATTGTAGAAGTGCCCTCAGTTAACAAAATAGTTACTGTGATTGTTTACTGATCAGAAGGAAAACTGAAGGCTTTCAGTCAGGCCTCTGTGGCTCAGACTGCTAATGCAGTCTGTTATTAACAGCAGCTGCTTGCAATTACCTAGTCCCACCAGGCCCAAGGTTGACTCAGCCTTCCATCCTTTATAAGGTAGGTAAAATGAGGACCCAGATTGTTGGGAGCAATAAGTTGACTTTGTATATAAATATACAAATAGGATGAAGACTATTGCTAACATAGTGTAAGCCGTCCTGAGTCTTCGGAGAAGGGCGGGATTTAAATGCAAATAAAAAAAAGGAAATTCAATCAGAAACAATATATAGCTATAGTACTTAGACTTATACTGCTCCATAGTGCCTTACAGCACCTTCTGAGGCGTTTACAAGGTCATCATATTGTCCCCAACGATCTGGCTCCTCATTTTACTGACTTTGGAAGGATAGATGTCTGAGTCAATCTCTAGCCTGTCAGGATCGAACTCCAGATTGTGGGCAGAGTTAGTCTACAATACTGCGTTCAAACTACTGCGGCACCAGGGCTCACATATATATATCATAGAATGAGACAATTCACCACAGCCAACTTGCTGTGGGACCCTAGCTGTGGGATAATTCAACAAATACAAAAGTTAAATTAATTTCAACGGAACTGTGGCCAATAATAACAAAATAAAGAAAATCAGTCCAGAAATACAAGTTTTGCAATAATTTTGATGAAAACATGGACACCAATAATAAAAGAACCTGAATGAAATGAATAATACAGAGTTGAATTCTTCTGCGGCGAGTTGTCCCACGGCAAATTGGCCATTGAGTTGGTGTCAGTGAGTTGGCCAGGGTGAATTGGCTGTGGTGAGTTGTCCTAGGACCTAGACCAGTGGTGGGATTCAGCCAGTTCGCACCACTCTGGGAGAACCGGTTGTTAACTTTCTGAGCAGCTTGGTGAACTGGTTGTTGGAAGAAATCATTAGGGCAAAGAACCGGTTGTTAAATTATTTGAATCTCACCACTGACTTAGACCTATATACAATGCTGATGCACAAACCAAGAAATGTTCAAACACTCTAGTTCACAGGGAAAAAGAAAACCTAGGGAGAACTTGAAAGAAAGAGGGAAATCATTTTTTCATGGAAAGCTATTCTAGTTGAGGAATTCTGAGAATTGCAGCCCTATCATGTATGGAGATTGCCAGATTAGAAAAAGTGGTCTAATTATGCAAGATATTTTTTTTTACATTCTTAAACAATATATTGGCAAAGCCAAGTTTAGCCTGGACTTAATTTAAACAATCCTAAGAGTCCATTCTTGAATAGTAAATGCAGTCAGCAGTGAAAGTGTAAGTTGACCCATTTGTAACCTAGAAGGAAATCAAAAGAACTTTCTTAATTGTATCATTAGTGTTCTAAGTTCAAATAGCTTGATTTCTCAGTGGATTTTAATTGCAGAGTAATGGTTGCTGGGAAGAGAAACTGAACATGAAACATGGAAGGCCTCTGTCTGTTTTGCTGACTTGATAAAGGAAAGGAATAAATATGCTTATAGAGCAGCCTTTCCCTTCTTTCTGTTTTTCATAATGACTGAGGTGTCACTTCACGTACAACAGCAGAAACAAATCTTTCTTCTCATCTCGCCTTCCCGTTTAGTCGAGACAAACCGAGAGAAAAGACAAACTTCTCGCTCAATGACAGTACAGTGAACCCAGGGGAATTGGCTTCCCTTCAAGGCAATCAGGTTTTCAAAAGCTCCTGTTGAAACCAATCTGAGGGATTTTCCCCTAACTCTTGACAGATGGAGAAATGCATCGGAATTTGGATTCTGTATTTAACATAATCTTCCCAGTGTCAAATTGGATTTGGTTTTGGTTCCCTTGGCACTGCATTGCTGGAAGAGATTGTTAACCTGCCCATCAAATGTGGCTGAAATTACTAAATATATGCACGATATTAGTCAAGCAGCTGCAGCATTTCTTTAATTTGGCCTTACTGGTTTCTGTTTATTTGCTTTCCTTATTATAACCCCATCCCTTCCATTATTAGTTCGTTAGTTTGCTATAGGATACACTGTTAAGTGGAAGGATTCCTTCCCCAAGGATTCTGTTCTCAATATTAAAATATGAAAAATTCAGGGTGGAGAGTTATGTCAAGTGTGATGAGAATTCAGCCATTATTGTTATCGCAATTATTTGCAAAAGTCTAAACAGAAGGTACAAGAGAAGGAAAACAAAACAAAACTCCCAATGACTTTTCTAAAGCTGTGGGTAATGGGTCCTCTGCAACTAGGTGTCCGGAAATTAAAGCATATTTTTAACAGGCTGCAGCTTACCTGTGTAGAAGAGCTGTCACTAACAGCTCAGAGGGACTAATTATGAAAACATGGTTATAATGGATTAGGCACTCTGTCAATCAGAGACATGAATCTGGTAACAAACAGGCAGCAGGTGAAAGTGCCACAGAATTGGAGAATTAAGTGCTATGGGTTAAACACCATCTTTATCTTCTGGGAAGGGAAGGCAGGATTATTCAGTGGAGAGTCAGACAGTTTATAGAATAAAGTAGATAACTGTATCTGTCGGGGAAGAATCAGAGTTTCACCCAAAGTAATGCAAGAAAACTTTTATTAAGAGAATAGCACTTTTCCTTTCTTTCCAGAGAAGGTATGGCCTGCAAGGAAAAATGGATTTTTCTGCAAGATGTGTGCTTCACTGATGAGCATCCTTATTGGTGTCCACCTATATTTATCTTCTTGTACCCAACAACCACAACCAAGAGCTACATGGACAAGAGAAAAAAGACATAGTAATACTTGAATGCTGTTATTAAGCTATCAGTCTAGCAGGTAATAGTAACACTTTCGGATGGTATTAGCTTCAAAATAAAAAGTAAAAGTATGATTGAGCAGAGTGGGTACAAGCAACCCCATCGAGTGGGACACTGGACACACTGGACCTTCTGTGTCACACCTGCCCCCTTTGGAACCGCATGTTCCAAGATTGACGGAACTCTATGACAACTTCCCACAGCCAACTCGCCATGGCCAACTTACCACAGCCAATTTGTCATGAGACAATTCACCATGGCCAACTCGCCACATGACAAGAGTTGCACAAATATAGAAGAAGTAGAGGAATAAAATCATTAAAGAAAGGATGGCAAAGGAGGGACAAAATGTAATGTGAATGACAAAAATTAAAATATTTTTTAACTATTTAAAATAATTAAATGGAATTGTTGAATTGTCTCACAATGAGTTGTCCTGTGGTGAGTTGGCCATGGCAAATTGTCCTGCAGTGAGTTGGCCGTGGTGATTTGGCCATAGTGAGTTGGTTATGGTGAGTTGTCCCATTCTGTTTCTACATTTTCTGTGCCTGAAAATGTGTCTTTGTTCTCAGGTTGGAGTTGGGTTGGTTGTGGTGAGTTTTCCTTGTCCTTTGGTTTGTTTGTTTTGTTATCAATATGTGTTTGGACCAGGTGCACAGGTCTTTTCTTCTAAATTGTTTCCCTCTCTTTTAATTATGTAAGTCACCCAGAGGTATTTGACAGTTGAACAGCCTTCTAAATCTAATAAAATAATAAGTATTGTATTATGTTCTATTATATTATTTATTGTATTATCATGTAAAAATGAAATACCAAATGTTTATTTCATATACAAACTTCCACCCAAATATCACTTTCAACCAAATTTTAGTTTTTCTTTTTTTCTTTCTTTTGAGATTCTGTCAAGAGCAAAACAGAAAACGTTGCCAGGAGTCAGGTGGCAAATAAATTTAATGAATAAATAAAATAATAAACTGGTATGAGAGAAAAGAACAAGGAATCTTACCCATATACTTGGATAGATTTAGAAGAATTATAATTTTTATTGCTTATACAGTTCATGAAATTTTGCATCTAGTCACTTGGCAATCTGAACATTGGCCAATGCCATCCTCTTAGCCAACATATTAATAAATTTCTGAGAAAATCAATGGGAAAGTAATTTTCTCTCCTCCTGGCATCTGGTATGTCATCTATAATTATATAAATATTCTCTCTGATGTCATAATGCAAAGATAGGCCTTTGTATTTGCCTACTGACACCCAGACATCAATAGACAACTCTGTGGTTTGTGCTATGATTTTACAATGCGCTTTTCATGTTTCATTTTTTCTTCCCCAGCAATGTTACTTGTATGCACCTGATATATATTCAGCCAGGCAGCATACCACCTTGTCACAAGAGTCTTTCTATGCAATTGTATAATCTAAATTATGTGTAGTCCTCAAAGGGACTGAGAATCAGTGTATGGTTATATCTTAACCTTAACCACAAAGGAATAAGGTGACAAATTACTCTTGGAACTAGTGAGTGCCTCACACACAGTGGTATAATTATATACCACTATGTGTGAGACACTCACTAGTTCCAAGAGTAATTTGTCATGTTATTCCTTTGTGGTTAAGGTTAAGATATAACCATACACCACTTCTCAGTCTGTGTTGAAGTGATTCCTGAGGACCAGAGTGTAAATCACACAACAGAGAAGATGCTTCAAGGCATAAGTTGAACATGGTACTTGATGGCCTTTGATTTCCATTTGCTTCAATAAATGGGATAATTAATGCCCAGAACAAAGAAAAAAATCATGAGTTCATTAGAGCGAAGAAAGAATGTTATTTTTTTTTAGAGAGAACTTACTAAAAAGAATCATAAATACTCCAAGAAAGCAAGACAACAAATTAATGTCCAATGTAGCAATGAGCAAATGGGGCAAATGTTGATTCTACATACCAATTTACACATCCTAAACCTTAGAAATTTCAATGTAATTCCCCCCAATATATACATAAACTTCCTAACTTTAGAGTGCAGCTGGGAAAGGGGCTGAGGGTATCTCTTCCCGCTGGTGTTGGGTTTGTATGAAGCCATGATAGTTTTAAGTTTAACTTTAATTAATTTTTTGATTTAAATTTGATTTAAATTCCATGCATTCTGTTTTTAATCTTTTTATTTATGTGCTTATATGGTTTTATTATGTTACTGTAAACTGCCAGAGTCACCTAGATGAGATGAGTGGTGTAGAAATTTAATAAAAAAATAAAATGTATGTGCTTAAGGAAATTTACTGTAAAAGCACCCCCATAATATCCACATGCAGAGGGCTTCTGGTTTGGCTCCGTTTCATTGATGGCAGTCTTTTTAGACTGCTAACCCCATAGTCTATAGAGCTGTCAGGACAGCGTAAATCTGCTGTCTGGCAGCTTGTAAATCTCCCCCTTGGGCAAAGAGGGAGAGATGAGCATTCAGGCTGAAGTTGAGCCACCCAGAAAAGCCCCAGAAAAGTTTTTGGAGGCTTGAGGGGAGTGCTCCTTCCAAAGCCTGAGAGAAGTTCCAGACTCGGAGGGCATCTACCTTTTGGCAGGAAAAAACATAGCGTCCAATCTCCGCGGCAGAAATTGATTTGTGATGGATTGTAATGTGGACAGAGCAGAAACTGGAGTTCTAGCATTTGTTTGTAAGAAGACTGCAAGCCCCTAATAGAGGATACATTTGTTGCAAAGATAGGAGAGAAGAAAGCAAATGACGTTTTGTGGAATGCAAGCAAATGGCAACTTGTGTATTGGAAACGAAAGTTAAGGAAATGCTTATTAACAGCTAGTGTGGAACTAGGAGATATACAAGAAGATACTGACTAAATGGAAGAAATGAGAATTTTATGATTTATATTTTTTCTTCTTCTTTGGGATTATAGTGATTTAGAATAAAAGTTTTTTGAATCTTTCCTTTTTAACCCCTTTTTGTCCTCTGTTACTGGGTAGGTTATATATTTTTTAAAAATGGCTTTTAAGCAAATAGTACCAAAAGCCACTAAAAACTTTGAAATTTCTTCAGTTCAGATATGAAAATTAAAAGAAGAAATCAAAGAGGAATTAAGAAATTTTTTACAGAAGTTTCTGGAGACTTGTTTTTCAGAAATAGATCAAAAATTTGATGAAATGGAGAAACAGATGTTGGATTTTAAGGAAGTGGTGGAAGAGCAGAAGAGGGAAATGAAAATGGTAAAGGATGCAATTTCGCAAATATTAAGGTCTTGTATTCAGATGGAGGATAGTTTGGAAGAAGTTAATAAAGTTAATTTAGAGTTGCAAAGGAAAATAGAGGAAATTCAAAAGAATCAAAACAATTGGAACTTAGATAATAAGATGGAAGATATACAGGCAAAGGTAGATAGGGCAGATGAAGAAAGAGTAATATTACAATATAGATTAATGGAATATACTATAAGGGTGAGGGGGTTGAGGGAAAATAGGAAGGAAAATTTAAAAGAGATTTTTACGAAAGCTTTTGCTCAGATAAAGGGTGTGGAGCCAGAAGACTTTGAGATTAATATTGAAAGAATTTATCGTGTTAATTCTTGGTGGGCAAGACAAAATAGAGTACCGAGGGATGTGGCTATTTATTTTACAACTAAAAAGGTTAGGTATGAAATCTTGCAAGCCTTTTATAAAAATAAATTTCAAATATTGGGACAAGATATAAAAATGATGAAGGAAATTCCTCCTAAAATGTTAAGAAAGAGAAGAGAATTTGCTTTTTTAGTGGATGAGTTTAAGAAACATCAGATATATTTTAGATGGGAAGTTCCAATGGGTTTGTCAATGAATTTTAAAGGTAGAAAGTATTTTCTTAGTACAGTTGTGAAAGCAAGAAATTTCTATATTAATGTTTTAAAGAGTCTGAATCCTTTGTTGTTAGATGCTAAGTTAACTGGTTTGGAGATGATGGAAAATAGAATAGGAGAGGGGAGGAATGTTTAAGATGTGAATATGATGATTATGATTAATTTCTAGAATTGATTTGTTTAGGATATAAATTATAGGATTTTTGTTATTTGTTATTTGTAAGGTATAAACATATGGGATGATATTATTTAATTGTGAAGGATGGAAAGTAAAATTTATGAATTTAGATAATGTGGATGTAATGATGTTAATTGTTTACTGTTATATTGTGGAGGTAACTTAAATGATTATTCGTTTTAATTGATACATTTATAGACAGTAAAAGTTATGAAGTTAAGTTGGAAATATTGTACCTGAGAGACTTTATTCGTAATGATATTTGACTGATGGAGTAATATTGGAAGATCGGACATTAAATGTTATGACAATTGAAGAAATATATAAGTGAAAATTTGAGCTCGAGAAGATGGACTGTAATTTAAGAAATGGACTTATGAAATTTGAAGGAATATACAAGTGGAGAAAATTTGAATTTGAGAAGATGGACTAATTTTAAAAATGGACTGTAAGAAGAAGTAATATGTGAAGGGAAGATTGTACTGGTATTGTTCTTTTTCTTTTTTCTTTTTTATTATTCTTTCTTATCTCTTTATTTTTATTGTGAGGGGATTTAAATTTTAGAGAGGGGTGGGAGTTTATGTATATTTTGTATACTTTAGCTTGTGATTGTTGGTCATAATACCTGGTATTTTCTCTGGGAAGTCCGGGGGGGAAGGGGGGAGGGGGGAGGGGGGAAAGGGGGGGAAATGATACATGGATTGGTTATTAATGTCCAGTAATGATTGAAGATATGAAATTAAAATTTGAAATGATATTGGGGCTGCCCGACTGCCATTTCAGAAAGAAAGGGAGAGAGGAGTAGAAGAAGAAAAGAAAGTAGGTAGGAAAGTTGAGAAAGAGGAGGGGAATAAGAAGGTTAGAAAGGGTGGAAGAAGGGAGGAGTGGAGAAGGAGGAGAGGAAGTAGTAAAATGAAGGAGATGAAGGAGGGGAAAGTACTAGAGGGTAGAGGGAGGTTGTGAAGAAAGGAAGTGGAAGTCGGGCAGGCCCGAATCAGCAATAAATAAAAATTAATGATTAATGATGGATAACAGATTGTACATAAATATGATTTTGGAAAATGGAAATAATTTTTATATATATATATATATAAAAATATCCACATGCAGAGACCATTATATTTTTTTAAAAAAATCTTTCTGGCCGTTTGTCACAATGTACAATGGATACAATTCTTAAAGTGTTTTTCACTTTTTGTATTCTTGGCTTGAGCCAGGTTTAACCACACCAGGGCTTTTGCCCAAGTTTGCTATTTGCCGGTGGTGGGATTCAAAATATTTTACTACTGGTTCTGTGAGCGTGGCTTGGTGGGCATGGCATGTCTTGGTGGGTGTGGCTTGGTGGGCATGGCAGGGGAAGGATACTTTAAAACCTCCATTCCCTCTCCACTCCAGGGAAGGTTACTGCAAAATCCCCATTTCTTCCCGATCAGCTGGGACTCAGGAGGCAGAGAATAGTTGGGGGCCGGGCCAGTCAGTGGTGGTATTTACCGGTTCTCCGAACTACTCAAAATTTCCACTACCGGTTCCCCAGAACTGGCCAGAACCTGCTGAATACCACCTCTGCTATCTGCATATTGTATCTAAGCTAGGGCTTTGCCCATTTACAAGTTGTAAATGTGAGCACTTACAAGTGCAAGTATAATATTTCATTTATCCTATCCTTTTCTGGAAAGCCAGCATTCAAGACTGGCTGATGCAACCAGAAAATGGCTGATTAATTCATTTTTTAAACTTGAAATACACCCTGGTCTTTACCCCACCCCTGTTCTATAGCCTGGAAGTAGGTAAGGTCATCAGAAGAAATGTCAGAGCAGAGGAGTCCTTGATTAACAGGGGAGGGGGGGAAAGTCAGCCACAGTTCAGTCCATTGCAAGGTAGAAGAACAGAAGAGAATTTGCTTTGCAGTCCCCTCTTTTAACTGCATTTCCTGGAGTCCTGAAGAGGTGACAGCACAGACAATTTTTCCTTCAAGTAAAAGCTGTGATGTTATTCATTCTTTTTAGTTTTTGAGTAGCCTGTTATCCTAACACATCCTCTTGGTCCTAAAAGTGGCAGCTCTGAGCATGTCCTGAGTGATTGATTGATTGACTGACTGACTGACTGATTGAAAGCGATACTTAATTTATCATATACTTTTACTCGAGGAAAGAAGGCAAATGCACCATCACTTTCTCATGGAGTAGCCCCTTTCATTCTTACTCTGGTGTGTCTGTATGTGATTTTAAAATTACTACTGGGAATCTGGTGTCAGTAATGCCACAGAGGACGAAGCCCAGTTGTATGGCTGCTTAGTGAGAAGAGGGATACACTCATTGGGTGATGTAGCCAGCAGCCCATTCAGTTTCAGTGTGCATCCCAAGTCCAGGGTGTCCAAGCTATGCAGAATTAAATTAACAGTTTTCAAAAAGTGGACTGTATTAACAAGCTAAGCCCCATCCTTACATAAGATCTTATTGACAGCATATAGCTCAACTCTGGTTACCCTATCAATAGATCCAGAGGCAATTTGGAGTGGGGGAATAGAAAATCCATATTCCTTTAAACCTTATTGAAACTACCTTGTAAAATACAATAAGCTTATAATTAACAAAATGTTAGCAAATGGCTATGAGGAAGGGAAAACCCCATTGTTGTGACCCAGGCCCCCGGACTCGGCCTCCTGGAGGAGGATGAATCAGACAGTGTGGAGGAGGCCTGCTTCCCCTGGGCCCTCTTCCTCCCTGGCACCGCCCCAGGAGGAGGAGGGGCTGGCAAGGCCTGATTCTCCCGGGCCTTCTTCTGATTTGGCAACGCCCCAAGACCAATCTTGGCTTGATGCGACACTGTGAAGACTTGATCGGCACGCGCAGCAGAGGAAACAGTGGGGCAGGCCCAGGGAATGCTGAGTCACGGAGCGACACCCATAGGGGATAAAAGCAGGAGGAGGAGCTTCTTGGCTCTTTGTGTTGGAGAAAGCTGAGAATTGCACAGGCAATCTGTTTCATGGATGGAAAAATCTCTTTGTGAGTGACTTTTGCTTTATCTGTAATTTCCTGGTTACCTCGGTAACAGACCATTTCAGAGATTTTGGCAGGTGGGTGGGGAAACGTGGCCAGAACATTTCTGTGCCAAAAGGAATCCAGCCAAATGTAAATAAACTGTTGGCAGAAGGCCTTTGACTGACTTTTTCTTGGGAGTGTTGGGGGGGGGGAAATAGAACACCCACACTATTAGGTCAGTTATATACAATCCTGCCTAAATTTATTTTATTTTTATTTATTTATTTATTTTCATCAAGCGTGTATTTTATAACAGATACAAGTGTAAACATAATTATAAACACATGTAAAGGGTACAAATAAAAGAAAACATTAGAACAGGGACGGTAGGCATGCTGGTGCATTTATGCACACCTCTTAGAGACATCTTAGGAATGGGGTGAGGTCTACAGTAGACAGTCTAAGGTTCAAGTTTTGGGGATTTGGAGAAGAAACCACAGAGTCAAGTAGTGAATTCCAGACATTGACAATTCTATTACTGAAGTCGTATTTTCTGCAGTCTAGTTTGGATTGGTTTACCATGAGTTTGTATCTATTGTGTGCTCTTGTACTGTTTTGGTTGAAGCTGAAGTATTCATTGGCTGATAGGACATTGTAGCAGATGATTTTATGTACTACGCTTAGGTCAGACCGAAGACAGCAAGTACTAAGTTGTCTAAGCCCAAAATTTTGAGTCTGGTGGCATAAGTATTTTGTTGTGGGCAAAGGACTGGAGGACTCCTCTGATAATAGCAACATATTTATGATATTTTTAAGAGAGGAATCAAGAAGGCCAACAGTTACCTTCTTGAAGCTGGGGGTTAGGAAGCTTATTTTATGGTCCAGAAGAAACCCACCCCATCCCTAGTTGTTTTCAACATTTCTTCTCAGGAGCAAGTTGTCCTCTTTTAGTGAGCCCAGTCAAAGTAGGAGACTCTGTTTTAGCATGCTGGCTTTGTGCTAATAGGTTATTTGCATTCTGCTCTGCAGCTCTTATGAACGGAAGTAGGTGGAGACAAGCAACCTGTAAGATTAAAAAAAATGCAGATTTTGATATCTTATTATGGTCAAGAATTCAAGCTAACCAAACAAAATCTTACAGTAGACACAATTCACATTTTAAGATGTCCTCCCATTATGCACTGAGAATAAAGAACGTTCGGAGACTTGCAATGTTTGACTCTTCAGCATTTGTTACTGAAAGGTTACTGACATTGCATAAAACCTTCCCTCTTTGGTGAGGCAGCATCTTCTTGCTGCAGGAAAGATTTGTCAATTTCCTGCCATTGATTTCATTTTTCAGGATGGCCGAATGAGCTAAAGACAACTACAACCCATTCATTCAACAGGGTGATTTAGAATGGGATGACCAATGTGCTGAGTGCATCTGCAATTATTGCTGATGAGTGGTTATAGCTTTGAATAATTCATCCATAAATGCTGTGATGTGATGTGTTTATTTGATTAGCCATCCTCGCATCCAATATAATGGCATTTATGCTCAAATGGGAAATAAGGGGGGAGGTTGTTCCATACAATTAAAGCAAGCAACACATTTAATATAATAGCTGTTCTAGTATATGAATTATAGCGAGAAAAGAAACCTCCCCCATTCAGAAGAGGTCTCTGATATAAAGCCAGTAAAGGCTAATACTGGAGGCCATAGGAGACATCAGGAGATAGATGGTTTCTCAGTCAAGCTCACAGTGTCAGGCCTGGAAGCCATATTTTGCCTTGGGCCTTCAGGCCTGCCACATTTTGTACTGTGGGAAACTGGGAGTGGGGATTGTATGGAGCAGGGGAGTTATATAGTCATAATAACATTCCTTTCTCAGAGAGTCAAGGACATTTTGCCCTGCACCTGGAGGGGTGTGACTCGGAGGCATCTCCAGGTGGGATGGTGCTTTGATTGGACCATGTGATGGACATGTGGGTGCTGGGCAGGGACTTAGACTTTCCTTTGGGTGGGGAAAACCTGTAAGCTTTCAGATTCGGGATTTTCCAGATGTGCCAATATGATATCTCTAATAAAATGGAACTTTGAGAAACTTCAAGCCTCAGAGTCTTTGGTTGTTATTTGGAACCCTGACACACAATTTGTATCCACGTTCACACATACCAAATGCTGTTTAAAGACCTCTATGATTCATGGACTTATCTACTTCCCATCATGACCATTTCCCATGTATTCTACTCTACTTGATTTTCTTTTCAAATCAACCTGTGACTGACTTTCCATTTAGAAAAAAATACCTCATTGTTTTATCCTTTTTCCCTACACAATCTACATTTTTAAGCATGTTGACACACAATATATTTGGGAACATGGCTGAGAGAAACACAGAAGCTTTATCAAGCCTGTTGCTTGTGTCAATAAGCTCTTCTGCCAGAGCCATTCATTGGTTTAAGCCTCCAGCCAATCAATAAACCTTCACTCCAAAAATAAACCTTTGATATTGGCTGGGAGGTACATTCAGCTTTGTTTGGCAAGCCAAAGTCTTCATTAAGAGTAAGATATGCCAGAAAACAATGGGGTACACCAAAAATAAGACATTCAAAACAAAATTTAAAATAAAAGGTTAACAGTTAATTAAACTCATGAATAAATAATAATGTGCTGTTGGAAATGGGTTTGCAACAGGACTGAATCACAAAAGCTTCAAGATACACAATGACCCATTCATCTCTATCTCTATCTCTATATCTATCTATCTATCTATCTATCTATCTATCTATCTATCTATCTATCTATCTATCTATCTATCTATCTATCTAACTATATCTATCTGTCTGTCTGTCTGTCTGTCTGTCTGTCTGTCTGTCTATCTATCTATCTATCTATCTATCTATCTATCTATCTATCTATCTATCTGTTTGCCATTGTCAAGGGATATATTGACAATTGAGGGTGGAATTGAGACACACAGACACACTTTTTCCCCCCCAAATCAGCCTAATATCACAAAGTTACAATTTTGGAATCGTGTCAAGCACTTGAAAAGCTTATTACAATTTTTGATGATTTTTTCCCATCTTTCCGATGCATTTGCAAGTACTCAATTTTTATCAGTCTACAAAAATCCTATATATTTTTTTAAAAGAAATACCTGTGCAATCCAATCTCTCACTGATTCCTGAGATTAGAGTTTCTGGTACTTGTTTCCCAGCAGGAAGGGGAATTCTCAAAATAAAATCCATTATGCTGAAAAGTCCAGCAAAACTTTTCAAAGCATTCAGCACTATCTCCTACAATTCCACCTAGGATTGTTCTATGGACTTTATTCATGCAGTCTTCTGAATGTGTGAGAAATCAATATGGAGACAAAGTCAGACATTTTGTCCTACCAGTTCTACTGATTTGTTGCACGATCTCACAATTCTAAATGACAAAACCTGGAAGAGCATTCTGTGAACATTTATTAAAATATATCTAGAATTCTCCTTACAGTAATGAAATCTGCCTTTTCTGAGTTCAATTTCCCAGTAGTCATTTATAGCATCTTCCCATAACCACAGTAGAAAGCCTGTTCCCATTACTATTATGGGCACAATGATGGCTATATAGTTTTAGAAGTCACTATGCATCACTAGTAAGGATAGCCAGAGAATCTCTGATTGTAAAAAGAAGTAAAGGAATATATGCATTAACTTCAAATGAACAAGCATAAACTACTCGTTTGACCATTATCATTCAAGGCAAAGTTGGGGATGAAAAGAAGAGGATTGGTGTATTCATGGATGTAAGAGTTTAAGTCATCATGAGTTGTCCTATTTCCATCTTGAAACTTGACAGCTTCAGAAAAAGTGTGAAAAAGACTACACCAGGAACAAGCAGATGGTACATAAGCACTTTCCACTTCCTGCTGTTTACAAGTGGTGCTCTGTGCATGAATCTTTCCAAGCTATGGTTATGAGAAAAACACTAAATGGAAGTCCTAAAGGAACAATAAAAAATGTCCTCCAGCAAATTAAAAAGTTTCCTTTACAAAGGTATAATCTGTTTTATATAAGGCAGTCCTGAGGCACTATAGAACAATCCCTGGAAATAATAGCAAAATCAGAAATTAACTGAAAGAGGCTGAGCGAGCTAGTGAAAAAGAAAATTCCACAGCACCAGAGTTTCTTTAAAAGCTTCAGTCAACACACCTATGGGCGAATCAAATGAGCACTTAACTCAAATAAAGGACATATCAGTTCCCACTGTTGATAAATATTGCTCTAACAATGTTCAAAACAAGCAATATTTCCATGTTTGCATTTCAGTAATAGCTCATATCACCTATGAATGGACTTGTCTTGTTTATCACTTATGAATGAAAATAATAGGATGACTTTTAAAAATAATCTGAATCAGTTGCAGTACATATGCCTATACTTGATGCACCCCATTCCTAAGAGGTCTGTAAGGGGCATGCATAAGGGCACCAGTGTGCCTACCGTTCCTGTCCTAATGTTCCCTTTAATTGTATCCAATTTGTATGGTTATTTCATGGTTATATATACTGTTGTGTTTGACAAATAAATAAATAAATAAATAAATAAAATAAAATAAAATAAAATAAAATAAAATAAAATAAAATAAAATAAAATAAAATAAAATAAAATAAAATAAAATATATTCAACAGAACACATTGCTCAGACAAATGCCATTGATTTTCTCTCTGCAGGTCATGACATTTTTCCATTAACAATATTGTACTATGGTGGTAGTGTTATTTTTCAAGTAGATTCCAGTGTAATGGCAGTATAATTAGTATTAATAAAAACTTTAAAGGAATAATTACTCACTGTTAGCATAAATGTTCTGTTCTGTTCTGTTCTTTTCTTTTCTGTTCTTTTCTGAGTAGTCTTGAAAAATGCTCCAATCATTCTAAATCTTAAACTTTTTTCCTCAGGATCCCTTCCCACTATTAAAAATTATGAGAGACCCAAAAGACCTTCTGTTTGTATGAGCTATATTTACTGCTTTAAAATTTGAAATTTACCCATTAGCTTTTTTTATTTTTTTATTTATTTTTTTATTAAATTTGTTTGCCACCCATCTTGCCACATGGCAACTTTGTGTGGCTTTATAACATTCTGTATTATTTTTCTTTCTTTTTTTATTACTTATTTTTCACCAACACCTGGCAATTTTGATTTCACAGGCCTCCTGAGATGGTCATGGGGGACCCCAAAGGACCCTAAGACCACATTTTAAGATTAAAACCCTGTTCTACAGTAATTACAATGTAGTATTATTAAATTGCTTGATTTTTATGTTTAAGACAGTCTTTGCAGTTCTCTATTTCTATCCATCTTTTCTCTAACAACAGGCTTCCTCTAGGTTTCCCAGTCAGGGGAAGTCTGCTTTCAATGGTGGGCAGTTGTCAACAAAGACAAGATGGCAGCTTTGTGTGGCCATCTGACTTTTTTACTAACAAATGCCTCTGCTCTAACATATCAGCTACCTGCAGGTATTATACTGTATTTAGAAGCGCTACAAGAAAAAAAAATAGAACAAGTCCAACAATCATATTTCATAGAGTCTCTGTTCAGATTTGAATACTAAATTCTAGAAGGGGATTATAAACAGGTCCATCCAAACATCCTTCCAATCCGCTGGGGACAATGTTTAAGGCTGGTTTGTAAACATGCAGGGTTTGACTAAATATAGGTTTGCCTCTTCTATGAAACTTTGGTCTGAGGTTTAGTAGAAGATACAGCTTATCACATAATTACCACAACTCTAAAACAACTACAAATAATTACATTTTACGTGATTATAAAATCAAAGTCTGTATTAATTTAAATTCAAGTCTAAACTACAATAGATATGGGGAAGAAATTAATTCAGTTGGATAGAAGAAAATATATATGTAGCTGAGGGAAACCGTGAGCATCCTGGACCAAGCTAAATCCAAAAATATTAGGAAATTTCTGTAAGCTTGGCCTTCAGACAAATTCGCCACCAACAGACACATAGAAATATAGGTATTTATAACCATTCCAAAGAGACAGTAAAATAGCTAAGATAGAAACAAAAGTACCAGAACACATCCTCTTCAGCAGCCAACACCCAGATAAGCATGGATTAATGTAGGTAAATAATCAAACAGAAAACAATATTATTATCAAAACACTACCACTACTAAGAAGAAAACCACACCCACAGCAAAACTGGCAGGGAAAGCTAATGTATATAAACAGGGACCAAACCTTCCACACAGTCACACTGATGATGTTACCTAGCTGGGTGATGAAACATCTGCAGGGAAACAACTAGGTTCAGAGAGCACCAAGGACTCCACATAATTCAGTTGATTTTGTAAAGTGAATTCAGCTAAATTGGCAGTCTCATGCTGAAATTTTGATATTTGCACTTTTCATAAACTTTCTGTTGCAGACCTCCAATCGGAAATGTATGTGCAATCTGTTTATTATTCATTTCATATATAACTCAAACCTTAACCTCAACTCTCTGAGGGAGAATGGTTGAGAGAAAGAAACTTAGTCCAAATTGTATACCTTGAGAAAAATGTGAATGCAAATACATATGAATTTCTGGGCTCATGTTGTTAAAAAGCAGATTGAAAGAGAAAAGTAGCAAAATGGAAAAAAAGAGCATAAGTGAAAATACAGTTGAAAGGATTGTCTATCCTTAGCATATGCAAATTGTTCTGGGTAGGTTTATCTGGAATATTTTGTCCAGACTATATTGTCTCCTCTGAACATTTTTTCCCCGTTCTCTTTCTCTCTTTCTTTCCCAGCACTATCACTGTTTCTTTTATATATTGTAGTTTATAAACTTTCCACTTAAAAGTGAGAGTTATAATGCAATTTTTATTTTGGATAGCTGTATTCCATTTTTCTTAAATAGAATTTCAACAGCTCTTTAAGGGAAAAGAGGTTGTGGAAAAACAATTTCTTTCCTGTTTCACATGACCTCCAAATTGAAAAACCCAACCTCCTTAAGTCTGATCAGCAAAAGTATTATTATTCAGAATCAGGGGTGGGTTTCAGCAAATTATGACTAGTTCTGGAGAACTGGTATTGGAAATTTGAGTAGTTCGGAGAACCAGTAGTAAAAATTCTGACTGGCCTTGCCCCCATCTATTCTCTGCCGTCCCAGCTGATCAGGAGGAAATGGGGATTTTGCAGTAACCTTCCCTCGATTGGGGTGGGAATAGAGATTTTACAGTATCCTTCCCCTGCCACGCCCACCAAGCCACACCCACAGAACCGGTAGTAAAAAAATTTGAAACCCACTACTGATTCAGAATATATACCTTTCTATCTTCAGCATGAGCACACATGGTAGAATAAATGGACTTTAGTGAAAAGAAAAAATACATTTGACTGATAAGATTTCATTTCCAGTTAAAATTCCCGCATCCCACCCCAAAGTTAATCTTTAAAAAATTCCAGTTGCTGCTTTGAACATTTCTGTGCAGTCTAAACCAATGAGTGAGCAAAGCCTCAAGCAGATAGCTAGAAAAAAAAATTTGCTCTGATGCAAATTGGTCTGAATAGGAAGATAATACTCTAAATCATGGCAGAGTAAATATAGAAGAGCTGTGGAATGTGAACAAGAATGTGACTACATTTGAAACATAGAGTATCGATATAATGAGAGCTGAAGGAGACTAAGAAGTGTGTCACAGAAAGACAAGGAAGAGTTTCTTTGCCCTGTGATGCATTTTAATTAGTTTTTGTCTGGGATTTTCCCCCTCCTCGCTTAAAGGCAAATTTTTAAAATTCATTAATAGGAAACCAATCTCCCTGATTAGCAGCCAATTTTTAGAAAGGTCATTGTGGGAATGAGGAATGCAACAGAAAGGAGCTTTGCAAGGCAATAGCTGGAGGTTGAAAACCAGACATTTACAAAGACAGGTACACCAATGCATGCTCACCTACCCACTTTACCTTTGTAGCCAAGAAATCAAGACAGTTACATGCTTCTGATATATCCATGATGAACTTTGCTTCCATTCTTAATTCATGCCTATCATAAATAGATAGATTAATAGATAGGAGGAAGGGTAATATGATAATAGGGTAAAATAATAACTGTATTAACAATAATATTAGGATTAACATTGGTGATTATATTAATTGACTTAATAAATGATTTATTTAGAAGATTATTAATGATAACATAATAGTGTTTTTTTTAGAATTGGAGTTAAATGATAATGTAATTGTATTAAAAACTGAATTTTAATTTTAGCAAGTTTAATATATGAGACTGTAATATTTTGAATGTTTTTAATGGTAATTACAGAATTTAACTAAAGCATCTGAAATCATAGAATGTTTTTAATGATAATTATGGAATTCATTTAAAACATTTGAAATTATATTACATTATGAAAATTAAATTAGTTCTTGGCTATGGCTTATTACAAAGAGATATAGATAAATATATACATATTTGAAAAGCAATGGAAAATCGGGTTTATTTAAATAATAATAATAACAACAACAATAATGGGGAATGAAAAATGGAAGTGAATGACTTTAATCTTATATGTGTTAAATTGTATGGAATAGTAGTAAATGCAAGATAAGAGACTGTAATATTTGAAATGTTTCTAATTGTTGGAATTTAGTTAAAGCATTTGAAATTATGTTCATTTAAAAAAATGAATATAAATTTTTGTCATTGTAATAAAACTATGTCATGTTGTGAAAAGGGGGTCATGGGAAAATATTTGAAGAGGATGATTTAGAGTTAGGGTTAAATATTAGAAAACGATTGATTTGAAATTAAAGGGTTTTAACTTGGAGGAAACAATGAGAGGAGGGGGGGAGAGAAAAATTAATGATTAGAGATTAGGGTGAATGGTAAGATTACTTATATAATAGAAATAAGGAAAAGAAAATAAAAATTAGAAAGAAAAAATGAATAGAGTTAGAAAGTTTTGCCTACTAGAAATGTGTCAACCCTAAATTCAAATGATAACATGTCCTGCCCAGTGGTGGGATTCAAATTTTTTAACAACTGGTTCTATACCCTAATGACTGGCTGCATGGGTGGGGCTGGGTGGGCATGTGATTGGATGGGCACAGCCAACTCAACATCACTCACCCAGCTCCGCCCCTCCCAGTCCCTCCTCACCACTGGTGAGCGCCCCGTTGGGGACAGACAGCTACCTGTTCTGTTTCCCTCCCCCAATACTCCCAACAAAGAGTCAGTCAAAGGCCTTCTCTTCTACTTTATTTACAAAGATAAATGTCCTGGCCACATCTACCCACGGGCCTGCCAAGTTTCTGGAGATAACGAGGAAATTATAGATAAGGCAAGAATTACTCACGAATATATTCTTCCCTCCATTGATACAGTTTGCCCGCGCAAATTCATTGCTTTGTCCAAGACAAAAAACCAGGAAGTCCCGCCTCCTATTTATAGTCTCTGCAGATGTCACTGCATGACCATCATTCCTTGGATTTGTCCCAACGCTTCCTCTGCTGCGCGCGCCGGTCACGTCTGCGCAGTCTTGCATCACTCCAAAACTGTTCTTGGGGTGTTGCCAAATCAGAAGAAGGCTCGGGAGAATCAGGCCTTGCCGGCCCCTCCTCCTCCCTTTGAGTGGGTGCCAGGAAGGGAGAGGGCCCAAGAGAAGCAGGGCTTGCCAGGTCTTCTCCGTCACTTTCTGAATCATCCGAGTCCAGGAGTCCGGGTCCAGGAACCTGGGTCACAACACTACCCCTGGCAGGGTTCCTAACAACAGCCAGGCAGATATGCAGCTGGTCTAGCTTTGTGCCTCTATTCGCACATTAGGCTAACCTCAGAAAAAGTTGGAAAACCAACCGTTTTGGCTTAGAGGGCTGCACCACCCTGTAATCCGATCCCCTTTGGGGATTGCACATTAGCAGGTCCAAATCCCAGACAATCTTCACACACACCCTTTGTGCAAAGAAATGAAAATCAATGTTGTGTTCCGGGACACCGCCAAGCTCTCTTGGGCGCAGCTCTCCCAGATGTTGCAATGCAGGCAGAATGCGGATGTGGAGGAGAGGAAGCAGTCTTCAGCTGTTTCCAACCACGGAAGAGGAGACTGGCTGCCCTGCTCTCTTCTCCGCCCCATTTCTTGCCCCTTCCATCTCCCCAATAAACTGGGGATGGCAAGAGAGGGAGACCCTCCCGGGCTAACCCTCTTCTATTGCCAAATCGGCTTCCTGACCTCTGTGTTTTTTGCTCAAGGCTTCCCTCCACTCCCTGCTCTGGCTGCTTCCCCTTGGCTAAAGCCCAGCAAGGGAGATGTTGCTCTGTCATGAATGGGCAGAGACGGACGGCAAGGGGAGCGCCCAAGCAATGCTCCTGCACCGAAAAACCTTCCATTACCCTCCTCCTATGTAAAGATCGGGGCCTTTTTACTCTGTCCGGTGTGAGCCCGGTTTTTAAATTTCCCTCCCCATTATCAAAGAGAACCCTGGGTTCTGCGCTCAATAAAGAAAGGAGAAAGGGAGCAGCCAGGTTTAGGGAAAGATGAGCAGTAGGGAAAGAAGAAAAGCAGCTTCCTTCCCTCATGCTGGCTGTTCTTTTGCCCTTTTCTCCATTGCAGCACCACACTATGTAGCTTGCTCCACTCACCACCACCCAGGCCTTTACTTCCCCCCCAAGCATTTTTTGCCTACCTGATTTTCCCCTCTGTCGCATTTTCTCCACCACATTTCTCGCTGTTTTGTGCAGGGAAACAAGTTTCTGGGACTAAAAAAAACCCCTTCAATCAACCAATTCCAACTTCATGAGATCTTTTTCTTTTGCGAGAAGTTGGAATTGAATGATTCAAGTTTTTTTTAAGTCCCACTAATTTTTGTTTCCCTGCACAGGACGGCGAGAAATGTGATAGAGAAATGCAATGGAGCTGGAAATCAGCTAGGGCAAAAAAAAGCAAGTGTCAGCGTCTTTTATGCTTGCTTGCTATCAGCTGCCATAGTAATGGGGAAAAGGCAGATTGGCATTTGGGTGGGGAAGTGGGAGTGAAGACAGCTTGTGTGAACAAAAAGGAAGGGATGCTCTCATAATCTCCTGCGCAGCTGAATGGAGTTGTTTATACCCAGTCAAGGTCAATCATCCCAGAATATCAGATGGATGAAAACACCCAAAGATGTGCCCCACATGATACCATATGGGATGGTGATTGGACATTCAGCCTGGGTCCTTGGGGGGAGGGATTTGGGGAAATTTTCAATATGTAACCTTCACACCTTTTGGTTCAGATCTTGCTTTTCTTTCATTGCTATCATTTCAAACTTAGTAAAAGTACTTCTTCTCTACAAAGAGGCTTATACTGAAACGCAGAGCAAGAGCTGCATGGAAGAAGCCAGTTGGCCCAGGAGTCAGGAATACCCTTCCTTCCCCGCCCCACCTGCCACACTTCCAAATTGCATCCAAAAAGAGGGCAGGTGGATAAGTGAGTGGCAGGCATCGGAGAGGGGGGGCGGGAGGGAGACATCAAGAAGAGCTCTGTCTTACTCCACATGCTCCAATGAAAGGCAGTGTCAGCCCGGCCACTTCCCTTCCCCGCCCTCTCCAGAGCTGGAGGCCAAGTGTCAGCGACACACCCAATTGCCCATGCAGAGATCAGCTGGGCCAGGGAAGGCAGGCAAGCGGGCTGGGCCACATAGGCTGTATGGTAGGCTGCGTGGAAGGCAGGCAGGCAGGCTGGGCCACGTGGTAGGCCACATGGAAGGCAGGCAAGCTGGAGGTTTTCAGGATTCAGGAGTTGCTCACAGGCCGATCAGGGGCTCAGTTGGACTGCAGCTGCGGGGTGAGCCCTGCATGGGATGCAACCGCGGTGGTGAAGGCAGGCAAACCAGCATCGTCACATGGCGTGGGACAATGGGAGGCAACTAGCTAGGCTGCGACTCGCAGGTTTGCCCAGACAGATCAGTGCTGCTCAGTTGGGCCGCAGGGTGAATGCCGCATGGGATACAGCCACAGTGGTGAAGGCTGGCAAGCTGGAGGTACTCAGGATTTGGGAGTTGCTCACAGACTCCCAGGCAGATCAGGGCCATTCAGATGGGCGCTCAGTTGGCCAATGTGGGAAAGCTTTTGCCTAGGTCTGGAAAATATAATATTTCAGACATTAAAACAAATAACAACATTGTGGTGAGTTATTGATCCTGATCCTCTAGCTGGGGTTTGAACAGGCCACATAGTATGTTTGTCAGGGTTGTGAGGAAGTAGTCCTCACCCCATAAAGCTGCCAGATGTGAGACTGCCGAGTCAGAGATGTTGCCATGACATGTAATCAAACATACCAATTGCAAGAACTCATAATTCTTCCTCCTCAAATGAGCAACAGTGGACTTTGCTCCCAAAGGATGTGCAGTTGGTTCCATCTGTAGTTTATAAGCATATTTGTTTTCTAGATTTTTAACTGAAAAGACCATCCTTATTTTCTTCTATAAGTTTGAGGTTTTTGTTTTAATTCCTTCATGTTTATTAATAATTGGTTAATGTATTTTGTATAATCTTCTTTGAGTCAAGCTTGACTTCTGGTGACTTTGTAGATATTTCCATATGATTTTCCTGAAAGAAATTACATGCTTGATAATCAAACTCTAATAAAACCTTTATTTATTTATTTATTTATTTATTTGATTTTTATACCGCCCTTCTCCCGAAGGACTCAGGGCGGTGTACAGGCAAGATAAAACAATACAATATACAGATTAAAATACCATTTAAAAAACTTATTTAAATTAGCCTAACATTAAAAAATTTCCATACTAAAAACCCCGTTTAAAAATTGATAAAAGATAAAATTCAAGACAGCCCCGCGCAAATAAAAAGATGCGTCTTCAGTTCGCGACGGAATGTCCGAAGGTCAGGTATTTGGCGTAAACCCGGGGGAAGTTCGTTCCAGAGTGTGGGAGCCCCCACAGAGAAGGACCTTCCCCTGGGGGCCGCCAGCCGACATTGCTTGGCGGACGGCACCCTGAGAAGTCCCTCTCTGTGAGAGCGTACGGGTCGGTGGGAGGCATGTGGTAACAGCAGGCGGTCCCGTAAGTACCCAGGCCCTAAGCCATGGAGCGCTTTAAAGGTCGTAACCAACACCTTAAAGCGCACTCGAAAGGCCACAGGCAGCCAGTGCAGTCTGCGCAGGAGCGGTGTTATATGGGAGCTACGCGGAGCTCCCTCTATCACCCGTGCAGCTGCATTCTGGACTAACTGAAGCCTCTGAGTGCACTTCAAGGGGAGCCCCATGTAGAGAGCATTACAATAATCCAGGCGAGAGGTAACGAGCGCATGAGTGACCGTGCACAAGGCATCCCGATCAAGGAAGGGGCGCAACTGCCGAACCAGGCGAACCTGGTGGAAGGCTCCCCTGGAGACGGCCATCAAATGATCTTCAAACGACAGCCGTTCATCCAGGAGGACACCTAAGTTGCGCACCCTATCCTTTGGGGCCAGTAACTCGCCTCCAACAGTCAGCCGCGGCTGCAGCTGACTGAATCGGGGTGCCGGCATCCACAGCCACTCCGTCTTGGAGGGATTAAGCTTGAGCCTGTTTCTCCCCATCCAGACCCGTACGGCTTCCACGCATCGGGACACACTTCAACAGCTTCATTGGGGTGGCCTGGGGTGGAAAAGTACAGCTGGGTGTCATCAGCGTACAGCTGGTATCTCACCCCAAAGCCACTGATGATCTCACCCAACGGCTTCATATAGATGTTGAACAGAAGGGGCGAGAGAATCGACCCCTGCGGCACCCCACAAGTGAGGTCCCTCGTGGTCGACCTCTGCCCCCCTGTCAACACCGTCTGCGACCAGTCAGAGAGATAGGAGGAGAACCACCGATATACGGTGCCTCCCACTCCCAATCCCCCCAACCGGCGCAGCAGGATACCATGGTCGATGGTATCAAAAGCCGCTGAGAGGTCTAATAGGACCAGGGCAGAGGAATAACCCCTGTCCCTGGCCCTCCAGAGATCATCCATCAATGCGACCAAAGCTGTCTCCGTGCTGTACCCGGGTCGGAAACCGGACTGGAATGGGTCTAGATAGACGGCTTCATCCAGGTATTGGGGTAGCTGTCGTGCCACAGCACTCTCTACAACCTTCGCAACAAAGCGAAGGTTGGAGACTGGACGATAATTACCCAAAATAGCTGGGTCCAGGGAGGGCTTCTTGAGGAGGGGTCTCACCACCGCCTCTTTCAAGGCGGCAGGGAAAACCCCTTCCAACAAAGAAGCGTTGATAATCTCCTGAAGCCAGCCTCGTGTCACCTCCTGAGTGGCCAGTACCAGCCAGGAAGGACACGGGTCCAGTAAACATGTAGTGGCGTGAAGCCTCCCCAACAGCCTGTCCACGTCCTCGGGAGCCACAGGGTCAAACTCATCCCAAATGGACTCAACAAGACGTGTCTCCTCTCCCTCGCCTGGATCATCCCAATTTCGGTCCAGACCATCCCGGAGCTGAGCGATTTTATCGTATAGATAACCACTAAACTCCTCAGCACGTCCCTGCAACGGGTCATCCTGCACCTCCTGATGAAGGAGGGAGCGGGTCACCCGAAACAGGGCGGCCGGGCGGTTATCTGCCGACGCAATGAGGGTGGAGGTATATGAGCGCCTCGCCTCCCTCATTGCCACTAGGTAGGTCCTAGAATAGGACCTAACTAGTGTCCGATCAGCTTCGGAACGGCTGGACCTCCAGGTGCTCTCTAGACGTCTTCTCCGGCATTTCATCTCCCTCAGCCCCTCGGAGAACCAAGGGGCCAAACGAGACCCACAATCTCATGACAGTGTACAAGAACTTCACATAGCAATCTTATAATGCAACAATAACAAATAAGAACAATTAACTCCCTAATAAAAGATGGTCCTCCTCCTTCTCCATGAAGTCTCAAAATCACCAAAATCCCATTCTAAAGGAAAGGTTTTCAAAAGTAACTTGAAGGCCAGAAATAAGGGGCCAAAGCTATATCCAGGGTCAACATGTTCCATAGAGTTAGCTCTACAAGTTCTTCCATCCTATTAACTCACATCAGAGCCTCTTATGATAGATGATGTCTCAATGGAATGGATAGACTCTTATTGGAGAATAAAGAAATAATTTGAGCTCTTCTGATATATGTTTTGACCTCTCAGTATAGCTCTCATATCCCAAGTATTAATCCTGCCTGACCTTGCTTAGCTTCCAAGGCTAAGAACCTGGGAACAATTATTCACTATTTCCAATTTTTCTCACACATCCATCATCATAACCATTTTCATCAGTCTCTCCCCCAAACAATTTTGGTCCTTTCATTAAATTCTTTCAGATGGCAGTGGTGACTAATAAGAAGAGGAAAGGGATGACATTTCTGCTTGCATATAGATCCACTTTCTGATGCCTATAATATTACCAAGTGTGTACTACGTAACAAATGGTCCTCTATGATAAAATGTCTAACAGGCTGAGGGAAAAAAAGAACTAGAAATAGGACCATCCCTACAGGGAGAACAGTTAGGGGGAAAAGAGGACCAAAAGATTCCTTAATCCAAGAGATTAAGTGAGATGAGAAAGACTCATAACTCCACTTTAACTCTGCTAGGTATAAATTGGGCTGGAGAATACTCTGACAGGCTTTCAAGATTCATTTATATTACTGTACCAACAATAAAGATTATTTCAGAAATGAAAGTGGTTCTTGTTTTCTGAATTTTCCAGGGAGGAAAAAAATCAAGAAAGGGTTTGAAGGGCTTGATGCTATAATCCTAACGAATAAAATGAAAGCATTTGCCATTCCATTCTCTCTCCCCTTCAAACAATTATTTTGTCTAATAGTGATAGTCAATAGAATACATTATTTTTTAATATCAGATTTTGTTCTCATGGTCTAGATAATTAGTAAAAATCATACTAATCTTCTTAGAAAGTAGGTTAAATCAGACTAATCAATAGGCAAGCTGCTAAGTGGCTTCTATGCTACAAATGCTTGAAAAAAATATTGGCTGTATTTTCACTTCAAAATAGTTTCACAGCTATGTGAGACACCATAAATCTATTTCTTAGTCTAGGCCAGGATTTTGTAAAGGCCTCAAGCTAGCAAAGTCTACCCTGGGACCATATTGGATTCCAAAGCAGCAGCCTGTTTACCTGTAGATGTTCCTAAGAAGGAACTGCAAAATAGATTCTCCATCTTCTTGGTACCTGAGGCATTGGCTGAGTTTGATCAAATATATTTATAATCTTTTTGGAATCTACACATTATAAGTGGGGGGGAAAGAGCATTGTAGCTGAAAGCAGCTCCTCCTTCCTGGGAATCCAGAGTGCGTTCTATCACAAGGACATACATAATAACAAGTGTACCATTTCTGCACTGCAACATGCCTTCATCAACTACTGTCATCTTTCTTATTGCATGTAATGGCTGACTTTGAAATTAGGTTGTGCAGTACTTGGTGGGCTTTTATTATTATTATTCAGTATTATCATTCAATAGAAGTTGAGTGTGGCAAATAAATCAAACCAACTTCCAGAAAAGCAAAAGCATTGCCACCACAATCAAACCAAGAAACCCATAGGAGAAAGCCTCTAAAGATTTTTCTAATAGATTTTTTATACAGCATCAGTTACTACTGCTCTAATATTATTATGGTTGGTTACATAGTGAGCCAAATGTTCAGGGTGGATGTGGCATTTTTATCCACCTATTGAGTCCTTTCTAGGGATCTGGGATACACAGATGTTGCCTACTGGTGTTGTCTCAGGATGTAAGCTGTTCCAGGTAAATTCCTGATTGATGGTGATTTTGTCAAAGCCGATGGTATTCAAGTGATGCTCCAGATGTTTTGGGTACTTATTACTTTTGGTATTGTCTTTACTTTCTTTTGCCACAATCATTCAAATTTTATTTTCAGATCTTTGTATTTTGAGATTTTCTCCAGGTCTTTCTCTTTTATTTTGATGTCTCCAAATACAGTCACTATCCAGATTTTTTGTCCTTACAGATAATTATTAAGTCTGGGGTGTTTATTTATTTATCACATTTAAGAACCATCAATATACTGTACCTCACAGAGGGAGATTGGGTGGCAATTGCTTGTCTGTTCGAATTCCATAATCCCAGAGCACTTTAGCTTCTTCATTTTCTTTGTCCATTTTGTGGTCCACCAGTTCTTGCTTGCAGGCAAATGGTATTTCTTGAAAATATTATCATTTGCACCTCTACAAAGTACTACTTTATATGCACCTTTTCTCTTGCAAAGTAGGTTGACCACTCAAGCAGTACACCATTTTAACGATTGCTTTTCTGCTAAGTGTATTTTTAGGCTTATAGCAGATCCAACTGCTGTTTTAGCTAATTCTGTAATTGAGATAAACATTCAAGGAAAAATCTTGTTCTCCTTAGGATTCAATACCTTCACTCTTATATAAATCAGGCAGTACTATTGTGACATGACCCAGAAACATGATAAGGCAAGACCGTACAGGACCATTTCAGAAAGGATGCAAGTTGTTTTTCTGCTGCCTGTCTAATCTATCTGTATCTACCACCAGTTTTACTTCAAGCTGTTTACCTTGTGAGGAAGTTTAAAGAAAACTAGAGGACCACAGGGTGAATGAGACTTGCTGTAATATATTAACATGCATAAAGGCATTCTGCTTAAGAAGATGGGTGTGCAACAAAATGGGCAATGCACCCCTAAGCAGTGGATTCAGTTCATATTTATACTATGTGGTAAATATCTATTCTTGTGATCCTTAAAAATCTATATTCCCTCAAACTACGCTTTGATCTGTGAAAGTGTAAAAACAAGATTCTTCTTTATTCTTAAACAACCAAGCAAAACTATAGTGAACTTTGTTCTTCTCAGATTCTACTTTGATAAGATAGTTCTGATAATGTTTAACCTGGATGCTTGGAGATTTAAAAAGTTTATACAAAGAGTTGCATACTAGCCCATAGTTTTACATAAATACTCATAAAAATAAAGGCTTCCTCTGTCCAGTCATGTCAGACTCTAGGGGAAGATGCTCATCTCCATTTCTTAGCCAAGGGAGCCAGAGTTGTCAAAAGACAGTTCCATGGTAATATAGTTGGCATGACTATATAGAATAGAAAATAGAATACGATGGAATGGAATGGAATGGAATGGAATGGAATGGAATTTTTTATTGGCCAAGTGTGATTGGACACACAAGGAATTTGTCTTGGTGCATACGCTCTCAGTGTACATAAAAGAAAAGATACTTTCATCAAGAATCATAAGCTACAACACTTAACGATAGCCATAGGGTACAAATAAGCAATCAGGAAACAATATCAATATAAATCGTAAGAATACAAGCAACAAGGTTACAGTTATACAGTCATAAGTGGAAGGAGATGGGTGGTGGACAACTATATATGCTAAACACTATATTTTAAAAATGAAGAAATTACCTAACTTTTTGTAAACTTATATTTTATTCAATTATACCTACTTTGTGTTTATAAAAGACTTTATGGACAAAGCGAATGGAACATATAATATTCTCTGTATAAGTACTGATAGTACAACATTAAATTTAATGTACTAGAACTTACTTACTACTAGTTTTGCAAAAGGATTGCCTTTCAATTGCTTGGCTTAATTAAACCTACAGCAATGGTATCAAACTCGATTTCATTGAGGGCCCCAACAAAGTTGTATTTGACCTCAGGAGGCCAGGGTGGGTGTAACCAGGCTGGTCATGGCCAGCTCAACATCACTCATGCCGGGGGTGCCTGTGATGGACCAAGCACTCTACCAGCAAAAACGGACTCCCAAGCTCTGTTTTTGCTGGCAGAGGTACCACAGGCCAGTCCTTTGCTGTTTCCATGATGGCCAATGGGCCAGATCTAAGCAATTCATGGGCCAGATCTGGTCCGCGGGCCTTGAGTTTGACACCCCGACCTACAGTGTTCCATATAGGCTCACCAAGCCAGCTATAGATCCTTCTATAGATTAGAAGAAAAATACAGATGCTCTTGCTGCATCAGAATACAGCAGTCATGCAGTTCTTCATCTGTTGGCTGGACCTTTGAGCCCTATGGGAGACATGTATTTATGTCTTTATGTCTTTATCCATATTTATGGATCTTATCATGTTACCCATTACAACAATATGTTTATATCTACAATTCTAGTCAGCCATGAGACCAGATGATTCATAATTAAATAATTATGATATAAACAGAACTTTGTTTTTTCTCAGCGAATCTCACATTTTCTAAAGTTCTCTGCACCAAGGCTAAATTACTTTTGAATCCAAGGACAGGGAATCTTCTGTGGCAAAGCATCAGCATATTATGAGAAGTGGTGTTGGACTTCAGGACTTTATGTCCCCTGCACTTCAGAACATCTTGATTTTGTGATGCCAATCAAAATTGCCAATGCAATGTCTCTATTTTTTTTTCTCTAGATTTTGTATGATAAGAATAAAAATGGCAAAAACCATGGGCAATCTACAAATTGAGGTTGATGATCTTTCTGTATTGATATTTATGACTAAGGTAAAAGAACTGCCCAATAAAAGCCATATTGGGAACTATTCTCCGCTTGCGTTAGCTTTTGACTGTAACATTTCTCTGGGAATTTTTTTGTGTGTGGGGAGGGAATCCTCTTTGAGATATGATGTTATAACAACAACTGAAACATTTCCTGTCTGAATCTAAAATATATTTCTAAATAGAAATAATATCCCAATACAATACAGTAAAGTCATTATGTAATGGACAATTTGGGGTGGGAGTGGGGATAACGTCTATTAAATTTGAATTAACTGTTGTAATATAATGGGTTTTGCTTCAGTTCATTATTTATTACAATCAATATGATCAAATTGCAATGGCAGATGATTAATTTTGGAGTTCACAGGTCTCTTTATATCTGCAAGAACTGCAGAACTTTTCTACATTGACTATTTTAGTCTCTCTGTAAGATGCACATGGCCCCACTCTTGATTTTTACCTATATTTCATGATCATTTGCAAGGTATAAACTCTATCAAAGCAAACAAATACCTCTCTTGGGTAGTGCTGTACATAGATAAAAATATCACGAATTTCCATCTAGGCTGCAGGCTGTCTACTGGTACTGATAAAAAGCTTATTAAATGTTAAAGAAGAGAAGCAAAACCACTATCAATAACAGGAACTGTACAATATTATAAAAAGAACTGTAGATTAAATATGTGAGAAATAAAAAAGCATTATCCCCAAAATATATGTTTATATCCTATATCTGCTTGCAATTTCTGGGTCCTAGTCTTAAAAGAAAGCATTTGCAACTCCTAGGGTCAAGTTCTTCTTAGTTTGGGCCAGCTGATGGCAAAGACACAAAGCAATGCATGTTTTGCAGAAGTCAGGCATACCTACGCTCATATTAAGCCTTTAATCCCTTAAATTATGATATCTAAATGCAATCCTTCAAAATCACAAGAGGAATCCTGCAATTCCTATTAAAGGAAGTTGGAAAATTTTTATTCTAAAGAGTATCATGAATGAGAAGAAAGAGGCCGAAACTGAATCTTGATAAAGCTGAATGATTATTTGCTGAGAAGCCTATGAGCTCTCTGATGATCTTTTTTCCAGCTTTGACCAGAGTAGCACTCACCCAGAAGCAACAGAACTCATGGGACTGTTAGAAGAGCAGATGGGATCTGTGGCCAGGAGGACCTTCAACCAGTTCCAGCTGCAGACATTTCTGGAGTGTAATGGTTTCAATGGGAGGCCATTGAAACGGTTCCATGCCCCTGAACCATACATGGGACTGCCTTTTAAGATTACTCTGAAATTTCAATTGTGCAAAATACAGAAGCCCGTAAACTGACAGACAAGAGTTGCTTTATTGTAATGGTAAGTAATATTAATCTAACCAAGAAAGTTAAGAGTCTCATCAGTCAAGGGAAAAGGGTAGATTCTTTTGTCCCCGACTACCTCTTCAGGCAGGGGATATTTGCTCCCTGTTGCTAAATATGGAAGGAAGATGTTTTCATTCTGGCCCTGCAGTATTTTGCAAATGACTATTTCTATTCCCATGCTCAAAAAATTATATTATAGTGGCAATGATTCTGTCATCTATTGGCTATTGGTTGGTTGGTTTTGAGTCATTAATACAATATATAGTGCACACATGAGTTAGGTCCAAGTGAGATTTCTCTACCGCAGAGTGAAGTTCACTTCATCTACTCAACTGATGAGGTTTCTTACTAAAGGATGAGCCCAGATGCAAACTTTTTCTATAGAAGGTGATATAAGGTGAAAAATGGAATGCAGATTTGAGAAGGAGGATCACATATTTTATTAAGAGAACAACCATTAGGTTCCAATTTACAGAAGAAGAATGTAGAATAACAGAATGGTACAATCTTGTACTGTATAAGGATTTTGAATTGTGGGATCAGTGTAGAAGAGCAGGCTGAGCTGGACAGCAGAGTTAAATGTGTCATCAGTTTGGAGTCATTGCATTGCCACTAGAGACCAAAGTCTAACCTTTAGTGAATTCCATTGACCTTTAAGTAATACCAGTTTAGCTTGGACTGTTAGTTGACTAGATTCTTGGGTATGGGTAACAATAATAAACTCTTCTGTGCTTTGAACTCAACAAATATTCCTGGTTATTTGTGCCTGACATTAAGAAATTCTAGGTTCTGATTTGCTGTCAGGATTTTAAGACCGTAGAAAGAAAAGTGAAGTATTATGAAAATTATTTTTAGAGACGGCAGCCGCACTGGGCATAGCTATGGTATTCCTGCTAATGAGCAATGGAATGTTGATTGGATTAGGGATGCATCACCAATTTGCATGGAATGCCTGCAGTTTTGATGAGTTACCAAGTCATCCTTTCACCTTATTAGGTCTATCTGAGACAATAGCATGGGGGGGGATCTATACTGCCTTTAGTCAGTTCCATTTCGCCTTTGCTAAAATATGGAGTATTTCTTTCTTCTCAGAAAAAAAAAGGATTAAGGGGCTTTGTTTAGGAAAGGGAATAGTTGCTTTAGGTATAACAGGATTATGTAAATAGAGAACTGGATCTGGTCCTTTTCACATTTGCAGAGGCAGAGGAAAATGTCCTAGAAATAAATTCTCAATTTATTTCAGCCACAACACTGAAATTCTGTATAACCCCAATTCTCTCCTCATTTTAGTGAACAACTAAGATTTGGCACTTTAAGAAAGGCTTTGAGATTAATTACAAATGTATAGATTTTTCTGAATATTATTTTTGAGTTTTGATTCTTATTATGATTCAATATTATTATTAAAATCAGTTTTATAAATTTCTGGGAAGTGGCAAAATATACATTAACAAATAAGTAAATGCATATGCATATTTTTGGAGCCATACCCTCTTATGGAATCAATGCTTTATTTTATGTCCAGATATTAAAAAGGATTGAGATAGATTTCCAACCATCTTGTCAGTCCTATTATAGAGGACTTTCCACTTCAGATGTCCATTTTCTCTCCAATTCATTAGCCCAGAACATTTCTTGAACTTTTGCTCAGCTTTCCTCACCTGCATATATTTGCTCATGATGACTTTCTGGCTGATCACTCTTGAAAGAGAATGAAGAACCAGGTGGAAGGGAGATCAGTGTCTATTATAGATCTCTGGATCTGCAGTAATTTATTAAGGAGTTTTGAGTCTCAATATTGTAGTGGCAGCAACAACAAAATCCATATAGATACATATCCCTATAGCATAGCCACATAAGAAATGAAGAAGTTTAGGATAACCAGGAACTACTTCTGGCATAGAAATTACTGTATTGAGCTCTACTCTAGTTGTATAATTGCTCATTTTAGGGAAGTATCATTTGGATACTAGGAGTCTATCTACAAGGGTAAAATCTGCTGATAGATTAAAAGATATAGGGTACCTTGGGTTTGATCTACGAGGTCTTCTTAATAATGTATAGAAAAGCTATATTGAAGATAAAAGGCTCAATGGGCAACCTTATTTCATAAACAAATCAATAGAAACTCAGCAGAATAAAGAGAGAGAGTCTCCCTGGGCAACCAAGCATTCTTTCAACTTTTGCTTCTAGATAGTTGCTTTCTATTAAAGCTGTCAAATCAAGCAGATTTTTTTTACATGTCTGCATACATTATTTATTCAAATTCAGCACCAAAGAAAACTGAAAATAATTTAATACCTGGCTTTAAAGGAAAATATTCAGCCAAAATATAAGCCTTATCTTAAGTACTCCATTTTCTTTTAATATGCTAAAATATTTTATTTTCTCTTCCCTTTACTCTCTATTCTATTTTTATAATAATCCACGAAAGTACTTTCATACGAGAAACAGCAAAATAACACAACAATGAATCTCATGATTTGCCTTAGTTAATTTTTGGTTAATTTATTTGCAGTGCTACATTCCAAAGAAGAAGCAAATTATTATATTAGTAGATAATTAATGTTCCCGGTCTATTTCTTAGCCTTGCCTTTGCCCCTGTAATTTATGCATTCTCTTTTTCTCTACTCAAGCTCTGCAGCTTGACTTCTGGCATGGTCTGCTGATGCAGAGAAGTCCTTGCTATTTAAAGTCACTAACTGAAAGGGACTATCTTGCTTTCTCTTCAGGTGCATAGGAGTAAAAGTAAAATAATATTGAGCAGAATCTGCATGGTAGCCAGCCACCAACCAATTAATGAAGAGCAAGGGAACTGTGACTAATGAGAACTACCTTTATAATTAGATCAAGGAAGGATACATAATTAGTACACTGAAGCAAATTCCACATTTTTAGGTAGAAGGAGATCTCTACATGTCTTTTAATGATTCCATATCTCTTACTTTGATGAAAACATCTCTGCTGCCATGGATTATCTTTAAAAATGTTCTTTTTTTTTCTTTTTTAGCATTTCTGGATGAGTTTAAGCTATCTTTGGAGATTAGGTCCCATTTTCATTGCTAAAAAGAAAGAGGAAGAATATGAAAGAAACAAAACTCTTACCCTATCAGGCACTGGTAGCAGCAGTGATGAAGGAAGCCTAAAGAAATACGAGGAAATTGTCCATGGCCTTAAAATGTCTTCTGGCTACAGTTTGCAGTCTCTGGAATTGTTCTGTATACCAGAGCATGTCATCAAAACCTATTTCTTTTCTAGCATCTACTGGGAGAATTGGGCAAATGTAGTTGGTTAATTCCTCCTGATCTTCATTACATAGCAGCCTAAAGTCCTACATAGTTACCTAAATACTTGCAGAACCACTTTCTCAAATTGAAATCAACTTATCTGGTTTGTTCTTCCAGGGAAAATTGGCTGGTGATTCCCCACTTCTGTGAGATGAAGAATGCTGAAATTCAAAGACACTTGTTTTTAAGATTGATAATGGTCCTGTGAGATAGCTTCTCCTAAAGAGAGCATTTAGAGCTGCTGTGCCCAACTCGCGTTGTCACGGCAGCATCACATGACGTATCGTGACTTTTTTTCTCCTTTGTTAAACTGGGCATGGGTATGGCCAGTGTGTGACACATCCGGCCCACGGACTGCAAGTTTTGACAGCCCTGATTTACATAATAGGATTATGTTACTTTAGTTCATTGCTTTGGAGGTGGTGTTGCTTTGTTCTTAATTTATTATTAAATTTTTTGCATACTTTGTATATTTCGATTACTGTCATGTCTGATATTTTGTTAAGGATATTTTCTTTGCAAATTATGGAATTATACAAATATCAGGTGCTGCAAATCCCATTGAATTAGATGGAACCATGTTTCAGGTAGACATATTTTGTAGGACTGTAGGGGTATAAATTGCTACAACTGGCGAAAAGATAAAAATATTCTGAAGTCACAACATATAGCATTGGGGAACAAGAGCTTCTCTTTAAAATTGGATTCTTATTGAAAAGAAATGATGAAAATGCATTTCATGACCCCAAACTGTGACAGTTATTTATGCTAAATTATAAATGAGTGTGAGAAAGTTAAAGACTTTAAATTAAAAATTAAAGTTAAATTAAAATCAAAATTAAATTGTATTCCCAAGGCTCCCAAACAGCAAGGATGTGAGCTTTTTAATTTTTTTTTCAGATTCTGAAGCTGAGATATATGGCACATATCTTAATGGGTAAGTTACCAAAAAAGCACAGCAATACAGAGTTTAATTAATAATTTCCATGGTAAATTATACCAGAATACAAAACAGAAATGTGGAAAGAGCATGATAAAGCCACAGTCAGGCCTCTATCACTGGGTAAATGTGGGTCAAACTATCAGCTTTGCTATATATTACAGCCTTTCACAACTGGGATGCTTCGCGGATGGTGGCATTCAACCTCTCTGCTAGCATGACTATTCCTAAAAATTCAGGGAATTTGAAATTAACACATCAGGAAGTCATCCAGATTGGGAAAGGTTGCCCTTTCAAAATTACAATTTTGGCAGGCTCCTACACTTTAGGTACTTCTGCAATTACAATTTTTATTTTATTTTATTTTATATTTTGCGCCAACTCAGAAAGCTCAAACTGCCCAAGGAGCTGCTGATATAGTTCTACAGAGGAATTATTGAATCTGTCATCTGCACCTCTATAACTGGTTTGGCTCTGCAACCAAACAAGACAGATACAGACTTCAACGGATAATTAGAACTACAGAAAAAACAATTACTACCAACCTGCCTTCCAATGAGGACCTGTATACTGCACAAGTCAAAAAGAGGGCTGTGAAAATATTTACAGACCCCCTCACATCCTGGACAGGAACTGTTTCAATTCCTACCCTCAAAACAACACTATAGAACACTGCACACCAGAACAACTAGACACAAGAACAGTTTTTTCCTGAACGCCATCCCTCTGCTAAACAAATAATTCCCTCAACACTGTCAAACTATTTACTAAGTCTGCACTACTATTAATCTTTTCATCATTCCCATCACCCATCTCCTTCCATTTATGATTGTAAGACTGTAACTTTGTTGGTTGTATCCTTAAGATTTATATTGATATTGTTTCCTGATTACTTATTTGTACCCTATGACTATCATTAAGTGTTGTACCTTATGATTCTTGATGAACATATATTTTCTTTTGTGTACACTGAGAGCATATGCACCAAGACAAATTCCTTGTGTGTCAATCACACTTGGCTAATAAAAAAATCTATTCTATTTTATTTATTTATTTTATTTTATTTTGTCAAACACAGCAATATATATAGGTATAAGCATGAAATAACCACACAAATTGAATACAACCAAAGGGAACATTAGGACAGGAACGGTAGGCACACTGGTGCTTTTATGCACGCCCCTTCTAATTATATTTGGGGGGAGGCAATTCAGAATTTTGATATCCCAGGATTCCTAATCAGTAAGTTAGAAAAGTATGCAGAAGTCTATCTAAAGAGGTTTTTAAAAAGTTGTCTTCTTCTCAGAAATAAGTACTGTTATGGAGCCCTGGTGGCTCAGTCATTAGAATGCAGTAGTTCAGTCTAACTCTGCCCACAGCCAGTCTAACTCTGCCCACAGCCAGGAGTTCAGTCCTGAGCGGCTCAAGGTTTATTCAGCCTTCCAGTCTTCCAAGGACAGTAAAATGAGGACCAGATTGTTGAGGGCAATATGCTGGCTCTGTAAACTGCTCAGAAAGTGTTATAAAGTATATGGAGTGGAATATAAGTCTAAGTACTATTGCTATGGTTCTGAGTTTTTATAATGTTGGTAGCTGTGGTAAAATTTCTCTCTAGCAGCTGCTGAAAGACAAAGGAGACACAATGTCATATTAAATAATGAGTGAGAGAGAGAATAAAGACAGCAAATTATCACAGTTATATCATTCTCCGCCTTCACCACTCCGCCACCATCATCAACCATAGGATCTTATAATACAATTTTCCTCAGCAAAACATACTGAGGTTTTAATTTTTATATATTTTAAAATTTTAAAATTTTAGGCAAGTATAATAAGTTTTTTAATTCTGCATTTTATAGGTTATTGTCTAGTCTGTTTTTATTTGCCTGTACACCGCCCTGAGTCCTTCGGGAGAAGGGCGGTATAAAAATCTAATAAATGAAAATGAAATGAAATGAATACTGAAACATAAACAGACTCTCAAGAGGCTTGCCTTTTCCCCATCAGAAGATCATCTATTTTCTAATGCCCAGTGGAAACAAGGCAGGGACAATACCAAGTATCTGCTATTTTCTCATTGGAATGTCTTCTTGTTCATCATATGACACACTTCCTCCAAATATCTGTTGACTAAAAACATGCTTGGGTAAAACCAAACTACTAAGTTCTTATATTTGTTCTAATTGTCTAGGCCAGGGGTCTGCAAACTTGGCTCTTTTAAGACTTGTGGACTTCAACTCCCAGAGTTCCTCAGCCAGCTTTGCTAGTAGAATGAGCAGATTGCCTACTTATCTATCCCAGCCTTGAGCTTAAGAAAAGAAGCAAAGTTTCCATTACCTCCAGATCTAAGTAGATGTTAAAGAGATCTTTAGACTTCCAAAACATGGATAAACATATATTGGACTTCAGCTTCCACAATCTGTGGTCAACATGGCCATTGACTAAAGATAATTTTAAACGTATATTAATAAATCTAGAGCAGGGGTCTCCAACCTTGGTCCCTTTAAGACTTGTGGACTTCAGTTCCTCAGCCAGCTTTGCTCTGGGAGTTGAAGTCCACAAGTCTTAAAGGGACCAAGGTTGGAGATCCCTGATCTAGAGAGCAGCAGATTGTCCAAGAAAATGCTTCTGCCATTATGCCAAACAAAATACCTGCATGAATTTCCATTCCAAAGGATTGATAAAATATTTTAAAATAATGTTATTTCATGAGAAGATTTTTCCCCCCATTAAATTGGAAAGCGAGGATAACTAAATATAGGTTAATTCTGCAGATGTATGCTTTTAGTGCCATGCTTGCAGTTAATTGCTGCAGCAAATATTAGCAGATGGCCATCTCAGGCTACTACTCCTAGATTGCTCAGTGGCAGTTTACAAAAGTTTAATTCTGGTGGATGAAATCCCTACTGAAAGTAAGCTATTAAGAAGCAGGCATAAATATATATGATCAAAGCTGGTCAGCAGCAGCTCTATGCAAAGTTGCTAGCCGTAAAAGCAGTTTTCAAAATTTAAAATGTATATAGCATTGGTCATTAAAACAGGGCAGTCATTAGCAAATGTGTTTGGTAGATGACTGGGCACTATGACAATATTATACTCACAATGAAACACTCTGAAATGCAGACTCTTTGGCTGAAAAATACTTGAAAATGCTACTCCAAATGGACTGTATCTTACATTTCTCTGTGAATGCACAAATTTGCTCCATCCATCTCTACTGGAAAGCTAATTTCACTTAAATTGTAGCTATGATGTCTGAAATTAAGCAAATGGAAATCTACCAGACCAAGACAGATAATTTCACACAGCCAAAGACCCTTCATGCCATTCAACAGGTAGCTGTACCAAGGAAGTTCCAGCCAGAGTATGAAAAAGAGCCCACATTGGAAAGTTATAAAGTGGCTTATTAATCAAAGCACAAGCATATCATCCCAGCATTCTTTTTATTGATAGCCCATGCAGAAGATGTTTTCTGTAAGTAATAATCATCTCCTTTAATTTGTTTCAGTTGTATCCTTATCTCATGATTCATGCAACATCACTTATTCCTCCTTGTGCCCTCTTTGCCAATATCTAAGCATACGATTTAGGCTTCAGTATATGTATATGTAGCTCTGTAAATGTTTTCTTCTGCTCTATATACCTAAAACAGGATAATGGGATCTCCAGTACTGGTTTTTAAAATACCATTTTTATTATTTCACTATTAGAAAAATACTTCTTTTAAGTGGTTTTTCGATTTTTCAGAAGTGTTACTACATAGATATAGAAAGAATATTTTTCCTCATACTGATTATCTTAAAAACAAAGTTTTCTCTTTCTTCCAAAACACATCTTTCAAAAATTAAATAACGTACATACAAACACACACACACACAAAGGAGAGGAGAGGGGGAGAGGGGAGAAAGACAGAGAGACAGAGAGACAGAGAAACAGAGAGACAGAGAGAAACAGAGAGAGATGACCCGCCAGAATGGGCGTAGTACTAGAAATCAGAAAATTAAATCCAGTATTATTCTCTGGAGATGTAGGATTGAAATCTACTATGTTTTTTTCTCCTCAATATCTGACTGGGATTTTTGGATATGTATTTCATTTAAAGAATTTTATTGTAGCCAAAAATGATTAATGAGAGAAAGGCCAACCTACCTCTATTATATTTTTAATTAGCAGTTTTACAACAGATGCTTTTTTTTTTTTTCAAAATGAGAGAAAAAAATCTTCAATATTCACGACATGCTCCGCAAATTCATGAAACGCTTAGGAACAGACTTCAAAGCATATGCTGTTCTGTCATCTTTAGTCAACTGAATTGCCATGTAAATGTCAAATAGGTGCCTAGGCCTTGTTAGAAAAGGTAAATGTTTTTGTTTACTTATGAAAGATTTTGCTTCCCATAATTTAAGTGTTTGAGTAAAATATCCACTTATATGACACATACTTTTAAAAGGTTATTGTGTGCATTACTGTAGGTAAGGTACATGAATTTGTACATATGTGTTTATATATAAACAGCTTTGGGAGTTCACAAAAGTATTGGGGAAATAAGGTCTCTCCAAAACATCAAAACCACTATGTAAATAAGATATTCAGTGACATCCCTCCAAACATCCAGAAAGTGGTGTTGGGGCTAATGCATATTTTTGTATTATTTGAATGAAAATTTGCAACTTTTGAGATTTTTTCTGATGCATAAAGGTCAGTTGCCATGGCTTCTATGTAATGTAAAAGATTTTTAGTAAGAATTCAACATCTTTTGCACTTTATACATTTACTCTTCCAAGACCCAACAGCCCAAACCAATGCTTAAAGCAGGAGTAGGCAACTAGGGAAACTTTATGATCTGTGGATTTCAACGCCTAGAAATCTTGTCAGCATTGAAGTCCACAGGTTGTACAGTTGCCATAGTTGCTCACCCCCTGGCTTAAAGTAAGTCTTAACCCATGTGCACCTTCTGTTGTGTCTTGCCCGCCCTCAGAGCAGCCGGGGCCTTCTTATCTGCTCCCGAACACGGAGGAATGTATGCCTTCCAGCCCCAGTCCTGGCTCCATGCCCAGACAAACTGCAGAAGAAGGAGCATCTCCCTGCCCCAGCCCTGACTCCATGCCCAGGCAAACGGAGCAGCTAGACCCCTCCCCCTCCTCCACAGCAGGTGAGCCTGAGGAGGGTTTACTCCCAACAACAGCTGATTGGAGTAATCCTTGCATCAGAAGATTGGATAGGCGGAGGCAACAGAAGGAAGGGAGGGGCAGGCCTTAATGAGTGCTGAGTCATGGAGCCACACCCCATGGCCTATATAAAGGATCTACTTTCTGGCAGTCTCTGAGTCAGGCAAAAGTCGAACTTATCTTGCTGAAGTCACTTACTGGTCTCCTGCCTGCTCTGAGGACTTTGCTAGGACTTTGAGCAGAGCTGCAGAGGCAAGCCTGATTCGGATTTCCCTGACCCGGCCGTCAGCGGAGGAGTGGGACACGACACCTTCTTAGAAATATATGCTATTTATGACAACAGAATGCACTCAATATTTAAATACTTATGATCGCAATGCACTTTATTTAGAAATAGCACTTAGCACTAATAGCACTAATAGCACTTAGACTTATATACTGCTTTACAGCCCTTTCTAAGCAGTTTAAAGAGTCAGCATATTGCCCGCAACAGTCTGGGTCTTTATTTTACCCACCTCAGAAGGATGGAAGGCTGAGTTAACCTTGAGCCGGTAGGACTTGAACTGCCAAACTGCTGGCAATCAGCAGTCAGCAGAAGTAGCCTGCAGTACTGCATTCTAACTACTGCGCCACTGTGCCTCTTATAAATTTGTAGTATTAAATTTATATCCCATTTTTCTTCAAGGAACAAAACAGGCATCACAATTATTTATGTAATACTTTTTAAAATGTACGGCATAAGGCTTTAATAAAGTTAATTAACTTTATTAATTCTTGAGGAAAATGAGATATTTTTGGATTTTATAAAATGTTTTGTAGTCCCTGGGACTCAAAGCAAGGTGTGACTCTCAACTTAGAAGAAAACAGCCCATTTTCACTTCTAAATACTGGAAATGCTAGCAAATGAAAAAAAAAACACATGAGTGCCAATTTTTTTCTATATGCATTACAGTATATAGTCCCTTAATACACTAATTTTCAGGAAAGGACTTTTTCCAATGAACTCAGTAGATACATGCTAAAAAAAGACCACCCAGCTTTCTCCACTGAAAGATATAAGCATAAGTACATGATTTGAGGTTATTGTTATTTCATCAAAGCTTTGCCTATGAGCTAACAGAATAACACGTCTTTAAATTCTTCTAAATGCATGAAGGTCAGTAAGCTGTAAGGGTTAACCTTGTGTAAATACTTTTATTTAGAACGGTTTCCCTTGAGGGCATTCAGTAACCTTTCTATTGTGGATGCAAGTGAAGTAATCAGCAACGTTAAGAAATCTAGCTCACACATTAATCGCTGAGTCCAGAAACTGACAGCCAGCCCACACCCCTCATCTCCTGACATGTCTCTCATTATCCACAAGCTGACTGTAATGAAGGTTCTCATTCTCACAGCAGACACTGAACTCTAAATGAACTTGAAGAGATTTTTATTGCCAAGTGCCACACTGGCAGCGGGTACATGTTGAACCCCTCTGGAAGTTCCATCACCAAATTTCTCTCAGTGACAACCTACTGTAATAATTAAACAGGAGTGCTGAAATAGCATTTATGGTGGGCTAAGGGAGGATGGAGGCCAAGTGAGCTCTAAAATTGATGGAAAGTTTTTTTCTCCAGCACAAGCCACAGAGGCAGTGAAATCCATATTATTCTTCTCAACTGTGAGGAGATGCTTGCCCTCAAGCACTTTAATAGCTAAAAGGGAGCCTGTTTCTCCTCTTTGCCTCTTTAGCTGAGTAGAGCACATATTTGGATAGATACAATTATGATTCTGAGCCCCAGTTCTTGAAACAAATTATGGACTCAGGCATTATTCAAGCTTCTATTTCATAGGGAATAGGTCACTGAAGGCTTATGGCAATTTTATATCTGGTTAATTTGTTTTATTGTTATTTACTCCTGACATTTCCAAGTTGGTCTACTCCAAACAGCTTTGTGTATGTTTACACACTTATATAGGTTGAACTATATTACTGCCCCCCGGCCCAAAAAATTGCGTCCTCCTTGGGTCTCTAGAGAGACAACTTCCAATGCCCCTACTTAAACATCATAATATAGCACATTTAATTAGTTTAATTTAATTGGAAGAGCTAAATGGTCTATAATTAGTGCTACACAACATTTCTTAGTAAACTAAACCTCTTGACACATGTAAAAAATAGGTATGCACTGTTTTCATCAATTCTCAGATATAGATTAGGGTGTACAGCATCCTTTCAATTAAACAATACCAAATCAAAATGGCTGTCAGATCAGTGTGCATTTTTAACATATCTGGGTCATGAGCTAAAACTTTTATAAAAGTTTTCTGTGCATTTCTCATATCTGAGAAAGATATGAAAGAATGCCACATATATGACAGTTTGAAAGATGTACCTGGATCTAAACTGGATAATTAAATGATCAAACCATCAGGGTGAAAATTGGAACTAGAAATACAATACTGTAAATATTAACCTAGATAAAATAATAGTCATCATTTATAATTATCAATGTATTTACTTTTGCATAATTCACACATTTTAGAATGTTTGGCTCCTCCAATAAGTTTGGAACAAAAGTACTGTTTTGGGAGAAATGCACTTTGTGAAAGCCAGACAACTATGTACCCTGTTTTCCCCAAAATAAGACATCCCCTGATAATAAGCCCAATCAAGCTTTTGAGCACGTGGCAATTGGCAATTGGGCCGGAATAGCTCAGGCTGTTAAGAAGCCTGTTATTAGAACACAGTAGCCTAGAATTACTGCAAGTTCAAGCCCGGCCCAAGGTTGACTCAGCCTTCCATCCTTTATAAGGTAGGTAAAATGAGGACCCAGATTGTTGGGGGGGCAATAAGTTGACTTTGTAAAAAATATACAAATAGAATGAGACTATTGCCTTATACACTGTAAGCCGCCCTGAGTCTTCGGAGAAGGGTGGGATATAAATGTAAACCAAAAAAAAAAAGGCCAAGCACTTATTTACGGGTTCAAAAAAATATAAGACAGGGTCTTATTTTCAGGGAAACTTCCTACTTCTACTTCCTTCCTACTTCTTTTGCCTCATATTCATTGTAACAAGATATCAGTAGGAAATTACCTGGCTTTCTGAATGGCTGTGATAATGATGGAAAATTTTGAAGTATGGAAAACATCATATAGTTGGGGGTAATTGCGCCATTGTCTAAAGAAGAGTTAGATGAGAATTTTGTGTGATAGGATGCTTTGAGTACAACCTTTAGTTTACATTCTTTGTTATTGACATACTGAGCTTCCGCAGCAAAATTATCTCATTCAAGTTATATCACAGCTGATAATAATGCTGTGTGCGTCAATTAAACAATACCAAATCAAAATGGCTGTCAGATCAGTGTGCATTTTTAACATATCTGGGTCATGAGCTAAAACTTTTATAAAAGTTTTCTGTGCATTTCTCATATCTGAGAAAGATATGAAAGAATGCCACATATATGACAGTTTGAAAGATGTACCTGGATCTAAACTGGATAATTAAATGATCAAACCATCAGGGTGAAAAGTGGAACTAGAAATACAATACTGTAAATATTAACCTAGATAAAATAATAGTCATCATTTATAATTATCAATGTATTTACTTTTGCATAATTCACACATTTTAGAATGTTTGGCTCCTCCAATAAGTTTGGAACAAAAGTACTGTTTTGGGAGAAATGCACTTTGTGAAAGCCAGACAACTATGTACCCTGTTTTCCCCAAAATAAGACATCCCCTGATAATAAGCCCAATCAAGCTTTTGAGCACGTGGCAATTGGCAATTAGGCCGGAATTGGCAATTGGGCCGGAATAGCTCAGGCTGTTAAGAAGCCTGTTATTAGAACACAGTAGCCTGCAATTACTGCAAGTTCAAGCCCGGCCCAAGGTTGACTCAGCCTTCCATCCTTTATAAGGTAGGTAAAATGAGGACCCAGATTGTTGGGGGGGGGCAATAAGTTGACTTTGTAAAAAATATACAAATAGAATGAGACTATTGCCTTATACACTGTAAGCCGCCCTGAGTCTTCGGAGAAGGGTGGGATATAAATGTAAACCAAAAAAAAAAAGGCCAAGCACTTATTTACGGGTTCAAAAAAATATAAGACAGGGTCTTATTTTCAGGGAAACTTCCTACTTCTACTTCCTTCCTACTTCTTTTGCCTCATATTCATTGTAACAAGATATCAGTAGGAAATTACCTGGCTTTCTGAATGGCTGTGATAATGATGGAAAATTTTGAAGTATGGAAAACATCATATAGTTGGGGGTAATTGCGCCATTGTCTAAAGAAGAGTTAGATGATAATTTTGTGTGATAGGATGCTTTGAGTACAACCTTTAGTTTACATTCTTTGTTATTGACATACTGAGCTTCCGCAGCAAAATTATCTCATTCAAGTTATATCACAGCTGATAATAATGCTGTGTGCGTCAATTAAAGAACTCCTACACAATATTTATGGAATAAATTTTTAAATTATCAGATAGAGCTTGTATATGTGCAGCTTCCTGCATCGCCATCTCAATGGAAGTCTCATATAGTTTACTAATCAATGAGTCCTTTCCTCATTTGAACTCCCCGATTAATACATGAAGGAAAAAGAACTTCGGGACTTCCGGTGGCGCCGCTCTCTTTGCTGGATGCCTGTAAATGCACCCCATGCTGAGGTATTGTAAAAGCCGGCAAAAACAGCTAAAATCAGCTGTTCGCCGGCTTGAAGTACCCTCCCTGGGAGAAAGGGAAGGGAAAGAGCAGTGAAAAAGCGGTAGAACTCCCCAGAGGCTTTGCTTTGTGAAAGTGAAACCTCGGAGGGTCAAGTCCTGCATAACTCCGCTGAGCTCCGAATCCAGCATGCTCCTGCAGTAGCAGGAAAAGAAGAAAGCATCCACCTCTGCTCAACTGATTTTTCTTTGGATCTCTGGATGCAGACAGAACAAACACAAGTGATCGATCATTGGGATTGCAAGTAATGAACCTGACTTCTACCCTTTAAGAAAAGAAACTTTCTATTGTTTCAATTAAGATTGCTGAAAATAACGTCTGAGAGAATGTGAAAGTTGGAAGTTGTTTGTGTAATCAAGTGGAGAGTGTATTTGTGGACTGTTAAAGTGGTAGCTCTCCTATATTGAAAGAAAGATAGAAGATTGGGGGGGGGTTATATTTTACATCCTTGATTCTGACTTTATAACTGAACTTTAATTTGGAATTTGAAATGGCTTCTAAACCACCTAAGCCTACAACAAGAAGGGGATCTGAAGTGGGTATGGAAGATATGTTTAAAGAACAGACAAAAATATTTGAAGAAATGTTTAAAGAAATTATGAATCATATTGAACTGACTAGAGAGGAAATGAAAGAAAATAATAAAAAAATAAGAGAAGATATTTTGATGGCTTTTCAAGGTTTGGAAAAAAAAATTGGAGGTTTTGGAAGAGAAAGTGGAAGAAATTAATCAGTCTAATCAGCATTTGGAAAATAAAACGGAACAATTGCAAATAAAAGTGGACAAAAATGAAGATCAGGTGGTGGTGTTACAATACAGGGCGATGGAAGGGGCTTTGAGAATCAGAGGCTTGCAGGCGGAAAAAAATGAGGACCTTAAGAAAATTTTATCAGAGGCTTTGGCTGAAAGGTTAGGACTTGATCCACAAGAGGTTACTTTTCAAATTGACAAAGTATATAGGGTTATCTCATGGATTACTAGACAAAAAAAAAATTGCCAAGAAACATTGTGGTTTATTTCTTGACAAGAACAATGAGAAATCAAATTCTGCAAGCCACGTATCAGAAAAAGTTGCAAATAGCAGAACAAGAGGTGATGGTTCTGAAAGAGATTCCCCCTAAGATGTTAAAAGACAGGAAAGAGTTTATATTTTTTACACAAGAGCTCAAGAATCATCAGATTCAATTTAGATGGGAGGTTCCAGCTGGTCTCACAGTGTTTTTTCAGGGAAGGAGATATCGTATTGAAACTGTGTTGAAAGCGAAAGATTTCCTTTTCAATGTGCTGAAAGTTGATCCTGAAGCAACAGATAAAAGCCCACAAGAGAGGCAAATGAGTACAGAAGCTGACCTGGGTTCTTTGATGTTATTATCTCAAGAACGGCCACAAGAACAAAGGATGACAAGGGCGGCTACTAAGCATAAAGAAAAAGAGGATCAACTTCAAAGTAAAAGTCAAGATTCTACTACAGAAGCAGAAGCAGTGGGAGGAGCAAGGCCAAAGACAAAGGGGAGTGAGGATCTTCAGCTGATTGCTCAAAAGCTTCGTGAGGCCACAGATGGCAAATAAATTCTTGACTTGGAATGTTAATGGTTTGAATTCAGTGCAGAAAAGAAGAAAAATATTTCATTATTTGAAAGAATTTAAAAATGATGTGATTTGTTTACAAGAGACACATATTAAACTATCAGATCAAAAATACCTAATAAACTCAAAATTAGGTAAACACTTTGTTGCTTCAGCTTTGGATAAGAAAAATGGTATAGTGGTATATTTGAGAAAAGATATACCAGCCAAATTAATTGAAGCAGATATCCAAGGGAGATATATCGCTATTGAACTTGTGTTAGAAGGAAAAAAAGACACTCTTGATTGGTATATATGCCAATATATATTAGGTATATATGCACCTAATCAGCAACAAGAAAAATTCTATAGGATGTTGCATGATAAACTGAGTCTTTGGGATTATAAATAGTTTATTATACTAGGGGATTGGAATGGTGTAATAGATACCCAAAAAGATAAGAGAATTCTTTTTAAGAAAATTCCTACACATGCAAGGCTGCCCAAATCTTTTTTTGAGATGATGGAAGATTTTGAGTTGAGAGATGTATGGAGAATGCGAAATCTTGAAGATAGAGATTTTACTTTTTTTTCTGATAGGCATCAATCTTTTTCATGTATTGATTTTATATTAATCACTAATGATTTGTTTCTTAGGGTGAAGAAAACAAACATATTTCCAAGGTGTTTATCTGACCATAGTCCACTATGGTTGGAATTGCAACAAGAAAAAGGTGGTAGAAAATCCTGGAGAATAAATGAAAATTTGTTTAGATATGAAGATAATGTAAATCAATGTAAAAAACAAATGAAAGAATTTTTTGATGATAATTTGAATAGGGGAACATCAATAGAAATGGTTTGGGACGCGAGTAAGGCCTTTATGAGAGGAGTCTTAATATATATTAATAATAAACAGAAAAGTAAACAACAAAAACAGCATAGGTATTTAGAAGAGGAAATCCAAAAGAAACAACAATTATTAATACATAATCCACATGATCAAAAACTAAAAGATGCAATAAAGATACTACAGAGTCAATTTAATATGATAATGGCAGACCAGGTGGCAACAAACATACAGTATGCTAAACATAATACTTTTTGTAATGAAAATAGACCTGGTAGGTGGTTAGCATATATCTTAAGGAAAAAACAAAAAACACGTATTATAGAAAAAATAGAATATAAAGGTAAAGAGAGATATCAACAGGATAAAATTAAAAATGCTTTTTTAGAATATTATACAAATTTATATACTAAAGATACAATCTTGAACATGGATATTGATAAATTATTGAAAGAGTACAAGGCTAAAGGTTTAACCTTAGAACAAAGGGAAGAATTGAATCGGCCTATAACTTCTGAAGAAATTATTTTGACAATAAAACAATTAAAAATGGGAAAAAACTTTGGTACAGATGGACTTACAGCAATTTATTATAAAAATTTACAGAATGAGATAGTAAGTCCACTTAAGGAATTATTTAATTAGATACAATTGGGGAGGGGGGAATACCCCCATCATGGAGAACTACTTTCACTTCATTGATACCAAAAGAAGAACAGGATTGCTCTAAACCTGGGAATTATAGGCCGATTTCACTTTTGAATAATGATTATAAGATTTTTGCTAAAATAATAGCGAATAGATTAATGTTAGTTCTGCAACAAAGAATTCATACTGATCAATCTGGATTTATAAAGGGGAGCCAGATGAGGAATAACGTTAGACAGATTGTAAATTTATTGGAATATTTAGAAAAGAACAATCAGATTTCTGCAGCATTTATTTTTTTGGATGCAGAGAAAGCCTTTGATCGCCTGCATTTTTATTTTTTATTTTTTTTATTTTTTATTTGCATTTATATCCCGCCCTTCTCTGAAGACTCGGGGCAGCTTACACTATGTTAAGCAATAGTCTTCATCCATTTGTATATACAAAGTCAACTTATTGCTCCCCAACAATCTGGGTCCTCATTTTACCTACCTTATAAAGGATGGAAGGCTGAGTCAACCTTGGGCCTGGTGGGACTTGAACCTGCAGTAATTGCAAGCAGCTGTGTTAATAACAGACTGTCTTAGCAGTCTGAATCACCAGAGGCATTGGGAATTTTTATTTAAATTAATAGATAAAATGCAATTTGGAGATTGTTTTATGAGAATAATTAGAACGATTTATGGAGAGCAAATACCACAGATAATAGTTAATGGTAGTTTGACAGAAGTTTTTAAGATTGTGAAAGGAACAAGACAGGGGTGCCCCCTATCACCATTATTGTTTATTCTAACTCTGGAGCCATTACTGGATAAAATAAGAGAGGTAAAGGAGATCGAGGGAATTAAAATTAGACAACATGAGTATAAAGTGAGAGTATTTGCTGGTGATTTGGTGATTATTTTGTCAAATCCTATAAACTCAAGTGTATGTTTGTTGGAAATAATTGATCAATATGGAAAAGTTTCAGAGTTTAAAGTAAATTACAATAAAACAAAAGTGATAACAAAAAATATGACTAGAAAACAGAAAGAAAAATTAGAGGAAACAACAGGATTTGAAATTGTAAAAAAGGTTAAATACCTAGGGGTTTATATTACTTCTTCAAATGTGAAATTGTATAAGAATAACTTTGAGGTATTATGTCAAAAAGTTCAGAAGGAAATGCTTGGTTGGAAAAAATTACAATTATCATTATTGGGGAGAAGAGCAGCCATTAAAATGAATGTTTTACCTAGATTTTTATTTTTGTTTCAGATGATACCAATAATTAAGAAAGATAAAAATTTGGAAGAATGGCAGATTGGAATTAATAAATTTATATGGGAAGGTAAAAAAGTGAGAGTTAAAATGAAAATAATTCAAGACATACGGGAAAGGGGAGGTTTAAAAATGCCCAATTTTAAATTATATTATGAAACAGCTGCTCTTTCAGTAATAAGTGATTGGTTTAACCTAATGGAGGAAAGGATTTTGAATATAGAAGGTTATGATTTACTATATGGATGGCATGCAGATTTATTGTATGATAAAAAACTGGATAGAGCCTTTAAGAATCATGTGTTAAGAATTGCTCTTCTGCGTGTCTGGAAGAAATACTATTACAAGTCGAATTATAAAATTCCTATTTGGGCAAACCCCAGGCATGCAATAGAGAATATAAATATAGAACAGAAACAGGAAATGATTACTTATAAAGAACTTTTATATTTTGAGAGAGGTAATTTACAATTAAAATCCTTGCAACAATTAAAAGAAGAAGGGAGAAACTATACTTGGTTCCAATATGGGCAATTACGAGCTAGGTGGAAAGAAAACCAGAAAATTGGTATCATGCAGAATGAAGAAAACTTGGTAAAACAAATTATAAATCAAACTCAGGCACATATAAAGAGATTGTATAATGTGTTGATAGAAATAGACTCTGAAAGGGATTTAATAAAGGATTGTATGATAAAATGGGCACAAAATATTCAAGAACTAATATTTTTGGAAACTTGGGGAAAAAATTGGGTTAGAAATGTTAAATTTATGCAAGCACAGAATTTGAGGGAAAATTTTTATAAAATGTTTTATAGGTGGCACTTAGACCCTAAGAAATTATCATGTATGCATCCAGATATGCAAGCGAAATGTTGGAGATGTAATTGTGATGATGCTACATATTTTCATATTTGGTGGACTTGTAAGAAGATTAAGGCTTTTTGGATAAGGATCTGGTGGATTATACAAAATGTTTTGAAAAAGAAGATAAAGTTCCTACCGCAATTTTCCTTATTGGGAGAATAGCAGCCATTAAAATGAATGTTTTACCTAGATTTTTATTTTTGTTTCAGATGATACCAATAATTAAGAAAGATAAAAATTTGGAAGAATGGCAGATTGGAATTAATAAATTTATATGGGAAGGTAAAGAAGCAAGAGTTAAAATGAAAATAATTCAAGACATACGGGAAAGGGGAGGTTTAATAATGCCCAATTTTAAATTATATTATGAAGCAGCTGCTCGTTCGGTAATAAGTGATTGGTTTAACCTAATGGAGGAAAGGATTTTGAATATAGAAGGTTATGATTTACTATATGGATGGCATGCATATTTATTGTATGATAAAAAAACTGGATAGAGCCTTTAAGAATCATGTGTTAAGAATTGCTCTTCTGCATGTCTGGAAGAAATACTATTACAAGTTGAATTATAAAATTCCTATTTGGGCAAACCCCAGGCATGCAATAGAGAATATAAATATAGAACAGAAACAGGAAATGATTACTTATAAAGAACTTTTATATTTTGAGAGAGGTAATTTACAATTAAAATCCTTGCAACAATTAAAAGAAGAAGGGAGAAATTATACTTGGTTCCAATATGGGCAATTACGAGCTAGGTGGAAAGAAGACCAGAAAATTGGTATCATGCAGAATGAAGAAAACTTGGTAAAACTAATTATAAATCAAACTCAGGCGCATCTAAAGAGATTGTATAATGTGTTGATAGAAATAGACTCTGAAAGGGATTTAATAAAGGATTGTATGATAAAATGGGCACAAAATATTCAAGAACCAATATTTTTGGAAACTTGGGAAAAAAATTGGGTTAGAAATGTTAAATTTATGCAAGCACAGAATTTGAGGGAAAATTTTTATAAAATGTTTTATAGGTGGCACTTAGACCCTAAGAAATTATCATGTATGCATCCAGATATGCAAGCGAAATGTTGGAGATGTAATTGTGATGATGCTACATATTTTCATATTTGGTGGACTTGTAAGAAGATTAAGGCTTTTTGGATAAGGATCTGGTGGATTATACAAAATGTTTTGAAAAAGAAGATAAAGTTCCTACCGCAATTTTCCTTATTGGGAATTATTACAGACTGTACAGTAATTGAGACTAAGTTGATTTTAACTTTAATAACAGTGGCAAGACTACTGATAGGACCATACTGGAAGAAAAAAGAGTTACCTACAATAGAAGAATGGATATTGAAAGTTGCTAATTTGGCTGAGATGGCTAAAATCTCAGCCTTTTTGAAAGACACTACACAAGAAAAATATCTAACTGAATAGAAAAAATGGATTGAATATACGCAAAATATATATCAGATTAAGAGATTTCAGATTGCTTTTGAATGATTAGGATGTATTTATCTTTGATTTGTATGGGGGAAGTTAGGGTTTGAGAAGAAGGGGAGGATTATAATTTGTGTTAGGGAAAATTTAGTGAATGATTGTTTTTTCTTTTGAACTATACCTTGTGTTTGTTCTGGGAAGTTGGGGGGGAGGGAGGAGGGTGGTTTTGGAGGGAGGGAGGAGGGGATGGAGTGGGGGAGGGGGAGAAAAAGGGGGATGAAAATATTTGTAAAAACTTTTTCAATAAAAAAAAAGGAAAAAGAACTTCGCTGAATTTTGTAGTTTAAGGGTCAATATACAGAAATATTTCTCTGTTCTTCCTACAACTGCACATTGCCTTGTGGTGGTAGCTATGCTACTATTGACCTGTATAGGCATTTTGCAACACTAATTCTATCACCCCAGATGTGCTATCTAAGAACCACAGGAAGATAGCTGACTAGGGTAACCAAAGAGCTTGTGAGTGAGGAGGAAAGTGGATAGTGTTACTGGTTTACCATTAAAACTACCATGTTGGGAGTAGGGAGGGCAGACTCTTTCCTGCAATAGAACCAGGGGTGGGATTCGACCAGTTCGGACCAGTTCGGGCAAACCGGTAGCTCTGACAATCATCTGGGAGCAAACCGGTTCTCTCCAACAATCAGCTGGGCCCACCCCTGTGCTTTACTTACCTTTATCTTCACAGCTGAATGTGCGGCAGAGCTGATTGCCACACCTCAGCTATTTTAATTCCCTAGCACCAATGCGGAAGGTGATTTTTTGTTCAACTGCGCAAGCACGCGATCACCGAACCAGTTGTTAAACCAGAAGGATCCCACCACTGAACAGAATCATTATTTACATTGACTCTTGCAAGCCTGCAGTCATTATCTTTTCTTTTATGTACACTGAGAGCATATGCACCTAGACAAATTGCTTGTGTGTCCAATCACACTTGGCCAATAAAATTCTATTCTATTCTATTCTATTTAGTGGAAATCTCTACATTATATTTTTCTTTCCTGCAGTGTATTTTTGCATTGAGAGCCAGTTTGGTGTAGGAGTGAAGGCACCAGGCTAGAAACCTAGAGACTGTGAATTCTAATCCTGCTTTAGGCATAAAACAAGCTGGGTGACCTTGGGCCAGTTACGTTCTCAGTACCAGAAAACAGGCAAGAGCAAACTACTTCTGAAATCTTGCCAAGAAAGTGCAAAAATTAGTCCAGGCAGTCACCAGGAATCCACACTGAGTTGAAGGCACACACGTATGCACACTTTTGCACAGGAAAGCAAGTGTTTGTGTATGCAGGTCTGCTGTCCTTTCCACACACACACACACACACACACACACACACACACACCTGGTCAGAGGTATATGTTCCTGCCATTCCCTGTGCTTCCCAACAAGCTCCCGAAGGCTCCACCCCAAGTTAGATTAATTCAGAGGAAGTCTCCTCTCTGTTGGCAAGGTATTGTGATATATTGTAAGCACAACAGTTTGTGGCGTGGCAGAACTCTTGATGCCACCTAGCAGCAGAGCCAATCAGAACACAAACCAGGTAAATGGTCTCTTTCTGGTGCTTAAAAATCTGTTGCCTGATATTCCCTGCGGTTGGTCAGCTTGACCTTACAAAACGTATTTGAAATTGCCAGTTCCTACACTATTACTGTGCTCTCAGGAAAGAATAATTTCTGTCTAGAAGAAGCAAGCAAATGCATATTCTTCTCAAGCTTGTGATTTGATTCAAGCTGAACTGTAAATGCCAACCAAAAAATTGGACCAAGAGCGAAAGATCAGGTAAAAAGACATTTACATTTTTCACAACATATCATGGGACAAATACAATTATGTGCTCAATGCATCATGTCTACATTTTCTTGCTTTTCGTGTAGAGACGGTCTTTCTTTTAAAAGAGATTTAGATAGATTGTCTTTTGTTTGGCCTCTTGTGACCTACATCTGTAACTGGAAAGGCATCCTTAACTGAGGAGTCATAGTAATGGAGATAATTTCTTTTTCAGACGTCAGAATTTCCTCAGCCCATTTCCTGTCCAATCATCTAAAGGACAAGGATTTCTCATATAGCATATTTCAGCTCCCTGCCCTTAACTCCCACTCCCCAAAAGACAACGTTTGCCTTGAAAAGCTCAAAGACCAACTAAGCTTACAGCTCACCTAGTTTTTAGAAACATCAGTGAAAACCTCAAATAATCGCAAGCGCCAAGTATTTTGTTAATGAAGACAATTATTTTATTTTTCTGGAAGATATACTTCTCCTGACCTGGTGCCTATTTTAAAAGGCAAATAAAGCATCTGTAGTATTGTGCGATCTTTTTTTCTTTTTGACAAAATAGTTCAGTGCATCAGATGTCCTATGAGAAGCTTTCTCCTTTTCTTGAAAAGGGTACCTTCCTCCAAAGCAACATACAGCATCTGGGGGGAATAATAAACCCTTATTTTTACATAAATTTATAAAAGCTCTGGTGGGGAAGAGAAAGGAAGAATGAAGACCCACCACTGGTTCTGCAACCACTGTCATCTGCCTGCCCATCTGTTTATTCTCCTGCCCGTGGGAGCTGTTTCAGTTCCCTGGATAAATGTTACTTCCATGCCAAATGGCCAAATGTTCTTGGCAGCAGCTTTGCCAGATCGTCTGACCTTGGCAGACCAAAACAGAAGATAGAGGAAGAGCGGGGAAGTAGTTGCAGTAGCAAGTTATTGTCAGCACGGTCATATTTTTTTTTCTCCAGTGATAGTTATCACAGCTGACTGGAGAAAGAAGGTCCCTGACTATTAGGTATTTTCATACACTGTAAATACATATGTGTTGTTTGCCATTCCTAAATAAACACGTTTAGGATTGCACCATGCAGTAGAATTCTTTCAGAAGTGAAGTTTTTTTTTTAAAAAAAATACATATGAGATGGTGAAAACAGAAAAAACGAAAACCTTAAAAATTACTTTACCTAGTAATTTACAAGGTGAAATGTTTGTACTGTATATAGATGTGCGCTTGCACACAATTGTCAATTACGTGTCTTCTGATGAAAAAGAAGCACATAACTATTTAACAATATAGGTCAGAAGATTCCTGCTGATATAAATATAGATGCTTCCATGCTACCAGCAGTTTCTTTTTCCAAATGTAAAAAAAAAAAATTAAAAATGAAACTGTCCTTTCCTGAGTTTTTCAGTGAGTTTTTTTCCCCCACAGCACTAGTGATGGGCTTTTATTGTCAGTTCAAAACAAAAAGACAATGAAAAACCAATACCCCAGTGATGCCCATGTCGCAACTTGACAAGGAAACCAGCAAAGTTTCTGTCCCCATAGGAGAGGAAAAGGAGAAAAGTGGGAAGGAAAGACGTAGAAGAACTGCTGCTCTGCTTTTTGTTCTCCAGGTAGCGAAGACAGAGGTGCAGTGGGAGGGATTCTTCCCTTTTTCAACTGCCTCATTTTTTCCTCTCACCCAAATACTCACCACCACAGAAATCCCTGCTCTAACCTCTGGGATGTTTGGAGATCAAAAGCATGATGGTTATAGATAGCAGTGGGATTTTCCAGCAAGTGTAAAAGTAAAGGCATGGATTCTGCCATGGTGGAGGGTGTCAGAATACCTTGGAAGCACAGATGGACATATGGGAAGAGTGATCTTGCAGTGGGCCAGTTGGAGACCTAAAGTTGGCCAATGTTTTTCAGACTGCTCATCCTTGGGAAGAGTTGTGTTCATACTACAGTATTTTCCAGTGGAAAACACTAGCTTCTTGAGATATTTTTTTATTCATCTGCAACTTTCCTCAATGGGAGACTGGCCTCAGATGGAGAGTCTGGTGTGAGGACATATTCTCAAGGACCATCAGGGCATCAAAGCTATGATACGAAGCCTCTTTATTCTTAATGGAGACAACCATTAAATCTTGAGGACCAGAGATGCTACTTGAAAATTATCTGCAGAGATTCCTCTTGCCCCATAGTGTCTTCTGGATTATGTTTTGCATTACTTCAATATAGTCTCTTCTCCATTCACTGTAATCACAATGTCTCTGAATGGTGGTAATGGTGAAGAAGGAGAAAGAGAAGGAAGATGAAGGACAACAGTAAGGGAAAGACTTACTGAGAAGAACTACATCAATAATGAGAAAGATTGGCTAGGAAAAACATGGTGATGAACATATTAAGTGCCTCCACTAAGTCTATCCCTTCAACTACTTGCCTGACACCCAAGGCACGTTCATATGTTAAGTTTGTTTTCCATTAAATACATCTGCAAGCTGACAGAAGGGTCATTGGGTTTTCATTTATCACATTTGCAGCTTCCCGTTTCCTTCCAAGAATTCCTTTATAGGGATTTTAGATATATTTTTTTGCCATTAGGTAGAATAATTAGGCAACTGATTTGAGGATACAAATTATTAGATGATGAACATTTCTTTATTGCACTTGTCATACCAATGGGAGAGAAATACAGTATTTGTAAAAATTTCCTGCAGAAACAGTTTTGCTCTGCATATACTTTGCTTGGTAGGGATATGGTCTGTATCCCAGGCAGCATAATTCCTTGCTGAGATATTTTTCCCCAATGCTTAAATAATACATTTCATACTAGTTGCTGGCATTACTTCAAATTAAGTCCAAATACAACATTTCCACAGTGGCAGCTTCCATAACAGGCTGTTCCAAAGCCTGTCATTTCATCATCAAAACATTATCATCTCATCATAAGTTACAAATACTGTTGGTTCATTCTCTATGAACCAACAGAATCATTCATCCTTACAATATATTCTTCTTTGGGAGAAATTTCTAATTTTTCACAGGTCTGTGCATAAGGTTATTCTTATGGCTTTGCAAAGTGTGTCTGGGCATACAAAGGCATGCACATGAACCTTCAAATCAGTTGTGGCTCCTGTAGAAGTGGAATTCACTTACCTTCCCTACCAGTTCGCAAATGTGAACGTGCGCTTCACTCATACATGTGACCTCTGCATATGCGCACGGCCTGCTGCGCATGCACAGTAATCACGCATTAGGTCAGGGCAGGTGGATGGAGCCTCCCACAGTTGCTGCTATCAGTTCACATGATCCGGAGAGAACCAGCTGAATCCCACCATTGGACTCCTGCCTGGACAAGTCCCTGCAGTTTTCTGGGCAAGATTTCAGAAGTGGTTTGCCCTTGCCTGCTTCCTAGGGCTGAGAGAGAGGGACTGGTCCAAAATCACCCTTTGTGCCTATGGCAGGACTATAACACACAGTCTCCCAGTTTCTAGTTTGATTCCCTAACCACTATACCAAGGTAAAGATTTCCCTCGCACATATGTGCTAGTCGTTCCCGACTCTAGGGGGTGGTGCTCATCTCCGTTTCAAAGCCGAAGAGCCAGCACTGTCTGAAGATGTCTCCATGGTCATGTGGCCAGCACGACTCAACACTAAAGGCGCACGGAACACTGTTACCTTCCCACCAAAGGTGGTCCCTATTTTTTCTACTTGCATTTTTACGTGCTTTCGAAACTGCTAGGTTGGCAGAAGCTGGGACAAGTAACAGGAGCTCACCCCATTACACGGCAGCACTAGGGATTCGAACTGCTGAGCTGCCGACCTTTCCATCGACAAGCTCAACGTCCTAGCCCCTGAGCCACTGTGTCACTTGTACTATACCAAACTGCTCCTCAAAAACAAAGTAATCTTTAGTCATTTCATGGTCAAGGTTTTGCATATAAAGGTATAAATGTTGCATATAAAGGTAGACCTATGCCAATATTTGTCTCTATTTAGCATTATTCCCATTGTGTCACTATATGTATATTTATTTTAAAAGTTAGTACTCCAATTCTAGCACTGTGTTTCTGCAAGAAACACAAGCATGTGAACTCCACCGGTGCTTGTGGAGTATATGGGATAGCCACAAATAGAAGTCATATTTCTTATCATCTCATATAAAAAGAATCACACCTTTGATCAATTGTGATTGAAGTTTTATTATCTAAGAATTTTTTAAATCCTCCTTTTTGTAAGGTTACTAAATATTATAAAATAAATAAGAAAATATTTTTTAATGTGTTAAAGCTGGTGACCATCAGATAAGACAATAAGTGAAGTAGCAGACTTTTTCTAAGTCTATGTCTTCAGTTTTCTAAGCCCCCACCATTAGTGAAAAACACTTCAGAACAGGCTGCATATAAAATCTGTTTTAAATCCTTTCCATTTAATGTGGCTGGCTTAGGCCTGGTCATAGAAAAGATTGCAACTTATTAACATATACCTTTTTAAAAATGCAAAGACCAGCACTCAGTGTCTAGTCAGGTACCTATAAAAAAACATGTAAGCAAGACATTCCCACAACCCATATTACCAAGCAACTTGGATAAAGAGACCCCGTGCCTTTGATACAATCACCACAGATAGGAATTCTTGATTCTCTGTGAATTTCTCTCCATCTCTTTCCAATTTTCTCAGTTCTCCATCCCCTGTCCTTGATAAATTCCTAACATTCAGTACTTATTTATCCCTTCATTCACTTACTTGCTATCTTTGGTAGTCATCTTTTAATGGAATCTCTTTCCATATATATATATATATATATTTGGTTTAAATTTGCTTTCCTCTTTCCCATTCTTGCCATTTCTTGTCTGGCTTTTTTTCTCTCTGTGCCTTCTTTTCTTGACAGTCCCATGATCGGCAATCAATTCCGCAAGACAGAGGCTTCACTTTGTTGGCTTCTGTTACTCCAAAAAACACAAAGTAAATTACTGGTGAGATATAAATAATGAATCATCTTAACCTGGCTCAAGTCACAAAGATCATCAACATGTATTCCCTGTGGCTTTGATGAGTTGCGAAAGAAACAGCCAACATAATATGTGTAAAGATCTGCTAGCATTTGCCACTGAGTCTGTGAATATTAGTAGTGCACAGTTTGTGAAATACGATGTGATGACTTTAGAATGATTTAGATTTTTTTTTCTCTTTTGTTTGTTTTTACTGCTTTGGACTTTTGGGGAAACTGCTGTCGATATCTTCAACCTTGTTCATCTGCTGGCTGCATCTCTTGTCTTCTTCAGAACTTTTCTTATAAACCAGACCAGGAGAATGGGCACCACCCATTGTTTTGAATCAAAGCTTACCTGACTGTATCGAACCACCTTTGCCCTACTCCTGTTTAATTCCTCACCTCAGGAAGGCCTCTTGCCTGCAGCACTATCTATGGGAAGCCCACAAGAATTCATAATGCATGAAAAAGGATAAGAAAGAAAACATGCTTTTAAATGGATCATCTCATCAACTGGAGCCTCTCAAAAAAGCCAAGTTCTTCTCCAAAGCTATCTGAAATAAACATTCTCTCCAGATTTAAGGCCCCCATGTAATTACACTCCATTTAAATTGAATTCATGGGATTTATTTCCTTGGATGGATTGTTCTTGTTTCTTCTTTCCCTAGAGCAATGTAAAAGAGATCAAATCAAATCAAACAAGAGTCGGATGTGCTCATCTGCAATAAAATGCAAGTTCTCTTTGGAATTATATGTGTGAAATATTGTTTAAGTGAAATTGGAGAAATCATCAATGTTTCATTCTAAATCAAAGCTGTTTCCCAAGGAAGTCTGCTTTTCAACATCATCATCATCATCATCATCATCATCATCATCATCATCATCATCATCATCATCATCATCATCTACTGCCCAGTGTGGATCTTAGCACTAACACTTAAGTGGCAGACAGCATCTTTTATAAAAGCTAGCAGACAACCTTCCTTACTGTTTAAGGCTTGCCCTTAAGAAGAAATATTGCATATTATTTAACATAAGCATTTTGTGCTCTGTCTGAGAATTACTTTGAGATGCTTCCTGGCTGAAAAACATTGTTGTGATATTCAGTGCATATGTGCCAAGTCTTTTGGTCAGTCTCACATATCTTTCCATTTGCACATCTCTTGCAGCCAGACAATTGCATTTAAGTATAGTCTGCCAGTCCTGGTGCCAGCAGAAAAATTATACTGGCATAAATTGCTTCGAAGATTGAGCATCACTAATGAGATAATGAGTGGTTCTGCCTTGACAGTTTTAATGCAGGATGCATTGAAAAAAGATTTCCCTTTCTGCATTGTCCCAGTATCATAAGCTGGCAGGAAAAACAACCAGCAATCAGTATCCTTAACGTGAACAGAGGTGGTGCAGTGGTTAGAATGCAGTCTTGCAGGCTAATCTGCCAACTGCCAGCAGTTCGATTCTGTCAGAACTGAAGAAGCTTCTTGGATGAAAAGCAAAACATCTTCAAAGAAAAAACAAGAAAGTCCAGTTGCTTCCTGAAAAAGCACCTTCGGGACAGTGGTTCGATTCTCACTGGCTCAAGGTTGACTCAGCCTTCCATCCTCTTGAGGTCAGTAAAATGAAGTTTTTGGGGGCAATATGCTGACTTTGTAAACTGCTTAGAGAGGGCTGAAAAAGCACTATGAAGTAGCATATAAGTCTAAGTGCTATTGCTATTAACATGTGGTGGGGGCATGCTTGGATGAATGGAGGTGATGGCTTTGAATGGCAGGTTTAGCCCCTTGTCGAGTTGCAGCAGTGCAGGAATGGAAAAGATGCTATGAGGAACATTGAGGGTCATCCTGCACACCCCTTTCAGCCTTATAGCATGCCAGTCAGACTAACAGATGTGAAGAAGGAATGTGGAGTATAGGAAGAGGCAACAAATAATACTAGCTAAGCTCTTTCCTCAGTTAGCACTACAAGAAAATGGGGATGTTTTCTAGTAGAGCAACCTCCCATCCTGAAATAACCAAAACAGTTTAAAGTAATAAAAATAGGTAAAACCTTTTATTGATAGAGTCTATAATAAACCTCTATAGTGATGGAGCCTATAAAGCCTATAATGCAACCATTGATGATACAATCTGAAACCTGCTGCTAGAAGAAGCCATTTTTCTCTCCTCTTTTAAATTCACCTTATGGGCAGCAAAGAAACAGGTCTAGCTCTCCTTGAAAAAATGTACTAAACCCATATATTTACAGTATATATATGAAGCCAGCGTAAGATCGGACAAGTGTTTGGAAAGTTCCAATCAGACATTGCATAAACAATATCTCTGCCAAAGCCAGATGTCCTCAGCCTATAGCCAGGAAAGTTAGGTGGCAAGCGTACATAGGTACGAGTGGTGGTATTCAGCCGGTACACAGCGGTTCGGACCAGTTCGGGCGATGTTGTGACCTAGGCCCAAGTACCAGATTACCAAAAGTACCAATTACCAGACACAATCAGTCCTAAACAACCAAAGTTTATTAGAACAGCTGAGAATTACTTCATTCTCAGTTTAGTCCAAATTAATTCCAAAACAAATCCTTTAGAAAAAGTACTTTGGCCTTATCACAAACCTTTGTCTTCTTTGGCACCCTTTTCTTGGCAAAGCCCCATGAAGTTCAGAAACAAGAGACGCCGACTAGAAATCAGTGTAACAACATTTCTTTCCTACAAAGAGCCCAAGAGCCGTTGCTGCTTTTTTAAGCCTTATGGGAGGGGCCAATCATCTCCTGGCCTTACTCCCAAGTCGTCCTTTTTTCTTTAGCTGCTTTTGCCTTCTGGCAGTTCTTTGCATGCATGCACTAGGAACAGGTTCCTCCTGTTCCTCTGCCTCTCTGCTGTCTGCCTCTGAAGGCTCCGGAGTCAGCCCATCGCTCCCAGATGGCCCTAACCCCATTTCTGCCTCTGACGCACAGCCCTTGTCCGGGCCTTCCCCAGAATCCAGGACTGGCCCATGGTCCTTCCCAGCCTCCTCATTGTCCAACTCCGCTGCTAGCTCTGCCAGCTGTTGGTAGACCACAACAGGCAAACTGGTAGTGATGACCTGTGGGTGGGCCTGCCCACCCACCCTGGTACTATGCTGTCCTACTTAGCCACATTTTGTAAGCAGTGTGCACGCGTGCAAGCTGCATGTTTCACATTTTTGGTGCGCAGTGAACCGGTGGTAAAATTATGTGAAACCCACCTCTGATACGTATGTACATATGTATATATGTAATGTATGCATGTGTAATTAATTACCAGCTGCTGATTCCAGATCCATTTATTTATTTACTTAGCAAATGGCTGTGTATTTTATATGCCACAATCTTAAGTGACTCAACAAAACCTGTAAGACAGCGATAAAATAAACATACAAAATAATACCATACAAAGGAGGATCATTCCACCTGTCATGGGGTCATGACATCCATCATCCATTTATGCTGACTCATCCCCATCCTGGTCCAATGCTTGGGGGAAGAGTCAGAGCTTCACAGCCTTTTGGAAACCTAAAAGGTCCTCCAGATCTCGGGTGGGAAGCTCTTCCAAAGGGCTAGGGCTGCTACAGGGAAGGCATTCCAATTCTGTCCCTCTCATTATTTCCAAACTGCGTATGCTTTGGGGGGGGGTCTGAATTCACATTAGGAGTAGCACTTTTCAAAGTTTTGTTGTAACCTTTTATTACAACTCGAACCTTAATTCCAGATTATAGTAACTATAATCAGTATGGCCTTTTATCTCTTGATGTTTGGGGAGGAGGAGGATGAAAGAGAGAGAGAACTAGGAAAATGGAAGGGAAAGCATTTTGATATGGTGCTTATTTTATTTAATTAGTATTTTTGGGAGGAGGAGTGATTGGAATTATAATTTTCATTCAGATTGGGAGAGGAGGGTAAGGTATAAAAACAAAGCAGAAGGTGAAGAAGAAGAAAAAGTATTTTAATGTAAGTAATCCAATTGCAGGTATTGGGGGGAAGACTGGATTTTGGTTTTTTATTTAATTTTTGAGATGAAATTTTTGAGAGGAATGAGCCAGCCGAAGGAGAATAATACAATTCAGTTTTAACTTTGGTGGTTGTTGCGCTTTGCTGTTTATGTCCTCCAATCTGCTTTATAAAAAAATTAACACATGCTCCCGATAACTGTTAAAATAAACAAAAGAAAAGAAAACCTAGCTGCAGAATTTCAACTGAAAAAATCCCTTGTTAAAAATATAATTCGTGCAGTTTTCTAAAGATTCACAAGTATGAATTGCATTTCCAAAGATTAGATTTTGGCTGAAACTGCATTAACAGGTCCAAGTAATTCTGCAAGGTCAAATGTTGTTTTCCATATTTAATGCCAGTTGGACCTCTACAAAAGTTGACAATTTTCCATAAATGTAAAATATATGTAAAATATAAAATGGTTTTTCTAAGTCTCTCTCCCTTCTCCCCCCATTTCATTTAAAGACAGTCAGCTTGGTGTAAAATACTGGTATAGAATCCAGGATATCATAAATTCTAGTCCTCTCTTAGGCATGAAAGCTGGCTGGGTGACTTTGGGCCAGTCTCTTAGCCCAACTCACTTCACAGAGTTGTTGTAGAGGGGGACCTAGGAGGAAGAAGAGTATTAGGTATGTTTGCTGCCTTAAGTTATTTAAAAAGTAATAAAGGCAGGATAAAAGTCAAATAAATAAATTAAATAAATTGTCTATAAGGGTTTCCAGTTAACTATAAACATAGATACCCATTTCTGACAGCACTGTTATCTTCACCAGCCATTTCTCCATTGTGGTATTGTTGAAGATACAATATAATGTAATAGTCTTGCTGCAACAGTCATTAAAAACTTCTATGATATTTTTCTAGTTGTCTATCTATTAGTCCCAAAATAAAAGTCTGGTTTCAATTGTATTTTAATCTTTAAAATTTTCTGTCTTAACGTATGAATTTGTATCCAAAATTGTTTGGCCTTTTTTCTTTAACTTGTCCACCAAACTTTTTTAATTATTTATTTTTAATTATTTTAATTAATAACAAAAAGTGCCTTGACAAAAAAAGTGAAAAAATATGATAAAGAAAAAAACACATAGTATGATAATTATTTTAATAGTAAATTGTTATAGCTCTCTATACACTTATTTAATGCAAATATTATTCAAGTACTATATATTTCTAATGCAATTATGTATCATATTTTAACCTACTTTATTTGGTATAAACAAGTCCCCTATTTCATTATACTTGTCCATAGAAAGTCTTTAGGCAAGCCACTCATAGATGGCAAGTACAATCAGGTCCTTAACTCATTGAGTAAATGGGGCCATAGATTTACCTTTCCAAATGCAGCAATATCAGTCTTTTGGCCAAGGTGAGGGCATGGAGAATCCATTTATATTATGCAGTTGACAGGTACCAGGCATGTAATTCAAGAAAATATTATCCTCTGATCATAATCATATTTATATAGTCCATTAATTTTTCTCTAAATAAGCATAGGATATTGTAAAAACATGTGTTTAAACAAGCATTATCCTTATTATATCTCAAACAAAATGATTTTTGACAGCTCTTTTCTTTGCAAACATAGTGGAGTCCAATAAATTATAAATATTATATATATATATATATTTGTTATATAAGTCATAGTGTAAAGCAGGGGCGAAACTCCTTTTAAAAAAACCCAATTAACTATTTTTAAAACTCCTCCCCCCCCCAGTTACTTACCCAATTGAAGGGACAAGGCAGGCAGATTGAGTTGCTCACCGATGAGATGGATTGCAGGCAGGCAGATTGAGTTGCTAGCTGATGCAATTGTTTGCAGCAGCCGAAGCAAGGCAGGAAAAGTGAGCGAGGCCAAAAGAAGAGCAAACTGCTAAGTAGGCAAGTGGGGACCAGGCGATTGGGTGGGGATGGGAAGGGGGACCAGGAATTTTTACTACCAGTTCTCCGAACTACCCACCCCAATCGCTACCGAATCGCCTGATCCGGTCCAAACTGGGAGCATTTCACCCTTGGTGTAAAGGCCATTGACCCTCTTGCCATAAAAGTTAAGATGCTCTCCCATTGTTTAGGCAATATAGGAACCTCCAATTCTTTATTCCACTCATGCCTTAGCATCTGCCGATCAAATTGATTTATTGATAACAAATATCTATAAAAATTAATAATAGTTTTTATTTTATTTTAAAAGATTTAATGAGTTATTCTGATATCTCAGATGTTTCGGATGCTGAAAATGCTCCTGGTCTAAAAAATGTTGTTAACAAATGTTGTTGCTATAAATATTGTCATTAGATTACATCTAAGAGATATTTATCTTTAAATGAAGTATGTATTAAAAATTTATCTTCAATGTTTATCAATTGATTCAAAGTCAATACCCCCACTTCCATCAAATTTTTCCATATCATCATCTTTTTTCTAATTTGTAAAATTGGGTTTCCCCATGAAGTCAATTTGGCAGAGAAAAGGGCTAAATCTTATTTTTTATTATACATCCCATTCCATAACACTCTAAATATTTATTTACTTATTAAATTTATTGACTGACCATCTTACCACAAGGTAACTCTGGGTGGCTTACAAGGTTAAAAAGATAAAATATTACAAAACCTATAAAAAATATGAGCTAGATAATTTTAATACATGTAGAGCCTAATACTGTCCATCCAATCAAAGATGCTATATACTGTATACATATTCCAAAGTTTCCCAAATGCAAAAATTAACACCAATTTATTGATTGACAATAGGTACCGATTATGGTATAATTCCAGATCTGCTTTGGGATAGTGCTGTGAGTATAGACCTCTTGCCTCTCTCTTGATAAAGGTGTTTTCAAACTTCAAATTATCAGACTGTGTGGACTAAGACTTTGATGTTGATAACTACTGTACATGTCCCCCAAACATAATAAAATGTTCCTTTATATTGTTCACAGATTTTGGAGTTAATTATAAAGAGTTCTTGTGGGAAATGGATTTGTTTGGACTTTAGCAAGTCAAAATAAAGACCAGCAATTTAAAAAACTGGACACTAGAGGGAACTAAAATGCACAAGCCTGGTTACAGTTAAGTAACTGGAACATATAAAATGGTGCAAAACATTTTAACACTGAAAATTCTGAAAGACGCTTTTGAAAAATGGAATCAAAAGTAAGCATCAACAATATCAATAGCAATGTTTGTGTCTATAGACAGGCTGCATCCAAAAGATGCCATGGAAGAAATGGGAGATGAGGAACAAGTTTATTTGACAAGGCAGAGGAGGTATAAAAATGGATCTACAAATGACAGGTTATGTAAATGAGATAGAAAAGGATGTCTCACTGGACATACAAAAGAAACCGGTGGATGTTTTAAAAACATAAGAAAAATACAAATAATAAACCAAAGAAAGTGACTGTGATAATTCTTTTATATTGGATTTTAAAAAGAAACTTTTAAAGTTTTGAAGAATCTTGTGAGAAAGAAGAAATAAAAAGAAATCAAATTCTATGATATTATTTGAATGGGCTAAAGATTAAGACTGAAATACAACAATTGATAGCTTTGTGGATTTGTCTATAGATATGAGAAATGGGGTGGAGAGATCATTGACTAAGAATTACAAAAATTGTTTATACTTGTTGGGTAGAAGTTTGGAAGTCACTTTCTTTGATGTTTTTTTTCTCTCACACACTATATTGTTACCTTTCTTTCTATTTGCTATATTTTCTTTCTTCTCCTTTCTTTCATTTCTCTTTCTTTCTTTCTTTCTTTCTTTGTCTTTCTTTCTTTGTCTTTTTTTCTTTCTTTCTTTTTCTTTTAGCTTGAATTAGATTTTAATACTGTAAATTAAAATCTGTAGCAAAAATTTCTATATAGAAGAATACCATGCCAAACAAAGCCAAATAGTTGGAACATAAATCAATCTAGAATTCTAATTTGAGGCACAAATCATCAGGCTCAAATTATCATATTTCAGACACATTATGTGAAGGTTGAATTCCCTTGAGAACTACATAATGCTGAGAAAGGTAGAAGAAAAGAGAAGCAGAGGATGACTAGCAATAAGATGAATGGTTTATAGTAGCAGAGGGTGTATTGTTGAGGGATCTCAAGAACCAAGTTGGGGACAGAACATTCTGGAGAAGTTCTCTCTATATCAGGGGTGTTAAATTTGTGGCACATGGGCTGGATGCATCATGCACTGCCATGCCAGGTTTAGCGAAGGGGGGAAAAGTTGCGATAAATCACGTGAGGATGCCATGATGATGTGAGTTTGACACTTCTGCCCTATATGGTTGCTATGTGTTTGCAATGTGAAATTGACTTCATGGCACATAATCAACCACTTTGGCTATGACCAAATCTCAGAACAACTTATTGTGTCAATTTCTAAGTAATAACTTGTTAATCATACATAATATGACTTTAACAGTAAATGGATGAACTGATAAAGTGTGGCTGAATTTGAGCATGGAGGGGATAATTTGTCACCAACACAGATGAACATAGGTCATAAATGTGATATTGCTATGAGTCCCTTACAGACAATTAACCTCTCAACCCCGGTCCACTTCTGTTGAACCTTTTAATACAGATTTTGCAAGTTTCATAAAGTACTCAGAAGACGGTGTCATTTTTTATTCCTCAGTACACATTTCATTTCTCCAATGTTCTCTCTTAATATAGGTAATCCATATTAAGGACCCAAAGCAGATGCACAAATATTTGGCAATGTAGATATTTCACAACACTTTATTCTTATAGTATTTTGCATATCCTCCCTTCCATATTCCAAATTTCTGAATAATTGTGGCATCTGCAACATCATGTCTTGGCTTATCTTTACTTCATCTTTAATCTTTTAATTTTCCAAAGAAGGAGGAACATTTTTCTATGCACACCACATAAAAGTGGACGATCTATTTGTCAACAAGCTTTATTTATTTAAAAAAAATTGAATGACAATCCTTTTACATAATATTATTCTGTATCGGCTGATCTATTTTTTTAAATATATATTGTATTATTTTAATATTTTAATAAAACAAACAAAAAAATGACCGCCAAGCTGACAGATGGTCTGGCAGGATTAAGTAGATGGCTGTGCAGGTGTTAGGAACTGGGAGACATGGTCATTTAAACTCACTGGCAGAATCATTCTTCTCAGGACTCTCCAAAAACAGATAATTATAACAGTTTCTCACCAGTCAAGCTAAACCTCCACAGACACCCTAATCTCTCCATCTGGATAGTCCTTGATCCTTCTGTTAAGGATTTGTCCCTTCTGTTCAGCTCAGTTCATGTTCTAGAGAAAATAAGATCTCAACTAATTCTTATAAGCATCTTGAATCTCCAAGGGCCAGCTAACTGTAACTGGGCAGCTTTGCATGAGAAAGTTTTAATTATAAATGTATCTTTTAAATCACTGAAGACAAATCTCTACCCATTAATGTCTAGATGTTTACTGAGGAAAGGGTGGAAATGGGAAAATCTGGGAATGCAACAGTTTCTCTCTCTCTCTCTTTCTCTCTCTATTGATCTCTCTCTTTCTAAGAGAAGGCATTCCAATAAAATCAAAAGATTGATTTTGGATGGGACCAATCTTGTTAGCCTTTTAGGTTTTAATCTGGTGTGTAAATAAACTGTTTTACTTTTGGTGAGGGAGGCCATTGTTTATCCTTGGCTACTGGGACTATGTTGGGGAGGTTTGTGTTTTTAATCCTGTAAGCTACCTAAAGGCCCCCACCCACCCACAAATACAGACACTATTGAATAAGATCCTAGGCTTACAAACATGTTCACAGTTCATTACAAAAAAGATAGTTGGCATAAAGATCACATTCTCTTCTTTTTTCCAGCACTACTTACAGTTATGTAAAGTATGTAAGATAAGAGAGCCAGCTTCTTTGGAGAAACACATCATTGCTTTATCCTGTCAAGCAAAAGACCCCCATCTCTGATACATGTGTGGAACAGAAAAACAGAAAATTAATTATTAGCTGCACCAATCTTTATATGGCTGAATGATAGAAACCTTATTTTCAATTATTGTATATAAGAACAAAGTTGGGAAAGCAAGCAGAGCCCAACTTCTGGATTTTTCCCCCCATCCCTTAATAATAGCTCTGCTCTGGGACATGTGACCAGGTCAGGGCTTAGAATTAAGGAGTTACAATTATGAATCATAGGCCATCTGCCTCTCCCATAAGATTACAATTGGGGATTGTTTTTCTGAATGTTTTTTTTTCTCTGAAGTCCTCAGTCAGATATCCTACAATTTTTAACCCAGTGGTTGGGGCTGGGGTGTTGTTGTTTTTACAATGTACACAAACACAAACACACCAAATTTGATTCTGTCCTGTTCAGGTTTTAGAGCATTATCCTACTGAAGACAGTTAGTTTATTTATTTTGAACATTGAAAAAGATATAATCAGTGATGGGTTGCTACCGGGTTACACGAATGGTTATTTTATATGTGAAATTATGACCGAAATATTTCTGCACCTATATTGGTTCACACTGTCAGGAAGTTTCTCCTTAGTTTTAGGTTGCTTCTCTCTTTGTTCAGTTTTCATCCATTGCTTCTTGTTTTGCCTTCTGGTGCTTTGGAAAATACATTGCCCTCCCCCTTCTTTCTGGCAGCCCCTTAAAAGCCTGTTGCCTATCACACCCTTGGGCAAAGCATGGGAGCAATTTCATCCTTTCAATGGTCCATGAAAGTGCATCTATAGTATGTAGACAATAAAACTGAAAAATGGTGAACAACATTTTTACAGAACTATAGGTACGTTGAGGCTGGGTGTGACAAGGAATGGCTGGGAGGGGAGGGTCCAGGCGAGGTACCCCTTGACGTGAGTGACATTGACTTGGCCACGCTTACCCAGTCACATGACCATCAAGCCACACCCACTGTCACATGACATCAAGCCGCGGCTACAAAATAAGCCACGGCCACAGAACCGATAGTAAAAAAAATTAGAATCCACCCCTGGATATAATGATAGGGAAAGCATGCAGAAACATGGTTTTCTGAATTCTTTCCAACCCCTTTACTAACAATAGCCAATTTAGCTGAGATGGCAAAAATCTCAGCCTTTTTGAAAGACAATACGCAAGAAAGATATTTAAGTGAATGGAAAAAATGGATTGACTATATTCAAAACAGATATCAGACTAAGAGTTATCAGACTGCTTTTGAATGACTAGGATGTATTATTTTTGATTGTTTTGGGGGAGGTTAGGAATTGATGAGAACTGTAGGATTATAATTTAGCTAGGAAGGAAAATTTTTTAGTATATGTTTGTTTTATTTTTACTATAGCTTGTGTTTGTTCCTGGAAGTCGGGGGGGGGAGGGCGGAGGGGGGTTTTAATAAAAAAAAAAGTGAGTTTAAAAGCCTGTGAGGAGCAGGAAACTCCTCTGGGATCGCCAGAGGAGGCTTTTAAAACCTCGTTTTTTTTTCTTGTTTTTTTCCCCCTTCGGCTGAAGAGGATTTTTTTAAAAAAAACTTTTAAAGGGTTTTGATGATCTCTGCTCAGCCCCGTGATCATCAGAGGGTTTTTTTTTTTACTTTTAAAGGCATGTTTTGGCTGAAGAAAAACTTTTAAAAGTAAAAAAAAAACCTCTGCTGATGGTGGGGCTCAGCAGAGGCAGTGGGGGCAGGGCCAGGGATTTTTGCTACCGGTCCTCCGAACCAGCAGCTGCCATCACTACCTAATCGGGCGAGCTGGTGCGAACCAGGAGCATTTCACCCGTTTACAGCCCTCTCTAAGTGGTTTACAGAGTCAGCATATCGAACAATCTGGATCCTCATTTTACTGACCTCTGAAAGATGGAAGGCTGTGTCAACCTTGAGCCCATGAGACTCAAGCTGCCAAACTGCTGGCAGCCAGCAGTCAGCACAGTTAGCTGCATTCTAACCACTGCACCACCACAGCTCTAACAATGGCATCAGTATTTTTTCCCACATAACCAAGTAAGTTGTTTCCTCTCTGTATACATGCATGCTTCTGGTTTCCCCTTTTGCATCTGTGAATATATGCAGGTGTGCTCTAGAAAGCACAAAATGGGAGAAGGTATTAAAATTGAGCAGTCCATAGCATTCTGAGACACCACCAGAATGGAACTGGGTTTTTTTTTCTTTTTTTCCTAGAATTTTCTCTCCCCAATTCCCAAGCCATTTTCTATCCCATTTTCATACTCTATTTTTCTTTTTGGAGGGAAGTCGGTTTCCCCACCAAGTAGAATTTGCTCTCATTCTATTCCCTTTTTAGAAAGTTATCTTTCAGATGGACCTGCAAACAGGAAGGCAAGCAGAATTTTGAGCCTCATTACACCATTTGCTTCTAACATTTTATTGGGTTAAGATGAAAGTGATTATATGTCAGAGGGACAATCAGAAAATGAATCCCATCTATGCAACTTGTCTGTCTAGAGTTAAATTACCAGATACTGTAGTTTATAGGACCCTCTGGTATCATAGGAAAAGGAAGAATCCATTATATCACCTAACAGTTGGCAAAAGGGGTAAGAAAAAATCCTCTAAACTGAGAAGAAAGTTATTTGAGAAGCCGTGTTGTAAACATTTCATTTCCTGGATTGCTGGAAGCACAGTTTGATTAGGTTAATCATGTCCAGAGTGGATTGTATTTAGATCCAACTCATTTTTGGTTTAGAGGCAAGCTTTTCCCAGCAGGAGAAGAACATTCCAAATTTAATTTTACTCTCTTGAATATAAAATATATTTTATGATGTTCAGCTATTGCCAAGAATCCAGTTATTTTTTCTCAAGACATTTTCCAGTATTTCTGACATAGGGATAATGTCTTTTTTCTTAATTCCTTAATTCCACTATATTTTGTGATTCACCTTCCTTAATAATACTGACATGGAACCATCTGGGCATAATTTGCCCATAACCTTGCAAGACAATCGTAGGCTTATGTCAGTGGTGCCCATGGGAGGGGGTCAAAAGCGAAAGATAGAAAATGTCTCCCTGAGATTCAAACCCACTCCTTTGTACAGAAGGATTTGGATTGTGGGAACTCTACATTGGGTATCTTGCCCGGGATATTCAGAGGAATTGGGAAATATAAAAAGGAAATGCATGGAGGGGACAGAATAAATGTCTACAGAGATTCTCAGTTATCCAGGCCATGGTTGTCCCAAAGGTGCTTTTTCAAGAGGCAACTGGACTTTCTGGGTTTTCTTTTTCTTTGAAGACATTTTGTCTCTTATCCAAGAGACAAAGCTGAAAAAGCTGAAAAAGCTTCTTGTATAAGAAATGAAACATTTCTTTTGGGAATGTTTAAGACAAAATTAGATAAAAAAACAAGATACTTGATTTTGCACATTCTAACAGCGGCAAGGATTGTGTTCGCGCAATATTGGAAACTTAGTATCATACCACCAGAGAGTCTGATTATCCAAAAAGTATATGACTGTGCAGAAATGAACAGGCTTACCATAGAACTACAAGAAAAAGAAGATTCAGAATACTATGTGGTCTGGGAAAACTGGTACACATGAACAATCAATAGAAATAGAAAACAAAATATATATAAGGCTATTGATGATTAGATGTATATAATGTATATCGAAATTATATGAAAGGTAGATCCGAAATATACAATAATGTCACAGCTTTGTTGAATATGAATTGTTATGAAAAAAAAATTATATATATATATATATATATATATATATATATATATATATTTGTTTTCTGAGGTTTTCGCGGGTGTTTGTATGTAGGTCTTTGGTTATTCGGGTTTTCTCCCACGTAAAATTGGAAGTGTCTTGGCGACGTTTCGACGAAGTCTCATTCGTCATCTTCAGGCTTCAGCTTCGTGCTGAGCTTGTGCTCCAAAGCAGGCTGAAGCCTGAAGATGACGAATGAGACTGTCGAACGTCAAGACACTTCCATTTGGGAGAAAAATAACAAAGACCTATATATATATATATATATATATATAGGTCTTTGGTTGTTCAGGTTTTCTCCCGTGTAAAATTGGAAGTGTCTTGGCGACGTTCGTCATCTTCAGGCTTCAGCTTCGTGCTTCTGGGAGCAACGTGTTATTGCAGCTGTTTCTTCCTTTTTAACTGCTAGTGGGGGTTTGAACTGATTGCATGGGAGCTTGGCTGTGCTCTGATTGGATGGGGGGTTTTTTGTGCTCTGATTGGATGGGGGTGTGTCCTGTTTGGGTGGGGGCTTGGTTGTGCTTAGATTAGTCTGAGTTGCAGGGGGATTTGAGCTGGTGACCTGCACTGCTGCTGTTTGGCTTCGTGGTCGTGGTCGTGTACAGCAGAAATAAAATATAAATGTCAAAAAATTTAAAATACAATATACATTAAAATCTGATTCAATAAGCTGAGAAATTTAAAATTAATAAATAAAAATTATAAAATAGATTGATCCCCTTAAAAACCCCACTAAAACCCTCGATTAAAAATTTATCATTAGGCCAGCCCTGCTTGGTGAAAGAAGAAAGTTTTGAGCTCGCGCTTAAAGGTCCGAAGATCAGGGAGAAGACGTAGCCTCACGGGTAGTTCATTCCACAGGGCCGGAGCCCCCACAGAGAATGCTCTTCCCCTGGGGGCCGCCAGCCGACATTGTCTGGCTGACAGCACCCTGAGGAGGCCCTCTCTGTGGGAGCGCACAGGTCGATGGGAGGTTACTGACGGCAGCAGGCGGTCCCGTAAATATCCCGGTCCCAAGACTTTACCCCTGCAACATTCTATCCATAAGGATACTCACAGCAAAAGGGAGATGGGTTGTGATGGGCTGTGGAGAAGAGTTGAATATGTAATGATGAGACAATTGGAGAGACGCTGGAAATATCACAGGTTGAATAAAAGCCCTGATGACAACAGAGATAGCAACTCATTCTCAGTCTCTTACTCACACATACTGTAGTAGACTGAGCAGTACTCAAGGCACAGTGTTTGAAAAGCACAGTACTTAATAAATCAACCAAACTTTCCCCCTCCCTTTGCAGATTGCCTTCAAAGCAACAGCAGGATCTGCAAAAGTCCCTTGTAGCTTCTTTCACTACTGGCAACAATTGAGTATTGTAAGATATAATTTCCATTCAAGGCAGAAAAAAATAATTTGGAATGTTCTTCTCCTGCTGGGAAAATCTTGCCTCTAAATCAGATATCTAAATGCAATCCATTCTGGACATGGTTAGTTAGTCTAATCAAACCTTGCTTTCAGCAATCCAGGTGATGAAATGCTTACAATAAGCTTTCTCAAATAACTTTCTTCTCAGTTTAGAAGATTTTTTCCTTCCCCCTTTGGCCAAGAGGAGAAGTGAAGTGGATAAGATGACTCAGATGGAGGAGATCCAATCCATAAGAATCAATCAAGCTAAGAGGAAAGAATCAAAGTAGGATGGTTATAAAACTCTGTTGTTGCTTTGAGGACAATCTACAAAGGGAGAGGGAAAACTTGGTTGGTTGATTAAATGCTGTGCTTTTCAAAATGTACTCTGCCTTGAAGACTGCTCAACCTGCTATGTGTGAGTAAGAGATTGAGGATAAATTGCTAGCTCTCAGCAAGCCTTCTCTACAGGACAAAAGGGGATCATCCCATTAAGTTCAATAGTACTGTTGTTTGAAGTTCTATTTATACCGGTATGATACTATTTAGCTATCTGTATCTATTTAGGGCATTTTATTATTGAAGGTGCTAAAGCTGTTACACATTCTTCCCAACTAAGAGGTTAATGTTTTTTTATCGGATGTCTGAGGAGCAGAGGGGGAAAATGACTCATTAATGCCTCTCACTGGTAGTAGGCACGACATCAGGCTTTACGTAAATAAATCGCAAGGGAAGTGAAGAGACTCCCAAGTAGGAATACAAAAAGGAGATCAGTTTCTCAACCTCAGATCAGCATCTGCTTTAACACAGTGGCTACATTAAGAAGATGGTTTGTATGTCTTATAAATGGGCATTCGGTATTATTTCAATATCCTAGTGGTTCAGGTAGTCCTCGATTTATGACCACAATTGAGCCCAAAATTTCTGTGGCTAAGTGAGACAGTTGTTAAGTGAATTTTGTCCCATTTTACAATCTTTCTTGCCATAGTTGTTAAGGGAACCACTGAAGTTGTTAAGTTAATAACCTGCTTGTTAAGTGACATTGCACTGCATCACCATGGCTCTTTGATGTAGGGAGACTCTGGAGGAAGACGTCTACTTTAGTGACAATGTGAAAGTGACTGGACAAGTGAAGACAATGGTCAAATATTCCTGTATTTTATCAAGGAAACCATATGAATAGGGAATATAAAATGAAGTGTCCAATCGTGGGCCTCTCAAACCAGGTAGCAGTCAAAATTCAAGGCATGAAAAGTTAAGAAAGAATAGTGTTTTCATAAGCAGATAGCATATAGAAGAGACAGCACAAGAATATAATGCAATCCATGACCAAATAATATCAATTAGACATCATGAACAACTCTTTGGAATGATGATTATCCAAGCTTATGCTTCTATAACTGATGTAGAAGAGGTGTTTGGTTAATTGTATGAGCACATTCAATTGAAATGGACAGAATATGCAAGCAGAATGTGCTGTTTGTGGTTGGAGACTGTCATTACAAGTTGGATATATTAAGAAGGAAAGTAGTTGGAACTAGAAAGCCTAGATATCTGAAGTGAAGCAGGAGAATGACAGGATAATTGAATTTCTGCCAATCCAATTATTTCTTCATTGTTTACACAGACTTCAAAAACAAAACAAAAAACCCCCAACTATATACATAGACATCACCAGAATGAAGTACACAAAAATCAAATGAGTACATTGTTGGTAGACGGAGGTGGAAGACCTCAGTTATAACAGCAAAGATAATGCATTGCTCATGAGCAGGTCCAAATTAAACTAAAGCAGCAGAAGAAAACAAACCAGTTTTCAATACAATTGTGAGTTCAATCCACACCCTGTGGGCCGCATGGAGCTAGTAATGTGGCCCTACAAAATAATGAAAAATATTTAAAAATAAATGAAATTTTATATATTTTATATGTGACCAGAGATGGGATTCTGCCGGTTTGGACCAGTTAGGGTGAATCTGTAGCTCTGACAATGAGCTGAGAGCGAACTGGTTTGCTCTGACGATCAGTTGGGCCCTCCCGCCTGCCCCTGCGCTATACACACCTATATTTCCTTTGTTTGAAGCCCAGCTGATAGGCGCAACAGAGCAGATTGCCGCACCTCAGCTGTTTTAGTCACCGGGGCTGCAGTAGAAGGTAAGTTTTAGAACTCTTTTCAAATGCACTGCGCGCATGCGGAGCCTATGTTTGGCGCATGTGTGCTCAGCAAACCGGTTGTTACACTGGTTGAATCCCTCCACTGTATGTGATCCAAGACAATTCCTCTTCACTCAATGCAGCCCATCAAGCCAAAAGTTTGGATAACTGAATACCTCTCATTTTCAAAGAGAACATCAAGAATCACTTTGAAGACCTTATCCACATTGATGGGGAATCAGAAAAACCGTGGAATGAACTTCACTAAATTATTCATTTATTTATTTATACAGTTTATAGACTGCCCAACTTCTAACAACTCTGTGGGGCTTTTTTGTAAACACAAAAAAGAATCTTGAACAACCTCAGAAACAACATTTAGCATATAAATACAATATTTACAGAATATTTTCAAAGCTAGACATAATATGTTACTATCTGTATTGCCTCAAGACAGATACTCCAAAACCCATTAACCCAGCACACCTGCCTATGTGGTGACAAACAGATTGCATTCATTCCTTGTATATTATTATACTGCAGATTCTATGGGTATATTAAATTTATTTACATTCTGCCCTTAAAATGGAAATTCCAGGAAAGCCAGACAATTTCTATGTGAATAATTCTTTAGCCCTTTATTACTTGTTCAGTAGCCAAATTCTGTGTTGCTGCAAAATAAGGCATAACTGGTCTCAAAAATAATCACTTCTATTTACCATCATAAATTTAAAATATAGATTCTACAATTGTGCAAGTTATTTTGTTTCAGATGACATGCATTTTTACGCCATAGATTGCAATATTTTAGACTTATATTTGCACTGTTTATTAATATGTAAGATTTTAGTAGCTTATACATTTATTATAAATACATTTATTTATAAAATAATAAATAATATTTATTATTTATAAAATAATAAAATAAATTATAAACTCCTTGTTATGTTGATATTTTATCTCATGCATTTAATTTGACTTTCATGTTATATATTTTGTAAATTTTTCTGGTTATTGACTGAATAAATATTAGTGAAAAGAATGTATACAGAGGAGGCGAACTGGAAAAAGAAGAGTGTGATTTTAACATTGGAGGAAGAAATATCAGTAACCTGTGCTATGTTGTTGGCAGTATCCTGATAGCCAAGAAATGCAAATAATTTACTACAAGGTGTAGTAAAGTTAAGGAGCACAGTGAAAAATGGGAATAACATTAAATATAAAGAAGATCAAACTAATGACCATGAACACAACAACCTGCCTCAGAACTGACAGTGAAGATACTGAGGTGGTGGATAATTTCTCCCTTTAGGAGAAATCATCTATCAAAAGTAAAGGAACCAGCAATCAAATACAAAATGCTGCAGCTTGGCACTTGTTAGAGTAATAATTAAAGTCTTGGAAAAGATGCTGTGATATCTGCAAAGACCAAACTCAGAGAGGCAGTGGTTTTTCCCTGTGACACTCTGGAAACAAAAGCTGGACTTTGAAGAAGCAAATTGGAAAGAGTTTTGACATTGTGAACTTGGTTGTTCAAACACATTAACCCAGTGCTCTCACTTGAGGCACAAAAGACCAAGTTCAAATTATCCTACCTCAGACATTATGCAAAGACCTAACTCTCTGACAGAGGCTATAATGCTAGGTAGGAAAGGTGAAAGGAAAAATATGACCAATAGCAAGATGAATAGACTCAATTACAGTGGTGGTGATTGGCGCACTAATGGAAGACCTGAAAGAGACATATCCTCCTGGACAAAATTAATCCATGTAGTTGCTATGATGGCCTAGCCCTAGATGCTAAGATTTGGAACACATTTTGAGATGTCAAGGATTTTGAGCTTGGCAGAAAATGAAGTCTAATTAGGGCTGGCATTCTATCAAAAGTTTGGCAACATACAACTGTATGTCCTCCTAACAATTCTGTGGGGCTTTTTTGTAAGCACAAAAAATCTTGAACAACCTCAGAAATAACATTTAGCATATAAACACAATATTTACAGACTATTTTTGAAGCTAGATGTTACTATCTGTATTGCCTCAAGACAGTTATTCCAAGACCAATTAACCCAGCACATCTGTCCATGTGGTGACAAACCAGAGGTGGGTTTCAGCAGGTTCTGACCAGTTCTGGAGAACCGGTAGTGGAAATTTTGAGTAGTTCAGAGACCCGGTAGTAAAAATTCTGCCTGGCCCTGGCACCCCATTTATTCTCTGCTTCCCGAGTCCCAGCTGATCAGGAGGAAATGGGGATTTTGCAGTAACCTTGCTCTGGATTGGGAAGGGAATGGAGATTTTACAGTATCCTTCCCCTGGAATGGGGTGGGATTGGAGATTTTACAGTATCCTTTCCCAGCCAAGACCACAAAACTGTGCCATGCCCATCAAGCCACAAAACCCGCAGTAAAAAAATTTGAAACCCACCACTGTGACAAACTGATTGCCACAGAATACAACCTATTGCAACAACTTCCCTTTCTTCCTCCACACTTTCATATAGCACAGATGCTACATTTGGTTTACACATTCTTCTCCCTGGTGAAAGCTTTGCCACAAATGTACTGAATGACTTGAAATAAAGACAAGCAACATCTGCTGGTTTTTTTTTTAAACAGCTCTCACTTCAGTATATGGAGGCAGCTGTTTAGGAGAAGATGGTGTGTACTTCATTCCCAATTGCAGCTTTTCCATCCCTACTTTATTATTTAAACAGCATTAAAGAGGTAATATCTGAACAGAAGTTGACACCATACACATGTAAGAAAAGGAGAAAATTTCTTGAATAAATAAATTGACCCTCATATCATTTGAAATAAACTTGGCTTGAAATTCTATTGCTTTTCCAATAGTGAAAAACGGATTTCAGCATATGTAGTATAATTCTTGGAATGGAAACTCATACTTCCAATTATGTTAAATATTATTTGCAAAGATGGTGCAAATATAGTTAGAAAGAGATGATAACAATAGCCCTTTAGTCTGTGTAACCGATGCTACCTCATTTCAAAGCATTCATTAAAGCTGCTTGGGACAGCTCCGTTTTAACTGGCAGAGGGCTGCAGGATGTGGAGGTGGCTCACCTACCCTGGCCACGTCCATCCCAATCATGCCCACTCAGCCCCACAAGGTCAAACACAACCCTGATACAGCCCTCAATGAAATCAAGTTTGACACCCCGTCTTAGAGTGAGTAGTGAGTTAGCCCTGCAGTACTGTCTTCTAACCACTGCGCTACAACAACGTATACTAAAGTGAGAATAATAATGCTGCAAGAAAGGGCTTTATCTAAATTAATTGGCAGCAACCAGAAGTCTTTGTAGCATCTCTCTATCCCTCTCCCTCTCTCTCTCTCTCTCTCTCTCTCTCTCTCTATCTCTCTCTCTCTGTTGATAAACAAGGACTACCTGTATTTATGCACTACTACCCCTTCTACTCTAGTGCTGAGGAGTCAACATCACTGTAGTGTTACTTCCAACAACTGATTTTGAGAATAGCATATATGACAAAAGTATAACAGGCTTAAGTGGAGAAAGAATAATAATCCAATTCAAAACATATAATCAAAATTACATTAAACTAAAACACAATGTTGAGTATTACCAGCACAAAATATAAATAGAAAAGAAAATATTTTAGTATTGAATAATTTGAATAACTGTTCGAATGATGTTAGTGACCAACTGTAAAACAATTTATTATCAATTTTCCCTATTTATAGCTTAAAGTAAATATTATTAGGTAGTTTTTTTCCCATAGCTCTTCCTTTTATTCTATTGTAATTACTTCTTAGGAATTGTGCATTCACTTTGCCATGCATTTTTTAATTTGTTCCCTCTCCATCTTACATTTCCATAACAATTTATAAATGTGTCCCAATAAATTATCTTGATTTTGTATCAGCATTTCAAACTCTGTTATCTTTCTCAGGGCCTTTTCTTCTTTCTTAAGGTCACCTTTTATTCTTCTAGCAATCTGTTAAATACATGCACCATGGTAAATTCCTATCTTCCTGAGAAATGTTTTCTGAGTCTGACTAATGAGATGATATCAAACCTGTCCTCATTACTGTTTTACCAGCATACTGACAGTAGGATGAGGCTATCCCGCTGGAATGAAATAGCCAGGGGGGAAATGCCTGCTTTTTTCTGGTACATTTTTGGGCCAATCTAGAGAATAGCTGGAGTATGGTGATGCTTGGATCTTTGCTACAACCTACCAACGAAGAATTGAAAAGAGAATGACCCACTGTTTTTTCTGTTCTTTCTTGGTTTTTCACAGTCTTTATGCTTTCAGAGACTTCTCAATCTTATCTAACCCTGATAATTCCTCCAGGCAAGCAGCCCACAGGCTTAGCTTTTTTATATACAATGCAGCTATAGCTACACCACAGAAAAACAGGATTCCCCCCCCCTTTATAATCTGTGGTAATTTTTGCTGCCAAGGTTTCCATGAAAATAGCAGTTTGTGTCTTTTTACTGGCTTTATCTGGAAATGTTGGTGAAAAAAAGGACAGAGCTTTAGGGAATGCGGCATTTACATCTGCTTGACTAGGAAGGTGGAGTTGCCGAGGGATCAATTGTCAAATTGCTGATCTTGAAAGAGTGAAGTTATAGAACTAGAAATATATACTAGCTTACCAAAATGGGTGTCAATAGATGGGGATGTCAATATGAAAAGAGAGAGAAAAAGAAAACAATAGTCTTCCAGATGTACTTGATCTCAGTTTGATTGATTATTAACTGGGAAACTCATGCAACAGAACTGTACAAACTCATATAGTGCATAAGCAAAGGGGTCTGGAGAAAGAGAGAGAGAGAGAGAGAAAGAGAGGGAGGGAGGGAGAGAAACAAGAAGTATCAGTTCATCTCCATAAGGTCTCTGGAGATATATAAATCTATGTATCAATATCAATATTTATATATCTCTATTTCTACCTCTACCTCTATCTCTGTCTAGTATTGTGAAGCAGTAAACAATGGACTGGACACCATCTGCTGAGATACATCTAAAAAAACTGAGTAAATTTCACTTAAAGCCCAGTTAACCATGGCTATGGAGAGGGTTGAGATTCTGTGTCTGTCCGTCTCAATTCAAGGTGCTGTGAACCAAGTAATAAAATGTTAAGACAGAAAAGAAATACATCAGAAATATTAATGACAGAAAAGGAACCAGTTTGGTCTACTAGTTAAGCCACCTGGGCTAGAAAACAAGAGTTCAGGTTCTACTTTAGCTATTTTTAAAAAAATCTACCCAGAATACTCTTCAGTCATCCTCTGCCTAAAATAGTGGGAATTGTAATAGATAATCAACTGTAATTGTAATAGATAATAATTGTCCGGAATTATTTACCACAAAGACTCCCTCTCCCCATTTGTCTTTAACAATAGCACAAAACTGCCCTGTTAACATCTATTTTATGTCATGTCCCCATGACTTTGTCTTCATCTAATCCCCAGACCATGAGTGAAAGAGATTGAAATCATCCGAAGCTGCCTTGAAGAGAATCTTCAAGGCAGCTTCTAAGGTATATAAAATCTATTAGGCTTTTTTACCTATTAACTTGGAAAAAACAGATGATTGACAATAAATGAGAATTGAAGCAATAGAAGCAAGATTTCCTGCCAGTTTAGTTTTCCCCTGGCTCAAGAACTGTAACATTATAACCTAATAGTAGAGAAAGGCATATAGAATAACCTAAGATGAAGTACTGGTATCCATAGGATACCTGTATAATAAAGTGTAGTTTGTCCCCTTGGGATAAAAAATAGCTACACAGACCAAATTGAACCAGAAAAGGTACACTTTCTTGAATCAAGTAGAGACTTAAATTAGCTACTTTAAAACCATGAGAGATGCAATCATGGATTCTCATAATCTTGTTTTTGCACCTTAAAGACAAGTCATTTAAAGTCACTATTAATCTCACCATACTATCAGGTAACCAAGAGTATCTAATAGTGTAATGGATAAGGCATTGGACCAGAAATGGGGACTCACTCTCAGCCTAACATTACTCACAGTTATAAGTTACTATGCCCTCTTAGAGGAAAAGGCAACACAGACATCTTACAAGTAAACAAATATGGTTTAAAACATCAGGTTACAAAGGTCAGGGTGGTTGTTTGATCACTACTAAATCAATGGAAGTTTGTGGATAACATAGTTTAATACAGTAAAACTTTTGCCTTAGGAAGCAATAGTAATAGCACTTAGACTTATATACCGCTTCGAAGTGCTTTACAGCCCTCTCTAAGCAGTTTACAGAGTCTGCGTATTGCCCCAACAATCTGGGTCCTCATTTTATCGACCGGGGAAGGATGGAAGTCTGAGTCAAATTTGAACTGGTCAGGATTGAACTGCTAGCAGTCAGCAGAACTAGCCTGCAATACTACATTCTAACCACCACAGCTCATTGATGCAGATTTAATTAAGCCAGTTCCCTAAATGAGAGGCTAACTTCTGCTGAATAGAAGCAAAAAGAAAAGGCCATGTGTCTGGCTGTGTTTTCATGTTCATGCTTTTATATTAGTAGCACATACTTGGTTATTATCTCAAGAGTAGCAAGTTTTTAGAAAGAAAAAAGTATGGGAAGAAAAATATTAGCTTATATCAAAATCAGAGAGGGAAAAAGATGTGATGCTCTAAGATGACATATTCCAGAGAAATCCTTCCATGGGAATTAGGTCACAATGGGGAATTAAGGTAAAAGTATGACATTAAGATTTTAAATAGTTTTACATTGTTGGGAGAAGAGAAGTCAAATCCCTTAACTATCATTCAGTTTGTTAAATGAGGAATAGAAGCTTTAAAAAGCACTGTACTTTGCAGATGCAGTTCTTAGGAACAACGGCTTTTTAAAATAGTTCTTTATAAAATTTATAATTTTTCCAATGTGTGTATGTGTATGCACATGTGTGAATAATGTCACTCGTCTTTTTATTCTTTGGTCAATGGCCTCCTTTAATGCTTCCTTTTCTAGTTTAATTCCAGTTTTGGTAAACTTGCTTAAGCTCTTGAAACATTGTTATCCTAATTCTGTTCTTACTGCAGTAAACTTAACAGGGCTTTTCACTCATTTATTTAATGAAGAATTATTCATAAATGTCTTTATCAGCTTGGTTATTAAGCTATTTATGACAACAGAGAACTGACAGCATAATTAGGAATCCATTTTCATCCTTCTCTGCTTGACCTCTTCTTCCCTTCGTGTTTTGAGCTCTACTTTTTAATTCCTGGAGCTGTCTCTGTATTATTATTATTTTCAGGATCACCTTTCCTTTGGTTCACAGTGCTTTATAATTTTAAGAACAATGATGCCCATATCCCATTTAAATATGTTGTTCCCATTTTAAAACTCCCTGGAATATCTGGAAGTTGAATGAATTCATGCTCTGAAAACCCAAAACCAGCTTCTGAATGATAACATTTTGAGATTATGGTGGAATATCCTACTACTAACATTTTGAACACCCGAGTTGAGAAAAAAAATATGCATGGAAATGCATAGAGCTCCATAGGAATTCTAGCTTGAATTCTTCTAGTTCAAGGAAGATACAATGCAGACTATGTGGCTGATAATTTACATTCTTCTTCTATTGTCCAGAGACACTGGGAGTCAGGAGGCATATACATTTAATATGAATAATAACGGTCTCTATGCACACATACACAAACATACTATTACATGTATACCTATATTAGGTATTTGTGAATGGAGTCTATATTAGCATTGTAAAATGCTTCAAAATGGAAGAGATTCCCATTAGCTAATGTTCAAATGAAGCATCTCCTCAAAACTGCTTCATCAAGTCAAATGGCCCCTTAGCTTTTAAGAGAAAATTAAAACCCTTTATATCGTTTTGCTTAGCAGACCCATCAACCCAGATTGAGAAAAAAAATCAGTTTGGTTAACATGTTGGGACTCCCCAAAGCATGCACCTGAGACAGGACTAGTTTGACCCATAATGGCTGGTTGTCTTCAGAACATACTCTGGAGCAGCGGTCATCAAACTTGGCAACTTTAAGACTTGTGGACTTCAACTCCCAGAGTTCCTCAGTCAACTCTGGGAGTTGAAGTCCAATGTCTTAAAGTTGCCAAGGTTGGAGACCCCTGCTCTGGAGAACTTCCACTCCATACACTGAAGTTGATCAGCCTGGAAGTATTTCAGCCAAATTCTGGGGATGGGAGGAGTCTGAGAAAAGCCTTTTCTGGCATCAAATGATTTGAGGTTGCAACAATAAGAATCATGTTTCTTCCATTGCTTGAATCTCTTTGCTGAAGCAAATCTCAATTGCTTTGCATAGGCTTAGTATCTGTATGCTTGGAAGCAGGCAAACATATCAAGGAAGCACATATAACTTTGAGCAAAAGCTCATAACATGCTTGCCCAATTCACTTCTTGGGCTGAAATCATTTCTTTATCCTGTGGAAGCTAAGACAAATACTTCCATGCACGAAGTTTAAGGTAAAGAATTAGGATTGATAGGAAGACTAGTAACCAGTAGCGGGTTCCACTTATTTGCTACCAGTTCAGAACTGTGCGCATGCAAATGCAAGCACTCACTTTGCTCACATGCAGAGAGGGTCCATGATGACGTCCGGGTGGGTGGGCAGAGCCTCCCAGCACCACCACTACTGGTTCACCTGAACCGGGGCAAATCAATAGAAACCCACTACTGCTAGTAACCCATGAGAATATTCATATGATGATTGAGAAGAGGAGGGGAGGAAGGGTGGGAGAGAGAGAGAGAGAGAGAGAGAGAGGGAGAGATGATAGAAATCAAGACACATACGTTTGCATTTAGATGATGCTTTCTTATCAGCTGAGAAGCTAAATGATCTAAAGCAGTGGTGGTCAACCTGGTCCCTACCGCCCACTAGTGGGTGTTCCAGCTTTCATGGTGGGCGGTAGGGGTTTTGAAGCACTTTCCTTTTTTTTAATTTAATTGACTTTTTAAAAAAATTTCATAGCATTATTTTAAAAAGTTTTCATTAGGTTTTCATAAAATTCCCCGTGACAATTTAAATTTCTTAAAATATACTATTTGTATCGCCCGCGCATAAGTTTAGTTCACATTATGTAAGTTCACATTACGTAAGTTCACATTACGTAAGTTCACATTACGTAAGTGAAACTAAATGGTGCTATAGTGCAACCGCAAACAAAAGAGTCTCATCCTAGAATAGCTCATGCATCTCCCCCCACACCACCCAGCTGTAACAGACAAGAAGAGCTGGTAGCCAGTGGTCCCCTCCCCCAAATCCAATCCACAATGCGCGAGAGGCATACACAGACTACGATACATTTTATAAATCACCATTACTGTGGAACCGGTGGGCGGTTAGAAAATTTTACTACTAACAGAGATACAAAAGTGGGCAGTAGGTATAAAAAGGTTGACTACCCCTGATCTAAAGTAAAAAAAGCCACGGTGGCGCAGTGGTTAGAGTGCAGTACTGCAGACTACTTTTGCTGAAAACCAGCTGCTAGCAGTTTTGGCGGACTGAATCTCACCAGGCTCAAGGTTGACTCAAACTTCCATCCTTTTGAAGTCGGTAAAATGTGGAGCCAGATGATTGGGGGCAAAATGCTGACTTTGTAAATCACTTAGAGAGGGCTGTAAAGCACTATGAAGTGGTATATAAGTCTAAGTGCTATTGCTATTGTTAAAGTAAAAAAGGAACATCTGAGCAAATGTGGATATGTTCAGTGCAGCTGCCAGTTTAAAGAAGCTGAAAAAGCCTTTTTCTTTGGTTATACAACGGCCTTGTAATCTTAGAGTATTTCTGTTTGAATTAAGAAGCAGCCAATAGCATATCCAATCCAAAGCACTTTATTGTCAGTGCCTCTTTAGCACAAACCATGAAGGAAAATTCAAGTGCTCTTGTAAAGACCAAATTATTTAAGGCCACTTTTACCCTGGTTACATTGCAGAGATTATATAAAGTAGTATAAGATTTTTATTAAATTCATCAGAAGCAAAGGTCATTATCATGCATGGCTTTAAATCACTGCAGAAAGTAGACTTTATTTAGGGTTTATTTAATCAGATTTATATGGTACACCATTCATTACTAACATGAGTAACTTACATACCTATCATCTGGGGGGGGAAAGGGGGGTAAAGTTTTAGCCAGTAAAAATACTAAAAACTATTTTAATAACTGCATCCTCTTTGTATACCAGGGAATGCTTAAAAATCAGTTAAACAAAACACTCAGGACAGGAAGGATCAACTTTATACCTTCTCAGCTGTTTCAGTAAGTCTTAATTTTGCTGTATTTATATTTTATAATCACCATTATAACAGAAAGAAGGACAGACAAGATGTTCAGCTAACTGCTTTCCATCCTTTAGAGTTGCAGCACAAGTTGACAGATATAAACGCAAGGGAAAAAAAATCTCATCAGATATTCTGCATCGTGCTTAGGAAGAAATAGACAAGAGAATGCCAAATGAATGAGACTCTGAGTAGCTCAAATGAGGCTCTGAGTAGCTCTGACTTAAGATAGAACCACGCTAATGGAAGAACTTTCTCAGCTGTCATTTCTCATCAAGGATAATAAATGATGTACATTTATGCCCCTGAAAGATGAATATGTTGCTCTAAATCATTTCACTTTGTTTGCTATAGTCTCTGCTTCTTGTAGCAACTTGATCTAACATTACTACATGCACTACTGCTTTCATCTTTGAGTCTTGGAATCCCAGGTATCAGGCAAGAGCTTTATGGCTGTTATTTTTGTGCTGGAAAAAGAGGTTCCCTGTATAGGATCTGTACCCAACCAGGGAGAGAGGAGGAGAGGGGGAGGGAGGGAGAGAAGAGGAGAGGGGTAGAGGAGGAGGAGAGAGGAGGAGGAGAGGAGGAGGAGAGGAGGAGGAGGGAGAGAGGTGGAGAGGAGGAGGAGGAGGAGGGGCAAGGGAGGAGGAGGTGAGGGGAAAGGAGGGAGGAGGAGGAGGAAAGGGGCAAGGGAGGGAGAGAGGTGGAGAGGGAGGGAGGAGGAGTGGGGGTGAGGGAGGGAAGGAGAGAGAATGTATTCTAATTTGGGCATATGAACATACATTCTTTTTTTGTATATGTTTTATTTGCAGTTTTCCTTTAACAACCAACATATTTTATGGACAGTGTAATGATTGGGTCAATACATTTTTTACACACTGCTAACAATAATACAATTACATCTACATAGTTTTTATATTCCATCTTCTATATATTAATGCACATTATAATTATAATATATTCTTTAATGTATCAATATGTATAATACTTTTCCCCCAATTTGTACTTATTTTTTCTCCACTTGTTGGGGAACTTGTTGGGGTTCTTCCATACTCACCTCTTTACCTTTAAAAAGTACTATTCTCTCTTTATAATTCTTTGTCGCTTTACATTCTAATACATTGCCAATAAGACCCAGTTTGGTTTAGTGATTATGGCACCAGGCTGAAACCAAGAGACTGTGAGTTCTAGTTCCAGCTCCACAAAGCCAGCTGGATGACTTTGAGCCAGTCATTCTCTTTCAATCCTAGGAAGAAGGCAATGACAATCTGAACTTCTGAAATCTTGCCAGAAAATTTCAGGACTTGTCTACAGTCAATACCAAGTCAAAGGCACATGTGCATAGACAAAAACTGTGAAGAGCAGGGCTAAAGATCATAACTTCAACTCTCCCTCTCTCCCCATGCATTTGCTTCTACATGGAAATGTTATTTTTATATAGAATATTATTATATCTACAAGGGAATTAGAGAGCCTTTTCCCACTCCTAACTTAAAACGCAACCCACCCATCCTTGAGGCAGTACAAAATAATGCTGGTGCAAAATCTGCAATATTTTAATCTCCCAAATTGAAATAATGTGAAATAAAGAAGCAAATGGGAATACAGTGGAATACAGAGGAGCCTGCAGCCTCTGGCCCCATTGGGCAACTATCTGAGTGAGAGTGAGAGAATTGAAACTGACAAACACAGGGAAATTGGCAAATAAGCAACACAAGCCTAATTCATCATCCCTCCTTATTTTCTGGACACTGCAGTAAGAGAAAACCAAGCTGCTGCATTGTAATGTAACACAGTTTAGCTGTTTCTGACAGTGTGAGAACTAACTCGCACACATATGGGAGCCACACTTTTCTAAATCAGTTTCTGGGGACTTCTACTTCAGCTAAAAAGACTTTTAGACTTCTGGGTTCCCACAAAATCAGCCGTGCTAAGAACAGAACTGATGTGTTTTCCAACTCAGCTGTAGCTGAACGTCACTAGAAGGGCAGCAAATTAAAGAATTTTTTTCCAGATTTATTTTTAAAAGGTTCTTTAAAAAAAAAAAAGAACTTCAGGGCCTCAAAATAAAAACTGCAATTCTTCCAACTCGAGAGTACAAACCAAAAAATAGGTAAAATTGATAAGTATCCATCTCTGCATTCTCTGTAATCTGGGACAGGTGAAGTGCCAGACTACAATATTGTGCAACGTGCCATACTTTATGTACAGGCGAAGTACATAAATATTGCCATACTTTGAAGTACAAAGATATTGCCATACAATATTGTACAAAGTGCCATACTGGAGGGGATTATTGTTGATGCATGCATGGCATGAACTTGTGGCAATGCAGGGATTTTAAACCACACATTTGCAGCATTTCAAATCAGCAGAAGCAAAGACAATTGCAGATCACCTTCAAACAGCTTCTCTGGATTTGGGAAATAAAAACAGAGGCAGCGTAGAAGTGCCCTGAAATTAAAAGTTTTATATGCTAATTTCTCACCATGTTATTTATATTTACCATGAAGATGGATAGCTAAACATCTAAATCTAAACATCCTGTATTCTACATTTCTATGATGCTGCCATGTATAACAGAAAGTGCATTTTAAAAATATTTTTATTTCCCTGACATCATTCTGTTAAATATTTTCTAAGATAAGCTATCCATAAAAGTATTAATTTGGCAAAAAGCTCTTAAGTACATGCACTATATTAATTATGGTCTTGATATATGTTAGAACTTAGAAAATAGTGCTATCTATTAGAATAATCATAATGATGATATTGATGATGAAGTTATCTGTTCACTTGTGTCCAACTCTTGTTGATTCTATGGGCCAGGTCTTTCCATATCTTCTGATCTTGCATTGCTTCTTTGAATTTTTCTATGTATTGGCTGGTGTCAGCTTTGAAGAATAACAATATGGGTACTACATTCCCTGTATTAATTATCTAGACGTTTTGCATGAAGTATCAGTGGTACAATCCAACTGTCCTTTTCAATTAGATGGTCAATGCTTTAAACAGGTGCCTGGGATTAGCAATGGGCTGGATGAAGATAGATAAAAATCACATCAAGACAAGTGTTTTTGCTAATGGAAGATCTAATTGATATAAAAGCTTGTAGGGAATATTACTTTTGAAGATCACTTTTGTTAATATTTTTTTACATAAATGTATTCATTTCTCTATTGAAAGGCATTTCCATTGCACCAAGCCTACCTAGCATGAAGGAGACTCTTTGAATTCCTTTTTGTGCTTGAAGCCAAAATGAGTCATCTTCACCATGAAATACAAATTTGCACACAACACTGGTGGTTAATTACACCCCCTGACTCCATTAAGAAGCGAAGTGACAATTTCAACCTGTCCCTAGGGGGCCATTGTAGATGCTCACTTACTATCTTCCCCCACAAATGCTGCTGTTATAATTCAAGGGTTGCTCAGAATAATCAAAAGAGTATTTCAGGAGACACATCACAGCCAGCAGACTGTCAAGGCATTGTAGAGTAAACTCAAGAAAATCCTTTCTCCAACAAAGATCAAATATTGGTGCAATCCTGAGGAATGTTCCTGCTTCTTCTTCCCACTAGGTAGGAGATCATCAATTCTTCTAATCTATATGGAATTTCTTATTCGCAGTCTATAGGAAAACCACAATGGCTGCTCTGAGTTTTGACAGAGAAACTGTCCAGCAGGTGCATTATTGGCACCAGCAAGCTTCTAAAGAGAATTTAGGTAATTGGAACATTTGCTTTTTCATGTTTCCAAAAATTGCTAATGGTTGAAGTTGAGGAGAAAGTTTGGTGGATCTTTGGGGATTGAATGGGAAGAGTTAATCCATTAAACTATGTTCTTTATATATTATGATGGAACTGGACAAAGAAATGGTTCAAGGGTGAAGGAATTGTATTTCCATTGTAAAGCTCTTTCTCAGATAAAATCCATTCATGACACCATTATTTTCATTTCTGCAATTCTTACAGGAAGCCCTGGGTTCCACAGAGCACATAACCTGTCATAAAAATTCAGTGCTGACCCTCAAATACTCGATATTACTCATACCAAAGAATGAAATTAAACTGTATAATCTTTAGGCAAAGTCAGTTACTTCTAGGTTGAAAGGCAACTAAGCCATTAAGGAATATATTTAACAATTGCCCAGCGTTGTACACAAAGTGTACATTAAGTTGTACACAAAGTGAATGGCAAACATTTTCATGTTCTGAAGCGAAACTAAAGAAGAAACAAGAAATACAAAAGGAAGATATGGATCAAAAAATAAAATAAAAACCAAAACCCAACAGGCCACAGATTAACAGATTAACAAATTAACAGATTAACAGATTTGGAAGGGACCTTATAGGTCACCTAGTCCAAACCTCTGCTCAAGCAGGAGACCCTACAAATGGCAGTCCAATCTTTTCTTGAAAGTCTCAAGTGCTAAAGCTCCCACAACTTCCAAAAGCAAGATGTTCCATTGGTTGATTGTTCTCACTGTCAGAAAGTTCCTCCTCATTTCTAGGTTGAATCTCTCCTTGGTCAGTTTCCATCCATTATTCCTTGTCTGGCCTTCAGGTACTTTGGAAAATAGCTTGACCCCCCTCCTCTCTGTGGCAGCCCCTCAAATATTGGAATACTGCTATCATGTGTCCCCTGGTTCTTAACATAACATATAACATAACATAATAACAGAGTTGGAAGGGACCTTGGAGGTCTTCTAGTCCAACCCCCTGCCCAGGCAGGAAACCCTACACCATTTCAGAAAAATGGCTATCCAATATCTTCTCTTCCCTAGACTAGCCATGCCCAGTTCATGTAACCATTCTTCATATGTTTTAGTCTCCAGTCCCCTTATCATCCCAGTTGCTTTCCTCTGCACTTTTTCTAGAGTCTCAACATCTTTTTTATAGTGTGGTGACCAAAACTGGATGTAGTATTCTAGGTGTGGTCTTACTAGGGCTTTATAGAGTGGTATTGAAAGCATAGCCATAAATAAATAAATATAATGTAAGTCAGTAAGACTGAATTTGAAATAAAAATATGTACAAAGGATAAACATGTACTTGCTAAAATGTATAAATTTTTATTGAAATTTGAAATAATAAGAACAAGTGAAAGAATGTATGATAAAGTGGGCTGAACATTTTGGTTATAATAATACAGATGAAACATAGGGAAATATGTGGCTGAAAGGACTGAAATTTATACTGTGTTAAAGTCTTAAAGACATTTTGATAAAATGATGTACTGTTGGTTATATGTCACCAGAGAAATTATCTAGAATATAAAAGGCACTTCAAATGCATACTGGAAATGTGAACAGGAAGAAACAATTTATCAGGCTTGGCAGACATATAAAAAGCTATACAATTTTGAATTCAAATGCATACACTGATTCAGAAGATTGTAAAGATTAATATACAATTGAGACCAGAAATCTTTCTTTTGGGCAGTTGGAAAAAAGACACGAAACTTTGCTTTTGTTAACTGTTAACATTAACTGCAGCAAGACTATTGAATGTATAAAGATGGAAAGATTTGGCAATGCTTAGAATGAAGGAATGGTTAGTGAAGATCATAGAACTTGCTGAGATAGCCAAATTGATTCCTTTTATTAAAGAAAAGATGATAATCATCTTTTACTCTAGTTGTTTATTGCTGACTAGAAATCCAATATGAACTGTTTACATGAAACTGAAATAAATGAACTTACGATTTATGGTTTTGATGATTAGAAAGGATAGATAATGGAAAGAAGAGAGACATGCAACTTTAGAGAAAGAAGTACATTTGTAATTGTACTGTTGTAAAGATCGGAAGACACTTCTCTGTATCTTTTTTCTTTCTTTTTTCCAGTGTTGGGATTCAGCCAGTTCGCACCACTTCGGGAGAACCAGTTGTTAACTTTCTGAGCAGTTTGGTGAACTGGTTATTGGAAGAAATCACTAGGGCAGAGAACCAGTTGTTAAATTACTTGAATCCCACCACTGCTTTTTTCCTTTATTGCACTTCTAGTTTTCTCTTTGGTTTCATTTTCTTTCTTCATATTAGTTTTTAATCTTTTTTTTAAAAAAAACTTTAATAAAATTATATTTAAAAATGGAAGAAACAGTTGTGCCACCTTCCAGGCACAAGAAGTTCTCAACAACTAAAATTGTTTAAAACCTTTATTGTTAAAAGAGGTGCAGCATGCCTCCCAACTTAGCATAGGAAAAATGTCCAGTATTTATGGGACCAGATTCAGGGCAAAGCTGCACAATTACAAGTTGTTGTTTAATCTGGCAGCTGGTACTGAAATCTAGAGAAATGAGCTGGTCAAAAATGATGCTGTTCCATTTTCAGCATTGAAAGTATGATCTAAGTTACATCTCTGTCAAATTGCATGCAAGCTGGAACTACCTGTGAACCACCTTCAGGCATTACAAAAAGGATATACTGTATATGGACATGTGAGTCAGAACAGAAATTCTTCCTAGATTTACTTGTTGACATCACATATGATACTACCCTTTCTTTTAAATGTCAACTCCTGTTGTATAAACTCTGCATCACAGATACTGTGAAATCCATGTTGTGTGAGTCCATGGATGCCAAACTGGATGGGAATTAAACAATAATTTTATTTAGCAAAGCTAGCAAGTAACCAAAAAAATCATTGGTCTCTTGTACTAGGGACAGGCCAAAAGCAAATATCAAAATTTATACTGGAGTTGATCAAAGTACAGCCCACATAAACAATATAACAAAGCAGAAGAAACACTTACAACTAACAAGAGTGGGTTATACAGCCAGATACGTTCTCATAATGCAAGAGGCAATAAAAGAATACTTTGAAAAGGTAGCATCCTTGTTTACAGAGCATGTCAGTGCCTTGTTGTTATTCTAGGAAGCTTGCAGACTGCTTTCTTCACCACAATTCCAGAAGAAAAAAGATAACAAGGCACATTCCCAGGCCTTCAGCAATTTCCAAGGACATCAGTCTAGGACATGCATTTTAAAGTTATATTAACAAGAGCCTGTTGTTCTTTAATTATATCGAGGACTACAGTTATATTTGGCTATAGGTTATACAAGATATAAAAATCACTGACATACCAGTAGTGGGTAGAAAGCATGCAGTACATGGGAATAAGCAATCAAATGAATTCACGGTTCTTTATGGATAGAAATGTTCTAGAGATTACCAATATCAAAAACCGCATAATGCATCCTAGATGGTAATGACCCTAATTTCTCCTGCCAACAAAGAGATTTTTTCACGGCTAGGTTTCATATGCTCCCTTCTTTTGTGCTTAATAAAAGATCTGCTAAAATCCCCATGTGTCAAAAAACTTGTCCCTGCCAGCCATTAAAACTGCACATACTGTATATGCTGTTCTACTGTCCCCATTATCAGAACTTATACTACACTCTCATTTCCCCTTTTGACTGTGATAAATAGGTCAAAATGAAAGCCTGTTTGTGAATTTTCTCTTGTCTGATAGGAAACAGATCACTACATAAAATTTAGTTAAATTCTGTGTGGCAGCAACTAATATTCCCCAGAGAGAGTCAATTGATTGGGATGAAGACAAATACATTGACAATTCTCTCTTAATTTTTTATTACTATAACTGCCATCAACTGAATTTTAGTCTGAACTCTCTTTGTCTAATTAAAAATGCTCTGATCAATTTCTTGGCCCAATAACACAGTAATAATTCTTCCATTCTTCACTGACCATCTCAAAATATTAGTTTTAGCTCTAAGCGTTAGTTTAACCTAAAGGATAATTTGCTGTATTATACAATATTCTACATTATATCAAAATGTTGTTCAATAGCTCACATGGATTTGGTATTCTCTGCTTTTTATTTGTTCTTTGCCCCATTGTTTTGCTATTTTTTTGTTTTGCTATTTTTTTGTTTTGCTATTTTTTATACTGGCCATTCACCAAAATACTATTACTTACTATATAGATATATATCAAAAATATTGAGAGAGAGAGAGAGAGAGAGAGAGAGAGAGAGAGAGAGAGAGAGAGAGAGAGAGAGAGAGAGAGAGAGAGTAAGTCTTGGCATTTTCGGGTCTTTTCCCATGTAAGGTTGAGAGTATCTTGGCGACATTTCGATGAGGTCTCAGTCATCATTTTCAGGCTGGTGTCTTCGGCTTCGTGCTTCTCAAGCAAAGAGTGGTCGGAGCTGCCGTCTCTCTATAAATACTGGTGGGGAAGTGGGGAGTGTTGCTGTGAGCGGGTTGGTTGGCACTGTGGTTGCATCCTGTTTGGTAGATGGAGTGGGTGTTTCCAGATTGGTTGGCTGTTTCGTAGCATCCTGTGTGGGTGTGGTCCTGGTCTTTTGTTCCTGAGCTTTGGTGTTGTGGCCTCTGAAGTTCTATGATGTGATGTCTTGAGCAGATGGCTGTGATGCAGCATCCCGGGCCCTGGTTTGGCTCCTAGTCCAAGGTCCTGTCATGTGTTCCTGGTGTGTGTCAGCTTGCTTTGTGTGGGGATCAGAGGGGGGCTCAGCAGCCAGTGGTGTCAGCATGGTCTGGCTTCTGGATGGTGGTTGTGTTTCATCTGTGGGATGGGTTTTTCCCCACACAAAGCAGGCAATACAATTTGGAATACAATTTCTACTTTCTCTCTAATTTCATCATATTTACTATCCATATTTCTAATCAACTTAAGCTACAGGTAACTCTTAGCACACAACGTTCTGTCAATTTTAAGACAGCCTACATACTAAAACAGTTTCTTTCTTATTCTTGCCCACTAAGTTCATTTCACAGAGATATTCATAGATACAGGATATACATGCACCAAATCTGTGCATATACGCTTTGAACTAGATAAATATCATGTCTTGGCAGAATCAGGAAGAGGGGCCTAAGAGCAGAACAGAGGGCCTAACACAAGGTGTGGTATTGAAAAACAGAGCATAAAAAAAAAATCATTTAGCATATCCTCGCCCTACTAAGTGCCCTTCAAATACATTGGACTACAATTTCCATCCATTCTAGCTCTTTGTTGTGCTGGTTAAGCATGATAGGAGATATGGCCTATGCAACAGGTTATCAGGTTAAGGAAGGCTAAGTAACCATGTCTGCAGCAATAACTAAATAGAACCAGGGCCCAGGTCTTCAGATATTTCTCTAGTTTTCCAATACAGAGTATTGATAAAGCCACAATACTCACTTTGCCTCTAATAGCAGTAGGTGGCGAGGCAGAGAAGAAATTAGGCTAGAAAAAATGCAAACACTCCACCCCAAACTGCAGGGAGTTACTTTAGTTACTTTTATTGTAACATATCATAATGATCACTTAAATTGCATACTTCTGTTTATTGCATAGCATAACTGCATTGAGCGTTAGCCAGAGCTGATAATTTGTACAACAAAAGGACCTAATTTAGAGTATTTGGAATTTTAACATAACGTTTTAGCTTGATGCATAGAAGCTGTGATATAATCAGGGCACTAATTGGAGGAATATAAAGGATTCATACAGACAAGCAGTTACTTACTACCTCCTCAGTGGTGGGTTTCAAAATATTTTACTACCGGTTCTGTCGGTGTGGCTTGGTGGGTGTGGCTTGGTGGGCGTGGCAGGGGAAGGATACTGTAAAATCTCCATTCCCTCCCCACTCCAGGGGAAGGTTACTGCAAAATCCCCATTTCCTCCCAATCAGCTGGGACTTGGGAGGCAGAGAATAGATGGGGATGGGGCCACTTAGAATTTTTACTACCGGTTCTCCGAACTACTCAGAATTTCTGCTAACAGTTCTCCAGAACTGGTCAGAACCTGCTGAAACCCATCTCTGGCCCGGTCCCTCAATTTGGGACTTTTTGTGCCAGGTTTGTCATGGGTTATACCTGCATTTGTCCAGGAGATAACTCTACTACTAGCCATGCATATACACTATAATGCAAATCAGAGAAGAGAATAACTGAACTTGGAATCTAGACTTGTAATTAGGGAGTCATGACTTACTTTGCATTTGAGGTGTTCTCATAGGCTCTAAATACTTGAGGGCAAGACTTGTAAGTGCTAGGTTTCAGTCTAGTCAAACTATCTGGCTGATGTGTCCTCTTGTAAGTGTCACATTTGCATTAGGAACTGCCATTTTTATGTTCATTTGATTCCAGATGATCTGATTGAAGTTTTCACTTCCAGCTTAGAATGACAGATGTGCTGGGCTTATTGCAATCAAGTGGGAATAAATAGCAGAGACTGCTCAGAAACTGTGATTAAAGAAGAAAAGTACTAGAAAATATTTCTGCAGAAGTGTGATTGGCCATGCTATCATTTGATAACACTGCTAACAATATCTCACTATTCTGATTTTTAAAAAAAATATTGAAAGCATAGCTATTCCAAGAAGTCACTACATTAAACATTCATTCCTATAAAAAAAAACAATGATAGCAACAAGACAAAAGTATATGGAATTAATGTCATCAAGATATATAATCATCATCAATGACTGGTTGATAGATAAACACTGGTTTATCTTGTTATCACTCTGAATGTTGGGTACATCTATCCTTTCTAAATCATGATTTACAGTTTGGCAATAATTGAATCCATCCATTTATGGCTTAATATGGTAGGTAAAGAAATTCAGTGAGTGAATCTATAAAGAGGGAAGAGCATCATGTTATTTTTTTATTTATATTTTTGCATTTATATCCCGCCCTTCTCCGAAGACTCAGGGCGGCTTACACTATGTCAAGCAATAGTCTTCATCCTATTTGTATACTATATACAAAGTCAACTTATTGCCCCCCAACAATCTGGGTCCTCATTTTACCTACCTTATAAAGGATGGAAGGCTGAGTCAACCTTGGGCCTGGTGGGACTTGAACCTGCAATATTGACTGGCCTCAATTTGTTAATAATGTTAGATGTTTTGTTACTAATCATTTTAAGGATTAATATTTTTTAAATATTCCTAATTTTAAATTATTAATAAACTTTAGAATGTTTTTACCTTTCTTTGAGTCTGGCTGCCCTGAATGGTCTGCACAATAGAAATTGAATAAGTAAGAATGATTTACTGGATAACAACTGTCACCACTCATGACTTCTATATCATCAATGAAATTTTCTAGACGGACAGAAACAATACTCTTGCAATTTGTATATGCAGAATTCCTGTTCTGATATTACGCTGGATATACAGATATGGATTAGGAATAATTATCATAATTGTATTTTTCCATTATTCATTCAACTCAGGGGCGAGTTCCAAATCCCGTTGCTACCGGTTCGCTCGTGTGTGCGCACATGCTCACATGCGCACATGGTGCTTCTGCAGGAGTGTCCGGGTAGATGGGCGATGCTTCCCACTGCCGCCGCTACGGGTTCACCCGAACCAGTGCGACCCGGTAGCAACCCATCACTGATTCAACTGTAGAATTGAACCCTGCCCAAAACTCCAATTGCAGTTGATGAGCTGATTTCAGTGAGTGTTCCGACGGATGCCCTAATTAAATCTATGGACTATGGCAACTCGAGAGCAGGCCAGGGATGCTTTGTGAGTTGACATTCAGCTTTACCGCTATTACTGGCAGAATGTCTGCATTCATAGAACACGTTTAACTCTGTTATTTAAATCAGGGGTCTCCAACCTTGGTCCCTTTAAGATTTGGGGACTTCAACTCCCAGAGTTCCTCAGCCAGCTTTGTTGGCTGAGGGACTCTGGGAGTTGAAGTCCACAAGTCTTAAAGGGACCAAGGTTGGAGATCCCTGATTTAAATAATGTCCTTTCTGAGTTCTCATATTACTCTGAATAACATATCCCAAACAACAAGATTCATACAACTTAGTGAATGACAGCAGGAGAAGGGGGGGAGGAAGGGGGAAGCATAGCTTCTAGAAGTCTTTCTAAATCCTCCACCTACCACATTCATTATGTGCACATAGGAAAGGATTGTGTAAACTGCGTATGATCCATTCTGGGCCACACAATCAGGAAAGAACAAGCTTAAGAATGGAGAACTTAGCATGCTACCTGCAAACTGTTTTTCACATAGGAATGCAAGGTTTTTTTGTTCTGTTTTTTTGCCAGCTTCTCTGTTCCTCCTTCTTCTAAATTTGTTTCCATTCTGTCTGGTTTTTTGGCATGTCATCGTGCTGATTACAGAAAGACAGACAAAGTCCCAAGCCCCATTAGGTTATTTCTTTTCAATATTTTGTCTGGTTGGAAAGAATAAGAACCAAGGTGAACATTAGCCAACATAACATATTGTGTACCTGTCTCTGTCAGCTCTTTACCTGACTAGGTGACATCTATTGGAGTCAGTATTTCTGAGATTTCACGTATCAATTACCATCTGTTGATCTAGGTATAGAGAAAGGAAATGAAGGACAATAATAAAAATTTGAGTCTGGGGCTTCGTTTCTGGGATTTATGGAAAGCCAGGTAGAAACAAAGAATTTTCCTCATTCAGAAATATACCCCCTTTATCAATGCAAATACATATTAGTCTTCCCTTGGTGAGAGAGCGAGAGGGAGGGAGCGAGGGAGAGGGAGGGAGAGGGAGGAGGGGGGGAGACAAGGAGATGAGGGAGGGAGGGAGGGGGAGAGAGAGAGAGAGAAGTGGCATATCAAAAATGCAACCCATGAAACTGCTCTTAGAACAGGAAATTTCATGCTAAAACAAACCTAGCTCTTCATCTTCTTCCCCGATCATCCACTGTCATGTCATCTGGTGACGCCAATGTGGCCTTAACAGCCCCAACAAGACTTGTGCTGTTAACACCACTGTCAATAAATGAGTTCAACTGGGTGATTGGCAGGTCACATGAAGAATTAAATCATGCTACCAGTCACTTTAAATGTAAATGCCATGTTTAGCTAAAAAGTGAGTTTAGTTGACCACAACAGCTTCAATTTAACTGAAACGTCGATCGCATTTGCTCCTGAAACTAGTGTGCTCCAAGAAAGATGGACCCGCTTCTAGGAATCTGAATGTTTACCCCCAAAGACAGAAAGACACTCTTATGGGAACAAAGACATACTGGAGTTTCTCTTTGTGCTTTATTTCATCCCCATTTATTCTGGAAAAAAGAAGCAGAACATTCAGTCATATCAACACTCGCACTTTACAACACCAAGCATGATGTTTTTTGCTTCCAATGGTGGAGGACCCATTGTAAATGGCTGCCTCTTCATCACCTGCTTCTAAATCATACCCCAGAGCAAAGCTTTAAAGGAGATACTTAAATCACAAAATAAAACAGATCAGAGGTGCAATTATGATCAGCGAAGCAGGCACCACTATGTTGTGCATAATTAAAATGACTGTAGGTCTTCTCCATAAATACTGTCAGAAAAGTACCTCTCCCTGCATTGAAATAACAGCTAGCTGTAGGGGAAAGTTTCTTACTCTACTTCATGACTTTGGAAGAACTTACAGTATAACTGTGATGGCAAAATAATCTTGCATTTGTTAAAAAGTTTGGGGACATCCCTTTTCCCACCAGCTTGAAAGAAGGCTCAAAAGAATAATTATTGCATAATTTGAGCTTTGAGAAGAATGCAGTTGAAAGACATTTCAATTTTTGAAGGGCAATTCATCTAAAGCTGAGCTTTGGGAGCAAAAATGTCAAACTAGCCCATCACAACTTACAAACCAGATCTGATAAGGAAAGCTGTCAGAATGAGAAATAGACTCCAAACAAAATCCTCATCTCATGTCTAAATATGGTTGAAAATAGTTTTCTGAGCACTAATCTACAACTTACACCAAGTAGCATCAATTCATTGCCAAAAATATTTTAACATTAGTCTATTGTACTTACACATCTCTCAGAGTCTAATTGCCCTAAACCCATATTTCAGATTTACATAATTGATTAATATGAGGAAATTTGATTCAAGGGAAAATTGTAGATTTAACAAAGGTGACAAAAATACAAGAGAATTAAAAGCAAACACGGGAAGAAATAAATAAATAAAATGTGAAAGAATCTAGAGGAAATTAAATACAGAAGCTAGATCCTTTTTTTACAGCAGACCCTCTAAATTAATTATACCCTTTTTTTCAAATGGCTTCGCTTACCTACAATTAAATTTGCATGTAAGCCAAGTATTGACTTGCTATATTCCTTGAGGAATGTTTAAATTAGATCTGTATTGCAATGTGGAAGGACCACTTTTCAAATCTTCCATTATAATAAGGGCTAAATTAGATTGGGCAGTACAGCTAGAAAAGTAAATATCTACATTTGTACGATTTGGGAGGAAAGGTTTTTGAGAAGGTAGTTGGTTTGCAGCTGAAGGGCACCCTGGTGGAAACTGATTATCTTAACCTGATTCAGTCAGGTTTCAGGCTGGGATTTAGTACTGAGACAGCGCTGGTTGTGCTTATAAATGACTTACCATATTTTTCAGAGTATAAGACGCAGCTTAGTTTTTGGGGAGGAAAATAGGGGGGGAAATCTGCCTACCAGGTATTCATCTGCCTAGCGTCCTTAGTCTGGTCAGCTTCAGCACATTAGTTTGCTGATTTTTATCCCCTGCTTGGGGATAAAAAACAGCTTCTAAAGCACAACTGATCTTTGGAGAGAGAAGCAGGCAAACCACGGAGTTCACTTGCTAGCACCTCGTTAGGCACAGCTAAGAGTTGGAGGAAGCAGGCAAAGCACTTCACTGCTAGCGCCTTGTTAGGGCTGAAAAAAAGCTTCAAAAAAGCTACATGCGGAATATAAGACGCACCCAAATTTTCAGCCTCTTTTAGGAGGGAAAAAAGTGTGTCTTATACTCTGAAAAATACGGTAAGTGATAATAAATAAAGGAAATATAGAAAAGAGAATATGTTCCATCGGTGTTAGTTACAATTTGGGATATTGATAGCATAATCACATAATTATTTGACTTTTTCATATAAGAAAAAAAAAGAAACCGCTGAAGATTACATCAAAGGGTATGCTGTTCAATGCACTCTACATGGTGCTATCCTTGAAGACTATCCAGAAGCTTCAACTGGTCCAGAATGTAGGGCTGTGTGCAATGATGGGCATGCCTCAGTATGTCCATGTAACACCTCTGCTTCACAAGTTGCACCAGTTGCCAGTCTGCTTCTGGGTGTAATTCAGGGTGTTAGTTATTACCTATAAAGCCCTACAAGTAATCAGAGTCAGATTACTTGACGGACTAGCCATCTCCCACAGTATTTGCCCAACCAATCCATTATGGCAGCTTCAGGTTCTATCAATTCAGCAGTATGCCATCTATCAGGCTCTTGGAAGTGTGCTTCCCTGAGGTAGTTTCTCTCTGGAATGAGGTTCCCACTGGGATTTGAACGGGGCCCACCCTATTCATATTTTGAAGGGCCCTAAGGACTTGATTCTTTGCCCAGTCCTTTTACAAGTATAATTGAAACCGTCTTTTCTTCTTCTTTTTTCTTGGTTTCCATCTGGATTTATTATCTCTGCCATCTTCGTTCTTTTTGGTTTTGTGTTGTTTTCTTGATTTTAAACGTTTTAACCAGTGATGGGATTCAGCCAGTTCGCACCACTTCGGGAGAACCGGTTGTTAACTTTCTGAGCAGTTTGCTGAACTGGTTGTTGGAAGAAATCATTAGGGCAGAGAACCGGTTGTTAAATTACTTGAATCCCACCACTGGTTTTAACCCCACTGAAGACAATATACACATCACCGAGAGAGAAAAATACAATTCTATATTTTTCTCTCTAGTAACATTTTGTTCTGGTTTGTAGAGTTAACCGCTGATGGTCAGAAAGAGTGCTGAGCTGTTTTAAGGTAATTTCTGTTCAATGTGCCTTCAACTGTTTGAAATGACAAAAGCAGCATTGTGTCATCATGTTGCAAGCTCTGCTTTTTCAGATATTGTACATGCGTGACATCGTGGTGCATGTACAAAAGGGCCAGAATTTTCAGTAATGCTGCTTTTGCTTTATTTTCTTCTTGTCTTCTCCTCTGCCCCAATGGATTTTGCTGCTTCACCCCCATCTAGAGTCAGCTAGAGGCATCCTATTTATTCTGCCCCTCCCCCAAACAACCCCTTTCAAACAAGCCACAGCCAAGGCTGTCCAGTCAAAGAGGGGAACAGATGTCAGTCTGTTGGCCAATAAGCAAGACAGTAACTACTGCAAAGAAGTTCAGTTTTAAAAATGAGGCCTACACTCTAGGGAAGAAATGGTGTTACAAGTTGCCACTGTTGAAAGGAAAATCCATCTGGTTTAGTTGCAAGCTTTTTTTTTTTTTTAATTTGCATTTATATCCCGCCCTTCTCCGAAGACTCAGGGCAGCTTACACTATGTTAGCAATAGTCTTCATCCTATTTGTATATTTATATACAAAGCTGGGAGAAAGACGCTGGAAACAACATGGGGGCTGGAGGCTGATTGGAAAGAAGGTCCATTTATTGGTGAACAGAACCACCAGGGTTTGTGGTTCTGGGACAGCCGAACAAATGGTTGAATGAGTGGATGGATGGAGCTTTATAGGGTTTTGTGACTTTGAAGTTTGGTCTGCTCTGGGAGTGATGCAGTGAAGGGGCTTGTGTTCTGAAAGGGGGTTGGGCAATTCCAATTGTGGCTAATGGTTTTCATCCTATGTTGGATCTTGGGTGAGGGGCTGCTTTCCAATCCTACCATTCTGCATTTGTTAGCTGTCAAACTTTGCTGTAAGGAGTTTCGAAATATGCTGTCTTGAATGGGCTTCAGCTGGCAGTGTTTGCTTTGCTTATGAATAGAGCCATCTATATAGTTGTCTTCCTCTTTCAATAAGCTCTTTATCTCCTTAAGTGCTGGCATCTGCTGTGGGCTATTAAGAAAGACTGGGGGCTGCTCTCTGCCTCTAAAACATGTTTCTCCATTTTTCCTTTAGGGAAATATAATATTCTGCCTTTTTAATATTTCCCAAAATATTTCATTCCTCTGGGGTGGGGGGTTCCCACACCACCATAATGGATTAGGCAAAAAACAGAAAAGGTGATAGTGCTGATTCTTCATCTTCATTCAGCAACTCAGAAACTAGAAGGTAAGTGTAGGTAAGTATCTGATTAGCAGATAAGTAACTATGTCATATAGTTCAGGATTGTGTTTTCTGTTAACAGCTAAAGTGTGATCTAGGAAGAGGCTTGTCTGAGATGTTTTCTCAAGTTATTTTCTTGGCCAGGGCTCAGGGTCCCACTTCCTTCACTGTTGTGAAATACCTCTTGCTCCTATCCTTCAAAGCTATTTCCTATGCCCTCTACAACCTTGGATCTATGGTTTGTTCAAAGTTCCCTATGCATATTTCATTTTCCCTGTATATGCATGGGAAATGATAAGAAAGCTATACCAATGTAGGCCACAGCACCTCTCAGAAGCCAGGCGTGTGTGGGTGTTGCTTCCTGGTGAGATGCTCAGTGTGGCTTAGATGGCAAACAAAATGAACAATTTTGCCGAGGGCTACCTATCAGTTTTAGTTTGGCTTAACTGCCAGCTATGAGCTCCTTTCTACTTTTGGTGTTTCAAAAGTCTCAAAAGAAAAGAAGGATTTTTGTTTATTTTGCTGAGCATTAGGGCATATGTGACCTCAAAATGCTCCTTTTGCTTTGTGTTGTGAGCACTTTAAGACATAAATGTTTAAGAAAGAAGGGGCTTTTATCTGCTAGAGCCTCTCTCTTAGGCATAACAGTAATGTTTCCTGTATCTCTTTGGCTTCCACTGGTCAATGCTGTATCCTGGTCAACTCTGTTTGTGAGATTACTGGCTGGGCTGAATATTTGCAAGAAATTGTAGAAAGAGGTGATTATGAAAAGGCATTTGAAAGAAACCTCATTTGTTAGGACTGATTGGAATGCATTTTTATTTTTATTTATTTTTTATTTATTTATTTTTGTCGCACAGTATATATAAGCATAAGCATGAAACAACTGTACAACACATAATTATATATATGATTATGAGTATGAAATAACTATATTAATTGGATATAACGAAGGAAAACAATAGGACAGAAACGGTAGGCACGCTTGTGCTCTTATGCACGCCCCTTACAGACCTCTTAGGAATGGGGTGAGGTCAATGGTAGATAGTTTTTGGTTAAAGCTTTGGGGATTTTGGGAAGAGACCACAGAGTCAGGTAGTGTATTCCAAGCATTAACAACTCTGTTACTGAAGTCATATTTTCTGCAATCAAGATTGAGCGGTTAACATTAAGCTTAAATCTATTGTGTGCTCGTGTATTGTTGCAATTGAAGCTGAAGTAGTCTTTGACAGGAAGGACATTGTAACAGATGAGTTATTTTTTGCCTGGATACCTGAGCTTCAGATAGCCTTTCTTGGAAGTAATTAAAAGGAATTTGAGAGCTTTTGTTTAGAACACAGGATAATCTTCTCTCCCATTCTATTTGGTTTACATACTCCAATGTACTCTCCATATGAAGCAGGACAAAACGATCCTCCTTTCCAGGGCTGCAGAGTAGCTAGAGTATTCAACTGCTTGCAGGAAACCACCAGCAAGATTACCAACATCTTTGTGAGTGAAACTGGGGAAGCACTTTAGGAGCAAGGGCAGTATTTTTCTATGGGCGATGAAAACCAATGAGCTCTACCACCCTGCAAAGTGTTGGGAGCTCAAATCATCCTCAACAGAGAGATCAATCCACTCTGCCTTGCATCTCTGCTACAGATGAAAATCCACCTGCAACCATTTGATCTCTTTGCAAAACAAAGAGGGGGCAAATCTAAAAGGGGTGAAATCTAAAAATCTAATTTTTTTTCCTGAAATCTAAAAATGTTCCCTACCGGTTCTGTGGCCATGGCTTAATTGGTAGGCGTGGCTTAGTGGTCAGGTGACCGGGTGGGCATGGCCAATAACAATAAATAATAAAAATAATAAACAAAGTACACCAAGCAATAAGAGGTACCATTCCCACTCCACTTTCACACTTTACACACACACAACACAACACACCTGACTCACACACAATGTAAAAGCAGCTGCACCTCACCCAAAATGGCCCCTGCAAGAAGCAGGAACCTCACACAGCCACAAAAAGCTCAAAAACCAACTTTCACATTTTATACACACACAACACAACACAACACAACACAACTGACTCACATACACACACAAAATGACACATACAGCTTTGTGAGATTTTGTGTGTTTGTGTAGTTAGAGTGAAACACTATAGAAACACACCAAATCTCAGAAAGCTGCACAAATATTTTATTATTTTATTTTATTTATATTTTAGATAAAAGCAGCTAAATTTAAAACTTCCTTAACTTTAAATTGCTATGTCTAAAAAAAAACTCCTTAAAAAAACCCAGTTAACTATTTTTTTAAAGCTCCCCCCCCCACCAGTTAATTACCCAATTGAAGGGACAAGGCAGGCAAATTGAGTTGCTCACTGATTAGATGGATTGCTGGCAGGCAGATTGAGTTGCTAGTTGATGCAATTGATTGCAGCAGCCAAAGCAAGGCAGGAATAGCGAGCGAGACTGAAAGAAGCAGGAAGCTGCCAACTAGGCAAGTGGGGACCGGACAATTGGATGGGCATGGGCGGGGGGGGCAGGGATTTTTGCTACCGATTCTTTGAACTACCTCCCCCCATTGCTACCGGATCGCCTGATCCAGTCCGAACCGGGAGCATTTCATCCCTGGCCAGAGACCAGCAGCAATAGCACCTCCTCCTGAGGCAGAAACTTGTAGGAAGAAAAGAATCTCATTTTTAGTAATAAATGGGCAGATGGGTTTTTTGCCTTCTTCCAGGGGCCCTCCATACAGAATTACAGAGAAAATTTTAAGAACAGCAAAAACATAATCCGAGGGCAAAATGGATTCCCCTTGCAATATGTGATAACATTCAGTAACATTCCACTTGGAGAAGTTCTCACAAAATGCCATGCTTCCTACGTTGTAGTTCAGCTATATATAACTTGGTTACTTAAGCTACTGTCTCTGTTTTATTATGCATACATTTACATGCCTGAACTATTTTTTTAAGAGCTGTTCAATTATTGAAAAATAACTGAATGGCAGATTGAGGGAAAGAGCCATAAATCTCTCATCTTGTCATACATCACTCCACCCGAGCGATTGAAGTCTCTGGTTGGGTTGGAAATAAGTGTAATCCAAGAGTTCCCAGTCCATAACAAACCATGCCACCCTGCTTGATTATTATCAGCTGAGGCTGTTTGTGAACATAGAGCACTTGTATGAAGTCAGAACCTCAGCGTTGTTCTAACATCTAAACTTTTAGTAGCATTCCAAACATGTTCACTGATTCACTGACAGTTCAAAGTTATCCCTGCAAAACTGTGAGGTAAATAGATTCTGTCTGCAAAAGTTTTTCATCGCCCTACATGATCAATTTGTCTTCTGTCCCCATATCCCCAGATTTCTCTGGCTTCTAGCAACTGAATTCCAGTCAAGCCTCATGGAAGCACAAATATAAAAGAACTTTTAAATCCCAATTTTCTTTTAAACTTATTTACAAGTTTTACCATTAAACATTAGGCAAGCACTTTGCAATCTTCTCTTAATTCCCCATCTTTAATTATATAATTGAACAACATCCCTTCCCTTCCACCCCCTCCACAATACAAAACTAATTTTTCCAGGAAACATTAAACATTACCATCTTAATGAAGTTCTTAATGAAATGGTCCACTCTGAATGCAAATGAGTGGTGGTGTAGCTGCCATTTGCTTATTACGCCCTAACACAGAAGGACAAATGCCCTTTCTTTCATCAATCACTAAGAATTGCATCCTTTTTAAGATCTAGCATTTTTGTTAGTGACAACAACAGAGGAAATAAATTTAGAAACAAGGGCAAATAACCTCCGACCAGGAGCCTTCAAAATAAATAATGATGTCTCTTTAAAAAAGTGGTTCTTTCCATAAAATTCACCTACTTAACAGGGTTTCTCAGTTTTGAAGTTTAATTATTCACTACCCCTGCAGATAGAACTGAAAACATAGAACAGTAGAAACACGCTGGGAAGTCCTAATAAGATCACATTCACCCAGCCTGGTCTGTGGGAGAACAGAAAGAAACATACATCACTTCCCATTCATACTCTGTGGATGATTCATGCAAGAGAAGATTCTTGAGGACTTTAGTTACCTCAAATTCAGGGTTGGTGGTGAGGAGCTGGTGAGATGGGAGTGGGAGTGATGAGATGTGAATGCCTGTACCTTAAATTGAGCAACAGGTTCAGATTACGGATTCAGCCCATGGACGATCTTTTGGCAAACTCTTGGACCTTCCACACATTTCTTGTGCCAGGGTTATTTAACCAATATATCTTGCAGCCAGGTTCTGAGAGTTCATGTCTTCCATGACAACCATGAATCTCCCAAGTGATATCTGGGTTAAGTCATTAGAGATTAACATACTTTAGACCAGGAGTCTCCAATCTTGGCAACTTTAAGACTTGTGGACTTCAACTCCCAGAATTCCTCAGCCAGCAGAGCTTTGCTGGCTGAGCAATTCTGGGAGTTGAAGTCCACAAGGCTTAAAATTGCCAAGATTGGAGACCCCTGCTTTAGACTTTATTTCAACTTTAGAAAGGATCGTGTGTGAGCTAGATCTAGAGCAGGGGTGTCAAACCTGGGTCATCACCGTGGCGTCACATGATGTATCGGGACTTTTTTCCCCTTTGAGAAACCTGGCGTGGGTGTGGCCAGTGCATGACGTATCTGGGCCCCGGGCCACAAGTTTGACAGGCCTGATCTAGAGGATATTAGACTAAATCTATTAGCAAGATATTTTCAGCCACAGTTCTGGAATGAGAAATATTTAATGGCAAAATCAGAAACAAGTATGCTTACCTTTGTTGGAGATCTGGATTAATCCATTTGCAAAGATTTGTCACTATATCCCCAGTGTGAGCAAAAAAGACATTAGTATCAACCTATTTTGTATTTTGTTTAACAGTTTTCCCTCTTTGTATAATTCACTTTACTGTATAGCTGCATGTTCTTGTATATTCTCACTCTGACTTATTGTAGACATTTCAAAATTATTGGGATCACTTTGTTCCAGCAAATAATATCAATGAGACAGAAACCCACTCTCTCTATATTAAAAATTGACAGAATCTATCTTTGCATATTAAATCAATATGTAAGCTGAAACTCAGGCAATTTTTAAAATTAGCACTTTTCTATATTTTGCTATGACGTTAAATTTGTGCATGATTGGGGATAATGGGAAAGAGCACAGAGAAATGCATCTGGTAGTGAAGGAATACAGAAATTGTTCATAATAAGCTAACTGTTTGGAAAAATGCATCTAATTGGCAAAATTGCATAAAATCTCTCTATGAAGAACAGAGGCATCTGTTAAATTCAGAAGTTTCATCACAGTAACAAAACATGCATTGTGACATTATGATGCAAGCTCCATCCCTTATTATGAGCATGGATGTCGTAGATAAAAAGGAAGGGGAGTTTGCATTGTGATTTTGAGATATGTTTTAGCATTTTAATCAGAATAGAACTAGAAGGGACCTTGGAGGCCTTCTAGTCCAGCCCCCTGCTCCCTATACCATTTCAGATAAGTGACTGTCCAGTCTCTTAAAAACCTCCAGTGATGAAGCAAGCTGTTCCACTGGTTAATCGTTCTAACTGTTAGGACGTTTCTCCTTAATTCCAGGTTGCTTCTCTCCTTAATTAGTTTCCATCCATTGGGTCACGTCTTTCCTTCTGATGCTTTGGAAAATAAGTTTATTCTGTCTTCTTTGTGGCAGCCCTTCAAATACTGGAATGCTGCTATCATGTCACCCCTTGTCCTTCTTTTTTCTAGACTGGCCATACCCAATTCCTGCAATCGTTCTTTGGTATGTTTTTTGTCTCCAGGTCTTTAATCATCTTTAATGCAGGCCTTTAATCATAAAGATGTTTAAATATGAGAATTTGCGGTCCCCTGCTCTCTCTTGATGTTTTACAGACATCCACGATTATGAGAAGTAGCTGAAAATGAATCAAATTCTCATGTGAATCTTTTTTATTTAAAGGCACTCCAACTATAGAAGCATCTAGAAGCACGGAACTTCATCCATCATTAAAATGTACACAGTTCTCAACAAATACTGGAGAGAAATAGGAGGAGGAAGTAAACTCTTGCTTTTCACCTCCTGAGAGTATGTTTGTCACTCCTCTATAAACCAGTATAGAATATAGTTTTAAATGATAGAAAGCTAATGTGCAATGACCAATGCAAACCCAAACTGTGTGGTGGTAATCAGGAAGGATAGTTAACTCCCCAACTATGGGTTAACATTTATCTCCACACATTATGTGACAGCTACAATTCCTGTTGCCTATAGAAAAAAATGACTTTATCAATAATATATCCACATACTGTAAAATGTATATGCATCTTTAAATTCTCATTTACATGTACGTAGGAATCTCACTGAATTGCCTAGTCTTCTTAATACAGATGAAAAGGTGTTTAAATATGAGAATATAACCCCTATGGCTGATATCTTGGCTGCTGCTAAATTGAGGAGCTATCCTTAGGGAATCCTGTCAATCATTCCAAAATATTCTGTGAAGTGAAGGCAGTCTATGTTACTTCGAGTCATATTCCAGGACTTTTTCCCCTACCATTTGCACAAATGATAGCCAGAATCCATTAGAATATAAAAACTAATTAGAATGGAAATCATCCCATGCCCTTGCCTTAAATTACTTGTCATCCAAATCTAGAGCTTTGTGATGTAGTATCCTTGTAAGCGTGTCTGTGGTACCTCCTTTTGTGCTTAGTCCCCCAGTTGTATTGTACTAAGCATTCCTAAGGCAAAGACATTCTGCAGAGCAAAAAAATATGTCTTACATTTTGCTTTTGCCTTCTAGTCCTCAGAATGATTGAAACTTCAAAAGGGTTCAGGAAAACTTTTTCATTTTTAATCCAAGCATATCCATGTGATTCTCAAGGAGGTCATTTGGATCTACTGTCATTTTAAAAGCAGCTTTCCTTTTGCACTGCAACATCAAAGCCTTTCAAACACAATCCAGATGGATCCTGGAAAATGAACATGCCTGAACATTCTTTGCTCAAATGTTGTTTACATTAGATACTTGGAAAATCTAAATGTAATTTACCAAAGACCACAGAGCTTCTCCTGCCTACTATGCAAGGGCTTTTGACTGAGCCCAACTGCACCATATTGGAACAGCATTTTCTGTGAAATACAGGACACCCTGAACTTTTGTCTTGGCAGATCCAAGCCCAGTAAGGACTGGATCTGGAACAAAAGGAACACGTGCAACTGAGATCAGCAGTGGTTTCCTTTGGTTCCATATATGTAATATGGAAAGCTTGGACATGGAAGATATATCTGCTAAGCACTACAGCTCGTAAGTCTGTGTTCATACAGCTGAAACTTTCTTAAACTGACCCAAAGAAACATGAATGCAATTTTTCAGATATCATATGTTGCCAAAGGTTTGTAAGTTAACATACAAATCTGCCTACTTGTATCCTGTATGGAACAGGTCACACTGAAAGCTGTTGATGGCTTCAGAAGTATCATTTCTTTTGTCCTTTGATCATTGGGAGCATCCAAAGCAATGAGGTCAACAAGAGATTCTTGGTCTGTTTATCTCTCTCTGTTTTTCCCCATTAACTGCTGCTTACAGGAAGAACTCTCCTCACCTCTCCTCTCCTTCTCTCCTCTCTTTCTCTCCTCTCCTACCCCTACCTTTGGGACGCTCAGCAGTCCTAAGAACATTCCATATCCATTTGCATTCTGATTCAGGTGATCCTGGTAGTACAGATAACCCCCAAGGGGCCTCAATGACTGTCAGAGAGCTCACAACCAACCTTCAGAGTGCTATTGAACAGATAATATAGAGAAAAGAAAGAAAAACTAAAAATCTAGTAGTGAAAAAGAAAAGAAATATATGAAGATATGACTTTCAACCATCATAATGATTATAAACTATTTTAATAATTGTTCACCTCCTTTAATCTACCAATGAGCTCTTCATCCCATGTCCTATCTCTTGTCTATAAACAAATCCATCAAACATCTTTATTTCAGTTCTAGTATCAGCAAAAGTCCATTAATTATTTCCAGAAATAACAACATATCTATTTTAACCTTGATCAAATAAACCAACTTTATATTCCTTCCTTTTGTTTTTAACAATCTTAATTTTAGTCCATTCAAGTAATGTCATGGAATTTAATTTGTTTTTATTCCTTTTTGCCCATTCTCACAAAATTTATCCAGATTTTAACAAACCCCTTTTGAAAATCCAATATAAAAGAATTAACCAAGTCACTCTCTTTTATTATTTTTAATTTCTTTTTGATACTATTTAAAATGGTCTCCTCCCAAAAAATTAATAGAATGTTAAGGTATGATTTTGAAATCAAGAAAACTAAACATTCCCCTTTATTCTGCAATGGTCATTCCCCATCTCTAGTACCGGATCCTGTTCTGGGCATCGCAGTTTAAACAATATATGGAAAACCTGGTACAGGTTGAGAGAAAGGTAACAAAGATGATTAGGTAATTAGAAATTAAGATTCCCAAACAGTAATTTAAAGATTCAAGAGGGCAGCAACAGAGGAAGCATAGTTACATTGCAGGGAGTTAAAAGAAGAGAAAAGTTGCTATTAAAGTAAGATAAATAGTAGGAGGAGTGGTGGAGAGAAAAAGACAAATCATATAATAAATCATAGAGAAAGAAAAATAAGTGGAGAAAGAAAAAGGAGAGGAAACACTGAAGAAAATGATCCATAGCAAACTTGGCCTGCTGAGACAAGCCCAGCTGCACCCGAGAGGCCTTCCGAAAAGCACGGAGGCCCATTGAAGCAAGGTGAGCAGAGAGGCAAAACACACCAGTGGAGAACAAATAGGCAAGGCAGTGAGTGAGTGGGGCCCAGCTGTGGGGCAGGGAGGAAAACCACCTGTGGAGCAGAGAGGCAAAGCAACGACTGACAGAGAAGGAAAAGGTGAGCTGGTAAGAGAGAGAGAGAGGAGCAGGGAGGAGGAGGAGAACCGGCTGTGGAGAGGAGATAAGAGGTGAGCTTGCAATGGGCCATCCGGACATTCCTGTTGCTGGGAGAAGCAGCACAAATGGAAGCCACATGGCTGAGGAGCCAGGAGCAAAGGCAGCACAGCAGATGAGCAAGCCGGCAGTGAGAGGCAGCACAACGAAGCAGATCCTGAGAGGAGTGTGGAAAGCAATGGGAAAGCATCAGTGCAACTGGAGGCTGCTGGTGTTGATGGAGCATTTTAGCAAAGGGGATCGGCGGTCTGGTGACTGAGAATGGCAACAGAACAGCGTGGGAGACCAACAGGCGAGTGGGGTGGAGAGAGACTGAAAAAAGCAGGGAGAGCTGAATACCTGGTAGTGGCAAGAGAAAAACAAGTAGGAAGGGAGGATAAAAAGACAACACAGGACACAAGGCAAAAGAAAATCAAAGGCAGGTAGACAATAGCAAGTACAGAACATATAAAGGCAGAAAAGTAAGAGATAAATCAAGCCCACTGCAGATCTTAAATGTAAATTGATAAATGCAAGAAGTATTGTAAACAAATTATGAATTTCTATTCTTGTTAAATACTGGTACTTTTGACATTATATTTGTATGTGAAACATGGCTGAACTCATCCTTCCCTGATTCCATTATTTCAGAGAAAGAGTATCATGTTTTTCGATCAAATCGCAAAAACCGCAGAGGAGGTGGAGTAGCTATCTATTACAAAAAGTCGCTGAATCTAAAAATATTCAAGTTGCACATAAATTCGCTCTTCCTGAAACTATTGTATGTGAACTGTCCCATAACATCACACTTCGCTTCCTGCTATGCTAAAGAGCCCCTGACTATGACATCGCACATGCAAACATGTTAACCACACTACTAACATGGGCCACATCTTGCCCTTATCCCCTCATCTTCCTGGGTGACCTAAATCTACCTCTTATTAACTGGATAACAAAAGAATGTACAAATGAACCCATCCATACTACCCTGTACAATGCTGTTACAAATCTAGGTCTTGAACAACTAGTAACTAACAATATAAGACTCAACAACTGCCTTGACCTCATCTTCTGCAACAGCGCAAACTCAATTTATGCACTACAAATAAAAGAACCCTTTTCCAACAGTGACCACAGCATGATAGACTTTTGTCTCAATATACGCCCTTACAAAAATCTTCATAATAATGGTATCCCAAACTACAATTTCAAAAAAGCCAACTATGACCATATAAACAACGACCTCTCATCTCTTGACTGGCAAAATCTGTTCTCAACCTGTATCACTGCAGAAGACCACTATAGAGTTTTACTTGAAGTCAATGGAGTCATAAATCTTTACATACCACAAACCACAACCAAAACCAGAAAAAACAAATTACCCATATCAATAAAAAAGCTTCAATCAAAAAAAAAAATATCTCTGGAAAAGAAACAAAAAGGGCTATGTAGCAAATTTCAAAAACTGCTACAGAAATATATGCAACCAAATAAAAACTGAATGCACCAAATATCACACCAAGCAAGAAGAAGACCTTCTATGCACAAATTCCAATCGTGCTTTTTATAATTTTGTGAACAACAAACTTAAAGACTCAAGATCCATCCCACCACTAAAAGAATCTAACGGCAAAGAATATAATGATGAAACAGTTAAAGCAAACCTCTTTAACACATTCTTTGGCTCAGTCTTTGTTAACAGTAACGGCTCATAACCAACATTCCCCAATCGTACCAACAATGAGTACAACGACCTAACACATATAGATTTCACAGAAGATAATGTTGAAAAAGCTCTTCGCAAACTGAAACCATCCCTATCTATTGGACCTGATGGACTATGTACATACTTCTTAAAAAAGCTTTCCACTAATATAGCAGAACCCCTAAGATAATCTTTGAAAAAGCTTTCATAACCAGTTCCCTTCTCAAACTTTGGTCACTAGCCACAGTCATCCCTGTCTTCAAAAAAGGCGACCCCAGCCTAGTTGAAAATTACAGACCAATCTCTCTATGCTGTGTCACCTGCAAAGTAATGGAATCTATCATCAACCAATCCATTACCCTCTACCTAGAAACAAACAATCTACTCTCTAATAAACAATTTGGTTTCAGAAAAAAATTATCATGAAATTTACAACTTCTTCACTGCAGAAACATATGGACTACAAATCTTGATCAGGGCAAAGCAATAGATGCAATCTACATAGACTTCTGTAAAGCTTTTGACTCAGTGGTACATGACAAACTTCTTCTAAAACTAAAATCCTATGGCATCTCCAGTCCCCTCCATAATTGGATAACAGCGTTCCTGTCAAACAGACAACAAGTGGTCAAAATAGGCAGTGCCCTATCAAATCCTGCTCCTGTTAAAAGTGGAGTTCCCCAAGGCAGCGTTCTTGGACCAACACTCTTCATATTATACATTAATGATCTCTGTGACCAAATTACAAGTAATTGTGTTCTGTTTGCTGATGATGTCAAACTATTTAACACCACCAACAATACAGCTACCCTTCAAAAAGACCTTGACTTTGTATCTGAATGGTCTAAAACTTGGCAACTCCAAATCTCAACCAGCAGATGTTCAGTCTTACATATTGGAAAAAGGAACCTAAACACTAAGTACAAGCTTGATGGACATTACCTTACAGATGACCCCTACCCTGTTAAAGACCTTGGAGTTTTCATATCAAATGACCTAAGTGCCAAAGCCCACTGCAACTACATCGCAAAAAAGGCTTTAAGAGTTGTAAACTTAATCTTGCGTAGCTTCTTTTCCAAAAACACTATACTACTAACCAGAGCATATAAAACATTTGCTAGACCAATTCTTGAATACAGCTCTACTGTCTGGAACCCATACCACATTTCTGACATCAATACAATTGAATGTGTCCAGAAATATTTTACAAGAGGAGTTCTCCACTCCTCTGAATACAACAAAATACCTTATGCCACCAGACTTGAAATCCTGGGTTTAGAAAATTTAGAACTATGCCGCCTTCGACATGACCTGAGTTGAACTCATAGAATCATCTATTACAATGTCCTTCCTGTCGAAGACTACTTCAGCTTCAATTGCGACAATACACGAACACACAATAGATTTAAGCTTAATGTTAACTGCTCCAATCCTGATTGCAGAAAATATGACTTCAGTAACAGAGTTGTTAATGCTTGGAATACACTACCTGACTCTGTGGTCTCTTCCCAAAATCCCAAAAGCTTCAACCAAAAACTGTCTACTATTTTATTTATTTATTTATATATTTATCAAACTTATATACCGCACCATCTCCCGTAGGACTCAGGGCGGTTCACAGGCATATTAAAACAATATAATAAATAAACATTAAGACCCAGTTAAAACTAAATATTATCATGGCCTGATCACTAAAACAATAGAAACCAATAAAAACCCCATTAAAATATGCTAAAACATTTTATCTTAGGCTAGTCCCGCACGCTGAAATAATAGAGTCTTCAGTTCACGTCTGAAGGTCCGGAGGTCGGGTAGTTGTCGTAATCCTGGAGGAAGCTCGTTCCACAGGGCTGGTGCCGCCACAGAGAAGGCCCTCCCCCTGGGGGCCGCCAACCTACATTGTTTGGTCGACGGCACCCTGAGGAAGCCCACTCTGTGGGAGCGCACAGGTCGTTGGGAGGCAATCGGTGGCAGAAGGCGGTCTCGAAGGTATCCCGGTCCTAAGCCATGGAGCGCTTTAAAGGTGGTAACCAAGACCTTGAATTGCACCCGAAAGACTACCGGTAGCCAGTGTAGGCCGTGCAGGATAGGTGTTATATGGGAGCAACGCGGTGCTCCCTCTATCACCCGCACGGCCGCATTCTGGACTAACTGGAGCCTCCGGGTGCTCTTCAAGGGGAGCCCCATGTAGAGAGCATTGCAATAGTCCAGGCGGGAAGTGACGAGGGCATGAGTGACTGTGCGTAAGGCGTCCCGGTCAAGGACCTCACTCTATTCCTAAGAGGTCTGTAAGGAGCGTGCATAAGAGCACAAGCGTGCCTACCGTTCCTGTCCTATTGTTTCCTTTCATTATATCCAATTAATATAGTTATTACATACTCATATATATCCTTATATATTGTTTAGTTATTTCATGCTTATGCTTATATATACTGTGTGACAAAATAAATAAATAAAATAAACAAGAAAGTATGGAGGGAAAGGACCACAAGAAGGAAGAGACAATCAAAGAACATTCCAGTACAGGCTAAGAACGAACCTCACACTTAAGCCCATTCAACACTAAAAAAAATTTAAATTGGACAATCTAAATGATCTGTTAGACCCTTAAAATTTTAAACTAGACAATTTGAACTGTAGAACTTTAAACTAATTCCTTAAACTAGGCATTCTTTAAATGTTAGAACCTGTTCTGTCCCCCTCGCCTCTGTCCGGGAGACACGAGTGATGACTTAATTAGCCGGCAACTATCAGCTCTGGCAGCAAACTAGAGAGCATTTGCCAAGTGTCTCTGTTATCTCTCTTGATGCCAATGAGTCAATCAGGAAACAAACAGTACTTCAGCTCAAGTTCTCTCCCTCTAAGCAGTTGATTTGCTCACCACAAAGTGGTCTAGCAGCCCTTGCTGCTTTTATACTCTGTGGGGTGTGGCTCTGTGATTCAGCATTTCCTAGGCCTGCCCACCCCTACTTCTGTTGTTTCCGCCTCTCTTACCTATGAAACCTAGGGTCCAGCCAGGCCTGATTGCCATCAGCCGGGTCTGGAGGCATGGCCTGGCGGGGAAAGAGTCAGGGGACAAAGGCCTCGTTATCTCCTCCACCTGGCCTGCCTCTGGCTCCTGGAGCTGAGCCAGGGAAGCCGATGCTCCAGAGGTAAATTCTGATGGCCCTTCCCCCTCACTTTCCAAGTCACTTTCTGGCAGGGGCCCTGGCTCGCGGGGCGCAGACACAACAGAACCTTAAACTTTAGCTAGGCTTGAGTCCCCCAAATTTTAAATTTTAAACAATCTGTTAGAACATCTGTATCCCAAATTGGATATTTTTTCCCTTTTAAAAATCTGTGGTAAAACCCTCTACACTTTCACGCTCAATTTTTTGTAAACCCACTCATGGAAGAAGAAACTGATACTACTGTGATCTGCAGGACATGTTCCATGTATACACTTATGCCCATAGAATACCCAAACTACATATGTACCAAATGTACATTAATCAAGTTACTAGAAAAAAAAGTAAAGGGTCTAGAGGAAACTCTAACCACTTTGAAACTTGACCTACAAAATGAGAAACCCCAAACCTTGCAAAAAGAATATGCCCAAACTCAACATAATAATGACCAAACAACTTCTAAAAGTTTTGACCCTTAGAGGAAAAAGACAGATGGAAACATGTCACTCATAGAAAACAAAACACAAACCTAGTACAAAACCCCTGTCCAAACCAACCCACTCTGAAGCACCCCCACTGGTGCTAAGCATTCGATATCATGGACTCTCACTAGAAGAAAACATGCAGAAGCATAGAGTGGGACCGGAAGTTGGCAAACAGCAAACCATTTTTGGCCTCCAGAGGACCTCTGGGGTGGGGAAGGCTGTTTTCACCCTCCCCAGACTCCTAGAGAGGCCCTGGAGCCAGATGAGAGAGAAAAATGGGCCTTTCCCACCACAGCAAAAAATGGGCCTTCGGTCCCACTGGAAGTTGGCAAATGGACCTCTGGGAGGTGGGGAAGGCCATTTCAACCCCCACCCGACTCCTAGAAAGGCTCTGGAGCCAGGTGAGAGAGAAAAACTGGCCTTGCCCATCCCCCCCAAGGCCCTCCGGAGACAGGAAACAGCCTGTTTCCCTACTTCTGGTGGGCCCAGAAGACCCGAAAATCAGCTGGCGGAGCTGAGCTGTGCCCACTGATATGGCTATGCATGCCACCTGTGGCACACGTGCCATAGATTTGCCATCATGGGTATAGGGTCTCCTGCTTGAGCAGGGGGTTGGTATACACTCTTCATATTTTACATAAATGACCTTTGTGATCATATTATAAGTAACTGTGTTCTCTTCGCCGATGACGTTAAGCTATTTAACACTACCAACAATGCTACTACCCTTCAAAAAGACTTTGACTTTGTGTCAGAATGGTAAAAAAATTGGCAATTCCAAATCTCAACCAACAAATGCTCTGTCTTACACACTGGCAAAAAGAATCAGAACACAAAATACAAGCTAAGTGGACATGACCTTGTATATGACCCTCACTCTGTCAAGGACCTTAGAGTACTCATATCAAATGATCTAAGTGCCAAAGCCCACTGTAACAACATTGCCAAAAAGGCATTAAGAGTTGTAAACCTAATATTGCATAGCTTCGTCTCCGGTAATATCACACTATTAACCAGAGCGTACAAAACACTTGCTAGGCCAATTCTCAAATACAGCTCATCTATCTGGAACCCGCACTGCATATTAGACATTAATACATTTGAGCACGTCCAGAAATATTTCACAAGAAGTGTCCTCCACTCCACTGTTTGCAACAAAATACCTTACGCCACCAGACTTGAAATTCTGGGTTTAGAAAGTTTAGAACTATGCCACCTTCAGTATGACCTGAGCATAGCTCATAAAATCATTTGCTACAATGTCCTACCTGTCAATGACTATTTCAGCTTCAACCACAACAAAAAAATGAGCACACAATATATACAAGCTTAAAGTGAACCGCTCCAAACTCGATTGCAGAAAATATGACTTCAGTAGCAGAGTTGTTAATTCCTAGAATGTACTACCAGATTCTGTGGTCTCATGCCGAAATCCCCAAAATTTAACCTAAGACTGTCTATTGTTGACCTCACCCCATTCCTAAGAGGTCTGTAAGGGGCCTGCATAAGAGCACCAGCATGCCTACCGTCCCTCTCCTAATGTTCCCTTTAATTGTATTCATTTTATATATTCAGTTCATGCTTATACTTATATATATTATTTAATATGTACTCGACAAAATAAATAAATAAATAAATGACCTATAAGGTCCCTTCCAACTCTGTTAATCTGTAATGTTAACTATATTTCTACAGCTATGAAACAATTGGACCTGGATAGCTTTAGACATGGGAAAGAAAACAGAGGAGAGGGCATGATATCATCCTTTAAATAGCAATAGAAATAGCTATGAAGCAATAGCAATAGCTATAGCTTCATAGTGCTTTACAGCCCTCTCTAAGTTGCTTACAGAGTCATTATATTGCCTCCAAAAATCTGGGTTCTCATTTTACCAACTTCAGAAGGATGGAAGGCTGAGTCAACCTTGAGCCTGGTGAGATTCGATCTGCCAGACTGTTGGCAACTGGTGATCAGTAGAAGTAGCCTGCAGTACTGCATTCTAACCACTGCACCACCGCAGCTCATTAATAAATAGCTGAAACAAGAAGGTCAAGACTTGTTCAGGTTATGGAATAATGGTTTTAAGATACAAAAAGGCACACTCCAGTTGAAAACATTATAGGAGGAAAGCTTCATAACAATAAAAGCCTTTTTACAGGGGAAACAACCATTTCAAAAAGTGGTGGTTGTCATTCAGGGAATATGTTGAGGCTGGGACTAAACAACCATCTGGCTGAGATGCTTTAATTTGAATCCTTCCACTGAACAGGGAATTGGACTTAAACAGCCCCTTCCAGCTTTACGATTCTATAATTTTATATATTCATATAAGGATTAGAGTAGATCTGTACTATTTTGTCTTATATTATTTTCTTGCTTTTCCTAACTATTATCTTTAAAAAGATTATGTTTGTTTATTATTTATGAAGCATCAGTTGTATCTCTTTCTGCAGGACTCTGGAGAGAATTTCCCATCCTCTAAGATTCTTCTATTTGGCTTTCAGTCTGTAATGATAAGCCCTTAGATATACTACTTTCCCAAAGAAGCAAGGGATACACATTTCCAGTCAGCTGCAAAGAATAAAATAAATCCAACGTGTTTTGTTTTTTTTGTTTAAGAGCTTCCTTAGCTTGATGAATAAATTGCAGTTTTGCTGGCATTCTAGCTCTATCTTGTGACTATAAATCGGATTATTATTATCATTCCAGCTAAGAAGAAGAAATGAGATCTGTGTAACAAAATGATACAATTTTAATAGGGGGAAAAAAAGAATTGAAGTCTTGAAACAATTGGTTGGAAACTATAAAATGAAAGGAATGATTCCTGACACTTTGCTGCCCAATTATTCTGAATGGGACCTAGTAATACTGTCTTACCTGAAAAGACTTGGGTTGCAAATTAGAGATTTGACCTTTAGTGTCTGCTAGTATTTCCTCAATATAGCAAGGGAAACGTTGTTCAGCATGGTTATAAAGGAGTTTCAACTCTCATTCAGTTGACCATCCATAAAATGTGAATCTGAATGCAAATCCAGAAAATATAAGGAGGATCACAGGTAACATGACCTATAATCCAAAAGCTGGGTGGTTAGATCCAATGTCTTAAATGGCCTCTTCCAACTGGAAACCACTAATAGCTTAGCTGGGCTGCAAAAATGTCTCCTACTTTCTCATGAAAAGAGATGTAATCCTTGAGAAGGCTACAATTTGTCTACAGTGCAATTTTTTATTCATCTTCACAGTGATTTATTTACCATTTAGCAAGGCTTCAGTGCAATTCCTCTTTCAGTAGGAACTGGATCAGATCCAGGATTAATTTATTTATTTATTTATTGTTCAAATTTATATACCGCCCTATCTCCCACAGGACTCAGGGCGGTTTACAGGCATCTAAAAAAACAGATAAATACAATCTAAAAAACAATTAAAAAACTTATTATAAAGCCTAACAATTAAAATAATTAAAAATATAAAAAATAAAACCCCACTTAAAACCCATTAATTAAAACCTAACTCAGTCCTGCGCAATGAAATAAGTATGTTTTGAGCTCACGGCGGAAGGTCCGAAGGTCCGGAAGTTGACGAAGTCCCGGGGGCAGTTCGTTCCAGAGGGTGGGAGCCCCCACAGAGAAGGCCCTCCCCCTGGGCGCCACCAGACGACATTGCCTCGCTGACGGCACCCTGAGGAGTCCCTCCCTGTGAGAGCGCACGGGTCGATGAGAGGTATTCGGTAGCAGTAGGCGGTCCCGTAGATAACCCGGCCCTATGCCATGGAGCGCTTTAAAGGTGGTCACCAACACCTTGAAGCGCACCCGGAAGGCCACAGGTAGCCAGTGCAGCCTGCGCAGGATGGGTGTTATGTGGGAGCCACGAGGGGCTCCCTCTATCATCCGCGCAGCGGATGCTTTTAAAATTATGATGCTTTTAAAATTAAAATCATAATGATGCTTTTAAAATTAACCTCCTTTAAGTCACTGCGAAGATCTTCACTGTCTACTGTGGAATTGCAACAGGACTAGCTCATTGGGCTGAGCACTGCTTCTCAGGTCTGTAAAAGAAGAGATGGTGTCTGTCAACACACTTTAAAGCAGATTTTAAAAAATTCTTGAAATCATTTGATGGCAGATGCTCTACCTGCATTCCTGTGAATTTGAGAAATTTATTTGGAAGCACTTCAAATCTATACACATATATACACAACAATTCAAATGCCTTCTTTGAAAGTTCCATTTTTCACTACAGGAATCACGCAATACTTTATTGGTGTTTCGTGTCAATCACTTTTGTTCTTGACTCCATTCCTTTTCAACAAGTGACAGAAATTGCTTGCATTTTCTTATACACACCATTCTTTTTGAGTCACTGCAAAGTGATAGGTCCTTAGCTATTTATTAAAGATGGCTGCCATAGTTATATTTGATCTTAACATTTTAGCTCTTTCTTTTCTTTCTTCCTTTGGAACTCAGGCTCATTCATTTGCTGTTTTAGCAAATGGCCAAACTATTGTTTAAATTATGACAGAATCTTTCCTTCAAAGGGTTGTCCATTGAATCCTTGATTTAGTTGGGGTTTATTTCAGTATTGGAGAAATAATGGCCTTGAATGACCCAAATTAGAGACCATTTGTTTATCTTGAACCTGCTGAAGTTTCTGACTCCATCTAGCTAACTCTGAAAAACTGCAAGGGAGTCTTTTTTATCAGAAGAATGAAAATGTGCTACTTTCTGAAGTAATAAAAGTGATCCAATTTTAGGAGAGGCACAAGAGTTTTCATTCTAGGTTCCTTTATATGTTGAATTTTTTCTGTTTTCATTTTTGACAGAATTAGTTGACAGCTATACACACAGATGCCTGTTCTGCGGGGATGATGCTTGCTCAGTTTTTACTCAGAAAAGGACAGAGAAATTGTGTGAGGAAGAGAATTGCAGATTTGGAGAGTGTAATTACTCCTCTCTAATTTAGTGAACAGTGTTAATTAAACTAATGGAAGGATCAGAGCATACATTTGGGAACTAGGCTTTAAAGTCTGGAAATGTTTGTGTGTTCTTTAATGGTAGTTACCTGTAACGATTGTTACATTAACAATTTATACATTAAATATCACTTACAGATGACCTGAATGAGTTTTACTGCAGGTTTGAAAGGAAACTACAGCCACCTATCTCCACAACCCCCATCTCAGACACACCAACAACAGCCAAGCCTCCTACAACTGACCCCATTTCATTGGGTTCACAACCCCTAGTGATCACAGAAAAGGAAGTGCAGGACCTATTTCACAGACAAAAGCCAGGAAAAGCGCCAGGCCCAGACAAGATAACTCCTTCTTGCTTAAAAGTCTGTGCTGACCAATTGGCCCCCATCTTCACCCATATTTTCAATAAATCACTAGAGATGTGTTATGTTCCTTCTTGCTTCAAACGCTCTACCATCATCCCAGTGCCGAAGAAGCCCACCATCAAGGAACTGAATGACTACAGACCAGTTGCTTTAACATCTGTAGTCATGAAAACCTTTGAAAGGCTAGTGCTTTCCTACCTGAAAACCATCACGGATCCGCTGTTAGACCCTTGCAATTTGCATACCGAACAAATTGATCAACAGATGATGCTGTTAATATGGCTCTGCACTACATCCTACAACATCTTGAGTCCCCAAAGACCTATGCAAGGGTCCTTTTTGTAGACTTTAGTTCAGCATTCAATACCATCATTCCAGACATTCTTCTAACTAAGCTAAACCAGCTACAGGTACCGGAACAGACTTGTAAGTGGATCACAAGCTTCCTAACAAACAGGAAGCAGCAGGTGAAGCTAAGCAAGATCACATCAAATACCTGTACAATTAGCACAGGGCCCCCCCAAGGCTGTGTGCTCTCCCCACTTCTCTTCTCTCTGTATACCAATGACTGCATCTCCAATGATCCATTTGTTAAGCTACTGAAGTTCGCAGATGACACAACAGTGATTGGTCTCATTCGAGACAATGACGAATCCGCATATAGACGAGAGGTCGAACGACTAGCCTTGTGGTGCAACCAAAACAATCTGGAACTGAACACACTCAAAACCGTAGAAATGGTGGTAGACTTTAGGAAAAACCCTTCCATACTTCCACCTCTCACAATACTTGACAACACAGTATCAACAGTAGAAACCTTCAAATTTCTGGGTTCTATCATATCGCAAGATCTCAAATGGACAGCTAACATCAAAACATCATTAAAAAAGGACAACAAAGAATGTTCTTTCTGCGCCAACTCAGTAAGCTCAAACTGCCCAAGGAGCTGCTGATCCAATTCTACAGAGGAATTATTGAGTCTGTCATTTGCACCTCTATAACTGTCTGGTTCGGTTCTGCAACCCAACAAGAAAAACACAGACTTCAGAGGATAATTAGAACTGCAGAAAAAATAATTGCTACCAACTTGCCTTCCATTGAGGACCTGTATACTGCACGAATCAAGAAGAGGGCCGTGAAAATATTTGCAGATCCCTCGCATCCTGGACATAAACTGTTTCAACTCCTACCCTCAAAACGACGCTATAGAGCACTGCACACCAGAACAACTAGACACAAGAACAGTTTTTTCCCGAAGGCCATCACTCTGCTAAACAAATAATTCCCTCAACACTGTCAGACTATTTACTGAATCTGCACTACTATTAATCGTTTCATAGCTCCCATCATCAATCTCTTTCCACTTATGACTGTATGACTATAACTTGTTGCTGGCAATCCTTATGATTTATATTGATATATTGATCATCAATTGTGTTGTAAATGTTGTACCTTGATGAACGTATCTTTTCTTTTATGTACACTGAGAGCATATGCACCAAGACAAATTCCTTGTGTGTCCAATCACACTTGGCCAATAAAATTCTATTCTATTCTATTCTATTCTACAGACAAAGAAATAAACATTGCTACGTCAAACTAGGATGATTGAAGAGCCCCTGATTAAATGTGCCCTATTAGAAAACAGGCCTATTTATTGAGTTATTTATTTTCACTGAAAATTTTTGAAGTAATTGGAAAAATAACAAAACATTCTTGTATATTTGAATGCATACTGAATTCACTAATTAACACTAGTGTGATTTTAGTGCCCACCACTAAAAGTTGTGTTCTTCTTGGTCAGATTTGCGGTAAAATATTTGCAATAAAATACTTCTTTCTTTAGAATAATGTAAAAGTCTTTAAAAGTATAGAAAGTAGCATTGGCTGAGAAAATTAAATCTAATCCTAAATTCTAAATCCTTTTAACATTTGGGACCCTTTTTCCGTGATATTAAAAATGTGATTCCTTACAGTATACGCATATTAATTTTTTTGATAGAAGTATTCAGTGTCTAAAATTTTGTATCTCTCTTTCAGAAGAAAAAGTGACCGAACCTTAACATTTTGCACTGAATCCTGAGGTTCATTGGAACACAGTTTGAAAAGAACTATTTTAGAATAGAAAATAGTGCTATTCAAATATGCTATAAGGGTCAGAAAAGTGACTGTAATCATTGCTTATAAAAAAAAAGGATAATCGCTACAAAACAGTAAGGCTTACAACAGGGTAGGCTACCTATAATTCACAAGTTTGATGTGCCTCACCATCTGAAATCATCCAGCCCATGGCACAGAAGAAGGTTGCCGGCCCCCATTTACAGAGGTATTGTGTCATCAGAAAATATTTTGGGGATCCAAGAAAAATAGCAGTTTGGTCCAATATATTGAGATTTAAGGGGGAATGCTTGCCTGCAGAATTGAGCAATGAAGTTCTACAGAAGTGCAGGTGATGTTTGTCACTTCCTAACATTCTTTGCTCCCCATAACTTCTCCTAACCATACGAGTAAAATAGGTAGGACCCAGGGGTGAAATCCAGCAGGGTCTGGAAAACTGGTAGCAGAAATTTTGAGCAGTTCGGAGAACAGGCAAATACCACCTCTGGCTGGCTCCAGAGTTGGGGTGGGAATGGAGATTTTGCAATATCCTTCCCCCAGGAGTGGGGAGGGAATGGGGATTTTGCAGTATTCTTCCCTTGCCACGCCCACCAAGCCACGCACACCAAGCCCACCAAGCCATGCCCACAGAACCGGTAGTAAAAAAAATTGGATTTCACCACTGCTTAGAAAATAGGTTTAAGATCCAGATGGATCTTGATAGACTTGAACACCAGGCCCTATCTAACAAAATGAAATTCAATATAGAGAAAAGTAAAGTCTTACACTTAGGCAAGAAAAAGCAGTAACTGTGAGAGAGATCTTGGAATCTTAGTGGACAACCAGCTAAATATGAGCCAGCAGTGTGCAGCGGCAGCCAAAAAAGCCAATGCAATCATAAGCTGCATTAACAGAGGGATACAATCAAGATCAAGTGAGGTACTAATACCACTCTATAAAACCTTAGTAAGACCACACCTAGAATACTGCATCCAGTTTTATATAAAAAATAAAAAAGATGTTGAGACTCTAGAAAAAGTGCAGAGAAGAGCAACTGAGATGATTAGGGGATTGGAGAATAAAACATATGAAGAACAGTTACAGGAACTGGGCATGGCTAGTCTAGTGAATAGAAGGACTAGGGGAGACATGACAGCAGTGTTCCAATATTTAAGGGGCTACCACAGAGAGGAGGGGGGTCAAGCTATTTTCCAAGGCACCCGAAGGCCAGACAAGGAATAATGGATGGAAACTGATCAAAGAGAGATTCAACCTAGAAATGAGAATTTTCAGACAGTGAGAACAATCAAACAATGGAACAGCTTGCTTTGGAAGTTGTGGGAGCTTCATCACTAAAGGCTTTCAAGAAAAGATTGGACTGCCATTTGTCAGAAATGTGTAGCATCTCCTGCTTGGGTGGGGGCTTGGACTAGATGACCTAAAAGTCCCTTCCAACTCTCTGTAAATCTGTAATTAATTGTGCTACTTTCTGTGAGGACAACAATGTTTTTGCTTCTGAAGCACAAGAAAAAAAGTTTGCTATGGGAATAACATTTTTGACTGAGATTCTTTCTTTCCACTTTAAGGACAGGAGGCGGACTTTACTGTCATTGTGTGAATTAACTGTTTGTCTCTGCTCTGCTTTTCCTAATTAAATGATTCATACTTCTTAGCTCTTCCCATAGGAGAATGCCTGTCCTTCTGTCTTCCCCTTTCCCCTTTGCAAAAATAAAACCTCAGAGATTCAGGGTTTTGATTAGCACATGTGTATTTTATGAACAAATCTTGTCCTTCTGGAACTTAAGCATCTGCTTTTGGATACAGCATGCTAAATAGATTTGGTTCTACTAACAAACACTCTGATAAATATGAAATGAAATCAATAAACTAGAGGACTGTCTGTGTATTTTCAAGAATGTTTTGTTATTTAATACATTTCTTTAAAAAAAAATCAAAGGAACAGAGCCTTCAAGACAATTAAGGAAAGTCTGTGCATTTGCATTAGTGCCTATGAACATCTGGTTGATGTCTAGGTTTGTGGTTTATTCCAGCTGGGAGAGGCACACATTTAGTATCTGAAGGACAGGATAACTTCCAACAAACTATGGATTACAAATAAACTGTGCATTGCTTAGAGGAAAAAGTGATGGCTAAATGGGTGCATTGATGCTAAGCAAAACAGTAAGGAAAAAACAAAGAAAAAACACAAGGTCCCCTCTGTTCAGGAAGTGTTGTTCCATCCTCGAGGGTCTGATGGGTGAAAGGAAAAAAGGAATGTGCTAGAGGGCAATATTACAGTTATTATACTATCTTTCAGTTATATGGGATCTGATCGAAAAAATAAAGTTGGTTTAAGAGTGAAATACATCACAAATTAGAACATACATACTACATTAGCTCCTTCTAGGGTGTTAGCCAGTGGCAGGATTCAAATAATTTAACAACTGGTTCTCTACCCTAATGATTCCAACAACCAGTTTGCTAAACTGCTCACAAAGTTAACAATCGGTTCTCCCGAAGTGGCTGAATCCTACCACTGGTGTTAGCTATTCCTGCCAGCTTATTATCATCTACAAATTTGGTAAGTTCCCCTTCTATTCCCTCATCTAAGATATTGAAGAGTACTCGGCCTAAGATGGAACCTTGTGGTACCCCACTACTTACTTCCCTCCATGTAGACGTAGATCCAGGGGGGAAATGCTGCCAGCTGTATCCGGCTTCTGGGAGCCGGGAGTGCTGGCGGCGGGTAGTTCAGAGAATTGGTAGCAAAAGCAGTGAGAGGCTCACTCATTGTCATATCCCAGTTTTGACCATTGCACGCACAGAAGGCTTTGCATGCAGCACGTACACATCAGTGAATCGGTAGGAAAGATAAGTACATTTCACCCCCGCATAGATCCATTAAGGACTATTCATTAAGTACGGTTTATCAGCCAGTTATGAATCCATTCGGTGGCGATGTTATCTATCCCACTTTTTTATAGCTTACCAAGAAGTAGGTTGTAGTCTACTTTGTTGAATGCCTTGCTGAAGTCTAAGTATATTATGTCCACAGTATTTTGCTGGTCGACTAATTTAATCACTATGTTGAAGAATGAAATAAGATTGGTTTGGCATGATCTGTTTTTAACAAACCCATGCTAGATGTTGGCAGATTTTTTTTTATTATCTTTTCCAGTATCTTTCCGGGTATTGATGTTAAGCTGATTGGTCAGTAGGTTTCTGGGTCTGCTTTTTTTTCCTTTTTTGAAGATGGGAACCATATCAGCTCTTTTCCGGTCCTCTGGTAGATCCCAGTGCTCCAGGATTTAATCATAAGATTAGGCTTAACTCTCATTACTAAGTATGAATATTAATTATACTGGATAAAGCAGAAACTAAGCCCAACAGGTTCCATAATAAACCTTCTAATTTGAAATAATTGTTTATTATGAAATTTATTCATGGAATATGCTGATCCATAGAGTTCACTTCAAGTGGGATCTGAGAAGAGCTATGTTGTTTCAACCTAGCAATACAACTTTGACATAAAAAAACCCTTAAATTTCTTTCAGCCAGCTTCATGATGTGATCCCACAGTAATTGTTAGATACAGCCTATCATCTCTGACCACCAAATTGTTTTTTTAATGCTACAGAATATAAAAAGGATTGTCTGGTAGTCTACTTTTAGCCACTATTCAACTGCCATCGAGCTCATAAACCTGGAAGAATCAAAGGCCACTCATTTGGGACTTTGGGGAGTTGGACTAGAAAAAGTCCAAGGTACAGTCCAGCCCTATGATTCTCCATGCTAATTAGCCAGACTATATTTTTCCCAATGGCTCTGGAAAGTTCAATGTTTTTTAATCTACAGTTAGAAGCAAATAGATATTTTACATTCTTATTATTCAGGTCTTTCTGCTTACTCTTCCCTGCCTTTTGTCTTGGCTTTACCAGTTAAATGTTTTAATATTTACTAATGAACAACAAACTGTATATTGGCTAGGTGAAATGAGTAGTTTATATGCTTGCTCTCATCTAGATGTAGGAATTGATCAGGACTCTGCTGGGTTGAAACTAAACTGGAAATCACTAACAGTGATTTCCCAATAGCAATAAGAACCTTTGAATGAGTCCAAAGAGACAAATACAGTAATTCAATACTTATAAAAGGTGGACAAATCAGTGCTTTTAATCTTGTATATCAGCAAAATATAATGAAATATTTATTGGCAAGACTGTCTCTGGGCCTCATGCAGATCCCTGAGGTAATCATAGAAAAATAAAAGGGCAGAGTGGATATTTTGTTGAAAATATACCTATTGATTAAAAAGAAAGATGACAATAATCAAGGATGGAAGAGAATATACATGATGGCCATGAGGGAATGATATTAAGCAGCTTTACTAATTCACTATCTGGTAAATGGATGCTTGGTGACAGAACCAGTCCACTATGGCAGACATTTTGTGAGAAGGCATCCTCTATCCCCATCCCATGGCAGTTACTTTGTAAGCAGACTATATTCATACATACATACTTGCAGCATTCCAAATGCACTCATTGGCTCCAAAGGTCTGTCTGTTTCACTGCGTAGGCAAGTATAAAATTAGACCTTGGATGGAAGAAGATTCAGGTATGAAATCCAGCAGGTTCTGGAGAACTGATAGCGGAAATTTTGAGCAGTTTGGAGAACCAGTAGCTGAAATTTTGAGTAGTTCGGAGAACAGGCAAAAGGTTCACCTCTGGCTAGCCCCAGAGTGAGGTGGGAATGGGGATTTTGCAGTATCCTTCCCCCAGGAGTGAAGTGGGAATGAAGATTTTACAGTATCCCTCCCCTGCCATGCCCACCAAGCCATGCTCACCAAGCCACACCCACAGAACCAGTAGTAAAAAAATTTGGATTTCACCACCAAGACGATTCATGTGAATGAAACATTTAGCTGTAGAGTGACATGGGATCCATATCCACTTGAGATGAGGAACCAAGTTGCAAGGGAAAACATTTGCATTAAGAGATGTAGGTTAGTGTAGAGTGTAAACATGGCCTAAATTAGGGAATCCTTGTAATTATAACTACTTTTCCTTGGAGTGATGTAATTCATAGACAAGAGCAGGATCTGTGCCGCTGGCCTCTCAGAGCCCAGGATCAAATAATATGACATGGATATGATACAGCCTCATTTAAGTGAATCTAGGTGGTGGCTCAGGGACTAGGACGTTGAGCTTGTCGATCAAAAGGTCGGCAGTTCAGCAGTTTGAATCCCTAGTGCTGCCATGTAATGGGGTGAGCTCCCGTTACTTGTCCCAGCTTCTGCCAACCTAGCAGTTTTGAAAGCACGTAAAAATGCAAGTAGAAAAAATAGGGACCACCTTTGGTGGGAAGGTAACGGTGTTACGTGCGCCTTTGGTGTTGAGTCATGCCGGCCACATGACCATGGAGACGTCTTCGGACAGTGCTGGCTCTTCGGCTTTGAAACGGGGATGAGCACCGCCCCCTAGAGTTGGCAACAACTAGCACATTTGTGCGAGGGGAACCTTTACCTTTACCTTTAGGCCTGAACAGAAAGTGTATTAGAGAATCTTTTCTTGGCTGTTAGTTGGAATTCAAATATAATACATGAACACTTGAAGCTTAATATATCAAGGCATTTTCCTGGAACAAATGACATCCATTCATTCGGTCCATCAAGAAAGTAGCAGAGAGTTACATAATCAATGCAAAGAAATTTCCAGTTTTGGAAATGAATGCTCCAACACTTGAAATTTTTAAGAAAATGTTGAATAACCATTTGTCTGAAATGGTGTAGGGTTTCCTGCCTGGTCAGGAGGTTAGACTAGAAGACCTTCAAGATCCCTTCCAACTCTATTATTATTATTATTATTAACAGAAAAGAATAAGGGATGTTCTTTTGCACAATTGCTCTGCATCCACTATTTCATTTGCATGGGATACTTTTAATTACAACAATTTATCATACTGGCACATATCCTCAGTATGATACATATTGAGGATATGTTCCTCCTGCTGCTAGAATCTTTTCTTTTTTTAAAAAAATATATGAAATGGAATAGTGCCAACTAAACCTTTACTTAGGTAGATAAAATAGTTAGCAATCTGGAATAACTAAAAACTCTGTTCAGCAGTGTTGACGCGAACAAATTTACAACACTTTTTTTTTTTATTTGCATTTATATCCCGCCCTTCTCCGAAGACTCAGGGCGGCTTACACTATGTCAAGCAACATTTCACATAGTCATACTAATTTTGCTTCTACACGATTAACTAAAATAATGTGCTTCTTTTTCAAAAAATGGAATTAGCACACCAAAGGAGATACTATTACATGTTCCTTTCTAGTAATAAAGGCTATTTGTATGGTGGGCCTTTTACTCTATTCAATTTATTTATTTATTTATTTATTTGATTTGATTTTTATACCGCCCTTCTCCCGAAGGACTCAGGGCGGTGTACAGGCAAAAGTAAAAAAGACAATACAATGTACAATTTAAAATGTGAATTAAAAAACTTATTATAATTAGCCCGAAACTTTAAAATATATAAAAACTAAAATCCCATTTAAGATTAATATTAAAAATTTTAAAAATTTAAAAAACCAATAAAATTCAATAAAATTCAAGCCAGCCCCGCGCGAATGAAAAGATGTGTCTTCAGTTCGCGGCGGAAGGTCCGAAGGTCAGGTATTTGGCGTAAACCCGGGGGAAGCTCGTTCCAGAGTGTGGGAGCCCCCACAGAGAAGGACCTTCCCCTGGGGGCCGCCAGCCGGCATTGCTTGGCGGACGGCACCCTGAGAAGTCCCTCTCTGTGAGAGCGTACGGGTCGGTGGGAGGCATGAGGTAACAGCAGGCGGTCCCGTAAGTACCCAGGCCCTAAGCCATGGAGCGCTTTAAAGGTCGTAACCAACACCTTAAAGTGCACTCGAAAGGCCACAGGCAGCCAGTGCAGTCTGCGCAGGAGCGGTGTTACGTGGGAGCTACGAGTAGCTCCCTCTATCACCCGCGCAGCTGCATTCTGGACTAACTGAAGCCTCGAGTGCACCTCAAGGGAGCCCCATGTAGAGAGCATTACAATAATCCAAGCGAGAGGTAGCAGGCGTGAGTGACTGTGCACAAGGCATCCCGATCAAGGAAGGCGCAACTGCGAACCAGGCGAACCTGGTGGAAGGCCCTCCTGGAGACGGCCGTCAAATGATCTTCAAGCGACAGCCGTTCATCCAGGAGGACACCTAAGTTGCGCACCCTATCCTTTGGGGCCAATAACTCGCCCCCCACAGGCAGCTGGGGCTGCAGCTGGCTGAATCGGATGCCGGCATCCACAGCCACTCCGTCTTGGAGGATTAAGCTTGAGCCTGTTTCTCCCCATCCAGACCCGTACGGCCTCCAAACACGGGGACAGCACTTCAACAACTTCATTGGGGTGGCCCGGGGTGGAAAAGTACAGCTGGGTGTCGTCAGCGTACTGCTGGTATCTCACCCCGAAGCCACTGATGATCTCACCCAACGGCTTCATATAGATGTTGAACAGAAGGGGCGAGAGAATCGAACCCTGCGGCACCCCACAAGTGAGGCACCTCGCGGTCGACCTCTGCCCCCCTGTCAACACCGTCTGCGACCGGTCAGAGAGATAGGAGGAGAACCACCGATACGGTGCCTCCCACTCCCAATCCCCAACCGGCGCAGCAAGATACCATGGTCGATGGTATCAATAGGCGTTGAGAGGTCTAATAGGACCAGGGGAGAGGAATAACCCCTGTCCCTGGCCTCCAGAGATCATCCACCAATGCGACCAAAGCTGTCTCCGTGCTGTATCCGGGTCGGAAGCCGGACTGGAGCAGGTCTAGATAGACGGATTCATCCAGGTATTGGGGTAGCTGTCGCGCCACAGCACTCTCTACAACCTTCGCAACAAAGCGAAGGTTGGAGACTGACGATAATTACCCAAAATAGCTGGGTCCAAAGAGGGCTTCTTGAGGAGGGTCTCACCACCGCCTCTTTCAAGGCGGCAGGAAGACCCTTCCAACAAGGAAGCATTGATAATCCTCTGGAGCCAGCCTCGTGTCACCTCCTGAGTGGCCAGTACCAGCCAGGAAGGACACGGGTCCAGTAAACATGTAGTGGCGTGAAGCCTCCCCAACAACCTGTCCACGTCCTCGGGAGCCACAGGGTCAAACTCATCCCAAACAGACTCAACAAGACGTGCCTCCTCTCCCTCGCTTGGATCATCCCAATTTCGGTCCAGACCATCCCGGAGCTGAGCGATTTTATCGTATAGATAACCACTAAACTCCTCGGCACGTCCCTGCAACGGGTCATCCCGCACCTCCTGATGAAGGAGGGAGCGGGTCACCCGAAACAGGGCGGCCGGGCGGTTATCTGCCGATGCAATGAGGGTGGAGGCGTAAGAACGCCTCGCCTCCCTCATTGCCACTAGGTAGGTCCTAGAATAGGTCCTAACTAGTGTCCGATCAGCTTCGGAACGGCTGGACCTCCAGGTGCTCTCTAGGCGTCTTCTCCGGCGTTTCATCTCCCTCAGCCCCTCGGAGAACCAAGGGGCCGGACGAGATCTGCGCCGGGTCAGAGGCCGCAAAGGCACGACACGGTCCAAGGCCCCAGCCGCGGCCTGTTCCCAGGCCACAACTAGTTCCTCAGTCGTGCCGTGGGCCAGATCCTCAGGAAATGGCCCAAGCTCCGTCAGGAACCTCTCGGGGTCCATCAGGCGCCTGGGACGGAACCAACGAATAGGTTCCGTCTCCCTGCGATGGTGGGTGGCGGTTCGGAAGTCTAGACGAAGGAGGAAATGATCGGTCCATGACATTGGTTCTGTTACTATATCATCTAATACCAGATCATTTAACCACTGTCCAGAGATATAAATCAAATCCAGCGTGCCTCCCCCCATGTGCGTAGGGCCATCATTTACTCGAATCAGGTCCAAGGCCGTCATGGAGGCCTGGAACTCCCGAGCTGCAGTCGATAACAGGCCAGCTGATGGCAGGTTGAAATCCCCCATGACTATAAGTCTGGGGGTCTCAACCGCCACAGCGGCGAGTACCTCCAACAGCTCGGGCAGGGCTGTGGTCACGCAGCAAGGAGCCAGGTACGCGATCAACAAGCCCAACTGATTCCTATGGCCCCACCTCACATAGAGGATTCACAGCCGGCAATCTGAGGAACAGTGGCCTCCTCGGCTCTAGATCTTCCTTAATGACAACCGCCACCTCCACCCCTACCTTGGGCCTCGGCTGATGAAATGCTCGGAAACCTGGAGGCACAGCTCAACAAGGGAACCCCCTCTGGACCCAACCAGGTTTCCGTAATGCCCATAAGGTCCGGACTCCCCTGAATAAGATCGCAAATCAGGGAGCTTTGTTATACGGACCGCATTACATAACATCAGCCAAGATCCAAGCTCTGAGGATCATGGCCTCCCGAGGAACGGTAGGAACTGAGGGGCGGAGCACGTGATCGCTTTCAGGCATCGAACACGTGCTCCCAGCTCTCGGTACGCCCCCCCCCCCCCGCCCTATCTGCCTCTCCCACTAACCACACAGACGGGACCCCACTCCTCTTCAGGAACGGCATTCTCCCCCAAAACCTTCGGACCTTTTAAAACCCCGCCGCAAACACGCGCAGTGACTGGCCCCTCCTCGTGAGCTACCCCCAATACCCGCCCTTGCCCTCCCCCCCCTTAAAAATTCCCTATCTAAAAATTCCCACAGGTTCTTTCTACGCGCATGCCACCTCTGTGGATCCCAAGACCCGTCATTGAGGCCGGCCCTTGGTAATGTAGGGGGCCATTCCTGCGAGGCGGGGGCACCTCGCAGGCGCAAGAGTTCAATTGAGGAATATCGCATAATAAAATCGTGAAAGAATTGGCTCCATCTCAAAATTGGCTGAGATGATAATATAAGGTTAGTCCTCAGTTAGGACGGACGTATAATAATCCGGTCAATGGACTATCATGATGGTATCTCCTGTTCAATATCCAGACCCAGATCTTAGTTTGGTCCAGTAAATATGAGGTCTTAAGTCCAGGATAAATAGTCCAGAGCCAAGTCCTGAACATGAGAAAAAAAGGGTGGGGTTGGTGTTTCGTGTCCACTCCAAGGTACCTCCATTGTCTTACTCTCTGCCGGCCTCAGGCAGTCCTCCAATAACCGGCTCCAGATTCGTCCAGCCCACATTCACCAGGGGTCACTCCATCTACGCCACCAACACCCCTGGAATGTCCGGGTCCGGCTCGTTCCAGAGACCAGGTCTCTCCAGGTCTCTCCAGAAACCCTCCAAGAGGCCTCATGAAAAAGCAAGGCCTCCCCCGAGGGGCCGAAGGACGGGAGGAAACAGGCCGCCCAGCTGGAAATAGAGGCCGCAACAGGCCATCGCAGGCCACAATAGGCCGCAAAAGGCCGCCAGAATGAAGAAAGGCCGCAAGAGAATAAGTCCGGAGAGCCTTCATGGCCAAAGCCACACAGTGGAAACGCCAAAAAGCGGAAGATGAAAATGGCAAAAGCTGTTCAAACGCCAGAAAACCGCTGCTGTTCCAGTTCACCACTTCCCCCTCCGCTGCAGTTCGTATTCACAGCCGAGGGAAAAGGGCCCAACGACACACGACCGAGTTAAAAAGCAGGCCGGCTCACCACCCTACCGGCGCCACAAACATGGCCGCCGCCATCAGCCGCTCACCTTCCCGAGTCCGTTCCTGGCAACCGTGGGGCTTAAAAGGTCCAAAAACCTCTCCCACGGCTGCCGGAGACTTCAGTTCTTCCGATCAGGGGCATGGGCGGCTAAGCAGACGGCCAGGGGCGCTGCCATCTCATCAAGGCCAGGAACACCGCCGACGCCGATCCTCAGAGCGCCGCCATCTTGCGCATGCGCAGAGAATACGCTTAAATGAGCAATAAAGTAGCATTCATGTCTAAATTAATTTAATTAATTTAATTAATTAGAAATTAATTAATTTCTAAATTAATTTGTCATGAATTATTATTAAATTTGGTCATTTTCAGGCCCACAACAAGTTGGAACAGAAGCATAAATAGCACTGAAAAGCGGGGCAATGAAATAACTAATAATTCATGAATTTTTGTTTGATGACTTTGAGAGTTTTATGCAGAGCTTTAGATTTGGTACCCAAAGGGGCCCTCACAGCACATGGGAATACAACCTAATACCTGTCTTTAAGGTTTAAAGCAGTGTGAAATCCAGCAGGTTCTGTCAAGTTCTGGAGAACCGGAAGCGGAAATTTTGAGCAGTCGAAGAACTGGCAAATACCATCTCTGGCTGGCCCCAGAGAGGGGTAGAAATGGAGAGTTTGCAGTATCCTTCCCCTGCCACACCCACCAAGCCACACCCACCAAGCCACACCATGCCCGCCAAGCCACGCCCACAGAACGGGTAGTAAAAAAAAATTGGATTTCATCACTGGTTTAAAGCAATTAATTTTTAATCCTGGGCAAAGATATGGTTCCTTTAAAAAAAGATGCAAAGAAATATGACATTTTTGCCCTTGCATGCTCTAGAACTGAATCTGATGCCTTGCACAACTTTCATTGACTCTTTCTCTGATACCTTTACATAGTAATTAGAAATAAATAAACTATATTCAGTATTTTGACACTAAACAAAAAAAGGGCAATCTTGATGAGATTCAAGAATAAATGGAAATTTGGGTCGCAAAACTCCTTCTTGGTCCTGTTTATCTATTCTACATCTTCAGCTACTAGAAATCTAGACTGACTTGCTCTACAGTGAAAAAATGTGGATGTCATATAAGCTTTAATGAACTACTTAAAACGGCTGCATATTTTCCCTGCATTGCATGCACTTTTGGAGGAAAAAAAGAGGTTACTCACACCAGTTTTTCAGTAAAGTGTGTTTTATAATGGTAAAATAATAAAAATTAGCAATCAGAACATTAAAATGATTAATATATTAAAGCAGTGTTTCTCAGTCATGGCAATTTTAAGATATGTGGACTTCAGCGCCCAGAATGTCCATGGCCCCAATGCTGGCTGGGGAATTCTGGGAACTGAAGTCTGAACTGAAACATCTGAATGTTGCCCAGGTTGAGAACTACTGCATTAAAGCCTAATATACTGTATAATGCACAAAAATAACATAAAAAGCAATAGCATATAAAACAGGGGTGAGTTCTACTTACCTTTACTACCGGTTTGCGATGGGAGCATGTGTGCGCAGAAGCTTCTACACATGCGCAGATCGTCCATTATGATGTCTGGGTGGGTGGGCAGAGCTTCCCGCCACTTTTACTACCGGTTCGCAAGGACCGGACAGAACAGGGAGCAACCCACCACTGATATAAAACCAGTGAGAAGAAAGTAAAATCAAAGCAGCACAAAGCAGTTAGAAAGGTTGCAAATTAGTAGTAGGATATCTAGAGAAAAATAATATTAATATTAGCTCTTCTCTTCCCAATATAAACTGAAATAAACTAAAAACATTGACTCGAAGAATTTGAAGTTAACATTAAATAGAAAATCTTGAATCTCTTTCACAGGATGAAAAAAACTTTTATCCAAAGTTGGTATTATTATTAGCATAATATTTTCTCTGCATCTACTCTCTGATCATAATCTCTCTCACCTAAAATTAAAAGTAATATTCTAGTATACAGTACATTCCTATTTCAATAGTGTTAAAGCAAAACCTAATAGAATGCATGAAATTCTGCTCAAAATGTTCTTTAATGCTGAATATTCTCCAGATGTTTATTTCAGCTCTTCCAATGAGCCTAGGAGCAAAACATGTGCATTGCATTGCATCAATAAACTGTTTCCTGCTTATTTTAGTTACTTTTATTGTAACATATAATGATCATTTAAACTGCATACTCTGTTTACTGCATAGCATATCTGCATTGAGCATCAGCCAGATCTGATAATTTGTACAACAAAAGGAACTAATTTAGAGTATTTGTAATTTTAACAGAAAATTTTAGCTTGATGCATAGAAGCTGTGATATAATCAGGGCACTAATTGGAGGAATAGAAAGGATTCATACAGACAAGCAGCTACTTACTACCTCCCCAGTGGTGGGTTTCAAATTTTTTTACTACCAGTTCTGTGGGTATGGCTTAGTGGGCGTGGCATGGCTTGGTGGGCATGGCAGGGGAAGGATACTATAAAATCTCCATTCCCACCCCACTCCAGGGGAAGGTTACTGCAAAATCTCTATTTCCTCCCCATCAGCTGGGACTCGGGAGGCAGAGAATACATGGGGACAGAGCCAGCCAGAATTTTTACTACCGGTTCTCCGAACTACTCAAAATTTCTGCTACCGGTTCTCCAGAACTGGTCAGGACCTGCTGAAACCTCCCTCTGTACCTCCCACATCTGAAATGGCTATGTGAGGCATTTCAGATGAAGATGAAGGCATTTCACATTTCAGTGAAGCAAAGTGACCAGTCCTTGCAATTATGACTGTTGCAGTGTCCCAGTGGTCAGGTCATGTGATCACAATTTGAGCACTTGGAAACCTGCATGTATTTATAAGGATTTCAGCTTCCTGGGATCAAACAATTGCCATTTGCGGTTTTCCCAGAGGGGTTCCTATGATCAATGTCAATGGAGAAAACCAGAATTACTTAACAATTGTTTGATTCATTTAACAACCATGGCAAAAAAGGTCATAAAATTGTTTAACAACCATGTTGGTTACTAATGGATGGCCCAGTCCCAATTATGGTCAAAAGTAGAGAACTGTCTGCATAAAGTTATTTGTAGGCTACTGTACTAACAGAGTCCCAGTTATGTGGCACGGTGAGAACTGGGAAACATGGCCTTTGACCAGTAATACACAAGTGGCTCCCCATGAAGAATCAAATTTCCACAGTAAATGTATAAGTAGGGTCACTGGGTGTATTTCTTTGGAATTAAAAAAGGAAAAATAAAAAAGCACCAAAATGATATTGTAGCTAGAATTCCAGAGATATAAATATTATTTTCAAGAGTTGGCTGCCCAGCATGGTTTCTTACTCCACAAAGCTGGAAGGAAATGAAAAATGTGAGAACATCCACAAAATTCATGTTGCTTAAAAAGGGGAGGAGGATAGTAATTAAATTTTTAGTTGTTAGTCCAATAATGCTGGAAGAATTTCAGACAGCATTTTTTTTTCAGAACTTCTGCAAGATCTCTAGAATCAAATCTAATACCTCCTGCATGCAGAATATTACAGGTAGTCTTCAATTTACAACAGTTTGTTTAGTGACCATTCAAAGTTAGAACAGCACTGAAAAAGTAATTTATGACTGTTTTTCACACTTAACAACCATTGCAATATTCACATAGTCACATGATCAAATTCCAGAAGCTTGGCAACTGACTCATATTTATGACGATTGCAGTGTCCTGGGGTCTTATGATCATCTTTTGCAATCTTCTGACAAGCCAAGCCAGATTCACTTAACAACTGTTTGATTAATCTAACAACTCCAGTGATTCATTTAATAACTGTGGCAAGAAAGGTAGTGAAATGAAGCAAAATTCCCTTAACAAAATGTCTCACTTAGCAACAGAAATTTGGGGCTCAATTGTGGTCATAAATTGAGCGCTACCTGTATTTCATTCCCTTTATTAAGATAACAATGCAGAATTTAGTTTAGATGTTTGGTTCTGTATTTGAATTTTCTTTATTAGTGGAGAAGGGAACAACATTAGTTGGTAGCTATCATGCAGTGCTTGATCGCTTGAAGAGCAAATCAATTAAAAGGAAAAAAGGAAAGAAAAAAGTAGCCCTTGTCATTCCCATAGTGAATGAGAATTATAGTTTTCCCGATCACAATTAGAACTATCAGAAAAAAATATATGAATAATTATGTCTTTTTCCCAACAAGACAAATAATAGTTATGGTAGCAAGTTTCTTCATATTTTTTTCAATGTAATTGATCAGCAGCATGCATTTTATTTTCTAAAAGCTACTTATAGGAGAAGAATGGAATGGAATCAGGGTGGATTTCAAAATCCGTCGCTACCAGTTTGCTCGTGGGCATACACACGCTCGTGCATGTGTGCAACGCTTTTGCACATGCGCAGAAGTGTCTGAGTGGGTGGGCAGAGCCTCCCGCCGCTGCCACTACCAGTTCGCTCAACCCGGGGAGAACCGGTAGCAATCCACCACGGAATGGAATGGAATGGAATGGAATGGAATGGAATCTTTGCTGCAATCATTTCCATTGGTTGAACCTTCTGTTTTGTTCATGTTCAACATAGTACAAAATCAGGATATTCAAACCATAGGTTGCTGAAAGATTTGGTCTGAATATAACTCTAAGCCTAGTGTATAAATTTGCATATACTATTATAAACAAGCCACATTATGACTTAGCATATTGTATTATATATGCCATTATCATTTATAGATAGCAGAGGAAAAATCTCAAATGCAAATCAGAATACAACAATAATTTTCTTTTCACCATCCTGTTCTAGCAGCTGGAATCATATACCATAGTGCAGGGGTGTCAAGCTCAAGGCGAGGGGCCAGATCCAGCCCATGGGGTGCTTAGATCTGGCCCACAGGGCCACCCTGGAAATAGTGAAGGACCGGCCCATGCTCCTCTACCAGCGAAAACAGGACTGCAGGAGGCCATGCCAGCCAAAAACAGAGCTTGCAAGGGCCACGCATGGTCCCCCTGAGCTTCATTTTTGCTGGCAGAGGGCTGCAGGAGGCCGTCCCATCCGAAAACAGACCTCGGGAGCCTGTTTTTGCTGGCAGAGCACTCAGGCTACCACAGACATCCCCAACACTAGTGACATCATGCTGGCCCCACCCACCTTGACCACACCCACACCAGCCCCCCATGGTCAAACAAAACCCTGATGCGGCCCTCAATGAAATTGTGTTGGACACCCCTGCCATAGTGATTCTCAGATTTTAAAAGTAAATCAAAATCTACTTTGGAATGAAATGCTGATGCAAAAGACAAATAAAGCAGAGTTTTTGGGTGGTATAATGATCAGCAAATAATAATTCCCATATTAAAAGAACTCAAGAAGAGTCTAAAGAGCACCTCTCATTGCCTTAAGAGCATATTTTTATCACATTAGTGCTGATAATGGTCAAATGGTGAGGAAACGTCACCTTGCACTGCACAGAATATTTGTCTTCTAAGCATGAGTGGAGGTGGTGGAAAAAGATTACTTGACCAATTAAAGCACAAAAGGTGATCTAATCATGTATACAGAGGTTACTGTCTTCTATTATCTAATTAGCACTGGGAATAGGCACAATAATGCTTATTCATTATTTTGTATCACATAAATAAGTGCTTATAAAGTCTGCCAGCTGATTGTAATATTAAGGCCATTAGTCAGACTCCTACTGGCCTACCATTTTTAGGAGAGATTTTTAAGAAGATGCTAACCAAATGTATTAAGAATGAAATGAATTTCAAATTCTTGAGCTTTAAGAAAATCCTTTGTGAACTCGGCATTTGATGAAGGTGACACCTGAGGATTACAAAACTCCTGCCCATTTTATAATCTTATAGTAGATTTAGAATAGAGTAGAATAGAGTAGAGCAGAGCAGAGCAGAGCAGAGCAGAGCAGAGCAGAGCAGAGCAGAACAGAACAGAACAGAATAGAATAGAATAAAAAAAATTTATTGGCCAAGTGTGATTGGACACACAAGGAATTTGTCTTGGTGCATATGCTCTCAGCATACATAAAATAAAAGAATCTATTTATCTATCTATCTATCATAAGAGCACCAGCGTGCCTACCATCCCTGTCCTAATGTTCCCTTTAATTGTATTCATTTTATGTATTAAATTCATGCTTATACATATACATATATATATATATATATTTGTTTTCTGAGGTTTTCGCGGGTGTTTGTATGTAGGTCTTTGGTTATTTTCTCCCGCGTAAAATTGGAAGTGTCTTGGCGACGTTTCGACAAAGTCTCATTCGTCATCTTCAGGCTTCAGCTTCATGCTTCTGGGAGCAATGTGTGATTGCAGCTGTTTCTTCCTTTTTAACTGCTAGTGGGGGTTTGAACTGATTGGGTGGGAGCTTGGCTGTGCTCTGATTGGATGGGGGTTTTTTTGTGCTCTGATTGGCTGGGGTGTGTCCTGTTTGGGTGGGGGCTTGTTTGTGCTCAGATTAGTCTGAGTTGCAGGGGGATTTGAGCTGGTGAGCTGCACTGCTGCTGTTTGGCTTCGTGTTCGTGGTCGTGCTACATCTTCGTAGTGGGTGTCAGTCTGCTGCATGTATGGATTGGAGGGGTTTGAAATGGCTAATGTTGCAGCTGCGGTCTGGCTTCTGGTCCTTGGTCATGCTTCCTGATCAGTGTGGGTTTGGGTCTGCTTTCTGGGTGGATGTGTGGTGGTGATATCCTGTGTGGACCTCGTGAGTGTGGGTCTGGTGTCATTCCTCGTGTTAAGGACTCGTTTGTCAATAAGGGCGGGTTTCCAAATGGCTGGTAGGCGGGAGGTATCATAATAATAATAATAATAATAATAATAATAATAATAATAATAATAATAATAATAATAATAATAATAATAATAATAATAATAATTTAATTTGTATACCGCCCTTCTCCCGGAGGACTCAGGGCGGTGAACAGGCAGATAAAATAAAAACGATACATTTCAGTAAAAACAATATTTAAAAAACTTATTCCAATAGCCTAAATTTAAAATACAATACAAAATATAAAATAAACCCCAATAAAATCCATATTTAAAACCCTATTAAGCCAGTCCTGCTCGAAAGAATAGATATGTTTTAAGCTCACGGCGAAAGGTCCGGAGGTCTGGAAGTTGTCGAAGTCCTGGGGGAAGCTCATTCCAGAGGGTATCATCTCGTTTGTTCATGCTGTGTGGGCGTGTGGGGAAGCCATCGAGATAGAAAAACGCCCACACAGCATGAACAAACGAGATGATACCTCCCGCCTACCAGCCATTTGGAAACCCGCCCTTATTGACAAACGAGTCCTTAACATGAGGAATGACACCAGACCCACACTCATGAGGTCCACACAGGATATCACCACCACACATCCACCCAGAAAGCAGACCCAAACCCACACTGATCAGGAAGCACGACCAAGGACCAGAAGCCAGACCGCAGCTGCAACATTAGCCATTTCAAACCCCTCCAATCCATACATGCAGCAGACTGACACCCACTACGAAGATGTAGCACGACCACGAACACGAAGCCAAACAGCAGCAGTGCAGCTCACCAGCTCAAATCCCCCTGCAACTCAGACTAATCTGAGCACAAACAAGCCCCCATCCAATCAGAGCACAGCCAAGCTCCCACCCAATCAGTTCAAACCCCCACTAGCAGTTAAAAAGGAAGAAACAGCTGCAATCACACATTGCTCCCAGAAGCACGAAGCTGAAGCCTGAAGATGACGAATGAGACTTCGTCGAAACGTCGCCAAGACACTTCCAATTTTACGTGGGAGAAAAGCCGAATAACCAAAGACCTACATATATATATATATATATATATGTTTTCTGACATATATATATATGTTTTACATATAATTTAATATGTACTCGACAAAATAAATAGATAAATACATACATACATACATACATACATAAATATCTACCTACCTACCTATCTATCCACACACAGAGAGAGAGACACAAATATTCAAAAATAAAAGAATAAAATTATTGAAAAGGAATAATGAAAATTATAACTTCTCTTAATGAACCCTGTCAAACCTGAGAAACATAAAATAAAATAGCTGACATGGCATGTACATCCCAAAGCCAATGGTTAATATGAAGTAGAAGGCATTTCTGGCTATCCATACTCCTGTAGGTTCAATTCCTCTTAATTGTTCTTTGCCTGATTTTGCATACCTCCACATAAAACCTTGCATGTTATTTCAAGATTATCACAATTTCTATTATCAGAAAGTAGAAATTGATTATACTGTTGATTGTTGCATCTGGTTTTGCTAGTCAGAAGTGGGATAATTAGAACATTTCAAGGTCCTGTATAAAACTGGCAGTACAAAAGAACATGTTTGTTCATTTCTACCTATCCTAATTTTCAAGAAGGTACTTGTAATGAGTGTGGTGCCCTTCTGTATCTTCCAGTCAGCAGGTGCTGAAAGGAAATCATTGCATTGGGCTAATATAAAAGCCCTTCTCTGATTTTGGATGTTACATTGAGTAACTGGTTAAACTGCTGCCTGCCTTGGAAAGCTCAGTGCATTACCGGTATCCATTTGATGGTCAGTGCCTGTTCTCACCCAGCCTTAGCAGAACCAAGAAATAGACTCCTTGTCACGAAAAACCCCTCTTTATTTATCTCCTTTGAATTAATGGAATTCACACATGGAAAAGTCCAAGAATAGTCCTTCAACTGCAGTAACAGACCTTATCAGTTCCTTGCGATAATTGCTCCCAGCCGCAAAGCTGCAAGTTAAGTTCTGGCAAGCTGTCTCTGAGGCACGAAACACAATGAGCCAAATCTTCCAAAGTCCAAACAGTTGTCTCCCACAACCACCACTCCCCTTTCCGTTGTGACTCCAGCCCCCGAACCTGGCCCCATACCCGGAAGTGACTTGGAGCCGGGCCTGCTGCCAGAAAGTGACTTGGACAGTGAGGGGGAAGGGCCGTCAGGACTTACCTCGGGAGCATCGGCTTCCCTGGCTCAGCTCCAGGAGTCAGAAGCAGGCCAGGTGGAAGAAATAATGAGGCCTAGGAAGTGCTGAGTCATGGAGCCACACCCCACAGGATATAAAAGGCAGTGAGAGCTGGTGTGTCTCTTTGTAACAGGCAAATCCACTGATTGACTAGAGCTGAAGTTTGTGACTCACCAGCGTCGTGGAAAATAACGAGGGCTCTTGGCAGACGCTGGCTCTTTTGCCGCCAGAGCTGATAGTGCCGGCTAATTAAGCCATCATTCGGACGGAGGTGGAGGAGGACAGAACACTTTCCTTCTCTTTATTCCCCAACCAGGGCGGGGACATTCAGTGTCCATGTCTGCCTTGCTTCCCAAATCGACTTCTTGTCCTCAGTTGTTCTCTTCTCCTAACAGCTCTGCGCTTACGTGCATCTGGAACAGGCCCCAGCTTGTCCCCCCACACACTTATCTCAGTCTCCAAAGGCAGCTGCCTCTCCAGTGGCTGGGAAATGTTGGACAGCCCTGGCTCTATCTCTGCGTCTGATGCAGAGCAATACATCAGAGCCTTCCCTGGACTCCAGAACTGGCCCAAATTCCTCTCCAACCTCATCATCATCCGAGTCTGCCGTCAGCTCTGCTGGCAGCTGGTGGGCCACAACAGTGCCAAACGGAGGTTGCTTAAGTGTGACCCTTGTTTGCTCATAGCCCAAAGATAGTAAGTCCATGGGAGGAAATCCTAGGAAAGAGACATTGTTGTAAACTGCTTATTTCCACCCACTTTGAAATATGTCTTTAATGTCAATGGAGCTAAACCTATAGAAAAGTGTCAGCTTCAACTGGTAGATTAATGTAGCTTGCTATGTTCCAGTTTCCACTTTCACCATTCCAGTATCCATGCATAATGAAGCATTGGAATTTTGAACGTTGCTCTTAAAGATTAAACAATTTCTAACGATACAAGATTGGGAAATGGTTCAAGTTGTGTGTCGTATAGTAACTGAGGTAAGAGCTTGGCCTCAAAGTGCTTGGTGGCTGCAAGTATATATTGACTTCCTCTGGAATGATGAAATCTTAAAATAGCTGCTGTACTCGTATATGCACTTTGTGAAACATAGTTAGCATGAGCCCTTTCATTTCCATTAGCCTGATACCCCCAGTATCAAAAACATTGCATTTGTTCAACAACATGGTTGTTAATAGCCCAGAAGCACTTTTTGGGCCGATTAAGAAATGGCATTACTTAGTTTTAGAGTAATTGATTGTCAGCTGATGCTCTTCACAATGATGTATGAAGGTGCTCAAAGATGATTACTACACCATCTACCTATAACAGTATGTCCATCATCTACTTGGGTGAATGGATTTCTCAATCGATCTACCTCATCATTTATATAAAAATTAAATAAAAGAGGTGCCAGTATGCAGCCAAGTTTTACACCCTTGGGAGTTGGAATAGGTACTATCACATGTCCTTGAGAAGTACATATTACCTTAAGTGCTGTTTCTTTGTGCAATGCACGAATCAGAAATAAAGTCGGTAATCAATAGTGATATTATACAGTTTGTTCCACAGCTTGGTCCAAGACAGAGAGTCAAATACTGTATTAAGATCTACAAATAAAGTGAAGCAGTATTCCAAGAAATGTATTTCTACAACAGATTATAATAATCATCACTTCCTGAATTGAAAGAAAAAGGAACAACAAAATAAATCTAACAACAGCTTTTCCCTGCAATGTTTTGAAGGTACAATGTAGCCCTATCACTGTAAATCAGGGATGGGAACCCCAGGAATGAATGGGGTCCCCAGACCCATATATTTAGTCATTGAGCACCCCAAGAATCTAGCACCAACTTTTAGTGATATAGTAGCCAATGTTGGTGAAAGATGATTTTTATCCTTTTTTTAGGTGACACAGGAGGATAACCATGATGTAAGACATGCTTCCCACTGGCCGATGGGTGATTAAACATTTCTAAAAGTGTAACCCCATGTGTAAGATAAAATGTCTACCATTACTGTAATATACAAATAAAGATGGAACTGTGTATAACTTATTTTGCCCAATTAGCCAGCACAGAATATTTGTCAAAACTATAAACCAGGAGATATATATGAGGATATATATATCCATGACAGTAATTATTATTTTGGGGAGAGAGGCTTGGAGCCCCTCTTCAGAGATAATAGCAATAACAATAGTACTTAAACTCATAGACCACCTTACAGTGCTTTACAGCCCTCTCTAAGAGGTTTACAGAGTTAGCATATTGCCCCCAACAATTTAGGTCCTCATTTTACTAACCTCGGAAAGATGGAAGGCTGAGTCAACCTTGAGCCTGGTGAGATTTGAACTGCCGAATTGCAGGCAGCCAACAGCAGAAATAGCCTGCAGTATTGTACTCTAACCACTGCGTCTCTGCAGTGTACTGCAAATAAGTAGTAGTGGAGAAAATAGCCCCAGGATATCAACAAACACCTCTGCAACTATTAATAAGACTGGGATAATGGTCATGGGGAAAAAAAGTTCTTAAAAGCACTTGGCCAACACAACTAATGGCTGGTAGAAACCAAGGGAAACCTGGGTAATGATTCAGCCTCTGTAAATCACCATTAAAAACTGGAAGGCCTTCACAAATGCCATCAACTAAAGTTTTGGTTTTTCTTTCCAAAACCAATCCACTCACCCTATTCACTCTTCCAAATAAGCAAAAACAACACATGCATAAACAGCAATGGATCTTTTTATGAGGACACTACAACACAACATAGATATGAAGGTAGAATTCCATTTCATCAATGTATAACATGATTTCACATGATATTAGTGCATCAACTTTCCTTGATATCCATATTTGTTGTTGTTGTTATTGTTGATCTTACTATACTTTTCTTTGACTAAGTGTATTGGGAATCATTAATGAGTTTTCCCTAATGAATAGCCAGTTCCAACAGTTTTTTAATACAGTAGATATAACTATGTGTTCTTTTTTGCTATATATGGGTTAATATCATGTCCGGATAATTTTAAAAATATTGTTGCATCTTCTATTTGGATCCTAAAGGCAAACAAATTAGCATAGTTAGTCTCGGCAATACCCTCCAAGCTCCAAACCAATTAATTTAAAACATTTCACAGGCTGTACACCATGTCACTGGTATCTGTTTTTAATACTTGGCATTTTTCTTCTTCAACAAAATTAATTTGATGACTCTGTTAAACTAATAATCACCTAATTTTCACAAATAGTCTCCTGGTACACCCCACTCAGATCTTGTTTCTTCTGGGACATACAGTGGGATCCAAGTAGATTATTTATGTATTTGTAGCTAATTTAATTAATTTTAGATGGAAAGCATTCAATTTTACAGATGATTGCTGTCTGCTCAGCTGCACGACAGGGGCCACATGCAGCAGTCAATGACTTTTTTCAGACTTTTCCTATGATGTATGAGCCCATAAAAATCTGGATTAATAAAGTCACCTTGAAAGAATGCTTGCCTTTGGTTTAAGAGTTTCTCATGATTTACATTGCCCAAGAATTTTGAATTCCTTATAGCAAGCAAATGAAAATGCTCATCTAATGCCCATGTTCATGCTGTGTCTTAGAAATAGCAAAATGGTGTAAACATGCCAGAAAAAAAAAACTGTATCTCTCTATGAAAGATTTATTGGCTCTCATAATGCTTCCAGTTTGCTCCATTTTGAATTCCCTTCTGCATCTTTCCAGTCAAAAGTCAAAAACTGCTAGTTGGATAGAACTTCACTGTAAAAGCAGGTCTATTTTTCTGGCTGTATCATGCTGCCTTTCTGTTTTTCCTGTTTTATTGAGACATTTGTTTTGTGGACCTGATCCAGCCATCATTAAGGACTCCTTAGCCAAAGTGATTTCTGTGAGATAATGAGCATGCTTTTAAATCTCCTAAACAGAAATCAATGGGAGTAAGATATGCTGAACTTTGGATAGACAGTATTAAGCATTATCATGATCTGTTTAGGGAGTAAGAACTATACAAGAGCTGTACTATTAGGAGAGACGACTTCCGGTATCCAGCGGCAACGGACGTCTGGAAGGTTTCTCCTGCCTCCAGCGCCCGAATCCGGCCGCCGCCGAGGCCCTCAGGGGCCAGGTGTTCCGAAAAGGACACCTGCCGTACGGACGGCTCGCCAGGGGTCTCCCAGCCGATATACAGGACTGTGGGGACCGATGCTGGCGCGTCCTAGGCTTGGCGGGGTTCGGAGGCCACAGGCCGCGGCCATTATTTTGGTCGTCGCCTGGGCCGCTGTGCCCGGTGATACCGGGGCATTGGATTTATAACTGCAGCAGCCTGGTGGTGAACAGGGCACGGAGAAGAATTGAGGAGGAGAAGGGAAGGGAATATCGGTAAACGTGAGTGGAGTGCTCCGGAGTGCGGGGGGGTTTTCTCTCCCCTGCGGTTGGAAGGAGCACGAGTTATTCTGGAGAGAGGAGAACTTAAAATAAGAAGATTACCGGTTTTGTGGAGCTCTGGAGAGAAGAGGTGATGGAGAAATTTAGGAGGGAAGGTTTGAGGCCCCCCCTCCTTCTGGGGAACAGTGGTGGCGTCCAGCTTCCGCCTTCACTATGAGAATTTTGATGACATCACTTCCCTTCGGCTTCCTGGTTGACTAACTGTACTCTGGACTCGTTGCTCCTGTGAGTGCCCCCTGGTGGATCCGGAGGAAATTACAAGGATACTGTGCTTGCCTGAGGATTTTGAATACTTTTTTTTTCAAATGGCAAAAGGTCAGAGACCAACTGCTGGAGAGATGGAGAGAATTCTGGAAAAGTTATCTAATATGGACAAGAAATTGGATGATTTGCAAAGAGGCCAAACGGAAATAAGAGCAGAAATTGTGACTATCCAAAAGGATTTAAAGGATACTCAACAAGTCTCAGCAGAAAACAAGCAGAAAGTGGAAGGTCTGGAGGGTGATATGCGGGCAGTGCAGAAAAGAGAGGAGACGACAGGCAATGCTGTGCTTGGACTACAGATGGATAAAATGTCTTATTTCCTTAGGTTTCAAAATTTGGAAGAAGTGGACCAAGAAGACTTGAGAGATGTTGTGACTAAATTGTTGGGAGAATTTCTTGGGAGAGGTGTTGATTTCATGAATTGGGATGTGGATCGAGTTTATAGAGTTAATTCGCAATATGCACGCACGCATGCAGTTCCCAGAGAGGTTCATGTCAAATTTGTGAGAAGAGAGACGAGAGATGAAATTCTTAGAAAACATAGGAGTGGGGCACTGATTTACAGGGGCAGGGAGATAGCCATTCTGAGGCAGATTCCCAGACAGGTACGTGAAAAAAGAAAGAAATATTATTTTTTGTCAAGCAAATTGTACCAGAAGGAGTGGGCTTCAGATGGCTGATGCCAGAGGATTGATGATTTTCCGGGAGGGCATTACGAAAAAATCAGTACAATTGTGGAGGCTACGGCCTATGTGGAGGAACACAAAGCCTTCCTGGAATCAGATGACCCAGGAATTGAAGAAGGGAGGTTATAGATCATGGGGCTGAGCGGCTGCCGCTGTTGCGGCCCTGGAGTTGGGTCAGGCTGAACCCAGAGTTCTGAGATCCAAAACTAGGAAGTGATAAAGATATTTGGGATTGTGTTGGTTTTCCTTATTCTCTTTTGTACGATATTCTGATTATTCTTGACTCTTCTTTATTACGTATTTAAAATTTGCAAACTTAGCTACTTCGTGTCATCTGCTTGCCTTATGGCTGTTGTATGTGTTAAAAAATTTGAGTAAAATTCTTATTTTAGATAAGAAAAATGAAAATTTACCATACCTGATATGTATTTGTATAAACCTTTTTTGACTAATAAAAACTTTTTGAATAAAAAAAAAAAAAAAAAAAAAAGAGCTGTACTATTAGAATAAACACAGCTCTTTTGCAAAGTTCAACTCCACAGTGAGATACATGCAATAAAATGGACAGCCTATATTTCTTATCCAGAACAACTTCTCTTTATAGAATTGCAGAGACAAAACATAATCCATTTCCTGAGTTCTTTTTAATGGAAGATGCCAGGGATTAACCAGACATCTTTTCCCAGGGGGGAAAAAATCATTCTTCCACTGAAGTATAATTTAGTTGTTCCCACTAATGGCTATAGACACAAAGTTATGACAAGACCCAGATTTGTAAAGTTAGCATACTTGTTGCAATATATCTTGAGACAATATTCTGAGAAATGAATCTCAGGCACAAACAACAACATGGTTCAGTTTCCCAAGCTTTGATTCCTACACACTGTTGGAATCCAACTTACCATATCCTTAATTAGGATAAAGAGGTCAATATACAGTAATTTAGTGCATCTTCAAATTATATTAAGATATGATCACAATTTGCCAACTTTAAAATGCAGGGGGTTTGCATGCAATTTCTCCTTGTTTATATAAGTTATCTGAAACCACTTCTTCTCAATATGAATTTCCCTGATGTCATTGTTCATTTTAGAAATGCCCTTGCTGTTTTGAAGAACAATTTCTCAATGTAAGATATGGTAGGATCTTTCTGCATGCAATTTTTTCAAGATGCATTTCTCATCTCACGTCTAGATTTTTACACAAAGGTAGACTGGTGCCAGTAGATTCATTTAATATTGTCCTCTTGTGTCATAGCAAAGACCATTGGCTGGATTTTTCTAAAGCAATCTTTATGAAAATATATATATGATGTACTTCTTCTATATCATTAACAATTGGCTATATAGACCAGGAAGATGGGATTCGAAAACCAACATCTAGAGCCCTTAACTGGGAAAAAGCTCATTTAAGATCTTGAAAAGCCTCCTAATTTATATTTAGATGACAGATAAAATTTTGTTTGCCAGTCTGGGAAGTCTTAAAAAATGTGAAGAAAGGCAGTGGTAAACCACTTCCAACTTGTTGCCAAGGAAACTGTATAGAAATGCCCATAAAGTCACCAGAAGTCAAACTTAGTTGAATTGAAAGTTTAAATAAATTAGTAGAAGAAAATTGTAATTTGTTCACACTGAAAGGGGGAAGATCTCTGGATGCTCATTTTAGAAAATAGTGGACTTTGAGTATTTTTTTTCCTTTTTGCATTTTTCCAGTCTGATTATTTATTTGTTAAAATATTGAAGAAACAAAATAGAAGAAAAAGAGAGGAGCAAAAAGAGACGCACACACACACATATATAATATTCTAGTAGGTTATCTTGATTCTGCATAAATTGTCATTGTGTTAAAAACTTTTCTTCTTTCTTAGAGTTGCTTTTATTCTTTCAGTAAATTGTAAATACATCAGCCATGGAAAATTTCAATCTTCAATGAGTATTGTTCTTAATATGTGATAAAAAATAATAATAATAAGACATCAGACTGAAAGGGAATGTCAGATTTAAAAAAGCATAAACTTTCCTTGTAACATAAAGTTCATGAAGAATGAAGGAAGGATGGAATGAGGAGTAGGCAAAAAATTGCTAAATGGAGCTGAATGAAGATAAATAAATCTTCTATTCTGACTTCACTTAGGCTTACTTTATCTAGGTGGTAAAAAGTTAGATGGCAGCAAAGAGATAGTGTTTTTTTCTATATCTTTGCTTCCCTCTAGTGGTTCTTTTGATTTGTTTCAAGTTATGATAGACTTGCCCCAAATCGTATTAAGGTTGATTTGGGTGTATTTATTTATTTATTTATTTATTTATTTATTTATTTATTTATTTATTTATTTATATTTATATACCGCCCTATCTCCCTAAGGACTCAGGGCGGTTCACAGGCAGTTAAAACACATATAAATACAGATTAAAAACAACAATTAAAAAACTTATTCTATAGCCAAATTTTTAAAACAATATAAATAATAAAAACCCCTTAAAACCAATTTCTTTAAAATCTAATCCAGTCCCGCGCAGATGAATAGGTGTGTTTTAAGCTCGCGACGAAAGGTTCGGAGGTCCGGAAGTTGACGAAGTCCTGGAGGGAGTTCGTTCCAGAGGGTGGGAGCCCCCACAGAGAAGGCCCTTCCCCTGGGTGTCGCCAGACGGCACTGCCTAGCTGACGGCACCCTGAGGAGTCCCTCCCTGTGAGAGCGCACGGGTCGGTGAGAGGTATTTGGTAGCAGTAGGCGGTCCCGTAAATAGCCCGGCCCTATGCCATGGAGCACTTTAAAGATTGTCACCAGCACCTTGAAGCGCACCCGGAAGGCCACAGGTAGCCACTGCAGTCTGCGCAGGATAGGTGTCACACGGGAGCCACGAGGGGCTCCTCTATCACCCGCGCAGCCGCATTCTGGACTAACTGAAGCCTCCGGATGCCCCTCAAGGGGAGTCCCATGTAGAGAGCATTGCAGTAATCCAGGCGAGACGTCACGAGGGCGTGAGTGACCGTGCATAAGGCATCCCAGTCTAGAAAGGGGCGCAACTGGCGCACCAGGCGAACCTGGTGGAAAGCTCTCCTGGAGACGGCCGTCAAATGGTCTTCAAAAGACAGCCGTTCATCCAGGAGAACGCCCAAGCTGCGCACCCTCACCATCGGGGCCAGTGACTCGCCCCCAACAGTCAGCCGAGGACTCAGCTGACTGTACCGGGATGCCGGCATCCACAGCCACTCTGTCTTGGAGGGATTGAGCTTGAGCCTATTTCTCCCCATCCAGACCCGTACGGCTTCCAAACACCGGGACAGCACTTCGATAGCTTCATTGGGGTGGCCCGGTGTGGAAAAGTACAGCTGGGTGTCATCAGCGTACAGCTGGTATCTCACACCGAAGCCACTGATGATCTCACCCAACGGCTTCATATAGATGTTTGTCGTGTCCCACTCCTCCGCTGACGGCTGGGTCAGGGAAATCCGAATCAGGCTTGCCTCTGCAGCTCTGCCCAAAGTCCTAACAAAGTCCTCAGAGCAGGCAGGAGACCAGTAAGTGACTTCAGCAAGATAAGTTCGACTTTTGCCTGACTCAGAGACTGCCAGAAAGTAGATCCTTTATATAGGCCATGGGGTGTGGCTCCATGACTCAGCACTCATTAAGGCCTGCCCCTCCCTTCCTTCTGTTGCCTCCGCCTCTCCAATCTTCTGATGCGAGGATTACTCCAATCAGCTGTTGTTGGGAGTAAACCCTCCTCAGGCTCACCTGCTGTGGAGGAGGGGGAGGGGTCTAGCTGCTCCGTTTGCCTGGGCATGGAGTCACGGCTGGGGCAGGGAGATGCTCCTTCTTCTGCAGTTTGTGTGGGCATGGAGCCAGGACTTGGGCCGGGAGGCATACATTCCTCAGTGTTCGGGAGCAGGTAAGAAGGCCCCGGCTGCTCTGAGGGCAGGCAAGACACAACAATGTTGAACAGAAGGGGCGAGAGAATCGACCCCTGCGGCACCCCACAAGTGAGGCGCCTCGGGGCCGACCTCTGCCCCCCTGTCAACACCGTCTGCGACCGGTCGGAGAGATAGGAGGAGAACCACCGATAAGCGGTGCCTCCCACTCCCAATCCCTCCAACCGGCGCAGCAGGATACCATGGTCGATGGTATCGAAAGCCGCTGAGAGGTCTAATAGGACCAGGACAGAGGAGCAACCCCTATCCCTGGCCCTCCAAAGATCATCCACCAACGCGACCAAAGCCGTCTCCGTGCTGTAACCGGGCCAGAAACCGGACTGGAACGGGTCTAGATAGACAGTTTCATCCAGGTGTAGGGGAAACCGATATGCCACCATACTCTCAACAACCTTCGCCGCGAAGTATGTATTAATTGTTGGATATAATTGTTGGTACATGTAGCACAACCCAAACTCTTTAAAACAGCAAAGTTATTCCTCTTTTCTGCTTATACAAAGGCAGGATATAAATCTAATAAGTAAGTAAATCCACCAGAATCTAACTGGACCTGTCATGATAAGATATGTAGACTCATTCTCATCTTCACCAGATTGCATTATGAATATGCCCTGGTAATCATTTTTATATGACATGTCTTCCTTATGCTGACTTCAACTCAGTCTCAGGCCCCGATGTAGCTGCTTAAAGTTGTATTTAGTTATTCTGGTTTCCTTTATCCAAATATTTTTTTTGCCATTGATGCAATCTGGGATGCTTCATCAGTGATGTGGTTGATAACTGGGTCAGTGGCATAGATTTATTCTTCTCGTAATGGCCACTTTAGATGACTGCAACTACATTTACCTCCTCTCTTATCACTAAGCACTACCTTCTAAGATATTTTGACTTCTACCCTCATAATACCTGAGTGAATTATTTAGTAATTAACCTCTAACACCACCATATTAAATTCAGACACTTCTGACATACGTCTAATTTAGCCCAGAAGAAAAAATTGCTTCCATAAAATATCATGATGATCCTCTAAAGAAGCGTCTCTAGGTGTTTTCTTTATTTATTTTACTAAATTGACTGAAATTTATTTTCATAATGGAGCAGTGAAATTAAAGAACATGATCTTTAATGATAGGAAAAAAGGGGATAATTATTATTTTATTTGTTTGTTTGTTCTATAGATTCAATTCACTTGCCATCCAGGCCAGCTTAACATTGTGGCTTCTGCTGTAGGATGCATGGTTTTTACTGGTGCAATTTAATTCAGAATACTTGGGTATAAAATATTTCAATGCACAGATTTCAAGATGTAGTGCAGAGGGAGAGAAGAACATTAGAACATTATCCATTGCCTCTCCTGAGAAACCAGTTGTTTTGGACTCCTCACAACAATTACCTAGACAGAATCAGTTCCATTATGCTTCTTCATCCTTGGGGAATCAATAACTATTAACCTTCCAGGCAGTGAGACCACCTCTGAAGGCTGTCTGCTGGGAGACTAGCAGGCTGCTCCTAGTGAAACTGGTTGACCACTATGAGAACAGAAAGAGGCATCCAATCCAGTTGCTTATGCTTTGTGTTCTCCCAACATTTTTCTTTTGTATCATATGTTGTAATGTCTTTTAAACTGTAATTATGAGGAAATAACTGTTTTAAAATTGAAACCATTCTCGGTATCTTTTTTTTTTTTTTTGCTAAAAAAGAGAACTAAATATTTAATAACCTAGGAAAATAGCAATAGCACTTATCTACCGCTTCACAGTGCTTTACAGCCCTCTCTAAGCTGTTTACAGAGTCAGCAAACAACAATCTGGGTCCTCATTTTACCAACCTCAGAAGGTTGGAAGGCTGAGTCAATCTTGAACCTGTAAGAATCAAACTGTCAAACTAATAGCAGCCGGCAGTCAGCAGAAGTAGCCTGCAGTACTGCATACTAACCACTGCACCACCATGTTTTATATATGGCAAATACTCTTTGTAGGACATATTTTCACAGTCATTTTGTAGCACATTGAGGAATGGAAAACTCAAGAAACCATTAAAAATTGGAAATCAGCATACCATACAAGGAAATCTTACTTAGGTCTCTCCCCACCCGGCAGCCTTAAGCTGCTATAGCAATTTCCTGTACTGGAACCAGCAGTTAGGAAACTGCTACTCAGATTTCAATAGATTCTTTGCCTTGGTGATGGTGCTAACTAGGTGTTCTATCCAGACTGCTGTCAGAACAGTTCCTGATTGATGGATTCTTCTCAGCAGCTAATCCTTTACTCAATAAAACTTCCCCTCTCATTTTTCTTTCTATAGGGGGAGTTTTTGAGGACATAATTTCCATTTATCTATTTTTTGTGCGATCCACCCACCCACCCCCTCTTGGCTTCTTCCTATACATCAGGGGGAAGTGGGGAAAGGCTGCCTTCCTACAAAAAAAGTGGTGAGCTGAAGGTTGTATCCTTCATTCAAGCCCGTTTCAGTGTGACTGCTGAAGCAGTTAGGGTATGCAAAAAAGCCCTCGGATGTCTATCTAACCCTTTGGAATGTAACCAGGCAGATAAGTAAATGGGAAAGTCAGAGATCAAAACCTGGAACTGGTAGAGTAGGGAGAAACTAAGAAGAAAAGAGGCAGGACAAAGAAACAAAGATAAAAGACCCAGGAGAAGAAATAGGGAAGGCTATGGAGGGCAAATAAAAGGGGAGTACCTGAAGGAAGGATGAAGCAGGTGGAAAAACAGACAATATGAAGAAATTAAGAAGAATAGAATAGAACAGAATTTTTATTGGCCAAGTGTGATTAGACACACAAGGAATTTGTCTTGGTGCATATGCTCTCAGTGTACATAAAAGAAAAGATATGTTCATCAAGGTACAACATTTACAACACAATTGGTGGTCAATATATCAATATAAATCATAAGGATTGCCAGCAACAAAGTTATAGTCATACAGTCATAAGTGGAAAGAGATTGGTGATGGGAACTATGAGAAGATTAATAGTAGTGCAGATTTAGTAAATAGTTTGACAGTATTGAGGGAATTATTTGTTTAGCAGAGTGATGGCCTTCGGGGGAAAAACTGTTCTTGTGTCTAGTTGTTCTGTTGTACAGTGCTCTGTAGCGTCGTTTTGAGGGTAGGAGTTGAAACAGTTTATGTCCTGGATGTGAGGGATCTGTAGGTGATGACTAAGTTGAGAAGGAGGACATTAGGAAGACAAGTGGTCCAGCTTCTTTAGAAAGAGAATCAAAACAGCAGCAAATAGAGGAAATATCCAACACATTGAATTGGATGAGCTCTGAAACAAAAATAATAGCCATGGAAATAAAAGAGACCATTTAGTCATAGAGATGAAATCTAAAGCAGCCAAGGCATCTAGGAGATAAGAAACCAAAGAGAGAAAAACTGAACAGTCAACAGCTAAAAGAAAAGACCAGGCAAGCTGGACAAAGGACAATTCTCAGTTTGGTATTCAACAACAGCAACTAAAATGTTTCCGTTGTTTTTTCAATAACTAGACAAATAAGAGGATCACTTGAAATGTGTTTAAATGTTTTATATAGTGTCATAGAAGAAGAAGAAGACAATAAAATAATTTTGCTATGGTAATTTAGAAAAGGAAACTGATTATACGTTGCCACATATGTAAAAAATTATAGTTTAGTTCTATATATGTTAGAAATCTTTTACATTGGAATTGTAGCCTGTCTTTAGATCTGCTAATGGTAGTTGATCAGTGCTAGGCTTTGAATAAGAAATGCTTATTAAAGTGCATCAACACTTCCCAGACATTTGGGAATAAGGGAAAAAACAGGCAAAGTGTTGGCTTGTCAACTGAAATAATGTAATATAATGTCCATCATAAGATGCTTAAGGACAAAGGAATCAAATGCAATTCTTAATTCCTTGATTTTTACACAAAAATGTTGAGATATCTATCAAGCAGATGGATTACTTTTGTAGATAAAATAATATGTTTTACCTTTATTTAAAGGATTTAGCACTACCACTAATGCAGTAGGACATACTTTACATGAAATATGAACTCTGGGAACTCCCTGAGTCCCAGCAGTCTTCCCATTGATAGTTACAGAGCATAAAAGGAGAGCATAACTCCATTGTTGGCAGAGATACCTAATAAGTCTTTTGAAAAAGAGGTCCTTCCCTTATCATTCCCTGAGGTTTATATAATGGTAATTTGGAAAATAGGAAAATGTGGATGGGTTCTCATTCAATATTGTCATATATTAATGCAAAGATTCTGACTGTAACTATGGTACAAAGATAGCAAGAGGTATTCCCATCAATAATTCATTCTGCACAGTCTGGCAGTATGAAAGCTTTTGATAAGGACAGATTATTGGTAGATATTTTAACAATATAATTTGAAAATTATGAAATGAATGTAAAGTCTTTATTGGACATCAAAAAAGCCTTTGTTATGTACAAATGAAATTTTGGCAGTCAGATAAATCATCTTTTATTTCTGATACTAAAATATATTCATTCTTTTCATCAAGTAATTACTAATAGGATTATCTCCCCTTCCTATTAAGATGTATCACAAAATTCATCAGAGATGTCTTTTATCTACTCTTTAATTTAGTCTTGGAACCTTTGACTTGTCTTTATTCTGAATTGCAACCAGCAGTCAGAATACTGCAAGCTTTTCCCCAGAAATGCCAGATAGCAATTAAGTTTGAACATGCATCTCTCCTGAATGTCTCTCTCTACAGTGTATACACCCAGAAGATTCTCTCACCTGCTCTAAAAGGCAGAGGCAGAACTCCTGTGAGGCAAATCAAGAATTGATCCACCTGGAATCATCTCTAGAAACAAAGAAGATCCTGAGACAAAGACCTTTGGTTATTTCATATGGGATTGACAATCTGGCATTTCAACTCCTATCACTCCCATGCAGCATAGTCATTGGATTGTGGGTGTTGCGCTCCAAAAAATCTAGAAAGCACTAGGTTCCTCATGTCAGACTTTCCTACTTAGAAAGATCTCAGCTGACTGTCCATGTTCCTCCCACTTACAATGGAGTTCTCCCATTCTTACTGATACACCCTCATAGTTGTTTCTATTCCTCTCTCTCTCCCTCTCATCCATGCCTGTTGGTTTGCTGATGTGCTTTCTTTCTTAGCCAAGTACCAGCTTCCACCATGAGAACAAAGTGTCCTCCTGACCATCTGATCATTCAGTCAGAGGATATCATTGTTCCAGCATTATAAAATATGCCAGAGACATCTATCCTTATGTTCTGCTTCCAACTCATCCATCATGATACTACTGCTGCTTGGGGGAGGGGCAGGGAGGGGGAGAGAAGAAAATTATAAACTGAGTTTTATTCTAGTCTTTCCTGCCATTTCCCCTCAGCCTCTTGATCTGACCATGTCAATGAGGAATAAAGAACATTAGATGCCTTTAGTCCCTTCTTTGTCTTCATCTGTACTTTTTTAAAACAATTTTTCAAATTTGAAATGGCTTTTTATCTTCTTTTGCATATATCTTCATGGGACCAGCCAAAGGATAATTTCATTATTTTCTTTGATGATAAGAGCTAACTTTCATTTTGTAGGATCCACTCATTTCTTTCTGTGTGTGATATGTAACGCAACTCTTTTCAGGACAGGTATATTTTTAGAGGTTTTCCACTTTTAGTTTTTTTTTAATTATATCAAGAAGTTAGAAAGAGGATAAATTCAAAGGCAAATTCTCTTTCAATCTTTAGTCATGCATCAGACCCACCCACCCCAAGTTGATGGATGCTTTTTCCAAATCATACAAACCAGATCTTATTCACACAGATACATATTTTAATTTGTTTTTTATAATCATGAAGACCAATGGGATTTCTCCAGTGGGCAAACACGAGGCACAAAGTCATTTATTACTTTAAATGTTTAAAATGCTATGTACCCATAAGAAGTATTCTGCTCATATAACTTTCTTTTTAAAGAAAACTGAATAAGTAAGCACACTGGCTAAAGGATTATAATGATGTTGATGATGATAATGATGGTGATGGTGATGATGATGATGACGATGATGATTATGTTATCCATTCAGTCATGTCCAACTCTTAGTGATTCTATGAGTTCATTGCATCTTTTGATCTTGCACTACTTTTTTGAATTTTTCTATGCTCTGGCTGTGTCAGCTTTGATGGTATCCAACCATCATGTTCTTTGTCAGCCTAGTTTCTTTTACTGCTAACTCTTCCTAACATAATTGCTTTCTCCAGTGAATTCCCCTACATAATGTAGCCAAAATAAGTGAGATGCAGTTTCGTTATTTTTCCTTCCAGCGACATGTCTTGGTGTTTGGCACTCTAGTACTTGCTTGTTGGTCACTTTTGCTGCCCAAGGAATACGCAGTAGCCTTCTCCAGCACCACAACTCAAACGTATAAAAGTTAATACACCAACTAAAATAGATAAAGAACAGATAACAGAAAATTAAACTTGTTTTTTAACTTAGGCATAAGTAAGCCTGCTGCTATGCTGCCTTTGTGGCAGCAAGCAAAAAAACTATATTCAGAAAAATCTGAAGGAGAGAGATGAAATGGCAATAATCTATATTCTACAATTTTATTTATTTTATTTATTATTTAAATTTTTATACCGCCCTTCTCCCGAAGGACTCAGGGCGGTTCACAGCCAATTAAAATACACAATGATACAATAAATACAATTAAAATACAGTTAAAAAACTTATTGAATTGGCCAAGATTAAAATTTAGAATAAAAACCCATTAAAAAACCCATAAATTTAAAACTAACCCAGTCCAGCGCAGATGAATAAGTGAGTTTTAAGCTCGCGACGAAAGGTTCGGAGGTCCGGAAGTTGACGGAGTCCTGGGGGGAGTTCGTTCCAGAGGGCGGGAGCCCCCACAGAGAAGGCCCTTCCCCTGGGCGTCGCCAGACGACACTGTCGCGCCGACGGCACCCTGAGGAGTCCCTCTCTGTGAGAGCGCACGGGTCGGTGAGAGGTATCCGGTAGCAGCAGGCGGTCCCGTAAATAGCCCGGCCCTATGCCATGGAGCGCTTTGAAGACGTTCACCAACACCTTGAAGCGCACCCGGAAGGCCACAGGTAGCCAGTGCAGCCTGCGCAGGATAGGTGTCACACGGGAGCCACGAGGGGCTCCCTCTATCACCCGCGCAGCTGCATTCTGGACTAACTGAAGCCTCCGGATGCCCCTCAAGGGGAGCCCCATGTAGAGAGCATTGCAGTAATCCAGACGAGACGTCACAAGGGCGTGAGTGACTGTGCACAAAGCATCCCGGTCTAGAAAGGGGCGCAACTGGCGCACCAGGCGAACCTGGTGGAAAGCTCTCCTGGAGACGGCCGTCAGGTGGTCCTCAAACGACAGCCGTACATCCAGGAGAACGCCCAAGTTGCGCACCCCCTCCATCGGGGCCAATGACTCGCTCCCAACAGTCAGCCGTGGACTCAGCTGACTGTACCGGGATGCCGGCATCCACAGCCACTCCGTCTTGGAGGGATTGAGCTTGAGCCTGTTTCTCCCCATCCAGACCCGTCGGCTTCCAAGCACCGGGACAGCACTTGATAGCTTCATTGGGGTGGCCCGGTGTGGAAAAGTACAGCTGGGTGTCATCAGCGTACAGCTGGTACCTCACACGAAGCCACTGATGATCTCACCCAGCGGCTTCATATAGATGTTGAACAGAAGGCGAGAGAATCGGCCCTGCGGCACCCACAAGTGAGGCGCCGCGGGGTCGACCTCTGCCTCCCCGCCAACACCGTGTGCGAGCGGTCGGAGAGATAGGAGGAGAACCACCGATAAACGGTGCCTCCCACTCCCAATCCCTCCAACCGGCGCAGCAGGATACCATGGTCGATGGTATCGAAAGCCGCTGAGAGGTCTAATAGGACCAGGGCAGAGGAACAGCCCCTATCCCTGGCCCTCCAGAGATCATCCACCAACGCGACCAAAGCCGTCTCAGTGCTGTAACCGGGCCGGAAGCCGGACTGGAACGGGTCTAGATAGACAGTTTCCTCCAGGTGCAGGGGAAACTGATATGCCACCATACTCTCTACAACCTTCGCCGCGAAGCGGAGGTTGGAGACCGGACGATAATTACCTAAAACAGCGGGTCAGGAAGGCTTCTTGAGGAGGGGCCTCACCACCGCCTCTTTCAAGGCGGCCGGAAAGACTCCCTCCAACAAGGAAGCGCTCGTAATAGCCTGGAGCCAGCCTCGTGTCACCTCCTGAGTGGCCAGCACCAGCCAGGAGGGGCACGGGTCCAGTAAACACGTGGTGGCATTCAATCTACCCAGCAACCTGTCCATGTCAATAGTCTGCATTCTATATTTAGCCCTGCCAAAGCAGTCATCGTGTATCATGTATTTAGCCATGCACACAGAACTAAGGAAATACTATAAAAACAATTAGGAAAAGCAGATGTCACCCATAGTCTTGCAAGAAGTATTATGTAATTGATTAGGTTTTGCCACCACAAAGGTAGCCAGAGATACCTTCTACCTTTTAGATTTCCTCAAGGGGTTATATTTGACTCCTGAGAATATCAAGGACAGCCTAGAAAACAAATGCATCTTCGAACAAATTTATCCAGAATTTTCACTTGAGACATAAATGAAATGGGTAAAATTATCATATTTGGGGCACGCTAGGCAACAATGAGCTCTCATAAGCTCTTGTAAGAAGTCTTAAATCCTGGGAAAGGTGGAAGGAAAGAGAAGAAAAGGATGACCAGCAGCAAGCTGGATGGTCTCAGTTACAGCAGTGACAAGTGCCCGATTGGAAGTCTTGCAAGACCAGATTAGGGACAGATCATCATTGAGAAAATTGACATGGTCCCTAAGGGTCAACAATTACCGTACCAGAGGTGGGTTTCAGCAGGTTCTGACCAGTTCTAGAGAACTGGAAATTTTGAGTAATTCGGAGAACCGGTAAATACCACCTCTGACTGGCCCCGCCCCCATCTATTCTCTGCCTCCCGAGTCCCAGGTGATCGGGAGGAAATGGGGATTTTTCAGTATCCTTCCCCTGGAGTGGGGAGGGAATGGAGATTTTACAGTATCCTTCCCCTGCCACGCCCACCAAGACACACCACATCCACCAAGACACGCCCACAGAACCGGTAGTAAAAAAAATTTGAATTCCACCACTGTACTGTACTTGATGGAACATAAACAATAAATCAAAACATTGGGAGATATAAAAAATAATGGCTAGATCTAGTTATCTGGGAAAGGAAAAGAAATGGAAGTCAAAGCTAAATGTTGATGCAAAGCAGCAACAGCAGACCAGGAATATTTGGTGACTTCAAATTGACCATAGCATAAGTCCTTGTTTAATTGAGTCATTGTCACTGAGTTTACTATTCAAAATGGTTAGGCTGACATTAAAATGTGGAATGTCATAACTGCTAATAATTATGATAAATTGTCAGAATTGCAGCAATTATGTTCTGTTCAGCTGTTTTTCTTCTGCCTACTCCTTTCTCTAGTTTCCTTTGTGATGAATCTTAGATTGTAGGCTCCCCAAGGCAATAAGGTGTTCTTTTATGCTTCAAAGGACCTGAGTTTACTGTGTTTTGATTCTTTTCACCAGCCAGATTTCCTCTTCTAGATTTCTTATAGATTTCCTCTATAAGAAAACTTATATAAGAAAACTTATATTTTTGAATTATTGTAATGGTAACGATAATATTCCAGAAATACATGAACTGAATCATGTATCAACCTGGAACAAAGATAATCCTGACTTTATGTGATGTTTCCAACCATATGCACACCAATCCCAAAATGCCCAGGTGCCTCACCTTGGCAGTAGAGGGTTGCTGATTCCAGATGAAACCAATTTTGGAAATTCCAGCACCACCACCAAAAAAAGCAGTGAATCTATGCAGTACAGCTATATACAGGTAAGTTCAGTTTGTGTGTATACTTGCAGAATGGGTGGAAGACCAAGGAGCAGCACACAAATATTAACTATATTAAATTAATTTGATTAAATTTATTTGCCTATATAATACTCCATTTATAAAATTGATCCTCTGTCTAGATATGCCAAACATTTTTCCCACATGGGCAAACCACACAGAAACACACACAGTGTACACATCCCTTGTAGAAGAAACAAATAGAAAGAGGGAAAATACGGATTAAAGGACATAGGTAGCAAGACAAGGAAGGAAAACACAGAGTGACCATGTTTACATAGTCAAAAGAATATTCCCTAGCAGTGGGCATATTCAGTTCACTCACCAGCTTCTAGGAATGACTCAAAGGAAGTGTGTAAATCAAATAAGCAGTTAATAAAACTTCCCCAAAAGTAAAAAGCTAAGAAAAAGAACCTGAACACTGAAATTATGTTCTGTTCTGTTATTTCAAGTCAGACAATACTGCAGGAGTATATTTAGCAATATCTTCTCACGGGCTTGCTTGCTCATTCTTCATCTAATAATCTTTTGTTTGATCACTGTTTTAAAACACGTCTGCAATTAAAGGCACTATGTCAGCTAAGAAGGAATAACTAGCCAAATCCCATATTCACCTTTAATTTAAAAAGACTAATCATTTCCTTCAGAAAAAAACTTAAATAATAAATGTTCACTATTTGATTCTTGGAAAGTAAGTCAGTCATCATTTTATTCATTTTATGTTTATTTGTTTATTTATTAAATTTCAATACTACCTATCTCACCCAATAATATTCCAGCATTTCTAAGAATACATAAAATACACATTTCTCCTTATAAAGCTTTGAATAGAAATAATACATGTCAAATGATGTGTACATTTTATTCACTTTATATTGCTGTATTAAACATAGGTTTTAATTACATTATCATCAAGTGTATACCAGTTTATTAGCAAGTACATCAACATATTTCTTCTCATTAAACAATCATTTTAATTTGTAATAGTTAAAATACCATGCAATATAATTCAATGCAATATGGAAGCAGAGGAGTGGAAATGCTGGCTTTTAGGCTGACACAGAGCCAAACGGCATACATAAGGAAATCAGAGAAAGCAAACTTTCCTTCCCAAGAGCCACCATTTCACTCCAGTGTGGGATTTTTTCCTTTATTTATTTATATGACTCACATAGCTGCCTCTTTTACACAAGTTACTCTAGGATGCTTAAAAGGATTTAAAAACCAGGAAAAACGCAAAAAGAATAACCCCCGGTGCCCAAGGATAAATGTTAATTCCATTCCAAAACCCCATATTGTTTTTCAGTAGAAAATGAAGCAGCATAAACAAGTTATAATCTCAGCTCTCCATAGTGTATAGTTTGGTCCTCACTGCATTAAACATTGGGAAAGGAAAGTTATCCCTGGAGTGATTCAGCCCTTCAGAGCAGACCAGAGCAGAAAACAGACTCCACAGGAAAATTAGAACTATACTTTATTGAAATTAGTTTTAAGAACAGAATCTTACAAGCCTGATTGTTCTCTATTTCCCTCCCTTTTATATCCCAATGTATACAGTATAATACCATGCGATGCGATGTGACGCAATACGATGCAATACAATACGATACGATTCGATACAATACGATTCAATACAATACAATACAATACAATACAATACAATACAATACAATACAATACAATACAATACAATACAATACAATACAATACAATACAATACAATACTATATAATACAATGAATCAGGGAGGAGCTTGCCTCATACTTTTTTCCAAGGATACTGTACTGACCCAGCCTTAGCAGAACCAAGAAACAGACTCCTTGTCACGAAAACCCCCTCTTTATTTATCTCTTGTGAATTAATGGCATTCACACATGGAAAAGTCCAGGAATAGTCCTTCAAAGAGTTAACTGCAGTAACAGACCTTATCAGTTCCTTGCGATAATTACCAGACCCTGAGCTCCCAGCCGAAAAGCTACATTCTGGCAAGCAGTCTCTGTGGCACAAAACACAATGAGCCAAATCTTCCAAAATCCAAATGGCTGTCTCCCACAACCACCACGCCCCTTTCCTTCTATTTATTCCCCAGCCAGGGAGGGGCCAGTCAGTGTCCACATGTGCTTTGCTTCCCGAGTTGACTCCTTGTCCTCAGTTGTTCTCCTCTCCTGACAACTCTGCCCATATGCGCATCTGGAACAGGCCCCAGCTGTTCTTCTTCTCCACTTATCTCCAACTCCAAAGGCAGCTGGGAAATGTTGGACGGCCCTGGCTCTATCTCTGCTTCCGACGCAGAGCATCAGAGCATTTCCCAGACTCCAGGACTGGACCAAGTTCCTCCCCAACCTCCTCATCATCCGAGTCTGCTGCCAGCTCTACTGGCAGCTGGCGGGCCACAACAGATATTAGGAATGAATGTTTCATCCCAATTTGCCTATTTCTCTCAAGGTCATCTCCATGCTGCTCTACAGATACAAATAAAAACACTATGAATACAAAATACCTTTGTTCAAATTTAGTGTTCCACTTTCAAGTGAAACCGTACACTCATCCTGTCTTCATAACTCTAATTCTTCTACTGCTATCCTTAGTGATGCTTGTCCTGTTACATTTTCTCATCATAAACTGACTCCTGTGAGTTATTTTACAGTCTGCAAAGATGTGCAAGGCATTAATCTGAAGGAATTGCATACTGTCTGCTTTCAAAACAACTTGTGAAATGCCAAGCCTTCTCTGGAGTACAGAAATTGGTGGATCTGACTGGCAACCGTATGACAAATTTTCAATACTTCTACGGATATGGCACTAAAACAGCATTATGATCACCTCATAAGCAAAAAAAGGTCTTAGTTATGCACTGAGTAATCTCCAATCGCTTCAGGTATAACTTTGATGGAGTGACCCAAATAGAAACTTTACGGTGTTACAAAACCCAAAGCAGAGCCAGACGTTGACTAATAATTAATGAATCGTTAAGTGACTATCTTCCTGGTTGCAGGGTCCATTTGTTTGCACAGCACTTGTCTGGCTGACACAACAAAGCCATTGAAGCAGGATATGATGAGGGATTTGTTCTTAAGCTAACTCATTGCAGAACCTGATGCTGTATTAGGGCTAAGAATATGTGGCTAGCTAAGGACATCTTAGTGCTTTCCATGTTTAAGGGATGATTAAAAATGAGTCTCTTGATCCTTGTCTAGCCCCTTATGTCAGCGTTCCAGAAAACCCCCTCCTGCACTAGGCTGGAGGCTTCCGCGCTGCCACCTTAATCCACTACACTGTACACTTCCCCAGGGTGGGATCAGGGTGGCTAAGTGGAGCTGAGTTGAGTGTTTACTGGCCGGATGCCCTTCCTGACACTTATGTGATGTTTGCAGTAGATATTATTTCATTCCCCCCTGTAGGGGAGACATCTGTCACTGCCTAGGATTGAACTTTCAGCCTTCCGAATGGGAGGCAAGTGTCTTCACTCTAGGCCACGGTGCTCTCTGTACTGGCTCTCAACAATGATTACAGCATATTGATTTAAAATAGAAAAAACTGAGAAAATCCAGAGTGGGTCTTGCAATTTTCAGTAGTACTTTATTGCATTGAAATGGTAGTAAGTACATTTACAAAACATTGATGTTAACTGGATGTCCACTGAACAAATAGATATGATTGTTTCATTGATTGGATTATATCTAATATTATTTTTATTTCCTGAAGTCATGCTTCTCAGATTCTATAATTAGTGGCTATAATCTAAAAAGAGATCCAAAGTTCAATTTAAATCAAGCTATTATATAATCAACTGATTTTTTTTAAATATACAACTATTGAAAATATTTTGGCATTTCTCCAGCCTAGCAATATTTTTCCCCAAAACAACTGCTTCATCTGATTTTTTTTTCAATAATCAAATAAGAAATTCCACTGATCAGAATTGTAATTGCTTTGGCACATTTAGAAGAGCTGGTTATCTCATAAAATAATGAATCTCCAATTTAGCTTTCATTTTTTTTAAAAAAAAAGTATTAATTCTTGTATATGCTTAGAAAATTTCCCTAGCTATTTGACATTTTTGTTGTAAGAAATAATTGGAAACAGAAACTATATCCATCATGAGTGCAGAAAATCACCAATATAACTGTTTTAACCTGGAAAAGAAATTAAAAACATAAAAATAAATAAAAATAAAAACTGAGAACAATAAACAAAAGATTAAAACAGCCATAAATATTTGTACTTTTAGATCTGTAATTATTAGGTTTATTGCAAACTCCCTATCCATTTGAATAAACATATTAGAATAATTACATGATAAATTAAGGGAAAAATTATTATAAGAAAAAAAGGGAGGAACTCATGCTCTTCATTGATCTTCCATTTGAATTAGCCAGGTTGTATAAAAAAGTGTAGAGTGTGGGAAAAAATAAATCATATGCATTAAATAAGAAAAGCTGTCATGTTCTTTGTATGTCCAAGGATTCAACACAATACAAATAATTATTGAAAACCTCGTGGATATGGGCACACTAAGAAAACATTGGTAAAACATGGGGGAATTATCTTTAGCCACGGGTTGCATTGATAATAAATTGGACTCCAAAAGCATTTCTGAATGCTAGCCACTGATTTCCACAACAAAATGGTATGAATATAATAAAATATTGAAGATTCTTCTCCAAGAGCTTGTCTCTTGTTGACGAAGCTTTTCGATAATCTCAGGTTTTCTTTGTTTAAGGGAAGAACTTGATGCAAGATTTTTCATCCTCCACTAAATTAAAAGGTTAGAATGTGCTTTCTCCACTTTTCACAGCAAATCTCAGAAACTTCACAATAAATGGCCAAGGATTATCTATGGTATGAAAAGTATATGCTAGATGACAATGGTTTCTCCCAATATCTAACAATATAAAGCAGCAAACAAACAAAATGAAAATTACACAAACAGGGTAAAATCAGATATATTTCAATTACAGTAGTATAAAAAATAGTTATGGATAGAAGATTATACAAAAATAAAATCTTTTATCCATAACTCAACCCAACCTTGCACCTTACTTTATCATAACATACACAATGGATAACCCAGTCTCACTTTATAAACTCCCATTCATCACACCTGCTCGTAATCTCTCTTAAATGTGTCTAAAGATCTGGTGGAATTAGAATAGGAAAAGAAGAGTATTCCTTAGCAGGGACCTCGGTCCTCTAATGTACATCAATTGATAAAGAGGAAATGGAAAGAAACCCCTGTCTTGTCAATCACGTTGAATAACATAATCATGCCAAAACAGGAGCTGAGACACAAAATGAACAGCTAACTTCAGGACCTTAAACACTAATGATATCAAAATCTAATAATCTTTCATCAAATGTAATAATTCATATTTTAGGGTTCCCAAGGAGAAAAAAAGGGCAAGTTGGCCATTCTCTAGTCATTCTGGAATTTCATCCCATATAACTAAGCAAACATAAACATTGACAAAAAAAAATCAGAACACAAAATACAAGCTGGGTGGATACAACCTAGCAGATGACCCTCACTCTGTCAAAGACCTTGGAGTAGTCATCTCAAATTATCTAAGTGCCAGAACTCACTATAACAGCATTGTTAAAAAAATCATTAAGTGTTGTTAACCTAATCTTGCATAGCTTCTTCTCCGGTGATATTGAACTGTAAAATAAGGCATACAAAACTTTTGCCAGACCAATTCTTGAATACAACTCATCTGTCTGGAACCCGCACTGCATATCAGACATTAATACAATTGAAGGAGTCCAGAGATATTTCATGAGAAGAGTCCTCTGCTGGCAACAAAATACCTTATGCCACCAGACTTGAAATTTTGGTCTTAGACAATTTAGAACTTTGCCGTCTTCGGTCTGACCTAAGTGTAGTACATAAAATCATCTGCTACAATGTCCTACCAGTCCTTCAATGTTCCGCTTACACAGCCCAAAGATGATCCGTTTACTACTTCTCAAGAACAGGAATAACAATATTAATTCAACCCAGCCCACTATGGAGGCAGCCTCTTCCTGTCTTTCCTTATTCCTCATTGATGGTTTTATTTCCTAACCTGGTCTGAACAATGCTATGCAGTCTGCCTGCTGCATTTCATTTCCTTCCATGGTTGTTTCACTTTAGGCTGCTGTGGTATGCCTGCCTCCTTCTCGTGGGAGTTATACAATTTTCTCCTTCTCATGTAAGTGATGGGAAAAAAGAGGTAAACTAAGAGGAGAAAATATATTAAGAATGTGGGGATGTCAAGGGAAGAGAGCTCTTGGAAAAGGTCTATCAGTAGAAAGCCATTGTCCTTAAAGACCAAATTTACATTTAATCATTTTACACCCTTTGCATAATTAGTGTAAATGGTGTCATTTGCAGTAAATTTAATGGACTAACCTTTGATTTAACATTAGTCTGTTAAATGGGGTGAATTTCAAATGAAAAACTTGTCCATTGTATCTGAAAGCTGGCAAGCCATTATCCATTCCTATTTGCAGTCATCAGTCATTTTCATGGGGAGTTTCATTTTTTTCACATCTGGCACAAAACTTATGCTGAGATATTCAGGTTTGTCATATTATTCCATTAAAAAAAATAGCCATAGTTCTTTGGGTGTAATACAAACTGGTTAAAAGGATAACAAATAATAAAATGCACAAATACTTGTCAATGTAGTTTTTCCATTTATGCAAGGAAAGGAGCAATCTGGACATTTTGAGGAAATAATAGTAATAATAAATGTCCCCTGAAAGGTACACAGCATAAATGTGAATGGTGCAGATAATATCTGCCTCTTCCAAAAGTTGGGTGAAGTTGTTTTCATGAATTCCTATTGTATATAAATATTTCACATTGCTAATAGGAAGCCCTCTCCATATATGCCTTTTGTTAAGGGGAAAAATATGGAGTTTCATGCAAATAATAGTGGAGAATAAGAGATCATCCCAATTTCAAATAATGTGCAAATACATCTCTTTGTCTCTCTCTGTCTCTCTCTCCCTCCCTCCCACCCTCCCTCCCCCTGATTAGAATCGCAGCATATCTCCCAGCAAAACAAAAGTGGTAAGTGTCCCTCCAGGACTCTAATCTTCATCGCCAATAGTGTAAACTTCACTGCACCAATGGAACTGTTCATACCAAATCTCCCCTTACCAGCCCTCACTAGCAACCAGGTCAGCTTATCAGGCCAAAACTGAGTTGCCTTTTCCTCCTTTTCTTTCACTCCAGGTCTGGCTCCTACCAACCAAACAGCAGCCATGCTAGGACATAAAATCCATATGGACATTTCCATCATATGCCACTCTCTGAGAGGGACCTCAGAGACCTTGGAGAGCCAAAGTCATAAACAGAGGGATAGAATCAAGATCACGTGAAGTGTTAATACCACTTTATAATGCTTTGGTAAGGCCACACTTGGAATACTGCATCCAGTTTTGGTCGCCATGATGTGAAAAAGATGTGGAGACTCTAGAAAGAGTGCAGAGAGGAGCAACAAAGATAATTATGGGACTTGAGGATAAAACACGAAGAACAGTTTCTGGAATTGGATAGGTCTAGTCTTATGAAAAGAAGAACTAGGGGTGACATGATAGCAGTGTTCCAATATCTCAGGGGCTGCCACAAAGAAGAGTGAATCAAGCTATTCTCCAAAGCATCTGAGGGCAGGACAAGAAGCAATGGGTGGAAACTAATCAAGGAGAGAAGCAACTTAGAACTAAGGAGAAATTACAATCAAAGGGAACATTAGGACAGGAACGGTTGGTGCTCTTATGCACGCCCCTTACAGACCTCTTAGGAATGGGGTGAGGTCAATAGTAGATAGTTTTTGGTTAAAGCTTTGGGGATTTTGGGAAGAGACAACAGAGTCTGGTAGTGCATTCCAGGCATTAACAATTCTATTACTGAAGTCATATTTTCTGTAATCAAGATTGGAGCGGTTCACATTAAGCTTAAATCTATTGTATGCTCGTGTATTATTGGGATTGAAGCTGAAGTAGTCTTCAACAGGAAGGACGTTGTAACAGATGATTCTATGAGTTAAACTCAGGTCATGTCGAAGGCGGCGGAGTTCTAAATTTTCTAAACCCAGGATTTCAAGTCTGGTGGCATAAGGTATTTTATTGTAATCAGAGGAGTAGAGAACTCTTCTTGTAAAAGATTTCTGGACACGCTCAATTGTATTAATGTCCGAAATGAGGTATGGGTTCCAGACAGGTGAGCTGTATTCAAGAATTGGTCTAGCAAATGTTTTATATGCTCTGGTCAGTAGTGTAGTGTTTTTGGAAAAGAAGCTATGCAAGATTAGGTTTACAACTCTTAAAGCCTTTTTTGTGATGTAGTTGCAGTGGGCTTTGGCACTTAGATCATTTGATATGAAAACTCCAAGGTCTTTAACAGGGTGGGGGTCATCTGTAAGGTAATGTCCATCAAGCTTGTACTTAGTGTTTAGGTTCTTTTTTCCAATATGTAAGACTGAACATTTGCTGGTTGAGATTTGGAGTTGCCAAGTTTTAGACCATTCAGATACAAAGTCAAGGTCTTTTTGAAGGGTAGCTGTATTGTTGGTAGTGTTAAATAGTTTAACATCGTCAGCGAAGAAAACACAATTACTTATAATATGGTCACAGAGATCATTAATGTATAATATGAAGACTGTTGGTCCAAGAACGCTGCCTTGGGGAACACCACTATTGACAGGAACAGGATTTGATAGGGCACTGTCTATTTTGACCACTTGTTGTCTGTTTCACAGGAATGCTGTTATCCAATTGTGGAGGGGTCTGGAGATGCCGTAGGATTTTAGTTTTAGGAGAAGTTTGTCATGTACCACTGAGTCAAAAGCTTTACAGAAGTCTATGTAAATTGCATCTATTGCTTTGCCCTGATCAAGATTTGTAGTCCATATGTTTTTGCAGTGAAGAAGTTGTAAATTACATGATAATTTAATTATCAAATTGTTTATTAGAGAGTAGGTTGTTTGTTTCTAGGTGGAGGATTATGGATTGTTGATGATTGATTCCATTACTTTGCAGGTAACACAGCATAAAGAGATTGGTGTTCTGTCCCCGCTCGCCTCCGACTTAGCGATGGCTTAATTAGCCGGCACTATCAGCTCTGGCAGCAAACTAGCAAGCATCTGCCAAGTATCTCTATTATCTCCCTCGACACTGATGAGTCACCCAGGAACAAACAGTACTTCAGCTCTTAGTTAAGCAGTTAATTTGCCTGCTACGAAGAAGCACAGCAGCTCTTGCTGCCTTTATATCTTGTGGGGTGTGGCTCCATGACTCAGCACTTCCTAGGCCTGCCCCACCCCTGCTTCTGTTGTTCCTGCCTCTCCTGCCTACAAAACCTAGGGTCCAGCCAGGCCTGATTGCCATTAGCTGGGTCTGGAGGCGTGGTCAGGGGATGGAGGCCTCATTATCTCTTCCACCTGGCCTGCCTCTGGCTCTGGCTCCTGAAGCTGAGCCAGGGAAGCCAGTGCTCCCGAGGTAAATCCTGATGGCCCTTCCCCCTCACTTTCCAAATCACTTTCTGGCAGGAGGCCCGGCTTGGGGGGCACAGACACAACAATTGGTCTGTAATTTTCAATTTGGCTGGGGTCTCCTTTTTTGAAGACAGGGATGACGTGGCTAGTGTTCAAAGTATGGGAAGGGAGCTGATCGTGAAAGCTTTTTCAAAGATTATGCATAGGGGTTCTGCTATATTAGTGGAAAGTTTTTTAAGAAGTATGCACATAGGCCATCAGGTCCAATAGATAGAGATAGTTTCAGTTTGCGAAGGGCCTTTTCAACATTATCTTCTGTGAAATCTATTTGTATTAGGTCATTGTACTCATTGCTGGTACGACTGGGGAATGTTGGGTGTAAGCCATTACTGTTAACAAAGACTGAGCCAAAGAATGTGTTAGAGGTTTGCTTTAACTGTTTCATCACTATATTCTTTGCCGTTAGATCCTTTTAGTGGTGGGATGGATCTCGAGTCTTTAAGTTTGTTGTTCACAAAATTATAAAAAGCATGATTGGATTTTGTGCGCAGAAGGTCTTCTTCTTGTTTGGTGTGGTAATTGATGCATTCAATTTTTATTTGGTTGCATATATTTTTGTAGCGGTTTCTGAAGTTGGCTACATAGCCAATTTTGTTTCTTTGCCAGAGGGATTTTTTTTTTGGGATTGGAGCTTTTTTATTGATATGGGTAATTTGTTTTTTCTGATTTTGGTGGTGGTTTGTGGTACATATACCGTATATACTCGAGTATAAGCCGATCCGAATATAAGCCGAGGCACCTAATTTTACCACAAAAACTGGGAAAAACTATTGACTCGAGTATAAGCCGAGGGTGGGAAATGAGGCAGCTACTGGTCAATGTAAAAAATAAAGATAGAGCCAAGTAAAATAACATGAATATTTATTTGAACGAAAAACAATAAAAGTGCAAAAGGGGGAAGGAGGATTCCCAGCTTTAGAAAATTTAGAACTACGCCACCTTTGGTATGACCTGAGCATAGCTCATAAAATTATCTGCTACAATGTACTTCCTATCAATGACTACTTCAGCTTCAACCACAACAATACACGAGAACACAATAGATTCAAACTTAAAGTGAACCTCCAATCTAGATTGCAGAAAATGTGACTTCAGTAACAGAGTTGTTAATGCCTGAATGTGCTACCTGACTCTGGTCTCTTCCCAAAATCCCCAAAGCCTTAACCAAAGACTATCTAGTATTGACCTCACCCCATTCCTAAGAGGTCTGTAAGGCGTGCATAAGAGCACCAGCGTGCCTACCGTCCCTGTCCTAATGTTCCCTTTAGTTGTATTCCTTTTATGTATTCAATTCATGCTTATATTTATATAATTATTTAATATGTATTTGACAAAATAAAATGAATGAATGAATGAATAGAATAGAATAGAATAGAATTTTTATTGGCTAAGTGTGATTGGACACACAAGGAATGAATGAATGAATGAATGAATGAGTGAGTGAGTTACTTCAACAACATTGTCTCACAGAAATTGACAATACAACTGCAAGCATGAAAATGAGTCCTCCTTTAGCTTCCAAGGGACCAGGGTGCCTCTGAAGGTCAGTGCTCTAAGCACTAAGAACCCAGCACAAATCTAAGCCTGTATGCACACCAATAGTGAAAATACCCTGCACAGTGTCTCTTGGCAGAGAAGGTTAATTTTCATAGACGTTGGGGTGGCTCTTTTTTTTTTTTGGCAGGGCAATAAGGATCTCTAATATCATTAAACCCAAGTGTGAGGAAGAAGACAGCAGCTAAAATGTTAAGGCCAGTTGTGTGACCTTCTCCAATACAGTTGGCCTGGCTGTTTGCCAAAACTTAAAACACCCTCCCATCCCCCCCTCCCTGCTAAAGCTTCTTTCTTAAAACAATTGTGGTCTTTGCCTTCATGTCGCTCAACCTTTCACCTGCCAGGTTCCTAGCCCTTCACCCTTGACCCACTGCTGTGTTTGCTTAGCATTGTGCCAATCGACTTTAGAAGTCTGTGTGTGTGTGTGTGTGTGTGAGAGAGAGAGAGAGAGAGGAGGAGGGAGGAGGAGTGCAAAGGGGAAGGAGGATTCCCAGCTCTAAACAAAGGGAAATCCCGGAATGCCAGCGCGAAGGCGGTGCTCGCGTTCCTCCTCCCTTGCTCAAAAGCCCCAATAACCTTCACCAGCAAGGCAGACCCCACGGAAGGAAGGGGACGGGCTGACTCACCGAGCATCTGGCTGAAGAGCAGCTGCTCCAGGTCGCCCAGCACGGTGAAGCACGGAGGAGAAGAAAGAATGAAAGAAGGAGGAACGGCCCTCCTTTCTCTCTCTCTCTCTTCCAGCGCCACGGAACAGAAGGGGACTAGGCGCGCACACACGCCCAGCTTCTGAAGCACGGAGGAGAAGAAAGAATGAAAGAAGGAGGAACGGCCCTCCTTTCTCTCTCTCTCTTCCAACGGAAAACGCTCTTTCGCTTGCGGGGAGAGGAGGGAGGGAGGGAGGAGGTTGGCTTGCTTATTCAACCCTTCCCGGCTAGCCATCCAGCCCTTCCCAGGAGAAGGCGAGGAGTTTTGGGCGGCGACCTTTTGCTAGAAAGCGGCAGCTGCTGCCCCAACACCACCAGTTGGGGCGGGGCAGGTGAGCTGCAGTAACTCCCGCCAGGCTATGCATTGGCGGGGAAGCCCTGGCGGTGCAGTCCTTCTCGGCTGAGGGAGGAGGGAGGGAGGGAGGGAGGAGGTTGGCTTGCTTATTCAACCCTTCCCGGCTAGCCATCCAGCCCTTCCCAGGAGAAGGCGAGGAGTTTTGGGCGGCGACCTTTTGCTAGAAAGCGGCAGCTGCTGCCCCAACACCACCAGTTGGGGCGGGGCAGGTGAGCTGCAGTAACTCCCGCCAGGCTATGCATTGGCGGGGAAGCCCTGGCGGTGCAGTCCTTCTCGGCTGAGGGAGGAGGTTGGCTTGCTTATTCAACCCTTCCCGGCTAGCCATCCAGCCCTTCCCAGGAGAAGGCGAGGAGTTTTGGGCGGCGACCTTTTGCTAGAAAGCGGCAGCTGCTGCCCCAACACCACCAGTTGGGGCGGGGCAGGTGAGCTGCAGTAACTCCCGCCAGGCTATGCATTGGCGGGGAAGCCCTGGCGGTGCAGTCCTTCTCGGCTGAGGGAGGAGGGAGGGAGGAGGTTGGCTTGCTTATTCAACCCTTCCCGGCTAGCCATCCAGCCCTTCCCAGGAGAAGGCGAGGAGTTTTGGGCGGCGACCTTTTGCTAGAAAGCGGCAGCTGCTGCCCCAACACCACCAGTTGGGGCGGGGCAGGTGAGCTGCAGTAACTCCCGCCAGGCTATGCATTGGCGGGGAAGCCCTGGCGGTGCAGTCCTTCTCGGCTGAGGGAGCGGCGGCGGCGGCGGGGTTGCAGCCCAGCCGGGCTCGCACAGCATGGGTAAGGCGGGAGAGGAAGGAGCCTTCGCCCATTACTCCGATGGAATGACCTTTTCTTCTGGCCTTTGGGGTGGCTCTCGCGGCGAAGCTCGCGGTCGGGAAACCTCCTCCTCAGCCGAGAAGGCTGGCGGCTCCCCTGCCCAGCCCTCTCACTGCACCACCAGGGCTTCCCCGCGCCAATGCACAGTCCGCCAAGTTTGCGCCGTCCGCCCACCAGACACGGGAATGGGGGCCGGCCTGGGGGCGACAAATCCCGCGAGACCTCGGCGGGCCCGCTCCCCGTCCCTCCCATGGGAGTCCGTTCGGTACCCCCTCCTGTGCGGGGTTCCCGAAGACGTAGACTCGAGTATAAGCCGAGGGGACGTTTTTCAGCACAAAAAACGTGCTGAAAAACTCGGCTTATACTCGAGTATATACGGTAGTTTAATGACTCTATTGACTTCAACAGTGGTGGGTTTCAAATAATTTAACAACCGGTTCTCAGCCCTAATGATTTCTTCCAACAACCAGTTCACCAAACTGTTCAGAAAGTTAACAACCGGTTCTCCTGAAGTGGTACGAATTGGCTGAATCCCACCACTGGACTTCAAGTAGGAAAACTCTATAGTGGTCTTCAGCAGTGATACAGATTGAGAATAGATTTTGCCAGTCAAGAGATGAGAGGTAGGTGTTTATAAGGTCATAGTTGGCTTTTTTGAAATTGTAGTTTGGAATACCATTATTATGAAGATTTTTGTAAGGGTGTATATTGAGACAATGCTGTCTCAATATATCATGCTGTGGTCACTGTTGGAAAAGGGTTCTTTTATTTGTAGTCCATAAATTGAGTTTGCGTTGCTGCAGAAGATGAGGTCAAGGCAGTTGTTGAGTCTTGTATTGTTAGTTACTAGTTGATCAAGACCTAGATTTGTAACATTTCCTGACAGTTAGAACAATCAGTGGAACAACTTGCCTCCAGAAGTTGTGAATAACTCCAACACTGGAAGTTTTTAAGAAGAGATTGGATAATCATTTGTCTGAAGTGGTGTAGGGCTTCCTGCCTAAGCAGGGGGTTGGACTAGAAGAACTCCAAAGTCCTTTCCAACTCTGTTATTCTATTCTGCCAACCAAAGTTGTATCACTGCCCATAGTTTCAAAAAGATATTCTCCCAGCTCTTTTAATTACAAAAGAAATATTAAAAACCTGTAATTATTGTATTTTTTGGACTATAAAATGCACTGGACTATAAGACACACCTAAATTTACAGGAAGAAAACAAGAAAAAAATAGTTTTTGGCTTCCGTGTGTCGCGTTTTCGCCTTCCCTGGCCCCCAGAAACACGGTGCTCTGCATGTCCTGTTTTCACCAAAAATGTGCCCATTTTTGTCCTACAGAGTGCTTCTGGGGGCTGAGGAGGGTGAAAATGTGACATGCTGAGAGCTTGGGAGGCCAAAAACGCCTATTTGGTCTGTAAGAGGACCTAAATTTTCACCCACTTTTAGGAGGAAAAAAGATGTGTCTTGTACTCCAAAAAATACGGAGTATTTCTCATTTTCTTCCTGAAAAGCTTGTTCTGACCCATTCAAAATGGTCTAACTGAGAAATAACCTGTTCTAATAAGTCTGAAATCTAGACAGCATACTAAAAAGCAGAGACATCACCCTGCCAACAAAAGTGCCTGTAGTCAAGGCTATGGTTTTCCCAGTTGCAATGTATGGCTGTGAAAGTTGAACCATAAGGAAGGCTGAGCATCAAAGAATTGTGGCTTTTGAACTCTGGTGCTGGAGAAGACTCCTGTGAGTCCCTTGGACTGCAAGGTGATCAAACCGGTCAGTCCTAGAGGAGATCAACCTTGACTGTTCTTTAGAACAGCAGTCACCAACTGGTGGTCCGTGGACTACTGGTGGTTCGCAAGAAAATTTTGGTGGTCCACAGAAAAATTATTTGCATTTTTTATATTGCACTAAATTAGGGGTCCTCCAACTAGGGCCCCTGGGCTGGATATGTGCAATGAATGCTTGTGTTGCTGCAGAGAGTCTCCCTCTTTGGTGTCATTTTGTGTGGGGCAGAGGGGGGCAGAAAATCGGACTTGGGGTCTGCTTCAGCCTCCTGGTGTGGGGCTTTGGACAAAGGCTGGGGGAAAGCATCACTGGTGGCAAGGAGCCGGAGGGCCTTGTTCCAGTGGGACTGCATCATGGCCTGGAACTGGCTGACCATCTCAGCCCACTGAGCCTCCAGGTGCTGATACCTGGCCTTGCACTCCCTTAGGTCTTCCCTCTGCTTGGAAAGCCTATGCTCATAATCCTGAGTGAGGTACTTCAGCTGAGCTTCCTTCTCAGTCAGATCCAATTTGAACTGAGCTGTTTTGCCAACTCTTTCTCATGGTGGCTGTTTAGCTCTAACAACTGATTCCTATTGGGGTCCTAAGGAGCCCAGGCGGGCAGGCGAGGAGTGGCTGGGAAGCAGGGTGAGTAGAGGCCAGCGAGGCACCCCTTGACATGAGTGACATCAAGTTGGCCATGCCCACCCAGTCCCATGACCACCTTGCCACGCCCACCCAGCCAGTCATTAGGCAGATCATATAAGTGGCCTGCGGGATTTAAAATTATGAATTTAGTGGCCCAAAATTATGAATTTAGTGGTCCAAAAGATTGGGAACCCCTGCTTTGGAAGGCCAGATCCTGAAGATGAAACTGAAATACTTTGGCCACCTAATGAGAAAGAAGGACACACTGTAGAAGAGCCTAATGCTGGGAAAGATTGAGGGCAAAAGAAGAAGGGGATGACAGAGAACGAGGTGGCTGGATGGAGTCACTGAAGCAGTCGGCATGAGCTTAAATGGACTCCGGGGGATGGTAGAAGACAGGAAGGCCTGGAGGAACGTTATCCATGGGGTCGCAATGGGTCAGAGATGACTTCGCAACTAATAACAACAATAAGTCTGAAAGGTGCACTAGAAATAGCAGGACAGAAGAAGAAACTTCGCCATGAAGTTGGTTGGACTAAAGGTAATGCAGGGAAATGGCAAAGTTTATTAACAATTTTAACATTAGATACTCTTGTTGGGGGGGGGGTGGAATTCATTATTGTGCTATATAAAACTATGCATGACCTACAGAATATAAATGGAAAAGTTTTCTCTTTTTCTTAAAACATTACAACTGGAATTGAGAGAAGGAAAATTAGAAGAGACAAGTGAAAAAACATTTTCTTGCAGCACTTAATGAACTTGTGGCATTTATTACCACAAGACTTAGTGATGGCTACTAGCTTAGATGGCTCTAAAAAGTTATTGTTAAATTCAGGAGAGACAGATCAATTAAGGACTATTCTTCCTAACTGAGACTTGATGTAATTTCCAGCTTATCCCCAAACAGTAGGAGAACAGTAATAGTACACCCCTCTACAGATCACTCCACAGAGACATCTCATTTTTCACTATGAGAAACAAAAATTCTGAATTAAGATGAGCTATGAGTTCATCCAGAAGGGCTATTCTTGTGAGATTTGTATGTTGGATAAGAAAAGTATGAGGGAAGATCTGGATCAAGGCTCATGATTCACCAGTTCTAAGACAATAGTGCATTGTGTTGTTGGGGGTAGGGGGAAGCTGTACTTACATTTTTAAGTATACTCCAAAGTTCCGCACTGTGTAGAAACATAGAAAACAGATGGAAGAAAAAAACATAGTTGTTAGATTTGGGCAATAAAGAGGCAGGAGACCAATGAGTGACAACAGCTCTTTAGTTTATAGTGAACCCAGCGAAAAACATCCGGCAAAACCCCTCTTTATATACAGTTTTGGCTGAGGCTTCAACCAATCAGCAACGTGCTATTTCCCGCCCAAGTTTCCCTCCAAAACTTTAAAGATACATTACAATAGTGTTCCATCGAGACTGCCCTTTGAGGGTTTTTTTACTATCATTATTATTGTTGTTGGATGATGGACATGCGTTTATGCCAAGCATACTTGCACTCAGTTACTGATGACTGACTCACTATCTCCACTGGAAGTTGGTTCCAAGCTTCCACTACTTTTTCTGTGAAGTAATACTTTCTAAGATTACTTTTCAACTTTCCTCCTGTCACTTTGAGGTTATGGTCCTGTGTTCTTGATTTTTGCAATGTGGGTGTGCTTTTATTTCCTTTTTCACACAGCCAGGAGAACTTTATATATATTTTTGCTTATGCAGTATTTCTCTTTATCTGGAGCAATCTACTTGTCCCTTTCTTCATTGTGTCACTTTTTATTTCTAACATAGGACTTGGCCCCAAACCAAATACACAACCCTACTTGAAATGTTATAAATTCACCCTCTAAAACGCTAACTGTATGTTTAATCAACAATGTCTTCATATACAATAATTTCCTCTAAGCACTGAGGGTTCTTAACTGTGAAATTGCTATAATTACCATCAAAAGTATGCATGAATTATATTAAGCACTCCCTTTGCTTTTTAATTTGACTAATTTGCATGAAAGTATTTCCTACCTTCCCACCGTATTTGCTTTCTCTGTATAGCTGTAGCTTAGTTAATGCTTTAAGTGTGATCTTTCCCTGAAGAACAAATTAACAGCCTCATTTATAACCTACAGTGGCATTTCCCCAACCTGATGACATCCAGAAAAGTTGGCCTTTATTCCCAGCATGATCCAACAGTATTTGGACATCCGTTTAGAATGCTAAAACAAATAGATTATCTATTTACTGGAAAGAGATTAGGGTGTTCTAGCCTCAACCCTAATTTCAACCCTAACTCTAGATAAAATCTTTTTAAGATAATATAACTGAACCAGATGCATATATCTATCATTCATAAAGTATACATTTGTGAGTTCTAAATTCAGGTAGACCTTGACTTACAACAGTTCATTTAGTGACTATTCAAAGTTTCAACGGCACTGAAAAAGTGACTTATGACCATTTTTCATAGTTATATTCTTTGCAGCATCCCTATGGTCACATGATCAAAATGTGGATGCTTGCCAATTGATTCATGTTTATGACTGTTCCTGTATCCCAAGGTCGATGTGATTACTTTTTGTGACCTTCTGACAAGCAAAGTCAATGGGGAAGCCAGATTCACTTAACAACGGAGTTACTAACTTATCAACAGCAGTGATTCACTTTAACAACTGAGCCAAGAAAAGTAAAATGGGGCAAAATTCCCTTAACAAAAGGCTCATTTAACAACAGAAATTTTGGGCTCAATTGTGGCCGTAAGTCAAGGACTACCTGTATATAGATGCCATCATTTACTAAAAAACTATTCTGTGCAAGAAATTGCAAGAAAGAAGCAACAGGGCACAGGGTTACATAAAACAGACTTTATTTAGCATTTAAAAGGGATTAAAAATACCCAGACCCTTTGGATGTCCAGAGGGGCATCAATTATCCCCAACCTTTGACATCCCCCCCACAAGTGATAATAAATATTTTAAAATGAAGACTACTTACCACCAATGCTTGCTTCTAACAGTATCTGTCCTTCTAATATGTAGTGGAACAATTTTAATAATAAATATAAAGCGAAAAATGTCATAAATTATGTTTAATAGACATGTTTTGAAAAGGGATCACGGAAAAGAGATGAAAACAAATTGCATTTAGGCTTTTGGAAACAAATACAATGATGGAAGATGGTGTTTTATTTGCAGCAAACTACTTACTGATCAATTTTTCAGTTAAAAGATTATAAATATTTTTATAAGTCAGGTGGGACAGAGAATCTGGCAAACAGGTCCTTGTAGTTATTATAAAGCTATTCCAGAGGGATGCTTTTATTTATTGTGGCCATCAGGGGGTCAACTCATAAAACAAGTGTGATTTTGTATCTGTGGTTTTATCCAGCTTCCCACTGCAGTATGAATGGGTGGCTGGCTGAGCTGGCATTTTTCTTGAACAACTTTGTAATACTTGTACATGTACAACTTGTCATGTAATTGACAACTTGTAATGACAGTGCTAACCTATCCAGTTTTGACTATATTTCAGCCTTGCCAGATGAGAAGAAATTGGCTGAGGTACAGTGTTAGGAGATCTGTTTCACATGCAGAAGGCGTAATCTTTGGCAAGAGAAGGACCAGGGGAGACATGAGAGCAGTGTTCCAATATTTGAGGGGCTGCCACAGTGAGGAAGGGATCAAACTATTTTCCAAGGCACCCGAAGGCCAGACAAGGAATTATGGATGGAAACTGAACAAGGAGAGATTCAACCTGGAAATAAGGAGAAATTTTCTACAGTGAGAGCAATCAACCAATGGAACAGCTTGCCTTCAGAAGTTGTTGGAGCTTCATCACTGGAGGCTTTCAGGAAAAGATTGCACTGCAATTTGTTGGAAATGGTGTAGGGTCTCCTGCTTGGGATGAGGGGTTGGACTAGATGACCAACAAGGTCCTTTCCAACTCTGTTAATCTGTTAAATTTTCAGATAACCAGGGGTGAAATGCTATTGGATCGGACCAGCTCAGGTGAATAGGTAGCGGAGATCGGGGCTGGTTCGCCAAATCAGGAGCAATGGCTGCTGGCCATGCCCCTGAACTTGTCCATGGCCCGCAGTCCTGCCATGTTTGCCTGCCTTCCACGCTGCCTTCCCGGTTTCCCAGTGGCCGGCTTGCGAAGGCAAGTAAGCGGAAGGAAGTGGAAGGAAGGCAAGCATGGTAAGGCTGCAGGGAAGGAGCTAGTAGCTTTCTCCCTTCCCCGAAGCCCTGCCATGCTTGCTTGCCTTCTACGCTGCCTTCCTAGCAGTCCCCCATGCCCACTTGCCTTCCCCTCTGCCTCGGGTCCCACTGCCTTCATCCAGCCCATGATGCTATGCTTCTGGGCTGGGCCACCCACCCACCCTCCCAGAACACTTTCTTCCTTCTCCCACAGCAGCCACTCCTCAGACCAGGTGTGTGTGTGTGAGAGAGGGAGAGAGATAAGAAAGAAAGAAAGAAAGAAAGAAAGAAAGAAAGAAAGAAAGAAAGAAAGAAAGAAAGAAAGAAGGAAGGAAGGAAGGAAGGAAGGAAGGAAGGAAGGAAGGAAGGAAGGAAGGAAGGAAGGAAGGAAAGAGTGACATGAGTGACATCATGTTGGCCATGCCCACCAAGCTATGCCCACAGAACCGGTGGCGAAAATTTTTAGATCACAACAAACTCTAATATGGACCCTCTTACTTAGAACACAGAGCCTTTAACCTATTCAGATGCCAGGACAGATATTATGACATTATGATCAGGACATTTGTGTGCATTAGGCCCAGGGGTGGGATGCTGGGGGTTCATAGGGGTTCGAGAGAACCTCTAGCTAAGATTCTGTGCAGTTCAGAGAACCCCCAAATCCCACTCCTGGTTGGACCCACCTACCCTGCCCCACCCCTCCCAGGAGTCCCCACACAGCCCATTTTAGATGCAGATAAGTGCAGGGTGTGCGCAGAGGCTCGGGGATGGCAAAAAATGGGCCTACAGAAGTTCAGGAAGGCCGGAAACGGGCCCATTTCCAGCCTCCAGGGGGCCTCCAGAGCCAAGGGAGGGCAAAAAGCCCAGCCCCCATTGTGTAGGAGGCCAACTGGCCACACCCATCATGGCCATGCCCACCCAGAAACCAGGCAGAGAACCCCTTGCTAAAAATTTTGAAGCCCACCCCTGATTAGGCCATATAGTTAAGCCTTTCTGCTAAGTTCTGGCCTACACATACCAATTCATGCTATCCCTTTAGCAGCAATAGAAAAGAATCTGTCATTGTCTACACTAGTTTACAGCTCTCTGGTTTCTGTATGGTTTGTCACCTGAATATTATCTAGAAACAACCCTGCCTAACTTTTCAAGATCAAAGTAATGCTCAGTGCTGTAACTTGTTTAGACTCCCTAGCATGAATGCAGCAAAGACAGAGCAGTAGCTGAGATAGTTGCAGTTCATTCAGGATCAATAAATGAAAAAGTAACTTTCACCTTTTGGTTCTAATTTATTCACTTTGAATTAGAAGCTGTGATGTTTGGATGGCAAACCTGCCAGTTAAAGGATGGCAACATTAGACATCTCCCTGCCAGATTTTATTCCAGCAGCAAGAGAAAGAACTTGGGAGGGGGGGGCAGATGGAAGGTCAAATTAATTCCAAACCACAGTCAGGAAGGTAAGGGTTAAGAATAATGTTAGTGCCAAAGTAGGCTGGTCTTGATAGGATACAAATAATTTTTAGGAATGAATGAACCTGAACTCTATTTACATTCTTTAATTAAAGTCCATTTGATCCTTGGTGCCTATGTCAGCTAATCTATGTTATTTTATATCCTATATTATGCTTTATCTTCTCCATGTTCACTCCAGTCATGTTACCTTAGAGATTGAAAAGATTTTTGGACCCTCAAAGGGGTTTAGCGGTAGAGGCCAAACTACCAAACAAAAGCATTAAAAAGACACCCATGCACAATAAGGGAGAACCCTGCAGAAGAAGAAGCATTACAATCTTTGCAGAAGTATTGTGATGATCATTATTTCATTTTTTTTAAAAAGAAAAGAAAAGAAAAAAGAAGGATATGGGTTTGTCAAATATTATCTTCGAAATAAAGAGCACACTTCAAATCAGAGTTTGGGGAATCAATCTAGAGCTGCTGATTGATTGTTATACTGGTTCATAAAGTCACATTCATGTTGTATTAACAGAAGATGTCCTATTGATTTTCTTGTAGCACAGTTTCCCAAAACCAAATGCCCTATGGAAACAGCAAAGAATGAACTCAATTCTTTGACCACTGTTCTACTTTGCTTTAGCTTTCCATACACGGCAGCAAGCTAACTGTAGCATTACTGATGGAATGGAGGCTTGCCAACCTCCATTTTACTGTTGTGAACAATGCTGGAGGGAGAAATGAGGGCTATTTATAACAATGTCATCATTTCGGAAAGAAAGATTTGTTATTGATGAGAGGATGACCTAGATACAATAGCTATGATAGCTATCAAAGCTAAGAAGTTGATACTGAGGACATGCTTGGTTATTATTTGATTGCCCGCATTTCTGGCAAGCCGGAATAAATAAATTTCATTTTAAAGATGCATATTAATGTTAGATTAAAAAATAGAATATTCTTTTTCTTCCCATAGTTGTTTCAGTAGGAAATTACTTAGGTTTTAACTCTGAACAAATGTGTAATGAATGTGCTTTGTGTCAGTCTGCTGTTTATTTGGCCAAGGCAATTTGTCAATCAAAAGTGCCAAGACAACAAAAAAAAAAACCAGGAATAAATCCTCAGCTTGAAAAAGAAGCCAGGGGCAAGTCAACTTTCAGTTTAACTTGTATTTGAACCAATGGACAATTTTTATCATTTTTTTCATTGTTAATTATTACTGGTATTCTCATATATGCCTTTAGAAATGTAATAGCTATTTTCATTGGCAGACATGTATTTATTATAAATCTAGTTTAAGCTTCATCTTATCCTGGACTGTGTTGGAAGAAAAATTCCAGGTCAAATTCCAAGCTGGGAATAAAATGGAGGCTGATTGAAAGAAAATTGGTTTATTGATGAAGCGGAAACACCAGCAGAGTGTAGTTCTGGTGCAGTTGACAAAATGGAGTTGACAGTGGGTGGTTTTATACCTTCTTTGGGCTTTGTATTTGAGCTTCCTGTTCCTGTGCAAGAACATCTCCTTTAATAGTCTATTGGCTATTGTCAGATTCCTATGGGGTTATGGCTGACTCTATAGGCAGAAGGGAAAATGCAAATCCTACGTGTTTCTCTGAGTTAATCTTGTCTTGCCTAATTGCTTATCTGGAGATTCTCTCTGAGCCAGTCTTTCTGTATGGATTACCAAATCTGCATTTCTAAACACTGGCCTCCTCAGTTTCTGGTTGGGAAAGGGAGACTGGTGCTGATTTCTGCCTCCCTTATAATTTTTTCCCCCATTTTTCCTGTAGGGGAAATATTCTATCTTGCCTTGTTAATATTCCCCAAAATATTTCATTCTGTAGGAGAGTAGGTGGGTGTTGTGGTCCGCCAGCGGCCTGCAGAGCTGCAATGGAGTCAGACAGTGATGAGGCTGATGAAGAACATGGGCCAGTCCTGGAGGCTGGGGAAAGCCCAGATGAGGGCTCTGCATCAGAGGCAGAGGTGGGGCCAGGACCACTGGGGACTGATGTGCGGACTCCAGAGCCTCCAGAGGCTGACAGTAGTGAGGCAGAGGAACAGGAGGAGCCTGTTCCTAATGCACACATGAGAAGAGCTGCCAGAAGACAAGAGCAGCTCAAGCAAAGAGGACGACTCGGGAGTAGGGCCAAGAAATGATCGGCCCCTCCCATAAGGCTTAAAAGACCAGCAACGGAGTTTGGGCTCTTTGCCGGAAAACAACATTGATAGATTTGTCTTGTTGCATTTGTTTTGTATCGGTGTCTTCTGAACTTTTGTCAAGAAAGACCTTTGGCAGTGTGCCTAATTGGATCAAGGTTGGTGATAGGACTGAGGAATTGTGTTGGAAGGAATTTGCTTTAATTTAATTGAACTACGCTGAGAATGAATTAATTCTCAGCTGTTCTAATAAAGTTTGTTTGTTTTTACACTGACTGAGTTTCCTACTGCCTACTTGGGCCTGGGTCACAACAGTGGGTGTGACTTTCTACAACTGTGCCTCTGCTAAAAGTGACTCTGCAGTTCACAAAGTATTTCTCAGGGGGGCACAGACACCAAATGAAACTTATATGGACACATGTCAACATTTCAGAATCAGAAATTTGGGCATGGTTATCTCATTGCTGTCTTGCATCAACAACATGGAGCTTTTTTCATATATTATAGCATCTCTGAATGCCTCCCACAAAATAAGCATGGGAAATAACTGAACAAGGAAAGAAACATTTGGGGAGCCAGAGCAGTAGTGAGTTGCTACCGGTTCGTCCCAGATCAGGCAAACCGGTAGCGGCAGTGGTGGGAGGCTCCGCCCACCCACCTGGACATCTCTGCACATGTGCAAAAGCATCCACAAGCGAACTGATAGTGATGGGATTTGAAACCCACTACTGAGCCAGAGTAAATCCAACATATTGTAGTCATGTGACTAGGAGAGAGAAGGGAGGGGCTTAAAATGAAGCAGGTAGCAGCACTGCAAGACTCTGCCCTATTGCAATGGATCTTTTCTGGTTTTCCTTTCTTCAAAGTCCCAAGCCAGATCTGATTCATTCTCAGAATTAATAGTTCTTTTGCCAGCTTCTCCCCAAAATTTGATTTTCTTGTTTTGCTTTCTGAGTTATTCTGCTGATGAATAGAATCCTAAGCCTGTTCAAGGAATTTCTTTCCAATGTTCTGTTGGACTGGAAAATATGCAAACCTCCTCTGAATACCAAATTAAGAATGAATCTCACTTGCTTCAGAATGGCTGTTCTCAGGTAATCTTTGCTTAATGACTGACTCATTCAGTGGCTTTCCAAGTTACACCAGTTTTGAAAATATAACATTATGATCAATGCCTGCCTTTGTAAGTTTAGTTTACTTTATTGATTGGCCCATGGGCTATATCAAAGTGCAGAGTTCCAAACACAAATTATTACTAAAATCTCATAAAAAACAATTTAAAATGAAATTGGAATAAATATACAAGTTAAAATGAGATTCGAATAAAATACAATCATTTAATATATGGATAAATAAAATATGATAAAATTATATTTCAGTCACCCCTACAATCTACCCAATCAGTCCCACATATGCCGATCTCAACTAAGCATGATCACCATTACAGTCAGTATATGTCGTCCTGTGCCTGGCTTGTTGCTTTTCCTTTCTTTTTTTCATTTTCCTTTCTTCCCCGCCCTTGCAGAGCTGATTAAAAAAAAACATTAAATGAAAAGATACGGACACTGTAGCTGCAGACCAAGAATTGTGGAATACCCTTGTAGCCCAATGTGCTTAACACAGAACATGATGATGATGATGCAGAGCAGAGAGATTGGAGAGGAGGGGATCATAAGAGAATAAGCAGACACACACTAGGATCTGCATCAAATGCATGGAGCCAGCAGCTCTGAGTTTGCTCAGGGTTAGAAGCCGTGAGCATGTTACATCAATAGCCCAATGTACTCTCCATCGTGTCCCAGCTTACTGTCTTGTAACTCCATCCTCTCCAATGAATGTAAATACAAACATTAATTCCCTTTTTGCTAATTATCCCAGTGTCAGTGAGCATTCCAAAGGGCAGGATAGTGGGGAAAAGGAAAGCACAGTCATAGTTATATAATTTCCAGCTTGGTGGCCGCTTCGCTTAATGATAGAACTTCCAATCCCAATTGGTTGCTAAACAAGAGCTACATGAATAACATCGCAACCTCTTAACAGACAGCTAAGTAATAAGTTTACTGTATAGCCCAGAGTTAGTTCCTTCCACCTTCCTCGGTTTTTTTAGCCGTTACCAAACCACAATTTTTTTTCCCTATAGAATGTTTATATAAATTGATGTTTGCACACTATAGTCTCATATACAGTATGCTTATTCTGATGTGAGTCAGTTGAATCCAATGAGGTTTATTCTCACAGCGAGATAAAAAACACATGCAGAAACACTGACTGTATTTGCAAACTCAGAGCAGCTTTGAAATAAAGACAAAGGTTTCTTCATCCTCATCTCCCAGCTTTTTTACCAGGACTTATAATACAGGTAGTCCTCAGCTTACAACAGTAAATTGTTAGTAACTGGTCAAAGTTACAACAGCACTAAAAAAAAGTGAAAAAGTAAAAAAAGTTTTTAAAAAAGTGTGAAAAGTGTTTTTCACACTTACAGCCATTATAGCATCCCCATGATCATGCGATCAAAATTCAGATACTTGCAACTAACTTGTATTTATGACAGTTGCAGTGTCCTGGGGTCATGTGATCACCTTTTGTAACCTTCCAAAAAACAAAGTCAAGGGAGAAATGAGATTCACTTAAAAACTGTGTTACTAACTTAAAAACTGCAATGATTCACTTAACAATTGTGGCAAGAAAGGTCATAAAATGGGGCAAAATTCACTCAACAAATGTCTCACTTAACAGCAGAAATGTTGGGTTCAATTGTGGTCCTAAGTTGAGAACTACCTGTATTAAACTATCACACTGCATCCATCAGAATCTATCAAAGAAACCTAGGCTTAGTTAAAAATCTCTCTCTTCTGCTCTTAACTATTGCTTAAGCAACTAATAATGGTTCCGTCCCAGGCGCCTGATGGACCCGGAGGGGTTCCGGACGGAGCTTGGGCCATTCCCTGAGGGTCTGGCCCACGGCTCGGCTGAGGAACTTGTTGCGGCCTGGGAACGGGCCGCGGCGGGGGCCTTAGACCGAGTCGTGCCTTTGCGGCCTCTGACCCGGCGCAGGTCCCAACCAGCTCCTTGGTTCTTCGAGGAGCTGCGAGGGATGAAGCGCCGGAGAAGACGCCTAGAGAGTTCTTGGAGGTCTAGCCGTTCGAGGCTGATCGGACACTAGTGAAGTCCTATACTAGGACTTACCTAGTGGCATTGAGAAGCGCGTAGCTCGCCTCCTCCCTCATTGCATCGGCAGATAACCGCCCAGCCGCCCTGTTTCGGGTGACTCGCTCCCTTTACATCAGGGGAGCGGGATGACCCGTTGCAGGGGCGTGCTGAGGAGTTTAACGGTTATCTATACGATAAAATCGTTCAACCGGGATGGTCTGGACCAGAATTGTAGTGACGCTGGTGAGACGGCTGAGGCGGTCTTGGTGACATTTATGGGATGAGTTTGACCCTGTGGCTCCCGAGGACATGGACAGGTTGTTGGGTAGGTTGGATGCCACCACGTGTTTACTGGGCCCGTGCCCCTCCTGGTTGGTGCTGGCCACTCAGGAGGTGACACAAGGCTGGCTCCAGGCAATTACAAGCGCTTCTTTGGTGGAGGGAGTCTTCCCGACTGCCTTGAAAGAGGCGGTGGTGAGACCCCTCCTCAAGAAGCCTTCCCTGGACCCGGCTGTTTTAGGTAATTATCGTCCGGTCTCAACCTTCGGCGAAGGTTGTAGAGAGTATGGTGGCATATCAGTTTCCCTACACCTGGATGAAACTGTCTATCTAGACCTGTTCAGTCCGGCTTCCGCCCGGTTACAGCACTGAGACGGCTTTGGTCGCGTTGGTGGATGATCTCTGGAGGGCCAGGGATGAGGATGTTCCTCTGCCCTGGTCCTGTTAGACCTCTCAGCGGCTTTTGATACCATCGACCATGGTATCCTGCTGCGCCGATTGGTGCGATTGGGAGTGGGAGGCACCGTTTATCGGTGGTTCTCCTCCTATCTCTCCGACCGGTCGCAGAGGGGGTTGTCGGGGGGGCAGGGGTCGGCCCGCGGCGCCTCACTTGTGGGGTGCCGCGGGGTCAATCCTCTCGCCTTTTGTTCAACATCTATATGAAGCCGCTGGGTGAGATCATCAGTGGCTTCGGTGTGAGGTACCAGCTGTGCGCTGATGACACCCAGCTGTACTTTTCACACGGGCCACCCCAGCGAAGCTATCGAGTGCTGTCCCGGTGCTTGGAGGCCGTGCGGGTCTGGATGGGGAGAAACAGGCTCAAGCTCAATCCTCCAAGACAGAGTGGCTGTGGATGCGGCATCCCGGTACAGTCAGCTGAGTCCTCGGCTGACTGTTGGGGCAGTCATTGGCCCCGATGGAAGGTGCGCAACTTGGGCGTCCTCCTGGATGAGCGGCTGTCTTTGAAGATCATTTGACGGCCGTCTCCAGGAGAGCTTTTACCAGGTTCGCCTGGTGCGCCAGTTCGCCCCTTTCTAGACCGGGATGCCCTATGCACGGTCACTCACGCCCTCGTGACGTCTCGCCTGGATTACTGCAATGCTCTCTACATGGGGCTCCCCTTGAAGGGCATCCGGAGGCTGCAGTTAGTTCAGAATGCGGCTGCGCGGGTTATAGAGGGAGCCCCTCGTGGCTCCCGTATGACACCTATCCTGCGCAGACTGCACTGGCTACCTGTGGCCTTCGGGGGGCGCTTCAAGGTGTTGGTAACCACCTTTAAAGCGCTCCATGGCATAGGGCCGGGTTATCTACGGGACCGCCTACTGCTACCGAATACCTCTCACCGACCTGTGCGCTCTCACAGAGAGGGACTCCTCAGGGTGCCGTCAGCTAGACAGTGTCGTCTGGCGACGCCCAGGGGAAGGGCCTTCTCTGTGGGGGCTCCCACCCTCTGGAACGAACTCCCCCCAGGACTCCGTCAACTTCCGGACCTCCGAACCTTCCGTCGCGAGCTTAAGACGCATTTATTCATCTGCGCAGGACTGGCTTAGATTTTTAAATTTAGATTTTAAATTTATAGATTTTTAAATTTGGTTTTAAGATTACATTTTTAATATTTGGCATTAGAATAAGTCTTTTAATAGTTATTTTAATTGTATATAAATGTTTTATGTGCCTGTGAACCGCCCTGAGTCCTTCGGGAGATAGGGCGGTATACAAATTTGAATAAATAAATAAATAAATAAATAAATAAATAAATAAATAAATAAATAAACTTTTCGGAATGCAAACAGAATAACTAATGTAGTTCTAAGGGTTTAGGATTTTATTCAGAAGACATGCTTTCAAAAGTGCAAAAGTATGTACATAATCTGAAATACAGAGTTGGCTTGCACATAGGGCTATTTAAAACATAGAAAAAAGAGGGTTGCAGGTAATTCAATTCCCTTCAAATTGTTTTCCCTTCAAATTGCCTTCTGTGAAGGCGATTTTTTATTATTCCAGGATTCAGATCAGCTCAAAGAAATGGGGGGAATGTCATCTTTTGTTCCAAATTCTCCAAGTCAGAAGTTTAAACGATTGCAGGCCATTTTCAATCTGTTTTTGATGGTGGGAAATGGGTAATATTGATAGCGTCGAAATGCCCTGAACTGCACCTGGTTCCAGAAATGTAAGAGCAAAGTTTGAGCAGTATAAGAAGAACAAAAATTCAAGTTTCCCTCTTATTTATAACTGCACATCTTCCTTCAGGTTCTCTTTGCTACTTTGGAAATTGCTCTGGTTAGCTCTTCATGTGGCTGTGCAGACGCACACATGCAGCTTTTGAAGCAACTATGTCAGGAGGGAAAAAATCATGGCCACATTAACAAGTCAAAAGGGTTCCCTTTGTTTTGAAAGATTTGCACAGAACTGAAAAAAGACCTTAGTGAAACACTGGTATGTTATCTTTAGGAGGTCAATGTTAGTATATTATCTTTGTAAAGAGGTGGGGGGTTGTTTGGGTTTTTTTGGTGGGGAGCAATTTGTGATCAAATTTTGATGGCAGAATATGTGTGTGTATAGCAGTTGTTTGTGGCCTTGGCCATTCTATTAAGGGAGTAGAATTGTGAATACGACTTTTGCTTACGTCTCTTTTCTGTAAAATGGGTGCCTCTAGGTGCTGAAATGTGATTTATTTTACATTGTTTGGAACTCAGGCACCCAGCTTAGACTCTATTTCTCAAGTTTTCTAGCATTTCTGTCAAAACAGTGATTGAATGTATTGACTTTCTATCAAACAGACATTTCAGTTACAATAGTAATTTTTCTAAATGGCAACATCCACATAAAACTGACTCTGTGGTCTACTTTACCTGTGGTCTACTTTACCTGACTCTGTGGTCTCTTCTCATAATCCTAAAAGCTTCAACCAAAAACTTTCTACTATTGACCTCACCCCTTTCCTAAGAGGACCATTAAGGGGCATGCATAAGCGCGCAAACGTGCCTACCGTTCCTGTCCTATTGTTTTTCTTTTCTTCTTCCTATATATATATATATATGCTTATACCTCCTTATATTTACTCATATAAGTGTTTATATACTATATAATCTCTTTGTATGATACCTACATATATTGTTGTGACAAAATAAATAAATAAATAAACAAACTGGTTTCTATACCCTCCATACAGACATTTTGTTTTTTTAAAAACATTCAATTCCTCCAGCTTTAGAAAATTCAGGATCTTTGTCTACTTTGGTTCAGAAATTAGACGTACAAAAGGCTGTCCTGACTTTTGTTTACACAGATTTTCCATCTGCCGCTATTTAATGCTGATCTCTGGTTCATTCTTCCTGGAATGGAATGATTATGGAAATCAACTAATAAAAATGTATCATGCCCAAGTTCCATCAGCATTTAATTAGGTATGCTAATTGCATTAAGTTCAACGGGAGTTCAATATATCACTCTGCTCAAGTGCAGTGTACCTCATTTCAGCTGTCTTCTATGCTTTGCTTCATTTTCAATATAAGATGGTTTTGGCTCACAAAACCCTTCAAAATCCACACCAGAGTTGAACACAAGCCTTGCAATGCAATCCCATGCTCAATTACTTGAACCTATGCCTCGCTGAACTCAGTGAGAATTTCATATGACTAAACCTGGGGAGATTGCAATCATCTATATTTTCATCAGACAAAGAACCAAACTTAAAGATTCAAAAGCATACATTTGGATTTGCGTGATATATTCAGGAACAAAAATGCCGAGTATCTGAAAAGTATCTGATTATTCAAGTTTTCAAATTTTGGTTTCCATCTCATTTATAAACTAGACATTTTTATTAGTTCAATCCTAAGTCAAGTCTAGGAATCAAAAAGAACTGAGACCATACCCAAGATTCAAAAGACCCGGGGAAAAATAGGCAGTCAAGAAACAGGACAAAGATGAAGAGACCAGATGTGGAAGCTGGGAAAAGGTTCTGAATGTATAAACCCAAAGGGAGCTGTAATAAATATTGGTTCTAATAACCCAACTACTCAAGATATTTATGGAAGACGATTCCATTAATTCCATTAATAGACCATGGTCTACTCAGGAGAAATTCTTGATTCTTTAGTGAGCTTTAAATCCCAAGGTGCAGAGTCTTGAAGCCTTATATTTCCACAGCCCTCTATTTATTGCTATGCTGTTTGGAGGCAGCTACTCTATTCTCATGGGTTGTGGAAAAAAACTCCTACATCGGTTGTCTACTATTCAGATTCTGCTGGATAAAATGAGTTCTGCTGTAAGATTTTGATCTGACCTGCACCTGGAGAAGGAGACTGCCTCTGTCCCCAAAGCTCTTCATCCAATCCTTCTTCCTTTGATAAGAATTTATCCAAAAGGATTACATACTTTGCAGGAACATCAATATTTCTGGTTAGCTCATTCAGCCTAATTTCAGACAAGGACTAGATTAAGGGCAAACTGAAGTTAAATGCAGGAAGGGCAGTAAAGATACTGGCAAGGAGAAAGTTGAACTCAAGGTTTGAGATGAAGGTTGTCTAGTAGGATTAGGTTGCCCTCTGCCAGAAAGATTTGTAGTTTGGGAGTCCTTGTAACTGTTACAGAATTTACAGGTAGGGGATGTGGTGAAGGGCATGTTTGCACAATTACATCTAATGCATCATTACCTTTCCAGAGCCAGACAAAGTTAGTGACACATTTCTATGCCATGGTTCCGAACAGTTGATCGCATGATGTATGATCAACTGTTTGGAACCATGGCATAGAATGTGCCATACACTACTAACCAGAGCATATAAAATATTTGCTAGACCAATTCTTGAATACAGCTCGACTGTCTGGAACCCATACCCCATTTCTGACATCAATACAATTGAACATGTCCAGAAATATTTTACAAGAAGAGTTCTCTACTCCTCTGAATACAACAAAATACCTTATGCCACCAGACTTGAAATCCTGGGTTTAGAAAATTTAGAACTATGCCGCCTTCGACATGACCTGAGTTGAACTCACAAAATCATCTATTACAAAGTCCTTCCTGTCGAAGACTACTTCAGCTTCAATTGCAACAATACACGAGCACACAATGGATTTAAGCTTAATGTTAACCGCTCCAATCTTGATTGCAGAAAATATGACTTCAGCAACAGAGTTGTTAATGCTTGGAATAAACTACCTGACTCTGTGGTCTCTTCCCAAAATCCCCAAAGCTTCAACCAAAAACTGTCTACTATTGACCTCACCCCATTTCTAAGAGGTCTGTAAGGGGCGTGCATAAGAGCACAAGCGTGCCTACTGTTCCTGTCCTATTGTTTCCTTTTGTTATATCCAATTAATACAGTTATTACATACTCATACTTATATATATGCTTATATATTGTATAGTTATTACATCTTTATGCTTATATATACTGTGTGACAAAAATAAATAAATAAATAAATAAATAATGTATTTTATGTGGGTCTGTCCTTAAAAACTATCTTGAAATGACTGTTGATGCAAAATGCAATGGCTAAGGACAAAGTACAAGTTTACTATAAATCCGTGTAGGATTGGGAGTAACTATTGGGAAAAGTTTAAGGTATGAGGTGTTGATCCTTAAGGCTCTCTATGAATTTGTTTGCCCAATTACTGAGACCATCAGGACAGGCCCTTCTGAAGATGCCCCTGCAGCCAAAAGCTTGATATTGGATACTTAGAAAAGGGCTTTTCTTGTGTATTTTCTAGGCTATGCTGGCTTTCAGTCTTTAAGAATATATTTAAAATCACAAATACGTTTTTAAGCTTTTAACTATTAATTGTTTTAATCATTGGCTTTAAGTCTGGTTTTGATTTTAATTGCAATAAATTTTATTTCTGCTTGTTTTATTGTTGGAAGATATTTTCAGTGTTGGGAGGGAGTATAGAAGGGACGTGTGTATATATTCCATATTAAACTCCTTTCTTCTATACATAAGGAGGAAAAACCTAATGTGGCATATTAATCTTGGCAGATTTACTGGCAGTTTCAATTCATTCCCTAATGATGCCCAATTAGTAAAGAAATTAAAAAGCTTTAATCTCAGGATGGGTCCTTGGGAAAATCCTACACTTCCTTTCCCTGCACTTATTTTCTTGACAGGGAAGCTTCTCCAATGATCTCACAATTTTTTGGATGCTTCCTTTGTCAAGAGGATGATGACTCATCTCAAGTATTCTACCAGCAAGTCACTTCCTGGTTTTCAAACTCTGAATTTGCATTGAAGGCTTCCAAGGTGGTAAAGCTGTAGATCTAGCATCGGAGGTCTTCCCCACCAACAAAGGGGCAGATGACATCTGGGGCTATAATTTTGCTTTTAACTATTTTGTATAAAATCAGAATTACAAATTATTTTTTGTGAAGAAAATGTTGATAATATTTCTTGTGGCACATACAGTATTTTAAGTATGCTCATAACAAATACTCAGAAAATATATTATTTTTATATTGTTACTGTTGTGCCATCAGTGTGGTATCAAAAAAAGGAGATTCAAGATGCTGAGGTGATCATAGCTACAATTTAGAGCAGTAGATACTTAAAGGAATTATATTAAAATTAGGAACAGTATATCTTGGGTGCAAATTGAGGATGACCACTAGAAAGCAGCTAAATAATGTCACTTGCTGTGTCTTTTGGATGCCACCAAGTAATCATCTGCATTTTTGCAACTCACATTCTGTATGCCAAATTAATTTCATATTTTCAATGATATGTAAATGTCTATGGAGATTCTCAGTCATCCGGATCATGGTTGTTCCAAAGATACTTTTTTCAAGAGGCAGTGAGCTAAAGCAGCTTCTTGGATGAGAAGCGAAATGTCTTCAAAGAAAAACCAGAAAGTCCAGTTGCCTCTTGAAAAAAATACTTTTGGGATTTCCAGAGTAAGTTGCTTGAGCTTGCTGAGACTCTTTACTTTTATTTAGGATTTTTTTATTTTTTATTTATGGTTCTTCAGCATAAAACTTCCTCATTCTTCCATATTAAAACAGCAAAGTAACAAGCACCGTGAAAACTCATTCTTAAATACTTCCTAAAATAATGAAGTGCAGCAGAGTAATAAAAATATAAAAATGATAATATTAATCATTTAAAGCCAGATGCAATAAACATACAAGAGAACTTGGTCAATCAAAAGGGATCCAAAAGGCCTTCAACTAGTATCAAAAAAGATAATTGCTGTTCTCCAGGGAAGCTTCTCTAGTGACGTTTTTGCACCCAAAGGATCTCATAATTTTTTTTTATTAGTACTTATCAGTCAAGACTGATTTGCACTTTCACCTATGTTCTGCTTTGCTCGCAGCTTGGCAAAGAAAAGATAGGGGGATGGAATGGAATAGAATGGAATGGAATGCAAGGGGGGTGGGAATGGCATCCAAGCATTGTCGGTTCCCAAGAAACATTGCTCCCATTTCAAGGACACCCCAAGCAGATGTCCCAGCGTGGCCAGCTGGTTCCCATAACAAAATGAACAGAAGTGATTGGTGGACATAAAGGACTGTGGGTGGCCTGTGGGGAAAGAGGAATGAACTATGTGTCCTTTTGCCTGGGAAGCCCAGAGCTGGTTTTGCTTCTTCTGTGCCTATGTGGTTTATTAGGTAAAGTTTTATACTCTTGGTTTCTTATATTTGGATTAGCCAACTGGACAGTTGACATTAAACCAGCTCTCCAAGTAGCAGCCTACCTGGACCCAACCGGGAGGTTGGCAGTTTTGAGATGTCAGCAACCAACAAAGTAACAGAAAGTGGGGGGTAAAGCCAAGGAAAGCCTCCACTTGAGAGAACCCGGCGGTGGCCCAAGTCGAAGCTAGGATGCAAGTGGCCGGCGCACCCCCCAAATTGAGGGGTGAGAAAACGACAGTTGCTAAACCTACCTTTAGAAGGCAGGGAGATCTCTGAAGTTACATAAATCTTGCTAAAGCCCAGTTCACTAAAACCAGTGTGCTGCTATTGGAATCAGTAATTACACAATTAGAATGAAAATCATTTCTACATGCTAAAGAGATTTTGTTTCCTATTACCTGTGCCACATGCAATATGCTGAGGGTATGGAATATTGTCAGTGTATGCTTTATAGTTTGCTGTAGTAGGCTTATCTATGTTTCACTTGCAAAAATGCCTTAACCTACCAAACAGAAACAATAGATTGCATCACAAGTGTTGAGATGCTGTTTCATAGAACAATAAAGAGACAATTCTGTGTATGCAATTTAAGTAACTTAACATCCTTGCAAAGAGGCCTCTTACCTATTGCCAATGTCTAAGGATTACAACAGACTGCTCCCTAAGGAGCCTAGTGGGTCAGGTGTTCTGCTAGAAACTAGGAGATATTGAGTTCTTGTTCCACCTTAGGCATAATAGCCAGCAGGGTGACTTTGGGCCAATCACTCTGCCTCACAGGGTTGTTGTTGTGAGGGAAATTGGAGGAGAAAAGCGCGTTATGCACTGTATATTCACCGCGTTGAGTTATTTATAAAAATAATAAAGGCAGAATAAAAATAATTTTAATAAATAAATTTTAAAAATCAGAATCCTCATCCACAAGATGACTAACAATCCCTTCCCTTTTCCTCACAGCTACATGCAAAAACTGCCCAAATTGTGGGAAGATTACAGTTACCAAGAAAATAAGTTTAGCATGTGACAGACAGAATAAATCCTCCCTGAATGTGAGCCTCTCCTCACTCAAAGAGAAAGGGAGGGGGAGTATTCCCAATATGCACATAGAAGGCTCCTAAAAAGCAGCCAAACAGATGGGGAGAGACAAAGTAATCTGTTCAAAATCAGCTACTCCCAAGGAATAAAGAAATGAGAGACTGATGTGGCACTGATATGCTCCAAAACAATGATAAGAAAAGAAGAAGAAAAAAACCCTTCATCTTCTTTGCTGATAGAAACAGGCAGCAATTGCCAATGTTAAGTGCAATTCATGTAAAAACAATGTGCTTAGGATGTAATGTTAGTCTGCAATGTTTTTGCAACAATAGGCTCATAATAACTCAAGATGTGATGTTAAGCCACTGTGCTGGCATAGGCAGGAAAGCTGCTACAAAATCACTGCCTTTTGAATAGAATAGAATAGAATTTTTATTGGCCAAGTGTGATTGGACACACAAGGAATTTGTCTTGGTGCATATGCTCTCAGTGTACATAAAAGAAAAGATACGTTCATCAAGGTACAACATTTACAACACAATTGATGGTCAATATATCAATATAAATCATAAGGATTGCCAGCAACAAGTTATAGTCATACGGTCATAAGTGGAAAGAGATTGGTGATGGGAACTATGAAACGATTAATAGTAGTGCAGATTCAGTAAATAGTCTGACAGTGTTGAGGGAATTATTTGTTTAGCAGAGTGATGGCCTTCGGGAAAAAACTGTTCTTGTGTCTAGTTGTTCTGGTGTGCAGTGCTCTATAGTGTCGTTTTGAGGGTAGGAGTTGAAACAGTTTATGTCCAGGATGCGAGGGATCTGCAAATATTTTCACGGCCCTCTTCTTGATTCGTGCAGTATACAGGTCCTCAATGGAAGGTAGGTTGGTAGGAATTATTTTTTCTGCAGTTCTAATTATCCTCTGAAGTCTGTGTGACAAGGAAGTCGATTCATTGGGTTTGTATTTTAGACCAGTAACATCCATTTTTTTTATTTCAATTAATTGAAATAAATGTGATAGTGGTTCACAAGCTATATACTTGCTTGCTGCTTTTTCTCCCATGGCCGATTCTGAGACAACATGTTAGGCTGCAGGTTAAAGTAATTCAAAAACCTATAAAGTAAGATCTGCATGTAGAACTCGTGTGCAGCTGCGTTATAATCCCTGCTTTAAGGAATTGTAGAAACGTGTTGAGAAATGGAGCTCTGGCTTTGAGAACAGGCTTTGAGAGGAAAACCGGGTACTTTACTTCTACTTGGAAAGTAAAAAAGCATGAGAAAGAAACTCAGAACACTCACAGACTCTGCTTTGACTTCTTTGTCCTCAAAATGGGCAGTGAAGGTTTTGGTTCCGGACATTCAAGGTTATACTATGCCCTACAACAATAAAAGACCATTCCTGGAATCCCTTGTTTCTTAGCCTGGCCCACATCACAGGGCTGATAAAAAGTGCTATGTGTGAACCCCGTGTCATTATCCTTCCTCATAAATATATACAAATAGGGGCTGTCTACTTCAACATACAACAGTATTAAGATAGATAAATTGATTGATTGATTGATTGATTGATAAATATTCCACTTTTATGTACAGGAACTCAAGAGCCTCGGTGGCACAGTGGTTAGAGTACAGTACTGCAGGCTGACTGCTGGCTGCCTGCAATTTGGGCAGCCAGCAGTTCAAATCCCACCAGGCTCAAGGTTGACTCAGTCTTCCGGCATTCTGAGGTGGATAAAATGAGGACCCAAATTGTTGGGAGCAATATGCTGACACTGTAAAACCACTTAGAGAGGGCTGTACAGCACTGTAAAGTGGTATGTAAGTCTAAGTGCTATTGCTATTGCTACTGTCCATATTGCTCCTTCCTCTTACTTTTCCCTGCAACAACAATAGCAATAGCATTTGGATTTATGTACTGCTCCATAGTGCTTTACAGCATATTGCCCCCCAACAATTTGTCTCAGAAGGATAGAAGGCTGAGTCAACTTTGAGCTAGTCAGGATTGAACTCATAGCTGTGAGCAGAGTTAGAATAGAATAGAATAGAATTTTTTATTGGCCAAGTGTGATTGGACACACAAGAAATTCATCTTGGTGCATATGCTCTCAGTGTACATAAAAGTAAAGATATGTTCACCAAGAATCATAATGTACAACACTTAATGATAGTTATAGGGTACAAATAAGCAATCAGGAAACAATAATATCAATATAAATCGTAAGGATACAAGCAACAAAGTTATAGTCATACAGTCATAAGCGGAAGGAGATGGGTGATGGGAACGATGAAAAGATTAATAGTAGTGCAGATTTAGTAAATAGTTTGACAGTGTTGAGAGAATTATTTGTTTAGCAGAGTGATGTCCTTCGGGAAAAAACTGTTGTTGTGTCTAGTTGTTCTGGTGTGTAGTGCTCTATAGCGTCATTTTGAGGGTAGGCGTTGAAATAGTTTATGTCCAGGATGTAAGAGGTCTGTAAATATTTTACAGCCCTCTTTTTGACTCATGCAGTATATAGGTTCTCAATGGAAGACAGGAATAGCCTGCAATGTTGCATTCTAACCACCAAGGCTCTTTATCCAATGAGATAGGTTGGGCTGAGAGAGAAAGAATGACTGGCCTAAGGTTACCCCAGTAAGTAAAGAGGGGTCAAAGAAGCCATCTATGTCAAAACTATACAGCCTTCTCTCAACAGAGTGGGAAAATACAACATCATCTATCTCCAGTCTACAACCCAGTCCTTTCAACAGTTCCAAGAAGGCTCCACAGCCATTTCCACTACTTAGGTAACCCTGACAACACAGATAAACCTCCAGGTGGCCTCAATGGCCCTCTAAAAGAATGCAAATCTATCTGCAAGGAGTATAAATCCTTCCATTCCCCACCATCCAGTCAGAGCTGAAGAAGCTTCTTAGATGAGAAGTGAAATGTCTTCAAAGAAAAACCAGAAAATTCAGTTGCCTCTTGAAAAAGCACCTTTGGGACAACCATGACCTGGATGACTGAGAATCTCCATAGAGCCCCAGTAAGTAAGTGAGCCATGGGCTAAAGTAAATTAGAATATGGATCTCCTTGTTCCTAATCCAGTACCTTAAACACTACACCACATTAGTTTTCAATACTTGTTGGGAACTACATTTCTCTTACCACAGAAAATCTATATACAGTGGGATATAGCAATATCACTCGACTTATATACCACTTCATAGTGCTTTACAGCCCTCTCTAAGTGGTTGAGATAAGAATGACTCAGAAAAAAGTTTTAGCATTTACAAGTTTGGTTTGGTTGTTGAAGAAGAATTTTTCAAGACTGAGAGTTATGCACTGTAGTTCATAATCTTCTGAAAGACGGCCTAAAGGCATCAGAGCACTGAATGAGAGCAAATAACTTGAGACTTCAACCAGAAAAGACAGAGTGCTCCCAGGCAGGAAAATGATGGATTCAGAATTATGATTTCAGCTTGTTTGTGACAATTAGGTTGGGGCAGCAATAAGGGTCTCCTCAGAGATGCTACCAAAATTATGGAATTCCTTTCTTACCTGGTGGTGTTCTGCAAGTATGTCAATAATTTTATAAAGATAGGCGATGTATTGTGACTTTTCTATCAGTCAAAGGAAACATACTTGAATCAGGAGAAGCTGCTTGCTTTAACGAAGCTTATAGAAGAAAACATTCCAGTGTATTTACAATAATTATAACAAATACAGATAATCTAAGTCAGTGATGGCTAGTCTTTTTGCCATCACATGCCAAGAACGGGGGAGGGTTGTGCACATGCACATGCCCACACCCATAATTCTATGCACCCTGCCTCCATGCAGGAATGTGCGACCTCCCCCCTGCTCCCCAGCTCCTGGCACGTGATGGCACGGTAGGCCCGTCCCACCGGAAATTGGCAAATGGGCTGTTTTTGGCCTTCAGAGGGTCTCGGAAAGCCGTTTTCACCCTCCCCAGACTCCTAGAAAGGCTCTGGAGGCTGAAAACAGAAAAAAATGGGCCTTCTGGTCCCACTGGAAGTTGACAAACGGGCTGTTTCCAGCCTCTGGAGGGCCTCTGGGGGTGGGGAAGGCTGTTTTCACTCTCCCCAGAATCCTAGAAAGGCTCTGGAGGCTGGGGAGAGCGAAAAACGAGCCTTCCCCACCCCCTGAGGTCCTCCGGAGGCAGGAAACAGCCTGTTTCTCTACTTCTGGTGGGCCCAGAAGAAAATCAGCTGGCCGGCACACACATGCGTGCCAGAGCTGAGCTCGCATGCCCACTGATATGGCTATATGTGCCACCTATGGCAGGCGTGCCATAGGTTTGCCATCACGGATCTAAGGTAATTGAACAGCAATACTGGATCACAGGTATGAGTAATCAATAATAATATACTACTGAAGCTCTTGTGTCTGATTGTTTTTATTCTTCATTTGGGTGAAACAGTACATAATAGGGCAACAGTTTTTTAATCAACATATTTCAAATGGGCTAACTTACAGAATGCATCCAAAATCTGAGATTGTGACTCCTATGGGATTGTAATTTTGTGAAGTTGTGGCCGCTTCAGTGCTTCCATCCTATTGTGCCATAGTAGTCAGTCATGGTCATGTGACTGCCAGCTTCCTTCAAGGAAAGTCAGTGGGGAAGCCAGCAGGAAGTTGGAACTCACTCCCACTCTCACTTCTTTTTTGCCCACTCGTGGTCATTCTGTTTCTCCGTTTAAATAAAGAAATACCGTATATACTCGAGTATAAGCCGATCCGAATATAAGCCGAGGCACCTAATTTTACCACAAAAACTGGGAAAAACTATTGACTCGAGTATAAGCCGAGGGTGGGAAATGAGGCAGCTACTGGTCAATGTAAAAAATAAAGATAGAGCCAAGTAAAATAACATGAATATTTATTTGAACAAAAAACAATAAAAGTGCAAAAGGGGGAAGGAGGATTCCCAGCTTTAGAAAATTTAGAACTACGCCACCTTTGGTATGACCTGAGCATAGCTCATAAAATTATCTGCTACAATGTACTTCCTATCAATGACTACTTCAGCTTCAACCACAACAATACACGAGAACACAATAGATTCAAACTTAAAAGTGAACCTCTCCAATCTAGATTGCAGAAAATGTGACTTCAGTAACAGAGTTGTTAATGCCTGGAATGTGCTACCTGACTCTGGTCTCTTCCCAAAATCCCCAAAGCCTTAACCAAAGACTATCTAGTATTGACCTCACCCCATTCCTAAGAGGTCTGTAAGGCGTGCATAAGAGCACCAGCGTGCCTACCGTCCCTGTCCTAATGTTCCCTTTAGTTGTATTCCTTTTATGTATTCAATTCATGCTTATATTTATATAATTATTTAATATGTATTTGACAAAATAAAATGAATGAATGAATGAATAGAATAGAATAGAATAGAATTTTTATTGGCTAAGTGTGATTGGACACACAAGGAATGAATGAATGAATGAATGAATGAGTGAGTGAGTTACTTCAACAACATTGTCTCACAGAAATTGACAATACAACTGCAAGCATGAAAATGAGTCCTCCTTTAGCTTCCAAGGGACCAGGGTGCCTCTGAAGGTCAGTGCTCTAAGCACTAAGAACCCAGCACAAATCTAAGCCTGTATGCACACCAATAGTGAAAATACCCTGCACAGTGTCTCTTGGCAGAGAAGGTTAATTTTCATAGACGTTGGGGTGGCTCTTTTTTTTTTTTGGCAGGGCAATAAGGATCTCTAATATCATTAAACCCAAGTGTGAGGAAAAAGACAGCAGCTAAAATGTTAAGGCCAGTTGTGTGACCTTCTCCAATACAGTTGGCCTGGCTGTTTGCCAAAACTTAAAACACCCTCCCATCCCCCCCTCCCTGCTAAAGCTTCTTTCTTAAAACAATTGTGGTCTTTGCCTTTCATGTCGCTCAACCTTTCACCTGCCAGGTTCCTAGCCCTTCACCCTTGACCCACTGCTGTGTTTGCTTAGCATTGTGCCAATCGACTTTAGAAGTCTGTGTGTGTGTGTGTGTGTGAGAGAGAGAGAGAGGAGGGAGGAGGAGTGCAAAAGGGGAAGGAGGATTCCCAGCTCTAAACAAAGGGAAATCCCGGAATGCCAGCGCGAAGGCGGTGCTCGCTCCTCCTCCCTTGCTCAAAAGCCCCAATAACCTTCACCAGCAAGGCAGACCCCACGGGAAGGAAGGGACGGGCTGACTCACCGAGCATCTGGCTGAAGAGCAGCTGCTCCAGGTCGCCCAGCACGGTGAAGCACGGAGGGAGAAGAAAGAATGAAAGAGGGGGAGGAACGGCCCCCCCTTTCTCTCTCCCTCTCTCCCAGCGCCACGGAACAGAAGGGGACTAGGGCGCGCACACACACGCCCAGCTTCTGAAGCACGGAGGAGAAGAAAGAATGAAAGAAGGGAGGAACGGCCCTCCTTTCTCTCTCTCTCTCTTCCAACAATTTTTAGATGTTCAATATGTTGTGTCTCAGCATGAGAAGAATATTATTTTAGTTGTTTCTACTTAACACTTCTAAACATGGGAAGATCCTATCTTGAACGTAAGGTTTAATCTAAGAATAATATGACTGATGGTTAATTGTTGTGGTGTACTTTGAGTTGCAACATGCAAAATAGACACTCTGCAAGCTTTTGATTCAAGGTAATCTTTTTACCAGATGTTGCTTACAAAGCATTCTTGAAACTTTTTGATGAACATTTTAGTTAATCTGTATCTGGCTGATTTGCTGCTAATGTTATATGTCTGGGTCCATTCTTTTTCAAAAACTTCTATAATTGTCATACACATTGTGCTCCATCATCACTGACTAATTATTCTGGAACACCTGCTCTCACAAAAAGTTTTCTCAATACATCAGTGGATGTGCCTGGCTGTTGTTGAAATAATTGGAAACATATGTGGCTACTTTAAAAATGCATTCACCAGAGCTAAAAGATTGGATATATAAACATCCCTGCCTATATGAATTCTTTGCAATAACAACATAGGTCATCATCCTATCTTGGTGCTCTTTGGGGCATGTTTTTGGGCATAATGACAATCTTAAGAGTTGGGCTTGAGGGTCCAGTTGGGATTACCGCTGTTATAGCTCCAATCTACAGCATCCCTGCATAGTGCCAGAAGTCTGCTTGACTTCTTCTGGCCTTTCGGCGGCGCAGAGCGCAGCGCCATCCCGCCCGCGACTCTCAAACTCGCTCCGCTTGGTAAATTGAGACGCCCGGTGAACAAACAATGCAGCAACTCAGAGCAAGCCGCGATTGGCCAAGCTCAACCAGTAGAAAAAGGTTCTCCCCGTGTCGTCATTGTTGCTAGGCAGATGTTCAGGCGCAACGGGAGAGAGAAGAGGGGGGGAAAACCCTCCCTCCCTCAGCCGAGAAGGACTGCACCGCCAGGGCTTCCCCGCCACCGCCACAGAGCGAGCCCGACCTCCTGCCCGAATCGCGCCGTGCAGTGCTGATGGGGAGCTGCTGAGTCCGGCCTGAGCTTGGCGGCTGCTAGCGCGAGCCGCGGGAGGCTGAGGAAGGAGCGGCGGCGGCGGGGTTGCAGCCCAGTCGGGCTCGCACAGCATGGGTAAGGCGGGAGAGGAAGGAGCCTTCGCCCCATTACTCCGATGGAATGACCTTTTCTTCTGGCCTTTGGGGTGGCTCTCGCGCGGCGAAGCTCGCGGTCGGGAAACCTCCTCCTCAGCCGAGAAGGCTGGCGGCCCTGCCCAGCCCTCTCACTGCACCACCAGGGCTTCCCCGCCAATGCACAGTCCGCCAAGTTTGCGCCGTCCGCCCACCAGACACGGGAATGGGGGCGGCCTGGGGCGACAAATCCGCGAGACCTCGGCGGGCCCGCTCCCGTCCCTCCCATGGGAGTCCGTTCGGTACCCCCTCCTGTGCGGGGTTCCCGAAGACGTAGACTCGAGTATAAGCCGAGGGGACGTTTTTCAGCACAAAAAACGTGCTGAAAAACTCGGCTTATACTCGAGTATATACGGTATATCTAAAATTATGACCCAACAAATCATTAATCTCTAGTGAATCATAAGAATAATATAAAATATTATACCACTCCTTGCCACCCTGCAGACCAAATTATATTTATGAAACTAGATGTTGCCTGACTTTTGTATGTGAATGAACATATATATGTCTTTGTGGATACCCACTTAAATATGAACCAGCAGAGTGCTGGAGCTGCCAAAAAGTCAATGCAATCCTAGGCTGCATCAACAGAGGGATAATTTCAAGATCACATAAAATGATAGTACCACTTTATACTGCACTGGTGAGACCATGCCTGGAATACTGCATCCAGTTCTGATCACCATGATACAAAAAAAAAGATGTTGAGACCTTAGAAAGAGTGCAGAGAAGAGCAACAAAGATGATCACAGAGATCTGGAGGCTAAACTGTACAATTAATGATTGAGGGAACTTATGTAAGTCTAGTACAGTGATGGCTAATCTTTTTGCATGCCAGGAGGTGGGGGGGGTCACACGCGCATGTGGCCACACTCATAATTCTATGCATCCCGCCCCTGCGCATGTGCACACGAACCCCTCCCCACCCTCCTGGCACGCAATGGCCTGGTAGGCCTGTTTTTCTCTCTCACCTGTCTCCAGAGTCTCTCTCTGAGTCTGGGGAAGGTGAAAACAGCCTTCCCCACCCTTCTGGAGGCCAGAAACTGCCCTTTTGCTAACTTCCAGTTGGACAGAAAGTGATGTTTTTTGCTGTCCCCAGCCTCCAGAGATTCCTAGAGAGGTTCTGGAGCCAGGTGAGAGAAAAAAACGGGCCTTCCCTACCACTACCCAGGCCCTCTGGAGGCAGGAAACAGCCTGTTTCCCTATTTCTAGTGGGCCCAGAAGGCCCAAAAATCAGCTGGCCAGCGCGCACTTGTGCACCGGAACTGAGCTCACGTGGCATGCGTGCTATAGGTTCGCTATCACAGGTCTAGTATAATGAAGAAAAGGACTACGAATGATATGATAGCAGTCTTCCAGTACTTAAGGAACTCTCACAGAGAAGAAAGGATTAACCTGTTCTCTAAAGCACCAGGACAAAAAGTAACAAGAGAGAGAGATCCTTTGAAGAGAGGTCCAATCTAGAACTGAGAAGGAATTTCCTGACAGTAAGAACAAGTAATCAATGGAACAGCTTACCTCGAGAAATTCTGCAGGTTTTCAAGAAGAGATGGACAGCTATTTGTCTATAATAGTATAGGGTGTCCTGCTTGAGCAGGGGTTTGAACTAGAAGACTTCCAAGGTACCTCCCAACTTTATTATTGTATGTTCTACCACAGTAAAGAAGAGTTGGAATATCTGGCAGTACAGTACAGCAATATTTGGTGGTACTGGCAGCTCTGGAGTATATACTATAGAGTAAAAGAGAAATTACACTTAAGTCCCCAATTACATTTCTTATTCTCTTCCAACAATTTTTAGATGTTCAATATGTTGTGTCTCAGCATGAGAATAATATTATTTTAGTTGTTTCTACTTAACACTTCTAAACATGGGAAGATCCTATCTTGAACATAAGGTTTAATCTAAGAATAATATGACTGATGGTTAATTGTTGTGGTGTACTTTGGGTTGCAACATGCAAAACAGACACTCTGCAAGCTTTTGATTCAAGGTAATCTTTTTACCAGATGTTGCTTACAAAGCATTCTTGAAACTTTTTGATGAACATTTTAGTTAATCTGTATCTGGTTGATTTGCTGCTAATGTTATATGTCTGGTTCCATTCTTTTTCAAAAACTTCTATAATTGTCGTACACATTGTGCTCCATCATCACTGACTAATTATTCTGGAACACCTGCTCTCACAAAAAGTTTTCTCAATACATCAGTGGATGTGCCTGGCTGTTGTTGAAATAATTGGAAACATATGTGGCTACTTTAAAAATGCATTCACCAGAGCTAAAAGATTGGATATATAAACGTCCCTGCCTATATGAATTCTTTGCAATAACAACATAGGTCATCATCCTATCTTGGTGCTCTTTGGGGCATGTTTTTGGGCATAATGACAATCTTAAGAGTTGGGCTTGAGGGTCCAGTTGGGATTACCGCTGTTATAGCTCCAATCTACAGCATCCCTGCATAGTGCCAGAAGTCTGCTTGACTTCTTCTGGCTTATGTTTCTGTATGGTTTCAGTCTGCCTTTTGGAGATGAGTGGGGAGGCAGAGACAGTTCAGGAAAGCATGACCATAATATGACCATCATATGTTTGTCTCAGATCATCTGAGACATGACTCATATTAGAGATAATAATCTAATTGCTGGATGCTTACTGATGTCACCAACCGCCACAAGAAAAAAGGATCTATTTAATGTCATGATCCCAGTTATCTAACAGAACTACAGTATTTGGTTTCCAGAGGGCTCTTGGGGAATTCCCTATCCTGTGGTGTGCAGTTCTACCAAGGCCTTGGTCACACTCAGGAACACATTGTGCCTTTGGATTGCAGTTCCTTTCTGCTTATTGATCCCAGGCTGCACTTAATTGAAGAGCTATGTAAAGATAAATGGACAGAACAGATGTCAAATAACCCTGGTGTCAGACTGGAATGAGCCTGACTGCTATCTCAAGATAGAGCCTAAACCATACAAGTTGTCCTCAACTTACGATTACAATTGGGACCCGAATTTTCATTTAAGTTGTTGTGGTCATAAGTTCAATTTGATACAATTTTATAACAATTTTTATGGCAGTTGTCCAGCAAATCCAGCTTCCCCAATGGTGTTTTTTCCCCCCAGAAATCAGTAAATAAAGTTGCAAATCACAATCACACAACTTTAGGACATTGCAACCAACTGTAAATGCAAGCTGGTAACCAAGAACCTGAATTGTGATCACATGTCCACAGATAAATGATGCTTCAGTTTGATTAGTTAGGGAACACTAATTGAGTCTAAATTAGTTCTTATCTCCAGGCCCAGAAGAATCGTGCAGATTTTGTGACTATTGCTTCGATCTATTTATGTGATTTGTTTACACAATTTCTCTACCACCTCAGTTCTCATAGACTCTAGGCAATTAACAAATCCTTGAAAATGAACAAAGTATCAGGTAAGTGAAAAAAGGAAATGTTTCTACCTTGAAAACGGAGCATTCAGGGAATAACAAATCAAGAAACTGGCACTGATGAAAAAAGTCTAGAGGAGATCATAAATTGTAATTGCTTACAAAATAACTACAGTAAAGTTAAGAAGGGAGAGGCCAGAAGGAGATTTCTTTCATCATTACACACATGTTGTCAAACAGCTGGAAGGGTGAGATTTGTCCCAACTGTGGAGCTTCTGGAAGCCAGTTAAAGTAGTTTGGGTTTTTTTCTGGAGGGATTTTTAAACTAGTTAGATAACACCATGGCAATGTTTAAGGCTGCTTTGTTTGTTGGACAACACGTGCAGTGGAGTAGGGGAAGTATTATTGTGGATTTCTCATTGTATTTATCTTTGTAAGTAGTGGGCATTTTTACAGTACTGAAAATAATCATTACTGTGGTGGTATAAAAATCTAATTACTTTTTAAAATGGTGTTAATGACATGACAATCTACCAGTTTTAGACTGTAGAAATGATGGAAATATCCAGTGATCGCATCCAAAGTGGGGAAGGATAGTTCATATCTGACGTGGGCACTCCCACTGTGTCTGTAAGCAATAGCAATAGTACTTACTTAGACTTATATACTGCCTCATAGGGCTTTACAGCCTTTCCTAAGCAGTTTACAGCATCAAATATTGCCCCCAACAATCTGGCTACTCATTTTACCGACCTTGGAAGGATGGAAGACTGAGTCAATCTTGAGACTTGAGTCAGGATTGAACTGGTGGCAATTGGCAAAGTTAGCCTGTAATGTTGCATTGTAACCATTGCACTACTAGGGCTCTTCCTAAATGAACAGAATCCTTTACTGGGTTTTTCCATGAGTTCATAGAAAATATTCATTTGAGTTCAGGGGGCATTGCAGAGATGACACCAAAGTGCAAGCTATTTCACTGCCTTCTTACTTCCTCCTTAAGGGAGGTAGAGGCTTCCTCTGTCTATGAAACCACAGGTCTACTCTACCCAAGGTTTCCTTGAGTGAACTAAGATGAATAGTTCTAATTCCTACATCACTTTAAGCTACAAATGCTGTATTTTGACCATAGATTACTACTAGAAAAATAAGAATATAAAATCAGGCTTATTAGTTTCATTTCTGGCTGCTTTTTTTTTTTTAGAAATATAGCACAGCATGAACTGATAGAATTCATGTTCTCAAGTTGTTCTAGCATGTATGATTGATAGTATGTCTATCCTCTTGCCCCAACCCATATTTTTAACTTATAAAACATATGAAGAAAATGCCAATCAGTATGTTTCTCCTTTTTCCTGAACTCATGAAAAAAGTCACAAAAATATGAACACCTTAATAAAAAATTTTTAAACAGCAGTCTCCCAACTTCCTATGTCATAGATCAGACAGTTAATTCTGTTATTTCATTTAAATATACCTCTTTTTATCCAGGCAGTTTAGGGAAAGAAATGTTCTTTTGAAACAGATAATAAGAAAATGTGGCAGTGATAGAGAATTCGTGCATGTGCTGAAACGATTTTATCTCATCATTTAGTATCATATAACACACTCATAAAATTAAGAATCACATTTCAAAGAAAATAAAGTAAATGAAATATGAAGCCTTATTTAACATTAAAGATCATCAAATGAAATACGTTGTGCAATGCATTTAAAGGTGCTCAAAAGGATGTCCCTATGTGATTAAATCTTGGCATAAAAATAAATATTTCCAAGTAATTTAACAACTGGTTCTCTGCCCTAATGATTTCTTCTAACAAGCAGTTTGCCAGACTGCTCAGAAAGCTAACAACCGGTTCTCCTGAAGTGGTGCGAACTGGCTGAATCCCACCATTGCCGATAGTCCACTAGAATAGGAAGATCCACGAACCATGAATTTAGCTCCAAGTACAGAAACTTGTGTCCCATCTACCCACATCTGAAGAGTCACCTTACAACAAAATTGGTCACAGTGTGCCTCCTGGTGGCTAGTGTGTCTGAAAATACCATTTCCACAGATGCACTGTGTAAAAACAGAGAAATGTTCCCCGCACTCCAATAGCCCGTATACATTAGTGAATTTCTATGACTAACTGTGAACTTTCATATGCCTGGTCTTAATTCAACATTGGCTTCAGTTCGATTGTGCTAGAAATAAACTGGAAGTCCATGCAGATTTTAGTAGTGCCAGCAAGATATAATCCATGGAGTGAGTAGCAATTAATAATTTAGCTGCTATGTTCTGAATGCTTTGAGTTCTCATAAACAGTTCAACCCAGAGCTACATATATTCTCTACTATTAGCAAAAAGTACATAGGGTCCCAAATATCTTTATCACTTCCTAGTTTTGGATCTCAGAACTCTGGGTTCAGCCTGACCCAACTCCAGGGCGCAACAGCGGCAGCCGCTTCAGCCCCATGATCTATAACCTCCCTTCTTCAATTCCTGGGTCATCTGATTCCAGGAAGGCTTTGTGTTCCTCCACATAGGCCGTAGCCTCCATAATTGTACTGATTTTTTCGTAATGCCCTCCCGGAAAATCATCAATCCCTCTGGCATCAGCCATCTGAAGCCCACTCCCTTCTGGTACAATTTGCTTGACAAAAAATAATATTTCTTTCTTTTTTCACGTACCTGTCTGGGAATCTGCCTCAGAATGGCTATCTCCCTGCCCCTGTAAATCAGTGCCCCACTCCTATGTTTTCTAAGAATTTCATCTCTCGTCTCTCTTCTCACAAATTTGACATGAACCTCTCTGGGAACTGCATGCGTGCGTGCATATTGCGAATTAACTCTATAAACTCGATCCACATCCCAATTCATGAAATCAACACCTCTCCCAAGAAATTCTCCCAACAATTTAGTCACAACATCTCTCAAGTCTTCTTGGTCCACTTCTTCCAAATTTTGAAACCTAAGGAAATAAGACATTTTATCCATCTGTAGTCCAAGCACAGCATTGCCTGTCGTCTCCTCTCTTTTCTGCACTGCCCGCATCTCTCCCTCCAGACCTTCCACTTTCTGCTTGTTTTCTGCTGAGACTTGTTGAGTGTCCTTTAAATCCTTTTGGATAGTCACAATTTCTGCTCTTATTTCCGTTTGGCCTCTTTGCAAATCATCCAGTTTCTTGTCCATATTGGATAACTTTTCCAGAATTCTCTCCATCTCTCCAGCAGTTGGTCTCTGACCTTTTGCCATTTGAAAAAAAAAGAATCAAAATCCTCAGGCAAGCACAGTATCCTTGTAATTTCCTCCGGATCCACCAGGGGGCACTCACAGGAGCAACGAGTCCAGAGTACAGTTAGTCAACCAGGAAGCCGAAGGGAAGTGATGTCATCAAAATTCTCATAGTGAAGGCGGAAGCTGGACGCCACCACTGTTCCCCAGAAGGAGGGGGGGCCTCAAACCTTCCCTCCTAAATTTCTCCATCACCTCTTCTCTCCAGAGCTCCACAAAACCGGTAATCTTCTTATTTTAAGTTCTCCTCTCTCCAGAATAACTCGTGCTCCTTCCAACCGCAGGGGAGAAAAAACCCCCCCGCACTCCGGAGCAGTCCACTCACGTTTACCGATATTCCCTTCCCTTCTCCTCCTCAATTCTTCTCCGTTCCCTGTTCACCACCAGGCTGCTGCAGTTATAAATCCAATGCCCCGGTGTCACCGGGCACAGCGGCCCAGGCGACCAAAATAATGGCGGCGGCCTGTGGCCTCCGACCCCCGCCGAGCCTAGGACGCGCCAGCATCGGTCCCCACAGTCCTGTATGTCGGCTGGGAGACCCCTGGCGAGCCGTCCGTGCGGCAGGTGTCCTTTTCGGAACACCTGGCCCCTGGGGGCCTCGGCGGCGGCCGGATTCGGGCGCTGGAGGCAGGAGAAGCCTTCCAGACGTCCGTTGCCGCTGGATACCGGAAGTCGTCTCAAAAATCTAATTACTTTTTAAAATGGTGTTAATGACATGACAATCTACCAGTTTTAGGTTGTAGAAATGATGGAAATATCCAGTGATCGCATCCAAAGTGGGGAAGGATAGTTCATATCTGACGTGGGCACTCCCACTGTGTCTGTAAGCAATAGCAATAGTACTTACTTAGACTTATATACTGCCTCATAGGGCTTTACAGCCTTTCCTAAGCAGTTTACAGCATCAAATATTGCCCCCAACAATCTGGCTACTCATTTTACCGACCTTGGAAGGATGGAAGACTGAGTCAATCTTGAGACTTGAGTCAGGATTGAACTGGTGGCAATTGGCAAAGTTAGCCTGTAATGTTGCATTGTAACCATTGCGCTACTAGGGCTCTTCCTAAATGAACAGAATCCTTTACTGGGTTTTTCCATGAGTTCATAGAAAATATTCATTTGAGTTCAGGGGGCATTGCAGAGATGACACCAAAGTGCAAGCTATTTCACTGCCTTCTTACTTCCTCCTTAAGGGAGGTAGAGGCTTCCTCTGTCTATGAAACCACAGGTCTACTCTACCCAAGGTTTCCTTGAGTGAACTAAGATGAATAGTTCTAATTCCTACATCACTTTAAGCTACAAATGCTGTATTTTGACCATAGATTACTACTAGAAAAATAAGAATATAAAATCAGGCTTATTAGTTTCATTTCTGGCTGCTTTTTTTTTTTTAGAAATATAGCACAGCATGAACTGATAGAATTCATGTTCTCAAGTTGTTCTGGCATGTATGATTGATAGTATGTCTATCCTCTTGCCCCAACCCATATTTTTAACTTATAAAACATATGAAGAAAATGCCAATCAGTATGTTTCTCCTTTTTCCTGAACTCATGAAAAAAGTCACAAAAATATGAACACCTTAATAAAAAATTTTTAAACAGCAGTCTCCCAATTTCCTATGTCATAGATCAGACAGTTAATTCTGTTATTTCATTTAAATATACCTCTTTTTATCCAGGCAGTTTAGGGAAAGAAATGTTCTTTTGAAACAGATAATAAGAAAATGTGGCAGTGATAGAGAATTCGTGCATGTGCTGAAACGATTTTATCTCATCATTTAGTATCATATAACACACTCATAAAATTAAGAATCACATTTCAAAGAAAATAAAGTAAATGAAATATGAAGCCTTATTTAACATTAAAGATCATCCAATGAAATACGTTGTGCAATGCATTTAAAGGTGCTCAGAAGGATGTCCCTATGTGATTAAATCTTGGCATAAAAATAAATATTTCCAAATAATTTTATAGCTGGTTACATCAACATCAAATAGCAATCACTCAAGCAAGCAAGCAGCAACGGCAGCAACAGTGGAAGCAGTTTTTTAATTGAGTTGCAGGAAAAGTCAAGGAATAGGAGTTAATAGATCTTTCTGTTAAAAAAAGATCACAGTGGAGGCCACTACAAAAAATGGTCTTGCTCTGAATCCCAGCAGTTCAAACAATAGAAAATACCCAGACAGACAGACAGACAGACAGACAGACAGACAGACAGACAGACAGACAAAAAGAAAGAAAGATGTTCAGACCTCAGGAAATATGTAAGGTCATGGAAGATAGGCTCAACAATAAATTGAAACTTACGTTAAATGTAAAAGAAGAAAACTATATTGATTGGTCTATTTAACAGAAAAGCTGTGGTGATACTGTTTTTAAAAACTGACTCAGAATAAATGACTCTTGACCTAGTCTTAAAAGAAACTCATTCAGAAATTTGATGTAGCCAAAGCTTTTATCAGATGCTGTTCTTTGTATGCATTTAGTGTATATGGTCAAAATCCCCTTAAAATCCAAACACTTTCTTCTGAGCAAATACGGGCAGAATTTGGTCACAGCAAGAATGGAAATAGAAAACATCCTGCTAAGGCACTATTTGTAATAACATGCATGATTTGTGATGCAATTTGGTAGTAAACATTATAATAATATATTCAACCTGAATGCTGCTCAGTTTAACAGTCTTGATAAAAAGCTTGTTCCCTCAGTTTTTTCTGAAGTCTGGTAAGAGGAAATGTTGAAGAAAAAGAGATATCTCAGAATTTAAAAACTGGGAGCCTTCTCTCCACCCAATATATTTAAAATAAGTGGAGTTTTTGTTTAAATATCCTTCAAGGGAGTGGGGGGAAATCTATCTCTTATATAATATTTTATTTTCCTCTTAAGAACAAGATCAATTAAGCATTCATTAACTTTTGTCCTTTGATCTGTTGTTTTTCAGTAAAAAGGATTTCCAGTAAGATTTTCAGAAGCCTGCACTGTCAAAATTCCCACAGATCAAGCCACCTTAGAAATATTTATAATTGACCACATCATTGAGATTTCTCCATGGAACCCCCAAACTTCATCTGAAATATTGAATTTTCTGAGCTGATGGAAGTTCTAGATATTGCTGTAATAGAATTATAGAATAATGTTATTAGAATAGTTATAGAACCCCAAACTGGTATTGTTTTATCCTTTCTCAGCATTCCTTCCTTCCTTCCTTATTATAATCTTGTCTGATGTTGGATTGAAATAGCCTGGATTCCAAAAGGATTTTACAGAAAATATTCTGTGCAGTGCCTTACCCAAGTTCAGGAATTCTAAAATATCACAGAATATGTCAGAGTTGGGCAGGTAGGATGATGTGTAACTTTTAGATAAAATAGCTTATGAACTCCAATGTGCATCTGGCTTCCTTTTAGGGTACATGGCCAGGAGACTCTTTCCTTCACATTATATACCAGTTATGCCCCTTCCTGGACAGGGAGGCCTTCTGCTCAGTCACCTATGCCCTGGTCATCTCCTTATTGGACTATTGCAACACAGTCTACATCAGGCTATTCTTGAAAAGTATATGGAAGCTTCAACTGGTACAGAATGTGGTCATGTGAGCCATACTGGGTGTCCAAAGAGGGGCACATGAACTGCACTGGGTGCCAGCGGGCTTCCAGGTCCAATTCAAGGTGTCGGTTGTTACCTATAAAAACCTCCATGGCATAGGGCCAGGCTACCTATATAACCAGCTTACATCAGCCCATCTCACACACTCATTCAGGCAAGCAAGAACCGGTCAGCTAAAGACTTTCAGCTGGTAGGGTCTAGGAGCTGTGGTGGCACAGTGGTTAGAATGCAGTACTGCAGGCTACTTCTGCTGGCTGCCTGACTTCCTGCAATTTTGCAGATCAAATCTCACCAGGCTCAAGTTTGACTCAGCCTTCCATCCTTCTGAGTCAGTAAATGAGGAGCCAGATTGTTGGGGGCAAAATGCTGACTCTCTAAACCGCTTAGAAAGGGCTGTAAACAGTGGTGGGATTCAGCCAGTTCACACCACTTCGGGAGAACCGGTTGTTAACTTTCAGAGCAGTTTGGCGAACTGGTTGTTGGAAGAAATCATTACGGCAGAGAACCAGTTGTTAAATTACTTGAATCCCACCACTGGCTGTAAAGCACTGTGAAGTGGTATATAAGTCTAAATTAAACCTTTAAACCTTTAAATCTAAACCTTTGGGCGCAAGCTCAAGACTTTCTTATTTCATCGAGCAGGGCTGGCCTAAATGGGAATTTTAATGGGGTTTTATAATGTTTTTATAATTTTATTCTATTATTTTTAACTCTTATTTATTTATTTATTTATTTATTGTTTATATTTATATACCGCCCTATCTCCCAAAGGACTCAGGGCGGTTTACAGGCATTTAAAAAACAAAAAATACAATAAATACAATTCTAAAAACAATTAAAAAACTTATTCAAAAGCCTTAATTAAAAATATAAAAATTAAAACCCAAGATAAAACCCACAAACTAAAATCTAACTCAGTCCTGCGCAGTTAAATAGATATGTTTTAAGCTCGCGGCGGAAGGTCCGAAGGTCCGAAAGCTGACGAAGTCCTGGGGGCAGTTCATTCCAGAGGGTGGGAGCCCCCACAGAGAAGGCCCTTCCCCTGGGCGTCGCCAGACGACATTGCCTCGCTGGCGGCACCCTGAGGGGGCCCTCTGTGAGAGCGCACGGGTCGGTGAGAGGTATTCGGTAGCAGCAGGCGGTCCCGTAGATAACCCGGCCCTATGCCATGGAGCGCTTTAAAGGTGGTCACCAAAACCTTGAAGCGCACCCGGAAGGCCACAGGCAGCCAGTGCAGTCTGCGCAGGATGGGTGTTATACGGGAGCCACGAGGGGCTCCATCTATCACCCGCGCAGCCGCATTCTGGACTAACTGCAGCCTCCGGATGCCCTTCAAGGGGAGCCCCATGTGAGAGCATTGCAGTAATCCAGGCGAGGCGTCACGAGTGCGTGGGTGACCGTGCATAGGGCATCCCGGTCCAGAAAGGCGCAACTGGCGTACCAGGCGAACCTGGTAGAACGCTCTCCTGGAGCGGCCGTCAAATGATCTTCTAGAGACAGCCGTTCATCCAGGAGGCGCCTAAGTTGCGAACCCTCTCCATCGGGGCCACTGACTCGCCACCGATGGTCAGCGGATTTAGCTGACTGTACCGGGATGCCGGCATCCACAGCCACTCTGTCTTGGCGGGATTGAGCTTGAGCCTGTTTCTCCCCATCCAGACCCGTCGGCCTCCAGACACCGGGACAGCACTTGATAACCGTTGGGGTGGTCCGGTGTGAAAAGTACAGCTGGGTGTCATCCGCATACAGCTGGTACTTCACACGAAACCACTGATGATCTCACCCAGCGGCTTCATGTAGATGTTATACAGTAGGGGCGTGAGGATCGACCCCTGCGGTACCCCACAAGTGTGGCGCCTCGGGGCCGACCTCTGCCCCCTGTCAACACCGACTGCGACGGTCGGAGAGATAGGAGGAGAACCACCGATAAGCGGTGCCTCCACTCCCAATCCCTCCAACCGGCGCAGCAGGATACCATAGTCGATGGTATCGAAAGCCGCTGAGAGGTCTAATAGGACCAGGGCAGAGGAACAACCCCTATCCCTGGCCCTCCAGAGATCATCCACCAGCGACCAAAGCCGTCTCCGTGCTGTAACCGGGCGGAAACCGGACTGGAGCAGGTCTAGATAGACAGTTTCATCCAGGTGTAAGGAAACTGATATGCCACCATACTCTCTACAACCTTCGCGCGGCGGGTTGGAGACGACGATAATTACCTAAAACAGCCGGGTCCAGGAAGGCTTCTTAAGGAGGGCCTCACCACCGCCTCTTTCAAGGCGGCCGGAAGACCCTCCACCAAAGAAGCGATCGTAATCGCCTGGAGCCAGCCTCGTGTCACCTCCCGAGTGGCCAGCACCAGCCAGGAGGGCACGGGTCCAGTAAACACGTGGTGGCATTCAGCCTACCCAACAACCTGTCCATGTCCTCGGAGCCACAGGGTCAAACTCATCCCAAACAATATCGCCAAGACCACCCTCGAGCATCTCACCCGTCACGCAATCTTGGTCCAGACCATCCCGAGCTGAGCGATTTTATCGTATAGATAACCGTTAAACTCCTCAGCACGTCCTGCAGCGGGTCATCCCGCTCCCCTGATGTAGGAGGAGGCGGGTCACCCGAACAGGCGGCTGGGCGGTTATCTGCCGATGCAATGAGGAGGCGTAGCTACGCCTCGCTTCCTCAATGCCACTAGGTAAGTCCTAGTATAGGACTTCACTAGTGTCGATCAGCTTCGAGCGGCTAGACCTCCAGGAACTCTCTAGGCGTCTTCTCCGGCGCTTCATCCTCTCAGCTCCTCGGAGAACCAAGGGCGGTTGGGACCTGCGCCGGGTCAGAGGCCGCAAAGGCACGACACGGTCTAAGGCCCCCGCCGCGGCCCGTTCCCAGGCCTCAACAAGTTCCTCAACCGAGCCGTGAGCCAGACCCTCAGGAAATGGCCCAAGCTCCGTCCGGAACCCATCCGGGTCCATCAGGCGCCTGGGACGGAACCAACGTATCGGCTCCGTCTCCCTGCGGTGGTGAATGGCGGTCAGAAAGTCCAGGCAAAGAAGAGAGTGATCTGACCATGACAAAGGTTCAGTGACTATTTCCTTTAAGTCCAGATCTCTCAACCACTGACCAGAGAAAAATCAGGTCAGAGTGCCACCCCAATGTGAGTAGGGCCATCAACTACTTGGGTCAGGTCCAAGGCCGTCATGGAAGCCATGAACTCCCGAGCTGCCGTCGATGGCGAGCGGAAGATGGCAAGTTAAAGTCCCCATGACTAAAAGTCTGGGGTCTCAACTACCACCCAGCAAGCACCTCCAGGAGCTCGGGCAGGGCAGCTGTCACGCAGCAAGGAGCCAGGTACGCGACCAGCAAGCCCATCTGACATCTATGACCCCATCTCACAAAGAGGGATTCACACCCGGCAATCTGAGGTACAGTGGTCTCCCTCGGCTCCAGACTCTCTCTAATCACAACCGCCACCCCACCACCCCTACCCTGGCCCCTCGGCTGGTGGGATGGCCGGGAACCCGGCGGGCACATTTGAACAAGGGGCACGCCCCCTTCTGTGCCCAACCAGGTCTCTGTAACGCCCATAAGGTCCGCGGCACCCCCCTGGATAAGATCGTAAATCAGGGGGGCCTTATTGACCACGGACCGTGCGTTGCACAACATCAGCCGAAGACCAGGGCTCTGAGGGTCCTGACCATCCGGGGAACGGGAGAAGTTTGAGGGCTCGGGACGCGCGATCGCCTGCAAACATCGAGCACGCGTCCCCATAACATGATATGAGCCCCCACTTCCGCCATATCTGCCCCTCCCCCTTACCGTGGAAATAGCACCACCCTCACCCTCTTAGCCAAATTGAATTAGATTTTTAGTGATATATGGTTTTAATTGCTGTGTTACTGTTTTATTCTGGCTGTATACTGCCCTGAGTCTTTGGAGAAGGGTGGTATAAAAATATAAATAAATAAATAAATGCTATTGCTATTGCTAAGAGGAGGGCCTTCTCTGCCACTGCCCTTACATTGTGGAACATTTTGCTCTCAGATGTGAGGAAAGCCCCTAACCTTTTGGCCTTCCACAAAATTTGGCTCTGTAGCCTTGCATAAGGGACACAGTGACCTACAAAACTATGGGGCTGGCTGGCCCCATGAGAATCTCCCATCCGCCTATAGTAACAGCTGTTGATTCCCCGTTCTGGAATTCTTCATGTTCTGCATTTTTTATGATGTTTTTATAATTTTAAAGTTTAATTTTAAGTTAAATTAATTGTTTAATTTTGTTGATTATATTGTACACTGCCCAGAGCCCATCTCTAAAGTAGACAGGTCATTAAGAAATGTGAAATACAAATGAATGAACAAACAAAGGAGTATGGAAAGTATGAGGCTAAACAAGGAATGTCCACCAGGGATAATCTTAAATTAATCTTAAAACTAAAATGCTGAAGATATAAGTGCATGAGCAGCTCTCCAAGTCTTGGTACTCAGACTTGCAGGAAGGAGTATATTGACATTTTCAGAAGGGTGCATAAAATCCACCTTTCCTTAGAGACATGTAGATGTTACATTATGTCATGCTATCATGTACAGGGTTTTACATGGCTTCCATTCCTCTTCTTTGAAAGGAAAGATGGGCATTAGCTCATAAAGCTAATGCATCCCCTATAGTCAGTGATGGGATTCAAGTAATTTAACAACTGGTTCTCTGCCCTAATGATTTCTTCTAACAAGCAGTTTGCCAGACTGCTCAGAAAGCTAACAACCGGTTCTCCTGAAGTGGTGCGAACTGGCTGAATCCCACCATTGCCGATAGTCCACTAGAATAGGAAGATCCATGAACCATGAATTTAGCTCCAAGTACAGAAACTTGTGTCCCATCTACCCACATCTGAAGAGTCACCTTACAACAAAATTGGTCACAGTGTGCCTCCTGGTGGCTAGTGTGTCTGAAAATACCATTTCCACAGATGCACTGTGTAAAAACAGAGAAATGTTCCCCGCACTCCAATAGCCCGTATACATTAGTGAATTTCTATGACTAACTGTGAACTTTCATATGCCTGGTCTTAATTCAACATTGGCTTCAGTTCGATTGTGCTAGAAATAAACTGGAAGTCCATGCAGATTTTAGTAGTGCCAGCAAGATATAATCCATGGAGTGAGTAGCAATTAATAATTTAGCTGCTATGTTCTGAATGCTTTGAGTTCTCATAAACAGTTCAACCCAGAGCTACATATATTCTCTACTATTAGCAAAAAGTACATAGGATATTTGTGCTGTTGGTGGAGTGCTATGTGAGAGCTGCCGAACTAATAAATCTTCTCCATGGTGCTTATTTATAACTGAGAAATGGGATGTTCTGGTTTATCGTCTCTATTTTGTGCATCATTAATACATTAAATGAGTTCAAAACAGTTATAACCCAGATATTCTTGCTTTGCTTGTAGATATGAATTGTATTCCACCACTTTTTGACGGTGTTAAGTATCCAATAAGGAGTAGGTGTGGGTGGATGGGTGTGGGGAAGTGGGGGGGTGAAAATCTGACCATATTCAGTATGAATATTGAAAGGCCAGAATAGGTATCTGCCCCGATGGAAAAATTCTTGCTTTGATAATCCTTTCTAGTTTTTATTGCTGTAATGAATTAGGAATGAGGATACATTTGGGAACTCTTCTAAAATAGTCAGAATGTAACAGCTAAATTATTAACTGATATTCACTCTATGGATTATATCTTGCTGGTATTAAAATCTAGATTGACTTCCAGTTTATTTGTAGCACAATTCAGTTAAGAGCCAGTGATGAATGGAGACCAGGGATATACAGAATGAATGAAGTCCTTAGTTATTTTTCTGTCCAGCTTACCGTGCAGTCTTGATGAAGCTAGAGAAAGGAAGTTGTACTGTAACAACCTGACTTCCAAAGCAAAGTGAGCAACGTTTTGAAGAGGTGGAGATCACACCACAGGTTTTGTGACAATGTGAGGGCTTGACAGTAATTTTGGAGCCTATAATTTGGCATTTTGGGGATTAAGTATAGATATAGGAATGAAGGCATCTACACACACACACAGAAACACATATACACAGAGCAGTGGTGGGTTTTTTTACTACCGGTTCTGCGGGCGTGGCTTGGTGGGTGTGGCATGGCTGGTGGGCATGGCTTGGTAGGTGTGGCAGGGGAAGGATACTGTAAAATCTCCATTCCCTCCCCACTCCAGGGGAAGGTTACTGCAAAATCCCCATTTTCTCCCGATTAGCTGGGACTCAGGAGGTAGAGAATAGATCGGGGTGGGGCTAGTCAGAATTTTTACTATCAGTTCTCCGAACTACTCAAAATTTCAGCTACCAGTTCTCCATAACTGGTCAGAACCTGCTGAAACCCACCTCTGACAGAGAGACAGAGTTCCAAGTCACACCATTAAAATTTACAGCAGTGTAATCTCAAGATGCTGGAAGGTTGCCCTCTATATTTAGATGAAATGTGGATTATAAATCTAAATAAAATATACGCTTCAACATATGTATTGTTGTTGAATAGCTGAAGGTCACTAATTTCAGGAGAACCTGAGAAGTGACCTTCATCAAATGCACTGCTTTAGATGTTGCCATTATTTTTGATATTATTGTTATAGAATGCTCTTCATACTTGCATAGAGAGTTAGGGAGATGACCTTAAGGGAAATAGGCAAGAATCATCATATAAGCAGAATGAGCTGAAACATTCCCTAAGATCTAGGGAAAAGATAGTATCAAAAGAATCTTAGGCAGGTTCCCATTGATTCAATGGGATGTGAGAGGGAGAAGAGTAAATTTTTAACATAAAGATTCTTCCAAACAATAATTTTCTCCATCTTAATAAATCCTTAATTTCATGCCATACTTTAACATAATTATGACATGAATTCATACAATTCAAGTTCGTTATGATACCCAAGTGTTCACATTTTTTTCAATCTGAAAGCCACTTTTCAATTTTTGGGGGGGCTATCTTAATCTTTTCAATATCTTTGTACTTTTCCCTTGTTAATTTTAAATCCAGACAATTCATCAAATTATTTTTCCATTACTACGTTTATCCTTCTTCCTAAAGGATTCTTCTCCAAAATTAGAACCAAACCATCAACAAATGTCTTTAATTTATACATTTCTTTCTTAATTTTCACACCAGTAAGTCTCATTTCTATTACATTTCTACTCAAAACTTGAAAAACCAAATGAATGACAATGGAGAAAGCAGGCATCCCTGCCTCATTTCTTTCTGTATTTCAGAGCTTGATCGACACACCCCCCTTCACAATTATTTGTGCCTTTTGTGAAAATGTATTGATTTCACCCATATTAATAAAGTTCTTTCCAAAATTGGTATCTTCCAAATTTTAAACAGAAAAACCAATTGAATTGTCAAAAGCTTTCTCTGCATCAAGAATTGCTAAGAAATATTAAACTTGCTTTTCACTATATTGTGCCATGTACACTAATACATTAAGAACATTTCTAATATTGAATAGTCTACCCACAGAACTGGAAAAATAACAATATACCATCAGAAGACAATGTAATTAGAAAAATCATGGAATGTGCAGAAATGGATAAGTTTAGGAAGGAGATACAAGAAAAAGAAGAAACAATATTATCTAGTCTGGGAGAGATGGTATAAATTGTTGGAGGAAAGTGGGGGAAAAGGACAAGGAAAGATTAAATAACAGCTAAATTAGGAGTAGAAATATGAGAATAGGAAGAAACAAAAATTGTGGAAAGGAAATTGGGTACACGTGTATATTTAAGTTTATATGTAAATAAAATAATCAGAATATAATATATTATAGTGATATATATATATATATATATTAGAAATGTATGTATAAAAGCCGTGAGCTGAAAACGCACCTATTTATTCAAGCGGGACTGGCTTAAAAGTTTTATTAGATTTTTAATTGGGGCTATTTATATTTTAGGGTTTTAAATTGTTTTAAATTCTGGCCGTCCTTGTAATATGCTCGGTTTTAATCTTGTTTTTATGTGTATATTGTGGGTTTTATTTGGCTGTACACTGCCCTGAGTCCTTCGGGAGAAGGGCGGTATAAAAATCTAATAAAATAAATAAATAAATAAAATAAAAGATACATTAGGATAAGAGAGAGAAAATGTATAAGTATTGATCACCAATGCAAAACTGTTGAAAAGAAGAAAGTGTTAATATTTGTTTTTTTAAAAAATCTGTTTAATAAAAAATATTTTTTTAAAAAAAGAACATTTCTAATATTATTTTTTGGGTTTTTAAAAAAATCCACTCTGGTCTTCATGGATAAAATCTTGAAAAACATTTTCTGCCTTTCAGATAAAATTGTGATTATTTTATAATTATTAGTAAGTATTGTCCTATAATTTTTTTGCAAAATCAAATCCTGGCCTTCTTTTGGAATCACTGCTCCTGTCCAACTATCTGGTATCTTTCCATTACCTAAAATGGAATTTAAAAATGAGTTTATTATTTTTTTGTAAAAGTAATAAAAATTCATTTGGAAAATATTTGTAATAAATCAATAATCCATCTGGAACAGGGGCTCTTTTTATTAATCTTCTTTATAGCATCACAAATTTCCCTTATTATTATTGGTCCATTCATCATTCGGGCATTTGATTGTTTCTTTAAGTGGTCATCTACCCTTACATTGTATACTACTAATTTGCTATTAATAAAGAATAGTCATGGTTTTCCTGTAATGTCCATTTCCCCTTCTGATCTTCCTTGAAGGGCTGACAATTGTGGCATTAAAATAACAATGTCCAGATAATGGAAGAGTTTTAAACAAAGATTATATGTGAGGGAAGGATATCAAAAGCCTAAAATCAACATTATTTCTTTTAAAAGTCGGTGGACACACAACAGTACTAAGTTAAATTACCTCCTGTTTTAATTCATTTTATAAGTCCTTCAGAATTTTTAATTAAATAATTAAGATACAAAACAATAAATGATATTTTCATATGAAGAGTGAACTTTGTTCTGTAATCTACAACTAACAAGGATATGAAAATACATAGGCAGAAAGTTGCTTGCCATTAAAATTAAGTGAACTTTTAATTATCTGATACTTTTTGAAATCTAAAGTACACATGCTATGCAATTATCATTAAACAATCTACTTTCTACTACTTAGCTAGTTTTATGCATTTCTGAAGAAAACTTATTAATGAATCTGAATACACAGGCAAATTTCAAGGGTTGCAAGTTCTACAGAATTTTCTATGTTTTCTCAGTAAAATAAACAAACAGGCATACCATCTGTAATCATGTTTTATTGCACTGAAATTTCATTGCATTACTCACTTACTGTTCAGAAATACATAGCCCCTGTGAAGAATTGGAAGATAATGAAGAATCGTGAAACTAAATTCCAACGATCAACAAAACAAACCTATTATTTTAATAACACATTATGAAAGACCACAGACATTTTTAAAAATATAGTTGGAATATTAGGTACATTTTCTCTTAAGAGTTTTGTTTCAACATTGGGAATTGTTTTATTTACATCCAATCTTTCTTCTCTGATGAAATTCAATTTTCCACAAGATTCCCAAGTAGTTTCCAATTCAGACACTTATCAGATCAGGACAATGTTCTGCCTGTATTAGAAGTATTGGACAGATTGCCTTCCACTACCAGTACAAAAAAACCCCTTATTTTCTGACCACCATTCCAATTCGAAAAGCTCTCCATTAGCAAAAGCTCCCTTCCTAAATACCAATGTATCATGTATGACTGTTTTCAGAAATAGGAAATTGAATTTTTTTTTATAAAATGTACTTTATTTACATTTTTTTAATCAAACAGGAAAAACTGATACACTGTTTTATGAGAGCTGTCATAGTGTATTAATTATGGTTCTTTTCCGAAGTTGTTCAACGTACTCCTTAGCTTGATCAAATCCAGTCTTTGCAGGTGCTGGAGGTGGAGGTGGTCCTTCAACTAATCTCACAAAGTAATGACATTTGACTTTGTCCATAATCCCAAAACAGCCTTTGCCGTGATAGCGGATTCTTTTTAAATAGTGTCCTTTTCCAGAAAATGATTGAGCTAGAAAATATCAAAGGAAAAACCTGGTTACAACCGAGATCCAAAGAAACACTTAGTAGAAGAGTCAGTTCAACAGTTCATTATCTGTTTAATACATCTCAAAGAAAACAGAAAATGGTTCAGATGTTGTGGCTCTGGCCCCCGAGCCTGTCCTCATGGAGCAGGATGACTCTGAGAGTGAGGGGGAGGAGCCAACAAGGCTTCCCTTTTCAGGACCCTCCTCTCTGGCTTCACCCCAGGTTCCAGCTGCAGACCAGGAGGAGGAGGAGCTGAGAAGGCCTCTCTCCCGGACCCTCCTTCTCCTCCCTGGCAACGCCCCAAACTCCAGCTGCTGAGGATCAATCCTGGATCGACCCGAGGCAGCAATGAAGAGATAAGCGTGTGCAGCAGAGGAAGAGGTGTGGCAGGCTCAGAGAGTGCTGAGTCATGGAGCCACACCCCACAGGGGATAAAAGCGGGTGGAGCTGCCATTGGGCTTCGTGACCCAGCGTGTGTTGCAGCTCTGTCACCCGGGAGTTAAAAGTTTTTCTTTCCTGTAAGCTTGGCAACGGGACTTGGACACGAGTGCTTTTATCTCTGTCCGAGATAAAGACTTCAGAACTTAGCAGGTCTCTGCAGAGTCGCTGCCAAGTCTTGTGCTTCCTATAGAAGAATCAGGTCTGTGTCAATAAAAGGACTGTGAAACTCGCGTTTCTCCATGAAGTGGGAGGGGGGACAGAACATCAGACTTCTAGAAGGATAATCAAGCCAACTGAATAAGAAGAATGGATGAATATAGGTGGTCCTCGACTTATGACCACAATTGAGCCCAAAATTTATGTTGTTAAACGAGACATTTGTTAACTGAGTGTTGCCCTGTTTTACGACCCTTCTTGCCACAGTTGTTAATCACTGCAACTGTTAAGTTAGTAACACGGTTGTTAAGTGAATCTGGCTTCCCCACTGACCTTGTCAGAAGCTTGCAAAAGGTGATCACGATCCAGGGACACTGCAATATCATAAATATGAGCCAGTTGCCAAATGTCTTAATTTTGATCACAAGGCCATGGGGATGCCGCAATGGTTGTATGAAAAATGGTCATAAGTCACTTTTTTCAATGCCATTGTAACTTCGAACAGTCACTAAATGAACTGTTGTAAGTCAAGGACTACATATTCATGTGACAGCAGCTAGCCTTCATTCTGAACTAGCAGGGCTTTTTAAGATTCTTCTCTTTTTTCTATATTTTTTATTTTATTCAGAACAACGTTAAAATACAAAATATTAAAACTAAATAAAAATCCAAGAAGACATAAAAGAAAAAAAACACAAGAGACAAAACGATTGAAACATTAAAAAAAGGTGCATTAAAAAATTCTTCTCTTTTGTCTCCATCAGCTATCTCTGCCTACTGCTGTTGTGCCAAGAATGTTGCTACTTCCGGAAATTAAGGAAACTTGTCTTACATCAGTGACATCACTGACTTGTTTTGTTTGTCACCATTCAAAATTCTACATAAAGCATTAAGCAAGGAAACACAATAAAAATTATACAATAAAAATATTAAAGGTATTACCCTGTTTTCCCCAAAATAAGACATCCCCGGATAATAAGCCCGATCGGGCTTTTGAGCGCATGGCAATAAGGCCAAGCGCTTATTTCAGGGTTCAGAAAAATATAAGACAGGGTCTTATTTTCAGGGAAACATGACATGTGTAGCTAAGCACCTTCTAATGTGATAAACAATCTTTCAGATCTTACTTATACTATATATCAGTGTTTCTTAAACCTTTTTCTCTGTTCTCGTTGTTCTCTTTGCTTAACAACCATGGGGAAAAAAGGTTGTAAAATTGATGATGATTCACTTAACCAACTTGGAAATTCTGATCCCAATTGTGATTGTAAGTTAAGGACTATCCATACATTATAAATTACATTACATTCTGCTTATGTTTGAGAAAGTTTCACACAATTATAAAGTATTTACCAATGTATAAATTGGATTTAAATTCTACATTATATTTTGTCACTGCCAGTTCCTGGGCTTCCAGAAGAACCTATTATGAAAAAGGAAAAAAATAATAAAGTCAAAGAGATCGTGAACATTTTTAATTTAAGAGCTTTAAAGCTATATAAAGAGAAACAAAGGAATATTTGAGTCTTAGCAAAATGGCCTGCATACCGGTAATTGAAAATCCTATACTCTTCACGGCAGAAGCTTCTGTAATGGGATTTTTATTCCATGAGCCCTACTGCCAGATCACTGAGCACAGCATTGCCTTAGTTCACTTTTAGAAGTTCAAACAAGCCCATGCCCCAGAAGAACAGAAGTTGGTGGCGTTCTCCAACCTGAGGATATGTAGGTATGTATGTTCAGCTAGGCTGGCAGGAGCTGGGGCGAGTAACAAGAGCTCATCCCGTTGCATGGCACTCTGGTCTCGAACCCAGGCTGTGGGCTTTCCAGCTGACAAATTCAGCATTTTAATCACTGAGCCTGCCAACCTAGCAATTCAGAAGCATGTAAATCCAAGTAGATAAATAGATACCACTTCAGTGGAAAGATTATTGCATTCCAGTGGTGAGTTGTGGCTGGTTCGCCACAGTTCGGGCGAACCAGTAGCGGCGGCGGCAAGAGGCTCCGGCCACCCAGAGCTTCTGTATGTGCGCAGAAGCATTGCACGTGTGCCTAGGAGCAAAACGGTAGTGACAGGTTTTGAAACCTGCTGGCCACATTTTTTCTTTTTCATTTTTTCATATTTTCTTGCCACATGATGATAGAAGCGTCTTTCCAACAATACAGGCTCCCTTGGCTGAGAATCAGAAATAAGCACCGCCCCCTTGAGTTGGTCATGACTGGACAGGGGAAACCTTTAAATCCTTTTTTTAATGTTCAGCTACAACTTACATCATCCAGCCACAACATCCTTAAGACAGTGGATGTTTTAATTAGATTCCATCCCCCAACAATATTGAGCAGGCCTTCCTGAAGGCCTAATATTTTAGGGTTATTCCATTTATTCTACTGGCTTGTTGACATACTTTGATCTCTTTAAAAAAATTAAATAATTTTCAAAGAGCCTACAACCAATAATTTCTATTTTAAATTTCACACTCTCATACAGGCACATCTGCCATACAATTGATGCAGAACTGCATGGTTATCCCAATTCCCTCTTTCCTAGAGCTTACCTACACAGCACAATCATATTTTTCCCTCTTTAATTCCATTTCTTCCTGAAACACTTTTGTGCATATAACTGTGGCTATCCAGAATCTTTGTTTACTCAGAGCACTAACCATGTGTATGCACTGTGCAAGCTGAACAAATTGTGATGTATTTAGTAGTCATAGCTTAGAAAACTAAGTTAATGAATATGCCATAATAGTTCCATTTGTTAGTGTGCTGTGTTAACACTTAGCTATAGTGGCTAAATTCGCAGAATACTCTATGCCAGAAATAAGCAAAACACATTTTAGCTCAACATGTTTCATGAATCCAGCCTACAGTTGTATTCACTTTTCCTTTTTCCAAATAGTCCACTCCACCTTTATATTAAGCATCACAACCTTTTTCCCAAGATTCATTTCTATTTTACCTGTTTCCCTTTTCTGTCAAAACATATCAACCATGTTTTTTTTCTAATTCATTACTCTTTAGCAAACTGACTTTCTTGTATTAGCATTTTTTATTTTTCTGCTTTCTAATGCTTGGGACCCCTTCCCTGCTTTCACCTACCCAAATATCTTTAACCACAGGCAAATGGTCACATTTTCTAAAGTACAAAACTCTGTTTGGAAATTAAAGATCCACATAATATAGAGATAAAATCTCTGTATATATTGAATAATAAATTTCAGAAAATCTCTCAAATAAATGGCTTTAACCAAAATCAGAAAGAAACACATTTTGAAGAAAAATGTAACATACCTCTTTGATTATTTTTGCGCCTTTTTTATCATTGAATTCCAACTGAGCCAGTGCTTCATCAATGGACATTCCCCGTATCTGAAATGGAAAGAAATAATATTTTGTACAAAAACCGTCTCAAATGATTTCAATGGCAAACATATTTTAGCATAAAAGGGCAATGCAAGTAGTCCTCACTTACCAACTCAAGTGAGACTGGCAATTGTCGCTAAGCAACATAGTCATAAAGTGAAACATCACATGACCATGTCCAACTTATGATATTAGTTCCAACTGGTTGTTAAGCGAATCACTGCAGTTGTTAAGTGTGATGCCACCATGAAGCCTGCTGTGAAAGTCACAAATGACAATCACATGACTGCAGGACACTGATCAAAATGAAATGTGCACAAGTTGCCAAGCACCCGAATCATGTTCAGTTGACCATGGGGACACTGTGACCAGTGCAAGTTCAAGAATCAGTCATAGGTCTCATTTTTCAGCGGCTGTAACTTCAAATAGTCACTGAATGAGCAATTAATCAGCAAGTGTTACTTGTATCACATAGGTTTTTATTTACTGTTTTGAGGTCTGAATAAAACACTGAAGAAGCATAACTATAAACTGATGAACTAGGAAAAATCAGGATCATATAAACATCTAAGAAATCTACCGAAAAACACCTTAAGAAATCTACCAAAAAAAAAAGCTCTTACCAATTTGGCCAAGAACCACATCTTTTCCTTGTCGTATTTGATATCTCTTCGACTGTGGTATACTTCCTTTAAAAAAGAAGTGTTTATTATGCAAAAGTATCTTATGTAAAATGGCTATAGCAATTTATCCCTAAATGAATATGTCCATATTTGAGCACAGAAGAGACAGAGCCAAGATCATTCAAGACTCAAACCCCTAATATATCCTGTTGAGTTAAATTGTTTTAAATAGTATATATCAGTAACAAACCATAGCCCTAGAGTATCTTATAACATCTCAGACACTACATGTGGCTGCCTTTGATTACAGTTTAAAAAAATAAAAGCCAGCTGAATTTCATGAAATTTCTAGGCAAGACAGCTGAAATCTCATGAGAAGTGACTAGGCAATCATCTGAGATCACAGGCCGATCAGTTTTATACACAGGTTCACCTAACTGAATACTAGCTAGGTAGAAAAAGTTGTCAGGTATCTTAAGAAAATCCTGACGTTGTGGCTGATATTGTTTTATATAAACCATTAGCATGGTATACTGAAGCAGTTAAATTTTAACACCGCTTTATATAATATGGGAATTAACTGCCCATGACCAAAGTCCACTCAACTATGCTATTGACATTCTTCTCTATTACTATTATGTCTTCCATCTGACCTTACTTTTCCCTTCCAGGTATTTTCAGTTGATGGCTGGAAGAGAAAGGCCCAGTTGCTAATGAAATAAAATGCAAGTGTAGACCTTCCAAAAAATGAGGGCTATTGACCTGCTGCAGTGATGAGTACTAGAATTGTTCTGAAAGAAGACATGACAGTCTTCTATGTTTTTTCACACGCTATCGCACCCCAAAGATGCCAAACAGCTAAAAGGAGTGGGTATATTTTAGGCCCATGGATTTAATTCAAGTGAGATGCTATAAAATGCTCAACATTTATTTCATTACATTTGTTATAACAGCTGTCTTCCAACAAATGGGCTCACTGTGGACCACATCCACCATAAATACAGCACCAAGATCAAATTATTTAATGCCATTGTCATACTGACTGCCATCTATGCCAGTGAGACTTGGAAATCTACAAGAATTATTGATAAGATCAACATCTTCCAAAATGTTGCCCCAGAAGGTGCTTTGCATCCTATATAGGGACCATGTCACAAATGAGAAATTTTTATAAAGAAGTTATTCCTGAAGATTCTCTGAGATGGTGACAGAATGAAGAACAGGCTTTGAAGGATGCAGAGATTGTGGCTACAGACTGAGAACTGTGGGGTATACCTGTAGCCCAATGTTTAGCACAGGATGTGATGATGATTATAACTGCCAACTCCAACACAGGTCTTAAAACCTACTCCTCATAAAACTAGGACTTACTGCTGGTCTTCGAGGCTCATCTGGCCCTTGTGGAGGATAGGTGATGTTGTTCTTTTTTTCCCACTTTGTACTGTACCCGAAAGATCTGCTCATATTTGATAGAAGAGGAATGCTGGAAGATGCCAGGACTCTACAAAACAAGTTTTTTTGTCATTTTACAAAAGCTAAATCCTATCACTGGTTGCAATATACATAAAGCAGAATATTTGTAGCTCAGGGTTGAAATGAAGGGTTCTTGGTGCTCTCTGAGCTTGGTTGTTTTCTTGCAGACATTTCATTAGCCACTGATGATGTCATCTACTTTGGGTAATGAAACATCTGCAAGAAAACAACCAAGCTCAGAGAGCACCAAGGACTCCTCACTGATTGCAACAATTATTACGATACTGAATGCTAAATTCATCCCAAATAAACCATATTTATTCTAATTCTGTAACCTAGTACCCAATAGAATACTTATTTTAGGCCAACATCCTCAACTGCACTGCAAGATAATATATCCACAACTATTTATTAATTTATGTATAATCTAAAGATATGGAAACAACAAACGTAATTCTTTGGGGCAAAGTGAAATAGATATACTTAAGCCTAAACTCAACTACCATTAAAATACGGGGTTTTCGGTGACAGCTGTCACTTTCACCCTTTAAAAAATAGCTTACTGTAGATCAGAAAGGGATTCATAGCACCCAATGTGGCTTTGAATATTATACTAAGCAACCTTTTAACTGGTTTTGTTTTCAATAAACCAATAACCACTTGACTCATATCTACATTATGCCATAAAACATGGTTTAAAATTGCACTGGCTGAATTGGTATATAATAGTAAGCAAAAATCAAAACATTTGACTTAGGACAATGAGTGAATCTAGCCAATGAGATGGTTATCACTATTAGTTTTATCAGACGTACTTGGATTCTCTCATTTTATACTTACTATATTCCATTATTTCTTCCATATAGTTTTCAGTTTCTTCTTTTAACTGTGTAGTCTGGGGCTGGCCACCCAGTTTTTAATCCCTATATTCACTCATTCATTTATATCACATATGCGCCTCAGGAATATTTCATCATACATAAACCTTCTTTAGTGCACATAGAGCACATTTGATAATATTTATGTGACAAAAATACTAAATGTATTGTTTTAAATAAAGGAACTCAACCCTACAATTATTTAATAATTTGAGTGTTAAATTACATTAGGCACATATCTAAAAGGGTAAAGGTAAAGGTTCCCCTCGCACATACGTGCTAGTCGTTGCCGACTCTAGGGGGCGGTGCTCATCTCCGTTTCAAAGCCATTTATTTCTCTGAAATCCATTGGACCTACATTCCACCAACCACTGCCTATCCAACACATACTTCATCTATAACGGACAAAAATACAAACAAATAGAAGGAGCACCCATGGGATCACCCCTCTCACCTGTCATTGCCAACCTCTACATGGAACACTTTGAAACCCAAGCACTAGAAAAATCTGATCACAAACCCAAACTCTGGCTCAGATACGTAGACGACACCTTCATAATCTGGCCACACGGGAAAGAAAAACTTGACAACTTCCTCACACACCTCAATAGCCTACACCCCAAAATACAGTTCACCATGGAAACAGAAGTTAACAACCAACTTCCCTTCCTAGATGTCTTAGTCTACAAGAAACCCAATGGCTCCCTAGGACACACCATCTACCAGAAGAAAACACACACAAACCGCTATCTGCATGCACTCTCACACCACCACCCAGCACAGATCAACTCCGTAGCCAAGACACTCATCTCTAGAACAAAATGCTTAGCTGACGAACAACACCTAAAAACCGAACTACACACTCTCACAAATGTACTAACATCCAATGGATTCCAGAGAAATAAGATTACCAAACTAATCCAAAAAGAACCCCCCACTAAAATCCAAGACAGAGAACAAGAAAATGGCACAGCCCTCCTCCCATATATAAAAGGCACCACAGACAGAATCAGCAAGATCCTCCACAAACATAACATCAAGACAGCATTCTGCACAAACCAAAAAATATCCACCATCCTAACAAAGCCCAAAGACAAAATTGAGTTAGAAAATCAAGGAGTATATGAAATCCCATGCACCGCCTGCCCCACCACATACATTGGACAAACCAACAGAAGAATAAGTGCACGCATTGAAGAACACAAGAACTCAGTCAAAAAAGAGGAACCAACTTCTTCCCTGGTCCAACACCTTAAAGCCACAGGACACGATATTGACTTTAAAAAGACCAGAACTATCGCCAAAACTGAACACTTTAACAACAGAATAATCAGAGAAGCCATCGAGATAGAAAAACGGCCACACAGCATGAACAAACGAGATGATACCTCCTGCCTACCAGCCATTTGGAAACCTGCCCTTATTGACAAACGAGTCCCTAACACGAGGAATGACACCAGACCCACACTCACGAGGTCCACTCAGGATGTCACCACCACACATCCACCCAGAAAGCAGACCCAAACCCACACTGATCAGGAAGCACGACCAAGGACCAGAAGCCAGACCGCAGCTGAAACATTAGCCATTTCAAACCCCTCCAATCCATACATACAGCAGACAGACACCCACTATGAAGATGTAGCACGACCACAAACACGAAGCCAAACAACAGCAATGCAGCTCACCAGCTCAAATTCCCCTGCAACTCAGACTAATCTGAGCACAACCAAGCCCCCACCCAAACAGGACACACCCCCATCCAATCAGAGCACACAAAAAAACCCATCCAATCAGAGCACAGCCAAGCTCCCACCCAATCAGTTCAAACCCCCACTAGCAGTTAAAAGGAAGAAACAGCTGCGATCACACATTGCTCCCAGAAGCACGAAGCTGAAGCCTGAAGATGTCGAATGAGACTTCGTCGAAACGTCGCCAAGACACTTCCAATTTTACGCGGGAGAAAACCCGAATAACCAAAGACCTACATACAAACACCCGCGAAAACCTCAGAAAACATATATCTATATCTATATAGATATCTATATCTATATAGATATCTATATCTATATAGATATCTATATCTATATAGATATATATATATGCACTAGATATAGGGCATTAGATATAGGCACATATCTAGTGCCCTTGAAATCTCTTTTTGAAATATTATATGGTAGTACTTGATTCCAATTATTTGAAAAGTATAGAGTATCACAGAGCTACTGAAATTTTTTTCACATTCATAAGAAGCGTCAGCTGGCTATTGTCTAACAAATGTAAATCCTAAGCCTCTTAAGTTCTAGAATTTCTGTATGTATCTTTAGATCTTCTCTACTGGCTCTATACCAACTCTTAAATTTCATGGAAAGAAAGTTTTTCTTTAATAATTTATCCTGTAAAGCAAATACCTTATGCTTTACAGGGTGTTCCAGTGCCATCTAGTGATCACAAATATATAATGCTTTCATACTATCAGAGAATGTGAGATTACTCAAAAGCTAATCAATTTGAATTAACATCTATTCATTCAGCTACTCTTCAAAGTTACAAAAGCACTGAAAAAATTAGCTTGTGACCAGTTCTTGTACAACTGTTATGGCACCCCCACAGTCACCTAAAAATTTGGGGCAGCCTGCATTTACAACTGCTCCCTGCAGCCATGCCCCTAGCTGACCTATGTTGTGCCTTCACCTGCCTTCTCTCTGCTAGGCTTACCATCCTGGCCACAAACAGCTGCTAGTGACTGACAAAACCAACTGAATTTGGAAGATACATTTGTTGCCTTAGTTAAAACTAATGAGCTGTCTGGCTCCATAAATATTGTTTCCTGTTGCTCCATTTCTAAAGATTTGAGATTCATGCTTTGGAATTTAAAAAAATTGACCATGGTTTTAATACTGAAATCGGAAGGGATTTTTTTAGGGATGGCAGACAAAAAGGTGAAAAAAATATGCGTCTTTGTTTTTACATGTGATTATGGCAGTGAGGTTGTTATAGGCCCAAAGACAGAAAGAAGAATATACATATACCTACAATGGAAGAATGGACTTTGAAATTAATGGCAAATTAATGAAATGACAAAATTGACTGCTTTGCTTACAGACAATAATTTGATTAAATTTCATGTGACCTGGGGCCACAGATAAATTTCTTACAGGATAAAGAGAATAATCATATTTGATTTTAGAATTTGAAGGTTAGATTGGATTTGACTACAGAAATACTCTAGTTTTTTTAAAAAAATTAAAAAAATATAAGCCTGTTTGCATTTGGTAACTTATTGTGTTTTTTAGATGAAATTAAGAGAACATTTTAGGAATGCTGGTTTTTAGTAAGTTAATTATTAGTATTTTAAGATATTTTATAGATAGTTATTTCTTTGAAACTAGAGAGGTGATTATATCTCTGTACTAAAAGAAAGTCAGAGATCACCTTACTATATTTGTTAGGTGTATTTTTTGGCATGTCTAATATGTTTTGCCATTTTCTGTTGTATTAGCTTATATTTTAATGTATGATGTTGAAACTTAATAAAGATATTATAAAAAAGAGAAACTTATTATTGTATATCATTGATACTGGTTCCAAACAGGGATTTTTATTGGAAGTGAAGTGGATGATGGGAGCAAAGAATCATGGTTTTTCCGCTACCATTGCTTCAGGAAAGTAGAAAGTAGAATTCAGGAAAAAATATTTCTGATCAACTATATAGTGGGTTCTTGCAATTTGAAAACTGTGGTACAGTATGCCATGTTTACAAAATACTATTTATGAATTTTTTAAAAATGTACTTTAGCTTTTATTAAATTTAATCCATGCTAATTTGATAGCAAGGACAAAAGAGATTGAACATAACATTTGTTCGTATGATTTCAATCCATGATTTGAAAATGCAGAGAGTTGTGAATCACTCATCATTCTTGGTTACAAGGAGTTTTGCAGCATCTTAAAGGATATCAAATGTATTATAATAGCCATTGGAAAGACTGGGTCAATATGCTGCACTATGATGTCCAACACAGCGTGAGGGCATGATCTGAGGGCCATTTGTATTACGCATTTGTATTTCATTTGCAATTTGTAATCCATTTTGAAAATTTCAGTTGAGACAGAGATATAAAGAGAAAGCAAATGCTTGGAGGAAATCACGAAAATACAAGCAATATCAAATGGGTTAATTTCATTAAAATTCAAATAAATGATAATTACAGCTACTTTTCTCGAAACAGCATTATTGGGAAAAACACTGAAAAATACTAAGGCAGAGGGAGAAACAAATAAGGGGGAAAGGCAAGAATAGATCCTCCTAAAGGTAAAGGTTCCCCTCGCACATACATGCTAGTCGTTCCCGACTCTAGGGGGTGGTGCTCATCTCTGTTTCAAAGCCAAAGAGCCAGCGCTGTCCGAAGACATCTCCATGGTCATGTGGCCAGCATGACTCAACACCAAAGGTGCACGGACCGCTGTTACCTTCCCACCAAAGGTGGTCCCTATTTTTTCTACTTGCATCTTTTACCTGCTTTCGAACTGCTAGGTTGGCAGAAACTGGGACAAGTAACGGGAGCTCACCCCGTTACACGGCAGCACTAGGGATTCAAACCGCTGAACTGTCCACCAGCTCAGCGTCTCTTAGCAATATCTTATTCTCAACAGATTCACCAGCTTTGGGGCGGGGGGGGTTGTGGTCAATAACAGATTAATTTCAAAATTAATACAGCACTGCTAAAGATACCAAAAGAGAACAAGCTGGACCCTAAATAACTGTTTTCACATATTCTAATGTTGTCCCTTGATGGATTTCTTAATTTTGGCGAACTTCAGGTAGAAAAGCTCACCTGCCGGCCCGAGAGCAACCGCCAAGGCTCCATGCAATCTTACCAATCCCTGCAAGAGAGAAAGAAGAGGTGGGTCGTGGGATTCCCCAGCAGCACCTCCCCTCCGTAAGCCGCTCGCCCCGCAAGGCTCACCACAGAGCATCCTCGGCAGCGCCATCTTCCCAGCCCTCAGCTAAGGATCCGTCCGACCGACCGACAGCCTTTACGGCAGAAGCCGGAAGATTGACCTAAAGCATCTGCCGTACGGCGCTCCCCTTTGCGACAGCACGTGAGGGAGGTTATAGTGCGGGCTTTACGGCGGGGCGTGGTGACAGCTGCCGGGAGCCTCCTGGAAGCGCAACGTGAGCGCGAGGCTTACCTCGGCACTCGAGCTATGGCAGCGGCGGCGTTGGGCGCTGGAGCCGCCGAGCGCGTGCTGCCGGCTTCCCCTAACTGGTACTGCAGCCGGTGCAGCGACTCTTCCCAGGACGGGCATCTCTTCGGCTTCGCGGCTCGTCACAGCGTGTGTCTCCTGGAGGTCCGCGCTACCGCTCCCACTTTTTACGGTAGGTGGCCCCGGGCTGGGAGTCAGCAGTATAGAGGTCCTCCTCCATCAGCCCCCCTCGGTGGTGCCTTAAGCCTTTCTCTCGGGGGCGGCCCTGGGAAAGAAAAGCTAGTTCCCGTTTCCCGATTTAAGAGCCAGATATAAAATCATCCTTCGGGTGGATGGGGACCAAATAGGAAAGCTTTTGGCAGATTTATCAGCCTAGTTTTCCAATTATGAAGACCAGCTTTCTGGGAGTTATAGTTCCAGTGTATTCTATTAAGATGATTATTACGGCTTGGCTCCCCTGCTACTAAATTTAGCTGTAAAGTTAGGTACAGAGGGGAAAATATGTAAATAGTTCCATTTTTACAAACTGACTCGGTGTAATAATACCTGTTAATCTCACTTACATGAAGTATGCTCTGTAGGAAGGAACAATGCATTACTTATTATATTTGGTGAAGAGACCGTATCTGTTTAAATTTGGGAAACGCTAAGCGAACTCACCTGAAATTTCACTATGTATGAGCAGTAGGCATTGCTCTAACTCCTTGTCTATTTTGAATTGAATTCAGAGTTCTGGTAGAGATCCCTTAAAAACTTGAAGCCAAGGGATTGAGAAAAATATAATATGCCACACATCCCTGGTCAGTCTGTCTATGTCCAAAGAATAGAATAGAATTTTTTTTTTTATTGGCCAAGTGGGATTGGATACACAAGGAATTTGTCTTGGTGCATATGCTCTCTGTACATAAAAGAAAAGATACGTTCATCAAGAATCATAATGTACAACACTTAATTATAGTCATAGGGTAGAAATAAGCAATCAGGAAACAATATCAATATAAATCGTAAGGACACACTTACCAAATAGAATGAGGTGGATGGACATAATAGAAAGGGTTTCATCATTTTTGCCTCTTCACTTGCAGAATGTCTTGCCCAAAAAGGCTGCCTCTTGTCTTCCTATCCCATCCATTGTGGGCATTTTGCTGTTTACTTTTGTACCTTTAAATGTGCTTACTATATTATGTTGAGCTGATGTCTTAAAATAATTTGAATCCAAATCCTACGAAGATTGCAACATGGTGAATGGGCTGTTCCTTTACCTGGGAATTAGGGATGTTAATTGGGGTAAAATTGTTCAAAATAACGATCTATTTTACAAGTCTAGTATATTTTTCACTGCAGGAGAATTAATAGGCCACACTGAAAGAGTTTCTGGCTTCACATTTTGCCCTTACCCTGGACAAAACTACTATTGTGCCAGCAGCTCTGATGATGGAGCTGTGAAAATTTGGAATGTCCAAACGTTGACTGTCATGATGGAACATACACTACACCAGGTAAAATGCATGTGGAAATGGTAGTTCTTGATCACTAGTTGGGTTGTTATACACTTTTTACTATATTCTGGAGCGACTTTTTATAAACTCTAGGCTTGAGTTTGCCAAACATCTCTGAAATCTTTGTTAGGAGGAACATGGAATTAAATATTTATCAAGATTTGTATTGTCTTATCTGAATGATAGGCTGTGAGGTAGAGTGAAAAAATATTATCATGCAGTCTGTTTATTTTATTTAATCCTGCTACCTGTGTTTTTTTTTTCCTTTCTAATGTTTATATCTCTTGGATGCGTAGATAATGAAGTTATATTTTCCAGATGAAAGCTTTTATTTGATACCAATAATGATAATTTTAATATCTTAAGAGTAAATAAAGGTCAATATAATTATTACTGAAACCTTTATTGTCAAATGAATCAGTTCTCATCCTTATTGATATGTTGTGATTGGATAGATCATAGACAGTTAGATTTCAGGTTTTTAAAATGTAGTATGGTTATTATGAAATGATTGGAAAATATTTTTCTTAATTACTTTCTATAAAGTACTCCTGAATTATTTTGCATTCTAGTCAATAGTTGGTTTTTACTAGAAAGAAAGAGCTAGAGATCATTGTCTCAGTTTCCACCTTGGAAGAGATATGAGGCAGATTCATCTCCATCTGTTATTGGGTTTTGGTTGTTAACAAATGCACCCACTGGACTCTGGAAGTAACCGAGAGATAGTTGCAAATTCTGGCTTTTTATTTTTAAATATTGTACAAAACCTCAAAAATATCAACATTTAATTTTCCTAACCGTGCTGCTTTTTCTCCTCTAGAATACGATTTCTGCATTGCACTGGTCACCCAGAGCAAAAGATCTAATTGTATCAGGTGATGAGAAGGGGATAGTGATTTGTTACTGGCATAATCGAAATGACAGTCAGCAATTTTTTCCAGAACCTAGAACTATATTCTGTCTCACTTGTTCTCCTCACCATGAAAATCTGATAGCTATTGGGTAAGGCCCAAATGTTTATTCATTTTACATATTTTACAATAATATATACTTACATGAGGGACACAGTGGCTCAGTGGCTAAGACGCTGAGCTTGTCGATCGAAAACTCGGCAGTTCAGCAGTTCAAATCCCTAGCGCCACATAATGGAGTGAGCTCCCATTACTTGTTCCAGCTTCTGTCAACCTAGCAGCTTGAAAGCACATAAAAAAATGCAAGTAGAAAATTAGGGACCACCTTTGGTGAGAAGGTAACCGCATTCCGTGTGCCTTTGGCATTTAGTCATGCCATCCACATGACCACGGAGACGTCTTCAGACAGCGTTGGCTGTTTTCCTTTGAAATGGAGATGAGCACCGCCCCTTAGAGTTGGGAACAACTAGCACATATGTGCGAAGGGAACCTTTACCTTTATACTTACATGAGTAAGAGGTTGAAATAAGTCTCATTTTATCCGTTGGTGTACATTTCACTGATGAATCAGATTCTCCCTCATTTTTTCCATGTGGCCTTCTGAATCTGTTCAAACATTTGGACCTCAGATCAGCTGGTAGGCTGACACAAAATCTTGAAGAGGCAGGGAAAGGAACAGAACACTCAGCATTGCCATACTTGCCCTGTAAGACTCTCCATATTTTGCAAAGATAAAAGTTGAAACAGCCAAATTATTCCAGGTTTCAGTTAATTGAACTTCAAGCTGCTTTGTTGGTTAAACTAATGAGTTCAAGTAATTTGTTTAAGGTTTTGAACCAATTACAAATATCCATGTTGTGCATGCCCTTTGTTAAGACTTTAAAAATGTAGAAAGTGAGGATGTTCAGGAAGAATGTTTTCATTAATAACAAGTAAAAATATTCTGTTACTAAGTTAGCTTAGAATCTAGTTTTCCTTCATTTAGTCATTTTGGAAAATAATAACTGGTTCAAAGTCATCCAGCTGGCTTTGTATCAAATGCAGATCTAGAATCCACAATCTTCCATTTATTAGCCTGGTGCTTTAGCCACTCAACAAACTATTCTGTCACTGCCAACTACTAGGGGAAAATAAGGGGGGTTGTATTTGTTTCATTGTGTTTGTAACAAGTGATGAATTAAATTGTTGAATTCAAATTGTTTTAGTTCCCTCTGTTTCAATCCTACTACTAATTTTATAGTGCTATCAGAGGTTATTAATCTATACATTGTGGGAGTTAAAAGTTCTTAATGCAAAAATGTTGGTTATGTTAACAATCAGCACTCAGTTAGAGACAACTGAGACAAAAGGTTTGTTAAAGAAAGGGAAGAAAAATAAATGGAATAATCACATAGCCATGAGTTTTAAAATAGATTGTACCCTCAAGTTACCAAAGGACAATCAGTTCCTTTAACTGGTTTCATTTTAACATACAGTAAAGATTTTTATTCAGATACACCAATTCAATATATAGAAAGCTTCAGCTAAATACAGGTGAAAAGACCTGAATCATCTTAACATGTTTTAGTTAAGATTACATTGAAGAGATACATATTTATAAAACAAATATGTGATTATGGAGAAAAAGATTTCTACCCTAGTTTGAATCTACAGTGCTGATTAATTCCACTTTATCTTCATTCAGTGTTGTATATTTCTAGAATAAAAGGGAAAATAAACAGACTAACTTAAAGTATGCATTGTTCCATATCTGCATAAAGTAATTTTACAAATTGATGTAATGCCAAGAAAGCATATGCTTTATGTTCAGAAGAATCTGTTTTTCCCCATTAAACTATACTGTATATCTGCAGATACAGAACATAGAATGCTTTCTGTTGTATTCAGTATATAATTACTGGCAGGCTGAGAAATACTCCAACTGGCAAGCTTTGCTGTTCAGATTCATTAATTTCATGCAGAAACAACAAACTATTAGCATTTTATGTTAGATTATGGGAAAAATGTTATCATTTGTTTACAATTCATATGGGCTGAAATGTCACTGATTTATCCCACCTATTAGTCCGTGTAAGCACTTCCATCCTAAGGTTTATGTTTACCGCTCTTCTCTTACAAACAACAAAGATTACAGTACAAACATGAATGGGCTGCATCTAGCACTGGGATTATTTATTGAACGTGACTAAGAGATTAAATATTTTTTGCTCAATATAAATCTTTTTATGTCAAGCTATAAGGATGGCATTGTGATTGTTATGGACATCAGCAAAAAGGGAGAGATTGTTCATCGCCTAAGAGGTCATGATGATGAAATACATTCTTTGGCATGGTGCCCTGTGCTTGGGGAAGATTCTCTGTTCAGTAAACAAGATTTCCAAGGTATATATACAAAGCTCATGTATTGCATTATAAAAGCAGTGTGAATCTTGTAATAATATTAGTTTCTGTAGTGGAATCCAAAAATATGATACTCTTTTTAACTGATTTCTGGATACTTTCAGAAGAAGATACCATTACAGGAGCCATAGCAGAAGAAGCAGGTGTAGAAAAAGGCTATTATTTGGCCTCAGGAAGCAAAGATCAAAGCATTCGTGTATGGAGTGGTAATACAAATAGAGGTAGGTCTGAAGAAATAATACATTGTTTTAACAACACAGTGTAGTATTTTTCCCCCCTCTGTTTTCTCTTCACAATGTCAAATGTTTTATCAATTACAGATTTAAAAAAGGAATTCTAATAATAATTGAAGAGGAGAGCTGTCTCCTCAAATGTCATTTAACGTAACATCCAATTCTGAATTGTGTTAGCTTAAATGTGTTGAAATGGCACGTGGTGTTTCTTTATAATAAAGCCAACAATGATAATTGCTAAAGCTGTTCAGATCCCCTCGGAGTTTGTATTCTGATTGGGCAAGTCTTGTTGAAATGCCTGAGGCTCAGGTTTAGCTGGGTTGAGTTTGAGCATGTAATTCCTGAGAAATAAGAAAGGGTCGTTTAGACTATGACCTTGGCCATTGTGCTTGTAAATGGCCTCTGGCAGAGCCATGATGGGAATGTTGCAATTGTCCTGGTTCTTAATGTCTCAGTGATGCCATTGATAATCATTATGGATTGACTAGAGCAATTGGGAATAGGAGCACTGTGTTCTGATTTTCCTTTCTCTGTGTGTGATTCCAGTCAGTATGACAAGGAAGAGTTTGAACCCAAGGTCCCTTACCTTGCCGGGGGGGAGGGGTGCCTTAAAGCTTGATACTCGTGTTTAACATCTACATGAAACTGCCAAAATGAATTTGTTATTATTCAGGGTCTAGCATTAATAGATAATTAGATTATTATGTAGATAATTAGATTATTAGAATAGACTCACTGGAGAAGAGCCTAATGCTGGGAAAAATTGAGGGCAAAAGAAGACGGGGACGACAGAGAACGAGGTGGCTGGATGGAGTCACTGAAGCAGTAGGCATGAATGGACTCCAGAGGATGGTAGAGGACAGGAAGGCCTGGAGGAACGTTGGCCATGGGGTCGCGATGGGTCGGACACAACTTCGCAACTAACAACAAAGATTATACCAATGTTATTACAGGTGGCATTGGCTGCCAGTTGGGTTTTTATGCATTTCAAGATGCCAATTATTAGCTATAAAGCTTTTCATGGCACATGGCCCAGTTATCTAATGGATCCCCTACCTCCTATTGTTTTTGCCCATTTTGTATGAGGAGGCCGAACAGGCATGTTCCAGGTCTCATCAGTTAAACAATGTAACCGTTGTAGGCAGTACACATTTTCTTTTTTTGCTCCCTCGAAGGCCAACCCCCCACTGGTAACAAGATTTAACAATTCATTGAAAATTTGGCCTTCTGAACTTAGTAAATAACTAAATTTCATGTATTCAATCAGAAATAAGACTTACTATGTTCAATAATATTTATGTCTGCATCAGTCTGTATGTTACAGAACATGTGCAAAAGGTTTTTTAATAAAATTAAGTGGAACAATCCCATTTTCATTCTGGAATTTCTCCTTTATTTTGATATCAATGCAAGCTTGAAGTCTTTATTTTTCTTTTCTTTTTGCTAGTGGTAATGAACTTAAAATTGCCCTTTTTGAAAAGAAGAGGTGGAGGTGTTGAACCAATGGTCAAAGAGCGTATTTGGTTAACACTACACTGGCCCTCAAATCAACCCACATGCATTCTCTCCAGTTGCTTTGGGTGAGTATTTTCTCGAATGGCTGAGTGAAAGGCAAAAGTATAAGAAAATAAGATTGGGGAAGCTGTCAATTAATTCCTTAGCATTATATATTTTCTGTGTTTACTTGATAAACATCCAACCTTTCAAAGACAACTTTTCTTCTTTCTAAGTAATTTGCTTTGTATTTCCAAAAAGCACCCTCTGGATGTGTGAAGGTTACAATTCCTAGAATCCTGAGGCTTGGACGGGCTCAAATTCTATGAATTGCATCTTCAACATATCTGGAGAGCACTATTTTGGGGACATTTAGTATATGTCTCTATACTTGTATGTTGCATGTTTTCCAATTCTTTAAAGCAGGGGTCTCCAAATTTAGCAACTTTAAGACTTGTGGACTTCAACTCCCAGAATTCCTCAGCCAGCTTTGCCAAGGTTGGAGACCCCTTCTTTAAACAATCTAGAAAGATTTCCTTGTGAATTATAATGATCATTCTGTGCATGTGAAATAAAGCTTTTTGAATTTCTGTTTTGAAATATAATTTTATTAGACTTCAAAACATTGCAGTTAATATTTGTTTTAAAATATTTAATATTTTTTGCAATATTAATACTTACATGTAAAAGATTATGTACTTAAAAAACAACCTACTTTATGAATTAACAGATTCTTGCTTTCTGCATGTTTACTTTTCATAGTGGTGAATTGCTGAAGTGGGATTTAGCCCAACCTGGGAAGCGGAAATGGGAACTCCTGGGGACTTCATCTGAAGGACAAAACCATTCTAGAATAGTCTTCAACTTGTGTACTTTGCAAGTAGAAGACAGACAGCTTCTTTTTTCCATTTCAATGGACAGAGATGTAAGGATCATGTGTCATGCATGCTTGCTTGTTTTAAAAAAGTCCTTCAGAACATTCTGATCTGAAGGTTCCACAAATGTTCCTCCCTGCTAAGCTACTATCTGTGTTGATCAATCTTTCCTGCTGATTTTAGGAATGTGTGAGATTTCTTCTTCTATTTTTTCCCATATCATTGCTGATAACTGATCTGCCTACAGAGAAAAATGATCAAATGTTTGTGAGGGATTTTGGCAAGTTTGCAAGGCATTGAATTACTATTATAAATCTATTTTTTCTTTGATGGATTATAGTTCACTGACTCCTTTTTCACAGTTTTTGGAACTGGACTTCACTTTATTTTGGTCTTCAACTTTTAACATCTTAGCTCTCATGTAGAAGAATACATTGAATCAAATAGCACATTAGCTTTTTAAACCTTGAATCTAGTCTTGAGTCTGGTATTTGTAGAATTCTAGTGTATTTATCCCTAGAATCTCAGCAGGAATCTACTCACTTTTAAAGCAGATCAGTGCTTCTCTTCAGAAATTCTTTGAAAAATCTTCATAATTTTCTTACTGAACTTTTCTGTGGCTTTTGTTTTGGTGAATTTTTACTGAAGCTCCATTCTTTTCTTTTTTTTCTTTGTAGGTGAAGTGTTGGGATTTGGCAACTTCAAATTGCTGTTGGACTATGCCTTCTCTTGGGGGGTTTGTTTACAGCCTGGCTTTTTCACCTGTAGATACAGGCTGCCTTGCTATTGGAGTTGGAGACAGCATGCTCCGAGTGTGGAACACCATGTCAATTAATAATCATTATGATGTGAAAACTTTCTGGCAGGGCATTAAATCCAAAGTCACAGCTGTAAGTATACTTCTGCTCCCGTTTTTCAATATATATTTTATTTTCTCACCGAAAATAATGGTTTCGTACATTGGCTATTACTTATGTTTTATGTACTATGAGTGATTATATACATATTCATTAAAATGATTAAAATGATTATATACATATTCATTAAAATGTCAGATATAATAAATTCACTTAAAATAATTTCATTTTAAGTATATTATTTAAACATTAACAATAATAAAGCTGTATTGATTATACTAATTAAAATCACTGCTTATGTCGTGGCCATTAGATAAGAAAACAATTCTCAGCATAATTTGAGCACAGATGTTAAGATAATGAAAAAACATTAACAAAATCTGCTTTTAAAAGCAACACTAGAAAGTGGTATTTAAAAATAATGTAATGAACTGCTATAATTAACTTTGATCATGAATCGTTAAGCTTAATAACTTCATTCTTTTACTGGCAGCTATTACTATGGTACCAGGCTCTACAAATACTACACCTGCAAATCTGTCTAAAGAGAATGTAGTTCTAATTATTTTAAATTGTCAGGATAGTTCATGTAATGTTTTATTTATTAGTTTATTTGTTTGTTTGCTTACTTAAAAGTAGCTTCAATCACAGGGAGCGTCATGCATTGTTAGTTTTCTATTTGTGGTGCTTTCTGCAAGTGAACAAGGCTTATGGAGAATGCTAACATGTCCTTTAGTATATATTACATGTTCTCCTGCTGTAGATACACTTTTAATATATTTACGTATCAGCTGTGTTAATGTCACACAGTGCAACTTGGATACAAATTACATTGATTCACAATTCTGACCGTAGTGTTGAGATCTTATTGTGTTTTCTGTTTGCAGCTGGCTTGGCATCCAACAAAGGAAGGCTGCTTAGCTTTTGGAACAGATGATGGAAAAGTTGGAATTTATGATACCTACTCTAACAAGTAAGATACAACTATTTTTGTTTATTAGTAGCTACTTACATATTTATAATGATGAACCATGATTAACTTTGATTATAGTTTTTTTTAATAATCAATATATGGCTGGTTTCCTATTCAGCAAACCATCACAGATGACAATAGGTAATAAGTCACAACTGACCAGATTTTGGAATAGTATATACTCAACCAAGGAAGAGTGTTGACCAAAAGAAAGTAACATTTTTCAAAGGTATCAAAATATATGAAGATAACCTTCTATTGCAAGAGTCTTTGACAGTGTGAGCCTATTTCCGTATGTTATTAGGGATAGATACTTGATAGAACCATAGAATTAACATTTTAGTATTGTTTTTAATTTAATTTAATTATTTTATTTAAACTAAGCCCAAGTTCATTCTAAGAAAACTTTCTGAAAGAACTTCAGACCATGTTCCAATTTGAAAGCTTCCAGAAACCCAGTTCTTTCTTAGTTCTCTTCATAATTTCTGTTGGTTCACAGAGTTAATATTACTCTTTAATTATAATGCATTTTGTATCTTCATTCTTATCCTTTGAGAAGTCACAGAAGAGGGCAAAATTTATCAAGAGAGGGGATCATTAATATTGTTACTGTCTCTTGGGTTGAGAAAATACAAAGGAAATTGATGCTTTTGTGTTCAACCAGACATACTTTTAAAGAATGCAGAAGGATTGTGGAAAAAGTTGCTGTTCTAGCTTAAAGGAATTGTTGGACTTTTCCTCATTTCTATTGATATTTTAAATAATGTTGAAGAAGATATTGTCATGTGTTTCTTTAAAAATGATGGCTTTGTTTTGTTTAATGTAAACAATAAATAAAAATTAAAAAATGATGCTAATTTTGTATATCTTTTCCTGTTAGGCCTCCACAAGTCTCCAGCACATACCATAAGAAAACGGTATATACTTTAGTTTGGGGGCCTCCAGTTCCACCACTGTCTTTACGTAAGTCATATAAATTTGTTTATAGTTTTTGCATTGTCCACATATTGTGATAATGCTCTAGAAATAGCATTATCTTCTCCCCCATCCATAGTTGGCATGTTCAAACTTTATTAAGATCTTCCCAAGTTTTGAAGCTGCTTCATAATATAATCATAATCAGGAATACTCAAATTGATCATTGCTCTTTGCAGTAATTTGATTATTTAAATCATCAATTATGTGCATGATAGTGCTTTGATCCAATAAAAGGGTGATGGAATTATTATATTAAAAGACCTATTTAAAATAAGTTTTAGATTTTTTTATACTGATTGCATTAAAATATGCACGTATAAGAAACAATTGTTTTACTTATTTTAGGGGGAGATGGTGATAGACCTTCCATAACCTTGTATAGCTGCGCGGGAGAAGGAATTGTTTTTCAACATAATCCTTGGAATCTAAATGGAGAAGCTCATGATATCAACAAACTCATTCGGGAAACAAATTCAATCAAAGTGAGTAAGAATTTTGACCTAGGAATGAAAATTACTTGTTACATCTCCATCTGTGTTATATTTCAAGTAGAAAAAAGTAACGTCTGATTTCAGAATAACTTTCGTACCCTGACCTAGAATGCTCAGTTTTGTGTGAACTGGGCTGTTGGCAATTCACCATCTGTAACGAAATAGAAAGAAGTCAGACTGAGATTAAAATCTTAAAACAGGTAGAAAGCCTGGGTAAGGAAGAGGTCGTGGTACAGAATGTTAAGAAGCTATGGGGCATGAAACTCACAAGTGAATAGCAAAAAGTTCAGAATTGAACTTGATTGAAGAAGGGTAATAGCTCATGTTCAAGATTACAGTGTGGCATTATGCGTGGCAACACAAACTTACTTTTCTGCCTTACTGTGATAGTCAGTGTGCCCTAGCAGCTCTGTTTAAGGTGACTACCAGTCTTCTGAGGAACAATTAGTAATTGCTATATGCAACATTTTGCTGATAAAAATTATTCCAATTTGCTCAGGTCTAGAATATGCTGATGAAGTGATTGGGATGCATCACGTGATGTTCCTAGAAGTCTTTTCAGCTTTTTAATTCTAAGCAAGTAATAGAATAAAATGCTTTGAAATGTGTTGGTTTATAAGAATTATATGTAAATAAAAGGCAAAGCATAAGCGATGAACAATTAAACAAAACTGCAGGAAGACTAAACTTTATTTCCCAGCATTGTTAAGGTCAGTACGGGTAATCCTTGACTTACGACCACAATTGAGCCCAACATTTCTTTGAGACATTTGTTGAGTGAATTTTGCCTCATTTTACGACCTTTCTTGTAACAATTGTTAACTGCAGTCACAATCACTGCAGTTGTTAAGTTAGTAACATCGTTGTTAAGTGAATCTAGCTTCCCCATTGACTTTTGCTTGAAAGAAGGTCACACAACGTGATCACATGACCAGGACATAAATTTGAGTCAGTTGTCAAATATCCCAAGTTTTAATCTCATGACCATGGGGATGCTGCAACGGTCATAAGTATGAAAAACAGTCATAAGTCACTTTTTATGACTTATGACTCACTTTTTTATTATTATTATTATTATTATTTTCAGTGGCGTTGTAGCTTCAGATGATCATTAAATGAACTGTTGTAAGTTAAGGACTACCTGTACAAACTATACTTCACAAGAGAACAGAATGTTAGATAAACTAATCGAAGTGGAGTGTTGCCAGTGGTCTGAAAAATACAGGTATAAGGAAACAATGGGAGAACCATGGTTGGAAAAAAGGAACCATTCATTAAAGTAGAACTGAAGCAAAATACATAGGCATTAGTGAGAGAAAGAATTAGTGCAAATAACCAGGATAGCAGTGAACATAGGCTATTACTGTACAGTTATGATCTAGTAATCATTAGCAGTTCTTTCATGAGGAGATGAGCAGTTCTGACTTTTATATACTACTCGGAGCCTATAAGAAAACACCAGAATACAAATTCTAATAAATAAATTCAATTCTGTCTTGAATTTCCCAAGCAGTTTTTAAAGCAAGACGCTATTTTGTTTTTTCTATCATCATCTTCACTATAGAAATCTGTTAGACATTTAAAACTTTTAAACATTTGAAAGTTTCATTCTTCTGTTATAACTTCAGAAAATGTTTAAAAGCCTTTCAAGTCTATTGACCAGATCCACTGATTGTGGAACTTTCATTATATCAAATCACTATGTTATCTGTTGTACCAAAATTGCCATCTATCATGCCATTATGTTTCTGCAATTTAATTGCATAAGAAAGTTTAACTAGAACAAATAGCTTTGAGAAAAGCAAGAGATTTGCATTCAGCCACTCGTTTTATTGCATACATCATATTTTATTCTAATGCTAGTTATACCTCTTGTTGGGTGTCCAGTACTTAAGTGGGAACAGGGGATGGAGCCAAAAAGCTATATGAAAGCACAGTTTCTGATCTCTTGCTGAGATTACTTTCATCCTCATGTCTTTCTGTAGATAGCACACTATCATACTTAACCTCTTTTCCTGAATTTTTCCTGGCTGTTCTTGTGTATCTATTTTCAGGAGAATATTGCAGCTGCCATACTATAGATCTCTGGTATATATGCTGGGATGCATGATTTATTCAGATTGCCCTTAGTTTTTCATACAATTAATGTATTTGCATTGTTTGATATTTACACACCAGTAGATGAGAGACAGAAAAATTCTAAATAAATAATTTGTGATGAGAGACTGATAGACAGCTTTACTCCAAATAAATGTTAAAACTCCAGTCAGATGCTTCCTACAGTTTTTAATTACTGTATTTTTTGCACTCTGATGCACTCCCCCACTCCAAAAAAATAAAGTGGGTGGAAATATCTGTGCTATAGAGGGAATATAATATAATAATAATAATAGGGCCGTGGTGGCTCAGGCTGTAAGATAGCCTGTTATTAAAACACAGCTGCCTGCAATTACTGCAGGTTCAAGTCCCACCAGGTCCAAGGTTGACTCAGCCTTCCATCCTTTATAAGGTAGGTAAAATGAGGACCCAGATTGTTGGGGGGGCAATAAGTTGACTTTGTAAAATATACAAATAGAATGAGACTATTGCCTTATACACTGTAAGCCGCCCTGAGTCTTCGGAGAAGGGCGGGATATAAATGCAAATTAAAAAAAAAAATATTATGGTGGGAGGAGGGGTTGGTGCAGTGGCTGCATTTGCCACTGGGGAATGCTGGAGCCTTCGCTGCTGATCGGTGGTTGGATCAGCCTCCCAGAATACCGCCAATCAGCTGTTCTACCATGTTTTCCTGAAAATAAGACCCTGCCTTATATTTTTTTGAACCCTGAAATAAACGCTTGGCCTTATTGCCATACACTCAAAAGTCCAATTGGGCTTATTATCAGGGGATGTCTTATTTTGGGGAAAATAGGGTAGGTGGCAGGGATCGCTGCCGCCACAATCACCTCCGATCACTGCCATTGCCAATCACTGCCGCCATTTGGCGCCGGTGACTATCCCCGCCACCTAGAACAGCTGATTGGCAGTATTCCGGAAGGCCAATCCAACCACCATCCAATCATCATCTCGGCAGCGAAGGCTCAGTGTTACCCGGCGGCAGCAGCTGATTCTCAGTTGACCGGTGGTGGGCACAACAGAACAAAGCCCTGATGAGCCACGTGCTGGGCTGCGATAACATGCTGAAGCTGACCAGGCTGTTTGCTGCAAGGATGCTAGCCAGATGAATAGCGGATGGATGCTGGGAGGCAGAGGCAGATTTTTTTTTCTTGTGTTACTCCTCTAAAGCTAATGTGTGTCTTATGGTCCAATGCGTCATATAGTGCAAAAAATACGGTACAATCTTTTGACTAATTTAAGATTTTAGAAAAATTATGTCTGCCTGTGGACTGAAAAAATAAATTAATTTTTGCAAAATTTAGATAAATTGTATGTTTTTTTTCATTTATTTCTTTTATATATGCCTTTACTTTGTATAATTTCAGGCAACATCTCAAAACAACAATCCAGTGAGGTAGGTTGGGCTCAGAGAGAATACAACTGAGTCAAAGTCACCAAACCAGTTATCTAGCCTAAAGAAAGATTAAATCATATGGTCTCCAGATTTTTAGTCTAATATCTTGACCACTACACATCAAGCTATTTTTTCTCTTTGTCTGGTAGTAGCTGCTAGATCAGCATTTCTCAACTTCGGCAACTTTTAAGGTGTGGCTTGCTGGGGAATTCTGGGAGTTGAAGTTCACATGTCTTAAAGTTGCCGAAGTTGAGAAAATATTGTGCTAGGTTATTGTAAAAATTGATACAATACCCTGATTTCCTCTATTCACCCTGAAGATCTTCAGTTGACTATTTTTACATTATTTATTGAATGGATATCAGTACTATTAAGGCTCTATAATTTTATTTATTTTCTTGTAGCACAAATTACCAGCACATACAGAAATCAGCTGGAAACCAGATGGTACTCTCTTGGCTATTGGTAACGAAGATGGGTATGTGCTGAAACTTTAACTCAATGCTAATTTGCCATTTAGTAGCAGGTATAGTGGTTGAGAGTCAAGTATATTGACTATCGTTTCTCATTTCTTTTATTTTATGACAAATTACCTTTTGAACTCCTTTATGGGGCAACAGAATCAGCATAAAATTCTTCAGTGATTAAAAAAAAATACCAGTAATTACTTAGTTCGCAGAGAAATTTTCCCAATAGATATGAACAAATAAAATATAAGCAGACAAAATGACATCTCCAGATACTTGACCAATTGTGATGTCATGATGTGTTTGGAGTGCTTGACTATATGTTCTTGACTTATCACTGTTTTAATATATAATTGACAAGGTTAATAATTGGACTTTATCTGACTTGAGTCCTTTTTATGTCTAATACCATTCCATTTTAATATCACAAAATAAAATTTGCCAAATCTTTTTATTCATCAAATTTAGTGAGTGATTTAAGGCATCCCTACATTCATAAAATTATCATACCATGCAAGCAGATATAATACATATCAAAAAAGGGCATATTTAAAAAAATAGAGATGGCTGTGCTATTGTAATAAAATATTCCAATTTTCAGGATACATTACAATCATAGAGTCAATGTTTTTGGAGAACAAAGACTAAAGTTCTTATTTCTCCCATCAATTTCTGTATTAACTGATACTTCCTTTTTAATCTTGCAGTTCAATTGAAATACTTCAGACTCCTCATTTGAAACTGCTGTGTACCATCCAGCAACATCATAAACTTATCAATGCTATCCGTTGGCATCACGACCATGGGACACAACCAGAACTGAGTTATATGATAGCTTCTGGCTCAAATAATGCTACTATTTATGTACATAATATCAAGAATGTCATAGGTGACTATGTTTCCAGTTTTTGCCACCTGTCACTGTTTAAACTGTTGTTTCTCAACTTCTTCTATATTATTTTGAATAAGATCACATGTGTAATTGTTCTGGTCTAAAGTAAAACATATCTTAAGCTTCATCTCCTGTAAGATAGCCAGTCTGCAATGGGCAGATTGTTCTCTTGATGAAAAGGGTCAGAATATTAGTCAGGAAGATCCATTGCAGCAATAATACTTAGTTGTTTTCTTCTAATTCATCTTTTTTTTCTTTATAATTTTCTGTATTATGTGTTGTTTGTTTTTTCCCTTTGGCTTCCTGTATTCATTTTTTAAATGTTCTAAACATGTTTTAAAATTATATAAAAAGTAAGTTGTAAGATTTGAACTCATTCAAACATTATGTTTTCTCTTTAGATAGTTCTCCAGAGAAGCCTGTAATAATCACAGAACCTTTTCGTACTCTGGCTGGACACACAGCCAAGATCACTAGTTTGTCTTGGAGTCCACATCATGATGGAAGATTGGTATCTGTATGCTATGATGGCACTGCCCAGGTAATGCTTGTGGATTTATTTTAGTGGATTTTTCCTAATCTAACCTTGGGTTTTCCAAAGTGATCAGTATCAACCTCACAAGAGTCAATGGGACTATCCATTATTGTGGATGGATCCATTAAGAGCCATGGTGGTGCAGTGGTTAGAGTGTAGTACTGCAGGCTACTTCTGCTGACTGTTGGCTGCCTGCAATTTGGCAGTTCGAATCTCACCAGGCTCAAGGTTGATTCAGCCTTCCATCCTTCCGAGGTCGGTAAAATGAGGACCCAGATTGTTGGGGACAAGATGCTGTCTCTGTGAAGTGCTATTGCTATTGTTATTATTGGGCAGTAATATTATATAGTTACAGTACTATTCGTTAAATTATTTTAATATAATGAATGTTTTGGGGTTGAACAATCTGAAACTTTGTGAAAGGGTTTATGAGGTGAAGAATTTGGGAACCCCTGATCTAATCAACTCAAATAGCTAAAAATTTTAAAAATGCCTTGATTAAAAAAAAAAACAGTAAGGAAAGCCAAACTTGGAAAAGCAGATTCTCATACTGCACTTTACTTGTTGGGAATTCAGAACACTCATTGCATAAATTATCATTCTGTGGAATACGTGGGTAGAACCTGTTGCCACCTAAAAGCAGAATGTGCAGGATTTTATTTGTCATTGTATACGTTTATGACTGTGAAAGATTTAGTGAATGAGTGAATTCTCTCCTGTCCGCTGCCCTTGTCTTGCACCTTACCATGGTTGAATGTGTCCTATGGCCTCCACAGTACAAATTTAAAAAGCAGGAGCCAAATTTTAAAAGCATAATACAAATTAGAAACAAGCTTATAGAGGTGATGAATTATATGGGCTTTTTCAAATAATTGATTTCTGTGGCTTGACATAGAATTGATTTGGTGGCTCACCTGATTTAACAAATCTGCAGATTGTCCTCTTGATAATAAGGTAAAAAGCATGTAAAGGCTAAGTTAGAACATTATACAGAAAAATACAGGTAAGTATTATCTAATTTTAATTTATATCATGCCTTTTGAGATTACTTTAGTGGGGAAACCATGTGGGTCTGATGAAACATTTGTTCACAGGTTTGGGATGCTCTCAAAGAAGAGCCTTTGCACAATTACAGAGGACACCGAGGCCGTTTGCTCTGCGCACAGTGGTCACCTGTGGAAACAGAGTCCATTTATACCGGGGGTGATGACTTTTCTGTTCATAAATGGGTAGCTTTAAAGCAAGAGCACATTCGCCCTCCCCAAGGTCAGTAAATTATTAATTCATACCTTGACATGGTAAGAAGAATAAAAAAAATTCCCAAGATTGATAATGATATTATAAATCTTCTTTTATAAGTTTATATATAATTGTTCTTCTATTTAGTCGTCATTCTTTAGTATATTTATTCCAGAATTAGTAGAAACTAAAGCTTCCTAAAAATGCAATATTCATAGATTGAAGGTTGGACTAAGATCGAAGGAAAGAAGCCGGGAGAACAGAGAGCATATTCCCACTGCAGTTCTTTTGATTAAAAGGAAATAAATCCCCTAATGGTCTGCATGTGCACAAACTGTTTTCTTTCTCCTAACATTTCCTTCATTTGGGGGAACCATATTGTATCTACAATAATTTTTATTGGGTTTTTTATTTTATTTTTATTTTAGCTTGTGGCCCAGAGTCACTTTGGTGATCGGGGAAACTAAATAAATAAATAAATTTCTCTTCAAGCACCATCTAACCATGATTTCTGAAAACCAGAAGGATAGTTGATTGTAGAGTGGGGCTTGACAAATAAAAAGACTAAGGAAATCTCTGATTCAAACAAAGGAACATAAAATCTCATTCCCTTCCTGTGTAATTCAACCACTGTCACTTTGCATCATTGTCTTGTCTTGCCTTTTCCCAAGTTTAAATGTGCCCTCTGACTCCAAAATATTGTTTTCCCCCAAACTTTGGAGATAAAATTTAAAAAGAAGAAAATTAGTGTACTATCTCTTGTAATGCATTTCATTTTTTGTAATCCTTTCAAAGGAACCAGTTTGATGCAATGGTTAAAGCATCAAGCTAGAAACCAGGTGATCGTGGGTTCTACCCTCTATAGGCATAAAGTCACCTTGGGGACATTGGGCCGGTCACTTTTTCTTAGTCCTAGGAAGTGGAAAATTACAGTTTTGAAATCTTGTTAGAAAACTGCAGGGACTCATCCTTGCAGTTGCCAAGAATCAAAAAGTATGTATAAGAGAAGAAGGAAAAAGATAAAGAAGAACCTCTAAAGCCTTTAAAAACATTTCTATTTATTAGGCAAGAAGAGTATTGAGTTAGAGAAAAAAAGAAGCACTCAGGTTAAACAGAAAGTGAAAAAAAAGAAGAAACCTTTGGGAAAGTTGCCTTCTGCACAGAATATAAATGACTGGATGAATGTTAGTGAAAATATGAAAGAATCTCCCTTGGAAGAAAATGGGGTTTCTGACCCGGAAGGAGAAAAGGAACAGCAAGAGCAAGAGGCAGCTGAGAAAATTTCCACAGAAGGTACATAACAGTTTGCATCCTAATCATAGCTACAGTAATTGTCTTAATAAGCTGGGGAATAGTTCTATAGTTTAAGCTATAGAAACTTAACATGTTTATGAGAGATGACTATTTTATTGCTCACCTTACTTGACATTCAACCAGAGTAGAATCTCTTGGTCTCCTCTTCCTTCAAATCATAATGTTTGTTTTTTAAGTAAACACTGTTCTTTATCTAATGGGGTCAAAGATGAAGAAAAGCAAATGACTTACCATCACATTATCATGTTTTCTTTCTTAAGTCTGAAACTTTGCTTGATTAGTTGAGTCACTGAGAGGATAGCCTTTTCTTAGCTCTCATGCAGTTTCCTTGTTTTCAGTTACATTGACAGCTAGAGCTATATAAAATGAATTTATATAGACAAAGATATACTGCATATCTGTTTTATCCTCTTATAATTTCTCTGTGGCAGTTTGTAGTAGAATCATATTACTGTAGGCATTGCACAAGTTTAATTTGTTCTTTCACCGCAGTTGACAGTGATTCAACAACTTGTCCACCATCTGTCCATGGCCCAGATAGCCTGAAACCTTCTGTTTTGGTTAAAACTCCACCCATAAGGAAGGATCCAGTTAAGCCAGGTTTGTACACATTCTTTTTAAATAAAGAATTATTTACCGTATTTTTCAGAGTATAAGATGCACTGGAGTATGAGACACACCTTAGTTTTTGGGGAGGAAAATAAGAAAAAAAGCTGATTGGCAGGTGGAGCGGCTCACAGAATACCCCCAATCAGCTGTTCCTAGAGGTGAATTTTAGTAAAAGGTTCCTTGGTGGTGAGCTCTGTTTGCTTTTTTTTCCTGCCTCTGAAAGCCTCCAAAACGGAACTTCAGAAAAAAAGCTTCTGAAGCTCTGTTTGGGAGTTTCTTTTCTGAAGCTCTATTTGGGGGCTTTTTTCCGAAGCTCTGTTTGGGAACGTCTTTTCTGAAGCTCTATTTGGAGGCTTTTTTTCTGAAGCTTCTTTCAGCCTCTGAAACCTCCGTTTGAGAAGCTGTGTGGCTACATTCGGAGTATAAGACGTACCCAGATTTTCACTCTTTTTTGGGGGGGTGGGGGGGGAGGTGCATCTTACACTCCAAAAAATGTGGTGCATCTAATCCCTTAAAGTCTTGGCATAGGGATCAGCAGTTGTAGACAGGATATGAGAGTGTAGCAACTCTTTTCAGGAGCGGATATTTCCGTGAAGAGAAAAAAGGCTCGGTCGATCCTACCTCTGAGCACATCTATGGATCACAGGTCAAAGGAAGAACTGCACCAGGACTGTCTGAGATTAGCGCATTTCTTACATTCCAAAGGTAAGACCAGAGATATGCGCCATACAATGATAACTTATTAACTTCATATCTTAAATAGTCCGTTAGCCTGACTTCGTAGCTTTTTCAAACAGTATATAGCAGAATACATTAACACCATGTTTGTTCCATAATCCCATATTATTTACATTAATAATATGAGAAAATTGTATGTCACAAAAAATAAATGCCATAGTATATAACTAAGGCTGAAAACCTGTTCTGATCCAGTGGCTGGATTGCCAGCAAGGGTTTGAACTTGCAACAAAAACATGGATCTTGGAACGATTGCCGGAGAAGAAGAGTTAAAAAGTTTCTGTGCTTTTTACCAAGTGGTGTTTATCAAAACTGCTTTTTGGCTGCAGTTCAGGAGGAAAAGAGTAATCTTAATTGGGAAAGGCTTTAATGCCGCACCCCCGGCAGTCTCTTCCCTAGGTACCTCTTGTTCTTTTCAGTCTGCTCTGTTTGGGAAACTAAACAGAGCATGCTTTCCTCCCCCTAAGCATGATGTCACTTTGATTTCATTCCACCTGGAAGAACATATTATCTGGGTATGCATAACTCTCCTTTTTAGAACAATATATGAAGATCTGTTCACACCATGTAGTCAGCCTAGCCAGGACTCTTGAAACTTGATACAGCTGCTTTGAAGCCATTACAACCTAGTCATATGAGCACCTGTACATAGAAAACATTTTGATTTAGTGGCAGTACATTTAGTGGCAGAAGACTGGGAGAGGAACTCTGAAGTAGCCAGAAGCAGCAGGTTTAGAACAGGATACACAATGTTGCTAATTCTTGCAATAAGAAAAAAAAAATAACATATGTACTGGTATATGTTAAAAATTATTTAAGCTATAGGAAGCGCTTTTATCACAAAGATCATAAATGTAATAAAACTTTGTTACTTTCTTGGTAGAGTTGAATGAAGATTTGACCTCTTCTTCAAAAGATCCTATCCATTTGGGTCTGTTCACAGATAGACCTGCTCTATATAAGATGATGGAAGCAGAAGGTTAGTAGTATTTGGATCATTAATCACTTCACTTGGTTTGGGTAAGGATGAATAGTAAATAAGATGTAATATTTGCATGTAAAAATGAGTTGTTAAGCTATGGCTCATAACCATGGGTTGTTGGAACAATCCAGGATCACTTTCCAGATAAAACAATTGTTTGTTTGTGGATTGTTTTCTCTCTGTTTCAGTTGTTCTTGCCATGAACTGCTGTGAATTGGTTAGTGGCTTAGGACAAACATACTAACAATAAACCAGGAAAACATAACCAGACTTTCTATTAGGATTCAGCACTAAGCTATGGTTGCAGTCAGTAAACCAACACAAACAGTTTCAGATTATTTGCTGCTCTAAAGCGTACTTTGCTAACCAATCTCACAACATCCTTAACCAAATGTTACAATTCCTTTGGCCTTCCAGTCTCTAGATCTTGTTTCTGAAGGATTTAATCAGAAATCTTCACTGTATTCTCAGTTATTTTTTGGAGTTTCATTGTTGCCCAACATAACTTCCGTTGTTTCCTTTTCCTTTTTCTTCCATCTCTAAACCCTCCTCAGTATTGGCTCTGAAGTAATCCTGGCAGCAGGTTATCATCATATAGGTCTCTATTTCCATAAAATTGAGTTATTTTGGTGATCATGGGAGAGAATTAAAAGTCATATTCAGATAGAGTTTGATTTTTTAAAAATATATTATACATGCTGCTTCTAATTTTAATTGAATGTTGGTGACTTCTGTAGTGGGTAATCAGATATTTAAAATTGCAACTGTTCATTTTGGGGGTTTACTGAATGACCTCTGATTAGATAACGATTGTGTTTTTCAAAAGAAAATTAATACTACATTGACAGTGTGCTGTAATTGTTAAGAAGGTGGGCTGGCACTGGGGAGACTCAGGTTCTAATCCAGTCTCAACCACAGAAATTCACTGGGTGCCTTTGCACAATTGACTCATTAATTAATTAATTAATTAATTTTTAACAATTAACTATTTAATACTATTAACTCTTGAGAGCCAGTGAAGGCACCAAGCTTGAAAGCAGCGGATAGTAAATTCTAGTCCTGCCTTAATCATGAAACCAGCAGATGATTTTGGTTATTTTTGTGGGGAAAATAGGAGGAGGAAGATGTGTTGGATATGTTCTCCAGCTTGAGTTATTTATAAACATAATAAAGACAAGATATAAGAAATGGGAGAGGAGCAGTTTAGAAATATGAAATATAAAGAAAGAAACAAAATAACCCTCAGAATAGTTCAGCTGGTAGGGTTGTTACTGTGAGGAAAAAGGGAGGATTTAATGTTATCAGGAAAAGAGAACTGAAATGGTGAAAAGAGTTGAATTAGGGGAAAAATCTAAAACGTATAGAACAATATAGCAAATAAAAACTACATAAATAGTCATTTGGATTCAAAAGCATTATTAAACTGAGGCAAGAAATAATAGCACAGAATGAGTTGCATAGTATAGATGTATATGGATTTTCTTGTTGCTTTTTGATGCTGCTGCTGTAGACATTGTTCAGAGCATATTGAACATAATGCTTACACCCACAGGAAAAAGTCATTTAGGGAATGGACACCCTGAGCTATTTCAACAGCTCATGTTGTGGAAAGGAGATCTTAGAGGTACTCTTCAATCAGCTGCAGAAAGGGGAGAACTGACAGATCAACTAGTGGCCATCTCACCAATGGGTATGCATTACACTGAAGAAAATCTGCTATTTTGCATTCAGTATTAGGCAATATTGTAAAAATGATGTGTTGTTCTAAACTACTTCCCTTCCTTAATTTAAAAATCTTACATTGGTTTTATACTGCAGGGCCAAAGTAGCTGCAGTGGAAATGGTCAGAAGTGTCAGGCTAGGATTGTGGAAATTCAGGTTCAAGTGTGGATTGACCCTGGAATTCAGTGGGTGTTCTGCCAAACATATCTCATGAGTTCAATGAGATGAAATTTGAGAAGGCACCCTTGTTTGAACAAAAAAAAAGTAGATTGTAAATGCAACAAATAACAAATCATGTGTTTATTTCTCTCCATGTTACTTTATTTATTGTTGTCCCTCCTTCCCTTCAGCTGGATACCAGGCCTGGGCCTCTACTGTAGAAGCCTTTGCAAAGCAGTTGTGTTTTCAAGAGCAGTATGTCAAGGCTGCCTCCTATCTCCTTTCTCTTCATAAAGTGTATGAAGCTGTGGAACTACTGAAGTCTCATAATTTTTTCAGGTCATTACAGTACTATTGTTTCAATTAATTTTGGAATAGAATTAAGAATCTTTCTTTTTGGAGAAAGAAATGATTATCTTCTAGCTTTTCATGTAAATCAGAAGAACCAGAAAGCATAGTTAGCATTATAAAGGGATTATTTTATATCAATGTAAGATCATGTTTAATGTTAATTTCTCCTGTATTTAACATTAAAATGTGTGTATTTAGTTGTTTTGTATTAAATTCTCTTTATTCCAACTGCTCGTATATGGGAATCAACATTAGATGATTTGATCCCATCTTCCCCATATCCTGTGATATTTGTGGAGGCATTTGTTTACAAATTTCCATTAATCCAAACCAAGAGCACAATGGTTGTAAAATGAAAGGATAATAGGAATTATGTTAAAAATATGAACATATAATTGCAAAGTAAATCAATGAGTAGGAATACTTCAAAGATGTATATTTAATGTCTTTTGGTAAAAACATTTTAATGGCAGTTGATAGCATGTGATTATATTCTAGGTGAGGGATGTGAGAAATGCTTGCAATTGTGTTCTAGTTAATACAATTCCTTTTATTGCATTTAATAAAATCAGTAATTAGTTTTCTCTAATCCTCAGTTTTACTAACTGAGAATAAGGATTCTCCCATTTTGCATGGCTCAGACTAATTCATGTGTGTGTGTATTCATCAAGCAGCTATTTCTGTATATGCATAAGCCATTGTGATTGAGTTACCATATACAATTCCTTTGAGGTGATTCACTCACATATTCAGCTACAAGTCATAATCTATTAATTTAAATTATAAAGTACCAGCTCGCTTACTTGTTGCAAAAATAAGTTGGGTATAAAATTGTCTTTATAAGCAGAGGTTTGGGTGCTGCCAGGGTGATTCTTTCAGCATCTTATTGAGGAAATAATCACAATTATTTTGAATGTAGCTTGATTTTCACGTGAAATAGATCAATATGCTCATGTTAAACAGTGTGATTTATTTCAAACTAGTTTTCTCTCTTCTTCTGTCTCAGAGAAGCCACTGTAATTGCCAAAGCTAGATTACATCCTGAAGATCCAGTTCTAAAAGATCTGTACATCTGCTGGGCAGCAGTGCTAGAGAAGGATGGCCATTACTCTATGGCAGCCAAATGGTATGAGTTGCTAGAAAATATTATCTCTTCAATATATTGTTGTTACCTTTCTACTAAGCAAGAGATTCTCTCAATCTCTGTCTAAATACAGAGACAGACAGTGTGTTTTTCTGTAGGAGTCTTCAGATAGGCAACATAAGATATAGGAAGAAATAAATAATACAAGTTACTGTGCTACAACCTTTAGAAGGATAAAGTGCACTAGTTGTTTATTATTTCAGTCAGGCTATAAATGTCCAAATTTTGCCTTTGTAAGGAATTTTGTAATGTCAAATCTAACACTGCTCTTCCTTGAATTAATTGCGAATGATATTCCCAATACATAATAGGTTACCATTAACTTTTTTCTGGACTTGACTGTTGTTTTACACCTTCTACCAACTGAAAATCACTGGAGCCCTGGAAACATTACAGCCAAAATATAATCTTAGTTCTTGTGTTTCCATTTGAGATTGAATTGCAAAGAATACTTGGTAACTCAATTCCTCTTCAGTATACATTAATGGACAAAGCAGATATTTCCAAGAGACGAAATAAAGACGAAGAATTTAGGATCTATGAATTTTGCCAGAATTTGCAAAATGTGAATCATTTTGTAAGTAAACATGGACATGAGTGATCTCGGACACGATAGCAGTCTTCCAATACTTTGAAGGGCTACCACAGAGAAGAGGATACAGACACTAATTAATGTTAAGGCACAGGAATGGATAGTTACCCTTCATTTCTATCTCAACCTGTGTGTGTCCGCTTTAGTGTATACTGTATTATTAGCCCAAATATTCAAGAATATGCAAAGTTTTTAACAGGACCATTTTATTCTTTCCTTTATTGTCATGCTTTGTATAATGAAAAGGGGGGGCGTGGTGGCTCAGTGGCTAAGACGCTGAGCTTGTCGATCGAAAGGTCAGCAGTTCAGTGGTTCTAATCCCTAGTGCTACGTAACGGGGTGAGCTCCCATTACTTGTCCCAACTTCTGCCAACCTAGCAGTTTGAAAGCACGTAAAAACTGCAAATAGAAAAAATAGGGACCACCTTTGGTGGGAAGGTAACAGCATTCCGTGTGCCTTTGGCGTTTAGTCATGCTGGCCACATGATCACGGAGACGTCTTCGGACAGCGCTGGCTCTTCAGCTTTGAAACAGAGATGAGCACCACCCCCTAGAGTCAGGAACAACTAGCACATATGTGCAAGGGGAACCTTTACCTTTACTTTGTATAATGATTGTGCTATCTTACGTGACCTAACAATTTTTTTTTGTGGTTTTTTTTGGGTCACTCATATTTACTTACAAAATTGTTGGTATCTTACATATTTTGTAAGAGGAATGTAAACCTGTGAGCACAACTATAAATGCATTAAATAAATTTGATCCAAATTAAAGTTTAACTTTTTGTATAAATGGTTTCATTTCAGTTACCTTGGAGCTACCTCTCCCTACGATGCTGCCAAAGTACTGGCTAAAAAAGGAGATATTACTTCACTTAAAACTGCTGCCGAATTGGCTCTGATAGTTGGAGAGAACGATTTATCTCTGTCCTTCTCCTTGAGATGTGCCCAGGAGTTTCTTTCGTCTAAGAATTGGGTTGGTGCACAAGAGGTTCTCCAGCAGCATGAGAGCTTGTTGGTCAGTGAGCATTATTTATATTATGTCAGACATAGCTAACATGAAACAGTCGTACATTGGTTAAGGATAGTACAGATCTTGAAATCGATGCTGTCTGCCAGCCACAAAATAGTGACCGTATAATTCTACTGATTTGGGGTGGTTTGGGTTAAAGATTTGGCTAATGACCCTGTATGTGTAAAAGCTTGAGTTAACATAAACATTTGTGATATTACTAAATATTACATATTGTCAGTATAAAAATGATTCTTTAATACAGACTTTTATTTGTATATAAATCAAATTTCTGTCGCTCCATCTAGTTTTTGTTGCAGCAAGAGTTTGCTGATCAATATATTTTGTTGTTTCTAGAGTGATTTATTTTTAACTCTTTATTTTGTTTATAATCTTATACCTGTTTTCAACCATATGAGAGACAGTTTTATCTAGTGGTTAAGGCACTAGGCTAGAAACCTTTAGCCATGAAAGCTGGCTGAGGGATCTTGGGCCAGTCACTCACTCTCAGCCCAACTCACTTTTACAGGGTTATTGTTGTGGGGAAAATAGAAGGTATGTTGGATGTTTGCCACCTTGAATAATAAATATGGGATACAAATAAATATACACACATACATTTTATTTTTTTGTTTTGAGAGAAATGGTTTCTCAAGATGACCCCTTAAAACATTTTTTTCCATTTAAAGGGGCAAAGGTTGGTATTCTGTCTTCATGAATTGCTTCACAAGTGCCTCAGTCAACAGAATCCAGTGGGAACTCGATGCCCATCCACACCTTGTTACAACAGCTGGACCACCAATCAAGATCTCCATTTCGTAGAAATGGTTATCAACGTATGGCAGAGTGCTTTGGGTGTGAACACACCTGAACAGTTTCAGAACATATTTGAGCAGCTGAGAACTCTTGAGTACCCTCCTGCTACTAGCAATACGCCTCCCAAGCAGGTAATTTGTTTATGACCTTTGTGAGTATAATTTTCAAATGGTAGTTTGCAGTGCGGGGACTACAAAGGAATTGTATTGGATTCACAACAGTTCCTGACAAATTCAAAGTCTGTCTAGAATCATAGAATTGTACATTTGAGCAGAGGACAAAGGATTTAGTTCGGCCTTCTGCAATGTGCAGAAAAATCAACTAACATAGGAGGTGACCGTGTAGCCTCAAGCATTCAAAAATAGAGAACCCACAAACTTTATAAGATAGACTGTTTCAATTATTTTTTAGATCTTAACCTACTGTTTCCACTCCAAGTATATACATGGCTATGAAAAATGTTTCAACATATTCCCTATAGTTTTCCCTTAAGATACCTGAACAGAGGTAACATGTCTCCCTTAATGTTGTCCTTTTTTGTTACTAAATATCCCAGGTTCCTTCTGCCTATCCTATAGGTTTTTTCCTCGAGTTCCTTCCACCTATTCATTTTCCTTAGTTGTCTCATTCAAGCGCCCTTTGTAACAAATAGCACATTAAAACTGTTATAATGGAAGCCAACTGATAATTAATTACCCATTGGCTTTTGCTGTTCCATCTACTCCCATGAATTGAGATCTTTAAAATCTATCTTTATTTTCTTTCTTTTTCTAGCTGGTGTTCCACATTTCCCATGAGCTGACACTAGCATTTCTTAGCCTTCAGATGTCTTACTGGGAGGAAACTGTGAAAGCTACCTTAAGAGCTGTGATGCGCAGTTATGACGCTGGAAACTTCAATCTTATGCAAGAGATATGCAACCTCTGCTTCCCTAAAGGTGACGGCTAATTTTTCTTTGGTGTCAGTATTTCCATAGGTCCAAGAGTACAGCCTCCAGTTTTCATAATCTCTGTTCAGTTTCCTTCAAAATCTTGGTGGGTATGAGGCAACAGTATGGTAGTTTTTCTGGTTAACTTTCTCCTTACTACTGAGCTGTGAAAAAATTCTTTGAATGGCTTTGTTCAATGGGAAAAATAAAAAGAGTTCAGGAGTTGAGAAGGCCAAGAAGGCAACAAGAAACATAATTATGGATTTATGATGTCTACATCACTGTGTTGCAGGTTCCAACTATGTTTTTCTCAGAGGCTATCTGATGCCATCAAAAGACTTGTTATACTGTACAATTGTATGAGAACAGAGATTCTGTGAACTACTTAATAGCACTCCTATTATGGCACAGATCTATTTTTCTCCTTTGGTAAAATTCTGACAAATTCCTGATCCCACTAGAGCATTTTTTTCACTTTTTAACAGTTCATTTTGAGAAAAAAACCCCATCACTCTGCTTTTTGAGAAGAAAGAAGTGAAGATTCAAGTCACATGGTTGTCATTCTTTAAACAAGTCTAATGAGACATTCTTGATCTCATTTTCTACCTGCAGGCAAGATTGCATAAAAACATGACTAGTATGGCTAGATGCTTCTTGGGTCACAAGTAGAAAAGAAAGAGGCACGCACGCACACACACATACCTCTGTTGTTCTCCTGCCACCAGCATTCAGCATGCTGCTCCCAACCGAAAAGAAACATTTGAAGTTTCATGATCAATAGGCCTTCAGGAACCTATCCTCCATAAATGTACCCAAACCCTTTCTAAAGTCATTCCAGTTACCTGCCATTTCTTGTAGTAATGAATTTTACAGGAAAGAGTATGTTCAATATTGAATCTATTTTATAAACTAAAACTGACCTATTTTTCTTATAGTGGCAAAAATTCATAACAATGCAATTCTAAACATTGGGTTTTGGAAAAAGATTGAAAAGCACAGTATTCTCAATTATGTTTGTCTTGTTCAGTAGGCTGCAATCGTATGAGAGACCACGTGGACAGCAGAAATCCCGAGAGCATCGCAGCTTTCAGAAGTTTAGAAGCATTTGTGGCTTATGGACAGCTATACAACTTGTGGTGGAATTCCCCTGAGAATGCTGGCTTAGAATCCCTGAAACAAACCTCTGAAGCTCATTCTCCTACTACTCTTGAACAGAACAGCATTAATACAGTTTGTTTGACTGAAGAAACTGTAATTAAGCCCACCAAGACTGAATATCCTTTTTATGTGGATTCCAATGGAGTTGCCTCAGAAACTGATTTAGACCATTTAAGTTTAGAAGACAGACAGATGAAACTGAGGGGATGTAGAGTGCTCCTTTCAGAAGAACACGCTGAAGTCCAGAGTTTACAGAGAGATATTTCTAGAGTTCAGCAAATTTTTGCAGAAATGATTCAGGAGCATCAGAAAACCAACTTCCATCAAAGTGCTGAGGGGCAGGAATTAGAGGCTAAGTCCGCAGTAAACCAGAATCTGAAGTAAGATTTGCTAAATAATTTCTGTAGAAAGCATTACATTCAAAAGAAGCAGAAACCCACTGTGCTGGATTTGACTCACACCTTATAACTTAGAGTACATTAGCTTTTGGCATGGTTGAGATTCCTTATTTATTTATTTGTTATTTAGCTGCCTGTTGAGATCCTTTGTCTGTCTGTGTGTCTATCCTATCCGTTTATTTCACCATAAGGTGAATTTAATTGAGATAGATCTAGGGAATATGCATTAACGAGCGGCATGATAGCCTAGTGGTGAAAACACTCGCCTCCCATTTGGAAGGTTGAGAGTTCAATTAAGTGGCAGATATTTCTCACCTAGGGTGGAAAGAAAAAAATATCTACTGCAAACTCCGCATGGTGTCAGGAAGGACTAAATTAAGGGATAAAGGGTTGTAAAATTGAGGTTTTTTTAAGCGGACCTTGCCATAGCACAGGAATAATGCTAGGAAGATGGAGGGAATATACATTAATGGTTGCTACCCAAACTGCTGTGGTCCTGAACGCATACATTTTCAAGGGGAGCTTTAACTTTAAATATATACTATTCTAACTCTAAAAAAGCCCTTAAAATTCTAAATTGTTATCAAAAAGCTTTAAAGAACATACAAATGCCCATTTCAAACATAACATCATTTGGATTAGTTTTGCATGATTTGTGATATAAAAAATTGAAATAACTTCTCTATATGACAGAACTATTTAATTTCTTCCAGATTCACTGCCAAAATATATATTGTAAATAATTCATTATGGCTATATTATTGGAAATGAGATCTTTTAAATTTAATCTTTTTACAGTAAAGAACAAAAGAAGGAACTAGCTTCTCTGCCTGATCTGACAAAGCAACTTACAGAAGCAAATCAGAAACTTGCAGAATTTCCAGAAAGTATGAAGGTAAGACTTAGATTCTTTTTCAGCAGTGTTTTCTCTACTTGCCATGAATGTTGTTTATTGACAGTGACAATCGGACTAGGAAAAAGCCTACAAGTTACATGATCTGACGAATTTAGGAGGTCTAAATCTGAAATGATTAAACTGAATGATTATTATTTTTTTGCAGATTGGTATTTCTGGTTCTTTTTCGTGTTCAAACAAAAAACATCAATTATGTTAATTATGTTCTTCCAAACTCTTCCTCCAAAGAGTAAATCTAAGGTGGTTGTGCAATTTGCAAAGATCTAGCTTGTAGGAAGTGAAGTGCTTGCACTCCAAGCTGTAAAATGAAAAATAACTTCCAACTCAAATGAATAGTAGTATAATTGAACATTCTTAAACTAGACAGGTGTGATAATTTTCCAATTTTAAATAGCTGATGGGGATATGTTTCTCTAACTAATCTGATCATTAATAGTTTAAACTATTTTTAAATTGTTAAAATTAATGCTGTTTCAATGGCTAATTTTAATTTATTTTTACTCACATTTGAATGTTATATATGTTAAAGCATTGCTAATTTAAATATTATAAGGATAATATTTATATTATAAGGAAATATTATAAGGATAATATACCTACTTGTAGCTTCTAGGTTTTTTTTTCATTTATTTATTTATAGGTTTCCCCTTTCCCTGACGTATTAGAATGTTGCCTTATTATGCTTCACATGGGTGCACAGTGCCAAATGGATCTGATTCCAGAATTACAAGAGCAGTCATTAAATCTACTTGGGAAATACGGAAGAAATCACATATATAAAGAAGCTTCCAAGAAATTCTTTATATGAAATTCTTATCTTTTTCTCCTGGGTGTTAAAGATGGCTATGAAATATGTTTCATTCTACAATGAATGATTAGAAAACTACTGTTATACAGTCATACTGAACAATTATTGAGTGTAATAAATTAATGTGGAATGTGGAAAAAACAAATACCTATTTTTTGCAAGCACTGCTAAAAGTATTTTCTACTTCAAAAGCACCCCTCTAATAAACATGCTATATGAACTATCTGGTCATCTCTCCTTGTAAAAGATAGGTGCTCTATGAATATCTTTTAAGCATATATACATTCTAAACCCATTGAAATACTCTTCCTGATCTAAAATCCTTCCAGTATTTGAAGATAAATCTTTTGTGAGGAAAGATTTGAAGAAATACTAGTAGCATATCAAATATATAGAAGTCCCCAGGTTAAGTACATCTGACTTAAGGGCATCTTACTTATGAATAGGCTGCCTATTACTAAAAATGGTACACAATATTGCTCTTCCTTCAATTGTTGAACTGCTGAAGCCACACAATATTTTGATGGATCACTGAAGCTGCAAATTTTTAATTTACAGCCTATTTTCAAAGGTTCATAAAAATATTACATGACTCCCGGTGGTTTGCCAACTCGAACAATGCCATCCAGTATTTTTAAGAGTAGGCATCCTGTTTGTAAATACAGTACAGGTAGTTCTTGACTTACAACAATATACAAAATTTTCTGTTGATAAGTGAGACAGTTAAGTGACTTTTGTCCCATTTTCCGGAAATGGAAAATTGTCTCTTTTTTCAGTGCTGTTGTAACTTCAGTCACTAAACAAACTGTTGTAAGTCAAAGACTATCTGAATGAGTTCTGACTTATAATTAAAAAGTTTTAATTATAAAAAAGTTTTTAAGTTAAAAAGTTAATTTAAAAAGTTAAAGACAGGAATGGAATGGGACTTCCTGTATATTGCTTGTCATGTTTGCAACATTATTTAAGATATTTTGTACATAAAAGAGGAAGAGAGAAGAATTGATGTTGAGATGAAATGTTTTTACAGAGTAGAATTACCACTAGTAATTGTTACAATTTGAATTGTGCTAAAACCCTCACTTTTCAAGTCTGGATTATACACACACACATATTCACACAGGATTTTTACTACATAAAAAGTAAAAGATTCAGGAACCTTAATGAAAATGTGTATAAACAGGAGGATTAAAACTAGCCTCTGTAAAATTTAAATGTAGCATCTGAGAGGTTTTATCTCTTCTAGTGACTAAGTTCCTTTTGCTGACAGTTTTTTTGACACAAAAATAATTTTTTCACAAAAATAAACTCCCAAGTCTAATGCCTTAAGAAAAGTATTTATTTTACAAAATTAAGAACCAATTATATACACAGATGCATTTAACAGCAGCTTGTAATACTTTACATAATGGGGAGTTTATTAAAATTTCACACTGTCAAGATCCCCTCTGCCCCCAAACAGGATTTTTCTTTTCGGGATGATGACATTTGCAAAACTATTAAATGAACTTTTAGTCTACATCTATTGAACAATCTAGGGTTCCTCTTCAAAGTAGTATAAAATGGTAATCTAAAAGTTTTAATAGCCCATTATTACTAGATAGTTGTGATTTTACCCAATTACTGTTCTATTCACAAAAGGGTTAAAGTATTTTCACTCAACATGAAACTATTTTTGGTCCCAATTATTACTGCAGTCTCAAGCATGCTGACAGTTTAATTCTATTCTAAAGTTATTAAGATGAAAATTGCCAATGTGATATCATGGCCCAGCAAGCTAAAGGAAGGAAGAATTAGTGATAATACCATCCAGGACAACCATTATGGTGACTTCTAGCATATAGTTACATTATGTTCATGCAGTCTCCACCACCAGGGCTGAATGAATTTTCACAGACTGACACAAAAGATAAAAACTAGCAGAGGGCTTAGAAACGCATCACCCTCACAGAGAGCAAAAGAAATTTTAAAATAAGCAGTCAAAACTAAATCTGCAAGTGCATGAAAGAACTTCAGCTCTGCTGAAAATTCTGAAAGAACTACTTGCAAATTCAGTAAAGTTTAAAATAAAAAGGAGTTATATACATAGTATGTAGCTCGAGTCTGATTTTTTTTTTACATACAAGACAAACTCTCCAGCCATTATGAAATCACTTAATTAGAATCTACTAAGATTCAAAGTAAAGATGCTTTTTCCCTCTTTAAAAAAACACTCATGCTTTCGCCATATCTTAGAAAGATGTGAAACAGTTTCAAGAAGGAAGTTTACCTCTGTGGACCCATGTTAATATCCTAAAGTATCAATCTGTCACTGGGGCATATTGTTGATAATAGCCAAAATACTCATTTTCTCTTGGGCTGTTTCTACATCTTCGGTCTGTTTCTGAGCTACTCCTGTGCCAAGACCATATAATCTCCCACAATACTTGGCATCATCAATTGTATCCTCAAAGAACAACTAGAAAAAAAAATACAAGTGGTTAAACATTTCATTTTGGGGTATATCTTTAAGATTTAAAACAGTCATTTCATAGCAGCTGACACTTGCAGAACCCAAAGAAATTAAGAATAGTATAGCACATCGCAAAAGGTGTTAAAGAGGGTATCAAGAACAACATCACACTACAAGCCAAAGATTTGGAAAAAAGCCAAATGAGCCTACCTCTTTCATTCTGAAGAATGCCATCCCTGTAAGTAAAGAATCTGACCCCGCTTGGTGCTGCCGGCCAATGCGCTGCAAATCTAGCTGGTCAGCAACTTCCTGAAGCCCTCCCTGCAACAAAAGAATAAGTCTGAAACACAAGAATCAAAGCTCCATCTGACCTCTCTTGACTGGTTAGTGGGAGCTATTGAAGTAAGCAGTAGAGACCAGAATTTTAAAAGAATTTTGAAACTGTCAAAGCTACACTTGGAACTTACATATATAATCTCCAGCAATAATTTGGTGGTTACAAATGACTGTTTTGAATAAGCAATGCTCCTGAAAGTATATGATTTTTATATTTTTATAATTTGAGATTTTGTGTGTATTTGAATGTATCTGATGTTTGGAATGTTATACACTGCCCGGAGTTTTCTTTTTGTGAGATAGGCGCTCATATAAATACGATTGATATATTCTTATCAAGCAATCATAGGGTGCGATGATACAAAAGTTGGATCCTGCTTTCCCCAATGGTATTTAATTTTCAGAAAATTTGTAACTAATAAATTAAAAGCAACTGTTGAATAAAGCCCTCATGTACTTAATAAATATATAACTTATGTTTAATATACTACCTTTTAAATGATATCTACTAAAATTACTCATTTTCTTTTACACTTCATAATTTGCGATTAACAGTGATAAAAATGTACCTTCAGGTTTTTACAGCTCTTCATTAAATACTTAACATCATATATAGATGGAAAGAAAAGATTCAGGATATGAAAGAACTCGTGTTCTTCTTCTGGAAGTCTAGAATCTGTCAGCAGTTTCACCATATAACCAAAGTCATAGCCACTGACGAAATAATGGTAAAATGGGACATGTTAATTAACAGCAATATGACTTGTTATACCATATTTCCCCGAAAATAACCTGCTACCACCCACAATAAAGAGCTGGGTACTGTGGCCGGGCGGGCGCAGGCTTTGGACGTATGGGGCTGCCGGCCGTTGCCTGGCAGAGAAGCAGGAGCAAGGTGGGAGTTTGCAAGTGATCACTTCCCCTTTACCTTCTCTCCCAAAAGTGCTCCTCGGGCACAGCCACTTCTGCAGCAGGAGACTTGTGCCTCACGCCGGCCTTCTGAAGGGTACTGTAGCAGCAGCTATCCACAATTTTTTAACCCTTATTTCGTCCCAACACACATGGCCCAGTTCGGTCGGAATAAGGGTAAAAAAATTGTGGATAGCTGCTGCTACAGTATCCTTCGGAAGGCCGGCGCGAGGCACATGGGGTGCATTGCTTGGCCTCCTGCTGCAGAAGTGGCTGCAATCCATGGCAAAAACGACCGCACTTGCTGGAGGCGCCGGCCAGAGCGGCATCCATGAGGCAACTGTTCCGTGGACGGAATTACTGTGACTATCACCATTAGGTAAGGAGAGTGCAAGGCATGTGGGCTGCGTCGCTTGGTCTCCGGCTTCTTTTGCAGTCGCAATTTGCTGCAAAAGCGGCCATGGTTGCTGGAGGCTGTGGCCTGAGTAGCACCCGCGAATCAGCTGTGAATGGCGGCCTGAGCAGCTCAGCTGATCTGATTAAGCGGCCGAAAAGCCCTGAGGTGACCAGGGAAGGGAAGGCCGGCCTCTTGTGTTGGCCCCATCAATAGGGCTTATTTTTGTGGGAGGGCCCACCCCAAAAATCAGGCTTGGCCTGATTTTTGGGACATGTCCTATTTTAAGGGAAACACATTAGCAGAATTTACTATTATAATCTATTTTAAATCAATCTTTTCCAATTCAGCTTATAACTATTGACAGTGAAAACTGGACGGAGAAAGGTCCTCAGCAAGTAGGATTAAATGGAATATACAAATAAATGCTAAGAACAAAAAGTTCCATGCACCTTCATGATTACAGGAATTTGGTAAGAAATCGGATGGAAAATGTAACAGAAGGAAAAAAGGTGTGTCATATAATCTGAGCCATATGTTTAATTTCAGCAACATATAAACAGCTGAAAGTTGATGCCAGTAAAAAGTAAAACAAGTTGAACCAGTAAAATATGAATTGCCTTCATCATCATTTGCTATTTACTAGATTTGGGAATAGGTGAGGATAATTATGGAACAGTTTAAAATATTGATAAAACAACTTTTACAAAAGCACCATTCACAATGAGACAATCTGAAAACGCTAAAATCTTATAAAAAGTTTGGATGCAAAGCACTGATAATAATCTACAAACCACTAAATATTTAAAATTCCAATTTTTCTGCCACTGAGGATTATTCTCAGATTCATATACACCAACTGTACACCAAGGCCATTCGCCCAATCATTCACTTTTTTTCAAGCAATTCCAACATACAAAGTATACCTGCTTTATGCTAGATTAAACAAAAAAGCCAAATAAAGTTTAACGACATATTGAAAACCAGACTAACCTATGAAATGAAAGCCATTTGACATTATCACTGAGCACCACACCAGATGTCATTAGAAGTTCTGCAAAATGTAAAGTATCAATCCCTTCCTCCTCATGTTTCTGAAATTGTAATCCTGAGCTTGCAAGGAGGTCTATCGAATCCTGAGAATACATATCTTCCCTAATAAGAAAGACAAATAAACATTAAAGCTAGTTTGATTTTTCCTAAACAATCACTGGGTATCATTTATTTGTTACTACTTCCAATTCATTATTTACCATGACATGATATCCAACACACAAAAAAGGTCCAGTTTATATTATCTTTTTATTACTGTAAATAAAAACACACCTTACCTTGCTTATCTGAAAATGGCATGTTGTATTTGAAATCAACAGGTTATTTTGAAAAATATTCCAAAGTAACACATCTTTTAAAGAGATTAACAGTTTCTACTGTGCAGACTTTGAAACACACAATAATTATTTTACAAGAGAATGGAAAATTGACAAAAATACCTTGGTTCTCTGTGGCCACAACTCAAGTTAGAGAAACTATTCTGCCAGTTAGACTTACGTAAGATTGAACTTGAAATTAAACTGCCAGGTGTTGATTCCTACAGGATATTCTCCTTTTTCATTTGTGAAGGTAAGGCCTAACTGGATAATTTTAAGCAGGTCAACATTACATCGGAGCAGTTGATATTGATAATCAATAGAACTGCGAAATTCACCAATTGGTCGAACAACCACCCCAGGAAACTCTGTGTCCTATAAAGGAACATAAGAAAATATTAAACCCAAGCAACAATAAAATCTGGATATTATCTCTATTCAAATATTGTGGTTTTTCAAATGTATGATTATTCATAATTGACACTTTATTATGTATTAAATTAAAAGAAATATATATTATAAATGGTTCTGCAGAATCTTGATTTTAGTAATTTAAGGTATTTTAAATACTGGTATTATTTAACACCTAGAAAGAGGTTCCTGTATTTTATTATTATCTCTGTACTATAAAAAGTCCGACATAATTTTTCTAATATATTCATTTGGCATATTTTTTGACACTTTATAATTTGCCTTGTTATTTCCTTGCCCTTTTTCCTTTATGTTACTTTATATTTTGATCTCCCAAAAGGAATGGAAAATATATGCATGGGTCCCTTCTTGTTTACCACAGACATTTCTTCACTAACCCACTCTCACTGCATTCAATTTATTTTACTGAGATCATGCAATTGCTTTAAAGGCAAACAGGAACAGTTTATTCATGCACTGAAATATTTCTGATGAATTTGGAACAAGGTGTTTTAAGGTTTAGGCTTACAATATTTCTGCATATATTTAAATGTGTTTCAGGAAAGCTATACGAGTAACAATAAAAACAAATAGAATAATTAATCTAAAATTAATTTATTGATGTATATATCAGAACCCATTTTGATACAGTGGTACCTTGGTACTCAGCTGCTTTGAAACTCAATGAATTTGCATTTTGACATGAAAATTTTATCCCAGTACTTACTGTTTGGTATTTAATGCACAAGCTAGAACTTGTAATGTTGGCTGCCTCGTGACTCACTACATTACTCTTTATGGGAAAAAATTGTTTGGTACTCATCCTTTTTGATACTCATTGCACCACCTGGAACCAATTAAAAATGAGTACCAAGATACCACTGTAGAACTAAAATTGATTTGTCTGAGAATGGCAAATCTACGTAATCGTCACACTCTAAAAACATCCAGCCAAATGAGCCAAAATTTTACAAATAAGCTTTATAATACAAAGCCCTGAATGTTCCTACAGAAATGTCAAATACATTAATGTTTATACAAAAATCTACTTTTAATTAAATATCAATTATATAGGAATATTATTAGGAACTAATGCAAAATTTGCAGATTTGAACTGCATAACTCACTTAAATGAAATACTTAATAGAACTAAAAATGCTGAAAGAAGCTTCTTTAAAATATCAAGTGGATTCCAGACCGAACACACTGATTTAAACTAGAATAATTGACTTATCTTAAAAAAAAATACGTCATAATAAAATAAAATAAAAAGCATAAATTTACCATTGCAATGTAACTGTAGCTGAGAACAATTTCCCGAATTTTTCTCATCTCTTCCTCTAGATTGTTTGCCCATACTTCACAGATCACTTGACTATTTTCAGCAAGTGCTGCTGGCATCTTGAAGGATTTGTATGCAATTACAATGGCAAAACGGTGTTCCAATATCTCAAAATATCTAACGATTGTTGATAAAGAAGAAAAAAGATAATATAATATCCAATATTGACAAGAATATCACACACCTCAACACTTAAGGATGTACAAATCAATCCTAAACAATGCAATCATTAAATTGCTCTAAGCAGTGTTGGATTGTTCCTCAGCTGGGAAAAACCACAGATGCTGAAAAGAAATGGATTCAGAAGCCAGTTGCCAGAACGCGGGATTCCTTTAATTTAGGAAGGCAAGAAGTAAATGGGACACAGCCCAGGCTTTCCTTGCAAGCAAGCACCTTGGGAGTGTGAATCTGAGCCTTTTATGCTTAATTCCCCTTTGAAGCTCCTGCAGCCTGATTGCCCTGGGTTTTGTTTTCCTGGGTTAATCTTGGTCCCAGGTCTTTTGTTTTTCCTGTCCTTGGGGTTTAATCCTGTCAGGGGCAGGAAAAAGGGAGTTTCCCATACCTTGGAAAGTTTATTTTTAGCCTGTTTCCTCTTATCTTAATGGTTCTACTTAACTGTTTCTGTGGTCAGCTTTGTTACTTTTGTAACAGCCATTAGCAGGCAGGGAACCACCTATCACATACTTTAAGAGTATGTTTAAAAACTTTTTGCCACAACATTTAAATTCCTCAAGCCAACTATCACTTCAAATTAGATATGAAAACAGACTTGCAATGGGGGGGGGGGAGATGAAAGAAATAATGGTGTCTACCAATATCAAAGTGAGGAACAAAGCAGTAAACAATCATGTTATGAAGCAAAAGAATTCGGCAACAAGGGCAGTAAATCATTTATTAGCAAAACTCAACAAAAACAATTGAGTTAATCTGAACTGATCCAGGGAATGGTTATATAAATGGAGCAAGGCAAAAATTGTCAAAACTCCTCTACTGCCTGGATAAGAAACACTTTCACAACAAAGGCATCCAAGAGAGTCCATATGGCAAAGATGAGCTGGGAGGCAAAAGCCTATTTTAATAACAGAAAAGCTGATCAGAATTACTCTTGAAAAGGAGTCACTTTTCAGTCAGAGTCCTTAACATTCTTCTGCAAGCTGCAAAATCAGATACTAAGTGCTGATAAAAGCTAGAAATTACCCAAAGCTTTGCCAGCACAAGTAAACTCTCTCTGGCAGGCCCTTCTTAGAAGCCCTCAGAAAGCTGCAGGATCCAAAAACAGATAGAGCTAAAGCTCATTTCTCATCTAAAGCTTAAGTTGTGTTGGCAAAACTGTTGAAACAGTCTGGACATGTTCAGCATGGGAAGTTGAATCTAAATAGATAATGAAATTAGGCTCCAAACTGTTACAAAAAAAGCTCATCTTTAAAATCTAATAAAGTTTGAAGAAGCATTTATCAAACCATAAGGCATGATTATGGACTCAAAATATTCCATAGCACATGAAAAAAACAATGTATTTATGTTCCCCTTTATGTAAATAATGTGATAAGTTCCCCTGAGATCCATCTTGGTAAAAATATAGGAGGGGGGAGAATAGAAATAACAATTCAGAAGGTTTGTTAACAGTTAAAGTTCAAAATTTGTCCACTATTGAAAAGAATGGTAAAGAACCAACATGGGAAAGATACTTAGTAAGCATTTTCTATATACATTTATTTTAAAAGGCCAATTCCTCTAAAGATATCAAATACTGGTTGTGAGCATAAATTAATGCTTTGGAAAGGTTAATCTTTGATCATAAGATGTTTGCATTCGCTTGTCTACTCAGATTTACAAATTCAAGTATTCTGTATTCCAAAGAGACCCAAATCCAGGGAATTTCCAAAAGCCTGCCACTCTGACAAATTAGCTATCAACAGACAAACAGACATTAGCAATATCTATGCAAAAGAGACAATCAACTAGCCAAGCAAGGAAAAGACCCAAGCACTTCTCTACCAGCAATCAGCACCCTGGTCAGCATAGATTAACTCCTAGATTAACATCAGACCAACATTCAAGTAAATAATGCCCCAATCAAGAAACTGCCAAAGAAACCCCAACCAAATATCTCTAAGAATTTCCACACCCACCAACAAGGCAATTCTTTTATATAGAATATAAAAGAATAGCAAAGGTCTTCAAGAAAACAAGCAAGCTCAGAGAGCACCAATGACCCCTCCCTTCCCTTCTCCTCGCTCAGAGATATTTATTTAGCTGCTAGCTGCCCTCTCCAATAGACCAGCCACAGCCACAATGCAATAAACAGACCTACACAGATGTTATAAAAGTTGCCACTAAAAAAATGCAATAGCTAGGCTAATTAATGTAAAATATACAGACCACATGATGCCTGCACTGAAACATCTGTACCAGATGATAAGTGTTTAACTGATAGACACTAAGTTGCTGGCAGGCATTAACCTTTAAATTTTAAATAACATGGAGTTTGAATATCAGAGAAAACACTCATTTTGAAGATGACTCCTCTATAAGAATGTCATGTAGGATATATGATAGGAAAGGGCCTTTCCTGTATTGCTCCCAGGCATTAGAATACAACTCTCTAGAGGTGCATTTGATTCCATCATTAAATTACTATATATACAGGTAGTTCTCAACTTGTAACAGTTCATTTAGTGACCAGTTGAAATTACAGCACTAAAAATGCAACTTATGACACTTGTGTGAAATTTTTCACACTTACAACCATTGCAGCATCCTAGTCATGTGATTTATATTTGGATGGTTGACACCTGGTTCATGTTTATAATGGTTGCAGTGTCCAGGGGTCATGTGATCATCTTTTGTGCCCTTCTGACAAGCAAAATCAATGGGAAAGCCAGATTCACTTAACAACCATGTTATTAAACAACTGCAGTGATTCACTTATAACAAATGTAGCAAAAAGAAGTCATAAAATGGGACAAAACTCACTTAACAAATTTCCCAATATAAATTCTGGGCTCAATTGTAATCGTTAGTTGAGGACTGCATGTATTATATAAGTTATATTACATTAATTATATTATATTATCATTTATTAAATTGTCACGCCACCCATTTCCTGCATAGACTTAGAATATATACAAAAAGATAAACAGAATTAAAGTATTAAAACTATGCAGATTAAAACTTTAATAAATTAAAATAAGAAAGGTACATCTTTCACCAATTATAAATCGATTTTAATTTTCAGTATGCATTTTTAAAATTTTGTTTATCCCCATCCATGCTGTTCTGAGCAGAAAAATGGGATGGAAACCGAGTAAATGAATACCTATTTTTTTTTCCTCGAACTTTAATGTGTGTCCTGTTAAAAACACATAGCTGTATGTACACACACAGTTTTCAGCAGACAACCCTTAAGCTAGGGGATAACCTTTTCTCCCCGCCCCCAGAATTTCATCTCCAATTTCTGAGCGACGGGTTGGGCGGGTCGCAAATCGGACCCGCCCAACGTCAACAGGCAAAGCTCTGAATCCACCTTCCCAATCGGCCACAACCTCAACAACAAAGCTTGCTTCTTTCTATCCCAAATACGATAGGGCCCTGGAAACTCCTCCTCTCCAAAGATCACACACCGCGGTTTCCCTGCCCCTGCGTGCCTCCTTCCAGCCTCCCTCTTATTCCCTTCGCTGGAGTCACCCAGGGAGGGGACGGAATGGGGGAGTTTAAACAGGGGCCACCCTGAGGGATCGGTATTAACTGCTGTTCGGTAATCCCCGTCACCTCAAGCCAGCGATATCTGTCCGATGGAAGCCGGCCCCGTGAGGCACTGTCTGTTTCTCCTCAAGCAAGCAGCCTCTGTCAGGCCGTTTCGATCTCGTCTTTCAAAAACGGAGCCTTCCATTTGAAGGCTTCCCAGCGTTAACTCAAAACAGGATCTGGCTTCTGAATTTCTGCCCTGGCTCGCTGAGGGCTCAGCAGGGAGGAGGCAGCCAAATCCCCGTGGGGACCGGCTCCCGGGGATGCTTGGCTTGCTCCCCCGCAGCAGCCCCGTCCCCCGCCGCCGCCGCCGCCTCTGGGAAGTCGAACTATACGAGAGCGAGCGAAACCGAAACGCCTTCCCGAAGACCCAGGACATCCGGTCTGCAAAACAAAAGATCTGCTCCGCCCCGGACTCTCGGGCCCTCCCGCCCTGCCTTGAGCCTCCACTCCGGGCCTGCGCTCGAAAAGGAAGCCCCCCCCCCTGCGCGCGCGCGCCGCCTCACCGGGAGAATCGAGCGCCGGACCGTTATCGCCCCTTTTCGCGCCGCCTTCGTGGGTCTCTGTTAGAAGCCGCTCTAGCCTGGCCCTTTTTGCATCGCTCGATGGTTTGAGGGATATATATGTGTTTTTTTTTCCCGCTTTCCACCTTCCCTTCCACGCATGCGCTTTGCAATAGAGGCTACTGACCCTTTTCAGTCAGAAAACTTCCGGGCGCCTCGGAAGATCCCGGAAAGACGAAAAGGCTACGGTATTGCTCATGCGCATGGCCAGCGTGGCTGCCCAGTGACTGCTGCGCACTCTGTTCTGACTTGGGTTTATTAACCAGTGAAAAGCGCCAATTATGGTCACGTTTGTATGTTGCGTGAATCTTATATAAGGCTATTCTGTAAGCCGCCTTGAGTTGCTATGGGCGAATAGGCGGCAATATAAATTCAATCAATAAAGCAAGTCTGGTTGGGATTTGCATAGGCGGCAATATAAATTAATTAAAAAATAAATAATGCAAGGCTGCTTGGGATTTGCACTTAGTAGGTCTCGAGTTTTGCTAACGCGTTCCTGGTAACCTTAAACTAGTATCCACAGCAATGAAGGCAATCTATTTCGCATCCATAGAAGTGAGCGGTGTCCTCTTCTAGTATATTCCGGCAGCAGATAAAGCTGTCTTTATCCCAAGTTTGCGCGGGTGAAAACCAGTAGTGTAATCCAAACTTTTTACTACTGGTTTTGTGGGCGTGGTGTGGCTTAGTGGGCGTGGCAGGGGAAGGATACTGCAAAATCTCCATTCCCATCCCACTCTGGGGGGTGGCATTTGCCGGTTCTCCGAACTAACTCAAAATTTCCGCTACCGGTTCTCCAGAACCTGTCAGAACCTGCTAGATTTCACCCCGGTAAAGATCCATTTAATTGTGCAGGGCCATATTTTATTTATTTATTTGTTTTGTCACACAGTATATATAAGCATAAGCATGAAATAATTATACAATATAAAAGCTTATATATAAGTATGTAATAACTATATTAATTGGATATAACGAAAGGAAACAATAGGACAGGTACGGCGTAGTTGTCGAAGGCAGCATCCTGGGGAAGAGAAGATTGTGCTCTGTGCCCATATAAAAAACATAACTGGATTCCTTATCTAGCTGTCAATTCATGTTTCCTTAAGTGTAAATCCTAGTAAATTAAAGTCTACTTAAAACTCTTGATTTAGGAGCCAATCCTATCTAGGCTAGAAGTAATTGCATAGAATTATGTAAGCCCTGAAAGCCAGTTTGGGGAGGTGGTTAAGGCATCAAATGAAAAACTGGGTGACTTCAGTTCCAGGCCATTTGAGGCAGGAAACCAGCTGGGCGATTTTGGGCCAGTCACTCCTGCGAAGCAGGCAGTGGCAAACCACTTCCTCAAAATCTGACTTGAAGACATGCAAAGAAGTTTATCAACTGTATTATGATACAAGCCCTTTTATTTCAGGTTCCTCGAAATTCTACCCATAAATAGAGGGATGAGTAGGATGTAGATTAAATGGAGAGAAGGGTTATATACTACTTACGTTGTTAGGTATTTGTTTTTACTGAACCAGCTAAAGATTTAAGTGATCAGTTATAGCAAATGTGATATTGCATGGAATGAAGATGTATTTGTATTTTAAGAGACAGATAAGAATGTTAAATATACTTGCTGTGAATGAAGGAGAAAATTTCTTTTTCTTACTATCTTCTTTTGGAGGGTTTTTCCACATTTAATGTTTATTTTATATTGGATTCTTGTATTAGTTTTACCTGTTTTAATATAATTTTTAATAGTTATTGGGAAAAATAGAAATTCTACACAGAGCCCTCAGATTTTGGGCGCAGGTGATCAGCAATTTTGAGGGCATCATGTGATCATGCTCACAAAATGGTGTCTGGGTGGTGTGCCTTGCTGGTCATAAAGTAGGTTTACTGGGGGATGTGTTACAGAGCACCAATTTGAAGAGAGCAACCATCCTGTCCCCTCTATTCCCCCCACCTCAGTCACTCTATCACTCCAATTTACTTTTTAACTATGTGGATACACTTTCAAATAACTGATACAGCCCATGCAGTGCTTTGTAGTGCTCAAAGGTGAAAAGGTTTCAGAATGTAGCATCTGTGTAAACAAATCTTCCCAGGGAAGAAAATAAATTTATAGAAAATAATAATAATAATCCCAGAGCAAGTATATTGTTCCTAAGAAAACAACTGTTAGCAACAGATACTATTAACTACAATCAACATAGCTCTCAACCTATTATAAATGCTTACTATCAATGTATAACATAACAATTTAAAGTAACCTTTTCAACTTGATCCCTGATCTGCAAGTGGGATAATCCAGGTAGACTACCAGATGACTGAGAACAGCAAATATTATTTTTAAAAGGGAAGGAGAGGAATTGGGTAACTAAGTACCAATCAGCTCATTATCCACAGTACATCAGCAGAATACCTTATTATACATTTGGGTTATAAGCATTTAGAAAATAAGATTGCTTGCAACAGCCAGCATGGATTTATCAACAGTACATCTTGCCAAACCAGTCTGATACAGATTGAGCAATTTAGTTGACCACAGGAATGCAGTGAACACAGTGTACTTTGACATTAATAAATCCTCTTATGAGTCCAGTAGAGAAAATGGGAAAATACAAGCTGGACTATGCTATCTGTAGATGGAATCAGAGTGGATTAAACAATTTTACTCAACAAATGCATGTTAATATACAATCAGATAATTGGATGGGAAACCCTGTGGTTGAAGTTGGTCTCTAGGGCGGTTAATTGCACCGGCTTCCCTGCTGCTCAAGAACATCCCGGCCCAAGTTGCTTGATTCCATTGCTCCAAGACTGCTAGATTTTAGAGATGTAAATCAGGAGTGACTCAATTCATGGTAACCTTGCATATATACCGTATTACAGGTAGCCTTCAATTTATGATCATTGAGCCAGTGGGAAAATGTAAAATTTGTTACTACCAGTTCTGTGGGTGTGGCTTGGTGTTGGGGGGGGTTATGTGACTGGGTGGGCATGGCCAACTTTTTTTTTTTACTTTTAAAAGCATTTTTTCTAAAGCCTCTGATGATCAGGCAACTCAGCGAGGATTGCCAGAGGAGCCTTTTAAAAGCATTTTTTCTACAACCTCTGCTTTTAAAGGGTTCTGACAATCCCAGCTGAGCCGCGCGATCATCAGAGGCTTTTTTTTACTTTTAAAAGCATTTTTTTTCAGCCAAAAATGCTTTTAAAAGTAAAAAAAAAAAAAACCTCTGATGATCTTGCGGCTCAGATGGGCGGGGGCAGGGATTTTTGCTACTGGTTCTCCGAACCACCCGCCGCCATTGCTATCGGATCGGGCGATCCAGTCCGAACCGGGAGCATTTCTCCCCTGAATTGAGCCCAAGCAAGACAGTTTTGTCCCATTTTACCACCTTTCTTGCCAATGAAGTGAACCACTGCAGTTAAATTAGTGACAGTGTTGTTAATTTGGCTTCCCGGTTGATGTTGCTTGCCAGAGTGCAAGAGGTGATCACATGACCCTATTACATTGCTGTCAAACACATGCCAGTTGCCATCTGAATTTTGATCATGTGATCATCGGGATTTGTAAATCCTCTGACAAACTTAAGTCTTTAGAAATTTTGTGATTTCTGTTGGTCACTAAATGGTTGTAAATTGAGATTACCTGTGTTGAGGGCCTGTGTCCTAACCCATACTTAGGGTTAGACATTAGATCTGTTTTATGCCTCAGAGCAATGACTAACCTGAATGATTGCTTTTCAGCTGATTAATGCTATCAATTTTTTGCAAAGAATTTGGCTCTATTAGATTAGCACACTCTAGGCAATTAATGGACCCTAGTCGAATTTATTCTTGCTTGTTGTGCACAGAATCAAATCGGGTGTGGGTGTGGGTGTGTTTTACTAGAACTTGTCATCTTCGTAGAGAACCTGATATTCTGAATTTCTTTTATTCTAAATTATCTTAAGAAATACTTTGTTAGTACTTTTTACCAACATGTCTAAAGAATTTTGTGAATCTCTGGCTTGCCACGAGTTTTGGCCATTTTGAAAATAATAACTGAAGTAACTTCTGGCAGTCAAGATTCATTCTGCAGCAAGGGGTACACTGGGACATTCAACCCGGAACTATTAAAATGGAGTTCATATTAAGTGTAATTTCTTACCTGACAACACCGTACCAAGTGGTCCTTTCCTATGGAAGATGTGATCAGGATAGGAGGATGGATTTCCACAATGGGCACAGAATGGTGAATGTAGTCAAAGCAATGAATATGAAACTACATGGTCTTTTGAGCTTTTTATTTTTATACATTTTTGTATTAAAAAGGAAAAAGCATAATTACCACAAATTACAAAGGACTAAAAGCACTACTAGAATAATGAGTCACATCAGCCTATAAAGCAGATACTCTGAATAATATTACTGTTTATAATACAGGCTCTCATTCAAGTATTTTACAATTTTTCCTCTTCCTTTCCCCCCTCCCCAATGTGATGATCCTAGCACATGGGTCAAGAATTATATACTATTAACAGGAGATGGGATTGTGCATGGTAGGCTATATTAAGATCTTTTCCTCCCAGGTGATATATGGTAACAGTTGTTTTTAAAGATTTTTTCCCAAGAATAAATATAGCTGAAAGTGAATACAAACTCTTATTTGGTTTGTCTTTAGCAGCAAGCACACACACTTATGCATCCTGCTCATGGAAAGCAGGTATACCAGATTTTCTTTTCTACTGTGACAGAGTTTCACCTGTGTACAAAACAATCATGGTGCATTTTCCAGATTGTTCATCCAACATTTTCAGCAGCTTAATACAGACTTCACACCAATGAAACTCCAAACATTGTAGTCGTGCACTACTGCAGGAACCAAGCCAACAATTTTGAGGGGAAAGATTTGGCCATGCCTGTTCCAGGCATGTCACATAAATGCTATTATCAGAAAGTGGTCTTGGATGGCAAAAGCTCAAACCAAGATCATCATATCCTTAGCTGTGGGATCTCAGTGGCCCAAGCCATTTTCTTGTACCATGATACAGAATATGGAAAAGAGAATAAAAATAACCAAAAATATATGAGTCATTTCTATGAAGATGAATACATGCAAAAATAATGTCATCAAAGAAAAGGAGGGTTTTAAAGGGCCAGACTTGGAAGAACAAAATCTGTAAAACCAAACAGGAATGGTTAAGCCCATGCCCTTTTCATGTATCCAGTCATAGAATATGCTCATCACAGATAAGTCGGTCCTATGTTCAAGTGTCTTCAGAAAGTGAAAATGTAAACTAGCAGAAAAGGTATCTCTAGATTTTTTTTTAAAAAAAAAGCGTCCAAACCCATGTTGCTGAGATGAACTCTCCCACACCCAATAAACCACTCATTTGAAACTGATTTTTTAAAGATGGAGGTATCTAACAATACTAGCTACACATTCCCTCTTAAGTCTCTCTAATCGTTTGACAAATCCAAGTTTTAGAAGATTGATATGGATAGACAGAGAAGACCAAAATTTGTTGTATTAACACATTTGATTGCTTAACAAAAGAAAATAAGCAAGGCATAAATAACTCCCATCCCAGCCCTGTTTAAACAAGTAAACAAACAAAAATGCATGGCAGCACTCTAAAGTTTTGGTGTTGTGTATTAATAGTACAATCAAGCTACCAGGAGCAAGAAAGGCAAATACAAATCTTTGCACTGTAACTGGAAAATTGTGAGGAACAAAAAGGGATAGAGACACATGACAGCACCAACACGTAATAAAGGTCACTTACTTTCCTGTCTATTCTAAGCCAGATTTCAACTTCCCCTTTTTCCTGACCATAAAAGTTTAGACCTATCCAGAATGACCAGTTATTTTTAAAATGCCTTTTGCTTTGCACTGGGGAACAGAAACTTTCTCAGATTTGGTAATCTCAGACATTAGGAAACCATAGAAAGCTTCTAAATCTCAACTGAATGTCTTTGTTCCAAGAAGGTACTTTCACACGTTATGAGAGCATAGAATAAGTCACAATTTTATTAACATCCACTCACTTCCCAACAAGGTATTCAAGCCTATTTTTGCCAAAGAAATCTCTTCTATTTATAGGATTGATGTGATGCCTTCTGACTTATGGGTAGCCTATAATTACATGACTACAACATATTCTACCGATGTCTGTCTAAGCTGGTGCAAGTGCCTGTCATCAGTAAATCTTCCCAAACCTTCTTTCAGCGATAAATAACTTCTCTCAACCAGTAAACATTTATACAGTCCAACCTGTAATGTTGTCAGATTGATAAAAATCATGTGGCATCCTTACAGGTTCTTTCACTCTTACAGGTATCGCAGGTTTTTAATCATTAGTTATTTTTCTTCTCCTACAATCTACTATTGCCTTAGTGCTCATCTTAAATTTGCAAAAAGTGATGTTTGTATAGCCACACATAGCAGCGTTCGCATTCAGAAGAGCCCAATTCTTCAGGGTTAACCAGAATAAATGTCCAGAATTGCTTTTGAACAAATATCCATTTGGTTTTGGATACACGTAAGCACTTGATTCTATCTCATAGTTCCCAAAGGTATGTTTTATTTCATGTTGCAACTATACTTAGGTTTACAAGGTTTGCATGGCAAAAATTACTGATGAACACTACATGGCAGCATATCTTATAGTTGCAATAGTCCTAATGAAAATACAGGCATTCCAGTCCATCTGCTTAACTGCAAATTTAAATCCTGGGATAATAAGGCTTTCAGCCAATTCATGAAATGGCCACGATATTCCCAACTGTTAGTTCCATTTTAGCACGGTTCTCCTAATGCAGCATACTCTGCAATATCACAATATAATTGTATCTGGTGAAAATAGTGGAATGCTCATTTTCATTTCTCATGCCTTAATGACAAGATGAAGGTTTGTTATAACAAGTGACACAGCAAAGAAAGCAAGCAATACCCCGATGCTATTCAGTCATGCTAGAACCATAGGGTGTGCTTTATGTGGCCATTGCACTATCACTCATGAATACTCTGTGGCAAATTCCCATTAAAGCAAGCTTGATACAGCTAAAAACAGTAACATCAGGCAGCACTAACCCTAGGCAGAAAGTCCCATCTCCTTAGTTATCTACGTATTTAGTACCAAACCATCCACAAGAAGTTATAAATCAATGAACCGCCCTAATATCACACTCCCTGAAACACTAAATTAACGCTTATCTGCTCCAAACGACTAACTGCAGGAACTTAAGGTCTGTTATTGTCTCACAAAAGTACTTTCCAGCACATTAATATCAAGGATACACCTGAAACATGAACTCTAAAATGTGGAAATAGCCAAGATATCTGACAGTTCTGGCAGAAGAATTCACAGAAAAGGTGTTACTTTTTTTCTACATGTATGAGGTGCAAGGAATGGAGGATATCAATTCTCAGCATTACAGAAAGGCCCTCTGCACATGCTTTACCGAGGAGGGGGAAGAAGAGGACTGTTTTAACTTAAGCCATAGTACATAGGATCACATAAACAGTATTGCACCCTTTTATTACCATTTATCCCCTTTTGGAGCTATATGGTAAGCAGGAGTGGCATATTGACCTTCCTCCCCTTGCTGATTTTTCTGCAGAACACCAATAGTACATTAGGAAAGTTAACAAAATGCAGGGAGAAACAAACCAGGTTGTCAGAAACATGATATAGCATCTATTTCCTTCTCTGCTGTTCACACCAATAGTTCAGGACAGCTGTTTTCTACATAATTTCAGCCATGCGAATAGCCTCTGAAAGTTCCAGCAGTTAGCCCAATAGCAGCCAAGGTAAGCTTGGTGCTTTGTATAAAGTGGTGTGACATAGCAGATGTGGTTCCAATTCATGAAGTGATTTTTTTTTTTTTGTCTGTACGTGTGATGGTTGCAACTAGCCAACAGTCAAAACAGCAGCATCCTTGGCTACATGGTCGTTCCAGGGAAGGGAGGCAGATTATCATAGCTATTATTAGAAAAAACACAGAAGGCTGTGCAAGTAATCAACACGAGTAAGCTACCTCGAATTCAGAAATGATTGGACATAAAAATCCTACTTTGCTTAGGATAAAGCTGTTTTCCTGTGCATACATTCTTCAACCACATGGATGAAAAGCAAGGATGTATGCCTTTAGATCCTCACTCTGTGTATTACCCTTTTCCTGGTGCAACTGCCTGCCTATCCTGGAATAGGAAGTTTTCATGAAACAACAAATGAGATCCTGTCCTGTCCTGGTGGGAGAGAGAAAAATGGCGGTGCACCTGGAAGTCGAAGTGAAGCAATGGCAGATGCAGTTGTAGCAGAAAGGACACTAAAACAGTTGATACACATACATCAGCATCAACTACACAACAGCAGAAGTTGCAGGCTGAAGTGCCCCAGTATCCCCCTGCTCTGGAGAGAAGCTGTTCGTGTGGCGTGAACCAACATTCAGCTAGATCTCAACAATATTGTTCCAGTTGATGCGGATCACAGCTGGGTTAAAGGGAAGACAGTCATCAGCTACTGCAGACAAGAGTCACTGAACAGGAAACAAATATATCACAGTCTGGCTGATTCCCAAAGAGATGCCATTTCCCAAAATGCTCAAGTCAGGGATGCCTACAAGTTCCCAACTCCACAATAAGGCAACTTATTAATTTTGAAGGAAGGAAGCAAAAGAAACAAGATTTTTTTTTAAACAAGTTTTTTGTGTTTTGTGTTTTTTTTTTTAAGTGAAAGCTGTTTTAGCCAAGTCTTATAAGCATTCCTATGCGAGGGGAGACACTGTGCAAGTTTATGTTCTACCCATCACGCAAAAGAACTGGGCAAGCCTAATGTAAGTGGGCCCACTTTCAGCCAGGGTCCTTTGGTTCATTTCCAGTCGTAGGTGTCTGATGGAAAAGATGAGCAGCATAGAGAGAGCCACAACAGAAGTGGTGGTGATAGTAGCAGAGACTCCTCTTGTGCATTGCTATATCCAGAAGGGGCGATGCCTGCTGAACTTGGAAAGCCAAAGGCTAGTTCTCCAAATAACACTACATTGTTCGGTCCAAACTTCCAGCTTACCAAGTGGGCTGCATAGTTGTTAAGTGTTCAGAGGGAGGAGAAGGAGCTGGATTGTGAGGCTGCATGATGCAGAGTAATTTTGGTTTATCCAAACGAACTTCTATCAATAATTTAAAACTTGATATATATATATAATATATATATAATATTTATATTTATAAAAATCTCCCCTTTCCCAACCCAACCTAACCCTTGAAAGGCGCTAAGACATGAAAATGTGAAGGTCTGGCTCCAATCAATGACTTAATCACAGCGAGGAAAAAGATGCATTCAACTTGGATCATCTTGTTTTTCCAGCCAACAAGAAAAATCATATGCACTGTTTAGCCCCACCTCTCGAAAGCAGCCTGGTCTTGGACTTTGACATTCCAACTCCCTGCCCCCTTTTCCACTGGTAGTTCTAATATGTCTACTTCCCCACTGTTTGGGTTTCCACTGTGGCTGTGGAAACTGCATGTGGCTGGCTCAGGCTTTTGGCATCTTCCTGGCTTGATGAGTTGGGGACTTGGCTGGATGAGGCAGACATTTGACTGGATGGAGTATGGCCAACAGCCTTGCTAGAAGACTGAGATGGGTATCGCTTCCTTCCATCTACTCCTATGGTTGCAGCATATCTCTTGTGGCTACCTTCTTCCCCTATAGGAGGCTGAAAAGAGAAAAAAGCCATTAGACCAATTTATGTAGCATCTCAATATTGCTTCAAGATTCATGATTTACACACATACAGAGAGAGAAATATATAGAGCTTTGTTACAGTATTTTTAAAAAAGTAATACCTTTGCTCTACCTTTCCTTAATACTTATTGCTTGGCCTACACTTTCAAAACTGAGATCTTAAAATCTTTTCATTCTATGGTCTCTAATTCTAGTTCCTAAAGTTTTGATATCCATAACTTAATTCACAATTATCTGAAGATTTTCATATGTGACCGGGCTATTATTTTTAAAAATAATATACTATTTTTATTATTATTTTTCTGCTTAGCACTTTCATGCAAGTGTAGGTTGGCTTTTTTCCCCAAATCAATCAAATTTTGATCCATTGGGTAGACAGGAATTGACCAAATCTGGCTTGTTGCCTGAGCCTGATGTCATGGGCTGAGAGAAAGTGACTGGTTCAAAGCCACCCAGCTCGTTTTCATACCTAAAATGGGACTAGAATTCATAATCTCTAGCCTGATGCTTTAACCACTAGACCAAACTGGCTGTTATTTATTACTATTACTATGGTTTAATGTACAGTCAACCAGCTGGACTTGGCATTTTTATCCCCCACTGAATCCTTCCCAAAGATAGATATTGTTGTTTGGTAGTGTTTTTATTAATATATTTATTAATATATTTTTATCTTGCCCTTTACATACATATATACATACATACATAAAGCACAACAGGGACTGGAAAATTTGTTGTTAAGTAGTGTGGCACTTAAGTGAGACATCATGGAACCGCACATGATTTTACAAATTTTTGTCAGTCGTTAAGTGAATCACTGTTAAGGCAGAGATCATGTATCCATGACTTGTGACCTTCCCTCCAGCTAGCAGTAAAACCTAATTTTGCCTTTTTTTTCCTCACAGCAACAATCTTACAAAGTGGGTTGGCTGAGAGTGTGTCAGGCCCAAAGTCACTCAGCCAGTGACTGTAATTAATTTACAAGCAGAATTTCCCTATCACTTCATATTATTTCAAACACATCATTAACTGACTCTGCGCACACTATGCCTGATATAGCCATAAACATTGGAGAAAACACAACCATTAAATATTTGTATTACAAGGAAGAAACAGTAATTTGTACCCACATCAACTCTGAAGTCTTCAAGGCGGCGGAATTTGCTGAGGTATTCTTGCAATTTGCTGTCAATGTCCAGGTTTTTGGCTTTGGAATATTTTAAGAAGGCCCAAAATTTTTCAAGCCCATAAAGCTGGCCTATTAACAAGGGACAAAAAATTAAGAATAAGTCTCATCTAACAGAGACATAGGAAGCCATAACAATTTCATTTCAGCAAATATTAGTGACAAAAATTGGCAACTTATCAAGAAACAAGAACAGACGTTTCTCTGTTCTGGGGGGGCGGGGGGTGTTGTGAGGAAAGAGACAAAGGGGACAAGAAAGCAGCTGGCCCTCTCTTTACTTAAGACAAAAAAGCATAAAGCTAAAAGTTATCTTGGCTTCAGAAGTCAGGAACCTCTCCCAGTATTCATGACTTTTTAAGAGTTCTTATGCATAGTACTCAAAATGTCCTTTCATACTATAGATTTGGAGTCATAGTGTAATCAAAACTCTATTTATTCTAAAGAAAGATTGCATAATTATTGTAAAAACATCCCACAATTCATTGGCATAAAAATTCCCTGAAATATCAGCCGCTGTTATGTGCTACCAGAAAAAAAAATAACTTACCAGCCTCAAAATCTTTTATAGTTTCTTCTTGGAAATCTTTAAATATGTCAGGCCGGAATTTTTTCTCCAGTCCGTAACTGTAATATCTGAACAGGCACTCCAGTCCATACCTGCAAGACCATACTATCTGTAACACCACTACTTCCTTCAGATGCTAATTTTTCTTACAAGAATTTATTTGATCAAATCAGACAAATTATCCATCTAATATCCCTTTAAGGGCTATCACCATATTTATTACTAAAGCCAAAATCAATCCATGTGTCCCCCTTTCTATATTTAAAATGCTAACTATAATGATGTAATAAACAGGTTTGGACCTACCTGTACCCTTCCTTTGCATCCTCCAGAGCCAGTTGCTTAAATTCCTCATACATTTTCTTGTTAAAGTGATCCCGAAGGAAAAATGACCAGAATCTAAAGAGAGTATTCATTTCTTGGGACTGGCCAATGCCCAGTCGTTTCCGTTCTGGGTAAAAACAAAGAAGAAAACTCTTAAGAACTATTTGAAAGTGTATGCCAATTAAAATAATTCACTTCATCCTAAAGACAAAATACACACAATCCCCATCATTATGTTTCTGTTATACACAAAATTAAGAACCTGCCGAATGCCTGGGCCATTGGATCTTGAAGCCAGATAAGAGAAATTTCTGTAGCAATGTAATTTATAAAGCAGCCAAAGGATTGTAATCTTAAATGACGTTATATAATGAATGGAAGAAGACTGGCTTTAAATGAATGGAAACTTTATCTTCAAAACGGCCCACACCAATTAGAAGTGATTAAACTACATGCTCACCTATAGCTTTGTACAAGTTAACATAACCATGCAGAACAGAGAAGTTTTTCCCCCCTCCAATTCACAGTAAGCCATGCTCATTGCATTACATGCAAATTTGATCTACAGATTATTACTTCAAACAATAATGAAGGTTTGCAAAGAATATCACTGCCAAGAAGCTAAATTTGGCCAAGATATTAGGAAAACTGCCTGCTTTATTCACTATAACCTGCACAAAAATCAACACATGACAAGTTCAGTAGTATCTACACAATTCACCATTAAGGCAGCGCCGGCGATACTTGTGGTAGACATGTTGTGTGAAGCCATTTTCTTTCAGGAGTTCATGGGAAGGATGCTGGAACTTAGGCAATGACTGTGGGGTGCAGCCATAGCTGCCGATAGCTGGGGTGCCTTCTGAAGGACTGGAACTAGATAAAATTTTGAAAAAATTGTGTCAATATAAGAACGAACTGCTCAAATGTTCAGAAGCAAATACAGACACATTACAGTCAATCAGACTTTAATCTAACAAGCTTTTTTTTTTGAAAAAGTCTTAATTGCTAATTAAGGAATTATTCTGAGTAAAGAGGACATCGATTTATGTGGAAAAAGAGCAGCTCATACAGTTTCTTCAACAGGATCTCTCATCTTTTGTTCTTCAACTTCAATGAAAATCATTATGTCTTTTAGTACCTGATGGATGCTGTTCGAGGTCTATGCTCCCGAGAATCCATCACCCAACCAACATGACATTCCATTGGGGGATTTGAACTGTGCCGTGTTTTCCTTTTCCGGGGTGTCTGTAAGAAGCAGAAGGAGCACATGACAGGTTTTGTATGAAGGTTCACAAAGACTTCTAGTTGAGTCAAGAGATGCCTAATATCTATGGGCATATAGAAGGAGCTGAGCGCAGGCCTTACCTTGGCGTCTATCAATCTGCCTTCTTTAACCACTGGGTAAAACCGAGGTGTCTGTGTGGGGTCTTTCAGTTGAGGTGTACGAGGGGTCCGAGGAGTTCTTGCATTGCGATAGTTTGGGGATTCTGGAACAGTTGTTGGCAAAGATCGGGCAATGGTTGAAGGTTCAGGCACACCAAAGAGTTTATTTGCCAGAGCATCAGTTGGAACTACAATGAAAAAAAAAACAGTAATGATTAAACTATGTTTATACAGAAAAAAATAAAAACATCAGCATCCATGCTCAAAAACTGTTTTTTTTTCCATTTCCTTTTAAGAAAAAGAAGTGAAAGCAACAAAGTTTTAAAAAGCAAGCATAAAATGATGGATTTGTCCCCTGAAATAAATATAAGATTTTTAGTGTATGCTGCTCAAGGTCACCTTGCGTAAGATGGGTGGGTATATTAATTTGATAAACAATAAAATGAAATAGGAAGACCTTCTTCTAGAAGCTTTACAGGAGGAGGAGGAGGAGGAGGAGGAGGAGGAGGAGGAGGAGGAGGAGGAGGAGGAGGAGGAGGAGGAGGAGGAGGAGGAGGAGGAGGAGGAGGAGGAGAAGAGAGCAGCAGCTTAAAAATACAGCAGTGAGGACTGAATGTTTGTCAAAAGATCCTATGTGGAAGAAGCCTACTGAAATTTGTTTAATAGGTGAGTCTGTGCAAACTCATACCTTGCTGGAACCTGGGTGGTCCTGGGGGAACTTCTTGATTTGGATCAACAGGAGGCTCAGGGGTAAGTGTGTCAAACTGCTCTCTGCTGATCATATTCACCTTCTTGAAGTTTTCTACTTCTTGCTACATTTCAAAAGATCACAAATGAAAATTAAAATACATGACTAATCTCGGTAAATTGGGAACAAGGAAAGTGGGTCCCTAAATAGGTAACTATCAAGAATAACTGCACATGGAGTTTCAAAATATCAGTGGTGATGTATATCTCACCTTCTCAGTGTAAGACAAATCATCAGAATTTTTTTAAAAAAACTTCTGTGTACAGTTTAGTTAAGGAATTCCACATAAGACTAAAATCAATGAAATTGTGACAAATGTTCATTTTTAGATGTCTGCTTCTCATTCATATACATCAGAGACAGGTTAAAAAAGTAATAAAAGAGTTCATGACAGTAACATTCTGACTTCCTCTTCACATTATTTTAACTATTTTTTTCCATGCTCAGACAGCTCATCTTTAGAGTCACATTCAGGAACTGAGAAATTTCAGGAGCAACTGACTAACAGGAGAGACACACAAAATGGACAATTTAATGCCTTTCTCTCATCAACTCTATGTATGAACATCTCAAATACAATTTATTCAATTACGTTTTATTGAGCCCACAACTATCTAATGATTCTGTATTACCTTCTAGTATAAACATCCTCAGATAATATGCCACAAAGTACTCTACAAATCTTCCTGCATTCACCACTGAATTTTCTTTCATCAAGCTAGAAGTAATAGAGAAGTGCTGCAAAAGTCTGCTGTTTATTCTAAGAATCTTACTGCTATCTCTGGTCAGCAATATAGGTAGTCCTCAAATTACAACCACTTTTTCAGTTCAAAGTTACAAAGGCACTGAAAGTATATAGGATTGGTCCAGTTCCTGCCGTCACAACACCCATGCATTTGTGTGATCACAATTCAGGCACATGGCAACCAGCTCACACATATGATGGTTGCAGCCTCCTGCAGTAAGGTGATCATTATTTGCAGCCTTCCCTGCCAGCTGTCCACAGCAAACAAAATTGGGTAATTGGCAGAGAAAGTCACACATTCCTTCCATGCCTTGCTCTAGCTACTTTTTCTCCCAAGGAGCCCTGCTACAGAAGACAAGATCCCAGGGATCTCGTCCTCCACACCACCCCGTTCTGCCCTCCTTCCTAGCACTTCTTTGTCTGCAACCCCTGCTGGCTGGCTTGCACTGTGTAGCACCTGTACACTCTGTAACACCTGCTCATGGTGAACACACACAACCCCACAGCACCCACATTCCTTGTCTGGGATTCTTGCTCTTCCCATTTAACAATTCATGTAATCCTGGTATTAGGACAACAACTTGGAATACCATCACGAAGTGATAAGGAACGTTGGACTTACCTGAATGTTCTTTCTATGTGCGCTGCAGGAGAATCCAAGCATGGGTTAAATTCCTCTAATTAGCCAGTGACAGAATTTGCCAGTTGCAAATTCTTTGGCCATTGCTGTGCCCTGATCTCTGGCTGGATAGTAGTAGCCATTGCAAGGACTTCACGTGTAAGCAAGCCCAATGGACTATCATCAAACAGGATATCATCTTCCCTAATATTCAGGAAAGCAGGACTGCTTAAGGCCTTTATTTGTACCACCATGTTCCTTATGCTGCTTAGGCGTTCCTGGGACAGGAAGACCTGTGACGTCTGCATATTGATCATCGGTCCTAGATGGGTGATGATGGTGGAAGGTATAATGTGGCTTTTCTCCTAGTTCACAGAAAACCCATAAGCCTGGAGAGTTTGGACCGTGATTTGAAGGTCCTGTTCTGCTAGCTTCAAAGATGACAAATGAATTAAGACATTGTCTAGATAGAATTGGAGCCTTCTGGGCTTCGCCTACAGATGAGCTCCGATGATATCCAATAGTTTGGTGAACATTTGTGGGGCCGAGGAAAGGCCGAAAGGCAGTGACCTGTTCTGCCAATGAATGCCTACAAAGGAAAACCTGAAATCTCCTGTGGGACAGTCTGATTGGTACATGGAGATATGCCTCCTTGAGATCTATTGAAGTTAAAAGATCTCCCTGTCTGATGCAACCCAGGATGGTATGCAGGGATTGCATCTTGAACTTTTTGTACTTTATGCGTACACTGAGGTCCTTAAATTTAAAATGGCTCTCTGCCCCCCTGAACTTTTGGGAACCAGAAAGAGGACCGAATAAAACCAGAGGCCCTGTTGTTCTACTGGCACCGGTTCGATGGCCCTGATTTCCAGTAAGTGCTGGATCTCGGCCTCCAATAATGCCCTGAATGAAATGATGTGGGATGGAGCAAAACTCTAGAGTGAACCTGAACCTCACTGTTTGCAATGCCCAAGCATCTGTCGTAGTGTCTTGCCATTGGCTGGCAGACATTCTCAATCGCCCACCAATAGGAATGTGTGACTGAGAGTCACTTTGAGCGGCAGTAAGGTCGGGTACTGGCTCCCCAAAAGGACTGTTTGGATTGGGGCTGTCGAGCTCTATCCCGGAACAATGACCTGTCTTGTGCCCTGTCCATACTCTGTGGGTAAGGCCGCTGGTAGTGTGGGGCAGGTAATCCTGCCTCTGAACTATGAAAGGGCTGCCTCTGATGATAGGAAGTAGGCCTCCTGTCCACTCTTTTGTAAAGATGTGGAAGGGCCTTCCTCTTATCTTTTCCGTCCACTAGGATGGGGTCTAACACTTCTCCAAAAAGCGGCCCTCCTTTGAATGGGGCTGATGCTAACCTCCATTTTGATTTCATGTCAGCTTGCCACTGACAAAGCCATAATAAGCGCTTGGAGGTAACATTAGATGCCAGGGCCCTTGAGGCAAAGTTGGCCACATTAAGGGTCGTATCAGCTGAGTATTCGGCAGCAGAATTACTACTATCAGAATCAATGTGATCTGCCATTATTGCTGGAATTGTTGTTATGAAATGCCTCGAGAAGCCCATAGTAATTAATCCCTAAAGAGAAAACTTTTATCACTAATCAAGAATGCAGGTACTCACTGTGCAGTCCAGGCCACAGAATTAGCACCAAACTGGCAACACATTTTGTACGCGCAAATCAGGCTGCAGATGCAGCTGCAGTGGCAAAGGCGTGAAACCGGCAACATAGTTACAAACGCCACACTAAAAGCGAGTGAAAACTGGCAACACGGTTTACTTGTGCGTTCTGGCTGCCTTCCTTGCTCCAAACCGAATCCTCGGTTGCTGGAGGCCTTGTATGATCATTGGACTCCGCCGAGCCTCCTGGTCCCAATTTGCCGCTTGCTACGACTCCGATCATAGCTGCTGCCCTCAAAATGGCGGCTATCAGCTTCCTGATCACAGCATGGCACTGCCAATCACACTCCCAATACCTTGCCGCCAGCAGGATCTTCAACCTTTGGCCAAAGTCTCGATCCGTGAAAAACCGAGTCCGATCACCTCCGTGGCCTCTGCCACCCCGGTAGCTAAAAATGGCCCGCCATGCGGCAAAGGCAGCTAAGGCACCGATCTTAGCGCTGCTCCCAGCGCGAAAGGCAGCTCTCTGACTCTCTCAGCAATCCGGCTAACTGTAGCAACAATTACAAATTTGAAATGTCCAATATCCTAATTAATTAATTAATTAATTTGTGGAAGCAACTCAAGTTAAGTCCCTCTATGTCAACTGGCCAAAGAATTTGCAACTCAATCACTGGCCAATTAGAGGAATTTAACCCATGCTTGGACTCTCCAAACAGCGCACAGGAGAACATTGCACTTCACAGTTGCATTGCTTAGTGACAGAAATTCTGGTCCAAATTGCTGTTGTAACCCAATAACTACCTTAAAGAACTATTTTGATCTGCTCCAAATTAGTACCTTTAGTGACCACCAGAAAACCCAAATGAAGCCTGTTGAGCACCATAAATTTTAACTATGGATCCAATTCTCTCTTTTAAGCTCATAGATATAATAAGAGCTTCCGAATTTACCAAGCCAATTTAGTACCATGTGTCTTACCCAATCAATACTGTGGCTAGCAAAAACCATCTTCCTTGTTTTACATTCCCAATTTTGAAGATGGTTCAATACCTATTATGAAATAAATTAACTAGTCCCACCAAAACTTCGGTTGCCCAATCTATTTATCCCAGCAAGCTGAAACCTACCTGAGACGTTGTGAGAAGAAGTTACCACAGAAACAGCAAAGTTGACACAATAAGGCGAACCATTACCATTTTAGAGAATAGCTGACTGAAAGTGCAGACTGATCTTTGTGCAGACTAACATGAAGATATAGTCAAAAGATGTCATCAAAAATATGGTGATGATTCCAGCTCTACTATAGAAAATGGTACCTCGGACTTTTAATTTAGCATCTTCTCCCATATTTCCAAAAGTACAAGTAAAAATTACTTTAGTAAGCATTAGGATTTACACCAATTACAAGTAGTCTTTTTTTTATAACAACAAATGGTTCAAGACCCATTCAAAATTACAACAGGGCTGAACAAACAGGAATTCTCTCATTTCTGCAGACTGGCTGCAAATGCCCTGAGCCAAATTCTGCTTAGATTTTGGGACAGATCTTTTTCAGCCAGTCTCTTTGAAAGCGAAAGGGCTGCCCATCAGATTGATTTCTCCACATGAAGGGCAGAGTCCCTTTGCCAATCAAAAATTAGAGGGGCAAAATAACACAGCAACAGAATAATATAAGAACCTGCTTTACAGAAAAGGACTGAAAAAATGCTGTATAAAGCAGCAGAGGGCTGCAAGTTCAAGGATAGCAGAGAAATCTGAAAAAATATATTCCTGAATGTAATTTCTATTTAGAAATAGGCATGCTTGGAGTCACATACAATGCATTCCGAAACTGTTCAGACCCCCTTCACTTTTGTCAATTTTGTTATGCTTATGCCTGATTTTACAGTTGTTCAAATTCATTTTTTCTCATTAATCTACACTCAGTATCCTATAAGGACAAAGTGAAAACAGAATTTTAGAAATGTCTGTAAACTTGTAAAATGAAAAAACTGAAATATCAATTGGCGTAAGTATTCAGATCCTTTGCAACATTGAAATTTAGCTCAGGTGCCTCCCATTTCTCTTTATCATTGCTGACATGTTTCTACAGTTTGGAGTCCACCTGTGGTAAATTACATCAATTGGACATGATTTGGAAAGGCACTCACCTCTCTATAGAAGGCCTCACAGCTTACAATGCATACTGTAGCAGAGCAAAAGTCATGAGGTCAAAGGAACTGCCTGCAGAGCTCAGAAACAGGATTATTGCAAGGCACAGATCTGGGGAAGGCTACAATAAAATTTCTGCTGCACTAACAGCACAGCGGCCTCCATAATTCTCAAATGAAAGAAGTTTGGCACAACCAGCAATCTTCCAAAAGCTGGTCACCTGGTCAAATGGAGCAATCAGAAGAGAAGAATCTTAGTAAGAGAGGTGACCGAGAACCCAATGGTCACTCTGACTGAGTTCCAGAGATACTGTGTGAAGATGGGACAGATTTCTGGAAGGATAATCCTCACTGCAGCCCTCCACTGATCTGGGTTTTATGACAGAGTGGCTAGACCAGTGGCTCTCAACCTTTATAGTGCTGTGACCCCTTTAATACAATTCCCCACGATGTGGCGACCCCAATCATAATATTATTTTCATTTTGAATTTATTGCGCCTGAAGCCGTATTGGCTAGCGATCTGAACTGCTTGTGATTGCCTTGAGGACGGAGGCATTAAAGCAGAGACTCCTCCCCTATTAAGTTTATTGCGCCTGAAGCCGAATTCGGCTAGCGATTTGAAGAGCCTGCAGCTGGCTTGTGGAGTCAACCATTGGAGCGTGATTCTTCGACTCACAAGTATACTTCCCATATTTCTGATGGTCTTAGGCGACCACTGGCAAATCGTCATTCGACCCACAACGGGGTCCCGACCCACAGGTTGAGAACCGCTGGGCTAGACCAAAGCCTCTCCTCAGTGCAGAACACATGAAAGCCCACTCTCCTAGACTGTGAGGAACAAGACTCTCTGGTCTGATGAAATCAAGATTGAATTGTTTGGTCTCAATTCTAAACATTGGAGGTAACCAGGCACTGCTCATCAACTGCCCAATATCATCCCAACAGTGAAGCATGATGGTGGCAGCATCATGCTGGGAGGGGGGGGTGAGTTGTTTTTCAGCAGCAGGGACTGGGAGACTGGTCAGGGTTAAGGGAAAGCTGAATGGAGCAAAGTACAGGGATATCCTCAATGAAAACCTGTTCCACAGCATTCAGACCTCAGACTGGGCCATAGGTTCACTTTCCAACATGATAACAATTCTAAGCACACAACCAAGACAGCTTAGTGACAACTCTGTGATAGTCCTAGAGTGGCCCATCCAGAGCCTTGAGATGAACCCTACTGAACATCTCCGGAGGGTCCTGAAAATGACTGCCCACCGATGGTCGCCATCCAACCTGACTGAGATTGAGGGGATTTGCAGAATGGCAGAAAATCCCCCAATCCAGGTGTGCAAAGCTTGTTGCGTCAGATCTAAAGACTCAACGCTGTAATTGATGCCAAAGGTGCTTCAACAAAATACTGAAAGATCTGAATACTTATGCCAATGTGATATTTCTGTTTTTTCTATTTAATAAATTTACAGACATTTCTAAAATTCTGTTTCACTTTGTCATTATGGGGTACTGAGTATAAATTAATGACCAGAAAAAAGTGAATTTCAGCTGCAGATGCAGCGTAACAAAACTGACAAAAGTGAAGGGGGTCTGCATACTTTCTGAATGCACTGCATAAAGAATCACTTCTGTTCAAATATATATTAGAATGCTGGCATATATAAGAACAAACATCATCAGTCTAGATGTTCTATAACAGAATGCTATTACCTAAAATTGATCCTTTCAATCAGAGAGCATGTCAAACACAGTCTAGGTGTCAAATTTGATTTCTTTGAGGGCCGCATCAGGGTTGTGTTTGACCTTGGGAGGGCCAGCAGAGGGGCGTGGCCAGCTCAATGTCACTCGTGTTGGGAGTGCCTGTGGTGATCCAAGCGCTCTGCCAGCGAAAATGGGCTCCTGAGTTCCATTTTCACCTGCAAGGGCCTCCTGCAATCCTCTGCCAGCGAAAATAGAGCTGAGGAAGGCGCTCATTTTTGCTGGCAGAGGCACCATGGGCTGGTCCTTCGCTGTTTCCGGGGCAGCCCCATGGGCCAGATCTAAGCACTCCGTGGGTCAGATCCATACCGTGGATCTTCAGTTTGACACACCTGGTTTAGATTGTAGTATTCCCTACAATCTAAACCAGGTGTGTCAAACTGAAGATCCACGGTATGGCGTGAAGCTGATGGAAATTTATACCAATTCTTCAACAAATACAAACATCACGTTTAAAAAATCTAAGTAACAAAAAGGAAAGATGTGTTTGACATGCTCTCTGACTGAAAGGATCAATTTTAGATAATAGCATTCTGTTATAAAACATAGGTGATGGTAACTTGTTATTTAAAATCTATAACCAGAAGCTGGCTAATTTCATCCCCAGTGACATGATATAAATGTAACAAGTGTGTCCTCACATTTTCAGGTTGAGAATACAGAATTTTACTAGGGATGAAAAGCTGTTTTCCAAAAATCAGCATAATATCTATACTATTTCTATAACACTTCATATAATAATTCTAGCAGGTATACAATGAAGTCACTATAGAAGCTGAAATAATCATACTAACTACATTAAAAGAACAAAGAAGGCACTGTAACAAACCCAAAGAAATATCTGCCCACTAATATGCTATGTTGATAAAAAGCCTTTCACACCTTTTCATGCCTAAAAAAGATTAAGAAAAATATTCTGTAACCAAGAATGATCAAGTGGCTATTGTGCTTGAGATCAATCTATATAGTAGTAGGAAATAATTGGTAGAACTTCCTCTCCAAAGCACTCTGCAGATACAGCTAGCTTGTCACAGTATAGCCAAAAAACATATGCATATGTCTGACAGTATAAAGGTAAAGGTTTCCCTTGTCATTTCCAATTCTAGGAGGCAGTGCTCATCTCCATTTCTTAGCCAAGGGAGCCAGTCTTATCCAATGATGCTTCCATGGTCATGTGGCCTGCATGACTATATGCTGAGTCACACAGAACACTGTTACCTTCCCACTGTAGAGGTATTTATCTGTCTATGGAGATTCTCAGTCATCCAAGTCAAAGTAGTCCCAAAGGTGCTTTTTCAAAAGGCAATTGGGCTTTTTTTCCCCTGAAGACGTTTAGGTTCTCATCCAAAAAGCTTCTTCAGTTCAGAACTGAAGAAACTTCTTAGATGAGAAGCAAAATGTCTTCAGGGGAAAACAAAGTCCAATTGCCTTTTGAGAAAGCATCTTTGGGACTACCTATCTAATCACATTTGCATGCTTTCGAACCGCTTGGTGCGCAGCAACCGGAACAATGATGGGAGTTCACCCCATTCCAGTTCCGGGTCTTGAACCTGGACTGTCAGCTTTCCAACTGATAAGGTCACATCTTTAACCACTGAGCCATTTCGCTATCTGAGAGCATTATTGGTTTTTAAAGAAAACAGCTCTAATCAAAAGGAAATTGCACCCAAAATAGAAGCATAACTGCAGACAATCTGACATTCATAAATCCATTTGTAATCGATTCCTCACCCATGATATCTGATAAGATAAAAGGTAAGGCATTCCAAAGTATTAAGATGTGAGAAAGTTAACTGATGATTAAAGGAGCCCCACCAAAGAAATGCCTGATAGACTCAGTAAACATCCGTTTTCTGAATCTACCCTTTGGTTAAGTTTTCTTGATATGCATATTCATATAGCTGGGTGGGCAAAATGGCTTTATACTAGTATATTGGTTCAGGTTTTATAATGCACTCGGGACTTTTGCCTAGTCCCATCTACATTATATTCATTTCATGTTGAATGGGATAATAAACCCGATTCTCACCTTTATCTGAGAATATTCTGGTTCAAACTGTTCTGTCCATAGGTCCTGTTCATAGTAGTATAGTCCATCATTGATCACTTTGGCCAATTCTGAGCTCATCTTTGCCCTGGAAGTGTGGTTGCCTGTTCTGTCTCCCCCTGGATGACGGCGTAGATAGGGGGGTGTTTGTGTTACAATCAAAATTTTATTCACGTCCCTGTCATCAATCTCATAGTCTGAATCTTCATCTGACCAATCAGTGAAGGTGTTTTTACGACCATCCATCTGTTCCATTTCCTCATCAAAAAGGAAGTCCAACTCCTCTGGCTCATCCTGATCCTTCTGCTTCAGTGGTGTTCTAGACTCTTCTGTTTTCTGGTACAAAGAAATGTTGTTAAGATAGGAGTTAGTGGAGTACTAAGCTTTACTACAATACTAACAGAAAAACAACAATGAATTCTCAGTTTCGTCCTCAAGATAAATAACTCAGAAGTTTCACCTGCAATACATGACTTGAAAACAAAGTCTATTTCATTTAATCCTGCATCACACGACACACCAGCCCACACAGGAAGACTAAGAGAAGGGCAGAACAATACAGGTAGTCCTTGCTTAATGTCCATTCATTCAACAACTATTGAAAGTGATGACAGTAGTGAACGAAGGGACTTATGACTGGTCTTCAAAGTTTTGGTCATTGCAGTGCCCTCGTGGTCTCATGACAAAACTCAGGTCCATTTCAGATTTATGAATGCCTTTGGCCATTCACCTACCTACTGCCACTAATTGCTCCCATCAACGGCAGTTGTGCCATCTCAGCTGGAGTTTATTTTGTGCCCTATCCAGGGCCCTTTTTTGCAAGAAAGAAGGCCCTGAGATGAACAGAGGGTCTCGCTGGTGAACAAACAGAAGCCCAGGGCAGGGTGTGAGGGAAGCCCCAAGTGTGGTGCCAAAGAAGAAGCTGGTATAAAGGCAGGCAGGGCTAGGCATTAAGAGCAGCAGACAGCCAAAAGGGAAGAGGAGGCAGTCCTTTATGTTACCAAGGCTCAGGGCCGGGAGGGATCAAGCCAGAAACAAGTTGGATTCTAATGGGTTTTTGCTAATGAATTCAGTTAATGACAACACCAGGGACTGCCAGGATTGCCATTCCTAAATGATGGGCTTCCTAAATGATGGGCTCCGATGTCATCTCATTTTACAACAGCATCACTTAGAGATAGACATTTTGGTCCCAATTACCATCATTAACCAAGGATTACCTGTATGTACTTTTGGCAATCAAAAGTTGCATTAAAACATTATTTTTGTAGCTTTGCCAGAGTTTCTCTGTCTGAAGTATAAAAAAAAAAAGAAGTCCGGCATTGGAGTTGCACAAATGGTTCAAATTTCAAACACAAACCTATTCAGTTTTGAATTCAATCCAGATCTCCAAAGGCAGAACATATCCCTATCTAGCATATTTAATGAAATTAAGGTTAGAATGTTATATTAGTCAATCTCTTAAAAATCTTCTGTCTTATGTAAGGTAAAAAAAGGTAAAGATATCCCTGCGGGTTTTATCCCGCTAGTTGTGACTGACTTTTTAGTCTGTTTTCTGCATCTGTCATTAAATCCTGTAGAAAGTCTGGCCTCCAATGCTATTCATTGGTTACCTTGGGTCTGATGGGAGATGGTCTAGGCCTCTTCTTCACTTCAATCCATGCCTCTGAGTCCAAGTCAGGCAAGCTGGCAGAAAGACCTTTAGGCATTGTCTTCAAATTAGTAACTTCCTCTGTCTTGCTTGGCATGGGACTAGCAGAGCGGGGAGAACCAGGAGCAGATTCTGGAACATGAATTTAGATAAAGTATCTGTACATGCAAATTACTTCTTTTGCAAAATATCAACAAAAATAACTCAATAATATAAATTAGCCTTGGATGAAAAGGAAATAAAGAAATAGCACTCCAACCCGAGAGCCAACTTTTAGTTTTAAAACAAATGAACAAGATCATGTCATTTATATATTTTAATTCTAATTTGCATTAACTATGTATAAAACATGTAAGCTATGTCATGTAATTTTTATCAGAGTTTTACTTGGCCTTTCATTTTTATAAAACCAGCCCAACTTTACTTTTTGCCAACTGGGATGTCAAATTCCTTACAATAAGGTGAATTAATACTCTAATATTTATTTAAATTTTCACTCTATTTCTACCCTGATCTTGGCTACTTAACTTTTTTCTTATCCACTTTTCTAACATAATCCCCTGACACATCATATAGCACCTGTCCAACCCCATCTGAATGCTTTGCATTATCATCAGAAAAATACAACTGGAAGACATATTATGAAACAGACAGAAACCTGTTTGATCACTACAAAATGTATTAGCAGCATACTCATAACATGAGCATAAGGAGCAAGTTTGTACATCCCAATGTCAGGATTTCAAAATGGGGAGCTTTCAAAGACAAACAAAAATGCACTTGAGTTATTCTTTATCCAGATTACATGCTTAGGTGTTGACAACAGATAACTTAAGCCAAATGGAACAATAACTGGCATGAGCAAGGCAAGCTAGTTGTACTCCCAGTCTACTGCTATTCAATGCACAAAATTTTATTCTAAGAGGTTTCATAAAATGTTCAGTCATATCTGCTATGAAGTAATAAAAGAAATGATTTCAAGATTTATAGAGACGTTTGGTTCAGGCAAGATTTGGGGCCTGTCATATGTCAAGGAGGAGAAATTATTCCAGAGACCAGATCAACCACATATAAGGTCCTAGTTCCCATAAGATGACAAGATTTAAATAAGAGAAACTTACATTCTTTCCCTGTGGGAGCATGTGGAGCAGGTAATCAGCTTTGGGAGAAGGTGGTCCCTCAAGTAACGTAGTACTATGTAATGTAGGGTTTTAAAGACAATCAGCAGCAGCTTGAATTGCAATTGGAAGTCTATCAGCTTGCAGCAGAGCAGCGGTGTTACATGGGCATAATGTCCATCCTGCTGCATTCTAGACCAAGGGAAGCTTCCATATGATTTTCAAGGACACACCCTGTACAACTGTGTGTAAGCCCAATTGGGAGGTGACCAAGGATACGTGACTAAGAGCAGAACCTCCAAGCCCAAAAATAGGCATAAAAAATATCCTGGCCACAGCTGCCTCCAGCTCTTTTACTAGGAGCACATCCAGATTGCTTAAGGTAGGGCATACCACCACTTCTTTCAGAGCTAAGACTAACTCCAGAATCACAAAGCAGTGGGCTGTCCATATTGCCCAAATCCAAATCACATAGCGAGTGCCCCAAAACAAAAGGAATGTTGTACTCACCTGAATGTTTGTTCCATGTGCACTGCATGAGAATCCAAGCAATGGGTGATATCCTTGTCTGATTGGCCAGAGACTGAGTGTAATTTGTTTAGTCATGCCTCTTCCTTCCTGTTTAGCTCCAGTTTGTTGATGATGGTCTGGTACTAGAAAAGACGTAACCTGTAATGAGATAAAAATAGACTCCCCCGGACCCTGGACCCCCTCTGGAATGTTAGGGAGGGGTTGGGCTCTCATGCAGCACCCACAGAACGAACATTCAGGTGAGTACAACGTTCCTTCTCCTGTGCACTGCTTAGAAAGTCCAAGCAGTGGGATATGCCCAAGCTAAGTATCCCTAGGGTGGGGAGTAGAGACCTCCAGGGTCCTGTCGACTGGAAGAACCTGCTGCAAGACCCGTCTCCCAAAGGCCACCTCTGCTGAGGCAAACATGTCAGGTTTGTAGTTTCTGATGAAGGAAGAAGGCAATGCCCAAGTGGCTGCCCTACAGATCTCTAGTATAGAGGCCTGAGTGGCCCAAGCCACAGTTGTGGCTGCACTTCTTGTAGAATGGGCCGTAATGCGGCCCGGAATATGTCAAGCCTGATGATCGTAAGCCAGATAAATACAGGCCTTGAGCCAGCGACCAATGGTGGATGGAGTCACCTTTATACCCAGGGATCTGGGCTGAAAAGAGATGAATAACGTCTCTGTCTTCCTGAACGTCCTGGCAATGTATATGCACAGGGTTCTACAGACATCTAAGGTGTGCCACCGGCATTCTCTGGGATGTTTGGGATTTGGACAAAAATCCGGTAAAATAACCTGCTTGGCCCGGTGGAACCAAGAATTGATTTTTGGCACTGATGTCAGGTCCAGGCGGAGGATGACTCTGTCAGGATGTATAATATACAGATCCTTCTGTACTGAGACAACCGTCAGTTCCGAGATTCTTTGAGCAGAAGTGATGGCGATGAGAAAGGCGACCTTAAGGATCAGAAGCCTGAGGCTGGCGGAATCAATGGCTCGAACGGAGAGGATGTGAGTGCCTGTAAGACTAGAGACAAATCCCAAGATAGGTATCTGTGAACAGGTGGAGGTCGCAGATTGGAAGCCCCTTTCAAAAAGCTATGAACCCTCGGGTGTTGGGAGAGGGTTGAAGCTCCCTCGCAGGATAGAATAGTTGCCAAAGCGGCTACTTGTCTATGGAGGGTATCAACCACTAATCCTGCCTCTAACCCTTCCTGCAGGAAGTCCAATACCTGAGGTACAAAGGCCAATGTTGGGGCTAGCTCCTTTCTAGAGCAGCAGCGGCAAAAGGAATTCCACATTGCTTTGTATATGTGGGTCGTCAACAGATGTCGGGAAGCAAGGATGGTAGAGATTACCTTCCTAGATCCTTTTTTAGGGTCTCCCTCTCAAGTGCCAGACGGCCAGCTGAAACCATTGAAGTTCTGGGCATAGCATGTCCCCCTGGCTGAGGGAGATCCTGTCTAGAAGAATCCTCCAGGGAGGTGATATTGATAGGGACAATAGTTCTGCGAATCAGGTCCGTCTGGGCCAGTGAGGAGCTATGAGGAAAACCTCTACTCCTTCCTCCAGGATCTTCCTGATGACCCTCGGTATTAGAGGTATAGAGGGAAATGCATACAATAGGCCCTGTGGCCATGGGCAATGGAGTCTGTCCGTCCCTTTGGCTCCTGGGGATTGGAATCTGGTATAGAACCATGGAAATTGTGTATTCGCTGGGCTGGCAAAAAGATCTACTTGGGGTGGGCCGAATTTGGTTAACAGCTGGAGGAACAGATCTGGATGAAGTTTCCATTCTGCCAGATCAATGGTCTGTCTGCTCAACCAATCCGCTTGGAGATCCCAGAGATGTGTTCCGTCCGCAGGGAGGACAAGTGCTTCTCTGCCCACAGACCTATCACAGAAGTTTTGCGCATCAGTGTCCTGGAGCGGGTGCCTGACGGTTCACATGCACTTTGACTGTGACATTGGCCGTCAATAACAGCACGTGGTGCCCTGACAGTTGATCTTGGGCGGCTCTCAGTTCCAGCCAGTTGATGTCTTTGAGGAGGTCGTTTGGAGACCACTGACCCTGGGTCACTTGAGATTGTAGATGAGTACCCCATCCAAAAAGACTGGCGTCTGTGGTCAGGGTTAGGCGAGGGTGCTCTTTGAAGGAACACCCCTGCTCTACGGCTGCTGACGTCCACCACTCCAAGGATCTGATTACCTTGAAGGGAACTCTGATCCGTTTGGGGGAGTTGCTGAGGCCCACCCGTTGACTTGGTAATAGAAACCATTGAAGAGGTCAGGAGTGCAACCTCGCCCAAAGTACAATCTGAAGGCAGGAAATCATTTTGCTTAACAATTGGGAAAGAAGAATCAATGGTACCTTTTGAGGGTTCTGACTTGCCTGATGGTAGTACGGATGCTGGAGCGACGCTCCTGGGAGAAGAAGATGAGGCTTGCCTGAATGTCGATCCTTGCTCCCAGATGGACCAGGTTGGTGGAGGGGTCATGTGACTCTTTTCCCAATTCACAGTGAACCCATGTTCTTGGAGGGTTTGAACCGTGATCTGGAGGTCTAGACTCGCCTGCTGAGGGAAATGAGGACAGGACCAAAATGTCATCCACATAAAATAACAAACATATGGGTTTTGACTGCAAGTGAGCAGTCACCACGTCCAGAAGTTTTGTGAATATTCTGGGGGCGGACGAGAGTCCAAAGGGCAGAGATTTGTTATTGGTAATGTAGTCCCGCGTAGGAGAACATGAGGACTTCTTGTGGGACGGTCTGATGCAGATAAGCCTCTTGTAGATCTATTGATGTCAAGAGATCTCCCTGTCTGATGCAACCCAGAATGGTGTGCAGGGATTTCATTTTGAAGCGTTTGTACTTGATGTGTATCTTTTTCAGATCTAGGATGGCTCTGTTACCGCCTGATTTTTTTTGCACTAGAAAGAATATCAAATAGAAGCCAAACCCCTGGTGTTGAAGAGGTACAGGTTCTATGGCCTGAATAGCCAGCAGATGCTGGATTTCAGCTTCCATCAGAGACCTCTTGGTGGGATCCCGTGAGACGGAGCATTGGATGAACCGTCAAGGAGGTTTTGAACTGAACTCTAGGGTAAGACTAAGTGTTTGCAATGCCCAGGCATTTGAGGTCGAGATTTACCAGCAATTTGCGAATCTGCTCAGGTAATCGCCTATGGGATTGCCTATATCGGGACAGTCATTTGTTCCAACGGTAAGATCGGTAACCAGCTCCCTGAAAGGGACATCTGGTCTGTAGCTGTCTAGAGCGATCCCAAAAGGAAGGTCTGTCCTGCAGCCTGTCCCTGGTTGGTAGAAAGGACCTTTGGTAACCCGGGCTTTGAAACTCCATGTCAGAAGCACGAAAGGGCTGTCTACGGTAAGGAAAACCAGTTCGTCTGTCATCTCAACTGTAGATGTGGGGAAGAACCTTCCTCTTATCCTTACCCTCTACCAAAACAGGGTTTAAGGCTTCCCCAAAGAGAGAGCCGTCCTTGAATGGAGCCGCCACTACCCACCATTTTGTTTTCACTTCAGCCTGCCAGTGCATCAGCCATAATAGGCATCTGGAGGTGACATTGGACGCTAAGGCTTGTGAAACAAACTTTGCTGAATTGAGGGTCCTGTCTGCTGAATATTCTGTGGCAGCAATTAGTTTATTATGTCGTGTTGCAGGCGGGTGTCTTCAGGGGACGCCCAGGACTGCACTTGATGAAGCCAGATTGCGGATGTCCTAGAGAAAAAGGATGCAGCTGTGGTGGAACGAATGGCCCAGGCAACTCCTGGGTGGGTCTTATGAGCAGCGAGCTCCGCCCTTCGGTCCTCAGTTTTCAGGCCCTCAGCTGAGTCGGAAGGATGTTAGATGAAGCCACGATGGCCATCAGAACATCCACGGTTGGAAATTTGAGAAGCTCTTCAAGTTCTTGTTCCACCATGTACATTTTCTGATCCATGCCACTAGGGGCAGAGATGGACCCGGGCTGATTCCACTGTCACTGTAAGAAATCAACAAAGAACTTGGGCGATGGAACGGCCTCTTGCTCTGTGACAGGCTTGGTAAAAAGAAGAGCCATGGGATCTTGAGGGTCCAAAGATCCCTCAGGTTGCCCAATAAGTGCCCCCATATTAACTGTTGTCCTTGCCTTATAGAATAAGGTTTTAAACAGATCATGACGGAACAGACCCGTGGCAGCGGGCTTACCTGAGATGATCCTTTCATCCTCAAATAGATTATAATCCATCACATCCTCTTCTCGCCCATAAATGACATATCACTTTGCTGAGAAGGTGAAGAGAATGAGGGTCTAGAACTGCGTTGGCGAATCTTCCGTGTTCTCGCGTGCCGCCCACGTGCCAGAAGTGGCACGAAAAACTGTCCCAAGACGTGCGCACCTTCACCGCCTCCCATCGCGTTCCTGTGGTCAAATGCGCGCCGGCCAGCTGGCCATCATGCACACAGTGCTGGCGACTCCGGAAGTGCAGCAGTCCATCATGCATGTGTGATGGCGAACCTCCGGCACGCATGCTGCCTCGCGCATGTGCGGTCCGCCAGCACTGCACGCACACAATGGCCAGCTGACTGGGGTGCATTTGATCACAGGAACGCGACGAGGAACCGGCGAGGGCGTGCATTTGTCTCGGGACTGTTTCACATGCTGCTTCCGGCATGCGTGCCACAGGTTTGCCAACACTGGTCTAGAATGTCCTGTCAGAATGACCCACTGGTGGAATTGCCCTTAGATTCAGGTCTATCACTGGCAGCTGAGTTAAGAAACCCCTTTGCATAAGGGCAGCATCAATGTCCTTGTAATAGTTTGGGCAATCATATCGCATATGTCTTGTGATAGTGCAGTGCCTTGGCCTTCCTCCGCCACGGTGAGCATGAAAGTAGCAGAGGCACAGGAACCCCTGCGGTGATGAGAGGGTCCTGGCTCAGGGTTGGCTATCCCCAAAGGTATATCCATGTCTGCTGCCTGAATTTCCTGTCTGGTAATGGAGGCAGCAGGAGACCAACCAAGCTGATTTAGCTGGGATTCCTGAATCAAAATTTCCTTGTTTAAGGAGTCAGATGCTTCCCTGATGCAGCCAGATGTAGAAGGATCCTTGCCAGCCTCTGCCTACTTTTGGGCCTTATCAAATTGTTTTTCTAATGCACGTTGTTGCTTCATGGCATCTTTGTCAGATGCAGTTGAAGGAGAGGCTTGTACAGAGGGCTGGGATCTGGTAGAGGGCTCTTTAGACCTAGATTTCCCCTTTTTTTTGAGTTGGAACCTCCGAGGCATGATGCCTGCGGGAGAGACAAAGGTGCGAGAAGAAGATCTACTGTGAGACGCCATTTGAGAAACACGAGGTAACTATGAAACAGCAAATAAATCCCTTGTTAAATATATCTCTATTAATTGCTGCCAATTGCTATTGAAATCACCTCCCTGGTGTACGAAAACACCAGTATGGAGGGCAGTTAAGGGTTTCAGACATGCCAAGCCAACACCACGGCTTGAAAAGCAGTTTAGAATAAAGGCTGCGGTGGGGGGACAAAATGGCACAAAATCTATACCAAGGCTTTTAAGCATGAAAAAACTACCGCAGCTTGCCCGCAGCCCGCAGCTTGCCGCAGCTGGAATCTGACAGCATGGCTCCTTGCCCAAATAAAGGAGTGCAGAACCGGCACCTCGGCTCTTTCCGCACTAATCCGACGCCAAAACTTACAAGGCAGCCTCCAGAACAAACAGGAAAGAGATCAAAGGCTCCGTGCATCGTTCAGGCCTCTCTGCAGCAAAAATCGCCGCTGCGGAGCCCCACAGCTCAGCTGATCAGCGCTTGGCTGGGCGCGGTGCCAGAAACCGCTTCCCAGCAGAAACAAAGCTTTTTTAGAAATAAACCTCTTCTGTGCGTTGAGAAAGAAAGTCCAAGCAATGGAGGATAATCAGAATAATTCTCTCTAGGCCGATTGAGTTAACAAATTGGAGCTAAACAGGAAGGAAGAGGCATAACTAAACAAATTACAACTCAGTCAGTCTCTGGCCAATCAGACAAGGTTATCACCCATTGCTTGGACTGTCTTAAGCAGCGCACAGGAGAAGCAAGGTCTATCAGGTGCCCCCTCTCCTACAGATCAGACCTGCAATAAACTGGGTCAGGTTCATGGTTGTCATGCTGGCCATGAAGTTCCATGCAGTCTTTGGGTCTGTTCCCCAAAGATGACAAATTGAAGTTCCCCCAGAATCATAAACCTTGGAAATTCCACTGTCAGGCCAAAGACAACCTCAAACAGAGTAGGCAAGGAAGCTGCTATGCAGCAGGGAGAGTGGTACAATAGCTGAACTCCCAACTGATTTTCAGGCCCAGCTTTATAAGTTATCACATGGTTATCTGAGAGGTAGTGCCTCTGGCAATCTTCAGAGTCTCCTGATAGACAATAGCACACACACACACATACACATGAAGTTGTGGCTAGTGCCACAACCAAAATCCCACTGGACGTATTTTCGAGAAAGGTATTTCCTCCTCCTCCTTGCTCTGCAGGGTCTCAGAAATATCTGCCAGGTTTGCCTTCTCATACAGGATCAAATCCCACATTACAGGGATTTTATTAGAGGCTGAGCTTGAGCAACATTAAATGTTAACAGATGCCCATATAAGGAAAATTATTATCTTTAATAACGCAGAGACTCTGGATAAAATACTGAAATGTTGACGTTTTGTAATGCTGCTGTTTTGTAAAATAAATGTTTGGCTTGATCTCAAATTATGTAGCAACAACAAAAATCAACATATTTTGCGGAACATATTTGATTTTCATATTTTCCATCTGTACTGACCTGTCTCTTTTTGGAAGTTCTGCCTGGGCACAAATTCTGGGCAGTTAATTAGCTGAGAGAAGTCTGTTTGTGCATAGTCTGCCATGGGAGGGCCAGGCAAAGGCCATTTCTCTGGTTCTTCTTTTCTCCTGATTTTCTGGTCCACAATCTCCACCACTTTGCTGTCTTTTAATGCCTGGAAAACAAGTCCTCATTTTCAGCATTAATATATCAAAACAAGGCGGAGTGAATAAAAATTGATTTTTTTTTAAAAAAAAAATTGGATTGTTTTTATATAAATCTGATTTTTTTAATCCAATTTATTTTAATAAAATGCTTTTGGAGTAAAAAATCTATCTAAAGATAATTCTCTATTTAAGATACATTAATAATTTAGTTTATTCAGCATGAAATGGAGCTTAGTTATATAGCATGAAGCTGTATATTCTGCAATATTTACATTTTTGGTAAACTCATTCAATGAATCCAAGCTCTGCAAGCTGAGATAACATAGACTGCATTGATGCATTCACACAATTTCACAGTAACCATGAGATCATAAAACAAAGTTCAGGAATATTCCTTTATCCCATTGTTTTGCAAATCTATGTACACTGCAAACTGTATGATTGTTTGAAGAGAAATGCATCTATATCACCAGGCTCTGAGGAGCAAGGGCAAGCAGTAAAAATGAAAATGAAACCTTCTAAGCAGCTTATAAATATAATATTAAAGAGCACCGGTCATTTCAGATCCATCATGGCAGTGCCTGTTAGTCCACTCACCTGCTGCCTGTCACATTTGTCACCTTGTTGTGTCACTGCTGCATCACCAACAATCCCATTAAAGTGAATGGGACTGTGGTGAGTCAACAGTGGGTCAGAGGAGGAGCCGCTGAGGGACAGAGATGAGAGTTGCTCTTTAAAAATTATGATTTAAATCGAGTTGATTTAAATCATGCCTTTTTACTAGACTAAACTTCCATTTTGCTATCAGATAAGAGGTATCTGTTACTAAACTTCCATTTTGCTATCAGATAAGAGGTATCTGTGGGATATTTGCAGTATCCCTCCTTGCATTGTTTCAGAGTGGATTTGATTTAAATCAAGTTGATTTAATCACTTTCCTACTCCAAAGCACATCTGGGTAATGAGGAGACACAGATATGACCTGCTGATATTTCCATTTTCTCACTCAATCCAATATGGGAATGGAAGTTCTAAAACTTCCGATTCTCTCTCAAGAATCATAACATGGCAGCTTTAAGAGCTCATTCAGTACACCAATGGATTTTAGGCCCAAGCCCAGAGACGACACAGTGAGATCCAATCCACTCCTTTACTTACACCCGACTGACAGAATCTTGGCAAACTAAAGTTGTAACTTTCTTACTACATATATCCTGAGATTTTAGGGTGCAGCTACCCTAAATCTTTTTCCCCCTTGCCCCCCAGTTTGGGACTGTGCAGTCACTTAATCCAGGCATTTTTCTGAGAAAGCTGTGTTATTAAAATCCTCACAGCGGGTGCCCATTTTATCATAATAGAAAAGATTTTTAGTGCAAGTTTGAATGAGATAGTATGATATAACAAAAAGCAAAATGACAACACATTGTAATACATAAGTACTGGTAGACAGGTGGGCAGATTATCCCTTACCTTAATAATAAGGCCAACATCTGTGGTTAGGGCTTGTACCCGATGGAAACTGGCAATGAGAGTGATGGGAAGGAAACCTTCAGTGTCCATTTTCCGCCTCAAGAAAAAGTCTCTTTCCAAGTTGTCGACACTGAAGTAGTATTCTCTGAAAATAGCAAGTAATGGAAATTGAAATAGTTATTCGTGTGACATGCTAAAAGTACACTAACCTCACTTCAGCAAAGTTTCTCTCAAGTATAAGAATTACTACTACTCTATCATATCTATCGTTTTCAAAACTGGTCCCAATCTAAGACAGACTTACGTTTAAATATATTATATGGGCTAAGGAAGTAGTTTTTGATAGTAACAGAAGACATGTCTACCCTAAAATAATCTCATTAATTGTATCAGAATTATTCCAGTTGCACTGCCGTACTCTGTGTCAGAGAGTACCAATTTCTTAAACATTCATTTTTCTTTGTTATTAGTAAATTTGTTGCTACTGAAGGTAAAGAAAATAAATATAAAAAGAAGTAAATTCTCTTATTCCACCCTTTTTCCTGCAAGTGACATAATTATCGTTAGCTTGACATATATATGCTGATGTTTCTAAAAGATATCTTACATTACACATTGCTTATTTTTCCTTCTATATTCTCAAGTGGCTGTTAGGCATAACCCTGTTTTCTGCTGCTATCACCACTTTAAGGACCAGCCATTATTTTGAATGTTTTCAGTTGCAACAATTTTATAGAAAGGGCTTATTATTATAGGCTTTGATCCTGCTGTACTAATTGCCATTTTACTTGTTTTGGAAAGGGCAGCACAGTATATCTAAATAAGAGACTATTTAGTAATTTCTTAATGGATAAAGAGTATTCTGCCACAGAAATAAAGTGGTTTGCCAAATATCTAAGAAGGCTTTTAAAAGATTGAAAAACTACTCCTAGAACCAAAACGAATACATACATCTGTCGTTTGATGTAGTCTTTGAGCAGTTCTTGGTCAACACTGTACAGCTCAGTGCTACTGATGTTATCAAAGTAATAAGTGATATTACTAGTGTATTTCTGTGTACGTGTGCCATCAGAAGCATCAAATTTCCGATATCCATAATGATAATCAAAGTGAGCTGAAGAAGGAACAAGAGAAAAAGAATCTTTTTAAAAACCTTTTCTTCTCAAATGAAATCTGTATTGCACTGGTCAAACACAATCAAGATGAAATATAATAGCCAAGCAGTGAACTACTGTTTGATACTATGACCACTGACCTGCACTGATCTACATGGTTCTATATTTTCTCCCATTCATTTCTTCATTGAAATTAAAAGATTGGAAACGGTTACCCTGAGATTTGGAATAAAGTGTCACCAATATGACATTCTGCTGATAACCCCTGTCACATAACTCAAAGAATATGGCACATTCATAATGTTATGAGAATTAATAATGGTGAGGTGTGAATAAGGAGGTTGAACAACAAAAAATGATAATGATAGTGCAGCTAGTTAGTAGAAAGTTAAGACACAAGAATTGAGATTCCCCTAAACCTCTGGGGGAAAAAACCCCAGATATATTGTTTGGGAATGCCTGCACTCCCAAATTCAATTATGCAATAATAACCAAATCTGCACATATATATTCAGTGTGCCAGCTATGACTATTTTTGAATCAGCTGTATCTGCCAACAGTCCCCCATGTCTTGGTCAAATGGCAATGTATTTAATCTGTGAAAACTCTTGAAAGGTACCGGAGGATGTCGAGTGATATAAAACATGGCAGATAAACTGTTAACCAGTGTCACATCACACCCAACCAAAGCTAACTTATCTAGTTCACAATTCTTCTGACCAGATGGATCAAAAGCTTGCTGCCTAAAGATCAAAGGTTTACTATCTGCAGAAGGGCCTCTCTTATCACAAAACTAGATTTCAAAGTCCTTTTACAGTATATCTTTTCTTATGCCACACCCTTGGAGCACACTTTACTTTTAATTATTAGTCAATTGCAATAAAACTGACAGATTCTTGAAGCATTTTAAAGACTCTTTTAAGATGCTGTAAGAAACTTTTTTTCCTCACAACACAGGGAAGTTTATATTAAAACTGATCACTTGTCTTGATTTTTCAAAAAAAAGGTATGCCAGAATCAATCATCTTAAGCTTTCCTTTTGTAATTAATAGACACTGATGTTATTGACTAGCCCAATGACGAAGCCCTAGTGAGCTTCTAGATATGACAGTAAAATTGAACGTGGGTCTCCCCAGTTCTATTCTAATAATTACCACAAGAAATTATTTAACTTTTTAATTACATTCTGTGTAATTGTGTTTTTACTGTGTATTAATATTTATGTATTATTTCTACTTCTATTATTCTTTGGTTAAAGGGACTTAAAATTCAATAAAAAACATTAGTTTGGAAAAGACTTTAAATTCATTCATCTACTGAATGATTCGAACTATATTCAGTCAAAGTTTAGCACAAACAAATCAGCTATCCTCAATTACTGACATTCCTGCTGGAAATAAAATGTTGCTTGCCAGTTCTTTATCTGCAGCATCACCAATATTCTGTACATGGAAGAATGGTTATGAATATATTATACGTACAGCGAGTACCTCCTCTTCCTCTCCCTCTCCCTCGTCCCCGGCCACGTCCTCTGCCCCTGAAAGCACCACGAACAGTTGCCCCATCACTTTTAACACTAGAAGTTTCATCATGATCAGGCCAATTCCGTTCATGCTTGTTATCTAAATGCCATCCTGCAACAAAATAAATAGAAAGGGAAAACATGACTGAGATTGAAGCACTAAAATGACTATGAATTGGTATGTTCAGGCATCTTTAAGCAATCAGGGAGGTTAAAAGAATCAATCTATTTCTATGCTTATTATATAACAGATGAAGGAGGCTTAGTTAGACATAGCAATAATATTTGAAGGAGGCTTTGCCATATAAAAAGGAATATCCCAACTGGCTAGTTATTTAGACTATACTATAAACCATGTGAGAGATTAGAATAGTCTATGGGGACAGGGGTACGTCAAATGGAAAACAATTTGTTCTGGAAGTCAGAACAAAACTCAAAGTGTCTTGATGTTTTATATTCCAAAAGACTTGCCAAAACATTTCAATTGGTCTGCATTAGGAACAGGTTTACAAAAACATGGAAGAAGGAATCCATGTTCAAAAGGATGATTTTAAAAATTAGCCTAGAATTAAAACATTATGTCTAATGCCCATAGCAAAACATGGAACCAGAAATTAAGCAAAACTCTTGTAGCTTGGTCTTCATAAAAATACTCACTGAATTGAGTTGAACAACCAATCACAGATCAACAATTTTTCCCTATAAAATCCTCATTACTAGCAAAAATCTTCTCCCTACAGTACTTTAAAGCCAGCAATAAACTCACTTATCAAGCAAACTTATAGGCTTTTAGATCAAAACTGACTCTAGCATGTGCTTAATCAACTTTACCTCAAACCTATTTCCCTTCAACTAATTTCAGCAGATGGGAGTAAAATAAAAACCTGTCATCGCTCACTAACTATAATTGGGACTGGCAATTCTGTTACTAAGCCAAAAATCCTATGACAGTGATGACCTTACAAAGTTATTTCCATTGTTCAATGAATCAACAGTCATTAAATGAGAAATCACATGACTGTGTTGGCCTTACAACACTTCCACTTCTGTCATTAATTGAATCATCACAGTAATAAATGAGGCACGAAGTCAGCTATAACCACATTCTCTATTAATTCTGCTTGTGAAGGTTGCAAATGGTGATCACATGCCCGTGGGATGCTGTGATGGCTGTAAATATGAGATCTGTTTTTTCCAACCAGGTTGTAACTTCAAATGGTCACTAAAAGGACAGTTGGTAAGCAAGGACTACCTGTAATGATTTTTCCAAGTCACTACTATTGAAGAGGAAACTTATTTTCTCAGAATAGTCAGTGTCCATTTCAAGTTAGAAATGTTTTGCTCATTTGTGTACAAAGAAGATGAAAAGATATGATGATAATCTAAACGTGTGTGTGTGTGTGTGTGTGTGTGTGTGTGTGTGTGTGTGTGTTCATTTAACTGCTTTCAAAGATATTCAACTCATACCTTTTGATTCACTTCGGTTGTTGGAAGGATGCCGGTGCTGCTCATTCTGTCTGTTGTTACGAGAAGCGGTTTTATCCCTTGGCACTTCAGACTTCATATCTATTTGCAGGGGTACCCATTTGTGTCTACTGCCTGCAATACAAAAATTATTGCCTAGGACTAATCTTCGAAGGATGCAAATCAACGTAATTCTGAAAAATGTGTGACACAAACTGTCAAAATATTTCTGACTCCCGGAACAGCAATGAATAACTGAAGATTTCAAAAAACCAATTATGATAAGGACATCAGAATGCTGGCCTAGAAACAACGTGATCAGTTTATTCATGTTCTACTTTGTGAGTCCTGCAGACAGGGCCTACTGAGGAATGTATTAAAATGGAAGACTGAACCAGAATATTGTTCCTACCTCAATTCATAATGCATGCTTTTTCTGAGGGCAGAGATTTCCTTAGTCCTATACTTTCGCTTACTATGAGAAAAAAATAATAAATGGTTGCTATAGTAAACAGATATTGACTACGCAACAAGATCATGGATCAGCATGGAGGAAAGGTGGCCAAGTTATATATTTCTAATAGACTGTACTTTGAACATACAGTGATAAGATTTTAAAATGTTATTGTTTCAAGATAATAGAAAACTATTTCTCAGTACTAAAGGTGGTCCTCGATTGATAACCACTTATTCAGTGACTGACTGGACTTACAATAATAGCACTGAATGAATGGTGCTTAATGACTGGTCCTCAAAAGTTCCAGCCATTGCAGCATCCTTGTGGTCATGTGAATGCACTCTGGGCACCATCTGCAACCTTCTTGGCCAACTTCCTGCAACCAAAGTCAGTGGGGATGCTGGCAAGAGGTATAAATGTTGACAAGACAAACTTGCTTAAGGATAGCAATCAGAAAATGCAGCAACTGTCATAGCTAAGCTACATAATCATGTGATGCCAATTAGAAAGCAACCAGGACGTTGGAAACCTAACACCTTTTTTACCCAGACTCAAACTTTGCTCCATTTTCTTTTTTCATGTGCGTGCAAATATTTTTCCTGCAATATTTTTGTGCTGGTACTATTCTTAAAGACACATAAGGAAGGGAGCTTTGCTTTTAGATTTCATTTTTGCACGTTAACATTTTTCTCTGCTGATTTAATCTCTTATTAATTCTTTGGGAATTCCGTTTCAAAGAAATAGACATTTTTGTGATTTCAAGGTAATATCTGATATGCAAGTTTAATTTTTTCTCCAGAATCTGAAGGAGCTGTATTTGAAATTGGATTGCTTCACTATGATGATTACTTCTTAAGTTTACATAAAGCATTTTTTGTTGATTCCTAGATTTATAGATCACTCTAATTACATGTAATTTAGTATGTTTTCTTTTCTGTTCTACAGTCAGATTCAACCCCTTTTTCAGCTTTGAATTTTTATTTGATGACCATAAGCCTGTTATTTATTTGAGGCTAATATACTTCAGAATATTGTTGTAATGTTAACGTTCATTAATGTTATCCTAACAGCTTTATTTCTGATTTGAAAAACTTTTATTTTCCCAAAAAAAAAACCCAAGCACTTGAGGAGGAACATTCCTCCTCTCATTATTAAATAAAAAATTTCCCTAATGTTAATGTCAATGAAGTATATAGTCATTAATTCCTAATGCACTGGAACTACAGTCCTCTTTATCAATACAGAGTCCTGCCAACAAAAATGCTGATGGAAAGTCTAGAGTTGCCATACTACACATCTGCTAAGAGCCCAAAGACAGCCTTTTCTCACCTTTTTTCTTTTGAGCCAATTTCTGGTTGTCATCATCTCCATTTTTCTCTTCTCCTGATTCATCGGATCGAGTTTTCATGTTCTCCTTGCCATCACTTCCTTCCCCTTTCTCCTGCTCCCTCATATTTTTCTTAATATGAAGTTTCCGTAGAGATTGGGATTTTTGTGACAACTGCTGAAAATGATAGATGAGACATTTGAGGTACAGGAAAAGATAATCACAAATAACTTAGCAAAGTAGCAATCTTATCTACATTCTTACCTCAAGATATTGATTTATATTTATTTATTCCTATGTGGAACCATTAACACCTCCAATAGTATCATATAGTTTGGCTTGAAGTCAAGTTCACTACTGCAATTATAAACCAGTAGTTTGCTCCCAAAAATGAGCATTTTTTTTTTAAAAAAAGAAACTATTTATTTTATTTATTTATTTATTTATTTTATTTTTCATATTTATATACCGCCCTATCTCCCTAAGGACTCAGGGCGGTTCACAGGCAGTTAAAATACATATAAATACAGATTAAAACGACAATTAAAAAACTTATTCTATAGCCCAATCATTAAAACCAGTATAAATAGTAAAAAACCCTTAAAACCAGTTACTTTAAAATCTAATCCAGTCCCGCGCAGATGAATAAGTGTGTTTTAAGCTCGCGACGAAAGGTTCGGAGGTCCGGAAGTTGACGAAGTCCTGGGGGGAGTTCGTTCCAGAGGGTGGGAGCCCCCACAGAGAAGGCCCTTCCCCTGGGTGTCGCCAGATGGCACTGCCTAGCTGACGGCACCCTGAGGAGTCCCTCTCTGAGAGCGCACGGGTTGGTGAGAGGTATTTGCTAGCAGTAGGCGGTCCCGTAAATAGCCCGGCCCTATGCCATGGAGCGCTTTAAAGATTGTCACCAGCACCTTGAAGCGCACCCGGAAGGCCACAGGTAGCCAGTGCAGTCTGCGCAGGATAGGTGTCACACGGGAGCCACGAGGGGCTCCCTCTATCACCCGCGCAGCCGCATTCTGGACTAGCTGAAGCCTCCGGATGCCCCTCAAGGGGAGCCCCATGTAGAGAGCCCCATGTAGAGAGCATTGCAGTAATCCAGGCGAGACGTCACGAGGGCGTGAGTGACCGTGCATAAGGCATCCCGGTCTAGAAAGGGGCGCAACTGGCGCACCAGGCGAACCTGGTGGAAAGCTCTCCTGGAGACGGCCGTCAAATGGTCTTCAAAAGACAGCCGTTCATCCAGGAGAACGCCCAGATTGCGCACCCTCTCCATCGGGGCCAGTGACTCGCCCCCAACAGTCAGCCGAGGACTCAGCTGACTGTACCGGGATGCCGGCATCCACAGCCACTCTGTCTTGGAAGGATTGAGCTTGAGCCTGTTTCTCCCCATCCAGACCCGTACGGCTTCCAAACACCGGGACAGCACTTCGATAGCTTCATTGGGGTGGCCCGGTGTGGAAAAGTACAGCTGGGTGTCATCAGCGTACAGCTGGTACCTCACACCGAAGCCACTGATGATCTCACCCAGCGGTTTACATAGATGTTGAACAGAAGGGGCGAGAGAACCGCCCCCTGCGGCACCCCACAAGTGAGGCGCCTCGGGGCCGACCTCTGCCCCCCTGTCAACACCGTCTGCGACCGGTCGGAGAGATAGGAGGAGAACCACCGATAAACGGTGCCTCCCACTCCCAATCCCTCCAACCGGCGCAGCAGGATACCATGGTCGATGGTATCGAAAGCCGCTGAGAGGTCTAATAGGACCAGGACAGAGGAACAACCCCTATCCCTGGCCCTCCAGAGATCATCCACCAACGCGACCAAAGCCGTCTCCGTGCTGTAGCCGGGCCGGAAACCGGACTGGAACGGGTCTAGATAGACAGTTTCATCCAGGTGCAGGGGAAACTGATATGCCACCATATTTCTACAACCTTCGCCGCGGCGGGTTGGAGACCGGACGATAATTACCTAAGACAGCTGGGTCCAGGGAGGGCTTCTTGAGGAGGGGCCTCACCACCGCCTCTTTCAAGGCGGCCGGAAAGACTCCCTCCAACAAGGAGGCACTCGTAATCGCCTGGAGCCAGCCTCGTGTCACCTCCTGAGTGGCCAGCACCAGCCAGGAGGGGCACGGGTCCAGTAAACACGTGGTGGCATTCAGCCTACCCAACAACCTGTCCATTTGCAATTTAGAGGGGAATGTGCATACTTGAAACACATGTATTGCAAAAGCAAGGCTTTCACCATAGTTTCTAAATCGTTTTGAAACCTAGTAACAGCCTCATTTTGTCAATGAAGACAGGGGCAGGAGACGAAGACAAAGAAAGTCTGAGAGCATTTTACAAAGTTGTAAAGCTGACACTCTGCTGCCAAAACAAAAGGAAGTCAAAAGCAAGAAATATGCTTTAAGTATTTTGGCATTCATGTTCTACTTCCGGGTATTTGTCGTATCCACTCTGAAGAGAGCCAAGGGCATATTGCCAGTTTAAGAAGTTCAGTTTCTTAACCCACTTTTTTGACAGCAATTTCAACATTGCTACATAGTAAGTACATCATCTTCTCTTCACTTTGGCTAGGTTTTAGAATGAGTTCCAGGCTCCTGTCCCAGAATAGCATTGCTGAGCTAGGGATGATGGTGGGCAGGGAAACCCTAAAAGGAAATCCTCTGCCTTGAACCTGTAATGAGCTATTCCTGGCCTTCTCCTAAGCACAGAGTTAGCACCCCCCAAAAGTGTTGTTCAAACTGAACGTTAAGTTCTGTAATGGGGGGAAATAGTGTCTATATTGAAGCATGAAGAGAGAGATTCCTGCAGTCTCCCTTCATTCTCTCCTTCCTTAGTTCACCTAAGCCCAGGTAATCTCCGACTATAATTAAATGGGTTTTTTTTAATTATCTGTTATGCTATTTTTGATATAATGATGCATACATGAAATTCAGCAAGAATCTAGATCAGTAAAAATGGAATGTAGCTACTTTGTTCCTCTCTTCTGCCAATGCCTATACATGCACTCACATTTATACAGTTTTCTAAACCCCAAGTTCTCTTCTAATTAATTTTAATAATATAAGGTTTTTTTTTAAGTTCAACTAATTATCTTCTTTTTGTGACATAATATTTGGAAATTCTCTAAAAGAACATTGAAGGCTTCTATATACCAAGGAAGTTCCATATCGGAAATATGCATATAAAAGATGGGAATATTATCCAAATATATCCAAATTATATGAACAAAGAAACTTGGTGGATTAAAAAAAGTTATTCAAGTAGTGAGGACCTCTAGTGGTGATTTCCTTTTTGGATATGTAAGGAGTGCTTACATATACCACAAGAAAAACAGACTTAGCAGTCATCACCAAAAAGTTTACAATAAAAAACAGGAAAATGAAAGTAAAAAGTGTTATTGATCTTAAAGAAAAAATAATCAAGGGAAGGAAAAACAAAAACAAAAATACTGAAGAAAGGATGATACACAGGATGATAGGCCTCTTCACTTCATTTTAAGCTCTATGTTGCGTGAGTATCTTTTTCTTTCTACTTAATGAATGTAGAAGCCCCTTAGCCTTCCAGAAAGCTGTAAGAACTTGTGCTTCATCCAAGAGTCAACCCAGAAAGGAGTTGAGTTCAGCACATATTTAGTGCTGTGGGATTGTTATGGTGCCTGATTAGAATATGATCGTTTTAATGTGGGTATGTGTGAAGAGAGCTGTTTACATTATTATGGAGGTTTAATTGATTTTAATTGCTCATGGTTGCCATATAAACCACATACATATATATGCATGGTCTCTTCACACATACCCACATATAGCTGCATATATATATACATCTAACGTATATATATATACCCGCATATATATACATCTAACAGCAAAAGCCCCAAGAACAATACCCAGTGTTGGGCATCCTCTCTCCTAGAATGAAATGAAAAATATCCACTATTGAATGTAATCTGTACTGAATAATATGATGTAGGAGCAGCAGAAGCTACTTGAAGATTATTTTATTGTAGTTTTTGGAATATTGTTGCTTTGAAGAGTTGTTTGATAGCCAAATTAAGTATCAATAGTAGTAGATGGTTACAATTATCAATAACAAAAAGACAAAAATAAAACAAATTCCACACATCCAACATAATAGAGAAATATCTCCTTTCTAGAACATATTCAGATTTTATTTTAAACAAATAGCATCAACCAATAAGTACAAAAATATGAAAATGAAATAGGAATTTGCTGACAGTTTAACAAGCTGCTTCATGGATAAGAAACACCCCTCTTAAACAACAGAATTTATTGAGTTGGAGAATATTCTTTATTCAGCAACACCATCAGTTCATGAACAGGCTAAACAGATGAGACTCCCCACCCCCCGAATCAGAGTATGTTCTTACCTGTATACTCTTGTGAGCTATTTCTCCTGGCGTTGGCCAATTTGTGGCATCCCCAAAGTCACCAACCTGATATAGTAAACAGAATACAGAATCAAGTTACCTTCTATAAATTCAACTTTTGACTGTCTATACAAGTCTAGATTTAGATGCCTACTATTTCTATTCCTTCTAGTGGCATTTCAGCTGTGCAATACTATTATAGAGAATTCAAACCAGGTACAGACATCTTTATACTATATATGCTTTATTTGGTACTCTACAGAAAGCCAGAATTTTTAATTTTAAAATTATTAAAAAATCTCCCCATCCCTCCGGAGGACCCGCAGCCCCACCACAAATGTCTTTCTGCTTTAGGGCAGGTATTATTATTATTATTATTATTATTATTATTATTATTATTATTATTATTATTATTATTATTATTATTATTATTATTATTATTATTATTATTATTTATTAGATTTCTATACCGCCCTTCTCCCGAAGGACTCAGGGCGGTTTATAGCCAAAAATAAAACAGTAACAATATACAATTAAGAACAAATTAAAAAACTTATTATACAATTGGCCGAAATTATAAAACATTTAAAAACTAAAAACCCATTAAAATTCATCTAAAATTTAGAAATTTAAAAAAATTTAACAAAAAACTTAGGCCAGCCCCGCGCGAGTAAATAAATACGTTTTCAACTCAGGGCGAAAGGTCAGAAGATCAGGTATTTGGCGCAAACCAGGGGGAAGTTCGTTCCAGAGGGTAGGAGCCCCCACAGAGAAGGATCTTCCCCTGGGGGCCGCCAGCCGACATTGTTTGGCGGACGGCACCCTGAGAAGTCCCTCTCTGTGTGAGTGTACAGGTCGGTGGGAGGCATGGGATAACAGTAGGTGGTCCCATAAGTACTAGTAAATCAAGCACATCTACTTTACTAACTTTATACTTCTGCTTCACATAGACCTTATCTGTTTTTCAAGTTTCATTACCTGAAATGTATATAACTTCTCCTTCATAAGTTTCTAATTTTAATTTCCTTTTTTGTGAGATGTCACATAGTTGATTATTTTGAAAAAGTGAGTGAAAGCAAAACTGGTTTTCCCTTTATGAAGATTATTGCGGCCTCCGTATATGCCTATGTTTCTATGTGTAGGGGGTTCCCATTTTATTGCAGACTCTTTTTATTTAAAAAAATGTAAATACATTAATGCTATATTTTAATTTTTTTTGTTCTAATATGTGTGCAAAACTTACCGATGACTCCATGGGAAACAACATAAAATACATTTAATAGATTCAAGATTTATTTATTTTCCAGACACAGTGCCACCTGGTGAGCATGATGATAGTAACACAATAGCAATAGAGAACCTTCCAAGTCATTTTGAGTTACATTGCAAAACAAGAGAAGCTAATTATTTTCCATAAGAGTAGGAAAAATCATGTGGCTTATATGTAATTATAAATAGACTAATTTTCAGCGACAAATTCTGTATCATTACTACATATACACAAGAGAGATCTCACTGTTCCTGTTCATTATTCAAAACCAATGCAGCAGACCACAAAACTGAGACCAGTTTCCTAAATATATAGAATAGTTTAAAATCCAGTATGTTTTCCTGATTCATCTACTTTTTCCCCTCTAAATATTTCTTCCATATACAACTGGGTGGGGAGAGTTTAAAGGGAGACACCAGTTTATTTACAAATACTTCATGACTTGCATCAGGAGCAAAGCAAATTTTCAAAAATGCAAAGAATTAAAATAAATCCTTAAGATGACAGCATCACAAAAAAGATCACTGAAGAAGAATGAACCTTGCCTTACAGAACACTCCAAAAGTTTCCAATGCATCAGGAAATGGGAATGCAGGGAAAAAATTGTGGCAAAGGATACAAGAGCACAAGAATACTGGACGAACGGCTGTCTTTGGAAGATCATTTGACGGCCGTCTCCAGGAGAGCGTTTTACCAGGTTCGCCTGGTGCGCCAGTTGCGCCCCTTTCTGGACCGAGATGCCCTGTGCACAGTCACCCACGCCCTCGTGACGTCTCGCCTGGATTACTGCAATGCTCTCTACATGGGGCTCCCCTTGAAGGGCATCCGGAGGCTGCAGTTAGTCCAGAATGCGGCTGCGCCGGTGATAGAGGGAGCCCCTCGTGGCTCCCGTATAACACCCATCCTGCGCAGACTGCACTGGCTACCTGTGGCCTTCCGGGTGCGCTTCAAGGTTTTGGTGACCACCTTTAAAGCGCTCCATGGCATAGGGCCGGGTTATCTACGGGACCGCCTACTGCTACGAATACCTCTCACCGACCGTGCGCTCTCACAGAGGGACTCCTCAGGGTGCCGTCAGCTAGGCAGTGCCATCTGGCGACACCAGGAAGGGCCTTCTCTGTGGGGCTCCCACCCTCTGGAACGAACTCCCCAGGACTTCGTCCAGCTTCCGGACCTTGGACCTTCCATGAGCTTAAAACATACCTATTTAACTGCGCAGGACTGAGTTAGTTTTTAGTTTGTGGGTTTTAACTTGGGTTTTAATTTTTTATATTTTTAATTATTAGGCTTTTGAATAAGTTTTTTTAATTGTTTTTAGAATTGTATTTATTGCTTTTAAATGCCTGTAAACCGCCCTGAGTCCTTTGGGAGATAGGGCGGTATATAAATATAAACAATAAATAAATAAATAAATAAATAATAGTAATCACAATTAAGTATTGGGTAAGCAGTTTCTCATATAGGTAGAAAGTTTGCACCATTAACAATGCCTGTAGTAAGACTTCTCTCCTTACACAATACAATCATGAGTAAAAGAGCCAAGCTAGCACGTATAACCAAAACCTGATTCCCCCCAACTCAGAAATTAGGCCTTGTGAGGATCAAGTGATCCCCTACATCAGATGTGATCCCATGGTATGGCTGGAAGAGTGGCTATCAGTATCAAAGATTCCTATGGCTTTCAGGGATGCTCCACCATAGGTATCTGGATGAAAAACCCTGCTTGTAAAATTAGGCCTGAAGGATCATTTGGGATTACTGCTTCCCTGATACAGCTACTTGATTCTGTGGCCAGGTTGGCAGCAGAATTTTCTAAATTCATAGACTTGGTTTAGTTAGTTTAGTTTAGTTTATTCAAATTTGTATACCGCCCTATCTCCCTAGGGACTCAGGGCGGTTCACAGGCAGATAAAATACATATAAATACAAGATAAAATGTCCGTTAAAAAACTTATTAAATATAGCCCGATAATTAAAACAATATATATAAAAACCCATTTAAAATCTAAATTTAAAAAATTTAAAAAACCTAATCCAGCCCTGCGCAGACAAATAGATATGTTTTAAGCTCGCGGCGGAAGGTTCGGAGGTCCGGAAGTTGACGAAGTCCTGGGGGGAGTTTGTTCCAGAGGGTGGGAGCCCCCACAGAGAAGGCCCTTCCCCTGGGTGTCGCCAGACGGCACTGCCTAGCCGACGGCACCCTGAGGAGTCCCTCTCTGTGAGAGCGCACGGGTCGGTGAGAGGTATTTGGTAGCAGCAGGCGGTCCCGTAGATAACCCGGCCCAATGCCATGGAGCGCTTTAAAGATAGTTACCAGCACCTTGAAGCGCACCCGGAAAGCCACAGGCAGCCAGTGCAGTCTGCGCAGGAAAGGTGTCACGTGGGTGCCACGAGGGGCTCCCTCTATCACCCGCGCAGCCGCATTCTGAACTAACTGCAGCCTCCGAATGCCCTTCAAGGGGAGCCCCATGTAGAGAGCATTGCAGTAATCCAGACGAGAGGTCACGAGGGCGTGAGTGACCGTGCATAGGGCATCCCGATCTAGAAAGGGGCGCAACTGGCGAACCAGGCGAACCTGGTAAAAAGCTCTCCTGGAGACGGCCGTCAAATGATCTTCCAAAGACAGCCGTTCATCCAGGAGAACGCCCAGATTGCGCACCCTCTCCATCGGGGCCAATGACTCGCCCCCAACAGTCAGCCCAGGACTCAGCTGACTGTACCGGGATGCCGGCATCCACAGCCACTCTGTCTTGGAGGGATTGAGCTTGAGCCTGTTTCTCCCCATCCAGACCCATACGGCTTCCAAGCATCGGGACAGCACTTCGATGGCTTTGTTGGGGTGGCCCGGTGTGGAAAAATACAGCTGAGTATCATCAGCGTAAAGCTGGTACCGCACACCGAAGCCACTGATGATCTCACCCAGCGGCTTCATATAGATGTTGAACAGGAGGGGACACTTCAACCTGACTTTTCTAGGTATGAAATTGAACATGGCTCAGAATTCATGGCCATCGCGATGACAATAGGCCTGACCTACAGCTGTGATCATGAATCTGTTTTCTGTCTGCAGGTAGAGGTGATGTGATGCAATCTGATTATGGGGTAAATGGATAAAATTCCTTGTCATAGTGGACATCACTTTCTGTGTCGGAGTATTTCTGGGCTGTCTCCTAACTCAAGCAGTAGAATTTATTTAGTCAGTCCTTTGTAGTTGGGTTTCAGGGGAGCCTGGGGTTTCCCTAACATTCTAGTACTTGAGATGACTGAGGTCTTAAAACTTGGAATATTCATAACTTGGAACAAAACAATGGGATTGTTTTGATTGAACTGTGTGGCTGCTTTTTGTTTGTAGATCCTAGATAGCCCTTTGGAAAATAAAACAACAAAAGAAACACCTAGAGTACTGTTGGAGGAAGATAAGGAGTACATCTGACTGAACATGGGTTTTATTAAAGATTACCTGAGGGTGCCAAGAATGACAAAATGTAAGTAAGTATTCACTTGCATCATAGCTGCAAATTGCCAAGCAGTGGCCCTGTTTAAGGTCAGTTAACTCCTCTTGGGGAAAGGGAGACTGGACAAACACCTGCAAAACTGCTGCAAGGAACATTTTAGGCATCTGTCGAATAAAATCATTTAAATCTGCTCTGAGCTGCACTCCAGATGTTCAAGTCCAGTGGAGCTGACTGAAACAATCGGCCCTGATTATTTTGGATTAATTTAAACTTGTAGTTTCCAAAGAAATGTTCCTTGATATCCCAGCAGCTTTCAATACAATTGATATGCTGTTGGGTGAGGCCATCTGACATCAAGGGGCCAGATACCATCCATATTCTGATGAGACTCAACTATACATCTCCATCCTGACTCAATAAAGTGATGTATCAAGATGCTTTCTCAGTGTCTGGAGGTGTGCGAGCCTGGATGAAAAGGAATAGTTACAAGTTCAACTCTGGTAAAACTGAATTAAGCACTTCATCTTTGGCTCTGATTAAGGTAGCACCCCCTAATACAACTAGTTCTCTTATACTCTTAGAGGCCCTCTTACACTCTTGCTCAAGAAATAGGTGACAGCTATGGTCAAGAGAACCTTTGCACAAATCCATCTTGTGTGCCAACTGCTCCTCTTAAATTAGGAGGCCCTCACTCATACCTTGATCATTTCCATTTGGACTATTGCATGGGATTGCCATCCCAAAGCTGCAACTAGACCAGAATTCAGCAGCATAGGTATGCCTCACTTTACCCACATATCACCTCTCCTCTGTGAGCTGCACTGGCGCCTAGTGCACTTCCAGGTACAATTCAAGGTGTTGGTTTAACACCTGTAACTGTCTTCACAGCAAATGGCCATTTTATTTGCAAGACCAGTCTCCAATGTCTCTTTGTCCCATAAGGACTATCTAGCAATGTGGCCATGATCCAGCCCTATATATTAAAACATGTTATCTAATGGGACTAGTAAAGGGAGCTCTCTTTTTTGGTCATAGTACCTGGCTTAGGGAACAGCCTATCCTGCTAAAATTGGGATGGCCCTGACCTTGATGGCCTTTTATGGGGTGTTAAAAGATCCATATTTTTCGTTTAGCAATGGACCCACCTCATTCTGAATTATGATTATTGCATTTTTTAAGGGGCTGAGTGGAAAGTACAATCCATTTTCTTATATTCTTTTAAAATTTATTTTTATTCATATTAGCCACTTAAGAGTTGCATTTTGATTGTGAGGTCATATAAATCTATATAATTAATAAATGTACAGGAGGTAAAACACTACGTCTTCTGTAAATCTGAATCACTGTTCTGTTCATCAGATGAAAAAATAATTCTAGCAAATATATGCTCCCAACTAAAAACTGGATCCATAGTAGGTAATGTCTCTCAAAGATGGCTTCTGTATACATACAGGTCCTGTTGTGTTGAAAGAGGGAACTGAATTTACAGAACTAATGATTAGAATTGGAGAGGGTAAGTCTTCACAGTCAAAATAACAGAAGTGCAGTTGTACAACCTAGTTTAGCTAAATAAAGGAATACTGTGGCATTATCAGATATAGTTACTGAAAATGTTAGGGTTTAATCAATCTAGTCCTAATATTTCTCTGACACAAAAAGCACAGACCTTGTTCCTATAGGCTTCCTGCCTTTATTCTAATGCTGTTTTATTTTATTTATATATCAAATTTAGAGGCTGCCCATCTCACTCACAGAGTGAGCTGATTATTCACCAGGTCCTTAAAAGAAACCATGTGCCATATTTATCATGAAATCATTAGCAAAAAAGGATAGTAATTTCAAGAAACTAACAAATGTATCAACTTTTACAGAAGGCATTTAAAAAGAAATTGGTAGAATGAAGCTAATGAAAAGAATTTGGTTACTCTTAGATAACTGTTAGATGGGGTCATCAGTCATACAAAGGATAATTTTTTATAATAATAAAAGCTACATTTTTATACTAATTCAAGTTCAGGCCATAAGTCCAAATTCCTAGATATTTCAGACAGTCCTGGAAGAACCAGAGGTGGGAACAATTTAATTTAATTTAATCTATGATTTCATTCCGTCATCTGATGCAAAATCTCTGATGAAACAAAAGATAATTGGAAATAACCAAAATGCTATTCCCTTTTAGCATAAAGGCCAACAGGAAACAGTGTCCAATAGTCACATTTGAGTATGAAAGGGAAACTTTTGCTAAATTAGGGTAATTCTGAGAGACACTGAAAGGAAGAGCCAAGAAGGCTAAATCTCTTCATAATGTTTGGAAGTTTTTCAAAAGCACAATGATTAGGATTTAACTGGAAAGCATCCTACAATGTAAGAAAAGGTCAACTAAAGATAAAAAGAAGCCAGCAATTGTTCTCTAGTACTGCCCAGACTGTGGCAAAACTTCAAGAAATAAAAATCCTTTTTTAAGAAAGAGAATGAAAAAGCAGAAGAGTGTCAAGTTTTAATAAGCAATGCAGGGAAAAAAGAAACATCACCATGCTCTTTTGAGGAAAGCAAAGGAAAAAACAGGTTGAGGCAGTAACAAGGTATTTAAAAATCAATTGGAGCAAGATCCTGGCCAGGCTGGATTGTTGGATATTCAAAAGTGTAAGAAATATTCGATATGGAGATTACAGATAAAGTAAATGAATATTTTTTCCATTTGGTGTTCATTAGAACAGATCTGGGATAAATGTCTGTACCCATATTGACTCAATCAGGGAAGGAATCCAATCAACTAAGAAAACTAAGTAACAAGAGATTCTTGGATATCTTGAGAAATAAATCTCCAGACACTGATTTATTTATTTACTTATATTTCAGATTTCTTAACTGCCCATCTTCTTCAGAGAGGGACTCTAGGCAGTGTAGAAGGGTTCTGGGTGGTGTTTACCATAGTTATTAAAACTAAATTGTGAATTCGAAAGAGAGCAAAATACAACATCAAGTTTTTACAAAGGACTTGGGAGATTCATGAAGTTATACATCAAGCCAACAATGCTTGTTCCAAATCATTTGTTAGAAATAGTAATTTTAAAAAAATTAATAATAAAACACACCATAGAAAATTAGCACAGATTTTAGAAGAATAAATACTGTTTCACCAATCTTCTAGAGATTTGAGTGTCAAAAACCTGCTGACATTGCATATTTAGATTTTTAAAAAGTTTTTGATGAAGTTCTTTTCGTCTATTTTTGAGTAAATGGTAAGCATGTGATAAGATGATCTGTCCTGTTATCAATTCCTAAATAGTTAAAAAGACAAAAAGCACAAAAGTAAGAATAAATGGGCAATTTTATCTATGAAGAAAAAACTGTAGTCCTTTTAAGAACCAAGCCACAGCAATGTTTCTAACCGTTTGATACATGATTTGGGTAAAGCAGACAGCTGGTCTTTATGGATTATTCTAAAATAGTCAAGATTTTGAAAATTAAAAGTGATTGTTAAATTGCAAATGAGCTTTGAGCAAGTGATTCAATTTGAGCAAATGTAAAGTGATGCATTAAAAATCCTAACATCTCATTAGGATCTCTCTAGAATTAACCAGTTCATTAGGATGTACCATGCCTCCATTCCCCCCTCCCTCATGCAGGTATTTATTGGATAAAAGAACATGTTAGCCACATACCTTGCTTCCTTTCCTCTGCCTTAGGTTTGCTGCTTTCACCACTTTGGCTGGAGTTGAATGTTCTAATAAAAATTGAGAAAAGTCAAACATTAGAATGATATAATCATTTCTGAAATAATCTAGATTTCTGTACAGAAAATATACAATTTCCATTTCTGATTGAATCATTAAAATAAGAATAAGAATAGACTAGACTAGAATAGAATTTTTTATTGGCCAAGTGTGTTTGGACACACAAGGAATTTCTCTTGGTGCATATGCTCCCAGTTTACATAAAAGAAAAGATAGGTTCATCAAGAATTCTAAGGTATAACACTTAATGATAGTCATAGGGTACAAATAAGCAATCAGGAAACAATATCAATATAAATCGTAAGGATACAAGCAACAAAGTTATAGTCATATGCACCAAGAGAAATTCCTTGTGTGTCCAAACACACTTGGCCAATAAAAAATTCTATTCTAGTCTAGTCTATTCTTATTTTCGGGTAAACACAGTAAAAAAACTTAATGTTATGCTTCAATTTATACCAAATTGAATGTGTAGAACTGCAGATTCACCAGGATTGGATAGTGTGTCCAGGCTATAAATTGCATCTGTTCACTGAAGGAAAAAAAAAAGAGGGGGGACACTCTAAAGTCTGAATCCATGGGCAGTGATAGAATCATCCTTTATCTAGCATCCTTTCTTTGCGGGAACTGCCAGTGAAGCTGATAATTTGAGTCTCTACAGATATTAAATACTGAAACAGTATTACAATTTAACATATATCTAGATATATGCAGTCCCAACCAATCCAAAATCCAAAATCAAATCATGCTGCAAATTTCAGAATATTTTCTTAAGATTTCTTCTCAGTTTCAAAAGCATTGTTACAGTATACTGTACTACGGAGGGGAAAATGTAACAATATACTTTGTTCACCAATAGCAAAGAAAAGGATAGAAGGTCCTGAACATGGTTCACAACTATTAATAAAATTGTAAAACAGCTATCACATGGTTTCAGACATGATAATACACAACCAGTTGAATATGCTATCATTTTCATATTTGGCTATCAGTTTAGAATAATAATTGTTCTAGCAACCTTGGTAGATGAGGTACGAGCAGTATGAAATGGTTTACAAATTACATGCCAAAAATATTCATAATAACAATGTCATAGATAGTAGAGATTTAGAAAAGAGAATACCCATATTTTTCATAGATTTCTTGATTTAGCATACCATCTACAAGATATCGTTTTCTTCTAACTTTTCTGTAGTGATCTAGTACATTTCTCAGTTAATGGCTTTGTAGCTGTTTTAGAGCTGTAAGTAATGGTTACTAATTTGAATGTGTTACCTTAGCTATCTGGCTGGAATCGATGGAAAAATAGAATGGTTTCAAATATACTACTTTATAGGTGATACAAGCATTTTATACTGAAATACAGTTAAAATTGAATAAGTCTTCCCGTTCTATGTCAATTTGCTGATTAGTTCAGGTACAGTATATTTGAGATTCTTATGTTTCCAGAGAGAGAGAGAGAGAGAGAGAGCTTGAGTACAAGCTTCTGTTGTTTTTACTGCAAAACTTGTCAGTTTAACCCCATATAATTAAGGCATTTATACTGTAACAATACTCTCAACAGATTATGAGTTTTAGCAATATTATTTTCTTCTACTGCTTGTTTATATGGACTTCGGATAGATAAAAACTCAAGTGCCACTTAACACATGCACATACAGTATCTCAAAACTCACTAACATATTCATTGCTAATATTATCTCATCTTTCCCTGTCAGTTGCTCAAGTTCCAAAGGTTAGACTTAAGCCTCACAATATTCAAAGCCCTAAGCAAGTACGCTACATTCAACAGAATTCTGAAGAAAAATTCCTGATGAAATCAAATAGAGTAGATGCTCTGTCAAACTAACGGAACTTCAAGTATTGCTATAAAAGTACTTGAATTCATTTTATTCAATAGTTATTGAACTTCCTCTGTCTTCTTTTAATGAAACAATGTGATAAAAAGGGAATATGCCCAACACACAATCTATTTTGGAAAAGTGCATTATAGAAATGCCATGCAGTTTGAAGGGATTTGTTTCAAGTTTGGGAACAAGTTGTTTCCAATGAGCAGAGAAATGTTTAAATAGTATCATGGATGACACTATCAGGTGAGGTAACCAAAAGCTGAGCCTGCAAATGAAAAAGTGTGTAAGCACCCCTTGGAACCATGTTACAAAAGATAATCTCTCAGAAGAGATGTAGGCAACTTTACTGTATCCAAATGGCAGAAGCTGAGGACAGCTTCTTGATATGAAGCATGTCTAAAATCTGCTTTGCAGCAGGCAACTGCGCATCTTAAAATATAACCCAATCCAATTCTGGGTCACAAGTCTGCCTATTGCACTTCAGCAATTCCGGGCAGAGTGTTAAGCTGTTCCACACTATAGGTATTAAATACCTTCATGCTGTCTTACTTCTGCTTAGGAAGATTATATAATGAATATAATATGAACAGTGGTGGGATTCAAATAATTTAACAACCGGTTCTCTGCCCTAATGATTTCTTCCAACAACCAGTTCACCAAACTGCTCAGAAAGTTAACAACCGGTTCTCCCGAAGTGGTGCAAACTGGCTGAATCCCATCACTGAATATGAATAAATATAATAAGGATTTTTCTAGGGTCCTAATAATCTGTGATACAATTTTTTTGTGACCATCTACTCCATAAACATATATTCAACATGTATCAGAATCTTCTGCCAAAATATTGTTGTTGTTGTTTTTTTTTGGGGGGGGGGAGACTTTGATGCTATATATCAGGGGTTTCAAACTCAATTTCATTGAGGGGTTTCATCAGGGATGCATTTGACTCACGGGTGGGCATGGGCAGGGTGGGCGTGGGCAGCTCAACATCACTCATGTCCAGGATGCCTGTGGTGGCCCGAGCACTCTGCCACTCTGAGCTCCCAAGCTCAGTTTTCGGCTGCAACAGCCTCCTGCAACCCTCTGCCAGTGAAAACAGAGCTCAGGAGGGCCCTCACAAGCTCCGTTTTCACTTGCAGAGGCACCATGGGCCAATCCTTTGCTGTTTCCAGGGCGGCCCTGTGGGCCAGATCTAAGCACCTTGGAGACCAGATCCGGCCTCGAGTCTGACATCTCTGCTATATGTGCTGAGGACAACAAGATTACTTTATGCATAAAAATGGAAGGACACTTTGATTTCCACAATAGATAAAGACAAAAATACAGATAATCCCTGCGTTACGAGTGTTCCCTTAGTGAACATTCGAAGTTACATGATAAGTGTCCCTTAGTGCTTATGAACAAGTCCCAAAACTACAAATGTTGCAGCCTCATGGCACTTGTTCACCCTTATGAACAACCGCAGGGGCTCTGCAATATTCGTCCTGCCTATCCCCTCCGCTCCGCACTTTGCTTGCTAAAACAAAGCATTAGAAGGTCGGGTCCACCTCTCCAACGCTCCATTTTGGTCTGCAAAGTGCTGGGCGAGGCCTGCGCAGGCCAAAATGGAGCTTCCAATACTTCTGTTTTACCCAGCAAAGTACCAGGCAGGGCCTGCGCAAAATGGAGCTGCTAAGGGGCAAGCATAGCTGAGAGTCTGGACAGGAAACAGCTTACTAGATCTTCGCACAGTAAGTGACCTGGTGTGGCAGGTTGGGTGGGGGGGGAAGCAATTGTGGGGAGCATGAGGTATTTCAGTGGGTCGGGGAGGCCTTGGGTTGTCTTAAGAAGGTGGCCTGTTCCATCACTATGCCCCCATGGCCTTCCCCAACCTCATATGCACTTAACAAGCCTCGCATTTGATTAGCGAATGCGTGGGCAAAAGGAGGGAATCATCGCATTCAAGGTACGACATTCACTCCCACGAATCCTCAGGTTACAAATGGAACAGGCAAATTCCATTACATTCATAACTCAAGGATTATTTGTACAACTACATTCTCTTTCAACTTGGAAGCCGCTTCTGGACTTTGTGCTTAAGGTGGAAAGGGACTCGGAAGTCAATGACTTCCTTTTTTCCTTCTTTTCTACACTTTTCCTTATTTTTCCCTATCATTTATTTTGTATTTTTGTATTGTTATAGTATTAATATAAACTAAATTTTAGAAAATAAAACTAGAAAACAATAGAATATCTTCTGCTAAATGCTTACAATTTATTTTTTTCAAAAAAGGCTAGTAAGATAACATCAATACCCAAAGGAGATCAAACTACAGAAAAAAGCAAACTACTAATGTGATAAATCTAGAACTATATGAAAATAACAAAGAAGGTGCAAGTGAAAAACAGAATTGCCATAGAGTGTCTATATTACAGGAGTACTTTTTGTTGATATGGACAATACAGAAATTATTTACCTCTTAACAGAGCACAACAACTCCAGGTTAGTTATAAGCATGCAACTCTTTCTAGGATTCCAGAAAATCAGAAACTTCTTATTTGGGTACTAAAACAACAGGCGGTGGTTGTTGCTATCTTCCCAGTGGTTCCTCTGAATGTTTATTTGCTAAGGTTTGTTAATGATTGTCTAATTTGGGGTCAATCAATAAAACATTTCTCACTAAAAATCAGTATAAAGGAATTTATATGTAGAAGACTACCATTAATGCTGTTTCAATTTTGGATAATACCATAAAGGCAGAAAACTCTATACAAAGAAAATAGAAAAATAATAGCTAGTCTAATATTAATTATAGATCTACTTCCCCTCCCCCAGTCCTGCTTGCTGCCTCATCATGGTATGGGGGGAGGGGCAAAGAAGACTGGGAGTGTATGCCAAGAATTTATAATCACAGTAGGGTCACCTAAGGCAAGAAGGCATCCCAGTTGACAACAGCTAAAACAACAGGTATTTATCCATGATACAGGAAGATGCTTGAGGTGGACAGTCACTTTAGTAACAATTACAAAGGCATCATTTCATTTTACATGGGAGAAGGCAAAAGTAAACCACTCCTATATTTTACCAAGAAAGCTGCTGGATAAAATGTATAACATGACTGATGATACAGTCTAGATGAAGGGCCTCCCAGGTTAGATGGCACTCAACATACTACTTTTATTTTTTATTTATTTATTTATTATTTATTTATTTTATTTATTTGCATTTATATCCCGCCCTTCTCCGAAGACTCAGGGCAGCTTACACTATGTTAAGCAATAGTCTTCATCCATTTGTATATTATATACAAAGTCGATTTATTGCCCCCAACAATCTGGGTCCTCATTTTACCTACCTTATAAAGGATGGAAGGCTGAGTCAACCTTGGGCCTGGTGGGACTACTGAGGAAGATTTTAGTGTTTATTACGAAAGTAGATAAAGCCTTGGAACATCTACCATATTTTTCGGAGTACAAGACGCACCCTTTTCCCCCAAAAAAAGAGGGTAAAAATCTGGGTGCATCTTATACACTTCCTTACTGCGCATGTCTAGGATGGACGTTTGATGATTTCTCGGAGCGGGCCTGGCAGAGATGTCCCGATCGCTGCGATCGTCCCGATTGCAGACGACCTAGCCGTCCTGGTTTTCCTGGCCGGATGGATGAACTGCTCAGCAACCGCGTGAGAAGCTTTTTGCCCTCGTGGAGTCCGCGGTTGTTGAGTCCCGGGTCAGGAGCCAAGTCAGTGGAACGGGCGGTGAAATGGCGGCGGCTGGATGGGGCGGGGCAATTGAAGCTCCGGCCTATTTTCCGGCCTACTTTTTGGCCCTCTCCTGGCTTCTTTCGGCTTCTTTCGGCTATCTTCCGGTCTCCAGCCTCCTTTTCGATTCTGATGGCGACGGTATGGATGAGGGTCGTTCTGATCTTTGACCCCAACAACGGATAGAGGACACAGGAGTCCCGGCTTAGCCCTGATTACAGCTATGGTAGCCCGGCTTAGCTTTCGATCTAAGGAAGGGCCCAAGCTAAGCAACGGATGTAAGACTCACGGGTCCCCGCAGTGAAGGGGGCGGCCCGCAACCGTTGCCACGAGGGCGAAGACGTCTTGTTGGGGTGGTGGATGACGTCTGAGCTACTCACGGCAGTGACCGTAGTAGGCCTTTTCCATCTTTCCACCCCCCCCATTTTGGAATGCCATCTGGACCTGTTAGGGCTGTTTTGGGCCGACTATTTCTCCCTCGTGGTCTGTGTGTGCGATGGTGTTCTATGATGATGCGCATTACATGGTAATCCTCCCCCCCTGGACTCTGGAACTTGGATGGGGATTTGGACTTTGGATTTGGGAGTTCAGACTCCCTCCTAGACTTTGGAGCTTGAAGAGGGTTTTAGATGGTCGCAACTGCTTTGCCAGGCTTGCCTCAAGATCTGGCAAGGCCCTGGGACACGTTTGCTTGCTGTTCGGGACTGGACTCATTTTGGCTAATCTATGGTAAGACCTGCCTTATCCTGGTTCTTCCCCCCCCCTCCCCGGACTCCCTGTTGGTGGGGAGTGGGGTGTATTGGAGGGGAATAGACTGGCAGCTGCGTCATCTTAAACATCTCCTATTTTAACATCATTTTGAGGATTTCATGAGAGCACCCATCTCGTCTTCACCATCTCGCCTTATCATCTTTATCATCTTTACCATCTGTGGGCTTTTGTTATCGGCCCCTAAAATTATGACTGCCATACTATCACCAGTGGTCTGGGATGAACTCTTTTTATGCCAGTTTGGCCCAATATGAGATATGAGATACTCTTCGTTGGAACTCCATCATCTGCGAGGTTCCCCCGCCTTGCAGGAATGGCCCTCTACGTTATCGGGGGCCTATCTCAATGATGGGTTTTGGGACCCAGAGAAATGGCATGCGGCAAGAAGGAACCTTTGGGGTTTTTTAGATAGATTTTTAAGGGGAGGGAGGGTGAAGTCGGGTAATGGGGGATACTCGTCGGGGAGGGGTTTTTTAAAGGGGGGGAGGGAAGAGTCGGGTAGGGGGAGAAACCCGTCTGGGAGGGTATGTCCAGTCCCAGCGTCTGCTCACGGAATCATTCTACCTAGTCCGAAGGGGGGGAAGACGGTGTTCATAGTGTAGAGTATCGTTCCATCTGTACGGTAAGTGGGAGGGGCAGATATGGCGGAGGTGAGGGGCCGCATCGTTCTTTGGGAGCACGTGTTTGCTGTTTAAAAGCGATCACATGCTCCGGCCCCTCAGTCCTTACTCGTTTCCCGGATGGTCAAGACCCTCAAAGCTTGGGTCTTCGGCTGATGCTGTGCAATGCCCGGTCCGTAGTTAATAAGGCTCCCCTGATTTGTGATATTATTCAGAGGGAGGCCGCGGACTTTACGGGCATTACGGAGACCTGGTTGAGCACAGAAGGGGGTGTACCCCTGGTTGAACTGTGCCCTCCGGGTTTCCGAGCATTCCACAGCCGAGAACCCAAGGTAGGGGTGGAAGGGTGGCGGTTGTGATTAGAGAAAGTCTAGAGCCGAGGGAGTCCATTGTGCCTCAGATAGCCAGTTGTGAATCCCTCCTTGTGAAGTGGGGCCATAGGAATCAGATGGGTTTGTTGACCACGTACCTGGCTCCTTGCTGCGTGACTACAGCCCTACCTGAGCTGCTGGAGGTGCTGGCCGGAGTGGCGGTTGAGATTCCCAGACTTTTGGTCATGGGGGATTTCAACTTGCCATCGGCCGGCTTGTCATCAATGGCAGTCCAGGAGTTCCAGGCTTCCATGACGGCCATGGACCAGATTCAAGTAACTGATGGCCCTACACACATTCGGGGTGGCACACTGGACTTGATTTATATCTCTGAACAGTGGTTTAATGATCTGGAATTAGGAGATTTAGCGACGGAACCTGTGTCATGGTCAGATCATTTTCTCCTTTGCTTGGACTTTCGGACCGCCGCTCATCACCGCAGGGAGACGGAACCAATGCATTGGTTCCGTCCCAGGCGCCTGATGGACCCCGAGAGGTTCCTAACGGAGCTTGGGCCATTCCCCGAGGATCTTGCCCATGGCACAGCTGAAAAACTAGTAGCAGCCTGGGAACAGGCCGCGGCTGGGGCTTTGGATCGTGTCGTGCCTTTGCGACCTCTGACCCAGCGTAGATCTCAATTGGCTCCTCAGTTTTCTGAGGAGCTGAGAGAGATGAAACGCCGGAGAAGACGCCTAGAGAGTACCTGGAGGTCTAGCCGTTCCGAGGCTGATCGGACACTAGTTAGGTCTTTTTCTAATACCTACCTAGTGGCACTGAGGGAGGCGAAACGTTCTTACATTTCCACCCTCATTGCGTTGGCAGATAACCGCCCAGCCGCCCTGTTTCGGGTGACCTGCTCTCTCCTTCATCAGGAGGGGCGGGATGACCCCTTGCAGGGACGTGCTGAGGAGTTTAACGGTTATCTATACAATAAAATCGTTCAGCTTCGGGATAGTTTAGACCAAAATTGCGATGATCCAAGTGAGATGACGGAGACGCGTCTTGTTGAGGTTATGTGAGACGAGTTTGATTCTGTGGCTCTCGAGGACGTGGACAGGTTACTGGGGAGGCTACATGCAACCACATGTTTACTGGACCCGTGTCCCTCCTGGTTGGTGCTGGCCACACAGGAGGCGACACGAAGCTGGTTCCAGGAAATTATAAATGCTTCATTGTTGGAAGGGGTTTTCCCCACCGCCTTGAAAGAGGCGGTGGTGAGACCCCTCCTCAAGAAGCCTTCCCTGGACCCGGCTATTTTAGGAAATTATCGTCCAGTCTCCAACCTTCGCTTTGTGGCGAAGGTTGTAGAGAGTGTGGTGGCATGGCAGCTCCCCCGGTACCTGGATGAAGCTGTCTATCTAGACCCATTCCAGTCCGGCTTCCGGTCCGGACATAGTACGGAGACAGCTTTGGTCGCGTTGGTGTATGACCTCTGGAGGGCCAGGGATAGAGGTTGTTCCTCTGCCCTGGTCCTGTTAGATCTCTCGGCGGCTTTTGATAGCATCGACCATGGTATCTTGCTGCACCGGTTGGAGAGTTTGGGAGTGGGAGGCACCGTTTATCGGTGGTTCTCCTTCTATCTCTCTGACCGGATGCAGACGGTGTTGACAGGGGGGCAGAGATCGACCGCGAGGCACTTTACCTGTGGGGTGCCTCAGGGGTCGATTCTCTCGCCTCTCCTGTTCAACATCTATATGAAGCCGCTGGGCGAGGTCATCAGTGGCTTCGGGGTGAGTTACCATCTGTACGCTGATGACACGCAGCTGTACTTTTCCACCCCGGACCACCCCAACGAAGCTGTCGAAGTGCTGTCCCGGTACCTGGAAGCTGTACGGGTCTGGATGGGGAGAAACAGGCTCAAGCTCAATCCCTCCAAGACGGAGTGGCTGTGGATGCCAGCACCCCGGTACAGTCAGCTGCAACCGCAGCTGACTGTTGGGGGCGAGTCATTGGCCCCAATGGAAAGGGTGCGCAACTTGGGTGTTCTCCTGGATGGACGGCTGTCGTTTGAAGATCATTTGGCGGCCGTCTCATGGAGAGCTTTTTACCAGGTGCACCTGGTTCGCCACTTGCGCCCTTTCCTTGACCGGGATGCCTTATGCACGGTCACTCACGCTCGTCACTTCTTGTTTGGATTATTGCAATGCTCTCTACATGGGGCTTCATCTGAAGTGCACCCAGAGGCTTCAGTTAGTTCAGAATGCAGCTGCGCGGGTGATTGAGGGAGCCTCACGCTGCTCCCACGTAACACCGCTCCTGCGCAGTCTGCACTGGCTTCCTGTGGTCTTTCGGATGCGCTTTAAGGTTTTGGTTACCACCTTTAAAGCGCTCCATGGCTTAGGGCCCGGGTACTTACGGGACCGCCTGTTGTTACCTCATGCCTCCCACCGACCTGTACGCTCACACAGAGAGGGTTTTCTCAGGGTGCCGTCCGCCAAGCAATGTCGGCTGGCGGCCCCCAGGGGAAGGGCCTTCCCCTGGTTTGCGCCAATTACCCGACCTTCGGACCTTTCGCTGTGAGCTGAAAACGCATTTGTTTATTCAAGCGGGACTGGCTTAAATTTTTAATCCTAAATAATTTTCATTAATAATAATAATAATAATAATAATATTTTAATTTGTATACCGCCCTTCTCCGGAAGGACTCAGGGCGGTGAACAGGCAGATAAAATATAAATACACACAATAATTAAAAACATCCCTTAAAAAACTAATTCAAATGCCCAAAAATGTTAAAAAACGTACTCCCCCGTAAAATAACAAAATTTTAAAAACCCATCCAATAAAAATAAAAATCAGGCTAGTCCAGCCATACGAAATAAATAAGTTTTAAGTTCGCGGCGAAAGGTCCTAAGGTCAGGTAATTGTCGAAGTCCGAGGGGAAGTTCGTTCCACAGGGTCGGAGCTCCCACAGAGAAGGCCCTTCCCCTGGGGGCCGCCAGTCAACACTGTTTGGCTGACGGCACCCTGAGGAGTCCCTCTCTATGGGAGCGTACCGGACGATGGGAGATAGAAGCCGGCAGTAGGCGGTCCCGTAGATAGCCCGGTCCTAAGCCATGGAGCGCTTTAAACCACCCCAACGAAGCTATCGAAGTGCTGTCCCGGTGTCTGGAGGCCGTACGGGTCTGGATGGGGAGAAACAGGCTCAAGCTCAATCCCGCCAAGACAGAGTGGCTGTGGATGCCGGCATCCCGGTACAGTCAGCTTAATCCGCGGCTGACCATCGGTGGCGAGTCATTGGCCCCGATGGAGAGGGTCCGCAACTTAGGCGTCCTCCTGGACGAACGGCTGTCTCTAGAAGACCATTTGACGGCCGTCTCCAGGAGAGCGTTCTACCAGGTTCGCCTGGTACGCCAGTTGTGCCCCTTTCTGGACCGGGATGCCCTATGCACGGTCACTCACGCACTCGTGACGTCTCGCCTGGATTACTGCAATGCTCTCTACATGGGGCTCCCCTTGAAGGGCATCCGGAGGCTGCAGTTAGTTCAGAATGCGGCTGCGCGGGTGATAGATGGAGCCCCCCGTGGCTCCCGTATAACACCCATCCTGCGCAGACTGCACTGGCTACCTGTGGCCTTCCGGGTGCGCTTCAAGGTCTTGGTGACCACCTTTAAAGCGCTCCATGGCATTGGGCCGGGTTATTTACGGGACCGCCTACTGCTACCGAATACCTCTCACCGACCCGTGCGCTCTCACAGAGAGGGTCTCCTCAGGGTGCCGTCAGCGAGGCAATGTCGTCTGGCAACGCCCAGGGGAAGGGCCTTCTCTGTGGGGGCTCCCACCCTTTGGAACGAACTACCCCCCGGACTCCGTCAGCTTCCGGACCTTTGGACCTTCCGCCGCGGGCTTAAAACATACTTATTTAATTGTGCAGGACTGAGCTAGATTTTAAATTTAGGGGTTTTAATTGGGTTTTATTTGTATATTTTAATTAAAGGGCTTTAAAATAAGTTTTTTAATTGTTTTTATTCTGTATTTATGTGTTTTTAAGCACCTGTGAACCGCCCTGAGTCCTTCGGGAGATAGGGCGGTATATAAATATGATTAAATAAATAAATAATAAATAAATAAAGGTGGTAACCAATACCTTGAAGCGCACCCGGAAAACAACAGGTAGCCAGTGCAGTCTGCGCAGGATAGGTGTTATCCTGAATTGGGGTTATTATTTATGAATTTTAAGGGTTTTAAATTTGTTCGTTTTAAATTTCGGCCATTTATGGATTATGCTTGTTTTAACTTTTTGTTTTAATTGTACATTGTGTTGTTTTTATAATTTGGCTGTACACTGCCCTGAGTCCTTCGGGAGAAGGGCGGTATAAAAATCTAAATAAATAAATAATAAATAAATAAATACTCCGAATGTAGTCCCGCTCAGCTTCTCAAACAGAGGTTTCAGAGGCTGAAAAAAGCCCCAAACAGAGCTTCACAGAGCTTAGAATAAACGCCCCAAACAGAGCTTCAGAAAAAAAGCCCCAAACAGAGCTTCAGAAAAAAAGCCCCCAAATAAAACTTCAGAAAAGAAGCTCCCAAACAGAGCTTCAGAGGCTTTTTTTCTGAAGCTGTTTCAGAGGCTTTCAAAGGCAGAAAAATGTTTTTTTCTGAAACAGTTTCTCAGAGGCAGAAAAAAAAAAAGCAAAAAAAAAGCAAGGCACAGAGCTCACAACCAAGGAACCTGTTGTTAAAATTCACAGCTGATTGGGGGTATTCTGGGAGGCCGATCCACCTGCCAATCAGCTTTTTTCTTATTTTCCTCCCCAAAAACTAAGGTGGGTCTTATACTCCGGTGGGTCTTATACTCCAAAAAATACGGTAATTTGCTGACGTTACTCCGTAGGAAAATAAAATGTGAAGCTGAAAAGACAATTATAGTGGGAACATGGAACCTAAGAAAAGTGAATGTGGTTTCGAAAGCTCAGCTATGAGCTTTCACTGGCATGTTAGGCATTAGCACATTCAGTAGACTGGAATTGGACACTTTCAGTTAAGATAATGCTATCTATTGCTTAAAACATGGAAAACAAACCGAACAAAGAAAGGAACAATGCTGCTTTCTTTAGTTAGAAAGGATAACAAAAACAATACACTTTATGACCAAATGATGTCAATTTGATTTTGTGGACAACCTTTTAATAATAAAAAATATCCAAGTTTGTGCTCCAACTATTGATGCAGAAGAGGAGGTGGTTGCATTTTATAATTTATGTATTCATATATCACATTTAGAAATGATCAGATGCAACTTGAAATCAACAGAACTGTAATCAAGTTGTGCTGCTTGAGGTTGGAGACTGAAATGTGAAAGTTGGAAATATTAAGAAAAATGAAGTTAGATTTTATGGAAACCAAGTGAAGCAGGAGAATGAATTATTAATTTCTGCCAATTAAATGACTTTTCCATTTTAACAATCTTCAAAAACTAATATGACAATATAGGGAATCACCACATGTAGTACACAAATGTCAAACTGACTACATATTATGTAGGGGTTGGGGAGCTCAGTTGCAACAGCAAAGAGATAACCAGGCACTGACTGTAGAAGACATCTCAAATTGCTCATGTGCAACTTCCAAGTTAAGTTAAAGGTGAAGAATGTCAACAGGCTTCCACAATATGATCTTGAGCATATACTCATTTTCCTGGAGAACATAAAGCATTGTTTTGAAGTATTAAACTTCATTATAGGGATTTAGAGAAATTGTAGAATGAACTCAAAGAAACTGTTAAGGATAAATGTGAAAAGGGACTGCCAAAAAGCACAAAACAGAAAAAAGCAAACTGGATGTCAGAATAAACCACAGAAATTACCAAGAAGACAACAGAAGACAAAGCCAAGGAAGACAAAGATCTCAGGAAGGAACTTTACAAAGAATTTAAGAGTTCACGGTTAGAACACCGAAGATGGAAATAGATATAGAAAACAGAACACTCTTCCAAATGATCTCTGAATTTGGAAGGAATTTCCACCCTCAAACTGATATGCTAAAGGACATCAACACCAATACAACAGATTCAAAGAAGATCAAACAAAGATTAAGGAGCATAGAGAAATTCTTTACTGTAGAAATGTCAACATCTAAGACACTACTTAGAAGAATCTCTAGTACTAGAAGACAGAGCAGCACTCCCATTATTATCCAGTTGGAAGACTACAGAAAAGACTACACCAAAGCTCAGGAACAAAAGACCAGGACCACACCCACGCAGGATGCTACGAAACGGCCGACCAATCTGCAAACACCCACTCCATCTACCAATCAGGATGCAACCACAGAGCCAACCAACCCACTCACAGCAACACTTCCCACCTCAACCAATCTGCAAACACCCACTTCATCTACCAATCAAGATGCAATCAAATAGCCAATCAACCCGCTCACAGCAACACTCCCCACCTCCCCACCAGTATTTATAGAGAGACGGCAGCTACGACCACTCTTTGTTCGAGAAACACGAAGCCAAAGACACCAGCCTGAAGATGATGAATGAGACCTCGTCGAAACGTCACCAAGATACTCTCCCCCTTACACGGGAAAAGAACCGAAAATGCCAAGACCTACATACCTATACCCGTGAAAACCTACGAAAACACACACACACACACACACACATACACATTTCCCCGAAAATATGACCTACTCAGAAAGTGAGTCCTAGCTTGATTTTTACACATGTGCCCAATAGAAGCCTACCCCCAATATAAGCCCTAATTAAGATCCCGCCTCCTCCATGGTGCACAAAAATTAAGAAAAATTAAGGTAGGGTGGGGATGGGGGTGGTGGACCGCCTTACTACTATCTTTGGATAGTTGCAGTAAGGCCTTGCACCCCTCGGGTCTTCTGCAGCCGACAATGCTTTCCTGAAGGCCTCTGTAGTCGATAACAGAGCTTTGGATCAATCCGGAGCTGTTATAGGCTGCAGAGACCTTCAGGAAAACCTTGCTGGCTGAAGAAGTTTCTGCAGGCCTCTGACAGCAAAAAGGAGGCTGGGGGCAATGCGCTCAAGTGAGGTGAGTAAATGGACATTTCCCCCTCCCCTCAAAAATAAGACCTGGTACCTTTTTTGGTGGCAAAAAAAAATGTAAGTCAGGGTCTTATTTTGGAGGAAAACACATACATATATATACATATACATACAATATATTACAATATATTCTTATTTTTTCCTTTTCTGCATTTATTTTTTTAGTTTGCATTTGTTTTTATCATTTTAATTGCAACTTAGCTTTAAATTTGTAGAATACATGTTTCTGTAATAGTAAATTTCATTTGCTTTTTTCCATGGTTACTCATTTTTTTAAAAAAAGAAATAAGCCTCAAGATATAGTGTACATTTATAATACATATAATTATATAAAAATATAAAACAAGATGCTTCATAAGATATCAAATGCAACCACAAATTTGGAAACAAGACATAGGGCTAATTATAATTAAGATTCCTATTTTTCCAGTCTCAGAATCCCACTGCTGATCTGCAGCATGTTTTGGAAAAAACATCTTGATGGGAGTCCTATAGAATGCTGGAGTTGTAATTCCAGTATGTTTGGAAGATCAAAGCTTATGGAATTCTAGTATAGAAGAATATACATACAGAATATCTATAGAAGTCTAAACTGCAAGAGGGCATTTTATGAAAGAAGTTGAAAGTTCTTTATCCTGCAATATCAGTAACTCTGCAGTCAGGTTTCTGCAAAATGAGAATTCTTCTTTTAAAAAAATTATTGTGGTATTATCACCATTCTGAAACTTTAACATGCAGTTAAAATACAATCCTTCAATAAAGGATTTTATCAACCAACAAAAAAATATATCCTATTAGTCTTCTTATTCCTATATAAATTCTATGTTAACTTGTCACTTTTTTTTAAAAAAAAGACTAAGAATAGTCAATTATCTCTATACATTTGGTATTAGCATAAACAGTACAGTATGCATCCAATATTGTTCACATAAAAATTCTTTTTGTGCTGTATAGGGAAAAGAACAAGGTAATGATTTACATGTTCAAGGTCATTTGTTCAAAAGATTATACTTCTCATTCTAATTCTAATTCTAATTCAAAGGGCATCCCAGTCCCCGTTTTAAAGAAACACAAACTGCTAGGTCACTCTGTCTTTCCAATCACTCCAAAGACAAGAGAAGAGAGAGAAAGGAAAATAAAGCTTAACTGTACCTCCTCATTTGTAGTATGTGAAACCGAAGAAAAGGATTCTCGGGAAAATCCAAAAGTTGACTGCCTTTTAAAAACGTTATTTGTAAATTAATCAGTTGGTAGATCAGATGAACACCTAGCTTTTAAGTGTCCAAGTTTCTAACCCAATCTCAAGCATACAGTCAAAAGTAAAAGAATTATTAACAGAAGAAAGGGGGAGGAGGAAAAGTACACTCTGGAGTGGGTTGGTTTCTGAAGAGTTCCCAGCTGAATGCCATGTTAATCCTTCCACCTGTGTTTGTCTATCATAACCTTGGATTAGAACTCTTGAGAAAATCTACATATTTTTTTCAGCTGTCACAAGGCACCTCCATGAACAGAAAGCAACTACCTTCTAAATTTTTAAACATATAGAAGCATCTGCCCAAAACTTTAAGCAAAGATGGAAGTTGAGCTATGCATTTCCAAATAGTTGCTTCAAAGCATGCAGAAATATAAACCTTGTACCTGTCTGTAGCTTCTTAAAGAAATATCTTTCCTTGGTACCATGCAGAGAAACACACAGCCCTAATATTTTGAATCCAGAACACTTTAATTGTTGCACCAACTTGCCAACCCCAAAATAACCTAAAAATATTTGTCAAAACTTTCTTTATATATAAGTTAAGCAATGTCTCAATTTAGGCATCATATAAAGCCACAAAAACTTAACTTCTATAGAACCAGACAATTGTTCCATCTGCTTTAATAGTCTACAAAGTAATTGACAGCACTTCTATACATTTTAGGCACATTGCAATTCCTGTGCTACCTGAAACAATGAAGGGCTGAACTATTTTGCATGCAAAGCATGCACATTAGTATTTTCCCCTCACAGACTACTAATAAGGGAGGGGGGAAAAACGTTCTCATTAATTGCTATACAAGTACAGTACTTTGAACAATACTGCAATACAGGAATAACTGAATCAATACTATTTGTTGATAGAATTAAGCTCTAAAATATTCAAAAGAAATGATTACTGCCTAAAAGCACTATTGTTTTAAGACAAGAGAGAATCCCAGCTCTGCCTTCATGCACATATGCAGCTTGGCCTCTAATGAAAAACTTATTAACAGTTAATTATTACCTATTCAAATACATGATCTCTGCACAGACTGGCAGCCAAGGAAAGCCAAGAATGATCTTTCTCTATTAAAGCAGAGTCAACTATATCACACTGCCAACAATGCTTCATCTCTGCTCTTTCTTCCATGACAATGACTGTTCTCTACTGGAGAAAAGAAATCTTCCTTTCACTAGACATCTTGCATTTGCACTACTAAGGTGCACTACTGTGCAGAAAACGCAAAGGTTCAATTGAGTGACAAACCACAGTGGAAATCAAAGCAATGTGTTCTGCAGGAGGCCATTCTGAGAGCAACACTGCACATGAGTATGTATATTTCTGTGTGTGTGTGTGTGTGTGTGTGTGTGTGTGTGTGTGTGTGCGCGCACATGAGAGTAGAAGTGAATACAAAATTTTGTTTATAAAAATTCTGTTCAGAAGCCGTTCATCCTATGATTTTGATATGCATTTTAATAACTAATTTGGACATTGCATATTGTCCATAATCAATCTGAGTTGGACAGCCATGAAAGTTAAATACAGGCAGTCCTCAACTTTTGAATGTCACTTAGCAACCATTCAAAGTCCTAACGGCCTTCCAAAAGGTACTTTTGACCTTAATGTGAAGTTCTGGCAGCCCCCTCCCCAGTCACACAATCACATTTTGGGCACTCAGCAAGTGGCCCAAATTTACAGATGTTTCCAGCATCCCATGGTCACATTGTAAATTGAGGACTATCTGTACATAATAATTTGATACCCATGTTTTACCTACTGCTCTTCATGTTTTGGGCTTCAATTTCAATCAATTATAAATGTCCAGTGTTTCTAGGAATCTCAAATAGACCCAAAAAGGTGAGGATTTTTTTTTTCAATAGAAGATAATGTATATAGCTCAGGCATGAATTGTGGGGTCGGTTGGCTGTTTGCTGGCAGACATTATGTTCCCCAACTACATAGTATCAGTGTGAGATCATGCAGTTATCTAGTTGGATAATGGAACATCTACAAATGAACACTGTATTCAAATACCTAATTCAAAGTTAAGTATATCCACTGTTTCATCATTGTATCAATAAATTTAATATTTTATCTTGGGGCATTTAGAAGATCAATTTCTTACATATTTTATACAATACAGGTAGTCCTCAACAGTTCATTTAGTGACCATTCAAAGTTACAACGGCACTGAAAAAAGTGACTTATGACCGTTTTTCACACTTAGAACCATTGCAGCATCCTCATGGTCATGTGACCAAAATTCAGATGCTTGGTAACTGGTTCACATTTATGATGGTCATGTGATCTGCTTTTGCGACCTTCTGACAAAGAAAATCAATGGGGAATCCAGATTCACTTAACATATTACTAATTTAACAAATGCAATGGTTCAGGAAGGCAGCTGACATCACGGCGAAACGGTGCAGATGAGTGGTAGTGCCGTGAAGTCCCGTTGATTTCTTCAAATCCAGAGGCTCTAAGAGGCCGAAAGTCACCCTGTAGGGGTGACGAAGATAGAGGGGATGCTTCGGTGGTCGCAAGGAGAGCAGTCTCCTCATTTGACCCAAAAAAAGCCCCTTGAACTGGCAGAAGAGAAAACAGCCATTATGGCTGAACCGAAGCCATGACAGCTGAAACAGAAGAGAAAAAGGAAAGATCTTGTAAAATGTGCTCAGTCTGGCTAAGAACTTTTCTAACTTTTGCCATGGAATTTTCCCTAAAATATGCTTTAGAAAGTGGGACTCAACAGAGGTAAATAGTAGCGACTAAAATCTGGAGCTACTATCAGTTTTGGATAAGAAAGAAAAGAAATTGCAGACAGAAGTAATCTTAAAGGTAAAAGATAGACTGGTTTGGCTAGCTTTTAGCAACCTAAATCATTTCAAAATTCTGGATTATATTTTTATTACCTTCTTGATTTGAAGGACTTTGCAAAATTATTGGAAAATATTTTTGGAGACATTTTATTTACAGCAAAAGCAGAGGAAAAAACAGTGACACCTATTGGCCAGGAAGGCAACTTAAGAGCTGAAGAAAGTCAAAGAAGTGAAATGTGTTATATTTTGGGCAGATTAGCTGGAATACACAAAATAACACCTACAAACTGATTATATTTGGTGCTTGGAGACGGACTGTGAAAACATCCAACTTTCAGAACCTTGAGAATTATAAATATGCGTGAGAGTGTGAAACAGCTTGGAGTTTTGAAACAAAGTGGAAATTGTTAAGATACTATTTAATGGAGTGATTGTGTGAACTGTTCTAATATTGGCTATCTTGGTGTGATGAATAATTGGGATAGTGGGACTCTCACAGAGTATTGAGTAAATCGTTAGATTTATTAAAATAAGGCAAAATGGGGCAGGAGGAAATAAGTGTATTATTAAAAGAATTACTATTGATGCTCCAAGGTATGCAAGAAATGATGACAAGGAACCATAGAGAGATAAAAGAATTAATATATGGTGTATTTGTGAGACCAGAAATTTATGAGTAAGTGACACTGAGCAATGATCAAGAAACAAAGGAAGTAGAGGAGGAAATAGAAAGAATAGAGGAAAGGACAGGGGAGGAAAGATGACAAATGATACTAAAAGATAAAAAAAGAATAATTAGTAAATGATGAAATAGAAAAGGTAAATTACACCTCAAGAGATCAAAAAATAAAAGCGGATATACAGAAAGACACCCCTGAAGTGATGAAAAGATTATTGAAAGATGTACTGAAGGCTCAAAATAGTGTACAAGCAGTAGAAATAGAAGAAATACTTAGATCAAACACGAACAAGACAAGAAGATACAAGACCCCAAGGGAGGAGTATGGGAGATGTGCCAAGAAGTCAATAAGAGTAGAGATACAAAAGGAGGCAAGAGATGAGGGATAAATATAGAATACTGTTTAATACAGGAGTTGTTCTGTTAAGAACTAGTATAAAGATAGAAACTATAAATGGGGAAAATATTACTTGTTTAATTTGGAAATTATTTTATTAATGATTAGAAAATAGAAGCGGAAGTTAGAAATGTGGGAATGTAAACAAAGATGAAATAATTTGTATAATTGAGAAATGAATACTGAATAATCAAGATAAGTAAAGCTTATGATTATTTGGATAATGGTTATGTGATATTTATATATATATGATGTCTACAATGTTTAATATTATCAATTGATTATAGAGAAAACTGAACAGAGAGGTTAACTAAATAATGCAAAAAAACCCTAATAAGAATAAATGAAGACGATGGCGAATAGGATTTGAGAACAATAGTCATAATTATTGTCTATATAAGATTTACTATCTGTACTTAAAAAGAGATTGTACCTAGATTGTACACTGTTCTTGTGAATATAGAAATTTTATCTACAACCCAAGAAAATTGTAAAATAAAAAATAATAACAAAAAAACCCCAAATGCAATGGTTCATTTAATAACTGTGGCAAGAAAGGTGGCAAAATGGGGCAAACTCACTTAACAAATGTTTCACTTAGCAACATAAATTTTGGGCTCAATTGTGGTCTTAAGTCGAGGACTACCTATATTTTTAAAAGTGGGAATTAAAATAAAGAGAAATATTTCTATCCTTAGAAACTAGAAACTTATAAAGCACAACCAAAACTCTTGTTATTCCATGCCAAGGAAAATATTTAGATTCAACAATACTGCCTACAAACTTCAGGTCAAGCATGCAGAATCAGAATCCAAGTATCTTCAACTAAGTATAAAAGCAAATCTCAGAAAAAATATACACAAGCCAATGAAGATTATATTACATAAGAAACTTTCTGTAGGATTCTAGGTGACAGAAATCAATTACTACTTACTATAGTAATTACTAATTACTGTACTAAGATTCTACAGAATCCTGAAATTCAGAAAATCAAGACCATGCAATTCCTTGAATAATGATTATTGCATTTTGACTTGTTTGAGTAGTATGGCAATCAGGCTATATCATATTTGTTTCAGAACAGTTCAAACTGAGTTGAAAAAAATAAGAGCAAATATTACATTGTATCAATTTGATCAATAGAAACAAATACAAAAACCAGAATAAAAACAAAGTTAGAATGTAAATTCTTTTTCTTGATCCTTTTTTCCATTCGTTAACTCTTATAGCATAACTAGAAATAAGTGTGTTATGTCAGCATTTCTGTGTCGGAATAGCAATTAGGTGATCAATTCCATGAAGTTGTACTGTATTTGTTTAAAAACTAAAACCTAAAGAATGCATTAAATCAGGGGTCCACCAACCTGTGGACTGTGGCCAACTAGTGGGCCGTGAGGGGTTTGCAACAGGGCCATGGAAACAGCCAAACATGTGCATCCTCACTTTTACGAGCACACACACGTGCTTCATTTGCATTACAGACAGGCACACGCTGCTCACGCAAATGAAGCTGTGCACGTGCACACTTGCTGGCCACTTATATGAGCCATCCCCTCCGCCCACCGATCTGCAAAGCCAGAAACATCCGGAAACTCTGCATTAAAGCAATATGCATCTACAAGTTGCAGTCATTCTACAAATGGTGCAGTTTTTCCAGAGTTTTCAAGTAAAATTCTTGAAAAAAAGATATCAAAATCTCTCTGTCAAAATGTGATGTATCTGGTTATTTTATTTTGACTAGGGATGATTAAGTGCTGTAGGTTTCTTTCTTTGCTAAATAGTTCCACAGCTACTCATTTTCTGAAGTTTTCTAACCATTTGACTCTGTCTTGGCAACAAGGTGTGTCCTAGTTAGGCTGTTTTCTATTGGCAATTTAATTTCTATCAAGATAAAAACACCGTCTTAAAAGAAGGAAAAAAATCCCCCACAATATATTTTTCTCCTAACCTAAGCTAGAATTTTTCTTAAATTAAAAGTAAATTCAAATCCCATTACTGTTTACTTTGTTAATTTTTCAGGCAGTATGCAAATTGAAGCTTGGATTGGGAATTAACTCAATGAAAATTAACTATTTTCATTGTTTTTGTTTTACTAATTAACTATGATAAACTATTGTACCACATTTAGTGAATCTTGTAAATTATATTGGGTTGAGAGATCACTATTGGTCCAAAGTCTCCAGGTGAGTTTTGTAATGCAATAAGAATTTGAACATTGTCCCAATCCAAGTTAATCACTACAATGAGCTAGTTTAAAAGGCAGCAGACGAATTGCTCTACAAACTGACCAAAATCATAACATAACATAACATAACATCAGAGTTGGAAGGGACCTTGGAGGCCTTCTAGTCCAACCCCCTGCCCAGGCAGGAAACCCTACACCATCTCAGTCAGATGGTTATCCAACATTTTCTTAAAAATTTCCAGTGTTGGAGCATTCACAACTTCTGAAGGCAAGTCATTCCACTTATTAATTGTTCTAACTGTCAGGAAATTTCTCCTTAGTTCTAAGTTGCTTCTTTCTTTGATCAGTTTCCACCCATTGCTTCTTGTTCTACCCTCAGGTGCTTTGGAGAACAGCCCGACTCCCTCTTCTTTGTGGCAGCCCCTGAGATATTGGAACACAGCTATCATGTCTCCCCTAGTCCTTCTTTTTGTTAAACTTAAATCATTTTAAGTTTAGGGTGGTATTAACCAGAATCCATTTATTCTGAACTTTCAAAATACTGCTTAATAAGACCAGCTGAAGAAAAACAGAACACTTGCAGCTATTATAAACTTGCAATTTTTGACCAGCATTTTCTTTCAGTGTTTATTTAAGACTTTCAAAAATTCTAATTGAACAAAACCCAAAACATAATAGTTACTGAAACCTACGAAGTTCAGGTTAATTTTGATGCATGCTAAGAGGAGTGGAGAAAAACAATCTAGGAATAAGAAAGTGTGTGGTTTTTTAAAATATATAATTTCTATTATAATTGATTTATCAGTCCACCTGTTATATAAACAAGGTACTTTTCCCAAGAGAACTAAAAGTATATTTAAACCAGTAATTAATTAAGCTAGTTTTGGCACTGTTCTGTTTTCTAGGAAAGAAAAATGACAAGGGGCACACTTACTTTGTATATTACACAGCATATTCCTTGCATAAAAGTAAGGAAGAAATACTTTCATGTAAATAAGCAAAGAATTGTTCACAAGCTAAATTTCAGCAAAACAAATGCATTCCAAATAGGCTACAGTCTGAAACAATTATTTTGAATTGCAATTGTCTTTCAGATGACATAAAATACAAAATGCTTTAAAAAATAATTTCTCGATGGCAAAGAAAAGTCATATGACAAAATAATTTATACTTAGTGGAACTGAATTTAATGTGTAGTATTTTTCAGTATATTTAGTTAACTTGATAGCCAATTTAAAATGGTCTGTTACACAAATCCATTTTAAATATATAAACTGGAGTAACAAATGTATTTAAAATTGACATCAGTTTAATTAAGCTAGTTATCCCACATTGTAATAAAGCTACAATTAAGGAGTCCATATGAATATAGCCACAAAAATCCTTCAGTTGACAAGTTTAAGGAACAGCCCAAAAGATAAAAGTACATGGATTACATTACTGGAAGTTCACTTTCTTCTATCCAGGACATGGTATGTAACCAATGCTTGACCAGGGTATGCAGTATTGTCAGGACACTACTCACCCTCTCCATGACCGGTTTTCTTTGTTACCTTCACGGTATCCGAAGCAGAACAACTAGATTCTGTAATAGCTTTGTACCATATAGTGTCAACCCTGTTAACTCTCTAAAGACTCTTTTTTTCTGCTATGTATACAATATGGATTGTGATTAATATATATGTGTATATTTATGTGTGTATATGGATAACTAATGTGCGCCAGTGTATTCACAGGAAAAAGTGGCAATAAAGGTTATCTTATCTTATTTCTTTTTTTTTTGGTCTGGGTCAAATGGTTCTGAACAATAAGTAAATACTCTGGAGTGGATAAAGTTTGTAGCTGGCTCTCCAGGGAATAGGGCCCTTCAAATGCCAAATGCCTCATCATTGTTAGAGAAGCAGATTTTTATAAACCCAGTGAAGATAGCAGAATAGTGACAAAAGAATACATTTCATTTAGTAAATATAATCTCCCCTCCCCAATTTTGGTTCTTCATATCCTGGGTCCTGGCTCTCACCAACAACTCAGCAGTTCCTGTTGCCCACCCCCCATCTTCTAGAGGACACCTTATTTGGCTCCTCCATTTATTCCTGCAATGTGTGAGAAACAGGGTCCTAAGTAGCCTATCCTGCCTTTCTGGCAGTTAAAAGGTCAAAATATAATTGCAAGACTAAACCATCTAACACAAATTCCTACTGGACTTTTTCTTTTTACCAACTTCTTCATCTACCTGGAGCATCTGTCCCTCTGTGTCATTTTTTTCCTGGGCTTTCTGGTTCCAGAGAATTCCAGTAAGCTTCAATTTTGAACCTGATAAACCCCAGAATCCTTTGGTCTTCGTCTGTTCCTTTTCCAGTTCTTCCTCAAAGTTTAAAATAATCAAAAGATTTTTTCTGTCAGACAAAAATAACAACAGCATATCTTCTGTGTACATGACAGTATTTCACCCATGGAAGTTGCGGATTCTATTTCTGGTATTAGAGGCTACATTCACAGTATGTTTCTCAATTACATTGCTTCTTGCAAGAAGGTAGATGAAGGCCAACCAATACCAAAACTGCAGGAATGAGATGTGACCTTATTTATGTCTTATTTGTCCCATCTTATTCTATTCATTCTTAGAACTAAAGTACATATAAAATGTACGTTGCATAAGAGTTGTTTTAATCTCAATGGATTTGGTCAACTCTTCCTGACCTCAAAGCAAATATTTTAAAATGTCAGTCAAGTTCTTCTACTGTATATCAGTTTGTTTATCCACAGCAATATTAAATAAGGCTATGCATACTTCTAAACGATTCCTAAGAGATCCTTCAAAATATCAGCACATTTATTCGAAGCAGACACATCTTTTAGCCTCCATATAAATCTGAAAAAGACAAAGATGTGGTTGTTTTAATGAATGTTAGTAGTGTCTTATATTTGGCACTCGAACGTTTTTTCAAAAAATGCAAGTAAATGAAATAGCCTTTGAAGTTTGGCACCATCACTAAAGGCAAAATACATCTCCTTGTCAAAAAAATAATAATTATGTACTCCTGATTTCAAGTAATGTATCTAATAATGCAGCCCAGATATTTTCCCTTTAGACTTTCTACCATTTAGCTTAAAAAATAAACAATCCATATATATATTCAGTAATATTTTTCTGAAAAATTGATTTCAAAATCTATTTTCACTGCAACAATTTCAGGAGAGAACCAAACGATCTTGCCTTAATATCAATTAATAATTGCTTGAATTACAATATTGCTTGCCCATTGTCCAAAAAGCCATATTCCAGAATAGATATATTAAATCCGTAAGAATATTGTAGACTAACAGACTTATCCTTCTGGTTTAATTTATGCTGATGCATACATTATTTATCAATTACATATTACTATGTACTAAAAATAAAAAGGGATGGATACATTAATGAAACTTTCAGAATTCGTTTAAAGAACTCATTTTTTCACTGTCTAAAATCAGTAAGGCGCTCCATAACATTCATCTTACCTGCTTTAATAGCATTGATTTCGAAAGATAAAACATTAATTTACTTAAACATGCCTCGAAGGACCATCATTACTTACACCTGGATTTTTTTCATGCAGCAGAAAACCCATAGCCATATTTTAACTCCCCCCCTACTATTTAATTTCCATTATATGTAACTCAGTGGGCATTTGAAGAAATCAAGAGTTTCAGGCTTTTCATCAAATTCAAAATGCATAATCAATTACAGTTAATGCATTCTACTCCACATTCTATATCAAATATTTACTAGGAATATTTAAAGTATAACAAGAAAGTATGTTATCATGGCTAAAACCATATGGAACTATATTGTCATTGCTTTTGTCAGATGCAAGAAATCAGGAACCAGGATTATTCAAATGACTCTTCCAGGCTACTTCTAAACAATAATCTGAACTACTAGTGGTCAAGACAAACTGGCGATAGATAAGAGTCAAAGAAATTTAAAAGGGCTGGATTTAGATCTCTTGTGGGTGCAAAGGGACTTCAAACTGAGGCTCTTGACCCCTTCCTCAGACTCAGCCTGGTCATTTCCTGTATCTTTTTAACAATAGTAACAGTATCTCTTCAAGAGAATAATTTTTTATTTGAATTTATAAGCAGCCCAAGTTGTACCCCAAGGATGGAACATGTAAAGACGTAAGTCCTTTTGTACAAAGTACTAGACCAAATTTTCTTATACACTGCATTTTCTAAACTTTTATATAGCATAATTGTTGTTGTTAGTTGTGAAGTCGTGTCCGATCCATTGCGACCCCATGGACAGCTTTCCTCCAGGCCTTCCTGTTCTCTACCATCCCCCAGAGACCGTTTAAGCTCATGCCTACTGCTTCAGTGACTCCATCCAGCCATCTCATTCTCTGTCATCCCATTCTTCTTTTGCCCTCAATCTTTCCCAGCATTAGGCACTTCTCCAGTGAGTCCTTCCTTCTCATTAGGTGGCCAAAGTATTTCAGTTTCATCTTCAGGATCTGACCTTCTAAGGAGCAATCAGAGTTGATCTCCTCTAGGACTGACCAGTTTGATTGCCTTGCAGTCCAAGGGACTTGCAGGAGTCTTCTCCAGCATCAGAGTTCAGAGGCCTCAATTCTTTGGTGGTCAGCCTTTCTTAAGTCCAACTTTCACAGCCATACATTGCAACTGGGAAAACCATAGCCTTGACTATAAACACTTTTGTTGGCAGGATGATGTCTCTGCTTTTTAGTACGCTGTCTAGAATTGCCATAGCTTTCCTCCCCAGGAGCAAGCGTCTTTTAATTTCTTGGCTGCAGTCTCCATCTGCAGTGATCTTGGAGCCCAAGAAAATAAAATCTGTCACAATGTAGGTTGGCGGTCCCCAGGGGGAGGGCCTTCTCTGTGGCGGCACCAGCCCTATGGAACGAGCTACCTCCAGGGTTACGCCAACTCCCCGACCTCGGGGCCTTCAAACGTGAACTGAAGACTTTATTATTTCACCGAGCGGGACTAGCCTAAGAACGTATTTTAGCGAAATTTTAATGGGTTTTAATCGGTCTTTGACCGTTTTAGTGATTCAGCCATTAAATATTTGCTTTTAATTGTTTTTAAATAGTGTTTATTTATTATATTTATATTATAGTGGTATGTGTATTTTAATATTGGCTGTACACCGCCCTGAATCCTTCGGGAGATGGTGCGGTATAGAAATGTAATTATAAATAAATAAATAAACTACCTCCATTTCTTCCCCATCTATTCGCCAGGAATTGAGAGGGCCGGATGCCATGGTCTTAGTTCTTAATGTTGAGTTTCAAGCCAACTTTTGCATTCTCCTCCTTCACCCATATCAAGAGGCTCTTTAGTTCCTCTTCACTTTCTGCCATTAGAGTGGTATCATCTGCAAGTTATTGGTATTTCTCCCGGCAATCTTAATTCCAACTTTTGATTCATCTAGCCCTGCCTTTCTCATGATGTGCTCTGCATTTAAGTTAAATAGGCAGGGTGACAGTATACAGCATAGCATAGTATACTATGTAAATAATATAGTAGCACAGTACACAGCACAGTCAGTATAGCAGAACATATTTAGATTGTTCTTAAACAATGCATGTTGGTAATCTCCCTTGCTTATCAGCAAAATCAGATGTCTGGCAGAAAATTTACACCTGAACACAGAGAACCTGTTCAGCTAGGTAGCAAGTTACTAGCTTTCTGTTCCAACTGACAGTAAAATCCAGTAATCTACAATGGATCACTGGGATGGAGAAAAAAAAAACTTCAGAAATTTGAAGGTATGTGGGTGCATGTATTATGAATATAATGTATCCATCCCACAACTGAAGAAGTAGTTTAAAAGCATTACTGGACTGTTGAATTTAACTAACTCAGAGCTGATCAGTTCTTATAATTTACTGTAGTCAAAAAAGGAAAACCTCATATTTTTACCAATTTTGGGTAGGATAACACAGGTGGTAGAGTCTATTAATGAGAACCCTTTTCTCTTCATGGGGATTCAGAGTTGCTTTCCATGGGAATTTTAATCACTTTGTAGGCAGTCCACAGGTTACATCCATGATGACTGTTCAATAAATGGCACTGAACAAGTGGGAGTTACAATAGGTCCTCATATTTCCTACCATCAATATCTCTGTGGTCATGATTGCAATTTCTGACATTCTCTGCAGACTTCCCACAAGCCAACTCAATAAGGAAGCTATGATCACAGGCAGCCTTTTAACAACCCGCGTGGTCCTTATTTAACAGCAGCGACTGGGACTGGTGGAATTGCCGTCACTAAGCAACATGGTCATGCAACATCACGCTTTTGTTCATGTCACTTAAGAGATGGAGTTTCCGGTGCCAATTGCTGTTGTATCCTGAGGATCTGCTCTAGAATAAGGATAATTATTTAATGTATATCGTTTTTCCAGAATTAAATAGTATTTAGAATTTAAAATATTGTTTCATTTTATGTTTGAATTGCTAAATGCAAATCTGTACCCAAGGAATTATTTTTAACTCTGACTCTTAACAGTAGCAGCCAATATGACCTACACTGACTTCTTACTATAATAAACTTGCCACTGCAGCCATGCTAGTTAGCCTATTATATTACTTCGAAGTAAAAGCTTTGACATAACTGGCAAAGCAATGTAAACTGGATTATTTCAAGATCACTCTAGTGTGCATTTCCAAAAGTTTGTGTTTTGACCTATTTTCTTTCTCTCCTTAAGAACTGAGAAAAATATTCATATTTTTAACCAGGCTAGTATAGTTTTTTTAATTTTCACACTATCAGAGATGCAGAATCAAAAGAACACATTAGTAAGTTATTACATTTGCAATACCAAAGGTAAAGGAGATACAAATATCAATCCTACATTATACAGAATTCCTATCTCTCAGTTCATGCCTAGCAAGTCCAACTTCTTCCCAGAATTTTTTTCGTAGTTTCCAAAATAAAAATTAAAATATTCTAACTAGGAGTCTTGGAAAATGCTACGGAAATAAACATGTCCAAGTCTAGAATCCAGTGATATTAAGCTAAAGTTAAAAGGATATTTCCATTTCATAAATAAATATATCTGGAACAGTTTTTTCTTGTTCAAAAACTAGGGCACACCTTCACAAAACAACCCCTGCAAGCATAAGATTATAAAATTAGTATCCCAAGTATCAACAACTGCAATATTCTATATGAGATAGCACTTTCTTCTCTTAGAGCTATTATAACTAATGGAAAAATAGAAAAACAAACAGAGGGAAAGTCAGGAACAATCCCTGAAATAATGTAAGTAAAATCTTTTGGAGGAATATACTTACAGTCTAGGTACCGTATCCTCTATTACAAACATTTATTTAGTGACCATTCAAAGTTAAAACAGCATTGAACAAAAGTAACTTATGACCAGTTTGCACATTTACAACCATTGTAGCTTCCCCATGGTCACATGATCAAAATTCAGGCACTTAGCACTAATCTGTATTTATGATAGTTACACTGTCCCGGGGTCATGTGAACACCATTAGCAATCTTCCCAGCAAGCTTCTGACAAGCCAAGTCAATGGACGAGCTAGAAAAACTTAGCAACCAACATGATTCACTTAACAATTGTAGTGATTCATTTAACAACAGTGGCAAAAAGGTCATAAAACGGGGCACAGTTCATTTAAAAGCTGACTTGCTTAGCAATGGAAATATTGAGTTCAAATACGATCCTAACTTCAGGATGACCTGCAAAGGATTACATGTATTTTTATCATAAAATTCCATTTCTCTTGCTTTTGTAATTCAGTATAAAATATTTTTTTTCTTTTTGTTTATTAATTAAATAGCAATTTTTCATTTTGGACCTCTCCTGTAATATTCACAACAGGAATAATATTCAATTACAACTGCCCTATTTAAAAACATAAACGTATAAAATCAGACAAATGCGCCCAGTAATACCAAATTCATTACACAGCTTGATTACACACCAGAAAAAAACCCTAGCCCAGCATAAAGCCTCATTCTACTTCTGTTATGCTGCAAAGGGCCATAAGGACTTTATTCCAATTCAGCAAGCACGTTTTTTACTATCCTGATCGCATTCATATTAACAGACTGCATTCTACATATTTAACATACCATATTGTTTGCCACTTGCAGTGAAACTGAATATAGAAGAGAAGAACACTGCAATGAAGAGCATGGCAAAAGAACCAACCAACCAACCAATATATAGCAAGGTAATATATTAATGTCAGTGCTACCTTGTTCAATAATCAATCGTGGAAAACAAGAAAAACAGGTCTGACACTTATGAAAGGAAACAAGAAGAGAAAAGTCTTTGAAAATAAAAATAGCACAGGAAAACACAAATAAGATGCCAAGTACCGTATATACTCGAGTATAAGCCGAGTTTTTCAGCACGTTTTTTGTGCTGAAAAGCGCCCCCTCGGCTTATACTCGAGTCTACGTCTTGATGTACTTCGGGAACCCCGCACAGGAGACGCCAAAGAGGCGGCGAGATCGTCCGGCGGGATTTGCCCAAGGCTGAGCAGTTCGCCGCGCGGACCTGAGCCAAGCCGGTCGCAGTCCAGCCGAACGGTGAAAGCGACATGCCGGCGCCGCCCGCTTTCACCGCTCGCTGACTGCGACCGCTTGCTCGGGTCCGCAGTAACTCCGCCAGGCTGTGCAGCGAAGAAACCATTTAAAAGCCCCGCCAGGCTTTCTTCTCCTCCGTGCTTCAGAAGTTGGGCTTTTAAATGGTTTCTTCGCGCACAGCCTGGCGGGAGTTACTGCGGACCCGAGCCAAGCCGGTCGCAGTCCAGCCGAACGGTGAAAGCGACATGCCGGCGCCGCTCCGCTTTCACCGTTCGCTGGACTGCGACCGCTTGCTCGGGTCCGCAGTAACTCCGCCAGGCTGTGCCGCCAAGAAACCATTTAAAAGCCCAACTTCTGAAGCACGGAGGAGAAGAAAGCCCTGGCGGGCTTTTAAATGGTTTCTTCGCTGCACAGCCTGGCGGAGTTACTGCGGACCCGAGCCAAGCCGGTCGCAGTCCAGCCGAACGGTGAAAGCGACATGCCGAGCGCCGCCCGCTTTCACCGCTCGCTGACTGCGACCGCTTGCTCGGGTCCGCAGTAACTCCGCCAGGCTGTGCCGCGAAGAAACCATTTAAAAGCCCCGCCAGGGCTTTCTTCTTCTCCTCCGTGCTTCAGAAGTTGGGCTTTTAAATGGTTTCTTCGCGGCACAGCCTGGCGGAGTTACTGCGGACCCGAGCCAAGCGGTCGCAGTCCAGCCGAACGGTGAAAGCGAGCGGCGCCGGCATGTCGCTTTCACCGCTCGCTGGACTGGGACCGCTTGCTCGGGTCCGCAGTAACTCCGCCAGGCTGTGCAGCGAAGAAACCATTTAAAAGCCCCGCCAGGGCTTTCTTCTTCTCCTCCGTGCTTCAGAAGTTGGGCTTTTAAATGGTTTCTTCGCGGCACAGCCTGGCGGAGTTACTGCGGACCCGAGCCAAGCGGTCGCAGTCCAGCCGAACGGTGAAAGCGAGCGGCGCCGGCATGTCGCCACCGCTCGCTGGACTGGGACCGCTTGCTCGGGTCCGCAGTAACTCCGCCAGGCTGTGCAGCGAAGAAACCATTTAAAAGCCCCGCCAGGGCTTTCTTTCTTCTCCTCCGTGCTTCAGAAGTTGGGCTTTTAAATGGTTTCTTGGCGGCACAGCCTGGCGGAGTTACTGCGGACCCGAGCCAAGCCGGTCGCAGTCCAGCCGAACGGTGAAAGCGGAGTGGCGCCGGCATGTCGCCACCGCTCGCTGGACTGGGACCGCTTGCTCGGGTCCGCAGTAACTCCCGCCAGGCTGTGCCGAAGAAACCATTTAAAAGCCCCGCCAGGGCTTTCTTTCTTCTCCCTCCGTGCTTCAGAAGTTGGGCTTTTAAATGGTTTCTTCGCGGCACAGCCTGGCGGGAGTTACTGCGGACCCGAGCCAAGCCGGTCGCAGTCCAGCCGAACGGTGAAAGCGGAGCGGCGCTCGGCATGTCGCTTTCACCGTTCGCTGACTGCGACCGCTTGCTCGGGTCCCGCGGGCGGGCGGGGAGCCGACTTTGGCCCTTAAGCAGGGAGGAGGGGGGGGGGGAGGCGGACCTGCCGGCTGTGGCGCCCCGCCCGGAGCCGCCGCCGCCGCCTGGAAGAGGGAGGAGGTGACCTTCACGCGCGGAGAGGGTGGGGGATGGGGGTTGAGGCGTGCAAGAGGAGCGGCGTGGAGGAAGAGGAGGAGGCGACGGCCCCGCGACAGCGCGTTTAAGATCAGCCCACGCTCGAAGAGGGAAAGGGAGCGAGTGGGTGGGTGGCTGGGACGAGACCCCACCACAAACACACACACAGCCGGTCGGACGGCGCGTTCCTTTCTCTGCTCTCTCGCTCTGCGTCAAGGCGCTGGAAGGGGCGGAGAGCGAAACAGCAGCAGGAGCAGCCGCGCCGCCGCTTCCTCCTCCTCCTCCTCCTTTCGTGGCGGGCTGCTTCCAAGTCTGGAAATCTGTTTTGGGAAGTGGTGGTGCAGCGGCAGTTCAGCCCTGTCGGCCGGGGAAGGAGGCGGTGGATCGGATTCTCGCGCCACACGAAGTCGGCTGGAAAGCTTGCTGCTTCTTCTTTTTGCTTCTCTCCCCCACCCTCTTTTCGGCTCTCTTGCAACGTTGCTGCAGCTCCTCGGCTCCTTTTCCCGGCGCCCAGAAGGCTCGAGCCTCTGCTGCCGATTGAATACTAAAATAAAATAAAAGCGGAGAAGAGCAGGCGCCGCTTTTGGTGTCCGCGTCCCTGTCGCCGCCCGGCAGGACGCGTTTAAAAAGGCGGGGAGTTGAAAAGAGGCTGCCTCTTGGGTTACCTCAACATCCATTCCAGAGCCGCTAAAGAGCGGCTGCTTGGCCCGCCCTGGTTGGGGAACGGGCACAAAAAGGGTCCCTGGTGACCCAGAATTCATCCTAGCCCCATTGACTGGCCCTTTGACTCGATAGGATTTAGCTGACGGATTGTTAAACAGCGCTCGCACCTTTCTTCTGGGAGAGAAGTCACTCTAATAAATATTGGGAGGTGTTTTCAAGGAAACATAGGGGTCCACCTTCTGCCCACAAGAAATGTAGGAAATGCCACCATTCCCAGCCTTCTGAGCACATCAGCTTATCCTGGCAGAGGATGAGGAAAGTCGCATTTCAAAGCCTTTGGAAATCACCAGCTTGGAAAAAGCTAAATTATGTAGGGCTATTCAGCTACAACTTCGTGTTTAGGTTTTGTCTTTTGAGCGAGATAATGATAGCTAGCTAGCTAGCTAATTAGATAGATAGATAGATAGATAGATAGATAGATAGATAGATAGATAGATAGATAGATAGATAGATAGATAGATAGATTAGAAAAAAAACAGAACAAAAAAACAGAATAATAGAGTTGGAAGGGACCTTGGAGGTCTTCTAGTCTAACCCTGCTTACATGAAACCTTATACCACTTCAAATGCTTATCCAATATCTTCTTAAAAACTTCCAGTGTTAGAGCATTCACAACTTCTGGAGGCAAGTTGTTCCACTGGTTAATTGTTCTAACTGTCAGGAAATTTCTCCTTAGTTCTAGGTTGCTTCTCTCCTTGATTAGTTTCCACCCATGCTTCTTGTCCTGCCCTCAGGTGCTTTGGAGAATAGTTTGATTCCCCCTTCTTTGTGGCAGCCCGAGATATTGGAATGTTCCTATCATGTCCCCCCTAAACTAGACATACCCAGTTCCCATGCCCCGTGAGACGTCTTGCTTGCATGCCACACACACGCACCGCTCGCTGGGAAAAAAAAAAAGGATGGAAGGAAGGAAGGAAGGAAGGATGGATTGATGGATGGAGGCGACCGCTTTGAAGCGCAACCCTTCTCCCGCAACTAAGGGGGGGGGGTCAATGTTTTCCCCAATCCTAGGGTGTGGGGAAACAGTCATTCTTTCTTCCCCCCTAGTCTCTCCCGAGATCGCACTGCAGCGCCCATCATCCCCAGCCGGCAATCTGAGCTCGTGCCATCGATGTGGTCCTTGAACTTCCCCCTCCTTGTTTCTAACCCAGCCTAGGATGGCCGGCGTGGAGGGTATGGTGGTGGTAAAACGACCAGGAGAAAGCTTTCGCTCTTTTCGAGAGGTCCTCTTGGAAGGCTGCCTTGGAAAGGGAAAGTGGGGAGGGGGCAGAGATTTCTCCCTCAAAGGTCCCCTTGGAAGGCTGGGTTGGAAAGGAAAGTGGGAGGGGCAGAGATTTCTTCCTCGGGTCCCCTTGGAAGGCTGGGTTGGAAAGGAAAGTGGGAGGGGCAGAGATTTCTTCCTCGGGTCCTTCTAGAGTCCTTGAGAAACTGATATCATACAAGGTTAATAAATTATACTCCTCCTCCTCATTGATGAGTTTTCATCCTGAAATTGATTGAAACATTGTACCATCATATGCTGCCATAGTATAGTGTTAACAACATCTGTAAAGATGATATATGAGCATGACACTAAGTTTTTCTATATTTCCCCTTTATTGAAAAACTTCCATCATGCTTCTTTCTGAAAACAAAGGTCATTATAATATACCTCATTATATATTTGATTTGATGATATTTCAGTTAATAAATACCATTTAAGGTGTTAAGCTTCCTTTCTTTTTCAGCAGCAAAGTGAATTACAACTTTAAAGAACTTTATTACTTTATATTCATTTATTTTAAGTATAGATTTTAGATTTTTAAACAAATATGTTTAGAGCTTTTATATCTTTCAAGTTATTCAAATTATCCCCTCAGCAGGTATATAATGGCATCCAATTCCAATATCATGTTGGGGCTTTTGAGCAAGGGAGGAGGAACGCGAGCACCACCTTTCGCGCTGGCATTCCGGGATTTCCCTTTGTTTAGAGCTGGGAATCCTCCTTCCCCCTTTTGCACTTTTATTGTTTTTCGTTCAAATAAATATTCATGTTATTTTACTTGGCTCTATCTTTATTTTTTACATTGACCAGTAGCTGCCTCATTTCCCACCCTCGGCTTATATCGAGTCAATAGTTTTTCCCAGTTTTTTGTGGTAAAATTAGGTGCCTCGGCTTATATTCGGGTCGGCTTATACTCGAGTATATACGGTAATTCTAGCTCATGTTATGATTAACAATACAAAATAGCTCTAATAAAGTATATTGTTTAATAATCGTACAGAGGTCCAAGGCTAATACTAACCAACCTGATAGCCAATGGTCAACAAGAATTTCATCATGCATCGGAGATGGAGTAACAAAATGTGCTAATTAAACTCTGAAATTACACAAAATAAACAGCAAATTTATGGGGCTTCTTTTTTTGGAAGGGATTGATTTTAAAACTTAATAGGTAACATTGGAGGCTTACGAGATTATCCACTGTAGGAGAAATATATAATATATAAACATTTAAGAAGTATGTTTGAAATAATAATGGAGAGAAAAAATTTGTTATCTAAAAACTGTAACTGTCAAGCACAAAGGATCAGGATCATCTATTAAATTGTAGCACAGATTTATTTAACCCTATACACAATAATCTAGTCAATTAAGGTTCAACACTAAATTGGCACCAGATAAGGATCAACATAATTCAGGAGTAGATAGACTTTGGACTGTTTGTGGGAACATAATGACTCTAAGCTGATGATGTACTTAACTCTGTCCCCCAGCTCTGCCTGCTTTTCTACAATATTATTATTGTAGAAAATTAATATATTATTGTATATTATTCATGCTTACACATGAAATAAGACAAGATGGACATATGATTTAAAAGACAATATTAAATTGGAAACATGGTAACGTTTTAGATGTCACTGCTATAATTATCAGGCTATTATTTTGATAGGAATAATTTTATTTTATTTTTACATTTTTTTAATGTAGTAAACTTGACTGTGGTTTCAACCTTCTTTGATCAAGATATATTTCAATGAATGTCACTTGATAAGCAGTTTTGCTCTTTACTAACTGTAACATCATTTACCCATTCATTTCAATATCCAGAGACAACAGAGAAATGTCCCGTTTGTCCCAATGATCTAACCCATATCATATATTTTTATTTCTGAAATTTGTAAGCCATCCATCTTACTACAGGGCTTGAATATTACGTATTATAATGCATATCATTCTATTATCAACTTCTGTGGTATGGAAAAGGAAAAACAGCACAATTTAAGAAACAGTTTAAAAATCCTAGGAAATTAGGATAGCTGCGGCAATAGTTCGAAAGTTAAACTAATTATGAATAATCATTTAAAAATACAAGATAGCTTTTGACAAAAAGAACAAAGTTTTATTTTATTTATTTGAATGTATTAGCTATCCAAGTCCAATGGACTTTGAGTAGCCTACAAAACTACAGAAAACATAAAAACATCGAATAAGATAGGACAGTCCAGATTCAAATAATCTTATAAACCAAGGGTTCTTAAACTTTTTAAACATGGGGCCAATTCATGGTCCTTCAGACTGTTGGGGAGCTGGACAGGCTGGGTGGGCATGGCTAAGTGGACTTGTGACTGGATGGTCGTGGCCAATTTAGCAGTCCATTAAACAATACACACAAATTAAACTTTAATTTGTTTTGCTCCTGGGGGTGTTTTATTTGCTTTTGTTTGCATGTTGCTCTTTTGATTGACTTTTCTTTTTACTAGATCGTTTTATACGAGTCTAGTGGTCCATTTCAGGAAACTCAGTTTTGCAGCAATTTTTCTCAGCCCCAAGGAGCTTACAAACAACAAATAGAACAAGCCAAGGAAGCCATTGCCTCTCCTTGTTTTGGGTGGCTGGGAGGCAAGTCCCAACAGCTGGGACTCAGCCCAAGAGCTCCTACTGCCGCCATGCAAGCCTGTCCACAGCAGAGGCAACATCCACAGGGCCAGAGGTTGTTGCCCCACAGACATTGCCTCACAGCTACCCGATAGGCGAAGTAGGGGCGATGGGCCCTCCTTATTGTCAGGGCCTCCTGGAAGCTCCTCCTCGGCGTGATCCTCGGGGGCCAGATATTAAACCCTGCCTGCCCCACTGGAACTGGGCAGCGAAGGGTGAGTGTCCCAAGCAAGGCGGCATTCAGGACAGGGGATTTGGCTCATGCAAGGCACTTCAGGGAAGAGCCAGGGAGCATTCTGGGAAGCCTTGCTAGCCCCCGCTGCTGCCGCTGTCCTATCTAAATTGCCACCGCGAGCATCCCAAGCAAGATTCAGGGAGGCACCTCAGGGAAGAGCCAGGGAGGGTTCTGACGCTGTCTTCCATGCGCTCCCTCCCTGCGCACGCCATTTCACCCGCTGCCACTGCCCAGGCAGCGTTCCAGGAAGCCTTGCTAGCAACCGCCTGCCACCGCTGCAGTCCTGTCCAAAGTGACGCAAGCATCCTTAGCAAGTCGGGTAGCGGCAGCGGTGGCATTCAAATCCAGGGTATTCGGCTGGTGTGAAGCGCTTCAGGGAAGAGCTAGGGAGGGTTTTTTTAATAAAAGTTTATTTTTTTAAAACAAACATACATGCAAACAATACATCCTTAATCATTCAGTGTTTCATCTGAGTGCATATTTTGTGTCTTCTACTCCCTCCTCCTCATTTTCATATTATATTTCTATCATAACTTTATATTTTCATTTATTTTATTTATTTATTTATTTATTTATTTATTTATTTATTTATTAGATTTCTAGACCGCCCTTCTCCCGAAGGACTCAGGGCGGTGTACAGCCTTATTAAAACACATAGGTACACAATAAATTTAAAATACATTTAAAATGAAATATTTAACCGGCCAATTTAAAACTAAAAACGGTCAGACGACCGATATAAAACCCTAAACTATAAAATCACCATTAAAAACCCATAACTTAAAAAACTAACCCAGTCCAGCGCAGATAAATAAGTAAGTTTTGAGCTCATGCGAAGGTTCGGAGGTCCGGAAGTTGACGAAGTCCTGGGGAGCTCGTTCCAGAGGGCGGGAGCCCCCACAGAGAAGGCCCTTCCCCTGGGTGTCGCCAGATGACACTGTCGCGCCGACGGCACCCTGAGGAGTCCCTCCCTGTGAGAGCGCACGGGTCGGTGAGAGGTATTCGGTAGCAGCAGGCGGTCCCGTAAGTAACCCGGCCCTATGCCATGGAGCGCTTTAAAGACGTTCACCAACACCTTGAAGCGCACCCGGAAGGCCACAGGTAGCCAGTGCAGCCTGCGCAGGATAGGTGTCACTCGGGAGCCACGAGGGGCTCCCTCTATCACCCGCGCAGCTGCATTCTGGACCAACTGCAGCCTCCGGATGCCCTTCAAGGGGAGCCCCATGTAGAGAGCATTGCAGTAATCCAGACGAGACGTCACAAGGGCGTGAGTGACTGTGCACAAGGCATCCCGGTCTAGAAAGGCGCAACTGGCGCACCAGGCGAACCTGGTGGAAAGCTCTCCTGGAGACGGCCGTCAAATGATCTTCAAAAGACAGCCGAGCATCCAGGAGAACGCCCAAATTATGCACCCTTTCCATCGGGGCCAATGACTCGCTCCCGACAGTCAGCCGCGGACTCAGCTGACTGTACCGGGATGCCGGCATCCACAGCCACTCCGTCTTGGAGGGATTGAGCTTGAGCCTGTTCCTCCCCATCCAGACCCGTACGGCTTCCAGACACCGGGACAGCACTTCGATAGCTTCATTGGGGTGGCCCGGTGTGGAAAAGTACAGCTGGGTGTCATCAGCGTACAGCTGGTACCTCACACCGAAGCCACTGATGATCTCACCCAGCGGCTTCATATAGATGTTGAACAGAAGGCGAGAGAATCGGCCCTGCGGCACCCACAAGTGAGGCGCGCGGGTCGACCTCTGCCCCCATCAACACCGTCTGCGACGGTCGGAGAGATAGGAGGAGAACCACCGATAAACGGTGCCTCCACTCCCAACCCTCCAACCGGCGCAGCAGGATACCATGGTCGATGGTATCAAAAGCCGCTGAGAGGTCTAATAGGACCAGGGCAGAGGAATAACCCCTATCCTGGCCCTCCAGAGATCATCCACCAACGCGACCAAAGCCGTCTCAGTGCTGTAACCGGTCGGAAGCCGGACTGGAGCAGGTCCAGATAGACAGTTTCCTCCAGGTGCAGGGGAAACTGATATGCCACCATACTCTCTACAACCTTCGCATGGCGGGTTGGAGACCGGACGATAATTACCTAAAACAGCGGGTCAGGAAGGCTTCTTGAGGAGGGCCTCACCACCGCCTCTTTCAAGGCGGCGGAAAGACTCCCTCCAACAAGGAAGCACTCGTAATCCCTGGAGCCAGCCTCGTGTCACCTCCTGAGTGGCCAGCACCAGCCAGGAGGGCACGGGTCCAATAAACACGTGGTGGCATTCAATCTACCCAGCAACCTGTCCATGTCCTCGGAGTCACAGGGTCAAACTCATCCCACACAACATCACCAAGACCGCCTCAGATACCCCGTCTGAATCGCCACAATTTTGGTCCAGACCGTCCCTAAGCTGAGCGATTTTATCGTATAGATAACCGTTAAACTCCTCAGCACGTCCCGCAGCGGGTCATCCCGCTCCCCTGGTGAAGGAGGCGGGTCACCAAACAGGGCAGCTGGGCGGTTATCTGCCGGCGCAATGAGGGAGGAGGCGTGGCGCCTCGCTTCCCTCAGTGCCACTAGGTAGGTCCTGGTATAGGATCTAACTAGTGTCCGATCAGCCTCTGAGCGGCTGGACCTCCAGGAACTCTCTAGGCGTCTTCTCCGGCGTTTCATCCCCTCAGCTCCTCGGAGAACCAAGGGCGGTTGGGATCTGCGCCGGGTCAGAGGCCGCAAAGGCACGACACGGTCTAAAGCCCCAGCCGCAGCCCGTTCCCAGGCTGCAGCTAGTTCCTCTGCCGTGCCGTGAGCCAGACCCTCAGGAAGTGGCCCAAGCTCCGTCCGAAACCTCTCTGGGTCCATCAGGCGCCTGGGACGGTACCACCGTAATGGTTCCGTCTCCCTGCGGTGTTGGGTAGCGGTCAGAAAGTCCAGGCGAAGAGAGTGATCTGACCATGACAAAGGTTCAGTGACTATTTCCTTTAAGTCCAGATCTCTCAACCACTGACCAGAGACAAAAATCAGGTCCAGTGTGCCTCCCCCGATGTGAGTGGGGCCATCCACTACTTGAGTCAGGTCCAAGGCCGTCATGGAGGCCAGGAACTCCCGAGCTACCGTCGATGACGAGCCGGCAGATGGCAAGTTAAAGTCCCCATGACTAAAAGTCTGGGGTCTCCACTGCCACCCGGCAAGCACCTCCAGGAGCTCGGGCAGGGCAGCTGTCACGCAGCAAGGAGCCAGGTACGCGACCAGCAAGCCCATCTGACATCTATGACCCCACCTCACAAAGAGGGATTCACACCCGGCAATCTGAGGTACAGTGGTCTCCCTCGGCTCTAGACTCTCCTTAATAGCAACCGCCACCCCTCCACCCCTACCCTGGGCCCTCGGCTGATGGAATGCACGGAAACCCGGTGGGCACATCTCGACCAGGGGCACACCCTCTTCAGTGCCCAACCAGGTCTCTGTAACGCCTATAATATCCGTGGCACCCCCCTGTATCAGATCATGTATTAGGGGGGCCTTATTGGCCACGGACCGTGCGTTGCATAACATCAGACGAAGGCCCAGGCTCTGAGGGTCTTGACCATCCGGTCAACAATTTAGATTGTTACATCTTTCTTTCCAAATTTCTTGTTTATATTAATTCATCAATTATCTAAATTTTTATATTTCTTTTCTAACCATTGATATAATTGCCCCATACTTTAAAATACTCTGATTCTTCAATTACCAATGTTAATCTATTCATTTCTGCACATTTCAATATTTTTTTAATTACTTCTCCCTCTAAAGGGATTTTCTCTGCTTTCCAATTTTGTGCAAATACAAATCTCGCTGCAGTTACAATATGTATACAGATAAGTATTCTCTTTACTATATTTCTCTGGTAAGATACCCAATAGGAACAGTTCAGGTTTTAAATCATACGTTGTTGTATCATTTCCTCTAGCCATGTTCTAATTTTAATCCAGTAATTCTTCGCTTCTGGACACGTCCACAACATATGATAATACAATCCTGGTATCTGATGGCATTTCCAGCATTTAGCTGGAATCTTTAAACATTTTTGCCTATTTTTCAGGTGCCATGTGCCATCTATAGAACATTTTGTATTGAGTTTTTTTATATGCTATGGACATGGTTAATTTATAATTTCTTTCTCAGATTTGCTGCCATTTCTCTAACTCAATTGTATATCCAAAATTCTTAGCCCATGCTATCATTGTTTCTTTTACCCGTTCTTCTTCTAGCTTAATACTCAATAGGTAATTATATAGTTTTTTAATCATTTTTTCATCTGTTCCTGTATCTCATACAGCTGTCATTTACAAATAAAAACCATATAGTTTAGCATCTTTTTCATATCTTGTTTGTATTTGTAATTGTGTATACCAATCCATTTCAATCCCTTGTTCTTCTATCTCGTTTCTTTTTCAATTCCCCCTTATCTGTTAGTATATTTTTATATCTAAGAATAGTCCCCATATTAATAATATTTGGATGTATTAACACTTCCATTGTAGATAACCATATTGGTATTTTCAAGTAATATTTATCTCTAACATTCTCCCATATTAATAATAATGCATTTCTTACATAGCGTCTTTGAAAATAACTGTGCATCTTATTTTTGCCATACCATAAAAAAGCATGCTATCCCAATTTTAAATCATGTCCTTCCAAAGTTAAAAGTCTTGTATTTCTTAATTCAATCCATTCTTTCATCCATGTCAATACCGCTGCCTGATAGTATAGTTTCCAATTAGGTAGTCCAAAGCCTAGCTAGGGAGGATTCTGATGGCCCCAGCTCCCACGCGCTCTCCTTCCTCCCTACCGCTGACCTGGCTGCAGTGTCAAAGATCAGGAGGGCTGCGCAGGAAGAGAAAAGGCAGCAAAACTTGAAAAAGCAGAGACAAGAGAGCAAAGTAAGTGAGTGAACTTTCGGCCTACTGGCTGGCCTCTTCACTCCCCTTGCTCCCAAGGCAGCTCTCTGGAATAGCAGCAGAAGCACACGTGACTGCGAGAGGAAGAGATGCCAGGTGAGATCCAGATGATTTCCGGATCCCCTCATTCCAGAAGCATTAACTTCACACTCTCCCCTCTTTGCTCCCTTTTTTACATGAGATCACCCGGCAGCAAGGAGGGAAAGGGAGAATGGGGTTGGTTGAAGGTTCACTCACTTTACTCTCCTGTCCCTGCTTTTGCAAGTTTTGCTGCCTTTTCTCTTCCTGCGCAGCCCTCCTGATCTTTGAGACTGAGGCCAAGTCAGCAGCAGGGAGGGAGGGGAGCACATGGGAGATGGCAACATCAGAGCCTTCCCTGGCTCTTCCCCAAGATGCCCTGGCCTAAGCGGGCGATCCCGTGTGAAGCTGCCGGGCAATTCCGTGTGAAGAAGGGGGCAGGCCACTAGGGGAGTGTATGAAATTGGTGCTTCTGGGATAAGGGGAGCTGGCCACAGCTGCTCACCCACCCATCCACCCTCAGGCCCGGGAGCACGTGGCTGCTCCAGCAGCATCACCACTTCGCCCGCAGGCCCTCCCCTGCCCATCCGTGCCCTTCGGGCCTTACCTTTGCAGCAGCAACATGTGGTAAGTGTTGAACCATTGAAATGAGCAGAAATGGGAAGTGCAGCTGGACAGTGGAAGATAAGGGCGACGGCTGGAGGAGGCCTCCCCAGGGCCCCCATCAGCCAGGAAAAACCAGCAGGGACTTTATCTTGAATCTTTTGTAAATGAGATGATTGTTCAATCTCTTCAAGTCCAAAATTGTTCTCCACCCCCAGAGGTCTTTGGGACCACAAACAAGATGGAGTAGAATCCTTGCCTACTGGTCCTCTGGGACTGGCTAAATGGCCTGGATTTCCAACAAATGTTGGATTGCTGTCTCCATGAGGCCTCTTTTTGTCCTGTCCCTTGATATGGGGCAAAGTATGAAGAATCTTGGGGGTGTGGAGAGGAATTCGAGTGTGAGACCTAGTCTCACCATATTTAGGACCCAGGTGTTCGTCGTGGTTGCCTCCCATTGATTAGCGAATAGACTTAGGCGGCCATCGATGGGAGGGTTGGACCGGCAATCACTTAAAGCAACAAAAGGGGCAATTTCCTGTGCCCCAAAATGGTCACTTGCCTTGGAAATTTTGTCCATTTCTATCCCTGAATCCAGATCTGTCTGGTTGCTGGTCTTGCCTACTGAAATACACCCTTTGGGGTGAGAGGTGTTAAACCCTGTGTCTGTAGAACGAAACGAAAGCCTACGAAAATAAGGTGAGGGACGGCGGTCGACTCGCCTGCACAAAGGTGACAGGACATTTCTCCTGTCCTTGGGTCTCCACCAGAATGGGCTCCAGAACCTCTCCAAAAAGCTTGCCACCCTTGAAGAGAACAGAGGTTAGCTTCCATTTGTATCTCATATCCACCTGCCAGTGGTAAAGCCACAGGAGGTGGTGGGCTGTCACCGAGGCAATGGCCCTGGAAGCAAACTTGGCGGCTTCACCGCCAAGGGAATCACCGGGAAGGGATTCCCTGCTCTAAATGGATAGAGTCTGTGAGTGAGGGTCTTGGAAGGCTGTCCAGTCCCTTTGGGCCATGGGTGCTAGATGTTGGCTCTGATGAAAGGGGGTATCAGATGCCACAGAGGCAGTGTTGCCGTAAACCTGCAGCAATCTCCTGCACTATGGCCTCTGAGATCAGAGTTCTCATTTGTTCAGAAATTTCGGGCCCCTGGCCCTTCCTTGGGCGGAGCCCCATCGCTGTCAGAGTGAAGGTAGCTTCTGGCACAGAATTTGACCTCTTTTGAGGTGGGTGCCAACCTTTTTCTACTGAAGGCAGATTAGGTATTGGAACAGAAAATATCTCTGTCTAATATTGCCATTAGAGGTTGGGAGGCTTGTTCTATGGCACCATCTGGTGACCAGGCTCGGTAGCTGAGAGAGTGCAATTGCTTTACCTATAAAAAGCTTCCAACAGCTGCATTTCCAAAGCGTGGGAAGTGACAGCTTCTTCCCTGGAGAAGCTTCCCAGCCCCTGGCACTTCACAGCTTTCTCAGCTTTGGCCATGTCTTTGTCTATGGGCTTCTGACGCCTTCTGGGTCCTTCTCTTCTGTCTTAGAGATCTTCTTGGCCAATAAGGCTTTCACCCTAATTCTGGCCACCGCTCCTTTAACAGCCAATTTTTGGCCTGAGGAGCTTCCTCTGCTCATCTGGGACTTCACAGGGACACCCATCTTCCCCACTTACTCCCAGTTCCTCCTGACTGCCTGAAGGCGTGGAAGCTGCCATTTTAAAATCCCAGGCGTTTGTGATAACAAGGCAGGCTCATTCTGAAAGAACCCTGCTGCTGCAGTTTGTATTGCATTAGTTTGCATTTGCCAACAAACAGTATGCCCAGGATTATCCAGGCAATGACTTAGTTCCCTCTGCAGGGTGTGGGACGGTGCCAGGAGCCTCGGCTCTTGTCAGTTCTGAGCCGAATTAAGTTTTATCCCCCTCCGCTTAAATGCGGGAATGGCAGGACCTCCGCTCTCCGTTTGAGCCGGCTAGACGGCTGTGCCGGATGGACCGGGAGCCAGCCACTAGTTCGCTTTCCTAGCAAATGCTACACAAATCCGCTCTCTTACTGAGGCTGTTTGAGAATCCAGGGAATTATAAATTGACAGTTGTCTGAAGCTATTTTTCTCAAGCAACTCTGCTGGGCGAAGACTGAGTCGAAACTGGGGAGACACACAGGCAAGGAGGCATGACCAGAAGATTGACAGACACAGTCTCCGGGCAGAAAGGCAGAGTTAACCCATTCCTTGGAATCTCTACTCAGCACACTGGAGAAAGGGCAAAGTCCTTATCTCTAGGGGGATGCTGTTGCAGAGAAAGGGAACCTGGAGTACACCCACTCTGCCAGAACTAAAATATTGCCTACTTATAAAGAAACTCTGTCAACCATAGATAATTTAAGATACAAAAAGACAACAAGCTTTTCAAACAGTTTAAACTAAACCTACCAATAGCATTACAGTGAAAAAAGGTAATGAATTCAAATAAGAAAAGTTATTTTTGCAAGTGCTTATATTTTGAGAACTCCAATTACAAAGAAATATTATTTTCTTTCATGACTGTGCCAGCTTACAAGTCTTTTGTCTTGTATTCATGTTCTTCTCATTATAAAAATATCATAAGGCAAAAAAAAGGAACAAAAACAGTAGCTCATTTAGTGGCAATGCTACCCAAAATTTATGTTGGATGCACAATGAAGTGATTGCTGTACCGTATGTTCCTAGATATTACGGTACCAAGTACTAGTTCCACCAGATGTTTTTTCTTCTCATATTAACAGGATAACAAATAACCCTAGGACATTTAGACTATCATAAAATTGATAAACTGAATATCCAGGAAAAATGGCTGATAAGGTCAAAACAATTTACTCTTTTGTGAAACACGGAGACTGCAAAATTCTTTTGCTGCAAGGGTAAAAAAAAAATTGTCCCTAAAAATTTTTTTTCTCAAAATCAGCCATTTTTGCTAACAAGTCATACTTACCAGTTCTACAAAAGACTAAGCTATACAGTGGATTTATTTGTAAAATTTATTAGCCACATATTTCACTTCCTGGTAACTTTACCAAAGCTTACTCATTAAGTAAATAATTTTAATTAAATAAAAGTTTACGCCAAAATAAACTACAGAGGTTTAACAGCAACCATTTTTTTGCAAATACAGAATCGCTACAGAAGATAGTTGACAGTGTCTACAGAGCATACCTAATTAAAACAAATTAAAATTAAAACAAAAACATCCTTCTGAAATTCCTTTTCTGTTAGTAGTTTAATCTGGTACATAATTGATTTCTGTTCCTAGAAAATAAGGCTGTAGACTTAGTAATCTCTCAAAAGCTACTTTTGAAGATAATCTAGAACCTGCAGCACTCAGAAAGTAACAGCCTCCCATAGTCTATAACTACTTTGTGAATTATACAGCCTGGAATGCCAGAAATAATAACAACTTCCAGTCTTCAAGTCAGTGATCTAGATGTTTTCACCATGAGAAGAAGACTGGTAACCAAGAAAAAAACATTTTTGTAAGTGGTGTCTTGACTTCAGAATTTCTTCTCATAGAAGAATGATAGGTTTAAGTACAGACAGTTGTAGCTTGACCAAGGTAACTAGGGTAGGAAACTCTTATGCTAAGCAAAGTGGTCATAAAATATTACAGCATGTGATTATGCTGACTTATGAAGATGGTTGCGGCAGTCCTGGTTGCTGTTAGGCAAATCCAGCAAGATTGCTGAGTCCCACAGTCAGGTGATCACTATTTCTGACCAGCTTCTCGACTGATTTTGTCCAAAGCTAGCATGACTGCAGGACATTGTAACCATCATAACTGCAAGCTGGTTGCCAAGCATCTAAATTGAGATCATGGGATCATAGGGATGCTCCACCAGCCTCAATTATGAGGAAGGTTATAAGTCCTCCTTAGTCAATTCCATTGTAACTTCAAATGGTCACTAGAGAAGTGGTCATTCAATGAGGATTACTTCTAAACCAATTTTTCTAGAAACATGCACATAACATAAAGCATGCTTTCTCAATACACTGGGTTCAAAGTTTTGCTCAGTTATTTTGGATCAGTCATCTGTAAGCAGCAACCAAACCTAGCCTATTTTAGTTGTTCCAGGTTTTGGCCAAAACAATATCCAGAAGAACCCAGAAATAATTGTATGACTTTTAACATGTAAAGCTGGAGGCCCATCAGACCTTTTCCCTCCTCTGCATGGCTATCCCATCATCTTCCAATTTTTACACCTTCAATCCCCACCTCTCCTTGAAGTAGCATGTCCTAAATTCAAAGCAAGATATATCCCACCTTCCCCTAATCTCACCAAGACCACCTCCTCTGTCACAAGTGTGTGTGTGTGTGTGTGTGTGTGTGTGTGTGTGTGTGTATCACTATCAGAAAACCTTTCAGCCTTGACTTTGACTTCTCACCCTCAGGACAACTGTCTGGAACAATCATATTTCATTCTGTATCTAGAATAAGAACATGTATTACAAAAACACCAAAAATATTCACGTTTTCATTCAAGTACATAAGGACAATTCAAGCACAAAACATTTTGCGCACCTTTCTGCAAAGATACAAACACATTTTGATAGACCTTTATAGCCTTCTGTTGCTGGGACTGTAAGATATTAACTCTTGAGAAAAGCATGGTGTAATACATGGTGTAATAAATACATAGGTTGGCAAGTTCTATAATTTTCAAGAACAACCTCTCCCTACGCCTGAAAAGTTTTCAATCAGTGTATGCTACCTGCTCTAATATATGCCAGCGAAACATGGACACTAACCTCATAATCAATACAAAAGCTACGAGTGGCACAAACCACTATGGAAAGATACATGCTTGGCATCAGAAGACAAGAAAGAAAGACCTGCACATGGATTAGAGAACAAATGAAAATATACGATGCCATCAAAACAGTAAAAGAACTGAAATGGAAATGGGTTGGTCACATAGCAAGAAGAACTGATGGACTAAGGAAGTCATAGAATGGATTCCACTTGATAAAAAGCTTCCACAAAAGAAATCTAAAATAAGATGGAGCAACGACATCAAGTATTGCAGATGCAACTGGCAAAGGAAAGCTCAAAACCATATTGATTAGAAACATCTAATGCAGAAGAGGCCTTCATCCTGCAGTGAATAGAAGATGATGATGATGATGATCATATACATATGTACTGTTGAGAATTCTAAATTCCTTTATGTGTTCATGATTGCAAGTATTTCAAGATTTCATTTAATGAAAACCTGGAATGTTTTGTAACTACAATGGTAGCTAAAGATCACAATTGTTCTTTTTGTATAGTAAAATACATGACACATTGCAGTTATTTTTCTGTGCTATTGCTCAACAAATGTATCAGAATCCCACGTAGCTACATAAATTCATTTTGGAAAGAAGGTCCTTTTCTCTACATCCTGCTTTGAGCAAAACAAACTGCAGTCCCAAATCTCTCCATAGATAGTGGTCATTCTGTAATATACATTAAACCAAAGAATATATAAATATTAGTAAGTTCACTTTGTAGTGCCAGCAATGATTCTTCTTGCATATGTATTCCCACGCACTCTTGTTTGGGTGTCAGTGAGCACACACATATGCTCCCTCCTCCAATTTTATTTAAAATGACAAATAGCGGTGCACACCCAATGTGGACCTTATGTAAGTTACAGAACCATTTCTTATTCTCTTTTCTATAGTTCACAAGATTAATACAGTTCACAATATTAATATATACAAAGTTTTAGTCATTAATGCACACTGCATTGTTCAATCCCTTTGAATATCTTTGATTACATCTATTTGATAGTGCTCACGATCAAACAAATTCAACAACATCTCAAGAACTACAGATTTCTCACTCCACAAAGACAAATGGTTGTATAGGAACAATAATTTCTCCTACTGCTACATGATGCAACATGAAAAATAAACCTAGTCTGAATAAACTGAAATGATTTACATTTCATAAACTAGCAAAAACCAGATTCCTACTCGTTCACTCTGCCATATCACATATCCAATTTTTCCCAGAAAGCTAAGAAAGTCAATTGCTATTAGCGATCAATCCCTTCATTTAGCATCTTCAGCCATTTCCATTCTACTAGACTAAAATGTTCCTAATAGACTGGCTAGGTGGCTCAGTGGCTTGTCGATCAGAAAGGTCAGCAGTTCAGCGGTTCTAAGTCTCCTGCATGAGCAGGGGGTTGGACTAAATGACCTCCAAGGTCCCTTCCAACTCTGTTACTGTTAATTCCCCAAAACGATTAGCATAACCAATTTCCAGTTTCTGTATGAAACAGAAAATGTATTGGTTTAATTCTAAACAAATCATCCTACCAGTAGATTTCTGCTGAGCCATTTAATACTGATTCCAGTTTGGAAGGGGAGGAACTCTTTGGAAATTCCAGGTTCCATCAATCTGCATTTCTCAACAACCCACTATTCTCAGAACAATAGTGTTCTGGTCTGTAAATCTGAAACAAAATATTCAGTTTCAGTCCTATTTTTTATGGGAACATTTTGCGTGCAACCTTTTAATTTATAAATTTGCAAGTTACCATATACTACACAACAATCCAATTAGCAACCAGTTTGAGAAGACAAAATGAGTGGCATCCACAATTATGAATCTTTCAACTACAGTTTCATATTTAAATAGTGGATTTCATGATCATAGGCCCATGATGGTGAACCTATCGCACACATGCCACAGGTGGCATGTAGAGCCCTCTCTTCAGGTAAACAAGCCATCACCCAGCTCTACCCCGCATGCATGGGCACCTCCCTCTGGCCAGCTGATTTTTTGAGTCTCTGCCATGCATGCGCAGGGGGCGGGGCGCATTCAGGAGACACCCACACATGCCGAGGGGGTCACGCGCACATTTGTGGGGGGAGAGCAGGGGTGCAGCACCCCCCCAGCCCGTTTTTAGTCCCAGGAGGCTGCAGGGAGGCCTGCTAGATCCAAAACATGACAGGGGAATTGTGCGTGCCTGTGCAGAGGGAGGGCAAGAAGGAGCACACGCGCATGTACAGGGGCATCACGCACATTGCAGAATGGGTGTAGGCATGCGCACGTGTGTACTTTCGGCACGCAAAAAGGTTAGCGAACACTGTCATAGGCAATAGAATTCTATTTAAAGCAAAAAGATGTTCAAGAAAGGTTGACCAAAATCTCTCTTCTGCACTGAATACCTAAACCCAAGCAGAGTGCTACTGTGCAAGGCTCTATTTCCATCTTTAATATAAAAATGCAAGTTCTGTTCCTTCTTCTGATCCCTAGCCCAGCCCAATAAAATATCCAAGTGTAAACTTTCCAGGAATTTGAAAACCCAGGGGGAATGTTTAAGATGTTTTCAGAAGAAATCGCAAAACTGAAATACTGTACTATACATGCTAAATATTGATTTCCACAAAACCCTTTAGTGATCTTAACTAATTTTCTACCTCGGGAAAATGCATTATGTATGCCTGGCTTTATTTATTAACATTATAATGTTAGGCATTACTAAATAAATATGTGTTCTGATTGAAAGTACCTTTAAGCGTATTTGTTACAAATCAGCCAATAAACAGCCACAGAATAAGAAAGCTTTCAATAAAGGTTGAAAGCAGCTGCGTTTAATTCTTTCTTCCTTGATAGAAAGGGTCATCCTATATTCTTCCACAGAAATAAAAATTATTTCCAGCAACCTCAAAGTGATTTTTAGAGCCTAGTTTCTATCCAACTATTATATCTGCATAGACAAGGAAAAATGATTTAAATACCAGGATTATTAAATCATGGTTTAATTTGCAATTGTTTTACAATTGTTTCCCAAATGTCAAAATTATGCAGCTTCATATTTAAAGCTTATGTAGTTCAGTGTTCTGTTCCCACCAGTCAATTGTATGCCTTTAGGAAAATGACAAGGAGACCACAAGTGATTCTTTTCCTTGTTTTTATTCTAAATATTGGCTTTTTTAATATGAATTAATCAAAAGCACTGATCATTTTAAAAATAGATATTTAATACTATAATTTAAATTATATTAGATATACCATATATTCCAAGTTAGGAAATTAATTCTGTTGTGCCCAAGTATTTAAAGTAAACTAAAAAATCAGAAAAGCCTGGATTCTGATCAATGGATTAGCAAGTGTTAAAACAACTGCTGTGCACTATTTTTTTAAAAAAATCATTTTATAAAAATGACAGCTTGACAGTAATAATGAATAAATTTAGTATATTCTGTTTATACCTGCAACTCTACCAAACATCTCTTGTTCTCTACAACCTAGTTTCCTTTTAATTCTTAAAATCTCCCATCAGAACAGCTATAGTCTTCAAATCCTTCCTGAAAGCATGGAATGTCCATAAAGCCTTTTCTTTTATAAGAATCACAACTTCAATATACCAGCTGCAATCACATCTTCTCCTTTTTATATGCATATTAAACTTGGCATACAAATGTTAAGCCAGTTTTACTCTAAAACCAAAATAAAGAATACAACAGAAATAGAAGGGCGTAAGTTAAGAGATAAATTCTGTATAATTTGGGGGGGGAAATACAAAACCCCAAAACAATATCCTATTAATCTTTTCATTTAATATTACTTTATTCAATTTTTCATGAACAAGCAATGCCTAAAGAAAGTATCAAAAATTTATCCGAAAGTTAAGGGAAAAATGGAAGGGAAACGACAAATGTTAAGCAATTTTATTCTTTCTGTTGATTGCATTAAAAAATCAACTCATTTAAAACAAATTAAGCTTAAATTAGAATATTGTTATAAGCATTTCATGGATCAATTAGGGAAACATTTAAAATATGGGACTTATTTACTATATACTCTTACTCATATATCCCAGAAGACTAAATGTTACTCAATAATTTAACTATATACTTTTATATTTAATAAAACAAGAACAAAGAAAAATGTAAAACAGGTATTATCAGTTTTTACATACCTCAAAAGCCTTTGCAAAAACAGCAACATATAAAAAACTCTCCTATATGAATCACATCAAACTTCAAAGTATATCTGGCCTTAGGCCAAAAACTGTTTACTTAAGACAATGATGAATTAAAAAGATAACAACATAAAACTATTTTTTCAGAAGCATCATCCTCTTTGTACCAAAAGTAGATGAAACTGCAGTTAACAAGTATGAGGAGGGGGAAATGATTAGTTCCAAACTTGGAACAAAACCCTCAATCAGTATATTCCAAAAGGATTCTTCCAACAAAACTTAAATCAAAATATTTTCAGTGTTCCATCATCAAAACAATACCAACAACCTCATTCCCCCACTTTCTGTTCTAAGTAGCTTGGAGTAGTACATGCTAAATTATATTTATCACCTAGCTTGCAGAAAAACTAGCCTAAATATGACTCCTTAAAAGGAATTAAATGTTTTAAACATCCCTCCTGCACAAACAACTAACCCCAGCAACAGATACAAATAGTTCATAATCAGTAACCAAAGAGTGAAAAATGCTTTTCTGGCTATTACTTCTAAAGTTGCTTCTTAATGCACAAGCACAATAGGTTTTTATTTTTACACATTTGGCAACTTGCCTAAAAATTGCTTCAAATTGTGAAAGTAGAATTCATGTATTACAACCTATGAATTTTCCTTAAATGAAATAATTTAAAAACAGAAATAAATTTACATACCAGGCAGGCAGCAGTATAAGGTTAACTCTATCAATCCCATCTTTCTTTCCTTCAATTCAATAAAATTCCCATCACTAGCAACCTGTTGTTTTATTGGCTATTATAATATAATATAATAATATTCATAGGTTGGAGGGGGTTTTTTTTTCTTTAAAGGGCAACAGCAGAATGCTGGATCATTTAAACATGAAACAAAATGCCTCAGCATTATTTTGTTCCAATGTTGGAATATTTTGCAGCCCTCTAATACAGAATTCAGCAAATGACAATGCTATATTGTTACCTTTCTTTCAAAATTGAGGTATGAATTAGAAATTGAAGCAACTACATTTCCAATAAAGGAGAATATTTGCAGCTCAGAGTTGTTGTTTTTTCTTGCAGAAAACTAGGTAACATTATCAGTGCTAGGCAAACCAAGCTCAGAGAGCAACAAGGACCCCTCAACTATTCTTCAATTCTCCTTTTTCTGTTGCATAATCACAGCAAACAGATTCAGGCAAATTGAAACACTATGCAGATCTTCTGAAAGAGAACTTTATCCTATAAAACTACTAAGGGAGCTTTATAAGCATTAAAAAAAAGGCCTAGTTTCTTCTCAATGATGATTGTACCATAACATTCTTCCTAAAATATAAGATGAAAAACAATACTAGAACAATGAGATAATCTTCAAATTAAGCAAGTATAACAGTTTACACATATTATCAGTAAACTAATGGTTCCTTCAAGAACAGAATCCCAAATATTGCATAGTACCTTTTGTAGAATTAAATTACACAAAAAGTTATTTTGCAGAAACAGGTATGTTTAAGATTTAACTTGACAAGATATGGCCTAACTTCCCCAAATTTGTTCGTTTATAACAATTGGGACCAGAACTTCTACTGCCAAGCAATGCAGTCATTAAGTTGTATGCCAATTTCACAATCTTTTTTGTCTAGGAATGGCAATCATAGGATCTTGGGATTCTGCAATTATAAATATATGCTAGTTGCCATGTACCCAAAAATTGATCATGTGACCAGAGAGATACTGCAAGGGTCATCAGTGCAAGAACATCCTAAGTCACTTTTTTCAGCATTATTGTAACATCAGTCATTGAATGAACCATCAGTTAAGGACCACTGTAAAACAGTGCACGAAGGATATTTTAACAATTGGCATACCGTATATACTCGAATATAAGCCGATCCGAGTATAAGCCGAGGTCCCCAATTTTACCCCAAAAACTGGGGTAAACTGGGGACTCGAGTATAAGCCGAGGGTGGGAAATGAGGCACCTACGGTTGAAACCCTCCTCCTCAGCTGAGAAGGCTGGCGGCTCCCCGCCCGCCTCTCACTGCACCGGCAGGGCTTCCCAGCCGTCCGGTAAAATGTGAAAAAAAAAAACAAAAACTCGAGTATAAGCCGTATATACTCGAGTATAAGCGAGGCTTAAAAACAAAACTCAGTATAAGCCGTATAGACCAGTATAAGCCGAGGTCCCCAATTTTACCCCAAAAACTGGGGTAAACTGGGACTCAGTATAAGCCGAGGTCCCCAATTTTACCCCAAAAACTGGGGTAAACTGGGACTCTGCATTGAAGATATCTGTGTATTTTTTTTCATATTTAATGAGGGGGCTCTAATCTAACATTTAGGCAAAAGATATTCTAGTGTAGGATTGTCAGAGATATCCACCTCTTTCAGTATCTGCACTATAAATTATGCACCCTAATCTTATTCAGTCAATGGAATTCATTGCCAAATAGCCATTAATGTAACTTTGATCAGTTGTAACTGTGTTGTGATATTGCAACAGTATAAGACTGAATTGGAGATTGTATGGCGATATCAGACAAAAATCAATGCTTTGGAAGTAAAAAAAAACAACAGATCTTCATTATATTTATATCCAGCCTTTCCTCCAGTTACACCAGTTATCCTACAAATTTCTCTTCCCACTCTCCAGCTTCAATATGGGTAGTCCTTGATTTAACAACCATATGTTTAGTCACTGTTCAGTTACAACTGCACCGAAAAGAGCCTCATGACCTGTTTTCACACTTAGGGCCATTGCCAAACTTCAGGCACTTGACAATTGGTGTGCATTTATGACAACTGCAGTGTCTCGTAGTCATCTGATCACCATTTGTAACTAGTGGTGAAATGCACTTACCTTCACTACCGGTTCGGAAATGTGATATGCAGAGGGTTAAAAACAGGAGGTAATGAAGTCCTGGTGGGTGGGCGGAGCCTCCCGCTGCTGGCCCTACCAGTTCACGCCAGCCAGATAGATCCAGCCAGATTTCACCGCTGCTTGTAACCTTCCCAGCTGACTTCTGACAAGCAAAGTCAATGGGGGAACCCAAGTAAATTAACAGCTATAACATTAGGGGTGCTCAAAAGTTGTGACATGCCTTGGGGATTGTAAATGATTACTTTAATATAATTTAGATGTGCTTAGTAAGTAACTACATACATAGAACTTTTTAGCATTTTATTTGTTTTAGGTCAAGGCAGACATGAACTTAACATCTGTCAGTGAACAATAAACTGAATGGAACCTGAATCTGGTTTCTACCCCCCTTCTAAATAAGTACTCTGACTACTATATCACACTGGCTTTTAGGAAATTCGTTCTTTCCTAGTATTCATTAGTTTCTAATTTTGTATTAACAGGGACATTAGATTTAAAAGGAAATTATACTGAATAAAGCACCAAAGGGAAAATATAAAAAACATGCACACAAAGCTTTTTATTGCAGCATCAAACCATGATTTAGTGTTATTTTACTAGGAGATAGGCTGAGTACATGTATTAGTCATAGTTTCTTTAATTGGCTGAATCCATACAGCATTGATACCCCTAGTCGAAGAATTTCAAGGTTTAGTATATAACACATGAACCAAGGCATAGCTTGAGAATGAAACAACAATGTTGCTGAAATTAAGCAGGGCCTTGATGAAAGACTGCTGTAATTTATGCATATTGAAAAGACTTCTGTCACATATAGTAAGAAATTAAGCTGGTTTTATACACGCTTGTATTAATGCAGTTAGTGAAGGCATTAGGAATAGATGATCAAACAGATCTCAAGTTAATTTTTCCCCTTAGGTGACTTCAGTTCTTCTGAAAGACACTGAATAAACATCTACTATATCGTATTTTAATTTCTTAATTTCAACAAAATCAAACTGCCTCAGGAGGTAGGAAACTTTCGTTCACTGCAGGTATTTAAACGAAGGATTGATGGCCATCTGTCAGATGTTGCAGTAACGGAATGGACCGAGAAGATCTCTATCCACTTCCAATATTTTCAGTCCAGTATTCTATTAGAACACTGTACCTCAACAATAGATATCCGATTTAGCTCTGATATCAGATTGGGTGTCTCCTTTTATCAAAAATCCACTTTGTTAAACATTTCTCATATAAAATAAAATTTCAATATTGTATGCTTTCTTATAACACATACACATTTGTAGTGTAACAATAAACTCTTAAACAATAAACACCTTTGGTATTGAGTATCACACAAATATAAATGTTCCCATCACATTTGCCCATGAACATCTTTAGCAAGTAAATGGCATAACACAGCAAGCTTTATAAAACAAACAGTTCTGGTTAGCTGTATCAATTCAATCCATTTAATCCATGCGGGTAATCTGCAATTGCTTAATCCAATCTGGGAATGTATGAGCACACCCATGTTTCTTTTCTCTCTATTGTTAAATTAGTTGTACTGGGAGTAGTCTGTCGCAGACAAAGAAGGAAAGGAATAAGGAAAGTGTGTTGCCGTAACTATCCAAGGGTATATAACAATCCATGGGTACATAAATTGGCAGTAGCAGTGATGATAGAACAGGTTTCCATTATGAATCACCTTTTACGAATTTAAAAGTTTGAAGCCTAATCAAATCTAAAAAATATCTTGAAACAAAATTTCTTCAGATTTTGCTTATAGAATCCCAAAGAACCTGGCATAGAGAAAAAGAAAGGAAACATATATTTCTTATTTAAGAGAAAGTGTTTATCAATAGTACTGCACTTTGTTTTAACTATGCGCTCTCATAATCAGCAACATGTACTTTTCAACAAAAATGCCCACAAAGAACTTAAATATTTGTTGTAGGAACAGATGTGGAGTTAAAAATCGGGAGACCATGAGTTCTAGTCCTCTCTTAGGCACGAAAGCCAACTGAATGATTTTGGGCCATTACTCTCTTTAGGCCAACTCATCTTACAGGGTTATTGTGGGGAAAACAGGCAGGAGCATTTAGGATGACTTAAGAAAAAAATAAAGGTGAGATAAAACTAAAACAAATATTTTCAATTAAAGCCAACATTTACATGAGTTGCTCAACATGCCAAGTTATCTTCTATCTCTATGTTCATGTAAACAGGTTACAGAGCAGTCTACTTTATTTGCTTGATATTGCCTTTCCTCCAAAAGCTACAAAAACTTATTGTGGAGATCTCAATTTTATTTCCCCAAACAGCAACCCTATGAGGTAGGTGGAACTGAAAGTGAATTATCTAGTTTCTATGGCTTATGGTCCACCTGAACCTGGATCTTTCTTGTTATGCTGAACAGATTAAACTGCCTCAGTACGATCACATTTCTTCCACTTTTACTGTATCAGATAACATTTAAGTACACCGATTCCTGTAATTTTAAAGTCATTTTAACACTGCGCTGTTATATTATAAAATGTAAATGTATTTTCCCCAATTTTGGAGGGAGAAACCAGATGGTGTGCAATCTATGTATCAATGAAACTGAATAATTCATTAGACTAAATATGCATACATTCATCAATAGACAATAATCAATATTCATAAGCTATTTAAACTACCATGAGGGCTTGACAAATTGTCTGTCTGCTAAATAGCCTTTTACTCTCGATTCAAAAAGCCGAAAACAACAGATTTCAAATTTATAAGTACCAACTTATGGTTATATTAAATCTTTTATCTCACTTGAAACCATATGTTTGCAAAGATAATGTACTACACAGCTTTCCAGTTTTGTCCAGCAAAGCAGTACTGTTTTTAATTTTGATAAATGCTATATATTTACATCACACGAGGGAGACAAAGTTGTCATCCCCAAAGTCAATTTAGTTAAGGAAATGACCGATTCTCTTTTTTTCAGTCTCCTCCCAGGATAAACGTTAGATCAGATTTCAGCGACGAAACTGAAGGCCTAAATGCCTACTACTACCATATACCAGAAAAGCCCATCTGCACTCAATAAACTACAGTAGAAAGGAATAAGCACACGTGGACATTTGAAAGACCTTTGCCCCACATACTTTAGGGACCTTCTTGCACCATCGGTGTGCACCACGTTAGGCGTGAGGGGAAGCGCCCTTTTCATAAATAAATGGCAATACATTACAGGAACCTTACAGGTGCAGAGAGGCCTATTTTTCTGCCTACCGTCCTAGGCGTAGGCTTCATTATCGCTACAAGTCGCGACAGCTCTCCGAAGGGGCTTTAAAGCAGCTTTCCCCCAAGAGCGCAAAGCTAAAAAAACAGACGGACTATACGACACAGCCGAAAAGGGGGAATCCAAAAAAACCCAAGGCTTCAGAGCGAGTTCAGGAAAATCACATGCTCGCAACCCAAAGAAAAACCACGTTGCCTTTACTGCAGTGGAATGCTGGGAAAGGGTGGAAACGCCGAATGGGCGACACACACACTGACACACACACACACGCCTAGCTATTGGGCGGCGAGGCGTTTGGGCGACGGAGCGCTCAAACCGTCGCCAGAGGCACGTTTGCGCTGGGGCCTACAAACGCCGCAACAACGCCATGGAACCTTCCAAATGCAGCACTTTTCCCAGTGCCCCGCCCCGGTTGAGCCGCATGACCCACCGCCGCCTCGGCCTCGCTTAAGTCAGCACACGGTCTGCCTGCTCCCTTCGGCTACACGCGCTTCGGATGCCCTCCTCCTCCGCTACAAGGGGGGGGGGCTCAGCTCTCGGTAGCTCGTCGCTTCTCCCCCACCACACATACACACCCAATTCAAGCAAATCAAAACGCCGACGGGTTTTTTAAAAAAATACACCCCCCCCAAAAAAAAACCAGCGTGCATTTTAAAAGTCCTCGGTGCCCAGGTTAAAGAATGGCTCCAGTTACCACCCCTTATTTTTCCTCTTCTGCCCTCTCCTCCATTCACGCCAAAGATCCCGGGCACGTCTACTTTAGACGGCGTTACACATTCATCTCCAGATTATTCTTAGCCTTCACCCAGCACCGCGCTATTCAACTAGGCCTATTTAGGAAAAGGAAGCGGCGCCGGGGTCTCCCGCTCAAGCCTCGTTAAACGTTTACCAATCCCGATATATCGCAATACCGGGAGTTCGCCCGGGAACTGAAAGGAAGTGAACGTAGTAGACGAATCCAATACACCACCACCACCCCCGGCCGTAACTTTACAAGGAAAAAGCAAATTCCCACCAAGCACGCGGACAGGGAGAAGGGGTTTGCTGGGGGCGGGGAACAGTTCGCGGGGCGCGTTTTGCAACCACCGAGGTCTACGGATATATTTCAAGCTTGGTTTCGAATGCCCCGTAGCACGCTTTCACCGACCCCCATTAGCCAGCCCCCTCGCCCGAATCAGTTTTTTGCCAAGAGGCTCACCGAGGTGCCGGGTGAAGTAGCACCGGGTGGGCGTACATGGACAAAGACAGGGTGGAGTTCTATTAAGGGGGGGGAAGAGCATGTCACCATATTGCAGAGGGAGGACTCCCCACCTCGAATGACTGGCTACCGCTTGCCATATCAGAATAAGCCTATCACCCCTACAACCACCCACCCCCCCATCACACACATACACACACACACCCGCCCGCCCCGCCAACCTCGGCCGCCCCAAAGGACTCATCCTACCTACCCACCTGGAGGGGACTGTCCGTTGAGAGTGACTAACGCCGCCGGGGCGTTTTTAGTCCAAGGGTTCACCTTGGGTGGAGGGGCCTCGATGAATTCCTTGCGGCCAACTCCTCCCTGCTCGCCGCCTTCCTCGCCGCCGCTGCTGCTGCTGCTGCTGGCTTCTCCGGGCAGCCGGTTTGACTCTATTATGCTGCTCCTTTGGTGCAGCAGGTTCTCCTTCTCCTGATGGTTGCTGTCCTCCTTCTGCTGTTTGATGCTGGGGGGCTTCAGCAGGGCCCCGTTTCGGCGCAGATGGTCTCCCACGTTGCCGCCGCCGCCGCCTTCTTCCTTGCTGCAGCTGTCGGGGCCGCCCCCCTTGCCCTCATCGGCGTTGGCCTTCTCTCCTTGGTGCATGAGGTGCTCGCCCTTCTCTTGAGGCTTCTTGATAACCAGCCCGTGTTCCTCGGCAGGCAGGAGCGGGTTGGCGGGCAGTAGAGCTTCCACCTGGGTAGCCATCTGCACCCCCGCAGAGCCTCCTCGTTCGCCCGCCTCCAGGCACTCCCGGACAACACGCGCCCGCCCCAAACTTTGCCGACTCCCCCTTTCCAGAACCGCCTCGCCGAGCCCAGCTCGGTTCTCCCCTTTTTTTTCCTCCGCTAAATTCTCTGCTCAGGTAAAGTCTGCACCCAAAGCTAGGGGGGGTCGAGCCGCCGGCTTCCTCCCCCCACCCTGGAAACCCAACCCCGACGTCCCCCCTCCCCCGTCTCCTCTTGATGCCGCCGCAGCAATATGGAGAAGCAAGGAGACCACGCGACTGGCCAGCGAGAGCGCGCGCCCCTCAGCCAGCTCCGCCTTAGAAAAGCCGAGAGAGCGTGCACGCTCGTCTCGGCAGCGAGCGCGCCTCGCAGAGGAAGTGGGGGGGGGGGAAGGCCACAGGCTCGAGCACGGAGGCCGCGCGCGTGCCTGATGCAATTTAGCGAGAAGAGACGCTTCTTAAAGGGGCAGAGTTCGGGAGAGCGCCGAAACTTTCACGGCGAAGGGCCTCGGTGAAGCGCGGTTTTCTCGCGGAGGTACCCCGCGTTCCAGTTTGACTGCTCGGAAGGTTGGGGGCCTCTTGTCTAATTTTCCTTCAGTTCTGAACTATAATTAATGTGGTTTCCCCCCCATAACTAAGATCAGGATAAATGTGTGATGTGAATGTGAAATGTGAATAAACCTGTTAAGTTGAAAGTAAATTCCACTGAATTTGTTCTTGTTAAAGGGTAACTTCTTTCTTCCCGGAAGTTTCATGTAAGGCTCTTAATGGACAGACGTGTTGTTAAGGGTGAGATATCACCATTTTCCTTCATTAACTTAATCTGTTTGAGGTCGGGTTTGTTTGTTTGTTTGTTTGTTTGTTTGTTTGAATGGCATCAAATAGGTGCCGATTTTCACCTGTAAAGTAACTTAAGGTGAGATACTGTGATTGACACAAACTCAGTAACATTCACAGTTCATTGTTGGAAGCTGGCTTTCGCAGCTTGTAATCCAACATTTTAACTCCTGTGCTGCATTGCCTTTAGATAAAGCCTTGTCTCACTCCTTTGCCAACCTGGAGCCTGCCTGTTTCACCATCTTCTGTCCGTATTGTGGCTTCCTGATCTGTATATAAGATTCTCAGGAGGACAATGAGGTGTTCTTGGATTTCCATTTTTCTGAGCACTTTCCATGGCTTGACATCCTACAGGACTCTAATCTGTTGGTAGCAATGACTTTTTTTATGTGTATGTGACCGGATAAGCATACTGATTAGAAGAGCACCAGCCTTTGATGAGGGTTCAAATCCTGGCTGCTACCCATCTTATGTGATTGTTGGGCAAAGACCCCTAACGCTTAAAAGTGTCTACCTCAGAATCACATGAAATGGAGAGTCATGCCATCACCGGGATTAAAAAGAGCTGCATCAGATTTTGGGGGTCTAAGACAATCTGATGATAATGGAGCTACTGGAAAAAACCACACATGGATACAACAAATGAGCATAGAACTGATGGAATGTTACTATAACAGTGGACCTAATGAGAGGAGATATATGGATAGCCAGGAGATCTAAATCCACACTCACTGAGAAATAACTAGTTCCCCCTATCTCAACATATGGTAGTGGAAAAGCAGTTACTCTCACAATTTTAAGTAAACCAACTAAACAGTACATTCTGGACTCAAAAAGACCTGGAAGAACAAATGGGCTTTCAGTCAACACTGAATTGGTATGGAGTAGACCTCCCAAGTCCAGAGGGAAGATACCACAGGAAGTCATGGAAAATAACAACTACAGTTGTAATGTATCTTTAAATGTTTTGGCGGGAAACAAGCACGTTGCTGATTGGTTAAAGCCGCCGGTTGAACTGTATATAAGGAGAGGTTTTTCCCCAGCCTGGTTGCTGGGTTCACCATATATTAAAGAGCTGTTGTCACTACCCTGGTCTCCAGCCTCGTTACTTCCCGAACTTAACACTGGCGGCGGTGGGATCTCGAGGCTAAGAGCACCAGGAACGAGCTGAAGCACGGAAGAACCGAACCCAGCAAACTCAGGGCAGAAAGCGGAGATGGCCAGCTACACTCCGCCGCCGTTTGACCCATCCAGGGAGAAATGGGGAACGTACATGACCCGTTTGAGCTTCCTAAAGCAAGCGAACTGCAAGGAGTTCCAGACAACCGCAAAGGGCATATTTCCTGAGCCACTGCGGTCCGAGGTCATCGACATCGCGGAAGCCCTGGCAGAGCCAACGCCGGTACAATCGGTATCGTGGCAAACTCTGCAAAATCTATTGAAGAACCATTTCGCGCCAACACCGTCCAAATACGTCGGCGTTTTGAATTTGGAGCGCGCAGACAGCAAGAGGCGAATCCATCAGCGATTACATGGCCGCCCTGAGAAAAGCCTCAAGACTGTGGGTACGAGACTTGGATGAGGAGCTGTTAGAGCAACTCATCCGTGGGGTCAGAGACATTCGTTTGCGGGCGGCTGCTATCAAAAAGCAATCTAACGCTGGCAAACGCTCTGGACGAAGCCAGAGCTCATGAGATGTCCACCCAAGCGGCGGAAACCCTACAAAAGCCACTCACGCCAGCGGCCTTGAAATCAACCCGGTCCACGAAGAAATCCAGACCGAATCAGGCGGCGAGGATGAGGAAGGAGTTTGCCTCACCGAGAGAAGGGCAAAGAAGACCGGGATGAATGCGGAAGTTGCGGAGGGCAACACCAGCGTCAACGATGCAAGTTCAAGGACGCTACATGTCGGCGGTGCGAGAAGAAGGGGCACCTGGCTCAAGTCTGTCGAGCACCCCAACCTTCCCGCCGCAAATTCAAACCAACCAATCAGGCGCAGGATCGGCAAGGCGACCCGCGATTGGTCAAAACAAAAGGCGCGAATTCAATCGAACGACCGTGATCATAGGCCGTGCAGCAACCCGCGTCGAGAAGAAAATCTTCACTAAACCGAAAATCGAAGGAGTGCCGTGCCGACTAGAAGTAGACACCGGGTCAGCGATCACAATCATGTCCTGGGACACTTTTGCGAAAGCTTTGCCGAGAATCGCCAGCGCAAACTGCAAACACAGCGGCTACGAGTGCACGACTACCAAGGGAATCGCATCCCTGTTCGAGGGACCACCTCCGTCCCGCCGAGTACGGACCACACAAGAAGACCCTGCCCATCACGATAGTCGAAGGGACCCTGCCAAGTCTGTTGGGACTAGACTGGTTCCGTGCATTGGGCATGGGAGTGACTGGCATCTACAGAAGTGACTTTAACCTAAAGACACACTCATGAGCGAGTTCGAAGATGTCTTCAAGGACTGCCTGGGCAAGTACAAGGGGACCCCTATTTCCTTCAATTTAGACCCCCAGGTAGCCCCCATCAGGTTAAAGGCAAGGAGAGTTCCTTTTGCCCTTAAACCCAAGATTGACAAGGAGATAGACAAGCTCATCAGTCAGGGGATTCTGGTGCCAGTCGATCACGCAAAGTGGGAGACGCCAATCGTCACCCCAGTGAAACCAGATGGGTCAGTTAGAATCTGCGCTGACTACAAGGCGACGTTAAACAAAGCCTTGCAGAAAAGCGCTTACCCGGTCCCCGTGGTGCAACACTTGCTGCACTCGCTGGGGCAAGGGCACGTTTTTGCCAAGTTAGATTTGGCTCAAGCCTATCAACAACTGCCCGTAGACGCCAACACAGCCGAAGCCCAGACGATTGTGACTCACAGAGGTGCTTTCAAGTGTACCCGGTTACAGTTTGGGGTGAGTGTGGCACCTGGTCTATTCCAAAATTTAATGGAGCGACTTCTGCAAGGGCTCCCGGGGGTAGTCCCCTATTTCGATGATGTATTGATATCAGCAGAAAATTTAGAAGAATTGGGGGAGCGGTTGAGAAAAGTTCTGGGCATTTTCCGGTCAGCCGGTCTAAAGGTTAAAGTGAACAAATGCCAGATAGGGGTAGAATCCGTAGAGTTCTTGGGCTACAGAATAGACAAGGAGGGAATTCACCCCACTGAAAGCAAGGTCAAGGCAATACGAAAGGCTCCAGCGCCCAAAAACAAAACAGAGCTACAGGCATTCCTGGGTCTAGTGAATTTTTACGCGGTCTTTTTAAAAAATAAGGCAACCATTGCCGAGCCGCTACATAAGCTACTGGGGAAGAATACTGCTTGGTCTTGGGGAAAGTCGGAAGCTAGGGCTTTCGAAGCAGTAAAAAACCTACTCTCGAGCGATAGCTTACTGATTCAGTATCATAGCTCATTGCCATTATTATTAGTTTGCGATGCTTCCCCTTACGGGGTGGGGGCTGTGCTCAGCCACAGGCTTCCGAATGGCACAGAAGCCCCAATAGCCTTCTACTCCAGAACGATGTCCTCGACAGAGAGGAACTATAGCCAGTTGGATAAGGAAGCGCTAGCCATTGTGTCAGGGGTTAAAAAGTTTCACGAATACGTTTTTGGTAGAGACTTTGAAATTGTTACAGACCATAGACCACTGTTAGGGATACTGGCTGGCGACCGCCCAACGCCTGTGGCACTTTCGCCACGATTGACCCGATGGACTATCTTCTTAGCCGCCTATTCCTACAAACTGCAGCATCGGCCCGGAAAGGAGTTGGGGCATGCGGACGCATTAAGCAGATGCCCACTACCAGGGCGATCGAGACCCCACCCGGGACGCCCATACTGTTAATTGACTCTCTGGACTCTGGCCCAGTCACGTCTAAGGAGGTGGCTCGGGCATCATACCGGGACATTACTTTGAGAACTGTACTCGGTTGGGTACAAGAGGGTGTCAGCGCCGGGCGAGCGTTTAAAGAATTTGTAAAAACGTGGGGAACTGTCGGCTCAAGGGGGGTGCCTGCTATGGGGGGATAGAGTGGTGATCCCAGAAAAATTGAGGAAAAGGGTGTTGGACCTCCTCCACGAGGGTCACCCAGGAATCGTTAGGATGAAGGGGCTAGCGAGAAGCTATGTGTGGTGGCCCTTAATGGACTCAGAAATTGCTGAAAGGGTAGGGAAATGCCAGGCCTGCCAGGAGTCCAGACCTCTACCCCCAACGGCCCCGGTTCGGGAATGGGAAAGACCCCAAGGGCCCTGGTCTAGAATCCACATTGATTTTGCCGGCCCCTTCCACGGCCAAACCTTCCTGGTAGTAGTAGATGCCTACTCCAAATGGCTGGAAATCATTCTCATGAGATCCATGACAGCCGAGGCCGTGATCTCAGTCCTACGGCACCTATTTGTAACCCATGGGTTGCCCGACACGCTAGTTTCCGATAACGGCCCGCAATTCACGGCAACCCAATTTGAGGAGTACTTGGCAGAAGAGGGCATCCGACATGCCCTCTCGGCGCCTTTCCACCCTGCGACGAATGGCCTTGCAGAGCGTTCCGTCCGGAGCGCAAAAGAGGCATTGTCCAGACTTAAGCCAGGTGACTGGCAAACAAAAATCGATGTGTTCCTGGCCGTCCAACACAGAACCCCCTGTGTCACAACCGGCAGAAGCCCAGCCGAATTATTAATGGGCCGAAAGCTCAGGTGCCCCCTAGACCGTTTAAATCCAAACTATACGCCGGAGGGTTACAAGGGGGAAATCGGAAAAACAAGAGGAATGGACATAGGAGACCGAGTGTGGGCACACAACTATGGTGAAGGCCCAACCTGGATAGCAGGACAAATCCTAAACAGAACAGGTCCAAAATCATACTTGGTGGAGTTAAAGGCGGCCGGTATGGGCGCCACATAGACCAAATACGAAAACGAATAGCCGAACAATCCGAATTAGTCGAAACAGGCCCTGACTATACAATGTTTGATTCCACAGCTGAATCAAACCCGGAAAAAATCGCAGGACTTATCTGAGTTTCCGGAGGTCCAGCGACGCCCACAGGTTCCAGTAGAAAACAGCAGGGATGACTCTGCTAATAATCCAGGGCCGGATGGCCTAGAGAAGGAGCTGAGAGGAGCAAACAGCCCCTCCGGTCAGCTCGACCCACTCCCAGGGAATGTACTGCGCAGGTCCGAAAGAGTCAGGAGACGCCCAGTCTATTTGCGTGATTACGTTGAAAAATAATATGTAAATATCATGTAAATATGGGTAAAGTGTTTTCTGGGAGGGAAGGAGTGTAATGTATCTTTAAATGTTTTGGCGGGAAACAAGCACGTTGCTGATTGGTTAAAGCCGGTTGAACTGTATATAAGGAGAGGTTTTTCCCCAGCCTGGTTGCTGGGTTCACCATATATTAAAGAGCTGTTGTCACTACCCTGGTCTCCAGCCTCGTTACTTCCCGAACTTAACAACAGTCCTCTGAGACTTTAAGATCCATATAGACAGGCAGGTACTGGCCAATCAACCAGGCAAAGTGATAACAGCCAAGGACCAGGAGACGGCAGTGATAGATATAGCAGTGCCAAGTTACAGAAACATTAGGAAACGAGTGTAAGAAGCTGGAGAAGTAGGAACTAGAGAGATGTGGAAAGTAAAGATCAAAGTGGTCACCATGATGGTAGGAGCACATGGAGCCATGACATCTATCATGGTAGGAGCCATGATAGAGTGACTCCAATAGATTTCAAGAACATCAGAACTCTGTCTAGAAGTATACACTATTATTCAGCCATAGCTTGAGGCAATATTAAGCCTGTCCTTGTGATTATTTTGGCAGAACAATAGTAGCCACCAGCTATCTTGCAGATTTTTCAGGTACACCTTTCTGTGGACATTGTTGATTTTGAAGCTACACTATCAGTGGAGAATATTGAATAAAGGGGGAAATACTACTTTAGCACAGTACAGCTAGAAACAATTTAAGACTGTTTTATAGATAGGATGAGATGAAGGTGAGGGCAAGGAGGAAAGGAATGATTATGCTACATTAGGTTCAAGTAGAGACATATCCACAGACAGAAAAGGAAGCATGATAGTAGTAACTCCTTTGCCCTAACTCAAACCCTTTTTTTCCCTTAATACCTCTTGGTTTCTTAATAGGAACAAAGAATTAAGTCTCAGGAAATCTAAACCTAGAGTGTTGAGGTAGGAAAACTCCCTTCTCAATTATGGCCTTTTCTGGCTACTGAGATTAGGAGCTACCCATCTAGCGCGAGTCATATACCAACATAACTTTTGCTCTTCTCTCGCATTCTTCTCTTGCTATTTTGACTTCTGTTCCCAATCATTACAGTTGCTTGACTTCTCTCTAAAGCAATGGATGATAAGTTTCATACATCATGAGGATGCCCTTGAACAGTAAACAGATAAGGGAGAAAATCCTTTTTAAAGTCTACAAGATGAGTTAAACCTATCTGATATGAAGGTACCAGTATGGTCAGAAAAACATTGTCAGAGCTTGTTAGTGCCATCGTTATATACTAGTACAGTACAGTACAGTACTAGTACATAGCACAATATGTAACAGCTGTATGCCATGCCATTTTCTAAGTACATGCTCAACTGGCTGAATGTACTACTCAGGACAAAAATATGTTTATCTAAATCAGGTTTTCCCAACTCCCTCTAGTTATATAGTAGAGGGAGTCTAGTAGAGTTATATAACCATCTATCTCACATACATGAGTGTATAATACAATAACCAGTTAAAACAAATAAAATAACAAACAAAATTAACCACAAATATAAATACTGTTATCTGTGTACTGTTCCTTAGTTTTCTGTGCTATGTCCTATCTCTCATACACTACTAGGAAGTACAAGAATAGTAGTTCTAAATCAGGGGCGGGTTTCAAAAACCCATTGCTACTGGTTCCTTGCGGGTGTGCACGTGCTTACACGCTTGCGCACATGCGCAATACTTTGCACAGAAGCATCCGGGCGGTGGCCAGACCCTCCTGCTGCCGCCACCAGTTCACGCGATCCAGGGTGAACCGGTAGCAACCCACCACTGTTTTAAATGCTTGAATGACATCAAACTGAGATATAGTGACATAAACAAAAAAAAAGTGAAAATTCCTATCATTCAATATTTTAGGCTTCAAGACTGTTTTATATGAAAAATAAATATGCAATCTCAGGTTTTATCCTTAGTGTTGCCATGCAGATATGTTTAAAAATAAAATAAAATAAAAATAAATGTAAATTAGAGGTAGGCAATTAAGTAGTCTGGCCTACAACCTCCATAAATCATAGGTTTCATGCCTCAGGGATTATAGGAACTGGAATGTGAACTGGAATGGTCCACGTCAGTTCAAATTCATTAGATTCCTTATTTGAGACCTGATTTTTTAAAAATTCCAAATTGTGACATACTATTACTTTAAAAATCATGTGTGATTTTATTTTTCTTCTTTGATGAGCTTAACTTTTGAGATCAGCAAAGATCAGCTAAATTTTGCCACTGGCTGAGATTCACCATCCACCTTAAATAACAACAGTGAAGAAGGAGATATTCTAATGTTATGACTGATAGATCCACTAGATATGAACAAATCTAGTAGGGAGTTAGTTTCCTTCAATTGAAGTGTAATAATTTGACCTCTCATTGGGCTAAAAAACCAGGAAATATAGAGTTGGGACCTGTTTAATTACATCATCACATAATATGCAGCTTTCTATACCATCGACCATGGTATTTTCCTAGAGCGGTTTTGGGGGATGGGAGTGGGAGGCCTTGTGTTATCCTGGTTCACTTCATTCCTCTGAGCTGCTCTCAGTCAGTATTGATAGGAGGGGAGAGATCCAGCCCTTGCCCACTGCTTTGCAGGGTTCCGCAGGGCTCGGTATTCTCTCTGCTCCTGTTCAGCATTTATATGAAACAGCTGGGTGAGATCATCCATCCCCATGGACTAAGGTATCACCAATAGGCTGATTATATTCAGCTGTATATCTTGACCAGTAGTGAGTTAAGTGATGCCATGTCCTCCCTCTTGCAGTGCCTGGAGGCTGTTAGGGGCTGGATGGGAGCAACTGGTTGAAACTAAACTCTGGCAAGACCGAGTGGCTCTGGGTTTGGGGTTCGTTGGCTCAGGGAGAATTGCCATCTTTGGTCTTGGATAGGGTGGCACTACCCGAACAGATCCTATGCATAATCTGGGGTTCTCCTGGACTCACAACTCCTGCTCAAAGAGCAGTTGGCAGTCATGGCCAGGAGGGCCTTTGCACAACTGTGGGTTCTGCGCCAGTTACGCCCTTTCCTGGACCAACAATCCCTACTCACAGTCACCCATGCCCTAGTCATTTCCCGTCTTGACTATTGCAACATGCTCTACATGGGGCTGCCCTTGAAGAGCATCCAGAAGCTCCAGTTGGTGCAAAATGCAGCAGCCCGCATGGTTTTGTGCAGATCCTGATGTGCACATGTATCACCTCTCCTGCGAGAGCTGCATTGGCTGCTGATTTGGTTCTGGGTGCAATTCAAGGTGCTGATTGTCATCTTTAAAACCCTTCATGGCTTGGGACCAGGTTATCTGAAGGACCATCTCTTCCTGGTCACATCTACCTGACCCATCAGAGCGTGGAGGCATCCCATCCCTGAGTGAGATACACCTGGTGGGACCCAGAAGAAGGGCCTTCTCCTTGGTGGCTCCCTCTCTCTGGAACATCATTCCCCCAGAGATTAGAACGGCCCCATTCTAATTCTCTTCCAGAAGGCGCTGAAGGCCTGGTTCTGCCAGCAGGCCTAGGAAACCCAGAGCAGGATGGAGCCCATTAAATGGCTCATGTAATCTCCTGTCACCAGGGCAGGGGGATGGGGGGTGATTTTATTATATTAATTGATTTTATTCTTTTTATTAGTTTTTTTGTTTTAAAAGTTAAAAGCCACCTTGAGTCACCATGGGCGAATAGGCGGCAATATAAATTCAGTAAATAAATGAATAGAATAAAATAAAATAAAAATGAAGGATGAGAACATGGGTTTTGACAATGGTTGGAGGAGGAACATTTGTAGCAGCCCTAATATAAAATCCACTGAATTGAGAGTTTGGAGCAAGGGATGTCCAGAGAAAACATGTTTCTTTTTCTTGGCAAGTAACATTTATCGTCAGATTTTGACAGAACTATGGTAGTTCATCTGTTGAAACTTGATGAGGATAAAACTTGTCTGTTATTGAAGACATCCATCAAATGATTATGAAAAAAAGCTATAAATTATTGTATACCCTCTGGGCTCAGTTGCTCAGGTCCATCTACCTGTCACATACATAAGATGTTATATCTTACTTCCAAAATAATCCGTCAGTTATATGTTGAATAATTATGTCCCATAGAACCCCATATTCAGCCATCAAACCTCTGTTTCCTGAGGTATAATAATTATCTGGCACTTCAAATGCTTGCTTCAGGTGTACTGCCGATACAGAGTTATTCATTGTGATACTATTTTTTACATTGGGCTCTAATTACTTATGTCTGAATTAAAGCAAATGTTAAATGGTAACATACGGAAACTTTTAACATTTACAAATATGCAAGACTATTAGTTTATTTAAAACAAGTATAGGCTGCTTTCATAAAAATTACATGTGGTTTGTATATTGTGTACACACACACGCACATATGATAATGAAAGGCAAGACTGAGTACAACCTGATCTAAATCAAGTCATAATCCTTAACTAGCATAATAGGGAAAGTGTCACTTAAAATGGTTTTGCAACCTAGTATGTCAGTTTAAGTTTAACTCATAGAATCATCTATTGTAATGTCCTTCCTGTTAAAGACTACTTCAGCTTTAATTGCAATAATACAAGAGCAACCAATAGATTTAAACTTAATGTTAATGCTTAATGCTTTAATCTAGATTGCAGAAAATACGACTTCTGTAACAGAATCATCAGTGTTTGGAATACTTTACCTGACTCTGTGGTCTCTTCCCATAATCCTAAAAGCTTTATCCTAAAACTTTCTACTATTGACCTCACCCCATTCCTAAGAGGACCATAAGGGGCATGCATAAGAGCACAAACGTGCCTACCGTTCCTGTCCTATTGTTTTGCTTTTTCTTCTTTATATATATATATATATATTTGTTTTCTGAGGTTTTCGCGGGTGTTTGTATGTAGGTCTTTGGTTATTCGGGTTTTCTCCCGCGTAAAATTGGAAGTGTCTTGGTGACGTTTCGATGAAGTCTCATTCGTCATCTTCAGGCTTCAGCTTTGTATTATCACATTGCTCAGAGCAAGCTGAAGCCTGAAGATGATGATGACTGTTTGCGTCGCCAGACACTTCAGTTACGGAGATATATATGTATATATATATATATATATATATATATATATATATATATATTTGTTTTCTGAGGTTTCGTAGGTCTTTGGTTATTCTTCCTTTTAACTGCTAGTGGGGTTTGAACTGATTGGGTGGGAGCTTGGCTGTGCTCTGATTGGATGGGGTTTTTGTGCTCTGATTGGCTGGGGTGTGTCCTGTGTTGGTGGGGGCTTGGTTGTGCTCAGTCTAGTCTGTGTTGCAGGGGATCTGAGCTGGTGAGCTGCACTGCTGCTGTTTGGCTTCGTGTTGTGGTCTGCTACATCTTCGTAGTGGGTGTCAGTCTGCTGCATGTATGGATTGGAGGCGTTTGAAATGGCTAATGTTGCAGCTGCGGTCTGGCTTCTGGTCCTTGGTTGTGCTTCCTGATCAGTGTGGGTTTGGGTGTGCTTTCTGGGTGGATGTGGTGGTGACATCCTGTGTGGACCTCGTGAGTGTGGGTCTGGTGTCATTCCTCGTGTTAGGGACACGTTTGTCAATAAGGGCAGGTTTCAAATGGCTGGTAGGCGGAGGTATCATCTCGTTTGTTCATGCTGTGTGGGCGTTTTCTATCTCGATGGCTTCTCTGATTATTCTGTTGTTAAAGTGTTCAGTTTTGGCGATAGTTCTGGTCTTTTAAAGTCAATATCGTGTCCTGTGACTTTAAAGTGTTGGACCAGGGAAGAAGTTAGTTCCTCTTTTTGAATGAGTTCTTGTGTTCTTCAATGCGTGCACTTATTCTTCTGTTGGTTTGTCCAATGTATGTGGTGGGGCAGGCGGTGCATGGGATTTCATATACTCCTTGATTTTCTAACTCAATTTTGTCTTTGGGGTTTCTTAGGATGGTGGATATTTTTTGGTTTGTGCAGAATGCTGTCTTGATGTTATGTTTGTGGAGGATCTTGCTGATTCTGTCTGTGGTGCCTTTTATATATGGGAGGAGGGCTGTGCCATTTTCTTGCTCTCTGTCTTGGGTTTTAGTGGGGGGTTCTTTTTGGATTAGTTTGGTAATCTTATTTCTCTGGAATCCATTGGATGTTAGTACACTTGTGAGAGTGTGTAGTTCGGTTTTTAGGTGTTGTTCGTCAGCTAAGCATTTTGTTCTAGAGATGAGTGTCTTGGCTACGGAGTTGATCTGTGCTGGGTGGTGGTGTGAGAGTGCATGCAGATAGCGGTTTGTGTGTGTTTTCTTCTGGTAGATGGTGTGTCCTAGGGGGCCATTGGGTTTCTTGTAGACTAAGACATCTAGGAAGGGAAGTTGGTTGTTAACTTCTGTTTCCATGGTGAACTGTATTTTGGGGTGTAGGCTATTGAGGTGTGTGAGGAAGTTTTCAAGTTTTTCTTTCCCGTGTGGCCAGATTATGAAGGTGTCGTCTACGTATCTGAGCCAGAGTTTGGGTTTGTGATCAGATTTTTCTAGTGCTTGGGTTTCAAAGTGTTCCATGTAGAGGTTGGCAATGACAGGTGAGAGGGGTGATCCCATGGGTGCTCCTTCTATTTGTTTGTATTTTTGTCCGTTATAGATGAAGTATGTGTTGGATAGGCAGTGGTTGGTCAGATCTAGGATGTGCTTGGGGGGGTTATATTTGTTTTGGATAGCTGTCAAGGCTTCTTTGATTGGCACTTGGGTGAAGAGGGATATGACATCAAAGCTCACGAGTAGGTCGCTGGGCTGTAAGTTTTGTTTCTTTATGATCTCTATGAACTGGAATGAGTTTTTTACGTGTGAGGCGATGGATTCTGCATAGGGCTGTAGTTGTTTGGCGAGAAATTTGGCTAGGTTTTGTAGAGGTGAGCCTATGGAGCTGACTATGGGTCTGAGTGGGGTTCCTTCTTTGTGTATCTTGGGGAGGCCGTAGAGCTTAGGGCATATATATATAGGTCTTTGGTTGTTCGGGTTTTCTCCCGTGTAAAATTGGAAGTGTCTTGGCGACGTTTCGACGAAGTCTCATTCGTCATCTTCAGGCTTCAGCTTCGTGCTTCTGGGAGCAATGTGTGATCGCAGCTGTTTCTTCCTTTTAACTGCTAGTGGGGGTTTGAACTGATTGGGTGGGAGCTTGGCTCCCTAGGACACACCATCTACCAGAAGAAAACACACACAAACCGCTATCTGCATGCACTCTCACACCACCACCCAGCACAGATCAACTCCGTAGCCAAGACACTCATCTCTAGAACAAAATGCTTAGCTGACGAACAACACCTAAAAACCGAACTACACACTCTCACAAACGTACTAACATCCAATGGATTCCAGAGAAATAAGATTACCAAACTAATCCAAAAAGAACCCCCCACTAAAACCCAAGACAGAGAGCAAGAAAATGGCCTCCCATATATAAAGGCACCACAGACAGAATCAGCAAGATCCTCCACAAACATAACATCAAGACAGCATTCTGCACAAACCAAAAATATCCACCATCCTAAGAAACCCCAAAGACAAAATTGAGTTAGAAAATCAAGGAGTATATGAAATCATGCACCGCCTGCCCCACCACATACATTGGACAAACCAACAGAAGAATAAGTGCACGATTGAAGAACACAAGAACTCATTCAAAAAGAGGAACCAACTTCTTCCTGGTCCAACACTTTAAAGTCACAGGACACGATATTGACTTTAAAAGACCAGAACTATCGCCAAAACTGAACACTTTAACAACAGAATAATCAGAGAAGCCATCGAGATAGAAAACGCCCACACAGCATGAACAAACGAGATGATACCTCGCCTACCAGCCATTTGGAAACCTGCCCTTATTGACAAACGTGTCCCTAACACGAGGAATGACACCAGACCCACACTCACGAGGTCCACACAGGATGTCACCACCACACATCCACCCAGAAAGCACACCCAAACCCACACTGATCAGGAAGCACGACCAAGGACCAGAAGCCAGACCGCAGCTGCAACATTAGCCACTTCAAACCCCTCCAATCCATACATGCAGCAGACTGACACCCACTACGAAGATGTAGCACGACCACGAACACGAAGCCAAACAGCAGCAGTGCAGCTCACCAGCTCAAATCCCCCTGCAGCACAGATTAGACTGAGCACAACCAAGCCCCCACCAACACAGGACACACCCCATCCAATCAGAGCACAGAAAACCCCCATCCAATCAGAGCACAGCCAAGCTCCCACCCAATCAGTTCAAACCCCACTAGCAGTTAAAAGGAAGAAACAGCTGCGATCACACATTGCTCCCAGAAGAAACCAAGCTGAACCTGAGATGACGAATGAGACTTCGAAACGTCGCCAAGACACTTCCAATTTTACACGGAGAAAACCAACAACCAAAGACCTATATACAAACAATTCGTGAAAACCTCAGAAAACAAATATAAATATATATATATATATATATATATATATATATATATATATATATATATATATATATATATATCTATATATATATATATATATATATATATATATGCTTATTCCTCCTATTATTTACTCATATATATGTTTATACACTATATAATCTTTTCTGTATGATACTTATATATATTGTTGTGACAAAATAAATAAATAAATAAAATAAATAAAGATGAATTGAATCATGTCGCCCTTCTGTGATTCTCAAGAGAAAGATTCGCCAACCATTGAAGGTGGCTTTGGGTCAAAAACTAGGATGAAATCACAAAGAAAATTTTATACACAAAAACATACACCCAGAGTATATATTGGAATAACAAAGTTGGAAATGACCTTGGAGCTCTTCTAGTCCAATCCCCTGCTCAAGCAGGAAACACCATATGATTTCAGTCAAATGGTTGTCCAATCTCTTCTTAAACACCTCCAGTGATGGAGCACCCACAACTTCTGAAGAGAAGCTGTTCCATAGATTAATTGTTCTGTCAGGAAATTTCTTATTTCTATGTTGGTTTTCTCCTTAATTAGTTTCCATCCATTGCTTCTTGTTCTGCCTTCAGTTACTTTGGAGAATATGTTGACACACACACACACACCCTTCTCTGTGGCAGCCCCTTAGATATTAGTACACTATCATCATGTCAGCCCTAATCCTTCTTTTTATTAAACTAAATTCCTGCCACTGTTCTTTGTATGTTTTATCCTCCAGTCCCTTAATCATTTTTGTTAGTCTTCTACGCACTCTTTCTAGAGTCTCAACATCTTTTTTATATCAAGGCAACAAAAACTGGATGCAATTTTCCAAGTGTAGTCTTACCAAGGTATTATAAAGAGGTACTAATGCTTCATATGATCTTAATTCTATCCCTCTATTAATGCAGCCTAGGATTGTATTAGCTTTTTTGGAAAGCTGCAGCACACTGCAGGCTCATATTTAAGTGATTGTTTACTAGGATTCCAAGATCCTTCTCACCATTACTACTATTCAGCCAGGTAGTACATACTGTATTCTATACCTGTGGATTTTGTTTTTCTTGCCTAAATGTTGAACCTTACATTTCTCACCATTGAGTTTCATTTTGTTTTGTTTCATGGCATTTCTAACATTTATTACTACATGATTTGTATCTGTCTCAAATATTATTGATTGAATTGTATACCATCTATGGAATATTTTGTACCAAGTTTCCTTTAAGTTATAACTTTGTGCAAATTTTATAGAGTTAGTCTGAATTCTTGTGACTAATCTCTATTTCTTGATAAAATAGATCAGAACCTACTACTTGATAAGATAGAAAAATGCAGGTTAGACAGCATCACCACCAGATAGATTCATAACTGGCTGACTAAGTGCACTAAATGTGTAGTCCTCAATGGAACTGCATCTACACAGAGGGAAGTATGCAGTGGGGTACCCCAAGGCTCTGTTTTAAACCCAATACTCTTCAACATCTTCATCAATGATTTGGACGAGGGGATAGATGGGGAACTCATCAAATTTGCAGATGACACCAAGCTAGCAGAAGTAGTCAACATTCCAGAAGATAGACTTAAGATACAGAAGGATCTTGATAGACTTGAATTTGATTCAAGTATACCAAAAAAGTAAGGTTCTACATTTAGGCAAGAAAAACAAAATGCACAGGTACAGTGTATGTGGTACCACGCTAAATAGTAGTAATTGTGCGAGGGATCTTGGAGTCCTAGTGGACAATCATTTAAATATGAGCCAGAATTGTGCTGCAGCTGCCAAAAAAGCCAACACAATTTTAGGCTGCATAAACAGAGGGATAGAATCAAGATCACATGAAGTGTTAATACCTTGGTCAGGCCCCACTTGGAATACTGCATCCATGTGGATGCAGTTGCATTAAGGACTACATGTTGAGTGTGGTACAATATATATTTGCAAAGGGAAACTAGAAAGTAGTCTAAAACTAGTGATAACCTCCTTAGATCAAGGTAACATCCTGAGTATTGCATCATTATACACATAATAGCCATCGTGTGGTTCCCTTTTATGGCAACTAATATTATGCCAAGCTCAGAAAAGTCAAAGAAATCAAGGCATGAAATTAAAAAACAAAAGAAGTACAGCTAAAGCTATTTCATGAGTCTTGCCAAAATGAGGAGTTTTGGCAAGACTTCCCCAACCCCAAAGTTTATTTCATTTTGTTTTCATCAGATGGAGAAGAAGTAGAGCCTATGATATAAATTTTATAAGGTGCAAAAATGGAGAGGACAGCCCAGGAATGGGGAGCAGCAAAAATGAAATAGAGGCTGCTAGGTCTTTGGTAACTCTCCGGACCTCGCGGTTCATTCTCTGGGAGTGAGTCGAGCTGACGGGAGGGACTGCTCGTTCCTCTCAGCTCCTCCTCCAGGCCATCCGGCCTTGGATTACTGCCGAGTCGTCCCTGCTGTCCTCAGGAAGGACCGGATGGTGTCGCTGGACCTCGTCTGAACCAGATAAGTCCCCGTTTTTTCGGCTTGAGTCAGCTGTGGGTTCAATCAATGAGTAGTCAGGGCCCGTCCATCTATCTCTGGTCTAGTGTTAATTCTATTTCTTAGCTGATCTATGTGGCGCCTCCATACCCGGCCGTCCTCTATCTCCACGAGTACGACTTGGGGCCGTGGTGTCTATGATTGTTCCTTTAGCCAGTTTGGGCCATCACCGTAATTGTGTGCCCATACATACTATGGCCAGTTCTCTTGTTTTGCCTGTGTTGTTTTGTACCCGTCTGGCGTGTAACTCGGGTTTAACGGTCTAGTGGGCATCTTAGTTTCGTCCCATCAGTAGTTCTGCTGGGCTGCGGCCAGTGGCCACACAAGGGGTTCTGTGTTGTACCGTTAGGAATGCATCAATTTGTGATTGCCACTCGCCTGGGCCACTTCTGGACAATGCCTCTTTCGCGCTCCGGATGAAACGTTCAGCAAGGCCGTTCGTCGCAGGGTGGAAAGGCGCCGAGAGGGCATGTCGGATGCCCTCTTCTGCCAAGTACCCTCAAAAGTGTCGCGGTGAACTGCGGCCCATTGTCTGACACTAGAGTGTCCGGCAACCCGTGCGTTGCGAAAAGGTGCCTTAGTGCTGAAATGACAGCTTCAGCGGTTGTGGATTTAATTAGGATGATCTCCAACCATTTGGAGAATGCATCCACCACTATTAGAAAGGTTTGGCCGTGGAAGGGCGGCAAAATCAATGTATTCTAGACCAGGGCCTTGGGGTTTCTCCACTCCCGGATTGGGGCCGTGGTGGTAGTGGTCTGGACTCCTGGCACACTTGGCATCTGCCAACCTTGTCGCTAATCTCTTGTCCATTAGGGGCCACCACACATAGCTTCTAGCTAAACCCTTCATTCTCACGATCCCTGGGTGACCTTCGTGCAGAAGTTCCAGAACTTTCCCTCAATTTCTCTGGGATCACCACCCTATCCCCCAGAGCAGGCACCCCTTGCACTGATAATTCCCGCTTTTCTTAACAAATTCTTTGAAACGCTCGCCCGGCGCGGCCACCCTCTTGTACCCAACCAATTACAGTTCTCAAAGTAATGTCGGTATGAGCCGAGCCACCTCCTTAGGCGTGACTGGGCCAGAGTCAGAGAGTCAATTAACAGTATGGGTGTCCCGGGTGGGGTCTCGATCGCCCCTGGCAGTGGGCATCTGCTTAATCGTCCGCATGCCCCAACTCCTTTCCTGGCCGATGCTGCAGTTTATAGGAGTAGGCGGCTAAAAGATAGTCCATCGGGTCAATCGGGCGAGAGTGCCACAGGCGTTGGGCGGTCGCCAGCCAGTAACCCTAACAGTGGTCTATGGTCTGTAACAATTTCAAAGTCTCTACCAAAACGTATTCGTGAAACTTTTACTCCTGAAACTATAGCTAGGGCTTCCTATCCAACTGACTATAGTTCCTCTCTGCCGAGGACATTGTTCTGGAGTAGAAGGCTATTGGGGCTTCTGTGCCATTTGGAAGCCTGTGGCTGAGCACAGCACCCACCCGTAGGGGAAGCATCGCAAACTAATACCAATGGCATTGTGCTATGATACTGGATCAGTAAACTATCGCTCGAGAGTAGGTTTTTACTGCCTCAAAGCCCTAGCTTCCGTCTTTCCCCAAGACCAAACAGTATTCTTTCCCAGTAACTTATGTAGCGGCTCGGCAGCGGTTGCCTTATTTTTCAAAAGACCGTAAAAGTTCACTAGACCCAGGAATGCCTGTAGCTCTGTTTTGTTTTGGGCGCTGGAGCCTTTCTTATTGCCTTGACCTTGCTCTCAGTGGGGTGAATTCCTTCCTTGTCTATTCTGTAGCCCAAGAACTCTACGGATTCTACCCTATTTGGCATTTGTTCACTTTAACTTTTAGACCGGCTGACGGAAAATGCCCAAAACTTTTCTCAAACGCTCCCCAATTCTTCTAAATTTTCGGCTGATACCAATACATCATCAAAATAGGGACTACCCGGAGCCCTTGCAGAAGTCGCTCCATTAAATTTTGAAATAGGCCAGGTGCCACACTCACCCCAAACTGTAACCGGGTACACTTGAAAGCACCTCTGTGAGTCACAATTGTCTGGGCTTCGGCTGTGTTGGCGTCTACGGGGAGTTGTTGATAGGCTTGGGCCAAATCTAATTTGGCAAAACGCCTGCCCCAGCGAGTGCAGCAAGTGTTGCACCACTGGGACCGGGTAAGCGCTTTTTTGCAAGGCTTTGTTTAAAGTTGCCTTGTAGTCAGCGCAGATTCTAACTGACCCATCTGGTTTCACTGGGGTGACGATTGGCGTCTCCCACTTTGCATGATCGACTGGCACTAGTATCCCCTGACTGTCTAGTTTGTCTATCTCCTGTCAATCTTGGGTTTAAGGGCAAAGGACCCTCCTTGCTTTTAACCGTATGGGGCTGCCTGGGGGTCTAAATTGAAAGAAATAGGGGTCCCCTTGTCCTTGCCCAGGCAGTCTTTGAAAACACCTTCAAATTCTTCCATGAGGGCGTCCTTTAGGTTAAATTCGTTTCTGTGGATGCCAGTCACTCCCATGCCCAATGCTCGGAACCAGTCTAGTCCCAACAAACTTGGCAGGGTGCCTTCGACTATCGTGATGGGCAGGGTCTTCTTGTGTGGTCCGTACTCGATGCGGACGGATGTTGTCCCTCGAACAGGGATGCGATTCCCTTGGTAGTCTTGAACTTTTAGCCGCTGTGTTCGCAGTTTGCGCTTGGCGATGTTCGGCAAAGCTTTCGCAAAAGTGTCCCAGGACATGATTGTGATCGCTGACCCTGTGTCCACCTCCAGTCGGCACAGCACTCCTTCGATTTTCGGTTTTGTGAAGATTTTCTTCTCCACGCGGGTTGCTGCACGACCCACTATCACGGTCGTTCGATTTGACTTCGCGCCCTTTTTGTTTTGACCAATCACGGGTCGCCTTGCCAATCCCGCGCTCTGATTGGTTGGTTTGAATTTTCGGCGGGAAGGTTGGGGTGCTCGACAGACTTGAGCCAGGTGCCCCTTCTTCTCGCACCGCCGACATGTAGCGTCCTTGAACTTGCATTGTTGACGCTGGTGTTGCCCTCCGCAACTTCCGCAGTCATCGGTCTTCTTTTCCCGGTCTCCCGGTGTGGAAAACTCCTTCCTCATCCTCGCCGTCTGATTCGGTCTGGATTTCTTCGTTGTGGACCGGAGTTGATTTCGCGCTCGCCATTGGTGTGAGCGGCTTTTGTAGGGTTTCCGCTGCTTGGGTGGACATCTCATGAGCTCTGGCTTCGTCCAGGCGTTTGCCAGCGATAGGTTGCTCTTGGATAGCAGCCGCCTCCATAACGAATGTCCCTGACCCCACGGATGAGTTGCTCCAACAGTTCCTCATCCAAATCTCGGTACCCACAATATTTGGAGGCTTTCCGCAGGGCGGCCATGTATTCACTGATGGACTCGCCTTCTTGCTGTCTGCGCTCTCCAAATTCAAAGCGTTGCACGTATTTGCACGGTGTTGGCGTGAAATGGTTCTTCAATAGGTTCTGCAGAGTTTCCCACGATACCGATTGTACCGGCGAGGGCTCTGCCAGGGCTTCTGCGATGTGGATGTCCTCGGGACCGCAGTGGCCCAGGAAATATGCCCTTTTCTGTTGTCTGGAACTCCTTGCAGTTCGTTGCCTCGAGGAAACTCTCGAAGCGGGTCATGTATGTCCCCATTTCTCCTTGGATGCCTCAAACGGCGCGGGCGGTGTGTAGCCGGCCATCGCTGCGTTTCCGCCCTGAATTTGCTGGGTTCGGTCCTTGTCGTGCGTTCAGCTCTTTCCTGGTGCTTTTAGCCTCGGAATCCCACCTTCGTCGCCAGTGTTAAGTTTGGGCAGTAACGAGGCAGGAGACCAGGGTAGTGACAACAGCTCTTTAATATACAGTGAACCCAGCAGCCAGCGCTGGGGCAAACCTCTCTTTATATACAGTTTGGCCGGTGGCCTCAACCAATCAGCAACGTGCTAATTCCCGCCCAAAACTTTTAAAGATACATTACAATATAGATTTATTTTATAAAAATAAGAAAGGGTCCAAAAGAAATAGGCAGCAAAAAAAGAAAAAAAAATCTATCCAGGGACATTTTAAAGGCTTATTCAACAGGACAGAATGACCCATTAGACATTTAGGTATAGTTAACAAAAGATGATAAAGATCTATAAAAGAACAACTCGCACACTGAATGTGAAATGATCCAAGAACCATGTTTATGTGATGAACTTTAATTTGTTTAAAAAATAAATTAAGGTAATGAAATTATTTATTGGATCTAAACTGCAAAACTACTTTTATTCAAATTGAGGTTCATAAATTATTTTACCTTTCTTTCTGAAAGCTTAATGTTAGAAAAGGAATATGGCCAAAAAAAGCAACCAAACCAACCATAAACCAGCCCCACCAAAAAGCCCTCTTAGAAATGCCACAGACAAATAAAAAATAAGTTTAAGCAATATAATAATGCAAGATTGTAGGAACAAATGATGAGCAAAATTATTTGATTTTACTATCATGCGTTCATGATGGGTTGGTTTAAAAAGTAGGAGAAAGATCATTTTCTACTGTAAAGTTTCTGTAAAGTCTCATTCTTTTATTATTGTACAAAAACAATAACTAATCAAGCACACTGTGAAATAAATATTATTATTATTATTATTATTATTATCATCATCATCATCATCATCATCCTCATCATCCTTTTATGTTCCATTTCCAACTTCACAGGAAGAAGGTCTCTTATTTTGTTGTTGCTGTGCACAACAGAGAGGCACCAATGGAATGGAGTTTGGCAGAACTTTTTAAAGAATTCAACATCATGAAATACTGAAAGGCAGTAGAAAGATTAATGTAGCAGTACATATATAGGTACAAGAGCCTGACTGGTTACAGTTAGTCCTCCACTTATGACCATAATTGTACTTGGAATCTCGGGGGTTGAGCTAAGGGAGATGTCACTGAATGCTTCGCTCAATAACTGCAATACCTGGTCTCCCAATTGCAGTTGTTAAGTGACCATGTGAGTCACTAAGTGGAACCTGGGGAAAATGGGCTGGGCCCTCTGTTCACCCCACCACACCCGCATCTACTTACTGTACCTTTGCATTGTTCTGCAGTTGCTGACTACCAAGGCCTCTTGTTTCATCCTCCAAGTGGGTCCCATTCTCACAATGGTTTGGAAGGTTCCTTCATGCAACTTGGAAAAGGGGCCTTCCAAGCAATAATAAGAAGAGTGGTCTTTGCTAGGGGTTTTTTTTTTTATGGGGGGTCAGGTTTGAGGTCCATTTGCTTGCTGGAGGAATGGAAATCAAATCCGGCAAAAATGCTAGTAAATGCCAATGCTCTGGAAGGCTTAGTTTTTCCTCCCTAGACCTGGGCCTTTCAGAAAGCTGGCCTTTACTAGTATTTGGGGAGGAGAAAACAGTAGCAGGTGCCAACTTTCTGAAAGACTCAGAAGGTTTGTATGCATTTTCACCAGATTTGAGGTCTGTTTCTCTAATACAGGGGGGAGTTTCCCCTTCCTGCACAAAGGAGTAGGGAAATCCCTTGGCGCATTGGAGAAATGAACCATAAATCCGCTGCCCCCTCTGCTTGCAGCCTTTCCTACCAGCTTCCCGATTGACTTTTTCAGGAGAGAAGATTGCAAATGGTGATCACATGACTGTAGGACACTAGGCAACTGGTTGTAAAATCGAACAGATTTTCAAGTGCCTTAAATGTGGTCACATGACCATGGGGAGTGGCAATGCAAACATTTACAACAGCCAAGGGTGCTTTACGGGCCACAAAGCACTCCTTCCAAGGCCATTGCAAATGCAAGTGGTGGTAAAACAAACCATCATAAGTTAAAGAGTGTTTTCATCTGAGAGCAATTAAATTAACTTTTGACGTATTTAAAAGTTTATATGTCTTAGGACTTGGATATTTATGGGATATACTTTTCTAATTGCTTCTATCTACCCAATAAGTTTGGGAAGGGTGGGTTTTCTTTGAGTTCCTTATCTAAGAAATGTCTCCTTCAGGGACTTCTTACTCAGTGTCCCCTTCTTTGGAAAAGCATTCTTCACAAGATTAGATTAGCTCCCATCCTACTTTTTTTTTTAGGAGGAAAGCCATTAAAGCCTGGCTTTTCCATAGAGCCTTGGAGAAAGACTGGTGATCAGGAATCTAGGACAACTCTCCATGGCCAATTCACTGTGGCCAATTTGCCGCAGGACAACTCGCCACGTGACAATTCAATGCTGTATTAATTGTTTCATCCAGTTACTTTTATTATTAGTGACTATGTTTTTGTCAAAATTATTGTAATTCTTGTATTTCTAGATAGATTTTTTAAAAATTTTATTATTATTGGCCACAGTTCCATCAACATTAATTTAACATTTGTATTTGTTGAATTGTCCTGCGGCGAGTTGGCTGCAGCGAATTGGCCATGGTGAATTGTCCCATTTCTGATGATCAGAGGGACCTTCCTACTGTAGACCTGGATGTGGTCGGTGTTTTTTGAGCCATAAGAAGAACTGTCATAACATTAATTTGCTTTTCTTATGCTTTGTGATGGTTTTTATTTTAATGTTTTGGGTTTTTTCCTTTGTAACTCACATCGGAGAGCCAGTCTAATGTAGTGATTAAGGTATCAGGCCATGATGGCGAACCTATGGCCCACATGCCAGAGGTGTCACACAGAGCCCTCTCTGTGGTCACGCGTGCTATCACCAAGTGCTCTTCTGGTTTCCGGCGCACGCATGTGCACTGGCCAGTTGGTCTTTGCATGCACGGAGGTGCCAGAAACCCGAAGAGCAGCTGGCCAATGTGCATGCATGTGCCAGCCAGCTGGTCTTCTCATTTCTGGTGCTCCGATGCTCACGAAGACCAGCACACCAGAAACCCAAAGAACAGCTGGCTGGCGTCTGTTCCAGTTTGAGCACTCGGTGCCGAAAAGGTTCGCCATCATTGGTACCAGGAGTTCTATTCTTGACTCAGTGTGACTTTGGGCCAGTCACTCTCCCTTAGTCGTAGGCAATAGCAAACCAGTTCTGAAAACCCCTGCCAAGAAAATGCAGGTCCTATTTGAGGCAGTCACTAGCAGTTAACACTGATTTCTATCCCCCCCCCCAAAAAAAAAATACATGTAGAACCTTATTGGATTGAGAGGCATATAAACCAGTATTTCTCACCCTTGGCACGTTTAAGATATTTCAGCTATATTTAGTTGAAAAACATTCATATAAATCAAAATTTGTATTTAAATAATGGAAGTCTCATGTCCCAAAACTGAATAGTTTTCCTTGAACAGAGACCTGTCCCTTCACATGTACTATTACTGTATAATAGCTGTATAACAGCAGGCGGGTACTTACGAGACCGCCTGCTGTTACCCTATGCCTCCCACCGACCCGTACGCTCTCACCGAGAGGGTCTCCTCAGGGTGCCTTCCGCCAAACAATGTCGGCTGGTGGCCCCCAGGAGTAGGGCCTTCTCTGTGGGAGCATCGACGCTCTGGAATGAACTCCCCCCTGGCCTACATCAAGTGCCTGATCTTCGGACCTTCCGTCATGAGCTAAAAACATATTTATTCATTCAAGCGGGACTGGCATAATAGTTTGGTTTTATATTGGGGTTTTATTAATATTTTAAATTTTAAATTCATTTTAACTTTCAGCCGTCTAATAATTGCTATATTTTAATGCATTTTAATTGTATATATCTTGTATTTTATTCTGGCTGTACACCGCCCTGAGTCCTTCGGGAGAAGGGCGGTATAAAAATTTAATAAAATAAAAAAATAAAATAAAATAAAATTTAATAAAATAAATTTAATAAAATATAGCAACAGTCCCTAACCCTGGTCAGTGGACCAGTACTGGGCCACGCAAACAAACTAAGCCCCATCCGTGGGATGCAGGCAGCATGAGAAACCATGCCCCCTCTGCTCTGCAGAACCAGTCCCTGGTGCCCAAAAGGTTGGGGGCCGCTGGTATACAATACTTAATAAATCAGAATGTATTTATTTATTTATTTTTGCTATAACGATCCTTTCAGGAAGGTATTGCTTTCTATAAAGATGTTTGCTTTGAGAAAGGAGTTAATACCCTCTTGCCTCCCTGCACCCAGTGCAGTTTTTGGAAGGTAATCTAGAACTGCACAATGGCTATAATGCCCTGTGCCTGGTCTTCCTCTGCTTGCTACGCCAGAAATTATAAATGTGTTATAGCGTACTCCATGGACAGAGAACTTTTACAGTTTTTTCCCCCTAACAATTTCCTGCAGGTGCAGGGTCTACTTTTTTGGGGTGGGGAGGGGGAAATAAACCAAGTGTTAATCCATTGGTTGTGACCAATTGATATCATGGGCTGAGAGAAAGTGATTGGCCCAAAGTCACCCAGCTGGTTTTCATCCCTAAGGTGGGACTAGAACTCAGGTTTAAGCTTGGTGCCTTAACTAGCCAACCAGACTGGCTTTTCTGATAGCTCGTGTACCAGGGCTATTTATTCAGAGAGAACACTTGTCTTCATGGACAGAACCCTTCATGCATATCCACACATTCACTAACAGACTTCATATATGAGCCAATGCAAAGTTGGGTTCGGGGTTTCTTCGGGGGGGGGGCTGGTGGCAGAGGATGGAGGTTATCTTACACCCCACATTCAGACAAGGTTCATTGTGTATTTGCTTTAGTGGGAATGTTACTCAGTGTAAAGTCTTATATATCTTTTTTTTATAACTTTCAGTAGCTGTGTAAAAGAATTGATTACATGTTTGCACAATAGTTACTTTCCCCTGCATAACAATTTGGCAATACAGTGAATCAAAATAAGATTATTCTTATATACATAAGTTGTTTATACAAATAGGTTGTCCCTCTGAACTTGTTCGATAAGTTAATCAGGTGGTCTTGGAAATATCCACTTACTCTTTACAACTTAAAATCACTTCCTTCCATGTTCTGATGTAATTATCATTGACCTTATCTTTCCAGGAACATTTTGGAATGTAGCTAAATTTATGGAGCTGATTTTATGTGGCTGGCTGTTGTTAGCGCATAAACAGTTCCTAGTTGGTGTCACGGTTATAATGGTTTTGCATGTTTCAATCTTTTTTTTCTTGACATTTTAAATTATTTATCTCACATAAATACACTACTTGGGGTTCACTTGGGCAAAATGGTGATAATTAGCAACAGCATAAAATGAGGCTTATGCCAGAGGTGGTTTTCAGCCGGTTTTCACCAGTTTGCACAAACCATTGGTGGAAATTTGGCCAAGGTCACCAAACCGGTAGCGATGGCTGGCTGGCCATGCTGCCAAACCAGTCCCTTGGTCACCACTCACTTGACCTGCCTGCCATGCTCATCGCCGCCATGTTCTTCGTGCACATGCATCCCATTGCCTTGCAAGTCCAATGGGATGCACATGGCAGCAGCTTTTTCTACAACTTTTGGTACCTTTCGGCAGCCAGCGGCCAGCTGCCACCTCTTTGAGAGACACTTTGTGGCTGTGGCAGCTGGCTGGGGGGGGCCACCGAAAACTCCGGTCAGCTTGCGTTCTAAACTCTGGACCAGCTGCTGCAGAAGGTAAGCAGCCCAAACAAAGAGGTAGTTTGGGGGGGGGAGGAAGCGAGGCTAGGGCTGGGCCCACTCAAGGAGGGGAAATGGAGGTGCCTAGTGAAGGGAGGGCAGGGGTAGAGAGGTGAAAATTCCCAAAAAAATTCTACCTTTTCCTGTACGCGTGGCTAGGTGGGGGGGAGTCATGTGACTGAGTGGGCATGAGCAATGTCAAGTTGGCCACACCCACTCAGTCACATGCCCCCTCACCTAGTCATGCCCACCAAACAGTAGCAAAAATTTTTGAAACCCACCACTGGCTTATGCCATTTATTATTTGAAGGACAATTAATTGGGACCAGCAAATAACCTCGTGATGAAAATCTAAGACTAACTAGATTGATGGTGGGTGCCATTTCATTCAGTTGGCAACACCTTGCAAATTCTTGCATTGTGTTGGTGATTTTTTAATAAAAGTTTACTTGAGTAAAATAAGCATTTGATATTCTACTTCATTGGTTAAGATACTCCTGGGAGAACAAGGTTAATAAATGACTATAATAAATTGCCCGTAAATGTCCAAAGAGCCCTTTAATCAAACTTGTCTCTGTTTTTTTGAAAGCAAGACCCAGTGGGAAGGAGGTCTTCCCAGTGGAAATAATGAACTCTGTTACAGGTAATCTTTGACATGCAAACACAATTGAGTCCAAAATTTCCACTGCTAGGCAAGACAATTAAGTGAGCTTTGCTTCATTTTACAACCTTTCTTGCCAAAGTTGTTAAATGAATCACTGTAGTTTCAGGTAGTCCTCAACTTACAACTACAATTGAGCCCAAAATGTATGTTGCCAAGTGAGAAATTTGTTAAGTGAGTTTTGCCCCATGTAACATCCTTTCTTGCCATGTTTGTTAAATGAATCACTGCAGCTGTTAAATTAGTAACACCATTATTAAGGGAATCTGGTTTTCCCATTGACTTGTCAAAAGGTCCGAAAAGGACATCACCTGACCCCAGGACACTGAAAACATCCAAATGTAAATCACATGACCCACGAGGATGTTGCAGCGGTTCATAAATGTGAAAAATGATCATAATTCACTTTTTGCAGTGCCGTCACTTTGAACAGTCAGTAAATGAACTGTTGTAAGTCAAGGACTACCTGTATTCAATTAGTGACAAGATTGCTAAGTGAATCTTGGTTTCCCATTGACTTTGTTTGTCAGAAGATTGCAAAAGGTGATCACATGATCCCAGGGCTTTTCGACCATCAGAAATACATGCCAGTTCCCAAGCATCCAAATTCTGATCACGTGACCACTGGGATGCTGAAACAGTCATAAGTATGAAAAATGGTCCTAAATAACTTCTTTCAGTGCTGTGTTAACTTCAAACAGTCCCTAAATGAATGATTGTAAGTCCAAGAACTACCCATATTTCTTCTTATTTAACATGTGGAAGATTGTGAGGAAGATCACAAAAAGCACTCTGAAGAATAGGTCAGCTCTTATCTAATTTGGTCTGGTGGTTAAGGCCCCACCAGTAGAAGTCAGGAGACCATGAGTTCTACTCCTGCCTTAGAGGCATCAAAACCAACTGGGTGACTTTGGGCCAGTCACTTTCTTTCAGCCCAACTTTCCTCACAGGGTTTTGTTGTGGTGGTGAAAATAGGAGGAGGAAGGAATAGTGTGTATGTTCACCACTTTGAGTTATTTATAACAAATAATAAAGGTTGGATATAAAAGAAATAAATTTTGATAATTTATTTATCCATAGGAGTCAAGAATCAGCACAAAGAGGGAGTTCCTGTAGCTTATATAGGACCTAGGCCATGCTTGTTTGTTCAAATCAAATCATAGTTAAAATACATTAATGTAAGGATGATATTCATACCTAATGTGCTAAACCATAATATATGCTTCTGATTTAGGATATTATATGGACTCTAACTCTTCATGTAGTTACGGTAATTCCATAAGCCATGATTTAAAAAAACCTCTGGCATACAGGCACTGCATGAACTCAACATTGGAATAATTGGACGGCAGGCTTTTATAGTTTCTATTCATTGATAACATGATTTACAGGTTGAGTGGCATATGAGACAATGCTTACAGCAGGTGCTGGTGTTTCAACTTGCCTTCGAAGGATTCATTATGATATTTGTTGCCAAATTTGGTTTCAGATCTGCTTTGAAAGAGCTAGCAGCCTGTCTAAAAAAGTGTTAGCATATATTCATTACCCTAAGAGTAATTTTCATTCAGAATCTAACTGGTTATATTTCCAGATAAGTATGCATAGGATTGTTGTGAATTCAAAACAAAATATCTTTTCTAAACTACTGTATCACTTTTTATATTTCAAAATAATGATCTAATGCAAGGATTGACCAGGCTCTGCTTCTTTATTAGGGAAACACCAACAATAAAAAGCGAATGTGCATTTTATTGTAAACAAAATCTTGTCAGTTAGCAATTTACATTTTGAACCTAGCCTCTGTTTTTTAAATTATCTAGTATCTTTCCATATTTATCAGTTTCCACAAGCTGCTTGGCTGAGATTTAGTAAAATTACATAATCAAAATCAGTGCCATAAAGTCATAAGAGAAGCTTTATTAGCAGCAAGCTTTAACTATCTAAATGTTTTGCAAAGTTTAACTCATATTTGCCTGAAATGATATGAAATGATAGAACAGGTGACATCTAAAACAATTTGTAGCACAATATATTAGTGTCCAGGATTAACACAAACTAGTTAATTCCTCTTCCACGATACTCAATTCCATTTCATTTCCCCAGTCTCACAATCGCAGGCATTCAGTGCTCACTGAGCTTGCTCAGTCTTCACCAAGTTATTGTGACTTTGCTCCTTCCATGATCTTTTATAGTTTATAGTAAAGTTTTCTTTTTTCAGGGCTGCCTGATCTGAGTTGCAAAATTCCAAGCTATCACTAGATAGCAGCAAACATATCCAGAAAAATTTAAGATTCATTCCTGCCACCTAGTGGTCATCCATATCTCTACAGCTCATTTAAAATAGCTCAATTTTCATTCTTTCTAACCCATTGAAATGAAAATAGAACAGGAAGGTAGCAGGAAAAGCTAAGAAAAGACAGTCCTCGACTTACAACAGCTGGTTTATTGACCGTTCAAAGTTACAACCGCACTGAAAAAAGTGACTTATTGCATTAAAGGATTGCATTAAAAAAATTGGCAGATCTAGTCAGGGAATTCAGAGGATTAAAAAAATCCCCAATGCCTATGGGAGAGTCAGGTATGCAACATCCCATACTGGTTCTTTCTTAAGCCCATTCCTTCCAGTCATGTGACCTAGAGCTCAACAGATGCTATTGAAGAGTTTGAAATAATTTTGAAAGAGATTCTTTGCATGATGTCCGTGCCTTATTTAACTCCTTTAACTTCTTGTTTAACTTGTTTAACTTCTTTAAAGCTGAGGTGATTTGCTGATAATTCATAGTACTATTTTATTAGATATAAGGCACTTATAGAAAGAATTAACAGGCATGCTGCATTTGTGTTCTTATGTTGTTAGTCCTGGTGGTTTGTAGTCATATAAGTTCGTCATTAAATAAAAAATTGTTAAGTAAATAAATATTAAGAAAATTAAAATAGATCCAGATCCTCGATTGGAAAATAATGTTTTATTGATTAAAGAGTGTATGGAAATTATTGCATCAACATGGATTTTCAGAAAGTATTTAAACTAAAGTGGAAATAATAATTTTAAAATGGAGATTCCATATGGCGTACTTCCAGATTAATAAGTAAAATTTTTAGTCCTTTTGGACAAATTAGAGATTGAGTTCAGATATCAAATAAGCCATAATACGGTTATTTAAATTTATCTCTGTCTGTTGAACGAACCTAGTCATTATGGTATATAAACTATGAGCTATGAGCCAGGGGTGAAATCTAAAAATTTTCCCTACCTAGCTTAATTGGTGGGCATGGCTTGGTGGTCAGAGGACTGGGTGGCCAATAATAATAAATAATAAAAATAATAAACAAAGTATACAAAACAATAAGAGGTACCAAAAACCAACTTTCACACTTGACACACACACAACACAACACAACCTACTCACACACAATGTAAAAGCAGTTGCACTTCATCCAAAATGACCCCTGCAACAAGCAAGAACCTCACACTTTCACACTTTACACACACACACCACAAATGACTCACACACATGCACACACACAAAATGCCACATACAGCTTTGTGAGATTTTGTGTGTTTGTGTAGTTAGAGTGAAACACTACAGAACCACACCAAATTTCAGAAAGCTGCACAAATATTTTATTATTTTATTTCATTTATATTTTTTAGATCAAGGGTCTCCAACCTTAGTAACTTTAAGATTTGTGGACTTCAACTCCCAGAGTTCCTCAGTCAGCAAAGCAGGCAGATTGAGTTGCTAGCTGATGCAACTGATGTAAAGCATGGCTTTGCCAGCCCAAAAGGAGCAGCAATAAGGTAAGTGGGGAGGGGGATTGAGTGGGCATGGGTGGGCTTTTGTAAGAGGTTATTAAAAAATGATTTTAAAAGCCTGTGATGATCAGGAAACTCAGCTGGGATTGCCAGAGGAAAAAAAGATTTTAAAAGGCTCCTCTGACGATCCCAGCTGAAGTTGCCTCATCGCCAGAACCTCTTAAAAGGATTGTTTTAACAAGCTCTTCGGCCAAAGAGCTTATAGAAAACATGTTTTTTAAGGTCCTGGTGATGAGGAACTCAGCTGGGATAGCCAGAGGAGCCTTTTAAAATCTTTTTTTAACAACCTCTTCAGCAAAGAGGTTGTTAAAAAAAAGAGTTTAAAGGGTTCTGACTATCCCAGCTGAACCGCAGGATCATCAAAGCCTTTTTTTTTCCTTTTAAAGGCATTTTTTGGCTGAAGAAAAGATGCTTTTAAAAGTAAAAAAAACAAATCTCTGATGATGGCGCAGCTCAGCAGGGGCAGGGGGCGGGGCCAGGGACTTTTGCTACCAGTTCTCTGAACCACATGCCGCCATCACCACCAGATTGGGCGAGCCAGTCCAAATCGGGAGCATTTCACCCCTGCTATGAGCCATGGCTTAATATGATATATGAATCTGATTGATTCAACAAACTATGTTCAGGAAAATAATGACTTAGAGTAAAGTATGAATCCAGCCAGAGAATTAACCAACTGAATCTAGAAGAAAATGGTTGAATGATATGGCTCAGTTCACATATTATACTAAGCCATGGTTTATTTAAATAGAGTATAGAATATGCTACCAATGGTTGACCAGTTGATTGGGCAACCTTTTGTCTAGTATGATATAAGAATCCCTGCCTTGGGCAGAGGGGTGGATTAGAAGCTTGAAGATTCCTTCCAGCCCTATGATGCTATGATTTTATGGTTGAGGGCATGCAACCAAACCAGAACTACACTATAATTTAGCATGAAATACGAATGTTGTCTATAAATGAACTAAAAAGATTTCATTTTCCTGTTTAGTACTCTTAATTGCATTAAGTAGAACCTCAATCTTTGTTCTTGTCACTAGAAAGTGGTATATATCTTGCAGGATGGTTTTCTTAAAGGCATATAACATATAAACGTGCCTACCCTTTTTTTTAAAGAAAAAGTTTAGACCTAGTAGATATAACATGTTTCTCCGAAAATAAGACCCTGTCTTATATTTTTTTGAACCCTGAAATAAGCAGTTGGCCTTATTGCCATGCGCTCGAAAGCCCGACTGAGCTTATTATCAGGGGACGTCTTATTTTGGGGGAAACAGGGTAAATATAACTGGGTAGCAGTTGAATTCTTCAGGACCTGTGTAAAGACTATTGAAAACTGTAACCCAGTCACTTTTTGATCATTATTTTTATCTCAAGTTATCTTAGCAAAATACAGTTACAGTATGCAACACTAGAATCAGAATATTAAAAATAAAGGCACTGTATGATGGATTTTGTCTTTACAGATCATTACAACACAAGACATAAAATTTGTCTTGCATTAAGAAAGTGATCCAGTTAAAATGATAAAGCGTTGGTTCTTGATGCATTATTGCTATGAAATTTAATAGTATTATCAAGTATCCTGATTTTTTAACAATGATGCTCCTAGACATCTGATTTAATTGTTTTGCTAAATCAGCTCTCTCTTACTGAAAATGTTCTCTTTTGTTTCAGAATTTTTGAGCTACTAATAATTAACCAATACAACCTGGCACAGAACATCTTCTTTGTATATTATATTATATTGTTCTTGGTATACTATATTGTTCTGATTATTTTGTCTCGTGTGTGTGAAATTTGCAAGCTTACTTTACCTTTACCAATAGTTTGGTCTAATCAAAGAGACCATCTTAGTATAATTATATTGGGTGTAGGACATATAGCTCATCTACCCCATGAATCTGAACCACTTTGTTCCAACCTCAGATAGTTAACAAAATATGTAAATGACTGATGTATCCTCCCTTCTATTATATTTTATGTAAATGTTCTTGACTATTATTCAAAAAACGCAGCTAAATTTGGAATGTCTTAACCTACATCTAATTGGGGATAGGTTGAGGAAATATTACATTATTGTATAATCACCATTTAACATAGTCCAAGATAAAATAAACATTCCTGGAATATAAAGTCCTTAGGTTTTTATAATATAAGAAAAGGTAGTCCTTTTTTTTTTAAAATTGAATTTATATCCCACCCTTCTCCGAAGACTCAGGGCGGCTTACACTGTGTTAAGCAATAGTCTTCATCCATTTGTATATTTTATATATATATATATATATATATATATATATATATATATATATATATATATATATATATATATATATATAGGTCTTTGGTTGTTCGGGTTTTCTCCCGTGTAAAATTGGAAGTGTCTTGGCGACGTTTCGACGTTTCCTAGATGTCTTAGTCTACAAGAAACCCAATGGCTCCCTAGGACACACCATCTACCAGAAGAAAACACACACAAACCGCTATCTGCATGCACTCTCACACCACCACCCAGCACAGATCAACTCCGTAGCCAAGACACTCATCTCTAGAACAAAATGCTTAGCTGACGAACAACACCTAAAAACCGAACTACACACTCTCACAAACGTACTAACATCCAATGGATTCCAGAGAAATAAGATTACCAAACTAATCCAAAAAGAACCCCCCACTAAAACCCAAGACAGAGAGCAAGAAAATGGCACAGCCCTCCTCCCATATATAAAAGGCACCACAGACAGAATCAGCAAGATCCTCCACAAACATAACATCAAGACAGCATTCTGCACAAACCAAAAATATCCACCATCCTAAGAAACCCCAAAGACAAAATTGAGTTAGAAAATCAAGGAGTATATGAAATCCCATGCACCGCCTGCCCCACCACATACATTGGACAAACCAACAGAAGAATAAGTGCACGCATTGAAGAACACAAGAACTCATTCAAAAGAGGAACCAACTTCTTCCCTGGTCCAACACTTTAAAGTCACAGGACACGATATTGACTTTAAAAGACCAGAACTATCGCCAAAACTGAACACTTTAACAACAGAATAATCAGAGAAGCCATCGAGATAGAAAACGCCCACACAGCATGAACAAACGAGATGATACCTCCGCCTACCAGCCATTTGGAAACCTGCCCTTATTGACAAACGTGTCCCTAACACGAGGAATGACACCAGACCCACACTCACGAGGTCCACACAGGATGTCACCACCACACATCCACCCAGAAAGCACACCCAAACCCACACTGATCAGGAAGCACGACCAAGGACCAGAAGCCAGACCGCAGCTGCAACATTAGCCACTTCAAACCCCTCCAATCCATACATGCAGCAGACTGACACCCACTACGAAGATGTAGCACGACCACGAACACGAAGCCAAACAGCAGCAGTGCAGCTCACCAGCTCAAATCCCCCTGCAGCACAGATTAGACTGAGCACAACCAAGCCCCCACCAACACAGGACACACCCCCAGCCAATCAGAGCACAGAAAACCCCATCCAATCAGAGCACAGCCAAGCTCCCACCCAATCAGTTCAAACCCCACTAGCAGTTAAAAGGAAGAAACAGCTGCGATCACACCTGAAAATATATATATATATATATATATATATATATATATATATATATATATATATATATATATATATATATATATATATATATATATATATATATATATATATATATATATATATATATATATATATATATATATATATATGTTTTATGCAGTTTTCATGGGTGTTTACAGAATGTTGTTCATTTTTTTCTCCAATTGAGAGGACCGACGAAACCATTCAATTCGACTTCTCAGGCTTGGGAGCAATGCTTGCTCCCAGAAGCACGAAGCTGAAGCCTGAAGATGACGAATGAGACTTCGTCGAAACGTGGCCAAGACACTTCCAATTTTACACGGGAGAAAACCCGAACAACCAAAGACATATAGATAGATAGATAGATAGATAGATAGATAGATAGATAGATAGATAGATAGATAGATATGTATGTATGTATGTATGTATATCCTTCACCTTATGACCACAGCTGAGAACAGAATTCGTGACTGCATTGCTTACTGACCACAATTCCAGCAATCCCTGTTGCCATTGTTAAGTTAATTTTACCAGTCATTAGCTGAGGACTTATCCGTAATGATGCAAGTGATAAAACAAATTATTCAAATTAAAATTATTTGGAAATCTATAACTCCTATTAGATTTTCTGAAATAAAATAAATGTTAAAAATTAGGAGTAATATTTCTTTAATAATTTGGCATAAGAGAAGTAGAAAAAATATCAAATTGAATAAAAGCATTAGAAAATGATGAATTTGAAGATTATTTTAATCTGGGAATACTATTGTCAACATAGTAAGCAGCTTCAGGATTTCTCCCATCTTGAGAGTCTTGGCTATTCTCAAACTGTCAGGGACTTCTAACAGAATTGGAAATTAAAGCAGATATTGTATAATTGAGGATTCATTGTGATTGTTGTTTCTCTTGCTCTGCCATCTTGGTCATGGCAAGCATTTCATTTTAGAATATGCACAATAACAGTAACATGGCTAACTTATTAAAAGAACACATTTTTTTCTACTCTCCATTTCTTTGCCCAAAAAGTAATTTCAATTATAGCTCTTGGCTTGATTAGCTTCATGAGGCACGTAATTCCAGCTGTTCATTGTTTTGCACAGCTGGAGAAAGTGGCTGATATGCTTTATGGAAGCACATTACAATCCATCATGGAATAACAGAATAACAGAGTTGGAAGGGACCTTGGAGGTTTTCTAGTCCAACTTCCTGCTCAAGCATGAAACCCTTGGAGAAACAGTCCTATTTCCATTACTCCAACACCTCTGACTTCAGCTGGCATTTTTCTGGCTATGCTGTCTTCTCCCTCAGCTCTGTCTTGTTTTTCAAACACATTCCGCCTCCTGTTTTTGGAAACTGGCACACAGCACCTTTATGCAGCATGCCCTCGCTAATAGTGATACTTCATGCTGGAATTCGGGGGAAAGGGCAGCAGATCCCAGTTGTACAAAAACAAGTGGCTTTAGCTTTAATTTCTCATAGAGAACCAGAACACATTGAGAACTTACTAGATTTCAGATTCATCTGGAAATCCAAGAATAAGCAGCCTCCCTAAAATCTTTAGTGTGTCCCTCTTTTTTTAATTCTTGCTACTATTGTGTAAACCAAAATTATAATTTTATTTAACCAATCCCTAGTGGTATTGTGGAGGTCATAGTACTTCAATGTCTATTCTCTTTCTGGAACAAATGCACAATATTCTTCTGACTGGTTATGAAGGGGGAAAAAAAGAATTGAAAAATTAGAACGAAAAAGAAGTTTGAGAAATTTTCAATTAAGGGTTATTTTATTGTAATTCGGTGTCTATTTTTCAAGAATAGTTATATCAAGAAAGATCATAATTGGTACTGTTAATAAAAATGTCTTTCTGGGCAAAAATATTGAATATATTAATGTTTGTATATCTAAGGAGATTACACATGCATGTGTATATGCTCACTAGTTTTCAGTGCTCGCCTTTGTAGGTTTTAAAATATTTTTACCATCTGGATCTCTTTTAAGAGATGTGTTAAACCAATTTCCATAATTTATTTTAATCCCGCCTTTTGTACAGGAACTCAAAATGGCAGATACACCAGTCTTTCCTCCTATTTTTTCCCCCCACAGCCCGACCCTATGAGACAGACCAGGCTAAAACAAAAGGATTGGTCCAAAGTTACCCAATCAGCTTCCTTCACTAAGGATGGAGTAGAATCAAGGTCCTCCCACACCTAGTCTGACACATAACGGCTACACCACTGGTTTCTTAAGTGATGATACCCAATAGATCTAGACAAGGGGGTGGCCTAAATTAATTTTGCATAGTTCCCATGCTCAACAAAACAACTCACTTCCCCTCCCAATAACCACCCTGTCAGCAAATGTTAGCAGATCTGATATAAAAGGGTTTCAGTAGTGAAGTAAAATGTAAGGCCAGCAATAGACAAAGGGCAGCTTTTGTTTGAGCACAATTCATGGGACCCGGAAAAAGGATTAAGCGGTCTGTGTCCATTGTGCGCTTGCATATATAAACAGTACACAGGGAAAGGCAGCAGGGTCACATAGTGATGATCACTGATAAAATCATCTTCAATAAAAATCCAGCTCTGTTCCAGCAGGGGCGTAGCATTATTTTACCTGACTTTGGCTATTGCTCTGTCATTTCTCTGAGGGCCTGTCAGCCTTCACACAGGCACTGCCATAAATCTCTCTCCCTCCAGAAATTCAGCTGCTTATTCAAAATCTAGCTAAGAGCTTCCCAGGCTCAGTATGACCAGATAAGATGTTTTGTTGCAGAAAAAAAAAAAAATCATCTTTATGTGGAATATCTTCTCGCTGCAGCACCGAGAAATCAAGTTGTAAATACAGTGTTTGCTAACCACAGCTTTTTTTTAAAGAGTGGACTTTGGGCTATTTCTTCCAGCCTTGACAACCGCTTAATGTTTATACAATGATTTTATTATTTTTTTTGCCAATTTCACTCTTTACAGGTCCTTTCCCCACCACTGCCTTAAAGTAGTACCCACCCCATTCTTGAATCAGCACAAAATATTGCCACCATTAAGTTGGCTGCCAATCCATATTTTGATTCTATTACGTCTTTCTGTATCAAGTCACTGGGTAATAATGTCTTAATCTGTGAGAGTGCCAATTGTTATATGCAAAGTAGTATGCGCTCTTGTCTGGATTTTTTGCAATATCTCCCTGTCCCAACCCCCAGCAAACCACCAGTCAGAAAAACATCCACTGAACAGGGCACTAAAATAGGAAAGGGGACAGATGATTTTGGAATTCTGGGGTTTTTCCAGACAGGTTTGTCCTCCCACACCCTTTGTGGGTGTCCCCAAAATTAAATAACGTGAAAAGAAGAGACACAAGGGAAGAATCCAGGCTACAAATAGCTCAAGAGAGAAAGGAAATAGCTCTGACATGATTGTGCAGCTAACCAAGTTCAGCAGCGTGAAAACATTGAAACTGAGTAGCTGCTTGGTAATCAGGTCTCTAACTTCATGATCTTGAAACTGATAAGTAAAAGGAAATGGGCAAATAAGCAACAAAATCCCAGTTCAAATAAGGAAAATAGCTGCAATATCTAGGGGTAAAAGTACATGTAAGGTTACTATGGAATATTGCAGAGATTTGTAATTCGGTTTTGAAATTGATGGTGATCAGAAGATTATAAAGAAGCATCTGAAGATGGCAAATCTAGCTGTAGGCAATGAAGACAGAAGCATCTATGGCGGACTGAGTGCCCAAACTGCGTGCATGTGCACAAGTGCTCCCAAACCCCCAAAATACAATGCGTGCATGCCCTCCCACACACCCCGCATGCACACATGTCCCCCGACCCCCGCACGCACCCCACCCCCACGCATGCACAGCAGAGACCCAAAGACCAGGTGGCCAGTGGGAGGCATGCACACATGCGTGGCGGAGCTGAACTGGGGTGATGGTTCACATGCCATCAGAGAGGGCGCTGCTTGATACTGTGGCACGCGTGCCATAGGTTCGCCATCACGGATCTATGGGCTTTCGTCACATAATAGGTGGCTTGGAGAGTCTTCCGCATTCAGAAATAGATGCTTTATTGCGTAGGACCAACTCCCTAGGATTGCAGGATGCTTTTCTCCAGTTTTTTAAATAGATAGATGAACAAATCACCAGGCCACAGCCACCCACGTATCACCAATTGTTTTTTTAGAAAATGTTTGGAATATATGTGTAGGCTCTTATTAATAAAGTTGACGTTAGGAAGTTGACATTTTTATTTTTGATGTAACATTTATTATTATATCTATTTACATTTAATTAAAATCATCTAAGCACCAATAAACATTATAATTGGACAGGGAGACAAGTGAAGATCAAAGATTGTCCAGCCTTGAGACAGATAGAGATACACTGATTGGCCTTTTTATCCAAAAACCTGCAATTTTAATTGTGGCCTTAGATTCTCTCCTTGGACCAGGCAACCCTGTCTGGTTGCATTTCAGAACTGTATATTCAATCAAGTGCAAATCTGTATAAACCAGACTGTGATAAATGATAAATGAGATTGCTGCAATTACCATTGTTTGTACTAAGACGAGTGGCTGAAATATCAGGCTCTAATCTGCTGTTGTGTTTTACAATAAATAGTTAATTCAGAAGAATTAACCAAGAAACATCTTTGGATCTGTTGCAGTGAAAGATCGAGAACTATTTTACAGTTGGAAGGAGTGGTAACCATTTGAGAGTTACCTTGACAATGAGAGAGGAGTTACCTTGGCACCACAAAAAATACTGAGTAGTATTCCATGCAGCACCAATTGCTTCCTAGTCCACTACAAATTGCATCACTGATTATGTGCCACACACATGGCACCAGCACCACTGTTGTTTTCTAGGACAAGAACTAAACCCAACCTTCTGCAGCATGCTGAGGGCTGGAAAAAAGAAAAGAGGATATACAGTATACGGTCTTCATCTATGACCCAAACAGATGAAGCCTAAACAAATCTTAAGAGACAGGATACAATAGATCATTCTCATATGAGTGTCCCTGTGTCAAAAAAAGTCCAAGAAGAAGCAGTAGTTAACTGCCTCTGTTTTGCTGCTAAGAAAACTACATAGATGGGGTGTTGGTACTTACCTGAGATGCACCTTCTATTTGAGTGGAGACAGCAGTCAGGATGGATAGAACTCCTCCGTTCAGATTGGACAACTGAGTCTGTTGAAGCTGTAAAGTCCCGCCCCTCGCTACCAGGGAATCCAGCTTTTGGCGAAGGCGAGAATATCAGATTCGATGCGTCGTGGAAATGGAGAAAAAAAGGTAAGATTAGTCATACAACAACCAGACCAAACCAGGGTGGGGCTGACTGCTGTCTCCACTCAACTAGAAGGTGCATCTCAGGTAAGTACCAACGCCCCTTCTCTGCATTGGTGGAGACAGCAGTCAGGATGGGACATACCAAAGACTAGTGTCCCTAACTACGGGGGGGACCGGTCTGGTTAGAGTCACCATCAGAGGTGAGCACCCGCTGCAGTACTCTAAGGCCAAATGCTGCCTCAGCGGAAGCAAATTTGTCCACTTTGTAGTGCCTAATAAATGATGAAGGCGACATCCAGGTAGCTGCCCTGCATATCTCCACTAAGGATGCCTGAGTAGCCCAGGCAGCTGAGGTAGCTGCACTGCGAGTAGAGTGTGCTGTCAGGCGCGCGGGTCTTAGCAGAGATCTCATCTCATAAGCCTTGGCTATCGTGTGTCTAATTCATCTGCCAATGGTTGAAGAAGTCACTTTGCGCCCTAAGGAAACAGGAAGAAAGGAAACAAGGACTCTGTCCGACGTAGTTCCGCCATTCTCTTAATATAAATCCGCAACGCCCTTCGAACGTCCAGGATATGCCAACAGCACTCCAACTCATGAACTGGGTGAGGGCAAAAATCAGGTAAAATTAGTTCCTGCATGCGATGAAAAACTGAATTAACTTTAGGAAGAAACAAAGGGTCCAGACGAAGAACCACACGGTCTGGATGGAAAACGCAGAGGTCACTGCAGACCGAAAGGGCAGCTAATTCCGAAATCCTCCTAGCGGAGGTGATAGCCACCAAAAAAACAACCTTACAAGTTAATAATCTAAGACTAGTAGTTCTCAAGGGTTCATAAGGAGATCATGTCAGGGAATTTTAAATTATTTTAATATTTGTAATGTTGTTTTTTATATGGCTGTAAACCGCCCTGAGTCCTTCGGGAGAAGGGCGGTCTAGAAATTTAAATAAATAAATAAATAAATAAATAAATAAATAAATAAATAAATAAATAAATAAATAAATAAATAAATAAATAAATAAATAAATAAATAAATAAATAAATAAATAAATAAATAAATAAATAAATAAATAAATAAATAAATAAATAAATAAATAAATAAATAAATAAATAAATAAATAAATAAATAAATAAATAAATAAATAAATAAATAAATAAATAAATAAATAAATAAATAAATAAATAAATAAATAAATAAATAAATAAATAAATAAATAAATAAATAAATAAATAAATAAATAAATAAATAAATAAATAAATAAATAAATAAATAAATAAATAAATAAATAAATAAATAAATAAATAAATAAATAAATAAATAAATAAATAAATAAATAAATAAATAAATAAATAAATAAATAAATAAATAAATAAATAAATAAATAAATAAATAAATAAATAAATAAATAAATAAATAAATAAATAAATAAATAAATAAATAAATAAATAAATAAATAAATAAATAAATAAATAAATAAATAAATAAATAAATAAATAAATAAATAAATAAATAAATAAATAAATAAATAAATAAATAAATAAATAAATAAATAAATAAATAAATAAATAAATAAATAAATAAATAAATAAATAAATAAATAAATAAATAAATAAATAAATAAATAAATAAATAAATAAATAAATAAATAAATAAATAAATAAATAAATAAATAAATAAATAAATAAATAAATAAATAAATAAATAAATAAATAAATAAATAAATAAATAAATAAATAAATAAATAAATAAATAAATAAATAAATAAATAAATAAATAAATAAATAAATAAATAAATAAATAAATAAATAAATAAATAAATAAATAAATAAATAAATAAATAAATAAATAAATAAATAAATAAATAAATAAATAAATAAATAAATAAATAAATAAATAAATAAATAAATAAATAAATAAATAAATAAATAAATAAATAAATAAATAAATAAATAAATAAATAAATAAATAAATAAATAAATAAATAAATAAATAAATAAATAAATAAATAAATAAATAAATAAATAAATAAATAAATAAATAAATAAATAAATAAATAAATAAATAAATAAATAAATAAATAAATAAATAAATAAATAAATAAATAAATAAATAAATAAATAAATAAATAAATAAATAAATAAATAAATAAATAAATAAATAAATAAATAAATAAATAAATAAATAAATAAATAAATAAATAAATAAATAAATAAATAAATAAATAAATAAATAAATAAATAAATAAATAAATAAATAAATAAATAAATAAATAAATAAATAAATAAATAAATAAATAAATAAATAAATAAATAAATAAATAAATAAATAAATAAATAAATAAATAAATAAATAAATAAATAAATAAATAAATAAATAAATAAATAAATAAATAAATAAATAAATAAATAAATAAATAAATAAATAAATAAATAAATAAATAAATAAATAAATAAATAAATAAATAAATAAATAAATAAATAAATAAATAAATAAATAAATAAATAAATAAATAAATAAATAAATAAATAAATAAATAAATAAATAAATAAATAAATAAATAAATAAATAAATAAATAAATAAATAAATAAATAAATAAATAAATAAATAAATAAATAAATAAATAAATAAATAAATAAATAAATAAATAAATAAATAAATAAATAAATAAATAAATAAATAAATAAATAAATAAATAAATAAATAAATAAATAAATAAATAAATAAATAAATAAATAAATAAATAAATAAATAAATAAATAAAGGAGCTGTGTGTTCTGCGATGTTGCGAACATGTCCACCACCAGAGTGCCAAACCGACGTGAGAGGCTCTTGAAGAGATCTGGATGTAGATGCCACTCCTCCTGGTCGATGACTTGGCGACTGAGCCAGTCTGCTTGAACATTGGCCACCCCGGAAATGTGCTCCGCTGTCAAGGACTGTGTCGTGTCCCACTCCTCCGCTGACGGCTGGGTCCGGGAAATCCGAATCAGGCGTGCCTCTGCAGCTCTGCCCAAAGTCCTAGCAAAGTCCTCAGAGCAGGCAGGAGACCAGTAAGTGACTTCAGCAAGATAAGTTTGACTTTTGCCTGACTCAGAGACTGCCAGAAAGTAGCTCCTTTATATAGGCCATGGGGTGTGGCTCCATGACTCAGCACTCATTAAGGCCTGCCCTCCTTCCCTCTGTAGCCTCCGTCCCTCCAATCTTCTGATGCGAGGGTCACACCAATCAGCTGTTGGTAATAAACCCTCCTCAGGCTCACCTGCTGTGGAGGAGGGGGAGGGGTCTAGCTGCTCCGTTTGCCTGGGCATGGAGTCAGGGCTGGGGCAGGGAGATTCTCCTTCTGCAGTTTGTGTGGGCATGGAGCCAGGACTGGGACCGGGAGGCATACATTCCTCAGTGTGCGGGAGCAGGTAAGAAGGCCCGGCTGCTCTGAGGCGGGCAAGACACAACACTATCCTCACCGCAGGGCCCTTCCCCCGGGGCTGACGATCGGGATGCGGTCGGGCCGGGTTCTGCTCGTGGAAGGCCCGCACCAGGTCCGGGGCGTGGACGTCGGAGGCATTGACCCAGGTGAACTCGGTCCCGTACCCTTGCCACGCCACCAGGTATTGGAAGCGCCCCTTCAGCCAGCGGGAGTCGCGTATGCTGTGCACCTCGTACTCCTCCGCCCCGTCCTCGTCGACAGCGACGGGGGGCGCCGGGGGCCGGAGGGGAGGCGGCGGGCCTCAGGGACCAGCAAGGACCGATGGAAGGCAGGATGGATCCGCATGGAACGCGGCAGGGTCAATCGGTAGGCCACGGATTGATGACCGCCTCGGCGAACGGACCGATGAACCGGTGGTCCAGTTTCTTCGCCGGCGGTCGGACGGGAGATGCTGTGGAGAGCCACACGCGGTCTCCGACCACCAGCGGGGTGTTGCCCGTCGAACGATCGGCGACCGCTTGTAGTCCTCCTTCGCCCGATTCAGCTGCCGACGCACCATCTGCTGGACGCGTGCAACTCGGAGAGAAAGGATTGTGTCTCGGGAACCGGGGAGTCCGGGGGCGCCAGAGGGAAGAGCCGCGGATGGTACCCCAAGTTGGCCAGGAACGGGGTGGTCTGGGTGGAGGTGTGTTGGGAGTTGTTGAATGCGAACTCCGCCAGGGACAGGTAATCGCCCAGTTGTCCTGCTGTTGGTTCACGGCACCGGAGGTACTGCTCCAGGGCGCCAATGACCTTTTCCGTCCCGCCGTCGGTCTCCGGATGGTGCGCCGACGACAGGCACACCTGCACCTCCAATGCGGCCATCAGGCTCTTCCAAAAGCGGGCCGTGAACTGCACCCCACGGTCCGACACCACCCTGTCCGGCAGGCCGTGGAGGCGGAAGGCGGGCTGCAAGAAGAGGCGGGCTGTCTTGGTGGCGGTGGGCAGCCAGCGGCACGGGATGAAGTGTGCCATCTTGGTGAGCATGTCCACCACCACCAGCACCGTGGTGAACCCGAGGGCGGCGGCAGGTCCGTCAGGAAGTCCATGGAAACCGCCCCCCAGGGTCTGTCAGGAGCCGGCAAGGGCTGGAGGAGACTGGGAGGGGCCCCCGTGGCGGCCTTGGCTTGCCGGCACGGCACGCAGGACGTCACATAGGCATGGACATCATGCCGCACCCGGGGCCACCAGAAGGTCCGCGTTACCAGGTTGAGAGTCTTGAAAAACCCGAAATGGCCCGCGGCAGGGTTGTCGTGGCACTGGGTCAGGACGAGGACGGGCGGCCCGTGGGCACATACAACCGCCCCGGAACTTGAGTACGTCGTCTTCCAATGTCCACGGAGGCGTGGGGCCCGCCTCCGCTCGCCGCTGCTGAGACCAGGCGTCTTGGCGCTGCGCCTCGCACCGGGCCCGTAAGTCCACGGTTCCCGGCGGCCAAGGCTTCCGCCGGCAGTACAGTCCGTGGAGGAAGAGGGTCTTGGGCGCTCAGGTACTCCGGCTTACGGGACAGGCGTCCGCCCTCGGTTGTGGCCACTGGGGATATAGGTGGCGGAAGTTGAACCGGGCAAGAACAGCGACCACGGATCTGCCGCTGGTTCAACTTCCGAGCCGTGGTGAGATGTTCGAGGTTCCGATGGTCCGTTCGGACCTCCACCTGATGCCGGGCCCTCCAGGTGGTGCCGCCACGCCGAACGCGCCTTGATAGCCAGCAACTCCTTTTCCCAGATGGTATAGTTGCGCTCGGAAGGGTTGAGCTTCCGCGAGTACGCGCAGGGAAAAGAGTGCCGCCATCCGCCGGGCCTGTAGCAGCACCGCTCCGAGGCGGCGTTGGGCGTCCGTCTCCACCACGAAGGCGGTGCGGGTCGGGATGTCGCAGGATGGGCTCCGTGACGAAAGCCTTCCTGAGAGCCGTGAAGGCTTCCTCCTGCGGGGACCCCACGGGCAGGACCTTCTTCTGAAGGAGCTGGGTGGCGGGCCGTCAGCGTGGCGAAGCCGGGATGAAGGTCCGATAGTAATTGGCGAAGCCCAGCAGCCGCTGGACATCCTTCACCCGACGCGGGGCTTCCCAGCTGCTCAGGGCCTCCACCTTGCGCGGGTCCATGGCGATCCCCTCGGGTGAGAGGATGTGCCCGAGGAACTCAATGGACGACCGGAGGAAAAAACACTTCTCCAGCTTGGCGTAGAGCTGGTGCTCCCGCAGGCGCTGCAGGACCAGGCGGAGGTGCTGGAGGTGACTTTCCCTGGACCGGGAGTAGACCAGGATGTCGTCCAGGTAGATCACCACGAACCGATCCAACATGTCCCGGAACACATCGTTCATAAAATGTTGGAAGACGGCGGGGGCGTTGGTCAGCCCGAACGGCATGACCGTGTACTCGTAGTGTCCGTGCGGGTGCGAGCGCCGTCTTCCACTCGTCCCTTCACGCATCCGCACCAGGTTGTAGGCCCCGGAGGTCGAGCTTGGTAAAGATGGAGGCCTCCGCAGCCGGTCCATCAGCTCCGGGATGGCGGCAGGGGTAGCGATTCCGCACCGTGATGGCGTTCAGCGGCGGTAGTCGCAACACAGGCGCAAATCCCGTCTTCTTTTACGAAGAGGACCGGGGCCGACAGAGGGACTTGGAAGGCGGATGAACCCTCGGGCCAGATTTTTGTCCAGAAAGTCCCTGAGGCGGCCAACTCGGGCTCGGACATGGAATACAGGCGCCCGTGGGCAGCGGGCGCCGGGTTGCAGGTCCACGGGCAGTCGTGGGGCGGTGCGGGGTAAGCGGTCCGCCTCCTTTCGCTGAAGGCGTCAGCGAAGTCCTGCAGCTCCGGGGCACGGCGACGGCCGGGTGAAGACGTCCTGGCGGCGCGGGTGTGGCGGATGTGGTCGACACACTGCAGGCTGGGAAGCGAGATGGCGTTCGCGACCAGGCCACCTGAGGGTCGTGCGTCCGCAGCCAGGCCAGTCCGAGGATCACTGGGAAGTGGAGGTCCGCCGTCACGTGAAGCGAATCGCCTCCTCGTGGTCCCCGATGGCGGCGCAAGGGCTGCGTGGCGAAGTTAATGGGTCCGCCACCAGCTCCCTCCCGTCGATGGTCTCGGCGCTCATCGGAGGTCTACGGAACCAAGGGACACCAAAATGGCCCACGAAGGCCCGGTCCATAAAGTTCGTGGTGGCCCCTGAATCCACCAGCGCGTGTGCCGGGATCCCTTCCGGCCGGTCACCCACCCACACCCGGGTGTCCAAAATCAGGTGCCGAGGGGGCCCAGGGTCCACGTCGGCCATGTCTGGCGGGGGCTTGGTCCGTGCCCGGCCTAGGGTTTCCCCTGGGCCGGGCCTGCCCCGTTTCCCGACTGGCCAGGCCGGGGTTCGGGGGCGGGCGTACGTGTTCCGCCGCTTCCTGGGGCATGCGGCGGCGAAATGGCTGGGCTCCTTACAGTACAAGCCCAGCCCCCCTTGGCGCCTCCGGCCCCGCTCCTGGGCCGTCAGGCGAGGCCTGGCCGCTCCTAACTCCATGGGCTCCTCGGCGGCAGCCACGAAGCGCGGGGTGGCCCGGGACGGGGTCGGCACGGGTCGAGGGAGGGCGACGGTCTTTGACGGTTGCGGGCGGCGACAGGACGGGCGCTGCTGGAGACGGGTGTCGAGGCGCAGGCAGAGGGCACCAGGTCAACGAGGGTCCGCGGCGCCCACCCGAGCCAGCTCGCCCTGCAGCTCTTCCGAAGGCCCCTCTTGAATGCGCCCGCTAGTGCCGTGTCGCTCCAGTCCGAATCATGGCACAGCAACCGGAATTCCGCGATGTACTCCCGGAGGGGGCGGGGCCCTTGTTGGATCTCTCCGAGGCGCCAGGCAGCCGTCTGGGCCCGCACAGGGTCTTCATACATCAGGCGTAGTTGCCCCCAGAACCCCTGGTAGTCCGCCAGCAAGGGGCTGTCCCTGGGCACCAAGGCGTGGCCCACTCGCAACCTGGCCAGACAACAGGTTCATCACGAAGGCCACCCTGGCCCGGTCATCTGGAAAGTCCCCCGGCCGCATTGCCATGTAGGTCTGGCACTGGGCCATGAAGGCCGGGAACATCTCCATCCGTCCTGAGAACTTCTCCGGCACCGGTACCGGGCTGTGGCGCTGAGGAGGAGGAGGAGGAGGAGGTTGGACTGCTGGGGCATTCCCAGCAGCCAGTTGAGCAGTCAGCTGGGCGACTTGCTGTTGCAGTTGCTGGTTGTCTGTTTGTAGCTGCTGCACAATCAGCGCCAGCTGTTGCTGATCCATCTTGTAGATGTGTGAGGAGTCAGGCAAGATGTCGTGTCCCACTCCTCCGCTGACGGCTGGCTCCTCGAGATCCGAATCAGCCATGCCTCTGCAGCTCTGCCCAAAGTCCTAGCAAAGTCCTCAGAGCAGGCAGGAGACCAGTAAGTGACTTCAGCAAGATAAGTTTGACTTTTGCCTGACTCAGAGACTGCCAGAAAGTAGATCCTTTATATAGGCCATGGGGTGTGGCTCCATGACTCAGCACTCATTAAGGCCTGCCCTCCTTCCCTCTGTAGCCTCCGCCTCTCCAATCTTCTGATGCGAGGGTCACACCAATCAGCTGTTGGTAATAAACCCTCCTCAGGCTCACCTGCTGTGGAGGAGGGGGAGGGGTCTAGCTGCTCCGTTTGCCTGGGCATGGAGTCAGGGCTGAGGCAGGGAGATTCTCCTTCTGCAGTTTGTGTGGGCATGGAGCCAGGACTGGGACCGGGAGGCATACATTCCTCAGTGTGCGGGAGCAGGTAAGAAGGCCCCGGCTGCTCTGAGGGCGGGCAAGACACAACAGACTGAAGGTTCCGTTCTGCCCACTGGAGCAACCTCTTTGCTTCCACCATCAGAGACTTGGACCTGGTGCCCCCTTGTCGATTGATATGTGCTTTGGCAGTGATATTGTCCGTGAGCACCAGAACGTGTCTGCCTGAGAGATGACTCTCGAAATAACGAAGAGCCAGGAAAATTGCTCGTAATTCCAGCCAGTTGATAGGGAAATGCCGCTCCCAGTTGGACCAGCTGCCCTGAGCCACCAGCGATTGAAAGTGTGCTCCCCAACCGAGAAGACTGGCATCTGTGGTCACCACTAACCACTGAGGCTCTTGAAGGAGGGAGCCCTTGGCGATCGCCGACGACTGCCACCAGATGAGGGACCTGAGAACCATCTTGGGCACCAGAACCTTGGAGATGGAGTTGCCTGTGCCCGCCTTCTGGAAAGGCAAAAGGAACCATTGGAGGTCTCTAGAATGAAATCTTGCCCATGGAGTAATGGATATGGCTGATATCATCTTACCCAGGAGTTGGGATAATGACAATAAGGAAACCTTACGATCCCTAATGACAGTAAAGGCTGACAATTGGAGGCTATCCTGTCTCTCTTGTGACAAGAAAACTCTACCTGCCACTGAATCAATTATCACTCCTAAGTGGAGTAAACAGGTCGAAGGAGTTAATTGACTCTTCTCTATGTTAATAGTGAACCCATGTAATGAGAGGGCCTGAACTGTAACCTGGAGATCTTCTCTGGCCCTCGCATCTGAAGATGATAAAATTAATATATCATCTAAATAACAGTAGAACTGGACCGGAATAGCCCTAAGGTGAGCCGCCAAGGCTGCTAGTATCTTGGTGAAAACCCTTGGGGCAGAGGACAACCCAAATGGCAAGGCCCTATACTGATAATGGACCCCTTTTTAACAAAACCGGAGAAACTTCCAGTGATCAGGAAGGACTTAAAAAGATTAGGTGGAAAAAGGCCAGTAAAGGCTGGTTGTTCAGGTAGCAACCCTTCATCTTCAGACAGGTCAGGATCTGCACGTTCCAACTCTTCCAGAAGGGAATGTTGACTGATGACTGATTGAGCAGGGGAAACTGAGTCCAGCTGCGACTGCAATTCTTCCCCTTCAGGATCATCTCCATCCCTGAAGCCATGGAACGAGCCGAAGAAGCACGCCCTGATAACTGAAGGCCCGATAGGAGAGTCTTTTGAATCGTTTGCTCGATGATGGCTTGAATGTGAGGTGAAACTGGTAACTGTTGCTCTGCCTCCTGACCCGCAGTCTGATGTACAATGGAAGAAACTGGATGAAAAACATCCTCAGAAACCACAACTGCGGGCGCATCCACTGATTGAATGACTGGGGGAGGAGATCCACCCCATAATGCCTCTGTGGGGATATCAACTGGGCAGCACTGTAAAGAAGATCAGCCAGGAGAAGTGGCAGCTAAGCCTTCTCGAGTAATAGCCCCAGCTGGAACAACAGGTTCTGGGCTAATTACTGCAGGGGAGGATAAAGTTGAAACCGCCGTACTACAAATCTTTTTTATGGCCTGATCTCTCCTTTGCTCATCCTGTAGAGATGCTTTGGAAGACTTACTATAGCTGGAAGTAGAATGGGCTTTTGTGGGCTGCTTGGAGAACGGCTGCTCTTAGAAATAGGATCCCCAGAGGAAGTATTTCCTGATGGGCCTGGATCATCTCGCTGTGGAGAATCCAATCCCCAGCGTTTGTTGGACTTGGCCAAGGCCTTTGGCATGTTAAATAGGATGGCAAAGCCCAGAAGTGGCAATAATGCCAATAAAAATTCTCAGGGAACCGCGCCCCAAAATGGCAGCCGCCAGCTAGGAGACGGGAACGCAAGCAGCAGAAAACCTTGTATGCTGAAGCTTAAGGCTTGCCGTGCAGCAGGAGGACTCTGCAGGAAAGGCAGGTGCAATATAAAATAATGAGCACGAAGCTCAACGCCCCACTTCGGGAGTTCACACCACCGGACAGAAAATTCTGAGCTCCAACTCGCACTAAAACTCTCACTAAATGCCTCCAAAATGGCTGCCACCACGTGATTGTGGAGAGGGGCAGGGAGAGCACGAAGCTTCTAACGTCTCCCACAGCCGCTTGAATCTCCGATTCCATTTAAAAAAGTTTTGGCAGCAAAAAGGCGGATCGCACGCACTTAGGAGACAGAGGGCTGGATATAATGCAGGCTACCCACACGGGAGCGATAAAGCTCTGCTGCAATCAAGGAAAGAGCCGAGTGGTAAAATCTAAAGAAAAAAACCGCTGACCGCTCGGCAAACCCTCAGCAGCACTGGAAGCTACTCTTGTGATGTCAGGAGCGTGAAAACTCCACCCATCAAAACTCCACTGTCTTCGGGGGCGCTAGACCCCACCAAAAGAATCCCAGAGCGCCTGCCACTCAACATAGGGCCTCTGGTGGCGCAACAGGCTAATGCAGCCTATTATTAACAGCAACTGCTTGCAATATTGCAGGTTCAAGTCCCACCAGGCCCAAGGTTGACTCAGCCTTCCATCCTTTATAAGGTAGGTAAAATGAGGACCCAGATTGTTGGGGGGAAAATAAGTTGACTTTGTATATAGTATACAAATGGATGAAGACTATTGCTTGACATAGTGTAAGCCGCCCTGAGTCTTCGGAGAAGGGCGGGATATAAATGCAAAAAAAAAAAAAAAAACCAGCCAAATTTAAATATTTTATTTTATCTTATTTTAACGTTTGTAGAAATGGTTTTAATATGGCTGTAAACCGCCCTCAGTCCTTCGGGAGAAGGGCGGTATAGAAATATGATTAATAAATAAATAAAAATAAATAAACAGGATTGAAGCAGACAAATTATCCTTCTGCAGACAGCGGAGATCACCCCAATATAGGCAAGTGCCTCAGACTCATTTTAAAAGAAAGAGGTATTTCCTGGGAAAACAAACAAAGCACTCACAATTTAATGCACTTTCCAATCAGGAAAGGAGAATCTCATGATGCATCCGTCCAGGCTGAACAACTGAGTCAAAAGCTGGATTCCCTGGTAGCGAGGGGCAGGACTTTACAGCTTCAACAGACTCAGTTGTCCAATCTGAACGGAGAAGTTCTACCCATCCTGACTGCTGTCTCCACCAATACGGAGAAATAAAGAACTGACTTCAACATATGCAACGTATGCTTTTCTTTCTTTTTGTCTGTCTGCATGTCCGTCTACAGCAGCTATAGGGGTTCCAGCCACCCAATATCATTTCAGGAAAGGCCTATGTCAACAGTTCGTTTACACATGCTTTAAAGGGCAACCAGCTTGTTTTGCAGGGATAAATCAAAAGGATTGACCTAAAAGTGGGGAGGGGAATGTTATGCAAAAGCTTGTTTGGTCAGGTGGTCCGATCTCACAGCAATCAATAACAAAAGTTAATATTATGTGCATTCTATGTATTGCAAAGCAGCTGTGCGTGACACTTTTATTTTTCATATTTAAAAAAAAATAAGAAGAAAAGGCTTAGTATATAACAGAGTGAAGTATTCAGATGCCAAAACATTCCAAGAAAATGATGGAAAATTCTGAATTGGGTGCTTTTTAGAATAAAAGCTAAATGTGTACTGCTCTTAGTTTATAAGATGTTATATCTATGGTGGCTGCTATACCACTACTTTAAGCAGAATTGTTTTATCTTCTTCATAGGCATGCAGAATATAGAGGAAGTATAAATATTTACATCTATATCTATATCTATTTATATATCTATTTATATCTATATCTATCTATCTATCTATCTATCCATCCATCTGGTCAACATTAGCCAGTTCTTCCATTTAAGCAAGTTTCATTTGTAGGTGGAATTCTTTTCTGGTTTGGATATCTTATTTGTCATTATCTGATGACAGTAAATGAATTGAACTGAACTCAAGGGAGCTTTTTACTGAACACATATGTTTAAAATTGCAGTGTTAAGATATTAAGTTTATTACATTTGCAGATGCCTTTGGGGCTTCGGGTGACAACCATATTATAGCTATCAATATTAGAGGTGCTTTGAATTGGACAAAAGAGACTATTGGAAATCAGTCTTATTGCGTTGTTATCTGTAAATGTATCTCATTAATTTCAGTTCTGAAGACCTCTGCATGTTTAGTTTCCTATTGAGTTCAGTCACCTTTGATCTGAAGCGTGTAAGAGAGAAGAATTTGTATAGTTGTCATGCTTCAGAATAATGCTGTTAGTTTCTTCATATATTCATTCATTCGTTTATATCCCACCTTTATTTTTTGCAAACAACTCAAGGTGATCATATTCAACACACCATCCTCCTCCTATTTTTCCCACAACAACAATCCTATGAGGTGGATTGAGCTGAGAGTGTGTGACTGGCTCAAAGTCACCCAGCTGGATTTCATGGTTAAGGCAGAACTTGAACTCACAGTCTGTGTATATATTGCAAATATGGCATCACTGCCACCCAAAGAGCAATATTCAGATTTCTGTACAATTTTGTAGAAGTTGATATAAATCTGATTGTATTAATCTCAACACCTAAAACCAAAACTCAATAATATTTCCAGATAGACCAAAAATAAATTATGGGAGTTTAATTTTGTTTAAATAGAGGCGAATAGGAGGAGGATGGTGTGTTGAATATGATCACCTTGAGTTGTTTGCAAAAATAATAAAGGTGGGATAGAAACAAACAGACAAATAAATAAATACATTCCCTGTTTATATACAGTAGCTTTCCCTGCCAGTTTTAATGGGGATGTGGTTTTCTCCTTAATAGTTAGTTCCTTGATTCGGGTAGAGTTTTCTGTTTTTTTGCCCGGTATCAATTCTGCTTATCTGAATAGAGGTAGTCTATGACTTATGACCACAATTGAGCCCAAAATGTATGTTGTTAAGTGAGAAATTTGTTAAGTGAGTTTTGCCCCAGTTTACAACTTTTCTTGCCATGTTTGTCAAGTTAATCACTGCAGTTGTTAAATTAATAACATTGCTGTTAAGTGAATCTGGTTTACCCATGAACTTTGCTTGTCAGAGGGTTACAAAAGGTGATTACATGACTCCTGGACACTGAAACTGTCATAAATGTGAGTCAATTGTCAAGCATCCGAATGTAAATCATGTGACCATGGGAATGCTACAACGGTTATGTGAAAAATGGTCATAAGTCACTTTTTTCAGTGATGTAACTTTGAACGGTCACTAAATGAGCTGTTTTAAGTCGAAGACTACCTATATATAAATCTCTGCTCATTAAAATAAAGCTATGGAAACAAAAATACCGGAAGACATCCTCTCTAGCAGACAATACCCAGATAACTGGGTATTTTTTTTAAAAAAACAACAAATTTAAACCTCATGATCTTTTACAACAAAGGTCAAGATCATGTAGTCAACAATAGTCAACCCATGGAAGCTCTGGGTTCTCCATTTCTGGACAGCAATCTCTCAAAGATAGTTTTAACTGTTTTTCCTACATGTTGCAGATGTTAGGACAATGTTTTTCTCATGATCCCTGCCAACTCCCTAATTCTATAATTTGACGGTTCTCCAAACTACTCAAAATTTCCACTACCGGTTCTTCAGAACCTGTTAGAACCTCCTGGATTTCACCCCTGGTCTGGCTATATACCATGTCAACCTTTACACTTTCAGCATTGAAACGTGGGATAGATGAGCGTTACTTTCCCATTTGACAAACATGAAGATGCATTAAAATCTGTTAGTATTTCACAGCCCTTGTAAAATATCAAGGTGCTTTATCTAATTAACTCAGGACTATAATCCTTGCAGCTATGATTGTACACAGTTTTTCTAATCAGGGTAACCTCCTTGCAGGGTGAGATCCAGAATAAGGAGGGATAGAATGTTCCATGGTAAAATAATTCAAGTGAAACCTATTAGATTTCCAGTAGTGGTTAGATGAATATCTCTCTCTCTCTGTGTGTGTGTGTGTGTGTGTGTGTGTGTGTGTGTGTGTGTGTGTGTGTGTGTGTGTAAGAAGGAAACTTTAAAAAATAATGTGTAATCTCACCTTCTTTCTTGGTTTATGATCAAAAGTTAGCAGAATGTTTCTATGGTGCAAAAAGAGCCACAGGCAGATAATGATAAACAGGTTAGCCACCTTGTCAGGAAAGGATTTCTTCTCAAAAGAAGGCTTTGCTCAATGACTAACAGCTGCATCATTATTGTATGAATGGTCTTCATCTGTATGCAACATGGGATTGTTACATCTACATTGATGAGACACTGCATAAACATGCTTTGTACTTTCTGTGATATGTGGATAAATAATCAAAAGAGATATCATTATAATTGTATTTCCTTCAACAGATTAGACTTTAACCTTTGACTTGGCTGTTTTTACTGAGTTGGCAGTAAATTGGCCAAATGCACGGTGTCTCTGTATACAGGGAGAGGGGAAACAATGTGCAGGACATAAACTATGTTTTCATTCTCCCCTCTATTCCTTAGCCATTTCTAATAAGCCTGTATAGGCCCCAGGTGTTCTTCCTACAACCGTGTTTCACAACCTTGGTGGCTGGGAATTCTGGGAGTTGAAGCCTGCACATCTTAAAGTCACTAAGGTTGAAGATACAAGTAAGGCAGTGGTGGGTTTCAAAAAATTTTACTACTGGTTCTGTGGGCATGGCAGGGGAAGGATACTGTAAAATCTCCATTCCCTCCCCAATTCAGGAGAAGGTTTCTGCAAAATCCCCATTTCCTCCGGATCAGCTGGGCCTTGAGAGACAGAAAATAGATGGGGGCGGGGCCAGTCAGAATTTTTAGTACCGGTTCTCTGAACTACTCAAAATTTCCGCTCCAGAACTGGTCAGAACCTGCTGAAACCCACCTCTGGAGTAAGGTATCGAACAAGATAAGAAATGGTAATGGCAAATTATAAATTCTAGCATTCTTACCAGTGAGACTTGTGAAGAGCTCCAACACTGCTTCCTGAAGTGAAATATCGTTTGATATTTTTCTTATACAAATTGTCATTATTTCCCCAAGTGCAATTTATATACAGAAGCAAAGAAGCAGAGATGACAATCATGAAGCAATACCTATCAGTCCAGGATCTGTATATAAATAATCTTTGGACTCTGAGCTGTTTTAAGTAAGAATAGAGATGTTTGCAGCACAGGAGTCAAAAAAAAAAGTCAAGACCATAAAGAAAAGTGGTGGAGCTTCAGACATATGGTTTTAAATGATCTGAAGAGAAACAAGAGTATTGGAAAAGAGATATGTTATTGAAGATACTGAAGATAGTTAAACTTGGACAATATGCGCTAATGGCGAAATTAACAGCCTATACAGGCAGCCCACAGGTTAAGAATATCCACTTTAGAGGAGCGGTGAAATTCCCCCAGTTCTATCTGGCTTGCTGAACTGGTAGCACCAGTGGCGGGAAGCCCCACCCACCCACCGGGATGTCATTACGTCCTGTTTTTTTACAATATGCGCATGCGCAGAAGAGGTGCATGTATGCGTAGTGTGCGTGCACTCCTGCACACTCCCGTTCCCGAACCGGTAGCAAAGGTAAGTGGATTTCAACGCTGCTTTACAGACAATTCATATTACAAATGGTCTGCTTCTCGAAATGGCAGACGGCATTGTCTTTCTTTGAAGCAGTGAAGCCACACAATGTTTGTATGAACTGCTGAAGCTGCATGGTTTTAATAAACAACCTATTTCATAAAAACAATGCATGGCTCCAGTGGTCCGATATCTGTCATGTTTAGTAATAGGCAGTATGTATGAATCAGACTTACATATAAAATTCGTAAGTATGAATTCTGATTTACATACAAGTTTGAGTTATATATTTAGGAGAGGAGCTCACTCTTAACCCAGGGATTGCCTGTATAAACAACAGAAGACTAACCATATTTAAGCAAGAATGGCTTCTATTTCACAGGAAAGCAAATATATTTACAGTACAGTTTTTAACAGGAAAAAGAACCGACTAAAGAACTGAATCAAAAACACACAAAAATTTATATGTCTATAAATATTGTACATTAGTCAATGTAAAACAAAGTGGAAGTCAAAAACTAATACTATCTATAGCATTCTTAGTAGCTTTTATATTCTTACGGTAAGTCTGGTGGCTCAGACTGCTAAGACAGTCTGTTATTAACACAGCTGCTTGCAATTACTGCAGTTTCAAGTCCCACCAGGCCCAAGGTTGACTCAGCCTTCCATCCTTTATAAGGTAGGTAAAATGAGGACCCAGATTGTTGGGGGCAATAAGTTGACTTTGTATATAATATACAAATGGATGAAGACCATTGCCTAACATAGTGTAAGCCACCCTGAGTCTTCGGAGAAGGGCGGGATATAAATGCAAATAAAAAAAACAAATACTGCAGAATGTGACATTTAGCTTAGCGATTTAAATCCTTATTCACACTGTCAAAGCAATTTAATGTACTCTATTTTTTATGGTTAATTTCCCATCACCAATATATTGAATTCTAACTGATTAAGCAATTCTTTTGTTCATATTTTGTTTCATATTTTGTTTTTCTCCTTTTGTTTGCTTGTGCTTTTTATTTTTATTATCTTTTAAAAAGGATTAATAAACAAATCAAATCAGAAATCAGTGGAAGCAATAGCATGGATCAGCTCATTTAATTACCAAATATCAAGTTGCACAACTTTGTTGAGATTTAAAAGAGTAGTGATACTGGCACGTTAATACTTATACTGGAATTATCATTACAGATAGATGTTGTTATACACTGATATATAATATTTTTTAGCAGTAGGAAGACTACCTTGATTTCTTTGACAGAGATACAGTTTGATAAGTTTAGACAATTTGTCATCAACTGCATCAAGAAGCAACAAATTGTGATCTGGCAGAAGTTAAATAAATTGATGGTCTCCCTTGTTTCTGGCTAAGGAGGCAGCAAGAACAAAACTTCCATCAAATCTCTGCTACATTGGTTAGCAGATAGATCTCAAATTTGATACTAAGACTAGTGATGGGTTCACTGATCCTTTTGGGAATCAAAGTTCACTGTAATTTACAAACTTATCCAAATGGAAATCCTAGAAGAAAACTCTTCCATATTTTGAATTTAGCATTCATATTTAATCTTATAATGTATCTATGATGAGTAGAGGGCATCCCTAACACAATGCTTCTTTATTGCTTTTCTCTGCAACATCATTAAATTTGATGAGGCACAGCTTCAGATTGCTCAAAAAGAAGATTCTCTCTCTCTCCAAAAAGTTACACTTAAAATGGAAGGTTTATATTGCATTAGCTCAAAATCTGGTTTTGGCGAGGTAGATAAAATTTTCTGTCTAACTTTTGTGTGTGTGTGAGAGAGACAATAACCTAAATAAATACTGTTCACTTTTGTTTTGAGCATATGTGATATGTTTGCCTCCTTGAGGAGACTTATTTATTTATTTATTTATTTTATTTATTTATTTTGTCAAGCATGTATTTTATGACAGATATGAGTGTAAACATAATTATAAATACATGTAAAAGGATACAAATAAAAGAAAACATTAGAACAGGGACGGTAGGCATGCTGGTGCGTTTATGCATGCCCCTTACAGAATGGGGTGAGGTCTACAGTAGACAGTCCAAGGTTAAAGTTTTGGGGATTTGGGGAAGAAACCACAGAGTCAGGTAGTGCTTCCCAGGCGTTGACCATTCTGTTACTGAAGTCGTATTGAAGACTTGATGGGAAGTAACTTATGGCCTGGAATAGAAGCTGAGATGCACAAAAATAGTTGGTGTAGTTGAGTTGAGTAGGTTAATATAAGCTCCACAAACCATGGGGGAGGGGGAAACATATAATATTAGCTTTAGTAAGAAAAATACTACTGTTGTAGTGGCCCAGTTAGGGGAGGCATTTCCGGACAATCAAACCTCCAGTTACTGAAGCCATCTGATTTCAGAATGAAAACAAAGCAAGCCTTGAATGGACTGTTCTGTTTATTTATAGTCACTAGAACAGGAATCCTAATTTTTTTTTTTTACAAGTCTACATTGCTAATAAAAAACTGAGAACCAATCAGACCTTGCCCTTTGTGGGCAGCCAGCAGAATGTAATGCTTCAATTGTCCTCTAATTTTCATGAGAAAGCACAAATTCCTTCTCTCTCTCTCTCTCTCTCTCTCTCTGTGTGTGTGTGTGTGTGTGTGTGCAAGCCAGGTATCACTGAGCTGCCAAGATTATCTTGGACAATACCACCCATGCAATGTCGCCACTTCCTCTGTTGCCTAAAAGCAGAAGTTCCCCAGTTGCATCAAACCTTGTGAATATGACAGAAAGGACCCAGGAAAAAAAAATCTGGAATACCTATCTGAAAGAGTGAGACTAGTTTTTTAATATGGACAGTTGCAAATTTCATTGCATTTCTAATTCAGATATTCCCTTTTTTCCTGGCAAATAATTTAGGAAAAGCTTGGTTCAAGGACTGTCAGTCACATGACATACAGAATTTTATGAACATGCAAAGAACTGTACTTGGTCATACCAAAGGCCTGTCTCACTCAGTATCCCGTTTCTCACACGGCCAGCCAGATCTCTGCAAGAACTCCCCGAACACACTAACAGAGGTGGTAAGTGAAGACTTAAAGTCAAGCAACTATTGACAACTCCCTATGAATTTCCCTAATATTTCCAGATTCATCCAGTTTATTTAGCCACTTTATGTCTATCAACATTTACGAATAGGTTTTCATCATCAATTATTCAGAAATCAAAAGCAGTCATCAAGGACCAACATGGTAGAAAAAACTGCATGTAGCCTATAACCGTCTCCCAAAGTTTTCTATTCATTTCATTTTATCAAATTTAGGAACTGCCCATCTCCCTCACTGAAAAATAGTACAGAAAATTATTTTTCTTATGTGGGTTGGTGGCATGGAATCCACCAGGAGAAGGAAAGAGGGACATATCAGGCACAGAAATGGTTAAACAACCTCCTTGGGTGCCCCCAGTTAAGGCTGCAGACTCCCCTGGCTGCCTTTTGTCTCACTGAGAGAACACACAGATACATGTTTAAATTATAACACATAGAGGTTCAAGATTCTATGTGTAGCTAGTGAATGGTGGGTATGGTAGTTTGTCACACCTGGAAAACATGAAGTTGGGAAAAACTTTTCTAAGATATGGGGGAATCACACGATGACCTTAAAGAACATGCAGGTTTATACATTAATTCTATCCAAGTGTTGCTTATTTACAACTGAATGTGGCCAAAGACCAATAACAGCTGGCAAAAGCAAACAAACAGGAAACTTGGCAGTGTATATGGAGAGGAAAGAAATAGTGGCTTCTACCCCTGAACTTTTATGAGGACAACAAACAGCTTCAGCAATTGTGCTTGGCTTCTCAGAAACAGATATAGAGGAACACAACTACAATAATTTGAGTTTGGCATTCAGGAAACCTCTGCATCTTTTGCATTGACAGGGTTCACTACATGTTACACTTAAAATGGAAGGTTTATATTGCATTAGCTCAAAATCTGGTTTTGGCGAGGTAGATAAAATTTTCTGTCTAACTTTTGTGTGTGTGTGTGTGTGTGTGTGTTTGTGTGTGTGTGTGTGTGTGTGTGTGTGTTTGTTTGTGTGTGTGTGTGTGTTTGTGTGTGTGTGTGTCTGTGTGTGTGTGTGTGTGTGTGTGTGTGTGTGTGTGTGTGTGTGTGTGTGTGTGTGTGTGTGTGTGTGTGTGTGTGTGTGTGTGTGTGTGTGTGTGTGTGTGTGTGTGTTTGTTTGTGTGTGTGTGTGTGTGTGTGTGTGTGTGTGTGTGTGTGTGTGTGTGTGTGTGTGTGAGACAATAACCTAAATAAATACTGTTCACTTTTGTTTTGAGTCGTATTGAAGACTTGATGGGAAGTAACTTATGGCCTGGAATAGAAGCTGAGATGCACAAAAATAGTTGGTGTAGTTGAGTTGAGTAGGTTAATATAAGCTCCACAAACCATGGGGGAGGGGGAAACATATAATATTAGCTTTAGTAAGAAAAATACTACTGTTGTAGTGGCCCAGTTAGGGGAGGCATTTCCGGACAATCAAACCTCCAGTTACTGAAGCCATCTGATTTCAGAATGAAAACAAAGCAAGCCTTGAATGGACTGTTCTGTTTATTTATAGTCACTAGAACAGGAATCCTAATTTTTTTTTTTTACAAGTCTACATTGCTAATAAAAAACTGAGAACCAATCAGACCTTGCCCTTTGTGGGCAGCCAGCAGAATGTAATGCTTCAATTGTCCTCTAATTTTCATGAGAAAGCACAAATTCCTTCTCTCTCTCTCTCTCTCTCTCTCTCTGTGTGTGTGTGTGTGTGTGTGTGTGTATCACTGAGCTGCCAAGATTATCTTGGACAATACCACCCATGCAATGTCGCCACTTCCTCTGTTGCCTAAAAGCAGAAGTTCCCCAGTTGCATCAAACCTTGTGAATATGACAGAAAGGACCCAGGAAAAAAAAAATCTGGAATACCTATCTGAAAGAGTGAGACTAGTTTTTTGATATGGACAGTTGCAAATTTCATTGCATTTCTAATCCAGATATTCCCTTTTTTCCTGGCAAATAATTTAGGAAAAGCTTGGTTCAAGGACTGTCAGTCACATGACATACAGAATTTTATGAACATGCAAAGAACTGTACTTGGTCATACCAAAGGCCTGTCTCACTCAGTATCCCGTTTCTCACACAGCCAGCCAGATCTCTGCAAGAACTCCCCGAACACACTAACAGAGGTGGTAAGTGAAGACTTAAAGTCAAGCAACTATTGACAACTCCCTATGAATTTCCCTAATATATCCAGATTCATCCAGTTTATTTAGCCACTTTATGTCTATCAACATTTACGAATAGGTTTTCATCATCAATTATTCAGAAATCAAAAGCAGTCATCAAGGACCAACATGGTAGAAAAAACTGCATGTAGCCTATAACCGTCTCCCAAAGTTTTCTATTCATTTCATTTTATCAAATTTAGGAACTGCCCATCTCCCTCACTGAAAAATAGTACAGAAAATTATTTTTCTTATGTGGGTTGGTGGCATGGAATCCACCAGGAGAAGGAAAGAGGGACATATCAGGCACAGAAATGGTTAAACAACCTCCTTGGGTGCCCCCAGTTAAGGCTGCAGACTCCCCTGGCTGCCTTTTGTCTCACTGAGAGAACACACAGATACATGTTTAAATTATAACACATAGAGGTTCAAGATTCTATGTGTAGCTAGTGAATGGTGGGTATGGTAGTTTGTCACACCTGGAAAACATGAAGTTGGGAAAAACTTTTCTAAGATATGGGGGAATCACACACGATGACCTTAAAGAACATGCAGGTTTATACATTAATTCTATCCAAGTAGTGCTTATTTACAACTGAATGTGGCCAAAGACCAATGACAGCTGGCAAAAGCAAACAAACAGGAAACTTGGCAGTGTATATGGAGAGGAAAGAAATAGTGGCTTCTACCCCTGAACTTTTATGAGGACAACAAACAGCTTCAGCAATTGTGCTTGGCTTCTCAGAAACAGATATAGAGGAACACAACTACAATAATTTGAGTTTGGCATTCAGGAAACCTCTGCATCTTTTGCATTGACAGGGTTCACTACATGTTACACTTAACTGAATGCATCAGCTGACTTAGCTATGAGAGGGGAAAACTTAATGCTACATTGGAGCAATATCTTTATTAGGTCAGAAAATGTTTCCAACGTAACTTCAAGCGTCAATAATTCTTCTGGTAAAGAGTTGAAATATAGGGAGGGGAAAAAAGGAGGAAAAACAAGAAGAATGTGGTACTGCTTCAGTCATGTCTGTCCTAAGTTGCAATTTTTGATGTTAGGAGAACCTGCAAACCTGCAAATTCGGTTTTATTAGGGGCAACATGCATCAAGTTGTATCAAAATATCTTGCTGGAAACACCTATAAAATTCAATCTTGTGTGAGCTACCTAGACACCATGGTGGATGGAAGGGAATTTTAGAATCTCTTCCCTTCATCTTTCCTAGGGATGGAAGGAGGGAGGGAGGGAGGGAGGGAGGAAGGAAGGAAGGAAGGAAGGAAGGAAGGAAGGAAGGAAGTTTCAGTCCATTTTCCCATACTATATTACTTCCATCCAGCTTATTTTCCCAAACAGATTTTCATATTTTAATGACACATTTGAAAGGTCTTGGTGAAATCTAGCGCCTTGAAAAATATCCACTATTTTTATAAATATTTTGAGATTTTATGTTGCTCAGAGTGCCCTCTGAGTACTCAAGATGGTTACCCTTCTGAATATATTTCCCTGGAAACAGCCATTGCTATCCTGCCTTGAAAGACAGTACCTCCCTAACCCAAGCTTCTTTTTTCCTTTTGCTTTACAAATAGTGGGTGAAATTCCACCTTAGATGAAATAATTCTCTCACAATTAGCTTCTCTATTTCTTGCAGCTGCCAGCAGGTTAACTTCAAATCCACAAAGAGCTTTGTAACTCAAAGACCAGATTTCACTTTCCAAAGTGCATTAAGAATGCTCAGTCCTTACAATGATATGGTGCTATTTTTGCCTTAAGTAAAATATCTAAGGCAATCTGTATATGAGGAGAGAGATAAGGAAAAAGAGATGAGTGTGGTAAGCATGTCATTGTAGATTGCTCATATCACATCCTCCTGCTGAACTAGTATGGTTAACCACTATGATCATCCATGCCAAACCCCTGCTGTTTTCCATTGCCTCTTTAGCAATGGAATTTATTTATAAATTTATGGAATTTATCCTCTTGTTAAACAATGGTACATTTATATTATATTTGTTTGTGAAACATGGCTGAACTCATCCCTCCCTGACTCCATTATTTCAAACAAAGGGTATCAAGTTTTTCGATCAGATCGTGAAAACCGCAGAGGTGGTGGAGTAGCTATCTTTTTCAAAAAATCACTGAACCTAACAAATATTCAAGTTGCACATAAACTTTCTCTTCCTGAAACTATTGTATGTGACCTGTCCATTAACACCACACTTCGATTCTTACTATGCTACAGAGCCCCTAACTATGACATCGCTCATGCAAATATGTTAACCACACTGCTAACATGGGCTACTTCTTGCCCATATCCTCTCATCTTCCTGGGTGACCTAAATCTACCTTTTATTAACTGGATAACAAATGAATGTACAACTGAACCAATCCATACTACACTATTCAATGTCGTTACAAACCTAGGTCTTGAACAACTAGTAACTAACAATACAAGACTCAACAACTGCCTTGACCTCATCTTTTGCAATAACATAAACTCAATTTATGGACTACAAATAAAAGAACCCTTTTCCAACAGTGACCACTGCATGATAGACTTTTTTCTCAATATACGCTCTCACATAAATCATCATCATAATAGTACTCATAACTACAATTTCAAAAAAGCAACGACCTCTCATCTCTTGACTGGCAAAATCTGTTCTCAACCTGTATCACTGCCGAAGACCACTATAGAGTTTTCCTACTTGAAATCAATAGAATCATCAAACTATACGTACCACAAATCACCACCAAAATAAAAACCAAAAAAAAACAAATTACCCATATCAATAAAAAAGCTTCAATCCAAAAAAAAAATCCCTCTGGAGAAGAAACAAAAAGGGCTATGTAGCAAACTTCAAAAACCTCTACAGAAATATTTGCAACCAAATAAAAACTGAATGCACCATTTACCACACCAAGCAAGAAGAAGACCTTCTGCGCACAAATTCCAATCGTGTTTTTTATAATTTTGTGAACAATAAACTTAAAGAATCAAGATCCATCCCACCACTAAAAGAATCTAACGGCAAAGAATGTAATGATGAAACAGTTAAAGCAAACCTCTTTAACACATTCTTTGGCTCAGTCTTTGTTAACAGTGATGGCTCATATCCGACATTCCCCAATCGTACCAACAATGAGTACAACGACTTAACACATATAGACTTCACAGAAGATAATGTTGAAAAAGCTCTTCGCAAACTGAAACCATCTTTATCTATTGGACCTGATGGACTATGTGCATACTTCTTAAAAAAACTTTCCACTAATATAGCAGAACCCCTAAGCATAATCTTTGATAAAGCTTTCACGACCAGTTCCCTTCCCAAACTTTGGTCTCTAGCCACAGTCATCCCTATCTTCAAAAAAGGAGACCCCAGCCTAGTTGAAAATTATAGACCAATCTCTCTATGCTGCGTCACCTGCAAACTAATGGAATCTATCATCAACCAATCCATTACAAATCACCACCAAAATTAAAAAAAACAAATTACCCATATCAATAAAAAAGCTTCAATCCAAAAAAAAATCCCTCTGGAGAAGAAACAAAAAGGGCTATGTAGCAAACTTCAAAAACCGCTACAGAAATATTTGCAACCAAATAAAAACTGAATGCACCATTTACCACACCAAGCAAGAAGAAGACCTTCTGCGCACAAATTCCAATCGTGCTTTTTATAATTTTGTGAACAATAAACTTAAAGAATCAAGATCCATCCTGCCACTATAAAAATCTAATGGCAAAGAATGTAATGATGAAACAGTTAAAGCAAACCTCTTTAACACAGTCTTTGTTAACAGTGATAGCTCATATCCGACATTCCCCAATCATACCAACAATTGAGTACAACGACTTAACACATATAGACTTCACAGAAGATAATGTTGAAAAAGCTCTTCGCAAACTGAAACCATCTTTATCTATTGGGCCTGATGGACTATGTGCATACTTCTTAAAAAAACTTTCCACTAATATAGCAGAACCCCTAAGCATAATCTTTGATACAGCTTTCATGACTAGTTCCCTTCCCAAACTTTGGTCTCTAGCCACAGTCATCCTTATCTTCAAAAAAGGAGATCCCAGCCTAGTTGAAAATTACAGACCAATCTCTCTATGCTGTGTCACCTGCAAAGTAATGGAACCTATAATTAACCAAACCATTACCCTCCACCTTGAAACAAACAACCTACTCTCTAATAAACAATTTGGTTTCAGAAAAAAATTATCATGTAACTTTCAACTTCTCTACTGCAAAAA